>NW_027412747.1:19429738-22247238 GCF_025532065.1 Leptinotarsa decemlineata
TCCGATATATGTTCACAATTGAGTGTGTCATAAAACTGATTTTTTGTCGGAAGTAATGGATATTCATTTGTCAATGTCATCAACAAAACTATTGGAAATAAACTTTCTGTCTCTCAAATTGAATTTCTCAATTTGTGGGAATGTTTGTGCATCTCCAAACATTGATCGGAGGTCAAGTTTGCACCCAACTTCTCCAACGATTAGTCATAAATTTATAACTATCGATAAATCTCATTTTGAGATAATTCTTCCTAACCACACCATCTTTATCGGTATAGCTGTTTGTGAAGAGATGCTTCGTGAAAGATATATATTTCTCTTTAGTTTGCGGATAACATCAACTTTCTCTTTTATTCCTATACAATTCTTTTATGAATAAATACAATCATAACCACTTAAATTATGAAAAATGATAGGTATGAAGTTTGGTATTTTGAAATTTAAATTACATTCGAGTGAGCGGCATGTGATCTTTTCTTTCCTGTGACATGACAATGATCTCTTACTTTGACTTCACCATCAGTAAATGCTTTATTACATATACCACAAGTTCTGGCTGCAGCAAACTGTTCTTCTTCTTCGTCAGTTTTGTGTATCCATCGGTTTAGGGTTTCTGAGATGATTTTCATGTATCTCTTTCAAATCATCTTCAATGCTACTCACAATTTCTGAGCTGCATCTACACCCCTATATGTAACAAATTTTGACAAATCATCATTATATGAACACTTTATACAATAAGCAAATGAATATGGGGCATGTTTGAATGTTTTAATCGTGTATGAACTTTCAGGATTTGGCTCATTCACATGAATCGGTTTAAGCACTGATTCAAAATCAGCATACACTACAAATGGCACCCTCATTTGCCTCTCAAAGTTTTCAAACATTAGTTTATTTTCCGCAACCATTCTACCATATTTATTGATCTTTAAATTAGTAGTTGGTGTGTGTGGTACTAATGTGATTACAATCATACATATTATGACGTAAAAGCAATCTCTCATCAGAAAAATATATCAAACATCCGTCACAAAAATATTTTTTCTGTCTATGAGCTGATAGTTTTAAAACTAATCTTGAAAGATCTTTGATCCAACAATAGTGACCATTACGGAGTCATCATTTATAAACACAAATTGACATGTCTCCGGAGTCTTCTCTGTGAGTATCGCAATGGACCAATCACTTCATACTTCATTTTACCCTTCTCAAATGTACTCTCTAAACCGTAAACATTAATTTGAAATATCATTCCTATCTTCGAATATTTCGATACTCTTATTATTAACTTTAACCGGAAAATCCATACCTGTGACATCTAAAACAGTGGAAAAATGTGGATATGACGTAAGTTCGGACACTCGACTATCTGCAGATATAATGCTGATGTTATAGCCCAAGCAAAACAATATTGATCTTCATTACGACATTCACAACAGCTTTCTTCCATTGAATACATTGAGGCAGCTTCACATATGAACGTCCTTCCAGTGGACTGTATTTATTATGTTGACCTCGAGAAACAATATTTTTTCACAAGTCCAACCTGAATTATAAAAAAAAAATATTACTATTCAATCTTATTGAAATTTTTAAAAATAAATACCTGAGTCGCGATCCTGGAACTCAGTCGTTTGAGCCACAATTACATCACGGAATCCATCAAAAACAGCATTCAAATCTGAAGATTGGTCCACTATTTTATTTTGGGAATTAAATGACTTCGTGTCCCTCGAATCATCAGTCTGAAGAATATAATTCCCAAAAACTTCCATATTCACCTTGATGCTTTTATGGATCCTGATGGCTGATTCCAGTAATTCAATGACCTTCTGCCTAATCTTATTGAAAAATGACATGTAGTCACTGGTTACAATCGAACTCTCCACCCTGTATGTAGCAATGCGGCAATTGAATGCATTCGTTATAATTTGAACACCGTCAGACAATTGAACACATGCATTATTTTTATGACTCATGGTTCTTCGGTGAGAATTCACTTGGCTCATAGGAATTGTCACATTACAACAATTGCACGTATACATAGGTGTTGCATTATCCACTCTCACCCGTTTCACTGCAGGCCCTCCTTGGCAACTCTGGAGCTGATGCCGACGAAGATTATCACTACGAGTGAAAGATTTACACAGTCACAGGAATACATTTATATAATAGTTCTCACTAACTCACTTGATTAAACTGACATAGCCAACACTCGTACGCTTCTTAAATACACTCTGATAGGCCCGTCAAGACGTCATAGCCAACCCCACTTCTCAACTACATGCGCCAAGATTACCTCCCAACTGAATGCGATAACAGATGTCGATATACGAGCAAGCAGTGGTCGTTGCGGTCTCGGAGAGGGTAGACGCTAGGCAAACAGTCCTCGGCTGCCGTTGTGTCACCATGGATAGCGGGGCTAGAGCGAACCTTCATCGCTTCAGGAGAGGTGAGGGCAGACCGATGAATACGCATTACTCTGCCACACGTTGTGGAGTGAACATGTCGCTCTCTAGCCGTTGAACGGTTATTGCTGTGACGTCACTCCACTACTAACTTGGTGCCCTAACACCGATGGAGCATTTATTACTTGGAGGATCTTCGAAGTATGCAGACGTATGTTTGTACATAGACAAACAAGCACATGATGAAACCCTGTACCGTGCATTCTCCTACACACACACATAAACACACAAAATCTCATATGAAAAAAAAATCTGAACGATCCATGCACCAGACACTTCAAGGTCACAACGCCTTGACTTCACTGCACAACAAAAAAAACTTCACCAAACAACAACCAATAAAAAAAGCAATTAATACGTCATAGTGGTGGGGGGAGGCCGAGAATCAGCTGTAAAAAACTACTGAAGTACACAGAGAAAACTATCACCTCGGCTTCAGCAGCCATAAAAAATGGTATCTCTTAAAGACAAGCCTCTAAATTATTTGTGTTCCTCGTCAAACGCTACAATTCAGAAAAAATGAAAAGTTCCACAGTAAAACTACTTTGGGACCAAATCCCATTCTCACACATGAAGAGGAAAGTATTTCAGAAAACTGGATCCTAATAGTTTACAAGAAAGGTTTCCCAGGCAGAAAATTTGATAATCACGTACCTGTGAAAGAATTCTTGGATGCGAATCCTCGAGATAATCCAATTTGTGATAATTTACCTGGCGACGGATGGTACAGGGCTTTTCTCAAACGACATCCAGCTCTAACTCACCGCACCCCAGAGGTTGTAACAGCAGCTAGTTCTGTTATTTCAGAGTCTGACATACGACATTGGTTTACTTTGGTGGAGGAATATCTCAAGGAAAGGTTATTTTGATATATTGAGAGATCCAACCAGAGTGTTCAATGGGGACGAGACATGTTTTTTCCTTTGTCCTAAAATACCAAGCTTATTACTGCTTGAACAATTTGATATTATTATTCGTCTTTTTAAAAACCACGTCGGAAACTGAGATATTCAATGAAGTGGCATTGAAATGAGCTGTTCACTCTCACAAAGGGAAATGAAAGTAACATTCAAAATAAATTCGTATTGGGATTTTCCCTACAACAGAATAATTGAGTTACAGCGAGACGTAATATTAAAAGTTACAATCATCGCTTCCTTGTTTTCAAAAATCGTCAAGCTTATTCCGAGATTGAAAGCTTTTGAATGTAATCGCATCTTTCCACATCCAGTTCCCATTCATCTTACTCCAATAATGTACCAACCCTCAGTTGCTATCTAAGTACAAAATTATATGAAAGGAATTTCATGTCGTATTATGGAGTGAATGATATTTTCCGCTATTCGAGGGTTGGATGAAATGGAACTCAGGAAAATACACAGATGCTTTTCAGCGTCTTCACGTGATGCACAATTTTTATTAGCCGGAACACAATGATATTTGCAATTGCAGGAATTCAAAATCTAAGTGATTTCATGAGCATCCTCGCGACATTTTCATTCAGTAATCTAACAAGGCTTCAAAATGGAAAAATGGATGGGAATTAGACACTATTTTTCACTGGAACTACTAGTAATGAAAATTCCCAGTAATATTGTAATGATGTCCTTTCGTTTTTCTTCATGTATTTCATATAATATCACATGTAACAAATGAATGATCCCAGACATGATCTGACAAAATTCGTATTTTATCTTGTTGACAGCTAAAGAATGTTCTCTATCTTGCAAAATTTGATCTATGATATATCCCTAACCTAATTGTTTCAGTTTTGTTCTAATGACATTCATAGGACACTTTGGGAGAGTCGTAGAAACTAAGGAAATGATAACGTTTATGTTGTTCAGTGGCACATCCTTTGAACGATTTCACAGGTGGAAAGTAATTTTGAAATGAGTTACCATTCCAAAACTTTCTTTTGAAGGACAAATACAAGCACCACAGGAAAATCTTTAAGGCACTTTAAGAACGATGCTTGTGCGAAAGTGAAGATCAAATCCATTCGGAAAACGATGAGCAGCCACAGACCGTCGCGTGGTGGAATCAAATAGGCCACGTCACTTGAACATTTCCCCTGAAAGTATCTATAGAAGAGAGACAAATCTCCAACCTTTCTTCGATGTTTCAGACTATCAACGAGTGAAAATTGGAAATGAAATAAGTAGCGAACTGACTGTACAAATTGGTATACCACAAGGGACCGTTTTGGGACCGATACTTTTTCTTATTTACATTAACAGTATGACAAAAATCAACAATTTCATAGGCGATATAATATGCTATGCCGATGATACGGCTCTAATTTACACGGGGAAATCTTGGGATGAAATAAGAGAGACAGTAGAAACAAATTGACAAAAAATATACATGTGGGTAAATAGTACTAAACTGTCACTGAATGCAAACAAGACAAATTATTTGACCTTTTTCCCTAACCTTCGTGATCAACCCAAAAACTACAAAATAAAAATGCATATACCGCACTGTAATAATCAAAATACTCGCGACTATCAGACCATAGAACAAACCACATCTGTAAAATACCTCGGAGTTATTTTAGATCAGCATCTAAAATGGCGGAACATATCAACTTTGTAACAAAAAGGCTCCGAGTATTGATGCACAATTTTATGAACTACGCGACATACTGTCAAAAAAAAATCATATAATACTCTATATCTCTCTTGTCGAATCTATAATAAAATATTGTATTCCTGCTTGGGGTGCACCTTTCAAAGATGCTATTAGCCCATTACAAACCGCTCAAAACATTTTATTAAAAATTATCTTGAAAAAAATAGACTCTTTTCAACAAGAGAGTTATATCAAGAAACTAACATGTTAAATATTCATTCACTATACATTTATCATTGCCTAATAAGAATGTTCCATTAACGAGCAGATTTCGCGCAGAAACATTCAAGAGATACTAGATCAAAAATGAACCAGGACGTAAAATTGAATTCTATAATAAAACGGTCACCCAGAATTCTTTTTCCTTTTATGGTCCAAAAATATTCAACGTCTCACCTAAAAATTCAAAAGATATAACATCCTTCAAACTATTCAAAAAAGAGGCGAAAAAGTATGTACATAATCACCTAGAAAAATTTCCAACTACCGAATTTTAACAATTATACCATAATAAGCGGTTATACCCCAATCGAAATTATTCAAATTATCCAATCTCATTTGAACCCCAATTTTAAATTCTCTCTTTTATCCTCTTTCTATAAAAATTGTAAGAAAGCTTCACTTACCATATTAATACAATTATACATAAGACATACAATTGTACAAATGCCACGCTGTCATCACAAAACAGGCTATATTTGCCTAGCGTGAGTCTACTTCAGTGAGTCATTTAAAAAAAAATCAAACAACATACAATAGCCATTATTTTATATTCATATTATTGATTGTGTTGATATTAATGGTTGTATGTAAAATGGTTCTTCTGAAATCAACGTTGCAAGTGATGTTCGGGTCTCAGACCAGGTGGATGGCTCTTTTCTGGATGGAAACCAGCAGCTTCAGGTTATGCTTAGGGGCAGAGCTCCATAAGTGAAAACAATACTCTGAAGAGGGTCTACACTGAACTTTATAAAGCATCAAAAGTTGCTGAGGTTTGTACAGTTTTTTAGTTCGGAACAGTGTCCCAAACTTTTGAGAAGCGGCTCTTGCGACCTGGTTACTTTCTCCTTTCATTGGCATCGCTTTAGGCTTTGCCAAACAAAGATTGAACACCTGGCTGGCAAGAAGATTTATGGTTTCCTGGTAGAAACTTCTAGGATTGGCTCACTACAAGGCGTTTATTCACCCTTCGAAGCTTGATACCAAGCAGTTGTTGGACTACAGTAAGTATAAAACTACGATGTCTACTACGATGGGTCACTGTCATTTGAATCGTCATATGCAGTGGCTCGGACTGTCGGAAAACAGTGTGTGTTGTCTCTGTTTGGAAAATGATGAAACAGCAGGGCACATACTTCGTGCCTGCTCCGCTAGGAATCGAATCAGGTTTCTAGAGTTCGGCAAAGCCGTACTCTTACCAACCGACCTACAAGACCATTCACCATACAAACTAATCGGCTTCGTTAACCCTTCAGTGGTGACGCCCGGTCTAACGCACCGACTGAAATTTCAAGTGTAATTTGCGATCGTATTTTGGGAGGGGGGAAGGTCGCTGTGAATATATCTTTCGGTCAGTAGGTATGCAACAAGTGTTCGTGTAGACTGGTCACTTTGTGCGCTTTTTATGTTTCTCTGTAAGAGAGAATTCGGTCTCTTAGACCAACGTCACGGTTTGTGTTATTAAAGAGGTATATTGTTTGCTGCTAAAAATGTATTAAAATTTGACTTTTAGGGCCCTATTTTATGGGTTTATTAAATTTTTTAGAAAGATGGGAGACTATGAGCACCAGCAAAGATGTCTGGAGATGCTTATGGAAGAAGCAACGAATGACGAGCCTGAGCCTTTGATCTATGACAATGAAGCTGACGAGAAGGAAGAGGATCATCTTGAGACAAATGAAAGTTCTGATACTTAGCAAGAGTTTGAAGTTGACGACGACCTAGAAGTATGTTCAGAATCACATTTTATTGGTAAAGACAAAAAAACAGAATGGAGAAGCACAATCCTCCGAAGAACAAGGGCTAAAAATATTATCAGAATGAAGCTGCCTTCTGTAAAGCCTGATCTTTGAGAACTCACAAATCCTCTAGAAATATGGAGACAGTTTTTTGATGACGAAATGATAAATTTGATAGTAGTTCATACAAATGAATATTTACAAACGGCAGCTGATGAATATAGTCGAGCAACCTATACAAGACCTACGAACAAGTTAGAAATTGAAGCCCTTTTAGGTTTGCTGATTTTTTCTGGAGTTGCTAAAAGTAATCACACAAATGCCGAAAACCTATTTCGAACCAACGGTACCTCTTCAGACATTTATCGAATGACAATGTCTTTGCAACGTTTTCGTATACTATTGCGTTTTATTCGATTCGATGACGTTGTAACTAGGGAAGCCAGACGCAAATTAGATAAATTGGCACCGATTAGAGAACTCTTCGAACAGTTCGTAACAAATTGTAAGACTGATTGTAAAAACTTTAATTTATCACAACAGGTCACTGTTGATGAAAAACTAGAAGCATTTCGTGATAGGTGTGGTTTTCGGCACTATATGCCTCTGAAACCTAATAAGTACGGAATCAAGTTTTTTGCATTATGTGACGCAAAGTTATTCTACACATTTAATCTGGAAGTCTATGTCGGTAACCAACTTGATGGGCCGTTTGCTCAGAGTAACAGTGCAATGTCGGTAGTTCAAAGGATAACTGAACCAATATATGGTAGTAATAGGAATGTTACAACAGACAGATGGTTCACCAGTATTGAATTAGCGAAGGAACTGCTCAATAAGGGAGTAACTACTATAGGAACGATCAGAGCGAACAAAAGGAACTTCCTCCTGAATTTGTTCAAAAAAATTCCCGACCCATTGGATCCAGTATGTTTGGATTCAGGCAAGACTGCACTCGTGTTTCTTATATCCCATGATGATGACCAAATAAATTTGCAAACAGGCAAGCCACAGATAATTATGGATTATAATGATACTGTTGATACTGTTGATCAGCTTTCATCGAATTACAACTGTGCAAGGACCACAAGAAGGTGGCAAATGGCTGTTTTTTATAGCTTACTAAATATTTCGGGTATAAATTCAGAGGTGATATATTCAGTCAATAAAAAAGAAAAAATTGTAAGAAGACATTTTCTTGAAAATCTAGCTCTTAGTTTGATTGATGGTCATCTAAAAATACGTGCCAATTCTAACTTTTTGCCCAAACTAATACGCCTTAGAATTTGTGAAATATGTGGAATAGAGTCACCACAGGAACCAAACAACGAACAACCACGAAACATGTTGGGAAGATGTGTGCCTTGCGGGTCTAAAAAATAGGAAGACGAAATATTGCTGTAAATGGTGCAAACAATTTTCATGCATGGAACATGTAACAGTAACATGTGCAAGGTATTTCGAATCATAAAATACAGAAGGACAATAAATAAGTAGATATCATTTATTAATAGACCCTCGCGGAGAAGGACGTTGTAACTGTACAATAATTCTCCTTCTCCGCCAGGGTCTATATATTTCATTGTGTATTTCGGTTATATTTCATAAATAATGAAGTTTATTTGGTTGAATGTGAATAGGTGTGAGCCACATTAAACCCTTGCGGGTTGCGGTGGAGGGTGGAATAGACCCACTCTCTTTGGACCTAACCTAACCTAACCAAAATATTTTTCTGATAATGAGGTTTCATCACTATGTGAATGTGGATGAAGTGAATAAGATGTCAGTGGTCTACGAACTACTTCATGATTTTTTTCAAAATCCCTCTGCACGTTCGCATAGTTATATTTTGAAGTTATCCAAATCACCAGATATATCGAATATACGATAGCCTGAAATACCACGAAATGGCTGTAATCTTGTTAACTAGAATTTGAATAGCTGGTCCGTAAATTATGATCAAGTTCACAATTTGTACAGTTTTCTAGTTCGGAACAGTGTCCCAAACTTTTGAGAAGCGGCTTTTGCGATTCCATCGACATTATTATATCTGATTCGGAGACATTTATCTTTTTGGAAAAAAGCGATGGCTGGGATTTTGTGACGTTGAATTGAACCAGGTTCCTTTTACCCTAATTCGAAGTTTCTTCTAGATCATAGATATGCAACCTCCTGCTGTCGGTGAAGATGTGCTTTCGCCGCCTTAAATCTAAATGGAATGTCGAAACAAGTGTACCGTCGTCGGCAAAGTAATATATTGGATTCTCGGTTTCTTCCAATAAGTCATTGATATACAATAGGAAGAGGGTCGGGGACAATATAGCCCGTTCAGAGCTCTTCGTTCTTCATGGATGATATTAGATGTTGGAACTGGTTCTCGATCTAGCTGTTCTCTGATTTTACATCTGAATTTTCCTGCCCCGATTTGATCAATAAGGGAACTGGTGTATTCGACTGCAATTATTATTCTCAATCTGGGTACCGATGTTGGTGCAATGGCAAAGTTTAGACCTTTCCTCAAAAAGGTTTCCTCTATGTCCGTGAGCGAGCGGAAACTCATGTTGATGACGTAGGTGACTTCATAGTTTCCTCAACAACTTTACCCACTTTCTGTTACGGGTATTCTCCATGTCTTGCCGGATCTTCAAGAACGTGCTTTCAATCTTGGCAGAGATTGGTCCATGATCCTCTTCCAAGGTCTCTCTTTTCATTTCTTCAAATCGTTTTGTGGCATCCTGCATCAGAGTTGCCTCTTCCAACGGTGGTAATCAATTCGAGACCTTATCAGTGCTCGGCTGGCGCGTTCCAATATGCGTTTGGCTCTTTCACATGAGATTGGCGATTTCAGCAAAATTCCTTTGGGTATGATGTTGTTTTCTCTAGCTCTGCACAACAAGCTGAGGTGAGTTTCTTCTTTGGTAAGCTTGACCATAGTCTTCTCATATCCTCGGAAGAAGTCGCTGCCTCCGGTCCGTACGGGGTATTCAACGTTTGATATAATACAATTTTCATCTCGTTTTTAATTCTTTACAGATTCTTTCAGGGAATTCGAATCAATTTATATTATATTAGACAATGGAAGCCCGAATTGATGAAATGCACCACGAAACATTGTCAACCACCTTCAAACAAAACATAAAATAATATAACAATAGTTGCGATATAGGTAATGACACTAATGTAATGTCTACTTTTGAATCGTTGTGTTTGGCTATCGTAAAAATAGATGATGCTGGAGGAATTCGTGAAGTCAGCAATACCTTTTCAGTTTTCTGAAAATCATAAATAGAATCTGATCACCCACGAAAGTTGTTTCAGTTGATCTCAATTTTGACATATAACTTACACTAGAATCAGTTTACAAGATACAGTTTAATCCAAAAATTATTCAATGATAGAAGATTCGCTTAAGAGTATCTTACATTATCCCAACGAAAAGCTAACCGTCCCTGTTGCATTACTTCAGTAACAGGATACTTTCAATCGGATTGAGTTACGAAATCAATAATGAGATGTTCGTCCTACTTTCCAGCTGGTGGTAGTTTTATTGGATTGGCTTGTGAAAGATTGAGTATTGAAACATATTCCTTTTTGAGTTACAGAACAGAAAGTATATGTCACTTGAATATTATGTCGGTGAAACAGGCAGTCATCTCGTTCTCTGGTTATTAAAGAAATGTTTTATGTACTGGAAAGATCATTGTAACGAATTTCAAAATTGATGCAATCATAAATAATTTAACACCATTGAAGAGACTTATAGCGAGTGAATACTTCTTTGTTTGGTGTTGAATCAGTGCAGTGGTAGATAGAAAAGGATTCTGTTCGGTAGTTGATGGATTGAGTCTTTTGCTGATTCCATAGATCGTACTTTCGTGAGGGGAGATGGGACAACCTTGAAATCATAACAAACATTCTATTTTCAACAGTGTTGCCCCAATTTTCGATTTAATTATAAATTCTAATCAAGAACAGCAATATTCACATTCAGGCGAACAGGTGAATTTATATCAATAAAATCATTGTTATCACTCGTTACACGTTTTTATAAGTAAACTTTTCAATCTCTCCAAAAAGAAAAATCATGTTGTGATTCTTGTAAATGGTAAAACAGTTTTTTTAATCATCGACTTTTCTAACACATCTCAATGAAAATTCATCACGAAACTGCCTGGCCACTTCAACAAATATTGGGTAACCCTGACGTGGAAGAAATAAAGAGTGGGGGACAAAAAATGAGCTGCAAGGACTCTGATGAAATGTATATTGGTCAGAGTAAACCAAATATGAGAAATCCTTTAAAAAACACGCTGCACTTATCTGATTTGGATGACCAGAGAAATCTAGTGTCTGTCACTCGACACGCCTTTAAAAACGGCCACAGAATGAATGAACACTGTCTGAAATTTTTGAGATCGGTACATAACAAACTTTTAAAAGTAGAAAATCAGTAGAAAAATTCATCGCTAATATCTACCCAAGGAATCATTGATGCAAAACTGAGTAGGGAGGATGAGTGTAGGCCCATAGTTCTTAGGCAAAATGTGACTCATTGTACATTCTCCCTAGGAGTTGTCCTTCTAGGTCATCGTCCATCCTGTTCTTCCCAAGAAGGTGGCTGGGAGACATCTCCTTCATATCGGCAGGTGTAGGCCGAACACACACTCTCTTATTGACGATAACTCAGTACACTCGCATAGGACATGCCTGACAGTTTCATCTTCCTGTTCACACATCCTGCATAGAGGTATGTCCACCAGCCCCATATTATGGAGGTGTTTCCTTAGTTGACAGTGGCCAGTCAGAAATCCTACTGTTAGGCGTAGATTTTTTCTGGTCATCGCCAGATATTTCTTAGGCGCCAGCTTCCCAGGGTCGTCCAGGGTGATCCAGGTAAGATTGCATCTTTTGATTTCATCCTATCTCTTCAAGGATTGAGCATGGGTGTGACGTTTGGCTGAGTCCGCAATTGTCGAAGTCATCTGGCCGTGAGTGCCACTGTGCCCTAAAATTTGTAGTCCAGCCGCTTCCTTGGCTAAAGAGTCGCCAATGCTATTACCTTTACTCCTGTCGTGCCCTTTAACCCACCTCAGGATAATGTTATTATCTACCAAGGCTTTGGCTAAATCTTGGTGGCACTCTAGTACTAACCCTGAGGTAACACGCTAATAGGGCTTGTCTGCTATCAGTGCAGATTGTTATGTTTTTGCCAGATATTTATTTTCTGGTTATTCCTTTTTTGGCCATTGAGATACCAGCCAGCTCTGTTTGCACCATGCTGGTATTTTTTTGCATTCCCCACTTAATCATTTGGCTTAGTGATCTGGAGTACACTTCACATTCTGAACCTTCTTTGGTTTTTGAGCCGTCTGTATATATGCGTATTGCATTTGTAGTATCTGACTCTGTTTTATTTGTATTTTGTAGTGTTTATCAAACACAAACCTGGGTTCAATTGCATCACTGGTTGCCTGCAGCAGAGGTTGTGCAGTAAGCGCTTCTCGCCATAGTCTCAGCTTCAATTGACCCATTCCTACTTTGAGGTTTACACCGCCGTTCGCAATCGTAACATGGCCTTAACACAATCTCCTTAACGTACAGGTCCAGAGGGGTTAGACCAGTAATTAATTCCATTGCCGCGGTTGGTATTGTTTTCATGGCTCCTGTAATGTTCAAACAAGCCAATTGCTGTATTTGATATAATTTTTGGATGGCCGTTGCTTGTAGAACTTTCGGTCCTCAAGAACTCATTGATGCAAGACTACCAGATATAAATAGACATTTGAAGAGAACAAAAGACAGCCTGCTGAGCCGTGGTCGGATGAAATCTGATGTACCAAACATTTCGTCTGCTACTGCGACAGGCATCATCAGTAGTATGTACGTTGGCTGCGAGGACGAAGGTTATATTTTGAAGTCCCAGTAACAGCCGACTTAATGAGCGTAACTGGAGTTGAAAATTAGTCCGATTCTTCTTCTTATAAGGCCAAATTGGTAGGTGAAGCACGCGTTTAGAACAGTTTCAGAGGTCTAGTGTCTGGGAGCAGAGTTCCAGTTCTATCTCTCAGATGAGTAGTGGGGCATTTTTCTAAATATTGCTTTATATTTAGAATATTTTCAGTTCTCCTTCAAAACGGACTGGAAATAAGTTTACCTATTCTCACAAAATTGTATATAGCTAGTCTGGCGTGGAACTATATACCACCCAGTTGGTTGGCAGCAAGGGTGGTATATATACCTAAAGTGGGTAGGAAAGACCCACACCCTCAATCGGTACTGGACCGGGACATCAGGAGGGTGGCATTACATGTATCCCCCTGAAAAACCATCAGTACGCTTATCAGACCGGCAAATCGACAGATGCAGCATAAAACAACCTTGTAGAGGAAATCTCCCAGTCCCTTGACAACAAAGAGATTGCGGTTGCTGTATTTCTTGATATTGAAGGAGCATTAGATGATGCACTACCTAAATCTATTGGATCGTTTTTGGCTAGGAAAGGTATAGAATCGACCATAACTGGCTGGTTCTATGCCATGCTGGTGTACAGAACTGCAACTACGACCCTTCAAGGTGAGCCCATCAGGTTCAGTGACACGAGAGGCTGCCCTGTGGTCGCTCCTGATGAATAGTCTGCTTGATGCCCTCGACAGAAGAAAAATACACTTGCGAGGTTATCCAGATGACCTTTTTATCTTGGCAGGGTCCACGTCGCGCAGGATAGCTTGTAATATCTTCCACGGTGAACGGTGGACGCTGTTCCCAGTTGGTGCCTGAGGGAGCAGATGTCTGCCATCCTCAGCAAAACTGCGATAATTCCCTTCACCAGGAGAATATTGGACGATATAACGCCACTTTGCCACTTTCCCTCAATTGTAAGGTCATTCCATTTGGAACGGAGGTGAAAAAACTTGGCATTGTCCTTGATAAAAAACTCACCTGAAACGCTCACTTGGAAAGAGTTTTATACAAAGCCAGACTGCCCCTATGGAATGGTCAAAGAATTTGTGGTAGAACTTGGAGTTTAGGTCCCAAACAAATCCATTGGATTTATGTGATAATTGTCAGACCAATGATAACTTATAATCACCTGATGGCCGAATGCTCTACAGAAAACGGCCCAGGCGGAGCTCTCTGACTTACAGAGACAGGCTTTTCTGGCCATCAGTGATGCCATTAGTACCACACCGTCAGCGGCCATGGAGGTCCTTCTGGAGGAAGAGGGTAAATGGACTCCATACAGACTTGTGCACATTGCCAATTGCACAAAAATCAATTTAATGTACAGTGCAACAGACTGTTGGTTGACAATAGAAGTCACAGCATTCTGGAAATGACCTCTGACTCAATGCCCAACTGAAAACTACAAACTGCCTTATAAAGTACTGTTCCCGAGCAGAGAGGACTGAATCATCCACGAGAAGTAAATATCAAGAGCAGATAGTTGTTGATTCACAGATGGATTTAAAACACCTTCTGGTTTTGGTGCAGGTGTTTTCAGTCGTAGACCCAGGACAGAGATATCAACCTGCCTAGGAACCAATGCGATTGTATTTCAAGCGGAAATTAATGCTACTGAATTGTGTGCGGAGAGATTGGAAGAATCCAACCTCATACACAAGTTAATAAAAACAATCTCGGGCATTCGAGCGGCATTGGAAGGTCTTGGCTCCTACCAAGCAACCTCTGAGTTGGTATCAAATTGCCAGAAACGACTCTCCTCGATATGAAGACTAAACAGATTGTCTATGGTCTGGATTCCTGGCCATACTGGCCTGGAAGGCAATGAGACCAGAACCTGTTATTGGCATCGCTTTAGGCTTTGCCAAACAAAAATTGAACCACCTGGATGGTAAAAAGATTAATGGTCTTCTGGCAAAATCTTCTAGGATTGGCTCACTACAAGGCTTGAATAGAACTGGCTGATACTTGATGAAAATCCATATTAAAAAACTAATCAATATAGTTTATTTTATGATTTTCACTATAAACGGGTTTTACAAAAACCGCGACACGTGTTTTGCTATACAATAGCTTCCTCAAGCATTGTATGGCAAAACACGTGTCACAGTTTTTGTAAAACCCTTTTATAGTGAAAATCATACAATAAACTATATTGATTGTTTTTTTTTACTACAAGGCGTTTATTCACCCTTGAAGCTTAATACGAAATAGTTGTTGGACTACAGTAGGGATGCAGAGGCTCGGACTGTCGGAAGACAGTGCGTGTCGCCTCTGTTTCGGAAATGATGAAACAGCAGAGCATATACTTTGTGCCTGCCCCGCTAGGAATTGAATCAGGCTTTTAGAGTTCGGCAAAGTCGTTACTCTTACCATCTGACCTGCAAGACCATTCACCATACAAACTAATCGGCTTCGTTAAGAAGCTGGGTTTATTTGGTTGAGTGTGAATAGGTGTGAGCCACAATAAACCCTTGAGGGTTGCGGTAGAGGGTCGAATAGACCCAGTCACTTTGGACCCAACGTAACCTAACCAAAATACTTTTTTGGTAATGAGTGTTCATTACTATGTGGATGTGGATGAAGTGAATAAGATGTCAGTGGTCTACGATCTACTTCATGATTTTATCCAAAATTCCTCTGCACGTTCGCATAGTTATATTTCAAAGTTATCCAAATCCCCAAATATATCGAATAGACGATAGCCTGAAATACCACGAAATGGCTGTGATCTTGTTAACTAGAATTTAAATAGCGCGTCCGTAAATTCTGATTAAGTTCAGAATTCCGTTGGAGATTAAAGCGAAACCGACAAATTAATCGAGTATTCGCAGAGAAAGAGGATTCGAGCTGAGCTTAAGAAGTTTTTTTACAGAAATGCATTTTCTGAAAAGTGTACATGGTTGAAAAATGATTTAATATTGAACAAAATTAGACAAGCTTCCATTTACTTTCTTTGACGAGAAGGAAATGAGTTTTAAATTTATTTCAAGCCATCATTTCAAAACATTATACAATTCGTATAATATAAAAGCTTGTGGCGAAATTTATCTATTTTATGAAAAAAATCTAATATCAAATAATTTTTTTTCGAATCATCCACAACAAGAAAATGTTTACATGTTTTCTTATTTACCTGAACATATTCAACTTGTGATAAGCTTGTATATCATATACATTGTGTAATGTAAGAAATTGATAGGTTTGAAAAAATTTTAAAGATACATTCCTTCTTCTCAGAGCATGTTATTGAAACTTCGTTATCGAAGGTTTCACTGTTAATTCATTTCCACTTATCAGTTATTACCGGAAATATTTCTCAGTTTATTTAAAAAACTAATAAATAGAGTTTATTCTATGATTATATATTATATAGATAATACAGATCATATATAGATAATATATCTGATGGTTTTGTCCTTGTTCACTGTGATTCTGGCGTTGAATCTGGCCATTATTACACATTGGTCAAAGACGAAACGGACTGGTTTAAGTTTGACGATAGTCGTGTCGCTAAATATTCTAGTGAGTGATATCTTGAATTTATTAGAGCCTCTGGAGATACCCTACATGTTATTCTATGGAACAGATCAATCAAGTCACCCCGGAGCGCCAATTGATTTATCTTGTTATTTCATAGTTTCATGATTTATAATTACTTTATTCTTCTCAATTTTTAAAATATAAACAGTTGTGGAATTGGCCGCGGTGGTAGTGCGCCCAATTCATGATCGGAAGACCGTGGGTTCGATTCCTGCCTCGACCAGATATTTTTCTCGAGATAATTTATCTGGTTGAAGCTGGGATGATTCTGCAACCGTGTTAGGAATCACACGTCAAAAGGTAAGACCTCGTTAGTCCTTAGCTCGCACAAGTTTCTCAACTTCTGAGAGTTGTCTTTCGTATGGGGGCGACAGCTGATTAACGGAAAAACAGATTTCAAACGGGTTTTAAACAGAAACAGATTTAAAATTATCAACACGAAGAAACTATTTTCGGTGTGTAATTCAATTAAGAACTCATTATTAGCAAAAAGCAAATGTTAAAACCCTTTAAGAAACAGTACAACTGATGCTTTCAAAAAGAACGCATTGTATTTGAAGCAGGAGAAAAAAAAGTAAAAATCTTATGTGTTAGAAAAGTTCAAACCCACGAGCGTTCATTGTGGTATATATGGTGAAAAATCTGCAAGTGTCCGTCGATGGGTATCTCACGAATACTGTTACCATCAACGCTAGTGTTCCCCAGCAACTTTTGATGCTTCATAAGCAGATCATCTTTGAAGTATTGCTCACATATATGGAGCTCCGTCCCTAAGCATAATCTGAAGCGGCTGGATTCCGTCCAGCAACTTCAAGTGACTTTGGCACATTTGACTTCACCAAGAGCGGCACATATCAGAAATTCGCGAAGGTCTGTGGCTGTCCATGGTTTGGAGACAGTTTTTCTAAATGAATTTCCTCTTCAGCAACTACGTGAATCGCTGCTTTCGCACAAGCCCCGCTCTAAGAGTGCCTCAAGGATTTTTCTGTAGTGCTTGTGTTTCGTTTTAGAAAAAGACTTTCAGAATGAAGATGAATATTTTCGTTTAGTATGCTCTGAATTGTTTACATAAAGCGTTGCATACAGGGTGGATAAAATGCTGTTCTTGTGAATATTGCGAAAATCTCAGATGCACAAACCAATTCATCATTAGAATTGCAATACTACAAGTGCGTTTAACAAAACAAGAACCAAGTTAGTGTCCTCGGGGAATGAAAAAACAGTTTTTTTCATCTCATCACCAATCAATTTGGTGTCACTGTAAAGGTTCAGTGTAATCAAAATTCAAGATTGATGTGTTGAGTATTCGTTTCGGAATGAGTGACAGTTGAAATTGATAGATATTTGTCAATATCTTGAGAAAAATCAATGTTTGAAAAAATTTATTTCATAGCGAAATTTTGACCTGAATTCAGTTCTTACACACATAGGTTACAATGAATTCTATAAATTATGTTATTCAGATTCGGTTGTATATTTTCATGAGCAGATTCATTCCTCTACGAAGGAAAAACAACAACAATATTGTTTCTTTATTTCCAAGTCGCTAACTTAGTCAGCACCAAGACGGGTGTGAATGAACCCGAGCCCTTCAAATGAGACGCGAACTTTTTCGGATTACTTCAACGTACTATCTAACTGTAATTTATAGTAGATTAGGTTTTTAATTAAGAATTTGCGAAAAGTTTCGCTTTAATTACATAGACGGTGAAGTTTAAAAGAGCTCTTATTTGACTGGGGAAGAAAACAAATTTTTCTCTCCGACAATTTATCATTTCTGTTTGCAAAAATAGCGATTGCAAGACTGTTCAAAGCTGTTTAATTCTCTCGCTAGAATTTGTTACTTTATCAGTTTGTAATTCAGTGAATTCTTTTCCAACTAGTTTGAAAATTTGAGTATTTTAATGATTAACAAAATAAAGATTTGAAGTTGGCATTATTTCTTCAACAAGATAAGTTCTTATAGCTCCTTCTTGGTGAAATGAAGTTGGGTTTGAATATTACGAAACATTACGGAAAAGAAAAAGAATTGACGAAAAACTAGCGAAATGTTTCAATGATTTTTCATAGATTTCTTCAGAGATAATTATTCAAAACAATCTGAAGAAAATATGAAAGACGAACATTCCTAAAAAGTTCGATAAATAACTCTCATTTGCTCCACCAAAAAATACTTGATCAATACTTTGAAAAGTTTTCGTGTCAGAATATTTTCTCATTGAGTATAAGTAACTGTAGGAAAGTTCGCCCTTTGTAGGAATTAGTTCAATTCGGTTTTTCAATACGCAATATGACGAGTGACAAAGGCTTGCCTTCATAGACATGCCTGAAGAAGCTCTTGTATAACGAAACACATGTTGCGTTTGTGTAAAATTATTGGGTTAAGAGTGTTTCTTGAAAAAACTCACTTCTTTTCATTTAGTGTCGACTCCAAATATCCGTTATATTGAAATAAATATCCCAAAAGAATACTTCACAATATGCTACACATATATTCAAAAGTTTTCGATCATCCAGAATTTGCGAAAACAATTTTGTACGGTCTCAAAATCTGGCTATCGAAATTTTTTATGTTTTCCAAGTGAATCTTAATTATTTACTATTTAGCCTAGAGTTGCCAGCTCTAGAATTTGTACAACAAAACGAATTGTTTTATGGAATTATTTTTATTTTATGTATTGTTAACTAATCTTGTTTGAATTATTTAATTTTTCATTATTCTCAATCGGGGTTTTCCAGTTGGTCTTCTAATGTATGGGTCTTTTCTAATCCACTTATCCTCGTAAAATTCAATATTCTTGAATATCTCTTCTCAAGCAACCCGTATATTTGAGTCTATTTCACGTAAATATTGTGAGCTACAAATAGCTGGATTTTCAATTCCTTAATTATTCCTAATGCCTCTCTTGGGTCAAAACAAATTTTTCTTTCTCCAAAGATGTACTGAATGAAATTGGTTCATTTTTTTCAATCAAAAAAACGACTAGAAAGTTTAAATAACTTTTGTAATCAACTTATATACTTACGTTGAACATTCCAAAAAACTAAAAGAACACACGAATTGACGATGATAAAAAAAGAGACAGCCATTAATGAAGAGTATCTCAATCTTTTGAATTGATGCAAGCTTGAATACGTCTGCTCATGCTGTATACCAGACTAGTTGTTGCCCGCGACTTCACCCGCGTAGAATTTGATTTGTCACATTGACTTTCGTGACAGACCATTTTAAAGAAATAATCACAATATTTTTTTAATAAACCAGAACTTCAGGTTTCCAACTTGAATACTGACGAAATTCCGTACCATCTTTGAACCCCTATTTCTCCCCTGGGGGTGGAAATTGCTGATTCCCTTTCTTGATGCTTATTTACGCCATACAAAGAACCAACCTGCATACTTGAAGATTCTAGGTTGAGTAGCTTCGGCAGTACTTTAATATAAGAGCGGGAAACAGCTAGTTATTTATATTCTCACTTCAAAAATACAGTAACTCAAAAAATATACCAACTGCTCAAAGTAACGAATAGCTTCGAGAATCGAATTATGTTACTTATTAAGAAATTCGCAAAACCGTCAACGACGTCTGCCCTCACGCGTCTGCCTGCGTTCGGGTCGCTTACTCGGCGATGGCGGTTCATTGCTCAGAACACCTCTTTACCCCCTGTTTTCCTACAGTAGGCGCGACGCGTAACTAATCGTTAGTGAAGATACGCCCGAAGAAGCCATTGTATGGTAAAACAAGGGTTGCGTTTTTGTAAAACTGTTCAGAGAAAACCTCAAAATGAATTGTTCTTTGAATACCTAATGGATTTCCATCAACTATCGGCCAATTCCATTATATACGACCCCATTGTTTTACAGATGTTGCTCATATGAGTAGTTTATCTCATAAAATATATATGTTTTTGAAATAAGATGTCTAATTCTCACGATTTTTGTGGCAATATAGCTGTTAGTTACATCATTTTTTATCTCCTTGTCAGTTACAAATGATAGTATTGAAAAATTACCTCACCACCCATAGTGGTTCACAATTCACATATGCTGAATGTAAAGACTTCCGATACCGTGTTCAATTTCTCTCTTGGTTGACCATTTGTTTCATTTCTAATGATCTAAATTTTCGAAAGATATTCTAATAGGGGTCTTTTCCATGTGTTTTTCATCTTCTGATTTTTTTTCAAAGATAAAACACATACTCTACATGATAATCCTTGAGGCTCTCTCAAAGCGGTGCCTGTGCGAAAGTAGCGATTCACATCGTATTTGAATCGCTGAAGATTAAATCCATTTGGAAAAACGCAGTCATAGAGTTTATGTGTAAGATCGAGATGTGAAGATCGAGATGTAATGATTTGAATCTCAAAACGATGAGCAGCCACAGTCTGTCGCGTATTTCTGATATGTACGGCTCTTGGTGGAATCATATGTGCCAAGTTACTCGAACACCTTCCATGAAAGTATCTATAGAAGAGATACACAACTCCAACCTTTTTTCGATGTTCCAGGCTATCAAGGTTGCATGTGATGTTCGCGTTACCAATCAGACAGATGACTCTTTTCTGGATGGAATCCAGCATCTTTAGGGTATGTTTGGGGGCAGTACTCCATACATGAGAACAATACTCCAAAGAAGGTCTGATCTGAGCTTTATGAAGCATCAAAAGTTGCTGAGGTGTGTACAGTTTTCTGATTCGAAACAGTTTTCTGAGCTTTTGAGAAGCAGCCTCTACAGTTCCAGCACATAATTGTGCCTAGACATATTGGTGTCCATTTTAACCCCCAAAAAACTTATCGAAGCAGAAAGGGGAATTCTCTGACCTGACAATATTATATCCGCTTCAGAGATATTAATCTTCTTGGAGAAAACCGATTCCTGGGTTTTTGTGGCATCGAACCTGGTTACTGGTTACTCATTAAAATATGCAACCTCCTGCTGACGGTGAAGATGTGCCTCCATAGCCGATGTCCCGACAAGTGTGATGTCGTCAGCAAAACAATATACTGGATTCTTGGTTTTTTCCAATTGGTCGTTACTATACAATGAAAATAGGGTTGGAGACAATATGGATCCCTGGGAAACACCAGCGTTTATGGTGAGCTATCCATCGACACCACTTGCAGGCAACAAGCCATAGTATCGAAGATTGGCTAGCAAACCCTTATGTCACACACGGTCAAAAGCTTCAGATATATCAAGCGCAACAGCTCTCAGTTATCCATGTTTCTCGATTACGAATTCCAAATATGGGTGATATACGATAAAAGGTCGCCTGATGATCTTAGTTTCCGAAAGCCATATTGATGATCGCTGAAGATGTTCAAGCCTTCCAAAAATCTGAAGATATAGTGGTTTACGACTTTCTCCATGATATTTGATATCACTGATAGTAAAGCGACTGGTCTATGATTATTTGAAAAATTTGTCTTGCTTTTTTTGGGAATAGGCTGAACGCGACATCTTCCAACACGAAGGAGAAACTCCTTTCCCAAAAAATCAACTGTACAGTGGGACGCAAATTGTTCAGCTACTAGATTTGCTATTTCTGTGGCTACATTTGACTGATATTAGGGCCTTTCATAGGACATTTCAAAGCTGGAATTATTTTCCAGCTTTCACAAAAATATAATGCTTTATAGTTTATATTTTGGGAACATGACTGTTGTTTTTATTTGCAATTGGAAGAGTAAAGAAAATATTTTGGAAAGAAGCTATTCTGCCTCAACTTCCTGATCTTATAAAAAAATGTGGAAAACTTCTAAAAAAAACTTTCTTCCTTCCTTTGGAATTTTTCATGATTTTATGTATGAAGATGAAGAATTTGTATCAAAAAATTCATTTCCCAAAAAGTGACGTCTCCTAAAAATATATCCATTTCAATTTGAATGAAGAAAATATATGGACTGTAAATTGATAGATGTAGCCGTTACTACGGTTTAGGAAATCATTATGAAGAAAAGAGAATTGAAACTTTACTGCAGTTTCGTCCTACAAGAACATTTTCAAATTTATACATTAAACAGTTACCTATAAGGACATTTTCAAACTTAGACATTGAAGAGTTTGATGTATGAGTTTGAAAATTTGAATTGAAGGGGTTATATTTTTAGGAGTGATTAATTTTTTGGAAAGAAAGGGACAAAAAAAGGGATGAGGATCTTCCAAAGAAAGGAAGGAAGTAATCAATTTGAAACTCTATACATGGATGTGTATATCATGTATCAGATGGAGTAGTAGAAAGCCAAAAACTTTCTTTCCCAAAAAAGAGTTTGAAAATGTTCCTACAGGACGAAACTGCAGTAACGTTAGTTACGAATAAAACTGGTAAAAACAGAAAATTTCAATTCTCCTTTCTTCATAAACATGAACTGAATATAAATTGAAAGATGTGGATGATTATCGTCTTCCCAATCATACCATAGGAAATGATAACAATTAACAGTACATATTCTATCTCCAGTTCAATAACACCGCGGATCTGTTTTCTCCAGGGGCCCATGAACGTGGTTGAACGCTTGCAAATTTTGTTGCCGAATAGTTACCAATTTGTGAAGTACACTGTTCACATAACATAATTGTTTCAATTCCTGTCCAATAGTCTCTTGTTAGAACTATGAAATGTGATGAAACGCGAGAACATTGAATTGTACGATGATTGGTTTGTTTAATTTCAACCATCATTATAGGCTAGTCATTGGTGTAAACAGTAAATATTTGTTGAGTTCACACACAGGAGTTCCTATATAGATGTGAATGGGATTGTGGCTCTGATTACGTTTTTAATCATACAAAATTTCTGGTAAGCCCAGACGTGAATAGAATTTCGAAAATATATTGTTGCAAATCGGGCAAGTACATCCCTATACTTTCACGGAAGAGTGACGTACTCATTTGTCATGGTGAGATATCAACAACGTAGATATCAACAAGTGAAGAAGTATTGCTCAGACATTGAAAAATCAACCGAAGTGGTCCAATTTTGAAATCTAAAAAATTTGTCGGATTATATGGGGCACAAATCTGTTTCGACCGTTTGAAAAACACCGAACTTTATGAAATCATTGAGGTTAGACTGGCATCAGTCGATAAAAGTTTTGCAAATAGCTGTGGCGATATTCAGAACTGCAAATAAACTAAATATTTGATTTTCTTCGAGTGAACTGTATATTAACTCTTTGAAAATTGCTAAATTTCAAATTTTCACGTCACGTCATGGACATATGAGAAAATATCGATAATGAACCATAGGGTTCGAAACATTTTCACACACAATCCAATGTTGAGTTTTTCAATGCAAAATAATCTCTGTCCTTTAAGCGATGTTTTCAAATGAGCGAAGAAAAAGAAGTCGCTTGGGGCTAGATTTGGTGAGTAACGCGGATGGTCAAGCAGTTCAAACCGTAATTCATGGATTTTTGCCATAGCATCCGCTGAGGAGTGAGACGGTACGTTGTCTTGATGAAAGAGGATTTTCTTTGAATTGAAGGGGTTATATTTTTAGGAGTGATTAATTTTTGGGAAAGAAAGTTTTTGGCTTTCTTGATACAAAAAACAAGGATGAGGGAATCTTCCAAGGAAAGGAAGGAAGAATTCTGTATGTACACATATAATACGATACAGAAAACAAATAATAGATGAAAAGTAGTTTTCGATTCAAGGAATGAACAATATTACTCGATGAAATTTCAATATAGAATTCGTCGAAGTTGACAGATGGTATATGATGGAATATCTTTTTGCTTTTATAAATTGAAGAATGTCTCATGAACGTTGACTTTGGATTAGAGTAGATTAGATTGTCGGGGAGTTAACCCGTGGCCTGATTCACTGCGACCTTTTCAGATATATTGTGATGCTCCTTGGGTGGTACAGCTCATTGTTTAGCTTGATTTCTCTTGATCTCTCTCTTGACACTGATCCCTCCATATAGCAAGCAGCATCTGGTTTCTCTTTCCCGCATTTTGCGTATCTTAGCCTTGCTATCGATTTGCATTCACAAAGCACATGCAGTACGGTTTCTTCCTCTTCTTGGGTTGCTCATGTTGCTCATTTGTTTTCTGAGTCTGCTACACCCCTTCAGTAGACCCACTTCTACCCTTACAACCTTAAGGTTGTGATTTAGCAGGTCTTCCGTGAATCGGATCTTCATGAACTCTTTCGCCCTCCTAATTCCTGGGAGCTCGTTCCACCAATATATCGATTTGGCTTCTATCCACGGATTTATGTTTGTCTTTATACAGTCTTTCGCTGCCTCGCAGAAGGGTTCTTGGCTGATCATAGCCTTGGATACGCCTTCACAGGTTGAAACATCTGCCTCCTCATTGCCCTTGTGACCCTCATATTTGGGTACGCAAGCTAAAGTGACTCTATTTTGGGTACTCAGCTCCTTGAGTGTGCTCAGACAGCTTCCCACCAGTCTTGAGAAGATTTGAAATGAGCTGAGCGCCTTAATCGCCGCATGGCTCTCAGAGAAAATGACATTGGTTTCATTTGTAAACTTCTGCCTGTTCATTTCCTCTATATAGTGTTCGATTGCCGCTACTTCTGCTTGGAACACAGTTGCATTATGTGCGAGGCTGAGTGCGATCCTCGTCTTTGCTCTGCCTCTGTATATACCGGCTTCCACTCCTTCTTGGGTGTTTGAGCTATCTGTATACCAAGTTTCATCCGCTTTTACCAGTGATCCGTTTTGCCAGTCCTCTCTACTCGGTATGATGATTTTGAAATCTTTTTGAAGGTTGTACTGCGGAACTGTGTTATCCACGGGCATTCCTAGTATTGGATCTGCCTCCAGTATTCTACACCGTGTAACTGACTGATTAGGGTTTGCCGCTGCATTAGCCTGCGTGTCACCAGTCGAGCTTCTCTTTTTTATGTAGATGTGCAATGGTGGATGGAAGTCAGAGTAGGACCTAGAGTGCTACTGTTGGGGTCATTCTCATGGCTCCCGCGATACTTGACTCTGGATAAGAAGGCTCATTTTCATGAGCATGACATGTTTCGCATGAGAGATCATAAAATTATAAGTTTCGTACTATCTCTTGAGTTTGTGGAGGAAAGAGCATGATCAGACTTTTGATTTTTATAGGAATTCAATTAAAATATTGAAACTGGTCTCATTTGGATGTCATCTACCATAAATTACAGACATATTGTACTCCCTTTTCAATACAATACAATACAATGTATTGATTTGAATTGAAGGTGTTATATTTTTAGGAGTGATTAATTTTTCATTTATTTATTTTTTTATTATGTATTTCCTATAATGTCATCCAATTTGGTACTGAAGAGCCTTAGGGCAAGTGTCTTACGGCGAAACATCGATGTATACCAGTGAGGATGACAGTGTTCCATGTAAGTGCAATTTGTTACTATTCATTTAAAGTAGAACTCATGTGAATGATATCTGATTCTATCCCACAACGAATGTTAGAAATATATCTTCTGTATAATTCAGTGTTCATATAGAAGTATTTGTTTCGAAAGAATTTTTTTTCTTCCGTGTAATTCAATGTTCATATGAAAGTAGCTGTTTCTGTAGGACTTTCTTTCAGTTTGTGTCTGAAAGTTACTTCTTTGCATGATCTACACATCCATGTATAGAGTTACTTATTTTCAAATTGATTACTTCCTTCCTTTCTTTGTAAGATTCCCTCATCTTTTTTTCGTATCGAGATGGAGTAGTAGAAAGCCAAAAACTTTCTTTCCCAATGTATTGATACTATAATAAACTAATATCAGAGGACCAAATATTCGAAAAAGCCAAATTATCTATAGATACTTCCCACTCGTTTCCTTGATAGGAATATTCATCAATCTGGTCAATGACAAAATATATGGGCTCACCCCAGGGTTTGATGCATTGATCCTCACAACTCCTGAAAGCAATCCCATCTCCACGAACCATTGAAAAAACAACGATTTTCTTCTTTTCATTCCTCTGATATGCTAATCAGCATTTCGACATTCTTCATCAGCAGCCTAATAATGTCCGCTTTCAGCATCGATAAATTTGTTGGCAGTAACACAATATGTCTTAGCACAATCATGTCGCTTGAAT
This sequence comes from Leptinotarsa decemlineata, assembly GCF_025532065.1. NCBI lineage: Eukaryota > Metazoa > Arthropoda > Insecta > Coleoptera > Chrysomelidae > Leptinotarsa > Leptinotarsa decemlineata. The sequence goes on from NW_027412747.1 coordinate 19,456,373, forward strand.
TGCAAATGCTGCTGCTCAAAATATTGGAACACTGTTCCGAACCAGAAAACTGTACACATCTCAGAAACTTTTGATGCTTTATAAAGCTCAAATTAGATATTTTGTGGTGTATTGTTCACATGTATGGAGCTCCACCCCCAAACATATCCTGAAGCTGCTGGATTCCATCCAGAAAAAAAAACTATCCGCCTGATTGGAGACGCGAACATCACTTGCAACCTTGATAGTCTGGAACATCGAAGAAAGGTTGGAGATTAGTTTCTCTTCTATAGATACTTTCACGGTAAGTGTTCAAGTGACTTGGCACATTTGATTCTACCACGAATGATACATATTAAAAATACGCGACGGACTGTGGCTGCTCATTATTTTGGGATTCAACTCATCACACGTTGAACTTCGCTGTTCAAGAACCCATTCATTTGGAGAATGGCGTTCATGTGGAATAAACGAAAGGACGTTTTTCCAAATGGATTCAATCTCCAGCGATTCAAATCGCTTCAAGATATTCTGGGCAGATGTTCAAGGACTGTCTTCAATTTTGGGATCCGACACTGATTTCTAATTTTACCAATTACTTTAATTACAACCTTACTTTCAATTCGACTTGGGTTGGAACATCTACTACAACCTTGATTTTGACTCAACCCAAATTATAACGTCGACCACAAGCTTGATTTCGTCTTGAATTATTTCGTGAATTTTCCTGAATTTGGGCTTGAATCCTTTGGGATTTTCCATATAATCTTCCATATAAAGATGAAGAAATTGAATCTAGAAATTTATTTTCAAAAAAGTGACATTTCCTAAAAATGTACCCATTCAGATGAGAAAAATATGAACTGAATATAAATTGGAAGATGGGGATGATTATCGTCTTCCCAATCATACCATAAAAAATGATAATTGAGTTTCTCTCTGCAAAATAATCCGTTTAAGAAGTAAACAATTTTCAGATGAGCGAACAAAAAGGAGTCACTTGGAGCTTGATCTGATGAGTAAAGCGGATGGTCAAGTATTTCAAACCGTAATTCATGGATTTTTGCCATGACAACTGCTGAGGTGGGAGAAAAATTTCTTTTTCCGGCAATGTGGCTGCAAATTCTGCCTCCAGCTTGTTGAGTAATGATGCGTAGAATGCTCCTTCGGTGGTTTTTCGTTTTTGAAGATAATTAATAGAAATAACTACATGACTATCTCAAAAAACAGTCTCCATTACTTTCCTAACATGAAAAACAGTTTTTGCTTTTATTCGAACCGGTTTCCCTTTTGCAATCCACTGTTTGGACTGTATTTTTTTGCGACGTATTGAATTTACGATTCCAATGTGAATCGCTATCTTTGAACAGGCACCGCTCTAAGAGCGCATCCAGGTACTCCTATATTTTAGGCAGATGTTCAAAGACTGTTTTCAATTTTTGAATCTGACACTGGTTTCTATTTTTCACTAATTACTTCAATTACAACCTCAATTTCAATCCGACTTAGATTATAACGTCTACTACAACCTTAATTTTGATTCAACCAAAATTATAGCGTCGACCACAATCTTGATTTCTTCTTGAATTCATTCGTTAATTTGCCTAAATTTGCATAAACTTGCTTGAATTTGCCTGGCAGAACTTCAGCATGGAAGAAGAGAAAAAACTCAATCAATAGTAAAAACTCAAATATTTCGAAATAGGTAAATAAGGGTGTATTCTCTTTCCCCAATTTGGGTACACAAGGACCGGCCTATAACCAATCAATTTCGGTTCGATGCAAATACAATGCACAGTCCGCCGAACAATTCTACGAATTAGCATATAATCGCGCATTATAAGTGCATATTCCTAGCCAAGGTATGCGCCATTCTGGTCTATATGGCTATTCAGAACACATTCCTATAATAATCTGCATACATTGAGAGAAGCGGCCGTCCGTTTCGGTAAAAAAGGGCATTCGTATTTTATACGAGCAATACGTGTATCGTTTCTGCGATATAAACGCCGATTCCGGAAATATATTTCCGTAAATCTTTCCTCTATTTCCTTTTTAATGTGATATAGATTCGAGATTCCCAAATATAGTGGACTTTCCGTTGGTAGAGGTAATAATACTTTTTCAGTTATGGATTACGTTTATGTGAAGTGACCTTATTTACGGTTATTCTGGTTTGGTTTCTCAGAGTGCTTTTCCTTTAATTGCATAGTATCGCATTGTAAAATAATTCAATACTCAGGAACTCATTGAAAAATGCGATAATGTGATTTTTCAGCTGCTTCTCAATATGAATTGACTAGCGAATCGCCCAGCATCTGTACGTGTGCAATGCTGATACTAAATATTAATTTCATCCACACGAAATTTAAGGGTTTCACTTCAATTTATTAACGCGCATTTTTCCCACGCGGCAGGCGCGCAAGTTGGAATATTTCACAATATAAAACAAACCTACATACAAAATTTCAGAGGAACAGTGATGAAAAAGTAGTTTTCATATTATTCATATTTTTTAAAACTGTCTAGTGAAAATCACACAACAAGTGTTTTTAGAATACGTTAGTTATTGATTTTCATCACGTATCGGCCGATTCCATCATATATCTTCAGAAAGCCCCTACGGGCTTTTTGGCCATTTGGTTTTTTTAGACTAATTCTACGAAGTGCTTTAACGACACAAAACATATGGTTTTTAAACCAATGTATAAAAAATAGAGTGTATCCCAAATTTACCGCCCTGAAGACCAACCATAGAAGTAGAGCAGCCCGAGAAGGAATCAATTATGGAAGAAACAAATGGATGAAGGTAGAAAGAAAATTCTTATATTGTAAGAGAGATATATTCAATGTTTATTTGAAAGTAATACATTCTGAATTATTATTTAGATTGCATTATATAGAATTCCAAACTTTGGACACAGATGCTCGTGGAAAAGTTAATGACATAATTCACAAAAAATATTTGATACAAAAGAACAAACTCAAACGATTGATTCAGTTTAGACTTCCCAAAAACGGGCCCGAAGTTTGGAAAACTATTCTAATCATAAGTTTTTCGACAGATTTGTAAATCTATCCGACACGAAATTTACACTGAATGAAACGAGATTATTACAAAAAGGCTCAGTCATAACATAAAACCATATATTAATTCTACGCCCATAGAATGTTTAGGTATAGAAATAAAGCTGGCTCTGAGAGGTACTTGTAACTATAATAAACATGTCGCGGCAAACATTTTGAAATCTGAACCGGTTGATCAAATTCAGTCTGATGGAGAAAGTGAAATTGCAAAATCAATTAAGCAAAAAGTTAAAGATAATTTTTAAAGTGATTTTTACGAGAGCAGATAAAGGTCGAACGGTTATTGCATTACATAAAAAGGACTACATAGGAAAAACTGTAGATTTCCTTAATTCAGGAAGCTACGAGATTCTGAGGAATGACCCTACAACTATGTACCAGAAAAAGGTTAAGGAAACTCACAAAACAATGGAATTGGTTATGAATGGAAAGGATGAATGTAGAGCACTGATCATGAATCCACAACCACCAAAACTGTATTCCCTTATTAAATTACACAAAACCAATTTCCCGATTAGACCAGTGGTGTCGTTTGTAACGGCACCTACCGTAAAAATCTCAGAAATCTTGATCAAATTGATTCAAACCTATACCAATTTCAAGACAAAATTCAATATTAATAATTCTTATCAATCAGTGGATAATATTAAAACGTAATTCTTCCGGATAACGCAAAATTAATATCGTTCGATGTCCAAAATTTATTTCACAGTATTCCGCCAATTGGAACAATTGGACTAGTTGAGTGCCTCTTAGACAAAAACCACGTGAATCCACTGACAAAACAGGAAATTGTAGATTTACTTATTTGTCTATCTCAAAATTATTTCCAGTTTGACAAAAAATTCTATTCAAGCAATGAAGGACTAATAATGGGAACCTTTTGAGTCCCTTGCTGGAGGAAATTTTCATGGATAACATAGAGTATAAAATCACAATAATCAGTTAGCTAACAGTTTTTTGTACTGGTACAGATATGTAGATGATATCTTAGTATGTTCTACTGGTACCGATAGGCAATTAAGCAAGTTCATTGAATATGCCAATTCCATCCACCCGTCAATAAAATTCACCACTGAGAGGCAGGTAAATAAATTACCTTGACTCAACCATTACGAAAAATAACAATAAACATGAATTTGCAATTTTCCACAAACCATCGTACACATACATTATCATACATAATTCCTCCACACACCCTCACCAGCATAAAGTTGCTGCATTCAATAGTATGCTTCACAGATTATTGAATATTCCACTACCTGATAGGAAGTTCCAGAAAGAGCTGAATTTGATCATCATAAACGCCATTATTTCCAAAAAACTTCAAAAGCAAGCCAAGGACTTGGTCTACCCATATCAAGATACGATAACGTCAGTTATAGGACATTGGCATATGTAGGTGAACCAACCAGGAATATTGCCCGTTTTTTGAAGAAAGAAGGCGCAAACGTAGCTTAGAAAACGAGTAATAATCTAAGTGAATTTTTAAAAACAATAAAGACAAAACTTCGTTGTTGGATAGATCTGGAGTATATAAGTTGACTTGTGGCTCTTTTCCAAAACTGTAGAACATTTTCCCAAAGTATTGAAGAACACAGAAGTAGTTTCATAAATAGAAAAACCAATTCCACATTTGCAAACCACATTTTAGCAGAAGGACATGAGTTCAATTATGAATACGATGTGTATCGGCCGATTCCATCATATAGTTTTCATATGTGAACGCGTCCCTTTTATACCCAGTACGGGCACTCCAATTGGACTGTTTGAGAATCCGTTCTTTTTGCATAACTACAACATAAAACGAACCTACATACAAAATTTCAGCCTTCAAAAATATAGCGGTACGGAGAAACACTGATGGGGAGATAATTTTCATATGTAAACTTCAGTTTGGATATTTGAGAGTAATTTCTCATTTCACATCTACAACATAAAATGTACCTACATACAAAATTCCATCCTCCTCCTCAACCTCATCCTTCAACAGTGATGAAAAACATTATTTTCATATGACAGCTAGTTTAGACTGTTTATTTTACTACGTTATGTGAAAATAGTATATTATGCAACGATCATGTAATGATGGTTATTAAGACATGAGCATTACCCGGGATACGAAACGAGCCGGATACGAAATATTGGAGTCGATGGTATTCCTTCTATATCGCTGCTTTCAGACATTTTGATAATATAGGTAGGTAATATGAAAACTGATTTTGACAAATAAAGCAATTAGTTACTTGGGTTAGAATCTAGGACAAACAAAGGAACAGGATTCTTGATTGAAAAATTATGGGTTTCTATTGGTTGATAATCTGTATCGTTATGAAAAATCTGTATCATAATGGATATCATTATGAAACGGATTATGGTCATATAAGTGTATTGTTAGAGTACGGATGTAGAAAAAATACATTTGTAGCAAGTCAAAACAATTACGAAGAGAGTAATGGAAATTTCTATGTTTTTTAATACTTTTATTTGTAACTAACGTTACTGCAGTTTCGTCCTATATGGACATTCTCAAACTTATACAATAAACTAACAATGATTCATTACATTCGCCAATATACAGGGTCCTGCAACAGTGGCGCGGTGTTCCATATCTCCATATAGGAAGCAGATAGGAATCTAATTTTCTATAATATCACCTTATTGCTCGAGCTCGACAAAATAAAAATATTGGCGGTCACACAGGGTGTTCGATTTTTTCTGGGCGGATCCCAACTGTGTCTTTTTAAATGGCAACCTATATTTTTTATCGCTTTTTCGGTTTCTTCATAGAAAATAAAATAAACTTTATGTATATCTGCACTTCGAAAATATTGACGGTTTTCGAGATATCTAGCATGACAGGTTTTTTTTTCCAATATTCGTCACTCAGAATATTTGAAATTATAAAGTGGTGCCAAGTCCAGTTGAAATTTTTTTTTGGTCGAATATTCTACATTGGTAACTCTCTCAAACGATATATCTGAAATCGATCTGTGATATACAGGGTATGAAAAACCGCTTGCCAAATATTGTAAATGAAAATTTGCAAAATCTTCCTTAGATTAAATGGAACACCCTGTATATTATTGATCCATAAGAAGCGCCAACGAAACCTCTACAAATTTCATTAAGTATTCCCTATGGCTAAGTTCAATAGTTTTTCTTAAATGAGCATTTCTTTCGAAAAATGGTCATTTTTTCAAAGCGAAATCCATTTGACGACTGATAAGAATATACAAAAAAATACCCTTTCCTTAAAATATCGCCCATTCCTAAAATTACCTGTTGCTAGATAAACAAGTTGCGAATTACACCACAAAATGGACGTTCTTGAATAGTTACAATAATTTCAAAAATCTCGGAATTTGTGCCATATTCTTTCGGTCTAAAACAACCTTTCAACGAATGAAATATTTATTGGAAATCAAGTAGTCTGGCAAATGACAGAACAAAATATTTGGCTGCAAATGAATATTGAAATTTTTAGTCAATCGTGAAGTTGAACTGTCGGTATAATTTCATCAGAATGTTGTTATCAAAAAGTGATTTGATTGATATGATTTTCATATTAGGTGAATCAGACAGGAATTGTTTATTGGCAAGTAGAATTTATTCTCAACGGTATCCAGATAGAAGGCATCCAGATGAAAGATCTTTCCGAAAGGTCTTGGGACGATTCGTTGAAACTGGATCTATTAATTATTCCAAACATGAGCGCATCAAGCCAGCTACTAATGAAGATAATGCATTGCAAGTTCTTCTTGCTGTTGAAGAAGATCCTAGTAGGAGTCAACGACAAATTGGGGAAATAGTGGATATAAGTGAGAGATCAGTGCAACGAGTATTGAAGAAACATCGCTTGCATCCATACCACGTTCAGTTACATCAAGAACTACTGTATGCTGATTTCGAGAAAAGAGTGAGATTTTGCAATTGGGCCATGAACAAAATTCGTCGAAACGAATATTTTTTCAATAATATTTTATGGTCGGATGAATCGACATTCCATAAAAATGGATTTGTAAATCGACATAATTACCATTATTATGCGACAGAAAATCCTCACTTATTGAGACAGGTGGATTTTCAACATAGGTGGTCGATAAATGTCTGGGGAGGCATCATTGGATAATATGTAATTGGTCCATACTTTTTTGAGGGACATATGAATGGTGCAATGTATCTCAATTTCTTACGAAATGATTTACCAGGTTTGTTAGATGATATTCCTCTTGACCTCCGCAATAGAATGTGGTTACAACATGATGGTGCACCTGCTCACTATTCGGCAGAAGTAAGAGATCATCTAAATGAAGTATTTCCCAATAAATGGATAGGACGGAATGGGCCTGTACGGTGGCCCGCTAGATCACCAGATTTGACGAAACTAGATTTTTTCTTATGGGGATACATAAAAAATATGGTTTACGTTGAGCCACCAACTTCTCCCGAAAATATGCGACTTAGAATAACGAATGCTTTTCGCAGCATTACACCAGCTGTCTTGCGCAGGGTAGAACAGACTTTCAAACATAGACTTCAGCTCTGCATTCAAGAAAATGGAAGACATGTTGAACATATTTTATAAAAGTTTCATTATCAACCTTAATTAAACTCTCCCTTTTGTAGTTTTGTAATTTGCCAGTTGACAAATTTGAATATCTAGAACTCAAGCTCTGAATGAATATAATAACATGAAAAAAATAGTTATTTATAATGTTTCTTTCTTTTAACTTGTTTGGTTTGATATTGCACGATTTATGAGTGAAATTCTGCATCCAATGAAAAAATAATTTTCCATTTAGCAAAAAGTGATAGGTACATACATTTATTTCGTTGAAAAATATTTGTTTGGACACCTTCTAATGTACAAAATTGAAACAAGATATCTTTCGTATATTTTTATCAGTCGTCAAATGGATTTCGCTTTGAAAAAATGACCATTTTTCGAAAAAAATGCTCATTTAAGAAAAACTATTGAACTTAGCCATAGGGAATACTTAATGAAATTTGTAGAGGTTTCGTTGGCGCTTCTTATGGATCAATAATATACAGGGTGTTCCATTTAATCTAAGGAAGATTTTGCAAATTTTCATTTACAATATTTGGCAAGCGGTTTTTCATACCCTGTATATCACAGGTCGATTTCAGATATATCGTTTGAGAGAGTTACCAATGTAGAATATTCGACCAAAAAAAATTTCAACTGGACTTGGCACCACTTTATAATTTCAAATATTCTGAGTGACGAATATTGGAAAAAAAAACCTGTCATGCTAGATATCTCGAAAACCGTCAATATTTTCGAAGTGCAGATATACATAAAGTTTATTTTATTTTCTATGGAGAAACCGAAAAAGCGATAAAAAATATAGGTTGCCATTTAAAAAGACACAGTTGGGATCCGCCCAGAAAAAATCGAACACCCTGTGTGACCGCCAATATTTTTATTTTGTCGAGCTCGAGCAATAAGGTAATATTATAGAAAATTAGATTCCTATCTGCTTCCTATATAGAGATATGGAACACCGCGCCACTGTTGCAGGACCCTGTATACCCTTCAGGTACTTGATTGAGTACCTGCATTTATAGTTCACGATGCGGATGTGCAATTTAAAAACCGGAGAGTAAATTGAATCGATTTGATCATTTAACAGGTTGCACCCGCAATGTTTATGCTTGTGAATTTCCAAGGATTCTAAATAATTAAGTGTAATAGTGTTTGTGTGGGACAATGCGGACGAAATTTCCAAAAACGGTATGCTGAACATGAAAGGTCCTTCAGACTAGGAAAAAATGATTCGACGTTTTCAGACCATTCCTTGGCATGCAACCACAAGTTTCCGAATCTAAACGATACGGAAATTCCGCACTATGCAAGAAAGGATTGCAAACTCAATTAGTTAGAATCCTTGGAAATTCACAACCATAAACATTACGGGTGCAACCTGTTAAATGATTAAATCGACTTAATTTACTCTCCGGTTTTTACATTGGCACATCCGCATCGTGAACTGTAAATTCAGGTACTCAATCAAGTACCTGAATGGTATATATTGGCGAATGTGAGAAGTCGTTGTTAGTTTATTGTTTAAGTTTGAAAATGTCCATATAGGACGAAACTGCAGTAACGTTAGTTACAAATAAAAGTGGTAAAAAACATAGAAATTTTCATTTCTGTTTTCATTATGATCTCCTACCACGTAGTAACGGCTACATCCATCAATTTATCAAAACAATAACGTTTGTGAACAAACATATGAATAACCAACAACAAACATTTCAAATAGGTTACAAATAACATCAAAAAAACACACAATTATCACTAGTAGTGACGCAAAGGAATATGAGAGATACAAACATGATGTAAATGATATGGTAATTAAAATAAAAAAAAAATATGGTAGTTGGCCACAATTGAAATGATTCAGATTCAAACATGAGAATTAGTGTGGCCAGGTACACGTTGCACGCTATAAAAACAATGTATTTCATCAGCTCGGACTTCCATTGTCTAAATATAATTTTAATTGATTTGAAATCCCCGAAAGAATCTGTAAAAAATTAAAAAAGATTAACCGAAAAATAATAATTTTATTAAACAAAAACTGAAATTTCAAAGAAATAACATATAAGAAACAACCAAAAAAAATAAAAAATTGAAATATTGATACAAGTTGAGAATTAAAAAATATTAATAACAAGAAATGAAAAATGAAAATTGAAAGATTCCAAACCAAGTCACGAAGTTTCGATTGTTAGTATCCATAATCTTCTTCGGGTGATGGTTGTTGCTTGTATGTCATTTATTTTCAATTTCAGTTTTTTGTTTAATAAAATTGTTATTTTTAGGTTAATCTTTTTCAATTTTTCACAGATTCTTTCGAGGATTTCAAATCAATTTATATTATATTAGACAATGAAAGTCCCAACTGATGAAATACACCACGAAACATTGTCAAACACCTTCAAACAAACGATAAAAAAAAATGTGTTGTCAAGAAATTTTCGGTAAACCTCTTGAAACTAAATATAGATAGATCTTTGAAACTGGGTGGCAATCTATTATAAATATTAACATTCAGTGTATTGATCGAGGATTTGTGTAATTTCAGCCTGTGTGGTCTCAAGAGATTGGCACCTCTCGTGTCACGTTCATAAACCTGTGATTTGGTCCAATGTTCATTTTTTTGGTTATGAATTTCCAGTAAAGACTGATATATAAAGCTACAGGGTATCTTCATTATGTTTAGTTTTTTGAAAAGAGGCCGGCAGGCATATTTGAAACAGGCATTTAAAATTATTCTAATGGCTCGCTTTTGTAATAAGAATATTTTCTCAGCATTGGGGTAAAGTTCCGTAGCTAACATGGGAATGAAAAAGAAGCTGATAGAAGAGTATTCAAGTTGACAACATTTTTCAATTGTCTTAGTATAAAAAGATATTTAGAAAATTTCGAGGCTAATTCTTCGATGTGGTATGTAAACGCTCTCCTTTTATCTCCAGTGGGGGCGCTTCAGTTGGAGTATTTTAGAATTATTCCTCATTTCACATCTACAACATAAAATGAATCTACATACAAAATTTCAGCCTCTAAAAATATACCGATATTGAGAAACAGTGATTGAAGTGTAACTTTATTTTATGAAGACTTTTTTCCCCGCGGCTGGTGTCAAAGTTAGAATATTCAAAAATCCTTCCTAATTGCACATGTACAATGTGAAATGAACCTAAATACAAAATTTAATCCTCCGAAACTATAACGGTATGGAGGAACAGTGATGAAAAAGTAATGTTCATATGTAAACGAAACTCTTCTATACTCAGTGGGAATAGAAGGGGTAGAGTATTCAGAAATCCTTTTTATTGTAAATCAGTAACATGAAGCAAACCTACTTTGGGAACTTTATCCTCCGAAAATATGGTGTTACGGAGAAACAGTGACGAAAATATAATTCTCATATTTAAACGCGCCCCTTTGACCCCCACGGAGAACGCCCCAGTTGGAATATTCGAAAATAGTTTCTGGATGCGTATCTAAGATCTAAGAAGCACTTTTATACCAAACTTCAGCTTTCTAGAACTCACCAGTACAGAGAAACAGAGATAAATAAATATAGATAGAACAAATCACACACAAATATTGCTACAAGTATTGCTAAGGACGTACTTGCGGCCTTCCATGCTTCCTTTTTTGATTCCTAGTGGTTATGTGATGCACTGTTCGAAACATTTAGTGTAGTAATGAATATTACTGGAGTTTTATCCCAACACCAAACAGTTATTTTAACACCTCGACACGTTTCGACCACCAAGTGATAATTTTCCTCTTAGAGATGATCACTTGGTGATCTTCCTCTTGAAGATGATCGTAATGATCGAAACACGTATCGATGTGTTGAAATAATGGTTTGGTGTTGAGACGAATTTCCAGTTATATTCCCTAGTGATTACATTCCTCCCAACCTCCTCCTCCTAACCTACTAACTATGATTTTTGTACCATTAGCTGACCGGATTTCAGGTGAAACTGAGCTACATCATAGTGGAAAATTATCAGTAGATGACTAGTTACGAGGGCACCATTGAAGAAAAGGTATTTGGCCCAACTTGCATGCATGCTTGCATGGCTACAGCTCCACGAATACTGGAAAATTGCCATAAAATACTATAGCAAGAGCAATTGTATATTCAAGAACAATGGATGGCAACATCTAATGAGATATCGTCAACGACGTAGATGGATATGTATTTTTTCAGCCAAAAAATTGGATAATTCTGGTTTTTGGCGGCGAATATTTCAAAAACAAGCACTGGACTGGAAAAGTATCATTCTTGTTTTCCAAAACAGTAAACATTTGTCCATTTTAACCGTCCTTGTAGATATTAACGTTTCCAAAATGGTAACAGTGGGATCAGCCTTGTATATTCTAGCCGATGCTGAATGAATTTCAAATCAAAGAAACACGTTCTTGTTTGGAAAACTTCGAGTTTGTCTTCACCTCCTTCTGGAATTTCAATTATCCGGATTCACATCTCACCTGATAAATCGTTCTAATCCGGAGTTAAACGGACCGAGCTGATACCATCCATTAGGCATACTAAATCATCTCTCCAAATATGGCCTCTGCATTCTCGCATGCAGAGAGATGCGAAGTTCCAATTACCCAGATTGGTAGTGAGCGCGACTAATTTGTTAGCACTATATTCTAATATTATCGGGTAATATATTTTGAAGGATATGTAAATGGATTCATTTTGATCCATTCAACGTCCAGATGGCAATGTTGGCGTTGCACATGCAGCGAGGGGTTTGGTAGAGATGCTTTTAAACATGTAACGTAGACCGCTATCGAGTCTCTCTTGGACTCCCGAGGGTCCACCTGGACAATTTTAGGAATCACTAGTTTATTGTATACCTAATTTTCCATGAACAATCTTATGACATCATATCATTGAACACAAAACAATCTGATGACGTCATTTCAGGTTATTTTGATAGACTACGTCGGTCCACATTATTTTGAAATACCATGGATATCAAAAAGTCCCAAAGGGATGTGTATATATGTATATAGTAGGAAGGGTGAGTGTTCACCCACAGCACGTAGGCCACATGTGACCCATTGTACATCCTCCCGAGGAGTTGTCATCGTCCATCCTGTTCTCTCCAGGAAGGTGGACAGGTTACTAGGAAATATCTCCTTTATATCGGCAGGTGTAGGCCAAGACTCGCCGAACACACGCTCTCTTTGGTAACCTTGAGGTATCTCACAGCGGCCTCCGCGAAAATTTCGGAAGGTGCAGCGATATTACAGTCGTTGCGCGGCTTCTTCAACCTACCTGGGGTTTCCCTAGTAGATGTGTTCAAATGAGGGCGCTTTTTTACAGAGGCAGCCGGTTTCTTGCCTTTATTCAAGGCGGAGATCTTGGCGCTCGTCGCAAGAAGTGTCCTTGCTGTTCAAGGTGGAGTGGGAGAGGAGCAGGGTGCATTTATAGTTGCTGCCACTCCTGCCTCCTTAGCCCTCTTTCTCCTTTTGGCCTCGGCGCCGCAAATGCGCTGCCTTTGTATTACATCACGAGGTGATCTGCTATGTCCAGTCTCATTCCGAGCAGTAGATTGGGGTGGACATTTCTGTTCATCCCCAGCCACTACCATAGATTGAGGTGAGCACTTCTGTCCAGCTTGTTTTTGTTGTGTCTGTTTTGTTTCTTATAGCTTAGCTTAAATAGGCTGGTCCACGGTGTCATGTTTCGCAAAGGCTTTTGGGAAGTTTTAGTTTCCCTCACCCTACTCAAGTATTTCTGCCACGGATCAGTCTGGCGATCCCGTCCGTAAAGCTACATATTGGCTTCCCGGACAGGACCTTCAGTCCCCTGATCATTCTTCTATTCGCGCCCGATAGGTAGCCTAGTCCATCTCTGCAGTGGACCTATCTGGACACATCAAGCTCTTTTTTTTCGGAAATTCAGATTTGAAATAATAAATTAGTGTATGCTAGTTCATGTTTTTTTTTTATTAACTTTGACACTCGTATAGAGAAACTGAACCCTTATTTCTTTCTATCGATCAGTGTTCAAATTCATGGAAATTTTGAGTTATTTGTGCTTAGAGCAACGTCATCTATTGGATTTACAGAAAACTGGAGTCAGATTGTTTTGAACTGTCAAAATTGGATATACAGGGTGTAACTGAATAAGTGTAAAACACTTAAGAAGGTGATTTCTCATCGAAAAAAAAAAGATCTTTCATATAAAGAAAATTCATTGAAGCATCCCTTGTTGAGATACAGCCCCTTAAAGGGAGTACATAAAATTTGTATAACAATTTTTTTTCACAAGCACTAAAAAAGTTACAATATTAAAATTAACTTGAGGTTTTGTACTACCAAAAAAACACTCAGGCCGAAATTTATTTGGTTTACCCCATGGTTGTAAGCGGTGGAAAACGCAACCCCTAAAATTTATTTCCAATGTAACTTTTTGTCTTATCATTTGTTTACCATTTTGAAATTTGTTTTCGATAGCCTGTTTCATTCTAAACAAAAAATGTCTCCAGAGTTTTTTGCCCAAAATAAACCAGTTCGTAGCAAAAAATTATTTTACGAATAACTACAGAGATATTTCGTCAAAAATGCGAACAGGATTCATTGTCATTTTGTAGTTAGTACCTGCTCTAAACGATCAAAGGGTAATAAACAAAACTAATTTATTTATAACAAAACATGCAACATGTAGAAATCATAGTAAATATTCAATATGTCTACCATCAGACATTACGCATGCGTCTAGACGTCGGCGCATTGAGCCACGTATTCGCTCAAATATTCCTGGAGTCTCTCTGATTACCCTACATGCATGTATGATGCGGTTTCTTAAGTTCTCTACATCGCGAACAGAAGTACGTTGCCTCACCATTTAATCGAGGAGGTGGAAAATGAGGCCCAATTGAATCATCCCCAATAACTCCAAGCCACACGTTAAGAGAAAACTGTTCTTGATTGTTAGTTTCGACAATAGCGTAAGGGTTTTCATCAGTCCACATGTGGTAATTATGAAAATCAATAATCTTGTCCCGAGAAAAACTACATTCGTCTGTGAATTCTATCGTCATCAAAAAGTCACAATTTCTTCTAATCATTTCCAGCATACAATTGCAAAATTCAAGACGGTTCGGAAAGTCTCGCGGTAACAGTGCCTGTACTCGTTGCAGATGGTAAGGGTATCAGAGTTGTTACTTCAAAATTCGAAATACATTCATATGATAAACATTTAGCTGGAAAACAATCTTTCCAGTACTGGTAGTAGGTTGTTCTTCAATCAAATTAAGTACTGCTTCCTCAAGCTGTGGTGTTCGTAATTCTCGATGGCGACCACAATCCTGCGTTCTTTTGTTGAATGAACCATATTCCCGTAATCGTTGATGAAGTCGAGCAAATATTCTATGTGAAGGATGCTGCCGCTGAGGATACATTTCAGCATATCTTCGAGAAGCTTCTTACCCATTTCCCTGCGACAGACCGTAAACGTAATGCATATCAGCCATTTCCTCATTTGTGTATGTCATTTTAATAACGAGTGAATTATTATAGTAACAAATTAAGAACAGAACAACAATACACAATTAGTATTAATTCAATTTCGAAAATCCACAAACTGACAGCGTCATACCAATTTGATTGTCGCTATCGCTAATCGCGACCTACTAGATAGATTAGTTTCGTATTTTCGCATTTATGACGATGAATATCTGTAGTTGTTCCGAAAATAATGTTTTGCTGCGAACTGGTTTATTTTGGGAAAAACCCAAGAGACATTTTTCGTTTAGAATGAAACAGGATATTGGAAATAGTTTTTTTAATGGTAAACAAATAATAAGGCAGAAAGTTACATTGGAAATAAATTTTAGGGGTTGCGTTTTCCACCCCTTACAACCATGGGGCAAACTAAATAAATTTCTGGCTAAGTGTCTTTTTGGTAGTACAAAACGTCAGGTTAATTTCAATATTGTAACTTTTTCAGTGCTTGTGACAAAAATTGTTGAACAAATTTCATGAACCCCCTTCAAGGGGCTGTATCTTAACAAGGGATGCTCCAATGGAATTTCTTTATATGGAAGATCCTATCTTTTTTTCGATGGGGAATCACCTTCTTAAATGGTTTACACTTATTTAGTTACACCATGTATACTATCAACAAAGAAAATGTGCCTACATCCAATTCATGAATTGGTTTAGCAATAGCAGTTCTCGAAATCTTGAAATCCCAATCTCCTTGAATTCTGCACACACAAATAGACAATGTGTATTCACCTCTCAACATTCAATATTATCAACCCATGCAATATATTCTTCTTGCAATAGAATCATTCCGCATAAGGTGTTCTTTACCCAGTAATACGAACATCGTCAGGTAATTTATGTTTATTATGGAAATATGTTTTATCTCTGATGCAGGAGCTGGGAACATGCAAGGTGATTCGTTTCCATGCTATTGTAAATCTTTTACGTGGTTGGAAAGAGGTTATTAGACATTATATAACGTTTACATAAATGAACATTGTTATATTTCATGATAATGGTTTAACAAGGATAATTGAATAGCTGGATGATTGAGAATGGGTTTATCAGAGAGCTATTAACACATAAGCGGGCTATGCAGCTTGCAAGGATTTGGACAAGAGAAATCACAGAACTGGATTGGTTGATTACATGATTATAATGTTTGGAGGAGAAGAAAGAATGAATAGGGTTTCAATTTGGGAGAGAAGAGTTGCTAATTCATCAACAAAACATGAATGGAGTAACATTGGCTCGTTTGAATAAAAATGAGAAAAACCTTCTACTCGCAAAACTTGAAGCATATGCTATATAGTTTATGAATAAAAATGTAAGTAGAAGGTTCTGCTCAAACTTGTATTAGAAGCATGAACATCTACTCATGTTTAAGTATTTGCTCAACTTGTTAGGATTAAAATGTATGCTTTGCTTACTTAGTTGAGCATTTTCTCCAAAATGTTTGCATCTTGTTAGTAGAAAATGCACCTTGCAATAAACTGGTCATGAAATAGCAGAATTATTAATATGTTTGTCTTCAGAAAATTATTAAATGTTTCACCATTTTGTAGTGGGTGACAATATAGATTTCACATTCTATGGTTGGGAAGTATTTATTCCATTTGATATTTTTTTCCAGATTGCGTCCAGTCGCCATCTTGAATGTTTCATCAGCCAATTTCACTTCAAAATGAAGTATTGATGTATCGATTTCATTTATTCAAATTTCAATTTTTTGAGTTGACCCGTTCGAAAATTAAAAGAGGAGACATTGTATATTACGTTGTTTATCGTTTTCAATACTGAATGTTTAAAATCTGTTTGAAATCTGTTTTTTCGTTGATCAGCTGTCGCCCCCATACGGATGACAACTCTCAGAAGTTGAGAAACTTGTGCGAGCTAAGGACTAACGAGGTCTTACCTTTCAACGTGTGATTTCTAACACGGTTGCAGAATCATACCTGCTTCAACCAAATAAATTCTCTCGAGAAAAATAACTGGTCGAGGCGGGAATCGAACCCACGATCTTCCGATCGTGAGTCGGGCGCACTACCACCGCGGCCAATTCCACATGAATGAGATATAATGATTTCTATGTAATATTCATGTATAAACGTTGTTGTCTCGGATAGACTTTCTCTTCCACATCGTATGAGAATTAACAAAATATTCCAATATGACACGGACGTACAAATTTTAATTACGGTTAAACTTTGACCAGATGGTATTCAATACTGATTCTATAATATCTACCCTTCTAATGTGTTAATTTTAATTAAATATCTCAATAAACGCATTTTCGAAGTAGTTGCGGTTTGACACTGCCCAGCTTCAGGCATGTTCATTGGATTGTACGGAATATTAAAAAGTTTGTTAATTCGTTACATTGCAGTGGTTTAACTGCCGGGGGTAAAAATTCGAGTTATGTTTAGGAATGTTCAGTTCACGAGATTATTAATTGAAATCATAAAATTTTTTTCCAGTATGTGACTGTGGAAAGACTTCCGTCACGAGAAACATGTAGTGAGTAGTAATTGAACTTTTTGGTACATGTGAAGCATGAAATATATTAAATTCTTTCGCTGGTTGAAATTTTCATGGTTAACATAAAGTATTAAATCCATAATAACATTTTCTTGCACTGGTACAAATACGTAGATGATATCTTAGGGTACAAACAGGTAAGTAGGCAAGTTCGTTGAATATGTTAATGCCATCCACCCGTCAATAAAATTCACCACTGAGAGGAAGGTTAATAATTCAATGAATTACTTTGACCTAACTATTACGATAAATGACAATTTTCCACATTAAGTTGCTGCATTCAATAGTATGCTTCACAGACTATTGAATATTCCACTGTCTGAGAGTAATTTCCAGAGAGAGATGAGTTTGATCAAACAAATCGCGGTTAACAACGGTTATAAGGTAAATATTCTAGACTCCATTCTTTCCAAAAAACTAGAAAAGCAAGTCATGGACCTTGTCTAACCAAATTCAAGATGCGATAACGTCAGTTATAGGACATTGTCATATTTGGGTGAACCTACCAATAATATTGCCCGTTTTTTTGAAGAAAGAATGCGTAAACGTAGCTTACAGAACGAGCAATAGTGTTAGTAAATTTATTAAAAACAATAAAGAAAAAACTTTGGTGTCGGATAGATCAAGAGTAAATAATCTTACGTGTGGCTCTTGCCCAAAACTGTATATTGGCCTGACAGGGAGAATGTTTTTCCAAAGAACTGAAGAGCACAGCAGTAGTTTTATAAATAAAAAGACCAAATTCACATTTGCAAACCACCTTTTAGCAGAAGAACATGAGTTTAATGATGAATACGACGTATCACATTCAGAAGAGACAGATTTGAAACTCAATCTTGTAGAATATTAAGAAATCAATGATCAATTAGAATTGGATAACTCCTCAGTTCTAAATACTTTTTTGAATGTGGAAACTGGGATAACTGGGATAACGTACCATAATTTCTGTTTACACCTGATATCTTCTCAAACCAGCATTCCTATTCATTTTCATGTGGATATTTTCGAATATCAATTGTGTATAAATCAATAAACCCAAACGTACGCACCTGCAGGTATAAAACGACCCGAAAGTTCATTTGTTCGCAATACAAAAATAGAGTGGAGTTGGTGAAGTATTATAAACCTTGCTATACCAGCTGCGGCAAAGCATAACGAAATCACAAAATTTTGTTTGAGAATTCTGTTGGGTTTTGCATCCATAATGAGCTAATATCATCTTCACTTTAAACTATAAGGAAACAGAGTTCAGTGACGCTTTCAGAAGCTGCGAATGCAACGAGAAAGATGATAGCTTTGTTCTTTATCCCCCACTCTCTTGCTCGTTCATTATCATTTTCTCTACGATATAATTTCTCATTTTCTCACCTACCACATGACACACCTCAAACTTGGAACCCATACAATTCTCTTTACATACTCATTCTCCATATTCGTTCAGACAAAGAGTGCTAAAACTTGAGCACTTCCAAACAATTTTCTCCACTCATCGCGTTCACCGTTTAATGCTTATTAAACTTCGAAGGCATGTTTGAAACTTCAATTATCAATTATAATACCCTAACGTAAATATACAGCATATGTAGCAGCTTGCCGAGGACTTACATGGAACACGTTAATACGGAATAGGCACAACTTATCAAAGTAACAGCCAAGCTGTATACTCCGGGAATTTTATTGTTTTCTTGAAGTTTCTTCGCAGTGTCGTGCTTTTCGGAAAGACTTGTAGACTGCAAGTTCATGCTGAATCTTTTGGGGGTCATTTTATTAAATCTTTTTCTACAAGGTACACGTGAGAATCTTGAAAAAGTGAAAAGTAGCCTACGCGGAGAAACTAGATTGTCAAACATTTTATAGATTCAAATATTGATTACGACTGGGAAATTTTTCGAACATAGAAAAAAATGAGACAGGCAAATAGAGAACCCTTTCGGAAAGAAGCCTGTATCTTAGTAACCCGTTTCATAAAATTATTGTAAAGGGTGATTTTTTATGACGTGAGACATAGACGTGGGACAAACTGTTCGAAGGCAGCTCTTAATTGAGCCATTGTTCCGCGTGCCGTGTGGCATGTGGCACCGTCTTATCAAAACCAAATATCAGGCATGTCCAATTTTTCCATTTTGGGCAACAAAAAGTCGTCAATCATCACACGGTAGCGCTCGCCATTCACAGTAACGTTCCGGCCATTGTCGTCTTTGAAGAAGTACGGCCCGATGATCCCATCAACCCATAATCCACACCAAACAGTGACTTTTTCGGGATGTATCGATAGCTCTTGCAATGCTTGTGGCTGATCATCACTCCAGATGCAAAAATTTGGCTTGTTAACGTATACATTCAACCAGAAATGAGCCTCGTCGCTGATCACAATGTGTGGATCTTCCTCAAATTTTGTCACCGCCTTCTGTGGAACGTCGTGTGGCTTCAATTCTTGCACCAGCTGTATCCTATAAGGTTTAACACCTAAATCCTTTCGCAACATTTTTCACGTAGTAGAGTTACAACGGCCCTCTTGCTGCGAACGGCGGCGAATCGACATTTCACGGTCATCACGAACACTGACGGATACAGCCCCAATATTTTCTTCGGTTCTCACTCTACGTATGCGTGTTGGTAGTTTAATGTTCAATAATGTGAACTGGGTTCAAAATTTAGTAACAAGCTTCCGAATAGCTTCCTCACTAGGCCGACGAAACTGCCCATAAATTGAAAAAAGTGCACGATGCACTGTCTTCACCGAGTATGAATTTTTATAATGAAATTCAATAATTTGCAAGCGTTTTTCATTCATAAGTCGATTCATGGTTAAATTATAGACCAAACTGAATAAGTTTGACAATGACACAAGACACAATTCACGCGTGATCTGTCAAAAACAGTGTTGCCAAAAAGATACCAGCAAAAAAATCACTCATTATTACAAATACAAATAAGTCATTTGCAAAAAAGTATCGAAATACTGTGAAGCAAATATGTTTGGTGAAAACATCTGCTTTAAATTTGTTTCTTTGCTTTTAATTTGTACTAGTAATTACCTGACCTGATCCTAATAATCACATTCATGCTAAATAAACGTTTCAATGAAAAAAATCAGTAACTGAGCCAGGAACATGTTCAGTTATCAGACCTATCAACAAATTACCATCAACTCCAAAAATTCTCAAATAACCATTTCATGAAGGAATGTATATTTATGCAAATGAAAACAAATTACTACTACCATATCAACACGGATTTAGGTCAGGTCTTAATACTACTACTGCGCTTTTGGAAATAACAGATGAAATTACTATATATTTGGATGAAGACACAACCCAACTATTACTGTCCATCTATTACAGTTAGGCCTCTGATGCCTCTGATTCATGTACTGCGTGCTCCAAAATAGAATACTTTGATATTCAACGAAAGTCTTTTTTTTTTGGAGGAAAATCATTTTTTTATCGACCTTTTTTGGGTATTTTTATCTTCCACAATCTGAAAAATATGAAAATTATAATGAACAACTTTAAACAAGTGTAGAAAGGGCAAAGATTTTAGTTTACTCCGATAACTTACTGCATGAAATCAAAGTATTTTTCACAAAGAAAAAGGTTCTATTTATCAATAACTTGTATTTAACAATTTTGCTTATTGAAGAATTGCTAAGAAATAATACAATACTTATCTTTACGTTTCGGATGCTGAAATCTGCCTTCGTCTTCAGAAATGGACAAAAAATTCAAAGATCTTTGAAGCTGTCGAAGAAGCTGAGAAATAAATAATCAGAGTAATCTATGATTTTTCTGGGTAACTAGCTTATTTTACACGAATATTGTATGTAACTTTTGTAATATGTATTTGTATAATTTTTTAGTGTGAATGAACGTTATTATTATTATATATTATATTATTAACTGCAAGTATCTTTGAATTTTTTTTTCATTTCTGAAGACGGAGGCAGATTTTGGCCTCCGAAACGTAAAGATATGTATCGTATTATTTCTTCGCAATTATTTTGATAGGTAAAATTGTTTAATACAAGTTACTGATGAATAGAACATTTTTCTTTGTGAAAAATACTTTGATTTTACGCAGTAACTTATCAGGGTAAACTGAAATGTTTGCCCTTTGTATACTTGTATAAAGTTCTCCATTATAATTTTCATATTTTTCAAACTGTGGAAGGTAAAAACACCCAAAATTGGCTTATAAAAATATTTTGGTTTTGATAACATCTCATGCCCATTTATTGAATCTTTTGTGGTCATTGTGGTCCAAATTACGACGCAAAATTCACTAAATCGTAGACTGCGAAAGACCGAGTTCTTGTGAACGAGGCAAAATCGACTGCCTCGGATTCTCCTGCATAATCTCACAGACAGCAGCAATATTTTTGTCAGATCTTGCGTTTCGTCGACGTATGGGTATTGGTCGATCGTTTACTGAACCAGTAGACTCAAATTCATTCACCACATCGAAAAGGCGAAGCGCGCGCTACGTTGCCTGTACAGAACACCTATTATGATGGTACATATAATTT
Organism: Leptinotarsa decemlineata; assembly: GCF_025532065.1. Taxonomy (NCBI): domain Eukaryota; kingdom Metazoa; phylum Arthropoda; class Insecta; order Coleoptera; family Chrysomelidae; genus Leptinotarsa; species Leptinotarsa decemlineata. Next base: position 19,478,563 of record NW_027412747.1, read on the forward strand.
TATTATCTACACGTGTGATCGAATGTCCACAGTGAATTGACTGTAACAACTGGTACAACCGAAACGTCGTGAAACAGTTTAGTATGGAATCCTCACCTGAATCAACACTGCATTAACAAGACCTCTGTTGACGTATGGAACCATTGCATGGGGGCCGATAGTTCTACAATCAACTGCGATCCAAAAATTATATTAAATACAGCCATTGGCTTGTTTAAACATCACAGGAGCCATGAGAACAACACCAACTGCGGCAATGGAATTAATTACTGGTCTGACCCCTCTGAACCTGTACGTTGAGGAAGTTGCGTTGATGGCCATGTTGCGATTGCGCACAGCTGGAGTAAACCTTGAAGTAGGAATGAGTCAATTGAGGCTGAGCCTATGGCGAGGAGCACTTACTATGCAACCTCTGCTGCAGGCAACCAGTAATGCAATTAAACCCAGGTTTGTGTTAAATAAACCTTACAAAATACAAATAGAACAGAACACAGAGTCAGATGCTACAAATGCAATATGCATATATACAGACGGCTCAAAAACCAAAGAAGGCTCAGAATGTAGAATGTACTCCAGATCACTAAGCCCAAGGATTAAGTGGGGAATGGGAAAAAATAGCAGTGTGGTTCAAACAGAACTGACTGGTATCTCAATCGCCATTAAAGAAATAACCAGGAAAGGAATTTCTGGCAAAAACATAACAATATGCACTGATAGCAGACAAGCCCTATTAACCTCGAACAGACAACGTGCTACCTCAGGGCTAGTACTGAAGTGTCACCAAGATTTAGCCAAAGCTGATAACATTATCCTGAGAGGAGCGACAGCAGTGAAGGTAATCGTATTACCAACTCTTTAGCAAAGGAAGCGGCTAGACAGAGAATTTTAGGACCCAGTGGCATCTAGAGCCTGATAACTTCGACAATTGCGGAACTAGCCAATCGTCACACCTATGCTCAATCCCCAAAGAGATTGGATGGAATCAAAGGATGTAATGTTGCTAGGATCACGCTGAGCAACCCTGGGAAACTGGCGCCGAAGAAATATATGTTGATGACCAGAAGAAATCTATGCTTAACAGTAGGATTTCCGACTGGCCACTGTCAACTGAGTAAACACCTCTATAATATGGGACTAGTGGACACACTATACCTGCCGATATAAAGAAGGTGTCTGCTAGTGACCTGTCCACCTTCCCGAACTGGTCAGGATGGACGATGACCTAGGAGGACAACTCCTCGGGAGGATATACAATTGGTCACATGTGACCTAAGTGCTGTGGGCCTACACTCACCCTCCCTACTATACAGATACAGAATTTGCGATAAATTTTCATCACTCATATTTTCAGTTTACTAATTGTTAAATCGATCCATTAAATCATTTTCGTTTCAGGTCGAAATAATTTGTTTTCTTCATCATTATTCATCGTTATAGTTTCAAATTCTACAGTCATTGATTATTCTTCTTCATTTTTCATATTATCTTTCTCAATTAACCCATCCGAATACTTCGATTCTGATATTATGTCATTCGTTTTCAGGCCCAGGACAAGATTTCATGAAAAGTTATCTTTCCGATCGTATCCAATGTACCAGGGTGTACGGTGAGATGAGTGGATACAAAACTGTTTCCTATGGAGTTCCTCAAGGTACGGTTTTGGGTCCCATTTTATTCGTTATTTATCTGAACGATATGTTATCTTTAGATATTCAGGGAAATTTCACTGCTTATGCCGATGATACAGCGATTACCTTTGTGGGGAATTCTTGGCCTGAAGTTATCAACCGAACAAACCAAAATCTCCTGTCTGTCAGCAAATGGCTGAATAATAATTTGCTTACTTTGAATATTGTCAAAACAGTAGCAATTCCTTTCAAAAACAATAGTGATAATAACCTACAAAACATCAATATCAACAAACATAATATCAGCTATGTCGAGAACTCCAAGTATCTGGGAATAATAATTGACCATAAACTAACCTGGAAAGTGCATATATCTAATCTGGTCTCAAAAATAAGAAAAACCATCTATAAATTTCATTTACTGAGAAATATACTGAATACTGTAACTCTTAAAACAGTGTACTATGCTATCACACAGAGCTTACTGCAGTACTGCATAATAGCATGAGGATCGGCATATAAAACAATTATGGAATCATTGGTTACAGCACAGAAATACATTATCAAGATCTGCCTTCGAAAACCTAGAAGATATCCATCTAATCTTCTTTTCAAAGAATTCAGAGTCCTAACAGTCAAAGAACTGTACCTCAAGAACTTATTGATATTTACCCACAAAACTCGAAGTCCGTCTAACGCATTATCTTATTATAGTGTCACAACTAGAGCTGTGTCTAATAGAAATATACAAGTTCCATCCTTTAACTATAAGTTGACGAGATACAGTTTCAATTATCTCGGTAAAAAATTGTACAATATTGTAGATAAATCAATTAGGGATATCAAGTTTATCAATTCCTTCAAATCAAAAATAACACTGTGGATCGTTGAGAATTCCAACCAGTTGTTACAATTGTTATATCATCCAATACAATAAAAAGTTGTAATCACATTTTCAAACTCACACACTTTACTCATTTTTTTTTCTTAAATTATGTTGCAAATAATTATGTCTGAGTTCATAGTCCTGTATTACGCGACACATAACACTTACAAACGTTGCACTATAGACATATTTAAAATTACGGTATTACTGTTTGCTACACACGAGCTTGCTCTGTAGTAATTTGTATTATTGTTTTGTTATATTTGTTTGCTCAGATTGTAATATTACACACATCGTGGTGCGTTGTATTTACTGTACACAAAAAGCATATTTATATATGTAAATTAAACTATATCACATATATCATTATTCCAAAATATCATAACGTACTATAATTTTGGTTCGCTATATTCTCTGTGCTCATATATTATATCTATGTATTTGAATGAAACAATAAATTCTATTCTATTCTATTCTATTCTATTCTATTCTATTCTATTCTATTCTATTCTATTCTATTCTATTTCTCCTCATTGATTTCGAAATTCGTTAAGATACGGAGTTTCACGAAAATATTTTCCTCTGAAAGACATTTCTAGCGAACAAGATAGAAATACAGCACAACTTATCAAAGTAACAGCCAAGTTGAAGACTCTCGGGATTTTATTGTCTTATTGAAGTTTCTCCGCTATATCGTGCTCCTAGGATCTACTTATTGAAGTATCAAAATTGAACTATCTTCGAGGATAATATATTGTTCATTCGTTCTGTTCCTGTATCAGAGTATCTCAGATCATGTGGTTTAGCTTTTCGGAAAAAAAGAGCGTCTTGAAATCTCATTATCGCTTTTAGAAACATGGTCTGGGTGCTTTGGGCTGATATTGAATCTATACTTAGTCTATAAGGATTGTATAGGTACAAAATGGATGATTATATGGAAACTCATTGATTTCTTTCTCACTTTCAGGGGTCAGAAAATGAAAAAATAAAACACAAACGAAATAATTAGCGTTAATTAATAATATCTATAACACACCTAAAAAATGGTAATATCGTCTGTGATTTTATCGATGTTTTCCTTCAGCAGTTTGAATGACACGGAGTCCAACGTCTTTACAGTTTCTTCAGTATCCATCTGAAACAAATTCGTTAAGGTTAATTTTTTTCTTCAGCGATATAATACGAGAAATTCTGAACTATGCTGCGAAAGTATAGTAGCAGAAGGACAATGATTACCGACAAAAAACGAGTGGGTTCCTGTATACCAAAAAATTGGGACTTATCTTTGAATATTCAGGAATGTAATGAGCTGAATAGAAAATAATTTAACGGAAAATAATTGATAACAGCAGAAAGTGAAAACTGCCCCAGTTTTGCAGTTTACTGTTTACTAACTTGCTAATATCGAATTTAATGATATTCGAGTCAATTTCGATGAAAAACTTGAAACTATTTTCATTTCTGATGCTCCCAATTCCTAAACTACAAAGCACAAAACTTTTAAGATTGTTTCGTGACAAAATTGGAATGATCATTGATATTTTCATGTATCCTCATAGGCATCTTCTAAGCAGCAAAAAATTTGCTCTTAAAAATTATATTTAATTCGTGAAGTATTCATATTTGCACGAGCTCGGCATTGTCAACGTCTAATTCTAATACAATTGACACAGGGATCCAAATGCTTCCAACCCTATTTCTCTCATAAGCATACATCAACGATCTTTTGAAGAAAATTACAAATCCAGTATTTTGTTTTGCTGTCGACAGCACACTTTTTAGATAGCTCATAGTTTCCTCAGGATTTCCAATTTCATCAACTGTTTCTATCTCCTGAATTCTCGTGAGCAATAAATGTCCATGGGATTCCGTAACAGAGCCTATGTAACTCCGCAGCTTTATCGAAAAACTGACGAATAGAATGGTTATCTTGACTAGTGTCGCATTTTCATTTTTGAGAGATCTTGAATTGTTCTTTCAAATTTTTGAATCTTATTCTTTCTTGAACTCGCCAATTTAATTCACCTTCCGAATAACTTCACCAATGAGCTGGAATAACTAACCGTAGTTGACTGACACATGACATGATTTTAAAATTTTCCGTAATTCATCTCACACGGATATTATAATAAATACTTTTTTGATACATCAATATCAGCACATAGCAGAGGGAGTAAATAGTATGCGTTACAACATATATATGGAGTGGTTTGAAACTGTGGCCATTGAAGAAGCCCACAAGAAGCCCCGAGTCTGGTTGAGATACGTTGCCGACACCTTCATATTAAGGAACCATGGGAGAACTAGAAACGATCCTGAAGCACATCTACAAGTCTGTAAGTCCCTACATCACTTTCACAATGGAGAAGAAATTCTACAACGAATTGCCAATATTAGACGTATTGGTGAAGAGTACCGACACTAAATGGAAAACATCTGTATACCAAAAACCCACTCACACGAGACAGTATCTGAAACAGTAATCCAGCCACCTTTAATCGACTAAGAGGCAAAGGAAGGTCTCGAAAAGGAACCAGGCAACATCAAAAATGACCTTAAATGGAATAGTTAGTCCAAAGTGATGGTGGAACAGACTTTGGCTAGAAGATAGCAAGAGCCTCACAAGGTAGGGAAGCCGCCACAACCCGTAGGTACTTGTACTTCCCCACATCAGAGGACTGTCGTGAAGAATAAGTAGAATCGAGTCCAAGTATAACATCAGTACCTGCATCCGATTTGTGGACACTATCCGTAGCAGCTCCACAAAAACTAGGCTCTCAAACGAGGACTGCGATTTCAAGAATTGCATTGAACGGATACCCTGTGAATGCGGAGAATTATACATCGGTGAAGAGTATGTCACAGGAATTGGATATACATATAGTTGTGCCTCAGGGTAGCGTTTCAGGACCTCCGCTTTTTATTTTATACTTGAATGACATAAACCTGTTTATAAATGTTGATTTTATGAATTTATTTGCATGCTACGATACAAGCTTAGATAAAGCTATTGATAAAATGAATGCCGCATTAAAGGATGTAAATGAGTACCTCATAGCAAATAAATTGAAACTAAATAGAATTAAAACTGAAGGAATGATTATAACAACAAAATATAAATGGAACAACCTTGATCTGAATAGAATAAATCTACAAATCGATAATGAAAACATTGTCATGTATCAAATATCTTGGATTCCAGTCAGATAATTCATTACTTTTTGTTTATTACTTCGATTATGTATGTAAAAAAATATCTGAAATGCTATATTCCTTTGCAAGAATTTCTAGTAATTTATCCACTCAGTCTAAAATTACTGTGTACAATGCGATTATCCAACCACATTTTGATTACTGTGCTTCTATTATTTTCTTGTTCAATCTAAATCAAATATCTCAATTACGAAAACTTCAAAATCGCGGTATGCGAATTGTTCTAAAAGTGAATAGATTCACTGAAATCAGAATTATGTTACAAACTTTGCGTTGAGTACCAGTTTCTTTATGGTTGTATTACTTAACTATGCCATTTATTTATAAAATTCTGGATAACTTATCACCTCCATATTTTTTCGAATTTGTTAGTTTAAATTTAGAAGTGCACAAATATGCCACAAAAATCATATTAATTTGCATTTATGCAGAACAAATATGCCATGAATTCTTTATTTTTCAAAGGGTTTGAGTCAAGTCAGAGACTTGCACTTCTACGTCTATTTGAGTAGATGGAAAAAACCATACGTACCTTTGCTATATTGTCCATTTACAATTAATTCTATAATACATGTGTGTTCATATACGTATGTTTATTTGTGTATATATGAACACTATTGTTTTGTTAATATATGTTACAACATATATATCACATCCATTTTCAACAACATCCATATCGATTGGAACATGTTTTTATATATTATTACTAGTACGCATATTTCACAATTGTGATTTAATGCTCAATTTTTTTTTATAGGAGAGTAAATATATTTAGTGAAACAGAAATTATAAAAATGAGAAGTTGAAAAAAATTACGAAATTGAAGAAACTAAGAGTAAAACTTTCCCTCGGTTATCTTAAAGGCGCGATTTTGTTCCATCCTTTACATAAAAGAGGACGTATGCTTCTCCACTCACAAGCGACTTTGGTGAAATTGGTGACACGTGTGAATCGTTGTATTTGTGCCACGCGCTAGTATACGGGTGTCTGCAGTATGCTGTATAATGTCCTCTGTTAGTAGTCCCACTGTGATTTAAAAGTGCATATAGATTATAACAAGTAGCCACATTTTCTCCTGCAAAATTGTCCATATCCAATCCTTCTAGAGGAAATTCGATGACATCATTCAATTTGCCTCTACTTTCCGTTGGAGAGAATCTTTTTAAATGTATTACTAAAATATAGGGAAACTTGTGGATTGATAGGGACTTTATGCATTTTCTCCTTTCCTTGCATTTCGAACACGTCGGTTTTTCAATTCCATCCAAAGTTTCTTCTCTTGTAAAATAATCTAAGCATTGCCACAAACTCAATTGGTTGGTTCTTTGTGGTATGGAGGAAGACAAATCCCAGAAAGGATCAAATGTTACTGAAAAGTATCCACAGTGTGTGCATTTCATCGTGGATTTCAATTGGCCAACGAAATTATCTACAATCTTAGAGTTATGCATCCTCAAATATGTGAGCCATGACTCTGTCGCTCAATTTTTCGTCAATCTCCGTTAAGATTGGTTTAGGTTTCTCATTAATTATATTAACCTCTTCATGTAATCCTTCTGAAAGATAACGGAGAAACTCCTGGGCATCTTGATGGGAATTACCCATGAATCGAGTAGCAAAACTCTGAATCTGATTTTTTAAGGAGGCTGTATTTACTACTTTATCAAATGAATCTTCTGACCACAACTCCTTGATGACTTCTGCAAACGATTTTATTGTGTATTTAATTTTATTTAATTTATATAATTATTTTCAATTTCTATGTTAGTGATATGTTTTATATATTAGGATTACCTATTTCCATAAATATATTCTTCTTCTTCTCAATTGAAATTTAGTTTTATGTTCGTGTGATTTCATATTCAAATAATATTATATGCCAAAACTGACAACTTTTATTCATTATATTTTATCTGATGTGTTTTTAATTTCATATATCAAGTAGTTTATTTTCATATGCAAATCTCCTTTATATATAATTCATTCTCATACTTTAATATTCATCATACATATACACATATATATTTTTTCCTTCGGATCTCCTATTCACCACATACAAGCAACATCTGATGCTTCTGTGGTTTCTACAATGTTTATTCAACTGTATGTATTATTTCTTTTTGTGATTTGAATCTGAATGAATAATATTATTATTATTACCATTATTATACTATAAATTACCAAATGAAATTAAATCTAGTCCATCAATAAGTATTTTTGAAAAACAGTTATTGAAATCCCTCCATAATGCTAGATAGAATAATACTTGGTAAGATAAAATTGATAAATATAGTATTTGTATGTTGTTTTCTGCTTTTTATCATTGTATTGGGGGTGCACCTATATTGCAATGTATTTTTAATAGCATATGTCGTTAATTTTCTAAATAAAAGTCTTTATTTTCAATTTTGAACTATATCTACATTTTAAGTTGTTTTTTATATAATTATTTTCAATTTCTTTGTTAGTAATATGTTTTATATATTAGGATTACCTATTTCAATAAATATATTCTTCTTCTTCCACTTATTGAATGTTGATATATCATTTTGACGGGGCTTAGACACACCATTGATAGCTCCTACTGGAATATCGGGGTTAAAGTGAATCTACTGAAAACACTTTCTCAACACCAGAACAAAAATTACGGTCTCTCGACGCGCGGTTCGCTAACAAAGTTAGCGTCCTCAGAAGACTATTATATCATAATAATCTGTTAAATTGATTACCGAAACACGCGTCGAGAAACCGTAATTTTTGTCCTGGTTTTGGGAAAGTGTTTTCAATAGATTCACACACACGTGTTCATTTCAATTGATGAAATGCAGAGAAGCCGATAAGAATGATGTTATAATCTCAGAAAACAGTGAATAGAAAGGAACGATAATAATAAATGCCATTGAAATCTCACTTCTGACAAAAATGTACCTACGCTCATCGTTTTCCCACTGGACCTTTCATATGCTTCATTGTGTGTTTTTTCAATAAAAAAAAAAAAAAAAATGTATTCCCCGTGTGTTCCTAGAGTCAGTCTATCCGAACCAATCATCCAAAACTCATTGGACCAAATCAAAAGTTATTTACCTTGAAGTCAGCGAAGCAGCAAAAGACGAGACAGACCAACGAAACCGAATCATCCGTATGACGGCATCATGAATCAGGCGGTTCGGCGAATGTCAGTTGTCATCCGCACAAGAAGGATGCATCAGGTCCGGATTGCCACCTATTTATGTCCTAGTCAAATATTGCAAAGAGCTCCTGCGGATTCGAGTCTGGGAACCATTGCTACTGCGTCCCAGGAGAGAATGCTCTACTGTAAGTGTGATTCAGTTAGTGCAATATACAATATCTCAAGGTGAATATTTTCAAATATGATTGCTTTTCGAACAATTAAATTATTTAACTGTGTATCAAAAGTTGGGACTTCAGGAAGGTAACAAAATCGGTTTTGTTGAGGTTGTTCGTTGATTTTCCGTAATGAAAGCAACATCAAATATTCACAAAAGATCTTTTTCCTCTTTCCTTCGATAGTTCCTGGTATCAATTGTCTGTAAGATTGCTGTACTATAATGAAACTCACAACAGTACCAGTTAGGTTGGGTTAGGTTAGGTCAAAAGTGAGTGGACCCTCCACCGCAACCCCGCAAGGGTTTAATGTGACTCACACCTATTCACATTCGGCGAAATAAACTCAGTTTCTCAAAAAAGCCGATTAGTTTGTATGGGGAGTGGTCTTTCATGTCAGATGGTGAGAGTACGGCTCTGCAGTACCCTAAGAGCCCGATTCGATCATCAGCGAGGCAAGCACAAAGTATGTGCTCTGCTGTTTTACCAGTCGGATAGTGGCCTGTGTGGAGGCCTGTTAGACATGGTAGTTCATCCCTGCTGTAGTCCAACAACTGTTTGGTATCAAGCTTCGAAGGGTGAATAAACGCCTTGGAGATTCTGCCAGAAGCCCATAAATCTTCTTACCATCCAGGTGTTCAATCACTGTTTGATAAAGCTTGAAGCGATGCCAAAAACAGGGTCTAGCCCAATGAAGCTGCTTGCAGCACCCTCTTTCGCAAGGGAGTCAGTAGCCTCATTACCATTCAAGCCAGAATGGCACGGAATCCAGACCAAAGACAATCTGTTGAGTCTTCCTATCGAGGAGAGTTGTTTGTGGCAATTTGCTACCAATTTAGACGTTGCTCGGTAGGAGACAAGAGCTTCCAATGACGTTTGACTGTCCAAGAATATTTTTATTGACCTGTATATGAGGTTGGATCTCTCCAATCTCTCCGCACACAATTCAATAGCGTATATTTCCGCTTGAAGTGCAGTCGCATAGAAAACGCCTGCACCGGATCCGGAAGGTGTTTTTGATCCATCTGTGAACTAACAACTATATGCTCTCAATATCCCCTTCTCCCGGAGGATCCAGTCCCCTCTACTCGGGAGCAGTACTTTATAAAGCAGTTCGCAGTTGGCAGTTGTAGGCAAAAAGTCAGAGGTCATTTCCAGAATGCTGTGACTTCCAGTGGCAACCAACAGTCTGTTGCACTCTGCATTAAATCAATTTGTGCAGCTGGCAATATGCACAAGTCTATATGCAGGCCATCTAGCTTCTCTCTCTCCAGAAAAATGTTGAGGGGAGGTAGATTTAGAAGGATCTCCATGACTGCTGACGGTGTGGTACTGATGGCACTACTGATAGCCAGACAAGCCTGTCTCTGTAAGCCAGAGGGCTCCGCTTGGGCCGTTTTCTGTAAAGCATCCGGCCACCAGGCAATTGCATTATGGGTGATCATTGTTCTGACAATCATCGCATAAATCCAATGGATTTGTTTGGGACCTGAGTCCCCAAGTTTTTCCACAAATCCTTCGACATGTCTATAGGGTCAATCTACTAAGTAAAACTCTTTCCAAGTGAGCGTCCCAGGTGAGTATCTGGTCTCTTCAAAGAGAAGACATCCCATGTATATTGACAACAATCAGGGGCCAACCATAGTTCCTCAGGTTATTGCTTATGTCACTTTTTTAGTTTACTGTCATAATTTGAAACGCGTAATATCAGTAGATGATTTTTTTCAAGAGATATTTCTCGTAATCCCCTATTCTCCAAACCTTCAACTATGATCTGTCAGTGATATATGTGTATATGTGTATTTTCACTTATATATTAATATATGTATGAATATCATGTTCTGTTTACTGCTTCCTTCAATCTCAATTTCAGTTTTATATTTCTTATTTTCAATTTTATATATATGACCACTCCTATACCTCCTGTACTTCTAGAGAACAAATATTATTATTATATTATATTTATTCCTGTATGATTTACCGTGCCCAATACTTCAGCTTAATCAAATAAAACGCACATACTAGGTATAATTACTTTCATTTAGTAAAATATAAATTCCACCTGAAATTATTTGATATTCATTCAGATAGTTTGATAACTTGAATTTTCAACCCAATTTGACAAAATATTTTTGGTTGTATCAATTGACACTTATACTTACACTCATACTTGGACTTTTCCCTTCAAGCAGGTTGTTCATAATTTCTCCCGCTGTATTCTCGTTGAATTACTGAAAAACTTTTCAGTATTGTGGCCTAGGCTATGACCTGGGTTAGACTCAAGGGTAGTCCGGTCCTGGAATCGTCGGTATCTCTTCGAATAATTCGTAACGTTTTCTATTCTGATTGATGTTCTGATCCGTATCGCTCAACCTGCCGATAACAATCGAAGATCGCGACATGTGCGTGGAACTTGAAACAAAAGACGAATCAATTATTCGAAGGATTTGAATGAGTTCTCATGAAATTTGGGATATTGCATTATCAGATTGACGGTCTTCGTATTTTCGATTCCACCGGTTAAAATGAAAATGAAAAGGATTTTTTGCTGATTCCGAATTGATAATGATGAGCCAGAAATGTAATTCATTGTTTTTCTTCGTAAGAACAAAAGCATTCATGGAATCAGGTAGATTTCCCAGGTAATCTTTCGGAAACTTCATTTACCATTATATTTTTGTCTACACATTGTAAAAATGGTCTCATCCATGATTTCGTTCAATACTATCTATGAAGTTTGCCTGAAAAAGTAGTGATAGGTTTTACACCCATCAACGAAAGCGGTAATTAGAACGGAATAACCAACTGCAGTCTTATAAGTAAACTTTCTGTAAACCCAACATTTTTTGAATTCTGGGTAACAAAGTTTTTACAGTGGCATTGAAAAAATATCCTCATAAGTTAACAACGTGGATTGACACCTAGTAGGTTAACCACAACAATCCGAGACGGGCTTGAATATTTAAAGTTCATTTCTTTAGATTTGTTTACTGCCTATCTTCAAGCATAGTCCACTGACTAAAAAGAAAGTTTTTTCCTTATTCAGAGGAATCGGGCAAATTTCGGATATGCAGTTGGTTGGTACCTCGTACACTATATGGAGTAACATTTTCTGTGAAGATTCCTGAACTGACGCCTGTCGGATATAATCCAACGCCCTTCATGGTATAAGCCAGGGGAGTAACTGTTTTCTGATAGGCGTCAGTCCATTCAACCTACTGTATAGGTATATCCGAGACGGCCTTGAAGATTTGAAAATCATTTCTTTAGAATGGTATTTATTTCAAAACTATTTATGTTATTATGTCTGTTTTTGAAAAATTCAAAAATGTCTATTAACGAACATTTGTTCAAATGGGTACATGAGGACATAAACTTTGGAACATATATATAGGCATAGAGTTTGTTTCATGTCGTTATGTGTTGGTGTTGTCTCGGAAATTTGGTTGTTGCAATGTATTTTATTTTTTCAAATATGTATCTAATTTGTCTCATGGTTTTTAAAATAGTACCTAATATTATCAAAACAAAAAAACTATTTTTCGAGTCCTGAAGAAGAATTCAGTTGAATTCGAAACGTTGGCAAGAAAACAATTGTTTTATTAACAAAAAATTGATCCAGTTATCCAACCAACCTTTTTTCAGAAATATAATTTTACTTATATTGAAAGAGGTATACTATTAGGAGACTTTGATTTTGGGAAAAACAGGTTCAGGCTCTCTATTCCTATATCTTTATACAAAAAATGTATGAATCTCCCAAAAAAAAAGAAAGAAATTTATTTTCGAATAAACTCATTACGAAGTTTCTGAGATTTGAAAAGGCTCCTGTCAAAGTTACTTCTCTACGAAAATTCTGAAATTTGTATATAACGTTCTGAAATAATGATAAAATTGATACATCATTGATGATTTTGTTCATTTCTCAACCGTAACATTGTGCCCCGAAGATGTAACAACTAGCCCAAATTGGGGGTAAGTTGTTACAACCGACTTTTCTTGATAAATTGTCCATTGTGAAGAAATCACATGAGTTTTAATATCTTTTTAATCATATTTTACTAGCTGAATATACATATTAACGATAAAAGCAATCAAATACATGGTTTTTGTCATATTGACAATTATCTAAAAATTGTAACAACGTGCCCCAATCTCCCCTAAAATAAGTTGTTTCCAGAGGGCTTCTTCTTTCTGTTTGTATCCGAAAGTCACTTATTTACATGATCTACACACATTTGTGAAGAATTGATTTTGAAATTGATTGCTTCCTTTGTTCCTTTCTAGGATTCTCACATTATTTGTATAAGGATGGAAAAGTAGAAATATAAAATCTTTTGTTCCATAATTTTACCATTTGACAATACAGTGAAACTCAAGACCGGTGAACATAAAATTCAATTATAAGATGAACATCATGTTTCCTTTGGTTAGTGTGCAATTTCCACTACTTGTATATTTTCAGTGAGCTGTTGAAGAATATGGGGCAAACATCCTTACGGCATGTTAAATGAGTGAAAGAAAATCGATAAGACACATATCATCACCACTCGAAAGATTTTCGTTTCAAACTTTGTCGTGAACAAAAAGTCTTCAGTCAGAAACGTAAGCACATGAAAACTCGAGCCAGAAAAATCCTGAAAAGGAGTTTCTTGTACCGCTTGAAAGTCCGTCAGCTTATATGTCAGCAAATATGTTTCGTCAAATACATGCTGGTTTATGGAAATGCAAATTTTGCTGAATTTGGGAATCCATACCATCATTATAATCTTTCTTCCTTTGAGAATATTTGTAGTGCAAAGGCAAGAAAGTTCCTGCGAAAAATTTGCCTTTAGAACTTTCCTGCAGTATTGTGCATCTCTATAAATAGTTCCAAATGAGATACAGTTTCTGAAACGCACGATCAACAATAAAAATAAATGTTCAAAACATAAAGGTGAAGCAAATCAATCAAGGCAATTATTTGAGTAATTCAAGTTGTGCGTTTTTTCTCGAGTTTCATGATTATTTGACGAACCGCAGCGAAATCATTTGTACTACTGGAATGAAGGTTTTGCAAAAAATATGATTGGCTAAGATTGGTTCAGGAAATATCGATGACTCTTGCTACGACTATTATAGCCCCTGAGGCTTGCAGTCTAGTTCAACACAAACATTAGGCAGTAAACCCTGCTCCATCAGTTTCAAAGATATAATGAATTGATGAGTTGCAGGTAGGTATTCGAAAGGAACAACGGTGCAAAGAAAGGTGCGTATTCGGTAGGTATTATTACAATGTATAAATATAATTGGTGCTTTGAAAGGATTATAGTGAAAGTTATTCAAAATTCAAACCTCATAGAAATTTTTATTTTTTTTTTAAATTAGTGGAGATTTTTCCAAAAATCAGTAATCTATACTGATATAAATGTGAAAGTTTGTGAAAATGAATGAATGTGTGTATGTATGTTTGTGGCTCCCTCCGCCTGAACGACTAAACGAATTCAGATGATTCTTTACACAAATACAGCTTATACATCAGAATAACATATAGGCTACAATTTACAGAGATTTTTTGTCATTTTGGTCATAATTAAATGATAAGTATCAAGTAAGTCGGAAAAATCCCTCAATTTATCCAAAATTAGTTCGTTACGTTGACACAACTACTAAATTTTTCAATAACTGAATTCATTTTATTCGATAACTCATTCTCAATTTTTTCAGGAACAGTAAAAATAGTGTCGTCGGCAGTTATCTGGCAATCTGATATGAATTCAGGTAAGTCATTGATAAAACTCGGCCCCAGAATAGATCCTTGTGGAACACTTAGTTTCACATCATGAAAAACTGACGTTATTCTATTGAATTTGACCACCAAATTACAGTTTTTCATGTACGATTCTATTCAACATAACACATTATTGGGAAAGTCCATTACTAGTAATTTTTTCAATAGAAATTGGAAAGAAACAGTTTCGAATGCTTTTGTTGGGTCCAAAAACTAATGAAAAAACCAGTTCATTATTATCCACTTGTGCATAAATATAGTTAGACTTGGTAAGACGCAGATTTAATTGATTATTGCAGAATGGGTCACATTATCTTCTCAAAAAAGTTTTGAAAAAGAGGAAATCCACGAAATCTGCCATAATTGTCAACTTCCGTTATCGTACCTTTTCTGTACAGTGGAAAAACAAGATCCCTCCTCAATTCATCTGGAAAGAACCACCATGAAAGGAATGGTTCAGCAAAACATTCAATGGTTCAATAATCAATAATTTGCTTCACAGTAATAATAGACATATCATCAATACCAACTGAATTTTTGTTCATCATATTGTTTTTGAAACTTCAAGCGGTGTAATTTCTAAGAGATCGAAATTACTTTCAACGACAATATTCTTGACAATGTATTCGTCTGGTTCATGATCGTCTAATACTTCTGCTTCCTGATTTTGAGACTTTGAAGAATAGATGAACTTGCCGAAGAACATATTTCCAATTGAGCTTTTCCAGGTAAAAAAATTCCCGTAGGAGTTTGAACAGTGAATAATAATATTGCTGTTTCAATCATCATTACATTATTAGCTTGTTTTACCAATATATTATCAGCAGTAATTTTATTTAGGAGGTAAGTCAATAATAAATATTAAGATAATCAATGGCCCCAGTATACATCCTTGTGAAATACCTAAATCTATATTTTTTGGTGTAGATTGAACTTCCTTGAGTCCCACTTCAATTTTAGTATCTCCCAAATGGTACATAACGAATTCCAATGAGTAAAGCTTGGTTTTGTGTGGTCAAAATCTTAGCAATTGAATTGAGATTAAAAAAAGCACCTACGAGCTTCGTTTTATCGAGGTATAGATAAATATACTCAACAACTTTGATCGCAGCTACCGGATAGAAACTATTATTTTGTTTTTGACCATACAACATGTCACTCTATATGACCCTTTCCAGTATTTCACCTGTTACGCTTGGTACCATGATCTATCTATAAGTTTCCATATCAACAGGATCATCCTTTTGGAAAATGGGCGTCACTTTCTCAAGTTTGACTTCTTCTGGAGCAGATATGTTTATAATATAAAACAAAACTTCCAATGAGTTTTTGGTACATATACGAATAATAAATATTAAAAATTCATAGTTTGAAATAGTTATGATCAAAACTGATGGAAGTGAAATCATTGTGTCTTCTTTAAAAAAACAGCGTATCACGTCGACTCTGCAAAATACCTGTCGCTCGGCAAACGCACCTTAAACAGATGAGAAAACAAACGAAACGGATCGGCGCAGCGATCCAATTGTGGCATTCATTGAACAGGAATCGTATGACGAACTGAGGTCGCAAACCGGTAGTCACATATCAAAGCGTTGGTGAAGAGCCCGCCTGGTCGTTTATCATCTCGAATGGCACAGAACGAAGGGACCAAAATCCGCAGCGCTCGTTGCCTCATTTGCACACAATGCAATGTGATATCTCTAATTAGGCTTACAGTTAGCGTTTAATGATCTTGCCCGATCTTGTCCCATCCTCGATCGTATATGTCATGAACTGGTTTTCAGAGTACAATGGGGAATTCTCATTGAGATCGGCTTCGATTGTTGGTCAGACTGATTGTGCTTTCGAATGATTTTTTCACGGTTTTTTGGTGAATTCAATGGAAAATAATACCTACCTACTCAGAGAAAAGATTATCGTCTGATCAACCGGATACCGATTGATTTGATGATACACTGTATTCCGTATACCGCAAAACCTGTGAGCTTCATGCAATCCTAATTTTATTTTTGGTGAGTCTAATACACTTCCTAAAACAGTCAAAGTATCACTACTTTGTAATGATGATGTACAACAATAAGTTTTATGATAAATATAATAATGTGGCCTTTGGTGGTGGACTTTGAGAAGAAACAAGAGAAGTTATTTTAGACTCTTTGCTCTGGATAAGAATAGATAATTCTCATCTTTTTGTAAACATACCGTAGCATGAATGATGAAGAGCATGATTCCAAGTACTAACCAGTTGTCCATGAATCTCACAAGGTGTAGTTTGTTGCCTACTGTTTGAGTACCATGGCAGGTGTTAGGTGATTTCTTTTTGACAGTGATTCACTAGGGTTCTCACATGGATTGAAGTTGGTGTTACCTCAACGTCAGGTGGGTCAAAAGTTGGGTTTAAGTCAATCAGTGGTTTCGAAACTTTGGAACCGCTACCAACAACTAGAGACTGTCCATAGGAGGCCAGCTCAAGGACGGTGGAGGTCCACTTCTGCCCAAGAGGACAGTTATTTACGTTTCAGTGCCCTCAGACGCAGATTTTAAACAGCCAGGGAGCTAAAAAATGAGCTAAGTCGAGCAACGGGGACCCAAGTTTCCTACCAGACTGTTTAGAATCGACTCCGAAAGAGTGGATTGAGATCTAGATGACTAGTCCAGGTACGAGCACGTCACAAAAAAATGCAGTTTGCTTGGATATACAGACGTTGGAAGCTAAAGCATTGGCAAAAGTACTCTTGACGAGTCTAAATCCACTTTCTTCGGTGACAATGTTCATTCTACAGTATACGAAAGGAGAGCGGGTTGAGTGACGTTGTTCACTGCCTGAACTACTGTGCATGCTGTTTTTGGCGAGTGCATTAGCTTGGGATGTGGGGGTTGAGCAAACCGGCCATCGGATGCCTGCTTCCACGTAGCCCCGCTGGATACGAGAATGACAGAATCACTTATGGTTCTGGTAACTTCTAACTGAATGGCATTCCAACGATGGCTTAGTCCTAAGGTGTGTATATCCGTGCCGAGAGGATGAATGACACTGAGCCTATCAGCTGTCTCTATGAAACCTTCGAGATACCGGGCGCCCTCTCATCGTAGCATCGCCATGTCACGGTAATGCAGGGCTCTGTCGTGTCGACCTTCTTTCCCTAGCTACTCGTGGGAGTTTTATGGACAGAGTGAACTTGAAAATTCTTACTGACTCTGAGTCTACAGGGGAAATGGATGTCGAGCTTACGACTCCAACTGACCTCCCTGTAAATTTAGATCAGGAGCGAGTCCACAGAGGAGATGGATGTCGAGCTTACGACTCCTACTGACCTCCCTGTGAATCAAGATCAGGAGCGAGAGCTTCTCAACTCTTCAACTCTTCAACTCGTTAAGAAGCTGGGTTTATTTAGTCGAATGTAAATATGTGTGAGACACAATAAACCCTTAAGGGTTGCGGTGGGGGTCGAATAGACCCACTCACTTTGGACCTAATCTAACCTAACCTAATCATACCGAATAAGGGATGAACATTCTATTACTTGTTTCTCATTTTCAAGGGTCCAATTTGGAGGTGGATCAATACTGGTGTCGGGTGAAATAACAGTCAATGCCCGTACATACATTGTAGTCATCTATAACGGATCCCTGGCTACTCAAAGGTACGTTAATGACGTGTTGGATGTCCAGATAGGTCACGGAGTAGAAGCAGGAGGGCACAATTTCATTTTTATGCACGATGGGGCCCGTTAATACACTGCAGGGATCATGGGTCAGTACCTACAAGCCCAAAATATCACCGCTTTGAGGTGGCCCGCTTGAGGCCTGGACCTGAATCCCATCAAACTGGGAAGAAGCATCCAAAGCCGTCAAAACCAACTCACTACTTTGGATGATGAAAATCGCTATTCAAGAAGAGTGACTTTTCGATCTCATGTGGATTGGTTTCGTCCCAAATTTGACAATTTTGTCTCTTCGCGTGACCAATCATCCAGATATGGACCTCATCGCTGATGAGGCTCGTCATTTTCCGATGAAAATCAGGGTCAGTTGCCAACTGCTCCAGAGCCTATTCAGCGAACACACGTCGTTGTCTATGGCCGAAATCTATGGGCGAAATCGACGCTTCGGATTCTCCTGTATGCTCTCACAGACAGCGGTGAGGTTTTTGGTACATCTTGTGCTTTGTCGACGTAGTGGTGTTGGTCGATCATCTACTGAACAAGTGGACTCAAATTTATCTGCCACATTGAGAATAGTACTCTCGGTAGGACGATTATGGCTACCGTAAAATGGCTGAAGCGCGCGGTACGTTGCCCGAACAGAACACCAATTTCAATGAAACAATTTTATTATTTCCAAATAGACTGAATAAATGATAAACAATATGACAAAAATAGTTTCAACAAGTTCGGAGGACTCTGTTGGAAGACCTGTTATAATTGATAATGTGTGACAGAATCTTCTTTATTCTGAGTAAATAAAGAGTTATCCCACTCTCGGAGGGATAATCCTGTAAGGATAGGATCGTTATTTCGTCTGTATTGTGTTGAATAAAAGTTATTCCATTGAAACTTGTATTTATTTTGCATACAACCAACTAAGTGGCTTTACCACTTCATCATCGCCATACTGACTACATATATGTATACTGCTTGACACAACGCAATGCTGCGTCATTTTCTCCTTAAGAACACTCCACAACCAATCAGCATATGTCGACGACAACATGCAAATTAGAGATAACCATAAATAGAATTTCCTCGGTCAGGATTGACGTTAATACTTCTCAAATATAATACCATCCTTCAAACAGCTTTTCAGGTGGTGAGGAATCGTGAATGCGGATTGACAGACGTTTCTTTCTGATGGACTTAATCTCACGGCTGACAGACAGATGGAGAGTTCTTTTAGACAAAGGATGGAGTGAATAATATTTGGACGTATGGGTGCCAGATATGAAATGTCTTGTCCGGCAATGTGCTCATATATAACTATTTCACAAAACAAAAATGTCTGATAAAGAAAACATGCAAAAGTTCTTTCAAATTCAAATTCCTTTATTCATCTGTTCGTTAGGAGATATTACATTTATTAGTACATATATCATTCATTTGCGAATACATGAACCTACCATTGTATTACTTCGATCAGTAATAATACAAACTGAACATACAATGATTGTGTTTTGCATTTCCTAATGATCATCCAGAAAATATGCCTAGAGTTTATACAGTTTATGAATCAGACGAGTCAGACGAGTGATCAAGAATATTGATTTCAGATAAAAAACCAAGAGGTACAGAAATTGGTATGAGGTATGTATTTGATAGTTATTTAAAATCACAGGTATGAACAGCTCAACATTTTTTTCAGAATAACATGATAATAGTAATTAATAATATTGGTTTTGAAGCAAACTAGGTATTCAACGGTTTTCTGAAATTATAGATGAAGATTAACATTAATTTCATCTGAATCTATGAGCTCCTCATGTGAACTGTTTTCCTCCTCAAATCTTTCACACATAAAGGTAGAGAATTATACAGTGATATTTCCAAAACCAAAGGTCGTTTTACAAAAACATGAAACACGTCGATATTTAATTTTAATATTCTGCAATTGACAACAAATTTTTTTAAATGCAACAATACATATTTGGTGTCAGTTCAGAATAATCCGTAACGAGCTGATTCCGAAAAGGTATAATATTTGGGGTCTAACGGACATAATTTGAAAGATATGCGCCTGAAGAATAAATTTTATTGATATCTAATGAAAGTAGATATTAATTAATTACTTTTTTTTTTTCTAACGAATAATTCAACAATGGAAGAGTAATCCAGTAATAAAAACATACATTTATTTTGAATGTTCAAACTGTAGTCCATGCTGTATTTGGCAGTAACCTAAACGTTGAATTAATTCTTGTTGAACCTTGTTTATGGTTTCTTGAGAAATATTGTTCATTTCTGTTCGAATTCTCTGTATTAATTCTTGAATATTTGCTGGTTTCGTTTTATAAACAACATTTTTCAGATGCCCCACATAGATTAATCCAACGGATTTAAGTCTGGTGACCTCGCTGGCCATTCAGTATGTCCACGTTTACCAATCCAACGGTTCGTAAACATTTGGCCGAAATACCTTTGAACATCTACAGCATAATGTGGAGGCGCACCATCCTGTTGAAACCATAAACGTTCATCAAAAGTTCCATGATTAATTCTAAGTAGGTACAAGATATCCCCTCAAAAACTAAAGGTATGTTGGCCCGTCTGAAGTATCGTCGATGTCCGATGATCCTGTTTCTTATAATGCCAGCCGATACATGCTCACGGATCCAGTGGGGGGGTTTTCTTTGGCCCAGTACCTACAATTCTGACGGTTGACCCCACCATTTAATGTAAAAGTGGCTTCATCAGAAAAAATTATATTTTTTACGAGTAGACGGTCTCGGTGGCTACACAAAATTATATTCTTCTATATGGATCATCCTCGTTTAATTTCTGTAGAAGTTCGATTTTAAAGGGATGCTATTTTTCAACTTTTGTTGTTGCAGTTGTTTCACTGACATCGAAATCACGACTAACCTTACGAACAGAAGTGTGCACATCTTTTCAAAAATCAACATCTAGTTTTGTATTATCATTTACGACCTGATTTGCGTGCATTTTCAACTGTACCAATTTCTCGAATTTCTTTTCAATCTTACTTATTGCTGACTGCGTTATGCGTCTTTCTGAATATTTTTCATTAAATAAGTTACTCACTTCCATCTGAGTTCGCGATCTGTCTCCATAAAAAATCATCATAATTATTTCAATCCTTAAATTCATTACTATTTCAAATTAATTCGAAGCAATACTACAGAAAATTCACGAATTAACACAAAAACTACTGTCCTATTCAACAGTTACTTAACGTCAATCGAAACAATGATATTTCACAATAACAAAAAATTTAGCCGCCTAGTTTTTTGAAATTACTAAGAAATACTTGTTAGCACGGTTATTGTCAACTACAGCAAGGACTACAGTTCGAACAGTTAAAATAAAGTAATGTTTTTATTACTGGATTACTTTTCCATTGTTAAATCAATCATAAGAAAAAAATATGAATTAATTAATTAATTTCTACTTTTATCAGATATCAATAAAATTTATTTTCTAAGTGCACATCTTTCAAATTCTGTCCGTTAGATCCCAAATATCATACCTTTTCGGAATCAGCTCGTTACGGATTATCTAAATCTGACACCAAATACAGGGTGTTGCGTTTAAAAAAATTACCGAAAACGTCATCACATTAATGTGGATCACCCTGTATAATGAAATTTTTTTGTGAAATGTAGAATAATAAAATTGAAAATCGAGGTGTCAGGTTTTTGTGAAACGACTTTTGATTTTGGAAATATCAAATTTATTCCATACTGTGCGGACACATTGTATAGTTTAGAGCCAATGAAAAAAAAAATCTTAGTTATGACTTTTCTTGAAAATCGGCAATTCAACAGATTTGGTTTCTATGAATCGGGTAACATAACGTTTGAGCAAGTTGACTATGGGCTTTGTTTTACGGTAGGTATATATTAGGCAATGATATGCAAATACGTTTTTGAAATTTAGTTGCTTGGATTCCTTATACATACTTTTTGTAATATATAATCTGCCCCTTCTGAAGAGTATTCTCAGCAAGCAATTTTGAGTATTTTGCAATTTTTTTTAGCGTTTTGGTAGATACCTCTCCATATTAATATGCAATATCGTAGCGTAACGTAGCGAATAAAACTTATGTATTAGTTGTCCTAATTTCTTTGTTAGATATAATACATGTTCATCCAAGCTCAGGTGTTGATCTGTTGATCCACTATCACACCAAGATACTTTAGTTTATTAATTTCCTCAACCTCTGAGGCATATTTCGCCACAGAAATAACTATGTACTGAAGTATATCTTTCTGTAGATTGGTCATCAGTAGTTAGAGAAAAGGTGATAAAATCATTCTTCTGAAAATTTACTGCTAACAGGCTGTGATTCAACCAACTGTGGATGTGGGAGAGGCATAATTCAGTACATTCATACATGTATCATTTATGAAGACAATAGCAATATCATCTGCATATTATACTATATGGCCATGAAAGTTATTCTGATCGGCAATGTCGTTGATATACACGAGAAACAATATTGGACCCAGCACTTAACCCTGTGGAACACCGATTGTGATTTTCAGTGAATCACTGAAAAACTTTTCAATTTTCACTCGCTGTGATCTGTTTTGTGAACAATTCTTTAAAAGAATCAGTGCTGTGCCACGAGTGCCAATTTTATTGAGACGTTCAAGTAAAATAGTGTACGAAAGTGTCGAAAGCTTTAGCCAAGTCAAGAAATACCGCAAGACATTTTCTTGACTTGTCCAAGAACTAGTGAAGATCATCATCATTGTTAATAATTGAATTCTGGAAACGTGTCAAATTTTCATTTACGTTCTGTAGGTCCACTTGGTCTATCAGAAATACTATTTATTATCTTCATTATATGTCTTTCGTTGATGTATCCTCTCTTTTTTTCTGGAGTCACTTTTCAGGTAGTATCTATAAATTATCGGATTAAATATAGCTTGAAATTCAAACTGAAATAATTCAGTTTTAGTGGAGATCCAGAAAGAAAACCATTCATTACACATTTCTCAGCCGTAATCCAGAAAGTGCCCTGTTTGCTGAAAAACGGGCTGAGGTAAGAACTTATCGATTTCTGAAGCTATTATTTTCGAATTATTAGCGGAGATTTATTTTGCTGTATTCGAAGTTCCCAGGTTATCATTTAGTGCTTTTCTCAGAAAGCATTTCGCGAAATACTTCATGAGAAGATATATTTCCACTGAGATAAAGTATTTGGGGTAGAACGAACTCAGAATTTTCATCGGCAATGAGAGTTCAAAGACAGAATTTTTTATGTCGCCAGGGAAAAAATCATTCTTCTCGGAATTTCTTTTTCTTCAATTAGTGCCCTCATATTGATTCAGAATTCATATAACTTCCTCTACTAGAAACATTTTTACATGAATAGATTACTGGTAAGAACTTTTTCCAGCTTGTTCTTGAAACAAACAACACATTGTTAAACTCAGTAGCACTGTAATCAGGAGTTTTTATGTAGTTGAGTGATTTAAATTGGCAGAAAACTAATGAACGATTGATCTGATTACATGCTTCTGTGAAAAAATAACTTGAATACATAATTAAGAACCCATAAAAATATAATTAATGTAGAATATATACATATTATATTCGAGTTTCTCAAATACAGTTTTTCAAAAATATACTTTTATTTTACAAAATACCAAGGTACATTATAAACTGAAGTCTATCCAAATCCAAGATAGAGTAAAACCAAACAAATCCGAAGCGTGATGTTCACGTGATCGCCCAGTGTCAGATGGAAAAGGCAGCGTTCATTGGTGAATTCGCCTTCTTGGTACGAGTTCGGTACCAGCACAGGGTTGTAATCAGTCGTTTGCGTGTTTGTGTAGCGTGCGTTATAGTATATAGTTTAAAAATGTTTTCCAAGATGTCCAGTACAAACACTGCTGATGACACTGTGAGCTATCCTCTGAGTCTAGCCAGGAAACGATCCAAAAAAAGACATTTGAGTGTTGAGATGGAAGAAGTGAATTCAAATGTGTTCAAGAAAGAGATGGAAGAAATTGAGACATCGACTGTCGACGAAGTTGTATCGAAAGTTTTCGATAAAATTAGAGTGTGTTGCGCTTCGATTAACAATGTTTTACGGGAAGATAAACAAAATCATAGATTTTCCAAACCGAATACAAATCAAAATTGTTAAACCATTATAAAATCAATAGATGATGCTGATAAACATGCAATCAGGAGGAAAGTGCATGAGTACTTTCTCAGAAATGAAATACCCACGATAGACAAAGTACTCACAGAAATAAATGTAGATGTTTTATTGCCAAGTTTTAAGCGGTGTAGATTCCATAAAGTATTGAAACATTTGAATTTTGTATAGAAAAACGAGGGCGCAATAGTTTATTATTGAATAGAGAGGAAATTGTGTTATGGAGGAGAGAGTATTTGACCAAAATTAAATATTATAGGAAACAACAGAGAATAATGTATTATATGGATGAAACCTGGGTTGATGCTGGTCATATTACCCCTGAAGTATGGGTCGATGAAACTGTGACCTCATCTAGGAGGGCCTTTCTAGATGGACTATCCACCGGATTAACAAATCCATCAGGTAAACTTATATTTAAATTAAGACCTGCCTCAATCTCAATATATAAAAAGTAACCCTCGTATTTGTTTCATTTACTTACATACCTCTACATAATTTCAGGTGAAGGAAAACGGCTTATTACTTGTCACATTGGCAATGAGAATGGGTTTGTTACTGAAGGGCTGTGGTGTTTCGAATCGAAGAAAACTGAAGATTATCACGAAGAAATGAACGGTGAATCCCATCTGGAGGATAATGCTGTGATTGTAATGGACAATGCACCTTATCATTCGCGACGGTTAGAGAAGATTCCGACAACGTCTTCAAAGAAGGTTGAAATCCAAAATTGGCTGCGATCAAAGAATATTAGCTTTGAAGACTCAATGCTAAGAGTACAGCTACTAAAAATTGTCAAGGAGTGGAAGCTTGAATACCAAAAATATATAGTCGATGAGATGGCAGCAGGCCAAAACAAAATTGTCCTTCGCCTGCCTCCGTACCACTGCGAGCTCAATCCCATTGAGTTAATATGGGCAGATGTGAAGAATTTCGTAGCTCAGCATAACACCACGTTCAAATTTGCAGATCTCAAAGTACTTTCTGATGAGGCTTTGAAAAGAGTCACAGCGGAGAAATGTAAGAAATGTGTTCGGCATGTGATATCGGAAGTCGAGACAAAGATATGGAAGCTTGATAACATAATAGAGACACAAATCGAGCCACTGATAATTCAGATTGGTGATGATGATACTAATGATGAAGAGACAAATTCATCCAGTTGAATAATTTTGATTAATATTCCTTTTGATTTTACATAAAATAAAAATCATCAATAAAGAAACAATTACGTCTCTTTTCATATAATGCTTGAGTGCGCTGTGAAAAATCCAATAAAAATCTATTTATATTACACATATTATCTGCATTTTTCCCGTTGAACCGCAAAACTTTTGCATTTCACTCGTTGTTATGAAAAAAGTTTTCCTAAGTATGATATAGCATTTGCGATCAACAAGATGTTGGTTCTGAATACGACCTTGGCCAATTATTGGGATTTTCAATATCACGTGCGTAGGGCATGTCAATGTTTATATCCACTCTATCTTGGATTTGAATTTGCTTTAGTCAATTTGAAACACTTGTTTGAACTGGTATTATTGTCGACGGCAACAATGGAGGCAAATGATGATTGTGTAGAAATTATGTTAGGTTAGGTCCAAAGTAAGTGGGTCTATTCGAGCCTCCACCGCAATCCGCAAGGGTTTCATGTGGCTCACACCTATTCACACTTGACAATAAACCCAGCTTCTTAACGAAACCAATTAGTTTTTATGGTGCGTGGTCTTTCAGGCCAGATGGTGAGAGTACGACTCTGCCGAACTTTAAAAAACCTGATTCGGTATATGCTCTGCTGTTTCATCGTTGATGAGGTAGTCAGATAGCCAAGGTGCAAGATTCCAATCTTGATACCCGCGACAACCTTCCCATATGAGAGTTTTTGCACGTCAGCTATATCTGACGATGCCGTGGATTCAACCGTGCAGGGCTTTTTCGCCTCTGATTTTGATGAGTCATCACTTGAGCGCAAACGTTTGATAATCTGCTCATGGGGGGCTTATTCCTCCACCTTAGACAGATTCTGGCTCAAGAATTTGGTGCAAGGCAAGGCACACCGCTCTTGAGGATACGACTCATTGGTCATTGGTTTATGAGTTGGGAATTTGAGAAGCTCTCACTCCTAAACTGAATTTACAAGGAGGTCAGTTGGAGTCTCAAGCTTGACATACATCTCCTCTATAGACTCAGCGTCAGACATATTTATTTAAGTTTACTCCGTCCATAAAACTCCCACGAGTAGCTAGGGAAAGAAGGTCAATCACGGCAGAGCCCTGCATTACCGTGACAAGGCGATGCTACGACGAGAGGGCCAATGAACTCGCCAAAAACAGCATGCACAGTGGTTCAGGCAGTGGAAGATGAACAAGGACAGCCCACTGTGGAAAGGACTCCGATGAGACATTTTGATTACACCTTGTTTCTTTTGATTGTTTGAATAGTCATGTGTGATGTAACGTATTAGTGGTAGCGATATGAAATTGGAAATGATTATTCATTCGTTAATGTTCGT
This sequence comes from Leptinotarsa decemlineata, assembly GCF_025532065.1. NCBI lineage: Eukaryota > Metazoa > Arthropoda > Insecta > Coleoptera > Chrysomelidae > Leptinotarsa > Leptinotarsa decemlineata. The sequence goes on from NW_027412747.1 coordinate 19,505,766, forward strand.
TCTTCCATAGAGTACAGATCGTTAAATGTATTAAGTCAGTTGCTCTTTCAAAAAGTGAAATATGAGGGTGTTAAAGTAAAAGTTCACTATGTTATTCTTATCTAAACTTTGCACTTACTTGGCCAAATGAATGATGAGGCTATTGTGTCTCCTGGTTTTGTAATATTTACCCACGTTGGACTTCTTTGTTTTCTATTCTCAGATGTGCTGAATCCAAGCTCTGCAATAGTGTTGAATTGTAAGTTTGAAGTCGAATTGGAACAGCGTAGTTCTTTCGACGAAGTACTGAACAATGAGCCATTGTACATTTTTATATAACATAAATATTCATGTTTTTCGGTAACCAACCACTTCTCTCAAGAACTAGAACATTCAGAATAGGGCACGTAAGCCTTGTTGACAGCAACAGGTTGGTATTCCAGAGAGTCGAGAATTGTCATCATCTTGTCGATAAGTCGGTGGTGTTGAGTACTACAGTGGCATTACCTTTGTCTGCTGGAAGAATAACGATGGCTAGATCATTATTCAGGTTTTTCAGGGATTGTTCCTTTCCTGTGGTGTTGTTGAATTTTGTTATTTTTCCTCTTTTTCAAGTAATGGCGATATCTTGCCGCGCTTCTTCGGTCAGGTTTTCAGGAAGATGGGGAATGGCTGTTTCAGTCTGAGTGATGAAGATGATGGTAATGGATATGACTGTTATGGATAACTTGAAGCCCTTCGATAAAATACTATGTGTATCCTTCGACCAGCGGGCGATTGAAGAAGTTGCGGAGTATGTCTAGGGAGTCGTATGTGACTGGCTGAGTGATGAGGGATGCTAGCTTTTCCTTCTAAGTGTTGATATTGGAGTCACTATTCTGCTATTTCATAATTCATCGCAGGAAAAGAGTATTGAATGACAGGATGAACTTTTGAGTTTGATAACGGTTCAAAACATTGAAATAAGGATGAGTTGGTAATTGCGTCTGATGTCATGGATGGTTTTTTGAATGAGAGCAAGGCTGGAACTGTTGAAAATGCGCCTGGTATGAAGATATTCATCATGGTATTTGATCCATGATGGACAAGATAACTTGAAAGATACAGCTTATTCCTCTATAATTTTCCAATCGCATTCACACATACGAAATACCATTGTCTTTGTCTGTTTCCAAGTACCTAATTGAAAAATTTCAGAATTAATTCACCACATAAATTTTAAAAGTATCTCTCCTGTCACTCAATTTCGTTAAAGTAGTAACTATTTTTATCATCTAAGTAGTGTACTGAAATGTCAAGTCGAAATATTCATATTGTTTTTCAAACGTTCACTTCCACGTGTCACTATGTTATTTAATGAAAATTCCGTTTCTCAGTTGTCAAGTGTGAAATAAGATTGAATTACATTTTTGAATAGTTCATGTGACATGTCAACAAAGTTGAGGCGCTTTGAAATTTCAACGCTGCTCCTGGATAAAAAGTTGACAGACTCATACTACACTTAACAGTCACATGTCGTTTCTTGTTCATTTTGTGAATATTTGAAAATCATAACACATGTGAATTTGTCGAGTCCGAATGATTTTTTCTAGGACAAAATACAAGCAACACAGAAAAATCTTTATGGGGCTCTAAAAGCGGTGCCTATGCAAAAAGTAGCGATTCACGTTGGATTTGAATCACTGGAGAAGAAATTCAATTGGGAAAATGTTCTCAGGAAGTTTTTTTCCATATAAACGCAGTTCCCGAATGGAAGAATTCCGAGTTGAACCTCAAAACGATGAGCAGCCATATTCTCTCGCGTATTTTTAATATGTACCGCTCTTGATGGAATCAAATGTGACAAATCACTTGAACACCTGCAGTAGTGAAAGTTATAACCCCCCAAATTTTGTAAAGGCAAATTGAATATTTCAAAATTTGGGATGCCGACACCTTTTGCTGATAGGCTGCTCAGTTTGATACGGGAGGGTGTGAGTAAGTTCAACACAGGTCTGATTAATAGCTATTACTGATTCTTAAACTATTGATCAAATAAACCAAGAGTTAACTTGACTAATTCTGGTAGTTGGGCGCCAGGTTGCAGAAGGCAAAACCAAAGAGAACGATATAACTTGTACATAGCTTGGATTGGAAGACGAAATAAATATAAAAAAACAATTAACAACATTATTTCCTTTTGACAATTTGGCAAAAAGCCAGAAATATATATGAATATGTTGATATAATATATAAAAAAGTTTTTGAACATTTTATTAGAACAACGATAAGAATAAAATGAAAACAACAATAAAAATTAATTGGCGCTCCGGGGCGACTTCATTGATTCCAGTGGCGCATTTGCTTTTTCAGCTGCAGGAAAACCCGCACCACATCATCTGAAGATCTTGATCTGCCAATGTCCTCTCTTCCATAGAATAAAATGGGGGGTGTCTCCAGAGGCTTCAATAAATTCAATGCATCGCCAGAACACTCCGTGACACGACTGTCGTCAAACTTAAACCAGTCCGTTTCTTCTTTGACCAAGGCGTAATAATGACCAAATTCAACGCCAGAACCACAGTGAACAATGACTGCATGAATATTATAATAGTGGTCTGCTAGGTTGAAATGTTCATCTATTCCGAACCTTCCAAAGAGTTTCTTGCTTCCGTTAGAGGTTGAGTCTTGTTTGAAAATCATCAGTGTGGAAAAAAAGTATGAAAAAGTATAATATAATTATAGTAAAAAAAATTCAGAATATTTACAGTTAATCTGTTGTTCTCTGATTCTGTTTCGCTGGTTGTAGGGAACACCTGGGGTGGCTGATGGAGTAGTTATTCCTGAAAAGGGCTGCAGAGACTTGTAACCATCTGATCTGGCTGCAGATGGATTTAGAGCTCATGTTGGAGTGCCTCTTTGATTAGGTTAGATATGAAATCTTCTTCTTGTATCAGTCATTCACCCACTACAAGGTTTCTCGATATCATGCGAAGCAATGAAATGAATCAGATACAGTCATACGAAGATGGGAAAAACAAAAATATCCTCAGAATCTGAATACTATATTCTGAATTTCAGAAAGTGAATTCCAATGGAAATTCAGTTACATCAAAAGGTAATGAATCTCAAAACTAGAAAAATAAAGGAAATAATAGTTTGATATTGATCAACTATTTCAACACTAGACTGAAAATTATCGAAAACAAATTGACAACTAATTCAAGGAAATATCACATGCAAAGTATTGAATTAAATACAAATAGAAATCAGTAACAATCTTTGATAGCTTGTCAATATACTTTTGAGGTAATGAGAAATAAAATATATTGATTTTAATCAATGAAGGGTGGCAAATCCTTCTAACAAAAAAATGCCAGAGAAATAATGAAGCAAAACTGTATATAGACAGAAAGACAGACAGAAGAAGAAAGTTAATTCAGATAGAGTGGACTGATTGAGTATTCTTGATAAGATAAATCTAAATATAAGGATAGAATTTATTCAGTCAGATATTAGGGAACAAATCAGGCCAGAGAAACAAATTCTCTCTGATTCGCATGTATTTCTCAAAGAGAAATTAATTTGACCAGAAATAGATCATACAGAAAATAAATGCTTACCTGAGGAATTGTCCTGGAATGGTACTGCCTGAATGTCACAAAGCAATCAACTTCAACTCTCCTGTCCACTTCCAAACGTCCTAGTAATAATGATAATCTCACTGCAGCAACAGGTAGCTCGAGAATGGTATTTCACAGGAATTAATTACCAATTATCTGGTATCTGAAATTTAACTAAGCGTAGATACTGATTTTTGTTTAACAATTCAAAGATGAAGAAATTATGCAAAGCAGATACTTCACTATCTAGAAGAAACTCTGTGATCTTACTGTAGTTAGAGGATGACTTGAGTTAATGAGAACAAAGAGAAAGGAATCGTCTAGCCTAAAAAAGTTGTAAGATGCAGAATTTCTTCTTAGAACAATTTTAGCCAAAAATATATTAAGAAATAGGTAATTTAGTGAATCAGCAATCTTTGCAAGACTCTGAATTTCATCGATGACTGAATAAAAGCCAGCATAAGAAAAATTGAAACCTATAACCTTCAATTACATGCAGTGTAATTATCAAAAATTAAGTAATTAAACTGATTTCTATGACTAAATAGCCAAATCCAGGAAAGGCAAGAGATATGAAAATGACCAGACAGAAATAAAATTGTGGTTTGATCATCGCTTATTGTCAATCAATTTCAACAAAACAGTTTACTTACCCTTCAGTAGCTTTGAAAATGCACTCCCCACCTTTGATATCATGATCCAAAAGAAATATAAAATAAATCAAGCCAAAAATATCAAATACCTTGGTATTGTATAAGATTGTCACTTTAAATGAGACCAACATGTGAGATTTCTGACTCAAAAGTTTCGCTGTATCCTGCACAAATTCAAACAACTGACGCAATATCTCAATATCAAGCAGAAAATAATGATATATAAGAGTTTAGTAGAATCTAATTTGAATTATGGAATCATTGGTTGGGGGGGTGTTTCGATAAGTTATTACAATATACTGGAAATCTCGCAAAAACGGTTCCTCAAAATTCTTCTCAATGAGAATAGAAGATATTCTAGTGACTTGCTGTTTTGTGAAGCTGGTGTTAATGATGTTAGACAATTATGTTACATACAAGCAAATCTGAGACAATTTATATACAGATCTGAGTTGATAATGCAAAACCATAATTACTCAACTAGGCATAAATATAATTACAAATCACACCTTATGTATAAGTCGATCAGGCAAAAAAGCTATCCATATCTTGGGCCTGAGTTGTTCAATACATTGCCAGATGATATTAAAAATGATATGATATTATTAAATGATATTAAAAATGTGCGCAGGCACACCGTTTCAAAAAAACTCTTAAACATTATGTACAAAATACAAGCAGAAACTATTTACATGAAATTATGGAGAGTTAAATCAAATAGGCATAATATAGGTATTATAAAAGTAATGACATTTTTACCATTGAATTCTTCAATGTAGATATTTTAGTATGTTTTCGCTTTTAGATTTTAATTTTAGATCATTTTATGACATGAACTTATACACTCTGTGTATGTATATTTCGTTTCAATTAGTAATGTCTTATGCGTTTCTTTTAAAACTTACAAACAAGTACTTGTACTTCGTAAGCTGTAAATTTATTCACCGTTAGTTTTAGAAATTTGTTTTCAAATTAGAATTTTGTACTATTATCCTTGTACTATTATCTTTGTGTGTGAATAAATATTATTATTATTACTATTATTATATACCTTCTCAAACAGATTTCATACAATTTACTATGGCAGTGACTATTATACCGTTTACGGAGTATAAAGATGATCGAAATTGTGGTGATTAAACTATTGGTATTATAGGTAACATCAAGAATATATGAATGCAACGAAATATTCATTACGAAGTACCTATGAAAGGGAGACAAGTTTCCAACCCGTATTCGATGTTCCAGACTATCAAGGTGGCGAGTAATGTTCGTGTCTCCAGTCAGGCGAATGGCTCTTTTCTGGATAAATTCTAGCAACTTCAGGTTATGCTTAGGGGTGGAGCTCCATACATGTGGAAATACTCCAGAGGAGGTCTAATCTGAGCTTTATAAAACATCAAAAGTTGCTGAGGTGTGTATAGTTTTCTGTTTCAAGCTTCCGAGAAGCAGCGTTTCCAATTCTAGCGACACGATTGTACCAAGACATATTAGTGTACATTTTAACTCATTGGGGCAGAGGGTGGAATTGTCTGTCCTGACATTATATTCGGTTCGAAGATATTAATCTTTCTGGAGAAAACTGATGCCTGCGTTTCTGTGACATTGAATTTAACCTGGTCAATGTCTCTCCAATTTGAAATCACCTCAAGATCCTCATTAAGATTTGCAACTTCCTGCTGCGGGTGAGGATGTGCATCCATGTCCTGGAATCCTAGAATTCAAATGAAATGACGAGACAAATGTGCTGTCGTCAGCGAAGCAATATATTGGATTCTTGGTGTTTTCCAATAAGTCGTTGATATACAATTAAAAAAGGGTTGGAGACAATATGGATCCCTTTTATATTATTTTGTTCCTTATCAATTTCTCCTTATCTGCACCTCTCAGTCCGTCTGTATTTCCTACGTTTAAGTTCATCTCGAAATGTTTTTGTAACGTTTAAAGTCCAATTTACGAATTTCTTCCAATATAAGTAGGTACAACTCATTTTTTATTTTTTACCAATATTATCCTTCTTTCAAACTGAAACGCTAATGAATTTTCATACTGACTTGTTCAAAATTTACCAGAGTGATTTGAAATTCATTTATAACATCAGCGGGTTCTTCAGAAAGTACATCGCGGTGTTTGGAACTTTTCTTATTTACTTTTTTCGAAGTTTAACATATTAATTGAACCTGAAAAAGCACAATCAAGTTGCCTCACAGAAATGCAAATTAGTTTTTTTCCAGAATCTTAATTCAAACTTGGAGTAGACTTTTCTTCAATTCTCCAATTATCATTTTCGAAAGGTTATGTTAGACACGCGAAATCATGTGGAAGAATAATACAATTTCATGTCAGGAAGTTGAAGTAATATTCAATCAAATTATCATCAACTCAACTTTTCCATTTGAAAAAAGATGCATCACTTCAGAAGGAATACAATTACAAACATAAATGATAAATCAATTGTCATATTCATTATTTTAGCATATTTCGTTACTCTACAAGCTTATGAGGAAAGGGTTTAACAGATTGGTCTAACATAGGAATACAATTGATGAGATAAGATATAAATTGATAATATATATAAATAAATAAGAATATAAATGATGAATTAATTGTCATGTTCATTATTTTAGCATAGTTCGTTACTCTAAAAGCGTATAAGGAGAGGATTTTATAGATTGGTCCAATATAAAAAGATTTGTAATTCATTTGATGTTATTGTACGAGAAATATCAAAGATTCACGAGTTCTGTAAAGGAAAAAAAAAGAAGAAAAAATAGTGCACATCAAGAAACGTGTACCTTGAGAAGACGTAGCAAATCATGAATGACAGCTATCTTCAACTGTTCGGCTAATATTTTCGCCTTCTTGAGGCAAACAGGTATGTTCTCAAGACCAGAGTGGTGAAGGCATTATTCTGCTTAGAATTCTCGTTATCATAACAAGCATATGAACATAGCGATCTGGGTGGAATCTATGATGTTTGAAGAGTGAATCAAGATCATATAACTTTCCTCCTCTTTTCGGACGATATTGGTTCCACCAGGTACTGAAAACTTTCGTTGATGGACTTGTCCAGCCTTATGAAATTGTATCTGGTCTATGGTGAGGAATGAGTAGTTTCAATTAATTCGGCACCTTTCATTCTCAACTACGGTTTCAATATCCCCTGGAGAGTAAGGCAATACTGGTATCTCATCAATAGTGTAAAATTGCCAAGGCATATGCCGTGCATACCTGCAGCAAATACATAAAGGATTCTCGATAGGGCATGCATCTAGTCTCAGAAACCTCTATACGTATTACTCGACCACTTGATCTGAGTGAGTCAGCTTATCGGATAAGCCAAGTTCACCAATTTTTTCGAAAAAAACTCCATACGTTGGCTCAACCTTATAAAGCCGCAGGATGAAATTGGTATCTGCGAATATAATGTAGACTTGTTGTCGTGTTCCATCTTGGTGATAGGGTTTTGGTCATCTCGTTTCAGTCATCTAGTTTTAGTCATTTGAGTAACTGCTTTGAAGAGGAATGCCCCGGCCTCAGCTTTTCTCATGGTGACTGACCAACTGAAGGTGAAGATCCCAACTTCAATTGCCTTTACAGGCTCCACATAGAACCACTTCAAATTCAAAAGTGGACGGACTCCTATTCATCTTGAAATGTATAACCGTGAAACGAAACATTAATAATGCAAATTCTTATGAAGATGCATCATTAGTTTCGATGACCAGATCAGACCGAGTTTGTGATGATACTTGCGGTGGAGAGTTCTTCACGGTCATTATCTCTTGAGATTGGCATTGTTTTACTCCAAGATAAATAGACGTCTCTTCGACATCCAGATGATGTATAATGCTTCCGTATAGAGCTGCACATCTTCTGCGTAAACTTCAAATCGTCTTCTACTCAGATTGACCGTTGTAACATTATCTATTTTGAATTTCATACTGATAGCAAGCGTGTACTGTACCACAAACCTTGAGGATTGAGGATATAAAATGACCTCATACCTCTGTTTGGCTCTAGCTTGACTTGACCAATTGTTATGACAAAGAGAGACTTCCAGTTATTCAAAACATGTTACCACGTCGTCAAGTTCAGCAAGGCATCTCAGCAAATCCACGATGAGCATTATTATTTTTTTTCATCATCATTAGTTTGAGCTTCCTTTTGAAGATGATCACTTGGTGATCGAAACACATTATGTCGAGGTGTTAAAATAACAGTTTGGTGTTATGAAAAAACTCCAGTAATAATCATCATTAGAATCTATCTTGTGCAAAACCGGTGAAGAATTATTTTTCAGTTTCTGTAGAATGTAGAAGGTACCAAATGACCCTGAAATGACAGTCCAAATGGATCAGCTCAATTCATCGTAGCTGAGTGAATTGGGTGGATATGTTTGGGTCACTTTCACATTCACAATAAACCGTTTTATATTTTTCTTTCAACTATTTTCATGAGTAGGAGCTGATCCTTCTCGTTTCGTAATGAGCTTCATAATAACATGAACAATCAAATTCATTCAAAAACCATTTTATATTTCCAGAATCACAAACTGAATGAGGTCATTCAGCATTGCCAGGAATCCATTCGCAATATCTTTTTCATCATATCAGATCCGTAATATTTTATTTGAGAGGTTACATCAAAAGTCTTCATGTATGAAAGTACATTCATATCTGTCAAATGTTTTTTACACGCCAAGTCTCACGTAGAATTGATCAAAGCCACTTCGCCCCTTCATCAAAAAAAGTTCTTTTATTCGTGGTTCCGCCGCTTATTCAGTACTAAACGGTGGTATTACATTCGCGTTGAAGTCATGATCATTTGTTAATGTAGCAGAAACATTAATTTTTTCGTGTTGGACAAGTAGCGAAGTGAGTTTCCTTTGTGAAATCGTACAATGGCCGAACAACAGGTTATAAAAGCTTTGCTTGGGCGGCTCCGCAAATGCTCTGGAGCGCCTTGGCCGGTATAGGCCCATTCACTATTGTCCAGAAAGTCACCATTAATCTCGATGCATTGTTAGATTGTGTACAGAAGAGATACTTATCATTGCGAAACAAAAGAAATCAAATTGAATGGTGTGCGCTACGTGCTACATGGATCGTGATCTCCTTTATATATTATTAAAATGCTCTTATGTCTTCTAACCAGTTTGAAATGCAGACCTAACGCTATATATCACTCTCAGGAAAACGTGAATTGAAAGTGGCGGTGATGAATGTACGAGGGACGAAAATTACATAATCGAATACTTAATGGATGTTGAAAGTGCAGTTAACGAAAACAACACGCATCCAACTCATTTTCGTATTTTTGAAACTCATGGAAAATGATACACCATAATGAACCAGAGTCCACAATAGGTCACCTTCAGAAGCGATGTGTTTTGGGGTGTTATCTGTTATTCTCGGGAATCCTGAGGCATATCTTAATTGAATCTGTCGTTGGAAAAACACTTCTTGTTTTCTTAAAAATGTAGAAAATGAAAAAAAAATGTTCAGAACTTGTTGAACGTTGGTAACATTCTATTAGGTTTGCAATTTTTTCTTGAGTCGGGACAGGCAGGGTATGTTGACAAGATAAAAGGGGTTTTCAACTGACCGACTCAATTATTTGAATAATAAGGTTGATAGTTGGATAGATTAATACCATCGGTACGGAATGAAGGGTAGACAAGTAGATGAATGTACAGATCAGTTTATCGGTCTAGTTACCAACTCATAACAATTCGACAGTGTATGGATCGAAGGTATTACTACAAAAATCTGTGATCAGAGTGGGGTCCAAGTGGTCTGGCCGACTTTGTTTACGAAAATTCGTGAAATATACATGAAACAACTATACAACTCAGACTCCAATCGATACTCAAACTCATTACTTAATATATGGACACTATAAAAAAAGATGATGAAAATATCATTAAAGACAATGTCACTTATTTCCATTTTATGTCTTGAATATTCATATAATAAGCCATTTCTTGAGGGATTTTGGTGAAAAGATTGGACATTGTTATGCAGAATATGAGTTGGGTCTTCAATAGACCCAATAGACAAACAATGTATCTGTTCATAACTCTTTTAGAATTGCTTCGAAACGAAAGAAACAAAAATAATCTGACCAGGTTATGTTAGGTTAGGCTAAGAATCGCCAAGTAGTCACCAACACTTTGGGAAGTTACCAAGCTGAAACCTTTCAACTCATTATAAAATTTTTTGGCAAAACAGGTGATACTTCAAAGTCAAATTTTGATTAATTAAAATTCAATTGTATGTGGACATTGAGGTCAGCTTAATTCCAATCAAATTTGAATATTATACTCACCAAATGATCTAAATACCAACAGAATGTATGCAGTTCCATACTTTGATTCGTAGAATATAAATCCAGATTTTTCGAAAGGGAGATTTATAGAAAAACTTGAAGTGTGAAACAAAAAAAGTGAAGAGAATGTGGAATAAACAGAATGAAAATCAGCAATGATGTCGTGAATTGTTCAGAATATTCACTTAGGTACAAGGAAAATTGCCATTGATATGTTTCTGAAGGAACTATATATTTCCCAGATCAAACTTTCGTGGATTTTTGTTAACTACAGGTTAGTCAAGGGTCGATTCTTCTATCAGAAATCAACGACACTAAAAAACGATGAAAGTTTTTAGCTGTATCGATAAAAAATAAGATATAATTGAAAATAGCTGGAAATAGCAGAATATCAATTTGAGTTGAAGGGGTTATATTTTTAGGAGTGATTAATTTTTGGGAAAGAAAGTTTTTGGCTTTCTACTACTCCATCTTGATACAAAAAAAAGGATGAAGGAATCTTCCAAAGAAAGAAAGGAAGTAATCAATTTGAAAATAAGTAACTCTATACATGGATGTGTAGATCATGCAGAGAAGTAGAACTCATGTGAATGATATCTGATTTTCATTCCACAACGAATGTTTGAAATACAAACTGAGTAGAGAGAAGTATCTTCTGTATAATTCTGTGTTCATATAGAAGTATTTGTTTCGAAAGAATTTTTTCTTCCGTGTAATTCAATGTTTATATGAAAGTAACTATTTCAGGAGGACTTCCTTTCAGTTTGTGTCTGAAAGTTACTTTTTCACATGATCTACACATCCATGTATAGAGTCACTCATTTTCAAATTGATTACTTCCTTCCTTTCTTTGGAAGATTCCCTCATCCTTTTTTTTGTATCAAGATGGAGTCAAAAACTTTTTTTCCCAAAAATCGATTTGAGCTTTCCAAAATTGGGTTCCTTCCTCCTGCATTGGATGAAAAATAACCATTGCTTCAATTCAACAAATATTTAAATTTTTTTCAAGTCGTGACATTAACTATTCTGGTGCGACTTTGTTAACCATTTGAAAAGCCTGAAAAAAATATATCGAATTTTGATTACACGTACATAGAAAAATTGTTACTTGCCAAAATCATGAAAAGGAAAAGAGAATACACTATCTCAAAATAAATTATGTTGGAAAATTTTTCCATTCCATTCAACCAAATGAGAGATCTGAAACAAAAATCCATAATGAATGAAAAATCATAAAATTAAACGCCGGAGAGAAACAAATTCAAATAAAATCATATATCAACTATGTATTTCACTATTTTCTATTTTCTTCAAGTGATTATTGGTATACAAAATGAAAAGTCGACGAACATATTTGAAAAATCAAATTTGACGATTTTGAATAGGTAAATTTAGCAATTGTTTACAAAAATTCTATTTTGAAATCACACATTTCGAATGAAGCATCTCAAGGAGTGACAGTAAACAAATGAACATTATGCAAAAGTTATTTATCTGATAGAAAAGCGGTACAAAGTGATCCAAACAATTAACAGACCATTATAAACACATATTCGAAATAGACTTTCAAAGAATTTCAAACCAATTGTTTCATTCAGAGACAAACATCTGAAAATTATTAGAATGCATTATTTACATAATACGTAAATGAATGCTACTGCTGAAGATTTTTCTTCCCATTCTACCATTATCCCTAATATATATCGTTACGCCTTTTGAATATTGCCTTTCAATCCAGTGAAGCAAGATTTTCAGTCTAATAGTCAAAGTAATTTCTTATTCCTCACTTGTGATGCTGAATATGCATTATCCTAGTACTGAAATAGTCGATTGATAACAATTAACATACTTTTTAAATGACGTTGAATGTTTTATCTGTTCAAAAATGAGAATGCCTTTGATGATGACATTATTTCATTCTACCATTACTTCAAGGCTTTTGAATATTGCATTGTAATCCAGTAAAGCGGTATTTTCAATCTGATAGTTAAAATAATTTTTCATTTCTCATCTATGACGCTGAATATTCATTAATCTAGAAATAGAACAGTGAATCAATAACAATTAACATATTTTTCAACTGGAGTTGGACGTTTTATCTGTTGAAAAAATATGAACTCAGGTCTCAATGCCTAATCCAATGTAATTACTTTAGAATAATATCCACTGATGCGACAAATCCGATTAAAGTCTTCGAGGAACTGAAAAAGAAGTAAAACCTCTCAATCCAATAGAAATTAGACCTGCCAAAAGTTTCTTTCGAATTGTCCAAAGTCAAACTGAAATATGCCTCCTAATTTCCACTTTTGATAATTTAATTCAGCATCGCCTACATGGAAAAGCGTCTAATACAGCTGGTTCGTAACAAGTGACAGTCAAAAGGTCGTTAGTAGCGATAAGAAGTGATTTCTTGAAGTTACATGACAACGTGACAGCTTACATCAAAACCAATATAAACAGCCTAGAGTCGCTAATGTGTTGATCTTACTCTCACAGACATGGTTTCACTTGTCATGTGCAGTCGTCTTGGATGATGTTTTAACAAATTTTGGGTTCATCTATAGTTATGTACGGAGCGATGTATCAGACATGACACTAACACATGGAAATAATCATACCAGTTAGGTCGGAAAGTATATACAAAATTTACTTATGAACTGTTCAGGGTATTGAAATCTAGGTATATTGAACTATATTAAAGAGACATGGCATTAATATTTCCAGAAATTAGTCATCCCGTGGTTTTCAAAGAAAAAAAGGTTTTCAAACTGAACATCAGCATCACAGACAAATCCTTGAGGTGCTCTAAAATCGGTGCCTGTGCGAAAGTAGCACTAGATAATAAATCCATTTGGAAAAATGTTTTCAGAAAGTTCATTCCACATAAACGCAGTACTCCAATTGAAAGAGTTCCTAAATACTGGAGTTGGAGGTGTACTGAGTTGAACCTCAAAATGATGAGTAGTCAGAAACCGTCGCGTATTTCTGAGTGTACGGCATTTAATGGAATCAAAGGTGCCAAGTCACTTGAACACTCCCCATGAAATTTTCAATAGAAGAGAGACAAATCCCCAACCTTTCTGCGATGTTCCAGACTATCAAGATTGTAACTTTTGTTTGAAGATGATTGACAATGTTTCATGATGAATTTCATCAGTTCGGACTTCCATTGTCGGATATTATATAAATTGATTTAAAATCCCTGAAAGAACTAACAAAGAAGATTTGAACATGAATAACTGAAAATAACAATTGCATTAAGCAAAATAAACCTGAAATGAAATAATAGCGAGACAAAATACAAGTAAAAATAGAGCAATTGAACAAAAAATGAAAATGAGAAATTAAGAGATTCCAAGTCGAGAATTTTCACGACGTTTCGATTGTTAGTACCCACAATCGTCTTCGGGTGATGACTGGACTAATTTCTCCGAGAGATGACTATTCATGGGTCATTCGAGTACTTTCACTTTCTCCGCTTTACTTTTTCCACTTCACTGGTTTAGTGGGACAGTGAGAGATGACCGTTTCGCGGGAGTTGCGTAGCTGACCTGAAAGAAAGAACGAATTTACCTATAGAAGTAATTCTGGAATTACTAGGATGCTGTGTACAAAACTGTTATTTGAAACTGACGGACGAATTGTTTACACAAGATGAGGGACTGCCAATGCTTCAAGGTATGCTTAGGGGCGAAGTTCCATACATGAGAAGAATACTCCAAACAACGTCTGATCTGAGCGTTATAAAGTATTGAAAGATGCTGAGGTGTGTACAGTTTTCTGGTTCGAAAAAGTGTTTCGAGCTAATTATATTTCTCGTTCACACAAAAGGGTTTCTAAAAACTCTTTATTTGAACAGAGTAACAACTATTAACTATGAAATATAAGTACTGGCTATTACAAATCAATTGCACCTATTTATATATAAATTATTGCCGACTTTGCAGATATCAGCAAAATAATTGATGTCGTCTTCGGGTCATCGAACAATATCCTGCTGATGTAAGAGGTTATCGAACTGTAACTAGCTTTTGAGAAGCAGCCTTTGCAGCGGCATGATTGTGCTAAGATATATTGGGGTCCATTTCAGCTCCCAACCAACTTATCGAAGCAGAAGGCGAAATAGTCTGGTCTGACCTCATTATATTCGTTTCGGAAACGTTTATTTTCTTGAAGAAAACCGATGCCTGGGTTTCTGTGGCATTGAATTGAACCTGGTTAGTTTCACCCCAATTTGAATAGACGAGTTGCACTTGACATCTGATGTCATACAATACATCGCAATGAAAGACTAAATGATATGATACAATACAATACAATCGTTTATTTGTCACATAGATACATCGATTGAAAGTGAAATGTCAGAAGAAAAGTAGAATAAACTATATATGAATTGAGAAATTGGTTGAACTGGTTTCTCATTAATTGTGTTGAAAAGTTTGTGAGCTAACACACAGATGACGCTACTAATAATGAATCCATATTATTTTCAGTTAACTCTAACCTTCAAAAGACACAAGTTCAAATTTCAGTGCTATTGGATCATTAGTTTGTGGGATAGAACATTTTGAGTGAAGCAACTTTTTTTGTTTAAAAAGAATGGATAAATCGGAATGTTTTGTGATGATAAAACATCACTTCTCACTGGAAGAAAAACTGTTGTAGCCAAGGCTTGGCTCAATAAACTTTATTAGGACTTTGCACCAGGAAAATCAACCGTTGTTCTAAGTTTAAACGAGGTGAAACTCAACTCAAAAGATATTGTAGAAGATAAAATATCATTGTCAAAGTGTTATTATTTTAAAGAATAGACGTTATACAAATTAAAAGTAATATCTGAACATTCGGTGATTTCAGCATTTTGAGGTGAGAAAGTAGTCAGAAAGTAATAATATATATGCTACATATTGAAATAAATGATAATAATGAATATTCTCATGCAACACATGAATGTAAGTATGAGAATATAAAAACTATAAAGCATAAAAATATGAAAGTGAATGCATAGAAAATAACTTCGTGAACATTTCCAACTATACAGTTCAGAGCTAAATGTGAACATCAAACAAAAAGTTAAAAAAGTCACATAGTTCAAATACCAGGTACTGAAATACAATAATTAAAATTAATTATTTATATAATTCAAATTTCTGTCTGAATAGAATTCGTCTAAAGTATAAAAGGCCTTTGAAATCATTAACTTCTCTACAGACTTTATAAATTCAGTGGTACATGTTATGCTTTTGATCTCAATTCGCAAAAGTTTAAAAATTTTTTTCTATTATATATGAAAGACCTCTCTCTCTATTTTTGATGATATTGGAATTGGTAAACCTATATTGAGCTTATTTCTGGTATTTCGTCTTGGTGAAATAAAAATTTTCGTCCTGTATTTTGTTTTGCATCACATCACATTTCCAATATAAGTACGGAATGCAAGGTCAATATTTTAAGCTTTCTGAATAAACGTCGACAGGAATCCCTGAATCCAACTCTACACATATTTCTAACTCCTCTTTTTTGTAGAACAAACACCCTATCGAACATGTATTGGCAACACGTTCCTCCAAAAAAAATACCGTATCTCAGATGGGAATCGATGAGAGCAAAGTTTTTTGTCACATTAGTGCCCAATTAATTTGCTGTTACTCTGACTGCAAAGCATCCTAATGAAATTTTTTTACAAAATTATTTATGTGACCTTCAAAATCCAAGTTTTTATTAATTTGTGATCCCAGAAATTTTGCTGACATTTTGTTCTCTATTAATTGAGTACCCAGGTAGATATCTAGTGTGGAGCAATTGAGGGTGATGATGCTGGTTTTTGAGATATTGAATGACAAGCGATTAGCATCACACCAGTCTTTTATTTTCATAATATTTAAGCTGATCGAATCATGCAGTTCCCTTCCATTCTTGCAATGCCAAAATATTGTATCGTCATCAGCGAATTGGGTTATTTCTGCGGTAATATCAATGCGGGTTAGGTCGTTAATGTATAACAAGAACACCACAAGTAACTGTCTGTCGATGGGATATGGTGTCCGGGAGTTTGACTTTCTGAGTACGTTGTAACAGGTATGATCTGAACTATTTCAAAGATATATCTATAAAGTCATACACTTCTAGTTTTGCAGCAGAATTTCATGATCCACGCAATCGAAAGCTTTTGAGAGATCGCAGAAATCTGCCGCTGCTGTTTCACGATTATTTAAATTGAGATACACGTTTTTCAGTAGGTGAAACATAATATCTTCGGTGTTTTTCAAACTCTGAAACCCAAACGGACTGCTACTAATAATATTATGCTCATTCACAAACATCATAATCCTTTGTTCAACAAGTTTTTCTATGATTTTAGCAAGGGTAGGTAGCATAGAAATAGGTCAATATGTGACAATGAATGGAATGGCTTCATCACTTCACACCACAATCTAAACTATCGTCATCTGTTAACCAACTGTCGTTACTATTCGAACTATTGTTCATAAAGGAACGTTCTTACGAGTCTACTCCGAACTGTTGGGTTTGTCATGAAGTTTCACCTACAGACACAGCCATAAGTTCTCATCTATCATGTTTGAAAACAGGAGTTTCCCTTTGACAGTGTCCAATTTGGCGCACTCTGTACATGCTATCTAGAACAGTGGAAACAGAAAACCATATATCATAAGAACACAGTCAGTTCCAAGCAATCACCCTTACTGGGAACATGGTTAAATGTGGTAGAATCAATTACATGACTGACCACTGGGAAAATAACGTCCCTGAAAAGCGAGGCGGACAGCGATCGCCATTTGCTCACACGTAACTTTCTATCTGACCATCGCTTGATTTAATGGGCCCGAATGGTTTTGCCGTAGAACCCCGTTGTTTTATGCCGACTTCCTCATTATGAACAATAAATGATTTTCGCGCGAACGGCAATAAGCCATTACTTTCATTGAAATCGCGTTGGCGAGGAGCGGCCGGTCAAGGGATTCGTGCCCACGTACGACATTCGGATCTCTAAATGGAAAATAATCGTGTCGACTTGCGATGAATGGAAATGAGGTGATGGGTTAGTTTTTCCTCAGCATGAGCGAAGTGAATATTTATATTCTCCCTACTGATTTCACCTTCCTTCATGAAGGCTTAAAATGTACACTTCAAAAAAACATAAACTGAAAGAAAAACTTTTCTGAAATAAGTACTTTCACATGAACACTGAATAACATGAAAGAATGATTTTGGAGCGCCGCATGATTCATACTTCGGCATCCAGGGCCAGTCAATGAATTCCTATCCCTATTAATATGATAAATGCGACTGTAAGTTTGTTTGTTACGGTTTCACGCGAAAACTACTCAACCGATCATCATGAAATTTTATACAAATGTTCTTGGAGGTATTAGAAGTAACATAGGCTACTTTTATTTAAAAAAAAAGAAATATCTGAAATAAAAAAATTGTTTGTCAAAAAAATCTCAAAATCTAGTTACTTTCACGTCATCTAGCATGCCAGTAATGAAGTTCCAACCCTTAGTATCGTAATACCGTCGCACTGTATTATTCACAGTCACGACAATATCCAATCTAATCCAATCCAATTGACTATAGTTTCAGCTGTTTGGAATTTTTCTATATTTATTGTTATTTCCTACTGTCACTTTTATTCTTAGGTTAGGTTAGGTTCTGTTAGGTTATGCTAGGTTAAGTTATTTTTGTTACAGTGAAATATATTTCAATATTTGTTGTTGCAATTCAATGAAGCCTATTTCGAATTTTCGAAACTTCATCGTATGTAATAATTTTAAAAAATTGATAATCCCAGCCAAGCATTAAAATATAGTCCTCATATTGATATATTTCTATTGTACTGACACATAATTAATGGCATAAATGCGAGTGATGCCGTGAGTGAAAGCTAGTCATAATCTTCAGAATGTGTTTTCACCATTACATAAAAAACACGTATTAAAAATACTATTTTGATTTTGCAGTGATCAAAAAAAATATTAATAATTTTTGAGAGTTTTTTTGCAGCAGCTGTTGAAGCGGTCCCTAACAGATTAGTTCAATTGAATTTTAATTCATTTATTGAATTAGTATTTCCTAATATACAGGTTAGCTAACTTAAAATATAATCAACAAAATTTATATAAATAATACAACTTTATATGCATACATAATTTGAACTGAACAAAAAGGAATTTTTCAAAGTCCATCATGAATATATGATGGAAGTTGTTAGTTCAAGAGCTGTTAGTTCGCTCTTGAAAATCTTCAATGATGAAGTAGATTTAATTGAATCAGGCGAATTATTGAATCGGACAAAACATTTGAAACTACCCATACTATTTCTTGTATTTGTTCTATTTATATGAATGTGACTGTTGTGCCTGGTAGAATGGCGATGAATGTCCTTATTGAAAGTTATTGATGATAGCAAGTATGGTATGGTCATTTCAGTTAATATTTTATAAATGAAAACCATGGAATAATAGAATAATTTTTTGGATACTGAGAGCCATTGTAGAGCAGATAGCATGATAGATATTGGTGTATTCATATTTTGAATTTATTCTCATTACCCGATTTTGTAGTTTTTGTATTTGTTGCACTCTGTTCAAATTAAAATAGAATAGAATAGAGGCACAGTAGTCAAAATGGGGTTGAATTATTGATTTATATACCATGATTTTTGTATCTGTTAATAAGTTATTGGCGTTCTTGAGAGAAAATATATTTTTTTGCAATATTTTTTTCAATATACTTGAAGTGATTGTCGAGTGATAAGCAATTATCAAGTTGAAATCCCAAATTTGTCCCTGATGTTACTATTTGTATACGTTCATCTTCAATTTTTATATTTATGTTGTTTGTATTTATTTCATTATATTTGAATTCAGTAGCGATTATATAGCTCTAGTTTTTTCAACGTTGAGTTTCATTTTATTGATTTTCAGATATTTTTCTTCTTTTTCTGAAACCTTATTCATTCTGCAAACAGTTTTTTCTAAATTTATTCCAGTACAGGCCAATAAGGTATCATCTGCAATTGAGTTGAAGCACTCAGTCTATAAATAACTATATATCATTCAGATACAGAATGAATAATGGGGAACCAAGTACACTACCTTGAGGTACTCCTGGAAAGCAGTCATACAAGGACGTTCAACAAATCGGTAATGAATCTAAAAACGCCTAATTCTATGATTTTTCGTTTTTTTTGGCAGTGATATAGTTAGAAAATTCTTTACATGCTATATTTTTGGGATTTTTTCAATGAATTTCAATATATCGTGGATTTTTTTTCTAAAATATAATTTTTGAGCTGTTTCACGATGCGAGATTAATTTAACGACTTGCTGGTCATGATATAAAGGGTACTCATCATTAATACAGTTCATAATATCAAGTCAGAATGTGAATGATGAAAAATATGGTGCTCAAATATCAGCTTGCCAAAAATGTCGCAAAGAATAAAAGCTGAGAACTTCAATTTCACCAAATCCCTTTCATTTTGTGTGTACCCTTTCATCAACAATAATTATTTAGCGCGACAAAGAACGAATAATGACATACTCAAAAACATCTTGACCAAAACTGGGAGGACCTGTCAATTTCATTAAACGGGACCATCCAACTTCAAAGAAATCCAAAGAGAGAAGTACTCACAGCCACAAAGAAAGAATTAGGCGACACAATTCCTGAGACCGTGTCCGGTGGTGTATTTCAAGTGTCAGATTGGGGTCTTTTAACACCCTTTTGGCATTAGGACAATGCGGCAGTCTCGAGTACACTCCTGGTGTTGAGATAACAAAGGAGATTTTCACGGAGATTATAAGTTTCGGGATCTTGCGGACTGCTTAGATCAAGTGTTGGGCGGATGTGTTAGAATGTCTTAAATTATTCGAGCCCTAATGCCTGCCAAGCCTTCCTCGATTAAGGGAACGGTATTAATAATGAAGAGATATAATTCACTGGCATCAAGTGGCGAGAGCCCTGAGTGAAATTCAATCTGTCAACTTTGAAGTGAAAATCGAACGAAGAAGCGAGCTTTATTACTTGATGCTTTATCCCACTGGAAATGTTATCCACGTACAGAGCGAATCATAAATCTTCTTTGCGAGTGGTGGAATTTATTTTTGCCTCCAATTACTGTACAGGGTGTTTGAAGCTGATTGATAATATTTTATGATGAAAATCATTAGTTCGGACTTCCATTGTCTAATGATTTAAAATCCCTAAAAGAACGAATGCAAATTGAATTAAAAGGAATAGCTGAAACTCAAAATTATATTAGGCAAAGAACCCTGAAATAAAACAAAATATTAAAATAAAAAAATTCGAAGCCAAGTCACTTCACGACGTTTCGATTGTTAGTATCCACAATCGTCTTCGAGTGATGACTGGACTAATTCCCCCTAGACGTGACTATTCGTGGGTCATTCGGTTTAGCTGAAGACGACCGTTTGGCGAGAGTTTGAAGTTTTCCACTTGATGATGGGTTTCCATATGTTGCGTATCTCTATGTTAACTTGGCTGAATATATTGTTGGATAACATGTGTGAGGCTTCTATGAATTTCCTCCCAACCGGGTGTTCCTCCCTATTCATTATCTCAGCTTAGAACCACTCGATGTAATATTGATGGATCCAAACATGCTCTGCTATTCCTGATTTGCTGGTTTCCCTTCGCTGTATGTGTTTCTCGTGCTCGACAATACCAACTTCCAATGGCGTCTCAGTTTCTCCAATATAGAATTTTCCGCACTCACACGGTAGATTAGATTAGATTGATATGGGGCTTCTGTGCTGAACAGCTACTACACTGCGACCTTTGCAGGTCTATTGTGTGTGCCCTCATGTATGCCAGAGTTCCTTGTCTAGGCCCGTTCTTGTAACTAGACTCTATAGGCCAGACCTCAAGTTCCCCATATATTGAGAGGGTTGTGGTTTTTCCTCTCCTAATGTTGCAAACCTTATCCTTGACAGACCTTCGCAATAGCATAGTATGTGTACGGAGGTTTCCTCATCCTCTTGGCAAAGCCTGCATAGGGCTGTGTCTACCAGTCCGATGTTGTTCATGTGTTTGTTGAGTCTACAGTGTCCCGTCGATAGCCCGACCAGAACTCTAGTTGAACGCGTATTCAGACTTAGTAGGTACTCCATGAATTTTGGCGATGACTCTTTAATGAACTCTTTGGCCTGTCTCATACCCGGCGCCTTATTCCTTCCAGTTGCTGTTACAAGTTTTTCGCAGCGCTTTTGCTGTACCACAAAACAGTTCCGGGCCAATGGGGAAGCATCATGCTCCTTCTCGTGCTAGTGAATCAGCCTCTTCGTTGCCCTTGTTTGTATCCTGTGTGGCCTGGTATCCAGGCCAATGACAGACTACCTAGTTCTTGTAGCTTTTCTAGGTAGTTCGAGACCAGTTTGGAATTGACCTGCATGGAGCTAATTGCTTTTATAGCTGCATGGCTATCAGAGTATATTGCAATAGTCTTTCCCTCAAGTTCTTGCCTTAGTAACCCTTCTGAGCAGTGAGGTATTGCTGCCGTTTTACCTAAACTTAGTGAGACTCTTGTCTTTGGTTTAGTTACATAGATTCTTCTACACCTTCTCCACTCACTCACTCACAGGGTATCCGGTAAATACAATTCTTGGAATAGCAGTCCGCGTTTGGTGGTCTGGTTTACGTGAGGTTGCTACGGATAGTGTTCCCAGATCTGAAGCAGGTTCTGATGTTATACTCTGACCAAATTCTTCTTTTTCCTTCCGATAATCATTGGTTATATGTTGGTTATATGAGAAAACGTTTAATTTATCAGAAAATAACACGCAAATTTTCTCATTTCGGGTAGAAATAGAAGTATCAAAATTGCCTGTGACGTCACAGAAATTTATCCTCCCTTCCAAACATCGGTTCAGAATGTGAATGATTTTGGCGAATATCTCTACAATAAAGTGTCTGATGTAGAGTATTTGTTTCGTGATATCCCACACACATTCCAAACAACAGGAATACCGGAACAAGAAAAAATCAAATCATGCAATATGAATGAGTTTCACGGTATTGCCACGTTTATATGAAATGTAAATGACGTCATGCACATCGTTTCAACTCCAATTTGAAAAACTATCAAAAGTAAACTATAGAAAATATAAAACATGTAGTTTTTACGTAGGTAGTCTATTGCATAGTTCTTCATTAGTTAAAACATTGTTGAACAGCTTCGAAAAAAATCCAATGTCACATCCAATTACTGTTTTGTTGTTAATCTCTCATTATTTTTTCACCATCTGTTGATGATATTGAATAATTTTTCAAAAGGCACAACATGCTATACAATTTGGTTTCCTCTCAAATATAATTCATTTTGGTGTACACCATCTAAACTCAATCGACTATATTTTTGTGAACTTTCATATATCAATTTTCAATATATTCTTTATTTACTATAATACACCTCTGAACGCTCTGTGAAATATGATCCTGCAGATATTAATCCTCTTCAATGGATATTATATTTCGTATACACGGATTTATACAGGTTATTTCCATGTAAATTTTCGTGCTAGCACTTCAATATCAATCACGGGCTGTAATTTTCAATTTTTCATTGCTCTGAAACTCCATTTTCATAAAAGCGAGGAATCAGTTCCCAGCATCAGGAAATGTTTATAGATATATCCATTTATTGGAGGCAAATCATTTCATGTGAGAGTTCACTTGCTCAATGTAACATATCAAATATCTAGTCAAACGAGTATTCTTTCAGAGAATTCATTAAAAAAATGACAACTGGGTCAACTATTTACAAAGTATATTCAGCGATCAAAAATCTGAACAAATTGACATACTGTCGGCTCTCATCAATAGTTGGATATATCTGAATGGTCGAGAGTTTTTTCTGTTTTTGTTCTTCATAAGTGGAAATATGGTATTACGTACCAAGTAGAATAAGAACCTTATACCCACGAGCGAAAAATTGTAAGCACGAGGCGTTAGCAGAGTGCGATAATTTGCGAGTGGACGTATTTGGCCTTATCCTCGAGGTAAGTACTATACTTTTTCTACGACTGGCCGTCGAAAAAAATGGTACAATATATATGTTTGAGATTATGGCTTTGGATAATGAACTCATTCAGTCAGTGAAAACACAATCAAATGATTTAGTGTCCGACCGAAACTGGCTTTTACGACCGAAACCGAAGAAACTTCCTTACAAGGATTATTTTTGGGGAAAAATAAAGAAAACATTATTATAATCAGTCAGTCTTTATTGTTTTACCTTTAAATCACAACTTTATGGTGTCTTCGATATTATAATCAACATAACAAACCCTCATTTAAGAAAAAATTTTAATTGCATTTTAAAAATATTCAAAATAGGTGAGGTGTTTATTTGAGTAGGTGTATATCCGTCTTTTGTGTATTATTGATGGTTTTTCAAAAAAATTAAACATAAAATCACTTATTTAAGTTATTATATACTATCACAATAGGTACTTAATATTTATGTAATAAACAAAGTGAATCACAAAGTAAGTCGCGACATGATTAGTTACGTGGACGCAGCAAAATATCTTCGTCGCATGTATGAAATTCAACACGCCGAACATGACCTATCACAGTGCGGGAACTCCCGAATGCAGTTTTGGTTTCGGTCGTAGTACCGGCAGGTTTGCCGCCGAAACCGAAACTAAACCGAAACCCGTTTTTTTTTTGCCGAAACTCGACCGAAACCGAAACCGAACTTTCGGTCGAACACTGAAATGATTTAAAAATTGGTGACAATATTACCTACAAATTACTTCATTAGGGTTCATTTTTGTTATAATTATGTAAATTTATAGTTATATTATTACAATTATTTAATGATACTCCGCCGTCGATGTGGGAGGAAGACGGTCTTATTCCGTTTTGTTGAGAATTTCTAACAGTGGGAACATACATGTTTTCAATAATATTTATGAGTACATTTGATGTGTTTCTCATGAATGCCATATAATTATCTACATAACTTTCGGTCACGGTCTGACTTTTCCAGCCAACATGGCGCTTTAATGACATTAGGTCACTCCCTACATCAAATAGGATGGTTGCAGATGATCTGAAGCAGTGCCCAGTATATATTTCGGGGTTTTCCAAATGTAAAAATTTGGCAATAATTTTTGGTTGGTAACCCACCTCATTAAGTCCAAAAACCTGACGACTGCATTTCCCATTTTGATAATTAAAAAAAAATAGGAGTTGTCAACATTTTTTCGTCTCAGGTTACTGTACTTTTCACAAATAATATATAAATTTTTTTCAGCATGCTCCCTCCACAAATAACAATGATCATTGCAACCTAGAAATGAATTTAATTTTTTTTTTAATTTTCAATTGTTTATTTAGTAGCTCTTCAATTTTTAAAGATTTAAAATACAATCCTAGATATTTACAATTATACATGCCACGTTTCCACAGTCACAAAACTTTTCTTTTAATTAGTCAAAAATAAATTATTTTCATAACGCCACACTTTTGAATCATGCCAGATAACTGTAAGTGTCCTTCGATCCTTTCTAAATATTCTTTTTCAATTAGAATATCTATACATTTCCTAATAATGTGGACTCTTGGCTTAAACCTAGAAGAGAGTTGATTGAATACTTCAGCAACCAGTTGCTGATGCTTGAGTACTTTCCTCATCTTCATAATTCGAACTATTGCGGCTTGTATTAATATCTTTCTATCTTCTTCTATGTGTTTGTGAGTGGTTTCTTGTTCCATTTTGAGCTCCGTCTTCATTGGAATATTAATGTTGACGCGAAGTTTTTTATTTCTATATCCTAAATGAAGATTTATAATCGAGTTTGGACTGAGGTCATTGTCGTCATCCTCACATGAAAAAGCTTGGCTTTCAACAGAATTTGCAAAACTTGAACAAGAAAATCGGCTTTGATCTGGGTATTGTCTTCAAGTTGGGCCACTGTCCAACTATCAGATAAATTACATTGGAGTAGTATGGCCATTCGAAATGTTCTAGCTTGCAGAGTATACCTATTCTTGAAACAATTTGTTTTCAGTTCCCCCTTGGACATATTATAAAGCTAATTCAGTTTCCTGCCTGAATGTTGACCCGAGTAAAAGTTTGTAAAGCTATGAACACTTCGCTCCAGCTCGGAAGGCAAACCAAACTTGAAAGACTGTTGAAAAGGCCAAGAACCTGAAGATAATACTAGAATACTGAAATCTATACCTAATGATTCGTTGATTCTAACTAAATGATTCCTAAATTGTTCATTCAAAGCAATATTCTGAAACATCCTTTGCAGCTTTGATGTATAATCAAATCCGCAAGCCTGTTTAAGCTTTGAGATCATAGAGGCTTCCGCATCATCACTAGCTGACATGTGTTGAACCAGTCGTTTGGCCAGCATTTTGCTATAGAATTTTTGAAAAACATATCTGTCTTCTATATATTTAAATACAACCATCACTTGATTCAACGTATCTTCGAGCTCTGCCTCTTTCGCATTTTCATTTGATTTTTTCAGTAAAAGATCACAGTATTTTGCAAGCAGCTCAGGGGTCTTGCTAAATCGGCCACATGCCTTATCCAGTGCTGCTACAAATCCACTATCATTGCTAAAAGCTACCAACACTAAAGCATTGTATTTTTTGTGGACTTCTAGAATTGTGTTGACATATATTTTTGGATCATTATATGCACTCTCCCCGCTATGTGTTGTTCAAGAAGTGTCCTCAACTCCCCCAAACCGTCAGGAATCATCGCGACAAGGCTATACATTCTACCCAAATCTGCGTCTTTGTCATCATCGAGTAGCTGCTGAAATTCTGAATGAAAGACTTTCAAATGCTTTTGTATAAGAACCCGTTCACATAAATTTATATTGTTATATAATTTCTTTTCATCACTACCCTTCGAGAAAAATTACCAATATAAAATTCCAGCAGTGGGATTTGACCTCGGGTTATAGGAAAAATATATGCATTATATACACTTTGATTGACATTCACTTTGTGAATATCAATCAAAAAATTACGAAAATGTCTTTATAATTTCAGACTTCTGAGGAATATATTTGAAGTAAAAATACTATGATGATGTTTTATCATGCATTATTTTCCAATATTATGACCTACGGAATCATATCTTGGGGTGGTTCATATGAAAATTCGTTAAAATATGTCAAGTCTATTCATAAATATGCAATAAAAATAATTTTTAAAAAACTTTTCAGATTTTCATCGAAAGTTTTATTCAGAAAATATTCCATTTTAAATATCAGACGAATATTTTACAAAATCAGTACCATCTATATAAAAAAAACATTTTGCAACTACTGACATGATAAAACATCAGTATGATACAAGATCAAAGACCAATAAAAGCTTTCAAATTGCTGAGTGTAGTCTACATTTAAGGCAACAACACTGCATATGTATTGGTTGTAAAATTTACAATATAATTCCACAAGAAATTAAAAAATTGAGAACAACAGCATTCAAAAAAACATTACATAATTGGATATTAGATAATAGTGAAAAAACTGAAAATGTGCTCACATTGAAATAGTTCAGTTCAACAGATAATTTATTTCGCCCTCATTCATAATAAAATACTTTTGTTGATACATTATTCCTTTTCTATATATTGCTTCATGAACAATATCTATTAACAGTTAACATTATCTTTATTTTTCAACTAACCCTGTCAAACACAAATGTTTACACTTAGCAGACTGTGTTAAAATATTATACATGTAATTAGAATTTTTTAATATTTATAGACATTCATTTGATACATTTGCTAATAAATTTGAATTTTGAATTTGTGAGTGAATGAATAAATTTGAAGAGTTTCAAATAATATAACAATGTCAAATACAAATGCGAACAGGTATATATATTTATCATACATTTGTACTACATTATATATATGGGACAAGTCATATTTCTCCGATATAGTATAAATGTATAGGATTAAAGATAGTTCAAACCTCATGTTACAGTTCACGAGCATGATTTGTTGAGATGTTCATAAGATGAACATTGCATTTGTAAATCCTGAACAGTCTACTTATTCCGTCGCAAATGTTTGTGAGGTGTAACCTTCTATTCTGTTTATCTGTTTAAAATCTGTTTTTCCGTTAATCAGCTGCCGCCCCCATAGGAACGACAACTCTCAGAAGTTGAGAAACTTGTGCGAGCTAAGGACTAACGAGGTCTTACCTTTTTACGTGTGATTCCTAACACGTGGAGACTTTTGAAGAGGAATAGAATTATAGAATTAAAATGGTATACCTTTTAACTGAAGATGACCCTAATCGAAGAACAGAATTCTGCGAAATCATGACGGAAACCACTGCAAGCATCCTACCTATCTCCACAATATTTGTTTCAGTGACGAATGTAGATTTTTTTCAAACGGCAATGTTCACATACAAAATTACCGTTATTGGAGTGACACCAACCCTCACGTTTTCTGGGAAACACATACCAAATATCCAGAAAAAAATGATGTTTGAGCAGGAATATTGGGAAACCATTTTGTAGGACCTCTATTTATTGATCGAAATTCAACAGGGGAACTGTATTTTAATATGCTGGAAATTACGGTTAACCCTCTGGTCACTGAAATCGTAATGGCGCTAATATCTTAGAGACAACAAGAACTTCAATTTGAAATGGAGCACCCCAACGTAGGGTTCAGAAATGAACACGAAGTTTGAAAATTCTTCCATCTCTGACCAGTTATCGACACCATTTTGACGAGATTAATATATAGGGTCTTCCAACGGAGACTTGTCTATTGATAACGATCATCTTGTTGCAGCTACAGCTGTCAAATCAGTTGTCATTTATTCAGTTTGTTTTGCCAAATTATCGGGAACAAATATAGCATCCAACAATACGTGCAAATGATATAATTGTTTATTCAAATACAGTGTTCTGTTAGGGCAACGTACTTCACCCATTTTAGGGTCGCTATAACACTCGTACGTCGACAAAACGCAAGATCTGCCAAAGACATCGCTGCTATTTATGAGAGTGTGCAGGCAGTCTCTCACAAGAACTCGGTCTTTCACAGACCACAACTTGGCCAATTTTCCATCCTATCTTGGGCCTCCACCCATATAAAATTCAACTGACCCAGGAACTGGAAGTAAACGACCATTGACATGTGTATTCGCTGAATGGGCTCTGGAGCAGTTGGCAACTGATCCTAGTTTCCATCGAAAAATCATTTACAGCGATGAGGCCCTATCTTGATGAATGGATAAGTGAACAAAGAAAATTGTTGAATTTGTGATGATATCAATCCACATGAGATCCCAGAACGTCCAATGCATCTCGAAAAAGTAACTTTTTTGTGTCAAGGCGGCGTCATTGGTTCATATTTCTTTGAGAATAGCGTTGGCCAGGCTATCACTGATAACGACGAGCGCTATAGGTCGATCTGTATCTGTATCTGTAGAGTAGGGAGGGTGAGTGTAGACCCATAGCACTTAGGCCACATGTGACCCATTGTACATCCTCCCGAGGAGTTGTCCTCCTAGGTCATCATCCATCGTGTCCTTTCCAGGTCACTAGGAGACATCTCCTTTATATTGGCAGGTGTAGGCCAAGACTCACCGAACACACACTCTCTTTGGCAACCTTGAGGTGTCTCACGGTGGCCTTCGCGAATGTTTTGGATGGTGCAGCGACATTACTGTGATTGCGCGGTTTATTCAACCTTCTCGGGATTCCATCCAAGGAGGGAGCTTTCCTTCAGGGCTTCTGTGCTAAACAGTCACTACACTGCGACCTTTGCAGGTCTATTGTGTGTGCAATTTCTGCAGGGGTAGCCGGTTCCTTGCCTTTATTCCAGGTGAAGCTCTTAGCGCCCGCCGCAGAAAGTGCCCTTGCTGTTGGAGGTGGAATGGGGGAGGAGAAAGGTGCACTTAGAGTTGCTGCTACTCCCGCCTCTTTCGCTCTCTTTCTCCTTCTGGCCTCGGTGCCGCAAATACGCTTACGCCTTGGCCTTTCTATTACATCACGAGGTGATCTGCTATGTTCAGCCTCATTCCAAGCGGTAGATTGGGGTGGACATTTCTGTTCATCCCCAGCCACCGCCTCAGATTGAGGTGAGCACTTCTGTCCAGCTTCGGGATTGGTTTTTGTTGTTTGTGTTCTTGTGTTTATTTCATTCATGTGTGTTCCCACGAGTAGCAAGGGAAGAGTTGGTCACATCTGGCAGAGCCCCTTTTTAACAGAGGTAGGCTGATTACAATGGGGTATAGCCCAGTTTCCCAAGGAGATCGTTAGTGACCGCATATTACCCTACGGCCATTCAGATGTCGGCACAATTCCTTACACCTTAGCTTGGGTAGGCTGATCCACGGTGGCATGTTTCGCAAAGGCTTCTGAGGAGTTTCAGTTTCGGTCACCCTAGTTACTTCTTCCACTGACCAAGAGTCCAGCGACCCTGTCTGTAAGGCCACATTGACTTCCCGGACAGGGCCTCTAGTCCCCTGGCTGTTCCCCTATCCGCCACCTGGGGACGCGCTCGATTACCCCAACCAACGTTATTACAGGTCGATGATTGCTAACTTTTTCTGGCCTGAATTGAATGATATGGATACCAACGACATGTGGCTTCAACAGGGCAGCGCTACGTGAGATCGTACGATTTGCCTCGTTAGGCTTTTTTGTAGCAGTTCTCAAAGAGGTTCACAAAGCCACGATAACCCATAACATCGTTCAAGTTCAGCCTGATTAATGCAACAATTAATAATTTCGACGATATCCCATACACACTTTGCTTTATTCAAATTTGAAGATAGGAAGCGCCTGATGAAAGACGCTGTAGATGCTAGAGAAAACTAGCTCTTACTGTTAGCGGTAGTTGTTCACATTGTTTACAAGTTGAACACTGTGTTTGAATTCTCTCCATTTCACTTGGTTCAATTAACGAATAGATTTAAACGAACGCTATCATTGGTTCGGCATTTCGTACAAGGCCACATGTATATTTCCGTTAACGACAAGCGTACAAACCACCACATAGCCGTTGGACACCTTGCCGCAGCCTTAATTAACACTAACCAAATTTTGGGCTTTGCACAAAACCGTTCTCCGAAATGAAATTGCGATTCATGTTTGCCGTGCAGAACAGAATGCGTGACATTTTTACCAAAGAGCCGAATATCCGGATTGAGATATGAAATCGGCGGAGCGGTTCACTACAATCCCTAATTTCATCGGTTTTCATATTGATTGACGTTGAGAATATGATGGGAATTGATGAGAGATGATAAAAAACTGTTCATCGTTGGTAGATTGGTAGACCACGTCATCTGGACCAGGAATAACTAGTCATAAAAGCAGTTATAATGGTTATCAAATCAGATTCGATCGAAAAACATTTATAGGAATGGAATGAAAATGAAATCCGAATGTGACATCAATTGGTCTGAGGATCCAGTAAAGAACTGAAAGTATTGGCGAATGAAAGCAGGATGTCCCAAAACACGGTAATAGAAGATTCATATATGGGCTTTGAACTAGCTGTGTTGATACTAAAGTTTTGACAATCAGAGTCAAAATACGTGAGGAATACTGAAATATATTCCTAAGAAAAAAAGGCAAAGCTCCAGAATAATATCATCTCAGAAAGAAACTGAAGTAGTACTTTGGAACAGCTGTGCTCAGAATGATTGAAGAGCTGGATACTGAGACCTCAGCTGCAGATAATGCATTACAGAAACAAAAACAGCACACCATGACTATTGCCAGTTTAGCATCTTGGTTGATATGGATAACATCAGAGATGGGACCTTCAGTAATTCAAAGCAGCACTAGTTTCCTAGCAGTAAAAGTTGTGGGAAGAAAAGTTGTGTATACATCCTAATGAGTTGAGATCTGCTTATCGAAACCTCCCGCAACTTGAATCCTGATTCAGATCATCATCTACAGAACCTCCGATAAAGTTCTGAGAGTAATTGAATACTAGAATGATGTAATGGTCTATATTTTCATCAAATCTATAAATTTGTCAACTCCTCAATTCTCAAGGATACAAATTTTTCTGGAGTTCCTTCAAGAAACCCCAAGTTCATCGAATTCTCTAGTAATTAATACATAGACACCTTAACACATGACATGTAATGGGTACATTTTCAAAAATTCCTAAACTCTGTTCCTCTTTCATTCTTCTCAATTGCTTTAAGAATGGATGAAAATTTTTATTGAGAGGGGGTTAAAGTTTCACGAAGTTTCATTACTACGGATTTGATGATTTCATAATATTTTCAAGACGTAGCAGAGATGAATATTTCAGTTGTAAATTATTAGTAATTCACATACTTGAAAAAGCTCGTTGTCGTGTGGTTCAGATATAATATTCTATCTGGAAGATGATAATTTGAGTGACAGTAGATTTTCCTTTCAGTGTGGTCCCACATAAAGTTCAGGTATTGGACCTTCTGGAGAATGTCTTCAATTTTCAGCTCATAGAGGTCTGTGTTCATCATAAAGATTAAATTTTTATTGTCGGCAGCTGAAATCTTTGACATTTTTTCGTCAGAACACTCAAAAAAATTCCTTACTCACGGTTGACCATAATGTGGAAATGGCTCTTTATTTGGATGCTCTCTAATTTTCCACCTGAATTATTCTGCTTGAGTCTGTAGATTGAATTATCATAGAAATGAAAAATTAGGCCAGAGATGTTGAGAAAGTTTTGAAATTTAAGTATTTTTCAAGCTTCTTTCACCTTGGTGGATACGATAGAATCTATATCGAAAATATTGATAGGTACGTGGCTATTTTTTTCAGATCCTCAGTAGAACCTTGTTTCCTCAACAATCATTCGTCAAGAAATAGAAAAACTGAAACATAAGGCGTGGAACAAATCAAAAACGAACACTTTTCTCAAATACAAGAGCTAGAATACTCTGTTCAACACCAACCAAGATGCAATTCGTTTTCTTCATTTACTGAAGGCGACAACTTGGTTGGTGAAGAAGCTGGTTTTGAAATTTTACCCGAAACAAGTTTGTTGGATATTGTTAGGTGAAGATTTTCTTGAAGTCTGGCTTCTTGACGCACATTTCTAGACCATGCCTCAGAACTTCTTTTCCTCTCTCGTGTTTTTTCTTTCACTGCAATTTTGTTTCTTCCTATGCCTTTCACCTTTTTGGTGCTTGGTACTATATTATTAATGGGTTCTAATTCGGCGCCTGACCCTGCATTGTTGATGTTTTCAATTCCTGGACATCATTCCTTTTAGATTCCACGACATCGGCGGTGGATGCACATCTTCACCAGCAGCAGGAGGTTGCATATCTTAATAAGGATCTAGAGGTGATTTTTGATTGGGGAGAAAGTAACAAGGTTCAATTCAATACCACAAGAAGCCAGGCATGGGTTTCTTCCAAAAAGATCAATGTTTGCGAACCGGATATAATAATGTCAAGTCAGCCAATTCCACTTTCTGCTTTGATAAGTTTGTTGGGGGGTCGAAATGGACACCAATATGTCTTGGCACAATCATGTTGCAGGAATTGCAAAGACTGCTTTTCAAAAGCTTGGAACCCTGCTCGTAACCAGAAAACTGTACACACTTGCAGCCTTGATAGTCTGGAACACCGAAGATAGGTGGAAAATTTGTCCCTCTTATGTTAGTAGGTTCGATACCAGGTGTTTTTTTGTTTTCAAAACACGATAAAAATGAAGGTTTCCCAAACTGTCGGATGGGCTTCGATATTTAGCCCTCATGAAATTTTACATTTCTATTAGTATTTATCTTAAAACGCAAAATACAGGATGTAACATAAATACGATGAAATATTCAAGTGACGTATTCCCGAGACCAATTTAGGGAAAAAAGTCATCACAAACTTGTGTCCAAAAATGCTTCATCTTGAAGATACAGGGTGTGGAATCTGAAATTTTTGTTCGTTTTTTAGAAATAACTTTTGCAAAAAATAAGTTATCTACACGGTATTTGGTAGCCAGGTTTTTTTGGTGTGATGAACCGTGATTTCGTATCAATGTTTATGTTAGATCTAGAGGGCGCTGTGTATGCTGTTATTATTTATTTCAAAAGACCCTATCTTTTCTGAAAGTGAATTTTTGGTATTTTTTATGAAAAAAAATAATCCTCATTTTTCGAGTAAAAAAAGTACAACTCCTCAACAACGTTGAAGATGATTGTTTTCGAAATATCTACAATTTTCTTCATAGATGTATATTGCTTAGCTCCTAGGGAACTGAGTGGAGTTGCTGAGAACATTACAGAAATTGAGTATGAGCTCGTCAAAATAAACAACTTTTCTTTCCAAAATGTTTATCGAAAACTCATTCGTTATCGAGATACAAATGAATAAAATTGCAAAAATCTTATGACAAAAACCAACAATGTTTAGAAAAACTTTTGTATTTCAAATACGAATAATTTTTCGATAAGGTTGTTTATTTTGACAAGATCCACCACGTACCCAGTTTTTGTAATGTTCTCAGCAACTTCACTTAGCGCCCTAGAAGCTGAGTAATATGCATCGATATAGAAAATTATCAATCAATCAATTAATCAAACATTTATTGAATCAGTTTTCATTTACAATCACATTAGGCAAACATCATCATAAAATACTTGCTGATACAACAGGTCAAACTATTATAAAAAAACAAATACAAAGCATAACTTAAATGAAAATAAAATTAATAAGCTACAATCAAATTATGATTATGATTCAAGGAGAAACTCATCCACAGAGTAGTATGCTTTCTGCAATAGAAAAACCTTAAGCTTCCTTCTAAAGACATTGATGTTTGAGGACTTAATGTCATTACTAAGCTTATTATATAGTTTTATCCCACAGCACATGGGGTGATTCTTCAATACTGTCAATCTACTATAAGGCTGATAAAGTTGAAGGTTATTTCTGGTGAAATGTTCATGGATTTGCTCATTTCTAGGAATAATTGAAATATTGTTTCTTATATATATATCAGAGTTTGATAGATATACAAACTAGGCATTGTTAATACACTATAACGAATGAATAATGGCCTGCAGTTTGCACTTGAAGATGCCCCAGCCAGAATTCTGATTACCTTTTTCTGAATAACATACACTTCATCAGCTTTAGCTGATAAGCCCCACTGTTCAAGACCATAGGAAATCACTGACTGAATTAAACTGTGGTATAAAAGCATGAGAACATCAAAAGAGACTGTTTGTTTCAACCTACGAAGTAAATATATATGTTTACTGAGCTTCAGTTTGACACTATCAACATGGAAACTCCAGGTAAGTTCATTATCAATATCAACACCCAAGAATTTAGTACAAATAACTTGATGTAAAGTTTCATTATTTAATCTTACCAAATAGCTTTTATCAATAGTTATATTTTTAGTAAAAAAGTTGAGCATTTGAGATTTGGCAGCAGGCCATTTGTAGAACACAACTCCCCAATTTGATCAGTTACTTCATTAGCTTTGACAATTACTTAGGACATAGTTTCCGCAGATATCAAGATGTTAGTGTCATCCGCAAAAATTATAATAATGGAAGCTTTCGAACAAAATTTTGGAAGATCGTTAATGAAAACCAAAAATAAAAGAGGTCTTAAAACAGAGCCTTGAGGTACCCACTTACTATACCTTCCCTAACAGAGTTAATTCCATTCACACAGACCAGCTGACTACGGCCAGTCAGGTAAGATCTAACCCAATTCAATGCAGGACCACGTATACCATAAAACTGCAATTTGTGTAGCAGTATGTCATGGTCAACGAGGTCAAAAGCTTTGCTCAAATCAAAAAATAACCCCAGAGTCTGCTGTTTGTTTTCCAAGATTTCCAGCACATGTTTCATGAGTTGATCAATTGCACCAACAGTGGATTTATTTCTTCTATAAGCATTCTGACTAGAAGAAAATAATCTGAATGATTCAAAGTAATCATATAATCTTTGACAGAAACAGTATTCAATAATCTTAGAAAACTGACTAAGTAGCGATATAGGCCTGTAAGATGCACAGTCAGATCTCGAGCCCTTATTTTTATATATTGGCAAAACCTTTGACATTTTCAGTATATCAGGAAACCTCCCCTCTATGAAAGTGGAGTTAACTATATGAGTCAAAAGCTCAGAAATTACATTGGCAACGTTTTTTATAACAAGACCAGGAATTTCATCAATACCGGATGATTTTTTCTTACAAACTTTTTTGATAACTTGTTCAATTTCCATCTTAGTTGCTGGATTGATATTTTTAGTATCAGGTTTGGATATGCTACCGCTAACAGTTGAAAAATACTCACTAAAAAGGTTGCATATAGCAAAATCATCAGAAAGAAGGACCCCATCTTCAGCACTTTCTAGACAAGGTATTGCATTGCCAGAATAACCAGTCTGGATTTCCTTGATGATTTTCCAGGATTATTTCACTTTATTATCAGCAGAAGAGATTCTATCATCATTGCTTGTTTTCTTAGCATGTTTCAATTTATCCTGATATATTATTTTAAGTTCTTGATATTCCCTCTGATATAAACCATTTTTATATACTTTGTTCAGCTCAGATTACTCGGTTAACCTTCTACTGATTTCTCTCAACTCAGTAGTTATCCACCTGGAGTCACCAGATTTTTTTATCTTGACTACCTTTTTTGGAAATGAACTATCAAAATAATAGGAAACTTTATTATAAAACTATCAAACTTAGAATTTGCTTCAACTGAGTCATACACTGAACACCAATCAGTCTCCAGCAGTAAACTAGAAATCTTCTCAATATTGTAGTCATTGAAACATCTCTTGTGAGTTTCTTGGTTATGGTCAACCTGATCATAGCAGAAAGTTGCCAGCTGGAAAGTGTGATCAGACATATAGGAATGATTAATGGAGTAACTAATAGGATTAGAAGTAGACAAAATATTATCAATACAAGTTGCTGAATCACCCCATATACGAGTAGGTTCACTTATAATAGCACTAATGTTATGTGGCTCAAGTATATTTATGAAGTCAGTTCTCTCATTAGTAAACCTTAACATATCTATGCTAAAGTCACCACAAGCTATTAATTCTAAGTTTTTATACTTATTATACAACATCTCAAGTGATCGATCAAATGAATCAAAAAAAGTTAAAGTATCACCAAGAGGTGATCTATACACCGATAAAATTATGATAGTTTTATTCTTACCGTTTAACGCTTGCACATATCTCAATATCTTGCTCTATACTAAATTCTATAGGAATGTTATTTACTTGCAAGGATTTTTAGCAAAAATGCATACCCCTCCCCTGATACGTTTCTCCCTACAAAAAAAAGAGATTAAATTATAGTCAGTTATTTGAAAAGATGAACACTCTTGTGATTTAAACCAGCTCTCACTAATACATAGAATATCTGGAGAATGTTTGTCTAAAATTATCTCCAAATCAAGTGACTTATTGTAACAACCCTGTACATTGAAGTGCATCACACACAATTCAGCACAGATTTCAAGTTTACATGTACTCTTGTCAACTACTTGACTGCTACTGGGCTTCGAAAAATCCTGACAACTGAGAACTCCTTGTGTATCATTTGATATAACTGGAACTAAGTTGTAGTTGCAGTTTGTTTGGATGGATGAAAATTTTCTCTAAACTTAAACCTCCTGATTACGGATCCCTCTGGCCAGATGGTTGGTTCGTATACTTCCTGGACCTTGTCTAAAGGAAAAGTTACTTTGTGAGTAAATCTTCAGACTTTACATCAGCACCAATACGAGAAACGTGCAAATGTCCCAATTTTGGAATTGTTTTAAAATTTGCGGATTTATTGCTACCAAGTATAGGTTTGTATTTATTTACATTGTTTTTATGTGGGGAATACCTACTGGGATTTTCACCAGTTTTTACTTCAAATTCGTTATCAGAAGACAGAGTTTTGTTCGGTATGTTGTTCACCTTTTTCACTGTATGGCTATGAAGTTTTTTTGGAATTTATGAAATTATAAATAGGTATCTCGAAAACTATCATCTCCAGCGTTGTTGACGGAGTGTACCTTTTTTACTTGGGAAAGGTGTGAGAATTGAGTTTTTTCATGGAAAGTACCAAAAGTTTACTGTCAAAAAAGATAGGGCAATTTGAAATAGATAATAATAGTGTACGCAGCGCCCTCTAGATATTACATGAATATCAATACGAATTTATGATTTCCCGCGTCAAAAAAACACGGGTATTTCGTGTTGATCTTACTTTATGCATATTCTTTATGCAAACATATTCAATTCCAACATTATGTGTCTCAGAAAAGAAGCATTTCTGGACAAGATCATATAGACGTATTTTATATTGTCTCAGAAATACGTTACTTGATAATTTTAACGTACTTTCGTTACACCCTGTACTGAAAAAAGAACTTCTAGCACCAAACCACAGATATATATTCCACTGGATGAAAATCATCTTTATTTTTTGATGAAGTTTTTTCCGTCAATGGAAATAGTACGATATTGGTGTATTTTGGATTCATTTTCTATTTATTGTTGTCAGGAAGCAAATGAAGTTATGAGGAACTGAATATGAAAGTTATTCTGAAAAGTGTTTGATAAGTTTATGAATACATAATGGGAACGAATTCCAAAAGTAAATCCAAACTACTACGAGTACATTGATCCACTGCTAGGAATGTTCAACAGACCACAGTATTGTAAAAGTCCTATTACAATACAAACGACTTCGTTTCATTTCCTTCGCACTTGGAGATCCATTATTCAAAAGAGAAACATGTGAATGAGTTTCATTCAGTGAGAAATGAAAGGGCTGTCTTAATATATCTAAATAAACTAATTATACTCTGAAAGCTCTCAAACGATATGGGACGGACTGACTCATGTGCATATGACTAGTATTTGGTCTCAATATTAGTGGAATAAAATGAACTCTGAATCCTCTTTGATTGAGAGAGTGTTATATAGTTGCTTGAAAATAGTATTTGTGCACTGAAGAGCATGGTACAAGGTGATTTTGTTATGATTTATTGCCTCATATTCATTTGAGAATGATGTAGAGACAGTTCCCCATATGTGAAAATGGAGGAGTGGCAATATTCCGACAAAAACACGTCTTTGAAATGACAACAGAATCAGGAGAAGCAGTTTGGTCTTTTAGCTACATATCCACTATATTTATCCAAATTTCAATTACAGCACTGAATGGCTGAAGGATCAAAGAATTCGGACTGTAAGAACTGAGGACTATGACGCATCGCGCGTGGTGGAAGGGAAAGCGCCGCTATTTTGAAGACGTTTTGCTGCGAGTAGATCTCCTAAAAACAGACATTAGATCACCCGAAATCGGTTGTTCGTGATCTACTCCATATCATTTATGAGACTACTCGCAGAAAGAATATAAATTTAATATCCACTGGGGTGTTATCCGGAGAAATGGTTGTTTTCCAATAGGTGTTTACCAGACTCTACAGTGTAGAAAACGTTCTTCCTTCTGAGCGAATTTTTGTCAAGGTCATTATTATTAGTAACCATTAGATGGAGTAACTGGCTCCACTCAGGGAGTTGATGTGAGATTATGTGGAAGGAATAATACAAACCTATTGAAGATAGCCGGATTTTTGGTTTTTATACTCATATGAATGGAAAATCATTGAATGGTTTTCAATGCTCCAGAACATTCCACATCATTTCAGAATCTCACGGTATATTCTTGATAATTTTGGAAACAAATCTGCGCCTTCGGGTTATTTGTATCTGCATCTGTAGAGTAGAGAGAGTGAGTGTAGCCCTACAGCACTTAGGCCACATGTGACCCATTGTACATTCTCCCAAGTAGTTGTCCTTCTTGTCTTTTCCAGGAAGGTGGACAGGTCTCTGGGAGATATCTCCTTTATATCGGCAGGTGTGGGACAAGACTCGCCGAACACACACGCTCTTATTGACGATGATCTCGGACATTCGCATAGGATATGCCTGAGAGTTTCATCTTCCTTCTCACACATCCTGCATAGAGGTGTATCCACTAGCCCTATATTGTGGAGGTATTTCCTTAGTTGACAGTGGCCAGTCAGAAATCCTACCGTCAAGCGTAGATTTTTCCTGGTCATCGCCAGATATTTCTTCGGCGCCAGCTTCCCAGGGTGATCCTGGCAAGATTGAATCCTTTAATTTCATTCCATCCCTTCAGGGATTGAGCATGGGTGTGACGTTTGACTAGTTCCGCAATTGTCGAAGTCATCAGGCCGTGGGTGCCACTGGGTCCTAAAATTCTTAGTCCAGCCGCTTCCTTGGCTAAAGAGTCGGCAATGGATTAAAGGGATTAAAGGGCAGTGGATTAAAGGGCACAACTCCTGTTGTGCCCTTTAATCCACCTCAGGATAATGTTATTATCTATCGAGGCTTTGGCTAAATCTTGG
The DNA here is from genome assembly GCF_025532065.1 of Leptinotarsa decemlineata. NCBI lineage: Eukaryota > Metazoa > Arthropoda > Insecta > Coleoptera > Chrysomelidae > Leptinotarsa > Leptinotarsa decemlineata. Next base: position 19,545,754 of record NW_027412747.1, read on the forward strand.
TGGCACTCTAGTACTAGTCCTGAGGTAACACGTTATCTGTTCAAGGCTAATAGGGCTTGTCTGCTATCAGTACAGATTGTTATGTTTTGCCAGAAATTCCTTTCCTGGTTATTTCTTTTGTGGCAATTGAGATACCAGACATTTCTGTTTGAACCACGCTGGTATTTTTTCCTATTCTCAACTTAATCCTTAGGATTAATAATATAATAATATTTATTGATTTTTTAGAACATTCCAATATACATACATCATTTTGAAAATATATAAATGAATGACATAAATAACGAAAATGGTGATATGATAGAAGAAAAAAAAATAATGGAAACCATTTTTCAATGATTCCAAAATGATTTCAACATGAGGATATACATAATAAATATATTACCAAACAGGAAAAAAAATCAAGTATGATATTTCATATAGTTTATGTGTTTTTTTAATTGGAAAACAAACAAACTTCATTTGAAAAATATATTACAACATGTTTCGCTAAGATATTAGCTTATTTATATTGTAATTTTTGAAATTGCTATGGATCTTCATCAAGTAACGGCCGAATCAATCAGAAAAAAAAAATAAAAAGTTTTATTGAATCTTTCAACGAAAGTGTGAGCTTGTTATACTCATTCAAAACTTTATAAAATGAAGATTTCATCGTACTAGTCAAATTAGTTCGAGGAAGGTGGAATTTTTCGGAGCTACTCGCTCTTGTTAAGTGGTTATGGATTTGAGATTTATATACAGGCTGATTCACGGTGGATGGCACATTAGACGTTTCTGGTGAACCAGACAACGGATCACTTTGAAAATTTAATGGAGGGCATATTCGGACATTCTCTAGCCAACTAAAATATGTTCGACAATGCGGTGTTGCCGCTTCTATTAGAAATCAGTAGCAACTTTGATTTTTCAAATGGAACACTCTGTATATAATATTATTTTTGGAATCTCCAACAATTGCCCGACAACTTTTCTTGATATTTTCCTATACCTATCTGTTACCGTTTTCGAAATAAAAATTAATTTCAATTTTTTTCTTCGAAAATCATGACTTCTAAAAATGCCGATATCTTTTAGTTAAGAAGTACTATGATTTCAAAATTTGGTTTGGAGTTAGGTGATACTTGGACACTTCCCACACGTTGGCATGTTTACTGAGGATACACTACAAAAACACAATTCTGTCTATTTTCCACGATATTTCATATATTCAATTTTTATCAGCTTAACGAATGCTGTCAAAAAAATCAATAATATGCTTATTAGAATATCCGAATTCCCCAATATCAATAAAATGAAACTCAATATGAACAAAACCAAATCAATGATCATAACCACTCAATATAAATATAATCTAATCGATCCATAAACCATAAAAATATATAGTGAAACAATTGAGTTGGTTGAGGAATTCAAACATACCAACAACTGGACAGCTAATAAAACACGTATTTCGCAATAGCTTCCTCAGGCGCATAAAGAAGCTATAGCGATATAGAAGTCAGAGTCCTACAAATAAACCTCATGATTTGGACAAAGATCTCTGCTCCTCAAGAGGTATCAAAAACTACAAAATTCTCAAGTCAACGTGCTCTTGTTAATATCCTTACAGAACAGAATTCAACATTTTTTTCAAATAATATCGCTTCAGTTCGGTCCTGGAAAATCTTGTGCCTTACACATTTTCCTCCGACGAAACTTTCCGTCAGAGTCAATGCCAACTCAAGGGGGAGAAAGCTGAAGTATCCATCTAGGCCTATCAGGAACACTTGCTTCTATTAATTTCATGAGGCACTTCCATGTTAGAGGGTAATATGAATAATTACCAAATAGGAAATGGACGTTTCTCCACTTTGATGTATCGGTTGAATCTTGATGGCGCCGGAACTTTGTTCAAACATGTGTTGCCTATATGGCCTTTATAATTGATGAGCTCTTTGACATTTGACGGGTCAGAATCCGTACATAATTTTTTCCAGTAAACAATATAGTTCGATATGAGAAAACTTATAAAAATGAAAGAACGACAGAATAAAAAATACAAAATCAAATAAAAGTGAAAATGGTGGAGAGAAATATGGAAAGCGTGGAATTTCTTATGAAGGAAATTGAAACTGTGACAAATGACGAATGCCTCAGGATATGACCTTTTTAAAATGAAACTGTACTTCTATATGTTTCACTTTTGTGATATTCATTAAGAAATGTATTGCAGATTACTAGGTCTAAAGTGAGTGGTTTTATTCTACCCTCTTTCGCAGTCCACAAGGGTTTATTGTGGCTTATCAAGGGATGTTTTTTTTTTGTCCTTCGGGAGCTGTCTCACTTGTCCATTCAGTCCAAGTATCCAGAAAACACTGCAGCCTCTTGGGCTTATTGCGTTTATTCTCCCATCTTCTCATGACACCCATTCCAATAGTCTCGTTCCCTATACTAGTTTGTACAGGTTCCGTGTTGGATGTTCGTCATATTCTTCTGGACGTAATTTTTCACGTCCATGTATTGCCTACCTCCTGTGATTCAGTACCTCACATTCGCAAAAGATGTGTAGAGCTGTTTCTATTCCTTCGTTGCATAATCTGCAGCTGAGGTACCCGTTTTACAGCCCCATTTTATTCAGGTATTCTCTAAGCGGACAATGACCGGTTAGTAACCTTGTAATTATTCTGAGCCGATTACTACTTTATTGATGTAGTTCTTCGGTTCTTTTCTTGGACGGTTTCCTAATGAAGGTTCTACTGTGTTTGTTGTCAGGTATATTTGTCCAGAACTTTTGTGTGCTTCTTATTGGTCCATGTCCTAATCTGGTTTCGTACCAATGATTTTGGTACCCCCAGAGCTGGTTCAGGACCTATATATGAAGTTGATGATCCGTGTCTAGCGCATTCATCAGCTTTATCATTACCTGTGATTCCTGAATGCCCTGGCACCAAGTACAAAGTTGATTTGTTCCTGTTTGCAAATTCATTTAGTTCTTCATGGCATTCCCAGACCAGTTTTGATGCCACCTTCGGGTTTGTCAGTGTGATCTTGCTGTCTGTTCAAATATTGATCCGCTCATTTCTTTGAGATTTCAATTTAATAAGCCTTGCACTCTGCAAAATAGCATACACTTTCGCCTGAAAGACGGATGTGTATAGTCCTAGCGGATAACTGTAGTTTAAATTTTTATCCGCTCGGTATATTTCAGCTCCCGTTCCATGTTTGGTCTTCGATCCATCTGAATACCAGGTGTTTCTTTCAAATACGTTCCAATCGACCAATCGTCTTCCACTCTTCACGGCTTATGATTTTGGCCGTGAAGTTTGTGTTAAAAGTGTACTTCGGTATCATGTGGTCCGTGCACATGTTCAATATGTGTTCCACATGTTCCGAAATTTTTGTTCGTTCCGATTTATTGTAGTTCGGTAACTTTTCCAGTTTGAATTGGCCCATCCTGGCTTCCCCCGTTATCACAAAATGTAAAGAAGGTAGATTCAGATTCAGAGTGTCTCCAAGGCAGCTGTTGGGATAGTTCTCATTGCCCCCGTCATTCCGAAACATGCAAGTCTTTGCACTTTACCTAGTTTTGTTGATAGCGGTCGCCTGCTTCATCTTTGGCCACCAGACCAGAGATGCCTATGTTATCATGAGTATAACCACCATCATGTATAGCCAATATACCATGTCCGGTTTTAGCTCCCACGTCTTTCCATTGGTGCATCTGGCGAGCAGCAGTGCTACCTCCGCTTTCCTTTTTATCATGCTCAAGTGTTGACTCCAGGTCAGTTTGGAATCTAGAACAACTCCCAGATATTTAACCTCCCCTGACACTTGTATTTCTTCAACTCGAAGTTTTAGAGGTCCGAGACCCTCTGTTTTAGTACTTTTGGTGAATGATATTATGGTGGATTTGGATGGGCTTATGTTGAGCTCATCTTCTTCAGCTCATCTTGTAATAATATTCAGGGCCTGCTGCATGCATCTCTTCACTAGATTATTGTGATATTATAAAGCACTGGGCTATGCAGACGACTTAGTCATCTGGATCAAGATGACTAAGTCGTATGCATAGCCCAGTGCTTTATATCCATTGTGGTCCAGGAGACATAATAACTCGTTCATTACAAGGTTCCATAACAGAAGTGATAAACCCCCCCCCCCTGAGGTCAGCCTCTTGCTACCCGTGCCACGACTGTTTCCCCCATAATGTTTGTATATACCGATCTTCCTCCAAACATGCAGTTTATCCACCTACTGCTTGTCTTGTCGATCCCTCTTATCCTCGACGCCTGGATGATTGATTCTAACGATGTTTCGTCAAATGCATCCCCAATGTCCAAGAAAGCAGCTAAAAGTACTTCCTTGTTCTTGTAAGTATGTTCTACTTTTTCTGTTACCCGACATAGAGCCGTTTCTGTTGACATACCTGACTTGTATGCATATTGGTCTCGATGAAATGGTCTGATAGCCAGCGATACTAAGTGATGCTAGTTTCATTTAGGATTAGAGGAAGCTTGTAGTTTATTGCATAGCTAACGGCACCTGTTCATCGAGGGCATTTAGGTCGTAGGCTGAGCCTAATTTGAAAACGTCAACAACTCCTTCAATCTGGTGTTCAGTTGAATACACTTAGAAACCTTGAAAGTGGATATGAGACAATAGAAATTAAATAGAAGATACATACTATATACACATGAACCTACAGAAATATTTTGTTATCATACCTTCACTTGTAATTTGGAATAGCAAAACTATTATGTTTTGCTATTCAATCACAACATCAAAACTTGAAAATAAAAGGTATCCTGGTTATGGTGATATCAAAACAGAATATCTGAATATCAGAATATCAAAACCACTAACACATCTAGTGAATATGTCATTAGAACAGAGATGTTTTCTCTCAGCTCTCAAAATGGCTGTTATAACGCCTATATATAGAAGTGGAGAAAAAACCGATGTAGCAAACTGTAGACCAATCTCACTCATAACTAATCTTGCTAAAGTTCTCGAGAAGGTTATGCAAAAGAGATTGAATATGTTTCTTGAAAAACACCAGTTGTTGTTAGAATCACAACACGGCTTCAGAGAAAATATGTCCACTTAAGACCCAATAAAAAAACGAACCCAACAAATTTATTCATGTTTAGATGAATCGAAACCCTCTATTGCTGTTTTCATAGACCTTAGGAAAGCTTTCGACACCGTCGAATCTTACTGAATTTTCTGGACGATATGGGAATTAGAGGTATAGCGAATAATCTTTCCAAAAGTTATCTTCACAACAGATAGCAAAGGGTAGAAGTGGGCAATCATATAAGTGGAGAGGAAATTATTACATGTGGTGTGTCACAGGGGACGGTGTTAGGACCAATCCTATTCAATATATCTGTTTAAAAAATCTGTTTAAAATCTGTTTTTCCGTTAACCAGCTGTCGCACCCCTACGAACGACAACCCTCAGAAGTCGAAACTTGTGCGAGCTAAGGATTAACGAGGTCTTACCTTCTAACGTGTGATTCCTAACACGGGTTGGACGATAGCAAGTGAAGATCGATCGTTCAGACTAGGGCTTGAACCACCGACCAACACGGCAGTCAATTCGAGTGAGTGAACAAAGCACCCATGCCGAACCGCTTGGCTATCGACCGACCATACTTGAACAACCTTTTTCTATAGGACATCAACTCCAACATTCTGAGTTTTGCCGATGATACTGTGTTGTTTTGTGAAGACGAAAACTGGTTTAATTTGGAACAGAAATTAGAACATGACTTTCATCAAATCAAATTGTGGTTTAACCACAGGCTCTTATCTATTAACTTTGACAAAACCTATTACGTAACATTCAGTAGTTATGACAACTCTCTACCAGAATATGACATCAAAATCTCCAATACGGAAGTCATCAAACCCACAAAGAAAATAAAATATCTTTGAATAATTTTAGACAGCAATATCAGATAGAACCAGCACATAGACCACATAGTTGAAAAATTACGTTGCATACTTCACAAATACAAACGGTAAGCAAACATATTCAATCAAACACAGAATAGTATAGTTATTATGCAACGATCATGTAATGATGGTTATTAAGACACGAGCATTAACCGGGATACCAAACGAGCCGAAGGCGAGTTTTGTATGGTATATGCGAGTGTATTAATAAAACCATTACATGAGAGTGGCATACGCTATTTTATCTAAACCCGATAAATAATGAAAAACTATAAATATTATATTTGTATTGAACACATTTACAGTAATTAACTCATATTTTAAAAAAAAAAAACACAAACTTAATGGTATTATCATGGATATATTTATATTGAATATAACATCTGTAATTAATCTGATTTTTTAAAAATATTGGAGTCGAAGGTATTCCTTCTATATCGCTGTTTTCAGACATTTTGATAATATAGGTAGGTAATATGAAAACTGATTTTGACAAATAAAGCAATTAGTTACTTAGGTTAGAATCTAGGACAAACAAAGGAACAGGATTCTTGATTGAAAAATTATGGGTTTCTACTGGTTGATAATCTGTATCGTTATGAAAAATCTGTATCATAATGGATATCATTATGAAACGGATTATGGTCATATAAGTGTATTGTTAGAGTACGGGTGTAGAAAAAGTTATGTTGTAGTAGAGCCCCATCTGAGATATGATATAGTTGGTTGGGGTGGAGTGTCAAAAATTCATCTACGTTCTCTTGAGGTTATGCAGAAGAGATTCATCAGATATATCATACGGAAAGGTTGCGACTACCTTAGCGATCTACTTAATTCAGAATCTGGAATATTTGATCCCAAACAGCTGTTTATTATAAATATTACTGCTGTACAGCATAAAAATAAAAAAGAATTAACCACTCATCACCATATATATGCTACACGTCGGAATCATAGTATCGTCATACCATTAATGCTCAAATCAGTTGGGCAGAAATCCTACCGGTATTTGGGACCAAAACCTTTGACACCTATTGAAGAAGGTTGAAAACATATTTTGATATGAAGAACTGCAAACATTCGAAACCACTTTTCCCTAACAAAAACTAAATTGTTGTCTCTCGACGCGCGTTTTGCCAGCCAAGTTGGCATCATCAGGAGATGACTAAGGCTCAGTACACCGATGTGGCAGCAGTCATCCTTTACAATCCCCTTTTTCTCGTGGTGAATTAGCTTAGTGGCAATATATCTTAATTACATAAAAAATATAAATAAGTACCCTTTATAACAATTTGTAGTTAAAAAACGGTTATTTGTAGTTTGTGATTTTCGTTACGCTTTTCAGATTCTATAATTGAGTAATATAAATGTTCGAATGAAAAACTCTGTGATTTGATTGTTTCAACGCTTCGTTAATCATTCGATCGATCAATTTATTGTATTCCCAAATAAACAATTCAATAGATTTCGCAAGCCTCATGTTTCGTTCTGCCGGTAAAATTGATTGCAATTCGTTGAATTGGAATTCGGATGGGTACAATTTCATTGAAATATTTTTGCATTCGCAAAATTACAAAGTAATGAACACTGAACACGAATTTTTCACAAGGGTTTGAATATATACTAGTATCTCACTTTGATAATTTCGCAATTCAATATTGTTTCACATATTCTTGATGACTTTGACAGGAACTGTTCATTGATAAGCAATATTTTACTAGAAATTGTGCTGAAGAAGCTACGGTATCACGGCTAGTACTATGAAGAACTTCACAAATGGATGGCTATTTGGTAAGTGTTTCCTCAAAACTATTTTGATAATATGTAATTTCAAGCAGCGTAAGCATTAGCAGACTTGAATTAAACTTGTAAAGTATTTGATCTATGTTGGATCTTCTGAAGCTCTCAAACACTTCTGAATATACATATTCCATTTCAATGATGAATTAAGAATATTAACATCATCATCATCAACATCATCATCATCATCAAACAAAAAGTTAAAAAAGTGATATAGTTCAAATATCAGTAGTTACTGAAACACAATAATTAAAATTGATTATTTATATAATTTAAATTTCTGTCTGAATAGAATTCGTCTAAAGAATAAAAGGTCTTTAAAATCAGTATAATTTTTACATACTTTCTAAATTTAGTGGTACATGTTATGCCTTTGATCTCAATTGGCAAATGGTTAAACATTTATTTCCATTATAAATGAAAGACCTCTCAATTTCTGATTGAAATCGGTAAACCTATATTGAGCTTATTTCTGGTATTTCGTCGTGGTGAAATGGAAATTTCCGTCCTGTATTTTTTTTGCATCAGACATAACGTTTCCAACATAAGTATGGAAGGCAAGGTCAAGATTTTATGGTTTCTGAATGAAGATCAACAAGAATTCCTGAATCCAACTCTACACATATTTCTAATTGCTCTTTTTGTAGTACAAACACTCTATCAAACCTATAATGGCAACACGTTCCCCAGAAATAGATACTGTATCTCATATGGGAATCGATGAGAGCGAAGTACATATGTTTTGCCATATTAGTGTCCTTTTTATTTGATGATACTCTGACTGCAAAGCAACCTGATGAAATTTTTTTACATAGGTTATTTATGTGACCTTCAAAATCCAAATTTGCATTAATTTGTAATCCCAGAAATGTTGCTAATATTTTGTTTCCTATTAATTGAGTACACAGGTAGATATCTAGTGAGGAGCACTTGAGGGTGATGATGCTTGAGATATTAAATGACAATTAAATGACACCAGTCTTTCATTTTCATAATATCCTCGCTAATCAAATCATGCAGTTTCCTTTCATTCTTTCAATGCCAAAATAAAGTAGTGTTATCAGCGAATTGGGTTATTGGGTTATGGGTACGTTGTAACAGGTATGATCTGAACTCTGAAACCCAAACTGACTGCTACTAAAAATATTATGCTTATTCACAAACATCATAATTCTTTGTTCAACAAGTTTTTCTATGATTTTAGCAAGGGTAGATAGCATAGAAATAGGCCAAAAGTTGGCAAAAGCAGAGCTCTTGTTTCGCAAGAAGTTATGAAGAATAGGTAAGTACATAAATGTTTGTATAAAAATATGTATGGCCTTCATGGAGTAGAAACTACGAAACATTTTATTGAATTTTGTGAATTTGGTGTTATAGTTAGGCAAATTATATTTCTGCTTGAGGTAAAATAGGCCGATCAAATACTAGACAAACAAAAAGTAAGAAAAATATATAAAACCTTAGACAAATATTACACGTTCTATAAGAATAAAATACTAATGTACAAATAGATAAAATCTAGGCAATATGGATGAAATTATGCTACACTCAATACAGTATGATACAACTTTGGGAAAAATTTGACTGAGACTAACTTATTTCACTCTAACAGATTTTTTTAAAATGTCTATCTTTTTCGAGAATGTGTTTTCTTATTTGTTTTTTGAATATTGGTTTGGAATAAGATTTTTTTTATTTTGTGAGGTACGGTGTTATATAACTTAGTTGCCATGAAAGATTATGCTCTTTTTGAGATTGAGTTTTCAACAGTAGAATAGGTTAGTTGGTCGCGATGTCGTGTGCTATAGTCGTTGTTTGGTGATGATGCTTTATTTTTGCTGAAATGATACTTCACATTTGTACAATAGTAATATGATTGTCTTATATCCATAACTTCACACTCTTCATACAGGTGATCTGACGAGGAACGTTAATTTCTAGACATCATCAACCTCATGAATCTCCTTTGTAATACCTCTAACGGAATGAGATGTTCACGCAGAGCTTATCCCCATGCTTATACCATATCTCAAATGGCTCTCTACTAGGAAACTATATAATAGATTGAGTTCTTTGTGAGGTAAGTGATTTTTCAAGGAACGGAAGTTGTGAAGCATTATTTGCAGTTTTTTATTGTATATTCTATATGAGAGTCCCTCCCACCTTGAGTTTCTATCTATGTAGTCGCCCAAGTATTTGATTTCTCTCAGGGAATCTATTTTTATTGTTTTCCCTTGTTCGCCTACATCAAGAGTTTCAAATGGACAATCATTAGGTAGGTTGCAGCTAAAAGGAAGAAAATTAGTTTTTTCCAGATTCACTGTCAGGAGCCTTTGATCAAACCATTTTTTGAGCAAGTGGAAATCTGTTTCTACTTTCTTTTTCAAATCGAGCCAAGTGTCTGCCTTATAGAATATCGCAGTATCATCTGCGTATCCATTTATTTTCCCAACGCTGTCCAAATTGAATAATTCATTTAGATATAAATTGAAAAGCAGAGGACCCAGTACTGAACCTTGTGGGACTCCACATTCTATTTGTTTTTGATTGCTAATTTTATCTGCAATTCGCACAACTTGGATTTTATTTTAAAGATAGCTTTCAAAAAGCGTTTGGCAGTTCCCTCTGATACCATTATTTTCTAAAGTTTGTAGGAGTAGTTGATGATCGACAGTATCGAAAGCCTTCGTTAGGTCTATAAATAGACATAAAGAAGGTTTTCCTTTCTCCAAGGATTTATGTATCAATTCTGTCAGTTCAAGAATCGCGTCTTCGGTTGAGGTTTTTTCTTTGAAGCCAAATTGTCTATCTGAAATCAATTCGTATTTGGTTATAAATGGGTTTATTCTTTTCTTTAGCAATTTTTCGAGAATTTTTGACAGATGGATGATAAGCGAGATTGGTCTATAATTTGTTATTTCAGTTTTATCTCTTTTTTATGGATAGGAGTCACTACTGCAGTTTTGAATGAGTCGGGCCACACACCAAGTAATATACATTTATTAGTAATAAAAACTAAAGGATCTAGTATATAATGTGATATTGATTTAAGCAGTTCTGCTTTAATATTTGGCTGAAAAACCAGGTTATTATTTTTGACTATTTTATTTGCCAATTTGTTTCCAAGATCTATGAAATTATTTTTAAATTCATTGGCTATGTCTCTGTTGTTTGTTAGAAGTACTCCCTGATCATTTTTTATTGATCCAATTGTGGTTGATTTAGGTTTAGTGCCGGTGATTTCTTTCACAATAGTTGTTAGGTATCTTGTTTTTTGTATTTCATTTTGTTCTTATAGGAGGTGTTTCCTTAGTTGACAGTGGCCCATCAGAAACCCTACTATTAAGGTTTTCCCTTGTCATCGCCAGATGATAGGGCTTGTCTGCTATCAGTACAGATCGTTATGTTTTGTCACAAATTCCATTTCTGGTTATTTCTTTTGTGGCGATTGAGATACCAGCCCATTCTGTTTGAACCACGCTGGTATATTTTCCCATTCTCCACTCAATCCTTAGGCATAGTGATCTGGAGTAAACTCAACATCCTTAGCCTTCTTTGGTTTTCAAGCCGTTTGTAGCGTCTATTTTTTTGTATTTTGTTGGGTTCATTGAACACAAACCTGGGTTCAATTGCATCACTGGATGCCTGCAGCAGAGGTTGCGCAGTAAGCGCTTCTCGTCATAGGCTTAGCCTCACTTAGCCCATTCCTACTTCTAAGTTCACATCAGCCGAGCGCAATCGTAACTTAACCATTAACACAACCTCCTTAACGTACAGGTCCAGAGGGGTCAGACCAGTAATTAATTCCATTGCCGCGGTTGGTGTTATTCTCATGGCTCCTGTGATGTTTAAACAAGCCAATCGCTGTATTTGATATAATTTTTGGATGACCGTTGTTTGTAGAACTTTCGGTCCCTAGGCAATGGCTCCGTACGCTAACATAGGTCCTATTATTTCACGGGGTGAAAGACCCCATGTGCGTCCCACTATCCTTCGACATCGCTCATAAGCCACATATGCCCTTTTTGCTCTACTCTGTAGGTGAAAGATCACCTATTACGACTTTACTAGTGAAAGAATGTAACTTCAGATGGTGTTTTGAACATATATACGTTACTCAGATTTCTTCCCGTTATACATTCGTATTGCAATTTCGAATAGATCTCTCAACATGTCGTTTTTTTCTGAGGATATGAACATAATTTTCTGAAACAAATCTAGAACGATTAACAAAAGTATGGCTTTGCTGCCCTGAAGATGAACACATCAAATTAAAAATATCGATTGTGAATATTCCACTTCAAAACTTTGAAACCAGCCATTCCCTTCAAAAATTTTCAAAATACATTGACTCGCCATCAAGAAAAATTCAACGTTTCCATAAATATCCTCTACGCTTTCTGGGAAAGTCAAAATTGATGTAACGCTACCGGCATTACTTATCCCATGACAGACGTGAGTTTGACACCTAATATTTTGTTTTGTTTTTGTTAGTGTATGCTCGACATATTGGAGATGTTCTAATGGAGTAGATAATTGAAAAAAAGCACTAATGAAACATCATATCTTACAACACGAAAGTGAGAGCTATTTTCGACCGGCGCTTAGTTATTTATCATGATCTTACACATGTTCTGGTTAAACGGTCGCTACCAGTTTTTCATCGTCAAATTATATCTTCTTTCACTACGGGATACCGGAAACCGCTTAGCGGGAATTATTTATCGTCTAAATATTGTCTACTATAAATTACAATTAAATGGTAGTTGGGAGAATGTTTACTACGAATTTCGGGTGACTTGGAGTTTATTTTTATAACACATGGGCTGAAAAGTCCTGGACCTAAAAAAAACGCGTTTTTCTATTCAAAAGTGGCTTCATCCATCAAAAGCCACACACTCATTACATTCCAGCGCCGCTCCAACATTTCGATATCACTTTTAGAGCAGAATTTCTTACCGGTGAACATTTTTCGGTGGTCTGCGGACAGCCAGTAGTGTCTGGGAGCCAAATCTGGCGAATACAGTGGGTGTGAAAGCAATTCGAAGTTGAATTCATGTAGTTTTTACATTGCTTCAAGTGGCTTGTGACACTGTGCGTTGTCTTGAAGAAACAATACGAGGGTTACCTTTTATATTTCGGGATTAGAGAATATTACTGGAGTTTTTACCCAACACAAGATCGTTATTTTCAACACCTCGACACGTGTTTCGATCACCAAGTGATCATCTTCAAAGAGGAAGATTAAAACTAGAAACTAATGCGACGTAACCCACACAGGTATACCAACCTAAATTTTTACAATTTTTCCTTATATATTATTTTACAATATATGTTTATATAAAACAATTTTCAGTTATATAAAAATTAATTTTACAATATTGCCTATCCAAATTGATTCTTGCAATTTGTCCTTATGTAGTAATCAGTAAACCCAACAACATTATTTTATTTTAACAAGCTATATAGTATGCTCTTTGGTATAGGTCCGTCATCGTTATTGATAATATTATTGTGTTTACTTATTTCTACACTCTCATAGGCATCTAGTTGCCTGTTGTTGTTAACTTGCCTAACTAATCTTAATCAACTGAAGTCTATGGAATGGTTTTGTTGCAAAATATGATGGGCGACTGCTGATTTTTCAGGTCTTCCATATTTCAAGTGTGATATGTGTTCCTTATATCTCACTTCAATAGATCTTTTTGTCTGTCCATAATACTTTGCATCGCAGTCTTTATCTTTTGGACTTCCCCAAAGGCTCTGTAGTGACAGCACGTTTATGCTGTCCACAGTGATGGAAACTATCAGGAATATACCTGTACGTGCTTGTTTCTTTTCTAAATATTTCGTATTCTAACCCTGCATATTGGCTCCTCATTACCGAAACGTCAAGAAATGGTAGTTGTCTCTTATTTTCTAACTCATACATGAATTTCATTGATGGACATCTATTATTCAAAAAGTCGTCAATATTCAATTTTTTGATATCAAATATCGCAAAATTATTATCCACGACTTTTCTTTGGTTTCCATTTCGAATCTGCTCTTGAACAGGTCTGCCAGGTAGGGGGACAGGGGATTTCCCATGGCCGTTCCTTCCTGTTGTTCATAAAAGCAACCTTCTACCTGGAACCGATTTTGTTTCATACACAAATCAGTAAGAGAAACGAATTCATCGATTTCGTTATTATTAAAATTATTTTTCTCTATTGCAAGGTATTGCAATGTCTGTGGAATTGGGACGCTAACATCAAAAGAAACCAAAATCTCGACTTCTTGCAGAACCACGTTTTTTGTATGTTGTATGAACTCTAAAGAGTTTTTTATACTTGAACTTGGTTCCGCAATAGACAAGGTTTCAAATTCCTTAGTGAGCATTAGTGACGAAAAGATCTATTTAAGTAAGATATAAGGAACACATAGCACACTGAAAATATGGAAAACCTGAAAAATCAGCAGTCGCCTATCATATTTTGTTGCAAAATATGATGGGCGATGGAATGTTTTGGGTGCTCAAAAATGCAGTTGTTTCAGCCGATGTGTGAGAGCTCGCATTGTCGTTGTGAAGAGTGATCCATCCTTCTTCGGCCTTTGGTTTTTCTGATTTCTTGGAAGACAACTGGCAAACAAATGGTTGTGTACCACTCAAAATTGACTGTTCTGCGTTGTGTTCTAGTGGTACGGTTGCAATTTGTCCAGTTTTTCAGTGCGCGAACAACTTTTGTAGGATTTGGCTCCTCTTGAAACACCCATACAGTCGACTGCTGTTCACTTTCGAGCTCATACGCGTAAATTCACGATTCATCACCTGTCACGATGTCATGGACGAGACATGTTTCGAAGCACCGCGATCGTGTTTTTGAGCATTTCCTTCGACCAATCGACACGAGCCTTTTTTTGAGCGATTGACGAATTGTGTGGGATCCAACGCGAACAAATTTTCTGACAGTCAAATGTTTATGCAATATTGAATGTATGCTGGTCACACGAATGCTTACAGTTGTCTCAATCTCACGATAGGTCACATGACGACCTTGCAATATCAGTTCGTGCACAGATTCATGGTTTTCGGAACAACAACTGATTTTGGACGACCTTCACGAAATTCGTCTTGGAGTGAACTAAGATCACGATTGAATTCTCCATACCATCGATAAACACTGGTTCATGATGGAGCTTCATTGCCAAAAATTGAATTAAGTTCATCCATGCACTGTTGCTGAGTGAATCCACGTCGAAAGTTGTAAAAAATTATCGCACGAAAATGTTCACGATTCAATTCCATTTCTGGGCTGAGATGAATCTTTTAAGTTACTGTAGAAAACACAAATAAGCACAAAAATGTCCAACTTTACGATAGAGCTGTCAGTTGCCAGATTACAACACTAGGGTTGCCAAATCCCGAAACATAAAAGGCAATCTATCGTATTAGTTTCTTCGCCTTATGCGGTCGTTTCTCTGCAATTTCGGCCTTCAAACGCTTCAATAACGAAATATTATATTCACTGTCGATGATATTTTCCTTCCTGAAATTGTCTATGGATATTACACCACGCACATCCCATAATACCGTGGAATAGCCTTTCCAGCTTGTTGTGCTTTAGAGTGCTCTGAACAAGGTTCACCAGTTGCTCTCCACTCAGATGACAATACTTTTTTGATTCCGGGGTGAAGTAATGGATTTAATGAATATTGAACTCACGTATTCAGAAAATACTTCATTGTGAGATTTTTACTACACAGTGTTTCGCCATACAATAGCTTCTTCGGGCGTGTTTCTACAGTAAAATCACGCCCGCAGAAACCATTGTATGGCGAAACACGTGTCGCGTTTTTGTAAAACTGTTAGGTGAAAATCTCACAATGAAGTGTTTCTTGAATACGTTAGTCATGGATTATCATCAAGTATCAACCAATTCCATCCAACATTGAACTCCTTTTCCTGTACTCATTTACACTTACACAGAAAGCACTCCATGTAGAACAGTCCAATAAAACAATAAATGAGGCTCACTTGCTCGTTTTGATAAAATAAAGAAAAAAATATCAGAGGTTCAAAGATTCGTTCCCGTTTCCTCGATAGGAATATTTATCAATTTATTCAGTAACACAATACAGAGGCATACCCCAGGGTTCGATGCATTGAACCCCTAAGAACCATCGATGAACCAACAATTTCCTTCTATTTGCTTTTCTGATATGCAGGATTTCAGCAATCTTTATCATTATGTGGGATTGAGGTGCTCCAATATTCAGGCCAGACGTTCAAGGATTGTCTTCACTTTTGAGATTCAACTTTGATTTCTATTTCTTACTTATATCTAATTCTAATACTAAAAACTTCAATTTCAATTTTGATTTTGAATTGATTCAGGTTGCAATGCCTCCTACAGGCTTGATTTTATTTCGATCCTGACTACATCGTTGACCACAGGCTTGATTTTGCTTTGAATACAGAAGGCACAGAAAATACCCTTCCATAATCTCATCCTCTACACATAAAGTCCGTTTCATTTCAGAACCACCTATTCCATCAGTTTCTTCAAAAGTTTACATAGAGGGTGCCACCGATTCTGAGTATGATATCCTCGCTAATATAAATAAATATCCTTGTCTGTACCACATTATTCACTTCTCGCTTATCAATATGACCGAATAAAAGAAGAGGAATACTTGTCCTTGAAAAAAACAAAAACAAAGAATATTATATAGGTTTCAAAGAAGATTTGGTTGAAGTTTTGTAGTTACCAAGTAAAATCTGCAGTTGAGAAAAACCAGTTCTTCAGCAGTCTGTGAAGATTGTCAAAGGGAAGATTTATTAGAGTAGGTTCATCGTGAGTGGATATTTTTGAACCTTCTCTACAAGTCATCATGTTTCATCGTAGCTCACACTTATTTGAAATCGAACAATTGAGTCTAGCTCAAGCATAGCTTTACCTGGTGCGTTACATTTCAGGTCACTCAGCATGAGTGAAAACTTGATCAGATCTGGCGACATTGACATATCATGGTATTTGTGATGCACTCTTTGGAACCTTTGGAATCTCACATGAGAAACGCCTCCTCAAAAATCAGCTGCTGCAGCTATAATGATATACTTGAGATGAATACAGAAGATTGCTCGATACTGAGGTTGTCGGATGTACAAGACGCAAGACTCACACCTCGATCACCTCAGCAACTTTCCCATATGAGGATATATGTGAGGCAGCTGAACTTTTGAACACATTAGATTCAAGGGGAGTTCGTTTCTTCTCCTGATGCATATTCTGCTCTGCTGCTCAATTGATTGGTGCGAGACAAATTCACAAGATATCCAGTTCTTGAGTTAACGATAAGTCACCTTTTAAATGAGTACTGATGCTATGATATATGGGGGACAGTTGGGGTCAGTTAGTCGACATCAATCTCCTCTGTGGACTTTTAACTTTCCACGAGTTACTATGAAAACGGAGTCTACGATGGCATTTTCATGACAAGCCATTTTACGACGTGAGAGTCCCAATATCTCGTTCCATTGGTGCCACTGAATGGGCTAAGTGGAACATCCTTCAGACACGGATACACACACATGAGGATCAGGGGTGATTCAGGAGGACACCTCATTTGTTTTTACTGAATGAAACTACAGCATATTCATAAAAAATGCGTAATACCGTACTCAAACTATTATCAGCTTGTGACTCACAACGGAAGCTTGTGAAAATATTGTAAAATATTCGTCAGCTTCAAATTTGATCAAGAAAGTGTTCCAGAATCTTCAAAATGTTCCTTATCATCATTCTGAACTTCTCTCTGATCCAATAGAAGCACCTCGCTGTCAACTAAGCTACTTTTTCAGAATCAAATGCAGCAGTAATCAGGTTTCTGATTACTGCAATATATTCAAAAACATTGGAACTCTCTCTCTACCAGTTTCATCATAGATCTAAAATTATCTATGAGCCGTGAGACTGGGTTTTTGAATATCCTTAGTGATTTCATTGATGCATGAATATTGAAAAGTTCAAGAATATGAAGGTTCTAAATCATCGACATCACCGAATAACAATCAATTGAGTACAACTCGTCTCACAGGCAGACATGAAACTAGGATCCTCCCTGATAATACGATTATGAACAAACAATAGACCAACCCCATTTGTCTAGGAGAGGAAATTCTCATCATCCCCAACTCCAAGATAACAAATCAATTTCCCCAGTCAGTTCAACCTTGAAAGTGTTCGGAAATACAAAACACCGCTGTGCGTCGGCATCCTGCCGATTCCCAATAATCTTCGAAGTTATAGACCATATTTGTATTCAACTAGTGCGTTAAGGGTGAGTTGTAGCACATCCCTTTGACTCATCAACATCCATTGTGACTGGAATTGAATACTACAAACTGGAAATTCTCCGGCCGGAGCAACAAGAGATCGTAATTATTGACTGGTAATGGAATTCACTTATCTTTCGTTGGTGTACCAGTTGATTAAATTTTACACGTGGTAAATATAGCTTGTGCTTTCCAGTTTCTGTTTGTTGATTTCCGTTTGGATTCTCGGAAAGTTGAAATTCACGACGGCGAAGTTGGGGTTCGATGTGGCGTAGGAAGTTCGCAGTTCGTTGATTATCAGTCAGTTCATCTAAATCCACAAGAATGAAACGATCACTGCTGAAATATTTGCCGGAAATGAACATTGTTTTCAGAATAACTGGATGTTGTGTAATCAGGGAATCTGAAATTATCATTTGCAATCGACATTTTGTGATTAAGCGCCGTGTGATTTATTCATTTCTTCCTGTTCTCCGGGAAAAACTGCAGCCTCTCCAGATTTTTCAGAATCGGGATCACGCCTGAACTGTTTGCTTCCTCTGTCCCATATGTTTTCCTTTCATCTAAACGTGACAACTATTCTATCAATCTTGTTCATTGTAATAGGCTTCAGATATGTATTTTGAAAATGTTAAATGCTTGTCAAAATCTGGATTATGCCTAAACTGTTTGCCTCCTCTGACCCATTTCTTGGTGAAAGTCAATTTTCTCAGCATGTTTTCCTTCCAACTATCCGTGACAACCATTCTATCGATCTCGTTCATTGCAATAGGCTTCATATATGTTTTTCGAAAGTGTTGAATGTTTGTCAAAATCGAGATTATGCCCAAACTGTTCGTTTCCCCTGTCCAATTTTTTATAAAAGCCTATTTTCTTAGTATGTTTTCCTTTCATCTATCCGTGACAATCATTCTATCAATCTTGTTCATTGCAATAGGCTTCAGATATGTATTTTGAAGATGTTAAATGCTTGTCAAAATCTGGATTATGCCTAAACTGTTTGCCTCCTCTGACCCATTTCTTTGTGAAAGCAAATTTTCTCAGCATGTTTTCCTTACAACTATCCGTGACAACCATTCTATCGATGTTGTTCATTGCAATAGGCTTCATATATGTTTTTCGAAAATGTTGAATGTTTGTCAAAATCGAGATTATGCCCAAACTGTTTGCTTCCTCTGTTCCATTTTTTTATAAAAGCCTATTTTCTTAGTATGTTTTCCTTTCATCTAAACGTGACAATCATTCTATCAATCTTGTTTATTGCAATAGGCTTCAGATATGTATTTTGAAAATATTGAATATTTGTCATAATAGGGATTATGCATAAACTGTTTACCTTCTCTGACACTTCTCTGAGTGTTCTCACACTCCCAATCCTCAGACGCTTCTTTAATGAAGGTTTCTTCATATATATTCTCAGGTATATTGTTTCAGTTCTATGTTCGCTGTACAACAACCATTATCTTATCTGGTCTGAATTGGTCCTCTCTTGCTTACCCGCAATTATCGCGAGATGTAGAAGCTTGCACAATCTGAAAAATTAATAAAGCTATATCGATAGAGAATCTGAGGGAGTATAATGAATGGCAAATTCCAAAGTTCGCCCTGAAAAGTTACTCCTTTTATGGAGGTTATTTCGTGTGTATTCACAGGTATATTGTTCCAATTCTCTGTTCGCTCTTCAACAATCATCACCTGATCTGGTCTGAATTGGTCTACTCTAGCTTACACGCAATCATCGCGAGATACAAAAGGTGCTTTTTATTGTCTTTAGGATGTAGAACCTTGCACATTCTGAGAAATCAATAAACCTATATCGATAGAGAATCTGAGGAGGTGTAATGAATGGCAAATTCGAAAGGTCGCCCTGAAAAGCTACTCCTTTTATGAAGGTTCTTTCGTGTGTATTCGCAGGTATATTTTTCCAGATTCAATGAATGAATTATACATTGTTACAGCATGATACGTGAAGGATCGTTCATAGATGGTGCTGTTATGATTTGGAATATGTATTTTATATCTGGGAAGGATTTTCTTCACCAAATAAATTGGTAATTGCTTTTTTATCAGTTTGTGAATGTATACAATAGCTGAATCCTATAACAACTCACACATTCCTTTCGGTCGAGATCTGTTCCCAGTTTCAGACACTGCCTGAAAGAACATCTTCTGAAAAACAATAATACCCGAATATTTTCTTCGACACATTGGCTCTTGTAGGCTATAGCTGAAAAAATTGTAGTATTCGTATGTTTGTATCGATATCCGACTCATCTCCCCTCTTTATTCGAATGAAATATTGTATCCGCTATCACAATTACAATTACAATTTAGGCCCTCTGTTTTTTTATCTTTTTCATCCTATTTTTTGTAAGGTGCAAGAGAAAAAGTGAGCTATGTTTATTGTTGTATCCTATTGACAAGTTTGCATTTTTTTTTCTCCATATTGTTTCATGTTATTTCTGCTGTCAATGAATTCATTTATTATTATTATTATTAATATTATTGTTATATATAAAGATAGCTTTTTCGGAATACCACGGAAAATGAAAAATCTATTCTGCCTTGCCACCTTAATTAG
Organism: Leptinotarsa decemlineata; assembly: GCF_025532065.1. NCBI lineage: Eukaryota > Metazoa > Arthropoda > Insecta > Coleoptera > Chrysomelidae > Leptinotarsa > Leptinotarsa decemlineata. The sequence continues at coordinate 19,566,395 of NW_027412747.1, forward strand.
GGAAATTAATTTTTATCATAAACGAATCAGTTCAGTAACTTCCAGTTCAATTTAGAAAAATTTTATTAATATCTGTACTTTCAATACTGTTTCTGGATAAAATAAAACTTCCCTTATCGTAAAATTCGACACTGAATTCGGAAGCTGACAATTTTATGTGAGAACAGTAATAAAACTTTTATAGAGCAACAAATGAATTTCTAGAGTACCATCAATCTTACGATTTATTGAAGCATTTTGTTATGTTTGGCCATGAACACTGACTTATTCATTTATTAAGGTCACAACGGTTGGAGAGAATAGTGTCTTTTCTTGTTACTTGGAACACTGATTGGCATTTAATTTGTTATCTTCAAATGATTATTTGGCGAGAATCCCTAAGAATCAATTTATTTTCGAGATCTGAAAGTTTCACCAGCAATTTCAAACTCATTGATACTTTCAGGAAAATGTTGACCGTTTTCCGATTCAATTATCGAATTTATGCGGCACAGTCAACTCAATTACAGAGTAATTGCAATTAAGAAATGAACGTTCATCAGAAATATCATAAATCATAAAAACCAATTAATTCTGGTGGCGAGCTTAATTAATTTTATATGGTGTACGGTTTTAAAAATTGCCTACGATGTCGAAGTGGGATTCCAATTTTTCCTGCTCCCACTGCCAGTGAAGAATAAAAAGTTTTCCAGGTCCAGAAGTAAGCATTACATGCAATATAATATATTTGTTTATTCTGAATTATGATCATTATTTGATATTTTACGTATTCTTTATATTCAATTTCAGAGGAACTGCATAATATGGCGATAGCCTAATGGACGATTATTATGAAATGAGTAAAAATATTACACGAGAACTTTTTTTTTGACTGGAAGGTGATTTCTAAAATAATTTGTGAAAAATTTCAAAAACATGCGCAATTAACTCTCTCAATTTTTTATCAAATGACAAATTACAGTAATGAGGACCCCCGACTTTTATGAACAGCAAATTTTGCGCGGCAAGGATAATTTTGTTGTATAGAGAGTATATGCAGTTACTTTTCATGTCATAATTTCATATCTAGTGGCAGGTATTGTTACCGCCCTTTGAAATAATAATAATCTTTTTCCATTAGACATACACATGTATAGGAATCGTCAAATTTCACACATAAAATCATGAGCACACGCACTATAAATATACATATGTGTGTATATAAATTAATACATATAAATTATTAATAAAATAAGGATACATAAACAAGATCATAAGTAAAAACAGATCATGAGTAAAAAAGTATCAATCGTAAAAATACATTTACAATCGTCATAAATTAAAAAAGAAAAAACTCGGCCAAATTATAAAAACATTCTTGAATCAAAAATATTCTCAACACTCTACTGAATTCATCAACGGTGCGTGCCTCCTTCATGTATTTTGGCTGCTTATTGAAAATTATTCTCCTCATCACATGTGGCGAGTCTGATAAAATTTTGTGCTTGCAGTACGGAATATGAAAATTTGATTTTTACCTCGTATTCACATGATGGACATTTGAGTTCAGTAAGAACTTATCTTTAATCTTAAAAGTATATAAAGATAATTTAAAAATATAAAGACTTGCAAGAGTCATAACTCTGAACTGCCTGAATAAACTCCTACAAGAAAAAATGCGGTTAACTCCAGCCAGTATTCGCAAAATCCGTTTCTGTACTATGAATACTTCAGATGCCAATGTAGAGTTACGTCACATGCATATGCCATATCTCAGCCTGGATGTAACCTGTGAGTGATATAAGATAACACAAGGAATTTAATTTATCAATTGAGAGTTTACAGTGTTTCCTCCAATTCAGGCAAGAATCTATAGTGACACCTAAAAATTTTGTTTCTTCTGAATTTTCGAGTAATAGGTTGCCTGTTCTGATTTGCATATCAGGGCATTGTTTTTGGCGATTGTGTAATCTTATCAATTGCGTTTTATCGGCGTTGAGGAATAAAGAATTCATTTCACACCAATTGGTAATTTTCTGTACCACATTCTCACATTTGTCAGCTAAAACTTCATCTGACTCGTCGCACACGATCAGTGAAGTATCGTCCGCATACATCATCACAAAAGTATCTCTCATGACTGTGTCAATTTCATTTATGTACAGCAAAAACAGTACCGGATCTAATACCGATCCTTGAGGCACACCCATGAAAATCTCCGCATAATCGGAGTGATGTATAAGAGTTGTATTTTCATTGTTATGTGTTATACTCACATATTGTTTTATTCTTTCTAAAAACTATTGAATCCAATCATATGCTACCCCTCTTATACCATAAGAATACAATTTCGATAAGAGATTTATTTGGTCAACACAATCGAAGGCCCTGCTTAGGTCGCAGATGATCCCTACAGGACATTCTCCTGCTTCTATATAATCAAACGCTCGACAAAATTAATTACTGCTGTATTCGTGAATTTATCTAATCGAAAACCATGTTGCTGGTCAGTAAGAATTTTATTCTTACTCAAAAAGTTAATGAGCCTAACCAAGTAAGAATATTCGAATATTTTTGGAAAACTAGAAGTTATTGTTACTGGTCTATAATTTTCCAGTTTTTCTCGGTCCTGCTTTTTATGTATTGGAACTACCTTCCCAATTTTTAATTCTTTCGGAAATGACCCTGTTACAAATGACAGATTGACAGCGTTAGAGGCTGTATTATACTGGTGAGACATTTACTTATGAGGAAAGAAGGAACCTCATCATGACCAGAAGAATGTTTGTTCTTGAGCTTTTTTCTCAATTTTCTCGTGTTGAACAAATCATAAGAGGTTAAAGTAGGTAGATGGTATCCATATTTATCGTTTTTGTGAGTAAATTGACGACGATTACGATGTTTATTCATTTGTGGTTGGAGGAGGGGGCCCTGTTATAGTATAGGCTTATGCCTCTCCAGGGGTGGGTTCCTTTACAAATAACTTTAATAAAAATTATAAGAGTTTGTAGTTGCTTCATTGGTTGGAGTGTCTGTGTCCATGACTGTGGTCCATCTTGAAGGTTCGGGGTTTTGTTGGGTCGGGGAAGTATGCCTGAGACTTCAAGGTATTCCAGGCCGTGCGCACTCCTCTATATGATCGCCAGTGGGAACTGCTGAGGGATGTCCTGGATTTGCTCAGTGGGGTCTTCCACTGCTCTTGCTGGAAGGAACGGTAGCTTCTTTCTTGGTATCCTTCTAGGTTCTCCACATGGCGTCCAACAGGTGGTGAGGGTGCTGATGGTAGCGGTGTTGTTGCTTCTCATACTCTTCGCAACCTAGAGTCCTTGTAGTTCCTTAAATCTCAAGTTGATTGGAGTAATATTTATTAGATTACATGAATCTTGGGAATGGTCTCAGAATAGAAGGTTATGGTGTTTTGTAGTATTCGTTTCTCGGTTGTTAGTATGCGGTGGGTTCGTCTCTGAGAGAGCGTGCAGTAGATCGTGACTTCAAAATTCAAAATCGGTATTATGAACATTCTGTACATATGTGAAAGAGTCTTACTGCCTCATCTAGGAGATTAGATCTTTTATTTCTGACCGGGATATTATAAGCTTATATCGTCATAGTTACGCTATCAATAAAGAGGGTCATAACTCCCTTGGGACATTATAGATTTCATAATTCCTTCTACCTTTCACAAGTAAAAATAAATAGAAATGAAAACTGAACCATATTTTATTTATTCACGTCATTACAAATAATAAATGTACAATTTTGAAATGTTCCCTGAAAATTACTTCCGCCACTGGAAACAATTTCTTCTTTTGTATGGCTGGAGCTTCTGTTCACTACAGTCGAGGTACCTGCCTCTTCTGATGACAAAGTAGACAACATACGCGCCGTTTTATTTCTCAATTCGATGCTATCCTCCAAATACCCCTCCGCCACCGTGGAACTTTTCCAACCTCCGTGTCTTTTTAAGTTAGTCATAGTTGCTCCTGCATTGGCTAGAGCAGTAGCAGAAGTGCGACGAAGGCAATGTCCCGTATAGGAAGATGAGTTTGGCAATCCTAAATACATTGCGATTTTGCTGGGGATTTTCCCAAACATGTTTTTGCCAATTGGCTGAGATGTACATTTATTTTGTCGGAATCTCAAAAAAAATCGTTCAATACCTTTAGGACGCAAAGACATATAAAGTCTTAATAAAGGCAAAGCTGAGAACTCTTTTTCATCCACAACTGTAAATTTCTTCGATACACCAGTTTTACTTTCCGGTACGTTCACTACCATAACGGAATCCCGGTCCTCTATATCCGATATCTTCATATTCAAAAGTTCCTGACTTCTGCATCCTCCAAAATAACCCATAATCAAAACAACCTATAACAAAAAAAAGGAAATAAATACACACAAAAAGGAAAATAAGAAAAAAATTACCTTATGCAATAAATGAATATCATTAGGAGCGTCCTTTAGGAATCTGATAACATCTTTAGGAGATAAAACAGCAGACTTTTTCGGCTTATAACTCTTACTCTTCCGTTTCAAAAAAGCCTGTAGTTCATTGAACTTGGTGATATCTCGTTTCTCATGTATAGTCACCATCGATTTTAGCATTGACCATTTAGTCCATAAAGAATTCGGACTATACGTTTCTGACTGAAACGAATGAATGAATGTTGTTTATTGATAGTAAATGAACATACTAAAGTAATACACGTTAAAAACAATAAACATTACAATGAACCAACAGAAGTTGTTGAGAGCTTCAACAACTTGTACGTGGTAACACAACACATATTTACATCTTTTACAATAATTAATTTAGTACACTAAACACAATATTCTATCACATAGGTTGTATATAAGTATATAAAAACAATAAGGAAAATTAAGAGATTTGTATAAAAAAACAAGAAGAATAAAAGGTAAAATTTGAATTGTAGAAACAAGACAGCATCATTCAATTATGGTTTGCCAGTATTATCTTGACAATCACTCAGCGATGTGTAGCTATATTTATGATTATTATCATTATCATTATTGTATTTCAATCAACTCACGAATCTCTCTCCTGGATCTACTTCTGATATGAGCTATGAGGCTCCTTTTGAATTTTCTTATATTATTTTCACTTCTGACATATTCCGGTAGGTTGTTATAAAATTTCACTCCCAGGTATGAATAACTCCTTTGTCCGATATTTCTTCTCATAGTAGGTGCAACACATCTATCCTTATTTCTTGTTTCATAAGTATGAATGATACGTTTTAATTTGAATCTGTTTGCGTATTGCCATATGTTGACCTGCATATAAAACAGCTGTCGAATGTCAAGAAGATTTGTTTCAGAAAATAGTAATTCTGTGGGGTACATTCGATGTTTGTTCAACAGGATTCTTAAAAATTTATTTTGGGACACTTGTAACGTATTACAATATGTTTTTGAAACACCGCCCCAACCTATAATCCCATATTTCAAATGTGATTCCACAAGACTCTGATACACTATGATTTTTTCTCTTGAATTCAAATATTCTACTATTTTCTTATATCTGTACAGTATGCATCTCAGTTTTTGTATCAGATAGTCAATGTGGATATTCCATTTAAAACAACAATCCAACATAATTCCTAAATATTTTATTTTATTTGTGGGTCGTATAACAAATGAATTTTGTATGGTAATGTTGTAGTTTGGGAGGGAAGTTTCAAAATTGCTAAATGGTAGATGAAATGTTTTTTTGAAATTGATTGATAAAAGCCTATTATCTAACCAAGATTTTATTTTTGTGAAATCATTTTCAATTTTCAATTTCAAGTCATAACAGTTCGTGTCTTTATATATTACAACCGTATCATCGGCAAAACTGGTTATTTGGCCATATTTTTCAAGTAGAAATAGATTATTTAAATAAATAGTGAATAGCAAAGGACCCAACACCGTTCCCTGAGGCACACCACATGTTATTTTTTGTGTTTTGCTCAATTTATTTTTAATTTTAACTTGCTGTTTTCGATTTTCTAGATAACTTTTGAATAAACAATGTGCTGTACCTCTAATTCCCATATCTTCTAGTACTTCTAAAAGTATTGAATGATCAACGGTGTCGAATGCCTTCGCCAAGTCTAGAAAAATACCTATTACTGGTTCTCCTTTATCTAGGCTATTGTAAATAGTGTTTGTTAAGGAGTGTATCGCATCTTGAGTAGATTTATGTTCCCTAAATCCGAATTGAGAGTTAGAGAGTAATTTATTTTTTTCAAGGAATGTATTGACTCTGACCTTTATTACTTTTTCTAGAACTTTAGCTAGACTTGATATCAAGGATATCGGTCTGTAGTTCGCTACAGTATGTTTATCTCCAGTCTTGAAAACAGGTGTAACAATGCTATTTTTGAAGGCGGTTGGAAAATGTCCTGTTTCTAGTACACTATTTATTATCGCTGTTAGAGGGTAACTTATATAATGGACTATTTTTTTCAGCGTTTCAGAAGTTATCCCATCAAATCCGGGGGCTTTATTAGCTTTCAATTCCTGACCTATAATATTTTTTATTTCTGTTTCAGTTGCTGGATACAGAAATATCGATTGACAACTCACTGTTCGTTGTTCTGCATAGGTACTTGGTTTATTTATCCTATCAGCTAGTTGTTTACCTACATTAATGAAGTAGTTATTGAATATATTCGCCATATGTTCTCCATCACTGATTAATTCATTATCGTCTTTTACATTACATATTTTGTCTCCTTCATTTCTAGCAACAACCTCATTAACTAACTTCCACAGTTTTTTTGACGAATCTCTTTCTTTCTGAACTTTCTTAGAAAGAAAGAGATTCGTCAAAAAAAAAAAAAAAAAAAAATAAATACAATTACTACCAAATCTACCGAAAAACATAGAAAATTCCTTACCAGTTCTTGAAAATATGCCAGAAATACAGTTTCAGTGACATCTTTTGGCATAACATTTTTCCGTGTCAGCCAGTCCAGATATATCTTGTATTCTTTTTGGTATACGGCTTCACTTTTCGATGGAATTAATGATTCTCTTGCTTGTTCAGCTTTTTTCAAAATATCCTCCATTATATTTGGGGTAGAAAACACGTTTTCACCGCAAACACAGCTTGATAACAAAGTTCTGTTTATAAACAAGTAACATAGCAACAACCTAGCAACAAGAAAACTCTACTATAATCAACGGTACCTGATTCAAATATACCGGGAAGGTAATGAATTGGTACATTTTTCCGTTTCAAAAATGAACAAAATTTTATTGAAATCGGTCAGAAATAAAATTATCTATGTACCACGGGAATTAATGAGCCTTAATAACCTCAGGCAATTGCTGTCCCTCGGGCCAGAGGCCCTCGGGACGCAAACTTTGCCATCGGTAATTAAGGCCCTCCTAATTCCCTTGATACATAAATAACTATTACGGACTCTGTCCAGAGTTTCTCTAAGGTCGGTCTCCTACTCGAGGGTCCTCGTGAAAGTTACCTCCAAGTAAGACACCGAGTCCTGAAGTTAGAGGTTCTCTCCTAACAGTCTGTGGTGCAAGTACAAGGAGTGAATAATGTGGTTACATGAACATGAAGACTTAATTGATTTTTTGTGAATTTCATACCATTATCAAGACAATAGTTCTAATTTATACTCTCAATCTACCCTCATGTTCTAATTATCGACACCTGGTTACATCGACTTTTTATCAATAGACGCGTTTTGTCACGGTATTAGCAAGACGCGACTAGATGAAAAAAAGTTTGTGAAAATTGTTTCATTATGATCATAGATAAGGTTTTCATTAGGTGACGGGTCGGACCATCCGTAATAGACTTCGTAGTATATTTTTTGCTAAGCTGATTAACGGAAAACAGATTTTAATTGACTTGTTTTTTCACAACAGAATTGAAGGTTTGTTTGACAATCACAAAAGTACAAAGTCAAGAGATTCCATTCGCAATGATTTTTTCAATCGGTTAACGTATGGGAAATATCGATTTTGAAATTTTCATCATTGGTAAAATCACTCAAAATTACACAAAAAGAGGAAATCCTTGAATGATTCACGCGGACTGCGGTTTCAAGAATTGCATTTACTGGAAACCCTGTGAGTGCGTTGAATTCTATATCGGTGAAACTAATAGGCCATTGAAATTTCACATTGCCGAGCACAAGAAATACAGACAGCGATTGGAAAGCGGCAAATCAGGAATAGCAGAGCATGTTTGGTTCATAAAGCTGAGATCATTCACAGCGAAGAACACTGGTTTAGAAGGAAGTTCAAAGAAGCTGCATTTATGTTGTCCATTAATACATTCAGCCAAACTAACGTAGAGATAACCAACAGATTGGAACGGGCAACTCCCGCTGAACGATCGCTAACCTGGTAAAGCGAGGAGGGGAAATAGGGGATAAGTGAAAGCACTCGAATGACCTATTAATTGTCATCCCTCGGAGGAATTGTCCACTCATCACCTTAACAATTGAATTGTCGTTAAGTAACTTGGCTTGAAATCTTCCAATTTTTATTTCGTGTTAATTATTCAATTTTGAAATTTTTGCTTATTTTCATTTTATTGTCATTTCATTTCAGTGTTTTCTGTTTGATATGATTGTTATTTTCAGCTATTCATTTCAATTTTCATTTGTATTTGTTCTTTCAGAGATTTCAAATCATATGCTATTAGAAAATGGAAGTCAAAACTTAAGAAATTCTGCGGATTTCTGTAGAAGCATTCATGCATGATTTCGATGTTCAATCACCCTCATATTTGAATATTGGATTCCACTGATTTGATTTGAATAGGACAGTAACAGTGATTCAGATAATGAGAATGATACAATAATAGATCCTGAGAGTTATAGCTATCAGTTTTGTCGCTGTTGAAAAACACGTTTCATCGCTGTGAAATTCTATTTTGTTGAAATAGCCTTCAGCTTTTTCATGTCATCGGTTTGAAAGAAATAATCAATTTCGTCAATTTGAAAATCATCAATTCAGACTGAATATTGTTACCCCGAAGTTACTTTTTTCACAGTACCTTGTCACAGTCTGTCCAGTGATGAACTATTCACTATTCTGAACTGCAGCCCCATTTTTTCTCTGAGCTTCTCCTAAGAGACGCCTGTGAACAAAATATTGGAAGAATTCCAGTGCTCCAGTCAACAAAAACTATAGACGTAGCAGCGAATAGTTATTTGCCGTTCAGATCATTTCAAGTGGCAGGGACTACTATTTCAGCGAGAAAATTAAATTTGCTCCAGGAACTGATTGGTCCGAAAAACTTTTTTCTCAATCAATTTCTGCAGCAGCCTCATTTTGTTGACACAGAAAAGAAGCGCTAATGACTCTGCACTTTTTTACGTTGCGTTGCAGTTTTTATCTCGTTCTGCTTTCAACTTTGTTCAAGAAATTCCTTGCCGAGCTTTTTAGCGATTCTTTGTAGGGTTTCGCTACTCTTTAATTACTCAAAGTTCTCCGGAAAGTTTTGTACACAGATATTTGAAAGTATTCAAAAGTTTCATTTCGAAGAATTCCCATGTACTTCAAAGAATATTTCTCTTTGTAATTGATTATGTAGCAGAAACTCGGATGAAAATGGGGATCAGAACCCAAGAGAGGGGTGTGAAACGTTTCTGCACGAATTCGCGGTGTTTTCAAACATACTTTGAAGATTTATCATTTCCTTTGCTGAAAGCAGGGTATTGAATGTTTTTACAAATGAGCGGAGACTATTCAGAGAATATGCACTATCAACAATGGTTATCTTTCGAGGACTTGACAAAGATTTTTTGTATTCTGACCTTTTCGCGAGAAAAAAAGTCCCTCCGTTGACACTGATGAGAGCTGAATAAAACAAACTGAATAAAAATCAGTCAAAAGGAGAATATTTAGATTTTTTGTGAAAATTGATCGAGTGTGGAACAATAGACAGAAATTTATTATAATTTCGAATGGATATTTTTATGAGGGAGAAAGGTTTTTGGATTTCTAATTCTCCATCATTGGAGAACTGAGAACTATTTTAGCACTTCAATACAATATTTATACCTCAGATACCTGTTCTAGGTACCTACGCCAGAGTGCCTTAAATTGGTTTCACAATATTGCCTTATCTACTAGTCTTGAATTGATTTTACAATGAGTCCTAATGTAAAAGTCAGGTAAATCTAATAATTAAAATATTATTTCAATTATTAGAGATGATGGTTAACGACCAGTTGGTATGTCTCTTATATCATGGAAATACGGTAAACCTGTGGTATGGGACTTCACTTGCGTTGACACAGTCGCGGCTACCCATCTAGCCGAAAATTCGAAGTCTGCTGGAACCGCAGCATTGTCTGACAAAAAATTGAAACGAAAAAATTCCAAAATCTTGGTAACAACGATCTGTTCCATCCAGTAGCGGTTGTAACTTTTGAGCAACGAAAGCAACGAAAGATCACAGTTCTACCTCTTTTTTGGTAGAAAGAATTAGTATTGCTATTCAACGTGGTAATGCTGCTTCGGTCCTTGGAACTATACTTCACATAATTTTGGTAAGATCATGCATTGCCCTAATTTCAGTACGGAACTGAAATCTCTTCGCAACAAGTCGAGATATGTGAATATTCATCAGTCTCCTATTAAGGTTACTTCGCAAGTGATTGATCCACCTTCTTCTTTTTTAGTGCGGTCAATGGACTTAGGTCATTCTTGCCCCCCAAATATGGGTTGCAGTCCTCATGGTTCTGGTTCCCTTTCAGTGGAAGAGCTTCATGATGCAAGAGCTGAATCGATCCCCCTACGAACCCCTACATCACTTGGAAGGATCGATCGCAGCTTGAGAAATGGTTCTTATGCAGATTATGTGAAACATGTTCTTTCTTACGAATCAGTAGAGAGTTATCCTGAAAACTTTGGAAAGAAAATTTGATTAGATAATTTAGGAAACACTTGCTACATGAATAGCATTTTACAAGTATTGTTTATGAATAATTTTAAGAACGAGGTTTTAATGATGAACGAGAACGAGAATGTTTTCTGCTTATTCACCAAACTCAAACACCTGTTCATGCAGCTACAGTTTTGTAAGAATCTATCATTTTTTCCTCCAACCGATTTTCTGGAATCGTTGGAGTCCACTAGATATGCATTAGACAACAAGAGGATTATTCCGAATTCTCGGGGTTCTTGTTGAATACTCTTCGTGAGCAAAACAAAAGCAGAATCAATACTCCTGACCGCTCTGTATTGAATGATTCCGTACAGTCTATTTCGTGTTCTGTTTGTAAATCTTTTGCTGGAAAAATCCTCACTCGTTTCCTTTTAGTGAATGTTTAAGAGGTAGCAAAAACCAATATTACTTTCTGGAACTTTAACTAGCGTTTCCTATTATGACTAATAACTATTCCGTGCAAAGCTTATTGCTGAATCATCTGAAAATTGAACTTTTAACCAGGTGATGATCGAATGTATTGCCAAACATGCGCCAAACTAACTATCTGTTACAAGGAAACAAGTATAGCTGAGACACCAGTAAATCTGATAATAACACTAATAATTTTCAAACACGAATCAATCTCTGACATAAACACCAAACTCTTACGAAGGTTCGAAATAGATGAACACTTCAATCTAGCAGACCTCTATTATAATATTCATGCAGTCATTGTTCACTGTGATTCTGGCGTTGAATTTGGTCATTATTACGCCTTGGTCAAAGAAGAAACGGACTGGTTTATGTTTGACGATAGTCGTGTCACGAAGTGTTCTGGCGATGCATTGAATTTATTGCCTACATTTTGTTTTATAAGAGAGAGGACATTGTTAGATCAAGATCTTCAGATGATGTGGTGCTGCAGGTTTTTCCGGAGTTTCCTGTAGCTAAAAAAGCAAATGCGCCACTGGAATCAATGAAGTCGCCCCGGAGCAACAATTAATTTTTATTGTTGTTTAATTAATTTCACCAAATTAATATCAATAAAACGAGCTTTTTTTTTAACAAGCTATATAAAATTAATTTCATAATATTGCCTCATGTACTAGTCCTAATTCAATTTTACAATATTTTCCTCTGTAATAATCAGGTAAATCTAATAAATAAAATATTATTTTGGTGTTTTTTGTATCAGAACTTGTTATTTCGACTCGTCACTGAATGAGATCTTCATTTTCCCGGCATATTCATACAAATGATTTTTTTTTTGACTGATAGTGTGATGTGGTGATGAAAGGCATATTCCTGTCCTTGTTCCCTGTCAAAAGTCTCTGAAAAACCTTAGTTTTTACATCCTTCCAGGGTTGTTTTTCTTGGCGATGAACTCATTGAAATTCCATGTAGTTAACGAACAAATCTGTCAGCATCGTGAAATATTTGATGGATTCCTTCCTAGCAGTATTTAATTTTCGCGGAACATAACCAGAAATATTGTGCCGAAGCATATTCAATCAAAACAGATTTGTTCTCAGAACGGTGTAACGTTAAAGATCTCTCTACACTTTGATATCATAACAAACTTTCTGTCATGAAGTCTAAAATTAGTCATGAGAATAAATATGAGCAAACATCGTTAAATTGTTGAATGAAAAAACTATGTACCTGTTTATAAAAGACAAGTTATTCTTGTTTATGCATTCGATGTTATTATTAGATAAAAACTGAATAGAGAAACAATGTACCTGTTCATGAAAGATATAATGATGATTGTATCAATAATGATGTTTTCCCATATATCTGTATATTGATTAGGAGATATTCAAAAAAAATGTATGAACAAAATATAGGCGTACGCAACGCCTATCTGCGTGGGGTTACCAGCAAGTTTGTTTTATCAGATTAACGTCATTGTTTCATAAATGTTTCATAGAACAATTTATAATAGCTGAATTGTCTCTAAAATGTATGAAAACGAATATATTACAAAAACGGTCAAAGTGATGTGATACCTTATTTAACTGAAATCAAATGAGAATTTCAAAGACCTTATATGTTCATTTGTGAAGTATCCCAATTTTCATGAAAAATAAGTATTGAAACTTTCTATATTCTGTATCTGTAGAGTAGGGAGGGTGAGTGTAAGCCCACGCACTTAGGCCACATGTGACCCATTGCACATCCTCCCGAGGGGTTGTCCTCCTAGGTCATCGTTCATCCTGTCCTTTCCAGGAAGGTGGACAGGTCGCTGGGAGACATCTCCTTCATATCGGCAGGTGTAGGCCAAGACTCGCCGAACACATACTTTCTTATTGACGATAACTCCGGGCACTCGCACAGGACATGCCTGACAGTCTCATCTTCCTGTTACACATCATGCATAGAGGTGTGTCCACTAGCCCCATATTATGTAGGTGTTTCTTTAGCTGACAGTGGCCAGTCAGAAATCCTACTGTAAGGCGTAGATTTTTCCTGGTCATCGCCAGATATTTCTTCGGCACTAGCTTCCCAGGGTCGCCCAAGTTGATCCTGGCAAGATTACATCTTTTGATTTCATCCCATCTCTTCAAGGATTGAGCATGGGTGTAACATTTGACTAGTTCCGTAATTGTCGAAGTCATCAGGCCGTAGGTGCCAAAGGGTCCTAAAATTCTTAGTCCACCCGCTTCCTTGGCTAAAGAGTCGGCAATGCGATTACCTTTACTCCTGTCGTGGCCTTTAACTCACCTCAGGATAATGTTATTATCTACCGAGGCTTTGGCTAAATCTTGGTGGCACTCTAGTATTAGCCCTGAGGTAACACACTGTCTGCTCAAGGCTAATAGTGCTTGTCTGCTATTAGTGCAAATTGTTATATTTTTGCCAGAAATGCTTTTCTTTGTTATTTCTTTTGTGGCGATTGAGATACCAGCCAGTTCTGTTTGGACCACGCTGGTATTTCTTCCCATTCCCCACTTAATCTTCAGGCTCAGTGATCTGGAGTACACTCCACATCCTGAGCCTTCTTTGGTTTTTGAGCCGCCTGTATAAATCCGTATTGCATTTGTAGCATTTGACTCTGTGTTCTGCTTAATTTGTATTTCGTAGGGTTTATTAAACACAAACCTGGGTTCAATTGCATCACTTGTTGCCTGCAGCAGAGGTTGCGCAGTAAGCGCTTCCCGCTATATGCCCAGCCTCAATTGACCCATTCCTACTTCGAGGTTCACACCAGCCGTACGCAATCGTACCATGGCCACTAACGCAACCTCCTTAACGTACAGATCCAGAGGGGTCAGACCCGTGATTAATTCCATTGCCGCGGTTGATGTTGTTCTCATGGCTCCTGTGATGTTTTTATACAAGCCAGTCGCTGTATTTGATATAATTTTTGGATGGCCGTTGCTTGTAGAACTTTCGGTCCCCATACAATGGCTCCATATGGTAACATAGGTCTTATTATTGCAGATCCAGGCGACCACATGGGGTGAAAGACCCCATGCGCGTCCCAATGTCCTCCGACATAGCTCATAAGCCACGTATGCTCTTTTTGCTCTGCTCTGTAGATGAGAGTTCCATGTTAGCTTCTTGTTGAGAATAGTACCAAGATATTTCACCTCTTCAGAGAAGTTTAGTTTGCTTTCGAAGACTTCGGGAGGTTTTAAGCCCGTTAAACTTATTTTCCTGGTGAAAAGGACCATCTCAGTTTTTTTGGGATTGATCGACAGTGAGTGTTCCTCACACCATGTTTCTATTAATTTGAGTCCATCCTGCGCTCTATCGTACAGTGTGTTTACAAATTTGCCGGTCTGCAAGATAACTATGTCATCTGCGTATGCAATTGTATAGAATCTATTTTTGTTAAGGTGATTAATTAGGGTATCCAGAACTATGTTCCAGAGAAGGGGTGACAAGACCCCTCCCTGTGGACATCCCCTCATGACCAGTCCTTTCACTGTGATTTCTTCTAGATTTATACTTATTGCTCTACTAGAGAGCATCTGGAGTATCCATCCTCCTACTACCAGGGGTCCATTTCTGGAGTGTAGTTGCTGGATAATTGTTGAAAAGGTTGTTTTATCAAACGCTTCTTCGATATCTTTGATCTGGTTGGCAGATCTCTCGATTCTGCCAACCACATGGTGAAGGGCCGAAGTGGGTTGTGAACAAGTACTTCATGTAACTTTCTATATTATTTAGCACTTTTATTTGTAACCAACGTTTCTGCACATTTTCATGACATGACATTTTCAAACTTATACAATGAACAGTTTAATGTATGAGTTTGAAAATGCCCTTACCTATAGAACGAAACTGCAGTATCGTCAGTTACAAATAAAAGTGGTAAGATGCATGGAACATAGAAAGTTTCAGTTCTCATTTTTCATAATGATTTCCTACCACGTAGTAACGGTTACATCCATCAATTAACCCTTATTTTCAGATGATTATTATGCTAGATTAATTGTAGCTGAGTAATGCATGTTGGTTCACAGAAGGATCAAAAACACCTTCCGACTGTATTTCTAGCGGATATCTATGCTATTGAATTTTATGCGGGGAGATTGGAAGAATCCAACCTCATCACAAGTCGATAAAAATATTCTCGTACAGTCAAGTGGCGTTGAAAGTTCTTGGCTCCTACCGAGCAACGTCTAAATTGGTAGCAAATTGCCATATACAACTCTTCTCGATAGATTGTCTCTAGTCTGGATTCCTGGCCATACTGGCCTGGAAGCCAATGAGGCCGCTGACTCCCATGCAAAGAAGTGGTTCGTTGGACCAGAACCTGTCATTGGTATCGCTTCAGGCTTTGCCAAACAATCGGCTTCGTTGAGAAGCTGGGTTTATTTGGTCGAGTGTGAATAGGTATGAACCCTTCCGGGTTGCGGTAGAGGATCGAATAGACCCACTCTCGTTGGACCTAACCCCATAAGATAAAACTGTTTATTGAAAAAGTTATTTCATTGTCGCCATTTCTGAAAAATACCTCTAAATATTATGCTCATCTATCAAAAACTCTCTCAAGCCTACATGAGCCAAGTTCGGGTCCATGATAAAACTTCTGAATGGTAATTTCCACACCACGCGGCTAGTTTGCCAACAAATCAGATAAGATTCGACGTTAATGAACCTCGTATTACTCGCAAAATATCGAGAAAGTTACTTATTAATACGGCCGCGCTCCAACATCTGGCGCGGACCATCAAAGATCGGACACGTTGAATTAATGAAAGGTTCGCAGCATGCTGGATGACGATGAAGATGTCACAGCAACATCTAGAAGGCAGGCGGGGCGCTCTGCGTGACGCCGCGACGGGCCGCGACTAATTATGTCTGGAAATAAGTTACGCCTGGCGGGCTTTATAGTCGGAGAGCTGCTGCCGTATTTTGTTGGTTATAGTTTGAGTTATATTCATGAGAAACTTGCACAATTGATTGTTGTATGTTTTAATATTCAAGTTTTTCAAAATGCATATTAGTTATTCAACAGAGAAATAGAGGTACTATTGAATCACTACTGCAACCAGAGAGTGAAGATTATTATATTGGGTTGCGACTCAAACTCTCACCACTTGAGCTGAGGCAGGTAAGTCCGTGTATGAATTTATAACTGAGAAAGATCTAATAATCTTGAAAGGAGGCACAGAACCGACATTTATTAACTCCCGTAGCTAAAGGTTAGTAGATATCACGCTGACGACATCCAAAATATCAAACAAAATCTAAAACTGGCAAGTGTCGGACCATATTTCTATGTCAGACCACCGCTGGCTGACCTATATAGTGAGCCAGAATCTAAGGACCACTGTTAAATCCCGTAACCCGATTGTAGCTCTCTACAATCGACTCTTAAAAGGAGCTCTGCAAGAAACAGATATACTGACTCCTGGCAATAATGAAGGACTGAAAAGGTACACGGTATCTATTCAGAACAAAATATACATTGCCTACAAGAAATTCTGTTCGGTGAGGATGATTCCAACAGATGTGACACAACCAATACATGGTGGTGCTCTGGAGTGGAACACCTCAGGAAGACAGCAAGAACGACCTGCAACAAGGCAATACTTACAAGATTCGAACTCAGAGAGTTCAAAAAAGTTTGCAGATGAAAACAAAGAGAAGCCTAGCTCCTAGGCTACAGAAGGCACTCTTAAATGACCACCCTGAGAGTATCGGCATCCTGACAAGGGAAAACGGCGACAAAGCCGCCAACCTCCAAGAGAGTGCTGAGATTCTTATGGAAACTCACTTTCCAGGTTCTGTCTTTTCTGAAACAACAAACTGAAAGGAAGTACCAAAAACACCCTCACAATACGACTGGCAATCTATTAAAGCAGTAATTGATGGAGCCTAGATAAGTTGGACCATATCGGGCTTTTCCTCCTTCAAGTCACCAGGACCTGACGGTATAAGACCAGCCCTACTTCAGTGGGGATTGGATATTCTTATGCCACACCTGGTTGGAATATTCAGAGCCTCTCTAGCTCTGAGGTATATTTCCAGTGAGTGGAGAGGAGTACGAGTGGTATTTATACCCAAACCAGGTAGGATGGACTACACCTTACTAACAGCATTCCGATCAATTAGTCTCACATCGTTAATTTTGAAAACTATGAAGAGGCTATGGGAGCGGTACATAAAAGATGAGGTATTTGTTTATAACCCACTCCATCCAAATCAGCATGCATATACTCCAGGAAGTCTACTGATTCGGCCATTCACCATGTGGTTGGTAGAAACCAAAGATCATTAGACAAAAAAGAATCCATCCAGAGTATATTCATAGATATCAAGGGAGCGTTCGATGAAACAACCTTTTCAACAATTGCCCAGCAACTACACTACAGGAATGTACCTCTGGTAGTGGGAGAATGGATACTCAAAATGCTCTCCAGTAGAGTAACAGTGCACTAAGTACTTTTTCCTGCAATAAAAAGACTCTGATCTTCTTGTGATTATGTTTGTTGAAAAACCAAAGTCGAATATTGAAATGATGCTCTTCCTAAGTATTTACAGATCTGAATTTGTAATAGCAATGGTCAGTTTGCCTCAATTTCTGCTGCAGTATTGAACGTTCCTTGATGGATGTCGTTAGTCATTCATTAATAATATTGGAAATGGTTTCGCACAGTTCATTGAAATTAATTTTTATTCATTAATTTTCCTGATAAAGAAATACTTCACCAGCTCTTAGACTATTTGATGCTACGTGAATATTCCGACTTTGTCTTACTCGAAATCTCTATTCAATTTCATCCCGCGGTTGCTGCGTTCAATGAGACTATTCTATTAATGAATCCAACCGACGATAAAATTAGTTGGAATGGTTTTGTCACATTTTACGGTTACAGAGTAGAATTTTGGGTATGATTTATTGGATATTATTGTTATTCTACAGAACTCATGGATTTTCAATGTCAACCTGTATTTTCAGCAACTAATTCCATTTTTCCACAAAATTTCATACCGATTTGTTGATCCATTGTGATAGTCACGAAATACTGCTTGAAAAAATTGTTTCATTATGAAAATTGTCGAAAAAACTTATGAGTGATTTGAATCATATCCCACCAATAGGAGACCAATTAGTGAAACTTCATTATGAACTGCAGTTAGTTCATACAGTGGACTCCCTCAGAGGTCTATCCTTAGTCCCATCATTTTTTTTTCGTGAATAAATGATCTGACATCGTTGAATATGGAAGGCAAGTTCACGTTGTTCGCAAGTGACATCACCATACTATGGCACAGTAGAAAACCTCAGATCTCCAGAAACTCATATCTGCAGATATCAAGTATACCAACGATGCAATCCTAATCACATTCATTATTGGATTCAGGGAAACAGATTGAATATTTTTTGAAGTAAGTAGTATTGATAACATTCCAATAATTCTCAATGAAACTGTTATCTGAAATAAAGTAAGCACTATATTTCTTAGTATTATCATAAATGATGACATGAGATATTCTTCGTTTTATTGTGTAGTGTGAATAACCTCTGAAAATTACTGGAGTTTTGCCCAACACCAAATCGCTATTTTTAACACCTGTTTCGATCACCAAGTGATGATCTTTTGGTTTTTTTGGTTTCTTTTGATGTAAGTTCCTCATATCCTAGCGTTCCAATTCCACAGACCTTGCAATACTTCAGGGAATTACTAGAGAAAAATAATTTCAATGATAACGAAATCGAGGAATTCGTTTCTCTTACTAATTTATGTATGAAACAAAATCGGTTCCAGGTAGAAGGTTGCTTTTATGAACTACAGAAAGGAACGGTCATGGGAAACCCCTTGTCCCCCTACCTGGCAGACCTGTTCATGAGCAGATTCGAAATGGAAACCAAAGAAAAGTCGAAGTATTTTCCTAGGATTTGGCTAAGGTATGTGGATGATATTTTCGCGATACCAAAGATACCAAAAAATCGAATATTGAGGACTTTTTTTCTTTTTAAAATAATAGATGTCCATCAATAAAATTCACGTATGAGTTAGAAAATAAGAGACAACTACCATTTCTTGACGTTTTGGTAATGAGGAGCCAATATGGAGGGTTAGAATTCGATATATTCAGAAAAGAAACAAGCACGTACAGGTATATTCGTGACAGTTCACATAATTGTGGACAGCACAAACGTGCTGGGTTGAATTTCTTAGTGCATCGTCTTTTGACTTTCCCTCTAACACATGATAGGTTCACAAAATAAAGACGTACAATACAGGAAATAGCAGCCACTAACGGTTTCTCGAGGGGTATTGAAGATGACATGATAAGAAAGAAAAAGTTTAGGTTAAGTTAAGAATCAACGAAATCTCGACTTTCAGAAAGGACAAAAATCAAGATAAATACATCTCAGTTCCATACCACCAAGAACTTTGGAAAGATTTTCAAGGAACTAGGTATGAAGGTGGTTTTTAAATCAAGTTATACACTACAGAGCCTTTTGGGAAGTCCAAAAGACAGAGTCAAGAATTCGGAAAAGTCTGGAATTTACGAAATTGAATGTAAGGATTGCGATGCAAAATATTATGTACAGACAAGAAGATCTATTAAAATAAGATATAAGGAACACATAGAACACTTACAATATGGAAGACTTGAAAATTCAGCAGTCGCCCATCATATTTTGCAACAATATTATGAATAACGATGACGGACTTATACCAAATAGCATACTGTATAGCTTGTTAAAATAATATTGTTGGGTTCACTGATTACTACATAAGGACACATTGCAGAAATAGATTTAGATAGGCAATATTGTGAAATTAATTTTTCTTATATAGCTGAAAATTGTTTTTTATATACAGCTATAACATTTAAATATTTGTGAAATGATAGATAGGGCAAAATTGTGGGATAACTTAGGGTGGTATACCTGTATGGGTGGTAGGCAAAATTGTAAAATTAATTAAGGTTGATATACCTGTATGGGTGATACACCTGTAGGGTTTACCTGTAGGGTATATCTTCATAGCATAAATAGCATTAGCTTCGCGATAGTTTCTAGTTTCATCTTCCTCTTGAAGATGATCACTTGGTGATCGGAACACGTGTAGAGGTGTCAAAAATAGCGAAAACATGTGTCGAGGTGTTAAAAATAGCGATTTGGTGTTGATAAAAAACTCCAGTAATATTCATTATCACACCAAAGGTTCCAAACAGTGCATCATAAGAATCTCTGAAAACTAAGATTTTTCTGAAGCTCAAACTGTTTACTACTCATCATGAAATATACCTGGAATATCTATTGCTATGTGGGTGGGGGTGCAGCAGAGATCCATCTGAAAAAAATAATAATTTTCCAAAAAACTCACCTTTCGGATGGTATTCTCGCTGAGAGTGAATAACCAGGTATAAGGCAGTTATATGTTAACAGTAATATATATGTTTACAGTTTATGAGGCACCAGTCAATCTAATAATAACACTGATGATTTTCAAACAAGACTCAACCTCTAACGGAAGCAAGAAACTCCTTGGAAAGTTCGAAATAGATGAACATTTCAACCTAGCAGACCACTGTTATAATATTCATGCAGTCATTGTTCACTGTGGTTCTGGCGTTGAATTTGGTCATTATTACTCCTTGGTCAAAGAAGAAACGGACTGGTGTGAGTTTGACGATAGTCGTGTCACGAAGTGTTCTGGCGATGCACTGAATTTATTGGAGCCTCTGGAGACACCCTACATTTTGTTTTATGAGAGAGAGGACATTGTCAGATCAAGATCTTCAGATGATGTGGTGCTGCAGGTTTTTCCGGGTTTTCCTGCAGCTGAAAGAGCAAATGCGCCACTGGAATCAATGAAGTCGCCCCGGAGCGCCAATTAATTTTTATTGTTGTATTTATTTTATTTTTAAAATAATTAAATGTTTATGTTTATAAAAAGAAAAGTCCAGAGTATCGAGCACAACTACAGGAACACCTACATGTTCTCGCATTATGTACCAGGAAAATAAGCGTTTCCATATCATTATATACTTGACAACAAAAAATTACAACTATTTTCCCGAATATCTATAAGATATATGTAACAGAGTCGATTCGTTTAGTTTATTTGAAAAGATAATGAAAAAATTTTTTCGCGTCACACATCGAAGCGCAATCCTCAGAATATTTTAAATTTCATACAAGTATTATTGCTGGTATTTTCTTTTCTTGCTTTGTTTTGCTATATTATATTTCCTGAATTTATAATATATTTTGTCACCAACAAGCTATAGATCCCTATGGTTTCTGTAATAATTTTGTTTATTTATTTTTGAATTCACTGTATGTAATTTGCATCAATGTATACGATTATATAAAAATAAACATTATTATTATTACTCTACTTAAGTTCACGCTGCTCAAGTCCTATCCCATCGATACATTCAGGAGAGCGTACCAGCATAATCAACCAACGACCACTCCACACACCCCCGTGGGGTGAGTGCGAATCAAGAGCCCTGAGTAAGTACAGTGAGCCAAGAATGACAGCCTTCTACATTTGTCCGGTTGAGATTTCTATCTCAGTACGGCAAGCCGGCATGATTTTGAGATTCGAGAGCTGAGAGGCCATAATTCCACCAAGGACTCCAATAATCAGAACAACCATCTTGACATAGTGGTCTAGATAGAGTCTACGATATTTTACTCATTTCTCCTTCCCCTTTCTGTCGATATTCGTCTCGTCAAGAGCTGAAAAATCTTTTTGCCCTGGTGGTCGAGAAGGACTACATCAGGCTCATTAGCTTGTATAGGCCTGGGGGTGGGGAACGAAAAGTTCCAACGAATTCGGCACTTCCTCTTCCCCACAGCGGATTCAATATCCACCGAAGCGTAGGGCAACATCAATAACGTAAGAGTAACCGTAGGTGGTGATAAAGCAGTCTAAAGGCTGCTATAGGCTCAGACCGCATATGTTCAACACAGCAAGTGCACCATGGTCTCAGACGCGGCAGGCATTAGACCTTGTGTCAGGAACCTCTATAACCATCACGCGACTGCGTTAGAGTAAGGTATTGAATTACCCATCCTGGCAGTACTTTTGATGCACTGTTTGGAACCTTTGGTGTAGTAATGAATATTACTGAAATTTTTTCCCAACACCAAATCGTTATTTTTAACACCTCGACACATGTTTCGATCATCAAGTGATTATCTTCAAAGAGGAAGATGATCACTTGGTGATCGAAACACGTGTCGAGGTGTTGAAAATAACGATTTGCTGTTGGGAAAAAACTTCAGTAATATTCATCCTGGCAGGTCAAAATAAACCCCTAAGTTTACAACTTCAGCTCACTCAACTTGAAGAAAGCGAATGTCAGTCGCTTTGATAAACCAAGGTCTTCATTGTGGTAGAAGACCCCATGCATTAGTGCTTTCATGTATTTTATAGGTTGAGTTGAAAAACAGCACAAGCTGAACTTCGCCTTTCATCGATTGTTACACTGTGTTGAATTTGTAATTTTTCGATGGATAAAGCCGATTATTATGTATTGCCGCAGGAGTGAAGTAATTTCTGCTGCATTTATATCTGTAATTAGCTGAACGGGTTCCAACTCGGTGACAAAGTTATAATCACCTCGATCAGAATCGAAATCTTCACTACTCTTTACTACCACAAACAAGTAGACTAAGATTGAAACGTCAAGCATATTCGTTGTAGCACCTTTGTTTATACCTGACAGTTCCAATGACCAGATCTGTTGGATTTTGTGCTGATATTTGCCGCGGAGAGAATTCTTCACTGCTGTTACTTCTTGCGAGTCTACGTTTCTTTGGCGTCAAGATGATGCAGGATGCTTCACTAGTCCCCGCATCGTTATTTTTTGAGATGCCCCCGTGCACATTTGTCTATCCAGAATTTCATACTGATAGCATGCGTGTTGGTACTCTTCCACCATACTCGAGGACTGATGTATAGCCTTTTCTCAAGAGGCATAAAGTTCAAGATCTTTTATATAAAACAAATGGGTGAACTTGGGCCTTCGGTTACCAGGGGTGCCACACAAACTCATTTTCCATACTGAAGCTTAGATTTCCATCGTTCTTCTGTTTGGCATCTTCAATATTTCCATCAGCTTCAACAACAGCTATCGTCAACTCAGGTGTAAGCTGAACAAATTTCGAGTTCCTACATATATTTCCTTGAAGTCGTAGTGAAAAAGCCCAGGAAGGGTATAATTTTCCTGTGAAGGCGCGTATGATACTCCGATCTCGCTAACAAAGATGATTCTGAAATTTCGGTTGAAAGTCATCCTTTTTACGACATCTTTCGGGTGAACATCTACGTAGTAATAATACTCCATTATGTTTGTGACCTCTTTCATTTTCAGGTATAGCATGATGTCTCACTTTTACCACTACGTGAGTACAAAAGCTCTCATATCTCCTCGGTTTCAGTGCCGCTTCGGGTTCATCACGACCATTTTCAGGATAATGAAAAAGGTAGGTATACTAAGATTGAATTTGGGGTTGTAACAACATAAAAACTCAGGAAGCTGTTGAATTCGGAGGTTTTGAATGGAAACTGGAAAGTATTATCAGGTTGCCACTTTTAATGGGTTCAAATTAGTATTTTTCAAGATGAAGGAGTTACCATGAAATGAAATTTTCATAATCGATGAAGTAAAGTGGAAAATGTGAGGCCCGGTTTTGGAGATATCGAAAAAACTGAAGAAGTGTCTTGTTTCTTATTTTTTCAAGAATATCAAAAAACTTCAACAGATTTGTTGAGAATATAATTATGGATGTTTCGTGTTCTCCAAATAACTTTTTTTTTTAATACGGATGAAATTAACTAATGACAATTCTCGTACCGATTCTTCTTCCTGAGTTAATTGACTCATGAAATTCATCTAAAGAACATTTCAAACTGATTTGACTACTGATGTGTTAAATTGGCTTGACTTATTTCACAGTTCAATGATTTTGAAATAATTGCTGAGGGTTTGGAAATATTTCGTTACAAAAAATTCGTAAATGAGAAATTTCTAATGATAATTCAATCATCCCCAATTTTCTGACAAACCATATCAGATAAAGATAACTGAAAATTGGGGAAAACCACCAGTAAATATAGTAATTATAGTTTTGAAAAGAAGTGTTTGTACATAAAATATAGGAATACTTGGCTAGAAATCAAATTATCAACTAGAACAGTAACTTTAACCGTTTAACTCAAAAACAGATTTTGAACAGATTTTTTTAAACAATCCGTTAAGGTCAGTCCCCTGGCTAATACCACGACGGGTGTTGGATTATATCCGACAGGTGTCAGTGCAGGATTCTTCACTGAAATTATTTCTGCATATGCTGTTGGCAATTCAACTGCCAGAATTGGGTGTAGGTGAGTTGAAACTAGCCTGAACGGATTGTTCTCGTAGATAATTTGAAAGAAGAGTCATTTCAAAATTTGTTTCGTCGAATAATCCGAATTTTTTTGTTCCTTTCACTTCAAATGTTCCTCGAATCAAACTCCTTGAAAAATGTCAGCTTTTTGAGCACATTATGAAATAACGAGTGAGAATACCGCTTTGTTCACCACTAATTTTCAAATTCAAGTTATTTTTTCACGAGTTTCTCATATTGCAAAATGAACAATGGAAAAAAAGACAAGAACAAACTCTACCTCAACACGAAAAATCCTGCTGAACGAAACAAAAACAACATAAGCGTTGTAGGTATTTATCAACAACGTCCATTATTTGGTATTTGGTTTTTAGAATCAAGAACAACATCAATTTGTACAACGTCACTTAAAATAATATTTTGAACATTGAATAGTTATGAATATGATTCTGTAACTGTAAAAGTAATTTCAGAGATTTTGTCAATAACGTTATTTGGGGTGATAAAATCACTCTCTTCTCTATAAGATAGATTTATTTTTCCTAAAACCATGCTGAGACATACATAGCAGCCTATTTGTTTCTAAATGACCAATAACCCCAATGTCTACAACTTTTTCAAATATTTTGATATCGAGCAAAGCAAATATATTTGCCAATAGTTGTCCCTTTCTGAGGGATGTTCTTTTTTATACACAGGTATAACGTGTGTTTTTTTCAGAAATTCTGAATAGTATCTTTGAATTAGAGATTGATTTATTGAGTAGGTATGTTGAAGGTACAATTGATAGTTCTTTTTTTTGTTTTACATTTCTGAAAAGGCATTTGTAATCTCACATTCCGTAACCGGATAGGATTGGAAAGGTTCAATAATGGTTATATTTTCAGTAACAGTAAAGGGTAAAGACACGTTTTGGCCGGAGTTATTAGATACGGAATTTTTAGCTGCGTTCGAGAAATATTCAGCAAATAGTTCGATTAGTTTATCTGAGTCATTTGTAGACCCATCATCATGTTTGGGAGTTATTATTTTTTTCGAGTTGTTTGTGCTTCTTCCTAATTCTTCATTTATAATCTTCCAAGTCTCTCTAGTTTTGTTTTCTGACTGGTTTATTTTAGACTTAAAATAGTTTTTTTTGACAACTTCACAATATGTTTGTGCTTTCGCAATCTTGATTCATACTGATCAATCAAGTGAGGTTCAGAGTTTTGGGAATTTGAGAGAAGCCAGAACACTTCCTTTAATTTTTTGCTTCCATCAATGATGTCATGAGTTATTCAGCTTTTCTGATAGGATTTCCTATAGGACCGTTTTTTGGGACACGAAACATCGAAACACGAAAACAGTATGTTAGAGAAAATCCTAAACTAACACTTCGAAGTCGCTTCCTAGATTTGACAAGCTGAAATATTTCGGGCTTTCTGATTAGTTCAACCAATTATCAACATTAATTATTTGAAGTGATTCGTCTTTGTCTCAAAAATCATTCAGAAGGAATCTCACTTCGTTCATTACAGCGTAATGAAAAATATTCCAGAAGGAATGACAGATGCTTCATTTGTCTTGAGCTGAAAGCAGCAGGCGTGGAGAACGTCGCATTCATGGTGTAGCTAAAACCCCGCGAGCTCTATTAACAAATAGTTTTGTGGAAGAAAATAAACATGCCAGCGAAACTAAAAATACTCGATGGAATGCTATCTGGAACATTTTCCGAAGGATGCCAGTTAATAACAGATTTTGAAGAAAGTACGCACGAGTTCGAAAATAAAGTTTGGTGAAACGTGTCAACAACATCCAGTCAAATGTTTGTGAGATTTCAATCGATCAAATACAAAATATTTCAAGAATTTTTTTCCTTGTGCTTTGACTTCACCATGAAGTCAGCATAATGGTATAGATATATAGATCGAAAAAAATATAAATGTACGAAAACTACATAGATTCTACTTTCAGAGTTTTTAAATCATATTTTTCTTAGATTTTTTTTTCAAACATATATCTGTCAATTCAATTCTGTGATTCAATACCTAAAGCATTTTTTTTCTTACATAACTATTTCATTATAACATTAAAAACACCAGTACAAAAATAACATTTCAAAACGCTCAAAGGTGCGAACTTGTTTCCTCCTTTTCATAAAAGAGGATGTATGCATCTCCACTCACAAGCGATTTTGGTGAAATTGGTGACACGTGTGAATCATTGTATTCGTGCCACGTGCCAGTATAAGGATGTCTGCAGAATGCTGTATAATGTCCGCTGTAGGTAGATCCAGGGTGATTCGGAAGTGCATATAGATTATAACGACAAGGAGTCACATTTTCTGCTGCATAATTCTTCATGTCATAGAAAATTGTATATTTCTCATAGATTTTTGATTTTCGGCAATGCCATTTTTTCGATAGTGGGTAGTTAAATATACTTAAAATCTCTTCTAGAAATCTGATACTGAAGCAAAAACAACTAATAAAGAAAAGAGAATTGAAACTTTCTATAATTTTCACCACATTTATTTGTAACTAACATTACTGCAGTTTCATCCTATAAGGACATTTTCAAACCTATACATTGAACTAAAAATGATTGATCACATTAGCCCTTATATAACACCACTGTAGATATAAATAGAGGTACTTAGTTTAATTGAATACCTGAATTTTGTTCACTTGGGACAATGTGGATATGCTAATTTGAAAACCGGTGGATAAACCAGATCGATTTGATCATTTAAGAGGCTGCACCCGTAACGTTTATGCTTATGAATTTCCAAGGATTCCAAATAATTGATTTCCGTATCGTTTAGATTCGGGAACTTGCATGTTCAGCATACCGTTTTTCGAAATTTCGACCACATTGTTCCACATTAACACTATTACACTCCGGACAGTTGACCTTATGAATTCCAGATTTCTCCAACTTGTCCACTTTATCTTTTGCCTTGGAAAGGAAATCATATAACCTGGCATGTGATCTGCATGCCACTTCCACATTGTTTTATCCGAAGAAACCCGCAATTATCTCTTTCTTTCATCAAAATATGTTAGAATTACCCATTTCTTGATCTGGGGGTATATTAATCTGTAAGTGAATTTACGGCTTTGTTTTATAGACATTTTATATGAATTTCACTAGTTCGCACTTCCATTGTCTACTATATAAAATGATTTGAAATCCCTGAAACAACTAAAAAAGAAGAATTATTATTATATAAAGCAGAATAAACCTGAAATGAAATAATAGTGAAATAAAATACAAGTAAAAATAGAACAACTGAATAAATGAAAATAAAGAAATGAAAAAAGAAAATAAAAATGAAAAGTGGAGAGATTCCAAGTCACGTTAGTTCACGACGTTTCGATTGTTATTATCTACAATCGTCTTAGGGTGATGACTGGACTGATTCCTCCGAGAGATGACTATTTTTAAGTCGTTCGAGTACTTTCACTTATCCCCGCTTTCCATTTTCCGCTTCACTGGTTCCGTGGGAGATGACCGTTTGGCGGGAGTTGACCATTTTTTGCTTGGTGATGGATTTCCATATGTTGCGTATTTCTACGCTGGCTTGGCTGAATACATTGTTGGACAACATGTATGCGGCTTCCTTGAATTTTCTCCTAAACCAATGTTCCTCTCTGTGCAAGATCTCAGCTTGGGACCACTCGATGTTATGTTGATGGGTCCAAACATGGTCTGCTAATCCTGATTTGCTGGTTTTCCCTCGCTGTGTGTGTTTCTTGTGCTCGGCAATACGAACATTCAATGGCCTCTTAGTTTCACCAATATAGGATTCTCCGCACTCACAGGGTATCCAGAATGACTACTCCAAAGCTATGGTAGAAAAGACTTTGGCTGAAAGATAGCAGGGGCCTCGCAAGGAAAAAAAGCCGTCACAATAAGTGCTTGCACTTCCCTACAACAGAAGATTATCGGAGAGGATAAGAAGAATTGGTTCCAAGTACAACATCAGAACCTGCTTCAGATCCGGTAACAGTATCCGTAACAGCCTCAGGAAAACCAGGCCACCAAATGCAGACTGCGATTCCAAGAATTGCATTTACCGGATACCCAGTGAGTGAGGAAAATCCTATATTGATGAAACTAAGAGGCTGTTGAAAGTTCGCATTGCCGAGCACAAGAAACACACACAGCGAGGGGAAACCAGCAAATCAGGAATAGCAGACCATGTTTGGACCCATCAACCCAACATCGAGTGGTCCCAAGCTGAGATCTTGCACAGAGAGGAACATCCTCGAACGACCTAAAAATAGTCATCTCTCGGAGGAATCAGTCCAATCATTAACCGAAGACGATTGTAGATACTAACAATCGAAACGTCGTGAACTAACGTGACTTGGAATCTCTCCACTTTTTATTTTCTTTTTTCATTTCTTCATTTTTATTTATTCAATTGTTCTATTTTTACTCGTATTTTATTTCACTATTATTTCATTTCAGGTTTATTCTGCCTAATATAATTGTTATTTTCAGCTATTTATTTTCAATTTTTTTTAGTTGTTTCAGGGATTTCAAATCATTTTATATAGTAGACAATGAAAGTCCGAACTAGTGAAATTCATCATGAAACATTGTCAATCACCTTCAAACAAACGACATTTTATATGTAATGCCACCACGAGAAGTGTATTTGTGGAAAAAATGATTATCGGATGATTTGAATATTCCCATATTTTTTTCACGGATTCGATTTCTGGAAATAAATTCATCTCGAGTACTTTATATTGGTATTGAAAATTTCATATTTTTGATATCATTAAATCAAACGAGAAAATTCAATCCTTCTGATTGACATTTTGGAGAAAAGTTTCACTAGGTAAAAAGAGAACCTCTGCGTTGTACAAACTGGATGTTTCAAACATATAACTTATTTGATTTATGAGATGAGATGAGTTGAAACAGAATATGTTGATGCATGAGTCTTTGACATTTGAGTCATCACATACAGAGACTCGGACTGTCGGAAGACAGTGTGTGCCACCCCTGTTTGGAAAATGATGAAACAGCAGAGCACATTCTCTGTGCCTGCCCCGCTGCGAACCGAATCTGGTTTTCAGTGTTTGGCAGAGCCATACTCTCACCATATGAACTAATTGGTTTCGTTGAGAAGCTGGGTTTGTTTGGTCGAGTGTGAATAGGTGTGAGCCACAATAAACCCTTGCGGGTTGCGGTGGAGGGTCGAATAGACCCACTCACTTTTGACCTAACCTAACCCAAGTACATATTCTTTTGTTTGCATATGGTCTAACTATAAATAACTTCGATCCCTGTCGAGAACTTACATGCCAGTTTCATCAACTATGTTTGAATTGTCAATTCAGTATATCTCTACAAACACTTTATTGCTATCATTGTTTTTTTAACTGATTGCAATCTGTGGCAAGTTATTGAAACTAGTTGATAAGTACGTTCTTTTCCAAACCGCTTTCAGTTTTTCTTTGAATCATCCTGAAGACTTATTACTAATAGGATTATCAGCTCCGCTCCTGATCTTTTGACGGTCGTTTCGCAGTAAATAAATCCTAACTAGAAAGGCTTGCCATGAAAAGATTATTGGTTTCCGGATTACCCAATTTGTAACTCTGCTTGAAATCTTATGAAAGGATTTTGCGTAATAGTATAGGATGAAAGTAGGTATCTTTTGTAAGAGAAACGAAAGCTTAGGTGTAATCCATGTCAACAATTGAAATAGTTTTTCTATTTTCTTTATATCGAACCGCAATTTGTAGATTGAGGGGATGAAGGAACTTGCAGTCAACTCTGTTGGTGAATTATTCTCTATTTCTCTTCTTGCAATATGAGTCCATACACTTTCCTTTGACAGTGCAACTTAGACTTCGATAACCCTTGCGATTGACAATATTTTCAATTCATCCAATGAATGTAATTTTCAGGAAATATTCTCTTCCTCTTCGTAGTCCTCAATCAGCAGATTTTGGTTGAAATAGTTATTTCTCACAAATGTTCAATGGTTCAATACAGAACTGTAAATGAATGGATGGACGTTGATGAAAATAGGAAAGAGAATCTCTCTCGTTGACTTCGAACGTGTGAATAGGTGTGAGCCACAATAAACCCTTATGGGTTGCGGTGGAGGGTCGAATAGACCCACTCACTTTGGACCTAACCCAACCTAACCTAACGTTACTTCAAATGTGGCAGGGAGGATCCAATCCTTACCTCTCTCACCTATTAGTCTTCTGACTTCGTCACAATTGAATTCAACATGAAGTTTTGTAGTAGATTTACGATGCAGAAAAACTGTGTTTGACACCTATTTCTTCATTCCATGTATGGACGATAGATGTCTCGCATGATGGTGCTGATCTGAACAATTGTTCTTTCTACCGTACTGATTGATCTCTCAGTTAAACTCACAGGATTACTTTCATTAATTATTGTAACAAGCTGACATGTATAAATGGTATGAGATCTGTTTGCTCAGAACACGAGTTGATATGTAGGTGGTGGTCCTTGTTCTGTTGTGTTCTATGTTTGCAGGTCTATTGTCATTGTTCCATGTCATCTCGACTATTTTTTTATTTTTGACAGTTGATTCTCTTTCCTCATCCAATTCGGTTCGGATCAGTTTTAGCTGAGGATGAACATATATAGAATCCAAACATGTTTTGATTGATGGTTGAGGGCGATCTTGAATTGTGGAGACGACTGAGTTCTTCTGCATCGTAAATGCAATGTATTTTCTAGAGAACATAGTTGCATGAAAACAAGTTCATTGATGGTGGGTGGATAACTTTTTGTTGGTCGTTTGATTTGAAATTTATATGTTTCAGTTAGTTGATTGCTGTATATTCTAGCAGCTTTCAATTTTATCTTTCATGTTCTATGTGTAATATATCGTAGTCCATATTGAAATAGTGATTGTTCTCTGAAAGGTAGCAAGCATAGGTGAAATTAATTCCATTCAGTTCAATAATTTTTTATTGTCGGAAATTCTCGTTTTGAAATTTTTTGGAATTTTTCCAATATAAACTTCTGGACAAGATTCACAATGGGAAATGTTCCTCCTGAGTAAAATCGAGTAGTTTTCATAAAAGAGCTCTAAAACAACGCATTTTAAACTTATCATTTCAACCTTTTTCTTTAAAAAATTATTTGAATACTTAAAAAAGAGGAATGAAATAATGCAATCAATATTTGAAGGAATTCGTTTCTATTTCACCATTTGGCAACATCGGTTTAAGCTAATAAAGGACAATGAATCTGTTATCTGTATAAGACAAAAAAAGATGACATATTTCAGAGGCGTGCTGTTCTGTTTACTTATGTTCCGAGTTCCGAGGCATTCTGTGACATATGGCATTTTGTGCACCTAACCTATCTTCCTCTATATAAATAAACAACAACAACTGTTGTTGATGTGGCTTGTGGAGGTGGTATTGAACTATAATTTATATTTTGCTTTAATTGTTGATTTATAAAGATAATTTTCCTTTTTTAAAGTAGAATATTTAGGTACGTATAAATTATTTCAACTTGATATAAGCGCTGTTGCCAATATGTGAATTAGAAACGAATCCCTTCAAAAATTAAAACCCAACATTTGAAACATCAATTTGAATACGTTTCGAAGTGAATTTGAAAAACTCATGAATTAAACTCAACTATATTTCGCTGTAATAACCCAAATTGAGGAACATTCCCCATTTAATTTGTAGACTTGTTATCTTTGTCCATATTTGACATGTTCTTTTTCATTTTTTTAACGCGAAACACAAGTACCACAGGAAAATCCTTGAGGCATTCTCAGAGATTGAATCCATTTGGAAAAACGTTCTGATGAAGTTTATTCCACATAAACGCAGTTATCCAGATAAAAGAGTTCTTTCTCTAACAGTGAAGTTCGAAGTATATTGAGTTGAACCTCAAAACGATGAGCAGCCACAGTCTGTCGCGTATTTCTGATATGTACCGCTCTTGGAGGAATCAAATGTGCTAAGCAAAGCTTCAGGGTATGTTTGGGGCGCAGCTCCATACATGAGAACAATACTCCAAAGATGGTCTGATTTGAGCTTTAAAAAGCATCAAAAGTTGCTGAGGTGTATACAGTTTTCTGGTTCAGAACAGTGTACTAAGCTTTTGAGAAGCAGCCTTTGCAATTCCAGCGACATGATTGTGCCAAGACATATTGGTGTCCATTTTAACCCCCAACAAACTTATCGAAGCAGTAATCGGAATCATCTAACCTGACATTATCATATCCAGTTCAGAAACATTCATCTTTTTGGAAAAAACCGATGCCTGGGTTTTTGTGACATTGAATTGAACCTGGTTACTTTTATACCAATTCAAAATTACTTCTAGATCCTCATTAAGATATGCAACCGGAAGTGTATGCTATCTTGCAGTGTGCAAGGCTTATTGAACTGAGACCTCAAAGAAATGAGCAGATCAATATTTTTACAGACAGTAAGAGCGCACTAGAGGCTCTGACAAACCCGAAGGTGACATCAAAACTGGTCTGGGAATGCCATGAAGAACTGAATGAACTTGCAATCAGGAACAACTCAACTTTGTACTGGGTGCCAGGGCATTCAGGAATCTCAGGTAATGATAAAACTGATGAATGCGCTAGACACGGATCATCAACTTCAAATGTAGGTCCTGAACCAGCTCTGGGGGTACCAAAATCATTGGTACCCCCAGATTAGGACATGGACCAATAAGAAGCACACAAAATACTGAATAAAAGTACCAGGCAACACACACAGTAAAACCTTCATTAGGAAACCGTCCGCGAAAAGAACCGAAGGACTACTTCAATATAGTAGGGATTAGCTCAGAATAATTACTGGGTTACTACCGGTCATTGTCCGCTTAGAGGACTTTTGAATAAAATTGGGCTGTACAACGGAGACCTCAGCTGCAGATTATGCAATGAAGGGATAGAAACAGCTCTACACATCTTATGCGAATGTGAGACACTGAATCACAGGAGGCAGGCAATATATGGACGTACAAAATTAAGTTCTGAAGAAAATGACGAACATCCAACACGGAACCTGTACAAACTAGTACAGGGAACGAGACTGATGGAATGGGTGTCATGAAAAGATGGGAGAATGAACGCAATAAGCCCAAGAGGCTGCAGTGTTTTCTGGAGACTTGGACTGAATGGACAAGTCAGACAGCTCCCAAGGGACCAAAAAAAAATGCAACCTCCTGATGCCGGTGAAAATGTGCATCCGCAGTCGATGTCTTGGAATCCAAATGTGATGACGAGACAAGAGTGCTCAATGATATACAACAAAAAGGAGGTTGGAGAAAATATGGATCCCTGAGAACACCAGCGTTGATGGTGAAAGTATTCGAGAGATATCCATCGAAGGCCATTTGTAGGGAATGTTTTTTCAGGAAGCTGCAGAGTCATACAAAAAATGATCCAACAAGCCATAGCATCGAAGATTGGCCAGCAGACTCCCATGCCACACACAGTCAAAGGCTTCAGAAATATCAAGCAGTTTATAGTCTTACACACTACGTTAATGTTCTGTGTTCTCAGTAGTCATTTCACGTCATTTGATGTTTTTTCTGTATACAGTGTCACCGATAAAGTCCGCATCAAATG
The DNA here is from genome assembly GCF_025532065.1 of Leptinotarsa decemlineata. Taxonomy (NCBI): domain Eukaryota; kingdom Metazoa; phylum Arthropoda; class Insecta; order Coleoptera; family Chrysomelidae; genus Leptinotarsa; species Leptinotarsa decemlineata. The sequence continues at coordinate 19,600,718 of NW_027412747.1, forward strand.
GGAAACTTTTTTATTTATCGTTTTATGTGAAATTTGATTTCGACAGTAGATTTTGCTTAAGAAATGATGTCAAATGGCGTCTACAAAATAGGTCACGTGATTTCCTTAACCTGTCAAAATTGACATTTAAAAAAAGAAACATCGAAAAATGACATTATTCTTCAAAATATCCAAAAATATCAAAGGATAAAAACATTTTCTTTTGTAATTTTATACCAAGTTTCAAACCCATAATAAGTATTTTATATTTTCACTATTTTTCCGCATTCCTGCTTTTTCTACTTATCAAAATTTAAGCACATTTATTTTAACTAAACTCGTCACCGAATTTCTTTTTTTGTAATATAATAATATTTTAAGAGCCTCTTTGATGTTAAAAACAAATTTTGAAAAATAAAAGTTGTCAAACTTAATGCAAAGTTCATCTAGTTTCAACGGGGCTTTCAAAACTATACAGTTCTTGAGTTTTTTAATGAGCAAATGGCCTCACAATATGAATTAGAACAAAACGGAACATTAGGAAACAATATCTTAGAGTGTTTATTGTTTTTTTAACAAAAAATACAGTGGAATTTAATCTTAATTAAAAGGAACTGAAAATAAACATGTACCTATAGCAAAAAACACGAAAAAAAGACTCACGACATTAAATACACTACATTTCTGTATGTCTTCCATCGCGTTCTATGCAGATAATTGTCCTTCTTAATACTTCTTTTATTGAGTTGCTGATACTCACAGGATTTATGTTTAAAATAGAGTTTCTAATAACAGTTTCTAGGTAATTCACGTCACGAAAAGGTCTTTGTTTATAAACGATTTGTTTTAAGTAACCCCACAAGAAAAAATCTAGTATATGAGTCTTCTGTAGGTGTTGTAGTTATTTTTAATGTGATGGGATACTTGGTTGAAGTCTTGAGATCGTCACATTCTTGACAAATGACTTTTCAAACAGTCCACTGGAAAAATTGTACAATTGTTATCATGGGTTGATAATTTCAGTAAAGGATCTATGTATTCATAATTTTTGAATTCGCTTTCATCGCCAGTTATCCTGACATATTTCAATCAAACATTTTCTAGGCTTCTCTACAGTAAATTGAGAGGAGCATACGTGAAAACTGGCTGAATGGGGATGTATATCCACAAAATTTGTGAAGTTTTCTTCCTTGTGGAATTGGCCGCGGTGGTAGTGCGCCCGACTCACGATCGGAAGATCGTGGGTTAGATTCTCGCCTCGACCAGATATTTTTCTCGGGAGAATTTATCTGGTGCAAGCTGAAATGATTCTGCAACCGTGTTAGGAATCACACGTTAAAAGGTAAGACCTCGTTAGTCCTTAGCTCGCACAAGTTCTCAACTTTCGAGAGTTGTCGTTCGTTTGGGGGCGACAGCTGATTACCGGAAAAACAGATTTTAAACAGATATATTTTTTACGAGGAATTTCCTACAGTAGGTAGCAGACAGATCTTGAATTATGTAGAATGTTTCTTTTATTTTTTGTCTCAATCTGTACTGGCTTCATAAATTATACACAGTATTGTTTTCATTCGTGTTTATGATAAACGTTGTTTTTCCTACATATTTTCAGTCATGAAATTTTTCAGAGTTCACTCAAAAAATTCTTCACTGATATAAAGGTAGTTAGACCATAGTCGGTCAAGTGATATTTCAATTTTCAATTTTTAATATGACGCTCGATGAGGCGTATTGGATCTTAAAACAAAAAACAAATAACCGTTGGTTTTTTATCTTCAATAGACAGTAAAAGTAATTTCACTATCGTAGTAACCGCATAACGTAATTTGTCCAACCGGTGCATCTACAAAAAATGGGATCACGACCGTGTAATTCCAGCAGGGACCAAACGCTTTGGGGCCAAATTATTCAAATGGGACTATGTTATCCTGTGATATCTAGGGATTTGATTTTTCGACCCAGTTCCGTAGCAGGACCACCACAAAACTCAATTAGGTCCGACAAATCGAATCCCCCAGCTATAGATGACGGACCCAAAAGGGTAATGTTCCTTCACGATGCGACAGATCAATATACACATCAAACTGCCAGTCATCTCTGATGGGTGCAGGACCGGCTTCGAAGAATTTGAAAAAATATATTTGTTTGAAGGTGATTGACAATGTTTCATGATGAATTTCACTAGTTCGGACTTTCATTGTCTACTATATGAAGAATATTCGAAAGTGAAAATATGTGAAATAATTAACAAAGAAATGAATAATGTACCAAAGCGATATCAGTTTCAGTTTCGTTAGCAACAACTCAACTGGTTTTTTTCATTATTATTCAAAAGAGTTTGATATTTGAATAGGTTCATCAATTCAATATATATATATATATTGAATCATGTACTGATGATAGTTAACTAATTTTTCACCAAATCCATTACACACAAAAGATGATAATGGACTATATACAGTAACGTAACTGGTAACTGAGTTGTTATCCAATTCAAAACAATCACTACTACGAAACAGCAGAACTGCAACACTCTACTTGACGCAAGTTTTTCTTTCTGGAAACAAAGTAGGTTGTAAAGTTTTCAGCTCTTTCTTTCAAGTACCATTTATTCCTTTTATGGTACTTAGGGCACGCATAAAATGGAGAATGTTTGCAATATTTTGAGACAAATCTAAGATCACTATGGAGATGATACCCAAATGTACATCTCAAACATATTGTTGGTCCACGTAAACGCATCAAAAATGTCATCAATGCATTGCATTTGTAGTCTCATTCATTGACTATTTTATGCACAATTACATTTATACTAAGTCAAGGAAGACATCGAAAATTTTGAATTTGTGGTACCCAAAGTAGATCAATAAATTTCAATATAGTCCGGTCAATTTAGACCTGAAAACAGTAACGAAATATCGAAAATTGCGACAGAGCTAAATTTTGGTGAAGACCTTTATTTTACGATAAAAAATGAAGATTTGGAAGTCTCAATCTGTCACATGAGCGCTTCAAAAGTTATTCGTGGTCAGAGTTCAAATTTTCAGTTTTTTGAGTTTTTCTCGAAAACTCTGGGTTTTATAAAAAATACCTCGAATCAAAGTTGTAGATCTTAAAATTCTCTATAAAAATGATTCCAATAACTTTTTCTGTAAGTATCACCGTTTCTGAGATATCGCAATTGTAAAAGTCACGTTGTTTGTAATATGCACACGTATCCACACCACCTGTGAGGTAGTGTACCCGGCGCATTCCACGAATCATCATTACGTAATTTTCACTCACAATACCTATCCAACTGCATGAAGATTATTCGGGTTGATAATGTTTATGGAGTGTAATTGACACTTTGATTTTTTTGATACTCTAATCTGATTCATACTCATAGTTAACTTCAACAATCACGTCTTCTGCGATTTCTTTTTCGTCTTCTTCCTCTTCTTCTTCTTATTTTGCCGGATGTTGTAGTATTGTTCCAGTTATTGTAGTTGTAGTCTCGATTTGAAGGTTCTTGTTTGAACAGTTGTCATTATACTATGGCAAATATTTGTACAGACTAAGTTTAAATGATCCAAATTATGACGTTTTTTTTTAGAATGACTTGTTCTAAAAAATATGACAACAATTCGATACTATCGTTATTTATTTTCTCAAACATTCTACCTGGTGGGGGGTACATCGTTATGTCAAACACACAAGATTGAATATCTTCTCGAACGATCGCTGCCGCAGCTTTCAAAATTTTCCTCCGTTTTTCTTTTTCATCCAAGTTTTTATTATTAAACCAGACTTGACTTGAATTGTCTTGGTAATTTTCTACAAAACAAATGAATGTTGATTTCTCGAGTTTCCCTGTAATAATAATTCTACTACCATATTTTAACTTCAATCGTACTCTTAGAATTCGGTTATTTAAAGCTACATTTTCACAAACATTCTTCAATTCATCTAAAGTAAACTGGCAGTCGTTACTATTTTCCAAAAATTCATAAATTTTCTCCATCATCGAGTTTACAGCCTCATTTTGTGGACGCCCAATTTTACCACCAGTATTAGGTCTTAGAAAAGACTTGTAACATCAACTATCATGGTATTTAGCATCAGCCGCTACTAAATCATTATCAAAATTAATACGATCAACAACAGCTTTTGATAAGTCATCAGAACGATCTTTAGCTAATTTCAACATAGATTCTTCAAATTTGAGAGGGATTTTGAGATAAGGACTTTCAAATTTTTATTTTCTGTGGTAAAATAAAGGTCGTCACCAAAATTCAGCTCTGTAGTAATTTTTGTTAATTCAATATTGTATAATGACCGGACTGATAAGGTAACATTCAGAACACATGATTAACAATTCAACAATATCTGAGAGGGACTCAAGTGAAAAAGTAATTGGAGATATATCATCATCATCGTTTATTTACACAAAAAGAAAAACAGTAAGCATAACAAGGCTATACATTTTGCAAATAAACATTGGGAAACCCACAGAAGCAACAGGTGTTGCTTGTGCGTGGTGTAAATAAATTTTTATAACTTCAGATACTAAAATTAATAATGAGTGGTGTAAATAAAATTTCTTACAAGTTGGAAATTGTCTTACGAGAGCGTAACGGTGAGTACTTTTTTTTTAATTCAAATAGAACATTTCAAATGGCATCATCAAATATTTGACCAATTTTCTCACGAGGTTGGCTTCTAATTAATTTATCGACCGCTTTTTTCAGATGTGAAAATGATTCTAGGGAATGTATGCTATCTGGTAGGGAGTTGAATACAGTTGGTCCCAGAAAATTATAGGACCTCTGACCTACATTCTTGGATGCATATGGTATGATATATTTATTTTTGTGGCGTGTGATATACTCATGGCTTGGCCGACTTAGTTTTCTCTTTTCCTTGAATTGATTTAGCACAAGTCTCTTATAAAATAATTGTCTTAAGTCGAACATCCCAGATTCCTCATACAACTTGTCACTACTATAGCGGAGAGACTTGTTCAACATTAGTGTTAAGAATTTCCTCTGTATTTCGTTTAATGGATACAGGTAAGTTTTGGATACTCCTCCCCATCCTATTAGGCAGTATGCCAAATGACTTTGTACAAGACTATAATAAACTATTTTTTTTGTTTCAGGTCCAATCTGTTGTTAAGTTGGCGGAACTTATAAGGAATAGTTCTTAATTTTTTCCCTAAATAATTTATATGGAAATTCCATCTCAAATGAGAATCTATTAAAACTCCTAAGTATTTTATATTTGTCGTTGAAGATATTCTGAATGTATTTTGAATAGTTATGAATTGATATTGTGGCAAGGAAGGAATATGATATTCAAAAGTCAATAAGCAGACGATAAAACTAATCATTTACATATCGTTGAATCATCAACATTGAAAATGAAGTGATAATGCATATTGATTTCAGGAAAATATTGTGAATGGTGAATGAATAAGATAGGATAGATGACTGATTGATTTTGTCGAGGAATTGTAAACAATATTTATCTCTTAATTCAATTAAGTTTTACTTTCACATATTGTCTATATAATCCAAACATCACGTTTTTCTTAAAAAAAATGTGGAACTCTTGACTGAGGTAGGAAAATACTAGAAGCAGATGAATAAGCTGTCATTTCTGAGAATTCTACATGATTCTGGAATCTACAAAGTTCAGGACTATGGATAACACAATCTGCAATTGAATTCCGGACCTGGATATATAAAGCTCTCAATTAGAAATTTGAATATCTCAGAAACACGGGCCGCCTATGACCGTATGAATAACAGCAAACTGGTCTGTGATGAATAACTCAATTACTAGAGCAAATAACCGGTGTCGGCTGGGCCTTACCTGCAATAATCATAAACTTACACACGTTTTAATGGAGTCCAATCTACATAAAGGCGATTGTATTCGACTTAATTATAATCAAACTGCGATCGATTTGCCAGCCCAACCTCAAACGGAATTAAATTGTCCACGCATTGTGGATGAAGTCGCAATGTATTGCGGAAGTTACTACAGGGCGACAACACGCTCTGGTGACTTGACTAAATGGGAGCAGATGTCGAAGTCTTATTTTTTGCTTACCTTTCAATTCATGGAATTCCTCACTATATATTTTCTTACAATGTACAAACCAAATCAACTCTCCCAAATTTTGTTTAAAAGCCATTTTCCGAGGTTTCTGGCCGTGATCTATAGGTTCTATGCATGACTTTTCGTCTACAACTGCGGTAGATATTATCAAATATGATGTAGTAACGGTCGCAATGCCCGAATTGTTGTTTCTATTATAGCAGTCAGTTAGTTTGGCATGTTTGGCAATACGGTCATTCATCACCTGTTTGAAGTTCCATTTTCAGATGATTCAACAGTAAGCTTTGCATGGACTGGTTATTAGTCATATTAGGAAACGCTACTTGAAATTCCAGAAATTCACATACGTTTTCGCTACCTGTTGAACATTTACTACAAAGTAAACAAGTGATGATTTTTCCAGCAAAAGATCTACAATCACAACACGAGATATACTGTATGGAATCATTCAATCCAGAGCGATCAGGAGTATTGATTCTGCTATTATTTTGCTCACGAAGAGTTTTCAACAAGAACGCCAAGAATTAGGAACAATCCACTTGTTATCCTAACTTTAAATACTCCAGGAAAAAAAGATACATTCTTACGAAACTGCAGCTGCATGAACAGGTGTTTGAGTTTGGTGAATAAGTAGGAAACATTCTCGTTCTCAATATGAACCCCTCTTGCCCTAAACTGTATGGCCTGACAGATAGATAGATATTTATTGGCTACGTTATATACATGAAATATTTGTAGCAAGTCAAATAGGAACATATTCACACTCGTGTTCTTGAAAAATTCATATAAATATATCCACACACACACATATATACACATATACATACATACATACATATATATATATATATATATATATATATATATATATATATATATATATATATATATATATATATATATATATATATATATATATATATATAAATATGCCCAAGTGTTTGTTTGGGGACATTTTGTTTCCACATCTGTGCATTTGGGGACATTTCGATAGTTTGAGGACTGTCCTCAAAGATTTTGTATACCCAACTGTTTGTTTGAGGACTCGGGCTATTTGGGGACATCAATTTTAATCATTTGAGGACACTATTGAGTTATTTGGGGACTTCTCTGATATTTGGGGACACATTCTATTTTCTTCAGAAAAATATTGAAAATGCATGCATGTTTACAAAAAGTCATATTAATTCATTATATACCTAGTATTAATTCGAAAATTGCGATGAAGTGAATATTACAAATAAGGGTGAAAGTTGGAATCTTTCCGGTTATGTAGTCCTACTAAAAACTGATTCTCCGATTCTTATTTTTCAACTGCAGTATATTTGAGGACTTTTGCGGACAAAATGTGTTGTTCCCACATCATGTTGTCTCGTGGGACAATTATCAAGTTACGTGCTTGAACTTTCTGTAAAGATTAGTTTAATGAAAAAATCTATTCCTGTTCAACATCGCTGCTGCACTAAAAAACTTTATATAATGAAATTTCTGTTTTGATTTTGCCGTCGAGTTATCTGTTTTGCCCTACTATTCTTTTTCGTGCAGTTCTGGCCACTCTGGCTGAGCACAATACAGAAAGAGAAGAATAAAATGTTTTATCTTTATTCTAAAATCGGATGAAAAAATATGGAAGTTGTACAAGGGGCCGCTCAAAATGTAATTTCACTTTTGTTTACTTCTGTAGGGTGTTTTATAGTCGGCGCTGTTTGCAGAGTAAGAACAGGTAGGTAATTTTTGGAAAAGGGGTATCAAAGTAGACTTTGTGGAAAAACATACCTTATTATTCTAATTTGTTTATTGACAAGGAAAATGCGATGTGAGACCACGCTCAGGTTTATAGAAACTGTCGAATGAAATTCGACACATTTTTCGGTTATGCATACAGTAGGAAAAGATCATGCGACACAATTTTCGATACATTTCTTGCAGAAATGATTGATTACTAAATTATTATTTTCAATAAAATATGCGGTTTAGATGAGTAATATCTACCCAGCAGGTAGCTAATATTGATGTGTGTCCCAGGAAATAGAGTAGGTATTAGTCAGAAAAGACATATGTGAGTATTAAAACACAATGAACATAAAAAAGGAGGATAGCATTTATTAGTTGCCCCATTTATGGCCGAGTGTCCAAACTAGTGATCCTTTAGTGGGTTTGAAACAATGATGAAATATGGTAGAATTAAATTTGTGGTAAAGGCGACAAAATCATTGTTCTTTCGGTTCTATTGAATGTGACATCAGAATTTTTTTGAAGAAAATAGAATTGAAACTTTCTATGTTTTTTACCACTTTTATTTGTAACTAACGTTACTGCAGTTCCGTCCTATAAGGACATTTTCGAACTTATACATTGAACTCATGTATAACTAATGTATAAGTAAGGTATAAGTTCGAAAATGTCCTTATAGAACGAAACTGCAGTAACGTTAGATACAAATGAAAGTGGTAAAAAACTTATACATGAGTTTAATGTATAAGTTTGAAAATGTCCTTATAGGACGAAACTGCAGTAACGTCAGTTACAAATAAAAGTGGTAAAATACATAGAAAGTTTCAATCCTCTTTTCTTCATTATGATTTCCTACCACGTAGTAACGGCTACATCCATCATTTATGGATAGAATTTTTTAGTGATAAATATGAGAAAACTGTATCAGGAATAATTTCTGATAAATTAATGTATATAATTCATCCTAAAATGAATTGGAATGCAGAATAAATGAATGAGGAATATTTTGAAATAACATCATATGAAAAAATAAAATACCTTAGGAATATGTACATACGAGCGTTTCTATTGTAAATGCAATATTTTTTGCTTTGAGTGGGATAAACGATATTGTCGCCATCTATTTCAGGTTTCTTCCACCATGTCCTCTAATATGTCTGATTGCACCTTTGTATAATAGATGGTGCAAAAACACCATAGCGAAATCTATTAAAACGATATATTTATAAAGCTGAGAGGGAATCAAAATACCTAAGTATTTAGTATATATACAGAGATAATACTGAAATAATATATAATATAGTATAAAGAAAATAATGTATGATAATAGTGAATATATTATTGAACATAATACACATTACAAACAATAAATAATAAAGACATTTATAAAATGAAAACAGTAACAATTAGGTAGGTAGCAGGTACGCACGATGTAACAATTTATTTCAATTCATTTCATCATTAGTATTAACCTCAGAATAATAATAAGACATAGAGTTGCCATGCTTATACCAATACAATGCATGTATTTGAAACGGGTATCCGACTATCCTTTTCTGTACAACATTTTGGCGAGGGGGGTTGGCGGGTAATGAGAGGTTATGGAGAGTTTATTTACATTTGAAGTAAGTTAGACCATAAGAGAGTGGCGGTTGGTTTAGTTGATAAACGGAGGGATATTATATATTTATAAAATAAATCATTTCAAATAGTTTCTACAGAAAATCTGATTTATTATTAATGATTATGGAAATGGGGCCAATTTTTCTACCACCTACTAGATTTTTATTTATGTCTGGCTTTTTAATAAAGCACGTGGTTTACTGGGTTGAAATCAAATTAGTTCGAATGAACTAATTCATAACAATGATAAATGTTAATTTCAAAAGTAATGAAAAAATGTAAACTTCATATTACAAAAAAGTTCACAATTATCATGGAATTGAAAATAAACTGTGAAGGTCGGCAGAAATTCTTGCAGGTCGGGTCTCTCAGACATGAATCTCAACCAGAAAAATTTTCCAACTCCACCCAAAAATTTCACAATTCTCAAAAAATAGAAAATACATTTTGCAGATCGGCAGAAATTCTTGCAGGTCAGGTCTCCCAGACATGAATCTTGACCTGGTTAATCATTTCCACAAAAAAATTCCAATCCCCACCCTTTCAGTATTTGAAATTATGATAAAGCGGCAGTCAGTATCGAATCTAGGACACCAGAACCGAAAAGTAAACGCTAGTCTTTGCAACAGGTCGCCGTTGGGACGTTTGTTATTTTAGATATACAAGGTTTGAATTGGATTCCATAGATGTCATTTTCGTAACCGGGGATGTCCATGCATTGTGAATCAGATTTCAAGGGGTACCTAATAATTGGGTTAATCTCGAAGCATCCTGGAAGACAAAATATATAAAACACCAAAATACAAGATTGAAAATTCATGCGAAAATATTAAAAATAACTAATTGAGTACTCAACTTTTATGACGTGGAATTAACCAAAAAAAATATGAATCGTTATGTAATAATCATCTTTTGATGATGCAAACTTGGTTAGCGAAAGGCGAGTTTTAGTCCTCTCCTAATTATACTAACTTGGTTAGCGAAACGCGCGTCGAGACAAGCGCTCTGGTTATAATTATTTTACGCCAGAGATTCCAATTCTACCTATTAATTTAATATTTGTCAATGTAAAAAACTGGCAAAAACGGTGAATCATCTGAAGATGTCAAATCACTCCTATCAGTACTGTTAAAATGAAGAGCTTATCTGACAACGCTCATCTACTGAAATGCATGAAAAACCGTAGTTGTCTTTAGACACTTGACACTTTGTTTTCCAAGTTCTGCGATTTCGATATGTGGTTCCGTTATATTTCTATTTTTGATGGTGTATTATGGTAGCAAGCTATTTTAGGTAGGAAATTGATTAATTTCAAGTTTCAATATTCAAATAGTTGAAACATATATTAATTTATAATTCTAACATTTCTTTAAAAATTACTATAATTTATTTACTTTATTGACACCTCTGAAATATTGGAAGAGGTGTATCTACAATCAAAATGGACGATTTACTCAACAGGTGGGTAATACATGATTTTCATTTCTTTGGTAGCTAATATGAGAAAGTTGCAATACAAATATTTTTTTTACTGTCTCGATTCATCATATCACAGTTAACAATATGTACTGAGAGTACCAACATTGTGTATCATGGTAGTTGGGATTGGGATTTTATGAAGTCAATAAGTCATTACATTTAAATTCAGTAATAATAGAAAACATTTGGAGGAAGTAATGAAATATATAAAAAGGAAAATTAGAAATTGTAAGTGAATAAAAATAATTTTTGGAAAAAAAAGCTTTTTGGCGTTCTGCTTCTCCATCTTTTTACAACTTCAAAATAAAAGCCTACAAAGATGTGTTGATCAGCCCTAAGACCTATTTTTAATGAAATTGTATCCGATTATCAATTGAGTACTACTGTTATAACTTCCCATCCAGGTTATGGAATAGGAAAAATTATTTTTGTGTGATTCAAAGTTTATATGTTTGAAGTTGTATTGAATATGCTTCTTCTTCCAGTTTGTATCTGAAAGAATATTCTGTGCATGATCTACATATCTTTTTAAGCGTTTATTTTGAAGTTGGTAAAAGATGGAGAAGCAAAATGCCAAAAATCTTTTTTCCCAAAAATTGTTTTTATTCAAAGTTATATTCCAAATAATTACTGGATGTGACCAGTTTCAATATTCCTTTTCATATATTTCATTACTTTCTCCAAACGGTTTTTATTATCACATAAAATCCCATACGTTTATAGGGAGCCCATACTAAAATTTTCTAGAGGGTATTGATACTTTTATTTGGTACAACATATAAAATATAATCATCCACAAATCTGATAATAATCTCAATATTTAGATATTTTGGTGTAGCCAATAAAAATGTGTAGAGTACAAAAATTACAATTGGGAAACATCGACAGTATGTCACGCTTTTCAAGAATCCATTCATATCTCAGTTACTGAAACTGCAATATTTTCCAAAATTTAAAACCTTTGGTACACCTTTGAACTCTTCAACCAGTGAATGAAATAATTCATTGGAGTGTTGTTTTAAAGAAGGGTTGTTTTTTTTGTGAAAATATTGTGATACTATTAGAAATACTCCAGGAATATTTCAGGGTAGGAGACAATGAAAAGAACAGAATGATACGTAATGGTTAAGGACCAGCCTCTTATTCTGAAACACAATGTTATATATAGGTATATATATTATAACATTATTGATAAAACTACTCGGCACATACAATTACATAATGTTGGTACTCTCGGTAAATGTGGTTACCTGTGAAATCATGAATCAAGACAGTAATAAATATTTGCATTACAACTTTCTCATATTAGCCACCAAAGAAATGAAAATCTTTTATTACCCACCTGTTGAGTAAATCCTTCATATTGATTTTAGTAGTGTCCATGAAGTGAATAAATTATAGTATTTTCTAAAGAAATAAAAGAATAATAAATTAAAATCCGTTTCAATTATGACCTGAATATTGAAACCTGAAATCAATTCATTTCCTACCTGCAATAATTTGCTACCATAAGCATAGCATCACAGACAACAATATAGCGGAGCCACAGAATCAGAATCGCAGAACACGGAAACACGAAGTGTCTATAGACAACTGCGGTCTTTCATGCATTTCAGTAGATGAGCGTTGTCAGATAAGCTCTTCATTTTAACAGTACTGATAGGAGTGATGGGACATCTTCAGATGATTCGCCGTTTTTGCCAGTTTTTTTACATTGAAAAATATTAAATTAATAGGTGGAATTGGAACCTCTGGTGTAAAATAATTCCAACTAAAGCACTTGTTTCGACGCCCATTTCGCTAACCAAGTTGGTATTATGAGGAAGTGACTAAAACTCACGTGTCGCTAACCAAGTTAGCATCATCAAGAAATGAGTTAAACTCGGGAGTCATTAGGAGATGATCAAAACCTGCAGTTTTAGTTATCTCCTGATGATGTTCACTTGATTAGCGAGACACGCGTCGAGACAAGTGCTCTAGTTCTGGTTGCTGTTTACTTTGTGAATCAAAATATTTTTTGTACTATAAAGTGTAAATTTTCTATTTACATGAATAAACTGTTAGAATAACTGATTTCCATCAATAATAACGCGTCTTTACGAAATTTTCCCTTTTTGATGAATTGCATCGCCTAAATCGAAATAAATTATCGAGAGGACTGTTGAGAATTTTGACACTAATAGCATTATTGCTTGTCAATGCATGCAATTTTTGAATTTTTTTCAATAACATTTATTGACGGCAAAAATTGTTTAACCCTACAAAAGGTTTACAATACGCAGCGTATTTTGTAATGAAAGTAAACATCAAAATTGAATTTCGATACGATACTTCATCACATAGGAAACTTGTTTATAAGAAGCCCAACGTGTATTGAAAGAAATATAGCAATGATATAAAAATTTTAAAAAAATGTTGAATATAATTCAAAATCTATTATTTCAAATTTCTTTGGAATCTATAAATTAAATGTTTCAGTATTGCTGTCAATTTTATTACCAGCAATAATTCCTTTATGATAATTACTATCTATTCAATGTTTAATGCGATTTATATTCAGATTTTATATAATTGATTGAGTTGAATTGATTCACTGATTTTTTCCACATTACAAAAAAGAGAAATCATCCTATCATTAAGAAATTTTATAAATTTGTACATAATGCATTGGTAAAGATTTTTCACGCGATAATTTATCTCTGCTACAACTGAAGTACTAACAATATGTTCCATAAATTTGTTTGAAAGAATTTTTCCTATTCTCAATAATTTGAGTATAATCAATGAAATCACTTCAGTTTGTGTTAGAAGTAGATCTCTTTATCTATTTTAGTTATCGAAGTCAATGTTCTTTCTTCAATGCCCAGATGGCAGTCATCGTATCCAGTGCTGCCAGATCAAATTTGTTGAATAGTTAGGAACATTGGTATGTTTAAAAACAATAGGGTACATTTTTATTTTCACCAATGTGTTGTGGTGGAACAGCGGTATGTCCAAAAATTCGTTTTTATTTTCGTGCGCATTTTCAGGTTAGCCAACTACATTCATTTTTATATCCAAATACTTGTTCCACCAAATCATGACATTTCCACCAGCTGGAGAGGTTGTAGTGAGACTGGTGAATTGAATTTTAATTAGCTTATTTTCATCCTCTGAAAAACTTGATAAATCGAAAGAGCTGGAAGAAGCAGTACAATGTTTCATTAGCAAAAGTATGCAAAACATTTTTATTTTAAATAATATGTTTTTCCCTTTCAGTTTATATTTTTTATTGTACCAGCAAAAATACACCAAAGTGTTCTTTTAATTTTGATTGAAACATGCTTGATTTTATTGAATATTACATTTGATATATCCACTAATTCCCACCAAAACCACATTTATTCGATTTTTGGTGGTTTTGGTAGGAATCAGATTTTGAACATTTCAAGGTTATTTTCAATATAATAACAATTTGTTAAACCCACCTTCAGCATCATTTATTGAATATTATATCAAATAATAATTTCCTGAATAAAACTATAGTCTATTTCAAAAGAGTGTAGAGTAATAAATCATGAAGTGTCATAAAATTTGCCTGAATTTCGTTGTCGTCCATGGGCGTAGGCAAATCTTAGGATTATTAAACTTAATAATTAAAGTAAATTAAAAATTACAGACATAGATAATAATAAAAGGCCATTTTTGGGAAGTAATTTGGTCTAAAACTAAGTACCTACATGTATTTAGGTAAGTAAAATTTCTTAAAAAAAGATTAAGATTAATTTTAGTGGTTCTTGTAAACTTATTTAATATGCAATTTGGGTTCATATACTTGAGCATGATTTCTCAAAAAAGGGTTAACACTTAGTTCCGAGGTGCCATGTCATTATAATAATCCCTTTTTGACCCTGCCCACCAATCATGCAATACCTATTAAACCCAGGTAATTAAGAAAAAGGGTTTAAATATATTGTAATGGTGTCTTAAACATTCGAGTTATAATAGTAATTGTTACTACACCAATTAAACGTACAGTGATATTGTGATATAGAAATAGTGAAAAAGTTATAAAATGGGGACATTTACTCCAAAGAAAAGAAGTGTAAAAAATTCTCCGCTATCTGTTTGCGAAAAAGTTATAATTTTAAATGTACATGATTGCATAAAATACGATCACCCTAGTTTGTCTGTGCAAGAAAGTGTTGAGCGATGTGCCCGAATGACTGGAATTGGACAGTCCACGATTTTTAAATTATTGCGAGAAAGAAAGATATCAGGCCAGGTAAGTCCATGCAAGAGAAAATCAGGAAGACCAATAAAAATCTTAGATGAAGACACCAAATGTGACATTCGAAGAAAAGTTCATTCGTTTTATTTTAAAAAGGAAATACCCACTCTTGAAAAAATATTTATCGAGATAAGCCAAGATAACGATATTCCTTTGATATCCAGAAAACTTTTATGGAAAACTTTAAAAAGTATGAATTTTGCCTGGGAAAAGCACAATCGAAAGGCACTATTACTGGAAAGTGATGAAATTGTTTGCTGGAGACGAAAATATTTGACAACTATAAAGCAGTACCGCAGAGAGCAAAAGAAAATTTTTTATCTTGATGAGACGTGGAAACACGAAGGTTATATAGTCAAAAAAATGTGGCAAGATAAAAATATAACAAGTTCTCGCCAAGCTTTCATAGAAGGCCTTTCGACGGGTATTAAAGTGCCTTCGGGAAAAGGGAAGAGGCTTATAATTGCTCACATTGGAAGCGAAGACGGATTTTTAAAAGAAGGTTTGTTAAGCTTTGAGTCGTGCCGGACGGGAGATTATCATGAGGACATGAATTCGGATGTCTTCGAAGACTACTTCGGGGAAATGTTAAAATTTCTTTCAGCTGATTCGGTCGTGGTTATGGATAATGCAAGCTACCATTCAAGGCGCTTAGAGAAGGTACCAACTTCAGCTTGGAGAAAGCAAGAAATTATTAACTGGCTGTCAAATAAAGGTATTCAGTTTGAGACGAATTCAGTAAAGAAGGAACTACTAGCCATAGTAAAACAACATAAATCTCGCTTCATGAAATATGCCGTAGAAGATGTAGCAGAAAAGTATAAAGTAACTGTGCTGCGCCTACCGCCATATCATTGCGAATTAAATCCTATAGAACTTATATGGGCACAAGTTAAAGGATATGTTGCAAGGCACAATACCACATTTAAAATGAAAGATGTCAAGGTATTGTTTGATCAAGCCATTATGGAAATCACATCAGAAAACTGGCAAAAAGCAATCCAGCATGTTTTAAAAGAGGAAGATAAAATGTGGGAACTGGACAACTTGGTCGATCAGGTGGTTGGCCCTATAATTATAACACCAGGGGATGATGACAGTTCTTCGGATGAAGACTATACTGATGTAGAATAATTTAATTGAATTGTAAATATACTGTAGCGGGATAAGCAATCTGGACAGAGACCAGTGTATCAGTGACAGTGACACTTTTGCTTAGGTTAGGGTTTAGAATTAAGGGTAGTCTGAATAATTATTTTCTCGGAAGGTTCTCGAAAATTGTACCTAGTAATCTCTAGAACATTCAATTAGGGTATAAATAGAGTGTTGTTAAACGTTAAGGGAAGTTCACAGTTTTAGTATTGTTCAAGTGTCAAATTGTAATAACGTATCCAGTAAAGTTCTTGTCGTTTTTGTGAATAAATTGATTTAAAGTCCCCACAAGTGTTTCAATACGTAAAGTTCGTTCGTGTGTGTTTGTGAGTATTTCCCGATTTCGGTTCGTATATATTTTATTGTTACATTTTATATTTTTTTAATAACACTGTTCTGCTGTATTAAATTTTTATTTCCTATAATATAATTTTTATGAATGCATATTCTTTTGGCAATTATCCCACTAGCGCGCCTCTGGCTCAGTATTTATCCGTCGATAACAATGGACAAATCCCTTAAAACAGGGTGATACCTACCTGCTCTTTATGAAACGACATAATTTTGCAATGCGGACTAGGGAAGTGACAGAATTTATTGACGGATCACCCTGTAGCGCTTTTGAATACTTAATGAGATTTTATTACTCTACACTCTTTTGAAATAGACTATAACTTCTGAACAAATTATTTTTATTTTAAAAAAATAAATGGAGGCGGTTTCTATCTATATAACTGAAACTCTGGTAATCAGAATCAGAGATTTAGGAATCCTGATTTTTGTGTATATGTTACTATTTTAATGTGTCCATATGAAGGGTCTATTTTCGAAAGATCGCACTACTGTCAACATATATACTCAATTAAAAGAAAAAAATAAGAAAGTTAGATATTTGCTAATACAGGAATAGAAAAATTATATGTAATAACCAAAGTGAAATCATCTTAGTTACACTCTAAATGATACATAATTAGCTTATTCCGTTTAGTAATCAAACAAACCTCTTAAGACCTAGTCAATCCTTCTTCTGTTTTTTTTTAGTCATTGCTTTGGTGCACTAGTTAGTTCACACAAGATTCAAGGATTGACTAGGTCGTTAATCCTTCTTCTGTTTTTTTTTTAGTCATTGCTTCGGTGCACTAGTTAGTTCACACAAGATCCACCTTTTTAGGGTTGTCTTTTCTATGGAAATGACAGCTGGTTGACAGAGAAACCTATTTCAACCAGAAAAAAATATTTGTATGTTTTGTAAAACAGGAGTGGTTATTGGTACTGGTTGACATATTATTCCGACAGAATGATCAAAACTCACAAACTTTTTATAGAAGGCTTAGGTACTAAATATGGCGGCATGAACAACATATACTCTCATTAAAACAATGTGAAATACCTTATAAAGTTTTTCGAGGATGGGGTTGATTCAAAATTACCTATCGTGTAAATAGGTATATTTTCCTATTACTTGAATAATTAACAAACAACACCATGAATTATTACCTTCTGATCTTTAATCCGACAACACCGCTTGTGGTACATAATTCTCTTCTTTTACATGCTTCATTAGTGCCTATTAGGTATAAGTTTATAGTACATTTGTGATACTTAAGTTATATACAACTGAATCAATTTCTATTATGAATAAATTTATCGTATTCTCAAAAAAGCTTGTAATACATAAAAATACTAATTATTTAATTTTTCATGTAATTTCATGACATTTTGTGAAAAAATGTATTTGCCGGGTGAGGTCATCTGTTTAAAACAAGGTTAATAATGTGTCGTCATCAGAATTTTGGACTTCGCTAGTATACATCAGAAGAGTTACTTCACGACCTTCAATTGTTAGTACTAATAATCTCGTAGATTACCTTCATGTCGTGAAACAACCTGTTATATCGTGGGTACCTACCTACCTCATTACCACCGTATACATTTTATAAATGTCTTTATTGTTTGTGATGTATAATGTGTATTATAGTGACAATTATATTCACCAGTATCCTATTATACATTATTTCAGTATTATGATTCCTCCTCAACTTTACAATGATATCTTTATTATAGATTTCGCTAAGTGTCTTTGCACCATCTATTATTCAAAGATGCAATCAGGAGGAATGCAGCCACTAGAAGTACCACTAGAGGGCGTCGTTA
The DNA here is from genome assembly GCF_025532065.1 of Leptinotarsa decemlineata. Lineage (NCBI taxonomy): Eukaryota > Metazoa > Arthropoda > Insecta > Coleoptera > Chrysomelidae > Leptinotarsa > Leptinotarsa decemlineata. The sequence goes on from NW_027412747.1 coordinate 19,619,214, forward strand.
ACGAAAGCTGTACTAGATGGCGTTTATACTACTCAAGCAAAAAATACTGACTTTAATTCCAATTTCAATTCCCATACTCGCCATTTGTTTTTGCTATATTTTCAAATTATTCATTTCATTGAAGTCTAAGGTCCGAATAGAAATCGATCTTCGCTATTAGTTTACCGAATAAAATTTACTTTTTTTAAAACTTTACACATAGTCGAAGACACCTGTCGTATATTGCCTATTGAAATATGTTAAAGGCTATTTTTAATTAAACATTTTTGTATCTATTTTTTCATCATCCTTCGCCCACTTGTTTACCAAACAAAACCTGTCAAGATGAAAAATTTAAATCAAACAAGCAGGTGAATGCACCCATATGTTTACCAATCGAAATATATATCAAAACCGTTCAAGAAATAACCACTGCCAGTCTTTAAAGTTGGAAAATCAAAGTTAAGGTGTGCGAGAGAGAATTTCGAATGTTCTACCCAATGTAATAAAAAATAACGGGTCCGTTAAATGAAATAGATAAACTTAGACCTATATCATAATATAAATACCTACCTACTGGGGAAAAAGTGTTTTTAAGTGATTCAAGTGAATCTACAATAGATTTTAACGAGGAATGATCAAACAAGTTTCTTGAAACTGATTTTTCAAGGGCTAGTTGGAAAGTGGGGTCAGTTTATAGATAAAAGGCAATCTATTTTCAGTGATAAACGTAGAAAGTGTCAATGTAAGATGTTTTTGGCATGTAATTAGAAAGTACAATTCATTCACAATCATATATTCCTATCTATATATCATTCTATTTGATGTCACAATATTAGCTGGGCTCGATGTAGGTGCGGCAACTCTGGCATACTTGTATATTACTATTGATTACTGGATTAATATGGACATCCAAATTCTTGTTTGTTTATACCGGTATAAACTTGTGCGGTATAAGCTTATACCGGTATAAGCCTACAATGTCCCCAAACAAACACTTGAGCATATTTATATATATATATATATATATATATATATATATATATATATATATATATATATATATATATATATATATATGATGAGCTGTTTTCTCGGGTTTCGCTCCGTGTTCTGTGACAGGACTTACATCGGCCAGACCAACAGACGAATCAACATTCGCAAAGATGAACACAAACTAGCAGTGAAGGGAAAAGTCACCACGTCTTCTCTCTTCCAACACGTACTTCAAACAGGACATAACATCAATTTCGACAACACAAAAATGCTAGCAAGCAACGAAAACTTTTACTCACGAACAATCAGAGAGGCAATCGAAATTGAAAAACGACCTAATAATATGAACAAGAGGGATGAGGCGCAAAGATTACCATCAACATGGAGATCCGTTTTATCACTTCGCACAAGCAATCAGACTGCTCAACTTCAGAGGCAAAACTCGGTACATGACAATGCAGGTACAAAAACAGAGACAGGAGAGGCAGCTCAGATAATAAGACCAAAACAGGTAGTCGAGCAAACACAGGTAGTGGCAGCAACGCAGGTAAATGGAAACATCCATCCCTATAAATTGAGACACAGAGTTCGAATTAATCAGTCTAGTTGAAAAAACCAGACATCACCAGAAGATGGCAAATAAGACTTTGCCGAAACGTTGTGAAAATAATCCTTATGGGGAGAAAATACACAGAACACGGAGCGAAACCCGAGAAAACAGCTCATCATACTTTATCCGTGAGAATCTTCGAGTTAACATATATATATATATATATATATATATATATATATATATATATATATATATATATATATATATATATATATAAAGTTTGCTGGTCCTAGTTTCTTAATTTCCGCTGGTAGTTTATTATATATATCCAAATCGAGCGAATTTTTTTTTTGATATTCCTAGTCTAAACCTCCTATTCAATAGAGAATCACCATGCCTAGTGTTATAATTATGGTTTGAACTATTTGTGGAAAAAGTGTGGCAATTTTTATGGATCTCTAATAAACATTGAAATATAAATATAGAGGCAACTGTCATAATTCCTAATCTTATAAAATGAGATTTGCATGAATCTCTAGGACCCAATCCTACAATGATTCTGACCGCACGTTTCTGCATCACAAAAATCCTGGAAGTATGGATAGAGTTACCCCAAAGTAAAATTCCATAAGTCAGGTGGATATGGACAAGAGAAAAGTAGGAAATCATGAGTATATCTGTGCTGACAGATCTTTTCAGTCTTCGCATGAGAAAGAGTTGACAAGCCAGCTTCTTCGAAAGAATATCAATATGATGGGACCATTTAAGTGACTGGTCTAAAGTAATACCTTATAGCTTCACAGACTGATTACTGTTAGATGAAAAATTGGGAGAAAAAATCAATTCCTGTGTTTTTGATTGGTTTTGTGTCAGACCATTCGGTATTAACCATTCATCGATCTTTTCAATCAAGGTTTCATCCTTCTGTTTCAAATTGACAAGATTCGAGTCCGAGAAATAAAATGTAGCATCATCTGCATATAAAAGCCCCTTCACAAACTTAAGGTGATCAAATATATCATTGATATAAATAATGAACAGAAGTGGTCCTAGAACCGATCCTTGAGGTACACCACAAGTGATATCCCGAAATGAAGAGGGTACAGAGTTCAGATGAACTGTTTGACTACGCCCTGTGAGGTAAGATTTGAAAAATGTTAAAAACACATAAAGAGGATAACCCCATAAGACCGGTATTTTCGTATATAAATAGTCCGGTAAGAAAACTAGGAATACGTCTCAACAAGTTGTTCAAAAATATTACCAATTTCGTCCCACCTCACAGCATTAAAAATTCACTGACTTTAGTAGAAAACATAAGGAACCAAACCACGCCACATAATTCAATTTTAGTTTCAGTCGATGTAAAGAGTATGTTCTCCAACATCCCATAAACCGAGTGTAAGCCCCTAATTTCAGTCATATTAGATCAAGCCAAAGTAGACCGTATCACTTCCTTTGAAGTTTTAACAGCTCTTGATGTATGCCTGAATCAAAGCTACCTACAGTTCAACAACAAATTCTATAAACAGGATTCAGATTTACCAACGGGCTCACCCCTAAGTCCACTTTTGGCAGACATATTTATGAACAACTTGGAGACCACTATAGTAAACTCCGACCTGGGTAAAAACCTTTACATTTTTGGTACAGATATGTAGACGTACTATGTAGATGTACTACACGACAGCTGAACCAATTTATGACCTTCATGAACAATATCAATGGCAACATTCAGTTCACACTCGAAACAGAGATAAAGAAACAGATAAATTTCTTAGACCTGGCCATTACACACAATCAGAATAAATTCGAGTTCAATGTTTATCAGAAAGTCTAGCTATACAGATATCACCATTCCAAGCGATTCTTTCCATCCAGTCAGTCATAAATTAGCAGCCTACTATTCAATGTTCCACAGAGCATTCTCACCGCCTTTGTCTGCAGACAATCTAGCTAGGGAAATTGATACAATTACGCAGATAGGTCATAATAATGGTTTCAACGCAGATACAATCCAGAAGTTAATCAGGAAACAAAGCTGGAAATTCACTTACAGATTAATATATCCTCTGGTCAAAGAACCAGAAATCAAGAAATGGGTAACGCTAACAAATTTTGGAAAAAGAACAGAAATAATCGCAGGTTTCTTCAGAAAAAACAATGAGGTAGTAGCATTCAGACCACATGCCAGGTTATCTCATTTCCTTTTCAATGCCAAAGATAAGGTCGACAAGTTGGAAAAATCTGGAGTTCATGAGCTTAAGTGTCCGGAGTGTAATAGTGTTGATGTGGGACAATGCGGACGAAATTTCCAAAAACAGTCTGCTGAACATGAAAGGTCCTTCAGACTGGGAAAAAATGATTCGACGTTTTCAAACCATTCCTTGACATGCAACCACAAGTTTCCAAATGTAAACGATACGGAAATTCTGCACTATGCAAGGAAGGGTTGCAAACTCAATTATTTAAAATCCTTGGAAATTCACAAGCATAAACATTGCGGGTACCAGTTAAATGACCAAATCGATTCAATTCAGTCTCCGGTTTTCAAATTGGCACATCCGCATTGTGAACTGTAAATTCAGGTTCTCAATCAAGTACCTGAATGGTATATATTGGCGAATGTAAGGAATCATTGTTAGTTCATTGTATAAGTTTGAGAATGTCCACATAGGACGAAACTGCAATAACGTTAGTTACAAATAAAAGTGGTTAAAAACATAGAAATTTTCATTTCTCTTTTCATTCTCGTTCTCGTTCATCATTAAAATCTCATTCTCGAAATTCTCCGTCATGAATAATACTTGTAAAATGCCATTCATGTAGCAAGTGTTTCCTAAATTATATAATCCAATTTTATTCTCAAGTTTTTCAGGACAACTCTCTACTGATTCTTAAGGAAAAACATGTTTCACAGAATCTGCATGAGAACCATTTCTCAAGCTGCAATCGGGATATTAAAAAAATGAGAAATATCACACCTTACCCAGAGATTTCTCTTTATTGTCGTCAGCTACGCCACTGAACGAATATATACAGAAAGTAAAATTATTGTGGGATTTAGGATTAATTGCGGCTCCGTACCCAAAGCGGTCGCTTTGGGAACATTCGTTTTGATAATTGCTTTCTGAACACTTCACAAAATCGCGGCTTTGATACTCAGAATGAAATTTCTTGGTTTATTGAAATTACGAATGGATAAAGGTGGAAATTAATTATGAAAATATCCCGGGTTCGAACTGAATAGTTCAAGTAACCTTCATTTCGCATCATATGTTCAGCGAGAAGGGAGAATTTAGTAATGGAGGAAACAAAGAATACCTTGTTCATATAGATGTTACGATTATCATTTATGACACTCAATAATTTATAGCGTTGTACGATATCGAAAGAAAAACCTTTTATAGGTTAGGTTAGGTTAGGTCCAAAGTGGGTGGGTTTATTTGACCTCCACCGCAACCCGCTGGAGTTTATTGTGGGTCACACCTATTCACACTCGACCAATTAAAACAAGATTTTTTAACGGAGCCGATTAGTTTGTATGGTGAGTGATATTTCAGGTCAGATGGTAAGTTTGGTATCAAGCTTCGAAGGATGAATAAGCGCCTCGGAGTGAGCCAATCCCGCAAGATTCTGCCAGAAGTCCATAAATCTTCTTGCCATCCAGGTATTCAATCTTTGTTTGGCAAAGCCAAAAGCGATGCCAATGACAGGTTCTGGTATGATGAAGCTGTTTGCAGCACCCTACTTTGCAAGGGAATCAGTAGCCTCATTGCCTTCCGGGCCAGTATGGCCAGGAATCCAGACTAGAGACAAACTGTTGAGTCTTTCTATCGGGGAGAGTCATTTGCTACCAATTTAGATGTTGCTAGGTAGGAGCCAAGAGTTTCCAACGCCGCTTGACTGTCCGTGAATCTTTTTATTGACTTGTGTATGATGTTGGATTCTTGCAATATCTCCGCACACAATTCAATAGCGTGAATTTCCGCTTGAAATACAGTCGCATAAGTTCTAAGGCAGGTTGATATCTCTATCCTGGGTCTGCGACTGAAAACACTTGCACCAGAACCGGAAGTTGTTTTCAATCCATCTGTGAACCAACAACTATTCACTCTTAATATTTCTTTCTCCCGGAGGATCCAATCCTCTCTACTTGGAAACAGTACTATATAAGGCAGTTCATAGTTGACATAACGTCAAAGATCATTTCCAGAATGCTGTGGCTTCCAGTGTCAACCGATAGTCTGTTGCACTCTGCATTTAATTGATTTGTGCAATTGGCAATGACCACAAGTCTATATGCAGTCTAGCTAGCCCCTCCCTCCAGAAAAATGTGAATAGGAGGTAGATCTAGAAGAATCTTCATGGCTGCTGTCGGTGTGATACTGATAGCACCACTAATGGCCAGATAAGCCTGTCTCTGTAAGCCAGAGAGCTTTGCCTAGGCCGATTTCTGTAAAGCCTTCGGTCAACAGGCAATTGCACCATAAGTGATCATTGAACTGACAATCACCACAGAAATCCAATGGATTTGTTTGGAACCTAAACCCCAAGTTTTATCATAAAATCTTCGACATGTCCATAGGGACAGTCTGGTTCTGTGTAAAACTTTTTCCAAGTGAGCGTTCCAGGTGAATTTTGTTTCAAGGACAATGCCAAGATATTTCACCTCCGTTCCAAATGGAATGACCTCACCATTGGGGGAAAGTTGCGTTAGATCGTCTAATTTTCCTCTCCTGGTAAAGGGGATTATCACAGTTTTGCTGGGGTTGACAGACATCTGCTCCCCCGGGCACCAACTGTGAGCAACGCTTATCGTGCTTTAGAGGATATCACAAGCTACCTTTCCCGTCATGGACCTTGCCAAGATGACCAGGTCATCAGCATAAGCTGCAGATCTACTTTTTTCTGTCGAGGGCATCAAGCAGACTATCCATCGGGGGCGACCACAGAATGGGAGACACCTACTATAGTATTCTCTGTTAAAAATCTATCAAAAACTGTTTTTTCGTTAACCAGCTGTAGCCCACCAATGAACGACAACAAGGTCTAACCTTTCAACGTGTGATTCCTAACACGGGTTGGACGATAGGAAGTGAAAATTGATCGTCCAGCCTTGCGGTTCAAACCACCGGTTCACAAAGCGGCTGATTGAGTGTGTTAGGCGAAGCACCAACGTCAACACACCAGGCTACCGTCCTACCAAATTTTGGTAATATACTTCAACGAAAACACTTTTCCCAACACTAACACTTTTGATTACTTGCATTTAACCAATCATATCGACATCAAACTGAGTTTAGACCATCTCTTGAATATGTAACTTACTTGGTGAAACGCGCGTCAAAAATCGTGTTACAATTCTGATGTATTTCCATCAAAATCATTTCAGTTTCCAAAATTTACATAGAGTTGGAATTGGCCGCAGTGGTAGTGCGCCCGACTAACGATCGAAAAACCGTGGGTTCGATTCCTGCCTCGACCAGATATTTTTCTCGAGAGAATTTATCTGCTTGGAGCTTATATGATTCTGCAATCGTGTTAGGAATCACACGTAAAAGAAAGACCTCGTTAGTCCTCAGTTCGCACAAGTTTCTCAACTTCTGAGAGTTGTCGTTTGTGTGGGGGCGACAGCTGATTAACGGAAAAACATATTTTAAAACAGATTTTTTTAAAACAGTAATGAAAGCTTCATTTTAAACCGTTAACATTTAGGTGACAGCCAAAAAAGATAAAATAAATTGCTACTGTATTGAAAGAAAAATATATTACTGAAAGTGATACCACAAGATATCAGAATTTCATCTATAAATTTCCGTTTGATCAAAGAATGTGAATCGCGACCGGAGATAACTGTGTGAAAGCTTTTGTCCGGTTTTTTGGTCGGGGTCTGCTGGTTTTTATGACTGACGTTTCGTCCACTCCTGCGGTAGACATTATCAAAGGCATTGTGGTAATGATCGCAGAGGTCCCGAGTTGGAGCTAAGAAGAACGGGAACAAGAAATCGAGCACCAACTGTGGAACTGCGACTGTAACCACATTGCCTTTGATAATGTCTATTGCATCGTTTAAAAAAAAAACTTCGAGTGTTTTCCAAAAACTCAATGAAATTTCAATAGGAACATTTGTTTGAATGTACAAATATCAAATACGAAATGATCGAATACGTTAACAGAGTCCGTGAATGACTGAATACGTATATTTCACTAGTAGCTGTTACAAAAGGTTACCGTAGAAGAAAACAGCTCACAATATTTGAAGTTGATATGTGGAGTGCCACAGGGCTCTATTTTGGGACCCCTTTTGTTTGCTATCTACACATCTCAACTTGCAAAATGTTTAAAATTTTGTAATATACATTTGTATGCAGACGATACCCAGTTGTATTATAGCTTCTCACCTGAAATGATAGATAATGCGTGTACTCAAATCAATAGTGACTTAAAATTATTTGTGAAAAATGCTTCTGATCACTGCTTAAATATAAATTATAGTAAATCCAATGTTATTGTTTTCGGGCCAAAAGGCCCTAGAAATGATATTTGCAAATCTGTGAAAGTAGTAGTAAATGATCATGTACTTGGAATTGTCCCAGAAGCCAAAAGCCTGGGCATCATTTTAGAAAAGGACTTGACATTCGAAAGCCAGGTTAATCAGTTTATTCGGCGTGCATTTTATTCGTTCAAAATTATATAGGGATACCGAAATTTCCTATCCATGAGGGTGAAGGCAAATTTGTGCGAATCATTAATTTTATCTATATTCAATTATGCTGATGTTTTGTATGGTCCATGTTCAACCAACCAATTCAAGAAAAAGATACAAAAAGTTCAGAATTCCTGCCTACGGTTAATTTTTGGTATAAGAAGAAGAGAAAGAATATCACATAAACTGAAGGATACCGGCTGGTTAAATATGAACAACAGAAGAGTGTTACATGCTGCAACTTTGTTTCACAAAATAATTAATAGTAAAGTGCCGTCTTACTTACACCAGAAAATCAATTAATTTTAGAACTGATGTGCATAATATTAATGTAAGGTATAAAGGCCGACTAACTCCGCCATCCTTTCGCACAGACTTCTTCAGAAGGAGTTTCAGCTACCAGATCTGTGCAATTTATAATGACATTCTCGAGCCCATAAAGCGAGATGACTACAATCATTTTAATATCAATTTCAAACGATTCGTATTATCTTTAAACTATTAATGACCCAATAGCTACCTACCTATTACAAATCTATAAATAGTCATAATATTGTAAGATATTTAGAAATTATTTTTGTTTATTCCTTTGCGTACCAGGCGGCATTTTTGAGGTTGAGTGGAAGAATGATGACTTGTCATCATGTAAATTGAACTTCGCCTTTTGTCTTCTTATAATAAATGAACTGTACATGATTAATTTGATTTGAATGTATTAGAAGATAATAAAGACGGTATTATTATTATTATTATTTCGAAAAAACAATGAATGAATGAAAACGAATAAGTGACTACTTATTTGACAGAGGTATCTTCAACAATATGGCCGTTACCAATTTTCCAAATTCAGAAGTCCATGTTTTAAGACCCTACATTTATATGAACATTTTTTTTCATGATCATTGCCACCCCCGTTTTACCGGACTAACTTTGATACACGCAAGATAACACCCTTCTCCGGAAAAAGAATATTTTATCGCACCGCAACAATCCACTCTCCAAAATGAACGCACGAATATTTCCACACTATCAAATTACCCGAGTAGCATAATAAATTCCAAGAACAAGAAATTCGAAGCTTATCAAATTGTTTTCGGAAATAGATTCGCGAAATTACGTCGTGCATTTTTCTGTTGTCGTCGTTGGAACAGCGTATTTTATCGACATGCAAATGGCGTCAGGCGATACGATACGACCGCTTTTATTAACCGGAGTTTTCGTCAGTGTTTTTACGTAAGTTGTGAGTAGGCTGTTACGATTTCCGCGATGGTTATATTGAAGAGGGACGCAGATTTAGAAATTTTCTCATAAAAAATGGAACTGTGTTCAAAAAATGATTTTTATAGAGTACCTCTTCACCCGGTACACATCACACTTGAGAATCCAAACGAAATATAGGTTAGGTTAGGTTAGGTCTGACGTGAGTGGGTCTATTCGACCCTCCACCGCAACCCGCAAGGGTTTATTGTGGCTCACACCTATTCACGCTCGACCAAATGAACCCAGCTTCTTAACGAAGCCGACTAGTTTGTATGGTGAGTGGTCTTTCATGTCAGATGGTAAGAGTTCGACTCTGCTAAACTCTAAAAACCTGATTCATTTCCCAGCGGGGCAGGCACACACCGAAACACCACGAAATATAAATACAGTTCTCTAGATATCAACGGTATAAACCTCAATAACGAAAAATATGAGTTGTGTCATATATGCAAAAGAAAATATCGAAAAAACTATATTTTTTCAGTAGAATACCACAAAATTTGTCAATGCAGTCCAAAGTAACAGTTTACAATACCATTATTCAACCACAGTCTGATTATTGTGCGTCATTATTATTTTTATTCAACCTCAATAAATTAAATATGCTACAAAAACTAGAAAATCGAGGGATGACAGTAATCTTGAAAACAAATCGCCGTACTCCCAAAAAAGTATGCTTGATTGTTTGAATTGGATATCAGTTGAAAATAAACTCTACTATTTTACAATGACTCTAGTATACAAAATTGTGAATGGAATCGCACCAGAATATTTTAAAGAATACATCAAATTCAATAAAAACATTCATAATTATAGTACAAGAAATTCCAATAATATACATTTAAACAGACCGGAATTCGGAAGTACCAAGGACTCGTTATTTTTTAAGGGCTTCCACGAGTTCAATGAATTACCGAAAGAAATAAAAAAAATATCCATTTTAAAAGATTTTAAAAAAGCACTTAAAAAATTTTGAAAATAGTAATAAAATACAAATTGTATAGTTATGTAAAATTGTTTGGGACATTCATCTATTGTTTTCAATTTAATTTTTATTGTTTTAAATTGTTCACTAGGGTATTTGTATTTGTAATGAAACCAAATTTCACAGTTTCAATAATTATTTAATGTATATATGTACCTATATTTCACATATATTTTTCACAGAAAAATCCGTCGCATAAGCAACGCTCAGGAATTGTTGACGTCAATGATGATTTGGTTTTGCTTGAAAGGGTCATAACTGGTGACGGATCATGGGTATATGGTTATGATATCGAAACCAATGTGCAATCGTCCCAATAGAAGAGCTCAGGAGAGCCAGAACCAAAAAAGCACGCCAAGTCCTATCATATGTCAAGGTATAGTATTTCCAATACCAATTGGAACAGCACAGAAAAGGAATTCCCGCCTCGACATAGGCGTCGGCATATTATTTTTCAGTGGTAGTTTTTTAGTTACTTATTCTTACAATCATAGCAATCACGGAATCACATGTGCCAAGTCACTTGAACACTTCCTGTGAAAGTATCTATAGAAGAGAGACAAATCTCCAACCTTTCTCCGATGTTCCAGGCTATCAAAGTTGCATGTGAAGTTCGTGTCTCCAATCAGGTAATCTTTTCTGCATGAAATACAAAATCAAAATCAAAATGTTCTTTATTAACTATTCTCCATACAATTTTAAGGTATTTTTTGTGGTGTTTATAAAATATATACAATAAAAAATATATATACAAATATACAAAATGTACACAAGGGTTTCCCCAATGGAGTGGGACAGTGGGAAGGATTGGGATGGGTAGTGAATGGGGTAGAGGGAGTGGCAGGAAAAGACCCCGATACATTTGCGCTCTCAAGAATTCCGCACGGAAGAGAAAAGCGCCTCCACACAGTCCCCCGATGGGATAGTGGGAGACGCCCCCACTGGTGTTGGCGGTTGAATCTCCACTCAAAAACGCCTTATATCAGCCTCATCTATAGTTTTCCGCTTCCTGCCGAGGCTTACGCGGAAGTTGTCATTCTGTCGCGTTTCGGTATTTCTCAGAGAATCATTCGTCTGTTTGTTGGTAGCAGTTGTCGATATCCCCCTGGAAAAAGTTCATTAAAAAACCAGGTAAGAGTATTTCTGCTATCACGTCATCATGTGTGCGTGAATACTCTTATCCAATTTTTCCATGAACTAAGCGCGATCGCATTCGCGCCGTTCACGGTATATCTCCAGTTCTTCATAGACTAGCCCGTGCTTACGGCGCTGTCCATGATAGCTTCTAACTGCCGTGACGTCCCTCGTCAGCGGGCTCTTCGGTAGAAAGAACTTGAAGAATTTCTGAGCCAGTCTCCTGATATGGTCGGTGACTGACTCCACTTCTGCCAGATCTAACAGATTGTTCAATGAAATGTATCTGTCACTGTTAGTGCAAAAACGGAGCACCTTATTCTGCATTCTCTCGAGTCTCATTAAAGGGGACTTCTTGAGACTGCAGAACACAGGACTCGCGTACAACATAGCCGGCCTAATTATTTGTTTATAGATAAGCAACTTGTTGTCAACACTGAGCTTAGAGTTCCGTGCAATGAGCGGATACGTGCGTTTTATCGCCGCACCTGCTCGTTGGATCGCCATACTCAAGTGTTCCTGGAAGTTCAGGTGCTTGTCCAGGATCACTCCCAGATATCTCGCACTCTTCTGCTCGTCAATGCACTTATCCTTAACTCGCAACTTCTTGAATATTTTCACATTCGTGAATTTCCTCGTGAAGTTTACGAGTTCAGTTTTATCGGGATTTATTTCGATTTTATTTTGTTCGAAATACGGCACGACTAGCCTATCGAGGTGGATCTGAAGCTGCTGCTGCGCCACCTCGCTCGAGAAAGAGTGCGCGTAAATCGCGGTGTCATCCGCGAAAATACCCACCTTCGTCCTCGAGAACATAGGGAAGTCATGCGTATATAATGAATATAAGTGCGGTGACAAACAGGACCCCTGCGGGACACCTGCTTTGATTGAATAATTTGCAGATGTGGTTTGGTCCACTCTTACACGAAAAGTTCGGTTGCTCAAGTAGGATTCTAGAATCCTAATCACGAATAAAGGCATGCCTGCCGACCACATTTTGGCGACAAACCCTTCTATCCAAACTTTATCGAATGCTTTCTTGACATCTAACAGGACCATAACTGTATTCTTCCCCTGGTTGAAGGACTCCCTCACCCCGTGAACAACCCGGACCAGTTGCGATGTTGTATTCCGACCTCGCCGGAACCCGAATTGCTCCTCGGGGATGAGTTTCATCCTATCTTCCAGGCGGAGAAGTCTGCTTAGGATGATTTTATCAATAACCTTCGCGACCGAACTGAGAAGCGAGATCGGTCGGTAGCTATCAATACGTGTTTTGATTTTTCCTGGTTTCGGAACGGGCACTACCACCGCATGTTTCAGACAATCTGGGTAATGCTGGTGCTTGATTATTGCGTTCACAATGTGCACCAGTTGTACGATACCCTTTCGCGGTAGGTTGCGGAGCAGAACTGCATCAGAAACCGCAGGGCATGTTTGGGGGCAGAGCTCCATGCATGAGAACAATACTCCAAAGAAGGTCTGATCTGAGATTCATAAAGCATTGAAAGTTACTGAGAAGTATACTGGTTCGGAACTCATTCAAACCAGAAATCTCATCAGCAACACTTTTTACGACAATTGAAACACTAACAATTTCTCAAGTCATCACTTTTTCTTTCATCCATCACTGATCCATAATTTTATTCACTTCCACATATGAATCACGAGAAATACACTTTTTCATGACCTTCATAAATTCCCCTTCGACATTTCCTTTTTTTATATGGTGCCGGATGATATAAAATCGCCCACCTAATCTAGAAAACCACTTACAATGCAAAAAGTCATTTGAGCCCATTCAGGATTCCTTGAAGTATCAAATATCGTGCGCGTCCATAATATCAATCCCACGGTCCAATGAACGGGGAAGTTATTATTTCGGATGAGTCGACTAACTCGATTTGTATCGGAATAATTCCCTTTCTACGATGTTTATCAAATGTGAGTTACATTTTTTGAAGGATTTTTCTGCCTGCTTATCCCGAAATGGGCCAGAGGCGTACATTTGGAAAACATTGGCGTCGACGGTTTTATATGATAATAATAATAATCGTATTCATCATTTCCACATTCATTCAATAAACATTGGATTTTAAGATTTATATATGTAAATAAGGGGCAAAATTTATTTTCTACTGTATAAACACGACAATATTCATCATTCATTCAATCGTGCATTCAATCATTAATTCATTCATTCACTCATTCCCCCACTTACTCAACCATTTACTCATTCTCTAAAGTATCCATTTCATCATTAATTTTTTTGGATTCTTTTCTGGTTTTTCGATAACCAGCTGTCGCACCCTTCCGAACAACAACTCTAAAATGTCGAAACTTGTGGAGCTGAGGACTAACAAAGTCGTACCTTTTAAAGGGGTTGGACAATAGGAAGTGAAAATCGATCGTCCGGCATTGCGGTTCAAACCACCGGTTCGCACAGCGATTGATTGAGTGAATGAAGCAAACCACCCACGTCAACTCACCAGGCTACCGCATATCGAATGCATTGGAAAGAAGGTCGTAAATATAGCTTTTCCTGATATATGAAGCAAACGAATTCTCTCAAGAATAAGGATCTACAATATCTTGATTTTCTTTTTATGGAACTTGAGGATATTGACCTTGATGGAACTAGGTATTGGATCTCTTCACCAGTTGCGAAATTGACTTCGGAGTTTGATTTGAGAGAGAAACTATCAACACTTCGAGATCCTTAAACAAATACGAAAAAGGCGTTTATTGCCAATGGGGAATGTTCCTCAATTTGGGTTATTACAGTATATGCAAGTTTGAACAAAATAAAGTTGAGTTTAATTCATGAGTTTTACAAATTCGATTCGAAAAGTATTCAAATTGATGTTTCAAATGTTGGGTTTTGATTTCTGAAGAGATTTGTTTCTAATTCACATATTGGCAACAGCGCCTATATCAAGTTGAAATAATGTATGTACCTAGATATTTTACTTCAACAAAGGAAAATTATCTTTATAAATCAATAATTACGGCAAAATATAAATTATAGTTCAATACCACCTCCACAAGCCAGATAAACAACAGTTGTTTTGTTATTTATTTATATAGAGGAAGATAGATTAGGTGCACAAAATGTCATATGTCACAGAATGTCTTGGAACTCAGAACATAAGTAAATAGAACAGCACGCCTCTAAATATGTCATCTTTGTTCATCTCATACAGGTAACAGATTCATTGTTGTTGCCAAATTGTGAAATAGAAAGGAATCCCTTTGAATGTTCAATGAATTGTTTCATCTCTCTCTTTTAAGTATTTGAATAATTTTTCAAAGGAAAAGGTTGAAATGAGGAGTTGTTGTTTTGGAGCTCTTTTATGAAAACTGCTTCATTTTCGTCAGGAGGAACATTTCCCATTGTATAAATATAAGGTCTTCCAACAATAATTTCCAAACTTTGACAATTAATAACGGCCATCTTGTTGAAGCTACATCTTTCAAATCAGTTGTCATTTCTTCAGAATGTTTTGCCAAATCATAATGCACAAGCATTCAACAACACGCCAAAAAATTGTTTTATCAAAATGGGTATTCTGTTCGGAAAACGTATCGCTCACTTCACCCATTTCATGGACGCCATAATCGTCTTATTGAGAGGACTATCCACAATATAGTGGACAAATTTGAGTTCAATGGTTCAGTGATCTGCCGAAAATATTGCTGCTCTGTGAGAGTGTGCAGAAGAATCCGAGGCAGCCGATTTCGCGTCGCCCACAAAATCTCGACCTTTCGCAGACCACAACTTGGCGAATTTCGGGTCGTGACTTAGGACTGCACCCGTAAAAAACTCAACTGGCCCAGGAACTGAACGTAAACAACCATAGAAAACGATGTGTATTTGCTGAATAAGCTCTGGAGCAGTTAGCAACTGACCCTAATTTTCATCAAAAAATCATTTTGAGCGATGAGGCCCATTTCTGGATGAATGGGTACGTGAATGAATTAAATTGTAGGATTTGGGACAATACCAATCCACATGAAGTCCAAAACTGCCAATGCATCCCAAAAAAGGTCCTCAAAGCCAACGTAACACATGCCATTGGTCAAATTCACAAATCTGTCAACTGTTTTGATATTATTCCACTTCTCCAAAGCATTTGATACTGTCAGTCTGGAATTACTTTGTGCCAAATTGAGTTATTACGGGTTCAATATACAATCCACATTTTTATTTGAGATTATTTCATGAGACGATGCCAAAGAAGTTTTATGAGTGAATCATATTTATCTAGTCAAGATGTATTTTCAGGGGTTCCTCAGGGTTTTCTCATGAATCTATTATTGGTCCATTGCTTTTGAAGTGCATGTATATGCAGATTATACACAATTGTATCTGAATTTCAGTGTTATTGTTCAAAACATGGTTGAGAATTAGATTTTGAAATTCCGAATGATTGCGATGCCTGGAAAAAAAATTATTCAAGGTCAAAGGTCAAAAATCTCGGAAAAAATTGTTTTTTCGCGATTTTCAGGAAAACGGTGAGTTTTATCATAAAATAATTTGAAATGAAAACTGTAGATGATAAAATTCTCTACCAAAAATGTATCAATACTTTTTTCTCAGAGCCACCGTTTCTGAGATACGACGAGTCAAAAAGTTGTAATCGTCATTATATGAATAAGTATGACACGTATATACATCTCTGAAGTTGTAATTTAAGTAAAAATATTTTTCTATTGGTATACATAAGTATACATGTAAGAATATCAGGTAGAATGAAATCCAGTCCCTCAATTTGTACGCTAGAGATGATTGCACGAGAAATATTGAAGCTGCAGAACAACTTCGTCGAACTTTAGCAACATCTTCATCTTCCGATATTCTATTTGATGTACTTATGACAGTTCATACCAGTCAACAGACATTTTTTGCAAATACTCACAACAAATCTTGGTTCATATCAATGTTGAAGGATGAGTTTGTTGGCGAAAATATATTGGTTGAACAGGCTAATAACGATGCCGACGTTACTGATTATTGAAACAGCTATAGAGCAATTTAATTTGACAAATACAATTATTGTTGTTGGTGAAGATGTAGACTTACTCGTACTTCTTACTGCTCGAACTCCACCTGAAAAAACTATTTTCTTTCTAAAGCCAGGAAAAGCTCAAAGTTAAACCGAAATATATTCGTCAAAAAGTGTATCTATTTTGCAAAGAGTCAAAATCATGTACTATTTTTACACGCAATAACTGGCTGTGATACGACGTCTGCATTTTACAGGAGGAGTAAAGCAACAGTCTTTATAATGTTTGAAAAACAAGATTCAATTCAATGTGCTGAAGTTTTCAAAAAAAGTAATTCGACTCAACAAGAAATTATCACCAACGAGATTCAGTTTCTTCTTTCTATGTACAAAGCTCCGAAAAAAACCAACTGCTTAGATAAGTATCGATATGCATGTTTCGTAAAAAAACACTAAAAATAAGAAACAGGTGCAATTAGCATGTCTTCCTTCAACCTCAGTTACTGCTCATCAACATCTTTTCCGGATATATTACCAAGTTCAAGTGTGGCTTGGTTATCAGCTAGACCCAAAAGACTGGGGTTGGAAGTTGGTCGACAATACATTAGAACCTATTTAGACTTTACTCTCACCTGCGCCGGAAAAACTGCTGAACACAATTTTTTGCAACTGTAAAAAGGGACGCAGCGCTAAATGTGGTTGTAAAAAAGTTGGACTGTTGTATTCTCTGGCATGTACACATTGTCAAGGCCAGTAATGTTCTAATACTAAATCACCAATAGTGGAGGATTCATTTGATACCACCGAGGAAACATGCGATACATCACTCTCGACGCAGTTTACCTACACTCAGGATGAACATCAAGAAGAAGAAGAAGATCAAGAAGAAGAAGAATATCAAGAAGAAGAAGAAGACCAAGAAGAAGTATTTGAAGGTTATGTCTCAGATGAATAAATTTTTACATTTTCATAATTTCAATCGCTTTTATAATTTCCAACCCTTCCTAGTATATTCTATAATGCAAGTTTTCAATTCGACAGAATCACTACAGACATGTGGAATAGGCCTACTGGGGAAACCGCGTTAAAAAAATACGCTCTAAGTACACTACCTCATAGGTGGCGTGGAAACATGTGCATATAATGACGCTTACAACTTTTACAAGTTTTTGACTCGTCGTATCTTAAAAACGGTGGCTCCAAGAAAAAAAAATTATTGATACATTTTTTGTAGAGAATTTTATGATCTACAATATTTTTTTGAAATTATTTTATGATTAAACTTACCGTTTTCCTGAAAATCGCGAAAAACCAATTTTTTTAGAGATTTTTGACCTTTGACTTCGAATAATTTTTTTCCAGGCATCGCAATCATTCGGAATTTTAAAATCTTATTTTTAACTATGTTTTGAACAATTACAAGCGTTTGCAGCTTGTTGTAAATTTATGTACCTTCCAATGTCTAGATTGACCGGATCCTCTGATGCAGCTATGGAAATGAATAATAATAAACTCAGAAAGTTGAAAAAATTGGCTGAATTACAGCTGAATTCTCATAAATCTTGAATATTTTTCTTTGGTAAAAAAAATCATAGGAATATTTTGGAAAATAACATGGTTACTCACATAGACATCAAATCCTCATAAGTGAGTGAGCTAGCTGGAAATTTGGGACTTACACTTACGCTCATTTGGAGTGATCCGTATTTTCTCAATTTCATATTGAAGCGTATGAGTCCCTTGTTTTTAGGTCCATGCTTGACGATCATTGATAAAATGCGAGTTCGAAAGGTAGACAATAGTTGTTGTGGACCCAGTTTTGGGATAAGGAAATATGAACCCATCAATAATAAACTCATTGGATGTAAGTGGCTCAATATTGAAAATAAAAGACAAATTCACTTATGTACACTTGTCATTCGTAATGAAAGTAGGTATTAGTATCTCATGGTATCTCATTCAGAAAATTGCATATTCTGCCAAAATGGTAGTTATGTAATAACATGGTTTGCCTGTATGGGTCGACTTGACTTTCATAGAAGAGCAGTACACTATTGTCTATAGCTCAGGAAGTGAAGCTGTCAATAAAACTCCGTTCCAAATATTGAAAATGTAAAATAGAATTGCTACTCTCACGAAAAAATTTACCATCAATACATTTTTTTTCTGAAAGTGGAACACAAGATGAAAAGGGAAAGTGACGAAAAGAATCAATCAAAATCATATCTCTTTTCCACAGAAATGACCTTTGAGCAAGTTATAATATTGCTCTTTCTTTATCTTAATTTGCCTCGTATTGCTGGGGTGAGATATATAATAGGGGATGTAACTTGTGAGTGAGGAAATATTATTCCCCTAAGTATTTCCTGACTTGTGACAAAATGAGTTTTTTTCAGAAGGGTGAGCATGGTGCATCTATAATGACCGAATTTTCTGCCAGAATATTCGTTCATTCATACAAAATGTCTAGTTTTTATTCATTTCAATACTTCATCGATATTAAAAATTCTTATTGATTACACTAGCAAACAAATAAAAAAAATTGCGTTCACTGATGGTTCATCAATGACCACCAGGATAAATAGACCTCTGAAGAAGTCAGCCACTCGTGCTAGCGAAACGTTAGGATACAGTTCCAAACCACCATGTCCTTCAAACCCGAACGAAGATCCTAACAATGAAAATTTTGGCTGCGAAAGCCTTAACCTTTTCATCTATTCGCATTATATAATAATTATTATAGTACTCATTGAACTCCTAAAAACATATTGGAAATTATAAAACTGAACCCAGAACCACACAATATCCACACCTATTAGCAACCTACGAAAAACTCATAGAATACGTATCATACTGTGCAGTTATCAATGGGGGGGTACGTATTCTTTGTCGATTCCTTGAAATTATAAATTCAGCTACAATCATCATTGCAACAAAAGATTTTCTTGAAAATGGAATCAGTATTTCATATTTCCGTGTTGATATCTCCATAACAATATGCCCCACTTTCTCAACATATTTTTCCGTTGTTGATGTGCAGGACGAGCGTCGTCATTCACGTCTTATCTACTTCCTGTGGAAAGCTTGTACTACTTGAAAACATTTTTCAAAATAAGAGTTTTCTTTTGTACTTTTGAAGCTGTCTGACTTGTCCATTTAGTCCAAGTCTCCAAAAAACACTGCAGCCTTTTGGGCTTATTGCGTTTATTCTCCCATCTTCGCATGACACCCCTTCCATCAGTCTTGTTCCCTGTACTAGTTTGTACAGGTTCCGTGTTGGATGTTTGTCATATTCTTCTGGTCGTAATTTTGTACGTCCATATATTCAAAGCCTCACATTCGCATAAGATGTGTAGAGCTGTTTCTATCCCTTCGTTGCATAATCTGCAGCTGAGGTCTCCGTTATACAGACCCATTTCATTCAGGTGACAATGACCGGTTAGTAACCCTGTAATTATTTTGAGCCTTTCCCTACTATATTGAAGATGTTCTTCGGTTCTTTTCTCGGACGGTTCCCTGATGAAGGTTCTACTATGTTTGTTGCCAGGTACTTTCGTCCAGTACTCTGTGTGCTTCTCATTAGTCCATCTCCTAATCTGGTTTCGTACCAGTGATTTTGATATCCCCAGAGCTGGTTCAGGACCTATATATGAAGTTGATGATCCGCGTCTAGCGCATTTATCAGCTTTATCATTACCTGTGATTCCTGAATGCCCTGGCACCCAGTACAAAGTTAGTTTGTACCTGTTTGCAAGTTCATTCAGTTCTTCATGGCATCCCAGACCAGTTTTGATGTCACCTTCGGGTTTGTCAGAGCCCCTACTGCGCTCTTACTGTCTGTAAAAATATTGATCTGCTCATTTCTTTGAGGTCTCAGTTCAATAAGCCTTGCACACTGCAAGATAGCATACACTTCCGCCTGAAAGACGAATGTGTATAGTCCTAGCGGTTAGCTGTAGTTTAGATTTCTATCCGCTCTGTACATTCCAGCTCCCGTTTCATGTTTGGTTATCGATCCATCAGTATCCCAGGTGTTTTTTCCAAACATATTTTCGAGATGAGTAATGGTATTCCACTCTTCACGGCTTATAATTTTGGCCGTGAAGTTTGTGTTAAAGGTGTACATCGGTGTTATGTGGTCCGTGCCATATTCAATATGTGCTCCTCCACTAGTTCCAAAATTTCTGTTCGGTCCGATCTTTTGTTGTTCGGTGAGTTTTTCAGTCTGAATTGGCCCATCCTGGCCTCCCCCATTATCACAAAGTGTGAAGGAGATAGATTCAGGGGTGTCTCCAATGCAGCTGTTGGGGTAGTTCTCATTGCTCCCGTCATTCAAAACATGCAAGTCTTTGCACCTTGCCTAGTTTGTTGATGGCGGTCGCCTGCTTCATCTTTGGCCACCAGACCAGAGATGCATATGTTATCATGGGTTTAACCACCATCGTGTATAGCCAATATACCATGTGTGGTTTTAGCACCCATGTTTTTTCATAGGTGCGCCTGGCGAGCATCAGTGCTACCTCCGCTTTCCTCTTTATCCTGACCAAGTGTTGGTTCCAGGTCAGTTTGGAATCTAGGATTACTTCCAGATATTTAACCTCCCCCGACACTTGTATTTCTTCACCTCGAAGTTTTAGAGGTCCGAGACCCTCCGTTTCAGTCCTCTTGGTTAATGCTACTGTGGTCGATTTAGATGGGCTTATGTTAAGCCCTTCTTCTCCGGCCATCTTGTTATAATATTCAGGGCCTGCTGCATGCATCCCTTCACTACATTATTGTATTTACCCTGGACTAAGATGACTAAGTCGTCTGCATAGCCCAGTCCATTATACCCATTATGGTCCAAGAGACATAGTAGCTCGTCCATTACAAGGTTCCATTACAGAGGGGGGATAGAACTCCCCCCTGAGGACAGCCCCTTGCTACCCGTGCCACGACTATTTCCCCCATAATGGTTGTATATACCAATCTTTCCATTTTGATGTCTTGTACTACTTGAAAACATTTTTCAGAATCAGAGTACAATCACCGTATACCACTGTTAACATTTCAAGTATTTTTGAGCACCTACTTACATTCCTCACACAAAGTTTGATGCAAATTCTCATATACAATTCAATGATAGCAGTAAAAAAGAAAAAATATTCCTCAGCATGGCTCCATTGTTACAAACTGTAGGAATTTTCAAAATAATCCTGCACAAACTGTTGTGTATAATTACTTCGTTTATTCAGAATCAAAATATGACTCTTTGACATGAAGTCTTATTTGTAATAACAATTTTCTTTCTATCAAAATAGTTCTGAGAAATTTTTTGAAATTTCTAAGTTGCAGAACATATCCACCAAGAGGTTCAGATTACTTCAAGCTTTTGCTCAAGTTTGAATTTATGTCATTAGAAACACGTCGAAAACAGGCTTCTATAATGTTTGTGTATAATTTTCGAAAAAGCCCAAATTGACTGCTTCGTATTACTGTCTCTTATAAATATCTTCGTTCCTCGACTAACAACTAGAAGAGCCTGTCTTTATTATGCAACAGAGTTCACACCCACTTATCATTTAAAGCTCCTACAATATGTATGTGCACCAATTTGAATAAAATATGCGACTATCGTGAATTTTTCACTCGTCATATCATAGACCTCAAATATGAAACAGATACATTCTTGCAATTTTCTCCAAATCTGTATTTCAATTCTCTTTTAACAAATTGCTTTGGGAATGGATTCACTGTTGGGCCATGAGAGATATTTTATTATTATTAATAATACAAATTCATAAATTGAAACTTCACTTGATAGAATACAAAATTTTTAAATGAAAATCAGGTAGTTAATTTTTTTTCATCTTCAATAACGTGAAAATTATTAACGCACTGTATTAACTTGACTTTTATTATATCGCCTGAAGGCTCTTTCCATTTATTGGATATCAATTATTTACTTCATCGCTATTGCATTGGGAGCGGTCCCCTCGAGTTTTCTTTAAAAATTCAAACACATTTTACCGACAAAGTAAATACGTCCCTAACAAATATTAATACCTGGAGTTTTCTTAATACGTACACTCCATTGTTATGTTTACTAAGACAATTTACACCATTAATATCAAATAAAATTATCTGTGTTTTGATTGAAAGAATTTCAAGATATTTAGTAAGTACCTGTTAATGGCCGTGTTAACAAAAGTTTTACTAATATTTACTTTGTATTTCTAGCATTTGTATGAAGTGGTTATTGTCATAGGATACAGAGGATATCTTATTCGACTAAAATGAAGTAATAATGCACAAAAATAATAAATACTCATGATCTGTCTGATCGGGATTGTCAAGTTGGTCGACCAGAAGTGCGACATCACAAATTGTATAAATAATACAATGAAACGATTAAAAATATACACTGTGTCAAGATAAAAATGAACAGCATGGGGATATCCGAAACGGTAAGTGATACGGGGTCGATTGAATCACAGAAAAGTATCGCATTTATGTACCTGATAATATGCCATTTGGAAAGTTTTAATATTCCTTGTAGTTTCGGAGATATCCGAGAAAAACCGACATTTGAGAATTTGGTTTTTATTTTCTCCTAGCTTTATTTTCAAAGGAAATGTAAAACAAATAGCACTTTGCCCTGTCCACTTTTTAAGGACTACACGATTACATAAGCAGAATTTTTCTGCGATGTTTCGTCTTTTAGAGAACATCATCAACTTTGTATTTTTATATAGGCCTAAACTAAACAATCATCAGATACTGCATAGTCGCATGGGGTGGTGGTTTCATTACCACATAACAATCTTAACAGACAGCACAAAACATCTTGATTAAGATCATACTAAAAAAAGATAGATTATTCCCCACTCTATTACTCTATGAAGATACCAACTGCTCAATATAAAAACACTCCCCATTTATCAATCATTACTACAAATTTTAATTATAAAGTTGGCGAGAATTCGGTCAAAATGTTGAAGAAAAACAATTTCTAAATTGTCGACGTTTCGAAACTTTATTGTTTCATCTTAAGGACTCTGAAGTATAAGAACAAGACATACATATCAAAATGGAAATTTACAAAGCAGTTCTGTTATAATTCAAAAAAGCATATGAAAGAAATGAGAATTGTATTTATAAAAAACGATTTACAGACATTTCAGATTGTAAATTCTTTCATGTCTGTGTCAACGTCTTTCAGGAACCTGTGTACGTATTTATATTTCATGTCGAAATTATTCACTTCACCCTTCAATTCGGAAAGCCGCCCTAAATGTAAGTAATCATCAACGTTGTTTTTTTGCAAAGTGTTCAAAACGTTTATTATTTTTAACGATTGTTATATCACATAATTTATTTTGTTTCTAACAGAACTGCTTTGTAAATTTCCATTTTAATATGTATGTCTTGTTCTTATACTTCAGAGTCCTGAAGATGAAACAATAAAGTTTCGAAACGTCGACAATTCAGAAATTGGTTTTCTTCAACAGTTTGACCGAATTTCCGCCAACTTGACAATCGAAATCATATTCAACGGTCGCCATCCTATTAGAAAATTACTACAAATGTATAGTACGCATAAAAAATTCACAGTAAAAAAAACAAGGATGACCAGATCACCCTTTCAAAAAATCTCTAACCCAAAGATCATTTATGTATTTCGCGCGAAAATTTTCAAACCTTATCCCTCTCGACCTTAGAGAAATAAAAAATCCCAAAACTTTTAAAATACAAGTGAAAAAATGTATATTACCAAACCTCGATAAATTCCGATAAATTTACCATAGATGAAATTTAGTAATGGGATTTTTATTATATTGATTCCGTGATGCACCTATAAGGAATAATGTTCAGTATTTATTTTCATTATTATTTATTTACTCTATGTTTTACTCTGTATATAGTAATATTTAGTTTGATGTTCAATTGTTGTAACTAAAACAAGGGAGAATAAAAGAAACTTTTTTGACTGACATTAAATTTTAATATTTCGTTCTTCGAGACCAGATTAAAACTAGATATTTCAGGGGAAACATAACATAAATTGGTCCTTCGAGCCGGATTAAACCTAGATATTTCAGGTAAAACATAACATTAATTGGTCCTTCTACGCCTTTATCGAATCAGCCTATTGAGACATGTCAAAAAATCGAAGAAGCAAGAGATTATTGAAAAAACGGGAAAAGGAAGCGATTCCTATCAGTAGTGGAGGGGAACAAGACAACATTTCTTCTCGTGAATATTACTAGAGTTTTTTCTCCAACACCAAATCGTTATTTTTACACCTCGACACGTGTTTCGATCACCAAGTGATCATCTTCAAGAGGAAGATAAAACTAGAAACTACTCAAAACTAAAGCTATTTATGTTATTCAGGTACATCATATAGGTAGGTAATCAGTAATACCACCCATACAAGTGTACCACCCTAAATTAATTTTACAATTGGCCTTTCTATTATTTTACAATATGTCCTTATGTATGTTTAAATGTTCTTCCATATTTTAAGTGTGCTATGTGTTCCTTATATCTCACTTCAATAGATCTTTTTGTCTGTCCATAATATTTTGCATCTCAGTCCTTACATTCGATTTCGTAAATTCCAGACTTTTCCGAATTCTCGACTTTGTCTTTTGGACTTCCCGAAAGGCTCTGCAGTGTATAAAACCACCTTCATACCTAGTTCCTCGAAAATCTTTCCAAAGTTCTTCGTATATTGATGGTATGGAACTGAGATGTATTCATCTTGGTTTTTGTCCTTTCTGAAAGTCGAGATTTCGTTCATTGTTAACCTAAACTTCTTTTTCCTAATTATGTCATCTACATCTAAAACAAGTCATACACTGCAGAGCCTTTTGGAAGGTCCAAAAGACAAAGTCGAGAATTCGGAAAAGTCTGGAACTCACGAAATTGAATGTAAGGACTGCAATGGAAAATATTATGGACAGACAAAAAGATCTATTAAAGTAAGATATAAGGAACACATAGCACACTTAAAATATGGAAGACCTGAAAAATCAGCAGTCGCCCATCATATTTTGCAACAAAACCATTCCATAGACTTCAGTTTTTTAAGATTAGTTAGACAAGTTAACAACAACAGGCAACTAGATGCCTATGAGAGTGTAGAAATAAGTAAACATAATAATATCATGAATAATGATAACGGACCAATACCAAATAGCATACTATATAGCTTGTTGAAATAATATTGTTGGGTTCACTGGTTTCTACAAAAAGACACATTGTAAATATATTTAGATAGGCAATATTGTGAAACTAATTTTATATAGCTGAAAATTGTTCTATATATAGCTGTAACATTTAAACATACATAAGGACATATTGTAAAATAATAGAAAGGCCAATTGTAAAATTAATTTAGGGTGGTACACTTGTATGGGTGGTATTACTGATTACCTATCTGTATGATGTACCTGAATAACATAAATAGCTTTAGTTTTGAGTAGTTTCTAGTTTTATCTTCCTCTTGAAGATGATCACTTGGTGATCGAAACACGTGTCGAGGTGTAAAAATAACGATTTGGTGTTGGGGAAAAAACTCCAGTAATATTCATTACTACACCAAAGGTTCCTAACAGTACATCATAAATTTCTTCTCATGGCTTAAATTTGGAGCAGAATAATGACATTGAAGACAAAAACTCCACTTGCAAATACTCACATGCAGACAGCAAGAAGAAAATGACACGGCAGGGTTCCATTCAAGAAAGGAAATCTATTAAGTCCAAGACTTGTAGTGCCCGTTCAGAAAAAGTCAAAAAAGAATTGATGATTCAGGCAGAAATTAAGAAGGAATAACTGGAGCAGAAATTATTGAAGAAAGAACAAGAGATTCTCGACTTGCAATTAGCCTTTAAGTTATCACAAATGGAATATGAATCTTCGGATGCATCAGTGGAAGATGAGTCTCCATCATGTGGATCAGGGTCAGTGATTAACAATGGTTCGAATGTTCAAAAATAGGTAAACAAGTTCATTGCGAATGGTAATAATGACACAAAAATTTGCACGCCTTGCTGTTCTCAGGTATGTGAGAAACGAAACCAATCCCTGTTGTCTCCGGTGGTTCCGCTTCATTATTACAACAAACTTCTTTTTGATTGATTAAATACTCTATACTCGCAACTAATTTACATGTAAAACAAATTTGAAAGCAACTGGAAGGGTGCCGAAATGAAATGCAGGCCCTTGACAAAATCTCCCTTGTATAGCAGTAAACAAAATATATGTATTGTTATCAAATGAGTTTATAAATAGAAATTGAATTAAAATTGAAAAATTGAATTCACTGGGCCACGCAGGTCTAGGTTGTTGATTGTTTCAGAAACGAAGTTGTGATTAACCGTGTCGAATGCTTGCGTTAGGTCAAATGATATGACAATTATATGATCAGTTTTGTCCATCAGATCCTTAATGTGTCGAACAAGTTCTCGTACGGCTGTCTTGGCAGACAGACCTGGGCGAGAGTCATATTTGCAATTGGTGAGTA
This sequence comes from Leptinotarsa decemlineata, assembly GCF_025532065.1. Lineage (NCBI taxonomy): Eukaryota > Metazoa > Arthropoda > Insecta > Coleoptera > Chrysomelidae > Leptinotarsa > Leptinotarsa decemlineata. The sequence continues at coordinate 19,646,349 of NW_027412747.1, forward strand.
ACTTTGCAAAGAAATCTGTATTACTCTCGCAAATTCCGATATGGCTCTGGAATTTTTTTCTGAGAAATCATCAAGTCAGTGTTGGAGAACACGTTATCATTTTTGCTGCTCATCTGTCAAAATTCAGTGAGTATTTGGTTGATGATGTGTTTGTTTCGAAAGGGAATCCTATCTTCTTTATATAGTGAATTTCCACCCAACTTATTTGACTTGAACTATTCAACAATATCTCTATTGAATTCCCACAATGTTCGCCCTGTTTATCCTCTTTTCATAGCCGGTTTCAGCAAACACATTATAAAGCATTTAAAACAACTCATGTCTGGGTAAATATTGAATGCCAATGCCAAAATCAATAAACTTCAGTAACGTATAGATTAGGATCTGAAACGCGATATCTTCGTTGACTTTGTTTAACTCGGCTTAAGAGATTTATATTTCAAGATTTAGTGATCGCACATAATCTAGAGATCGCAGGTAGACTACTTTCATCTACCTGAGCACGACTGCATTATATTCTTCTCATGGGTTGAGACTTTAAAAAGGCCGACGAAACCATTGTGGACTTCCTAATATTAAATGATGCGGCGATGATTATGGTTAGCTTGGAGGATTTATCATGTGGAATGAATCGAGATGTAATCACCTGGATAGGGCTGATTACAACTATGTTTTTTATATGAGATCGTATTTCATAACATCTCTATTACATAACGAGGATAAGGGTACAGTTATACTCAAAAAATGACTGGGGAAGAAGAATAACCCTGATAAAGAATAGCCCTTGGTTTTATCGTCGAGTTTTATTTTATTTATGTTAATATAACTGATTTTTTTATCAGTAGAAGAAATAAGAAATATGCAATGTCACCACTGAAATATTCAAGAAATAAAATACAAGTAAAAATTGAACAATTGAATAAATAAAAATGAAGAAATGAAAAAAGAAAATAAAAAGTGGAGAGATTCCAAGTCACGTTAGTTCACGACGTTTCGATTGTTAGGCAGAAGGCACCGAGGCAGAAGAGTTCAAATGGAAAATTAGAGAACAGCTGGATCGAGAACCAGTTCCAACATCTAACATCAGCAATGAAGAACGTAGAGCTCTGAACGGCCTACGTAGAGACAACGCCATCAAGATCCTACCTGCACATGAAGGAAACGCTACTGTGGTAATGGATACCGTTCTCTACGAACAGAAGATCGAAGAGGTTCTTCAGAAGGGACGATACACAAAGATCGCACGGGACCCTACTGCATCAATCGAAAGGAAGTTGTATCAGATTTTGAAAAAATACCAAGTCTATTTTTCGGACAGGGAAAGATCATCGCTAACACCGCACCACTGTTAGCCCCCTCACTTATATGGACTACCCAGAATCCACAAGAAGGACGTTCCGCTTAGACCGATCATCAGCTCCAGAGATTCGGCTACTCAAAACTTGTCTAGATTTTTACTTCCCTTAATACAACCATTAGGTACAAGGAAAAACATCGTCTTTTGTGAAGAATTCAAGGCATTTTGTCAAACTACTGGGGTCAATTGAGGTCACACAGGAAGATCAACTAATTAGTTTCGACGTGGAAAGCCTTTACACCAACGTTCCGGTTGAAGAAGCACTCCAAATCATACAGAGAAAGCTATCCGAAGCCGGGAACCTGAAAGCGAGAACCAATCTACCTATGGAAGTATTCATGGAATTACTAGGATGCTGTGTACGAAACTGTTATTTCCAACTGAAGGACGAATTCTTTACACAAGATGAGGAACTGCCAATGGGATCGCCACTTTCACCAGTCATAGCCAACATATATATGAAGTAGTTTGAAACTCTGGCCATTGAAGAAGCCTACAAGAAACCTCGAGTCTGATTGAGATATGTTGACGACACCTTCATAATATGGAACCATGGAAATACTGGAATTGACGCCTTCCTGAAACACATCAACAGCGTGAGACCTTCCATCAATTTCACAATGGAGAAGGAAATCCACAACGAATTGTCATTCTTAGACGTTTTGATGAAGAGGGCCGACACTAAGTGGGAAACATCTGTATACCGAAAATCCACTCATACGGGACAGTATCTGAACCACGAATCCAACCACCATCAATCGACTAAAAGAGGAATCATCAAGACTCTATTGGACTGTGCTTTTGGGCTTTTTAATACGAAGGAAGGTCTCGAGAAGGAACTAGACACCATCAAAAATGATCTTCAACGGAATGGCTACTACAAAGCGATGGTAGAAAAGACTTTGGCTAGAAGACAGCAGGAGCCTCGCAAGAAAGAGAAGCCGTCACAACCAGTGCTTGCACTTCCCTACATCAGAGGATTATCGGAGAGGATAAGAAGAGTTGGTTCCAAGTACAACATCAGAACCTGCTTCAGATCCGGTAACATTATCCGTAGCAGCCTCACGAAAACCAGGCCACCAAACGCGGACTGAGATTCCAAGAATTGCATTTACCGGATACCCTGTGAGTGCGGAAAATCCTATGTTGGTGAAACTGCGAGGCCATTGAATGTTCGCATTGCCGAGCACAAGAAACACACACAGCGAGTGGAAACCAGCAAATTAGAAATATCAGACCATGTTTGGACCCATCAACACAACATCGAGTGGTCCCAAGCTGAGATTTTGAACAGAGAGGAACATTGGTTTGAGAGAAAATTCAAGGAAGCCGCATACATGTTGTCCAATAACGTATTCAGCCAAGCTAGAGTAGAAATACGCAACATATGGAAACCCATCATCAAGCGAAAAATGGCCAACTCCCGCCAAAACGGTCATTTCCCACGGAACCAGTGAAGCGGAAAATGGAAAGCGGGGATAAGTGAAAGTATTTCAACGACCTATAAATAGTCATCTCTCGGAGGAATCAGTCCAGTCATCACCAGAAGACGATTGTAGATACTAACAATGGAAATGTCGTGAACTAACGTGACTTGGAATCTCTCCACTTTTTATTTTTATATTCTTTTTTCATTTCTTTATTTTTATTTATTGAATTGTTCTATTTTTACTCATATTTTATTTCACTATTATTTCATTTCAGGTTTATTTTGGTTAATACAATTACTATTTTCAGCTATTCATTTTCAATTTTTCTTTTTTAGTTGTTTCAGGGATTTCAAATCATTTTATATAGTAGACAATGGAAGTCCGAACTAGTGAAATTCATCATGAAACATTGTCAATCACCTTCAAACAAACGTTGAAATATTTAACATTATTTATTAACAGACTTTCAAAAAATTTAAATTTGGATAGATACTTTCTCAAAGTGAATCAAGACTAAAGTATTAGGAATTAGTCCACTTTAAACTGTAATATCCTAGTTAGTACTTAATCAATTCAATCGAAATGAGCAACATTTGAATCGGTGCACCTTTGCCAACGTGACAGAAATCGATTGATTCCGTCAGCACAAAAATTGGGTACTCGGAATTCGATGAAGTCGATAAAGGCTGTTTTTTGCCTGGTCCTGATGGACGAAGGTGTCCCACTACTATCCTGAACGTCTCCAGTTGTCGTAGGGGATCCACTTTTTGGAGTAAAAAATTTCCTATCGAACAGTATGTACCACGACACTGAAAAATAAATAATAATAATTATAATAATGGTCTTTATTATTTCCGAAAAAAAAGTACCTACATATTTCTCATAATTTTTACCTACCTAGAAATAAAATATTGGAAATAAAAGGCGAAGTTCAATTCATTCAGCGAAAATATCACTGACGACTTGTTCAATAATCAATAGATGTGGAGCTATACAGACATATAACATTAAAACGGACAGAACTTTTGAAACAACCTAAGATTTGCCTGAAGAAAGTTTCTTCTTTGATAATTTTATATCTATATAACAGATTCCATTGAAATAAGGTTTTCTCACTTCCATTGACCGGTATGTTTATTTATAAATGAACTTTTTCATAAATTCTTTGCCAATCAGAACTTATATTTTATTCGAAAAGTCAAAACTACTTCACGAATGTTGAAAATTTCAGTTTGTATATATACAAAGAAACAACAACGGTTCAATGCAACAATTTTATTCAATTTCGAATAAATTTTTGAATTTCCGAATAATATGTGAAAAAACTGTCTGAAGTTCGATTGGAGCAAAAATTTTTGAAATAGGAATTCGCTTCGCAGATGTCAGCAAAAAAAATATGAATGATGCATACCTCAAATGGCCAATGTTAGGACGAGATAATGAACTCCTCCTGAAAAGCAATTGTTGAGAAAATACTCCCCAGGGATCTATTGCTGATCCCATATTATTTTACTATTTTGCTGATGACACTAGTCTCATGGTACATCATCAAGATTTACAAGCGCTGCCTACTTCACAAGATACAGTCATTCTCAAGTTAGGGTTGATACAGCAGCCAAACGTGATGGCGAGCCCACCTTCATGCGCACAAACTCATTTTCATTATAACCTACACTACATCTCTTGCAAATCTCCTGAAGAGGATGATATATTTTCAGCTCTTCTTCAAAACGTACTGGAAATAATTTTACCTATTCTCATAAAATTGTATGGAGCTAGTCTGGTGTGGAACTTAATACCACCCAGTTGGTTAGCATCAAGGGTGGTATATATACACACATCGGAAAAGTCTAGGAATATTTTTATAACATACTAAATATCATAAAAATAAATGCATGAGGTCGTTTAATTTCGATTAAATTGGTACACTCGACCACCCTGTAGATTTCTATGGGTTGAACAAAGCCTGCAAAAACGGTAACTAATCTTTTATCAAGTTTTTTTACAAACTGTAGGTTTTCGGCTAAAATGAATAATCTGAAAGTGTCGAGTTTGTACATTCTATGCAGTTCTTGCTCAGCAATTAAACTGGAAATAGTGTGCTTTAACATGGAACGCCATCACTTACCATTGGCTGAGATGAATAGAGCTGTACGGCTTCTTCAAGGTGGCATGCGACAAAATGATGTAGCTCTTCGTTTGGGGGTCTCCCAAAGTGTTATCAGTCGATTGTGGCGGCGTTTCCGTGAAACTGGCAGTCCAGCCGAACAACATCCAGGGCGAGGACGCGCTACAACTGCAGTTCAAGACCGATTTTTGGTCTTAACCGCAAGAAGACAACCGACAATCACAGCACCTGAGTTGGTTAACGTGTTGCAGCAGACGCACCAGGTAACCATTGGTCGTGATACTGTCAGAAATGGACTGCATGAAGCAGATCTCCACAACAGAAGGCCACTTAGATGTCCACCTTTGTCGAGAGGCAATCGCGGTAGAAGATTAGAGTGGTGTCAAGAACATCAAAACTGGGATGCAAATGATTGGGCCACACTTTCGTTTACAGACGAATCCAGATTTGGATTTCATCCAGATTCTCGTCGAGTAAGACTGTGGAGAGGACCTGGAAATAATGAACGTTTGAGACACGTCCAGGAAGTCCACACATACAGAGGTGGTACAGTAATGCTATGGGGCGGAATCATGATCGGCGGCAGAACCGATCTCGTTTTTCCAAATCGCTCCCTCACAGCTCGACAGTACCTCGACACCATTCTTCTACCTATCGTCCGTCCGTTTGCTGGTGCTGTTGGTGAAAACTTCCACCTAATGCACGATAATGCTCGTCCACATGTCGCGCGTCTAGTGACTGACTGGCTCACCAACGAAGGAGTTGATGTATTGCCATGGCCAGCACAATCACCGGACCTGATTCCCATCGAGCATGTGTGGGACATGCTTCAACGAAGAATTACTTCGAATATGGGGAACATTCACACAACGTTTTAATTGAGAGAGCTTTTAATCGCTGAATGGGCAAATGTACCTCAACAAGACATTGACAATCTCATTTTGTCGATGCACGATAGATGTAGGGCCGTAATAAACCAGCGTGGAGGCCATACTTTGTACTGATTCCATTTTTTTTTGTATTATGATTTTTTTTCGGGGTGCAAAAGAAGAGCCATATTTTTTTTAGTTTTGCTTATATGCGAACTCAGTATTTTTGACCATTTAATAAATTTTGTTGTAAGTTACATTCGTTTAATAATCACCCGTCAACTTTTTTTTCCCTAAAGCGATCTAAAAATAAATTATTGCCATTTTTAAAAATATCCCTAGACTTTTCCGATGTGTGTACTCAAAGTGGGTCGGAAAGATTCTCACCCTAAATCGTTACGACCAATCACCATTACATCCTTCTTATTGGAAGGAGTTGAGAGAATTCTGGAAGGACACATCATGAGGGTGGCATTATATGCATCCCCCTGAATAACGACCAGTATGCTTATCAAACCGGCAAATCTCTTTGAAGACAAGGAGATTGCGATTGGTATATTTTTCGATATCGAAAGAGCATTTGACAATACACTACCTAAATCCATAGGATCATCTCTCGCTAGGTAAGGTATAGAATCGACCAAAACTGGCTGGATCCATGTCATGCTGGTGAACAGAACTGCAACTACGACTCTTCAAAGCGTGGCCATTGGTTTCAGGGTCACCAGAGACTGGCCTTAAGGTGGGGTACTGTCTTCCTTTCTGTGGTCGCTCCTGATGGATAGTCTGCTCGATGTTCTCAGCAGAAGAAAAGTAGATCTACAAGTTTATGGAGATGACCTTGTCATCTTGACAAGGTCCACGTCGGAAAAGGTAGCTTGAAATACTCTCCAAAGCACGATGGACGTAATTCATAGTTGGTGCCTAAGATAGCAGCTGTTTGTCAACCCCAGCAAAACTGTGATGATCCCCTTCACTATAAGGAGAAAATTGGATGATCTAATGACAATTTTCCTCAATGGTGAGGTCATTCCATTTGGAACGAAGGTGAAAAATCTTGGCTTTGTCCTTGATGAAAAAACGCACCAGGAACATTCACTTGGCAAAAGTTTTACACAAAACCAGACTGTCCCTATGGACATGGCGGAGGATTTGTGGTAAAACAAATCCATTGAATTTATGTGATGATTGTCAGACCAATGATCACTTATAGTGCAAGTGCCTGGTGGCCAGGAGGAGCTTTCTGGCTTACAGAGGCAGGCTTGTCTGGCCATCAGTAGTGTCATCAGTACCACACCGTCAGCGGCTATGGAGATTTAGATTCACCTCCTCTCCACATTTTTCTGGAGAGAGAGGCTAGATGGATTGCATAAAGACTTGTGCACATTGCCAGTTGCTCAAATCAATTTAATGCAGTGTGCAACAGAGTGCTGGTTGACAATGGAAGTCACAGCATTCTGGATATGACCTCTGACTTTGTTTCCAACTGTCAAATATGAACTGCTTCAAAAAGTACTGTTCCCGAGTAGAGAGGACTGGATCCTCCGAGAGAAAGAAATATTTAAAGCAGATAGTTGTTGGATCACAAATGGATCGAAAACACCTTCTGGTTCTGGTGCAAGTGTTTTGAGTCGCAGACCCAGGACAGAGATATCAACCTGCCTAGTTACCGATGCGACTGCATTTTAAACGAAAATTTACGACATTGAATGGTATGCAGAGAGATTAGAATCCAACCTCATACACAAGTCAATAAAAATATTCTCGGACAGTCAAGCGGCATAGATATAACAGATTGTCTCTGGTCCCGATTCCTGCCCATACTGGCCTGGAAGGCAATGAGGTTGATGACTCCCTTGCAAAGGAGGATGCTGCAAGCAGCTCCATCGGACCAGAACCTATCATTGGTGTCGTATTACGGTTTGCTAAACAAATATTTGACACCTGGATGGCAAGAAGATTTATAGACTTCCGGCAGAAACTTCCAGTAGTGGTCCACTCCAAAGCGTTTATCCATCCTTCGACGCTTGATACCAAACAGTTATTGAACTACAGTAGGGATGAACTACGAATCACCGTGGTTTTTAGAGTTCGGCAGAGCCGTACTCTAACCATCTGACCTGAAAGACCACTCACCATACAAACTAATCGTCTTCGTTAAAACGTTATGTTTATTTGGTCGATTATGAATAGGTGTGAGCCACAATGAACCCTTGCGGGTTGCGTTGGAGGGTCGAATATACCACTCACTTCGGATGTAACCTAACAGCTCTTGCAAAACATACAAATGCTCTGTACAGAGGCGTATCATTACTTGTCCTGCAATGCTGTTGGCGTTTGGCATTGTCTCATTGAATTGTGTTGTTTCTGGCGTCTACTGTAGATATTTTGAAGATGTTGGTTGGGAAAAACTCTTTCGAAGATTTTTCTATATACGACGAAAATAAAAATCAGGTGATAATCTTCCCAACTAGTCTTCGAAAATAGTCTAATCAACAAGTTCAAAAAGTTGAAAAATAGAGATGAAGTTCCCAAAAATATGAGCGAGAGCTCTATATTGACCAACGTTAAATTTTTTTTCTGAAGCGGAAAAAACTTATAAAAACAGCTATAGGTATATAAAAAAGTGCCATATTTTTTTTTATTACCGTATCGTATGATATCAGAAAGTATTATAATAAATAAATAAAATTATGACACTTTTTTATATATAGCTGTTTTTATAATTCTTTTCTGCTTCAGAAAAAATAATAACGTTGGTCAATATTTGTTTATAACAAATTGTTAAACTAATAAACAATTAAATAATAAATATTTTTCCCAAACTATTCATAGGTGTAAATTATGATTTTCAAAAGCAAAATTATTTCCCAACTAATTATTTAAACAATCGAAATATAAAAAAAATCGATTTTAAATAATAAAAATTGAAATTAACAGATTTTTTTTTTAAATCATGAATATTTCTAGATAACAACATTGCAAAAAATGATTTTTGAAAAATATTAAAATTCTCTATTTTTTTTTAATAGTTTAATAAACAAGTTACGTAAAAAATTCATATTCTCTGTTGATAACTGCCATTGTTTAATGTGAAAACAGACAACAGACATAGCTAAATATCAATTGAAAAAGAAATTTTCATCAACAATTTTTAGATATTTCATTTTGCAATAGTTATAAGAAATCATAATTAACAATTTAATAAATTTTCATGAACTTTTATCGCAGGATCGTATGAAGTATATATATCAAAAGGGCTCCAGGAAGTTAAAAATTTATGGACCAATTATTTATACCTTTCATTGCATTATTTATGCCAACGGAGATTGGGAAAAAATTTGTTAGTTAACAAGTGAATAACTTCTTGAAAATTGGTGATAAATATTTTTTTCTACGGGACTCGATTCATTCAAGTGTTAAGAAGGAATTGGATTTTTTTCAAATTTTTAAAATGACATTTTATGTTATGAAAAATCATTTCTTTTGATAAACTCTCTTTAGCGGCAACGCGCGTTAAATAATAAAGATAGAGTTTCGGGAGTTGAGACTTTTATCGGAAATCCTCCTCTTCAACGAACTTTTTTCATAATTGCTTAAATATTAATATTTTTTGAGTTAATAACGGAAAACTAAATACCATTTTTTTAAAATCTTATCTTGTTAATAACAATTGCAATTTTGTACCTGCACCAAAATCCTCCAAGAATATTTTTCTAGAGGTGATTCCGAATCGAATGAGCTATCGCTCATATTTTTAGGGCCTTTATCTCTATTTTTCATGTTTTTGAACTTGTTGATTAGACTAAAATAAACAATTGAGAATACAAATGTTTAATGGCATTTTCGAAAACTTGTTCACTATAGTAAACATTTTTGTTAGTAAGCGGTCGCAAAACAAAAACGGAATTAAGTCATCAAAACACGAATCGGATGCGAACTCGAAAATAATGAGGGTTGTGTTCTTGCCGATGATGGCCTTTATAGACGCTAGCCAGCTGCTGCTCCCCGACGAAATTATAATTGTTTTAGCCTTGGGCCTACCTGGAAACGTGCCCGACACAAGAAACAATCCGACCATAATAAACGCATTAGACGAAATTGAAACATCAACACCACCAGCATGCTCCAGCGGTTTTTTCTCTTGTGATTTATCTGGTCATTGTCGGCAGAGACGACCGCGTCTATCAATCGAAACAATTCAAATGTGAGTTTTATGTGAATGAGTGGGAAAAAAAATACTGAAATTGTCCGCTATTAGTATTTTCGAAGTTCTTAAGCCCACAAATTCCAACGTTTTTTTTTTTCATGACATTTCCTGAAGAAGTTTAAAAATTTTCAAAAAAACGATTGTTCTATACCCTGTGTCCTTCTATTCAACAGTAATGAATGCTTATTATGAGTGCAGAACGGAGATTGAGTACTTCAAAATTCCATGATTCCGTTATGACTACAACTACAACAAAAAATACAGGTCCGTATTTAAAAATTCAAAGATGGGGGTGGCCCAAATCAGATGACACCCTGTATAAAGGATTCATGGTTATATTCTGAGAGCCCATATCAAGTGCCACTAGCAAAATGTGGAATTTTCAATATGTCTTCGAATAAAGGAGATATAGGCAAAAAAATAATTTGGAATTTTTTGGTTTTTCCTGTATATCTCCAGAACCAAAAGAGCTATATTCGATTTATTCACATTATTGAATAGTTCTCTAAAATACGCAACTTTGCCATGATATAACCGACACTCTATCTCTTATCGTTTACGAGATCCCATGTACAGAAACGCATTTGAATAGCTCTGTATATTAAATGTTTGTTGCATTTTGCAACAAAACATGATATTTGAGGCTAATTTGATTATTTTTGCAATGATAAGGTGGCAGCCGCAGAATAATGATATTTTGTGTGTGTGTCGTCATCTTTTCGACTTTATTTACTCCGTGAAACATATTATGAACTATAGTTCTTTTTCAACCATAATGAAATCGAATGGTATTTTTATCGTATGCACTAGTTGAAATTTTTTCAACTTTTTGAAATAATGTCAGGTCAGACAATTCCACTTTATGCTTCGATAAGTTTGTTGGGGGTTAAAATTGACACCAATATGCGTCTTGGCACAACCATGTCGCTGGAATTGCAAAAGCCGCTTCTCAATGAGAGGAACACTCTTCCAATCCAGAAAAGTGTACAGACTTCAGCAACATCACTTCCAACCTTGATAGTCTGGAACATCGAAGAAAGGTTGGAGATTTGTCTCTCTTCTATAGATACTTTCACGGGAGGTATTCAATTGACTTGGTACATTTGATTCCACCAAGAGCGTTACATATCAGCCGTTCTTAGAATGCCTTGAGAATCTTTCTTTAGTGCTTGTGTTTTGTTCTTGAAAATATAAAAAAACGTTTTTTTGCGAATGTCAAACTTTTGCCTGCATAAAGATTTGAATTTCTCATTGGAAAGCATTAGTGCCTCACATAATTAGGGTTTTGTACACAAAACCTTCATAGATTGGATTCAGGAGCGATATTTTTTTAGTAGAGAACAGTGCACATAAGTAACTTTCAGAAACAATTTGTAAAAATGATTCATAATATATCATTATCAGAGATATGAATTATGATTGATTGGATATACTTCTGTATTCATACAATATGGATTTCAGTTCTTTGAGATGAGTGATTTTGGAGCACAATTCAAATGTTGATCTATCTCTTCCATATACTGTATTGTGTAGCAATCCTGTGAATGATATCCTATTCAATTCCATAACATGTGTGTGATTGATGACTTGTTTATTTTGTGGAAATTCATGATCACTGTAATGAAATCAATAAAAACACTTCTGTCTGATTTCCACTAGTTATTTTACTTTTACGATCGGTTTCGGGTTTCATCCCAATATCGAGTATTAAACCAACATGTGAAATCTGAAAACTCGGTTCCATCGGGAGTTTTTAGGTAAGATAAAAGGAGAGGTAGTCGAATGAACAAGGGTGCCTACTATAAAATTCAACACTGTTCAACTTGAATTTATAAATTTGTAATCTTCAGTGTTGAATTTTATAGTAGGCACCTTTGTTCATTCAACTATCAACTATTAGCTTACTATTCAACTATTAGCTTACCTAAAAAATCTAGATATACCCAAGTTTTCAGATTTCACATGTTAGTTTTATACAAGACTAGTATCATGTTGCTGTATCGCTGCTGTTCCAATGTTCTGACAGACTCAGAATCAACGAACTTCGGCGTGGGCAGCGTTATAGAATAGTGCTTTCAGAGCATTGTTCTACAGCGCCATCTAGTGGCGAGTTACAGAAAAATTGATAGCCTTCTCTATGAAAAATCACTTATACATGTCAAGTTTCATCACGATCGGTTGAGCGATGTAGAAGTTTATCCCTTACCAACCAACCAACCAACAAACATCCATTTTCATATATTAGATAATGGGGTAAAACCTGAAACCGGTCATAAAAATGAAGTGACTAGTGGAAATTAGACAAAAGTCTTTTCATTCATTCCATTGAAGCAATTCCATAACGTATGTTTGGAGTACAAATTGAGTGAGGCAGAGTATTTTTCATATTATTCAATGTTCACTGGGATTTAGTCGTTTCAAAAGTATTTCCCTCCATTTTATCCAATATTTATATGTTGAAATCTGTAATATGGAAGTAAATGCTTCGAATTACCATCTGACCTGAAAGACCACTCACCACACAAACTAATCGGCTTCGTTAAGAAGCTGGATTTATTTGGTCGTGTGTGAATGGGTGTGAGCCACAATAAACCCTTGCGGGTTGCTGTGGAGGGTCGAATAGACTTTGGACCTAACCTAACATAAATGCTTCGAGAGGGGCTTTACCTCCCAGTTTGTGTCTGAAACTTCCTTCGTTTATTTCAAAATTATTTGCATTCTTTTCTTCTTGGGAGGATTCTAATTTTTTTTTGTGTAAAGATGGAGAAATAGAGAGCCGAAATCTTACTTTTCCGAAATTCCTGAGTACTTATTACCTCAATTGTTGGTAGAATAACATGCACCAAGTTGAGCCATTAATATTGAGCTGGTGGAAGCTGGAAATATTCTTTATTGACATATGCCCATTCATTCCATCGGAAAGATAAGTTTTCAACACAGGGAAAATACATTGTACCAGAACTGGATCAAGTATTTGAACTGAATCGAGTGAATTGAAGAGCTTTTTTCCTTATTCAAATCACAAACTTTAACCTATCTCTAATATCTCAATTGTTCATATCTACAAGAGCAATGGTGTTCACGAAAGGGTATAGAAAGGTAAAAGAAGCAAACTGACTTGTCAAATATACCCCAACCAAATATAAGTGTCGTTGGGTTCGATCTATGGAAATGTTTACTATTGAATTAATCCATCATTTCTATGTGTACATTTCAATATCATTGTACCCAATTATCGGACTCGTATTTACAATTCATCTAACTGCGGTTCGATTTCATGTCATACTAATTAAATTTGCTGCCATTCGAGACACATTGCAATTGTTTCATGAGGTCAATAAAGCCATTGCATGCGTCCTGTCAGATATTTTCGGTTTCAATTCAATTCGTTACATTGAATAGTTTTGTTGGATACTATGAAACAATTTGTGGATTCACATCCTGTTTCGAGTCAGGATGAAGAGTATCATTTCTGTTAGGTTCAGTCAATCAATTTATTCAATTTAGATACATATTTTTGTCTATAATAGATGTTAGCATATCTTCAATAATAATTACAGTGAATTGAAGAAAATGAATAAATAATAATGAATAAGTGGTGGTGTTCAGTTCTTAGGAAACCTCTAAGCAAAGATTATGTTGCTTACTTCCCAGATCTGGACACTATTCATTCCTTTGAGTAAGAAATGAAAATTTATAATTGAAAGAAATCAATAGAAAGCAATGATAAACCCGCAATATGATTGGACCAGACAATCAGGCGAAAGAGAGACAGATCTAAGTGAGACAAAATCTTGTGATCAAAGTTGTGATCAACGAAGGATCTTATTGTTTTCTTGCATTCATTGATATTTTTTATATTTCTTAGTACAATGGGAACTTGATTGACAAGTTTGATCCAAAGTACCTGCATACCAGGCTCATAAAATACTCATATGTTTTATAAGCCTACAATACTCCGTTAGTAGACCTAACACTACCCTCACAACCTTGCCGATTTGGTTTGATTCCACGAAATGGACAGATTTCTTTATACTAGCCTTCAGATTTTAAACAGATTTTTTTTTCTTCGACAGCCACATAAGTGTTCTGGACCTATCATGGCCTTGGATGCAGCTTCATATGCTGAATCGTCGGTCTCCTCATTGTCCTTGTGTCCAGCTAGGGTCACCATATTGTGTGAACCTAGCTTATTGAGTGCGCTGAAATAGCTTTCTTCAAGTTAGGTGAAGACTTAGTAGTTTAGGTTAGGTCCAAAGTCAGTGGGTCTATTGGACCCTCTCTCATACTCGACCAAATGAACTGTCTTTCGAGTCTCTGCATTTGATAACTCAAACGACAGTAACTTGTAAGAAGCCCCGGTAGACATCGTAGTACATCTTTTCTGTAGTCCAGCAACTGTTTGGTATCAAGCTTCGAAGGATGAATAAACGCCTTGGAGTGAGACGATACTGGAAGATTTTGTCAGAAGTCCCTAAATCTTCCTACCATCCAGGTGTTCAATCTTTGTTTGGCAAAGCCTAAAACGATGCCTAAGACAGGTTCTGGTCCAATGGAGCTGCTTGCCTCACCCTCCTTTGCAAGAGAGTCAGCAGCCTCATTGCCTTCCAGGCCAGTATGGCCAGGATTCCAGACCAGAGACAATCTGTTGAGCCGAGAAGAGTCGTTTTCAGTAATTTGCTACCAATTTAGACGTTGCTTGGTAATGGCCAGGAGCTTACAACGCCTCTTGACTTAGTAGGAGCTGAGCGCCTCAATTGCCGCCTGGCTTCCTGAGCAACTCTTCTAGGCAGTGTTCGATAGCGGTCTGGAAAACTGTCCGAGGCTGAGTGTTCTTGAAATATAGTTGATGAGTTGATTGGCCTCAGTCAACCCTGAATATATGATGATGGATACTGAAGAGTCTGAGTCTCTCAAAATTCTTTCTATATCGTCCATAGAGGACGTTTTCTGAGAGTTTTTATGAACGATTCTTGATCCAAAATATATAATTAGAAAATGGGGAATGATCCTCAATTTGGGTTATTACAGCAAATGCAAGTTTCAACAAAATTAAGTTAAGTTTAATTCATGAGTGTTTCAAATTCACTTCGAAAAGTATTCATATTGATGTTTCAAAAGTTGGGTTTCAATTTTAATAGGGATTTGTTTCTAATTCACATATTGGCAACAGCACCTATATCAAGATGAACTAATTTATACGTACCTAGAAGTTGTGCTGTGCAAAAGGAAAATTATCTTTATAAATCAACAATTGAGGCAAAATATAAATTATAGTTCAATACCACCTCCACAAGCCACATAATCAACAGTTGTTTTGTTATTTATTTATATATAGGAAGATAGGTTAGGTGCACAAAATGACATATGTCACAGATTGTCTCGGAACTCGGAACATAAGTAAACAGAACAGCACGCCTCTGAAATATGTCATGTTTGTTTTTCTCACACAGGTAACAGATTCATTGTCCTTTATTAGCTATAACTGATGTTGCCAAAAGGTGAAATAGAAACGAATCCCTTTAAATGTTGAATATGCATTATTTCATTCCTCTTTTTTGAATATTTTTTTAAAGAAAAAAGGTTGGAATGATAAGTTTAAAATGCGTTGTTTCAGAGCTCTTTTCTGAAAACTACTTGATTTTCGTCAGGAGGAACATTCTCCATTGTAGCCTGAGAAGTTTAACCAGTAGCTGAGGTTCCAATCTGAATGACCCGTTGATATCTCTTTCATAGATTCATCCTTTGTGAATCAGCGGATGAACGGAAGAAAATTTTCCAGCGCATTTTTCACTTGAGAATTCATTGACTCATGGCTGACGAAAATGTCATTGAAGCTTGTGGATATAAATAGGGCAAGTGAGCATTTGGAAATAACTTCAGATCATACACAAATAATGCCAATTTAGTTGATGTAGCACACGTCGAAAATATTTTGCAGTTCTAATGTGTAGAAATTCAATTAGTTAGATTCATTCTGAGCTTAGTTTTCACCTTTCAATTACGCTATATTGAAATTGCGACATATAACAACTGAAAATGCAGGAGAAACTAATAAGTCCTCTTCAGAGACTACTGAAATACGGGGTACGCTCTCTTTACTGAAGAAATTAATAACATTTCGTTGCTAACAGTAATCATCCGTCCTGTAAAATATCCAGAATTGAATCTTTATGCAAATCAAATAAAGGAACAATGATATTCCTTATAGAGCCGCGCAATAAAATGCTTTCAAGAATTTGAAATGAAACATTCCATCATCTCAAGTTCGGCTTCAACTTCAGCACGAATCTACGATTTTAATACTTGGAACGTTATAACTTTTCTCGTGTACCTGACAACTATGAAATTAAGCTGTGAAATGTTCTCAAATCTGCCGCATTACTTATGTAAATCGGACTTCATTCAATGGGTTTTATCTGGAATGAAGCTGTTTCGGCTCTGTCAAACATGCGCTTTAGTCACTGCAGGAGTTTCTGGGATATAATCATCGTTATAGGTGTCGTTCGAGCAGATTGTTTCACTGATGCATGCGTGTTATCGCGTGGGATTCCCAATTATCTCACCTTTATGCAATGACTAGCGACCCGCCCCGACTCCGCCCGGGTGCAACACTGTTACTAAATATACTACAGAATGTCATTGATGTATTCTTACTCTTATTGATAGAGAGCTCATAAAGATCATGAAGTGATATAGGGCGGAGCGCGGCCTTTGAAGCACTACTTATAGACACTCGCCGCCGGCCCCCGGCCGGTACCACCGCAACCTCTAGGTCCCTGCAATTTAAATCTGTTATGTCTTCGAAAATATTTATTCACATCACATGCTGTTAAAGGCCATACTGATCTATATTGAATACACAATGTATTTAAGGTACCTAATTGGATGATGTTTAATGTCTAATACTTTGCATCCATGCTTATCAAATTCAAATTGTTTATATGATAACATAAACTTTGAAAACATCAGCAAACAGGAAGTTTCGATTGCAGCACGTTAATTAAAAAATAAGTTCACTTCTGGTCCTGATAAGATACCCCATCCTTTTTGATAAAAGATTTACAAAGTTACGGCCCTTCAAAGTTCAAAAAAGGGCAACTTTTCAGCCGCCTTTTTCAGAAAATAAACTATTTAAAAACACACGCATTTATTCACTAGGTCACCTTTACACCTCATTCCTCCTTCTTTGACACTTTTCACTTCAATAATCAACATTTTTCCAATAAAAATGTTAAAACATGTACGAGCTGCTTTTTGGTTACATATCTCTGTATTTTACGTTTTTGAGGTTGATGGGATAGTTGGTACGACTGATGCTGTCAATATTCCTAAAGTAGTTCAAATGTTTTTTGCCTTCATTCTTTAGATCGTACATTGGTTTTTGGTGGTGTATTACGAATTTGAAATAGTAGGCGGCGGCAAATACCAACCTCTTTTTTCTGAAATGTCACTAGACACCCTACATTTTGTTTTATGAGAGAGAGGACATTGGTAGAACAAGATCTTCAGATTATGTGGTGCTGCAGGTTTTTCCGGGTTTTCCTGCAGCTGAAAAGCAAATACGCCACTGGAATAAATGAAGTCGCCCGGAGCGCCAAATAATGTTTATTGTTGTTTTTATTTCTATCGTTGTTTTATCACAGAATTGAAATGATTGCATAGGTCTATTCTTTACTAACACTTTTCAATCTTGCAGTTAAAAATAATAATTTTCCTGAATTATGACAGATATCCCGAGTTTATCTCATTTTTTAGTCCTGAGATCCATGTGATAGTCGGAATTATCGTCCTATCTCAATCCTATCGAACTTTGCTGAACTGTCATCTATAATCGCGTACATTCCTCAGTTCGTAATATCATATCTCCGCAACAACATGGAATTATGTCAAACAGATCCACCATAACAAATTTAATTGTATTGACCCAAAATGCTAGTGATCTCTTAGATAATCGTGGTCAAGTTGATGTGATAAATACTGATTTTGCTAAAGCATTTGATCAACTTGATCACATGATCCTTCTACAAAAACTCCACCAATTTGGTTTCCATAATTCAGCAGTGCTTTTCATCAAATCCTATTTATTTCAACGCGAACAGTGTGTGTTCTTATAACGGCTATGATTATTTTTATAACAATCCTTCATCTGGAGTACCTCAGGGGTCGAATCTCGGACCACTTCTGTTATTGTTCTTCTGTTATTTATTAATGACCTCAGTAATTATGTTGATTGTAATAAGTTTTGCAGATGATTTGAAAATATATTTACCTGTCGAAACTATCGAAGGCTGTAATACATTGCAACGACAGTTAGAAAATATACAGACTTGATGTGAAGTTAACAAACTATATATCAATGCATCCAAATGTAAAATAGGGCTTATAGTAGGAAAATATCAGTCATCGAGTGCAATTATGGAATAGATACAATTCCACTGTCACGAAGTAACTCAATTAAAGATTTTGGTATATATTTTGAACAAAATTTGTCTTTTTCCAACTACATTAGATTGAAAGTAAGTGAAGCATTAAGAGTTTATGGCTATATAGTTCGCGATTAATTAAAAAAAGTTCAATGTCGTATCCTAAAGTTTTCCTGCTTCTAATCTTATGGTATCTATCCTGATAGAGGTATTCCATATGAATCTCTTACCATAACATTCAATATTGAAAGTCTTGAATTACGTAGAAAACTTGCTGGAATAATTTTTCTGTATGAATTACTGCACAACAATGTGAATGCTAAGGAGGTGTTAACTCTGATACATTTCCGTGAGCCTCATTTTAGAACTAGAAGTACAAAAACTTTCAACAGCCGACTGGCCAGAATCAATTTGTACCTCAAGTCACCTATTTTTAACATTTGCAATAATTTCAATTCAATTTCAAATTTGTGTGATATCAATTTTGATTGCCTTGAATATATTTCATAGAGAATTTTCAATTTTCTAGTATATGTTTGTTTATTTCATTTTATCATATTATAATTTTGTTATTCATTTTCTCGAATAGTAACTTCGTAATTATAAGGACCTATATTACTTTTTAAACGTACTTAGTCAACCCTGTAAATGGTTTTCAACTATTGGGTAATGAAGGCTTCCATTATTATTATTATTGTTCAAAATCCCTTCGTAAAAAAGTGAAAGATAAAAAATGGTTATCCCTAAGTGATAGACATATAATATCGCGGACATGTAGACCTTTCTAAGATGTACAATACTGTATGTAGTACATACGTAGGGTTCAGCCAGCGTTTGCAAGGTAAGCGCAGAAAAAAATGTGTTTATTTACGTCATCACATCAGAAAACTTTTAAATTATCAGTGTTTTTCCATTATATTATGCATGTTGTATACGTATGAAACTTTCTTCTGAATCACTCTATCTATGAAAAAACCCGCATAGTTTTAACGATCTGAGCTTTCATAGGGAAATACAGCGGGAAGCGACTTTGTTTTATACTATGTAGTGATGACGCTTGTTAATGACGCTTGTTTTGATTCTTTTGGACAGCCAAAGATTATGTGTTTGCGGCATTCTTCATTTTATATTATCAATATACCACCCAACAGTCATAAACGTTTCAGAGGGTCAATTGAATAGATTGATACACACTGAAAATACTAAATACAGAAACTATCTGTGAGAGTGTGCATCACAACACACTTTGGATTGAATTTGAAAAATCAATTATGCGCTTTTTTGACTAATACAACATATCCTCGTCATCGCAAGTTCTCGTCAAAAAAAGCACAGAGCCTACTCTCTATGAATTTTAGAGCAACGTTTTGTGTCAATATCAAATTGAGGATTTCTGAATTATTGAAATATGATGTCAGAGGCAAATTTAAATACCCAAAGTCTTCTCAGCATTCGAAAGCAACTTTAACAAGATATAACAAGAAACATTTTTTCACATTTCACAATTTCATTTTCTGCAAATTGGGAGTTATATTTTTGTCGAAAAGAATAAATACAATGAAACTGCTTTATATTAGCTTCACCTGTATGTATGTATGCATGTTTATTTGTTTGTAACTCTCAAGCTCGGGATCTGTATTTGACAGAATTATCGACATTATTGCTTGATCTATTCGCGGGCAGATGGCGCTGTATGTAATTTCCTTAGTATATCGACAATATTGCTTGACCTATTCGCGGGCAGATGACGCTATACGTAACCTCCTTGATATATCGACATCATTGCTTGATCTTTTCGCGAACAGATGACGCTGTACGAAACTTCCTTGATATATCGACATTATTGCTTGATATTTTTGCGGACAGATGGTGCTGTACGTAACTTCCTTGATATATCGACATTATTGCTTGATCTTTCTACGGATAGATGGCGCTGTACGTAACTTCCTTAATATATCGACATTATTGCTTGATCTATTCGCGGGCAGATGGCAGATTCGAACTCACTTTACATGTATTTGTTCATTTGAAAAAAGTATTTTTTTTTTCATTAACACGCGCGCCTGCTGCCTTATTTGTAACCCTCCTTTGTAAAGTAGCGCAGCAGGCGCGCTACCTTAAAAAGACCAAAAAACACGCTTTTATAGCATACAAAACTTAAAAATGGAAAATAAATATAGTTTAAAAAATTGAAAAACATGCTTTCAATGAACATTTTTTAACTTTTCAGTTCGATGTTTTTTAAAAGCGCATTTTTTAGTGTTTCAAACTATATTTATTTTTATATGAAGGTTGGAACGGTGCTACCTAATCATTCAACGGTTTTTGTCCAATTAATAACATAAAAACCACTTCTTTCGGAGCAAGCGAGTTTCATTTATTTCTGTATTATTTTTGAACGCTATTCCTCATCAAAAAATAGTGATTCAGAGTACCTTAGAGAAGATGAATAAAAGAAACATGGTTTGCATGTGATCATTTCCACTTCTGGTGAGAACTGCCGCACCTCTGATACTTTTCCAGATACGACCCCTATTTTATGATGAAAAAATCCCACTCCACTCCTCTCATACCTTTAAATTACCAACCTGTCAGACCTTCTGTCACTTCTAGAGTGACACATCAATTCGATTAGAATCAACCAACCTCCCCAAGTTAGGATACAATTAAATCGTAATAAATTCCATATCAAAACCCTTTCAGTTTGGAGTGCTCCTTGAAGGAATTCATTAGAGAGTTTTCAGCTTCTAAAACAATTTGGAAGCTATAAATTGAACTGGATAATTGTTTGTTCTATCACTTGGGTCTGAATATATTAGCGAGGGACTCGCATTTAATTGCCTATCCCGTTTTCGTCAGTGGCTATCTTGAAGAAGGCAGCTGGAAAACATAAATGTGAATGTGAACTGTTAGTTCCCATAATGAAAATCATGGAAAAGACAATTTCTTTCCTTTTCCGAGAAGGGTATTTATTTAATGATTGAAATATGATTTGATAATGTTCGATTGAATAATATATCGCATCCAAACTGAACAGATATGCAAAATTTAAACTCAAACAGTTCAGGATAACTGCTATTGAATTCAGTTGCGAAATTTGACTCCGAACAAACATACAAACATTGCAGGTTGATGAATTGAAAATGTTTCAAGTTTGCAATTCAGTAACGACGAGGGAGATTTTAAAGAAGCTAATAGTAGAATGTCTTCATTGATGACAAAAGATAACCTTTGTACTGATAGTCCAAACATTTTCGATATACTGACCTCGATATTGGGTTCAAATACTTCTGTATATTTAGTTATACTCGTGAGCTTCTTCATCTAGTATGCGGCAATCTGCTTCTAAATTATTATGACCTTGAATTGACATGATACTGATATCAAAATATAAGTTGCGAACTTCTTCATCTGGTATTTGAGATCTCAAAAAAAGTTCCTTTCGTACACCAAACTTGAGAGCATATCATTCACATTACAGACTCATACTTGTAAGGCAATATAGTCCTAACTTATTGTGTAATCCCCCAAATTTTGAAAAGGCAAATTGAATATTTCAAAATATTGGGATGCCAACACTTGTAGCTGATAGGCTGCTCAGTTTGATACGGGAGGGTGTGAGTAAGTTCAATACAGGTTTGACTAATAGTTATAACTGATTATTTTATCATTATTCAAATGAACCATGAGTTTGCCTGACCAATTCTGGTAGTTTGGGCGCCAGGTTGCAAAAGACAAAACCAAAGAGATAGGTATACCTAACTGGTATCTAGCTTGGATCGGAAGCCAAAATAAATATAGAAAACAGTTAACAACTTTATTTTCTTATTTGACAATATGGCTTAAAGCCGGAAATATACAGGGTGTCAATTGAGTATGAACCATAAATTCAACAGACGATTCTTTAGCTTATTTCAAGACGGATTTTTCATACAAACATGGGTCCGCAAATCCTTCGTTCTCAAGATACAGGGTGTTAAAATGAAAAATAGTTATTCGTAAATATCATAAATATCCTTCGCCTAATTTTGTTGTAATTTGGCAACGGTATTTATAAGATTCAGGAGCTAAGTCAGTTCGAACGTGATTCAATTTATTGAGTTCAGTGGCGTCTCGAGCAGGATTTGAACGAATATTTTTGACTTAAAAATGTACGCCACTGACTTTTGTGCCATTCCCATTATTTTTTTAGATTAATCAAATAGAAATACAACTTTTTTGTCTCTTTATTTTTTTCGTATCTTTCTTAGTTTTTAAGAAAAAAAAGTCGACTTAATTGATTATCCCTGGACCTCACAAGGAATGATATGGGGAATGGAATGTTTCTTTTGGAAATTATTATTTTTACAAATTTTCATTACTAATTATGTAACAATAACATCTAGATCTAGACTAACGAATTGCACTAAATTACGTGTTGGAAATGGCCTCCTTCGGTTTCAATACAACCGTCTAGCCGCCGCATCATTGAATTTCGCTCTCTTCTGAAAATACCTGACGTATTTTTTATTATGTCACTTGAATTAATGATTTTATTCCATAAATCCTCTTCACTTTGAATAGCAGTTTTGTATACTGACGCTTCAAGGTGTCCCCAGAGAAAATAATTTGAGGGATTCATTCCGGGCGAGCGAGGTGGCCATGGGTGTGGGCCTGCTCTCCCAATCTAGCGATTATGGTAATTTTCATCCAAAAATTGCCCTGCCACTACACTGAAGCGTGGTGGAGCACCATCGTGCATGTACCACATACGGAATCTTTCCATGACTGGAATTTCTTCTGAAAGTCCAGGTGAAACAAATTCTAAAAACCTTCGGTATTCTTCTCCATTAAGTCTAGGTGGAAGGAAGTGAGGCCCAATGAGATGGTCACCGACAATTCCAACCCAAATATTGAAAGAAAACTGTTCTTGAAAATTATTTTCTATCGAAGCGTGTGTATTGTTTTTGGCCCAAATGTGATTGTTGTAGAAGTTAATAATTGAATTGCGAGAAAAACAAGCTTCGCCTGTAAACAATATTCGACTTGGGAAACCTGGATTTCTTCTTATTTTACAGCGTTACCAATTAGAAAAAGCTAGTCTTACAGGCAAATCTCTGGGCAATAGAGTTTGCACACGTTGCATGTGATAGGGATATAGCTGTTGAGCTCTCAAAATCTGCCACACTGTGACATGGGTTATATTCAGTTCTTCAGCTATTTTCCGAGTAACTGGTATGCGGATTTACTTCAATCTCATTTAAAACAGCTTCTTCAATTTAAACTGTTCGTACCGTTGCAGGCCTCCCAATGACAACCGTCGAACTTTTAAAGCTGCCTATTTCAGAAAGTCATGCATGGAGACGTACAAAAGTTCTTCTATTAGGCACTACACGCTGAGGAAATCTTTCATGGTAAATGCGTCTTGCAGCATTGGAGTTTCCGTGAGCCATTCCATAACAGAAATGCATACCTGCCATTTCACTGTTACTAAATTGAACCATGTTTTACAAAAATGGTTCGAAAAATAACCACTAAACACACTTTTTATAACAATTATCAATTGAAAGCTTATAAAGTTGACAACAACTGTCAAGTTGTTTATTAAATGCTGCAATCGTTTTCCAAGGCAACCCTTGATTATTATTTATGGTATTTTCAGAAGAGTGCGAAATTTAATGATGCGGCGGCTAGACGGTTGAATTGAAGCCGAAGGAGGCCATTTCCAACACTTAATTTAGTGCAATTCCCCATATTATTCCTGTGAGGTCCAGGGATATGTAATTAGGTCAACTTCTTTTTCTTAAAAACTAAGCAAGAAACGAAAAAAATTAAAAAAACAAAAAAGTTATATTTCAAATCGCTCAATTCAAATAAATAATGAAAATTGTACAAAAGTCAGTGGCGTACATTTTTAAGTAAAAAATATTCGTTCAAATCTCGCTCGAGACGCCACTGGAATCAATAAATTAAATCACGTTCTGCCTAAATTAGCTCCTTGATGTTATAAATACCATTACCAAATTACAACAAAATTAGGTAAAGGGTATTTAAAATATTTACGAATAACTTTTTTTTATTTTTATTTTAACAACCTGTATCTTGAGAACGAAGGATTTGCGGACCCATGGAATAATGAACATTTCGTCTTAAAATTACCCAAAGAATCGTCTGTTGAACTTATGGTACATCGTTAATCAACACCCTGATTAAGGAGACGTTGATATATACAAACATATAGATATACTTATATAAAAAATAAATATACTATAATAATTATAATAGAATTCAGTTGTTCTGTTGTTCTCTGATTCTATTTCGCTGTGGTTGTAGGGAATACCTAGGGTGGCTGATGTTGTAGTGGGTCCTTATGAAGGCTGAAGAGACTTGCATCCATCTGATCTGGCTGAAGATGGATTTAGAGCTCATGTTGGAGTGCCTCTTTGACTCCTTATGGTATCAGTATTTCATCCAGTACCCAGTTTCTCGATATCATGCGAAGCAATGAAATGAATCAGATACAGTCATACAATGATGAGGGAAACGAAAGATATCCTTAGAATTTGAATACTATATTATGAATTTTAGTAAACAAAATTCCAATAGAAATTCAGTTACATCAAAATGTAATGATTATTCAAAACCAGAAAAATTAAGGGAATAATAATTTGATACTGATCAACTATTTCAACACTAGACTGAAAATTATAATTTTCAGTCTACAACACAACAAAAAAATATTTTTTGAATGTTTCCTACACTAAATTAGTCAATTTCTACTAATTTTGGGGTGATAAAAACGAAAATAACAATGAAAAATATTTTTATTAGCTCTGGTTTTTGAGATACACAGTACTTAATCTTAAAGAGTAGTTATACTATACGTGAAAAGTGAAAGTACATAAAACAATATTGTTATGTTTCTTTTAGAATATTTTAAGTACAAAATTAATAAAAAAACATTATTCTTGGTGTTTTGACAAATAAAAGAAGTTTGTACCACCAAATTTCAATTAAGTCCATCCGATTCATTGTAAGATCGCTGTCGTTTAGCTTGTCTTTTATAAAACACTTCTGGAGCATCCCTACACACAGACCAGCAGTAGTCTGCAAGCATTGCTTCATTCCAACGGCCCTGATAAGGACATGTTGCATCCAAGTTGGTGGTAAGCTTGAAGAAGCTCTGTGAAGTTATCATCTCTTTTGTTACCTAAAAACCCATGTACAACCCCCTTGAAGGCTTCCCAGGCTCTTTTTTCATTTCCTGTTAAAAGCATGTCAAAAGCAGGATCATTTACGATTTCACGGATTTGAGGCCCAATAAAGATGCCTTCCTTGACTTGAGCATCACTCAACCTGGGAAACTTTGCTCTCAAGTACTTAAAAGCTTGTCCTTCCTGGTCCATGGCCTTCACAAAGTTTTTCATTAGTCCCAACTTAATATGTAATGGGGGAAGGAGAACATCCTTAGGATCTACAAGAGGCTCGTAAACTACATTTTTCTCATTAGGGTTAAGGTCTCGTGTAGGCCAGTTCATTTTTTTATAGTGAGATTTTCTATCCCGACTGTCCCACAGACACAAAAACAACAGTACTTGGTGAACCCTAATTGCATTCCTAGGAGTATAGCAATGACTTTCAGATCACCACAAATGTGCCACTTGTGTTGTTCATATTTGATTGATTGGAGAAGTGTTTTCATATTTATATACGTTTCCTTCATGTGACCTGCATGACCTATAGGAATAGAGGGTAGCTGATTTCCATTATGCAGAAGTACAGCTTTTAAGCTTAGTTTTGAAGAGTCTATAAACAGTCTCCATTCAGATGGAATGTGATCCAAATTCAAGCAGTCCATCAAACCATTAACATCAGAACAAACTACGAGGTTTTCTTTTTTCTCAAAAAAAGGAAGCAAATCTTTTTGACGCTGTCTGTACTGAGATATTTTCACATCATGTTTTAGAAGATTCCACTGTTGTAGTCTTGACCCTAACAGCTCAGCCTTTTCCTTAGACAAGCGAAGATCTCTTATAAGGTCACTCAACTCTGCTTGACTAATTCTGTGCGGATCACTAGACCTATTGCTTACCTCAAAATCAGGGTCATAGGATGTAGAAGGATGGGTTGCTCCTTCTAAACAGTCTTTATCACCTTCCTCTAAAATTTCATAGTTTTGGGGTGGAGAAGGGACTGGCAAATTGTCTGAGTATGGTACAGGCCGAAGAGCAGATGGGAGATTAGGGTATTCAACCGTTCCTCTTTCCTTCATAGATAAACCTTGCTCAATGGGAGGAGTTAAGCAGAAATAACAGTCGTCTGTATGATTGGTAGGCTCACGCCAAACCATAGGTACTGCAAAAGCCATTGCCCGGTTTTTATTTTCAGCCACTCTCGCAATATGACGGTATAAGAATTACAACATATATGAGGAGCCCATGATTTATCTTGGTCCCCAACTTTCACACCAAAATAATGTTCATAGGCTGTCTTAACGATAGGTGTCATTTTACGTTTCTGAGCCTTAAATGTTATTTCACCACATATATAGCAAAAGCTATCGACAGAATTCACACACTTTCGAGGCATTTCAGATCAGCACTTAAATTAATTTAAAAATCAACTTCACACTATAATTTCAATAGCAAGCACGTGCGTACAATTGACAAACTCACATAGGTTATGTTTACTACTTAAGAACAGCTGATGAGAGGGGTGTTATGTAAACAAACATGTGTACCAACTGTTGGTGATGAAATATTTCATTTGTTGAAAACTCAATATACATATATATAATATAATGATACTATATCTTGAAAACAAGAGCTAATATATAATTTTTATGGTCACTTTCGGTTTTAACACGTGGAAATACATTAAAATCATCTAATTTCAACCCCGAAACAAAAACTTTGTTGTGTTGTGATCAAAAACAAATCAACAACTAATCCAAGGAAATATCAAAAGTAAGGTACTGAATACAAATAGGCAATAGTCTTAGATAGATTGTCAATATTCCTTGAGGGTAATGAGGAACAAAATATATTGAGTTTCATCAATGAAGGGTGGCAAATCCTTCCAACAAAAAAATGTCAGATAATTAACGAAATCAAAAGTGCATATAGACAGAAAGAATGATATCTGGTTCACCTTGTAAGATGAAGTTAATTCAAATAGAGTTGACTGATTGAAAATTCTCAATAAGATAAATCTCAAAACAAATTTGAACCTAAGGATAGAATCCAATAAGTCAAATACTAGGTAACAAATCAGGCCACATAAACAAATTACCTTCAATCACATGCAGCTTAATTATATCAAAATAAGTAATTAAACGGACTTCTATTACTAAATAGCAAAATCCAGGAAAAGGCAAAGGATATACTCAAACAGATCTCATCAAATCTACTAGGAATGAAGATAATATGTAACAAACGCCAAACGCTGGGAAGAGAGTATTTTTATCGTTTTATTTGAAAACGAATCCATTCGATCTTTTCGTTTTTTTTTAGATACGGGTGGCAGTAACTTTCATACCGTTTACGGAGTATAAAGATGATTGAAATTGTGGTGATTGATCTATTGGTATTATAGATAGCATTAGGAATATATGAATGTAATGAAATATTCGTTACAATTGTTGCCTTCGATACTGATATTTCAAAAACTTTAGAGATATCGGAAATATTATGCTGATACTTCACCGTATAGTGGAAAAGAAATCAAAGTCATACTAGTGAGCTTATTCACTCAGTGTGTCGCAATTTGCTTCCATCTCATTATGGCTTCGACTATTCAATGCATTGTGTCACTATTTTCCGGGTTTAAAAGCCCTGGAATTTTAGAATGTTTTCCTTTATAGCATTCCAAGATGTACTATTCGAATAATGTTGTGCTAGACTAACCCACAAAGTGTACCGAAAACCCATGCATACGGATATATTTCTGCAAACACTATCGTACCACTATCCTAGCCAGAAGAGAGGATTCATCACCTTTTGGGGAAACACAACATCAAAACGATTTCCAAACCCACCATGAAGATTCAACAAAATCTCAGGTCGGCAAAAGACAAGAAGGATCCACTATCAACAGCAGTAGAATATAAACACGCTTTCCACAATTCACCTGAGCCAAATAAAGGTATTGTCACACCAAACTACCTGAGGAGTCACCATAATGATAATGATAATAACAATAATAATAATAATGTTTATTCTAGAAAATGCCACAATTATTTGTATAAAAAATAATTACAACATGTAATAAAAACCGATGTTAAAAAAAATCCTCAACACAATGGGGTTCTAGATCTTTTTGAACTTTTTGATGTTTTCTTAAAATTGATTGCTACTAGAAGAATGTCTAACAAGTACAGAATTTAATTGCCATATAATAGGGAGATTTTTCAGTAAGTCTCAATGTATGATATGGATAAATGAGGTCATGCCTCCTGATATTATATTCGTGTTCTGTAGCATTTATATAAAAAGTTCTCTATTTTTTACCAGATAAGAATAATAATATATTCATCATTCATCAATATTCATCAATACATCAAACATTAAAAAATATACAGAGCATATACAGTCATTATGTTATTATTCTTAAAAACTGTTCGACAAGAGTCTTTATAATGTTTGTAATTGATTATTCCCATTACTCTCTTTTTAATAAAAAATATTTGTATTCTTGTTGAATCCCCAAAAAATTATTCCGTATCTCATGACAGATTCAAAAATTGCAACGTAAAGAAATAAAGCTGCTTGCTTTTCTAGATGTTTACTGATTATTCTCAGTCCATAGGACATTTTTCCAAGCCAGTTCAGCCATTCATCAATGTAAAAAATTATATATCATTTGTATTTTTCTCTGCTGTTAATATATATATATATATATATATATATATATATATATATATATATATATATATATATATATATATATATATATATATATATATATTGAATTGGATAATGTTAGCGACTGGAGAAATGTATGGTAAAATGGATTAAAAGGGTCTCTCAGTCAAAAAATCAAAAATCAAACTCTGCTTCACTTTGCCAAGCTTTCGCTTCTAATGGGAAGCTTCTTCAGGGCAGTAAAAATGAGTGAAAAACAATAAATAGAAGATATAAATTGACGTAAAAGTTAACATGTATACGTTAATTATATATACCCAAAACCCACAAAAAAATCGTATACAGGTTAACTTTTACGTCAATTTATAAAATCTACGGCCTTCAAACCCGGAAATTAGTGACACTGAAAACGCCTGGATTAAATCAATTCAGAGTATTAATTTCATACACCACTTCATTTCAAGAAGAATATCGAGCTTATGCCAGTGAGCTCCTTCAGCTAGTAAGTTGTACTAGGTGAAGGAGATCTTGGTTGATTATGATCTTCAATGCTTTGGCACTGAGATTCCAAACAATTTCAAGATATAACGAGTATCTCGTCCATACACATCTGTATTTTAGAAGCAATATCAAACTCATACCATTGAGCTTCTCAACCTAGTATGCCGTAGTCTGCTACAAGATTTATGGTCTTGAATCTTCAATGCTTTGACACTACTATTCGACATTATTTCTAAATACTGTGAGTATTTCGTTTATACACCTCTGTATATTGAGAATGATATCAAACTCATACTCGTGAGCTTTCCCAATCTACTCTAACTCACAATGACCTTTACAGTTCCACAATTCAGTATTCATTATCATTGTCGGGATATTGAATGTGTTTTCTTTATGCAACCTTGTTCATTAGAGAGAATATTGAAATCATACCAGTGAGGTTTTTTACCTAGTACTCGTATGTTGCAATTTGCCCTGTATTTCAGGAGGAATATCAAACTAACACTCATGAGCTTCTCTACCTAGTACACCATAGTCTGCCCCTAATTTATCATGGCCTTAGATCTTCAAAGGTTTGGTACTAATATCTCAAACATTTTCGAGATGTCAATAGTATTCCGTTCATACACCACTGTATATTGGGAAGAATATCAAACTCATACTAGTGAGCTTCTTTACGGTCTTAAATCTTCAATGCTTTGAAATTCGGAATACGATCTATACGATTCCGCCGGCAATACGCTTCTTTTTATAGCCAATGATGTTTTATCGTCTATACCGACTGGCTTGTACAACATTTGTTGGAAAAGTATAAAAGTGAATACTGAAAACTCCAAATTGCACATTATGGCATTTACGTGCTTCCCAACCAAATGAATATGGATGGACAAAAGAGTTTTTAGAAGCTGTGCCGTGTTCTTGCATTCAAATTTATCTCCATTGTGGCTGATGCACCTGCAGATAATATTAAAATGGACCGCGGGTACCTTAACGAATTATTCATAATTTTCCGGCAATGTTTAGAAAACATTAGTTAGCTCGTTGCGTTGTGTTGAGACCGAGAGTAACGATTTAGAAAGATTAGCGTTTTTGGGAGAAATTTGTGTAGAATGTGGATTTATTGAAACATTTCAGTTACTTGAACATCAACATCAGTTTGTAGATTTGAAAAAAGACTCCATAATTATAGTTTCATGAATACTGTCGATATTAATATTTCCTTTCAATGAAAAACAATGAAAATAAATCAGCTTCTGTTTTGGGAGAGAATTTGGATTTTACATCATCAAGAACGTCATAAAAATAGTTCATAATTGAGTAAAGATAAGTATTCACTCACTGGTAACTTCAAGGA
This sequence comes from Leptinotarsa decemlineata, assembly GCF_025532065.1. Classification (NCBI taxonomy): domain Eukaryota; kingdom Metazoa; phylum Arthropoda; class Insecta; order Coleoptera; family Chrysomelidae; genus Leptinotarsa; species Leptinotarsa decemlineata. Next base: position 19,677,465 of record NW_027412747.1, read on the forward strand.
AAACATGACACTTCAATTTCTACTTTTTTTTCGTTTGGGTCGAATTTCGGTATGAAATTTTTACCAAAACTTTCGCCTCCTATTTTTTGCCATGGAGAATGGAGTAAAATATCATTGGAATGTTCTCTTGTCGCTTCATTATTTCATTAGTGGAATATTTGATGTAGACTGTTTTGTTCAAAAAATGAAAATCAATTACATTTCTTTCATAGAAAAAAGCTAACAAGTGGATGAAAACAGAATTAATTATCATTTCCTTAGTAGGTTTCAACAGTTTCGATGCTTTTTCAGTAGAAAAAAATGTAACACAGTTCATGAAAGGTTCTATAAATAATAGTTCATGGGACGGAGTCTGACTTGATACTTTCTGTAAAAGATAAACCTTCACAACAACTAAAGCAATTCGTGATTTTCTAAATATCCATCATTTCTTAATTGGTTTTCAAAAACTGTTTAAACTTTTCCATGCTGCAAAAACCTCCATATTTCCCGATTGTGCCGAGTTTCGATACATGTTTCTGTGTACCTTGAGATCAGATTACTGTAATAATTTTTGTGAACTGAAAGTTTTGCCAGGCTTTAAATCGGTGAAGTAGTCTGGCGGGGTAGGCCAGCTATAGCACTAGATATGTCATCATTACATTTTTTAATGTATCAAGTGGTGATTTATTATCACCATTGCCACCAACATTTTTCAACAGCGCCTGAATGATTGAAGTGATAATTTTGTTCCACTTTTGTTATTTTTTATCAATGTTCTCATTGGAAGAAACGGAAGCAAATCTATGTTTTTTTAATTGAACGTAATAGAGATACAAGGGACCTTGAAAATGATGTGTCACGAACTATTGAGTGGTAGATTAATAGTAAAAACATCTTTAGAAATCAAGTTTCCATTTACAAGCTCTGAAAATAAGTAAATAAACTTTCGATTGAATGATATCCATTAATTTATTATACAGCGTGACTCACGGTCGATGGTAGGTTAGACGTTTCTGGAAAACGCAAAGCATAATTTTTCCGAAAATTTCACCTCTCACATTTCCTTACTTGTTCTATCGATCTAAAATATTTTCAGCATTGCGGCGTTGCCACTTCTATCAAAAAGTCCTAACAATTATATTTTTTTGAATGGAACACCCCGTATATTAATACATTTTTGGAATTGCTCTAGTATTTTAATACTTTTTTGTTAATAATGTCCTATACCTATCTCTATCTGTTTTCGAGATAAAAAATAAATTGTGCTAAATATGGTCCAAAACATCATCAGTACTCTCAATTCATGAAAAGTTGATATTTTGATGACATCGACTCCATATCATATAGGGCGTGCTAAAATTACTATTATTTCCATTGTGCATAAAAGTAGTCGAAAGTTCATTTTTTCAAATGAAACCCCCTGTATATTACTCGATAAATTGAAAGATGGTGAAAAATGCTTCAAGATGATATACATGTCCCTATACCTAAATCGTCAAATCATATGTTAAACTTGATAATGAATGAACAACAAACATGATTTTTCAATTAATCACAAACTTTCCCATACGGATATTCATAGATTAGTCAATCTTTCTCTTTCAATAGATAATTTCAATAGAAAAGTCAATATATTAAGGCAAATTGAAGTAATCAACGGCTTTAAAGCTGGAATAATACAAAAGACAAAGAAGTCTACGCAAAAGCGATTTTTCTATTGAAAAGTTGGGTAATCAAAATTAAAATGATGAAGCTCTAACATATTTTGGGGAAACAGCAGAAAAAGGGGCTTCATTTTTGAATAAAGAAGATATTATATTGCATATAGATTATGTTATACGTTGGGAAAGTTAGTCAAAAATAATGAAGATGAAACAAACAGAATCGATGAATGATGAGTGTATAAAATGAATTGTTGAACTTGTCCTGGGGTATATATTGGTCAAACCGGCATAAAATTCAGTAATCGCATCTAGGAACATCATATAAGTCAAGTGAATAATAAAATGAGTTCAACATATTCAAAACAGCATTTAGAGGAAAATCATATCTTTAACAGACATTTCAAAATTTTGCATATAGATAATAGAAATTCAAATCTGAATCTTTTGGTAACATTGGAAATTTTTACACTTGAAAATTGAACATTTTACTGAATGACAAAGTGATAGATTACCATTACTGAACTTTTCTCAGAAACTCATGTTATCCTAGTCTTTGTAGACATATTATTATTATGACTGATGCGAAAGTAATGTATGTTCTGGGTTACTATAATTGAGTACATACCTAAGGTACCTATATAAAAGTTTAGTGAAAGTAGAAATGATATATGCTCTAACTCTAGGTGATTATAATTGAGTATGTACCTGCCAGGTAGTTTTCATAGTGATTACGTGAGGTATATAAAAGTTAGAATGAAGAATGAGTTTTCAGTAAGTTATTCATTACGAAAGAGCTACTGTGATAGCGAAACATGTCGTCATATTTTTTGTTAAATTTTCTGAAGATCAAATATTTCCGGTGAAGTTGATATGATGTAAAGATATTTCTTCACTTACTGCATCGCCAAATCTTCTGAGAATCAATAATGATTTCAGTATCTTCAATTATAATACAGCAAATTCTTGTGTAGCCATCTACAATACTACTAAAAACGATTACAGTTATAGTACTAATTCCGTGAAGTCCACAACAATACCCACTAAGGATGTCTTTTACCCAGACGAATCAATTAGGCCCTCTCTTTCAAACTACACAATAGCAATTATCCTCTCTGACAGTTGTTCTTTCTTAAGATAGTTACTTAATCATCGACGTCCCAGAATACACTCTATAGAGCAGAATGATCGCAACAGTTGGCTGAAATCTATTTTAATATTACCAACAAATGATAAAGTAGTTTTTGCCAGTTCGTTGCAACATCTGTGGCCGAAACGCATATTTTATCTCGCTGGTGATTTTCGTTTTGTTTAGTTCGCACCAATTATCATGGCTGTCAGCTGTGGGATGCTGTAAGACGTTATGGTGTCTGTCGAAGTAATAAACGTTGGGTTAGTATTCAGTAGGTAGAGGCATATTTTGGCAAAAGAAGGGTTTCTTGAATGCACAAGCATTTCAAGGAAGTCTTGAAGAAGCCCCGAGCAGTGGTTCATACACTTTTCCATCGAAGAAAAATTTCCATTTTCCATTTTGTTATTAATAACGAAAGATGGTAAAAAGTGAAAAATTCATTTGAAACAATGAATTTTTTTTTTCAGTTTTCGAGTTTATTCGTATTTTCATTATTTGCAGTTATATAAAAATGATTTTTTAGAATTTTCAACTCTATTCGTTCGAAAAATTGTTATAAACAAATATATTGTTTATAAGATGCTTGAAATTTTTTTTGGAGAATTTTATCAGTGAGGAATATTATGATTTTTGAAAAAAAATCATTTTCAAAAAAAATTTTGTATTGCTCAAAAACGCTTTTGTTGATCAACAATTTATTTTGCTACTGAATATGAATATTGACAAAACGATTTTTTTAAATCATAATTTCTATTTCTCTTTGATATTCCGACGAAAAACTCCTTTGTAATTTATATTTTCTTCATTTATTTATTAAACAATTTGTTTTCAAACAAATTCATTTTTGAGATAAATTTTTTTCTAATTACTACCGAAAATAACAACTATGTGTCACTTCTTGTGTAAAAAAAGAAAAATAAAAAAAAAATTGTAAATTTTTTTTTTCACACAGAAAATTACACATGGTTGTTTTTTTTTGTTGGTAGTATTAAAAAAAATATATCGTGAAAAATCAATATGTCAGAAGCAAATTGTTCATTAAATAAATAAAGAAAATATAATTAAAAAAATTATTTTTAGAAAATAAAAAAAAATAAAAGTCATGATTTAAAAAAAATTGTTCTTTATTAATATTCATATTTGGTAGTAGAAAAAATTTGTTAATCAATAAATGCGTTGTACAGCCATGAAAAAATGTTTTTAAGAAACGATTTCGTTTTTTAAAATCATAATATTCATCACTGATGAAAATCCCCCAAAAAATTTTCATATATCTTTTTATAGAGTTTAAAATTATGAAAAATCATATTTATACTATAACTTCCAATAATACGAATAGGTACGAATAAATTTGAATATCAGAAAAAATTAATTCCATTGCTTCAATTGAATTTTTCACTTTTTAACGTCTTTAATTATCAATAACCGAAGTTGAAAACCCAAAATTTTCAAATTTTTCCAACGAGAATCTTTTCTGAAGACTTCCTAGAAGAGCGAGCTCCAAGAAGTTTTTAGTTTGAAAATTATCAGGGTTTTTATGAAAATTCAAAAGTTGTAAAATTAGTTAATCAACTAAAGTATATCTTTTGGCTCTTAGCGATAGTTTCGCTTCTAAATTGAAATTATAAATATTTATGATAGAGTTAACTAATTTAGTGATCCAATGATTTATCTGAAAAAGGGGGGTTGGTTGGGTAACAGGATACATTTTTCCTCAAAAAACAATTGTATTCTTGCCGACGTTTCGAATTTATTTAAATTCTTCTTCAGGGCTCAGAAAGTAGTTTTTTCGTGTTGATGATAATACTATTTGAAAAATCATCAGACGTATCAGATACGTATTTGAAAAATAAAAATAAAAAGCACAATGCAAACAACAACACCAACACAGAACGACATGAAACAAACGAATCGTTTGTTTCATGTTACGATTTTCAAAATAGTATTATCATCAACACGAAAAAACTACTTTTCAAGCCCTGAAGAAGAAATTGATTAAATTCGAAACGTTGGCAAAAATACAATTGTTTTTTTAAGAAAAAATTGATCCTGTTTCCCAACCAACCCCCCTTTTTCAGATTTATGATAGAGTCCCGGAAAATGGGATTTTTTTTTAGTAAAGTTCCTCCTCTTCGAGGATCTTTTTTCAAATTTCGAATATATTCAATATTTTCCGAGATATGTGCAAAAAACTAAACACACTTTTTTCTTACTGAATTGTTTATAACTTTCGCAATCTTTTCGAGCTCCTCTTGAAATTTTTCAAACAGTTGCTAGAGGTGATTCCGAATTGAATGAGTCCTAGATCATAATTTTTGGTTCCCTTGGACAGAAGTTACAAAAAAAGGATCTTGTGACCCAGAATAATGACCTTATAGTACAGAGTAATGATTCATTTTCAAGTAGCTGTTCCATGGGCGGTTGAAAAATGAAAATTTATTCTCAACATTCAATAGCATCAATTATCATACTATCTCATATTTGAAAAAAATATGATTAGTATTCAGCATAGTCCACCTTTTGATTCAGTTGATTAAATATCAACATATAATTCCAATACTAACAACTCAGTATTATCAACTAAATTATTTGTCTCAGTCTACATAATTGAATCTCGAAAGATTATTAATTATAGTTGTATGTTCACGGTGAGTAACAAAAATATCAACAATCGCATTAATGATCGTTACGACTTTTTTTCCAATTAAACATTCAAAATTTTTTCACTTCAAAATTTCGATAGAATGTTTTAAAAATGTCTATGAAAAGCACTTTTCAATGTTTCCTACACCTGTTCAGCTCAGCTGATTAAATCAGGCATACCTTAGATATTTTCAATTATCGCTGGAAAAGATGATAACGTCAAGATTTGATTAGATCTAAATATGCTTCAATTATGTACTTCATTACCTGAAGAATATAAATTATTAATAAAGCCTTCGATACTTCAGTATCACCTCCAGTGAATGATGTTTATGCTCTCATACGACCAACATCCCCTGTATACCGTTGATAATCTAGTGGAAATGTGTTTGCAAATGACGGGTGTTTGAAAATCATCGATACATAAATTCAAGAATGAGAGAAAACCAATCTTTAGGAAAATTACTGTACCTGTTAATGAAATCTACAAAATTGAATTCAGAAGAACAGTACATTCATTTAATTTCAGGAAATGAATACCGTTGCTAGGCAAAAAATAAAATTCTTGAAGAAAAACCAAAATATGTCTCCGATGGTAGGCAGAAAGGAATTGTGGAAAAATTCAAAAGAGTAAAGTTTCGGCTGAAAAAACTGAAACAGAAAATCGCTCTTATTAAAAAATTATGAAGTTATCTGCCAAAGGTGGCATTAACCAAGGCAAATGAGCGAGTTTTGACGTGAGAATATATTTATTCCCTGTACTAAACTTAGCCTAACGAAAGATATACCACTGGAAATATGAAGCAAAATATTATAAGTTCATGTCAAGTTTTTTCAGAAGGCTGGTCTACTGTTGTCGCAACTCAGTACTCGCTTGGCTGATGAGATGATTTTATTCGCTGTTTCACCCATTCATCATTCATTCAAATAATGAATGAACTCATTTAAAATCCTAATTGAATATGTATTGTAACGAAACGGGGAAAATACTTCACCAATAAACTTACCCTAAAATGTTAATCAAAAATACAATACACCAAAAAGTTACTGCCATCCAGCAGGATCAAAGAAAAGGAGATGTGCTGCATTGCTGGAACCTTTTCTGAAGATCAATAGATAATGAATGAATTTCTCAATACTGTCTGTTCGTGATCTTGACCTCCCTCAATATTTATGAAGATTTATACGCTGACATTGCAACCTTGATCCAGTCATTGAACCAAAGTAAAATGCTCAGTATGCAATCTGTGCAAAGTTTGCGTGTTTGGAGATTGTTTTATATTTCTATATCCTGTGATCGTATCAATTTTGATATCTATAACTTGGAATATCAAAAGATGGAATTCTGAATTTAGAATATTGAATTTGAGTTTGGAACATCTTTCAAATTCATGTATTCGCTTAAATGAATTTGAATTATTTCATGATTATTTTCCATATTTGACACTGGATTGAAATGGCTTTCTAGAATAGGAAAGCAACTGATTTTCACCTACATCAAAAGTGATATTGTTTTGTTGAGGTGGAAGTAACCAGGTATTCAATGCCACGAAAAACCAGGCATCGATTTTCTCCAAAAAATAAATATATCTCACCGATCATACTCCAGACCACATCAGACCAAAACCCCGCCAAAAACTGACTCATGTCATTATACCGAAACAAAAAAGTAGATGAAAACAAACAATTAGGCCACGATTCGCGATGCCCAAGGATAAAGAAGAAGCCAAGTAACCCACTGATGTAGAATACGAGCATTGTCACCACCTTCATACTTGTGAAACCAACAACTAACAAAATCGAGATATACTAACAAAGAATAAGAAAATATTTGTAGAGGCAACTCCAAGTATACTAACTTCGCCCCTGAAGAGGTATGATCCCATAACAGGGGTCCCACCAACAAAATCATCTGAGAATAAATCTTTTTAATGAAAAAAATCAATGACATATTTGAATAGAACTGATTCAGGGCGCATTTCCCTACTATATACACGAAGTATACACACAATGTATATTTACAAAATTTAATTAGATAGATCATAAAAACAACGATTACCCTTATCTGCTCAAGTTTAGCATCAAGTATTTCAAGAACAAAGTGCATCAGATACAAACTTTCGCTACTTGAACTTTTCAGTAAAACTCTACCAATGCCCTCTTCCAAAAACAGTCTCTACCCTCCAAAAATGTCTACCCTGTTCTTCTACCTGTCGTTGGCTCGATGAAGGGATGAAGAATAAACTGACAAGCAGAAATTGGTTTCAATCTTCAATCTGGAGGAAATAATATTTCTCTATTCTTGGTATTGTTCGTTAATTGCAAGATCCTACAATACTTTCTATTGTTAGTAGAGCCAGTTTGACTTCGATAGTTATCACGAATGAATAATGATTTGTGTATCATTCACAACAGGTCTTGCTCCAATATATGATTTTTTGAATGTTGGTTTGTGATGAATGAGCTTGAAAAGTATTTCAACACACAACAAAAATTGTAATGATGTACTTGAAGGTATCAAGAATTTGCCTACAAGTCATTATTTGTCAAACGATGCAAAGACAAATTGACGATACATAATATTGATAGAGAGAGTATGTGTTTACACATGGCTTTATTGACAAATACTGGTAAAATGAGAACATGTAATTAACAACATCAAGATAAATATACAATTTCATAATTACATGAAAATAATACATATAAATGATCACATCTAGCTAAAAGCTAAAAGTTTTGAGAGAATCCATGTTCTTTATATCTTAAAGAAGTTTATTATACATTTTGACACCGACATAAATTATTGAGTTTTTGATCAGCGTGGATTTAGGGATGATTAATGATAAATTCATTGCATTTCGTGCAGTGCGATTGTTTTTCTAATATAAAGAATTATTCTTGTAAATGAGACATGTAGCTTCTAAAACGTAGATTAAGGTAAGTGTCAGTATTCCGTGTTTCAGGAAAAGAGGTTTGCAGGAACTGAACCTATGTACTTGGCACAAATACCGCACCGCTCGTTTTTGCAGCAAAAATACACTCTCAAAGAGCTCATTTCTACACGATCCACAGAACTGGATTACGTATCTCAAGTTTGACTCAATGACAGCGAAAAGACATTTTTTCCGCAGCATAATTTAACTCTTCAGCTGTAGACCTGAAGGCAAAACAGCCGGATTATATTTTTTTGTTTAGAATGTTAATATGATTTGGGAATTTCAAATCGGTACCTATGTTGAGTCCCAAGAATTTTATATTGTTGTCAGATGATATAGAATCAGCTCCAACTTCTATATAACATTTAAATGTGAGAAATTTTGTTTTATTGAAATTCAAACATAGAAAATTTGCATCGCACCACAACTCGATTTTCTGTAGGTCTCGTGTAACTTTTTTTTCGAAGCGAATTCACACATTCAGAGTGCCATAAAATGTTAGTGTCGTCGACAAATGAAGTGAAGGAATCAGATATATCTAAGACGGAAAGATTACTTTTGTACAGAAGAAATAGATATGGGCCTAAAACGGATCCTTGGGGTACTCCCCAACTAACTTTCAGTAACTCGGATGTATGGTCAGTTTTGAACAGTTGGGTTCGTCCTGTCAACTATGATTTCATCCACTTCAGGGCTATGTCTCTTATACCCTAGTAAGAAAGTTTTTGCAGTAATAATGTGTGATTGACACAGTCAAAAGCTTCAGTCATATCACAGCAGGCTGCCACGTTTTTGCCTACATTGATGATGTTGTGAGCCATTTACAGACAATTAAACACGGCATCAGTCGTATTCTTGTTATTTCTGAATCCAAACTGTTCATTGCTGATTAATTTGTTTGCTTCAAGATATTTTATCAGGCGAATTTTTACGAGCTTCTCTGTCACTTTTCCTAAAGTCGGAATAGAGAGATGGGACTGAAGTTAGATGGATCTTGAGTATCACCTCGTTTGTGACTAGGAATTATCACACTTGTTTTCAAAAACTCTGGAAAGCAACCCATCATTAATCATGACTGAAAGTACTGTTAAAGCCGGAAAAGGAAGATTTTTGAAGATTTTTATTGATAACTCATTATAACTGTATATAAGACAATGTTATTTTATTTAAGTAGTCTAATCAACAAGTTCAAAAACATGAAAAATAGAGATAAAGGTCCTAAAAATATAAGCGATAGCACATTCGATTCGGAATCACCTCTAGAAAAATGTTTCCGAAGAATTTTGATGCAGGTAAAAAATTGCAATTTTCATTAATAAAATAAGATTTAAAAAAATGGTATTAAGTTTTTCGTTATTAACTCAAAAAATATTAATATTCAAGCGATTTTAAAAAGAAATCTCGTTAAAGAGGAGGAAATTTCCGATGAAAAAGTCCCGACTTCCGAATCTCTATTACTTATAATATTAATTTGACGTTGAAAATAGGGTTCCGCGCGGCTGTTACGGCATGCGCTGCCGCTCAAAAGAGTTTATCAAAAGAAATATTTTTTTTATAACATAAAATGTCATTTTTTTTCAATTGTTATTTAGCTATGTCCGTATTCACATTAAACAATGGCAGTTATCAACATAGGATATGAATTTTTTAAGTAATTTGTTTATTAAATTGTTTTAAACAAAAAAAAAATTCAATATTTTTCAACCTTTTTTTTGCCATTTTGTTGTCTAGAGATGATTATGATTTCTTAAAAAATAAGTTTTTCTCAATTTCAATTTTGAATTGTTTAAAATCGATTTTTTTATAGTTTGATTGTTTGAATGATTAGTTAAGAAATAATTTTGCTTTGAAAAATCATAATTTACACTTTCAAATAGCGAAAAAAAAATTTTTCATTCATTATTTAATTGTTTATTAGTTTAACAATTTGTTATGAACAAATTTTGACCATCGTTATATTTTTTTCTGGAGCAGAAAAAAAATATAAAAATAGCTATATATGGAGTGCCCTAAAAAAATGTTTTTATTCATTATAATACTTTCAAATATCACACGATACGGTAATTTTTTATGGCATATTTTTATATACAGCTGTTTTTATAATTTTTTTCTGCTTCCGAAAAAAATAAAACGTTGGTCAATATTTGTTTATAACAAAATGTTTAACTAATAAACAATTAAATGGTGATTAATTTTTTGTTCCAAAATCATTTAAAAGTGCGAATTATGATTTTTGAAAACAAAATTATTTCTTTACTAATTATTTTAACAATCGAAATATAAAAAAATCGATTTCAAACAATTAAAAATTGAAATTGAAGGAAATTGTTTTTCAAATCATAATTATCTCTAGACAACAAAATAGCAGAAAGAAATTTTACAAAAATATTGAATTTTTCTATTTCTTCAAAACAATTTAATGAACAAATAACATAAAAAATTCATATCCTATGTTAATAACTGCCATTGTTTAATTTGTAAACAGATATAGCTGAATATAAATTGGAAAAAAAATTTCTCAACAATTTTTAGATATTTCATTTTGCAATAGTTATAAAAAATCATAATTAACAAATCGATAATTTTTTATGAACTTTTATCGCAGGCTCGTATGAAGTATATAAATCAATAGGCTCCACGAAGTTTGAATTTATTGTCCAATTATTTATACCTTTTATCCCATTATTTATGCCAACGGAGATTGGGAAAAAATGTGTTAGTTAACAATTGAATAACTTTTTGAAAAATTGTAATGAATCTTTTTTTTCTACGGGACTCGATTCATTCAAGTGTTAAGAAGATACTAGACTTTTTTCAAATTTTTGAAATGACATTTTATGTTATAAAAAAAATATTTCTTTTGATAAACTCTCTTTAGCGGCAGCGCGCGCATGCCGTAACAGCCGCGCGGAACCCTATTTTCAACGTCAAATTAAAATTATAAATAATGGAGATAGAGTTTCGGGAGTCAGGACTTTTTTATCGGAAATTTCTTCCTTTTTAACGAGCTTTTTTTTTAAATTCATTAAATATCAATATTTTTTGAGTTATTAACGAAAAACTGAATACAATTTTTTTAATCTCATTTTGTTAATAACAATTGAAATTTTTTACCTGCACCATAATTCTTCGAAAACATTTTTCTAGAGGTGATTCCGAATCGAATGAGCTATCTCTCATATTTTTAGGACCTTTATCTGTATTTTTCATGTTTTTGAAATTGTTGATCAGTCTGAAGACATAAAAGAGGATTATGGCTTTAACTTTTGTGTTATAGACTGCGCAATGTTGCAATGAAATTAATTGAACTGATTGGAATCTATGGACCAATGTAGTTCCTTGTGAGCAGATTTTCCTCTTAGTTCATTGACTATACTCCAAGTTTCTTTTACTGTGTTCTTCACATTTTCCAGCCTAGAGAAGTAATACATGTCTATTGCTTTCTTAATAACCGCTCTATAAACCTTTCTATATTTATTGTAGTAGTCGATAAAGAAATCGTCATTATAATACTTTCTAATGTATTGTAATGCCAACATGTTTTTTCACGAATTTTTTATTCCTTTCGTTATCTATTGCTTCTTAGATTTCTTCCGAATTTTATGTTCATTACCGGCTACCCCATGCCAAAATACAGTATGTTTGAAAATCTGTTTTGAAATCTGTTTCAAAATCTGTTTTTCCGTTAATCAGCTGTAGCCCCCCATACGAACGACAACTGTCAGAAGTCGAGAAACTTGTGCGAGCTAAGGACTAACGAGGTCTTACCTTTTAACTTGTGATTCCTAACACGGTTGCAGAATCATCCCCGCTCCAACCAAATGAATTCTCTCGAGAAAAATATTTGGTCGAGGCAGGAATCGAACCCACGGCCTTCCGATCGTGAGTCGGACGCACTATCACCGCGACCAATTCCACAATGTACTGTGTAACATTGATAATTTGCCGAAGAAATAAGTGAAATGTAAAAAAATTAGTATATACTGTGATTTAATTATGTTATCCGTGAGTGCGGAAGCAGTAGTGCAACAGCAATTATTAACCCGCCATCAGTCGCGTGTTAGATTTCATCTAACGTACCATGATTGAATACTAATGATAAAAAAAATAACATCTTAAGTGGAAATTAATAAGGAATGTTGCTTCAATACTCTAAAATAACGAATATACAGTGCAAACTCTTTTAATTGGCAAACACCTAAAGAAAAAAATTTGACTAATTTTATAAGTACCAGTAATACTTTAAAATTTGATACTTTAGATTTGATTATCTTCTTCGATGTTACAATGAGGACAGGTGAATACAGTAACAGCCGTCTGTTCATTGAAAATTGATTTTGCACAAGTTGTACATCGCCTTCTCGAGAACCTAATTTTGCGTACCTACTACCTAAAAATGGCATCTCTTCCGGTCGAACTGATGCAGTGTCCACACCAGCTAAATATAACATTCCCAAAAAGGCATTTATTTCATCAAAATCGGGAGCAAGGCAATCTCTTTCTCTGCTAAAAAAGGGTCCATCTTGTCAAGTTGTTTATTGGTGCAATTTGTTATATACTCAATAATTTTGTTTGGGAAATGAAGTTTCCAACAATCTATTATTGTTCGTGAGATTTTAGCAACTTGCTTCACACCAGGAAGCTGAATAACTAAATTTTCGCGGAGTTTTTCGTGGGTGTGGTTGCTTGTGGACCAACCATTTAGTTCTGTCTTTTCCTATGTATACTAAATCGCTTGAATCACTAGAACAGACCTGCAATCATTTTTGATCTGTATTATCTTCGGAATTTGATTGCTCTGAATCGGTGTTGTGTAAACTATGCTCAGAACCTGCATCTTCATCGTTGGACTCTAGATCAGGATCATATGATACTCCTGCTTCTTCTTCCAACATTTCATCCCACATAGCTTGCAGACGCTTTTACTCTTTTTGGTACCACATTATACAATGTATACATTCACAAAAAAAAATGTTTTTTTCACAATTCGATAAAATGATAACGAACGTTATTAGTCGCGAAGTTAGATTTTGTGTAACACAACATAAAATTTTCCACTATATAATCAGTTGCGTGTTAGTAATTAGCTAACATTTGAAGACTACCTTATATAAACACGATTTATTCAAAACTGATCTTGCACTTCAAAAAATAATATAAATAGGTTTGTCAGGTACATTTCTAACAAGGCATACCTGAGCGTACAAAGTCATAAAATCACTACAGTATACAGTGTGTTCTATAAAGTAAAATTGTTAGATAAAATCTAACAACGCGACCGATAGCGGGTTAAAAATCACTCCACGAACGTGGCAGGTTCATTACTAAACTAGAGTGGTAGTGAATGCGATATGAAGAAAGGTGAACAAAGGAAATGGACAAGCATCAGGACAAGAAGGAAGGCGAGACATCAAGTAAACCCAGAGCCAGCCAGCACGCTACCCCACAATCCTGGAGGTCAGGACAGTAGTATTCCGGAGACTGATAATATCCCAAAAAATCAATCCAATGGCTCAAATACCGAAAACTTGGAAACCAGGTTAAATGAGCAAATTAGCAAAAAGCAAGGGGTGCAGGAGCAGCTCTTGATGCTGGTTGGGACGCTTCTCCAAGAGCAAGACCAGAAGTTACCATTGGAGGTTGTCGGCTCGAAGCCACATAGTGGGGAAGAACCACACCTCCAAGGGATCCCTCACGAAGAAATTGGAGACTGCTACAGCCACGATGTGGACATGAAAGGGCTGCTGGCACCCATTGTGCGAGAAAACTCTCAACCAGATCATACAATAGTTGGTAACAAGACTACTCCGTTTGATACCAAGATGACCGAAACAAGTAACCCAAGCCCAAACCTAACAAGAGCAAAAGCCTCCTACCTAATGATTACAGCCTCAACTACAGAATCCCAGAGCCAGATAAGGAAGAACTGGACGTACAGTCACTGAGTCAACTTCTTGAGGACATGAAATCCAGGCAAGAGAAAGAACAAGCGGAAACCATTGGAAGAAGAGAAGAAGCACGTGTTCAAGCGCAGATTTCGGCCATAGAGAGACAGACGACAATCAATGACCATAGCAAGTAACGTCACCTCCAGTGAATAAATCAGTACTATGCTACAGCAGAGGTTCTGGTAAACACAGAGGATATTGAATTATATCTGTCTCAATTTACGTCTCTGAAGATGGGCTCCTTGATGAAGCAAGGCCAACTTCCAATTCTAAGTTTTTTCTGGTATTTCAGTGGTCTCATTTGTCTTTCCATTCATAATTATTCAAAATTATTTAGGAATGAATATTTTTAATAATGGACATGTTTCACATCAGAAGTGTATTTGGAGAAAATAAACTAGGTATTCAAATATTTGCTATTGTTCGAAAATAGAACGAGACCGAATTGTAAAAAAGCACCTCATTGAATTATGTTGAAAACAATATAGTGACAAATATGAATTACAGATGAATACTTGATGTCGAAGTGATTTCAACAGGCACGGCTTGAACCTTCCAGCTGAACATTTATAGTAAAAAGTGAAAAATATTCGATAGAAAATTGAATCAATTGTAATATCAGTACAATATACTTGTTTTCATACGCTGATTTCAATAATCTTAGTTTCAATAATAACCATTCCTTTGTATAATAAATGTGATCACAAGCAGAAATCTTCTGTTTGGATCCCCATTGTACGATTTGAATGAAAATAATTGTCCTACAAGAGTACAGAATCTAATGAAATATGTATAGGTAGTTGATAGAAAGTGAAAAATAAAATAATCAAGACAAATGACTCCTCATTTTCCGACTTTAGCTCAGTAGACCTGCAAGAAAGAGCAGCAGAGGGTCAGTTTCTTTGATGAGCCAAAGTATTCCATGTTGTTGAAAAAACCCCATAATAGAGGAGCCCAAGCGGGGATTTTGGGATTTACTAAAGCGCGACAGATCAATATACAGGGGGATACCTTGTACCCTGTTAAGTACCTCCACGAAATATGAGTCCCATATATAAGCCCGCCTGTGAGGGATAAAGGATCAGATTAGTAAAAAAAAATTGATCATCAGAAATTCTCGATCGCGTCTGATTAAGGTAGGGTGAGTTAATTACCTGCTCAAAAGTGTATATTCCAGTAATCTGACAATTTGAGAGTGACGTAAAGAAAGGGGAGGGCAGCAAAGTAGTAGAAAAATAACGTCATTCCGACATTCTTGAGCGTAGCTAATTTTTTTTATTTCGAAAGAAATAATTCAAGGGTAACGAAAAATATATAATCTGACGATTTCCGCAAGCCGAAATAACAAAAATTCGTCTATAAAGTTTAATGCGTGCAGCTGTGTGATACCTATATTTTCCTCTCCGAGTTTCTATTCCTCTATTCTCTATTAAAATTTTCACTATCTATTACTCTCTCACTCCGTCCCCACTCATTCGTGATGAAGATGAAGATGATGATCAATTAATTAAAGGATGTAGCAGCAGATGTACGTGGTAGGAAATCAAAATGAAGAAAAGAG
The DNA here is from genome assembly GCF_025532065.1 of Leptinotarsa decemlineata. NCBI lineage: Eukaryota > Metazoa > Arthropoda > Insecta > Coleoptera > Chrysomelidae > Leptinotarsa > Leptinotarsa decemlineata. The sequence goes on from NW_027412747.1 coordinate 19,693,328, forward strand.
AAATGGAACTTTCTATGTTTTTACCACTTTTATTTGTAACTAACGTTACTGCAGTTTCGTCCTATGAGGACATTTTGAGGCAGTAGGCAGTAGGCAGTTGCCTACCACTGAACTGTGGAACGGTTAAGGAGTTGAGTAACCACGGCAACCTCATTTGTATCAGCAACTTTGTTGTTTTCTGATAATTCTGATACAAATTTTTGTCGGAATTCGTGCTGCAGATAGTGCAGTTCGGTTTCGTTTTATTCATCATTATATGTCTCATAAGATAAAGAAGATAAGCATGTACAATAAGAATTAGAACTTCCTTTATTTTTATACCACTTGTATTTGTAACTAACGTTACTGCAGTTGCGTCCTACAAGAACAAGTAACGTTAGTTACCACAACGCTTTAAGCTCTGCCAAACAAAGATTGAACACCTGAATGGCAAGAAGATGTATGGACTTCTGGCAGAATCTTCCAGGATTGGCTCACTCCAAGGCGTTTATTTACCCTTCGAAGCTTGATACCAAACAGTTGTTGGACTACAGTAGGGATGAACTACGACGTCAGGCCTTCTTACGGGTCACTGTCATTTGAATCATCATATGCAGATACTCGGACTGTCGGAAGACAATGTGTGTCGCCTCTGTATGGAAATTGATGAAACAGCAGAACACATACTTTGTGCCTGCCCCGCTGGGGACCAAATCAGGTTTTTAGAGTTTGGCAGAGCCGGACTCTTACTATATGCTCTGCTCTGCTCTCTCTCTCTAACCCTTACCTTCTTATGCTTTCCTTTCCCCTTCTTCTCTTTATTTACTTATCTTTACTCATTTAGTTTCGTTAATGTATTGCTATCTGTTGAAACTGTAAATATCTCTTTGGCATTGGTGGAAGAACAGAAACGGTTTTCAACTGTTATCTGAACCAGTGAGTCCAGCCATTTATTCATCAGAATATCATTTAATAGCACCACCACTACTGTATATTCTTCTATTTTTCTCTTTGATGGGTAATAAATGTATTATTATTATTATTTTTTTCCACCGTAGTGTTCGCTGGTCAGGCCCTATCCCCCGAAGCCCCGATACATTCGGGAGGGCGCGCCAGCATAATCAACCAATGACCACTCCCCACACCGTGGGGTAAGTGATCATTGGGTCCAAGAATCATGTGCCCTGATCAAACGCAGTGAGCCAAGAATGACAGCCTTCTGCATCTGTGCGGCTAAGATTTCTGCCTTAGTGCGGCAAGCCGGTATGATTTTGAGATTCGAGAGTAGAGAAGACATCATTCCACCAAGGACTCCAATAATCAGAACGACCATCTTGACAGAGTGATCTGGATAGAGTCTGCGGAGTTCGAAGAGGAAATCTCGATATTTTATCCGTTTTTCCTCCTCTTTTCTGACGATATTCGTCTCGCCAGGAGCTGAAAACTCCACGATAAATATCGTTTTGGTCTGGTGGTCGAGAAGGACTACATCAGGCTTATTAACTTGTATGAGCCTGAGGGTGGGGAACGAATAGTTTCAATAAATTCGGCACTTCTCGTTCCCCACAACGGATTCAATATCCCCCGGAGCGTAGGGCAACACCGGTGTCTCGTCAATACCGTAAGAGTGCCGTAGATGGTAATATAGCACTCTTAGAGCCGCGTTATGTCGATGTATATAGGCCGAGACCGCATATGCTGGACATGCTGATAGCAAGTGCATTAGGGTCTCAGGCGCCTCGCGGCAGGCTCTGCACCTTGTGTCAGGAACCTCTATACCCATCACGCGACTGCGGTAGACTAAGGTGTTGAAGACACCATCCTGGCAAGCCATGATGAACCCCTCAGTTTCCGACTTCAGCCCACTCGACGATTATTATTATTATTATTATTATTATTAGGTATCACTCAACCCTAGATGAAATCTACAAAAATAAGTTTGAGGAGTTTTTGCATATTTCTAGATTTCTCATAAGAGCCAAACCATAGAAGGTGGTACATTTCTGAATTGATACACAGTATAAAATATAAGTTACCAAATCTTCTCACTTGAAATAATCATATTGAAATTCTGTGATAGAATTATATTCGTATTGTCACCCCGTATATTGATAAATTCGCCTGTCATGCAGTTATTTCAAGTTATTTCTCAAAACATAAATAGATCTGGGACATTCATTCAACATAATTACCAATCACACACATTGAAAAGTTTCTGCTATTGACTTCAAGTCATTGCTGAAAACGCATCAGTCCTCTTCAATGTGCAAGTGAACACTGTTGCATCACCTAAAATGGCAATGGTTTTACCGGAGCTGTTTGCAAAATCAAATCGTATTACTACAGTCATCACCCAAAAGCAACTGAAAACGTATAATCATTTGATGAAATGGAAAAAGAACGCTTCCGTTTTGGAAATTGGTCATGGAGAGGGTGGAAATTTTCTGAAATCATTCTATCCTTACTTACCATCAGATGTGAAAGAGTATGTAGCTACCGACATTTCAGAAAGTATGATAAACTACGCTAGGAAAAACTCAGTACTTCCTTGGATGGAATTTGGACAACTGGACATAGCTGCAGAGCAAGTTCCATTGGAATACTTGAATCGATTTGATCACATTTTTGGTTTTTTCGTTATGCATATGGTGAGACAACCAAGGTAGGTGGATGAAAAATAGTAATTTACGTAATTTTTGAAAAACACTATTTCTTTGGACATTCCCCATCCACACCTGAATAAATTATTCATTTCTTTATTCACCCACTGACGTGGCGATAGATTGGACTTTGTTCTGAAAACTATACTTTTCTAATAACATAAAACAAAAAGAATTTCAGAGAAAGGCAACGGTAGACTCGAAAAAGTGTTTATTGAAATCAAAGTTTCAGAATTTATGTGAAATATCCGAGAATTCTGTCAAAAATATTGATATCGACAACAGGTTCATCTAAATAGGTTAAACATCTATAGTCCGTTCATAATTTGTTGATAGCTCACTGCAAGTTTGACCCTCATTAGAGAACTGAAATACAGAGAGGACAGCTAATATGATATAATAACAAAAATCAAACTAAAACTGGCAGTTTAAGATGTTTTCGACTAACCCACCTTGTATCTGAACAAATACAATACAGCTATAAAACTTTTAATCCGATTATGTAGGTATTTTGAGTGGAAATGAGTGACCAGTGTCGTAGAGTATATGATTAAAACATTAGTTACTTTAAATAAATAAATATATTAATATTCTTAAACTGTAGGTACTGTAAACTGTATTTTTATTTTTAAAAAATTTCTTTATTTTATTCAAAAATAATAAGTTACTTGCAATTTGTAAAAGATACATTTATTTAATTAATACCTATTTTTAAATGATATAAACTACGATTACTTACAAAACTATTCGAATTCAAAATAAACTGGATCATCTTCGGAATCCGAGTCGTCTTGCAGGTTAATAATTAGCGGTTGTGTCTCTACAGTCGCATCAATTATATTGTCAAGATCTCACATTTTTTGTTCTTCTTCTATTGCATGTCTTACTGCATCTCGCCAATTTTGTTCTGTAATATGTTGTAAAGACTCATATAAAAATTCACGTACAGCTTGTATTTTATATGACATATTTTTTCTAGCCACATAGCTTTTCATTTGTGCCCAAATGAGTTCAATTGGATTTAATTCGCAGTGGTAGGGTGGAAGTCTAAGGACTGTGATGTTTCGTCTTTCCGCCATTTTGTCAACTACATATTTCTTGAACTTAGATTCGTGTTGCCGGGCAATTTTTAAAAGTTCTGCTTTAACCATTCCATCTTCGTAAGGCAGGGACTTATTCCGCAGCCAGTCAATGATATCCTGTTTCTTCCACGCAGTCGTTGGAAGTCTTTCAACTAGTCGTGAATGATAAGGTGCATTATCTAATACTATAATTGAGTTTGGTGGTATATGTTCAATCATCTGCTCAAAATACTCTTCGAAAACATCAGCTCGTGATAGTCTTTTGTGCTTTTGGATTCAAATTCCAACAAACCATGCTTAGCAAATCCTTTTTCACTGCCAATGTGAGAAACTATTAATCTACTGCCTTTACCAGAGGGTGGGGAAATACCAGTAGACCAACCTTCCATAAAGGCTTGCCTGGAGCTTGATATATTTTTATCTGTCCAAATTTTTGTGAGAGTATGACCTGCGTTTACCCACGTTTCGTCCTGATAGTAAATTGGCCTTCCTTCAGCCCGAAATTTTCGTATAGATCTTAGATACTTTCTTCTCCAACATATTATCTCTTCCCGGTCAATCAAAAGTGATTTTCGGTCTGATTTCTCCCACCGGAAATTTAATTCTTTTAAAACTTGCCACAATTTGGTTCGTCCGACATGAGGCAAATCCGGGTCGTCTCTTCTTGTAAAATTTTGTTTAAGTTGGGTATTTCTTTTTTGTAAAAAAATTCGTGAATTTTCCTTCGAATACCATTTTTGGCAAATTCATCAATTTCAATAGGTTTTCTCCCCCTCTTTAAGTATTCTTTTGTATTTGGGTTAGCTATACCTTTTATTTTTCTTTCTGATAGGAACCTATATATTGTTGACTCCCCTACGCCCGTCATGTTGGCACAACTCTTGATTATGTTCTGAACAGTGTTTGTGGGATTCTGAGAAACCAGAGCATCGTGAACGTTCAAAACAATAGTCTTCTCTCTTGGTGAATAGACAGACTTACTGACTGTACGCAACAGTACCGATGTAAAACTTGATGATGTTGATGATGATGACGAAGCCATCAAACAAAACAAGCAGGAACGAAAGGTACGTATATGTTTGTAGGAATATGAAAAAAAGTTACTCACGCACTGCACAAAATTCGCAAAATAAATATTAGAGACGTTAATTACTGCCGTAGACGCCGAAACACCAACGAGCCGTAAATTAAATGCGATTAAAAAATGTACTAAACCAAAAATTATTTTCGTTCGTAACAACTTCACCCTTTCAAGGCAAGTTTCGAATATAAACTGAAGCTTTATATTTAATGAATAAACACCTCAGGAACCTCCGCCTATGAATTTACGAGTTTTACGACCGTTTTATGACTTGGGCCCTCATTTTGTGCTATCGACAAATTATGAACGGACTATAGTATATTCAATCGCTGTAAAATTATGCGACAGATTCATTGCCTTGAACTTTGTTATCGCTTCAATGCATTGAAGAGAATAATGAAGATTGCAATAGTATACAAGATGGTCCATTTCAATTGAAGAAAGTTGTAATTAATATTGTAAGAGTGAAAATTCCATTTTAGATTTGATAGATATACTGAACACTTTGGAAGCATTTCATTTTCGTCGCTTACTGTACATTCCGTAGTAATCAGTTACCTGCTGATCGATTTCCAATATTTTATTTCAGACAGGCTTTCAAAAATTTGTTGAACATACTGAAAGAAGACGGTACAATATTCCTAACATTTTTCAAATATATTCCTTTCGACGTAGCTCTGGACAGATTAAGCAAACATCCAGAATGGAAACAATATAACCCAGAAAATTTCATGTCGCCGTATTATTATAGCCCCAGTCCTCGTGAAGAATGGGAAAGGGATTTGGTTAAAGCTGGTTTCCAAGTATATGAATTATTCGAAGATTCTGGTATATATGAACATGTTGATGAGAATGAGTACGATAGTATGTATTTACTTTTCAATTTATCAACTGAGCACTCAAATATTTCAGTGTAGCTCTTGCATAAAATGATACCACATAATTTGTTTTGAACATTTCGGCTTTTCATGAAACACATCATTGAGTTGTGTCCGTATTTATCAGCCTACTCTATACTGTAATATTTCAGTGAATACTTATTCAATTCATTGGAAATATGTGCCATTTGGATCACTGTACTTTCATCAACGTAACCCAAGTCGAGTCATAAAAAAAAGCGATTCATTTCCAACAGGAGTACCCACTTACGGGAAATGCTATTATTACAGAGTATATATGAAATAAATATTGAATATGATGGAATATAGGAATGTATAAAAGTAAATGATAAAACAAAGTATATATAAAATATTCGTATACGTAGAATTTCAAAAGAAGAATAAAAATCGAGTATATAACACAAAAAGATACCAATCATGCAATGTAGCAACTAGCAATTTCGTATTTTATAATAGTTGCGGAAACGTTTCGGAGAAACAAATTATAAAACTACATTTCTCCCATAAATGTTTTCAATGTGTTTATAAAACTGCTATAGATAGGAAATTGGCACCGTTTTATAAACCATTATAGTTATTATCAATATTTTGTAAGGTTTTTTACAAACACTACAAAACAGTTTTATAAACATTTTGGCAGTTACTATAACATTTGTCCAACACTCCTAAAATGTAGTTTTGTGAAGACTTCCCTTACTGCACTTTTGCAACATATTTAGGCGATACCTATAAAATAATCAGAAGACATTAGAGTTATTTAGTAGTTCCAAGTAGGCGTTATAAAATATAATACAGCCGAAAACGATAACAATAAAATGAAAAAGTGTTTAAAATGCTTTCTTGAAGACGAAATGAGTAATTTTGTATTGGAGACTAGGAAAATATAAATGATATGTCACCAACTGAAATCTGAGGAATATAAAGGTTGAATCCATTTTAAAATTCCACTTCTGCACTCATAAAACTGTTAAAGACATTGTTTGTGTTTCGAAGATTGATATTTTTACTGCAAATGAAATTTTGTTGACAAATATATAGCCTATTATTAGCAAAATTTAAGCGCGCCACTCATGTATAAATGTTTTCGGTAAAAGCATTAATTATACAAAAATTCACTCTGTCGAGGTATCAATTTTCTAGTCACAAACTCAACTCACTTCATTCTAAATAATATAATGTTATAATATTTATGTATTTTTTCAGCTGTAAATATCACTATATGTGCGGTACTTCATATTTTAAACTCATCTAATTTCAGTATCCCGGATCGCTATCATTTAAAATGGCGTCGTTCTATAAAATAAACTGGTATCAGTAGCAAGCATTTCAACGTATTTTAGCTACTATGTTACCCCTATAAAACTGTTAAGAAACACTTAGTTCAGGGAGTGATGGTATTGCGGCAGAGTCGGACTACTTTTATATCTGTATGAAGGATTTCTCACATATAGTATGGATAAATATTATCTGTCGGGATGTTTACAGGTATACAGGGCGACTCAAAGCTTCCAGAAAGTTTTTTTATGGAACACTAAGTCATTTCTTCGTCTATTTGAAGCACCTCGAACTGAATCTAAAACTATTATATACCCCCCAATAAATGTTCAAAATGGCCGCCATTGAGTTATTATTAATTTTGTTGCTGAAGAACTAATTTCCACCACGATATCGATGGTGTCTCACTGGAATAACTAAACAAAAATATTCTTACTAAACATAACTAAAATTTTGGAAAATGTTTCAAAGATGTAATTAGGAATCGATATCAGCTGGTTGTTTTTAAATGCTGCATTTTATTCTTAGTGGCAGCAAATATATATTAGCAAAAGTAATTTGATTTTATAACAGTTATATCAGTGTTTTTGAATTGTAATTAATATACCATACTATAAAATAGTTGGGAAATTATCATTGAAGTGATAATATGGTAATGAAAATAAAATAGTATCTGAAAGCATTTCAATAAAATAATTTCATTGAAGCTACAGAAAACTTAAAATATATATAAAATATATAATATATATATATATATAGATAGATATATATTTATACTATTTTATAATGGTTTTTTAATTTTATTTCATGAACGTTTCTATGACAAATTTATAAAACACTTTTATTGCCTACAACTGTATTGTGTTCACCGATCGTCTAATATAATCAATTAGCATTTTGGAAGTAATTATAAAATACTAATGAAATAAAACTGTTGCAACACCATGGAAATATAAAACAACTTTGTTGGTTGGGTATTGACACAAATGTTATTTATAGTATAGTATTATTGAAAGTAATTGTGGATACATGATACCAAGGCGTTCAGAGAGTCGAAATGAATATAGCAATGTTCACAGATTTTGTTCAAGCTACTACATATTGAATTCAATGGTGAACGTAGCATAACATTTGTGAGTGATGCTTCGCAATAGAATTTCAGATTGTACTGTCAATATTGTTGTTTAGTGATTAATGCAGGAATTGTATACCAAAGATAACTCTCCTATTTTCCAAAGATGTCATATCAAATCATGTCAACAAAATGTTATGATCGATACATCTTGTTGGGTGTTGTCCATCAACTTTTAGACATAGGTATTTTAGAAAGTTCCCCTGCACGCTCTCATATAAAATTATCTGTTTGGAAAGTATTTTTATTCCGAGTAATTCAATGTTTATATGGAAGCAGCTGTTTTGGGAGGGCTTTCCGTTCAGTTTATTTCTGAAAATTACTCTTTGCATGATCTACATTATCTTTATATAGAGTTACCTTTTTGAAATTGATTGTTTCTCTCCTTTCTTCGTGAAATTCCTAGATTTTCTTGTATGAAGATGGAAAAGTAGAAAACCAAAACCTTTTTTTCCAAAAAATTACAACCCTTTAGAAACTATATATAGTTGAACGATACTAACTTCTCAAACTTATAAAATTATTCTAATCATTGTATTCATGGATTTCTCATGATAATTTATCCAACAACTCCACAACAATCGTATTTTCCAGATTTATTTCATTCTACCTGTACCATTATGCCGAGCATACCAGAAAATAAACGAAAGAGATTCTGGAAAATTTACTTAGATTCAACCAAGAATGGTATATACAACTACGTTCAAATTCGAGACGACAGGAAGATATTTTTCACCAATTACACAATGTTTGTGGCCACTGCTAGGAAAATATAAAAGATATTTCATTATATTTCAATAAATGTTAGTTCTGTTAGTGTTTCAGTTACAGTTGACGCCAAGTAGTTTGAAAGGTTGAAATCTATTATTGGCATAACTGAATATATCAATAATACGTGAGTAATATATTAAAGAAGAAAGTAATACATATCATGAAATCATGAAACAGAAATTAATTGGCATTTCGGGGCGACTTCATTGGGGCGACTTCAGAACCACAGTGAACAATGACTGCATGAAGATCATAATAGTGATCTGCTAGATTGAAGTATTCATCTATTTCGAACCTTCGTAAGAGGTTGAGTCATGTTTGAATATCTTCAGTGTTATTATTACATTGACTGGTGCCTCAGCTATACTTGTTTTCTTATAATGAATGGTCAGTTTGTTTGGCGCATGTTTGAAAAACAGTAAATCATCACCCGTTAAACATTGATTTAACAATGAGCTTTGTACGAACTGGTTTCAGTCATACTAGGAAACGCTAGTTGAAGTTTCAGAAAATCACATACGTTTTTGCTATCTCTTGAACATTTACTAAAAAGTAAAAAAGTGAGAATTTTTCCAGCAACAGATCTACGAACACAAGACGTGAGTAATATGAGAAATACTGATATATGAGATTTTTCGTCGCGAAAACAATATCTGATCCCATATGCGGGACACACTAAAATAGTAATTTATGTACAGTGTCATCCCCAAAGTATGCACCATACGGTAAACTTATTTATTAAGGGTTTTTCGACAAAAAGTTATTCCTGATAAAAGTTTGTGCATCCCCTAAAACAAAACCAAAAATATTGAATAATGTGGGTAATTTTCCGCAATTGACACGACTGTTTCCCCCATAATGGTTGTATATATCAATCTTCCTCTAAGCATGCAGTCTATACACCTGCAGCTTGTCTTGTCGATCCCTCTTCTCCTCGATGCCTGGATGATTGATTCTAACGACGTATTATCAAATGCGCCCTCAATGTCCAAGAAAGCAGCTAAAAGTACTCCCTTGTTTTTGTAGGTATATTCTACTATTTCTGTTACCCGACATAGAGCCGTTTCTGTTGACATACCTGATCTGTATGCACATTGGTCTCGATGTAATGGTCTGATAGCCAGTGATACGTCCCTAATATGCCTGTCAAGTAGTTTTTCCAGCGTTTTCAACGCAACTGACATGAAACTGATTGATCTCAAAGCCTTCGCCGAGTCCTGTCCGATTTTCCCAGGTTTCGGAATGAAGGTGGCCCTGATCAGTCTCCAAATGTTTGGTATGTGTCCCAAGCTTGCCCTGAGAATCATACACAATTTTTTGGTATGAAGCATGGTGAAAGGGGTCCCTTTTGAAGCATTACTGGGTATATGCCATCCGGTCCCGGCGACTTATAGGATTGAAATGAGTTTACAGCCCTGGATGCCCTTTTCGAGGTCTCCACTTCTTAATTCGCCCAGGACTCCACTATTAGATTTGTAATTTCTGACCCGGGAAAGTGTACCCGGAAAAGCTCTCTGATAGTCTCGTCTCCGGTTTTTGTATACTTCCCCGTATTTGCTTTCAGATTATTTATTGAGACCTGAGGTTCCTTCGAGAGTATTTTGTAGAGCCTGACACATGCTTGGGTCTGTTCGACCTCCTCACATTGCCTTCTCCACGTATCTCTCTTGGATTTTCTCAGGACTTTCTTATACTCAGTTAGGGCCCTTCTGTATTGGTCCCACGCTTTTGGTCCTTGCGCTTTTGAAGGCTTTTCTAGTTTTTTGTCTCATCTTCCACCAGGGCACATTTCTGTTTGATCTCTGATTTACTATGAAACAATGTTCGTTGTACGTAGAGATGATAGCTCCCTGTAATCGATCTGCTGCCAACTCTAGATCTATGGAATCTCTGATGTCAAAATCCATGAGATCTAAACAAGTTTCCAGGTCCACCGTATAGGCTCCCCAGTTTGTTTTCCGGGGATTTTGATATGTTAGGATCGAGGTCTGAATCCCTCCGATTTCAAAGTCTATGTGTCGATGGTCTGAACAACTTTCCTCATCGGACACATTCCATTTCCGAACATAGTTACTTACTCGTATATAACACTCGTATATTACGTGTGTTGTACTGTATTTTGTTGGTGCATGTTCAGTTTTAGGGGATGCACGAACTTTTATCAAGAATAACTTTTTGTCGAAAAACCCTTAATAAATAAGTTTCCCGTATAGTGCATACTTTGACAATGACACTGTACCAAGGACGAAAATCTTTTATTATAGTCGTGACGATAGACAGTTTTTGCCGAGGTATTCCTGAACATTTTGGAGCACACTACTATAGATGAACCAATGGATAAGATGCTGAAAATTCCTGAATGGAAGAATTTCGGATTAGAAAACTCGATTTCTCCTTATTATTACAGTCCTAACCCTCGACAAGAATGGGAAAGGAATTTGTATGAAACGGGTTTTCGAAATTACGAATTTTTTGAAGACAATGGTGTGTATGAATTTGAAGACGAAGAGTTTGACAGTAAGTATCCATCGAAGTTGATAAGATGTACGGTGAAAGATCAAAAGTTGGTGAATTATGTTGAAGTTTCTCATTGCAGTCTAGATTTGAATCATATCAGCTATATCACACGTGACTTGGTCCAATTATATTTCCTAATGATATATAGCCGATATTCGATAATGAAATAAGTAAGGACGTAAAATATTGATCAATATCTATTGGTAGTTTTCAGGTTTTCGAAAAAAACAAAATTTGGAGGATAGTTCAGACTTATATATTTCGAAAAGTCCTTGTTTATTAAGTGAAAATCTATTGATACTTTGTGCCAAAAGCTTTTGAAAATTGGACAAATGACAATTTCAAATACACCTGATGATTTGACATTGTTCAACGTATTTTCCGCAGCTTCACCTGTGAAATATTTTATTTGAATGAATGTTACGGAGTTACTGAAAACTGAAAACAGTATTCAAGTTTACATTTATCAAAAATTCACAGTAGTTTGAAACAGTATCAACTACTCAATAGAAATAAAAGGTTCAGTTTGCATTATTCTCAATCATCGCTTTCTTCAAACCGTTTTTGAATTTCGTGCTTATGGGCCACTTTTGATCAGAAAAAATATCAATGAAAACGCCAATAATTCAAATAAATCTACTGGAGGTTTATGAGATGTTCTTTACCGTAATTTTGAAAATGAAAATATGATTATTTGTTTCAGAATTTGTTTTATCAGTCAGCGTTGTGTTGCCAACCATCCCAGACCATAAATTGGAATACTTCAAGCAAATATTCAGGGAGTTGACAAGAAAAGGAGAAAAAGTACATATTCAACAGCGGAATGGAAAAGAAATTGTTTCCTTTGATTATAAACTGTTCACAATCTCCGCAAGGAAAAGCTAGTACAGCTTGTGTGAAGAATCGGCTGCTTCACTCCAAAACATAGTATATAATTGGGTTGTACGCACATTTTTTGTACAAACCACATCTGAATGCATTTACAGAACGTTCCTTTTCAACCTACGTAATCTTTCATTGTAATATTTTCACTGACTAGTTTACAAAACGCAACACGTGATTCCGTATACAACAGCTTCCTTACGCGTGTTTATAGTGACTGAACTCTCCCAGTATGAGGCTGCATGAACATGTAGAGGAAGCTAAATAGTAGAACACGTGTTGGAGTTTTGTAAACTGTTCAGTGAAACTTTTGCAATGAAATATTACTTCAATCTAATATACATATACCTGATACGATTGGATTAGTTGAATTTGAATGTTTTTTTGATGCCTTGGAACAGTTAGATTATTTATATGAGGGTAATTCAATTGTTTTTAGCGATTTCAATGTTCCGAAGTTCATCGAAAAAGATGTTAATGATTCAAAAATGCGTATAACCCTCAACTACTTTGACATGCTGGAGTATAAACATTCAAACTGTATTACTAATTACCTGAACAGAATGTTAGATCTAGTTTTTTCACCTTTTTCTTGTTATGTTACCCATGAAAATTTGTCTTTTGTACCTGAAGATAACCACCATCCTGAATTAAGTATCAAAATAGCTGATAGGTATACACATCAAAGAAAAGAATTTCAAGTTGAACCAATCAAATATCACATATAACTTTAGGAAAGCGAACTTTCCATCTTTGTATAGAGAGATAGAGGAAATTGATTGGAGTAATTTAGGTACGTCCAAGGACGTTAATAAATTAGTCGATAACCTATATTCAATTTTATATGGTATTTTTGAGGATCATGTACCCAAATTCAAAAATTTCAGTCATGTTTATCCTAAATGGTTTCATTCTGATATCATAAAGAACATTGAACAGAAGGCTAAATTCAGAAAAAAATTCAGGAAATTTAGAAGTGATGAGAATAGATTTGAATTCCAACGTTTACTTGCTTTGATTAAAAGCCAAATAAAAACCGCACATGATAACTATCTTGCAAACATACAAACAATGTTATCTAGAGATCCTAGCAGATTCTGGTCATATGTTCACTCTGAGAATAACAGCACAAGAATATCAGGATCAGTGACCTACTTAGGAAACAAACTCGAGAATCCTCAAGATATTGTTGATGCCTTCAGTAATTTTTTCAGTGAGGTGTATTCAAAATCTGGCTCACTTTTGAACAAAGTTGGTACAGTGAATAATAATGTTCATATTCATTTTTACACCATTAAAGAAAATGAGTTTGTATCTGGAACTAAAAAACTAAAGGACAAACTGACATCAGGCCCAGATATGATACTATCATTTTTGTTGAAGGATTGTGCATGAGCATTGGCAAAACCTTTAACGACAATTTTTAACTCATGTCTGATATCTGGAACATTCCCAGATATTTGGAAGTTAGCTAAAGTATGTCCTGTATACAAAAGTGGTGAAAAATCATATATAGAGAATTACAGACCCATATCTATTTTATGTATGTTTTCTAAAATGTTTGAGATTATTTTATCTAATCGCATATATGCTTCTGTTCAACGGCAACTATCTCAAAATCAACATGGATTTGTTACTAAGCGTTCTACTGTTACAAATCTAGTCATTATTACTCAATTTATTTCCGAAGCATTAGATAACAATGGACAAGTTGATGTTATATACACGGATTTCTCTAAAGCATTTGGTTTCTTGCTCAATAAACTGATGAGTTTTGGTTTTTCAAATACTGCCTGTCAGCTGATGCAATCCTATCTGACATGTAGAAAACAATTCGTGTCCTATAACGGTTATAAATCTAGAACATATATAGCTAGCTTCTTCTGGTGTGCCTTAGGGCTCCAACCTAGATCCTCTTTTGTTTTCATTGTTTATTAATGACTTATGTGAAAGTTTAGCTTGTGAGCGGTTATGCTTCGCGGATGACTTGACTATAATTAAGGAAATAGGTGATTGTGTAAATCTCCAATCTCAATTACAATTTCTTGTTGTTTGGTGTAGCAATAATAAATGGAAACTCAATGTGGAGAAATGTAAAGTAGTGAGATACATCTCGTGTAATACATGATTCAGATCTGCTGAGATGTAATGAGACCAAAGACCTAGGGGTAATATTCGATCATAAATTAACATTTGGTAGACATGTTTCACAAAAAGTTTCAGAATCTTTCAGAGCTTATGGTTTCATTGTTAGAAATTGCAGAAACTTTCATAATATTAAAGCTAGGAAGCTGTTGTACTTCACCTACGTACGTTCGAAGATAGAATATGCAAGTATCGTTTGGAGTCCATTCTATGAGATTAATAAAATAGCCATTGAAAGAGTTCAAAGAAAGTTTTGTAAATTTCTAATTTTCAGAATAGATGGTTCTTACCCTGAGGTATCAGAGGTATCAGTATTAATGTCATATATGAACGTTTGGAACTTATTAGTTTAGAGCATCGCAGAAAATGTGCGTCGCCCATATTTTTATTCAAGTTAGTGAATGAAAGAGTTGACTGTCCTGAAATTCTTGAACGAATTAACTTCAATGTACCACGGCCAGTTTCACGATTTCAGTCCATTTTTAGACCACCCAGAGCAAGAACTAACATTATGCTCACTTCCTCAATATATGTTATGTGCACAAATTTCAATAGCATTTGTGCCCATGGTGATTTATTCTTCACTAACCTTCATAACATTATCAGAATTGCTAACATGTACTTGAAGTAGGTAATTAGAATTAGTTTTTCTTTTTTGTTCATTTTATTTTTCGTTTATAGTTAGGTATTGTGAATAAAATTTTATATTGTCCTGTAAATAGGTAACTGTTGGTTAGCCATTTATTATTATTATTATAAAGGTATTATTATAATTTTTCCTTCAGCTAAGTGCAACTCCCCTTCAGATTTCTCTGACCTTGTCTTTCAAAAGTTGTTGAGCTTTACTTTGCTACAGCTTTACTTTCCATCACCGACGACCTAAGGCTGTCGATGACAGTGAATCAACTAGTTTAGTACTCCTGGACTACAGTAAAGCCTTCGACACTTTTGACTTCGACATCCTGTGCGATAAACTCAGCTCCTTCGGTTTTTCTGTGAATGTGCCATCTCTGGTTAGAAATTACTTATCGAACCGAACTCGAACAGTTATGGTAGACGGTATCAGCTCAGAGACTCTGCCTGTAACCAAAGGTGTTCCTTAGGGATGCATCCTTGGTCCTTTACTATTCAGCTCATATATTCGTGATTTCCATCAGTCGGTAGAAAAATGCAACATTCATCATTAAGCAGATGATACTCAACTGTATTCTCTTATCAGTTACACGACATTGATTCCGCTCAAAACCTCATGAATCGTGATCTACAGACAATTTTTGATATTTCATCAGCTCAAAAATTGAAGGTAATCTTCAAAAAGTCGGCAATAATGATCTTTTGACTAGAAAGATTGTGAGATATTGTTAAAAATAGTCGTCATATTCATATAAATGGTGACGTTCAGCCTTTTGTAACTGAAGCAAAAAACTTAGGCCTGTGGTTTGATTCTGAACTCCGTAACTGATTCCAAATCGGAACTTACTCACCAAACAACTCAAACTATAATTATGTGAGGCGCTAATTATTTCGAAAGCTTCATATTGCGATAGCATTTATGGTTCTGTGTTACTTCAATATGAGTCCCTCCGTCTTCAACGAATCCAAAATAGTTGCCTTCGTGTACTTTCCTAACCGTCTTGAATTTTGCAATTGGATGCTGGAAATGATTAGAAGAAATTGTGACTTTATGAAGACGATAGAATTCACAGACGAATGTAGTTTTTCCCGGGACAAGATTATTAATTTTAATAATTACCACATATGGGCTGATGAAAACCCTCACGCTATTGTCGCAACTGACCATCAAGAACAGTTTTCACTTAACGTGTGGCTCGGAGTTATTGGGGATGATTTAATTGGGCCTCATTTTCTACCTCCTCGATTGAATGGTGAGGCATACGTTCAATTTTCAAGAAAAATGCATTCAGTACTGCTGGAGGAAGTTCCTTTGGGCATCAGAAGGGATATGTTTCTTATGCATGATGGGGCTCCTGCCCATTTCAGTCAAGTAGCACGTCAGCATTTAACTGAAACATATGCAAATCCGTGGATAGGTCGAGGAGGACCACAGAACTGGCCCGCTCGATCCCCGGATCTCAATCCTCACGATTTCTCTATTTGGGGCCATTTACAGCATTTGGTTTATCGTACTCCTGTTCGCGATGTAGAGGACTTAAGAAACCGCATCACTGATGCGTGCAGGGTAATCAGAGAGACTCTAGGAATATTTGACCGAATACGTGGCTCAATGCGCCGACGTCTAGACGCATGCGTAATGTCTGAAAGTAGACATATTGAACATTTACTATGATTTCTTCATGTTGTGTGTTTTGTTATTAATAAATTAGTTTTGTTTATTACCCTTTAATCGTTTAATGCAGGTACTAACTACAAAATAACAATACATCCAGTTCGCATTTATGACGATGTATCTCTGTAGTTGTAAGTGAAATGATTTTTTGCTGCGAACTGGTTTATTTTGGGCAAAAAACCCAAGAAACATTTTTTGTTAAGCATGAAACCGGCTATCGGAAATAAATTTTCGAATGGTAAACAAATGATGGTAGATGGTAGACAAAATCTTACATTGGAAAAAAATTTTAGGGGTTGCGTTTTCCACCCCTTACAACCATGGGGTAAACCCAATAAATTACTGGCTAAATGTCTTTTTGGGAGTACAAGACGTCAGGTTAATTTCAATATTGTAACTTCTTTAGTGCTTGTGAAAAAATTGTTATACAAATTTTATGTATCCCCTTTAAGGGGCTGTATCTTAACAAGGGATGCTCCAATGAAGTTTCTTTATAGGAAAGATCCTATCTTTTTTTCGATGAGGAATCATATCTTCAAATGTTTTACACTTATTCAGTTACACCCTGTATTAACGTTTAGGAGGAAGAAAAATTCAAGTCATTTGGAACAAAACGTATCGTTTGAACTCCAAAAGTTTCCTGTTGTTAAAAAACTATCGAATGAAGAACTGATAAGCAGAGTTCATATTTGAATAAGTAAATAGTACCTGGGCCAACGGACAAATTACACAGCAATCGAACAAAGAATTGAAAATTAATTAAACAAATTTCAGTTGAAATGAAATGATGTCGTAACTGAAAAATGTTGTCGAAGCTAATAAGGTACAACCAAGTTTCGAGATAGAAAGTCAAATCTTATCAAGAATATGCTGAATTACTACAATTTATATTTTATAGAATCTTCCAACAGAAACTTCCGAAATTTGACAATTGATAACGGCCATCTTTTTGGAGCTATATCTGTCAAATTAATTGTCATTCATTCAGTGTGTTTTGCCGAATCTCCATGGACGATAATACCATTCAACAACATGCTGTGGAAAATGATACTGGTTTGCTTATAGACTGATCGAGTTAGGGGTATATTATACTTATAAAGCCTAATCGATACCATCATCTCTTTATATTTGCAGAAGAAAGAATCATTTGAAAAGCAAGAATTTAAATTGGCTGCGTGTCTGTTGACCAATAAAACTGATCGTGTCTAGAGCGGAGTTGCCAAGTGAATTGGTTTTTAATATCCAATCACAGATCTGTTGATCCAATTTGACAGACGCCATTTTTGTTGTTATTGTTGTCAACTCGGTGTGAATACAACTGTTACAATTATCTAATTAAAGAAGGTTTTTTTGTAAAAGGTAGGTCTCGGCGAGTGCCTATTTTGTTGCATATTCCGTTTCATTAGTTTACATCCCGAAAAATATTTTTTCAGGTTATTTTTGGATTGATATGTTCTGGAGTAATTCTACATTTCACTGTATATATTTTTGCTACTCTTTTGAGTCATCGTACTGCTCCTTGGCCGAGATAAAATAAAAATCATAACTTTCCATCCTTCGATAAAAGACAAAGTCTGAAAAGGATGTCATATAAATTAAAGGGACCTACTGAATATACCACCTACCGTTTCAAATTTTCATTCTTCATTTCGCTACCGAAGTATTTTTCAAGTAAAATTCATCGATCATTTCAAAACCGACTCTTGGTAAGTTGTCGGGAGTCACCTTTAACAAAACTAAGCCCAACATTCATTTCGAAATTATTTTATCAAAAATACGAAGTTTGTGGAAACCATTGACATTAGAAAGAGTACATTGTCGCATGCACTACAGAGGGCGCTGGCTGACTGGATGACGATATGGCTAATATACCAGTAACGTTGAATTTCTTATTTTTGGTGGGTGGCATGAATGCATATTTGATTTATTTTATTAGGGTTCATGAGAATTCGAAAACCATTTGAAAATACAGCTCGTTTGATTCTATTTCGAATCATATTTAGATATAACTTGTACTATATCAGTTATCAAGACAAATATTATTGTCCATTTGTACGCTCAATTCGTGGATTCGAGCGATCTTATTATTGTATATTTATTTGTTTGCTTGCTTTATTCTTTGAAAAAATGAATGAATAATTACAGGAAATTACAGGAAATTTCTCAGGAAAATGTCGTACCCATCACAATTTACTGGTTTATTCCGCATTGTAAAGGTATGTCATATCGGATCCATTCTGCTTGTTTTTGCAACATTGAGTTTTAACTTTTTCTTAGCTGACAGCTCGCGTAGGAACAATTCGTTTTTTCATCGAGTTCAGTTCGTGTATGTTTTTAAAAGTGTTTCAGAGATATATTTGAATATTAATATGGTGCATTCTTGTGCTGATTTTAATTGTGCGGAAAGGCACAAGAAAACAAAAAGCGCATTGGTTTATAAGCGAGTTATTTCATATAATGAGTTTAGGTTCCGAAATGATAAAATGATGAGAAAAAATGGGTGAAAGTATGGAAAAGAAAGAACTACAATTCTTCTAGTATTCCAAGACTTTATAGAAATCATTTATAACGTGACTATAAATGAAAATATTGAATTTGATGTCACAGTTTTTTTTTTTTCGACTTCAAGTATTCTCCACAGAAAGTATTATCTGAAGTTGATTCTGTTACTGAAAGTATATATTACCTCAGAAGCTTTTGTTGGATCAGTGCGAGTAAAATCAATTCTGTCTATACTTGACCTCATTCAACCTTCCTACCAAGTTTTGGAAGGTTCAACAGATCATCCAAGCGAGCCTATAACGCTTTAATTTATTAGCTATATTGGGGTAAATTTTCGTTTTGTGGACACCCGGCGATTTTGAAAAAATTTTTGACTGTACTTACGTATTTTGATGCGTAGATTACGAATCCGAAAGAAAAAAGCGGCGCTCTCCCTTATTTAAAAAGTTACGGCCCTTCAAAGTTCAGGAAAGGGCAACTTTTCAGCCTTCTTTTTCACCAAATAAACTATTTAAAAACACAAGCAATTATTCACTATGTCACTATGTGAATTTTCTTTCATTCAACAAATCTTTTTTTTCCGTGTGGTATTACTAGTGATATTTCTTTTATCACTAGTAATACCACATTTATAGTATATATAGTATTGTATTTCTCGCTTCTTGACATCTCATAATTCACACAGAATAGCTAGTCCTGAGTTTGAATTTGGCGGGATCGAAAATATACTTTTATACTTCAAAATAAAAGTTAATATTATTCGTGTCAGAAAGATATGAACAGCAGAAAAACAATTCAATACTCATCACATTAAAAAGTTGTCATAGTATATTGTTATTGGAATCGAACATTCACATACATACACACACATACACATACAAGTGCGCACCATATGGGAAACTTTTTTTTTGAAAAGTTTCAATGAAGTTTAACTTCGGCACTTGTTTGTGCCTAAAATTTAGCTGAAAATTATGCGGCCAACTGCGACCCACTGACGTTCATTGTTTGTTAAATTCACCTGTTTTTTTTTAATTGAAAAAGTGCATTTCAAGATCGAATTTAACGATAAGTTACTTGTAAAAGTTGTGTCTACTGCAATTTTATATCCATATGCTAAATTTTATGCAACTAGGATGAAGTTAACGTTTTGCCTATTTTTGACAGATATCCCCTTTATTTTAAAAAACAGGTTCGGTTAATTGTCATCAATTCATGTATACATAACAAACTCATCATGGAGTTCAACTTTTCAGATACATTTTTACTTATACGGACATTTTTAGAGAGAAGTTAAAAATTTGCTATAAAAATTTTAACATGGCTGGTGCAAAGTTTCAATCACTTGGCTATTTCCTTGAACAAACCTTTAATTTCGAAAAAACAGAGGCAGCTAAAAAAAATACGAATAATTTCGATAGGACTATTATTATTATTGAAAATTTCAAACAACAGTAATATTATAGAAAATACAAATGGGTACAAAAAATTACTTATTGATCTAAATGAGGTTGTCAAACACTTATAGCCTACATTTCAGTTAGTCGTTCTCCACGTCCAATACAAATTATGGTCGTCCTACTGACATCTGTAACTGCATTTTTAATAAATCAGGGATTTATATTTGCACAGCACTCGCGAATTGTATTTTCCAGATGTTGTATGTCAGTAAATGGTCTACTTCGGTACACTTTTTGTTTCAGGTAACTCCACAAGGAAAAGTCTAAGGGCGTCAAGTGGAGTGATCTAGATGGCCAATAATGTTCCCAGTTAGGTCCAATAACTTTTCCTCTGAACATTTGTTGAAGGGACTGTTTTACAGCAACTGTGTGATGTATTGGTGCGCCATCAAGCTGATACCATAGGTCGTATTTAATATTCAAAGGCATATTATCTAAAACTTCACTAACCTCATTATTTAAAAGGTTGAGATAACCGACGGATGATAAATTTTTCCTGAAGAAAAATGGCCCAATTATTTGGTCGCTAAGTATCCCACACCTTACATTAGTTTTGAAGGAACACTGATCACCACATTCGACTGTGAAATTGGGATTTTTTTAGGCCCAACGGCAATTTTGAGAACTTACCGTTTCATTCGAAGAGAACGTTGCCTCATCTGTCCATAACATTTTATTCGAAAACTTTACATTTTCTTCTCTCTCTCCTTGAAACCAGAATAAAAACCCCAAACGGACATCAAAATCTCGTTCTTTCAATGTGTTAATAAATTTTGGCTTGTAAGGCCAAAATTTATTCTTTAATAAAATTTTTCTAACACTTTCTCTCTTGTAATCGGTATTTTTCATAATATTGGTTATGCTCGTTTGTCTGTGTTCAATAACTTTTAAACAAATGTTAAGTTGGGCCTCCTCATCATATTTACTTGGAGTGTGCTTTTTCTTAAATTGATTTGCTACGGATCCTGTTTCTCTGAATTTCGACATTATCCTTGACACAGTAGTGTGTTGAACATTTTTTTCCTGGATGCCGTTCATTTAAAATGTTAGCTACTTGCCGGTATGGTGTTTTCTCAACACATATTAAAACTATTTCTATTATTTCCTGAAGAGACAACATTACTGCAACAATTACTGTTAAAAATTTGACAAGTAAATCAACAACTTGACACTACAATAGCATGCATTTTTTTTGTCAAGACCTACTTAAAAATTTTATTCAAAGTGATTAAGCATCCTTACCGCCCTAGTTAGTATTTATAAATAATCTGTAAATACTGAATATTGAAATTTTGATGTAATTTCAACTCTAGTAATTTCATCAATACTTATTGCAGTTTTTCAGTTGTGTCTGCTTTTTCAAAATTGAAGGTACTGACGTTTGTTCAAGAAAATAGCCAAGTGATTCAAACTTTGCACCAGTCATGTTAAAATTTTTATAACACATTTTTAATTTCTCTCTAAAAATGTCCGTATGAGTAAAAATTTATCGGAAAAGTTAAACTCCATGATGAGTTTGTTAAGTATACATGAATTGATGACAATTAACGGAACTTGTTTTTTAAAATAAAGGTGATATCTGTCAAAAATAAGAAAAACGTTAACTTTATCCTAGTTGCATAAAATTTGGCATATGGATATAAAATTGCCGTAGACACATTTTCAAGTAACTTTTTGTTAAATTCGATCTAAAAATGCACTTTTTCAATAAAAAAAAAAAGTTGAATTTGACAAACAGTGAACGTCAGTGGGTCGCAGTTGTCCGAATCATTTTGAGTTAAATTCAAAGCACAAACAAGTGCCGAAGTTAAACTGCATTGAAATTTTTCGAGAAAAAAAAGTTTCCCATATGGTGCGCACTTTAATGGTGACATTGTATATTGGCCCATTGAATATAATTAGAGTGTTGTAATTTTAAACGATATTTTTTGAACTTTAAACTTTCTAGTTTGTCGTTATCTATAATTGTTTCTTTTGATAAAAATAATTATATATATTACAAAATAACAGGTTGCGCTGCATTGATTGCTATATCAAAACTGTGATATCTCAGTTGACTCTTTTAGTGTGCTAGTAAGTCAACAGGCAAGTTTTGAAGCACAATTCGTTTTCTATACTAATATCTCAACATGGCTATGGTTCTGCCAGAACTGTTCTCAAAGTACAATAGGTTAACCACAGTTGTTACTGCAAAACAGTTGGAAAAATTTCGTCACTTGATAAAATGGAGAAAAAACGCTTCTGTTTTGGAAATTGGGCATGCTGAAGGTGGAAATTCTCAGAAATCATTCTTTCCCTATTTACCAAGCGATTTGAAAGAGTATGTTGCTACGGACCTTTCGGAAAATATGATTGAATATGCAAGCAAAAACTCGACACTTCCTTCAGTGACATTCGGGCAACTGAATATAGCTGCAAAACAAGTTCCACTGGAGTATCTGAATAGATTCGATCATATATTTGGATTTTTTGTCATGCACCATGTGAGGCAACCAAGGTATGTTCCAAATTCAATTATTTGACCCGAATAGACGAAAATATCAGTAAATGAATTTGTAAATCGGGAAAATATTAGTGAGAAATCCATAAAAAATATAACTCGTTCATAGTCTATAGTTTTAACTAACTGAATTGTACAAAATCCCTATGCACGAGCTTTATATCTGATGAAATTTCCTAGAAATAGTCAGTAATTAGAAAGTATACAGGGTCTTCCACGACGAGCGTTCGTTAGGATTTTATGAAGAACTCTTCAAAACAAAAACTTGAAATTTTGTGGTAGTGGGATTTACAAGATGGCCTTCTCAACTGAAATATTTTCAACTTCCGGTCTCTTTCCGTTATATAGGGAGTTGACGGCAATTTCCTTATTTCAAAAGGAACACCCGGTATTTAATTACATTTTTGAATTCCACAGCACATTTCAGGCCCACTTTGTATAACAATGCCTTAACCCAGGGGTCTCCAAACTTTGAAGCCTTCGGGCCATAATGCTTTTTTCAGTTTGTTCCAAGGGCCAATTTCTGCCCCTAACTATATTTCTAGACTAGGATAGCCGCAAAGTGCGTGACCTAAGCAAACTTACGCTTTTTTTGCATTTCAATTATTATTGTGTATCGTGACACTTAACGACATCTAGTGGTGAGTAGTGGTACTATGTACTATCTTTTTCAGCTACCCGCTAGGTGGCATTAGGCGTAATTAAATATTTAGAATTACCGCGTTGGTTCGAGGAAGTTCTGGTTCTAGCTAGTGTATTCCGATCACCTCGAGATGGCAGTAATACTTGCATATAAAAAGGCTAGCGGCGCAACTGCGAGTTAGTCTGCATAGGAAAGGCGAAGGAAGCGAAACTGTCTATGGTGAAATAAAGTAACACCCGTCAATAAAAGTATTTTGATTTGACTTATTGTTTTTATGTGTGATTTGTTAGTATGGAAAAGAAGCGAAAAATCGATAGTAAATGCAGAACGTTCCAAGAAAAATGGAAATTTCAGTATTTTGTGATTTAGTCCAGTATTAAGGCGCTATGTTTAATTTGTAATGGAACCATAGCTGTTCTCAAAGACTATAACATTAAACGACACTATGAATCGAAATATCTTCAAAGTTACTCCAAGTATACAGGAAGTTTGAGGAAGAAAAAATTTGAAGCTTTGAAACGCGGACCCAAATCTCAGCAATCTTTGTTTACCAAAGCGAATACTGAACAAGAGTCTGCAACTCGCGCCAGCTTTCGTGTGGCTCTTGAAATCGGAAAACGTGGCGAACCATTCACCGATGGAGAAATGATAAAAGAATGCTTGATTGCAGTAGCCGAAGAAATATGCTCCGACAAGGTAAATTTATTTAAAAGTGTCAGTTTGTCAGCAAACACCGTGTCTCGGAGGGTGCAAGACATCGCAGAAAATATATCATCTCAACTGTCTGACAAAATTGGACATCATGAGTGGTTTTCTCTAGCATTGAATGAGTCAACGGATGTGTCAGATACTGCTCTGGTGTTGATTTTTATTCGCGAAGTAGATAAAAGCTATAAAGGGTATGAAGAACTTCTTGATATTGATAGTATTCACGGCACGACAACTGGGGCAGATATTTTTAAGGGAGTTGAAAATGCCATTAATAAAAAGAACCTTCGATGGAGAAATTTTAAATCTATAACAACTGATGGAGGCAAAAATGTGTATGGTAAAAATGAAGGAGTGGTTGCACTTGTGTCAAAGGTTGTAGAAAATGATGGTGGTTCAAAACCATTAGTCTTACATTGTATCATTCATCAACAGTCCTTGTGCGGAAAATGTTTGGATATATCTGAAGTTTTGAAACCAGTCATATCAGCTGTTAACTTCATCAGATTCACTGGGCTGAATCACCGACAATTCCGCGAGTTTATTCAACAGATTGGAGAAAATTATTTATGTCATACTTCCGTACGCTGGCTTATTTGCGGAAAAGTCCTTGAGCGCTTTTTTGAACTTCGAGCAGAGATCGAAATTTTTTTTTATGAGAAGCAGCGCCCTTTTGCCGATTCAGAAAATAGTGAATGGATGTGGAAGTTAGCCTTCTATGTCGATTTGACAAATCATATGAACGAACTGAATTTGAGATTGAAAGGAGAAAATCAGCTTCTTCCTGATTTATACACCAATATCAAATCCTTCAGGAAGAAAATGATACTATTTCAATCGCAATTACGTGAAAAATGTTTCACAAATTTTAAAACATGTGAAATATTCAGCCACACTACAGAGACTGAATTTTCCGTCAATTTTGCAATCGAAACTTTGAGTGCTTTGAAGATAAATTTTGATACTTGTTTTTCAGATTTTGATGTCATTGCGAATGAAGTTAAGCTTTCTCAAAATCCTTTTGATTTCGACATTGAAACTCTGGCTTCGGAAGTCCAAATGGAAATTATTGATTTACGGTGCAGTGATATGCTTAAGAACAAATATCAAAATTCATCTTTGTTGGAATTTTATAAGAGTCGTCCACTGAAACAATTTGACAATTTGCATAAATTTAAATGATAAATAATGATAAATTGCATAAAAAAATGTTTTTTTTTTTCTGTTTTTGGTACTACTTACTTGTGTGAGAAAACGTTTTCCAAGTACACAAAGAATGTTTACAGATCTCAATTAACCGATGAGCATCTTGAATCTCTTTTGATGATTGGTACAAGTAAAATTGATCCACAACTACAAAGTATTGTCGGTGGAAAATCACAATTACATAAATCTCATTAGTGTTTTCGTTTTACTGTGATTCATTTCAATTATTTGTTCGTTATTAATATGCTTAAACTCAGATACTTAAGTTAAGTTTTCTTTGTCATCATTTCTGTCGATAAGTTTTACCTTGTAAGTAAATAAAACCGAGTAATTATTATTCTCTGTTTTCTTCTTCAACTTATCACAGCAATAGTAACAACAATTAGGTAATCATTGGCTGTCGTGGGCAAGATTGATGACAGTAAATCATTGGCTGTCGCGGGCCGGATTGATGACACTAGCGGGCCGGATTTGGCCCGCGGGCCGTAGTTTGGAGACCCCTGCCTTAACCCAAATTTGTTAGTTTTCGAGATATTAATTTTTTTCTGAAAAAGGACCACGCACATTCCTTATGCAAAATGGCTTTCTGTCGAATCGCTTGAAATTTTAGTATTCTGTTGAGCTCGATCTGCTGATCAAAAGTCAACACAGGCACAGAAAAATTATATGTATAGTTTTCGAAATAAAAGGTGTCAAAACTGGAAAATGTCACTTCCAAACCAATATTAACTAGTTAACACCACACATAATTATCGGTAGAATTGAAAAAACTGAATGGAGTCTATAGCTCTGATCTCAGACCAAACTTACATATACGTTATGAACTCTAAAGAATAATATACAGGTTGAATCGTTATTATTTTTGGGAACTATAAAATGAAAAATGAAACTCTAAAATGAGTTAACGCTTTCATGCATATTGTTGAAAAATCGCAATAACTCATTCAACCGTTTCTAATCGAGGCCACAATACACCGAAAATATTAGATTTATTATTTTATATAGAGCGATTCACAATTTTTGTTGCGATTTATATTATTGTTTCGCAATGATTCGTTTTTTACATTTCAACAAAATTTTCACTTGAATCAGGTGAAAATGTACAGAAACCAAAATCAGGAATGATCAACAGAGTGATTCAAATACCTCATATCTATTTATAGGATTCTGAAATAGTTTTGTTACATTTCGCCTCGTATACTAAAATTTTAACTGTCAAATTCTTTTATATTTTAGCATTCCATAGTGAATGTGATTTGTGAATTTGAGTGGAAATTACAGAAAATTCGCATTAACCGTTTCCTATTTATAACCTGGCATAGTCAAGTAAGCATATTTTTCAAGGATATTGAAAATGTGAGGTCGTTCTCGGTAGATGAGTTTTGAAAAGACGACGACCCAATTTGCCTTATCTCACAATAATTGTGATTTTTTCAGCAATATGCATGAAAGCGTCAACACATTTCTGAGTTTCATTTTTCATTTTATAGTACCTAAAAATAATAACGATTCATCCTGTATATTATTCTTTATAGTTCATAACATATATATATATATATATATATATATAGAAGTTTGGTTTGAGAACAGAATTATATACTCCATTTAGTTTTTTTTCAATTCTAACGATAATTATATGTGATATCAACTAGTTAATATTGGTCTGAAAGTGGCATTTTCCAGCTTTGACACCTTGTATTTCGAAAACTATACACGGCATTTTGTTGTGCCTATGGTGACTTTTGATCAGTAGATCGAGCTCAATAAAATACTAAAATTTCAAGCGATTCGATAGAAAGCCATTTTCCATATGGAGTGTGTTGACAGTTACAGAACCACTCCGAAAAAATCATAACTCATAGACAGTAACAGTTGAAAATGTAAAATTTCACAGAATCACACCCTTAAGGATCAAGTCATGAACAGGTCCATCGAATTTTCGAAAATAATTTACAGGGTGATCAAAATTTCCATGTTAAACGTAACATCGAGAAAACTGATGAAACACGATTTTTTCGAATGGAAACCATGAAAGATATCAAACTTTCTTCTCGTAGTATCAAAAAAAATAGAATAGTGTATGGTTTCCATTTGAAAATATCATGTTTCATAAGTTTTCTCGATGTTATGTTTAAGGTGGAAATTTCGACCACCCTGTAAATTATTTTCGAAAATTCGATGGATCTTTTCATGACTTGATATCTAAGGTGTGATTTTGTGAAATTTCACCACTGTTACTGTCTATGAGTTATGATTTTTTCGGAGTGGTGCTGTACCTGTCAAATTTTTCAGAAAAAAATCATTATTTCCAAAACTAACAAATTTGGGTATAGGCATTGTTATACAAAGTGGGCCTAAAATGTGCTGAGAAATTAAAAAATGTAATAAAATATTGCATGTTTCTTTTGAAATGAGGAAGTTGCCCTCAACTTCCGGTATAACAGAAAGAGACCGGAAGTTGAAAATATTTTAATTGAGAAGGCCATTTTGTGAAACCCACTACCACAAACGATTTTGAATTGTTCTCCATATATTCCTATTCCTCCATATATTCGTCGTGAAAGACCCTGTATTTTATGTGATTATATGAAAAAAAAAAGTAAAAACAATTGAATGTTTTTTCACAAATCATTTTCGAATTCTAAAGCATCTTCTGTGAGCTCCAGCACAAATAGTGTTGTCAGCTTGGTCAGTCCGAAACTTCTATAAAAGGCCATATCATCCATCTCCTCGAAATAGTTGGGCCTCCTAAAAATTCTTCGTGAATATCCAAAATCAATGATGTGTAAGATGCCATTATTGTTTTTCAGCATGATTTCATCTTCAAGTTCCATCGTTCTGCAACAACTGATTTTAATTTTACAAGTCCGTTTACTGAAACATTTCAGCAATACAACACTTTGTTATTATTATTTCCAAAAATGAAGAATAAGAAGTGGGGTTCTGATGTATATGTTACGGGCATTTTGATAAGTCCGGGCACTATTAATAATGGCCGTTCTGTATTCATTCACTTTTCCCGGCCATTATGAATAATGCCCACCCTATCTTGGGCAAAATAATAAAATAGGTGAACTGTGGTGTTTTTGTCTATTAAATGAAAAAAAAAATACAAAATTTTCATGAAAAGTTAATAAAAAATAATCTGTTGAATATAGTAGTTAGTAGTAGTGGTCAGTAATATTACTTAAGAACAATAGTTTTGAAATTGGTGAACTGAGAAATATCAACAGAAATATCTAATAAATAAGGACTGTGCAAGAAAGTTATTAAGTTTAGAATTATTTATTCTTGCAATATGAGCTTTTGTGACATTTGGAATTGCAGAGAATGTTTAATTTCTTGTATTTTCAACGTTTTGAATTGCAGTCACTACTACAGTTACAATGCTGGAAGCCTTGTCAATCAAAATGAGAGTCTCTTTAAGCACATTCTTGGAGAGTAATATCAAATTTTGGAACATCGTCGATCGAAATGAACACAGTAAACTCATTCCTGTAGTACAGTTGGTTTAAAATACCGTGTTCAGTTCCAAGTTTGTAAAGTTTTTCTTTTTCAACAGATATAATAATAGCAATTATATTACGACTATCCGTCTTGGCTAGATCTAAGTCAGGTATCCTTACTCGAACGCTTCGGCGTATTTCTGCATTTGAACGCGCCAACATTTTTTCGGTTTGCTTATCAAGTGATTCTTTAGCTGCGTTACGAGCCTTCGCGTTTGATTTTGCGTTGAGTAAAGATACAGTATTTTCATTATCAGAATTTTCCTTTTCATTGCTCATATTGGCAGAAGGCTGTTGATCGGCTGCTCGCGGGTTTTTATTTATTATGTCCACACAGGGCCGTAGCGAAAAGAAAAACCGGGGGGGGGGAGGGAATTCAAATTTTCCCAACTCCACCAGCAAAATTTCCTAACTTTCGAAAAAATGAAAGCCGAGGGATTAGTTACTACTATAATTTTCTTACTTAGCTATCCAAAGATTGGATAGCTAAGTAAGCATAAGCTAAGCATAGCTAAGTGAGCATACCCTAACGGGCTTATGCCCGTTAGGGTATGCTCAAACAAAAATAAATTTTGGTGATTATAAAATAATAATGGGAATTATTCTACTTTGGACCAAGATCCTTGGTCTTCCACCATATCCATTATGTATAGGAATATTCAATACAAATGAAAGGAAACAACACTTAAATAATATTGTGCTCATCGTTTTCTACTATTATTTTTTCTCTCTCCACGGCCCTGGATTTCCCAACATTTCCAAGTCGGAAAAACAGCGAAAAGTTGGGAATTTTGTAAAATTGTTACTTCCAAATTTGTTGGCTGTTCTCTTACTTGGGAGAAATTAAACTTTTTTGAAGTTTTCAAACAACTCAGAATTTCAAAATATTTGATCTCCAAGTTAGGCATGTTGGGAAATCCCAACCTTCTCCTGGTTCTTTCCCTTTTCTTATTAGGGGAGACTGGGGCAAGATGAGATAGCTAAGACAAAACTCTTTATACAAGGAAAATTAAACTCTTTAATAACATTCTTTAACAAAAGAGGTAACCATTATACATTTCTCTCTTATAATTAAATGTTGTAGCATGCAAAATCACAAAACTTTTTTTGGCAAATAATGAAAAATAAACTCGGCAAATTTCCCGTTTTGCCCCATAACTGGGGTAAGATGGGAAACGCTGTGAGGCAAAACGAGTACGCTTTTTAATCGGGTAGACAGCGTTCACAAATGTGTACCTCTTCATCTTCCTCATCTACTCCAGCACATGAATTATGCGCCCAATCGTGGCACACGCCGCAGATGACCCAACCTTCGGTTGAATCTGAGTATAAGTACCCACAATAGATGCAAGCACAGTCATCATCCTCTTCTTGGGATGAACTATCTTCCGATTCAGTTTCTTTTTTGCACCTTTTGGTTTGACGCTTTTAATCTTCTTTGCAGTCTTTTTTCCAGGTTTCTTTATTTGTTTTTCACCGTTTTCAGTCACTTGATTATCCGTACATAGAAAATGTTATTTTAATCACAAGGGCGGGGCAAAACGGGATAGTATCCCATTATGCCACGATCATCTTGCCCCGATCCACACGTAGGTAAAAAAGATGACGCAATTCTAACCTCAAACTTTACTGGCGAAAAAATCTGGTTTGAATTTAATGTTTTGGACTACTATAATAAGCTCGGGATTGAAATAATACATTAACACAGGTACTTACATGTCTGTACATCAGTTTTTGAATCAATAAAAAAACTTGCAATATCACTTTTTTCTCTCTGCAATGCAAAAACGAGTTCTAACCTGTTCGCTCTGCTTGGACACACTAACGGAGAGTGAAGTTCATGCAAATGGCGCTGTCGCCGCTCCGAACACGATTACTATTCACGCACACAAGCTTACTTCCCGTGCTGCCACGAACTTCATCTTGCCCCGGTCTCCCCTAACTCTCATTTTCTTTTCTCTCATTTTATTTTTTAAATTTTTATTAATTTTTTTACTATTATTTTTTTCTATCTTCATGGCCCTAAATTTTCCAACTTTTCCCAACTTTTTCCCAAGTCGAATAAGCAGGGGTGGAGGCTTCCCCCCCATGGCGACGGTCCTGTTTCCACACTCACAGTGGGTTGCTGATTTTCTGGTAAACTATCGTCAGAATGTTGTTCCAGTTCAGAAGGCTGTTGATCGTCTGGTCGAGGGTTTTCATTTATTATGCCCACAGTATGTTGCTGCTTTTCTGAGGTACTATCGGCAGAATGTTGTTCCAGTTCAGAAGGCTATTGATCGTCTAGTCGACGGTTTTCATTCATTATGTCCACATAAGGTTGCTGATTTTCTGGTTGAATATCATCAGATTGTTGTTTCAGTTTGGAACGGAGTTCAGGTTCAGTCGTAACAGAAATAGAACCAATAACAGCGGCTGAGTTTTCATCTATGTTATCGCTGTCTTCGTTTACGGCATCATCCGCTCTGTCCACAATTTCAACATTGCCTCAAGGTCATCTTCACTTACTATCTCCGTTAACCCGTCAAAAGATGGCGATACTGAATTTCACTAGTTCGGACTTCCATTGTCTACTATATGAAATGATTTGAAATCCCTGAAACAACTAAAAAAGGAAAATTGAAAATGAATAGCTGAATATAACAATTATATTAACCAGAATAAACCTGAAATGAAATAATAGTGAAATAAAATGCAAGTAAAAATAGAACAATTGAATAAATAAAAATAAAGAAATGAAAAAAGAAAATGAAAATAAAGAGTGAAGAGATTCCAAGTCACGTTAGTTCACGACGTTTCGATTGTTAGTATCTACAATCGTCTTCGGGTGATGACTGGACTGATTTCTCCGAGAGATGACTATTTATAGGTCGTTCGAGTACTTTCACTTATCCCCGCTTTCCATTTTCCGCTTCACTGGTTCCGTGGGAGATGACCGTTTTGCGGAAGTTGGCCATTTTTTGCTTGATGATGGGTTTCCATACGTTATTGGACAACATGTATGCGACTTCCTTGAATTTTCTCCTAAACCAATGTTCCTCTCTGTGCAAGATCTCAGCTTGGGACCACTCGATATTGTGTTGATGGGTCCAAACATGGTCTGCTATTCCTGATTTGCTGGTTTCCCTTCGCTGTGTGTGTTTCTTGTGCTCGGCAATGCGAACATTCAATGGCAATACGATGGCAATATTGATTTTAAACCTACTTTGGGTTTGCCAAACATAGCTTCGTAAGGACTGCGATCGATGCCGGAGTGGTAAGTAGAGAATTAATCATACTGCTCGGTCCAAGTGATAAATTCAAGGTATCTCAAACACTGACTTATTACATGGACCACGGGCCGTCGGGTATTATTGATAATGGCCGGTCACAGTGATGAATTGATGACTTTGCCCATCGCTTTTGGGCATTAATAATAATGGTCGGTCCTTATTAATAAAGCACAGTTAGTCACGTTGCCCGTAACATATACATAAGCTTGGCCTTACATATAAAGCCACCGAATTTGGCCGTTTACATTTAAGAGAACTTAAAGGCGTTTTTGCAGACGGTGCATACAAAACTGAAGCGTTAAGCGAGCACTTGAGCTTCGCTTACTGCTATACGGCGAATACGGGCATTAGAGAAGTGGCTGAAGATATAGAGATATCGGTTGGCTCATGCCATGCAATTTTTCCGAAATTTCAGAGCATGTGGCAGCAAAGATCGTTTCAAAATTGCTGAATTTTGACCAAAAGAACTGTTGAATGACGTCAACGGCGATCCAGATTTGCTCAAAAGGGTCATAACTGGTGACGGATCATGAGTATAAGGTTACGAAATGTAAACCAATGCCCATTCGTTCCAATGGAAGAGCCAAGTTCGATCAAATGTCGAAGTATTGCTTACTGCTTTTGGTCCCAGCCAGCGTATCCAACAGGGGAACCTGTTGGACTTCTTCTGTTTCTGAGATCGAAAAGACTTGTGGAAGGACGGTGTTTTGCGACAACTGAGGAGAGAACCGAATGAGAACCGAGTCGCTGCCAAAACTCAAGTACATACCAAAAGGAGCATATCAGAACTGCTTCTAAGTTGGAAAAAATGCTGGCAAAATGAGAACTGAGTGGAACTACTTGAAACGGAACAAAAGAGAAATTGAAAAACTAAACTTTTTTCGAAAGAAAGGTAGGGCGGAGGAGGTGGAAGTGGAATTCTCCATTTTGCATAATGAACACTTCAGAAATTCAGAACTACTGAACCTCTCCATTCGGTGGATTGAAAATTTAATGAAATGAATATTTTTGAATTGTTGATATCCTTTGGCATTTTGAGTGGAGAAGGCGGTACCTTCCGGTTGTTTCAATTCGTATTCTTCACCCATTTCACCATTTCAGGCAGGCATTCAGGAATATGTTCGATATGCTCAGGAAAGGTGGTTGATGCAACCCTGGATAGACTAGCAAAACATCCAGAATGGAAACAGTATGGCCCTGAAAAATTCATATCTCCATATTACTACAGCCCCAATCCCCGCCAACAATGGGAAAGTGATTTGAGCGAAGCTGGTTTCAAATGTTACGAACTGTTAGAAGATATTGGAAAATATGAATATGTAGATGAAAACGAGTATGATAGTGAGTATTAATTCTTCAATTCGTTCGTAGAAAAGTATACAGTGCATTTCTTTAATGTCTCCCCCCTCTTTTATTTTTTGAACGGGTCCACTCAAAAAATTGAAATTTGGGATAATGGAATTAATGCATGAATACTTTATTTTGAAGTGGAATTGACAGATGAAACATTCAAGATGGCGACTGGGCGCAATCTGGAGAAATAAATTTCACATAAATTTTCGGTACTTCTAGAACATGTACCACAAAGTAAACAAGTGCGGATTTTTCCAGCAAAAGATTTACAAACACAAGACGAGATGGGCTGTACGGAATCATTCAGTCCATAAAAACCGAAAGTTTCAACCGCTAGTGGGTGAAACAGAGTGGGTGTTTCCAAGATTTTGGTATTTTTTTCTTTTCAATTTCTCGCCAGACAATGCTGCAGTTCCAGCAGACTTGGAACTTTCGGCTAGATGGGAAGCCGCGACCGCGTCAACGCAAGTAAAGTCCCATACCACAGGTTTACCGTATTTCCATGATATGAGAGACATACCATCTGGTCGTAAATACTATTATTATATGTATGTTCATTATCCTGTATTGAAGATAGTAAGCTGGGGTAGTTGTCATGACGATATAATGACAAGAATAGAGGTACAACTAGAAAGTGCGAAAACTGTTGGATAATACTAAAAGTTATTAAAGTTTGTTTCCATTTGTTGATGTTTTAAAAGGCTCATAACAACTATACCCAACGATTTCATTATTGTTTCATCTAATCAACACCGAAGATTGGTAGTTGCGAAAAAAAATGTAATCAGCTATTTTGAAGCTGCTGCCATCTTGAATTCACATCTTTTTCAAAGTGTACTACTATTCTACTAATCCAGCTCTGTCATCTGATACCCATATCGAGGTAGTTGTGAAATAATATGTAATATATCATTTTGTAGCTGCGTCCATCGTGGATTTACGATGGTACAGAATTCATTAAATCTTATGGTCATCTAAACTAAATGTGTGTATCAAATGTCAGATCAATCTGTCAACAGAAAAGGGGTCGAACTTCAATTAATGAATTTGACTCAAACAAACAGGGCATACTTAATGAAACCGTTCAAAAACACTCACTTTCGAAAATGATCTCAACTGTCAATTTGAGTGTTTGATGATTATTTCAAAGATTTCTTCATTTTTCTTGATGCCAACTTCATCTGAAAATCTGTATTGTCAACAGCTTCACATTCACAAAATAACGATGAAGATCGCTGACTCAACTAAGCTTTTGTTACAGATATATATCAATGTACTTGCACAATTCTGCCTACTATTCCCGAACAAGAACAAAAAAGGTTTTTGAAAATATACTTGGATTCAACTAAGGATGGGAAAAATAATAGTGTGGAAGTTCAAAATGGCAGAAGAATTCTCACCACCAATTATGAAATGTTCATTGCTAGTGCAACAAAAATATAAATTATGTCCAATTTTTTAATAAACGGTATCTTCAAAACTGAGATTGTTGCATATTATTTTGGTTTGAGTTTGAACAATATCAGTTAGTTATCGCTATGAAAGAGTCACTGATATTTGTAATGTACTCT
Source organism: Leptinotarsa decemlineata (assembly GCF_025532065.1). NCBI lineage: Eukaryota > Metazoa > Arthropoda > Insecta > Coleoptera > Chrysomelidae > Leptinotarsa > Leptinotarsa decemlineata. Next base: position 19,728,777 of record NW_027412747.1, read on the forward strand.
CGGTTGAGTGTTTTTCAAAAAAGTTCTGGACGAAAGGCTATGTTTGGCAAACCTACTTTGGGTGTGCCAAACATAGCTTCGTAAGGACTGCGATCGATGCCGAAGTGGTAAGTAGAGAATTAATCATACTGCCCGGTCCAAGTGATAAATTCAAGGTATCTCAAACACTGACTTGGACCATGGACCGTCGGGTGTTATTGATAATGGCCGGTCAAAGTAATAAATTAATGACTTTGCCCATCGCTCTTGGGCTATATCAATAATGGTCAGTCCTTTTTAATAATGCCTAGGTAATCACGTTGCCCGTAACATATACATAAGCTTGGCCTTACATATAAAGCCACCGAGTTTGGCCGCTTACATTTAAGAGAACTCAAAGGCGTTTGTGGATACGGTGCATACAAAACTGAAGCGTTTTGCGAGCACTTGAGCTTCGCTTACTGCTATACGGCGAATACGGGCATTAGAGAAGTGGCTGAAGATATAGACATATCGGTTGGCTCATGCCATGCAATTCTTTCCGAAATTTCTAAGCGTGTGGCAGCAAAGTTCGTTTCAAAATTGCTGAATTTTGACCAAAAGAACCGTTGAATGACGGCAACGGCGATCGAGATTTGCTCAAAAGGGTCATAACTGGTGACGGATCATCATTATAAGGTTACGAAATGGAAACCAATGCCCATTCGTCCCAATGGAATAGTCAAGTTCGATCAAATGTCAAAGTATTGCTTACTGCTTTTGGTCCCAGCCAGCGTATCCAACAGGGGAACCTGTTGGACTTCTTCTGTTCCTAAGATTGGAAAGAACCATGAAAGGAGGGTATTTTGCGACAACTCAGAAGAGAACTGAATGAGAACCGAGTCGCTGCCATAGCAAAAGTACATACCAAAAAGAGCATATCAGAACTGCTTCTAGGATTGGAAAAAATGCTGGCAAAATGTATTATATCTGAGGAGAACTATTTGAAAGGAAACAAAAGGGAAAAATCTCGACTTTTTTCAAAAGAAAGGTAAGGCGGAGGAGGTGGAATTCTTCATTTTGCATAATGAGCACTTCAGAAATTCAGAACTACTGAACCTCCATTCGGTGGATTGAAAATTTAATGAAATGAATATTTTTGAATTGATGATATTTTTTGGCATTTTGAGTGGAGAAGGCGGTACCTTCCTGTTGTTCCAATTCGTATCTTTCACCCATTTCACCATTTCAGGCAGGCATTCAGAAATATGTTCGATATGCTCAGGAAAGATGGTTCAATATTTCTGACATTCTTCAAACACATTCCTTCTGATGCAACCCTGGATAGATTAGCAAAACATCCAGAATGGAAACAGTATGGACCTGAAAATTTCATATCTCCATATTACTACAGCCCCAATCCTCGCCAACAATGGGAAAGTGATTTGAGCGAGGCTGGTTTCAAATGTTACGAACTGTTCGAAGATATTGGGAAATATGAATATGTAGATGAAAACGAGTATGATAGTGAGTATTAATTCTTCAATTTGTTCGTAGAAAAGTATACAGTGCATTTCTTTAATGTATTCCCCGCTTTTATTTTTTGAACGGGTTCACTTAAAAAATTGAAATTTGGGATAATGGAATTAATGCATCAATACTTTATTTTGAAGTGGAATTGAAAGATGAAACCTTCAAGATGGCGATTGGGCGCAATCTTGAGAAAACAAATTGAATGAAAAGGGGGGATATAAGTCAATATCTTCACCTACTACAAAATGGCGAAACATTCAATAATTTCCTGAAAACAAACACATTAATATCGATATTTCTAAAAATATTCCTTTTTATCTGCCATATGGCAATTCCAACAACACGATGAGCTTTGTTAAGTTATTTTTCGTTCATAAAAACTTCATAAAATGTCAGTACGACAATGAACATCATTGTTCAGTTAGAATATTCCCATTTAGTTTTCGGTTTTACTAGTAGGAAGGTACCACGTCAACAATCTCTGGAATGGTCAATTCTCGTCCATTGGAAGAAAAAAATTGAAGCTATTCAGTCTACTTATTCCGTCGCGGATATTTGTGAGGTGTCTCCTTCCACTGTGTGGGCACTTTTGAAGAGAAATTGTTATCATCCATATAATATCAAAATATTACACCAATTAACTGAAGGTGTTCCTGATCGAGGAACAAAGTTTTGCGAAATCATGACGAAAACCATTGCAAGGCAACCTATCTTCACTATAATTGTTTTGGTGACGAATGTACATTTTTTCAAACGGCAATGTTCACAGACAAAATTGCCGTTATTGGAGTGACACCAACCCTCACGTTTTCCGGAGACACATACCCAATACCCGGAAAAAGTTAACGTTTGGGCAGGAATATTGGGAAACCATATTGTAGGACCTCTATTTATTGATCAAAATTCAACAGGGAAACTGTATTTGAATATGCTGAAAACTACTGTTGACCCTCTCATCACTGAAATCGTCGAAGCGAATCCTAATGAATTCGATATGGATACCGTATTCCAACAAGATGAAACACCACCACATTACTCCTTTGAAGCAAAAGGTGTACGAAACTGAATCTGCTTCAGTATTGGATATACGGCAGAAAATAATAAATATTTGTAGAGATGTTGACGTTTCTGTGTTCGAAAATTTTTGGCGTGAAATATCGGATAGGCTGTTTATATGTCAAGAAGTTCAAGGCAACCATTTCGAATATCTTCTGAACTAACCTCAAACTTATTTCCTCATATTATGTAGTTGAATGTCAATGTATTCAGGCAATTATTAAAAGTTCTGCCCTTTTGTAGTAGTTGAAGATATCGACATTATATTCTAGGGTTGTGAAGCATTTGTCAGGAGCTCCAAAAACTTGTGTCACAAGACCCCTCTTTCTGATAATTTTTTTTCCCAGATGGCGCCCAGTCGCCATCTTGAAAACTTCATCTGTCAATTTCACTTCTATATAAAGTATTTATGCATTAATTTAATTATTCCCGATTTCAATTTTCAGAGTTGACCCGTTGAAAAAATAAAAAGGGGGGGGTGGAAATCAAAGTAATGCACTGTATATGCATTTCCTACCTTTCGAAATTCATCAGTTTCATCATCAGAGTTCCACAATAAATGATTCAGCATTGAAAATTAACCACAATTACAACTTATTGAATAATAGTAAACAATTGAAAAGAGATATAGTAGATGCATACACACAATTCAAAAACAAACTTAGTGAATTCAATAGCAATGAATCAGTCAACATTTAAATTATAATAAGACGAGGTACGTTCCTCTCAAAACTCTACTCAGGTTTGAACTAACATATTTGCAAATATATATCATTCGGTCGTGTACCATTTCAGTCGATAATCTTTTCTAAAAAAAAGCGGAAGTCTAAATTACCGGATCATTGAAAACATGACTTATATCTCTAATATTCAGAAATAAAGACAGAATTCACGCATTCAACACTTTTGAATCACTTCTCACTCTGGCATAACATTCATGACAATTTGATTCGTAGCACTTTTTGTAGTTTTTGACAAATGAGTTTTCAAGAAAGAATTTCGACATCTGGTTTACTGTGATATTTATTGAACTTTCATCACCTATCAGTAACGGGAGGAGTATTCATATATAAATGAAATACATTTTCAAAAATGAAACCTGGAATTTGAACATTTATCTCTCAATGCATATGAAATACTTACAAAAAGTTGTTTCCTGATGACATTTCCTGAAGAAGTTATTCAGTTCCTGTTTTTTTCATTTCGAAGATTGAGTTCAAAAACAGCTCTGTTGACTTCCCACCCATTCACCTCAATATTTTCCTTTTTTTTGTATACTTGTATTGTTTTTCATGTTGTTATTTTTAGTCAATGAAGTCGTTCTATTATCAAATCCTTAATGTGTATAAAATCAATTTATTTTTCAATCTCATTGACTTTCTACCAAATATCCATATCATATATTAACAGCATTAAAATTTCATGATGTCAAGATACTTTTCACAGGATCTGTCAGTCAATGATAAAATAAATGAAAATATCATGTTGAATGGTTTTATTGAAGAAATAATAATAATGATGTAGATGATGTACTGAAAACTAAAAAATTATTCGGAAGATCCTAGATAGCAGTCATCACAACACTTTCCTGAACAATCTATAGTATTGATCACATAAAAAATAATAAAATTGTTGGGGTAAATATGTAAATACTAATAAATTCCTTCATTTTGGGTTTGAAGTGTGAATTTTTACTATATATAAAATAAAATAAAAACAACAATAAAAATTAATTGGCGCTCCGGGGCGACTTCATTGATTCCAGTGGCGCATTTGCTTTTTCAGCTGCAGGAAAACCCGGAAAAATCTGCAGCACCACATCATCTGTAGATCTAACAATGTCCTCTCTCTTATAAAACAAAATGTAGGTTGTCTCCAGAGGCTCCAATAAATTCAATGCATCGCCAGAACACTTCGTGACATGACTATCGTCAAATTTAAACCAGTCCGTTTCTTCTTTGACCAAGGCGTAATAATGACCAAATTCAACGCCAGAACCACAGTGAATATAATAGTGGTCTGCTAGGTTGAAATGTTCATCTATTTCGAACCTTCCAAAGAGTTTCTTGCTTCCGTTAGAGGTTGAGTCTTGTTTGAAAATCATCAGTGTTATTATTAGATTGACTGGTGCCTCAGCTATACTTGTTTCCTTATAACAGTCAGTTAGTTTGGCGCATGTTTGACAATACAGTCGATCATCACCTGTTAAAAATTCCATTTTCAGATGATTTAACAATAAGCTTTGCACGGACTGGTTATTAGTCATATTCGGAAAAGCTAGATGAAGTTCCAGAAATTCCCATAAGTTTTCGGTACTCCTTGAACATTTACCACAAAGTAAACAAGTTCGGATTTTTCCAGCAAAAGATTTACAAACACAAAACGAGATGGGCTGTACGGAATCATTCAGTCCATAAACACCAAAAGTTTCAACCGCTACTGGATGAAACAGATAGTTGTTTTCAAAATTTTGGTATTTTTTTCTTTTCAATTTCTCGCCAGACAATGCTGCAGTTCCAGCAGATTTGGAACTTTCGTCTAGATGGTAAGCCGCGACCGTGTCAACGCAAGTAAAGTCCCATACCACAGGTTTACCGTATTTCCATGGTATGAGAGAAATACCATCTGGTCGTAAATACTATTATTATATGTATGTTCATTATCCTGTATTGAAGATAGTAAGCTAGGATAGTTGTCATGACGATATAATAACAAGGATAGAGGTACAACTAGAAGGTGCGAAAACTGTTGGTTAATACTAAAAGTTAATAAAGTTTGTTTCCATTTGTTGATGTTTTAAAAGGCTTATAACAACTATACCCAATGATTTCATTATTTTTTCATCTAATCAACACCGAAGATTGGTAGTTGCGAAAAAAAATGTAATCAGCTATTTTGAAGCTGCTGCCATCTTTCAAAGTGTACTACTATTCTACTAATCCAGCTCTATCATCTGATACCCATATCGAGGTAGTTGTGAAATAATATGTAATATATCATTTTTTAACTGCGTCCATCGTGGATTTACGATGGTAAATAATTCATTAAATCTTATGGTCATCAAAACCAAATGTGTGTATCTATCATATCAATCTGTCAACAGAAAAGGGGTCGAACTTCAATTATTGAATTTGACACAAACAGGGCATACTTAATGAAACCGTTCAAAAACACTTTCTAAAATGATCTTAACTGTCAATTTGAGTGTTTGATGATTATTTCAAAGATTTCTTCATTTTTCTTGAAGTCAACTTCATCTGAAAACCTGTATTGTCAACAGCTTTACATTCACAAAATAACGATGAAGATCACTGACTCCACTAAGCTTCTGTTACAGATATATATCAATGTACTTGCACAATTCTGCCTACTATTCCCGAACAAGAACAGAAAAGGTTTTTGAAAATATACTTGGATTCAACTAAGGATGGGAAAAATAATAGTGTGGAAGTTCGAGATGGCAGAAGAATTCTCACCACCAATTATGAAATGTTCATTGCTAGTGCAACAAAAATATAAATCATGTCCAATTTTTTAATAAACGGTATCTTCAAAACTGACATGGTTGCTTATTATTTTGGTATGAGTTTGAAAAATATCAGTTAGTTATTGCTATGAAAGAGTCACTGATATTTGTAATGTACTCTCGGTTGAGTGTTTTTCAAAAAAGTTCTGGACGAAAGGCCCGCAGAAAAGTGAAAAATTATAATTTGAGGAAATTAGACAGTTGTGAAAATGTTCAAGTTTCAATATTGAGGAAGTGATGACACAGATGGACATAGTTTTTTTACAAATTGCCGATTTTTTTCTTGAGATGTTAAATTTCGATATTTATTCAAATTTTGAGTAGCATTGATTTCAAGTATAAAATACTCTTAACATGATAAAATTGTGAGGGGAGATGTCTCAAACTCAAGTGGCTTCAATTTGGGTACAGAACAGCATCTGTATGCCTCATACTTTCTTCACAATGCCTCAAAAGCCAAAAAATCAAAAACTACAGTGGGATCTCACCACAGTTTCAGTCATTCAAAACCACCATCTAGAATATCAGTGAAAAGGCGTTTATAATTTCTTCTCTTGAATTTCCATAATCTCTTACAGAAATCAAAATATGATGTATGTAGTATAAGGAGAATAAGTAGATATGTAGTTACTGGGAAAGTGAATATTTCCAATACAATTTAAAATATGATAATAATAATAGTCTTTAATAATCCCATGAAACAAGAATGTCTATAATGGGGATAGAATGCAAAATATTGATTCAATGAATTATTTCAATACTTTCATTTTGGATCTGGGAATTATTGACACAAAATAAGTATTTTTCTAGCTAATACCAAGGCGCATATTCAATTTACTCCAAAAGCCATTTACACAAGTTTTACCAAAGGATTTCTGATTGCCCGTTGTCAACTAAGGAAACACCTTCATAATATAGGGCTCGTAGACACACCTCTATGCAAGATGTGTGAACAGAAAGATGAAGCTGTCAGGCATGTCCTATGCGAGTGTCCGGAGCTATCGTCAATAAAAGGCTGTGTTCGACGAGTCTTGGCCTACACCTGCCAATATAAACTGCCAGTGACCTGTCCACCTTCCTGGAAAGGACAGGATGGACGATGCCCAAGGAGGACTACTCCTCGGAAGGATGTACAGATACCGGGATACAGGGACGTTGGGAGAGTGGAATGTTTCATTTAATTGTTGAAAAGAAAATATTTTTATGAGGACACATAATTTTTTTTTCATGGCTATGATTGAGTTAAGTAGATTGGACTAGGTCGATAGCAATGAAATCCTTCAATATTACATTGAGGTATCTTTTCCTCTGAAACAGACAAAAAAAAACATAGAAAGTCAACTCTAACCCCCTTACCCTCTATAACCTCAAGAACATGGTTTCTCTATACTCAGAATGCGCGAGAGTGAACGAAAATTTCAAGGATATATGTCGCCAAGTAACTATAATATACAGGAAGAAACTGAAGCAGAATAATTGAAGACGCATTGAGCATCAGATGAATAGTTCTCACAATGAATCAAAAACCATGTGGCAAACTATAAATGATATCCATAAAAAAACTATAAGCCCAAAGATATTTCCATTTTCAGTGGAGAACATAAGGTGTCATGTGTTGACATGGCTAACAATTTCAATGCTCATTTCACGAAAGCGGAAGGACAAAGAGAATATGATCTCAATTTTATGGAAAATACAGTCGCACTCTGATCAAACTCCATATTTCTCCACCCAATCAAGGAATATGAGGTTTTTGATTTAATAAGTGAATTAAAGAATTCTAATGCTAGTGGATATGATCAGGTCTCAAACAATCTTCTGAAAAAATGCATGGAAGAAATAGTCTACCCCCTGACCTATCTGATAAATCTTTACATGAAACGGGGAATGTTCCCTGAGAAATGAAAATTTGCAATCGTTACCCCGATCTTTAAAAAAGGAGACTCAAATAGCTATGAGAACTATAGAGGGGTAAGTTTTCTCTCTAGTATATCCAAAGTATTCGAAATGGATATTAAAAATCAGTTTCATGGTTTCATGCAAAATAAAAGCAGGGAAACAGCTTTATATGATTTCATAGAGCACGTAGTAACAGCCTTGGATAACAAACTGCAAATTTGTGGTTTGTTCATCGATTTTTCTAGAGCATTTGACTGTGTGGATCACTATGTACTAATCCAAAAGATGCATCGCTATGGGGTTCGTGGAGTTGCCCAAGATTGGATGAGGTCATATCTAGAGAACAGGTCACGAACAGGTCACGAACAGGTGTTCACAGTCAGTCCTTGGGCTGCAAGCAAGGAGTTCCGCAGAGGTCTATACTCGGACCACTGCTTTTTCTTATTTATGCGAACGACTTGATAAAATACCTAAATAGTCTTTCAAAGGTACATATAGTTGCATATGCAGACGATACACATGTTCTGGTCACTGATTGTAATACATTAGCAATTGCACAAACAACAAAATCCATATATGAGAAAATAATGAAATAGGCTGAAAAAAATCATTTAGCACTAAATATCAGCAAATTCTAGATCATAAGCTGAATTGGGGTCCTCATATAGATTCACTATGTGATAAACTACGAAAGAACTGTTATGCACTGAGATTTATGTCGAATCATTGTGGACGGGAGGTGCTCCTAAATCTGTAATATGCAACCATTGGCTGGCACTTGCGCTATGGAATTTTGAAATGGGGTATGAGCTTCTCTCTGCTCAAAAAGTATTCATATTACAAAAGCGCGTGGTCAGAATAATTGCTAATTTACGATGGCGATACTCATGTAGAAGCTCATTCAAAGAGCTGGAAATACTCATAGTTGCTGGTCTGTATATATATATGAGATGTGTCTTTACGTTCATAAGAATAAAGAAAAATTTAGCGCAAACCAGCAAGACCACCTATACGCTACTAGAACGAGAGGGTTGTTGATAGCGAATCCTCACCGAACCTCCCTCTATCAGAAGAGTCTCCTATACCTTGAACCCAAACTGTATAACAAGCTAGATGTTTCTATTGAGGATTCAATGAACATCTGCATTTTCAAAACACAATTGAAGAAACATCTTATCGAAAGAAACTGCTACACCGTTGACGAGTTTTATTAGTTATATACTCTCGATAAGAAAACTGTTGATTACCTTCATATGTACAGTTTAGTATCTGTCTTGTTTTGTTGTTTCATTTATATATATGTATATATATATATATATATATATATATATATATATATATATATACCGGGTGTCCCACATTTTATGTGACAGGCAATATTTGGTTTGTTGAAGGAGATACACAAAAATGTTTCATACAAAAGTTTTAGGAGTTCATGAGAGCTATATTTTGATATAATTTTTAAATATACAGGGTGCTTGGTGTAGGTGCTACAGATCAAAATTCCATTTTTTAAAATAGAACGCCCTGTATTTCATTACATATTCGGATGCTACGTTAAATTCTGATATCATTTCATGTTTGGTTTTTGAAATTCGGTTACGGCGTTGTTGAGTTATTGCTTAAAATGTAAAGTCTTGAGAACGACTATTATTTTTAAAAATATTTCATACAATTATTCTCTCTGCATCAGATCACATGAAAATTAGTCAAAATTTTGGGTGTTCGAAGTAATGGTTTCAATTTTGAGTTGTGGAATTCAGTCAGGAATCATTTTGAATATGAAACAGTTGCGAAATTGAAAGAGGTGTATTCGAAAACAAATCTTTAATTAATAACAATGTAAATAATATAACTTGATAAATCATTTCATAAGAATGGTAGGTACCTAGAAATAAGTCATAAAAATTGTTCAAAGTGATGCCCATTAGATATTATACAGGCTTCGAAACGTCGAATCACTTCTCTCGTACAAGTCGCTCTTATAATATCAGGCGTAATATCACTGCACGCTAGTCGAATTTTCATTTTCAAATCATCCACATTCAAAGGGGGAGTAGTGAAAACAATATCTTTTAAATAACCCCATAGGAAAAAATCAAGCGGTGATAAATCTGGGGAACGAGCCGGCCACCGAATTGGACCCTTATTACCAATCCATCTATTTGGGTACGTTCTGTCCAGATATTCAGTAACAACCTGTGAATTGTGAGGAGGAGCACCATCTTGTTGCCACCAAATTCCTTGTCGTTCTGCTATTGGAATATCTTCCATCAACTGGATCAAATCATTTTCTAGAAAATGTAAATATCGCAATCCATTGGGATTTTCATTGAAAAAGTAAGGTCCTATGATGCGGCCATTGAACAATCCACACCATACATTAATACCCCAAGTAGTTTGAAAATTACTTTCGCGGACCCAGTGGAGATTTTCTTGAGACCAATAGTGACTGTTATGTCGATTCACAACTCCATTATTGTGGAATCGCGATTCATCGCTCCACAAAATTTGACTGAATATGTTAGGACTTTCATGTAATATTGACTGAATACAAGCAATGAATTCAAGTCGTCGTTCAAAGTCCGTGGGTTTCAAACCTTGTACCAACTGAATTTTGAATGGGTGGTATTTATTTTCTTTCAGAATTCTCTGTACATTAGATTTACCCACACCGACTTCTTCTGCCTGAGTACGGATAGAAACATGTGGATGAATAATAATATAAGCCAACACATTGATCTCTAAATCTTCAGTTCTAACAGATCTCGTATGATGACGATGCTTTATAGTAGAAGGAAATGACCCAGTTCGCAATTTTTCTACAACTCTCGAAAAAGTCATTCGTGACGGAATGGGTCTGTCTGGAAAACGTTCTTGGTATAGACGTTGTGCTTGACGGCAGTTTTTCTGACATTCCCCAAAAATTAATAACATATCAATGCAATCACTTGGACTAAACGCGAAAGGCATACTGGAGTTTTCGCACAAAGAACACAGTTACTGTTTTGCAAAGAATCACTGAATCGAACTGACAAGTAGATACAATTCAACAGCATTTGTTACTATGGCATCAACAAGCATAAGCTATTTGATGAAATTGTGCAATATAAAGCAATTCACCCTCAAGTTAGTCACATTCTCAAGAATTTCAATATTATATTCAACTGATATCGATATCGTATCGTAGAGGTGAGAATAATGGTTTGTATTCAGTAGTAGTCTAGTTCAATTTAATAAAAGATATAGACTGGATTCGTGTACGAGTAAATAAGTTTTTTTGAAACTTTATATTTGAGGAAAAGTGCAATAACTCAACAACGCCGTAACCGATTTTCAAAAACCAAACATGAAATGATATCAGAATTTAACGAAGCATCTGAATATGTAATGATATACAGGGCGTTCTATTTTAAAAAATGGAATTTTGGTTTGTAGCACCTACACCAAACACCCTGTATATTTAAAAATTATATCAAAATATAGCTCTCATAAACTCCTAAAACTTTTGTATGGAACATTTTTGTGTATCTCCTTTAACAAACCAGATATTGCCTGTCACATAAAATGTGGGACACCCGGTATATATTTGTTTTTAGTTATAGATGGACGTCTTCCTTGTTACGGTATGTAAATGTTTATTGTAATGCTTACATACTGTTGAACAAGTGAAATAAATATTATTATTATTATTGAGTCCATGAGACCCTCCAATGCAAACCTGGATGATTCATTGTGGCGCACAACCAATCAAATTCGAATCAACTGATTCACGTCATCAATGAAGCTGGTTACTTCATTGGGTGAGTGATTTTCTAGGTCAGTTGACAAGAGCGAAATTCTGCCGAATTCTAGAAATGAGAAGCGCTATGCCGCGGAACTAGCACATAGTACTTGCTCTGCTACGCGGATCTGAATTTCTTTCTGGAGAATAGTTTTCTTCAGGTTGACAGACGATGATATATTTTTCTCGATATTGTGAGGATCTGACAGGCAGTCGTCTGCTACTATATCGTTAGATAGATAAATATGGGGCATGGGAAATAAGGTTCTTCTCTATCAGGAAGTCGTCTTTCTATGACTGCAAGAACAAACTATCCAGATCTATTCAGGAAACCTGTAGCCAGCCCTCTAATTGAACCTGTAGACCATCCTCTGGAACGCCGATAGTAATAATGTCAGTAATAATGTTATATCAGCTAATTGGTTTTTACTGAGAGTGTTGGAAGTTCAAAGTGCAAGATTTCCACCTCAATGACTGCAGCAACGTTAGATTACACTACATAGAGTTTTTCCGTCTCTAGTTTTTTTCAATCATTATTTGATAGTAAGACTGCTGTTCTTTCTTGACACTACCACCTAGGTCCCCAGGTTTGTTAACAATATCAGAAGTTGGAGAACTGAGTAGTTCTTGCTCCTGATCTGATATCACAGAGTAGGCAGTTGGGGTCGTTCTGTTGGCGTCCATCTGCTTTGTAGAATCAGAGTTGGACTCATTGGTATTTTCATAGTCCACAAATGGTCCCACGGAGAGCTAGGGAGAGGAGATCTATCACGGCAGAGCCCCATATGACCGTGACCAAGCTTTGAACGGCGAGAGAGCGCCTGATATCTTGAAGATTACGTTAGTGATATTGAGAAGGCTCCAAATCATACATCCTCTTGGTATTTTATGGATTTTTATTGAGACAAAAGCACTGACTATTGGCAAGAATATTTTTGCAAATCTAACTGAAATTTGCTAGAGAGTAGTTGCAGAAGTAGAAACTCAGAAGTATGCCTAGAAATAAAAGTTATATTGTGTGGTGTTTCTATGAATGATATCCAGTTCGAATTCATTACGCCAACTGAATGAGGAAAACTGATTTCACTTTAATTCAGTGTTCATGTATTCGATAGATGGATTTCTGTTTCCAGTTTCTATAACAAAGAGACTTTTGTATGTACTATACGTCTTTGATGTATCTAATTACTTCGTTCGAGGATTTTCTACTCCATGAAGAGGGACAATAAGACGACCAGAAGGCTTTTGGAAACTATTTCAATTTTATAATCTCCTGCAGCATTCGCCTTCATTGTCAAAAATGAATTGATGATTATAAAAAACTCAATGGCAAAACGAGTAGATCGGGGCTGCAATTCTTACAATAACAATATTTTTGATTTTTGCGAGAGGAATCAACCCAATTTTCTTCGAATTAGCAATTCGACGTGACTTCTCACGCGTAGCAATTATAGATGCTTAGTTTTTTATCACATTGTCATATCAGCTTGTTCATGAGAAAGGTTTCCGTTTTCACCTGAAGGACGTGCCCTCTACATTCTAGAACATTCCAGTACATTCCAGAGTATTCATTTATGATGAGATGTTTGTCAATTGACTACTCTAGGACGTTGCTCTGATTTGAAACATCCATGTACTGGGTTCATGTTCCGGTAAATGTAGCTGTCAGAAATTAAACTGGAAACGTTTACGGCCATTGTAAGCAGACGTTCATATACCTCTGGTCGTAGAGTCTGTATGTTTCCGCGCATTCCCCCAGGTAGAGGAAGCATACAGGATGATGGAAGTTAGGATAGATTTGACTGAGAGCAGTTTCTCTTGCAGATCCATATTACTTCTGTATCCTGTGATGTCATTGATATTTCGATAATGATATAGATAATAATAATGTTATTAATGATTACGATGATGGTAATTATAGCCCAGGTGCACCCGCGAGGAAGAACTTCTTTCACTCTCCGATGCCGGCCGTGGGTCTATTTGGCTAAGCACTCGATATACCGTATGGTTGGTTATGGACAATCAACACCCCCGACCCCCTCCAACTAGGTGAGATGGAGAGGGCGTATAACGGAAGTTTGCTCTTAGACGACGGATGTGATACCACCGGTTACCTTGAGTGGACGCATAAGAGAGAGAATTTGTCCAAGATAATACATTCGTGGTATGAAACACATCCGAAGCATACCGCCGTTTCCGCCCCTTTCTGTTCAAAACCTGAAATATTATGTATGTTATCTTTTTAGGCAGTATATATAGCTCCTCCTCAGCCTACTCACAATGTGTTGTGAGTGGCAGTTCTACCACTTGTTGGCGTGACTCGAGAGGAAATTCACCTCATATCACCAGTAAAGACAATCAGGATACTCAGGGCGATCCACCGAGTCTTCCTGTATCCACAAGGCCTGGCTTCTTCAAATCCGGAAGTTTGTTTATGTTTACACGGAAGAGGCTGATATCTGGTAAATCAACAGCACCGCGTACACAGCCGTTCAATCGCTTTCCGAATTGGAAGGACGGCATCTCGGCCTGGCAGTTCATAAGATTGTACGCCGGGTACACAGGACGGAGAATAATATCGGGTTTGCGAGAAAACATGCGTCACGTATTATATGTGTGATGAATTACACGGCGATCAACAGCATTTTCACGCCTGCACTGCGGCGAATAGCTGCCATATTTCGACGTTTCCATCGAACTCTGAGTCAAGGCGCACTGCTGAGCACCAAACAGCAAGGCATCGGTAGAGAACGGATTCTGGTGGTTGCTGAAAAATTGCCAGTGAAGCAAGCAGGAGGTATCGGGAAAGACCTCAAAATTCGCGAGAAACCTTCTAGCTCCTTACAAGAGCCTCCGTTCTAGCTTCTTACAAGAGCCTCCGCGTGTTGTGAATGATCCGCCCACCGCTGATCAGGTGAAACCCTTCTATGAGAAAATTCATGAACACACTAAGCCTCTCAATTTTAACAGTTCTCCACTTTCAGCAGAGAGTTTCAACAGCCTAAGCTCAAGGATTTGCACAACCTGATTCCGTTGATGATCATTTCTGATGACAGAATGGTTACTTCAGAGTCGTGGTGGAACAGACTTTGGCTGAAAGAAGCTAGACCTCACAAGAAAGAGAAGTCGTCACAACCAGTACTTACACTTCTCTACATCAGAAGATTGTTGGAAAGGATGGAAAGAATTGGGTCCAAGTATAACAACAGAACCTGCTTCAGACCCGGAAACAGTGTCCGTAGCAACCTCATAAAAACCAGTCCACCAAGCGCGGACTGCGATTCCAAAAATTGCATTCACCGGATACCCTGCGAGTGCGGTAAAACTAAGAGGTCATTGAAAGTCCGCATTGCCGAGCACAAAAAGCACACACAGCGAGGAAGAACTAGCAAATCGAAAATAGCAGAGCATGTTTGAACTCATCAACATAACATCAAGTGTTCCCAAGCTGAGGTCATGTTCGAGGAGAAACACTGTTTTAGGAGGAATTTCAAAGTAGCCGCATATACGTTGTCCAAAAACGCATTAAGCCAATCTAGTGTAGAGATACGCAACATATGGAAACCCATAATCAAGCTGAAAACCGCCAACTCCCGGTAAACGGTCAGCTCCCACGAAACCGGTGAAGCGGAGAGCGAAAAGAAGGGATAGGTGAGAGCACTCAAATGACCTTTAATAGTCATCTTTCTGAGGAATGAGTCCAGTTATCACCCGAAGTCGATTGTGGATACTAACAATCGGAAAGTCGTGAAGTAACTAGCCTTGGAATCTTTTCATGTTCCATTTCTTTTTGATTGTTCAATTTTCAATTGTTGCATGTATTATATTTTATCTAATTTTTTTTCGAACGAATTAATGCTTTATTCGAATAAATAAAATACATATATCATTAAAAATTGCCTTCGTGGTAAACGACGGCGAATAGCTTGTATTGTTTGTCTGTTGGAGACTGTGTTTCCGACGATATCGAAGTCGAATCAAACTTCAAGTCGAATTCAAAATCAAAAGCTTTGATGATCTTCGTGCAACGGTCGTTGCTGAATCTGAAAAACTTCAGATGCAAAATAAGGATAACGGGAAGTTTGCAGAGCGTAATTTGCTCCCAAGATTCGACCTTCTCGTTTGTTTTCGACGAAGTCACTCCCTCTAAAATATTCTTGGAGACAAGTACCTTAAGCGCTTCTCTGACGGTCTTCACTTCTTCATTGTTGAGTGGCAGGGTGAGGAAAGACTGGGTATTCTCAGTAATATGGTCCACGTTGCGATGAATGCTCGACTTTAGTTGCCCCCCGAAGATGTCACTTATCGGTGTGTATTGGTGAAGTCGATCCTTCTGGTTGGATATCCTTCATTTTACGATTTTATTATGTTCCATACATTATTTGAATCATTGCTCAAAGCAGAGTCAACGAGAGGTTTTTCATCTTTGATATAATATTCAACCAACTCATTTAGTTCAAACATTTCATCATTGAGTCCATTCAAAAGAAAATCTAGACACTCTTCTGCATCTTGTTGTCTACCATCGATCCAGTCAGTCCGCATGTTATGCGACATTTTATAAATCCACGTCGGACCGAATGGGATGCCAGTGTTGATTGAAACTATTTGGTAATTCTTGGAATTTTTATCTACTCTCCCGTCTTTCGTGAAAAAGTAGGAAGGTAGGTGAACAAACTGTTCCACAAAACGGCACATTCCAAATATAACCGGGGTAGTGTCATTCTCTCGTTCGAAGAGATGTTTTTACTCACACGGTTTAGTAAGTTGTAGAGTGGTGGACATGCGATCAGGCCTGGCAAAATAGAGTCGACATAACAGTGATTGTTTTGATTGAGCAGACCCCTTGGCTGCAAGTTTACTGCCCTATCGTCGATCATATATGTAGATAGAAACATGCCCATCCTGGATATACAAACTGGTGGGACCTTCTGGAGAACTTGAAGGAGCATAAGGGAAGATTGTCGTTGAACTCGTGAATTGTTGACGGGTTCAGACATAGGCGAATGATGGTGGTTCATCGTCGGGAAGACCATAGTGTGTGGGTAGTTGGCAAAATGTGGAGATTCACTGCAAAATTTTCCTGGATTTGAACATTTTTTCTCTTCTGCATTTGTCCTTTCATGATGTTGAAACTGCTAGTGTTGAGTTTGCCTGTTGAGTCTTCTTCTACAATTTTTTTAGAAGTGAAGTCTGATTTACTCTCATTAACGTTTGGATAATTTTCAACAGAAGAAACTGTTTTAATCTTCCTCTTTGAAGATGATCACTTGGTGATCGAAACACGTGTCGAGGTGTTAAAAATAACGATTTGGTGTTGGGAAAAAAATCCAGTAATATTTGATATTCAGAAGAAACTGGGGAGGAATCCGTAGTATCAGACCAGTTTAGTGGGCTAAAGAAAATTTCATCAAAACTTTGAGAAGGAGAAATGGTGCCAAGGATTCATGCAGCATTTCCTCTTTGAATTGCAATGCTGATTCGTTGTATAAAAAATCATCTTGCTCTAGTATCGCCTGTTACTGTAATTAGTTTTCGACCTATATCTCTGAAGAAAAGAAACCAAAGCTACCAAATGTTTCGATGGCAATTGGATAGAAAATATATCGATCTTTCAGACAAATGTATTTCCGCACCAGATGTTTGCAAACCAAAGGTTTTCCATGTCTCCAAGGAATGGGAGACATTCCATCAGGACGTTTTCCATCATCCATTCAGTTCGAGTTTTTTTTTTTGAATAAAATTGTTATTCTCAGCTATTCTTTTTAATTTTATTGATTCTTTCAGAGATTTCAAATTATTTTATATCATCTTAGACAGGAATTACTCTATTATGTTTTCATTTCAATAGATCCTACACCCATTTGAACAAAATCCCCATCAAGTGACCCTGCTCTGCCCTCTGCCTAATTTGTATTCAATAGTTTCTCAATACTTTGGTATCTGATTAAATATTTCCGTGAATATTTTCGTAACAACGTATTTTAGGCGAAATCTGTATGTTTGGGGTTATCAATTAGTTCATCATTGTGATGATTTTGGATTTCGGCATTTCATTTCATTCAGTCAATAAACTGTTCAATAAACAAATTGTGTGGGTTAAAAGATCTCCGTAATGATGATGGTTCAGCCAAAAATGTACGCAGACGGCGGAAGTAGAGGTACAAAAATTGCGATGAGAGCTATACTGAAAAAATACAATCACTTGATAAAATGGAGAAATCATCCTTCCATCATGGAAATAGGATATGGCGATGGAGGATGCTCTCAGGCATCATTTTCTCCTTACTTACCATCTGACTTGAAAGAGTTTATAGCAGTGGATAAATCCGACAAGATGGTTGAGTATGCCAAAAAACACTCTAATCTAAACTCTATGGAAATGGAACAACTGGACATAGCAACAGAAGAAATTCCATCCAAGTATTTGGATAGGTTTGACCATATATTTGCGTTTTTCGTTTTGCATATGGTTCAGGATACAAGGTACGTCGCGACTATCAATAGTGCATCTGTCATCAATTCTATAATCCCCGTCGATTTTCGTGAAAATATCCTGATATTTGTCGTCCAACTGATATTAGGATAATTGGAATTTTCCATAATAATAGACTCACTCTCTTGATTGTTATCAAAAATGGTTTCTAAATCATTGAAAATGTTCTGTAATCATCGATTTTGGCATCTGGGGAAGCATATACAAAACTGGATTATGTCAAATTGATAATCATTTTCAGAGCATTCATCAATTCCTCGTTGCTTGTGATTCCTGAATAGGACAGCTACAACTTTTTTGATGCTAGTGTCATTTTTTCATCCAACCAGATACCCAGGTATTTAATACCCGGCTTAGTAAATATGAAATTTCAAGAAACTTTTCAGAACTAACGAAAAATGATCATCAAAATCATTTTTTCATTGTCAAACATAATGGAAAATTTTCAGATAATCATAAGGATCAAATCTAGGTCCACTAATGTTTATCAATGATTTACCATCAACTCTGAAATATTCGGACTGTCTTCTTTTTGCTGATGATTTGAAACTCTTCAAATCAGGCAAACAGTCCAAGAGTGTACATATCTGCAAATATATATATATATATATATATATAAAATCATAGAGTGTCATAGAGTGGAGTTTTATTTGAAGAACAATTTATACTTCAATCTCAATAAATGTTCAGTCGCATAAAGGAGCAAATCATATTTAGTTATGAGATTGATGATATGGTTCTTGAAAGATGAACTGATACCAAAGATCTTGGATTGAGGTATAATACACAATTCTCATTTGTTGATCCTTTACGAGATATTATGAAATCTGGTAGTCGAATGTTGGGTTTTGTAATCTGACACACTTCTTCATTCTTCAATATAGACGTTATTAAAAAAATCCGTTTTTCCGTTAACCAGCTGTCGCACCCCTACGAACGACAACCCTCAGAAGTATAAACTTGTGCGAGCTAAGGATTAACGAGGTCTTACCTTTTAACGTGTGATTCCTAACACAAATACTTTATTCTTCATTGGAAAAGACCGAGATTGGAGTTCTTTCATTATTTGTTTTGCGGAGTACCAAACCTATATAAAAGAACTAGAGAAAATTCAGAACAAATTCTTGAAGTATTTCTTTTTCAAGCGATATCATAAGTGGCCAAGCTATATCTCAACAAGGTCTTTGGATCCACGACATGAATTTGAAATATTATCTTCAGAACAGCGACGCCAATTATCGGTAATGATGATCATGCACAAACTCTTGAATAACAACATTGATTCGTAAGGAATTCTCAGTATGTTACCATTTCACGTACCCTCACTAATATCTTTACTAAAGTTAGTTAATCGTTTGAATACATAAATAGATCTTCACTGGAATCTCTCCCAATCAGTATTCCGCAAAAAAATGTTGGAACATATGTTGAATTCACCTATTTGAGCAGTATTTTCCTCTACAGTTTTGATACATATTTCACTATTTTTATACATTCATAACTATTCCAAGGATTATATGAACTTTTATTTTTTTTCCATTTAATTAGGCTGTAATAGCTTGTGTGAATCATAAATAAATGAATAATTCTGAGAGTATGATGAATATTTCGAAATGATCAGAATCAATATATGATAGTTAGCAGCAAAAGTAAATTTTCTATAAAATATTTAAAAGTTTGAAAAGGTTGCCTTCTGAGAGAAAACTTTTGAACAATAGTATGTGAACACTTGATTTCACTTGAACCCTGATATAATTTTCATGGTATGGTTGATGATACTATGAAAAAGACTAGATTCACTTTTGTCGGGAAAAATATTCGTGTCGTATATTCCAAACAATAACATCAATTATTCTGATCTCTTACTACTATGAAATTGTGTTCCGAACTGCACTGAATTGCTACTTTGAACATTTTGATTCAGATTTCATTTTCTGGTTGTTGCATTCTGTTGATTTATATTTCAGGAGACTTTTGTATTTGTTCCAGGCAAGCTTTCCGGAATATGCACAAGATGCTTCAACCAGGAGGATCGATATTCCTTACCTTTCTGGAACAAACTACTATAGATGACCCGATCGACAAGTTGTCGAAAAATCCAGAATGGAGTAAATATGGACTGGAGAATTCAATATCTCCTCACTACTATAGTGCTAACCCACGTCAAGAATGGGAGAATGATTTGAAAGAAACGGGCTTCCAGAATTATAGATTTTTTGAAGATTCCGACACTTTTGAGTTTTTTGGCGATGAATTTGATAGTAAGTATTTTTATGTCATATCCTGTAAGTAGATAATGTAACATTTCATTTTTTATTTTATATTTTTTGCGGTACAATCTGAACAACAAAACCCCTTTTTGCCAATTTTGAATTTTTGATTGCCGCACGAACGGCTACATGTATTTTCAACTAAATACACACAAATTGTAATGTAATTCACCGGTATGTGCTTGATTTCATGAATGAGTTTTACGAAACTGATTCAGTGACAAATAAAAATAGAAATAATCCCAGAGTAGTAGTTATCGTTCCCAGAAGATCATCGTGACTGTCATTATAATCTCCTGAGGACGCTAACTTTGTTAGCGAAACGCGCGTCGGGAGACCGTACTTTTTTGTGTGTTTTCAATACACCTCAGAATACTGAATGAAGCAGCTCAAATTGAAATTTTGGAAATATTTACTGCAAAGCCCACGAGTTTCTTACGATCGGTATCAGAACAGACGGGAATATCACGCGAAACTGTAAGTTAGGTTAGCTTAGGTCCAAAGTGAGTGGGTCTATTCGATCCTCCATCTCAACCCGCAATGGTTTATTGTGGTTCACACCCATTCACACTAGAACAAATAAACCCAGCTTCTTAACGAAGCCGATTAGTTTGTATGATGAGTGGTCTTTCAGTTCGGCTCTGCTGAACTCTAAAAACCTTCTTCGATCCCCCCACCACGGCAGGCACAAAGTATGTGCTCTGCTGTTTCATCATTTTCCAAACACACACTGTCTTCTGACAGTCCGATTTTCTGCATATGATGATTCAAATTACAGTGACCTGTAAGAAAGCATGTTAGACATCGTATTTCATCCCTACTGTAGTTCAACAACTGTTTGGTATCAAGCTTCAAAGGGTGAATAAATGTCTTGGAGTGAGCCAATCCTGGAAGATTCTGAAAAAAATTGATTAATGTCTAAACAGGAATAAATCCCAATAACAAGACATATTAATATTATTAACAAGCATGTTACAGTTTATATCTGCCTATATACACACAATACACATACATATATACATAAATACTTACACATATGCATGTGTATGTATATGTGTACCAATATATTAACTAGAAACACCTGACGCGAGTAAACAAAAAATAAAATAAAGAAAACATTAGGGAGAGTTAGGCAAAAAATTAGGTGGAACACTTGTGTGCAGCAAGCTAGGAGAGTAATTGAAAAAAAAAACTTAAGTCAGATATAGAGCTAACAAGTAAAAACTTAGTTCAGGTGTATTACAAAAAAAACATAATTCAACAGTAATATAGTAGTAGTAATAAGTTCACATGGTAGAATAACTTTCAAGTTAGGCTCTTGTATTTTAACTAGAGTGTAAAAGTTTCTTAACGTGGTTCTTAACTTGACCAATAGGTTCATAATAAATGTCGAGATTTTCACAGAGTCGATAAAAAGTCTGATCATTTCTAGAATTAATTCGTGGGACATGTAAGTTGAAGTGGGAGAGTAGTTCGGGACAGTCAATCAGATTATTTACTAGTAGCAGGTTCTTCGGTTTTGAAGGGATAATAGATTGAATTTATTCAGTAGTATTCTGTTGTCGATGCCTTGTTCAGGGTAAACCTCTTCTAGCTTGTAAGTAATATATTTCATGAAGCTTTGACGTATGCATTGAAGAGAGTTGAAAAACTGTCTCTGCTACGAAATTTCTAACAGTTACGATAGATGAGCCCTAGCATCGGTTGGGCAGAGCATGTTATTGTGTCATAGTCAATGGAGAAACTCAGTTTAGGGTCAAATGTGACGCCAAGATCCCTTTGATGAGTGCTTTTTTTGAAAAGTTGTGTTATTTATGCCGTAATCATGAGAAATGACATCATGTTCAAGGGTGTATTTTGAGTATTTACTTTTGTTTGTATTTAGGGGAAGATTATTTTCGGTACACCAAATGTACAAAAAGTCAAGGTCTTTTTGTAAGATTAAGCAGTCATCCTGTGATGTAATGGGCCGAAAGGTTTTCAAATCATCTGCAAAGAGTAAGAAATTGCAGAAAAAGTATTTCATATGTCGTTAATGAAGAATGAGAATAAAAGAGGTGCTGAATTGCTTCCTTGAGGGACACCACTGGTTGCAATAAATTGGAAGGACTTGTGCCCTATAATTTACAAATAGAATACGTTCAGTTAAGTATGAGTGGAAAAGGTTTAAGAGTTGGGAGTCGAATCCATATTGGTGAAGTTTATTGATAAGAATGTTATGATCCAACTTGTCAAACGCCTTCGACAAATCTGTGTAGATAGTATCTACTTGTAGGTTACTATTAAGTGCATTACTTACTGATGCTGTAAAGCACATTAAGTTAGTTATTGTTGATCTTTTGCTAAAGAAACCGTGTTGATTATCTGAAATCAAATTCTTAACATCAGGAAAGATTCTGTTGTGCAAGCACATCTCAAAAGCCTTTGCAAAGTTTGATAACAAGGTTATAGGTCGGTAGTTTTGGATATTGTTTATTGCACCAGCTTGGGCAAATTTTTGATATTTTCCATTTGTTAGAAAAGCATCCTGTACTCAGTGCTAGATTGAAGATTGATTGTAACGGTATTTCTAGGAGGTGTGCACAATCTTTAACGAAAAAGCTAGGTATGTTATCATCCCCGCTTCTGAGTTTTGATTTTAGTTTGTTGAGAGAATTGCAGATTTCAATTAGTGAAAAATGTTTTGAAGGAATGATAGGAATTGTTTGAGGTAACATTTTTGTGTTCATATGATTGTAGGGGTGGAGAATATGCACTTTCAAAAAATTGTGCGAATTCATTAACGATTTCGGATGCATTGTTTTATTCAACATCGTCCCAGAATAGAATACTAGGAATTCTTGATGTACCTTTCTTATTTTGAATGTACGACCAGAAATTGGTAGGATCTTCTTTGATTGCCTTTTCAGATTTATTTTCATATTCTCTGTATGCTAAATTGATTTTTGTTTTGATGGATCGACGAAGAGATCGGAATTCTTCTTTGAGAATACCTGAGTCTGCAGTTTTCAGTTTTCTAAATTTTTTTTTCTTTTAATATCATTGATTATTTCATTATTGAACCAGGGAAGATATTTTCTAATGAAGTTCTGACTAACCGGAACACACTGACTGATAATTGGGGTTAATAATGAATAGAATAATTCTGTGACTGAGTTAACTTCAGTACAATGTTCGATGGGCGACCACTCAACATTTTTGCATTAGAGTATATGGAAGTGGAAAATTGGCTTCACGAAAGTTATACCTGCTTTCTGATGAGTTATATGGTATTGCTTGTTCTGGTGATGAAAATTCAAAAATTATGTTCAGTGCTGGGTGATAGCCATCTTCGGCTAGAAGGGGTAGTTTATCGTGGGATCCAGAGCATTGAAAATTAGATAAGACAAGGTCAAGTAAACGATTTGAAATATTAAGCAGAGAATTGAATTGGTTTAAATCATAAAAACTATTGAATTGATGGAGATTGTCCAAGTTGTGATTCCCATTTATGAGATTCTCGTTTGAATAGTTTGGTATATTGAAATCACCTGCAATGAGAATTTCGTTATCGTATAAACATTCAAGTGACTCTAGAGCAGGGGTCTCCAAACTTTGAAGCCTTCGGGCCATAATGATTATTTCAGTTTGTTCCAAGGGCCAATTTCTGCCCTTAACTATATTTCTAGACTAGGATAGTCGCAAAGTGCGTGACCTAAGCAAACTCACGCTTTTTTTGCATCTAGTGGACTTATTGTTTTTATGTGCGATTTGTTAGTATGGAAAAGAAGCGAAAAATCGACAGTGAATGCAGAACGTTCCAAGAAAAATAGAACTTCCCCAAAAAGGTAAATTTGTCAGCAAACACCGTGGCTCGGAGGGTGCAAGACATCGCAGAAAATATATTATCTCAACTGTCTGACAAAAATGGACATCATGAGTGGTTTTTTCTAGCATTGAATGAGTCAACGGATGTGTCAGACACTGCTCAGGTGTTGATTTTTATTCGCGGAGTAGATAAAAGCTATGAAGTGTATGAAGAACTTCTTGATATTGATAGTATTCACGGCACGACAACTGGGGCAGATATTTTCAAGGGAGTTGAAAATGCCATTGATAAAAAGAACCTTCGATGGAGAAATTTGAAATCTATAACAACTGATGGAGGCAAAAATATGGTAAGAAAAAATATGGTATGTATGGTAAAAATAAAGAAGTGGTTGCACTTGTGTCAAAGGCTGTAGAAAATGATGATGGTTCAAAACCAATAGTCTTACATTGTATCATTCATCAACAGTCCTTATGCGGAAAATGTTTGGATATGTCTAAAGTTCTAAAACCAGTCATATCAGTTGTTAACTTCATCAGATCCACTGGGCTGAATCACCGAAATTCCCCGAGTTTACTCAACAGATTGGAGAAAATGATTTACCATATCATACTGCCGTACGCTGGCTTAGTTGCGAAAAATTTCTTAAGCGCTTTTTTGAACTTCGAAGTTAGCCTTCTATGTCGATTTGACAAATCATATGAACGAACTGAAATTGAGATTGCATGGAGAAAATCAGCTTCTTCCTGATTTATACACCAATATCAAATCTTTCAGGCAGAAAATAATGCTATCCCAATCGCAATTACGTAAAAAATGTTTCACTCATTTTGAAACATGTGAAATATTCAGCCACACTACAGAGACTGAATTTCCCGTCAATTTTGCAATCGAAACTTTGAGGGCTTTGAAGATATATTTTGATACTCGTTTTTCAGATTTTGATGTCATTGCGAATGAAATTAAGCTTTTTCAAAATCCTTTTGATTCTGACATTGAAACAATGGCTCCGGAAGTCCAAATGGAAATCATTGATTTACGGTGCAGTGATATGCCTAAGAAAAAATATCAAAATTCATCTTTGTTGGAATTTTATAAGTCTTCCACTGGAACAATTTGATAATTTGCCTGAATTTGCTCGTGGGTTGTTTTCTGTTTTTGGTACTACTTACTTGTGTAAGAAAACGTTTTCCAAGATGAAGTACACAAAGAATGTTTACAGATCTCAATTAACCGATGAGCATTTCAAATCTCTTTTGATAATTGGTACAAGTAAAATTGATCCACAACTACAAAGTATTGTCGGAGGAAAATCACAGTTACATTAATCTTATTAGTGTTTTGTTTTACTGTGATTCATTTCAATTATTTGTCAGTTATCAATATGCTTAAACTTAGATACTTAAGTTAAGTTTTCTTTGTCATCATTTCTGTCGTTGAGTTTTATCTTGCAAGTAAATAAAACCGAGTAATTATTATTCTCTGTTTTCTTCTTCAACTTATCACAGCAATAGTAACAACAAGCAGGTAATCATTGGCTGTCGTGGGCAAGATTGATGACAGTAAATCATTGTAAATCATTGGCTGTCGCGGGCCGGATTGATGACACTAGCGGGCCGGATTTGGCCCGCGGGCTGTAGTTTAGAGACCCCTGCTCTAGAGTTTCAAATAATTTCAGGATATGCGCTTCGCTAGTACTTGGAGGTATGTAAATCACAAACATGAAAAAAATATTGTGCTTGAATACAATCTCACAACATATGACATCAATAGTAGAGAAATTACCCTCGAATTCAGAAAGATCAATTTTAACAGCGTGACAGTCATCTCTCACTGCTAACAGAACGCCACCACCTCTTGATACGAAGCATGCTTCGAGGTTTCTGTCTTTTCTGAAGACCACATAATATTCTGCCGGTAGTCCATAAATCTTTCAGATTGCTGCTTGCAGCACCTTCCTTTGCAAAGGAGTCAGCAGCCTCATTGCCTTCCAGGCCAGTATGGTCAGGAATCCAGACCAGAGACAATCTATTAAGTCTTCCTATCGAGAATAGTCGTTTTTGGCAATTTGCTACCAATTTAGACATTGCTCGTCGTTGCTTCTAACGAGTTGCTTACATTCCATCTCCATAAATTGCAGAATCTTCACGACGATAATAACGATAGAAGAATAGTTTTGTGGAATCATGTCTCGTCGAGTCAATACCATTCCTAATCTTCTGTTAAGCATCTGTTTCCCCGATGAGTGGTAAATTTTTCTGAATGGCAATGTTAATAAACAAAATTATGGCTATTGGAGTGACGCAAATACACATATTTTTCGGGAAGGGTATATTCAATACCCACAAAAAGTAACGTTTGGGCTGGTATTCTTGGTCTCTTATTTATGGAGGAAAACTTGACTGGCAATCTGTACCATGAAATGCTTGAAGATACTTTCGATTCCTTTATAACTCACGAGCTAGAAACCCAAATGGATGCAGAAGGTAATGGACTTTTATAGAAGGATCTGTTACATTTCCAGCAAGACGGTTCTCCACCTTATTATTTTCCACCCGTCCAACAGTGGTTGAACGAAAGATTTCTGGATGGATTGATTGGAAGGAGAGCAGTTGAATGGCCTCCAAGATCACCGCATTCAACACCCTTAGATTTCTTTCTTTGAGGGCATCTTGAATCCGTTATTGAACACAATCTCCTGATATTGAAAAACTTACAGAATTACAGCAGCATGCCAGTCAATTTCAAATGAAGTTTTCCGTTATGTTAGAGAAGAGTTCGAAAACAGACTTTATTACTGTTCAAAGCAAAATAGACGACATTATTTCGAATACTTTATAAGATAGGCGTAAGTAGATTTTATGTTTGAAATGTCTTTCTTGCATATCAAATTTTATTTTGCAAAAGGACAATAACCAATAAATGAAAAATCCCGCTCGTAATATATTTATTCCTGTCATTCAAGGGTAGGAACAGTGCCACCTACTCTTCTAACCTTTTTTTTTCACTACTAACCTATTTTTTAATGACATTAACCCATTGTAGTTCAACAACAACAAACTTCCTTGATGTTCTGTTCTTTGAAATAAGAATATTTATTATGATAATAAAATCGCAAACATCTAAATCATCTAGGAGCATATTGCATAATTCATCTGTTCTGCACCGGCAACACCAATTACCATGACAGCCTAAATATCATTTCATTAAAAAATCAAACACAATCTAACAATAAAAAAGTATACGTTTTTTGATAAATAGTCGTCATCAAGAACTTCAACTATGAATTTTTCAATTTCTTCCTTTGTAAATACTTTTCATTTCTTAGGTTTATAATTACTATTTTATCGTTTTAATAATGCTAAAAGCTTGAAAAATGTCAATATTTTCTTTTATTGCAAGTGTCGATTTCAGCATGGAATAATATGCCCACAATATCGATAGGTACCTTTTTGCCTTCAGATTTCTCTTTGAAATACGCTAATAAAACATTTTCTGTTACTTTAGCAACTTTCCTTTTTTTCACACAATGTTTTCAGTTGGTTATATGCATTCATGTTCAGTCTCTTTGATTTTTCTGGCATTAAATCACTACTTGTACTAGCTGCCACCACTCTAACTTCAGGCGGGGTACACATCATCTCTAAATCATCGTCACTTGAATTTTCACCCATTTTTCAATCAATTATATTGACGTTTCACTTATATAGATCTTTTAACTTTTTCAAATTGACATCTAAATTTGAATTAAAACCGCATTTGGCAAACTGACAGCAATAATAATCTGTTCAGTGTCTGGTTGTCATGGAAACGCCGGCAAACGTTTTCATAACCTAAGTAGATGTTGCACGCTTATCATCGACATCGCGTATTCAACATGGAAACTGTACTGTTTCAATTTGACATGCAACAATTCATAGCTGCCTTGGGTTATCATATAACCAAGGAAATTTTTTTCTCACTATAATGCAGAATTGAGAAATTTTAAGTTCTGAACATACAGAAGCCATGAGAGAAGTGGAACATTGAAATATATCAAAAATGCAATGAGATATTTCCTAGATTCATATCAAAATTTGACACATACCAAATTTTTACATAAATAAAGCCAGTCTGATTAGAATCACGCTCCACTTTACTTGATATTCCGATATATTCAACAAATTGTTAGAAAATTACTAATGCCAAAATTTAAATTGTTAATATATCAATGTTAGTAGTGAGAAAAATTCTATATATACCTCGGCTGAGAAAGCTATTATTTACCTCGCACGTTATATCCCTCGGCGCCTCAGCATATGAAAATGCTCGGTAAATAATAATATATTATTATTGAAAGGAGTCAATACAGTAATGCATCTCAGAACAGGCAAATACTCATTACATGTATAAGTTTAGAACTCTATTTCTCGGAAAACGCTCATCAAAAAATAATAAGTCGGAGTACCATTACAAGCAGAATTGAACGCCAATCAAAATGATGTGCCACTTGACCCCTCTTCCCATTTAAAATTCTAAAGGTTACATCTACCCTTCTTTGAGGGTTGAATCACGAGGGCTCCAAATATCCCTTGAAAGTGTCCCCCTTGACTATGAAATTGGCCTGTTTTTTTGATTCCTGGAAGGAAGATATTAAGGGTGGGAAGTTTTGAAATTGACACCCTGTATTTCATATTGAGTACATTTGATTTCGTATCTATAACTTCAAATCTCAAATTGGAGATGGCTCTGTCTAATGTTCTGCAGAATGGAACTTGTGAAGATCTAGATATCGGAGTTTAAAATGCAATGCTGGATATTTTTCATAGAATGAATATCAAAATGCTGAAGAATTTTATAAAATGAACTCAAAATTATTACTAATAGTGAATTTCCAAAATGAAAGTAATTCTTCACTTACATGTTCGTTCTTCACATTGAAAAAAAATTATATCATGAAAATAAATACCTTTCTTCTGTGTATTCTCTATTTTCGTGATGTTTGAATAATTGCATCATAAAGTCTTTTTTTACGAATTCAAGATACATGCATGGAAGGATGCATGGATGTTTATCTTATCCAAAATAGTTCATTACATTTGTTTTCATTTCAGATTTGACTTTGTCGTTGTGTGTTTTTTTGCCAAACGTTCCTGAAAAAAAACAAGAAGACTTCAAGAAGATATTTAGGAAACTAACAAGAGAAGGGAAGACAATTGAAATTGCTAAAAGAGAAGGGACAGAAATCATTAAGTACAACTACAAACTGTGTACCATCTTGGCATGGAAAGCATAATATTATATTTATTACATTTATTTTGTATCCCAGTTTCCAATCTTCATATTTGTCATATATTATTCGATTCGTTTCTTTATTTAATCATAATTGACGTGTTATAATGAAAGTACACAAACTAACATCAAA
Source organism: Leptinotarsa decemlineata (assembly GCF_025532065.1). NCBI lineage: Eukaryota > Metazoa > Arthropoda > Insecta > Coleoptera > Chrysomelidae > Leptinotarsa > Leptinotarsa decemlineata. The sequence goes on from NW_027412747.1 coordinate 19,758,511, forward strand.
CCATCATCAAAAATAACATTGGTGAAAAGGATAAATGTCAAAATGTTCGGATCATTTTCATTCAATTGTTGAACTCAGTGAAAGGAATTGAAATAGGTCTGATGATCAAATCGATAACATGTGATATTTTTTTTTTCACTATCATAAAATTTTCTCATTCGTGTAGGTATTTTTAAACATCTTTGTTATAACTATTGTTATGTTGTTCTTCTTTTATTGTAGAAGTTTGAAATAATTAGCTGATGATGAATCTATATAGTTTCGAAACATATACTGATTGATGGTTCTACCGTTCTAACATTTGAGAGTGATAATAAATTGTGGAGACGACTTTAAGTTTTTATGTTTCGCAAATATACTACTCTCCTCTTCGAGATAAAATGGACTTCTACCACAGATCACCTATTCATTTCATATGAATGAACTTGAATGTTATGTCTCTGTAAAAAAACTCCATCTGTGCTTGTGGGTTCTATCGTCATATCTTATTTCCATAATTGAAAGAGTATTTTTTCATTTTATCAAGTTACTGTACTCTTTCAAATGTCTTTTCATAAGATCCAGACGATTATTCTCCGCATTCTGTTGGTATGCAATCATTGCTGAAGAGACTTATACTCACCTACGGGTGCAAGAACGCTACCCACAAGAGGTTACAGTAGTGAAGGACACCCTCCGCAGCAGATATCAGCAGATATCGTCCGATTCACGGTTTCATAACACTTCTACTGACAACAAAGATGCCGTGGACTCTTAAGTTTGAAGTGGTATCGGATGGATCGATCCTGTGGAATCATCTAGAATTTGGATACCCTCCTCGGCATGATTCGCAACTATAAAAGTTCAGAAATTGTAGCATTTCTTTTTGAGACAGCTGCTTGACCGGCTAATGAACTTGATTCACTTTTCGACACTGAACGGGGCAATCATAACACTCTCAACATGTTGAAACCAGTTCAGCAGAAGGCCCACATGGAAGCTGCAGAGATCACTTCACTCCTGCGCATCACAAGGATAATCCGGTGCTTGGTGTCTGCTTCAACAACATTGTAGAACTCGAGTCATCAGAGCACTTGACCTTCGCTTTCCTCAGGCCGAGTGGACTGAAGTCAAAAACTGAGGGATGCATCATGGTCAGCTAGGATGGAGATTTGGATGCCTTGGTCCACTGTAGACGTGTCATGTTTATACGTATACACGTATACAATAGCTTTCTCGATCGTACTCATACTTCATACTTAATATGACATCATCAGTGTCATGCCAGCCTGATGTGGTTATTTTGGTCCATCTGAGCAAGACTGTATTCGTGATGGAGTTTCAAGTCTCCGACGAGTTAAATATCGTCCAATAAAGGAAAATATCAAAATTTATTTCTACAAACTCAGCCGACTCTATCCATACCACTCTTCAAAATTGTTCTGATTATTGTCACAAGTGAATTCAGGTACTCAATCAAGCTGAGTACCTCTATTATTACCAATAGTGGTGTTATATAAGGGCTGATGTATCAATCATCTTACGAATGGTACGAATGATCTGTTTCTACAACTAGGTATTAAAGCATATTTTAACTATTTTGGTGGTAGTAATGGGTAAATTCAAGCCAAAAAAAGGTCACATAAATTTTCCAAAAGGATTCTCTATATAATAATGATAATAATCGTCTTTATTACTTTCAAATAAACATATACAAAAAAATAGATCAAAAATACTAATAACTATCCTAAATATCAATGAAAATAATGGGCGTAGTTTATTTTTGTAAAGTGTTGAACACCATCAAAAATATTCTTCCACTTAACCCAAAAACAGAGATGTGTTCTAATTCAATATAACATTTTAGTTACTCATTGCGAATACATTCTTCACTGAAAATTATCTATTCCAGAATTGAATCATAGAAAGGGAATGGAAAAAATCAATGGAATTGTGTCCTTTGGTGTTCTTCCCCATTAACTATTGCTATACTCCGCATATGATTTATGATATACTTATATATATGTATATATATATATATATATATATATATATATATATATATATATATATATATATGTTTACTCAAAACACGAGCATCGACAGTTCGGAAAGTAAATGAAACTTGAAAATTCAACCGTATCAATAGAGTATATCTTCCATCAAAATATGAATACGTAATGAGTTATTTTATGTGAAGTTTCATGAATGAAGTATTCATTTCTGACAATGCAGAAGATGAGTCTTGAGTTGATCTTTGAATTTTTCAACACTATGGTTTTTAAGTTCTGAAGGAATTGAGTTGTAGAGTATCTAAATGGTTTGCCACTTACTCATGTTGGACTGGCTTATTTTGGATGAAAATAATATGGATATAATAATAAACGCGTCGCGGTTTCGTGAACTTCAAACTGGAATTTGAATACTCATTTTCACGGTGCCTAATTTATGTTCCTTCCTCCTTGACTCTCCAAAGTATATCTTTTTCAGAAGATCATCCACTAGGTTCTGAGGAGACTCAAACCAGATTCAACTATAAAACGCTGTACTGACAGCAGTCAAAACACTATATATAAAAGTCAGATGGAGTTATCACCAGAGTCATGGTTGATCGCCAACAGCATCCAAAAAAACGATAGTAGTCGCATAGCTCCTTCAGTAATGGAGTTTCTTTGGTACTCACACCAATAGCTCGAAAAGTGACTCGAAATTGTCACGTTTCTTTGGTTTTGCGCAACCAAAACGATCCTTTTTTTTATCTGATCGTCACCTGTCATGAAAAGTGGATCATCTTCGACAACAGAAGACGTTCAGGACAGCGGTTGGACACTGATTATTAGTCACCCAGACACCTCCCAAAGGCAAAAACCCATCGAAACAGACCATGATTACTGTATGGTGGTCAACGGCTGGTGTGATTTACTTCAACTTCCTGCAACTGGGCCAAACCATCACAGCGTAGTCCTATTGTGGGGAAATTGACGAAATGTACCAAAAAGTGCGTCAGCAGCCGGCACTGGTCAACAGACAAGATCTGATCCTGCTCAACGACAACGCCCGTCTGCACGTTCCACGAATCTTCGTCCGAAAGCGTCGAACTTCCACCTCACTCACCATACTCTCCGGACCTTTCACCAATCGACTTCCATATTTCCACATCGGTCATAACGTTCACCAATCAGAACCGAGCAGAAACGGTCTTCATCGACTACATCGAATCCCCAGCACGCAATTTTTATGCTGACTGCATCAATCGAATTGTGTTCACTGAGATATAACAGCTCAAATTTAACTCATATAAACGAACAAAACTTTTGAAAAAACTTAATATATTCCACTACAAGACTCAGCGCATATGTATGAATGATGATAGCGCGTGATCGCCTCGTGGCTTGCTGGAATTTGCAATGGTATTAGTTAAACAATCATAAACTGCTACAAAGCAGTGAAAATACTGTTTTGATGCAGATGCGTACTCAGATTCAGTTCGAAGTGCATCGTCGTTGCGCTCATTTCGTTGAGTTTAATTGTGTTCTTTGAATTTAATATTCTCAAATTGTAGTTTGGATACTAGAAAAACTTACTCAACTTCGATCCATGTACTTAGCTCCAGCCAGCCAAAATGAGATTATCCTTGCCATTTCCAACCTAACTGATTGTTCACCAGGACACGAAGGCATCACTTCAAAAGTCATCAAAAACACTCACACCCATCTACTAGTACCTCTTACTCACCTCATAAACCTCGCACTCAATAAGAGTACCCTACCCAAACAATGGAAAGAATCGATCATCACCCCAATCTACAAATCAGGCAAACGTACCGTACTGACTAATTATAGACCCATCTCATCTATAAACAGCTTTGCTAAAATTTTCAAATAGTGTCTAAAAGAGAAACTGTTGAATTATCTGGATAGAAACTGTGTGATTATGGAAAAACAATTTGACTTCAGGAAAAACCGAGGCACAGAAAATGCACTAAAGCTCACGAACGAAGTAATGAAGAATTTAGATCTTTCAAAAAAATGTTTAGTTGTCTTTTTCGATGTAGCTAAAGTTTTCGACACTGTATCACACCATTTACTGCTGAACAAGTTATCAGACAACGGTATAAGAGATCCAGTGTTAGATTTATTTACCAGTTACCTGAATGGAAGGACTCAAGGACAAATTGTGAACAAAGAGACAAATAAAACAGGAGTGTGTGGATGCAGCGTCAACAAAATTATCAGGGAATATACCACACAACATGCATTTTTGGCGCCAAAAACCAACCAAAATCGTTAAAAAAATTGTATATTTGGTGAATGACTTTCGTGAAAATGCAATCAGAAGAATAGTGCAATAGAATTTTTTCGGAAATGAACTCCCTACTCTTGATAAGATACTTGAAGACATAAATGACGCATCGCACTTGGCAAGTTTCAAACGCAATTGTATAGATTATTGGAAACATCAAATTTCCAATATCAAAAACGAGGAAGGAATCGCTTGCTACCAGACGAAACAGAACAGAGTATATATTTGAAAAAAATTAAATCACAGAGAAATGAAAATGGAACGATTTGTTTTGTAGACGAGACTTGGGTTAATGCCACATACACCAAATGAATAATTTGGGTTGATATTTCCATCACTTTCTGAAGACAGGCATTTTTGATGGACTTTCGACAGGATTAAAAAATCTAACAGGTAAATTATTATCGAATTATATTATTCACATTTATTTACTTTTGCTCCATTGAGATAAAAGCTATCTGAGGCTGGGTATATACTTCAGCATAAAAACAGCTTTTTTATTTGACCAAAGAAAAAAGGCTGAGTGTTTGCTACATTTTATGGCACTGTGTGGTTTCGAATCCGAAAAATCCGGAGCATAATACGAGGAAATGGATGGACATTTTTTCATTTTTTTGACGTGATGGTACATCAGAAAGTTCATTGATCACGTGCAGCATGAAGTGGAACAAAAAAAAAGTGGAAATTAGTCAATATTATAGAGCAACAAATTAAACGAATTGTGATAATTGTGAATGATAGTGACACGTTTTCTGATGAACTAGAATGGCAACACTAAATAAAATGATCTTCATCCAATATAAGCATTTGTATCACTTCCACTCCGAAGATTGAAAATGCTGTTTTTGCCTTCATTTCCAAACACTGTTTTATCACTTTCTAAGGAATTGAATAAAACTAGAACGACCAGCGATCACATTTAGAAGTCAGTGGTATTTACAATTTTCATAAATATACTGAAGAATGTTCTGACAAATGTCCTCATTGCGGCCCTGGTGAAAAATTTCATTGGCTTGCTCTTTCGCACATTTACTCAACTTCGGGTTGGAATATAGTTTTTATCTGAAAAGAAATAATAAATTGAATATCATCATCAAACATGTTCAGATTGAATAAGACAGTGCATGAGTTCGTAGTTCTACAGACCAGTGTTTTTGGTGAAAAAAGTTAACAACAACTAGGTAAAAATAATGAATTTTCCAAAGTTGTTTGCCGAGAACAATCGAATAACAACACAACTGATCCAGAAGCACTTGAAAGAATACAATCACTTGATTAAATGGAGAAATCAACCTTCGGTATTGGAAATTGGATACGGAGATGGAGGAAGTTCTCAGAAATCATTTTTTCCTTACTTACCGAAAGACTTGAAGGAATTTGTAGCTCTCGACAAATCCGAAAAGATGGTGGATTACGCTAGGAAAAACTCTATTCTGCCAACAATGAAAATAGAACAACTTGACATAACTACTAAACAACTTCCTTCCCAATATATCAATAGGTTTGATCACATTTTTGGGTTTTTTCTGATGCATATGGTGAAAGATCCAAAGTAAGTAGAACTTTCAAGCATATTGCATATATCACTCGTATTTAAAATGTATGATTCGAATATTGAAAACAATAGCTTGACGTCAACTGAGGACCAATTTCGTTTTTTGGGCTGCTGTTAGTTTTTATAAAATTTTTATGCCTACATCTCGATATAATAGGCACTAAATTATCAGTAATGACTATGACGTTTCTGCCTCAATCTGTCTCTGGCAGATACGGAAAAAATAATGTCAAGTGTATTGCTAGTATTTAAAAACCATATTCACAAATAAAAATCAAATCATATCAATTATATGAAAACTCTTAGCAACTCTATCCGTTTGTCCACGGATGGAGTTGCTAAGAGAAAAAAAACTTCATTAATTATTTCATGACAATAAGTTATTCTTATAAATGAATTGCATCAATTGCAAATGAGATTGACATGAAATCGGATGAACATGATATTAGTAAAGTAATAAAACGTAAAGTTTTGTAAAATAATGAATGATATTTATAATCCAAAATTATGCATGGATTAAAATTTTCATACCAAAATTTCAATTGTTACATTTAGAATAATCATATGGTTTTTGCGATTATTTTCAGTATTTTACAAAAAAAAAGAGAGTCGTTTCAGCAGAAGTTTGCATTCAATTTATATTTTTCTTCGCCACTTGGTTTTTTAATTGAGCCCATATTAGCTCGATCGGGTTAGACTCATAATGATCGTCTACAACTTATTTCTTCAACTTGCAATATTGAGTAATTGGACTATTAACATATGTAGTAGATTGGACGAGGTTACGGAATCATAAGCGTATTCACAGTATAACGATATAATAACGACTCTTCTACTTCAAGTCACAAACGGTAATGGATCAATACTACATTTCCTATCCGATTACATAATGTAATCGGCACTGTACTGATTAGTATCAATATTTATCTCTTAAGTGTAACTCGGCAGATGGTTATACATATTCACACCACTGTAAAATATGGAGTCCTTGACCAGAGAGTTGCAAGGAATAGGTAATTTTAAATTTTTTTGTACGCTCTGACGAAGTGTATAGTGATGGGTGGTAACCTCAAGTTTCATAAAGTGTTTCTTAATCAAACACACTGTCTCCAGAATAAAAAGAGCTACAACGGTCAAATTTTTTTTATCTATAAACAGTTACCTGCATGAGTCACGAGCTCAAGCTTTGCACAAGTATCCTATAGCTCTCTTCTATAATACAAACACAGACTCCAGCAAATTGAGGCTACACATACCCTAAAAGGTATACCGTACCTTAAGTGAGACTCTACCAAAGCGTGATATGCTGTTTTTGCAGTATAAACTCCCAGTTCTCTAGCAATAACTCTCACTGCATAACTGCCGGTGGAAATTTTACTTTTCATTTTTCTGATGTGAGCGTCAAATTTCAGTCCACCGTCTATATACAGCCCCAGAAATTTAGTACACTCTCTGTTCTCAATGATACCGCTCGCTACAGATAAATTCTGAAGTGAACATTTGAAAGTCATAATATTTGTTCTCGAAATATTAAGGGAGAGTAGATAGGAATCACACCAAGACTTGATTTTTTGTATATCATGAGCTATTGTCTCATTGAGTATATCTATACCTTTACTATGCCACTATACTATGTCGCCAGCGAAAAGAGTGAATGTTACAGATATACTTATGTTCATCAAATCGTTAATATACAAAAGGAACAATATGGGACCGATCCCTGTGGTACACCAGTATTTATTTCAATACTGTTTGAACATTTAATCGTTTTCACAATCTGACTGCGACCATTGAGATACGACTCAAACCACCGTAGTGTTATCCCTCTACATCCATAGATATTCATCTTTCGTAGCAGTATTTTATGATCAAAGCAGTCAAACGCTTTTGTTAGGTCACAAAATACTGCTGCAGCAGCATCTCCATCATTCATATTGGAATACACCTCAAACAGGAAAGAGAATATTGCATCATGTATGCTCTTGTTGCTCTGGAATCCAATTTGATTTTCCTTATGATGTTATGGTGAAGGAAAAATTCATTGAGTCTTCTCTTAACTAGTTTTTCAATTATTTTTGCAATAGTAGGAATGAGAGATATTGGTCGATAATTTGAAGGATCATCTACAGAGTTACCTTTATACATTTATATAAAGGAATCACTATTGACAATTTTAGAAAGGATGGAAAGCTGCCATTTCTGAAGGTGAGATTGATTAGTGATACAAGAGTTCTGAGCGCTTCTATCGGAAGATTTTCAATAATTTTGATTGAAATTTCATCATAACTAAATGTTGATTTATTCCTTATATCACCAAAAACTTCGAACAGTTCATCAATATTCATATCATCCAATTGAAGAGATTCATCGATTGAGTTTCTGTCCAATCGAACAGTAGAATTCATTTATATTGTTCACACTGATTGGTATTTCAATATCTCTGCTCTTTTTGGTACTATTTCTCAAATCATTCATGATAGACCAACTTTCTTTCATTTTATTTTGTGAGTTATCAATTCTATTCTATGTATCCGTCTTCTATGTATCCGTCTTTATCCGTGAGAATATTGAAATTGAAACTATCGGGAGGACTATCTGACTTCCATCTACCGGTATGATCAATATTTTGAAATAGTCAGTACGATATCTATTATATATGATGCTTAGCAGCTGAAATTAATTGTCTATAAAACATTTGAAAGTTTGGAAAGATTTCCTTTTGAAGGGAAACTTTTGATCGATGTATGTGAAGACTTACTTTCACTTGAACCTTGATATATTTTTCATAGCCTTCTCTCACACACTGAGAAAGTCTATATTCACTTTTTTTTGAGGAAAAATGTTCGTTTCGAAACAATAACATCAATTATTCTAATCTCTTACTATTGTGAAATTTCGTTCCAAATTGCACTAAATTGCTACTTTGAACATTTTGATTCAGATTTCATTTTTCGGTTGTTGCATTCTGTTGATTCATATTTCAGAAGAGTTTTGTATTTGTTCCAGGCGAGCTTTCCTGAATATGGACAAGATGCTCCAGCCAGGAGGATCGATATTCCTTACCTTTCTGGAGCAAACTTCTATAGATGACCCAATCGACAAGTTGTCGAAAAATCCAGAATGGAGCAAATATGGACTAGAGGATTCAATATCTCCTCACTACTATAGTGCTAACCCACGTCAAGAATGGGAAAATGATTTGAAAGAAACGGGCTTCCAGGATTATAAATTTTTTGAAGACTCCGACAATTTCGAGTTTTTTGGCGATGAATTCGATAGTAAGTATTTTTAAGTCACACCACCATCAGACTCTTATTATAGACAATTTTTGTTTTTCGAAAACCCTGTAAGGAGATAATGTAACATTTAATTTTCAATTTTATATTTTTTTGTGAGACAACACAAAGAAACCCTTTTTCGCCAATTTTGAATTGTAGGTTGCCGCAAGAAGGCCGGTAGTATCAGAACAGACGGAAACGTCATGCGAAACTATAAGAAAAACATTGAAAATGCATAAAATTCATTCTTATGAAACGCAGATTCTTCAAGAGCTCCACGAGGGTGATTATGATAGAAGAATAGAGTTTTGTGATGTCATGTCTCATCGAGTCAATACCATCCCTAATCTTCTGTTAAACATATATTTCACCGATGAGTGTTCACTTTTTTCTGAATGGCAATTTTACCAAAATTATCGCTATTGGAATAACGAAAACTCTCATATTTTTCGGAAGGGCATACACAACACCCACAAGAAGTTAATGTATGGGCTGGTATTCTTGGAAATGCCATTATTGGTCCATCATTTCTGAAAGAAGACTTGACTGGCAATCTGTACCTTGAAATGCTTGAAGAGACTTTCGATCATCTTATAACTCACGAGCTAGAAACTCAAATAAATGCAGAAGGTAAAGAACTTTTACAGGAGGATCTGTTACATTTTCAGCAGAACGGTTCTCCATCTCATTATCGTTTTTCCGTTTTACAGTGGTTAAACGAGAGATTTCCAGAATGATGGATTGGCAGAAGGAGATCAGTTGAAAGGCTTTCGAGATCACCGGAATCAACACTCTTGCATGTATTCATTTGGAGTCTTCTTAAATTCGTTGTTTATAAAACAGAACCTTCTGATATTGGAGAACTTAAAATACGGATTACCCCAGCATGCCAGTGAATTTTCAGTGTAGCATTCCATTATGTTACGTTCCATTCTGTTAGAGGGGAGTTCGAAAACAAACTTTATTACTGTTTAGAGCAAAAGATGAGCATAAGTAGATTCAATATTTGGAATGTCTTTTTTGCAAATTAAATTTTTGTTTGCAGAAGGAAAATAATCAACAAATAAAAAATCCCGCGCGTAATACCTACATTGGACCGTGTCACCTACTCTTCTAACCATTTTTATTAAAAGGCTTCAATACAGTAATGCATCTCAAACAGGCAAATTCTAATCATATGTGTAAGTTTAAAACGCTATTTTTCGGAAACTGCTCATCAAAAAATAAAACGCCGTGGTATCAGTCGGAGCAGAATTGAACGCCAACCAAACGTACCACTTGACACTCCTTCCCATTTAAAATTATCAAGATAACATCTACCCCTCCTTGGAAGTTGAACCACGAGGGCTACGAATATTCCTTGAAAGTGTCCCCCTCGATTATGAAATTGACCTGTTTTTTCGATTCCTCATATTATTTACTGTTTGGAACATATTAAGGGTGGGAACTTTCCGAATTGACACACTGTATTCTACATTAACTAAATTTTATTTCGTATTCAAAACTCCAAACCTCAAATTGGAGATGGCTTCGTCTAATGTTCTGCAGAATGAAACTTTTGAAGAGATAGATATCGGAGTTGAAAATGCAATACTGAATATTTTTCATAGAATGAATATCAAAATGCTGAAGAATTTTATAAAATCAACTCAAAATTGTTACTATTAGTGTATTTTCAGAATGAAAGCAATTCTATACTCAAAGGTTTGTTTTTCATATTGAAAAAATAGATCATGAAATTAGATACCTTTCTTTAGTGTATTCCGTATTTTCGTAATATTTGAGTGGGATTGCACCATGAAGTCTTTTTACAATTCAATATACGTGTATGGGAGGATTCATAATGTTCATCTCTTCCAAAATTGTTCATTATATTTGTTTTCATTTCAGATTTGACTTTGTCGCTGTGTGTTTTTTTGCCGAACATTCCTGAAGAAAAGCAAAAAGACTTCAAGAAGATATTTAGAAAACTAACAAGAGAAGGGAAGACCATTGAAATTGATTACAGAGAGGGAAAGGAAATTATTAAGTACGACTACAAACTGTGTACCATCCTGGCATGGAAAACATAATTTTTAACATTCATTTTGTATCCCAGTTTCCAATATTCATATTTGTCGTATTCTATTTGATTCGTTTCTTCCATCATAATTGACGTGTTTTAATAAAAGTTGACATAATAGTACGAAAACTAATTTCAAACAATTATCAAGAATAACATTAGTGGAAAGGACAAATGACAAAATGCCATTATGTTCGGTTCATTTTTATTCAATTGTTGAACTCAGTGAAAGGAATCACTATAGCTCTGATGATATAAATCGAGAAAATGTAGGTACATCATACGAACTAACAAAATGAATATTTGAAGTTATATTTGAAGCATTTACCTCCCTCAATATCTGGACCATTCTTATCCTCAAATTCTGAGATTTGTCGATCCCTAAAAATATTAGAATGGAAACATGCATTAATTCATGTTATAAGTTCTTTAGGAGCATAGTATACACACCAATACTCACCGCAGTTGATCGAGTATTCGAACGTATATAGGAACAGAGAGGGCCGAAGAGAGGAGTCGCTGGATGTGAACAGAACTTCCTCATCAGTAGAATGCAGTAGGATACAGGACTCGATTCAGTATAAGCGTAGCCTCTATATGATCTGGATTGCCATTTTATATAATATCACAAGAGCTCATCTGGCATCATCTCAGATGCCTCGATAAAACTTTGGAAGACATTGAGATTTGACCAACTATTACCACTCTGGCGGAGCCGTCTTCCCTGCATCCCAATATTGCCCTCAGAAAAACTCTTGGGAAAAAGTGTGACACCTACAGGAACCGGAGGCATAAGGTCACCTATTTATGAGAAGCATAAAAACTTGAAGTCGTCTCCCCAATTTATCACCCTCACATGTTATAACGGTACATGTTTCGAACCTATACAGGTTCGTGATCAGCTAATTATTTGAAAGTTCTATAATAGATGAAGAACAACAAAACGACAGTTGATACAATGGAGTATAAAAATACTTACATGAAGAAGACTATTTTATAGCTGCTGCCACTCCTGCCTCATTCGCTCTCTTTCTCCTTTTGGCCTCAGCGCCGCAAATGCGCTTATGCCTTGGCTTTTGTATTACATAACGAGATGATCTGCTATGTCCAGCCTCATTCCAAGCAGTAGATTGGAGTGGACCCTTTTGTTCTTCCCAAGCCACCGCCTTAGATTGAGGTGGGCACTTCTGTTTTTGTGTTATTTCTTTCATGTGTTTTCCACGAGTAGCAAGGGAAGAGTTGGTCACCTCTGGCAGAGCCCCGCATGACCAGAGGTAGGCTGATTACAATGAGGTTTCGCCCATTTCCCCAAGGGGATCGTTCGTGACCGCATATCACCCTGCGGCTATTCAGCTATCGGCACGATTCCTTACTCCTTAGCTTGGGTAGGCTAGTCCACGCTAGCATGTTTTGCAAAGGCTTTTGGGTAGTTTCAATTCCCCTCACCCTACTTATTTCTGCCAGTGACCAGGAGTCCGGCGACCCCGTCAGTAAGGCCACATTGGCTTCCCAGATAGGGCGTCCAGTTCCCTGGCCGTTTCCCTATCCGCCACCTGTGGATACGCCCGATAGGTATCCCAACCCATGGGGAAGCGACAGCATATGGCGAAGAAAAACATTGTGTTTCATCAAGACAACGCACTGTGTTACAAGTCAATCAAAACAATAACTAAACTTGTAACGGTTTAAATTTCTGAATTCAGAGGAATCAGTAGAGCCGTAGGTTCGTTATTTTATCAGCATATTGCTGGGACGGTGGGTTATCTAGTAAAATAAAACCGAGGAGATTTTCACGGTCAGGATTCAAAAACGATTCAGATAAGTATCTTTCGTGAAGCCAACACAAAAGCAAGGTTCTAGCAAGGGACTGTCCGAAGCCTGAAAACATCTGAGGTCAGTCAAATTAATCAATTCAATATTTTCATTTCCTATTCTTGAAATATCGGTAGGTAATTCCATAACACATGTTTTCAGGTTTTTGGACAAGAATAATAAGATCACATATGAAAGATTCACGTCGAGCACTGTCAGACCTTTTATTCAATTTTTTGGTGGTGAATAAAGCTTTCAAGGCATATTTATCTGGTAATGGGAGAAATTCTTCGGAAAAGCTATAGTTGCATCATACATATCATTCTTTGAGATATGAGGAGACACTCTAGAACAGTGGTCGCCAACCTGTCGATCGCGAGCTACCGGTAGCTCGAGGAGGCAATTCTGGTAGCTCTCATAACGATTGTAATTTAAAAAATACAAACTGCAAAAATCAGAGAAGCTTCCGAAAATTCCACAAAAAAATCTAATTTTCATAATATTAAACATGAACAGCGGCAACGTTGCGGTGAGCGATCTGCCGCTGACGCCATCAAGCTAGAATTGGCTAGAACCGACCAGCCGGACCAGCGCGTTAATGTTCGAGAACGATCTGGATTGCTTTGAACGGGATAGATACGCACGGCGCGGCGACATTGCGCTTAGTTTAAAACTGAACACGTAACCAACGTCCAGCGGTTGGGTTAGTAGAGAACAACAAAAATAATATTATGGCAAGCAGTTGTAAGAAGGTAAAGACATGCCACTTTCATTCGGAATGGGAAGAACAATACTTTTTTACAGAAGTTAAAGATGTTAAAATGTGTGTTTGTTATGTAATACTTCGGTCTCCGTTGCTAAAAAAGGAAATATTGAGAGACATCATAAAACTGTACATTCTAATTTTGAAAAATCATTCCCACTACATTCTGCCGCCAGAAAGGAGAAACTGAAACAGTTAAAAAAGCAGTTAGTTGGACAACAATCAATATTTTTAAGAACAGTCGACAAAAATAAGGCTGCAACTGTAGCATCGTATCGTGTGTCCCAGATAATTGTACAAAAAAAGAAACCTTATGAAGACGGGGAAATGATGAAACAGGCGTTTTTAGAAGCTGCTGATTCGTTATTTGCCAACTTCAGAAATAAAGACGAGATAGTTTCAGCTATAAAATCTATGCAGCTTTCTGCTAATACAATGTTCGTCAGGATGGTTTTTAGTGATTTTATGATTAAAGAAGATCTTTTGAAGTTCATTCCACTGAAAGGACACACTACTGGACATGAGTTGTTTTCTCATTTAAAAAATATTATTTCTTCCGAGAAAATTCCAATATCGGAAATGGTAGGCTTGACAACCGATGGCGCTCCAGCTATGGTGGGTTGTGATAAGAGTCTGGTGGCGTTATGTCGTAAAGATGAAACTTTTCCGCAATTTCTCTGTTACCACTGCATTATCCATCAGTAAGCATTATGTGGAAATTTCCTGAAACTAAACAACGTTATGAAACTGGTGGTAAAAATTGTGAACAAGATTAGAGCTCAAGCGTTACAAAGAAGATTATTCAGAACCTTGGCCGATGAAGTTGACTGTCAATACGGGGACCTACTCCTCCACTCTGATGTCCGATGGTTAAGTAGAGGACGGGTGCTGAAACGTTTTAATGATGTCCCATCTGGCATAGTTCAATTTTTCAAACAACGCGATGAACCGACTCCGGAACTAGAAAATTCAGTCTGGCTTAGAGATTTTGGTTTTCTCGTGAACATTACAGAGAAATCAAACGAACTTAATTTGCAGCTTCAGGGGAGAGACAAAGAACTACCGGAAATGATTTCTTATCTAAAAGCATTTATCAAAAAGCTGGAGTTTTGGGAACAAAACCTAATTAACAACGATGCCAAGCATTTTCCTATTCTTTCAGAAAAAATATCTCAAAATCCATTAGAACCGTATGACAACAAATATCATGTAGAAATAATTTCTACCCTGGTTGAAAAAAAATATGTTTTAAAATCTGTTTTTCCGTTAACCAGCTGTCGCACCCCTATGAACGACAACCCTCAGAAGTCTAAACTTGTGCGAGCTAAGGATTAACGAGGTCTTACCTTTTAACGTGTGATTCCTAACACGGGTTGGACGATAGCAAGTGAAGATCGATCGTTCAGACTAGGGCTTGATCCACCGACCAACACGGCAGTCAATTCGAGTGAGTGAACAAATCACCCACGCCGAACCGCTTGGTTACCGACTGACCCTGAAGAATAACTTCAAAAATCGTTTTAAGGATTTTAATGAAAAGGCTTTAGTAGCGCAGTTTGTTGTTTCACCCTTTATGGAAATTGATATCCAACAGTTTGCAACTTGTATTATGCAGAACTTTGGCGAAGACATCGCTGCAACAGAAATGGAAGTCATTGAGTTTCAAAATGATTTAGCCTTAAAATCGTTAGTCTCAAGTACTGAATGTATCTGGCCTATTGTAAGTAGAGACAAATATTCAGTTCTATGCCGTGTTGCCTTGAAAGTGAAAGCATTATTCAGTTCAACCTATTTGTGTGAATCTTCTTTTTCCAAAATGAAGTTTATTAAGAACAAATATCGCAATCGACTTACAGATGAACATTTGGATAATTGTATTCGAATGGCTGCATCAAATTATACTGCAAACATTAAAAAAATTATCGATGAGTCTGAGTGTCAGCCTTCTCATTGAACGTGCTTTTTTATTCTTCAATGTTTATGTTCATGATAGTGCGTTACTTTTTTGTTGTTATTATTAACTATTTTTAAATCATACGTGACATGTCGTTGTGGATGGATAAAAGTTTGTGTTTATTTTTCAAACACCTTCGTTTGATAGGTAGGAATGTAGCTATGAACAAGTACTTACTAGTAATATTAGTTATTTGGTTATTAGTTTATTATTAGTACCTATGTATTATGTATTACCAGTTAAATAGTGAAATAAATACATATAATGATAAATTAACTGTGGATTATTTCGTTTACGTTGCGTTACGTGGCTTCCGTGTGGGTAGCTCGCTGTTTATTCCAAAATTAACAAAGTAGCTCAACATATTGAAGAGGTTGGCGACCACTGCTCTAGAAAGTACCAACGAAGAGCCGTGGCAAGTATATAAGAAAAAATATTAAAAATGATTATAACCCGTGAGTAGAAGCCCTGATATTGTTGATATATTTTGGAGCGGTCTGAGTACTGAAATCCACAGTTCATTCCTGAAATTAGAGGATAGTTCTGAGCATTTTCCTTTTCTCTGTGCACCTAATAATTATCGAGGTTGATTGAAGTTGATCGAAAAGTAGATTTTGGATAAATTAAGGTTCAGGCAGTTACTTTCAACTGCTCATTTGTTCCCTCATTTTCAATTTGCGTAAAGGTCTATCTCTGTCAGTTCAATACTCGAATCTTTTGATACGATATTGTTCCGAAGTAAGAGTTCTCCAGTAGTAATATCGTGATCAAAACGGCGTATAGTGGCGTATTAATATCTTTACTGAGAACGTTTTTTTTTGTATTAAGTATTGGCCTGGGCCTGGGCCGAACTACCTTTTGGTAATTACATAAATACCAAGGTAAGTTATAAACTACATGAATTGAAACGTTAGAGCATCGCTGAAATGGTTGTGTAGCTCTTGATGTAGATCACGATGACAAATAAAGCTAATTTTCAACAAGAAAACTTGCTTCCTTTCTCAGGCATGGGTCTTTTCAGCTCATGTGTTATTTTTTCTGTGAAAAAAGTTGATTTTCACTTTTATAATTGCGACAAACGATAATCTTTGGCATAGATTTTTGTCACGATCACAATTGGTTTTCCAGTTTGTATTGCACCCATTTCTGCCAGCCCTGTATATCTAAATTCAGTATTGAAATGAGGTCAACAAAGATAAGATAAAATATAATGGGTATATAAGTAATCTGAGGTTGAATAACACTACATATATTTTCAACTCAAAAATAAAAAATGATGATATATCCAAAATTATATGCGGAGAATAATCGTCTGTCGACGGTTCTTATAAAAAAACATTTGACGGAGTACAACCACTTGATAAAATGGAAAAATAGTCCTTCAGTTTTAGAAATAGGGCATGGCGATGGAGGAAGTTCTCAAAGATCATTTTTTCCTTTCTTACCAAGAGATTTGAAAGAGTTCGTAGCCGTCGACAAATCTGAAAAAATGGTGGAATACGCTAAGAAAAACTCTATTCTGCCAACAATGAAAATAGAAAAACTTGACATTACTACGAAACAACTTCCTGCCGATTATATCAATAGGTTCGATCACATTTTTGGATTTTTTCTGATGCATATGGTGAAAGATCCCAGGTACGTAGTAACATATCAAAAACTAGCTGTTTTCTGCCACTTCATTCGCATGGATGTATATTTTTGGCTTTTCTCAGGAAACTTTTTTCTGTACACCCAAAAGAAACACCCGTTTGTCATTTTGAAAATTCAGTACGGCATCTTGTTGATATGACTGACATGCCTATGAAACGTTTCTTTTGGGCGATACGTTCAAATAGAAATCATTATAAAAATATGCATAATAAATGTATTATCATTAACATGGTAATCATTTAGGTCATGACACGTTACTATATTTATATTATACATAACCTTGCAATGCGACAACCATGAAAACGAAACACCTTCGCTGTTATGAATCGGCTCGGTTACGAGCCGTTATGACATATGAATGCGAAAATTTGTTGCCTTTTGGAGAAGGAGAAAAGCATGTTGTTTATCGAAAATCGAATCTTATGTAGAAGTGTTCACAGCATGGAATATTATGTATTGAATGAATGATTTGAAAAAGTGAGTATTTTCATGAGCTCACAGACGATGTACTCATTCCTATGAAATTGTGTTTGCGAAGTATTAGAAGTTACGAAATATCTGGAACACTCTGAAAGATATATTCAATTTCGGACAGCTTATAACTTTTTTTTGAATATTATTTCATTTTCTGTTTATGATAATATAAAAATGAAACATTAACTTTTCATTAATTCTGATTGATCAACCCGAATACAGATTTTCAATTACAGCGGTTCGCCTTTCTTTTCTAGAGTACTGTTCCATGAATTCACCTTTTTTATTTCAATATAATAATACAATATGTTAATATAAGTACACAAAAAATATGCAAATGGCAGAAACGTGTTAACTGTCAGTACGGTATAGCCAAGTGAAAGGTTAAGCAACACTTGGTTGCAGAAACAACTATATTTTAGTACTTCGCCCATGAATTTTTCCTGCTTTTCAAGGTACCTCATGGTGACTTCAGTGATATCCCTATCCTGAGATGAACTGACCGAAACAATAGAGTGCAGCTGGTTTCTGTTGATGACTCCGTGCATTTGTGTTGTTTTACAACCGAGTATCGCCTAACTTTGCACTTGGCTATATGAGCTAGAAACACGTGTCTGCGTTATGCTCATTTTTTTGAGTGCTATGAGTTCATGGGTTTTTCTTGCTTTTGATTATAACTGATACACTTGCTAAATCATCAACTAAATCGAATACTGGACCCGGATGTCACGCAGGTAGCTGAAGCTGCCTCATGGTGACTTTAGTGAATTCCCCGAGATGACATGACCGAAACCACACAGTGCAGCTAGCATCAGTTGATGACTCCATGCATTTGTGTTGTTTCGACAACCAAGTGTTGCCTCACTTTGCACTTGGCTATATGAGCTAGAAACATGTATTGTGTCTGCGTTTTGCTTATTTTTTTGAGTGCTACGTCCATGAGTTTTTCCTGCTTAGAATTATATCTGATCCACTCGCTAAATTATCAACCAAATCGAATACTGGACCCGGATGTCACGCAGGTAGCTGAAGCTGCCCCATGGTGACTTTAGTGATATCCCTAACCCGTGATGACCTGACCGAATCCACAAAGTGTAGCTGGCATCTGTTGATGACTCCGTACATTTGTGTTGTTTTTACAACTAAGTATTGCCTAACCTTGCTCTTGGTTCTACCGTACTGCTGACAGCTAATGAGCCTAAAACACATATTTTCGGTTTGCAGACACGGGTTTCTAATCCTACCTTGAGTCTAGAGAGAAGATGGACCTCAACTGAGCGACTTCGAATGTCTCGTTCATCCATAAGCGTATTATTAGCAAGAGCTCCTCCAACTTTTGATCCCGTGAAAGAATATGAAGCTAGTTAATGCAATCAGCAAGCGACTTTTCTCCTGCTGAAGAACAAGTTATTTTACACATTCATCTAGCAACAAAATCTTGCGCTGCAGAAATTGGATCTGAGACGAAAAACCCCTGCATTACTGAATTCAATGTATCATCACAACTACAGTATATTGTACAGGTTTTGGAAGATAGCTGTGGTGATGGAGGTAGGAGTCTTGCACCGTGAACGTTCTCAATATCGACCAATTAACTGAAATCTGTTGTTAGCCTGTTGGCCTGGATGGCAACAGGTCATCTGAGAAGATCAATACAGATTCTTCTGAGTGCTAGGTGCATTCAGTACTCTGCAACCAGAGACTACCACAAATACTGGTTTGTCTTGCTCAGTCCCATAACCCATAGCAAATTTTGAAAATTGTGACTTACTTTCCTCAATAGATAATGGTACAATATTGTTCCTATCAAGGAAAATTTCTTCGGACAAAAATAATTCTGAGAATTGAGGTGGTTCGGCTACTGCTTCTGATACTATTCATAAAGAATTATCTGAAATATTTTTCTCTATCATTCAATAATAATGGATTTATGATATATACTCAATGTTTAAACACTGAAATCCCAATTTCATCTCGAAACGTGTGACCCTAGAGAAAAATGAATCGATGATGGAAAAATATACAATTTTCATTTCAGACAATGTTTTCGAAACATGCACAAGTCGCTGAAACAAGGAGGGTCTATATTTTTGAATTTTTTTGAGCAGACTCCAATCGATGATTCACTCGACAAATTATCGAAGAATCCGGAATGGAACATGTATGGAGCGGAAAACTTGATTTCCCCCTATTACTACAGTTTCAATTCTCGGTTGAACTGGGAGGAAGATTTGAAAGAAGCTGGTTTCCACAATTACGAATTATTCGAAGACAGAGGCTCTTTTGAATTCCGTAATAGCAATGAGTTCGACAGTGAGTATTTTTCAGATTTCTAAAACACAGAACTCATTTTTGAAGTATGTGATGGAATACTTGATAAATATCCATAACTTGTTTGAGTAACATCTCATTGTGAGATTTCCACTACACAGTTTACAAAACTGTATCACGTGTTTCTCTAAACACTAGCGTTATCAAGCGTTTTCATACTAACTGAATTCTAATCAATATATGCTTCATGGACTAAATATTTCAATTATGTGACCTTATACCTAATTATTATCAAGGTAGAAAGTCACGTGTTTCGATTCACAAAAACTTCTTCAGACGTGTCTTCACTAGTATGGACGTGTTGCGTTTTTGTGAAACTGTTTAGTGGAAATCTGATAATGAAATGTTTCTTGAATAAAAAACAAAATTAATCAAAAATATCAATCCAACAAACAAAGTAACCCAGGCATAGATGCGTGATTGAAGACATATATGTATATATATATATATATATATATATATATATATATATATATATATATATATATATATATATATATATATATATATATATATATGCTGAACGAACTGGTTTTTCCGGGTATTTGATTCTTACTATACTGGTAAAATGGTATTCGTTACGTGTTCAGAGCTAGAGTGTCCATAAACTCTCTACTACCCACTACTTAAATGTTGTTGAGTTTTACCTGAGCTCTTCTTCTTCTTAGTTGACCTCATCTCCCCGTTTCGGTATCGAATATGAAATCTGAAGTTTTCACGGATAGGAATATGCTGAACTGGTTTTTCCGGGTATTCGATCCGTGTATGTGATATTATCTCTAATTTTACCGACGTTTCGACAAAATCTCATTTGTCATTATCTAGGTGTGCTGTTACGTGTTCAGAAGTTTGTTGACCTTGCTCAACTCACTTCTTACTATACTGGTAAAATGGTATTCGTTACATGTTCAGAGCTAGAGTGTCCATAAACTCTCTACTACCTACTACTTAAATGTTGTTGAGTTTTACCTGAGCTCTTCTTCTTCTCAGTTGACCTCATCTCCCCGTTTAGGTATCGAATACGAAATCTGAAGTTTTCACGGATAGGAATATGCTGAACTGGTTTTTCCGGGTATTTGATCCATGTATGTGATATTATCTCTAATTTCACCGACGTTTCGACAAAATACCATTTGTCATTATCTAGGTGTGATGTATCTCTGTAGTTGTTCGTAAAATAATTTTTTGCTGCGAGCTGGTTTATTTTGGGCAAAAAACCCAAGAGACATTTTTCGTTCAAAATGAAACAGGCTATCGGAAATGAATTTTTAAATGGTAAACAAATGATGAGACAAAAAGTTACATTGGAAATAAATTTAAGGGGTTACGTTTTCCACCCCTTACAACCATGGGGTAAACCAAATAAATTACTGGCTAAGTGTCTTTTTGGTAGTACAAAACATCAGATTAATTTCAATATTGTAACTTTCTCAGTGCTTGTGAAAAAAATTGTTATACAAATGTTATGTACCCCCTTTAAGGGGCTCTACCTTAATAAAAGATGCTCCAAAGAAGTTTCTTTATATGAAAGATCCTATCCTTTTTTCGATGAGGAATCGCCTCCTTAAATGTTTTACACTTATTCAGTTACACCCTGCATAAATAACCGCCACCAGGAAGAAGGAATAACCAACCAAAAAGGAATAAATATTGAATTGAAGTTTGTAGACTAGATTTTCAGTTTACTAATCCTTCCTGGAATTTCGATTTTTGATTTTAGTGGTATTCGCAATTGAGTTCGAAATGAACTATTACAGTTTGAAGGGAAAATTAAACAAAATAATCATTGTAAACATTTTCTATTTCAGATAACCTGCTGTCGGTTTGTAATTTTCTTCCGAACATTCCTGCGGACAAACAAGAAGACTTCAAAGAGTATTACAAAAAATTAACTAGATTAGACGAAACAATCAATGTACGAATTGAAGATGGAAAGGAGATTATTTCTCTCAATTACAAAATGTTCATAATTATTGCAACTAAAAACTGATGATTTGAAATTATCTGATTGATTCGGCCGTTACTTGATGAACGTCCATAGTAATTTCAAAAACTACACCCTACGAGAAAGCTACTGAACCAGCGAAACATGTTGTGATAATATTTTTCAAATAAAGTTTGTGGAGATCAAATCGTGAGGTGTAGTTTTTGAAAATAAGATTGAAATTAATTTACTTTCTCAGCTTGTAACTGATAATAACGACTTTCAATGAAAATCACTCAATAAAGAAGTATGGGTATCATAGGAGTTATCGCAAAATTCAAACTATCCCGCGAGAAGGAGAATACAGAAGGCCTCCCAGTCCATACGAGACGCGTGATAAAAAAAAAAACGCAATGGGCTTGTTTCATGCTATGGAAAATGATACTAGTTGATCGCTGTTGATCGCCTGATCGAGTTAGGAGTATATCATACTTATCAAGCCTAATCGGTCCCAATATCTCTTTATATTAGCGTAAAAAAGAACAATTCTGAAAGCAAGAATTTAAATTTGCCGCGTGTCTGTTGACCAATAAAATGGATCGTTTCTAGAGCGGAGTTGCCAATTGCACCTATTGGTTTTTAATATCCAATCACAGATCTGATGATCCAATTTGACAGACGCTAGTTTTGTTGTTATTGTTCTCAACTCGGTGTGAATACAACTGTTACAATTATCTAATTGAAGAACTTTTTTTTATATAAAAGGTAGTTATCGGCGGGTGCCTATTTTGCGGCATATTCCGTGTGATAAGTTTACATTCCGAAATATATTTTTTCAGGTTATTTTTGGATTGAATTTTACCATTACTACCACCAAAATGGTTGAAATATGTTTCATACCTAGTTGTAAAAACAGATCATCCATACCAGGCAAATTTTTCAGTGTTCCAAAAAACGAAACTCTAAGAGATCTATGGTTTTCTTCAGTTGGGCGAGCTAAAATAAAAATTAAATCAAAACTTACCATCCTTCTATAAAAGACAGAGTCTGGAATGAATGTCTATATTTTCTATATTTTCGCTCGAAAACTCAATTGAACCATAAACTATTAAGCTATCTCCCGTACTAATAAACAATTATTTCGACAGTAGAATATTTCAAATAGATCTTCATTGTTTACAATTTCTTTGGTGATCAGTATAAAGAAAACTTTCATTGTTTTTACGGTATTATAAGAACGTTAGATTCATACCAGTATGGATCCTTATCTTAGGGCATTGTATATTCCCTACCGATTTTTGCTAAAATTATAGAAAATGATGCAGAATTCATCCCAACTAAACTGAAAGGATTGAAATGTTTACATTTGAATATACGTAGTATATTAAAAAAATCTATATGAATTGTTGATATTTTTGAATCAGTTTAATGAAAAATTTGATATAATTATTCTAACAGAAACCTTTAAGATACACGACCTCGAGAAAATTAGTATGGAAGGGTACGAAACCCTCTACAATAAGGAAGAAATTAGTAAAGATGATGGCTTAATAATGTATATCAAGAAAAGTATTAAATATGAGTGTGAAGTACAAAACATTGGAAATATCAGAGTCTTAAAAATGAATTTAACAATGAAACAACACAAAATAAAAATCATTGCCATTTATAGATCCCCGAGAACATGTGCGAAACAATTCATTATCAAACTTACTGGTTATTTACAGAAAGCAAAGAACAAATGTACTCATATAAATCATCGGTGACATAAACTTAGACCTTCTTTCTGATAGTGAAATAGTTGAAGAATATAACAATATATTGAACACAGAGTGATTCATTTCATATATTAATGAAGTAACTAGATCAAATAGTGGTACTTGTCTAGACCACATTTTTGTCAAAAGTGACTTGTAAATTAATTCTTATATCTGCAAAACGAGTATAACCGATCACTACACAATTGCCATAACACTTGATTTGGATAACACAGAGATCGATAAAGGAACGGTACCAAAAGAATCCACTGATTACGGAAAACTTAAACAAGATCTATTATCAGAAAACTGGGAGAATATATATATATAATAAAACTTGCCAATAATGCTGCAACAATATTTGTAAATAGATTACGATATCTTATTGGAAATACAATTATAACTGAACCCAAGAAAAAACTTAAAGTAAACAAATCCTGGATTACTGCGGAGTTAACAGAGCTCATGAATATAAAAAACAAAAAGTAGGTATCAAATGCTACTAAAATTCCCCGGGAGCAAAACACCAAGAGAAGAATATAATTCATTAGAAAATGAATTAAATAGATCATTGTAAGCTGCCAAGGAAAAATATGCTCAGAAAATAATAAATAACAGTAAAAACTCAAAAGAACTATGGAAATGTGTCGATGAGATATGCAATAGATCTAGACCTGAAAAAAATACCCGTTATTCAATCAGAGAATGGCTCAGTGATAAAAAATACTTTGGAAATTTGCAATAATTTTAATGAGTACTATGCAAATCTTGGTCAAGAATATGCCCTTGAAATTAAAGAATCGGCTAATTACAATTACCTTGAACAAAGATTACAGAGGTCAATATATCTATCAGAAACTAATGAAGAGGAATTTTACAAAGTTATTATGGAATTAAAACAGAAGAAATCTCCAGGTCATGCTGGAATTCGCTCAGAAACGCTCAAATTGATTGCCAATGAAATTAAAACGCCATTAACTCACCTAATCATCAAATGTTTACAGAAAGGCTGCTTTCCCAACATTTTCAAAATTGGAATAATAAAACCACTTTTCAAAAGTGGAGACAAAACAATAGTGAGTAACTATAGACCTGTAACACTGATCTCAAACATAGCCAAAGTAATAGAGAAAATTCTAAAAATAAGATTAGTGAATTTTACTAGGAAATTCAAATTGATATCTGATCAGCAATACGGAGTCAGGGAGGGAAGATCACCGAAAGATGCAATTCAAAATCTAACTACTTGTATACACGAAGCTCTTGACAAAAAATTTCCGGCATTGTGCATCTTCGTTTGAAGGTGATTGACAATGTTTCATGATGAATTTCTCTAGTTCGTACTTCCATAGTCTACTATATAAAATGATATGAAATCCCTGAAACAACTAAAAAAGAAGAATTGAAAATGAATAGCTGAAAATAATAATTATATTAACCAAAATAAACCTGAAATGAAATCATAGTGAAATAAAATACAAGTGTGAATAGAACAATTGAATGAATAAAAATGAAGAAATGAAAAAAGAAAATAAAAATAAAAAGTGGAGAGATTCCAAGTCACGTTAGTTCACGACGTTTCGATTGTTAGTATCTACAATCGTCTTCGGGTGATGACTGGACTGATTCCTCCGAGAGATGACTATTTATAGGTCGTTCGAGTACTTTCACTTATCCCAGCTTTCCATTTTCCGCTTCAGTGGTTCCGTGGGAGATGACTGTTTTGGCGGGAGTTGACCATTTTTCGCTTGATGATGGGTTTCCATATGTTGCGTATTTCTACGCTGGCTTGGCTGAATACATTGTTGGACAGCATGTATGCGGCTTCCTTGAATTTTCTCCTAAACCAATGTTCCTCTCTGTGCAAGATCTCAGCTTGGGATCACTAGATGTTGTGTTGATGGGTCCAAACATGGTCTGCTATTCCTGATTTGCTGGTTTTCCCTCACTGTGTGTGTTTCTTGTGCTCGGCAATGCGAACATTCAATGGCCTCTTAGTTTCACCAATAAAGGATTTTCGCACTCACAGGGTATCTGGTAAATGCAATTCTTGGAATCGCAGTCCGCGTTTGGTGGCCTGGTTTTCGTGAGGCTGCTACGGATAGTGTTACCGGATCTGAAGCAGGTTCTGATGTTGTACTTGGAACCAATTCTTCTTATCCTCTCCGATAATCCTCTGATGTAGGGAAGTGCAAGCACTGGTTGTGACGGCTTCTCTTCCTTGCGAGGCTCCTGCTGTCTTCTAGCCACAGTCTCTTCTACTATCACTTTGGAGTAGCCATTCCGTTGAAGATCATTTTTGATGATGTCTAGTTCCTTCTCGAGACCTTCCTTCGTATTACAAAGCCCAAAAGCACGGTCTAATAGAGTCTTGATGATTCCTCTTTTAGTCGATTGATGGTGGTTGGATTCGTGGTTCAGATACTGTCCCGTATGAGTGGGTTTTCGGTATACAGATGTTTCCCACTTAGTGTCGGTCCTCTTCACCAAAACGTCTAAGAATGGCAATTCGTTGTGGATTTCTTTCTCCATTGTGAAATTGATGGAAGGTCTCACGCTGTTGATGTGTTTCAGGAAGACGTCTTGTTCAGTATTCACATGGTTCCATATTATGGAGGTGTCGTCAACATATCTCAACCAGAGTCGAGGTTTCTTGTGTGCTTCTTCAATGGCCAGAGTTTCAAACCACTCCATATATATATATATATATATATATATATATATATATATATATATATATATATATATATATATATATATATATATATATATATATATATATATGTTGGCTATGACTGGTGAAAGTGGCGATCCCATTGGCAGTCCCTCATCTTGTGTAAAGAATTCGTCCTTCAGTTGGAAATAACAGTTTCGTACACAGCATCCCAGTAATTCCATGATTACTTCTATAGGTAGATTCGTTCTCTCTTTCAGGTTCCCGTCTTCGGATAGCTTTCTCTGTATGATTTGAAGTGCTTCTTCGACCGGAACGTTGGTGTAAAGGCTTTCCACGTCGAAACTAATTAGTTGATCTTCCTGTGTGACCTCAATTAACCCTAGTTGTTCGACAAAATGCCTTGAATTCTCCACAATGCAGATAAAGGAAACGCTACTGTGGTAATGGATACCGTTCTCTACGAACAGAAGATCGAAGAGGTTCTTCAGAAGGGACGATACACAAAGATCGTACCGGAACCTACTGCATCAATCGAGAGGAAGTTGAACCAGATTTTGAAAAAACACCAAGTCTATTTTTCGGATAAGGAAAGATCATCGCTAACACTGCAACACAGTAAGCCCCCTCACTTGTATGGACTACCCAAAATCCACAAGAAGGACGTTCCGCTTACACTGATCATCAGCTCCAGAGATTCGGCTACTCAAAGCTTGTCTAGATTTTTACTTCCCTTAATACAACCATTGCAAGGAAAAACATCGTCTTTTGTGAAGAATTCAAGTCATTTTGTCGAACTACTAGGGTCAATTGAGGTCACACAGGAAGATCAACTAATTAGTTTCGACGTGGAAAGCCTTCACACCAATGTTCCAGTCGAAGAAGCACTTCAAATCATACAGAGAAAGCTATCCGAATACGGGAACCTGTAAGAGAGAACCTATAGAAGTAATCATGGAATTACTAGAAAGCTGTGTACGAACCTGTTATTTCTAACTGAAGGACGAATTCTTTACACAAGATGAAGGACTGCCAATGGGATCGCCACTCTCACCAGTCATAGCCAACATATTTATGGAGTGGTTTGAAACTCTGGCCATTGAAGAAGCCCACAAGAAACCTCGAGTCTGGTTGAGATATGTTAACGACACCTTCATAATATGGAACCATGTGAATACTGAACTAGACGTCTTCCTGAAACACATCAACAGCGTGAGACCTTCCATCAATTTTACAAATGAGAAGGAAATCCACAACGAATTGCCATTCTTAGACGTTTTGGTGAAGAGGACCGACACTAAGCAGCCTCACCAAAACCAGGCCACCAAACGCGGACTTCGATTCTAAGAATTGCATTTACCGGATACCCTGTGAGTGCGGAAAATCCTATATTGGTGAAACTAAGAGGCCATTGAATGTTCGCATTGCCGAGCATAAGAAACACACACATTGAGGGAAAACCAGCAAATCAGGAATAGCACACCATGTTTGGACCCATCAACACAACATCGAGTGGTCCCAAGCTGAGATCTTGCACAGAGAGGAACATTGGTTTAGGAGAAAATCCAAGGAAGCCGCATACATGTTGTCCAACAACGTATTCAGCCAAGCCATCGTAGAAATACGCAACATATGGAAACCCATCATCAAGCGAAAAATGGCCAACTCCCGCCAAAACGGTAATCTCCCACGGAACCAGTGAAGCGGAAAATGGAAAGCGGGGATAAGTGAAAGTACTCGAACGACCTATAAATAGTCATCTCTCAGAGGAATCAGTCCAGTTATCACCCGAAGATGATTGTAGATACTAACAATCGAAACTTCGTGAACTAACGTGACTTGGAATCTCTTCACTTTTTATTTTTATTTTTATTTTCTTTTTTCATTTCTTCATTTTTTTTTATTCAATTGTTCTATTCATACTTGTATTTTATTTCACAATGATTTCATTTCAGGTTTATTTTGGTTAATATAATTATTATTTTCAGCTATTCATTTTCAATTCTTCTTTTTTAGTTGTTTCAGGGATTTTATATCATTTTATATAGTAGACAATGGAAGTCCGAACTAGTGAAATTCATAATGTGCATCTTCGTTGATTTATCCAAAGTTTTTGATACCGTCAGTCATACAAAGCTCCTGAGAAAATTAGAGAACTGCGGAAGACGTGGGAAAGCTTACGACATTTTCGAAAGCTATCTATGTGACCGAGAACAGAGAGTTAGTGTCGATGGAATTATGAGTTATCCCAAAATTGTTACTTATGGTGTTCCGCAAGGAACGGTTCTAGGACCAATCCTGTTTACAATATATTTGAATGAACTATTGCAGAAACCAACAGAAGGTAAAATTTTGAGCTTTGCTGACGATATGGCTGTCTTGTATACCGACTCTTCATGGAACCAATTGAAAATGTCTACAGAAAAAGATTTCATTGAGATCGAAAAATGGTTCCGTTACAATAAACTTGCGATCAATTTCGAAAATGCCAAATATTTGCCTTTCACATCTTACTGCAGTACATTACCCAATATGGAACACCTAAATATAGGAAACAATAATCACATAACTGAAGGCGAGTCAATAAAATATCTAGGTATCCATTTAGATAGACATTTCCGATGGCACCTACATATGAAAGAAATAAGCAGAAAGTTAAGAGGCACACTTTCTAAATTCAATAACTTAAAAAATTTTGACATTCAACATTTGAAAACGTTGTACTTCGCACTTGTCCAATCCCAACTATCCTATGGTGTAATAGGGTGGGGAGGAGTGAATGATTGTTATCTCAGGAATCTAAATGTCATACAAAAATGGATACTGAAGATTATATTTAATAAAAAAAAACTTATCCAACTGATGCCTAATTTGAAAAAGCGAATGTATGTGATATTCGACAACTTTTTTGTATGAGCATACTTAGTAATGTAAATAAAGGAAACATCAAAATGAAACCAATCATCCACTCCTACAATACTAGGAAAAAGGCAAACTCTTCAAATGCACCACGATATGACAAAACCGTAGCACAAAGAAATGCAACATATTTCGGACCACGCTTATACCAAATATTACCAGAAAAAATAAAAAATATCAACAGTTCTCACATGTTTGAGAGAGAAGTAAAAAAATTCATTCTGAATACCGAAAGAGCTTTCTTTTCTGACTTTGTTAATCAAACTATTTCAAACAGCAAATTAACTTTAGCATTTGTTGAGCAGACGAAAATAACTATATATTCTGTCTGAAACTACTGATTAAGTATTTATACAGTGAATTACAATGTATCCTTATCACGAACAAGCTATAGATTTCTATGGCTTCTGTGATTATCTTGTTTATTTTCGATAGCACTCTATCTAATGTTTATCAGTGAATGCGATAATGAACATATTATTATCATATAATGTCATAAATAAAAGTATTACAAATTTTTCAAGTAAAATGCATTGATCATTTCAAAATCGACTCTTGGTAAGTTGTCGGATTCAGCTTCAACAAAACTAAGCTCAACATTCATTTTGAAATCATTTTAACAAAAACCCGAAGTTATGTGTGGAAACCAATGACATTAGAAAGAGCACGTTGTCGCATACACAACAGAGGGCGCTAGCTGACTGAATGACAATATGGCTAATATACCAGTAACGTTGAATTTCTCATTTTTGGTGGGTGGCTTGAATGCATAACTGATTTATTTTATTGGGGTTCATGAGCATTCGAAAATCAGTTGAAAATACAGCTCGTTAAATTCTATTCAGAATCATATTTCAATATAACTTGTATTATATCAGTTATCAAAATAAATATTATTGTCCATTTTTATGCTTAATTCGTGGATTCAAGCGATTTTATTATTGTATATTTATTTGTTTGCTGGCTTTATTCTTTAAAAAAATGAATGTATAATCACAGAAAATTTTAATTGATCGTTCGTTTTCTCAGGAAAATGGATACATATCGGATCCATTGTGCTTGTTTTTGCAACATTGAGTTTCATATTTTTCTCAGCTAACAGCTCGCGTAGGAACAATTCGTTTTTTCATCGAGTTTAGTTTGTGTGTGTTTAAGAAGTGTTTTAGAGATATATTTGAATATTATTATGGTGAGGATTGTAGAATAAATTGAATATTTGAAATGATTTTTCAATTCAGTTTGCTATATTTTTTCATTTTCATTATATTATTGAATAATGCATAAAATCATAGTTTAGGTGAATATTTTGTGATCTTTTGACTTTGTGTAGCGATTTTAGATATAGAACCCATTTCAAAACATGATTTTTCGTATACATTTTATTCCATGTGGAGAATTTTTCATTTATTGAAAAATTGAATTGAATCGATACATAATCATAGGCTTGTTGGTTATTTCTATTGTTCCTATTGGTCAATCGAACAAGAAGCGGGAATAGGCCCGTGACGTCACAGGCCTACCACATTTGATTTTTAATAATTAATTACGGGAAACCACGGTACTTAGAGAGCTGAAATAAAGTGCACTGTTTTTCAATTTGAAATTTATATCCAGTGAACTATAAACCAAAAATTATCAGAGCCCATTGTGTTTCCACATAGTGAATCATTTCAAAGGACGAATTTTTGGTCCGCGTTGTCTTCAGGTAGTTAAGTACTCACCACAAAATTGATATTTCAAAGGTGATTATCATTACTCGCTTTCTGGGGTGCCGGCTTTGCTCATTTAGTTGATATCTGATTGTGTGATAGTTGCAAAAATAAGAAATTTTAATTATATATAGGATGTCGATATATATATATATATATATATATATTAAGAATCACACGGTGAAAGGTAAGGTAAGGTAAGGTAAGACCTCGTTAATCCTTAGCTTGCACAAATTTCGACTTCTGAGGGTTGTCGTTCGTAGGGGTGCGACAACTGGTTAACGAAAAAAACAGATTTTAAAACAGATTGTTTTCTAAAAAATGGGTATGTGTCATGATTTTTGGTTTACAGTTCATTTGATAGTAATTTCAAATTTCAAAAGAGTGCTCTTTATTTCAGCTCTTTAAATACCACGTTTAAACAGTTTCTGATTCAATCGTGATTCAAAAGTGAAATCACAGTCACTTTCGACCATTCAAACTAAGAAATAAGTGCAAAAAATGCATTGGAGGGAAGAATTCATTATATTATGTGGGAACCAAAACGCAATGAAAACGTTATTTTTAAAATATCTCTGGCAGTAGGCGTTTTCATGTTGATATCACAGAATTTTTAATGATGGAAGTGTATATGAACCCGTTAACGTTAAAATTAATGAAAAAATCCTCCATATGAAATAAAATGTACACGAGAACCATGGTAGGAAATAACTTCTATATCTAAAATCAGTACAAGAAATCGAAAGATCACAAAATATTTACCTAAACTATGGTTTTATATATTACCTAATAATATACAGTTACGAACATCAATTAAATGTAGCAAACTGGATCAAAGTTTCCATCAAAACAATTTATACTCAGTATATAAGTTTGCACATAAGAAAGAAGATTCATTTCATATTTCATTCAACGATCAACAAACACGTTTAGATGTCATAGAAACTGTTCAACGACAATGTACCTCACTCAGTAGTATTTGAAATTTTCATGAACATACTGAAGAAAGTCCTTACAAATATCTTAATTTTATCCTCATGGCGGCCCTGATAAAATATTTCATTCGCCTGCCTGCGTATACATTTACTGAACCTTGAATTGGAAAATAGTTTTTATCTGAAAACAAATAATAGATCAAATATTATTTGAAAAAAGTATCGACACACACAAGTTCAGATGGAATAAGACAGTTCATGAGTTGGTAGTTCTGCGGATCAGTGCAAAACAGTTAATAACAACTAGATCAAAATGATGATTTTTCCAAAAATGTTTGCCGATAGCAATCGGATAACAACACAACTGATCAAGAAGCACTTGAAAGAATACAATCACTTGATTAAATGGAGAAACCAACCTTCGGTTCTGGAAATCGGATACGGAGATGGCGGAAGTTCTCAAAAATCATTTTTTCCTCACTTACCAAAAGACTTGAAGGAATTTGTAGCTCTCGACAAATCCGAAAAGATGGTGGAGTACGCTAGGAAAAACTCTATTCTGCCAACAATGAAGATAGAGCAACTTGACATAACTACTAAACAACTTCCTTCCCAATATATCAATAGATTTGATCACATTTTTGGGTTTTTTCTGATGCATATGGTGAAAGATCCAAAGTAAGTAGAACTGTTGTGCATAACTTGTATCACTCGTATTAGAAATGAATGATTGACATATTGAAAACAATAGCTTGACATCAACTGGGGTCAAATTTAGTTTTTTGGGCTCTTGATAGTTTTTGAAAAATTTGTATAGCTACATCTCGATGTAATTGGTACTAAATTCTCAGTAATGACTGTGACGTTTTTGTCTCTATCTGTCTCTTGCATGTAGATACGGAAAAATAATTTCAAGTGCATTGATAGTATATAGAAACCATATTCACAAATGAAAATTAAATTATATCAATTATGTATAATAATATACAGTATGTCCACGGTTGGAGTTGCTGAGAGAAAAAAAAGTCATTCTCATAAATAATCCGCAGTCAAAAAATGTTTATCCCAATTTAAACGTTATTTATAAATTTGTTAATTGATAATTTTTTCTGTATTGAAAGTTAATATAAAAATCCCTATTAATTATTAAACTAAAACCCTGGCATTTTTTCCTTTGGTGAAGTTATCCTTGATAGGCAAAAAAATAGATTACCGTTGCCAAAATGAAAAAATTGTTATATTATATTTTTTTACTAACAATTGAAAATTATAATTTTATAAAAAATACATTACAATTTTTTTTTTTAAATTTTTTATTGTTTCAATGTTTCATGGCTAAAAACTAATTATTAATATTTTTTTTAGTTTTTTTTTGGGGCTATTGTTGATAAATGTATTATAAACAAATATGTTGTTTATAAGCAACTCGAAAATTTTTTTTGCATTATGTTGATTGAAAAAAATCATGATTTTTAGAAAAAATATGGTTTCTTAAAAAAATTTCTTTGTCGCTAAAAATGCGTTTGTTAATTAACAATCGTTTTTTGCAACTAAATATTAAAACTGAGGAACCGTTTTTTTTAAAGTTATGAATTATATTGTTCTTTAAGGTTTTGGAAAAACTTTTTTTATTCTTTTTCAATTGTTTATTTAAAAAAAAATTGTTATAAACAAATTAGACATTGAAACAATAGAAAATCAGAAAAAAAAATTTGTTATGTATTTTTATAAAATTATAATTTTCAATTGTCAATAAAAAAATTGAAAATAACAATTTTTTTATTTTGGCAACGGTAATCTATTTTTCTGCCTATTAAGGATAACTTTATCAAAGGAAAAAAATGCTAGGGTTTTAGTTTAATAATTATAAGGATTTTTATAATAACTTTCAATTCAGAAAAAGTTATTAATTAACACATTTATAATTAACGTTAAAATTAGTATAGAAATTTTTTGACTGCGAATTATTGTTTATTGATATACACTAAATTACATGAATTTTTTCATTCCTTAATATTTACATTTAATATGTTTGAATAATTTTTTTTGTTTTTATGTCAGAGTGACGAAAGGCGCGCGGAAGCCAGACTACCCGCTTTTGGCTCTATTTTCAGGGCTCTGTAGAAATTATAAATAATCGAGATACAGTTTCGGAAGTCGGTACTTTTTTTACGCAAACTCATTGATCTTTTCAAATCTTCTTTCAAATTTCCAAAATTTTGAAAATTCTCCGAAATATTAAGAAAAAACTAAAGTCCCATTTTTTTTCACTTAATTGTTTATAACTTTTGTAATTTTTATCGGCGCGTTTTCGGACCCTTCCTTAAACTTTCTAGGCAAAAATACGAATCGAATGACACCTTGGTCGTAATTTTGGGACAGGGCTGAAAAATGTTACAAAAAAAAGTACATGTGAACTAGACTAGTATGGCAAGATTAAGAAATAAATAGTTGTCGACATATGTTTATTGAATTGAAAGCGCCAGCTGGCAAAGGACCGAGGCTCGTGATAACTCATATAGGGAGATGGCTTGGTTGGCTGACGTGGCTGGTTTGCTTCACTCACTCAATCAACCGCTGTGTGAACCGGTAGTTTGAAATGCGTGGCCGGACGATCGATTTTCACTTAATATCGTCGTTCGTAGGGGGTGATAGCTGGCTAACGGAAGAATAGATTTTAACATATTTTTTCAACAGACGCGCAAAAGTTCGAGAGTTGGTTATAAGAGATTTTAGCAAACCTTGAACCGAAACTCTGTCGTTGTCATGGACAATGCTTCCTACCACAGTAGACAATTGAAGCAGTCACCAACATCTGCCTGGCGAAAACCTGATATCATTAAGTGGCTATCCTAGAAAAAAAAATCTATTCGACGATAATATGTTAATAGTCCAATTACTCAATTTTTCAATAAAACATATACATACGTCAGTTGGACCTCCTTACCATTGTCAGCTTAACCCCATCGAGCTAATATGGGCTCAATTTCTTAATTTTTTTGTGAAATGTTACAAATAATCGCACAAACCATACCTATTATGAATAATCTAAATGTAACAATTATTGATGAAATCATCCTTGTTAACAGACTTGTGTAGTTTATTAGGGTAAATACATAAATTATTATGATTGTCACCTCAGTTTTATCAATGATCAGAAAATAAGAAGTGAATTGTTTTCATTTCAGACAAGCATTCATGAATATGCACAAGATGCTGAAACAAGGGGGGTCTATATTTCAGACCTTTTTTGAACGGACTCCAATCGATAATACGCTCGAGAAATTGTTGAAGAATCCAGAATGGAACACATACGGAGTAGAAGATTTGTTATCACCTTATAACAGTAGCCCTGATCCAAGGCAGGAATGGGAAAGGAATTTGAAAGAAACTGGTTTCCAAAATTACAATTTCTTTGAAGATAGTGGCTCCTTCCAATATCACGACAGCAATGAGTTTGACAGTGGGTATCTTTCAAATACTGCAATATTTGGTCTTGTTTTTCAATTGGAATGATTCTTATGAGTGGGTTGACATTGCAATAAATGACTCAATCTTCTAAACAATAACTGAAACTATCAATGTTTTTCAGATTTGATGCTGTCAGTTTGTACGTTCTTACCGAATATCCCTGAAGAGAAACAGGAAGACTTTAAAAAATATTACAGAAAGTTAACAAGGACAGGAAAGTTGATCGATGTTCAGGTTGTAGATGGAAAGGAAATCATTTCGATAAATTATAAACTGTTCATCACGTCTGCTTGGAGATCGTGATGTGAGTTTCTTGGTATTTGTTTTCAATAAATAGCGTCTGACAAATCTAGTTATTTCTTGTTCTTTGAATAACCATTTCTTCAGGATAGGAACAAGCAAAGAAACTGTAGTGGCAAATTTTTCAACGAATCACATGGCGTAACATGACATCGTATACTTTATCGCAACTGAATTATGTCGTTGCAGTTAATTGAATAATAATACACTCTATGAATCAGCTGTGAGCAATTTATGTCCGAAACTATTCCTCCTCCTTTAACAAGATTTAACTTCAATCCTATGTCACTGAACGGTTTCATCTAGCTGCTGACTCCTTTACGTTTACTTCATTTGAAGGATATTACTGGAGTTTTTTCCCCAACACCAAATCGTTATTTTCAACACCTCGACACGTGTTTCGATCACCAAGTGATCATCTTCAAAGAGGAAGATTAAAACTGAGGACTAGGACTAGTGCGAGCTAATCCTATTTATGCTATAAAGGTAACTCATACAGGTAAACCATCCAGGCATACCAACCTCGATTAATTTTACAATTTTGCCTTATCTATTATTTCACAATATATGTTTACATGAAACAATTTTCAGCGATATAAAAATTAATTTCACAATATTGCCTATACAAATTTATTTTTTCAATGTGTACTTATGTAGTAATCAGTAAACCCAACAACATTATTTTATTTTATTTCAACAAGCTATAGGTATAGTATGCTCTTCGGTATAGGTCCATCATCGTTATTCATAATATTATTGTGTTTACTTATTTCTACACTCTCATAGGCATCTAGTTGCCTGTTGTTGTTAACTTGTCTAACTAAACTTAATGAACTGAAGTCTATGGAATGGTTTTATTGCAAAATATGATGGGCGACTGCTGATTTTTGAAGTTTTCCATATTTTAAGTGTGCTATGTGTTCCTTATATCTTACTTAAATAGATCTTTTTGTCTGTCCATAATATTTTGCATCGCAGTCCTTACATTCAATTTCGTAAATTCCAGACTTTTCCGAGTTCTCGACTTTGTCTTTTGGACTTCCCAAAAGGCTCTATAGTGTATGACTTGTTTTAAAAACCACCTCCATACCTAATTCCTTGAAAATATTTCCAAAGTTCCTAGTATTATTGGTGGTATGGAACTGAGATGTATTTATCTTGGTTTTTGTCCTTTCTGAAAGTCGAGATTTCGTTGATTCTCAACCTAAACTTCTTTTTCCTTATTGTGTCATCTACAATACCCCTCGAGAAACCTGTATTGCACGTCTTTCTTTTATGAACCTATCATGTGTTAGAGGGAAAGTCAAAAGGGGATGCACTAAAAAATTCAACCCAGCACGTTTATGCTGTCCACAGTGATGTGAACTGTCAGGAATATACCTGTACGTGCTTGTTTCTTTTCTGAATATATCGTATTCTAACCCTCCATATTGGCTGCTCATTACCAAAACGTCAAGAAATGGTAGTTGTCCCTTATTTTCTAACTCATACGTGATTTTTATAGATGGACATCTATTATTTAAAATTGAAACAAAGTCGCCAATATTCGATTTTTTGGTATCGAATATCGCGAAAATATCATCCTAAGAAAATACTTCAACTTTTCTTTGGTTTACATTTCGAAACTGCTCATGAACAGGTCTGCCAGGTAGGGGGACAAGGGGTTTTCCATGGCCGTTCCTGGCCTGTTGTTCATAAAAGCAACCTTCTACCTGGAACCGATTTTGTTTTTTGTTTCAGGTAGAAGATTGCTTTTATGAACAACAGGAAGGAACGGCCATGGGAAACCCCTTGTCCCCCTACCTGGCAGACCTATTCATGAGCAAATTCGAAATGGAAACCAAAGAAAAGTCGAAGTATTTTCCTAGGATTTGGCTAAGGTATGTGGATGATATTTTCGCGATATTCGGTACCAAAAAATCGAATATTGACGACTTTGTTTCCATTTTAAATAATAGATGTCAATCAATAAAATTCACATATGAGTTAGAAAATGAGGGACAACTACCATTTCTTGACGTTTTGGTAATGAGGTGCCAATATGGAGGGTTAGAATACGATATATTTAGAAAAGAAACAAGCACGTACAGGTATATGCCTGACAGTTCACATCACTCTGGACAGCATAAACGTGCTGGGTTGAATTTTTTAGTGCATCGTCTTTTGACTTCCCCTCTAACACATGACAGGTTCAAAAAAGAAAGACGTACAATACAGGAAATAGCAGCTACTAACGGTTTCTCGAAATAGCAGCTACTAACGGTTTCTCCTTATAATGTAGATGACATTATAAGGAAAAAGAAGTTTAGGTTAAGAATTAATGAAATCTCGACTTTCAGAAAGGACAAAACCAAGATAAATACATCTTAGTTCCATACCACCAATATACGAGGAACTTTGGAAAGACTTTCAAGGAACTAGGTATGAAGGTGGTTTTTAAAACAAGTCATACACTACAGAGCCATTTGGGAAGTCCAAAAGACAAAGTCGTGAATTCGAAAAAGTCTGGAATTTACGAAATTGAATGTAAGGACTGCGATGCAAAATATTACGGACAGACAAAAAGATCTATCAAAGTAAGATATAAGGAAAACATAGCACACTTAAAATATGGAAGACCTGCAGCAGTAGCTCATCATATTTTGCAACAAAACCATTCCATAGACTTCAGTTCATTAAGATTAGTTAGACAAGTTAACAACAACAGGCAACTAGATGCCTATGAGAGTGTAGAAATAAGTAAACACAATAATATTATGAATAACGATGACGGACCTATACCAAAGAGCATACTATATAGATTGTTAAAATAAAATAATATAATGTTGTTGGGTTTACTGATTACTACATAAGGACACATTGGAAAAAATAAATTTGGATAGGCAATATTGTGAAATTTATTTTTATATAGCTGAAAATTGTTTTATATAAACATATATTGTAAAATAATAGATAAGGCAAAATTATAAAATTAATTTAGGTTGGTATGCCTAGATGGTTTACCTGTATGAGTTACCTTTATAGCATAAATAGGACTAGCTCGCACTAGTTCTCAGTTTTAATCGTCCTCTTTGAAGATGATCACTTGGTGATCGAAACACGTGTCAAAGTGTTGAAAATAACGATTTGGTGTTGGGGAAAAAACTCCAGTAATATTGATTACTACACCAAAGGTTCCAAACAGTGCATCATGAGTTCATTTAAAGGAACTAAGTGTCCATAGAAGAGAAAATGATGTGGATTTTTTTTCGTTTCCAAATATTTGTTTCTTAACATGTCTGTGGTTTAGACTATACCAAATTGCTGAAATTGAAAATTATTTATGCATTGAGCACCGTGCCTCAAAATTACTCTATTTATACTTTCAGAATTGAGTTACTCAAAACACAATAGGGAAGAGTTGAAACAATTGACAATAACATTTTTTTTTGTTCAAGTCATCAATCGGTACTCAATCGAGAATTTAATCGGTACCCAGGAAATGTGAGGTTATGAACGTCCAACTGGCAAAATTAATCATGTTTTCTTCGAAGAATTACATAAAGAAATGGAAAAATACTTTGAAACCACATGAAAAAAGTGTACTTTATAGATACAACTGGATAAATTATATAAAACAAGATACATTGTCGAAAAAATTTTGAAACCGTTATGTCAACTTTCATAGAGGACATGACCCGGACATGCCCTCCATGTCAACTGTCTTGTGGAAAATATAAAATTTTCGAAGTGAAAATGTGAATAAGCAACTATGGAAGAAATTCAAATTGATGGATCTGTCACAGAGAATATGACACTTTCCACGTGTCACGTGTAAACTCAGAGGGATTGTAAAATCTGTTTTTTCTATCTGAGTGGAGTAAGTAACAATAGAGAACATTCTGTAATTCATGCTGAAGGGATCTTTGGAAAAGCTGGACATTTCTGGAAGAATTATTTTATGTAAATTATTTACTGATATTTTCATGTCAAATTTCATGGCCTGAGTTGATGGAATGTTGTGCCGAAGTGAAACTCTTCATATTATTTTTGATATTACTGCCGTGATCAGTGATTTTGTCTTCGATCATCCGCTAGTTTGACCTATGTGAATATGGTTGCAGTTTGCACAGAGTTAGGTAAGGTTAGCTTAGGTCCGAAGTGAGTGGGTCTATTCGACACTCCACCGCAACCCGCAAAGGTTTATAGTGGCTCACACCTATTCACACTCGGTCAAATGAACCCAGCTTCTTAACGAAGCCGCTTAGTTTGCATGATGGGTGGTCTTTCAGGTCAGATGGTGAGAGTACAACTCTGCCATACTCTAAAAACCTGATTCGGTCCCCAGCGGGGCAGACACAAAATATGTGCCCTGCTGTTTCATCATTTTCCAAATAGAGGCGACACACACTGTCTTCCGACAGTCCAAGCCTCTGCATGTAATGATTCAAATGACAGTGACCTGTAAGAAGGCCTCTTAAATATCGTAGTTCATTTCTACTGTAATCCAACAACTGTTTGGTAACAAGCTTCGAAGGGTGAATAAACGCTATGGAGTGAGCCAATCCTGGAAGATTTTGCCAGAAGTTCATACATTTTCTTACATACAGGTGTTCAATATTTGTTTGGCAAAGCCCAAAGCGATACAAATGACAGGTTTTGGTCCGATAAAGGTGCTTGCAGCATCCTCCTTTGCGAAGAAGTCAGCATCATCGTTGTCTTCAAGGCCAGAGACAATCTGTTACGTCTTTCTCTCGGGGAGAGTCGTTTTTGACAATTTGCT
The DNA here is from genome assembly GCF_025532065.1 of Leptinotarsa decemlineata. NCBI lineage: Eukaryota > Metazoa > Arthropoda > Insecta > Coleoptera > Chrysomelidae > Leptinotarsa > Leptinotarsa decemlineata. The sequence goes on from NW_027412747.1 coordinate 19,799,125, forward strand.
ATCAATTTAGACGTTGCTCCAACGCTGCTATTCTGTCCGAGAATATTTTTATTGACTTGTGTATGAGGTTGCATTCTTTCAATATCTCCGTACACAATTCAATAGCGTAAACTTCCGCTTGAAATAATACAGTCGTACAGGCTCCTAGACAGGTTGATATCTCTGTCCTGTCTTGCACCGGAACCGGAAGGTGTTTTTGATCCATCTGGAACCAACAACTGTCTACTTTTAATATTTCTTTTTCCCGGAGAAACCAGTACTGTCTACTCGGGAACGGTACTGTATACGGCAGATCGTAGTTGACAGTTGTAGGCATGAAGTTGTAGGTCGTTTTCAGAATGCTGCAACTTCCAGTGTCAACCAACAGTCTGTTGCAGTCTGAATTAAATTGAATTATGCAATTGGCGATGTGCACAAGTCTATATGCAGTCCATCTAGCCTCTCTCTTCAGAAAAATATGGAGAGGAGGTAGATCTGGAAGGATATCCATGGCCGCTGACGGTGTGGTACTGATGGCCAGACAAGCCTGTCTCTGTAAGGCAGAGGGCTTCGCTTGGGCCGTTTTCTGTAAAGCTTTCGGCCACCAGGCAATTGCACCATAAGTGATCATTGTTCTGACAATCATCGCATGAATCCAATGGATTTGTTTGGGACCTAAACCCCAAGTTTCACCACAAATCATTCGACATGTCCATAGGGACAGTCTGACTTTGTGTAAAACTTTTTCCAAGTGAGCGTTCCAGGTGAGTTTTGTTTCAAGGACAATGCCAAGATATTCCATTTCCGTTCCGAATGGAATGACCGGAATGACCTCAGCATTGAGAAAAATGGCGTTAGATTGTCCAATTTTCTCCTCCTGGCCCCAACTGTTCCCCTACCCTTTCCGACGTGGACCTAGTCAAAATGACAAGGTCATATGCTTGATTTTGCACAGGGTTTTTTGAACGAACTCCAATTGATAATGCGCTCGAGAAAATGTTGAAGAATCCAGAATGGAACACGTACGGAGTAGAAGATTTGCTATCACCTTATTACAGTAGTCCTAATCCAAGGCAGGAATGGGAAAGGAATTTGAAAGAAACTGGTTTCCAAAATTACAAGTTCTTTGAAGATAGTGGCTTTTTCCATTATATCGACAATGAGTTCGACAGTGAGTATCTTTCAAATAGTGCAATTTTCAACCATATTCTTCATTTCAAATGACTCATATAATATAGAAACTATCGATTTTTTCAGATTTACTACTGTCAGTTTGTACGTTCCTACCGAACATCCCTGAAGAGAAACAGGAACAATTCAAAAAATATTACAAAAAATTGGCAAGGACAGGAAAATTGATCAATGTTCAGGTTGTAGAGGGAAAAGAAATCATTTCGTTCAACTATAAAATGTTCATCACATCTGCGTGGACATCCTGATATGTGTTTTCCTGGAATTTTCAGCAATAAAGAGCGTCTGACGATTTAGTTATTCCTTGTTCTTTGATCCAAGCGAAGAAACTGTTGTGGCATAGGTTGAGAAAATTATATATATTTTGAAAGGAATGTATGAAGATGAAGAATGAAGAATCCAAAATCTATTTTTCTCAAACATACTATTGTACATATTCGGAGTGATTTTGATTGATAGTAATTATCACGGTATCTTACAGTTTGTAGATATTTTGTATTATTTTGTGTTCTGTTATTTTTCGATTTTTAGAAAAAATTTATGGTGAGTCTTGTGTTTGTTTGGTAAAGAATTCATTGCTTCTCATAATTTTTTCATTTGGTGATGTTAGAAGCATCACCTAGGGATTGCTCATTCTATTGAATTGAATTCTGTTACACAACAGGATCAATTCTTGAGAAAACAATAGTTTTCTTGTCGACATTCTTCGAAATGTCGGCAAGAAAACAATTGTTTCTTTAATAAAAAATTGATCCTGTTACCCAACAGGATAAATTATTGTAAAAACAATTGTTTTCTTGTCGACATTCTTCGAAATGTCGGCAAGAAAACAATTGTTTTTTTAATAAAAAATTGATCCTGTTACCCAACAGGATCAATTATTGAAAAAACAATTGTTTTCTTGTCGACATTCTTCGAAATGATCCTGTTACCCAACAGAATCAATTCTTGAAAAAACAATTGTTTTCTTGTCGACGTTTCTAAAAATTTAATTAAATTCAGAACACGATCAATTTTTTCATAAAAAACAACTGTTCTCTTGCCGACGTTTTGTATTCATTAGGAATTCCTGGAAACGTGTATTTAATTAAATTTTTCGAAATGTCGGCATGAAAACAATTGTTTATTTGGAAGAAATTGATCCTGTTACCTAACATGATCAATTCTTAGAAAAAATTCTTTTCTGGTCGACGTTTCCATAAATTTAATTAAATTTAAAACACGATTGATTTTTTCTTAAAAATCCCACTGTTTTCTTGTCGACGATTTAAATTCATTTAAATTTCTCGAAACGTTTATTTAATTGAATTCTTCGAAATGTCGGCAAGAAAACATTTGTTTTTTTGGGAACAAATTGATCCTGTTACCTAACAGGATCAATTCTTAAAAAAAATTGTTTTCTTGTCAACGTTTCGATAAATTTAATTAAATTCAAAACATGATTAATTTATTATTTTTAAAAAACAACTTTTCTCTTGCCGACGTTTTGAATTTATTAAAAATTTTCTCGAAACGTGTATTTAATTGAATTCTTCGAAATGTCGGCAAGAAAACATTTGTTTTTTTTTTAAAAATTGATCCTGTTACCCAATAGGATCAATTTTCAAAAAAACAATTGTTTCCTTGCCGACGTTTCGTTAAATTTATTTAAATTTAAAACACGATCAATTTAAAAAAAACAATTGTTTCTTGCCGACGTTTTGAATTTATTCAAATTTTTCGAAACGTGAATTCAATCAAATTCTTCGAAATGTCGGCAAGAAAAAAATTGTTTTCTTACGGCAAAATTGATCCTGTCACCCAACAGGATCAATTCTTGAAAAAGTGTTTTCTTGCCGACGTTTTGATAAATTGAATTAAATTTGAAACAGGATCAATTTCCATTCCAAAAGTTCGGTCTTTCATTGTCTACTATGATATGAATTGATTTGAAATCCCTGAAAAATATTTGAAAAATTTAAAAAAATATCTGAAAAATAACAATAAAATCAAGCAAAAAAACTAAAATTACAATGAAATGAAATACAAATTCATTTATTGAATTCACTTAAATTCAAAACGTCGGCAAGAATTGTTTAAAAAAAAAGATCCTGTTACCCAACTACGTTAGGAATCACACGTTAGAAGGTAAGACCTCGTTAGTCCTTAGCTCGCACAAGTTTTGACTTCTGAGGGTTGTCGTTTGTAGGGATGCGACAGCTGGTTAACGAGAAAACAGATTTTAAACAGAAACCAACCCTTTTTCAGGTTAATTTTCTGTTGGTGTGTAGTATTCCCATTAACTGATAGTTCTAGGATGCTGTGGATTTCCTTGTGCTCAATAGGATTCTGGTAAGATATTCGAAGCAGCAATGTAAGTTTTTTATGTATTTGAAATAAAGCTTTGTAGAATTTCATACGATATAAAATGTCACCACCCGAAGACGATTGTAGATACTAACAATCGAAACATCGTGAAGTAACTGGACTTGAAGTATTTAAATCTTTGATTTTTTCTTTGTTTAATTGTTCAATTTTCAATTTTTTGCCTGTTTTTTACTTCACTGTAATTTCATTCTAGGGTTTTTTTGCTCCATATAATTGTTATTTTCAGCTACTCATTTTCAATTTTCAATTATATTTGTTATTTTAGGGATTTTATCAAATCATTTTATATCGAATTATACAATGGAAGTCCAAACTGATGAAATTGGCCATGAAACATTGTCAACCACCTTGAAACATGAGCTATGTATGTTAGATAATGGATATATCATCAACATACCTTGTTTCGTGTCAAGTTGTTGCTAGTTTTTTTTCTGATTATATTTTGAAAACGCATGTCTCTTCTTTTAGGATACCTTGAAATATATAGATCAAATTCGTTAATATAAAATTCATTTTCATTCACGGACTAAACAAGTGAGATGACCTGTGGTTATATCTGAGATTTTTTGAGGTCAAAAAGATAACAAGCTCTCTATATATCTTTGTTTTCAATACAAATGAAATAAGTTAGTTTTACACAACGTTGAATGAGTGAGTCTTGCTCAATATGAAGCTGATTTATCCTGAATTGTTCGCGGCCAACAATCAAGTTACAACAGTTATCACAGAAAGAATATTAAAAAAATATAGTCATTTGATAAAATGGAGAAACGAAGCCACAATTATGGAAATAGGATATGCCGACGGAGGTAGTTCTCAGAGATCATTTCATCCTTACTTACCTTCCAACCTGAAAGAATTCATAGCTGTGGATAAATCCGATACGATGTTGGAATATGCTAAGCAACACTACATGAGACCTTCAATAAAATTTGATCAGCTTGATATAATGACGAAACAAGTTCCGAGTAAATATTTGAATAGATTTGACCATATTTTTGGGTTCTTACTTATGGATATGGTGCAGGATCCAAAGTGAGTAGAAGTATCTGTGGAACATGAGAATAAAATATTTTCTTTGTTTTTATATATTACTAGTACTATGTTGGTGTATCGCTGCTGTTTTGACAGAATCAGAATGAACGAACTTAGGCGTGCGCAGCGTTATAGAACAGTGCTTTCAAAAAATTTTTCTTCAGCGCCATCTAGTGGCGAGTTACAGAAAAATTAATAGCATAAAAACCTTCTCTATGAAAAATTACTTATACATGTCAAGTTTCATCACGATCAGTTGAGCGATGTGGAAGTTTATCACTTACCAACCAACCAACCAACAAACATCCATTGTTATATATATATATATATATATATATATATATATATATATATATATATATATATATAGAAACAGAAGTTAATATCGGACATAACACTCATGAAAGTGGCAAACCATAGACACGTGTTTCGGGCTTTTGGCCCATCATCAGTATGGTGCAGTCAAGTGTAAGGATGGGCAACACTTGGTTACCAAAAGATAGAAATATAGAAATACAAATGCACGGAGCCACCAACAGGAGCCAACCGCACATTTGTGGTTTCAGTTGATAGATCTCGTGTTCACAAGAAAACTATCAAAATCACCACGGAGGCAGCTATAGCTACCTGCGTGACATCCGGGTCCAGGAAGTTATACAAATATGAAAGTTATTGAGTGTCTTGATATAGAAACAGAAGTTAATATCGGACATAACACTCATGAAAGTGGCAAACCATAGACACGTGTTTCGGGCTTTTGGCCCATCATCAGTATGGTGCAGCCAAGTGTAAGGATGGGCAACACTTGGTTACCAAAAGATAGAAATATAGAAATACAAATGCACGGAGCCACCAACAGGAGCCAACCGCACATTTGTGGTTTCAGTTGATAGACCTCGTGTTCACAAGAAAACTATCAAAATCACCACGGAGGCAGCTATAGCTACCTGCGTGACATCCGGGTCCAGGAAATTATACGAATATGAAAGTTATTGAGTGTCTTGATATAGAAACAGAAGTTAATATCGGACATAACACTCATGAAAGTGGCAAACCATAGACACGTGTTTCGGGCTTTTGGCCCATCATCAGTATGGTGCAGCCAAGTGTAAGGATGGGCAACACTTGGTTACCAAAAGATAGAAATATAGAAATACAAATGCACGGAGCCACCAACAGGAGCCAACCGCACATTTGTGGTTTCAGTTGATAGATCTCGTGTTCACAAGAAAACTATCAAAATCACCACGGAGGCAGCTATAGCTACCTGCGTGACATCCGGGTCCAGGAAATTATACAAATATGAAGTTATTGAGTGTCTTGATATAGAAACAGAAGTTAATATCGGACATAACACTCATGAAAGTGGCAAACCATAGACACGTGTTTCGTGTTTTCTTGTGAACACGAGATCTATCAACTGAAACCACAAATGTGCGGTTGGCTCCTGTTGGTGGCTCCGTGCATTTGTATTTCTATATTTCTATCTTTTGGTAACCAAGTGTTGCCCATCCTGACACTTGGCTGCACCATACTGATGATGGGCCAAAAGCCCGAAACACGTGTCTATGGTTTGCCACTTTCATGAGTGTTATGTCCGATATTAACTTCTGTTTCTATATCAAGACACTCAATAACTTTCATATTTGTATATATATTTATATATATATATATATATATATATATATATATATATATATATATATATATATATATATATATATATATATATATATATATATATATATATATATATATATATATATATATATATATATATATATTTATTTATTTGTAACTAACGTTACTGCAGTTTTGTCGTAAAGGGACATTTTCCAACTAATACGATAAACTGAAGTGATTAACAATGTACACCTTCATGTACCTATACGAACACTATCAGTAATAACAAACGGTACCTAATGACTTTATTACCTGAATTGTGGTTACCTGTGACAATGTTTCCAACTAGCAATTTTATATTTTATAATATACTCCAGTCATTTGGTAAAAAAAAAGGGGGTTACCTGGAAAGTTTTCCGGGAGTTTTGAAAATTGGTTAATTTATAGATTTGGGTATGCTTTTTTCAAATTTCAACTTTGTCACCTCGTACACCCGCCGCTCGCGCCGCCATCTTGAAAATATGGCGTCTAAAAACGATAAGCAGTCACAGTTCGTCGCGTATTTCTGATATGAATCTCTCTTAGTGGAGTCATATGTACCAAGTCACTTGAATACTTCCCTTGAAAGTATTTATAGAAGAGAGAAAAATCCCCAAATTTTTTCGATGGTCCAGACTATCAAGGTTGCAAGTGTGGTTCGTGTCTCCAATAAGGCTATAGCTCTTTTCTAGATGAAATCCAGCAGCTTCAGGATATGCTTGAGGGCGGATCACCATATATTAGAACAATACTGCGAAGAAGGTCTGATCTGAGCATTACAGAGCATCAGAAGTTGCTGAGGTGTGTACAGTTTTCTGATTCGGAACAGTGTTCCAAGCTTCTGAGAAGCAGCCTCTGCAATTCCAGTGACATGATTGTGCCAAGACTTATTGGTGCTTATCGAAGCAGAAAGAGGAACTATCTGTTTTGACATTATCATATCCGGTTCGGATACATTTATCTTCTTAAAGAAAACCGATGCCTGGGTTTTTGTGGCATTGAAAGGAACATCCCAAAATCACTTCTAGATGCTCGATGCAACCTTCTGCTGCTGGTGAAAATGTGCATCCGTAGCCAATGTTCTGGAATCCAAATGGAAATACGAGACAACTGTGCCGTGTCAGCAGGGCAATATATTGGATTCTTCGTTATTTCCAATGGGTCAATATGGATCCCTGGGGAACACTAGCGTTGATGGTAACAGTATTCGAGAGGTATCCATCGACAGGCTTCATTCTTTCAGGAAGCTGGAGAGCCATACACGCGAATGATCTGACAGTTATTGCATCGAAGTTTGGTCAGCAAACCCTCTCTCCATTGCGTTTTTCCAAATATGAGTGACATACGATAGAAAGTTGCCTGTTTCAAGCGATATTGATGATCGCTCAAGATGTCAAAGCCTCATTCGAGAATATGGTGGTTTTCGTCTTTCTCCATGATTTTTAATATCAATAATAATAAAGCGACTGTAGTTGTTTGGAAAATTTTTCTTGTCCGTTCAGGGCGGAGGCAGATATTTCTAAAAAACGTTGGAATGTGTATCTGTATAGTGTCTCAGTTCTTTTTTCACAGACAAAATTATCGAATACGTCATTCAAAAATCTTTCTCAATGATAAAACTGCTTACGTCCGAAGGTATTAAACGTAGTATTTTCACTAACGAGTGAAATAAAAAATACACTACTTTGTGTTCAATTTTTCGCCGATTATTCCTGGCTTTTTCAGAGCTGAAATGAATATAGCACTTCAGATATGAAAATATCTTTATTGTTTGAATACTTTTAAAACTTCTGTGCAATACAATTGTGATCCACAAACTCACCCTAACTGTAACGAAGGGTTATTCTGTCAACTAAATGACGTTGTATTTCTAGTAGAAAATGTGTCGTATATACAAAAAAAAACAAAAAGAAGAAAAATCATTATGAAGAGTACAGGGTGTGCCAAGTTCGAGGTTGACCACTGAGATCTCGGAAACCGTTAAAGATGCAGGGTCAGGTAACTCAAGGAAAAGTTGCGTAATTTGGTACTATTTAAAATGATGTTTCAAAATCTGGAAAATTCCAAATATTTCCGGATGTGTATGATCATCATTTGGCTTGGCTTTAACTACCAACGATTACTACCGGTAATATTTCCATAAGATGTCGGAATTTTCAAAACTCCACCCAGAAATACCTCCAATAATTTCGATAAAAATATACCGATGAGCTAAAATGATATGCTGAAGATGAAACTTATATCTCGAAACAGCTCCTCGAAATATTTTCAGGAATCTCATTGGCGTCTCTTACAAATTGATTTAAAATATTTCCGAAACTTCACGTCAAATTTTCTTTTGCAACTCTGAATTTATTGTAACAAGCTCAATTGTATGCTACTATACAGGGTAATTCAAATTCGACCCCCACCATTGGGATCTCCTATACTACAGGAGATACGTCGAAGCCTAAATTGGGGTAAAAATTTTTTTGTACTTGAAAAAATACCGTTTTGAAACTTGGAAAATTCCGAGTATTTCCGGAAATAACCGGTAAAAACTGAATATGGGAATTTTCGTGTTTTTGAAAACATAGCTCAAAACCAAAAAGATTCACTACGCGACGTTTCGTCTTCTGTCAATCATCATCAACTTTTTTTTCTATTATGGGCGCCATATTGTATATTTGTACAGAAAATTGTGTTATTGATTCTGATTTCATTGATGTATAACTTGTTATGATTTGCTCTTCTGAAACCACAGGTATTAAATGAAAACAACTTCATCTCAGATGGTCATGACTACTTCGAAAAATTTTGTTAAATGCATTTAGATACATTTCAGCCGAAATTTCCTCATTCTCAAATGTAGAAAAACAAGATAGGTATATTGGAACTTCATTATTAATTTGATAGGAAAAGTACGAAAATATCACAAATTCATTTTGAATCATTTCTCGAAAGATAACAGCAGGATAGAAAATTATTTGCATTCTTTGACAAATATTTGGCTGAGTACTGTGCGTTTCAGAAGCTAAGAATAAAGTATGGAAGCAGAATGGAACAAAATACTAGAAATAGTTAATTAGCTGAGGTAAAATGATTGTTCTTTCGATATTCGAAGTAAAAGTATAATTTTTTTTGGTACTTTTTTTGGAAGGAATTCAAAGAAGTGGTTTGAAATATTATAAGATACATATTTCATAAAAATTAGATCCAGGTGATTCTGAAAGAGGAATGGAATTTTGTAGCTGGCTCTCGAATAGGATAGACCCCATAAACTTCTTGAAAAAACATTATTTGGACCGACGAAAGTACTTTTTCGATCTGTGTTATTTTTGAGGTTTGGATACTTTATAGTGTGACACTTTGAAGAACAGAATCTATGGAGAGTAAGAATATAACACAGTCGGTGAACTTTGACAAAATATCATCACGCAATTCAGGTCAATCAGAAGAAGGGATATTGTTAGGGCTGTTTTCAATTTGAGAAGACGAGCTCGCTTACGTATTTGAGCGGAAGGCCATCATTTCAAAAACTTGTTGTTATACTTTTTGTGCATTTTTAACTAGCTCATTATTTCATTTTTGGTTTTTAAAACGCACTGTACTCGGCTAAGTGTCCAAAATAGCGAATAATGTTCTATCTGGTGGTTTCAGAAGTGCAAATCATAACATATTATACATCAATGAAATCAGAATGAGAAGCACTATTCTTCAATATAAAGGAACAGTATGGCGCCCTCAATAGAAACAAGTTGAAGATGATTGCCAGAAGACGAAACGTCGGATAGTAACTGAACATGAAAACATCCAGCTGAAAATAAGTGTCAACAAAAATGTGTTTTCGGTTTTGAGCTATATTGTCAAACAACGGTAGAAAAAATAAAAACAAAAATTCCGATTTTCAGTTTTTTTTTTATATTTCCGAAAATACTCAAAATTTGTCAAGTTCCAAAACAGTATTTTATTGAGCACAAAAATCTCAACTTTGCCCCAATTTGAGCTTCGACGTATCCCCTGTAGTTTAGGAGATCCAAATGGTGGGGGTCGATTTGAATTACCCAAACGAGAGTTAAAATATTTTTCTTCTCTGGTCTTCATGGAGAGGTTCCTCGTTCAAAGCAATTTTTGCCATATAATGTATTGAAATTATTTCTAATTCATATAAAAAAATCAATTCCTCTGCACAAACAAACTAAATCGGAATAGTTGAACATCAATTCATTTTTTGGTTCTATTCTAGACAAGCTTTTCACAATATGTACAGAATGCTCAAACCAGGAGGCTCTATATTCCAAACGTTTTTCGAGTATACTCCTGTTGATGATTCAGTTGAAAAGTTGACAAAAGATCCAGAATGGAACAAATATGGAGTGGAAAATTTGTTATCGCCATATTACTACAGTCCCAATCCCCGACGAGAATGGGAAAGAGATTTGGACGAATCAGACTTTCAAAATTATGATTTATTTGAATATATCGATTCTTACGATTTTCTCGATGGCAACGAGTTCGACAGTAAGTATAACTCTTTTTTAGTAACACACGACAGAAATTTCGAATTCATGACGAGATTGATTTCCAGCCTAGGAACTTCATAGTATGATGCAAATGTTGAATAAATTCGATATTTGAAAAATTGGTCTCTTCTGAGGAAAATACAAAATCAAGTCAACTTTCATTTTTGATAGCCCATCTGATGATATACAGGGTGTAACTAAATAAGTGTAAAACATCTACGGAGGTGATTCCTCATCGAAAAAAAGAAAGGATCTTTTATATAAAGATATTTCATTGGAGCATCCCTTGTTAAGATACATGCCCTTGAAGGGGGTACATAAAATTTGTATAACAATTTTTTTCACAAGCACTAAAGAAGTTACAATATTGAAATCAACCTGACGTTTTGTACTACCAAAAAGACACTTGGCCAGTAATTTATTTGGTTCACCCCATGGTTGTAAGGGGTGGAAAACGCAACCCCTAAAATTTATTTTCAATGTAACTTTTATGTACCTCCTTTAAGGGGCTGTATCTTAACAAGGGATGCTCCAATGAAGTTTTACTTCATTGGAGTGTAACACTTATTCAGTTACATACATTCAAGAGGTCTACTGATCGTTTATCCAACAGTATAATTAATCCAGTATGTTTTGCTACAGGGTCAATCAAAATTATGTATTTAGAAGAATAAAATTACAATAAATACTTATTCGTTGAACTGAACTAAGTATACTAAGAACCACCTCTGAGAATACAACATCATAGTGTGTTCTATTGTTTTCATTATATCGGAAAAAATGCATTGATTGACGAAAGTTCCATACTCTACTTGGAAAATGGAATATGGAATATTTCAAATCACTTATAGTCTGACAAAGAGACTCACAGAAACTGAACGAATCAAAATTTAAATTATGATTGGTTGTGGAGAAGAAGTAAGGAATCAGGCAGAAGTTCGTGATTTATTCAATGCTGAATACCCAAAACAAGCACCCATTTCTCAATCAACAATCAGTAAAATTAAGAGAAAGTTTCGAGAAACGGGTCTTGTTGAAGCGCCGCCCAAAAGTAATAGAAAATCAATTTCAGAAGCCAAAAACCTTATTGTGATACTTGCATTACCAAAAAACCCCTATACCAGCACGAAGCAAGTCGCACTGGGTAGAAAATTACACTAATCGAGTGTTTATAGAGTGTTGAAAAAAGAAAAGTGTCATCCGTATAAAGTTCATCTGGTCCAAGAACTGTTAGAAGATGACTTTGACAATAGAATCAATTCTGCGAAATCATGATTTCAGATGAAGCTACTATTATGCTTAACGGTCAGGTAAACCGTCAGATATATCGATACTGGGCAAGACAAAATACACATTGAATTGAAGAGCATTGCACACAATATCCACAAAAAGTGAATGTTTGGGCCGGAATTTTGAACAACCATTCAATTCTTGAAGAAAGCGTAAGTGGTGGTCGGTATCTACACTTTCTTCGGGGTTATCTGATGCCATAACTGAATCAGCCATTTCCAAACAGAAATGATTCGTGGTTCCAGCAAGATGGGGCACTCCACATTATGTCGTTGATGTAGAACCTACCTGAATACTGTTTTCCGAGGTACGTGGATATGAAGAAGAGGACCGATCGAATGGCCACCTAGGTCTCCGGATGTGGCACCGTTAGACTTTTTTCATGTGGATTCTCAAAGAGCAAAGTTTACGAAAAAAAAGGAACGTATCAGAATGGAGATTGCACAAATAACCCTGGCGGAGTTTTCGAAAACGTTAGAAAGGAATTCACTGTCCGGTTCTCTCATTGCATCATCGCTCATGTTCATCAGTTTGAACATTTATTTTGATTTTATTGTATTTATTGAAAAAACATCTGGTTCACGTTATACATATGAATATTATAATAATTATATACAATTAGTAGAACCTTTGTATGAGGTGCCACATGACGCCTGTTTGCATTCAAAAAAATTTTCGATTACGCCATTACGCCAACACCGGTGACGAAACGTCTCTCATAATGTATATCATGAGATGGGCCGTCGAAAATTGAAGTTGACGCCAATTTTAAATATCAAATTTATTCCACACATTTGCATCCTGCTGCATATTTCAAGCCAAATAAATTTGACAGACAGACAGTTCAATTGATCATAAAATCATTAATTCACATCGAATTGACAGGTCATAAAAATTAAAAATTCCATTGAAAAGTAACGATGCAATAGTAATAATATGTCATACAGGACAACAGAGGAGTGTAAGTTAAATGTTAATTAAAATGAATTTTCACAGTATAAAAAAGAATTTATCAGTTCGTCTCAGTCCATATTGCATAGACAGAAAAACCCCTGAATGTTATAACATAAGCCAACAGCATATGAAGGAATAACATCAGTGGAAAATCCTGCACTGACACCTGGCGGATATAATCTAACGCCCCTCTTGCTATTAGCCAGGGGAGTAGTTGTTTTCTGATAGGTGTCAGTCCGTTAAGCTACAATGTAGGAAGTTGAGACTGGCCTGAACGAATTGTTCTTTCAGATGATTTGTTCTAAAATGCATTCATGATCAAAAACGACTTGAGACTATTTTTAAATCTGTTTAAAAATCTGTTTAAAATCTGTTTTTTCGTTAATCAGCTGTCGCCCCCTTACGAACGTCAACTCTCAGAAGTTGAGAAACTTGTGCGAGCTAAGGACTAACGAGGTCTTACCTTTTAACGTGTGATTCCTAACACGGTCTGGCCAGACTTGTTATATTTTTCAAAATTTTGGGTAAAATGTTGAAGTACTGCATACCAGCGTAGTATGGTGATTTTTCATAACTTGAGTATCTCACCTTTTGCAATCTGAATTGAATTTTTTGTCTTGTTAGGTAACCTTGAATGTCGCTATCAAGTCCAAAGATATTTTCATTCTCGTAAATATATGTTAATAGTTTATAGAAATAAATACCTGTGAAAGTAAATAATTGCTCTGTTCTGAACACCTCTCGGTAGGACTCACGATTGTCTAGCCTGAATATAGCACGAATTATTTTTTTTGTGTCCGAAAAACTCTGTTACTGGAATTTGCTAGCCCATATACTGAGATGTTGTAACAAGTGGCCGAAAAGAGGAGGACATAGTAGATTGCGATTAGCCTTTCTTCTTTCAGGCATCTTTCCAGGTTGTTAAGTAATGTTTATTCAGTTCAGAGCAAATGCTGTTAATGCATTCGTCCCAGCTGAGAGTTTCATCTAGGACCGTGCCCAAAAAATTAGATGTAGGCGTACATAGTTACAATTACCACCAGTGGTGGTACCGCAGGTGGTGCTAAAATAGTGTGAAATACAATAATTTTGAGGGTGACAGATGATAGGTAGCAAACAACATGACACCAGAGTCAATGAATTAAATTTTTCATGATATTCTACAACTCGAACAATTTTGGCTAGAGATGTGTACGAATCTGATATTCTCTATTGTGAGATTTTCACGGAACAATTCGCAACGCCGCATTATTATACAATATATTATTTAGAAGTGTACGAAACACAAGTCAATGAAGTACTTATGTACGAAGTTTGTTCAAAAAATAAGGTGAATGTTCAAATTTCGCGGCCTATGTACATTCAATTGGTGACTTTTATTTTTTTATGTTGGTACACCCGTCTCGAACATATATCCGCAGCTTCAGCTGTTTAGCATGTTCAGTTTGTTGGTGAGAGGCATTAAAGGTAGAACTGTTTTGCGTGTTCAGCGATTTTATGCTATCGACAGAAATGGATGAAAGAATTTGCATCAAATTTTGTTTAAAGAATTGATTTGAGTGCTCAAAAACACTGGAAATATTGACAGTGACATACGGTGATTGTACTCTGAGTCAAAATGATTTTCACAAGAGGTACAAACCGTCGCATGAGCATCGCTCAAGACTTGTTGAATGACATCAACGGCGATCCAGATTTGCTTTTAAGGATAATTGCTTGTGACAAATCATGAATATATGGTTATGACATCGAAACCAGAGTTCAATCTTCTCAAGGAAAGAGCCAAGACCAAAAAGGCACGCCAAGTTCGATCAAATTTCAAGGTTTTGCTCTCTGTTTTCTTTGATTTCCGTGGCGTGGATGATAATGATCCTACTCACTCGTCATTGTTTGTTCCTAATTTCTTAGCCAAAAACAACAACGACTCAGCCACCGTATTCACCAGATTTGGCCCCTGCGACTTTTTTCTGTTACCAAGATTGAAGAGACCCATAAAAGTAGTCTGGTCGTCGTGATGATAGCCAGAAAATCAATAGTTTTCCGTTGGATATTTGCCAGATCCTTCTATGTAGGGACATTGATAGACGTGAATGTTCCTAATTACATTTCGATATATTTGTATCTCTCCACGATAGAGTTATCAGACTGATTTGATTTCTGTTCATTGATATATTTATGTGTGAACTTCTTCAATTGTTGATATGAATATAAACATCAATCATGCTGGTGTTTACGTTCAAATATTTCATGTTCTCAATCATATATTTATATTTACATTGAATCGTGGATTTTTATAAATAGATAGACAGAAAGATTTCATTGATCCTTTTTGCTACATAGTGTGTAGATATGATGTGTCATAATTGTAGTTAAGTTATGAACATGAACATGATTGTACATTCATTCGAATGCCGGCAAAGTTAGGGAATTTTTCATATTTGGCCTGATGATGTTTTCGTATTATGATCATATCTTTTCTTCTTATTCTTCTTAGTTATGCATCTCTGTTGGAGAAATTCTTTATAATGTTAGATAATCACTTATCCATATTTATTTCCATAGTCTCTCATTTATGTTATATTAATAACATTACTATAGACATCATTCAACATCTTCTTTTTTTCAGATGTATTTCTATCGTTTTGTATGTTTTTACCGAACATTCCCTATCACAAACAAGAAAGCTTCAAGAAGGTATACAGGGCATTAACAAGAAAGGACAAAACTATGAGTTTCAGAGTTGTTGATGGAAAAGAAATCATTTCATTGAATTACAAAGTATTCGTTGTTTCGGCATCTAAAGTTTAACATTTGTATTTTCGCATTGAAAATTATATGATGCCAACATTAACTTTACTAATAGCCTGGGATTTCTCATTATTATCAACAGTACCTCAATAAAACGCATTTTTCGTTTGGGTTGATTTATAACCTGTCCCTAATATGTTTTTACAAACGTTTTAAGATAACGGAATGACTTCAATTCGATATCCTTTACAAGTTAAAAATATATTATCTATTTTGAACCATTGAGAGGGCACGTATACTGGGGATTCTACAAAACATTTCAAGCCAATTCGTTACAGGGACCACAAGTATTCGATCCCTTTTTTTGGAGAAATTCAATGAAATGCTTGTGTCTTTATTGTGGACGAGGAATTATGGAAACACCTGAAAGTTGAGTGATATTCTGTGATGAAAGGGTATTTTGATGTTTTTTGTCGGTATTTAAGGTTGATTGTCAACGCCTGTCACATTAATTTGAAACTGATAATGAAGTGAAAACATGAATAGTCAGTTAAGAGTTATTGGAATTTATTGCTACTGTAGGTAAATACTTCAGCTGACATCTTGAATGATTTTGGATACAAAATCAGCAAAAAAAATTTATAGAATACCATCCCAACTAGTAAACTAAAATTTTATAATAGTTGCGAAAAAGTTCCAGAGAAACAAATTATAAAACTGTATTTCTCCCAGAAATGTTGTCAATGTGTTTATGAAATAGCTATAAGTAGAAATAGAAATAGAAATAGTTTTATTCATCACTGAAATTTTCACACATACATAATTACAAGACTAAATATGTGAGAAAACTTATTGGACTAGTCAAAAGTAAAACGCTAAAAGCAAAACAAAAATGTTTGATCTTGAACAAACTTGAAAGAGAAGAGTACATGTATAAAATAAACTAAGTATAAGCACTAAAAGCAAGAAATTCATCCATACTGTAGAAGCAGTTGTTCAATAGATCTGGATTCGAAGTACCGTTCTTAGGTAAAAAATTGATAAACATAGTTTTCTTTATATTGCAGACAAGGTCATTGTCGCTACAGTATTTACTGAATTCATCACATGCATAATTACCCAAGTTTACCAGACTTCCCAAGGTTTTATGGGCTAAGAGTATATTTGTATCATCAGCATAAAGTATCATTCTATTTGGTGTGGTACAGGTATCGTAGATGTCATTTGAAAATATAAAAAGAGTTGGTCCCAATATAGACCCCTGGGGCACTCCTAACTCAGCACTCTTACAGTCAGATTTGCTATTATTTATTACTGTCACTTGAGAACGATTTGTCAAATATGATACTATCCAATCATGTGGTATACCACGAATTCCTATACAAAATTAGAGAAAACCAAGAAAGTACTTGATAAAAATAGCTGCGTCAACTCAAGCGAAACATAAGTGGTGAAGTAAAGTTTTTCATTTTTGGTAACCAGTTGTTGTCCATCTTTGCAATTGGCTGCACCGCGGTGATGAGGCCAATAGCCAGAAACACGTGTCCGCGGTTTGCCTCCATTTTTTGAGTGTTCTGTCTACAAATTTTTCCTTTTGATTTATATATATATATATATATATATATATATATTTGTTGTTTTATTTATTTTTAATATTTTAAAAATATTTCTTTTCCTATAATGTTAAGAACACCTACAGGTTAAGTGGAAGACCATCTGTGAGCATATCTATGCTCATGATGAACTTCGCCTTTACAGCGCGCATCTGTATCTGCTGCTGAATAAAGATTATTATTTTTAGTATAAAATAGTTGGGAAGTTATCATTAAAGTTGAAATATGGTTATAAAAACAAAATTGTGTTCGAAAGCATTCCAATAAAATTATTTCATCAAAGCTACAGGAAGCAGTCATAACATAGTTTTATATAGATCATACAAACCTCGCGGAAAAGTGCTATAAAACTACTACAAAACAGTTTACTCTCATAGGAAAATATGTTTTATTAATTGGTTGAAAAGACTTTCCTGTGATAATTTCGGGACTATTTCATAACGGTTATTTTAAGTTCATTTCATAAACGTTTCAATTACACTTTCATTGCCTACAACTTTATTGCGATCATGACTTGTCTGATATACTCAATTAGTATTTTGGAAGTAATTATGAAATACCAACAAAATGAAACTGTTGCAGCACCATGAAATTATAAAACAATTTTGCTGGTTGGAATTCCATTTCAACTTTCAAATAAGTGACGCCATATTTCTGCAATGACTCATGTCTATATCAATTTCAATGTTATATTTTGATGTTCTGAAACGTGTTCGACCAACCTGAATTTTTTCCCATCTAATTCCCATCATTTCCCATCATTCAACACTCGTCTTTTTTCTCATCGAGGCAACAAGGACATATCCTATTTAAATCACTATTATTTCAAAAGAGTGTTCACTGCCCGTGCTAGGAATCGCACGACGAAAGGTAAGACCTCGTTTATCCCTAACTCGTACAAGTTTCGACTTCTGAAGGTTATCGTTCATAAGGGTGCGACAGCTGTTGAGGAAAAACATATTTCAACAGATTTCTTTTCTGAAACAATAGGAAATTTCCATTTCGCCAAATTATCACATCACTCAATCTGATTTTATGATTTTTCCCTGTTCCCAAAAGATTCAGCGTTCGACGAAAATGGTATTGACAGAAAATATAAGTGTTGATTTCAATGACATCGGTTGTTCCATAAGATCGTTCTTGAAGATAATAATAATAATAAGATACCTTTATTCATCATATTCAGTGGTTTACAAATGTATGTTTAACAAGTATGATGAATGGGTGGGGTTCAGCTATTGAAGCTGCTTTTTTAAACCCGACCTTGGACGTACACACTCAATCTATTAGATCACAAAAACCTTCAATATACCATATAAACGTGGTTCACAAATGTTTTCATATTTTGATTGATAGTCTTGTTCCTTTTTTCTCAATTTGAAATAATGAAATTCATGCATACGTATAGATTATTATTCAAATCAATGATTGACGTGGTCATAGTTGAAGTATTTTCTTCACAGTTTTAGCCCTCTTCGCAGAAAATTTTCAGCTCAACTACAGAAACTCCGACCGTAAATTCTCCACTTTCTTTGGGCTCGTAATTGGTTTTTGTTTAATTTCCGGCGATATTTCCTAAAGAGGTATTTCCTTCAGCATTCCAAGATCTCCAATGAAACAGAATCGTGAATATTCCACTACTTGCCAGTCGAAATTTCTTCGAAACCAGGAGAGGGTTTATTTAAAAACAACATTCATTATCGAAGCTTGGTGTTGGGGCAATTATATCACTAATTAAATCAATTAATTAGTCCAAAATGGAAGGCTATCCAATTTGAACAGCAAATAATTAAACATGCCACGTGAAACTGGCGAATGAAAATTTAGTAATGAACTGGGAAACTGTAGTTGGCTCTGCACCAAACATTTAAAACAAACGAGGTGCGAGGCAGCAGAAATGGTTTCCAGGGCGAATTTCTGATGCGACGCTTCACTAGAAGATGCGGTTCACTATGGAAGATGTCAATAGGAATTATTGAGGTAGTAAAAGCTTGAGAGACGCGTATCCATATGAGTCACTTCACCGTTATGGAATTGGACGAGGCTAGTGTTGCCATCAAGACAATTTTTTTTCTGTCTCACCTTTTTTTGTCTTAAACGGAACAAGAAATATTTTTCCCCTGCAGAATCGTCTCTAGAGAAGATAGGAGATTGAGTGATGTCAGCCAGGTAAAGACAAGACAAGTCCCCTTTCGGGTACGGTACGACCAATCAGTCTTACATCCTTTCTGTTGAAAGGACTTGAAAGGATTCTGAACGGACACATCAGGGGGGCTGCTTTACATGCAGTATGCATATCAAGCCGGCTGATTCACAGATTTCGCATTAAACAACCTCGTAGCGAAAATTTCCTCATCCCTCGTCAACAAGGAGATTGCGGTTACTGTAATTCTAGCTACCTAAATCTACAGGATCATTCCTGGCTGTAAAAGGCATAGAATCGACCATAACTGGCTGGATCACTTATGTAGCAATTGCCTGGTGGCCGAAGGCATTACAGAAGAAGACTCTCTAGCTCACAGAGACAGTCTTGTCTGGCCATCTGTGGCCACTAGCACTCCGTCAACGGTCATGAAGATTAATTCAGAACCACCTCCTCTCCACATTTTTATGTAGAGAGAAGCTAGTTCATGGCCAATTGCACATATCAATCTGATGAACAGTACAATAGACAGCTGATTGAGACTGGAAGTCACAGACATTCTGGAAATGACTTCTGACATTATGCCTCCAACTGTCAACTACGAACTGCCTTATACAGTACGTTGAGAGCTCTTGGCACCTACGGAGCAACGTCTTAATTGATAGCAAATTGTCAAAAACGACTTTCTTCAATGGAAAGGCTCAACAAATTGCCTCTGGTCTCGATTCCTGGCCATACTGGCCTGAAAGGTAATAAGGCTGCTGACCCCTTGCATTGGAGGGTGCTGTAAGCAGCTTCCTCGAACCAAAACCTGTCATTGACATCGCCCCTCTCTGGATGAGGGGACACGAAAAGTCGAGAGAAAAGTACAAGCATAGAAATTTTCTCAATTGATCATATACAGCTCGCAAAGAGCAATTTCAGTTATATTCTCCATACCAAATGAAAAATTATGACCCTTCCTTCAATTTTCTAGAATTCTTGTACGTATCTTTGTTCTAGAAGAATGATCAAGTATCCAGAATGGTTTCAGTAGCAAGTTTTTGATATGCAGTATATGTAGGACGTAATAAGCTGATATTACGCGCATCCGAAATTAGACGTTTCGGATGCGCTTCACCCAGAGAAGCCCTGGCGAACATTCGAACGATGTTATACTCCACACATAATGGCATCAATAAGTCATTTCAAACGAATAAAAAATTTCGATAATATCTCACACACACTTTGTTTTATTTAAATTCAAAGATAGAAAGTGTCACATGAAAGACCACATTCATTAACATTTAATGATACCGCATATCAGTTTCCTCTCTAAATTGTTCTGTGCAAATCTCATACAAAAGACACTGTTTCCAATGAAAAATTATTCCACAAAACAGAGACTGCGTTTCAATGTCTGGCATTTTAGTACTCTAGTCCACAAAATTAGCTAGGGTTATACCAATTCACGTGTTAAGAATCACACGTTAGAAGGTAAAACCTCGTTAGTCCTTACCTCGCACAAATTTCGAGTTCGGTTGTCGTTCATAGGGGTACGAAAACTGGTTAACGAAAAAACATATATAATAAAAAAATCACATCAAATTTCAGTTTTTGTAGTTGAAACTATTAGGACATGTGTCAATGTAATGGAGTTGAAAATAGCTTCCTTGAGTTTTAGCATATTTGTAAAAGGCACTACGTAATTGATCACAATCGTGTAATATCCCCATACAAACCTCATTTATCGTCTTGCAACTTTTATTTTCAGAAACGTTATTGAGGAAATATTCACGAAAGATTGTGGCTCTCCCGTGTGAACTTCTCAAGGAGAAATAAAATGTTATTGGCCAATTTCGTGAGTATTATTGCTAGTGGGACCAGGTACACGTCCCGATAGACACAAAGAACTTATAAAATTGGTGTACCTATTGCTATCTATCGACAGGCAATAAAGTCGGGCGATAGGGGGACGAAGTGAATTTGTTCGGAAAAGTTTGGTCCAACGTTGCTTGGAAAGGGTTTACACTGAACATTTATGACTGATTCAAAGAATGATTTGTTTTTGTTGTGGATGTACTCTTGTTTCCATGAGAAAATTGTTCTATTGACAGAGACCCCAATCACTTCATATATGTCACTTACGGTGATGAAATTAATTTTCTCTCAATGCTTCAGCTTCACGAAAAATTTTCTCGATGTAAAAGTCCCTTTTAGCAAGAAGTATCTTGAATAGAAATACTTACTGAGAAAATCCGTGTTTCGATTGAATTTCGAATCTCGCCAGCTGGAACTGCATAATGAATAGTTGCAGACAATGTAGCAAATGATAAGAAACAAATAATCATATGTTTAAAATTAGTATATGCGGTAGCAATTCAAAGCCCATTTCATGGGATTACGTCAAAGTTTCCATTGAATTGTGACATTGTGCATTGTCTTGATGGAGCAGCACTTTTTTTTCAACTGTGGTCGTTTTCCGCAATTTCGGCCTTCAAACCTCACAATATTGCTGTATAATATTCACTGTTGGTTGTATTTCTCTTCTCAAGATAGTCGATGACTATTACACCACGCACATCCCAAAATATCAAGGCCATAACCTTTCCAGCCGATTGTTGTGCATTTAAACGCTTTGGATGAGGTTCACAAGTTGCTCTCCACTCAGATGAAGATCGTTTTGATTCAGGAGAGAAGTAATTGATCGATGTTTGATCCATTGTCACATATTGAACTGAAAATTCCGATTTGTTATAATTTAACATGTTCAGATCTATCGAGACTTTCTTGTTTTTGGTCAACAGTGAGCTCGCGCGGCACCCACTTTGAACAGGGCTTTCTCATAGTCAAATGTTCATGCAATATGTTTTCTGGTGTTACTGACTCATTACGACGTCCACTGCATTATCGGTGTCTCTACAACCACGTTTGAAGTCAACAAATCTATGTTTGTCTGTTATTTCTGCTAGAGTGGAATCCTTATAACACTTTTCAAACCTTTGCTCTATTTGCAAGAAAGTCAGCAATCTCATTGCCTTCCAGGCCAGTAAGGCCAGGAATCCAGACCAGAGACAATCTGTTAAGTCTTCCTATCGAGGAGAGTCGTTTTTGTAAATCTGCTACCAATTTAGACGTTGCCTTTTAAGAGCAACGCTTGAAATACAGTCGCATAGGTTCCTAGGCAGGTTGATATCTCTGTCCTGGGTCTGCGACTAAAAACAACTGCACCAGAACTGGAAAGTGTTTTTGATTCATCTGTGAACCAACAACTATCTGCTCTTATTATTTCCTTCCCTCGAGGATCCAGTCCTCTCTGCTCGGGAACAGTACTTTATAAGTCAGTTTGTAGTTGACAGTTGAAGGCATGAAGTCAGTGGTCATTTCCAGAATGCTGTGACTTCCAGTGTCAACCAAAACTCTGTTGCACTCTGCATTAGATTGATTTGTGCAATTGGCAATGTGCACAAGTCTGTATGCAGTCCATCTAGCTTCTCTCTACAGGAAAATGTGGAGAGGAGGTAGATCTGGAAGGATCTCCATGGCCGCTGACGGTGTGGTACTGATGGCCAGACAAGCCTGTCTCTGTAAGCCAGAGAACTTCGCCTGGGCCATTTTCTGTAAAGCCTTCGGCCACCAGGCAATTGCACCATGAGTAATCATTGGTCTGACAATCATCACATAGATCCAATGGATTTATTTAGGACCTAAACCCCAAGTTTTACTACAAATCTTCTGACATGTCCATAGGGACAGTCTGGCTTCGTGTAAAACTTTTTCCAAGTGAGCGTTCCAGGTAAGTTTTTATCAAGAACAATGCCAAGATATTTCACTTCCGTTCCAAACGGAATGACCTCACCAATGAGTGAAAATGGCCTTAGATCGTCCAATTTTCTCCTCCTGGTGAAGGGAATTATAACAGTTTCACTGGGGATGACAGACATCTGCTCCCTCAGGTACCCACTGTGAACAACGCCCATCGAGCAAGCTACCATTCCCGACGTGGACCTTGCCAAGATGACAAGGTCATCTACATAAGCTTGCAGATATACTTTTCTTCTATCGAGGACATCAAGCAGACTATCCATCAAGAGCGACCACAGAAGGAAAGATAGTATCCCAGCTTGAGGGCAGTGTCTGATGACCCTAAACCTGATGGCCTAGCCTTGAAGAATCGTAGTTGCAGTTTTCAAAGGTAAGTACCAACTGAAAAAGCGGTGATTGCAATAAAACTAGTGCCATCTATGTGTTGAGCCCGAGAATTTTCAGCTCATGTAGTATTAACAACGCAATAAGTATGAAATGAATTAATACTTCATGCACTGATATTTGATGCTAAGAGCTGTTTCGACCCACTAATCCATCTTCTGGGCAAGTTGTAAAATAATCTAGGTATATGAGAGAGGTATCAAGGAGTATTTGGGAAATTACATTATTGGAGAATCATAAATATCTACCTGATCATTTAGAACAAAATTGTTTCCATTAACAAGATATTTTTGATTTCTGTAAATTCCAATATATTTTATTTCAGAATTTTTGGTTGGATATGTAGAATTTCAGGATTTTGTGTGAAATTGTGACTGTTTCCTATGATATGATTAGCGTAGTTGAGATCTCGTTTATTCAATCTGTAACTTCTCAAATGCTCCTCGAAATGAATGGTTTTCCATTCGTGACTGATTTTCATTGATTTAAAAAAGATTTTTAAGGATAGCCAAGTTATAAACAGGTCAATCAATGTCTGCCTACAGAGTGAGAAGTTCTCAACAAATCAATTTTTGAAATTGATTCGAATTGAACTGATGAGCTGATTGACCATCAAATAAGAAAGAAATTATTTGATATTTTTGAATGCATATTCGAACGTTCATAGTAGAGATGTAGAAAAATTCTCAGACCGAAAAATTTTCACGATATATTGTGAGAAGAGTAATGTCGATAATTTTGAGAAAATAGGATATCTATTGTGAAATATCCGTTAGAAAAATTGAAAAATGTGCTTCTCCATTGAACAGCTTTCGTCTAACTATGAACACCATACTCAGAATCCTTGTTGAGTTGAGGATTAGCGAGGTCTTCCATTTCAACATGAGATTACTAGTATAGGTCAGACGATTCGTAGTGAAAAAAAAACTTACAGCTGGAATCGAACCAATGTTAACATAGTACTGCATGAGTAGGACACCCACACTAACCGACAGGCTACCATTTGAAACATTATCTAGAATTTATGTTATCAACTTTGTGTTCAAAATCCCAATTATTTCATTATGATTAAACAAAGAATTTGGAGAAAGCATTAAACCTGATGTATTAAAAAATGGAATTACTGTTTTAAAGTCATTATTTCTCAGCCAAATTATCATTAGCTTGATGATATTTCATGGAATCAGTAATTTTGTTAAGGTCTCTGGTATTTCCCTTTTCCTGTCGTAAATTACAGATGTAGATTTGCTTCACAATTCTAAAAAGTGATATTCTGTATATTATTACGGGTGAGTTTCAGATTTTATGTATAGTTAACAAGTTATTCAATATTTCACTTGAATTGATGAAAATAATTTTTTCACGTAGTAATGACATAAAAAGAAAAAGCATTACTCTCAAAGCTATTTTTCGGTTTTTGTGACCGTGGTCTGCTGGTTTTTATGCCTGATGTTTATTCTACTGAGTTAACGGTCGGAGTTGTCGAGTTGGTACTGGAGTTGTTTACATTGTTCCTAACTGACAAACTACAACGCTGGTATTTGACTCCGGTTTTATATTATTATTGGTCAGCGTCGCTTGGTTTCTCTCAATTGGATTACTAGACTTAGTTTGTGTACAATTAAGGACAGGTAGCCAGATTTTATTAATGCTGCCTCTTCTTTTCTATTGAAATTATTCCTATATTTTTTAATTCGCTATTGCTTCTCTGAATATTCTACTATAGTTATTTCGAGTTTCATCGGGTATTACTATATCTTCAAATGAGATATGATGTGGGTGCTTCTTTTTTGAGATTATGTTCGGCTACAGCTGATTTGTCGGTTTCTCCGCAGCGACAATTTCTCTTGTGTTCAGAGAGACGGTAGCCTTTTCTTCTTTCAGTGGTTCCAGTGTAGACCGATACGCAGCTACAAGGAATTTGGTTCTCTGGGGCCTCATCTGACCTTACACTTTCTCTGATAGTTTTCGTTGGCCTGAATATTAGTTAAATGTCGTATTCCTCTTAGATTATCCCGATTCATTCTACAGTGAGTTTCAAAAAGTAATACAAATCTGTAAGTTTACGATCACTTTGATCATAGTGTTACTTCAACAAACATTGATATAGTAGTTTGAATGATAAAGTGGACTGAATTTTGCATATAAATATTATTATATTAATATGGGGGAGGCGCCTAAGGTATATATGAGATACCAATACTATTTATGAGGCTAGAATCATAATAAAACATTCTTTTTGTTATGTCACGTAGGTGGCTGTGATTTCAAATCTGAATATCATTTTCAAATTTGAACAATTTTTTCAAATGAACTTTTTCAATAATATCGAAAATAAGGGTAGTTTACTCATGATCAAAATTTCTATTTTGATTCAGTTTGTATCTCAAA
The DNA here is from genome assembly GCF_025532065.1 of Leptinotarsa decemlineata. Taxonomy (NCBI): domain Eukaryota; kingdom Metazoa; phylum Arthropoda; class Insecta; order Coleoptera; family Chrysomelidae; genus Leptinotarsa; species Leptinotarsa decemlineata. The sequence goes on from NW_027412747.1 coordinate 19,825,188, forward strand.
CATTCGTTATGGAATCGAATCAGATTTCGTTCTCAGGATTCCTACACAGAAGAGTAAATAAAAGAAGTGAAATTTCACTCACATGGAACACTCTCATCCTCACTGGTAGACATCCGATATTTCGCCATAAGACACTTGCCTTATCAGCTCTTTAGTGTCAGTCTGGAAAACAATCTAAGAAAAACACACAAATCATTCATGAAATTACGATTTTATGTCACGCAATGAGTTTGATCTACTCGTTTCATCGATGACATCGTAATGACATTCATTCGCTCATTTGAATATATCCCAGCCAAAGGAATCTTGTTTAAACTGAAAGGGTTATATTTTTTGGCTTTCTACTACTCTATTTCGATACAAAACAATGTGGGAATCTTCGAAAGAAAGGTCGGTAGCATCCTGATAATCCTAACCTTATTTTACGAGCGTACATGTGAGTTGGTGTCACAATGTGATCATGCCGATTTCTTTGTGGATTATGTTACGTGATTCCGAAGACTTGGATTCTATTTAAGGCGGATGCAGAAGTTCCTGAAGATGAATCATAAATCTCATTTGAGTAATGCCGTTTCGTTATTTATACATGAATCACGAAACTTTTTTTACAATCATCATGTGTTTCTGATATTTAAATTTTCTACATTTGCCTTTGAAGTCAATATAAATTATTAAAGCACTTCGATGAATTGTTGTACCGTAAAAAACGACTTTCATTCTGATAATATCTACCACATCCCCATCTTGTTTATTACTGTTATTATTATCAAATATATTTATTTGATCAAGAAGAGATTTGAAGGTGAGACAGAGTTCACGTAACAAGTCGCCATTTTCAATACTTCAATAAACAAACATGATAACTCATTCTCGAATTGGCCTTTTCAATATTTTTTCTTAATGAAAATGGGATTTTGTGATCTATCGTTTGATAGTGTTTTCAATTCTCTATGTATATCTTACTTTTTGGAATTAAATGACGAATTCCTGAATCATTAGCGATTCAATGCCATTTTTAAGAATCGTAAAAACGATAAAGATCATAGTTTCAATGAAGCTTGTTATAAAAACTCACTCCAGTCTGCTTACATTCAATGAAATCTTCTCGCATCGCATTAATAATATGTATTGCTCTTTCAAGTAATAATAACTTGTTCCATTCATGAATCAGCTTTTTCATATTCTCATATTTCATATTCGTTGATTTTCACTGACTCAACCGAAGATAACAGTTCAAATACTCTTATTTCTGTCATTAATTTTTTTCAGTTTTCAAAACAGACAGTAAACACATATTTCAAATTTCGAGAAATAATTCAATCTGCTGTTTTGAAAGCAACTCAAACCTGTTAGATTTTACCGTAAAACATCAAGAATTAATGTGTCTGTCGCCCTCTACCGACCCACTAGAGAAACACTCGATAAGTTCCACCTCGCTGTGACTCAAAAAAGGAAGGAATATCTGTCGAACCCGAGGTTGGTTATCACCTGTTGTTTGTCTCAATTGAACTGAAGTAGGTACTTGTGTTTCAGTTCACTATTTCAGATTTGAAACAGTACTCAATAATCCAAATTGTAATTTTTACTTTTGATGAATTTATTCATTGGTTTTGTTCAATTTACTTCCATTATCAGTTTGTAATGTTGCTAAAATCTTGCAGAGACATGAATAAAATCAGTTGGCAACTCATCATGGATTGCTTGAATTATTTCTTGTATCATAGGATCAATATGATTTTGCAGCTGCAGAGGTTCGGTTAATTTTTACCACGAATACTGGTCCTACGGTGTGAGTGGAGAACAAAAAACGAAAATTTCGTAAATTTTCTCTCGGTACTGTCCTATTCATTTCATGAAAATACAACATAACTCATGAAATTATTTCAACATCAAGCTTAGCATTGAACATTTTCTAAACTTTTTTTTCTTTCTCGTGCAATAGCATGGGCCATATTGGGACCAAGGATGAATTATTGATGATTTTTCATGAATATATTCGAAGTCTTTCTCATTTTATATTATTGTTTAAATCTCTGAAACTTCCAGGTAAGTACACACTACATCATACACAGTCCCAATGAAAAATGTTTTCAACTTCACTAGAAGTTAGGTAAAAAGAGCAATTAGCAAATGTTGTGAAATCTAGACCTACTCATTCAATATATTCAGCAGATATTATTATAATGTAATGTGGCTTGGGATCTCAGGGTCAATTTATATATCATACATAACCCATGTCTCTGTCTTAATTTTAGTTTTTTCAGTTTCAATGAAGTTTCCAGGAAACTCTAGCACCATCTCTGGCACTGCGACCATTACCACATCGCCTTTGATAATGTCTACCGCAGTAGTAGACGAAACGTCAAACATAAAAACTTGTAGGTCACGACCTCCGCTCGTTGAAGTTTACAGTTTCATTTATATCTCAATCAAAGGATATAACTCCCCACCAAGTGTATTAAGTCACAATTTTTTTTTCATTAAAAAAACTGAAACTATATTTCCAATGAATAAGTCAGCTTTTCTTATATTGGAGAAATGTTTCTGCGGTATAATGTAGCTATCCCTTGAATGTTTTATTTCAATAATTTTTATTGATTTTTGTGGTTGTATATAGTAATGTCTCTCAATAGTGATTTTTCATCACTTCAACACTCTTTCAGTTATAATAAAAGAGATTTATTCATCTATTTATTTATTCAATAATCATGAGAGATACAAATAGATATAAAATGTGTATATCTTCTTAGTAATAGGTATAAAACTATGAACATGGTTTCCTTGTTCATCACTCATCACTCATCACAGATTTCGTTTGATGTTTCTCAATTTGTCACAGATAATACAATGAAAAGATAATTAACCATCGAATGAAACTTCTCTTCAAACAATAGTTTTATTAACCCTGAAACACGAACTGAAAATAATAAACCCATAAATTAATGAGTTAATTTAATCGTCAGTGTATTTCAGAATATGTTCAAACACATCTCCACCTCTACTTAAACAAACATGTAATCTCTTCAAAAGATTGTCATGTGTAGCGTTTCTGATCATTTCTGGAGTCAAACTATTGAAATCAGTTGTAACTCTCGATTTCATATCTTCCATTGTTGTTATTGGAGCAGAATAAACCATATTTTTAATGAAACCACACACGAAATAATCTAATGGATTGCCATCTGGTGTTCTAGGAGGCCAACGAAAAGGTCCATTATTACCAATCCATCTGTCTTCGAAGATTTCGAACTGATTTCGCTGACTGAATGAGAATTATGGGGTGGAGCACCATCCATTTGGTACCATACACGTTTTCTTCCTGGTCTATTATTTGGAATCATTTGAATTCCATTCCTCAGTAAATCTTCATATTTTGATGCATTCAAATTATCATCATAAAACTCGATGAATATTACTGGAGTTTTTTTTTAAACTCGATATAAAAAACTGACTCATCCTTTATAGCACAAAATACATTGAATTGCCATCTTTCTTGAAAACCCCTTTGGCGGACAACATGGGGATTTTCTGGGGCCCAATAATGAATGTTGTGTCTATTGAAAACTCCATTTTTTGTGAACTCGGCCTCATCTGTCCATATGATATTGTCAAGGAAATGTTCATCCTCTTGAGTCTTGACAAGTAACCATTCAAAGAATTCCACTCTATGAGGTAAATCAGTCTCTTTCAAATGTTGGACACAGTAGAACTTATAGAGATGCCATTTATGCTTATTAAGAATTCGACAAATTGTCACGTAGGGTATACCTATCTCCCTTTCAGGCTCGTGCAAAGAAGCATTTGGAAATGCATGAAAGTGTCCCAAAACTGTTATACCATTGTCATCATCATCCACTTTAGTCTTCTTACGAATGATTTTTGGACGGAAGGTTCCATTCAACCTACAGTTTTTTAGTAGTCGATTTATCACATTATTATTCGGCTTCGGAAGTTGTGGATATCTTTCATGAAATACTCGGTATGTTCTACTTACAATTCTATTTCACTCACCATGAATTATTAATAAATTCAAGTAATCTTCATTACTGTAACCTAATCTTGACATTATTCTATTATAATTGGTTTATTTATTTTTCCAAAGCACACTATTAAAAAATATTATTGTGTAATAGTAAAGTAGAAGCGTGTAGGTCACATTGACTTATGCATACTGTGGAATTTTCAGGTTGATCCGTTAAATAGTTTGTCAGAAACGGCTAATTAACGCTCATCATGAAAAGCCCTGTATAAAATAAAAAACCAGCTCCGTACATTTTTTAACATTTTTATTGGAAAAATGTTGATTGTTAGAGTGAAAAGTGTCAAGGAAGGAGAAATAAGGTGTAAATGTGACCTAGTGAATAAATGCTTGTGTTTTTAAATAGTTTATCTTGTGAAAAAGATGGCTGAAAAGTTGCCTTTTCTGAACTTTGAGGGGCCGTAACTTTGTAAATAAGAGGGAGCGCCGCTTTTTTCTTTCGGATTCGTAATCAACGCACCAAAATACTTAAGTAGGTACACTCAAAAAAATTTTCAAAATCGCCGGGTGCCCGCAAAATGAATATTTAACGAAAATTTTTCTACTCAAATCAACTAGTCAAAAATTCTCAAGATTGACTCTAAAATTGAGAATGAATTTATATCACTATTAAAATCAACAAAGTATAACTTTTCCTTTCAACCTAAAAGAAAGTGGAATCTGCCCCCTAGCTCGATCATCCATCCAAGCTCTCAATTCTCGCCGACACCAGAAAACCGCAAATGCCTTTCCTATACCTGCTTACATACCTATAAACATGGCCAACTGTAAATTACAAAATAATGACATTATTATCCCTACTGCTCCCTTTTCAAGATTCCATTGGTCATACATCCATAGTGGGGGTGCAAGTCATAGGTGTAAGCATGCAGCTGTCTGAATCAACCGAATCAAGTCTGGCTGTGACTCGGTGCTGTCTGACGTTAGGTTAGTTGAGCGTCGACCGTGAGCGTGGAAGCATGTCAGTTTTAGGCAACCAGCCGACCGCGAACGTTGCCGTTGTCTGAATCGGACGGAATCGATGTTTCCCTCCTGAATTTTCTTCACGTCTCAGATCGAAATATCCATTTATTCAATTGTTCCCTCCTTTGGATTATCTCCAACCGCACTTTGCAGGATTGTGTTGTGAATCAAAATTTGGATTATTCGCTGCTGAAGAGCCCTTGTGATGTGGTGGTTGAGTGTCTTGTTACTTAAAGAGTTGTGTCCTTGTGAATTTTTGTGAATGAATTCAAAGGTGTGTTATTTCTTTCATAAACTTTCATTTAGATTCTCAAATTGAGTTGATTTTATTGAAAGTATGGCTAGTTTTTGGGCAATATAGATTCAACCGAGGATACAATTGTTGTCAATTAGAAAAGTGTATACCTTCTTGATTGAAAATCAAATTTATTTCACTTGAAAACTGTTCGGTTTGTTGAAAATTTGCGTTCTTAAAAAAGTAACTACATTTCTCTCAGTGAGTTCGAAACACAACAGAAAGCTTCAACGACGGCAAAAGACGGATGATTTGAAAATGAAATTCATGAATTTGATTTCTAAACACTAAAGGAATGAAACTGAATAACTTGAAACGTAGATGATCTCAAATATGATTCAGCAATGCAGAAGGATACCTATCTTAACTGATCAGTACTACAATTTTCAAATTCAAATTAGTTCAAAAATCATTTTTTGTTTGCTTGAAGGTATCTCAGATTTTACGAAGTTTCTCGTATGTAATTGAAATCGTGATGAACAACATGTCTCTTTTGAAATCCGCTTCGTTTTGGATGAACAAATATTCAAGTCGATCGCTTGAATTTATTTTAAGAAAGACAAGGGCCAAAGAAATGAAATTAGAATGGTTTTTCATGAAAGGATACTAGAAAGAGACCATTTGTTATGTTCTCAAAAATATAATACAATAGGAATGGTATTTTCAGCTTCGTGTATGAACGTCAAAACTAATAATAATTAACAAATCGTATCGGTTATTACTAAGTATTAGTCTTGTACGTATTTGACAGTAACAAATCCTGTATGATTCTATGAGTAATCAAATTTAGAAAAATCAATTGAGTGAAACATCTGATGTTTTTCCAACATATTTATTGAAAGAATCGATAACAAATTAGTGATTCTGCATGATGAGTGTCAGGAGAAAAAAATGTTTCCATTTTTTCAAATGTTAATCGACCAGTGCAATAAATGTATTTACCAAGTAATTTTATAACGTGTTAGTACAATCATTAAAAATTGTAATGATATAGCAGTGAAACTAATGGAAAGTCAAAAATTGTGTGAATTATTTTTACAGAATGTACTTCAGGAATATGGACAAGTTGTTTGAACTGACTTATTTGAAATAAGAATATCCTTTATAATTATTGACCATCAATTGGTGAAAGACAACTTCTTTCAAGTGATTTTGAAAACTTATACTACTGATTATGGTTGAAGTTCAGTCTGAACAAATTGGTGTTATTGAGAAATTATGTTAAAACAATCAGAAGCGATGAGAAAGAAGACTGAAAACAATGAACTGCAGGAAAGCATTTCAAAACTCATTTTTAAATGTACTACTCTGCTTTGGAAAATAGAATAAGGTGACGATAATGCTAGAAAACCGATTCGAAAAGAATAAACGCATGGTAATCGATCGATATAAAATTGAATTTCCATATAACCTTGCATAACTATGGTGAATATAATTCAAGAATTATATATAGAATGAAATTATTTCCAAAAACGTTTTTTAAAGGATAGTACCCCGAGTTTTTCGAAACTCAATCACTGGTAATAACTACATCGTTCATTTCAGATCTGCTGTTATTCAATAGTTGTTCTAAGAATACTAGTTCCATGTTCACACTGACACACTTTTCGGTTTACATTAATAAAGGAATACAATTTTTCTTTAACTCAGCTGAAGAAAATTATTTGTCGCCATTTAATCTAAAACAGTTTCGATTTAATGCTGATGCTGTTTGATTGCCAATTCGCGGGGAGTGATATTCACCCTGACCTGACATTTCTGAAACTCATTGATGATGATTACTTTCAGTTTGAAAAAGCTGTTTATATCATATAATCAACTAAAAATAACTTAGTAACACTTCAACTCGAAACATGTACATAATATCACATTTTCAATGGAAACAATTATTGTCAAAATTATACGGTAATGAATGTTCTGTTATTATATCAGAGCTGACTGCACTAGCCATCAATCATTGTACTTGATTGACAGATGCTCCAGTAGTAATATAAATTCGGATTCACTACCTCCAAGCCTATTAGTGTCTCCAAGCCAAAGAAAACATTCCAATAAACTGGTTGGAAAATTCTTAAATCTGAAATTATTTTGACAAGCATGAAAACAGGTTTTGATCAATCAATTACTTATCTGTAAATACTAGTACCAAAAGGAATAAAAAAACCGTAAAACCCTGAAAATAAAATAATGTTAGTTGGAATCGCTTCATTTGAATACAAGATTATATTTTACGATTTTCTAACGGAACCAGGAATCGGAGATTTCTTTAGTTATTGTTACAGTTTCGTTCATCTCAAGGAAGGTCCATCAGCATGCACAAGTAAACTCATCTTTGAATTCACATGAAGTAATAAAATCCTCTTTCATCGTGAGAAACATAAGAAGCTATGTTAGTATTTTCACTTCGTCACTTGATTTTTCACTTAGTTTATGTTACTTGACTCGTTCTCTTATCATTTTACTATGTAACAGTCAATTTTGCAATAGTTTTTAAGTTACAGGCTTGAAACTATAAACATAACTGTGGAGAAAAACTTCATTCATTTATTTAACTTCTATTTTTATGTATTTCCGAAAACACTATAAAGGGATTGCCATAAATTCCTTCCCGTAAATTAACCGATTAGCGGATAGACAGGAACTGGCAAGTTTTTTGTAGTCTGTTAAACCGCAGAACGTGAGTTAAAGCAAAACATAATGATTTTCTTGATGATGAACGATACTGAAGTTAACATACAAAACATTGCATCTGTGTGTGGGTAGTATTTATGAATAAATGGTGCACTATATCTGCTACCTATATCTTATCATGAAAACTAGATATGTAATTGAAAAAGTATTGACGGTGTGATTAAAATTATTGTTAATTACTTAATGATAGTGATAGTGTAAACAGATTTGATCAGAAAGTAAATAGCAATAATTTCGCAGAAAACCACATATTGATGAAAATTTTCCAAATGAGAATAAAACTGACCAACCTGTTCAATTTTGAAAAAAAATGGGTATTGTTGATCAACAAATAGAAAATGTTATACTAACCTTTTACTAAGGTGTCTGAAGAATTGTTAACTGGGGCATCCGCCAAAAATTAGAATATAGCTTTCAGAAATAAAATTAATATTTGTGAATTACTAAAGTGTAATAATTTGCATGTAGCTCTTTAAAATATTTTTTATTCACACTGAGTTTCACTAGAGGTCATATTGGTTGGGATTTCAACATATCTTTGTAACTTTGATATATTATATGTTTCCGTGTGTGTGAAAATTACCGATCACCATCATGTATGAATTGGACAACTTTTGAACTAACTAATTTCCGTTATCATATCATCTAGAAAATCATTTATCCAGCGATTGACTCTAATCAATAGAAAGGTACTAATTTATTCACAAATAAAAAATTTAGCTATGGAATATCTGAGGGATATTTGTCAAGGAACTGTCTGAAGAACATTCATTTTACACACACCCAATATAACTGCAAATCAGGTTTAATAATACGAAAAGGTTCTACCTAGAGTTATATCGAAAGCTTCATCGAAAATAATAATACCACAAGAATTAAAAACTTCAATGGATGAATTTTAGTTTTTTAACGAAAACTTTGTTATCATGATGATAAAATACAGAGTCTGTAGGACAAGTAGTTTAATCTATTGTTGGATGCTTGACTCGAAAATAACAAATTTTGAGATGAAAAAATCAGATAAAATATTTATATCAAGTGATATTTGAAAAATAATTTCCGGAAACGTATAGCTCCATTTTGGTAGCCTAGCTTCAATTGTTTTATCATTTTATTGCTTCAGAAGCAACGAGTAAACAAGTCAAATATAAACGAAACTCTTGTTGCTTTTGTGTCATTATACAAATGTAGTGATATTATGTGATCACCTAAATCAAGATAACAGAATAATCAGAGGAGATATGATTTGAACAAGTTTTCATTACATTACAAAAATTATTGCCATTCATATTTGTGTTTGTGTCCGTTATTTGTATTCACATATCATTAAAATTCAGTTTTCAAATAGTTTCTATGTGCAATCAACTGTGAATGGTAATCATACATATTAAACTGCAATACAAACAATCTTAGCACGCGATGAATGAGTGTATGCCTGTTATTATCATAATGACCATTACAACATATAATAATGCTGCAATTATAAAAATTCTCCCATTGAATTCATTTGCTAAGAAAGACATTTTTTTTCAAATTATCAGCATCAACGTAGGATCCATCCTTTAATGCAAGTAAATCTAAAATTTCCACCCCATATTACACCTCACTTACATTATAAATGATTGTTGATGAATTGTCGAGAATTTGTCGTGGAAAGAAAATGATTATCTCACCCCTCGTAGTGAAATTCTTGACAGAACTAAAATAATGATAATAACCTACATTCAATTCAATTCCATAATTTAAAGAGTGTCTCACAATAAAATAAAGTGAATAAAGCTGCTTAGCGATAAGTGCTATTACACTTGTTTCGCCATACAATATCTAAAAATACGTATAACAATAACATACATATACAAGTACTAAACAATAGAAAAAATGAATAAATAAATACATAGTATATAAAATAATAATAATCAGAGTAATTATAAAGTTCCTTCTTATTTATATAAGTAATAATAATAAGTTACTCTATTCATACAAACATTATCTTACCAAACATATCGATGAAGCTGATGAGCGGTATATGTTGTATATGTTGTTTCATATGAAAATGTCATAATGTTATAAAAGGAATGCAAATGATATAATAGTTACACAGAAACAATAAACAATGTAAAAGTAAAAAACATAGTTCATAAAGTAATATTGATGAGGATGATAATTAGGCCATCATTTATGTAAGCAGTACACAACAACATACTAGGGTTCAGGATTTGTTTAGCTAAACATGAACATCGAAGTGGTAAAAATATTTAATTTCTTCATTTTTTTTTTTCAATTTTGTGAACGGAAGAAGCCAGAGTTGGTCCATCCATACACTGTTTCAGAAATGATCATATTCAAATGAATATATTTTTTAGGAGAGATTAATTATTCGTAAAAAAAGCTTCTGAATTCAATTGTTTTCCTTCCTTCGGATATTTTAAAAATTTTTTGCCTAAAGATGAAGAAGTATAAACTGAAAAAGATTTTTTCTACATTTCATATTTATCAGATATCCTTGTTGAAATAGTAAAAATGAATTTAAAAATTTCTTCACTCTATCAGAAGAGGGAAACTGTGATTTTTTTCCAGTGATGTAATCCTTCTCTTCTTTTTTGCATCAAGTGAAATTTCTCAAATGGACTTTCGTTCATGATCATTCAAAAAAATTCAGAAAGAAAAATATACCTACCGTGCATGGTGCAAAATGGTCTTACAACACAAGATACGACAAGAAAAATTAAATAATTTTCTTCAGAGAAATACATTACAGTTATTTTTTATTTGGAATCATTTACAACAAGTAGTTGACAAATATTGGTAACAGAAGTTTAAACATTGTGGTTTTTTCGAAAAATTCACTACAGGTTGATTCTGCTTGATATCAAGTTAGCAGAGCTACCATTTATTTTAGAAAACTGAGGCCACAACTGGACAAACTGGAAAAATAGATTCCACATTAATTTAATGGAAATGGCCGTGCTTACTTAACACACTTGTTATTTCTTCGGAAAAATCCCCCAACTATCTCTCACACATTCCAAAGAGCACATTGACAGGCAAATATTTGACGGGAACAACAAATAATTCAAAATGAATCGGTGTCGCGAAAACAAACGAATTTATCAATCACGTTGATAATTCAATATTTACTTTAGGAGTTCAATGGAATGGCGTGTCACATTAATGTTCATTCGAATTTATTTGATCGATTTACCACCACATTTGAGCGCTCACCTCGACTGCTCATGATTAATGACTGAGTAATGGAAGTATTGCATTCGGCTATATATCAAACGGAATTTGTTTCCAGAGGATTCTTTCTCAAGCGTCAGTCGTTCACTTCGATCGTTAGTTCGGAGGTGATTTTCTCGAAGAATGTTTACTTTTGAAGCAATTGAGGTTATTTATGGGAATAGCATCTAATGAAAGCTACGTGAAAACGATTTACGAGGAGGTTTTCTATATAATGTGATAATTATTTTAGGGCCTGTTTAGATCCTAACTTTGAAACTCAATTATTTTCACTTAGTATTCTATTCGATTCATTGAAAGGTACTTTCAGATATACAATTCTTCATTCTTACAGTGGTCAGTGCATGTCCCCTGTGCAGATCTGTTCTGAATTTTTCGCTTGACATAAGTAACTCGAAAAAAAATAATCATGTAACACTAAACAAGACAATTAGGCAAATGAACTCGGTGAAATCTGTTTAAATCTGTTTTTCCGTCAACCAGCTACGAACGACAACCCTCAGGAGTCGAAGCTTATGCGAGCTAAGGATTAACGAGGTCTTACCTTTCAGCGTGTGATTCCTAACACTTAGGAAAATGGATACACACATTTTGGAATGCTTACATAGAATTACCACGAACGCACAAAAAATCAAATCGAATAAGTTGTTGAGAATGTCCACCTCCTGCAAATACTTTTGCTCTTGAACGTAGTCTTGCTCCTTGAGAAAAGCCAGAACTGATTTTGATACTTTCAGAATCTGTTTCAGTACCTCTCAATACGTCTTCATTTCTTTCACTCCTTTGTAATTATATTTCATTACCCGAATTATGGTGTACATATTTAATGGTAGTTGTTAACTCCTTGGAAAAATCTGAGCTCCGGGGCCAAACCTGTGGTCCTCTGAGATCTATTCAAATGTTGTTATAATATTTTTTCAAATACTTCGCCTTCTAGAATATAGAAATGCATAAACCTCGATCGATTTCTTCCTGAAATGAGAACATCTATCAAAGTTGTCGACATTTTTTATTTGGTCATCAATGACAGTAATTGTTCTCTCAGAAACAGCCGGTATTTATTCCTTTTCAACCTCTCATGCAATAAACTAAGTCACTTTGGTATGGATAAATTTGTCGTTGATCTTATTGAAAGCTTTTTGAAACACCGAACTCAGTGTATCAGCCTTGATCAATCCAAATCAGCAGGTCTGAATACCAAATTCCATTCTTGGACCGGTTTTCTTCAACATCTATATATCAGATTTCTATGAAAGTCTAAAATTTTGCACTATTCATCACTACGCTGATGACACTCTAATTTATCTATATTTTCCAGAAGGCAACCTGGAAGCACAAGAACTAATAAATAAAGATCTCAATTTGCTGTACATTATTGCTGTATGTTATTTGGACCTAAATCTGATAGGAGACCGACTTCTAACCTCATCAAGATCCACATGAATGACGTTGCCTTGCATTTCACTTCTTAAAGTAGAAATTTGGGTTTGTCGATTGATTTGAGATTTTCTGAACACATCAGTCTTCTTCCTGAATCATCTTATAACATTCTCAGACAAATTTTTACCAATAAAAATATTTTTACTACACAACTCAAACTTAAGCTTTGCGGAACTTAAATTTTTTCTAAATTATCATATTGCGATTGCGGTATACGTAAATTTGATCACATCAGTACTTAGTAGGTTTGATGACATATATAAATTATTTTCAACAAAACAACCTGCCTATTTATATAATAGACTTTTCAACTTTTCCCAGACTAACAACTATTATACTCGAAACTCTACACGATAATGTCTTTCAAAAAAATGCTTTAAACTTCTTCTTAAATCCTAGTAATTGGTACTCTGTGTGTCGATTTTTGATAAGCCCTCATTATTACTCATTTGATTTAAAAGCTTGTTTTATTATGTTGATCAATTTATCTTCTATTCTACACTTGTTTTCAATATAATATTTTTCAGTGTATATTTCTGTAATTGATTTGAAAAACAGCTTACGCTGATAATCCGCCTTTTCATCTAATTTACTTTCCCATATTTCTATGTTTTTTAGATTCATAAAGTCGATTCAATATTATTATTATTATCGAATAATCATCGCATATTCAGCCCCCACGTTAACGAAAAACTGCTCCAGGTTTGTATGTAGGTTTTTTGTAACCCTAACATGATTACAGTGAATGTTTTGGATAACATTTTTGGGAAAGACTGGTTTCATCGGAAAATAGAATTTCCCTGTCAAAAAATGCATTTTCATTCACTTTTTGGGAAAACTATTGGCATAAGTTCATTCTCAAATATGATAGAAAATCATCGAGACTTTTACAAACAAGAATACGTATATGGACAAACTATTGAATCCAGTACAGTAAGTTGTTATCTTTCAAAATTTCTAATTGAAAAGTACTTCCCATAGAACCAACAGGCTCTCAGTATATCATCAGCAAACCTGAACCTGTATTGCTTATCTGCAGATCAAGCATTTTGAATAATTCTCTCCAATTCATTGGCCGAAATACCTGACAAACTAGACTAGGTAGACAAATGTCAAATCTGTTTAGATTCACTGAATAAAATCTGCTTCTTACTCACCAGAAATATATTCAACTTCAATGATACCAAATTTTGAAACAACGTACCTACAAATGAGTAGATTGGATTTCTTTCTGAGAAAACGATAAAAACTCAAGAGACCAGATTGAATCTTTAGGTCTGAAAATTCAGTAATTTTTTTTTCAACGACTTTCATGTATAGGTAATGATCGTGGATACCCAACCAGCAAAGTTGTTTTATAATTCCATGGTGTTGCAACAGTTTTATTTTATGAGTATTTTATAATTACTTCTGAAATGCTAATTGATTATATTAGATGATCGGTGAACACAATACAGTTGTAGGCAATAAAAGTGTTTTAAAAAATTTGTCATAGAAACGTTTATGAAATAAAATTAAAAAACCATTATAAAATAGTCAGGAAATTATGACAGAAACGTTTTTACAACTAACTTATAAAACTTATTTTTCTATAAAAGTAAATTATTATGTAGCAGTTTCATAACACTTTTCTGCGAGATTTTTATGATAGTTATAAAACTATTTCGAGCTTATTCTATAACTGTTTCCTGTAGCTTTAATGAAATTTTTTTATTGGAATGCTTTCAGATACTATTTTATTTTCATTACCATATTATCACTTCAATGATAATTTCCCAACTATTTTATATTATGGTAACTATTTATATTATTAAAAACTCAATGGCAGCCATTTTGAACATTTATTGGGGGGTATATAATAGTTTCAGATTCAGTTCGAGGTGCTTCAAATAGACGAAGAAATGACTTGGTGTTCCATAAAAAAACTTTTTGGAAGCTTTGAGTCGCCCTGTATATTGGAAATACTAAAAAAACACTTGGAACTATCCCACCTAACCTAGTGCTTCAATTTTATTTCAAGCACTAGGTTAGGTGCTTTGAAAAACAGGAAAAGGTTATTATAATAGTTAAAACCCGTCGTTTAGCCTTTATAATCGATGAAAGAAACTTTTTAGCCAAAACTTACAAAATAATAATTATTGTAATTTTGAATGAGAGCAAAAGAAGGGGTGAATTTTGAAAAATGTTCTATATGCTTCCAACTGATTATATGAAATGTATCGATTGCGCTGAAAAAAGTTATTTATTGCAATGCATTGAAACTGACGAATGGATCCAGTAAACTAATTGTGTTGAAATCGTCATTGAAGTATAAATATACAAGAACATTCGAGTTGTGCTGTTGTGGTAACGAATGTTTATAACTATTCACCATTCAAAGTATTAATGATTATAAAAGCCTAATGAATAAAATTATCTTCGAATGCTGAACAGGATCGAAAAAAAATCACCCATTCCTGAGAAAATTTTCACTATGCAAACGTAATATTGTTGATCGATACGTGAGTTCAATCACAATAGTTTGGAAGATTTCCAAGTAATCATCCTGCGAATGTAATTTCTTAGCAGAACTCATTTCTTGAAGCGAAATTCACTTTGGAAACTTTTTGTTTGCCTGATCTTTTGAATGTTTCGAACTTTGTTACTGAATTTTCAGGTGAAGTCATTTATCATAATGGAATAGAACTGTTGGAATATTCTGTAATGTCGAAATGCTTCATGAAACTTAATTTATACTTTCTGATATATTTTCATGTTTCCAGCTCATAAGTGTCTGATTTTTTCAGTTGAATAAAGCCACTAATAATGATTTTTATCGTGCTGGAAATTATGAAAACTATTTTATTTACTTTGTTTATTCTCGTAACAACGAAGAATAAAACGAATTTAATAATATAGTATATAAACCCAATAAAACGACAATATCCAGATCCTGATAAAACAACTTCCTATCTTTTACGATTTCTCGGCAATCAAGATATCTGACAGATTTTATGTTTATAATACATAAGAAGGAAACAATCTTACGGATTCCTTTCTGTTTTCTCCTCTTTCGATATTTTACTTACAATGGTTCACACACGGTATAATATCAGGCCCGTTTCTATCACTTTTTGTTTTCTTGTCGTGCCAGTTCAAATAGTTCAAATGGTCTAACAAGAAGTACTGAAAAATGTTTAAATATACTGCGTATTCCATTTGAAAATCCAATGTTGCGGTGATTTCCTGTGAAACTGAAAGTGCTGCTGATTTTTTTTCTGATCCAATCAACTGGGAAAAATATGACAATCATATGAAGATCAAGATCTTCAGATGATGTGGTGCTACAGGTTTTTCCGGATTTTTCTGCAGCTGAAAAAGCAAATGCGCCACTGGAATCAATGAAGTCGCCCCGGAGCGCCAATTAATTTTTAATATTTATTGTTGTTTTTATTTTAACTTTATCGTTGTAATATATCTTTGACAATAAGTATGTCGAACAGACTCAACAAGCAAATGAAACTCGTTTCAAAAAACAGGCAGTACATATTCGATTTCAGAATAGAGCAGAATAGAATATTTATTAACCATTTCAGGTACAGGTAGTACATATGGCAAATCTTAATATAGTTATAGATAAAAATACAATAAATAAATAATATGATAAAAATAGATACTATGTAAATCACGTATGGAATTCTGAAAAATATACATCACAAGGAAATCCTCGTGAGAACTTTATAAACAGATTACACTGGAATCATTTAGGTATTCTCAGATCGGAAAGTTCTGATGTGGCTTGATACCGTTTGGAAAACGGCCATAAAATAAATGAAAAAATGTCTGAAATTGTTGAGATAGGTACAAAACACTAGATTCGTGGATGATCTGGAAATGCCAAAAAAAACTATTAAACAGTAAAAAAAATCTAACTCCAAACTGATTTTTGGGTTAGGTTACGTTAGGGTTAGGTCCAAAGTGAGTGGGCCTATACGACCTCCACCGCAACCCGCAATGGTTCATTGTGGCTCACACCTATTCACAATAGAGCAAATAAACCCAGCTTTCTAACGAAGCCGATTAGTTTGTACGGTGAGTGGTCTTTCAGGTCAGATGGTAACCTGATTTGGTCCCCTGCAGGGACCTGAGACAGATTTTGCGTACGCCGCTCAAGAGGTACCCCGCTTTTGAGGAGACGACTCAGTCGTTTCCTGGCTGCACCACCAAACCTTTTTTTTCAGGTTCAGTTATTGGATCAGGAGTTGGAGAGTTGAGAAGCTCTCGCTCCTGATCTAAAATTACAGAGAGATCAGTTGGAGTCGTAAGCCCGACATCTATCTCCTCTGTAGACTCAGCGTCAGAAAGAATTTTTAAGTTTACTCTGTCCATGAAAGTCCCACGAGTAGCTAGCCAATGCACTCGCCAAAAACAGCATGCACAGTGGTTCAGGCAGTGAAAGATGAACAAGGACAGACAACTCGCCTTTATTTGAATCGCTTTGTTGAAAATTTGTATGATAGATATAAATAAACTAATTTTAAAGTTAGGATTCACTATTGCATCTCCTGAAGATGCCAAATTGGTTACTGAAACCCACCTTGAGTAGAAGTCTGGAGTTCATGAGCACTATTCTATACAAAAATGCCATAGTTAACCAAAATAGTCGATAGGCAATATTTTTCCGTTTTGACATTCAAAATGACAAAAGAAGAAGGGCATCACTTGCTTCATATGACTCGGTTTTGCAGTTTTGAGTATAAAACAGAAACAGAGCTGTCAAAAAGTGGCTGCACTTCCCTATGACATCGAGGGTACCTATTACTACAGCTTCTTTCCATATTCAAAATATTTGCAACCTTCTCTTTGAAACACGTACTTGGGTTTTTTACATTGGGAATGAGTTTCTAGAAGACATTTGAGTTTTTTGAGTTCCGAAAGATAGTTGTGTGTCAAAGACTTTTCCTCTTTCAGAGTTTGTTTGTTCTGGCTTCAGGCAGAAGCCAATCGAACCTGAGATGAAAAACTCATATAATTCTTCTTCATACTTTTTTCAGTGCCTATCGTCCAAAAAATAAGACCCCGGTAATCCTTAGCTCGCACAAGTTTCGACTATTGAGGATTGTCGTTCATAAAGAAGCAAAAGCTGGTTAAAGGAAAAACCGATTTTGAAGAAACTTTTGAATATTCACTACTTGTACGTACCTCATTCAAAAATAGAAACAACTGAGTAATCTATTTTCTCAGTGTCATCTATTTTCATAGTGTTATCTATGGTATTCCAATATCTCGAATACAACAAACATTTGCTTCGTTATTGCTCCCCAGTTGTTATTTTCAATGGTTAATCATGGCTTGATAAAGGTATATCGTCCAACACTAACAGCTCATTAAATATTTACTTTCGTTCACATGTTCTATTTCTATTCATTGTTTTTAAAAAATTTATTGATAACAATGTTATCACCATCATGTGTTTGCGTTGGAACCTGTATCACTGAATAAATAATAATATATTATTTTTGCACCATTTTCTAATTTCCAGTTAGTGTTACTGAACGAGTTAACGTGTGCGATTTTCTTGTTTTCATAATGTGAGTTTGTGCAATGCACGATTCGGTTTTGCTGGTCGATAGTAACAAACTCAATGGGAAAAACATCTGTATATATACCAAAATATGGACTTTATTATTCGAATATTAGCAAAATGTGAAAATATAGCAAAATCACAAAGTGAGAAATTTCGGCTCCAAGATTACATGATTTAGCCTGAGTTTTATTCTAAATTCCATCACAAAGGAATTGAGTAGAATATTGAGAGAGATCTGATACAGGTCTATTTGTTTTCTTGATTATCATCAGTATCCCAAATATTTCAAGTGACTCTGATTTTTCCTTCTCTGACATGAGGTTGCAATCTACCTCAATTATTTTATACTATTTTGTTGGGTTCATAACGTTCCAGAATCTGAAAAAAAAATGTAAAAAAATGGAAGCTAAATCAATAGAGAAAGTCCAATTAGTCAGTAACTTGTTTCCATTAACTTTGCTTACAGATTGAAAAAAATTATTATTGATATTTGGCTTTCTTAGGTGGTTAACGTTTCGGAAGACAATCCTTTTCCGTTTTCGAAACCTGTATTCACTATAAAAATCTCGCCTCAAACTGCAATGATTCTAATTTTTTTTACACAAGTCAAGAGAATGGAATGTATAAAATATTGAATCCTCCACATAAAACTGTCGTTTAAAGAACCACCAAATTTCTCTCCATTTTGATTTCTGATAATGATAAAAAGTTTCAAGATAACCTAATATTCGTATTATGTTCGCAGTTAGAAAAAAAAATTTCAGTTAGTCTTCTTTCTAATAAATTGTAATTGGTTAATGATTCCCATTTTTCAACAACGAAATCAGTTTTGATAATTCGATCCAAAAAATTATGGCAAACTCGTTTTTGCATGAGGCATCAGAAATATAAAGAGCTATTGAGTATAACATTAGATTTGAAAATATACTTTGCTTTACGAAAATAAAATGGAATTTTATGCTGCTAATATGTTAATTTATATTACGCTGTAGACTTGGCGCATTCGCCATATCTTTAAAAATTATGGTCCGATGAAATCTGTGAAAGAACAAATAAAAACAAAAGAAAGAATGGAATGTTAAAATAATAGAAAATACCAAAAATACGGAAATTGAATATTCGGGTTATTTGTTTAAAACAAAAAAAAATACCAAAAATGATTAAGCAATGAGTATGAAAATGCATAACACTAATTTGTAAAGCAAACAAATCATTGTGACCAAAAATGAAAATTATTTGATAAATGGGTTAACGATTAGCGAATAGTCAAATTTTTCACAAACAATAAAAATTTAATGAAGACAAAATAAAATAAGTAAAATAAATGAAAAATAAGAAAAAACAAATGAAAGTAAAAAAATAAAGGAAAAAGAATGAATTTTAAACCAGGTCACTTCACAACGTTTCGATTCTCACTATTCACAATGTCTTCTTCAGTTGATATCGGAGTATAAAAATTCAACAAACGTCAAAAGGCCAATGTTCGTGATTTGAAATCAAAATGAATTGATAAATGGTACCTAAATAATAAGTGGAATATCACCTCACTCATTCTGATCTTTCTTATCCAGATAATAACAGATAATAATTTGAATCGTTTTAGCGAATTTTATAGTATATTTACAAATTTTTTGCTGAATATTTAACAGATTCATCGTGAATTTTGATAACCTTATCAATATGATCACCTCAGAGCAAATTGATTTTAAAAAATGAATTATGTTCAACATATTCTTTAACTTACCTACTAATCAATCATGAATCAGTCTGTTCTCTAATCAGTCTGTTCTCTAATCAGTCTAATTGATTCAATTTCATTACAAATATTTGAAGTACCTACAAACTGAACGTGAGAAACAATTTTTCATGTACTTAATTTAATGTTTATGAAGGAAGTAGTTATTTGGGATGTATTTCTGTTCATATCCTACAGATATTTTGTCATTCATTATTTTTTTATGTTGACGAATCAGTAGGAAGCCAAAAGTTTCATTTTACCTAAACTAACCTTTTTTTGCAGTAACAGTTCGAGGTCTATGGACAGACCTACAGACTACGAGGATCCACCTCCTGGCGGTCTCGAGAACATGTGGGGTATGGAGACAGGGGCGGACTGCGATTGTCCTGGGCCGCCCCCTAAGTTCATGCTACCGCCCCCTCCTCGCCCGCCCATTCTCCAACCCGAAGACCCCATGTACTGCACTGAGGATCCCTTGCCCATCGAAACGTGTGATGCCCTACCGGTAAGCTCATCGACAACGACTATTTTTTTCATTTTCCAAGAAATCATTGAAATATATACAGTGAGTCTCACTTTTATGTCAACCATCCCGTGTTTTAGTTTTCGAAAATAAGATTTCAGACATTTTTTAACCGTTGCGTTGGTGTAGGGAGTTGAGACTGGCCTGACCGAAAAAACAGTATTCAAGTATGCGCACTAACTATATGTGAAAAGTTTTTTTTCTTATACACGAAATTGGGCAAATTTCGGATATGCGGTTGGTTATCTCGTTCACAGGCATATGGGGCGATGACAAATATGTTGTTTGTTGTTCGCTTCAACCTAGTTCGAGGAATGATACTGTGAAGGAATTGAATTTTCAATAATCGGAAATCATCGACTTCATGTTGATGTGGCCACCTAGATTTCCAGACTTTTTTCTCTGGGGACTTCTCACACAAAAGGTTTACGAAAACCGCTCAAGAGATAGAAATGAACTTTGTGCAAGAACTCGACAGGTATGTGCAGATATTAGCCCTCGAGAACTAAGGAACCTAATCAGAAACGACACATGTATCGAAATACGTGGTAGATTAGTAGAGGCTACTAGAATATGAGTTAGAATTAATTGTTGCACTGAATCGAAACATTTCAACAATTAGTTATTAGTTACGTTCATTGAAATTTTTTGCTTCATTGTTAGTGGCGTAGTGATTTTTTTCAATTAAAAATCACTAATAAAAAATCCCGATTTCCGACTAAGAAAAAATATCGTAGTATGCCCTGAAACTTCAATAAACATTTCAAATTTTGTCCCAAGGTAGACCTTTTAGTACTTGACATTAAAAAAAAATATTAAAATCGATTTTCAACTTCAAATTTTAGGGGGGTGTAAAAATGGGTCACACTGTTTAAATCAACTGGAAGCCCTACAGAGGTGCTTCCTAAAATATGTCTTTTGAATTTGAAGGCCTATTATGAATTGTTTGTAACTCAAAATTTTTGTAATCTCGAGGTAAGGCGTAAATATTATTCATTTCTTTTTTATTCAAGGTCATAAACAATATCATCACTGGCTCTCAACTGTTACATATGTTGAATTTTTGGGTTCCTAGACGGTCATCTAGGAATAGTGTCACATTTTATCTCAACACTCCGCGTACAAATATAATGAAAAAATCTTCAATTTATACAATGTGCGATACCTCTTATCCTGTTAGTCATGTCCTAGATATATCCAACTGTCAGATTATACAAATCAAAAGACATTTTTTAGCTAACTGCTAAAAAATATAAATTCACAAATTATGTAAGTACATATTTGTAAATGTCACTGTTACTCCCTATTCTGTAATTGGGTTCATCCTGTAGAATAGTGTATGAAATAAATAAATGTGTCTGTAAAGAATCATGTGTAATATTTTTCCGTTTTGCTATATTATTTTGAAACATACGCAAATGTATCTATAACTGACAGTGCATGACATGTCAAATGTACCAATAGTTGATACACTAGAGATCAGTAAGTACCTCAAAATGACACTTGATAATTCAGGGGAATAAAACATTGTATTTTTTGTCTTTCATTCAATTCCTCATTCATACTTTATGAATTTTACTCACAAACATGTTACAGACACGAATGAATAAAGTTTTTGGAGCAGTGCTACAACGAATGAAATTTACTTTTGTTCAAAATAAAACTGGAGCGTGAAATTTTGTAACGCAAATCCTTGATTTATATTCAATTATGAAACGTTGTTTCATTATTGTCTACCGTAAAACTTGATACTTTCATAATTGCCGCGAGGCTGAAGCTACTTTCAATGGTTTCAACGTTTCGGGAAATAAAAACTCAGTTTCTCCACAGCAAAGTTTACCGGAGTTGTATAACTCCCGGATCTCATAAATATCTGGAAAGAGAGAAATTTAAATGATACTCCACAACTTTAGTTGTGCTCGAGAGAAACAAAACGGTTTTATTAACTTCAGTTTGAACTATAAAATTTGATCGTAAACCTGGAATAGCTCCAAAAGTGCTGATGTTTCATACAAACACGAATCGATTTGGACAGTTTGCTGCATCGAACCACGAAAATTATAATGTGAACTGCAATTGTGCAACATTCGTAAAATTGTTCGGAACAAAAGTCGATAATATTATAATTATTGATGGTTCTGTATACATAAAGTGACTGCTACATCATACATGCAATTATTACTATTATTAGTCAAATATTCGGTTATTTGGATATCTTTTCTACAAAAATAGTTTTCTCTAAACATCATCCACACTTTTCTCATTCCAGGATGACCATTATCTTCATGTCAAAAGCTAATTCATTACTAATAACATATAGTTCCTGATCCTTAATTGTCTTTAACGAAATACCATTGACTTTTCTACATTTCATTATATCTTTTGCTTCTTATTTATTCTGATCTTTTCTATAATTTTGTTAAATGAGAAGATTCCCTGTTGGTCTATTAATATATTTACCCCAATTTGTAATGATCTTTCACCTTGCCAATTATGTTCTTGTAAATGTAATCCATCTATATGTTTACTATTATTTTGTTCTTGTGATGTACTGTTTGGAACCTTTGGTGATCACCAAGTGATCATCTTCAAGAGGAAGATAAAACAGTTTTATCTTCCTCTTGAAGATGATCACTTGGTGATCGAAACACATGTCGAGGTGTAAAAATAACGATTTGTTGTTGGGAAAAATCTCCAGTAATATTCATTATTTTGTAATTTCAAATGTTTGTCATAGTTAATTTTACTATTAGCATGATATTCTGAATGTTAGTTTACATTAGATAATTTATTCTACTGAGAATTTGTCATTTCAACCTCATTACTAGTAGTTTGTACCTCAGTCTTAGCGTGTGTCCGTTGTATATTATTAAGCTGTCTGATTTCTTCCACAGTTCTACTTCTCCTATGTATGTAAATATCATTTCTTTCATCTCCGTAAGCACTATAATCTCTGTTATTGTTCCTATCTATCATTGTTCCTCTTCGTCTGTATATATTATTTGAGTAATCACCAAATTATAATTGCAACAATTCGAAGTGATCTAGATATCCATCCCGAATGTCTGGAACAAAATGCATTTGAAAAACGAGGAATTGGAACCGAATAATATCAACTACTGGATGTTCCACAAGACAGCCTTGGCACGATTTGAATCTTCAGCATGATACATACATCTTAAGAATATTTCTTACTTTTTCAACTGTCCTATTTTTCGGAAACCCTTCATACATCAATCTAATTTCAGTGCAGGCATGCCTGTCACTTAATCTAGTTGATGAATCGACCCAAATAAACGAATTCACTTAGCACTTGTATTAATTAGCTCAATGAAGCCTTAATTACGGTTATGAATTGATACTGCATCACAAAAGGAAATATCAGAGCATTCATTTTTGCGCAAATGTTACTTTTCTCTATTAATGAATACTGTATCAGTAGCAGCATTTTTTTTCAGTCTCTGTGATGCCAATCTTCCCCAGGCTTTTGATCTGTTCGACCATCTGAAGGCTCTATATTTGATAAAATATTATTAATAACGATAAGAGCATCTTCACTCAAATATTACAAATAGTTCAGTTGTAGTTGTCTTTTTTATGAGAACGGTCTGTCTTTATAACAAATCTTCCAACAAGGACTTCGTCTGTCAAATCAGTTGTCATTTATTCAGTCTGTTCTGCCAAATCACCATGGACGGATATAGTAGTCAACAATACGTGCAAATAGTAAAATTGTTCGGGCAACGTACCGCGCGCTCTGCCCATTTCAAAGAGAGGACCATTCACAATGAGGTGGATGATAACACGAAATATGCCGAAAACATCGCCGCTGTCTCTCCCCCCCCTTCCCACCATGCCCCCTTCCAGGTTGAGTACTCTGAGATAAAATCTTCCCCACACAGTTACTGTGTGCAGAACATCCCCTCTCGTCCATCCACTCCCACTCTTATAAGTGGACCTCAACCTACTGATAGGCTCTTCAGCAAGATTACCATCTGACCTTCTGCAGTCGAAAGCCAGCCTTTAGGTTCTTCTACTTTCTAATCTGATATTTTATTGAATCGTGACTGTACTTGAATGTAATTATTGCACG
The DNA here is from genome assembly GCF_025532065.1 of Leptinotarsa decemlineata. Taxonomy (NCBI): domain Eukaryota; kingdom Metazoa; phylum Arthropoda; class Insecta; order Coleoptera; family Chrysomelidae; genus Leptinotarsa; species Leptinotarsa decemlineata. The sequence continues at coordinate 19,849,776 of NW_027412747.1, forward strand.
GGGCCCCCAAAAACAAACCGTTGACGAGTGTCTTTAGATCGCGAACAAGTGTTTCTCAGTGAATCTGCAAAAGAATTCTGGTTAGAAAGGTATTATATTTACCGGAGCCGTCTGATAGCGACTCTTGAGGGTGATCTCTGATTCTGCTTGGTTGGCCTTCCTGGCAGCCGATTTCGTTCAGCTCACAAGAACTGGACTTTTCGCATACCACAACTTCGTGAATTTTGCGACGTAACTTGGGCCTGTACCCGTACTATATTCAGCTGTTTTTCCAAGTCTGGCATACTCACCAGTTATCCTGATTTCTGGGGATGAGGACTATCTTAGCACCCAGAATCAATATATTTCCCACTAAAAAGTTTTCTGGTGATATAAACTTGGTTTTCAAAAAAAGTATCAAAGATCGACTGGAATATTTTTATGGATAATTGGATTTTGAAGCCACAGACTTCCGGATTTTGAAAATATCTGAGAATTTTTGTTGAGCATCTGTCAAAATATTTTTAGTTAAAGTTGAATGACCCTATATTTCTTTCAAGTCTCCAGAACACAATCAATCTCCATTGCTCTTGACATTTTGTTTCCATTTTTTAATCCCATTTTAACAATCTCGTTCACGGAACTAGTTTGTGCGGGTTGTTTACTGCATATTTGTCATATTTTGGACAGAATTTCGCTTATCCATAAGTTTGCATCATAAAATACCTCATATCCACATAAGACATGAAGAGCTGCTTCCAGGTCTTGCATACTCACTAGCTCTCCTAATTTCTGTAGTTAACGACTATCTTGGCACCCAGAATCAATATATTTCTTCCTGAAAAGCGAATAAATGTTTCTCTTTTGAGAGCTATATTATTCAATGTATATTCACTTGGACTCCTAAACAGAATGTCATCGTGATTTCATCCAGGTTTGGAGACCAGCTTCCCTACCCTTTTGGCTGATTGTTGGTCTTGAGAGGGACCAATGGGTTCATGACTGAATTGGTGACGGCATGAAGTCCTTAGACATCAGTGTCGCCCTTCACGGGATACCCCTACCTGGCTGGGGTGGGATGGATGAAAGAGTTATTCATCCGTAAACGGGGGACATGAGGGCCTCATTCGACAGAGTGTCGGGGCCTTCTATATCGGGAGGGGTCGTCTACAGCATAATCTGTGGCTTCCCTAACTAACGGGTTTTCATGAGTTTCCGTTTTTTCGAAAACTCTCTCATTCCCCGACTGAATGGACTGCCGAATGGAAGGCAGATGCAAATCTCTGCGGATGGCTTCATTTCGCACGAACCAAGGAGCATTCACAATCATCCTAATTAACTTATTTTGCAACCTTTCCAAAATGGAAATGTTGGACGGAGCCGCTTGTCCCCAGACGCCTGTAGCGTACATGATGACAGGCTTGAACATCGTGTTATAGATCGTAATTTTGTCATCCTTGATTTTCTATTGAACAGAGGGTACAGACTGGCTATCCGACCCTCGATCTTAGATTTGACGTACATAATGTGCGGGTTCCAAGTGAGCCTACGGTCTATCAAAAGGCCGAGGTACTTTACCCGCGCTTGCCAGTCAATCTCCCTTCCAGAGATTCTCACTTTTCTGATTTGACACTTATCAATGTTTACCTCTAACAAATCATTTCTACACCACATGGAAAAGGCTTCGAGATCTTTTTAAACTAGTTCAGCATCTTCCCGGTAAGAAATTGCTCGATAAAGTTTGGGATCATCAGCAAACATAAAAAATTCTGAATATTCGAAAACAAACTCTGTCCGATACAAACAAGTTGAACAGCAGTGGGCCCATATGAGAACCCTGCGGTACCCCTGATGGAATCTGAATGGGCGTAGAAGTTGTAATTCCGTATTTTGAAGAACATATAGCACATACGCGGCTAATAACCTAGCAGTTGATGCCGCAAAAAAAAGACAGTGAATACTAAGATTTATTTTCTCAAAGATAGCTTACATCATTCATCCTATGCATTGACGAATCACCTTGAAGATCACTCGATTCAGGTCTCTTGATTTTTTTGCCACGTTGAACAAAACTTAACTTGCAACTCTAGATGATTAACTTCAGAATAGGTTTCATTGCAAAATGTTGGAAAACGAAGATATGAGATCAATAGATTTTTACATCATCAGAGAAATTTGTAACAACAAAATGTATAAGGTAGTCATTCATCACCGAAATTCTCATGTTTCATCTGAATATAATTTGTACTTGTCTTTCCCTGTATACATAACTTATGAAGCACCGTTCTGAAAACAGCTTCTTTATGTTGTCTCTCTGGAGTAACTGCACTCCTGCAACATTTTAATGCAAGTGAAACGGGTTTCTGCACCGCAGTGTATCAAAAATGTTTCAATACCGAAATAATTAATATTAATTAATTCAGAATTGACATGGATGCAATGAGCATGTTTCATTAAAACATTTCTCTGAGGCATTATTAGCTCAATTAGTCATAATGACTTCCACCCGGAGCTGGTTTCACATGTATTAAAAAATTTCTTTCGATAATTATAATTCCCATTACTTTTACCGAATAGAGTTATTAAATTTTCTTGTTTACCCTGCAATTAAAAGATAACGATTACCATTCGTCGACAAATGATCTAAAGTTTTGTCATTTTTAATGAAATATTGACTTTACGGTCACCAGTAATAGCTGTAAAAGTCTCCCATGAAACGATGGACAAAAAATGGTAATTCGTTCGGCAATTATGACTTGGGGAATAGTTAACAGCTAACAGCTTTATACGAAATTTCAACAGAATTTATGGTCCCAAAGTAGCTGTCGTTTGTTAGACTTCCACGATGGATTTAGTACAGCTGGGGATGTAAATGATGATACTGCATAGAAATGAAAACGAAAGTGGGAAAACCGCTGCTGTTTGCTTCTATTTGTACGAACGAAAAGTTAAAAAACAGAATAACTTTTGATGGCTGTTGACGTGCAGATAAACGTTCTTCATCTATTATATTTGAAGTAATACCAGGAAAAACTCAAAATATTATCGAGTTCGTAGAACGCCTAATTGTGTGATAACAACGCAGACTTTTACCAGTGTAGTGATTTCGATAGCGATGGTGAACAATGCAAGATTCGGATGCATTTGAATATTGAAACACAGAAAGTATGTTTCAATGTGTATAAAAATCTACATCTCAAGTTTGGTTACGAGGGAAACAAACTATTACAAGCAACAGCAGATTTGACCGAAATTCGTTTCTCAACTGTACGTAAAATAGTCAAAAACAAGCCTTATGAACGCGAGACGCGATGTGGTGCGGGATTCCCAAAACCTTTAGATTTTCATCTGATAAAATCATTAAAAAAATATACGACTGTTACAAAAGCAATGAGATTCCTACAATTGAAATCATAAGGAAAAAATTGAATACTTCCGACCATAACGTGAGCTGCTGTGACAAAACTCTTCAGAATTGCATATAGAAACTATGATTTGAATTTAAAATGATGAACAAACGTCAAGCAGTTAGGGAAAGCAGGAGAATAGTGGAATTCAGTAACAAATACTTAGAACAAATAACTGAATATAGACAAGAAGAACGGAAAATTTTCTATTTGGACGAATCTTGGTATGACACTCACGACTCATTTACGAAAAGGTGGACTGATGGTTCGGGAATGTGTACGCCTAACATGCCTGCAAACAAAGGATCGCGACTAATCATTGTGCATTGCGGAAGAAGTAAACGATGGGTTCCGAATTCTTTGAAATTATTTGGAAAAAAACTCAAGGAATGGTTTGAAAACACATCGATCCCAAATTGGGATGCGAATAGTGTAATAGTTCTTGACAACACTTCCTATCATTCGCGACAGTTCATCAAAGTACCGAATAAAAATTCGGGGAAAGCTGAAACACAAAAGTTTTTAAATGGATAACAATTTGTATTTTGGAGATCAATATACCAAAAACCAACTACTTGAAGTTTTACAGACAAAAACATTTGAAAAATTGTATGCCCTTGTGAGTATTTCTGGAAATTATGGACACACCATACTGAGACTGAGGATTGAAAAAGCAATTGTAGTTGAAAAAGACTATTGGGGAATGGATACTTCCATATTAATGGTGGAAATGAATTCATTATTTATTTAACTGACGATAGTGATAATTAACAGATTCACAAATACATCGTGCTCTCTCAACCACCGTTTTAATTACCCCTCCATTTCGTTGTGGCTGGTAGTTAGAGTTTCTGTTAATTTCAACTATATTTTTCTTATTCCGACTGCTTTCCTGTCTTTTCCCCTGTCTATTTTGCTCTGAAGTTCCTTCATAATCTCAATCCTTTTTGACCATCGTCCATATTCAATTCCACTCTATGATTTCTCTGGAATACCATTTACATATTTGTTAGGATGCTCAATGAACTGTGCGGTTCCGGTTCGTTCGAATGGATTGAAATTAAACGGCTTTGTTAAAAAACAAATACTTCGTCGTTCCAGCGCGATTTCTGGGCTCAATTGGAAACGAAACAAAATTAAAATCATGCCGCAGACTGGAGAGCCGAATGCGAGTAGATAGCCTCAGAGAATTCATGTTAATATTTCCGGTATGACCTCTTTTTGGTCCTGAAATTTATGGAGGTGCCGCAACTTTTTCAATTCACCGAAATTAAAAGTTCTGGGTGAATCTCGTTCTATTTCAAATGAAATTAAAAACTTTTCACCGGGGAAAAATCGCGGCAATGCACAGAATTCGTATCAAGGGAGAGTTTTACCAAGAGGAATAAGAGTACTTGAACGTCACAAGACAGGAATTTTGATGAAATATTGGCCAATTTTTATCAAAGACTAATTGCAGACGTGATTATGTTGATAAAACGTGAAGCTTCCTGAATTATGTTTTAACACCTCGAAAATCGATAATAATTGAATAAAGTAAAAAAGTTTTTTTCAAGTACAAAACACAAGCACTACAATAAAATCCTTAAGGCGATATGACATTTAGTGTTAATGGATCGATAGTTCCAGAAAGTTGATATAATTGAAAGTTCGTAGCCGCTCCAACAACTTACTGTCAACTGTATCATCCAGCTCGACCACAGCTGCTCGTGACTGCTAATTATCCATTTTTAATCATGCCGTAATTGTCAGACGGTAATTAATACCATTGCCCTATAGTATTCTCTGTATCGCTCATAAATACAACGAGAAATGGGCCCGACCGCGCTGCAAATTGTCAGTTAAACAACTTGAGTTATTAATAATAAGGCATATGTTTTTGAGGATGTCAAATGTTAACGGTCCATATAGCATGAACAGCAATAAAATCCAACATACACAAATATTGGGACAGTTGACGTCTTGTGCATGTATAAATAGCAGACGTTTTCAGTTCTCTCGAACCTTTGTCTTGCTCAGGGCCGCATTGACGTGAAGTAGAAAGAGTGGTCACGATGGGAGAAAATAAGAATGATCATTCATTGAAAGACATTGCTTGTGAAAGAATCAGTGTTTCTTTCTTTTTATTTATTTTCTTCCATCACTTTCACAATGGAGAAGGAAGTCCACAAATAATTGCCATTCTTAGACGTATTGGTGAAGAAGATCGACACTAAGTTGGAAACATCTGTATACCGAAAACCCACTCACACGGGACAGTATCTGAACCATGAATCCAACCACCATCAATCGACTAAAAAAGGAATCATCAAGATTCTATTGGACCCTGCTTTCGGATACTCCAAAGCGATGGTGTAACATACTTTGGCTAAAAGACAGCAGGAGCCTCGCAAGGAAGAGAAGCCGTCACAACCAGTGCTTGCACTTCCCTACATCAGAGGATTATGCGAAAGGATAAGAAGAATTTGATCCAAGTACAACATCAGAACCTGCTTCAGATCCGGAAACACTATCCGCAGCAGCCGTACAAAAACCAGGCCACTAAACGCAGGCTGCGATTTCAAGAATTGCATTCATCGGATACCCTGTGAGTGCGGAAAATCCTATATCGGTGAAACTAGGAGGCTATTAGATGTTCGCATTGCGAACCACAAGAAACACACACAGCGATGGGAAACCAGCAAATCAGGAAGAGCAGATCACGTTTGCACACATCAACATAACATCGAATGGTCCCAAGCTGAGACCATACACAAGAAGGAATATTGGTTCAGGAGGAAATTCAAAGAAGCCGCATACATGTTGTCCAACAATGTATTCAACCAAGCTAGCGAAGAGATACGCAACATAATCAAGCGAAAAATGGACAACTCCCGCCAAACGGCTATCTCCCACTAAACCGGTGAAGCGGAGAAAGGAAAGCGACGATAAGTGAAAGCACTCGAATGACCCAAAAATAGTCATCCTTCGGAAGAATTAGTTTTTTATTTTTTATTTTCATTTTTTTGTTCAATTGTTCTATTTTCACCTGTATTTTATTTCACTATTATTCCATTGGATCACCAATGGTTTGATTATTTCGATTATTCAAAAAGAAAAATTGAAAAAACATTCACGAAAACATGGAAATGATGAAAAACTGTTAAATAACTTCAGACTTTATCGTAATTACTTGAATAGACTAATAAAATAGACAAAAGAACAGTATTATATGAATAAACTGAAAGAGGTCGAGGAAGATATAAAAAAGGTATGGAAATCAGTCAATGAAGCAACTGGGAAAGTTAAAAATAAGGAAAATGTAAATGAAATATATGATAATTGCCATGCTCTCACAAACGATCCTAAAGAGATAGCTAACATTTTCAATAATTATTTTTGTGATATCGGACCTGAGTTATCTAATAACATTGAAAAAGTTGATGGATATTTGAATTTAGATTTTAAGCCAAATAACAAAAGTTTATATTGGTCGCCTATTACAGAAACTGAAGTGATTGAAATGATAAAGATTTAAAAAATGAATCTGCTCCAGGCCCTGATGAATCAAATAGCACTTTACTTAAATCTGTTGAGTATTTCATAGCGAAACCCTTGACTCATGTCTTCAATAATTGTTTAACGTCTGGTATTTTTCCATCAATTCTCAAAATTTGTAATGTCATACCAGTGTACAAGAATGGAGATAAAAAATGTATTGATAATTATAGACCAATATCTTTGACAAGTAATATTAGTAAAGTGTTCAAAAAATGTATAAAAAAAAGAGTAGTTACCTTTCTTGCAAATGAAAACATTTTGTCAACTAATCAATTTGGTTTCGGGGAAGGAATGTCAACAGAAGATGCAATTTTCAGTGTAACTCGAAATATATATAATAGCCTGAATATTAACAAAAAAGTGATTGGAATATTTTTAGATACGAAGAAAGCTTTTGAAACCGTATCTCACTCTAAACTCCTGGAGGAACTAACACAATACGGAATAAGAGGCGTTTGCCTTGGACTTTACCTAAGTTACTTAAGAAACAGAAAACAGTTCGTAAACAATATAGTTGTCTCAGATCCAGTATCCCGCATTCCTTATACAAAAGATCTGTAGAATATCGGTGGGGTTTTCCCAAAATCAACTTCAGGAATATGTTTCGGATAATCTCTATAGTAGTTTGATGTGTGTTCGTAGTGCCCCACCCCAACCTAGTATGCTGTAACGTAAGAGAATTTCTACTGTAGCAAAGTAAAGTGTTTTCATATGCTTGAATGACGAAATTTCCGTAAGGTTTGTGTATGTATAAAAGATGTTCTGTAGTTTTTTGATGACGTACAGAATGTGATTCTGCCAGTATTTGATTTCTTTTATAGGTAATATTGAGAAACTTTGTTTTTGTGAAATAACGATTTCAAGATTATCAAAATACGATCTGCTTTCATTATTGTAACTAATAGGTAGTTGATTAGTTTTTTCCATGTTGACCTTGAGTAATTTATGTTAGAAACAGTTCTTTACTAGTGAAAAATCAGCCTGAGCTTTATCTCTGTCCCAGTTATGATGGGATAAAAGCCGAAACCGGTCGTAAAAATGAAATAACTAGTGGAAATTGGCAAAAGTGTTCTCATTCTTTCCATTAAAGTATGCATTATCATTTGTGGCATTTGCCTCAATTTCCATTCGAAGTGGGGGATTATTGGGTTTCAGGTAGATTATTTTCTTCAAGCCGATACAATGACGATTAAATTGAACGCTTGGTAATCAAAACAGGTTGTTACAGCAATAAAAGGCTTCTACCCAATAGCGATGAAGCTGACAGCCATGAAATCGACATCTAGGTGTAATTATTCTTTGGATCATATGTGACTCTCCGTTTTTTGATCTCAAAATTGGTGTGAAAATTAGTTTCGATGCACTTGTCATTGAACGAGCTCTTCGTTTCCATTTTTCACCAAACCAATATTGTCTTAGTAACTTCGACAGATATTGTCATACATCTTCGCAAAGAAGGTGTTTTTTATATGATATTTCTACTAGTCCAAGTCGCTGTTTCAACAGGGATGACTTATCTTCCAAAAATTGCTCTTTCGCATGCTACAAACTTTCAAGTATGTTCACAGAAATTTCTTGTACGTTGCAACTGCGCGTAAATGTTGCAGATAATCCATTAGGAAAGTGAGGAGTCGAAGCAAAATATTCCTACGGTCTAAAAATGGAGGTATTAACATGATCTGAAGCTAACCGCCGGAGCTAGCGTCCGAAACTGCTTTTTGTTAACGCCCAAGGCCATTATGAGAGCTGTTGGAACAGAACGTAATACTATAAAATTCTCAATAAATTTAAAAAGAATTCCTCATTGTTTAAGGCTGTGATAATATTTGCTGCTTTCCATTGTCAGAATATCGAAAAATAAAATAAATGTTCTCTGCCTTGATAAACGTCGTTGAAGGAAGTGTTTCAGCACTTTGCGATGATCGATTTGCTGTTAGTGCGGGACTCTCAAAATTTCCAATCTTATTATACAATAGACATTTCAAGTTCCCGCTTATTGACAATCGCCTTTCTTTCCCTTCAAAATCCCGATCTAAAGTGGGTACTCAAGTTTCCTTCGAGGCCTCTATACAGAACCGGTCCTGGTCACCCTGCCTGGAAAAAACAAGCCTATATTATTTGTATAGAGATCAAAGAGCCGAATAATTTCTATATCCTTCTTTCGCGTATTTGCTCACTTGAAATTTCCACCAACTTTTATATTATTAAGGACATCATAGATTGAGACGTCTGCTTTGATGTCGAAGTCTATTTCGACTGTGAATAAATGTGTTTACGGGAGACATGGCATCCCTGCTAGGTTCAATTAACGCAGAAGGCGTTTGAGCTTTTGACGGTAACGTGGGAAAACAGCTGGAGATGAATTGATCAGAAACAGGGATGAAGGAATGTAAAGACTATTAAGTTTTCGATTTTCACTTGCTGCGAAGCTGTGACAGTGTCAAAATCTAATGAAAAAGATGTTTTTCTTGGACAATTTAGCGGCGAGCAGTGAATCCCGCGATGAAATCATATTGTTTCTTAACCGGCTTCTCTAGAAATATTTATTTCTGCTTTCCTGTTTCTAGCTTTTTCACCTGATGACAACGTTCGATTTGGATGTACTTTTTTCATAAATCAAATACAACAAGCTATTTCTGAGATCAGACAAATGAAGTATTCTCTGCATCTATTTCTCGAAAATTATTGAAACACGATTGGTTTTCCTTTTCATTTTTCATTGGATGAAAAAAAGGAAATTATATGAAAATCTTCGATATGTCATCTTACCTGACATGTAAAACAATACTCATATGACATCGATATTTCATTGTCTGGCAAGTTTTATACTGGGAATTTCAATAGTTTTGAGCTATATTAATGACCTGAAACATTATAACAGTCCTGATAACCTTGTATGCCAGGTATGCTGATTTCTGTGAAATTATACACAGACTCCAATAATTATCAAGTGATTTTTCATGTTGGTATCGGAATAAATTTTCAATTGCTGACAAGTGGAATAAGAATCTTTATTCCGCCAAAAAGATGTTCATATATACCTGTAATATATATAATAACCAATAATATATCCAATTTTGAGGTATTTTTTCGAATATTTGTTTCATTATATCATCTCAAATCAGAAACTTCTTCATCCCCGGAATAAAACAATTCTTACTCTTTGAACAATATTTGTGATATTACCTAATAGAAAAATTCAGTCAGTGATTTTTTCTGAAGAAATTCTTCGTATATTAATAAGTAAAACAAATTCATTTCACTATTCATATCAGTTTTGATCAATATAATGATGGTGGAACTAATAATGTTAACGTTCAATTGTTGATTTTCCCATGAATCTTGTAAAGAATAAAAACACGAAGGGAAAACGCAATGGTTCATTCGATAATTCATGAATTCAAAAAGAATCATGATATCAAAATGAATGAAAAAACAATGTTTAGGTTATGAATCAAGCATGCAGAAATGATAATTATGAGTGTCATCCAAAATATGCATTTCACCACAGAATGTTCTAAACATATATTATAGAAACATAACTTTGTAGTCTCTTCGATAATGTGTATGAATCGGGCTTATCAGGAAATGTGTTTGGTGTGAATCAATCTGGGTTTGTGTTCTCTACCATTAATGAAGAAATTATCAAAACCTGGACAATAATATAAAACTAGAAGTACCTACATCGTAGGTTCTGGTAAATGCCTACCGGAAAACAACTTCCCCGGCTAATACCACTTTCTCAAAATTATCTATAATTTAAATTTTCATTTTCCTTCAGCACAAATATTCCAAACTTGTGATCTGATGAGTGATCTTTATTTTAAATAATTATTAATATTTTTATTTTACAACACAAATAAGTTCAGAAATCATTAACATGGATATGAAACACGACTGAAAATGAGTAACCTAAGTATACCGGAAATGAACAAAGCCATGGGACAAATATCAATTATATATATTGGACTCAAATTATTCAATCTTGCTCCAGATCATATTAACACGGGATATGTGTTTGAGTTATTCAAAATTTCAGTGATCAAATGGCCCAAAAATGAAAATATAATATTACTATGAACAAATTCTACTGAACTAGGGTCTCAATTTTCATATACATTTTTCAATCCAACCTAGCATTTTGAAAACTTTTAATTTAGGACGAGTTTGTATTTCATATTGTAACATTCATATTTTTATATTTTTATACGTTTACACATTTAAATTTTTGCGTTTTATATGTTTTACATCAATTACACGTATAAAGATTTTATACTTTTAGATTTTATATTCAACGCGTCTTTTTTGTAGTACACTAAGAATATTATTTACTACTTTTTAGTAGTTTTCCAAAAACTTAAGTGAATCAATACCTATGTTTCCTCTGATGAAAATTCAATAAAAAGACTCGTTTTGACAAATCTTTCCTTATATCTATATCAATCGCCCATTTTTCTGTCGTATGCTTTTATGAATACATGTAATTTGGTGATTATTGAACTACTACTAACGGGTGATTCTTTAAGAAGTATAGGATTTGATTTTCAAAACAACACAACAAGTTTGGAAAAATTGATGAAATCATTATTGGAATCGATAGAACGATCAATATAATTTATTGTTTGAAGATTTCATGCAAATGTTGTCCGCGGCTCCGCTTTAGATGGCCCATGCGCAAAAGGACCAATTTTGGCACACTCTCTCTAACATATCGACCGGTATTTCACGTATTAATGCTTCAATATTGACTTCCAGAGCGTCAGTCATTGCTGGTTCATCCCTTAAGACATGAGCCTCAACATGACCCCACAAGACATAATTCAAAGGCGTCAAATCACACTTTCTATGCGTCCAATTGATGGGCTCCAACCGTGAGATAAACCGTTCACCGAAGGCCGCTCTTGATTGGGCCATTGTTTCGCGTGCCGTGTGGCACCTCCCACACATCCACCAAATGTGTGGGAGGTTGTGTGACTTCAAAACTTTCACCAGCTGTATCTTGTAAGGTTTTACATCCAAATCCTTTCGCAAAATGTTCCACGTAGTGGAGTAGCAGAGGCCCAATTGCTGCGAACAGCGGCGAATCGACATTTCACAGTCATCACGAACACTGGCGAATACAGCGGCAATATTTTCTTCGGTCCTCATTCTACGTATGCGTGTTGGTGGTTTAATGTCCAATAATGTAAACTGGGTTCGAAATTAAGCCACAAGCTTCCGAATAGCTTCTTCAGTAGGCCGACGAAACTGCCCATAAACTGGAAGAAGTCACGATGCACTTTCTTCACCGAGCATGAATTTTGATAATGAAATTCAATAATTAACAAGCTTTGTTCATTTGTAAGTAGATTCATGGTTAAATTATAGACCGAACTGAACAAGTTTCACAATGACACGAGACACGATTCACGTATGATCTGTCAAAAACAGTGTTGCCAAAAAGATACCAGCAAAAAAATCACTCATTACTACTACTACTACTACTGGCTGCTCTTCCTTAAACATTGAACATTCTTTTCATTTGTTAAATTATCGAGCCCAGGTGTTGATAGTGATCCAAATCCTCTACGTCTACACACATATTAAATAACATAATATCACCCGTTTAATGCCAGCCATTCTGCGGTATATATTGAAAACCCCGCATGGAACAACGACGAGCTGACACTATCTTTTATGAACGCACAACTTTAAAGCTTTTGTTGCAGCATATGCCCCAAAAGACTTCCACAATATGTTGTTTTGTAGCCCAAGACATATTCGAACTTTTTCCACTGTTTTAAAGTCGCTCATAAGTCGTATAAATAGCGCATTGCGGCCCTACATAAATAAATGTTGATCTAGTGTGCGATGTGGGTTATATCAGGCATATTTTACGTTTTCTGAAACGCCGAACCTCTAACATATTTCGATAGAAAGTTATGTGGGTCTGTTCCGATATATCATTTGGTAATTTGAAATAGTGGCCATCCGAGTAATGTGAAGTCCGGGGTCGGCTGCCAAAAACTATGAGCGCTTCTGTCGATATTACGTTAGGAAGTTGCTATGAAATAAGAAAACGTGAATCGTGAGATTTATTGGAAATCCCGTAACGCTCCTCAGAATTGAAGGATTTCGGAGATCGATTCGAAGCGGCTGAGCATGGTTTTTTTACGGGGATAACTGAGATTAATTTAAAAAAAAAATAGGAGTGTGGTGAGTAAATTGGTGATAGAATGAAATCGAATGGTCCACAATATTCCAGAACACTCCACAGAATTCGAGAATATTTTGGAATGTCCCACACTGACCTGGGATGTTCCCAGATGTTTCTAAACTTTTCCGACACCATTTCTGAATATTTCACTATATTTCAAAATATAACAATATGTTTCGGAATATTCTATATTGTTTTTCCTTTATAGGCTGACAAAAATTACGGCAAAGCATATGTATATCTTTTAGGAATAGCCCACTATACCCATTTCAATGTTTAAAATAATGTTCACATATAATTAGGTCATTGTAAAGCGAATACGAAATTATTACGAAATACATTAGCTACATCAAGCATTTCTACCATAGTATTAGGTTAGATTGGTTCCAAAGTGAGTGGATCTATTCGACCGTCCACCGCAACCCGCAAAGGTTTATTGTGGTTCACGCCTATTCACACTCGACCGAATAAACCTGATTCGGTCCTGGGCAGGTTGATATCTCTGTCCTGGGTCTGCGACTGAAAACACATGCAACAGAACCGGAAGGTTTTTTTGATCCATCTGTGAACCAACAACTATCTGCTATTAATATTTCCTCCTCCCGGAGGATCTAGTCTTCTCTACTCGGGAACAGTACTTTATAAGGTAGTTCGTAGTCAACTGTTATATTGATCTATTAACAACCCTAGCACAGTATTAAATGCGGCCATAAATAGATATCGAGGTCAGACAAAATTCGCGTGAAACAGATTCATTTTTACTCCTGAGTAGACAAAGCTAGGGTATTCTGAGGTATTACTTCTAAGTAAGCTTAGGTCAGCGTATTAACACAGAATTCAAATACTGAAAATGCTACTGATCTGATTTGAAATAGTCCTTTTTCGCGTAGATAAAACCCTTATGTTAGAAACAGATTTGCTCATATAAGTGTAGGAATCACCGTGTTAGGGAATACCGTGTTACGAATCACACGTTGATACGTAAGACCTCGTTAGTCCTTAGCTTGCACAAGTTGCTGAACTTCTGAGAGTTGTCGTTTGTATGGGGGCGACAGCTGATTAACGGAAAAACAGAATTCAAACAGAAGAGAGATCGAAATTGAAATATAAACTAATGCTAAGTGTATGAAAAAAATGGAAAGTCTTGAGAATGAGTTTTATTATATATCAAAATCAAAATGTGAACAGTACAAATCATAAAATCAGAGAGTTTCAAACTCATAAATAATTGTTTTTCAATGCCAATCCATCAGTAAACGTAATGAAATTATCCTAATCATTCGTTAATGATTACAACGCGTATTGGTTCATTGGAAATTACTTACAGACCTAACAAAATTATTGTTTCATTAACGCAAATATACATTTGAAATAAATGTATGAGTGTAATGAGGTGAACTGAAAATTTGAAATTATTATTATGTATTCAATTTTACATATTAGCATGCGAATTCAGAATGTTTTAACGAACCAATAAATTCATGGGCCTTCACTATATTTGGGATAAATTCGTGAAATGAAATTAGTGACCGTAATTGGTAATCATAATTTGTAAATTGTTGTTGGTTGCTACTTATATTTTATTTCTGAGATGTTGAAGAGATATGATAAGATACCAAAGGAGCAGACTCTATAAAAATGATACCGAAGAGTAATCATCCCCAACTGAAAGAATATAAGGATTATCAGGATTACAGAATTTCATTATGATCTTTTCATCTAAGAAACAATTGAAGGATAAAGCTGAAGTTGGAACATGTAAATATGGTCAGATACTTGACACTGTCGAACCTATCAGAAAAACATCTACTTCCCTGGCTTATACCACGAAGGCTATTGGATTATATCCGACAGGTGTCAGTGCGGGATTCTCCACTGAAGTTATTCCTGCATATGCTGTTGGCGATACACTTGCAGAGTGGTTTCGGTCTGTTTGGCCACATACTGATATGGTCAGATTCTTAATATAATCCAACGCCCTTCGTGGTATTAGCCAGGATAGTAGTTGTTTTCTGATAGGTGTCAGTCCATTAACCTACAGTGTACTTGTGATGTACTGTTTGGAACCTTTGGTGTAGTAATGAATATAACTGAATTTTTTTCCCAACACCAAACCGTTATTTTTAACACCTCGACACGTGTTTCGATCACCAAGTGATCATCTTCAAGAGGTAAAACAGATTTTTTTCAACAGTGCCATCAATATGTTCTCTGCTTTAGTTATAATAGTACTGTCTCATCAGTAACTGAGTTTGACTTACCTGAACGATATGTTATCAGTATTATTTCGTTACTGATTTGTCATAAATTTGTATCTAAAATGATATACGAAAATATTGATGTTATGATTGCGGGATTTATAATTATGTTTACATTTTCAAATACAAAACCCATATTTTTTTATAAACCACACCTTAAACAAACTTTATTTTCATGAAATATATCACTACATAGTGAATGACATACGAAAATTTAATTCTGTGATATACTCTAATTTTAATTTTTTAAATTTTATTTTTATATACCTTACGTAATCACAAGTAAGAGGTACCTTCTTAGGTACTTCATAGATCATACTTACCTAGAGCAGCTATTCAACTTTTACCTATGATACCTAGAATCTAGGTCTAGAATCTAGAATCTAGGTATCCTAGGTCATAATTTGAGTATGTGAAAATTGATATAATTTGCTCTAGCTCCTACAGCATGTCGGTTTTTCATAGTTTCCATATTTTTCAATAGGTTTTTCGTTTTTTTAAATTTTGAAAATGTAAAAATTAGTAACCCATATTGAGAAATATAATTAGAATCGAGCCTGTTCAATATTCATTACAATTTTTGCAAACCCACGCTAGTGACATAATATTTGCAGCAATTCGGCAATAGCATTTGGCAGACCCACAAAGTCATATGAATTCAGGGTTAACCTACCTACATGGAGATAAAAATACCAATTTTGAGAAAAAATGGGAATGGATGGAGAGTATTCAATCGAAGCCTTTTGTTGGGTATTTTCCATACATAATAATAAGCATAATGTGCTTGAAATGAAAATCATCAATTGAACAAAATGAAGGTATACATTTTCTCCACTGCGAGTAAATTGATAGAAGCGTTCAACATTTATTTTCAACAAATACATGGACATTAGTCTTAAATTAATTTTACAATGTGTCGTTACGTAATAGTCAGATTACTCTAATGATTAAAATATTATTTTAACAAGCTTTATGTACTATTAAGTATTGGTCCACCATCTATTGGTCATAATGTTATTTTGTTTACTTATTTCTACACTCTCATAGGCATCTAGATGCTTGTTTTCAACACGAAATTTCTTTTCCACTTGGAGATTGGGATATTTTTCTTGTAAGTGTAATTTCATATCAATATTCTTTCGAAATATTACGTTGTATGAGAAAAAGTGATTCAATGCCTTCATTGAAAACGGTTCCTTTCAGTTTGTACCTTTATTTCATGCATGATATAAACATCCTTGTGGAGAGTTTCAATTTATGTTTTTTCTCTTTCTTCGGAACGCTTTTTCCAAAATACACTCATTACTGCTCGGAAAATTGTCAAAGATACAAAATTGAAGGTAGAATTTTCAGTCAATAAATAATAGCACGTAAACAACTATTAGAGTTTCTCTTTAGGATATACTCGATGGTACTCGTTCACAATTCTATGAAAAATACGAACAAAAATATGGTTTATCGATGTCATTAAGCCACATCCATTTTACTGCAATCATCCAGAATGGTTGGTAACCTCCCAATTTTAAACCCGAAAATTCACATATGAAATGTTATTGCACCCCACGGGAAATCCACAACGAAGAAATTAAATATTAACACGCCATTGCGGCTAATAATAATAAAACGGTATGTAATGCGAACAAACTAGCTGCAAAAGCTCCATCTCATCAAAAATGCATGCAATATTACTGCTGTTATTACGGGATCGATGCATTTACAATTCATGTAATCAAAACAGTGATTCACATTGAGGAGAAATTTGTGATGGAGCTGATTGCCCAAAAAAAGGTTTGATGAACGTCTATTTTTGAAATTCGCTAGCGTTTGATAGACTTCTATTGTTTTCAATCGGCAGTATTAGTTTGGAACCGAAGTTTGATCTTTTTAATTCGGGCATATAGTTTTATCCACTGTGATGGAAGTCAGTACAGAAAATAAATCTGATTTTATGAGCTTTTCCATCCCAGAATATATAATTTCATAAAATAGCTTCTCAGCTACCACTACTTCATCTTCATACCACAATTTGTGGGTATAAGTATAAAGTTGGAGAAGTGAAAGAAAATAATCTCATAATCTTATCATATCAAAACTTATTTTTCACTTCAGGAATGGGAAAACTATTGTTTCAACATGTCAGAAATTGTTTTTAGAAGTAGATTTGAACAGCATCAGCATTCAGAATAACAAGGTCCGTGGCGAGAATTTCGAAAAAAGTTTCAGTTATTCATATATCTATATCTTTATGTTACCTTCTCTTTTCTTCCCTTTTTTTTTCTTTCTTCTTTTCTTCTCTTCAAGCCCTCATTTATTTACTTCTATACATTTTCGGCATTCGTGGAAGAGCAGACGCGAATGCAAATTCGCGGTCTGAACCAAAAGCTATTTGCAATCAAATACAAAGTGTTTTTAGTTTTCTCTCTCTTGTATCTTGTTATTGTCTTGTATTTTGATGGGCAATAAACTTATTATTATATGAATAGACCACACATTTCGAATATTCTTTACTGGTTTTCAATAATCCTTTCATAATGAAATAGCTCGTCATTAAAAGAAAATATTGAGTCACTTTTAGGAATAACCGTCATATCCACTCTCATCAGATGAATATATTTCTTCATACTATTTTTGATTCGGATGTGGTTTGAAAAGTATGAGAAAAATCGTGTATCATTATCAAATATGGATATCCCATAAAAACCTTTTGATGAATGTAAAAATTGTAAATTTCTTATCTTCATTCAACACATTCCAGCAGAAATTATTCTTGTTTGGGATTCAAAATAATATCACCAAGTGAATAATTCAATAAATTACTTCGACTTGACTAATATGAATATTGATAATGAACATGATTTTGGATTTTTCACAAACCATCTGATACAGACGTTGTCATACATAATTCCTTCACGCACCCTTACCAGCATAAAGTGGATGCATTCATTAGTATGCTTCACAGATTATTGAATATTCTACTGTCGGAAAGTAATTTCCAGAGAGAGATGAGTTTCATCAAACAAATCGCTGTCAACAATGGTTACGAAGTAGATATTATTGGTTCCATTCTTTCCAAATAACTACAAAAACAAGCCATAGACCAAGTCTACCCAAATTCAATTTCTTGAATTTTCATATTTTGGTGAATTCACCAATAATATTGCTCGTTTTTGTTGAAAAAGAATGCTTGGACGTGGCTTACGGAACAAATAAAACTTCAACTAAATCCATTCAAAACAATAAAGACGGAATTACACTGTCAGACAGATCAGGAGCAGACAAAATGCGTATTTCTTCCATATGTTTTTATAAATTTCGAAATTGTTTCAATAACCATATAATTTCATTTCCGTTTGAAATTCATTTTTATATTATCATTCTGATTTCTGAAATACAGGGTACAGTACAGGGTTTCTTCAAAGTGAAGTAAGTACACCACTGGAGATACGCCATTGAGTTATATAGGGGGTACGCCATGAAATTTACGTAATGGCGGCGGCTAGGCGTACGTGCGACGAGCGTGACGGCGTATTGGCGACTTAATCAATTACTGAGTTCGCTAGCAAAGCGCCTATGGATGCATAGATTGTGGATGCAACCACAGATGTGGA
Source organism: Leptinotarsa decemlineata (assembly GCF_025532065.1). Classification (NCBI taxonomy): domain Eukaryota; kingdom Metazoa; phylum Arthropoda; class Insecta; order Coleoptera; family Chrysomelidae; genus Leptinotarsa; species Leptinotarsa decemlineata. The sequence goes on from NW_027412747.1 coordinate 19,868,764, forward strand.
TGCATATATCGATTGAGTCATAGGAGGTACGCGATAAAATTCACCTAATGGCGGCGGCTAGGCGTACGTGCGACGAATATGACGGCGCACGGGCGACTGAATCAAGTACTGCGCACGCTAGCAACTCGCCGGTGGCTGCATAGAGTGTGGATGCAGCCGCAGATGCGGATGCATAGATAGAGGAATCATAGGAAGTACGCGATGAAATTTACGTAATGGCGGTGGCTAGGCGTACGTGCGACGAGCGTGACGGCGCATGGGCGACTGAATCAATTACTGCGGTCGCTAACCTGCGGCTGCATAGATTGTGGATGCAGACACAGATGCGGATATATAGATCGATTGAGTCATAGGCGGTACGCCATAAAATTTACGTAATGGCGCATGGGTGACTGAATCAATTACTGCGCTCGCTAGCAATTCGCCTACGGCTGCATAGATTGTGGATGCAGACGCAGATGTGGATGCATATACCGATTGAGTCATAGGAGGTACGCGATAAAATTCACCTAATGGCGGCGGCTAGGCGTACGTGCGACGAGTATGACGGCGTACGGGCGACTGAATCAATTACTGCGCTCGCTTGCAACTCGCATGTGGCTACATAGAGTGTGGATGCAGCCGTAGATGCGGATGCTTAGATCGATTGAGTCATAGGAGGTACGCGATAAAATTTACGTGCATGGGCGATTGAATCAAATACTGCGCTCGCTAGCCTGCGGCTGCATAGATTGTGGATGCAGACGCAGATGCTGATGCATGGATCGATTGAGTCATAGGCGTTACGCCATAAAATTTAAGTAATGGCGCACGGGTGACTGAATCAATTACTGTGCTCGCTAGCAATTCGCCTGCGGCTGCATAGATTGTGGATGCAGCATAGATCGATTGGGTCGAAAGAGGTACGCGATAGAATTTACGTAATGACGCACTTGTGACTAGATCGTCACCCATAATGGGTGCATAGATCGCGGGTGGTGGGAGTTCGCCCTCTCCTCTTGTTGACATGAATTGCGCACGCACGCTATTTGTCCGAACAATAGAAACGTTCGTCGCCGACTTTTAGTTATCTAGTGATTATAAATGAAAATAATTTTTCAATTTGAATGGTTAAAAACTAATTCTTTACGCGGGAAATGCCCCGAAAATCATCTTTGTTCACCATTTCACAAAATGTACAAACTAGGTCGAATTCTATTGCGTCAACTTCAGATAGAAGTTCAAACAATAATTTTGCGAATACGGGCGAATCATGAAAACACATTTTATCAGCAAAAAAGAAATTGTGACAAAACATTTTTGGCTGTTTTTCGAAAAAAAAAAGAGTTGAAATATTCGCAAATATATATAACGAAGACTATTGTATGTATTCCTTTTCGAATAAAATATTTTATTTGTTTTATTACCTAACGCTAAATATGTGTATTTATTGCATTTTTTGTATTATTATTCGAAAAAATGCCTATTAATAGTCATTATTTCTTTAAAGAGGTTCGCCGTGGTATTGAAGGTCGAATAGGGGTACGTGGGACAATAAGTTTGAAGAACCCTACTCTAGTGTATTCAGATGGTTGCGAATAATATTAGCATTCCAACTCTTCAATCCTGGACTCTACTCAATTCAGCTCAATTAATCCAGTTTTTCTCAAGTTTAATATAAACTTTGTCCAAGAACAGCGAAAATATCCCGTCACTTGTAAATAACACCCATAAATCTTAAATACCCCCCGACGTTCACTACAATTTAGAATTACCATAACATTTTGGTCAACAAATTATCTTCTGACCATTTCACTGTTTGTTATTCCGTGAATACTCAAGTAGACTCCAGTTAATGTTAATCCGGAATAACTAATTACCTAACACTGGAATTAAAGTATAAAGCTATGAACCTAGGAAAGTTTGAACGGATATAAACACCCATCCACGGAGACTAATCGGGATACAAGCTATGAGCATAAGGTCTTCCATAATGAAGAGCTTACAAAATATGTTAATAACCTCGGATAAAAAGTTACCTGAGATGATTGAGCTAACGAAACACGGTTCATAGCCGTCAAGGCGTCCAGCTGGGCCACTATGATCGAATGTCTACAGCGATGTTTTGTTAATATCAGCTGTGTTGATATACGAGGTGAAATGTTTTCAGAAAAAAATCGAATTGGCATTTTCATACATAGAATAGATACTTACTTAGTTGAAGTAATTCATTATTGGACCATTTGGACACAAAAGTAGGTACGTTTTCATATGCATTTCATATGTATTTTTCAATTCCTTCATATAATTTTGAATTTTCAAAATATAACAAACAGAAAATTTCATGAAAATTCGAATTTTTCTTCAGAGCAAACAATACAAATAATATGATGTACTGACAATTTTTGAAAATCGTTCTCAAATTATGAAACAGTGAAACAAAAACCATTTCCTTCACAGATAATGTATCATTTCTGTTCATGATGTCAAAATTTTACTAAGAAAGGTTGTCTCGATACTTTGAGTAAATCGTAATTTTTTAAGGTTAAACATAATAAATTATATTCATTCATAAACTCATCGCAGATAACGCTGAAAATTACTTTGAATAAACCAAATGTATTTACGTTCTGTGAATTTCATCTGTCAGTGGATTCAAATTTTTGTGCAATCTAAAAAATCGAAGTGGTTAATTCTTACTGAAATGTCGAATGAGGCTATAATTTTCCGTTGTTCTCGCTTCCGACTTGTTTTTAAAATATAGGTAGTTTTTGTGAAATTCAGTTTATTTTACCAGGCAGAGCCTTATCTCCCAATGGTGAAATAAAATTGAAACATTTTTCAGATCATCTCACATTTTGTAACACCAATTCTGGGACAGACTGTATACTGAAATGTTTGGGAAATCCATCGACTTAAACATTTTCTGGATGTGAAAAAGTACTTAATATTTATGAAAGATTGAAGAATCTGAAATGTGCTGACCTTTTTCCTAAAGTGTGACAAATTATTGTTAAAGAAATTAAAACCATATTCTCAGAAACAAATTGATTAATCTCAATAATGAACTACAAATGATGATATTCTGTACTGATTTTAAATAAACAAGTCCAAAATTGAATTAATCAATTACGTATGATGATAATTATTATCAGTCATTCCTAATCCCAGTTGGGAAAACTCAAGAACAAAAATTCTTAGTTTCTTAGTTAGATTCTTACTTTTTTTAATAAAATGCACCATCCATTCACATGACCACTAGGATTTTAAAAATGCATTATTTCTTAAATGTAGATATATTCTTTCACTTTTTTCGATATAATGAAGATTCTATATGTAAATTGTTATTTATATCCACCATCTTGAAATGTTGATATATTAAAATTCTGAAATGAATTTCTCAAATATTATTGTATGATCGTTAATAATTTCATTATAGGACTATCCTCATTATTACTATATATGTCAATAAATTCAGTGAAACTCTTGGAAATTCAACTACTTCAAATATAGGTACTGATGATACGTAAATTTCAGTATAGTATAGCACCAGAAAAATTTGGTATTCATTCCAGAGATAACTCACTATATCTGAATGTGTGTGTGTCCACGGTGTTCGTGAATTTTCATCCTTTTCAAAGAAAATAGTTCCAGTATTTCAGTTGTCAATGAAATTTCTACAATCGCCAAGATTTGACCAGAGGTCAAATCCATCTATAAATCTCTGAAATATAATAATTCATAAAAACTTTATCTCGTTATATTACGCGCTTGTCAAGTCGCGTTATGAAATTCGTTTTGGAAGTAGATCAATTTCATACCAAGATATATAGATATGGCTAAAAAAAATTGTCACAGTGATATCTACAGATCTCAACAAGATTCGTGAATTCATTTCTCATAAAATCCTAATTTTGCAGATATTATTCATCCGTGAAATCTGAATATATTTTCAACAATACGGGTTTTTTACCAAAAGCTGAAAGTCAATGAAACTACCATACTATACTGGACAAAAGGACTAAGTACTTTTAATTGGATTTTACAAACGAACAATTTGCCCTTGAACGTTCGTTCATGTATGTATACATGATTTGTTTTTGTATTGACATCAAGTTACTTCGCCAACAACAACAAATTCAATTTACTTCAAAAAAAATAGTCAAAAGTATGAAATACGTAATACAATTTTACACACACGGAATCAACATGCAAAACCAGATGAAAAGAACGTTCTGAACAAATCAAGAACCAACAACTTGTTGAGATGGTGATAGCAATCAAAAAAGCATCTCTCTAATATAAAATAAGGTTCGATTGTTTCGATGGCACCGGCCATAAAGCTAGCTTTGTGTAGAAAGCTACCAGTTCGATTCCATTTTGTTGGTAATTGTTGATGACAAAAAGGTCTTCTTCTCCCGAATATTTCAAAAAAATAATGCTATGATTTAAAACGATATCCCCTTGAAAACAACGTTAGCGCGCCGCTGTCCCATTCAGCGGTAAGCGACTTCGAAAAGAAGTAATCAACTGGCCATGATAGAAAATGAGACGTGATGTGAACGAAGCCTGAAGCCTCTTACTTTTTCTCATTCTTCGTTCCGATTATAAGGACGTTTTATTTTTTACCCTACGAGTTTCATATTATTACATGAGCAGAAGCCTCAAAACTGTCTGTGGATTATGTTTCGATTTATACTCGACATACGAACAACTCTCAACTTCTGAGAGTTGTCGTTCGTATGGGGGCGACAGCTGATTAACGAAAAAACAGATTTTTTTAAAACAGATATTCTTTCAAACATTGGTCTGGGTCAACGGCGTTGAACCGACTATGTATATTTTTCAATAGGCATGATGACAGTGAGTGGAAATCACTTTAATGATGTATTTATTTAATGAAACCCTATTGATGGATTACAAAACACACATTTATTATATAATTATGGAAAGGATTAACGATATTTTGATAAAAAAAACGTTATGATATCTTGAACGCCAATTTGAGCGAATTACGTCACGTTAGAGTAAACAAACACATATAACATCTTGTTTAATGCAACACTAATACTCCACGCTAGATTTTTTTCAATTTTCTTTACGGCTTAATGTTGTTTACCTTGACTGTTTTCTTTTGTTGCGTTGTTAAATCAAAGGTGAGCCATGGAATCAGAATTTACAAAGGCAAACAGCGGTAATCTGCCTAGAATCGACTTGTTGATGCTGGAGGAGTTTCTGGCATCAAAGACTTTTGTTTGGCAGTATTTAGAAAAACTTCCATCTGAATACTATAATAATCTTTCGAAAAAAAAATAATGGAATTAAGTCCAAAGCATTCAAAAGATATTTGAAGTTAAGGTTAAGAAGCTATTGGAATTATATTTCTAAAACGTACTTACTACTGTGTAAGTACATATTGATTTATGTATGATAGTACATTTATGTATGCTAGTATATCTATGAAAATATCGATAAAAATAAATATGCAGTAGGACTTTTCTTTGACCTCACCCGCGCCTTTGACACAATTAATCCATACTTCTTGAAGATAAAATGAGAGTCAATGGGCATTTAAGATCCCATACATACCTCAAAAAAGTTATTTCTTTTATTGAATTCAATCCTCGACCAAGATAATACTGATTTATAATCTACGAATTTAGGTAAATACTTACCTCAAAATGATCTTCACAAAAATAAAGCTGAGTACTTGACAATATTCCTGTTGAATCTCTTCTTAGTTTAAGCCACTTATTTCGTGTTTTTTTCGTCCGGCACGAACACAAATAACTGGTTCGGAGTTTTTATTTATGTATTAGTACATTGAGGGACTTCTCACCATCGATACACTTTTGAATTCATATTTAATAATAGTTTTCATCAAATTAATGAAAGAGCTTCTAGTATTCACATATAGTTTACTCGAAGGTGACGTCACAAGCGCCGCCGTGACACTGAAGTGTTCGCGTACGAATTTTAAGTATTACAAAAGTGTTTTTTTAGTGAATTTTCATTTTTTGCGTAAATATGGTACACGTTGTATTTATAATGTATTTCCTAACATTATAGAGCATTATTTCAAAATCTATCATCATGCCTTCTTGGTGAATACTTGGGAAATGGAGAAGATAAATCTGAGGATGTTAGTTTAACAGCAGTCATTTCATTTTGTGGTTGAAACTTGTTTTTAACACACTTTTATTAGCTTCACCTGTATGTATGTATGTTTGTTTGTTTGTCAGTTTGTTTTTTTGTTTGTAACTCTGCTTTTCATTTCATATTCATTCCCGTTTGAAGCTCGGGATCTGTATTTGCGGGCAGATGACGCTATACGTAACCTCCTTGATATAATTCGAACTCACTTTACATGTATTTCTCCATTTGAAAAAGGTATTTTTTTTATTTACACGCGCACTTGCTGTCTTATTTGTCATAAAAAGACTATAAAACACGCTTTTATAGCATACGAAACTAAAAAAATGAAAAATAAATATAGTTTGAAAAAGTAAAAAACATGATTTTAAAGAACATCGAACATTGAAAGTTTAAATAATAGTATTTTTCGTTCGTTATTGTTTTAAGCTTATTAAAAAAAAATATTTTCAACTTTTTAGTACGATTTTCTTTCAAAGCGTGCTTTTCAGGTTTTCAATCTATATTTATTCTATAAAAATTGATTGATCTGTGATCTGTGTATTGAAAATTTCTGATTTCGTTTAGAACTGATACAACAACTACATAATACAAATCAGCAGAGTTTCAAACTTTTCCCATAATTTTATGAGATAAACGATTGAAGAATTAAATAATTCTAAATACTTAATACAAAATGGCACATATTAGTTGAATTTTTCCTAAAAAAGTTGAAAATACACAACAAATAGCGCCACAGAAATAAGAATAAGCTAGTTGAATCTGGTACTTGGCGCGGATAGGTTTTTTTTCCAAAAATGAGTGCAACGAGTAAATTAAATTTCCTAGATTTCGATTGAATATTCTGGAAAGTTTGTGTATATACCTACTCGTACTTATACATGATGGTTCCCCTTCGAAAATGGTGAATCGTGAAGAGGATGAATAAATGGTTTTATGTAACTTATCATTTTAGAAATAATTTAATTTTCCGATGGAAAAGTATTTATTAACTGAAACAAGTCATGTTTACATAGACAGGAAGAACAATCTTCCTCTTGAAGATGATGATCATCACAAGTTCAATTCTTCAGAATGAGAAACTTACTATATTTACCAAAAATATAAGAAGACATATAAATATTGAACACTTGTGCTCAAGTGAAAAAATAACGTCGTTGGCTTTTTCCAGAAATACATTTAAATGAAAACCGTCATGTAAAAAATAGCCGAGGACGGCATAAACCGATGATAAGGAATTTAAATTGGAATACCATCTGTTCGTGGTGGGAATTCGAAATGAATGAAGTAGATTCACTTAATTTCTGGATAGGAGGGCATTTCATTCGAGACGTCAACTGGATTTATAGAATTTCATTGAAATATCTCGAGAATTCCAAGGGATCGGATGTATGGTTGGAATGACCAATAAAAATGCGTCTTTATTACGATTCTGTATTGTAAACATGCTAGATAAACTACTGTTCATTCATATTCGGAGAAAAGTGTGTTTTTGAGTCGTTCCGTCTTTTCCAATGTGCAGGTGTTAGGAATAAACTTGGGAAATTTATTAAGTCTTTTGTGACTGGGGCGATGGTTTTTTTTCGGTATGTAACTGATTACCAGGATCTTCTAGTGGGATTATATTTGTAATCTTCCGAGCAAAGTGGTTTTTAAATCTTATATTTCTTATTCGCTATCTTTCACAAAGAACGAACGGTTTTATTTCTGATTGTATTTCGTCTGAAAGTTGTGAGCTTAGAAATATTTAAAGCTGAATCAATATAGAATGTGTTTGTTTTCTCTCTGGGTTGAATAAGGTTGAGAAGTCGAATGAGCAACGAGAAACACTATTTCTCCACAAAGTTTGTCTTTCAAAGAATTTTTTTCGCATTGTTCCACTCATTGTGGGTGGAATATTTCTTTGATTTTTTATGAATAATATAACGTGAAATATGTTCATTCAGAAAATGGATCGAATGAATTGAAATAATTGAACTTTTCATTATATTTGTGTGATTTGTGTATAGAGCTCTAGAAAAAAGATGGTTTTTGAAATAAATTTTGAATAGGTTCTTAGAAAATAACCCTATGAACTGTATAGTTTTTCCATATTAAACTGATATTGCAAAGATTTCATTATTTTGTCCTGAGCTGAGTAAAAATTATTATGCTCGAGAAAATCATTTCCTTATAAGTTATTATCGTTCCGCGGGAATTTTCTGTCACTTCTCTCTTGAAATGAGACTTGTATGGAAATTAGAATATTTCCCAACCATTTGTATGGTATTCATCTACTTTTTCATGATGAATCAAGCAAATTAAAATGTACGTTTTCAGTAATGTTTTATAATTTATTCAAATAGTCTTAACCTTTCGGTTTTTATATAGTCGTTATATAACGTTTCAGACTAATATTGGTTGATGGTTGACTACACGGGCTGAATAGTCACGGGCCTTACACATAGATGGCGCTCGTGTTATTGCATTCATCGCTTTTTCAGTTAGTTTCAACCATTAAAAGGAAGCTGTTGAACTTTCATGATTATCTACTCATAAGTTAATGAGTTATTGTGCTGAGCGAGAAACTACTTTTATTATTTTCAAAACAATGAATCAAAATCAAATTCGTGTTTGAATTTTTCATTGCTTGTCACTTGTCACTTTTTAAGTAGAGAATTTAGAAAAATAATAGAAATAGAAACTAACCCGTGTTAGAAATCACACGTTGAAAGGTAAGACCTCGTTAGCCCTTAGCTCGCACAAGTTTCGACTTCTGAGGGTTGTCGTTCGTAGGGGTGCGAGAGTTGGTTTACGGAAAACACATATTTTCAACATATCAACGTCTTTAAACTTGTTTATGTGTCAGATATTTCCAAATTATGTGGAAATGATAAATAAAGCTCCAAAATTGTTTTCCTTACATATATTGAGTTTCCAGATTTTTTTGTCTACCTATATAAGACTAAATCTTGGAAATAAATTGATAATTCTCTTCCTAAATACCCAAGACATTTATGGAACGTTTGGATTATACGAGTAACGAGTATTTCGGCTCCTTTAAAAATGACCCCTAATAAAAAACGATTCAGAGAAACTTCCGATAACCCGAGCGAAAATTTGAAGTAAATCAGTTTGACATTGAAACCTTAGTACACTTTGTGGTATTATGTTGCTTACCTGAAATTCTAAACCGCGTTATGGTGAAAATATAAACAGACATTTTTGTGAAACTTTGGTGACAATATACAAGCAGGTAGTTCTTTCTCTATTCTGAATTCAAAAAGAACACTCGTAAACATATGTAACTGCCGTTCGGACATAATTTAACAGAAAGCCCTAACACAAAAGAAGTTTAAGAGGCGTGAAATGCTTTTGAAATAAGAGTAATTCCTCTTTTTATATAAAAACAGGAAATCCATTAGTAATAGAAATTTGAATGACACTTCCGTCCCTTTAGAGAGATTGGAATATCTTTATTACTGCTTTTAAAATTTCGTTGTTGGTAATTAGTTTTTGAACTGGAACGGAAAATGTAGCAACCCAGATAAAGTTCTGGAATGTCAATTCAATTATTATCCATTAAGGCCTCTTACATTTATCAGAGACATTACTTTTCTGAGTTCCGTATCAGTATTTTTTGAGAAAACAATTATTTTGAAGATAAATTTCTCTTCTAGAATGTAAATTGAGTGTCAGTTAAAACTGCAAAGGAGCCATTGATTAATCTCGCTGTTATCATATATCACACGTGAAGTTACATTTCAAATATTGAATTAATTCGTATTTTCTCTTCAAATAATCTCACTTTGTCACATTTGTGAAACTTTCAATTCGATTTCTCTTCGCATTCAATGTCCAAACTTCTTTAATATTGATCGTTTCCTTCTTTTTATATCACGCAATATTGAAATTTTGTTGAGCTCAACAAATATTTCAATCATGAAATCGCCCTAGTTTTGAAATACTTTACTTATAAAAAAGTGATTTCAATTATTTCACACTCTGGTAAGACTTGTTTGGGAATGGAAGTTTATCAAACAGTCGTTATAACTATGGAACAGTTGAAGAGAAAATTGTATTTTGAGAACGATACTCCACTTGGGCAGAAAACAACATCAATAGCCGTTTTGCCTATCAGAAAATACTGTTCTCGAATGATTACAATAGTTTCAGTTTGGATCACAGCGGTTTTTCCAGACAAGATCCTCATCAATTATTTATAATATACACAATAATTCAACCCTGTATATTTTGTCAGCATGATTGTTGAACATATCAATATTCTCCATCTTCTCTGACCAATGAAACTTGTTTTTTTCTAAATTTTGATACATACAGACTATTTTTCAGTTCCGTCAGCTATATTCATTTGCATCATTTGCAAAAAAATATAGATCTACTTTTCAAATTCTTGCTAGAAGAAAATGAAATTTGTTGCCCAACAGATGAATCCAATTACAGGACACTATATAATATAATAATGAAGTATAAAGGCTACTCAAGCTGAATATATAACAAAAGATTACCATATTAAGGTTTTGACAAATTGAGAAATAAATTCACATATATGATCGACAATGCAAAATTTTGTATAACATAACAATACTTGATGAAATGCTACGTTGCTCCAAAAAAGGCAGACCGACTCTTCGAATTGGTGTGGAGTGGTCAGTTCCTCTAGCAGGGTACACGCCATCACTTATAAATGCAAGAAACTTCGGAAAAGGCGTTTGCACATTTTCCAAGGTTTCCTTATGTACATTATAGAGAGGATACCAAATCAAAGTAGCATACTCTAACTCTACCAAATGTTTTCAATTTGTTAGTTTGACATCGATGTTCTTCTTTAATAATTATACTTTTTGAAATCAAAATACTGTATAAGTGGTAGCTATACCCGATTATTTTCTATAGAACTCGAGAACTGTTTAGCAGCCAAATTGTTGAAAGATTTAGGCTTGCCTTGCCTTGCCTTGTTCGAAAATGAGAATTACTATAATAGTATTTGAACAATTTGGAAATTTATCGTTGAAAAATTGAAGATTTATGAAATTTTTGAAAACTCAACTAACAAGTGAAAACAGTTAAAGTGGGGAGTTTATTATATTGCGATAATAACGCAAAATGTTGAAAATTATAATACTTGGAGCATTTTTCAAAAACATACTTTATGTGTTCCAGTTTTTCTCGACTATAACATTCATGTAGAAATTACATGTTAACGAGTCTTTACTCGGTTTTTGATTCTGTTATCATGATATAATGTTTACGTTTCTTTCACAATGCTTTTTTTACAAATCTGTTTTGATTATATTTCAGTGGCCTATCAAACTACAATTGCATGGCAGTTTGTGTAGAATATCTCTGCTCTATAACATTAGATATACTTCCAGTGTTTGAGTTTCGAATTATAACTGCTCATCAGTTTGATACCAGATACCGAACAAACACCGATTAATGAATCTGTTATTTCAGTAATGCTCTATTGGAAGTCAAACGTGCCTGATAGAATTATAAATCGCGATTCAATTATATTACGGCCAATTCAATTCCAACTGTGAAATTATGACATTGGATTACAGCAGATAATTTACTTCTAAAGCCTAAATTCGGACCTAACTAAATGTTTAATCAAACTTGTCTGTTTGTCCAGGACGGTTTAATTAAAATTTATCATAACGTACATAATCCGCGGAATTCCGTAGTTTTGGTAGTGAAGTATGTATCTCCTGTATGAGAAGTTGTGTTTTGTGTCAGAAATTCATTCAAATTTTACACTCAGTGAAAACACGTTTGCAAAAAATGTGAAACTCTTCCTTGAAAGACATATAATTCATCAAATTTCATGTGCCTGTATGTGGCTACACGAATTTCGGTAGGAGAGTTATCACTATATATTCTACAGTCTCTCGTCCCGTCTGTTTGAACACGATAAACTCTAAAAACTACCTAATGAATTTTCATACGGTTTCCACTAAGAGACGGTGTGATTCAACCAGCAGGTTTTTATGTATAATTTATCAATATCTTGCGATTACTGTTTTTAAAGTGATAACTTCTTATGGGATGGTAAACTATTTCTTTACCCAACCCGTTATAGCGTCAGTCTGTCTGGCTTTCCTTTCTCTCACGCATACGTTAGCGGAGGGCAGGCTCCTCCTTTCTCGTCGGACAGACTCTCAATGTTAAGTGTGCGTTAGACATATACTGTTGATAGTATTATGAAAATTGAACTAGCAAGCACGTAATAATCTTTTATTATATGAAACGTGGCTTGAAAAGGATGATACTAATTTTGTGTATGTACATTATTAGTATCTTTATTTAATCCTACAAAAGTAACAGTTGGCTTATGGTAACTATAATATATGTACATACAGAAAATAATCAATAAAAAATGTCTTTATCAAATTAATATACATAAAATTTAAACAATTTCAGTATTCAAATAGTTGAACTTAGATTAGCGTGAGTTATCATTTCTGTCTGGCTATACCTTTTCCAATTTTCGAAATAATTATTGCAAATGATTGGAAAACTATTTGGAAGCGTACGATATTAATAAGTACTCATAAAACTACATATACTGGGTGATTTTTTAAGAGGTTTAGGATTTGATTATCGGGACAACACAAAAAATTTGAAAAAATTGATGAAATCATTTTTGGAATCGATAGAACGGTCAATATAATTTAATGTTTGAAGATGACTTCATGCAGATGAAGCTCAGCTTTAGATGGCCCATGTATACGCAAGGTTCGCTTTTGGAACACTCTCTCTAACATATCGACAGGTATTTCACGTATAAATGCTCCAATATTGGCTTCCATAGCGTCAGTCGTTGATGGTTTATTCCTGTAGACATGAGCCTTAACATGACCCCACAAGAAATAATCCAAAGGCGTTAAATCACACGATCTAGGCGGCCAATTGACTGGCCCCAGACGTGAGATAAACTGTTCACCGAAGGCGGCTCTTAATTGGGCCATTGTATCGCGTGCCGTGTGGCATCGTCTTGTGGAAACCACATGTCCGGCATGTCCATTTATTCCATTTTGGGCAACAAAAAGTCGTCAATCATCACACGGTACCGCTCGCCATTCACAGTAACGTTCCGGCCATTGTCGTCTTTGAAGAAGTACGTCTTTGAAGAAGTACGGCCCGATTATGCCACCGACCCATAATCCACACCAAACAGTGACTTTTTCGGGATGCATCTGTAGTTCTTGCAATGCTTGTGGCTCGTTTTCATTCCAGATGCGGCAATTTTGCTTGTTAACGTATCCATCCAACCAGAACACAATTTTTCGATGAAAAGGTGGGTCTTCCTCCAACTTTGCCAGCGTCCATTCACCAAATGTTAGACATTATGGGAGATCGTGTGGCTTCAAATGAGATTTTACTCCCAAATCCTTTCGCAAAATTTTCCACGTAATGGAGTAACAGAGGCCCATTGACTGCGAACGCCGGCGAATCGATATTTCACGGTCATCACGAACACTGACGGATACAGTTGCAATATTTTCTTCGGTCCTCACTCTACGTATGCATGTTGGTGGTTTAATGTCCAATAATGTGAATTGGGTTAGAAATTTAGCCACAAGCTTCCGAATAGCTCCCTCAGTATGCCGACGAATCTGCCCATAAATTGGAAGAAGGGCACGATGCACTTTCTTCACCGAGCATGAATTTTGATAATAAAATTCAATAATTTGCAAGCGTTGTTCATTCATAAGTCGATTCATCATTAAATTATAGACCAAACTGAACAAGTTTGACAATAACACAAGACACGATTCACGCGTGATCTGTCAAAAACAGTGTTCCCAAAAAGATACCAGCAAAAAAATTACTCATTATGAGTTAAGTTACCTCATATATTTCATGCACATTTTAATTACACTGGGTACCATGTAATTCAAATTATAATCTTAGGATGGCTGGGAGGAATTCATTTTTGAATTCAAAATAAAATATTAATTGTGTTGCTATAACTATATATAGTTTTCTCCATGAGGTCATCTAAACTGATGTAACAATAATATTATTATCAAACCAAATTCGATGGTTTTAAACTTTGCATTGCCAGCAACAGAAAATATATAACGGGGGCTTTTTTTAAAATTGATGCCTAAAAATTTTATTAGCGTTCAACTAGGCTCCCTTTCAAATAACCACTGTTGGGACATTTTCACAGAGTGCATTTGAAATATTTCTGTTGATTTCATGAAGACCACTTCAGATATAGTGATTCTACTCTAGCCCAGAATAATAAATCTCATTTTTTCATACCGCAATATTTGAAATGTATATGATAAGAGAAAAACTCTGCTTTGAATTTTTGTTAAGACTCAAAAGGATTTTGTTTCATCAGAAAGCGCCCATTCAACGAAATACTATCAATTATGAAACTTTTGCTGTGTCTGCGATATCACTGTCCAGTTTTGCCTGTGCGTAAAGTTTTTTGTCACGTCTCAATAGATTAAATATGCAATGAGATACCTCAATTCGTTTAGAGCGAAACTTTCAGTTCATAAGCAAAATATTATTAACGACCGTTGAAAAACAAACATTATAAGACAGGGTATATGAATGAATCAAAAGCGTTATTTTTCAGGATACATAAGTCTTCAGAATGAAGGGCTTTCGACATTCATCTGTTCATTTTCACACAAAAAGTTGTGGAAAGCGTACACGGAGGTTACTTTCAGATCCAAACGGAAATAAACAACTACTTTCATAGAAACATTGAACTATACAAATTGTGTGAAAGCTATTTCTTGGGTTTTTGGCCGTGTTCTGCAGGCTTACATGCCTGATATTTCGTCCACTACTGCAGTAGACATTATCAAGGGCGATGTGAGGAACGATTGGTGCTCGAGTTGTTGCTGAGAACAACGGGAACAATAACTCGAGTACTAACTAGAGCAATGCGACCGATAACACATTGCCTTCAATAATTTCTACCGCCGTAGTAGATGAAACGTCTAGCATCAAAAGGGTTCAGATATTGTTTAGGAAATTCGATTTACGTTGCATATACGATAATAAGCCCTTATTTAGGCATGTGAGCTCAATTTTTTAAATAAAATTGATTTACTCCCTGAGCTGTTTTCTTGACAATATATATTGAAGAATAACACAGTATGGATTAAATAATACTTTAAAAAAATGAAAAATACCTGAAACAGTACTGGAATTGATGAATATGTAGAAACATTAATGAAAATCAATGAAAAAATATGAAAAGTCACCAAATGGGTAGTTGGAAGGTTGATTGTAACTGCAGTACATATTTCATTATATCGGGTCTTCCCAATCACCATAGATGGATATGGCATTCAACAACACATGCAAAAAATAAAATTGTTTCATCAAAATGAGTGTTATGTTCGGGCAATGTGGCGGATGAATTTGAATCCACTGGTTCAGTAAACGATTGCCGCCGTCTGTGAGAGTGTGCAGGATAATCCGAGGCAGTCGATTTCGCGTCACTCACAACAACTCTCGCAGACCACAACTTGGCGTATTTTGTGTCGTGACTTGGACCTGCCCTCGTATAAACAATCAAAATTGTCGAATTTGGGACTTTATTCTTTTCAATCAACAACTGCATCATGCATAGTTGCAACGAGTGTTCTTTTGACCTGCCGGATCTTCTATTCCTTACTGATCTGATAGTCATTCTTCAAAATTTCTCACACCCTAAAATGCAAACCCCTAATTCATTATAAGTGGGATGCGTTACTGTGAGAGATATATGAACAAAAAGTAGCTTCATCAAAAATTTTTTCAATAATTCACAACGAATTACAAGAAAAAGTGACGAAAGGTATAATGTTATGCACACGAAATGCCTTGATTCCCTCTCAAAGAAAATTTGAAATCACCTTGAAGGTGCAATAAACTTAAGTACTTCTGTTTTCTGTCATGCCCGCAACATTCCAAGTTGAAATAAATTCAAAGAGAAACCATCAGGGAGCACATCACATCTGTAAACGTTACGATTCTTATTCACCCTCATCCTGAATGTGACTATTCGAGCATTTATTGTGAAAACCATAAAGTCTCTTCTAGTTAACTTCGAAAGCAAGGCAACGTAATTTTTTGGGGGATAGTAGTAAAAATATACTTATTTTAAGAACGAGGATCATTCACCTCTTCCACTCTTTTTTTTTTCACCACTTCACTTTGTGTTTATTCGTTACAGAGCCGGAGCAAAGGAACATCGTTGATAGCTTATTATTTTAGGCAAATTCAACAATTTCGTTGAAGTAAACGAAACTTTTCTTCAATTCAACACTTACATTGTTTTTTGGGGAAAATAATGAACATATTATTTTCCAAGAAAAGTAAGAATTGATTATTGTTAATTTCAATTAATTCGAGTGCAGCAACAAATGAGTAGTATTTTTGAGAAATCTACTTTTCTGACTGTTTTTCAATGGAAAATTAAGTTTCTTAGAAGACTCAAGATGACGAGAAGGATATAAATGTTTGGCAGGGTAGATGAGAAGAAGAAATGTTAATTAGGAGGCAAGAATAACGAAATCAAATACGAATATACATTTTGATGTCCCTGATATCTTATGAAACAAACCTATTCCGCCTATCAAAAAATACGGTTTCATGAAAAGTTTCAACGCTTTTTCGTCCTGATGTTTTTTTGTCAGTTTCAGTTTAGCATGTTGAGAAGACAAATTTCTGACTAATCTGAGGATATTCAATCTCCTGGGAAAATCGCTAAGGAAATAGATACCGTTTAGTATTTATTGATTAAAATCAACTGAAAAGATATGTACCATGAGATATCTCCACTATTCTGCAAAATATTCTTCATGGTGGATCAGAAAGGTCTCAATAAATTATTCGGACCGATGTGATAAAGTGTTTTCATAGATATTACTTTGAATATCTACTGATGATTTCATTATCATTTGGGATTCAATATAACGTGCTTCATAAATGTTTTCGAGGACTAATTTAACTAAATAATCCTTTAATTTCACTATGATTGCCATTGAATGTAGATATTTTACCAAATAAAGAATAATTATGGCAGATTGAGCTGTACGTAGTGATTAGTTTAGGTTTCACATCAATATGGAATTTTTGTTCTGAATAAATTGATGGATATAGGTAGCCGTTACTACGTGGTAGGAAATCATAATGAAGAAAAGAGAATTGGAACTTCCTATGTTTTTTACCACTATTATTTGTAACTAACGTTACTTGACTTGATTGAATACCTGAATTTACAATTTACAATGCGTATGTGCCAATTCAAAAACCACATGCCAGGTTATCTGATTTCATTTTCAATGCCAAAGAATAGGTGGACAAGTTGAAAAAATCTGGAGTTCATAAGCTCAAGTGTCCGGAGTGTAATAGTGTTACAAGTTCCCGAATGTAAACAATACGGAAATTTTGCACTATGCAAGGAAGGGTTACAAACTCAATTATTTAGAATTCTTGAAAATTCACAAGCATAAACATTATGTGTGCAACCTGTTAAATGATCCAAATCGATTAAGTTTAGTCACCGGTTTTCAAATTGTCACATCCGCATTGTAAATTGTAAATTCAGGTACTCAATCGAGCCAAGTACCTCTATTTTCACCTACAGGGGTGGTATATAAGGGCTAATGTAATAAATCTTTGGGTGCAGTAACGTTAGTTACAAATAAAAGTGGTAAAAACATGAGCCTCACTGTTTCCCCTACTCCTCTGCCAATCTACCTTATGCCAGCCCTGACTATCTCCAATTTGCCGGCGGGAAAGATAAAAAACAAAACATGTATAACTTCTGTTATTCACTTGTTTACTGGAATTGGGGCATAATTCGTGGCGGGAGAGCACTTACGCTTCTAAAAATGCATTCTGGAAAAATGTTTAACACAAAAAGTTGTGTTTGTTTGGATTCGTTTTGTTTGTTTTAAGAATCTTTGAACTTAGGAGACGAGGTATTCCAAATCGGTCTGTGTATACTTCTCGTTTCGGGGGAATCTGTTTTCGATTTGTCATTCAACAGGACTGAGCATTTTAAATGAGATTTATTTGTTGTTTTTTTATTCTTTATTACCCGTCTTTGCAATAGAATTGAAGCCAGATTTGATCACACTAGAAATACTGATATGTGCACAATGATAGATCCAGGATTTCATTCATTTCTGTGAAAAAAAAACCACGTTAGGCAAATAAAACCAAAAGTTTAATACTCAATACATTCAGGTCTTCAAACCAACGAACTAACATAAAAGTTACTAAATATTTGAAGCATGAAAATAATACGATTGGTCCACTTTTTCAGTTTTGAAGTCTATTTATCTCCACCACTTTTTATTCACGTGCTTTCGTAGGCACAAAACCGAAGAAGAAGTCCATCTGCAACAACTACTCCCAACTACGTATATTATATTACACAGCCATCTTAGCTATACTCACCTGGATTACGAGTACATAACCTACTTTGGATTCTACAATAGAATAATCATAAATATGGTATCGAAGGACCTCGATCTTTCATCTAAAAATACTTGTCTGTTATTTCAAAAACAGACTGAAACTATTTCGGCTTCTCGGTGATTTGCTGTTGTCAAATCGTTTTTGCCTTTTTATACGTCTCGCAGAAGGGTTCTTGTGAGAGAAGAGGCTTCTTTTCGATTCCTAATGTTTGATCTGTTCTGTTTGTTATTGCCGCGGCTCAAATTCAGGAAATTTTTTCGCCATCCTCCGCTTTGTTCTCTTTTTCCGTCTACACACTAAATCTCATTCTAATACGGCGATACAGACCGTCTCATAGCAAGAATAAATTCGGGTATATATGGCAAGAAAGCTTTAGTCGAACTAACGCTGTTTTTTCGGGTTCTGGTTGAGTGTTAAAAACGAACTGAATGACAATTTTTCTCCATGATCGACTCACATGAAATAGTATATTATAAACCTAGGGTGAGAAGTGAGATATTATTTACCGAGCAGTGAGCTAATATTTACCGAGGCAAATAATAGCTTTCTCAGCCGAGGTATATATAAAATTTTTTTCAGTACTAACATTGACATATTATCAATTTTGATTTTGGCATTGATAATTTTCTAACAATTTGTTGAATATATCGGAATATCAAGTAGAGTGGAGCGTACTTCTAATGAGACTGGCTTTATTTATGTATAAATTTGCCATTTGTCAAATTTTGATATGAATTTCTGAAATATCTCATTGCATTTTTGATATATTTCAATATTTCACTTCTCTCATCGCTTCTGTATGTTCAGAACTTAGAATTTCTCAATTCTGCATTATAGTGAGCTAGCTGCTCAGCTGCTAGCTGAAAATGAAGCAAATTATGTTGATACTTTTATATCCTTCAATCGTAATATTTCGTTAAACTTATCTTCAGCATTCAATATTTGCTTCGCTAATGAATTTGTTGACCTGCTTGCTCTTGATGACTTCTGATCTTTGCTCTATAAGAAACATTTGATTGAGAAATGCCACAACTTTTGGAAATATGTCTATATTTCCATTTTTTTACTGAAATGGTACGTTTCAACAAAGATTGTATGCTTCACATTGCAGAGGTTTTTACAGTTCTTCAAATTTCGAGGACAAATGACTTTTCTGCAATAATTGTGCTGTAGCAGCACCTGCTGCTACTCACTATCGCTGCAGCTTTCCATTAATGATTGCGACAATTATTGTAAACATAAACAATGCAAACTTTCAGAAATCAAAACGTCAAATAACTATCAGTAGTTATTTCGCTGTTATACAGTTATATTTGTCTTCTCATATCACCGATACAGAAAGTTGCGTGGCCAATATAAACACAGATTGGCACAAAACATTCCTATACTCGGAGAATCATGGACTGAAAATCAATCCAAATAAAACTTTGGCCTTATGCATAGGGTCTCAAAGACAAATAGTAGAAACTATAGCCCCCTCTTATCTGAATGAAATTTTACCCCTTTTAAATCATAATATTCTTCAATTTAAGAAATAAATAAAATCACAGATGCATACTGCCCAGTACTAATTTAAAAAAATCAAAATTCAATGTATGGTAGTGCAATAAAATTGTAAAATCGACCAAAATGTTAAGAATATCAAGAGTTGTTAGCAACTATATGATCTATCATTTTTTTCTCTTCTCTACCATTGTTATGATAGAAAATGAGTATTTTTATAATTATTTTTTTACACTCACTGTATAGTGTTTGGGAGGGGTGAAAGATAGCCTTTGACTAATCCATTTCCTTGTATAAATGTATTTTGTATGCATAATAAACGATATTATCATTATTATTATTATTATAATTATTATGGTAATGATCAACTGCATTCATCAAAACCACACCTGCCGAGAATTTCATATTCCAATCATGAAAACGATGTGTATCTTCCGGCCTAGTACGGAAAGAACGTATTTCCCGATTTAGACCGAAAAAATCCTATTTTCTCATAGAAAAAGCATCCGGGAAATGGGTACTTCCAGTTGGGTTGCCGAAAAATATTTTTTCAACTTGTTGCCCACAGTAATTCATTACAAAATTGTATACTTACGATATCAATTTATATCGTTAACAACCTGCTACTCAACTATCGAAAAAGTCAAGTTGTGTGTCATTAATTATTGTCGCCAGATAAGTTCTTTTTGATTCTCCGAAAACATCAATGATTCATATTTGGAATGATATCATTTTTGTTTTTTTTTGGGGGAGACAGCAAACATAATGACTAACGTTCCTCTTATCACAAAAACAAACGATGAAAACGAAGAATCTGTCGACGGTGACTAATAATAGATTTTACAGGATGTTTAATTTTAGCGTATAAATTTCAGACTCATATAAACTGTGTGCGCTAAATGGCGTCACTAACAAACCTGAACCCAAATAAAAATAATTTGAATACTGTGTACATAATCGACCGTGGAATATAAACTTTAGTAAATGGACCTTGCGGTAATTTATACGATGTGGAAGAGGGAAGGAACTCGGCAAGAGATTCACGTTTTGAAATAGACTGAGGATTTTGTTGTTTCGTGGTTCGTTTCCCAAGTTTTTAATTTTTCTGCGGTGATTAAACCAGCTTTTGATGTTGCTGTCAAGAGAGAAACTCTCGTTGCGTTGACGTGGACGAATCACTTTTATGATTGATTTGATATTTACTTTGTGGTAGGGTTGATTTATATGAGATCACCAACCTGCCACCCACATAAATTACTTCATCTATTCAACTCAAACTTCGCGGAATAATCTCGAACACTTCTGAATAGTATGGACTATTAAAGAATTTTCCAGCTTCAACTTCTTCAAAACCACGCTTTCACTAGTATTTTATAAAAAACAATGTGTCTATGAATATTTCTTCTCAATTTTGCATAAGCTAACTTTCCGTTCATGTATGAGCTGTTCATCGTCTCGATTGGACGTTTCTAAATGCGTTACGCAAATCAGATGATGCCTGTCTTCACTTTTATGGAAAATTATACAGTGTATTTGATCGCTGCGTGCCAATATATATATATATATATATATATATATATATATATATATATATATATATATATATATATATATATATTATATATATATATATATATATATATATATATATATATATATATATATATATATATATATATATTGTAAAAATTTAAAACGAAATTCTTGTGCTCTCACACAGCACGTAGATAATGATCATTCAGTCAATTATACTAATACCAAAATTCTCCATTTCGAACCAGATTCAAATAAAAGGCAATTTCTGGAAATGGCTGAAATTAAAATTAAAGAAAACAATATCAATAAAAAGACAGACATCGACAACCTCAGCAAAATTTATTCATTTTTACTAACAAAAAATATAAATCTGAATACATCCTGTAATATTAACACAGTATAAATCACCATGATGAACGACAATAAAAAATTAGAAGAAGTATTGACATTATTCAATGTCAAAAAGTTGTCATTTTGATGTCGAAGACTTGTTTCGAAATTAAAATTTCCAAATTATCCTCACATAGCACAGGTATGCTGTTTTATCCGTTATTAACGTTGCCAATGTAATTTCTGAGCCTTTGACTCATATAGTTAACTCCACTTTCATAGAGGGGAGGTTTCCTGATATACTGAAAATGTCAAAGGTTTTGCCAATATATAAAAATAAGGGCTCGAGATCTGACTGTGCATCTTACAGGCCTATTTCGCTACTTAGTCAGTTTTCTAAGATTATTGAATACTGTTTCTATCAAAGATTATATGATTACTTTGAATCATTTAGATTATTTTCTTCTAGTCAGAATGCTTATAGAAGAAATAAATCCACTGTTGGCGCAATTGATCAACTCATTAAACATGTGTTGGAAATCTTGGAAAACAAACAGCAAACTCTGGGGTTATTTTTTGATTTGAGCAAAGCTTTTGACCTCGTTGACCATGACATACTGCTACACAAATTGCAGTTTTATGGTATACGTGGTCCTGCATTGAATTGGGTTAGATCTTACCTGACTGGCCGTAGTCAGCTGGTCTGTGTGAATGGAATTAACTCTGTAAGTAAATGTATAGTAAGAGGGGTACCTCAAGGTTCTGTTTTAGGACCTCTTTTATTTTTGGTTTTTATTAACGATCTTCCGAAATTTTGTTCGAAAGCTTCCATTATTATAATTTTTGCGGATGACACTAATATCTTGGTATCTGCGGAAACTATGTCCGAAGTTATTGTCAAAGCTAATGAAGTAACTGATCAAATTGAGGAGTGGTGTTCTACAAATGGTCTGCTGCTAAATTCTGCCAAATCTCAAATGCTCAACTTTGTTACTAAAAATATAACTATTGATAAAAGCTATTTAGTAAGATTAAATAATGAAACTTTACATCAAGTTAATTGTACTAAATTCTTGGGTGTTGATATTGATAATAAACTTACCTGGAGTTTCCATGTTGATAGTGTCAAACTGAAGCTCAGTAAACATATATATTTACTTCGTAGGTTGAAACAAACAGTCTCTTTTGATGTTCTCATGCTTTTATACCACAGTTTAATTCAGTCAGTGATTTCCTATGGTCTTGAACAGTGGGGCTTATCAGCTAAAGCTGATGAAGTGTTTGTTATTCAGAAAAAGGTAATCAGAATTCTGGCTGGGGCATCTTCAAGTGCAAACTGCAGGCCATTATTCATTCGTTATAGTGTATTAACAATGCCTAGTTTGTATATCTACCAAACTCTGATATATATAAGAAAAAATATTTCAATTATTCCTAGAAATGAGCAAATCCATGAACATTTCACCAGAAATAACCTTCAACTTTATCAGCCTTATAGTAGATTGACAGTATCGAAGAATCACCCCATGTGCTGTGGGATTAAACTATATAATAAGCTTAGTAATGACATTAAGTCCTCAAACATCAATGTCTTTAAAAGGAAGCTTAAGGTTTTTCTATTGCAAAAAGCATACTACTCTGTGGATGAGTTTCTCCTTGAGTCATAATCATAATTTGATTGTAGCTTAGTGATTTTATTTTTATTTAAGTTATGCTTTGTATTTGTTTTTCTATAATAGTTTGACCTGTTGTATCAGCCAGTATTTTATGATGATGTTTGCCTAATGTGATTGTAAATGAACACTGATTCAATAAATGTTTGATTGATTGATTGATTGATATGTTTTATATATATTTATTATGTCCTTTTTATATTACAGCTCTCGATAAAGCTATATATATATATATATATATATATATATATATATATATTATTTTTGAGTCACCATTACAAGTATTCACAGCCCCGTCAGCAATGTGACGTAGCGGAATTAATCCACCCTCAACTACATGAATTTTTCGCCAGAAAAATGTGTGGCCGAAAAATGATCCGAATTCGTGTTCTTTGGTTTCCGAGTCAGTCACTTTACATCGCTCCAACTCACCGCCTCCATTTTTTTGGTTCATTCCATCTTATCCTCTCAAAATTTTACTTTGTATAAGTCCTTTTCCAGTTGGAAGGTCATCAACAGCCTTATGGTCATTTCCAACCCCCATAGAAAAAACCCTTTCTGAACTTCAATTAATCTCGATTGCGTACACAACCTTCACTTTATATTGGGAAACTATAAATACACATGAGATCGTTTGAAAGATCACATCATTGGATCGTGACATTTCACTAGCTGCGAATCTAAGGATGAACGTCAAACTGCTACTCTACGGGAAGCGTTTATTGGCTCGATGCTTTTTAGAAAGCCGCAGATCCTCGATAGGTCAAATGTGCTCTTGGATTCTGGGTCGTTCCCCATTATCGTTGTCTCTGCTTGCGAACTTGAAGAGTTGGAGTGTACTTCATCCCTGATTTCCTGGAGAACCGTCAGATGAAGATCAAATGAAATGTGAAACCTGGGTTATGAGGAATTGAAGGATTTTATGAGTGAATATACGTGTCAATAAAAATTAGAACACTGTGAATGTTGAGATAGTCATGTTTTTGCCAGGAGATGATGAAGTGATGTATTGTGGATGGAGTTCAATAATTTTTGTATGAAAAATTGTACTTAATCGTTACTTGATATGTTTCAAAAATCCCAGTTGTGAAAATAGAACAAACTAGAAGATATTTTCGGTAATTTTGAAATATTTTACTGGTGAGCCCCATGCTTGCGGCATACTAGCATACTGAAGCAACTAGAAGTTTTGTATTTTATTTTCATTATGTTGATGAATAAGGACATTTTGTATTATTATTATTATTATAAATTGCAGTATATTCAGTTTCTTGATTTTCATAAGGAGGAGTCCAAAATATGTTTTTAGTATGCATGAAATAATTTTTTTTTTCGGTCACTTCTGATAACCAACTTGTGGACTTTCATTATTCTGATTTTCCTACAATACGCTTATAAAATTATACGTGGCTAATGCAAAAGTTCTCACTAGATTGTTCCCACTTCACCTGCATCCAGTAGTAAAATTTCTGATTGTGTTACCAACTCTCATTTTATTTCATACTCCGTAATGAGGAAACAGGACAAATCACATGATATTTCAATATAACTTTACAATTCATAACAAACTCTGCTACGATATAACGTGTCTCAGAATTGTTCAACTAACATATGTTATAATATTTCATATTTATTAAAATAATATGAGAATAACTTTGCAATTTGAAAAAACTTCAAATGACATTGAAGATGGAGAAATTTGTAAGCGAATATCATTCAGGAAGTTCTGAATGAGATTCACCTGGAGGAATGAACCGCTGGCAATGAACACTTTGAATTTTTAGTGAAAAAGCCATGTTACTCTATAACAAGACCTTCGCCCCCCCACTTCCAGTTTATCATAGACGTAAGATTATTGTCACTTACTTTGAAACTTCTTTCTTGGTACTTTGTAGCAATCTAATGACCTTCTTCTTCTTCTTCTTCTTCTTTGGAAAGCAATGCAGTATCATGAGCCCATTGAATTTTTTTTATCTTCATTGATACTCATTCCTAAATATCTTGTTCCCCTTGAATTCCAAACATTTCATCAGAAAGCCTTATTATGTGTCTCTTGCATTCGCATAAAAAATGACAAAATGTCTTTGCCCCCTTATTGCATAACTTGCAGGTAAGGATTCCGTTATTTGTGCTATGTGGAGCTTCCCTGTTGGAGCAGTTTTTTGATTTTTTGAACGGTTTTTTCTGAAAGTTGTTCCCTCAGTATTCCCAGATATATTTTCCACCTATCTGTATCTGTATATGTAGAGTAGGGAGGGTGAGTGTAAGCCCACAGCACAGGCCTCATATGACCCATTGTACATCCTCCCGGGAAGTTGTCCTCCTAGGTCATCGCCCATCCTGCCGGCAGGTGTAGGCCAAGACTCGCCGAACACACACTCTCTCATTGACGATAACTCCGGGCACTCGCACAGGACATGCCTCACAGTCTCATCTTCCTGTTCACACATCCTGCATAGAGGTGTGTCCACTAGCCTCATATCATAGAGGGGGTTTTCTCAGTTGACACTGGGCAGTCAGAAATCCTACTGTTAAGCGTAGATTTTTCCTGGTAATCGCCAGATATTTCTTCGGCGCCAGCTTTCCAGGGTCGCCCAGGGTGAGCCTGGATTGCATCCTTTGATTCCATTCCATTTCCTTAGGGATTGAGCATGGGTGTAATATTTGTAACATTGTAACATTTGTAACAATGTAGATGCCACTGGATCCTAAGATTCTTAGTCCAGCCGCTTCCTTGGCTAAAGAGTCGGCAATGCGATTACCTTTACTCCTGTCGTGTTCTTCAACTCACCTCAGGATAATGTTATTATCTACCGAGGTTTTGGCTAAATCTTGGCGACACTCTAGTGCTATCCCTGAGGTAACACATTGTCTGCTCAAGGCTAATAGGCCTTGTCTGCTGTCAGTGCAGATTTTTTTTCCACCTATATTTTCCACCTATTTTCTGATCCGATTCGGCATCAATGATTTTGATTCTCCCAGGTCCACTACCACTCCCAGGTCAGTTCCACTTTCTGCTCATTCTTTGAATAGGATTCATCAGACCAAGATGGTCTGATGAATCGCCTTTTCCTAGATTTTCGTTGTCTCGAGTAAAAGCCGGTCCTGAAGTTTCCAGCACATCACATGGGAATTGAAAAATATAAACAATATTTCTGAATTTGAACGAAAATGATTGACGTTTTTGAAACAAAACTTTTTTAATTAAAATGGGGGAATTCTTTTATTATTCATTCGAAACGAGATAGTGTATATGTATATATATGTTGTATATGTTTTTATGTACGTTGATTCTCATACATATATACTTTTTTCAATGTATCTAGCTGACAGTTTCCGATACTGTCTAAAAATTGATTGACTGATTCATCAGCATTTTGGTTCAGCAACATCTTTAGGTGTTTTGGTACTTATCTCACTGTCTCTCTATGAGAGATACAGAGTCAATTGAATTAGTAAAGAAGTTGAACATTTCAGAGCACATTTGAATGAGCTTTCAAAGTTCAAAAACTTTCATTAGTTCCTGAGATATTTCCTGAAGTAATATTTGAAAATATATCAAGAAACAAAAAACGCTTTCCCACACCACTTTTCAAGCTGCATAATATGGCGACTGGAGTTTTTTCATTTGACGTGTCGACTCATTATTGGGTTCAGCAGTACCAAGAAAGAATGAGTGGAGAAAAAAGGTGCATCAACTGAATTTCTTCCCATTGATGATACAAATGAAATACGTATTTATACAGACGGCTCAAAAATCAAAGAAGGCTCAGGATGTGGAGTGTACTCCAGATCACTAAGCCTAAGGATTAAGTGGGGAATTGGAAGAAATACCAGTGTGGTCCAAACAGAACTCGCTGGTATCTCAATCGCCACAAAAGGAATAACCAAGAAAGGAATTTCTGGCAATGTTGTTTTTCAAATCTCGGAATCTACTTGAGTCATCGGCCACTGTATACCCTTCAATTTCAGAACGCTGGAATAATGAGGATATGATAAAGTACGATCAGCACGTTTCTGCACAGGATAGAGTGCTGAGGTAGCAGCGAAGCAGGCTCCATCGTCGTTTTTAATATTGACGCAAGCTTTTCTTTGCAAAATTTGAGTTGGAAGTTCTATTAATGAGGACCCCAGCTGCGGTGTGAACTTATTGATATTCACACCCAAGTTCAAGATTTTTTCGGCGCCCAGCCACTGTCCCGTTCTTAAAACTCTTCGAGGTCTTTGAGTATTGGAGTTGTAACTTTTTCATCGAACCAATCGTTGAGGGCGGTGTCTCTATATATGGGATAGTTTGTAGTAGTGAAGTACTTGTACTCCTTCGGTACTTTGTCTCCCTCCACTATCTCAAATTCTCCGCAGAAGGTGGTATTTACCTTGATAGATTCATCCTTCTTCAGAGCATTATGAATTCGCCGCTTGAAGAGAACCTTGCATAACAATCTGCACTGATAGCAGACAAGCACTATTAGCCTTGAACAGACAGCGTGTTACCTCAGGGCTAGTACTAGAGTGCCACCAAGATTTAGCCAAAGCCTCGGTAGATAATAACATTATCCTGAGGTGGGTAAAAGGGCGCGACAGGAGTAAAGGTAATCGCATTGCCAACTCTTTAGCCAAGGAAGTGGCTGGAATAAGAATTTTAGGACCCAGTGACACCCACGGCCTGATGACTTCGACAATTGCGGAACTAGTCAAATGTTACACCCATGCTCAATCCTGAAGAGAGATGGAATGGAATAAAAGGATGTAATCCTGCAAGGATCACCTTGGGCGACCCTGGGAAGCTGGCGCCGAAGAAATATCTGGCGATGACCAGGAAAAATCTACGCCTTACAGTAGGATTTTTGACTGGCCACTGTCAACTAAGGAAACACCTCCATAATATGGGGCTAGTGGACACACGTCAATGCAGGATTTGTGAACTTGAAGATAAGACTGTCAGGCATGTCCTGTGCGAGTGCCCGAAGTTATCGTCAATAAGAGAGTGTGTGTTAGGCGAGTCTTGGTCTACACCTGCCAAAACACCTCCCAGCGACCTGTCCATCTTTCTGGAAAGGACAGGATGGGCGATGACCTAGGAGGACAACTCCTCGGGAGGATGTACAATGGGTCACATGTAGCCTAAGTGCGTGGGCTTACACTCACCCTCCCTACTCTACAGATACAGATTCATCCCATTGATGCTTAAAACAGCTTTCAACAAAAGTCACTCATGAAAGATTATCTTGTTGAGTCAAGTCAAAGCCAGAGCCTTTCCCATCTCGTTTCAATTATTGTTTTTGTGGTAAGGAAATAATATCAAACCCCAGTTCCAAAATACGGTATTAATCCACTTATTGCAAAGTTCGGGATAACCAAATGTCTAGGCTAATATCCAAACTTTCCGCATTTAATCTAGGAGAAGTGAGGTAGTCGGTCTACAGTCGGTGCATCTGAGTTAGCGGATCTCATTAGTAGGCAGCAGCACACAACTCCGCAACTCCCCAACTCTAAATCATAGAGAAATTAATTACGTTTCATTCCCGTTATCAAGTAATACACAAATCACGTTTCCACTATCTGTTACAGCTCGATTTGATACGAATAACCGGCCTTATCAACAGATACGGCTCCTGTTCAATCCAGTGCACTCTGACAGTTACAAATTCTAATTATTTATAGTCCCTGATTACACGCATTAGGTGGTTTGACTCAGAGGCGTAAGTTTGGGGTGTTGTTGGAATTGCCATATGGCAGATAAAAAGGAATATTTTTAGAAATATCGATATCAATGTGTTTCTCTTCAGGAAATTATCAAATATTTTGTCATTTTGTAGTAGGTGAAGATATTGACTTCACATTATAGGGTTGTGAAGTATTCGTCAGGAGCTTCAAAATGATGTATCACAAGATCCCCTTCCCATTTAATTTTTCCCCAGATGGCGTCCAGTCGCCATCTTGGAAGTTTCGTCTGTCAATTTCACTTCAAAATGAAGCATTTATGCATCAAATTTCAATTTTTTGAGTCGACCCGTTCTAAAAATAAAGGAGGTGGGGCATTAAATAAATGCACTGTATATGAATTATTGGGATACAAAGTAATATCAAATCAAATCTGAGAGTTTCTGTAGTAGCATTTCTGCGAAGTTTCGATATTTAGTCACAATCATATTTGAATAAATGATTACATTGGTTTAATTTGATCAGGACAATGATAGTAATTGATATTGTGAGAGTGGAGCATAGTGCCGAGAGTCACGTATGATTCAAGAATGATTACACCCAGATGCTAATTTCATGGGGTATTGAGTACTTTTTCCTCATCCAGTCGAGATTTTTTCCTTGACCATAAGCTATAATTTTGACAGCGTGTTCTAATCAAATCGTCTTGTTATTTGTCCACAAAAATGTGTTCTTCTATCAAAATCGTCTTTTATGGGAGGAGATATCATTACATAGGGATACATTGTATTTCCTTTTATCTAATGGCTACTATCGAATATTGGCCGTCTTCAACTACAAGTACGGGGTTTTTTCGAACTCAAGCATAATATCTCATTTGATATCATCGCTTATTGCATGGGCAGCTGGTGTTTTTCTAAATTTTGAAAAATTATTGTATTTCCCTGATTATCTCTTGGTCATATAGGCTCCAAAGTTAAATTTCTTCATGAAATAAATAAGGGTGTAGATTCTCCATTGCCATTCAGTACATTTTTATTAAATGATCAAGAACATTATTGATCTTGGATATAAAACTCTCGGTCAACTATTGTTTTCTCTAAAACTTACATCATACTGTAACTATTTTTACAGCCCTCTCTTAAGTTTGTTTCAAGCAATAACTACAACAATAATGAAGATGAAGTATTTTCATTCCTTAACTTTCCCAATGCGATTTTTTTCTGTATTTTATTGGAAAACTTCCCAATAATTCTTAGGAATTTCGTCGTAATGTCAAACAACCGATGATAAATCGATATCGTACAAACCAATAACTGTTAACTGAAAACTGTGAGCCACGCATTCATAAATATAAGTGAGAAAATACTTCTGAACAATACTTATTACTTTATTGAGTTTTACTTTAAAAAAAGGCTCAGCAAATACCCACTTATTTTTTTCAAATTCTTCACTTCAAACCGTCATTTCATTTCCTCATTGACATGAACCATTAGTAATCGATTTCAATAGTTACAAATGGGAGTGAAGAGAAAAAGTATGCCATTGAAGGCTTTCGAAATATCTCAGTAGGATCTACAAATTATTACTTATCCCCGCTATGAGTGGCGAGAAGTTTTAACTAACTGAAATTCTCTTTAAAATTCGATAAACATCCAAACACGTAAGCTGGCAGAGACGAAATGAGCAATAAAGTTTCACAAACTCTCGTTAATGGAACTCTGGTAACGATATAAACATAATAATAAACAAACTTGTTAATGCCGGAACAACTTTTCATTAAAGTTAATGATTTCAAATGCAGTCGTACGTGTGTGGATAAATCGGGGATTATAGTAGCGTGAAAATGCTTTCAATGAAGTGGAAATATAGTTTAATTGTAGCACAAATCAGTGAAAACATAATCAATGCATAATCGAATCTACGTCGGCAAAACAAGCGTGATTTTCTGAGATGACTTTCTCATATTCTGAACCCATTTATCAAAATTCAACTTTTGCTTTCATAGATTCCAGAAGTCCATTGTATCATGGCTTTTGATTATATCAACCGCAGTGGTAGACGAAATTTCAGGCATAGAAACTTGCAGACCACGGACAACAAACATAAAAGTAACATTATTTTTAAAAAGTTTTATGAGTGTTTTCTACAGTTGATTGGGGTTCACTACTCTATACACTACAATCACAAACAACCAACGAAAGAGAGGTTACTGACTGAACTCAACATGGAGAAGTAGAAAGACATAACCTTTCTTTTCCAAAAACTGTCCACTCCCAAGAGTGGACAGTTTTTGGATAATAAATAGTTGAAATAACGTTAGTTTGGATTACTATTAATTTTCATCTGCAAACAACTATTTATTTTCCGCTTGTAACAATAGAATATTCCCTTTCTGGAATTTTCAATTCAACAGCAGAAATACATTTTTTCCTTAATAAAAAAATACGCATTTTCATTAACTTATATGCAATATGAAGCATGCTCATGATGTTCAATTTTTAACCAAATATTTTAATTATGAGAGAAATGTATATGATATCTCATGGTAAACCTCACTGAGCTGGCTACCATTTCTGTAATAAGTCCAGCACGAACGTAATTGTTTGTAATTATTTCAATGTATCTGTTGACTCCTTCGATAATCATCATGTGATCGATATTTTCGAAGACAATGTTCACCGAATAGTTACATTTTTTGTCCAATAACTGACTTGCAAATAATCTAACCCAGCTATGTTGTCCTGTTCAAGGATTGAACCGGACGGAAACGGAATTTTCGTTACTTCAGACCGTTGATTGCCCATGTTTCTCTGTTCTCATAGTCATTTGTTAAAAATCTAATAGCATGTTTTTATTGTTTCAGCTCATCGATGCAAGTTACCGGAGTAGTCCATCTTTCCAGACATCGGCTGTGATAGTATTGTGTTCTGTGCTTCTTGGACTCCTAGTTTTTATAGCTGTTATTCTCATTTGGAAGTGAGTATATTTATAAAGTAATTACTTTTTGAAATTGAATATTTTATCGTTCTCTGGAAATTTAATTAAATTTTTATTGCAATCAATTTTCTCCTTATGCCTGCGAATTCAATCGCGTTTTGGTTCATTTATGGTCTTTCTGGCACATACATCACGTTGAATGTGACCGATGGTATGAGTTCCGTAGGCTTTGAGAACCGCTGTGGTTTGTGGCTTTGTGGCTTATCCGCCTACACTCCACAAAAAGAAGTCTCACGGGGTCGAAATGCACGATCTCGATAGCCAGTTCACATCACTTCCACGCGAGATGTCCATGCCCTATCGCTTTTGTAGCTCACGCTCTTGGATCTCATGTGGATTGGTATCTTCCAAATTCGACAATTTTGTTTATTCACGTACCCATTCATCCGGTTCTGGTGCAAGATTGTGCATAAATTTCAATAGAATTAATCACGTTCAGGAGGAGTAAGTATGCATTCTTTAGTCTGAGCAAAATTTAATCTCGAAGCAAAACTGTTTTGGGTTTTGAAAGATATGTTTACTTGGTACATTATTTAAATGTCTTCGTATGGGAAATTAATTGTTTTCCTTTGAAGAGAAGCATTTTTCATTGAAACGCTTCTATTTGTGTAAATCAAATAAACTCATTTACTTCATCAAAGATGAACTTATATTCCTGTTTATAAACTGTACCTCTCATTTGGATGTATTTACTTACTTGAATTCAAAGTATCTCATCTATAATATGAACAGCTATAAGTGGTAAGGAAAGAAATTAAATAATACATTACTTATTATGATTGGTTCATTTGAAACGATTGCAAATCATAAATATTATCCTGACAAAACAAAACGTACTACAGAACTAAATTTTCTTTGCTAATCTTTGCTTAAATATCATATTCCAGCCGCACACTTTTGAGAGATCATACAGTTATACAAATAATAGAAATAAATATTCAATAAGAAAACATATATAAAAAAGGGACATATTCTTGACAAATTGCAAATTAACAAATAAAATAAAATCGAAGCCTATAAACAACATTACAACTCAGACAAGAAAATGAATTAATTTATTAGTAATTTTACACAAATGATGTTTTTAAAACTAGATGCCATTCTGGTAAATAACATTGAAAAAATCACTATCGTCGATCAAGTTCTGCATTCTGCTTTTGTTTGTCCACAATTGACGGAACATCACTTGGATTCTGAAACGAAAGAAGAAATCAGCACATCATCCTTAGCCACTATTTCAAATATATAGAAAGGTGAAAATATGAAAACAGCAGCCACTTAATCAAAAAAAAAAATATTTTTTTTCAATAAAACACAGTTTAATTGGATTTATTTCGTTATTCAGCCCAATTGTTGTTCGCCTGCACTGACAACCCTCAAAATTTCAAACTTGTCTGAGGTCTTATTATTTAACATACGATTCCTAGCAAGTTAAAAAGTGCTCAAACATAATTGGATCAGAAATAAATAATCAGCTCATGAGATGTACCTCAAATCCCTTTGAAGTGAACAGAAGTCTATACAGAAAAATTGCCTTTCAAAATAGAGGATCAATGAAAACTATGAAATGTTTCAATTAAAAAAGTGTAACTCATGATCAAACAAACATACTTAAAAAAATATGATTCGCTATTTAAATAACAGCATTCACTGTTTTCACGTTTTTGGAAATTCATATTTCATCTCTAGTGAGTTTGGTAATATTTCCACCTATTTGTTACATTCCTAAAGAAAAATTTCAAGCTGAGTAGGGTATATTCAATTTGTTCCCAAAGTATAACATAAAAATATTTCTGAAGTGATTACAGAAAGCAAAGACGTTTCGGAATTCAAAAAATATTTACTTGTTGAAATTGTATTATAATTTATTGTCGAAACTATAAGTACCTCTATCTTTCAATAAAAAATGAATTCGGTCTAAGATAAAATCAAATTTTATTCAGAGGAAATGCTCTTATTTGAAACAAGATATAATGTATGTTTAAAACAAGAGATTGGCAAATTTGAATCAACGTGGAGGATTTTTCAGTTTGAATTAATATTTACTTGCAGAGCTCGGCAAATATAAATAATGCATCTGTGAAAAATTACGGAGCATTGGTATAATTTTCGCAAAATGAGGGCAAAATTAAGAGTTGCCGTCAAAGTTTACCACTTTCTCTTCGGTACTACGTATATAACGCGGTACTTACTGATATATCGGAGTTTTATCCAATTATAATACTTACCCATGAAAATATCTTTCAACTGTGCAAGTCTCCAGTCTTGTAAAATCTGTTCCATTATGGTATAAACAAAATAATCGGAAAGAAATTGCACTGCCTACAGACACATAGAACACTTCCTCCTCAAAATCGCAACACATCAACATCACTTTCCAACACATACTGGCGCGTACGCGATGCTTACAACGGAATTCCCCGCTCCCCTCTCACTTGAGAGGAGCATAGAAAGACCAGAGCACCACAGTTCTCTTCAAATTGAAATTCCTGTTATTTTCAATCGATCATAATATAGTTTTGAATGTAGATTCACAAAACTCTTGTTATAAACGAATTGAGTTTTTTGAAGGGATACAGTATTAAATTCAAACAAACACTATGTGTTCAGATCAAGTTGATATTGCTCTCGATTTGAAACAGTTTATTTTTCCCTTCAAATAGGTGGATTTTGAGATGATATTATATTTTCTTGATTCAAAATAGTTCATTTTCGCAACGATATAATCAAACGAATGATGTCGTTGAAAGGCCAAGAAATTTGATTTTTCTCTTGAAAAAAGTGTGATTTTCTGGTGGAACATGGCGATGTTGGCATAAAGTAATAGTTTTTCCAATAGATATAAACATTTCAAAGCAACCTATGATCTTCTTTCAAAGAAATACTTTTTACTGTGCAGCTTCATCGGACTAGGACTAGGGTTGTGGTGAAGGGTCGAATAGGCCCACTCACTTTGGAGCCAACCTAACCCAACCCATTCATCCAGAAATTGGCCTAATCGCTAAAGATGACTTTTCAATGAGCCCATTCAGCGAACATACGTCGTTGTTTATGGTCATTTACCTCAAGTTCATGGATCAGTTTAATCTCTTACGGGTGCAGGCCCCAGTCTCAAGGTATAATTCATTACGTTGTGGTCTTCGAAAGGCTGAGTTCTTGAGTGCCTCGGATTCTCCCGCACACTCTCACAGACAGCGGCAAATCTTGCGTTTAGTCGACGTACAGGTGTTGGTCAATTATTTACTGAACCAGTGGATTCAAATTTATCAACCATATTGCGAATAGTCCTCTTGATAGGACTATTATGGCGACCGTAAAATAGGCTCAGCGCGCGGTACGTTGCCCGAACAGAATACTCATTTTGATAAAACAATCACCTTCCATGGTAATTTGGCAAACACTGAATGAATGACAAATAATTTGACACATGTAGCAAGATGACCGTTATCAATTGTCAAAGTTTGGAAGTTACTGAGGACCCTATATATCAGATACTCCTTTTCAAACTATATACTTGAAGGAACTGAAGAGTATTTTGATAATATTTTTTCCCAACAAATATTTGTCGTGCCTTTTTGAATTGACGTAACTTCTATGAATCGATCGAAATAAATGAAGCACTTAATGTTACACAGACAAAGAGACAACAATCAGTTTTATTGTATTTATGAATATCGAAAATATATTTCGAAAAATACCTGAACCCCTCACCTGAATCCGTCTCTGTGTCGGACACCCCACTGAATATATCTTTGTTAGATTCGCGCCCTTTGAGGCCATATTTTCACTCTTTTTTCTCCTGGTTCGCCACTATTCCCCGCTTACCAATAACTTCCGAGACGTTTTCTTTAACGCTGCGGGCGTCCCACTTATCAACCCCATATAATTTGGATAAATGTAGGCTAGACGTAGGGCTTTCTGTTAAATATTCTGGTGGAGTGCTCGCTTTGCTTTGTTTTCGAACCATTGATTATGTTATCTGAATTTATTCCGACAGTTCAGTTGATATCTCGTAGATGGCGACAGGGGCTGTTATCTCTTTATTGTTGTTCTCGTGTAAAATACGTGAAACGTATTTCGTTGCAGATAAACGATATTTTGTTGTAAAACAGGAGAAAATCCCATTAAGAAGATTTATTGAAGGTATATGTGATTCGCATTTCGAACAATCTTTTGAAACAGCTTGATGAAATTATAAAAAAAAATCATTTTTCAAGCAAGATTCCATTAAATCGACGTAAGCTAATAAACTAAAACGAGTGCAATACGTTCTGCTCGGAATTCAGATTTTATTTTTCTACTTCCTCCATCTCAAACCAATCATTAGGTGTTTGACAGCAGGTGGGTAATGGCTCATTTAGAATACGACCGTATTCCGTCCACATCCACGGCGGAATAACACTGAATAATTGTAATAACGAAACTGTAAATGTAAATAATCATATCAAAAAAACCCTAATAAAATAGTTTGTGGAAAATTTTGTCACCAATTTGTGAATCATTCAATTGAGTTCTGACTGACTGACTAAATGGTGTATTATCCAAAGCCATAAATAATCTCAAACGAATTTATTGTACCATTCCTTTCTACGGTCAGTCGTAGAAAAAGTATAGTGTGCACCTCGAGGATGGGCCAATAGGAATTATCGCACTCGGCTAACGCCTCGTGCTCATAATTTTTCGCTCGTGGGTAATCGGTTTCTCATCCTGATCGGTACATAATATCCTGTGAATCAACTAACCCTGTCTCACAATGACGATTTAGTTTCGACTTCTGACCAGTTCTTACTCAAAAATAAAGCTTAAAAGTTTCACTGAAATATGTGCAAAATGTACAGGCTGGGTACACTATTTTTGCCATATTGACGGAAGCTATGGTCATGATATATTACCTAGTCTAGTTCTCAAGTTGGAAATGGTGAAAAATAAAGATAATGGTCGGAAAAATACGTGCGATGGCTCATTCGATTTGAATCGATATCTAGAAAAATGTGCTGAAACCATTGTCAGCACATAAAATCTGCAAAAGTGATAAACAAATCAAGATGTAAAAAAATATATTCAGGTTTTTTAAAGATTTTGAAAACTAAAGAATTCGAATATTTTGAAAAAAGTTCCTTGAAAAAGAGGAAATTTACAAAAAAAGCCCCACCTTTTTGAAACTCTATTTCTCTCATTATTAATTTTAATTTAACGCCGAAAATAAGCCTCCGCGGATGATTTTAGGTATCCGAAGCGAGTACGTCAAAGGAATACTTCTTTCAACTATTAAGTAATTTTTGAAAATGCATAAAAATTAGGATGTATTCTGAATTCTGTTAAAAATTAATTTTTCTTAGAAAAATTCTTAAAGTGAATTTTTGAAAAAAAAAGGTAATTATCAAATGACAATATTTTACTAGACTTGCGTCTTCATTGAAGACCACAAAAAAATTCAAATGATGTTCAAAAAAATGTTTCGCTTCGTGGAGCTCTTTTTACCAGTATAATCAATAAAATCACGTTATAAAACGTCAAAGAGATTCGATTTTTCGTTTACTATAATAACAAAAAATGAATAGTCGACTTATTGTTATGATTTTTCCATATTCTTCATCTTATTTCCATTTTTGTATTGAATAAACGAATAGACTATATGAGTTCAAAAAAATTTGTAATTTTGTTGTCTTCATAATATGATTCGATTTTTCTCTCAACAACAATTATTATTTGTTCATAATCGTTTCATTTCATATTCCAAATGCCTAAATAATCAGTTAAGAAATGATTTCTATTTTAAGTATCATAATTGAGGAAGATCAAAACTGTTTTGATCCTACCTTTGGAAATGATCACTTGTTGATCGAAACACATGTCGAGGTGTTAAAATAACGGTTTGGTGTTGGAAAAAAACTCCAATTTGTTGCAAACAAAATTCCTACTATGCATTATTTTTTTTTTTTCATCAACTTCTAATCACTACAAAAACAATCATACATTTCGAACTTTCGAATACATTTTTATTGTATTTTTATTGTACTCTTTAAAATTAATGAGCTTTTCACCAAATTTGTTACTATCATTAATCGAATGTTATCTGCATTTGTTTATAAAAAATAAGAGACACCTTTGACGTTTTTCGCCATTTTTTTACTCCTAGCATGATGAATAACGCAAATATGATAATTTACTTCCAAGGAACTGTCGTTTATTGATTTAATCTGCAATTATTTATTTGAAAATGATTCAGTTTTTCATCTATTTATTTATTTAATTCATTCAATTGAAAAAAAATATCTTCTCAATCCTGAAAACGTAGTAACAATTTTGGTAATTGTTTGATAAATAGTTTATTCACTTACTTTGTTCTACATATTGAACAGCCATTTTCGTTGTTAATAATAGGAATGTAATTAGATATGTTGTTAGCTTATCTAAATCATTTTTTATATATTCTGCTTCAAAAAATGTCGATTTGAATACAACTTAATATTGTTGTATATCATACCCGAAAGAAAATAACGCCGGCCGCCACTGGTAACCCTAAACCAAACGTGACGTAGCTAAGAGCGCGCGAATGCACGATGATTTCCCACCACTCGTGAAGCAGCGAGAATAATGCTATGGACTTGGACAAAAGTTCTTCTACGTCATTCGATTATGATATCAAAAGGCTAGCCACGAGGATATCGAGACAGTCTAGTGGACGTTACAGTGCGGTACGCGAAGTGATATAGTAAGGCGATAGACATTCAAATAATACTTGAAGTTTTAGTTGAAGTATTTGTGTATTTAAAGTGAAATAAAGTTAAGTTTCATTTTTCAGTGTAGTCAATCATTGGTCAACCCACGGGTGAAAACTTATTGAATATATTTAATTTAGGTCACATCCCATATATTAGGGATAATTGGACGACCTGTATATAAAATCTCTGTTTCAATAATAATTCAGCTGCCTGATATAAACACTCGACCCTAGCAAACAAAAAAATTCCTCGGAAAAATAATCGTGGGAAATGAACAGGCTGCCAAAAAGAACTTGACTCGGATTTTCCATTCATAAGAATATTTCTTGAGAAATAATAAAAGGGATTAGAATTTATCCGGTCTTGCTGAAAATAAGCTTACTTAATCTCTATTAATCAGCCGCTTCTTCTGCTTCAACTTCAAGAATTTGAATATTTATCTATCATAAAATTTGGAGTAGATTTGCATTTAGAGAGCCAGATAAGTTCATCGCAAGGGATATAATTCTATTTGCAAATCTAATTTCCTTTGTAGGACTTGTAGAACAGCGTCTCACAGAGATCGTTCTTATCTATTCCATTATTTTTTCAATTGAAGTTTTCCTCGTTATGTTATGATAATGGATTCGTACCGGCCCGGAAAAATTATATTTAGTTTTCATTAAAATTCTACTCTGCTGTTCAGATTACTTTGAGAGATCAATTTCTCAGATCTATTACGCGTGTGATGGTTCATGGGATCTCGAGTTCTTTTCGTTATGAGTAACTTCATCCAGTGTGCGTTTTTTCAGGGCTGCTACACTTCGATAGAAAAGCTTTCGAAGTTTATTCTTACTAATATTTCTAATTTTCCTGAAAACATTCTTCTTTAATTGAGGAAATGGGAAAGGTAATTCAAATGCAACTTGCATATAATTGGTCTGCTCAAAAAAGAGGTGAATCTTTCAGTTTCGCGGGATCGTGCATTCTATTCAGTTTATAGATTTAACCTGTGTAACTCAATTAGAAATATTTAAATAAAAACAAAGATATATTGCTTACGTAATTTATATTCATACATTTCATACATATTTATATAAATATATTTATACACATTTATATAGAGATTTATACATAATTTAATTTTGAAGACATTAAAACAAACAAGACAAAATAAAAATATCAAAAAGCGTTTAATTCCCAAATAAAAATTATTGAGAAGGTTGAGCTTGTTTCTGTTTGCACAGATGTTTAATATTGGGCTCTAGCTTGGTTAAATACAATCTTAAGTCATCTACAACATTTAATTTATTTCTGTATTTATTTTTGAGATAAGTTAAACTTATCACATAAATACGTGATGCAAAACCCAACAAGAAATAACATAGCAGTGTGGAACGGTTCTTTGTGCTCCCTCCCAACACAGATCCAAAAATCTAACAATGTAGTACCAGAATATTTCTTTTACAACGTGGTGTCACACGAGATTTCAATAAGCTGCTCCTCGATCGGTAGCCAGGCGGTTCGACCTGGGTGCTTTGTTCACTCACTCGAATTGACTGCCGTGTTGGTCGGTGGTTCAAGCTCTAGTCTGAATGATCGATTTCCACTTGCTATTGTCTAGCCAGTGTTAGGAATCACACATTAAAAAGTAAGACCTCTTTAATCCTTAGCTCTCACAAGTTTCGAATTCTGAGGGTTGTCGTTCGTAGGGGTGCGACAGCTGGTTAACGGAAAACAGATTTTAAACAGATTTTTTTTTCAATCAACAGGCAACACTGATTACTGCAAAACAGCTTCACTTTTCACCCTATTGAGACTTGAAGTCAGCGTTCCCGTATCCCGCTCACATTATAATCAAAAATAATTGTTCTTTTGGTTTTCGTATTCATTTCGTTTTATTAATTTATTTTATTTTAATTTAGTCATCATTAAAACGGAAAACAACAATGTGAGCAGAAACGAAAGGGATGTAATAAAACATATGCTGGAGGTTTATCAAAGATTTACTTTGTTAAGGGACACGTCGACCTTGCGTATACCTTGGATTTTAGAGTTTTTTCCTCTATTAAAATTTAATGGTTTGTTGGCCAGCCGCGTACCCGCTAAAAATTTTCGCGTACGTTTATCCAAATTCTGAAGGCATTGTTTGTTTTGTTTCATAACAGTGTAAATCGGGCATTCGAAGAAGATATGAAATGAAGTTTCGGCCTATTATTGCAAACAGTGCACTTGTATAGGTAACGCTAGTTGCACACACACCGATTTTGGACGGCCAGTATAAAATCGGCCGATATTTTATTGGTAGCGGGTGCTTGCACACTCACCGGATTTTTATCGGTCAAACAATCAGTTGCTTTGTTGTCGCAATTAGCACGCACTACCAAAA
The DNA here is from genome assembly GCF_025532065.1 of Leptinotarsa decemlineata. Taxonomy (NCBI): domain Eukaryota; kingdom Metazoa; phylum Arthropoda; class Insecta; order Coleoptera; family Chrysomelidae; genus Leptinotarsa; species Leptinotarsa decemlineata. The sequence continues at coordinate 19,910,142 of NW_027412747.1, forward strand.
CGAAGTTAATGCGTAGTAACTACAATTTCATCGAGCATTCGAGACTGGAATGGTCGGTAAGAAACCGGTGAGTATGCAAGAGTGTATTTAGTCATGTACGCCACTACTTCCCGGTACTGCCGGCGATACAATGGCAGTGGACGGCTGCTCACCGGTATTTTACCGGCGACGATCACCGGTCGGCGTGTATGCCAGGTCCCGTTCCCACTTGTGGTTCACTATTGGAATTTGGACGACCGGTACAAAGTCGGCCGTCCAAAATCGGTGTGTGTGCAACTAGCGTAACTTTATCAGCAGATATGAGCTAGGTTGCGTTGAGGTACTTAGCGAATTGTACATATACATGTAAGGGTAACGAGATGCCGCAGAGGTATCTTTGTTGTACAGATGCCTGTCATATTATTCCAAATTTCCAGAGATCCGCCATCAATAAAAAATTGCTTTGCTTGAAGTGCCCAATTATATTTTGCATCAGTCGTATTCAATAATCTTATTTGTTGTTCAAAACAAAGTCTTGGATAACGATCACTTTCCTTGGCAAGAATCTTGTGCAGCCAGTTTAAGGTAATTTTAAAAATATCAAGTGCAAGTTCAACTCGTCCCGTTTCCACTATTGCGTACTATATTGCGTGAGGTATATTAATAGGTACTAAAAGAATTCTTCTCCAGAAACTGAGATGTACTCTTTTTAATGCTTCCAAATATCTAATGCCCCATGCCGTAACGGAGTTGAACATAACACTCATTGATAATGATTCAAATAATTTTACTCATGGATACCAGGTGTCGATTTCAGCTTTATACAAAATAGGGATTACAGAGCCAATAGCCTCTGTTTTCCCTTTCCCTGACGAGGTGAAAGTTACTCCCAGATAAACATATTTGTTTGTTACCTCTAGTGGTTGTCCGTTGAAATGGGGAGCAAAATTAGGTTCACCATATCCACCTCGACCAAATTGCATAATTTTATTTTTTTGTAAATTAACGGTCAGCCCATTGCATGTAGTATATTTTTCTAGAATCTTTAGCATCAATGTTCACACCCTGTGCCTGGTTATCATAGAAGAATGTTTCTATATCCGCTGTAAATAGTGCGAATAAAAGGGGGCCCAGAGGCTCACCTTGAAGAACACCAGTTGTTAATTCAAATAGTTTAGAGAGGCCACCAGAACCTTTAATTTGAATAGTTGTTTTGGAATACAACATTTGTATTATCCACAGGATTTTAGCTGATATCCCCATCTTGACTTATTTATCCCGGAGTAAGTTATGGTCAACAGAATCAAAAGCTCTTCTGAAGTCAAAAAAAAATAGCGAATAGCTTTCGTTTTCTATGTCTAATATGAAAATTTATCACTGAGCTCAGTGTATATATACATTGTCTACACATCCTCGACCAGGGCGAAAACCAGACTGACACTCTGGCAATGATTTGCAATCATCGACCCACATCATGAGTCTGTTAAGTATAAGGGTTGTGGATATTTTGAGACAACAAAATCAATCGTTCCGTAAACGGATGCTGGACAAGATTCTTTAAATTCTCCATTCAATTCGTGAAATAGGATATAGTGAAATAAAAAACACTCCAAATCAATTTTTGTTCAAGTGACGTAAAAATCAGAACGGAATCGGCTGTGACATTTTCCAAAATTCCATCGACATCGAATGCTCAGTTTTTTCAACTCCGTTCGATCCGGCAAGCTTTTAATCAATGAAACAATGGATTCATCGCAGTGTGAACAATATCAAAATTCAATATGATTTCCAAGAGGAAATAGCTACCGGTATTTCAGATAATTTCCAGAAGACTGCTCGCATTGTGACAGCGTCACATCCTCATTTTTGCCGAAAAAATATCCAGCTTCGTGAAAATTTAAACGCCAGCGAACGAGCTTTGCAGTTTGAATAACTGGAATATAATTCAGTGAATGAAGCTACCTTTTTTTACTTTGAACTGTAAGTGGGTTTTTCATTTATTTTCAGGTTTATCTTCCAATAAATCACAAGCATTCAGTTGACTTTTCTGTGATATATTTATGTAGCCGGTTGTTTGATTCTCTTGGTTTTCTACATCCTTCTACTCCATTAATAAAAACAGAATGTACATCAAAAAATCTTTTGGATTTTTGAATAGATCTTTTACGTATTGAAGTGATGACTTCTTATGGAAGGGTAAACCGGTTCGTTACCTAACGTGATACAGCGCCAGGCTCTAGCTTCCATTTTTATCACGCACGTCGGCGGAAGGCAGGCTCCTCCTCTCTCGTCAGACAAAGCTTAAGCCGGAATTACATTATCATGTTGTAGTTTGTTGTGATGCTCTCTGACGTGACGGCGAGTGTGCAGACTATTCTATCGTGTCGGGGCGCAGTTGACTGAGTTTTCGAAGAGAGAGGGTCGAAGAGAGCAGTCGCTGGATGTGAAGAGAACCTGCTCAAAGATAGATGTGTAACGAAGGACTCGATACAATATAAGCGTAACCTCTCTATGGCCTGGATCGATTACCGTAGGGCATTTGATACAATATCGCATGAGCTCATCTTGCATTTGCTCAGATGCCCGACAGAATAGTGAGATGCATTGAACAACTGATACCACTCTGGCGAACATCTTGTCAAGCCAGAGTCCAAACACGTTGGGTCACTTTCAGAAGTGGTGTATTTCAGTTCGATTCCCTCAGTCCCTTTTCTTCTGCATCTCAATATTTCCATTATCCGTTGCGCTCAGATATACTCGAGAGTATAATTATGGCAACCTTGGAAACCGGAGGCACTGGTTCACCCATTTATTTATATGGATGATCATAAACTTCATGCCTCTGGAGAGAAGGATCTCCATCAGTCCTTGAGGGTGGTGGAAGAGTATACGCATGCTATCGGTGTGAAATTCGGGATAGACAAATGTGCAATGATTCATCTCAAAAGAGGACAATGGACTACGGAGAGGATGTGCAGCTTGTAGATGGAAGCATCCAACACCATTTGGATGCCGGAGAGACGTATACTTACCTCAGGATGGAACAACGCCATTCACAAGAGGTAACAGCAGTGAAGAACTCTCTCCACGGCAAGTATCAGCACAAACTTCGACAGATCTGGTCATTGGAACTGTCGGGGAAGAAAAATGTGCTGTAACAAATATGCTTGCCGTTCCAATCTGACTCTATTCGTTTGCAGTAGTGAAGTGGACACGGGAGGAGCTCTATCAACTCGACGTAAAAACCCGAACAATGATGCATCTCTATAGAAGTTTGCATCCCAAATCGTCCGTTCCACGGTTGTACTTCCCGCGACAACAGGGAGGCCGTGGACTTTTGAGTTTGGAATGTCTACATGACAGAATGGTTTTGGATATAGCCTGTAAAGTCGTCAGGAGTTCGGATCCCCTTCTCTACATGGTCCGTGACCATGAGAGAGCATTTCTCTTCAAGGCAGCTGCCCGAGCAGCTGATGAACTCTGTTCAGTTTCCGACACTGAACGAAGTGACCACAACTCTGTCATCGAGTTGGAACCCGTTTAGCAAAAAGCTCATATATAAAAGCCGCATATATCACCTCACTTCTGCGGAAACACATGGATAAGCAAATGCATGGGTTCTTCTTCAATAACATTAAAGACCTTGGCTTATCAAGGCGCCTGACTTTCGCTTTCCTCGGATCGAGTGCGCTGAAGTCGGAAACTGAGGGGTTCATCATGGCTCGTCAGGATGGTGTCCTTAGTCCTTAGTCTACCGCAGTCGCGTGTCCTATATGGAAATTCCTTAGCATGCAGCTACAAGTTCTCGAATCTAAACAATACGAAAATTTCACACTATGCCAAGAAGGGTTGCAAAATTTATTTGGAATCCGGTTTTCGAATTAGCATATCCACATTGTCACTAGTAAACAAAATATTCAGGTACTCAATCAAGCTAATTACCTTTTTTATCACCTACAGTGGTGTTATATGAGGGCTAATGTAATCAATCATTTTTAGTTCAATGTATAAGTTTAAAAATATCCTTATAGCACGAAACTGCAGTAACGTTAGTTACAAATAAATGTGGTGAAAAACATAAAAAAGTTACAATTCTCTTTTCTTACCAAAAAGGACATAAGCGATTCTACTAGACCGCAATATGGGAATAGTGGATACTTAAAATCAAATTATTTTTCTAAAAAGCTACATAAAAAAATAAAAACGAAAATATGTTCATAATTACCTAAGTTACTCAGTGTATAGCTTCATAATAGTTAGAACTTAACAAAAAGATACAAACTATTACTAACATAGCAAGGGGCAAGTCATGAGCCCAGTAATATGTACATATTGTAATATACAGTTATACAGTTTCACTTTGAGGATGGGGTGTGAAATGGGGAATATATCTATATTCAGTATAAATCTATTCACCACGGCACACATTTTATCTAATATAGTGGAGGATTTTGAGACGTAGAAGGTGATATTTTTAGGAGTTGAGTAAGAAGAAATGAACAATCTATATTGAATATTTTGAAAAAGGAAGCGTTTTTTGTGCTCGACTTCGAGTTTAGTTATATCGAATTCATTTTCTAAAGGTTCACAGGACGAGTGCTCCTGAGATGTAGATACCATATTTCTGGTAATGAAAATTTGCTCATAATAGTTTCTGAATACTTTTTCAGTTTGATTTCGCCTGGATCCTAAACGACTGCAGCAAATTCCAATCGGCTTCTAACTAAGCTATAGTAAGAAGTTTTTATTGATTGAGCATTTATTTTTGTCATAACATGACCTTTCAACGAAACCTATAATTTTTTGTGTCAAAAAGGAAAGCATGTTTGCAGTCTAATATTCATGATTGGCGAATTACACAAGAAAAATCACAAAAAAAATTCATTTTCCGTGAATAATTTTCACAATTCCTCAATTGGAAAATTCAGAGAAGTTTGAGATTCAGAATTGAATTGAAGGATCATTCTATTTTCCAATCACTTGAATAACTAGTTCTTTAGCAAATCTTAGGTACTGATCTATGGGCTATTCTGAGGGTCACCCGTTGAAAAGTAATAACTCGTTAATCCCTGGTTGAACTTCTATCAGGATCAGCTACATTTCCATTAAACGTACTGATTCACAAATTGAAATTAAAATGTATCACCAGAGTTCATGAAAATCATTACTGCAGTTGCTGAGATATTCAATTCTAATATCTACACAAAGAATTATAACCACCCAGTAAGAGTTCAGCTCAAAGTGAGCAGAATAAAAATGGGCAGAAAGAAGCGAACACTATATTATCCAGACTGAATAAAATAAGTTCATTCGCTCTATGATAAATGGTTCATACACCAGACCCGAAATAAATTTTCCTTTTTGCAACTATTCCCAAATGCATGATGGTCTAACCGCGAGTAAAATATTACCGGAGGTTCACTAGGTAATTCAGACCTAATGTTAAAAGTTGGCTTGGACCTCTATAAATCCCCATTGTTTTGGCGTATTTGTTTTTACATCGACTGCGGAGTTAAACGTTTCGAATATTATCTCGACCATTATAACATTTTTCGTCAACGCGCATTTTTTTGGTTTATGATGAATGTTCTAGAGGAAATTGCTTCGGGCGAAGCAAAAACTATTATTAATTAGTAAAACCAACAGGCCCTAACGGTTTCTACTCGAAAAAAATTCGAGGTTATTTATTAAGCATTTAAATGATCATTCAGAAATTTTCAAGATGATCTCAACCGTGCACATGTGGCAAAGAATATTAATGAACTGTCACTGCAACAAGAAATATATTGGTATCGAGGGCAGATTTGATGTTGTAGTTTCAAGCACAAATGATTTAGCTAGTCAATCAAACCAACTGTGTATAATGTCACCAGTCCGGGAAAGAGTGGTGAAAGAAACGATTACCAATGTATTCATTATTTTCCTCTGTTGAATAATGAACTACTTGCTGAGTCGTAGCAATTTTACAGTAAGAAAAGATCACTCATAGAAAATCGACATTTTTACAGATCTGTCTATACGAAAGGAAAACGAAGAAATAAGAATTGAAACTTTTCATGTTTTTCACCGCTTCTATTTGTAACTAACGTTACTGCAGTTTCGTGCTATAAGGACGTCCCATCATACTATTTGTCCGACTCAAATCTTGTCCTTTCGCAAAAGCCTTCGTGCATATGGAATATATTCATTCGGTTTGGGAAGCGCTCTTCATTCAATAGCCTGGCGTTTTCATCAGCAAACCCATACGTGTAGTGAATATCTACAGACTCAAAATTAGTATAATTGCTCATGTTCTGATTGAATTTTTAACAATGTTTCGTGATCTCACCCACTTCAACAATCTGTTCCCATCATCAATATACATATATGGGTCCTATGCTGGGATTTCCTATGCTGTCACATTCGCATAACATATGACGAGCAGTCATTGTTCCTTTGTTGCAATGCCTGCAGCTCTCTGTTGTATAACTCTATTTTGTTCAGATGTCCTCTCAGTGACCAGTATCTAGTGAGTAGTACTACAATTGCTTTAAGTCTATCCTTGCTTGAATCAGCTATTCTAATCTGTTTCAGTTTTTGCTACCTTCACTTGAATATTTTTGAAGAGTGTGATACTTGAGTGTTTTGGGACCAAGTAATCAATCAATATATGTCTGTCCACCAGTTCTTGCAGCTCTTCACAGAATTCCCAGACCAGTCTCGATAGTGTTTTTTGGTTCATCAGTGCCCCGAATGTAGCCTGGTTATCTCAAAATGAAAACTGATGTATACTGGCCGAGCAGGTATTCGAAATGATGAATGTGTCCAGCATAGTAAATTTCACTTTCTGTCCCATGTTCGGTTTTTGACACTGTATTCCAAATGTTTCTATCTTTCTGCCGAACATGTTCTTGGGATTACTGTTCATTCTTCACTTTTCTCAAATTGATACTTCAACAGCGAAGTTTCAATGTCATGTTGTCCGGAAACATATTTGATGTTCCTTTTTCCTCATAATCTAATCTGAGTTGACCCACCGTCGCATCCTTCATTATTAGAAGATTCAAAGTAGAAAGATTCAATGCAGCTATTGGAGTTGTTTCCATTGCTTCCGCTTTTAACAAACAAGTAAGTTCTTGCAATACTTAATTAATTGATGTCGGTTTTTTGTTGCATCTATGGTCACCAAACCATAAATGCATATATTGTCATGAATTTAAACTTCAGCATCATCCAGTTTGAGAGAGAGAGAGAGTATGTGTTTATTATCCAAGATACAGGACCTGAAACTGATCCTTTGGGCACTCCCCAATCAATCAGAACATAAGGAGTTTTTCTGGAAGTATGTCAAAAAATCTTTTACCCGAAAATGACGTCTTCATTTCCTTCAAATGTATACATATCAAATATTCTGCTAGTTATAAATCGATATCTGAAAAAACGGTTCTGAAATAATAATGTCCACCCCACAGCTGTAACACTAGTTGAAAAATTATTCATGAAATACTCTTCAATACTGCTGTTGCCTCAGGAACTTGCCACAAAGTATAGCTGTATTTACGATATTCAATATTTCATAACTGAAACCATCATGGTCTGTTTAATATTGATAGCATGCCACTCTCGTAACGATTTATATGTTAAAGCCAGCTGTTGACGACGTGGAAATATCACGTTTTATGACTTTTTAATCCGACAGCGTTCAGCACATGATTTCCTGTTGTCCCAATCGCTGATCCATCGGGAAACACTTCGCTAAAAGGATGGATTATGCATATGCAACATGCAGAAACATACTTTTGTAGGTCAATCTGTTTTTACTATATCACTAGTGGGTATATCTCAGGTAGTTGAAGTGTTATCGCTGTCTATAGATTTTCTGCTCACGAAAACGTCGATATCGGAAATTAAATAGATGATTAGAATAGAAAGAATTTTTAAATTACCGTTGGCTACTTACAAAATGAAAAATCAATTTCAATTGCTAAGATACATGAAGAGATACATAGATAGTTACTAACACTATTCAGTGTGTATAATGATAGGTTTACCCGAAATAATCATTTGGCATCCATTTCCGCATTCTTCGAGTTGAAAAACAACAAAAAAAGTTTCGTTCTGTGACTCATCCACATTATGTTCCTCCAAACGTGATTTTATTCCTCAGGATATTGAAAAATTGTTCGAAAATTGAAAATACAACATTTTCTATTGCTGCTTTTCTATAAAATCGAAATGTAGCTAAAAAATTCGTCATAGGTGTTTTTTTGAGAACAAAACACAAGCACTACAGGAAAATCCGTGAGGCGCTCTAAGAGCGGTGCCTGTGCGGAAGTAGCAATTAATGCAAAGTTCAGTTTCTTGATCCTGTGTCTCAACCCTGTTGAGATTTTGTTGTACATGTTTGAAATAATGGTTTTCAACCAGGTAACTTTTGTCTTGAAGTAATGAATATCAATATTTGGAAAATAGTTCAGCTGAATAGAATCAAAATAGTTTATTATTAATACAGAATCGGAATTTCAGAAACGTTAAATTTGTATACATATTCTGATCGTTTTATTAGCGCTACTTTGAAGAAAGCGTGTCTAAAATAACGAATTGTCACAACTAAAAAGATTCAGGCATGTTCTGTTGAATCTTATTTTAAAACCGTGATGCAATCTACAAAAAAAGCGATAAATTTAAATAATCTCATACAGATAAAAATTGTACTCAGAAAAATAATTGAATAACTTTTTTCAATATTTTGAGAAATTACCCTACTTTTGGAATTCTTTGTTCAGAATATGACAGACAATGCGAATGACGTAACTAATTTGTTTTTGATTATTTTCTATCTAGTCAAAGTCAAATTTGGAATATAGCCATCATTAAAAAAATTTCAATATTCTTTGATATGTTCTTCTTGATTGGAAGAAATTATTGAAGAAATACAATATATGTAGGAATCCACATATTGTCCCTTTTCGAGACAAAATTATTCCTCAAAACTATTTCTCATCGAGAAAATTCAATTGTTATCTGAATATTCAATTTAAATTCAGTAGAAGTTAGTACTTTGATATTCCTGAATAATATTTTCTTATACAGCAATAAGGTACCCCGAAATACTTCCTTGGGGTATACCCAAAGCAGTGATTTACATAATATTTTAGACATGCCGTACCGCCAGCTCGATGTTGACTTCTCAACCCAACATAGAAGGCAAGTAATTTTGGAAGTTTTTCAATAGTTGAAGGAACACTATAATATTTGTTGTCACACATTATGAGTCTTTCAGACCTTTCGTGATACTGCAGAATTCTGATGGAATTCTTTGTGTTTGGGTTACTTCCTTAGGGAGTTTTCAGTTTCAGAATTGATTACCTTGTGTTCGTTTCAAATATCCTAAAAGGACCTTCGAAACAATTGAATTGCATTGAAACGTATGTTGAGAAATCATAAAAGTCCTATTTGCATTGATTGAGACCGTTTTGAACTGAATTAAACCCAAGAAGTTGAAACATTCAACATTTTGAATATGTTATTTCCTTTGCGAAATTTTATGTTGAAATTCAAAACCACAACATCCCACTAATAGCTCGAAACAAATCTATATTTTGAAAAGCAGACTGAATAACTCTTCTCCTCAAAAACAACTACATAAAATTGTTAGGTTAACCATTTGTGAAGTATAAATCAAATACATTTCAGAACCGCCTCTTTCTTCACCTCGTAACATATTTTTAGACGTCCGTTGTCAACAAGAATGCAGACTGAAGTGTTTAGTGTTTTGAATAATGAGAAATCCACATTTGTGTCTCCTATACTGCACACATATAGTACGACATTTGTAATAATTGTGTGATAATTCAATCAGGTAATAGATAATACCTTGGGGTACACCATACGTAGATCAAGTACCTGGCTATTCTCAATCTTTCAGCTCAATCAATCTCTAATATTCTCATAGCCCAGAGATTCACAAATTTTCAGTTGCTTCATAGATAGGCAGGTCTCCTCTGGATTTGTGGACAAGAGAAATACATACTCAAAAAATTAAATAGAAAACCCATACAAGTCAATATAGGCAGATGTGACCGACCGGTCGGTAGCCGGGCGGTTCGACGTAGGTGCTTTGATCACTCAGTCAATCGGCCGATGTGTGACTCGATGGTTCAAGTCCCAGGCTGAACGCTCAATTTTCACTTGCTATCGTCCGACCCGTGTTAGGAATCACACGTTAAAAGACACACGTTAAGACCTCGTTAGTTCTTAGCTCGCACAAGTTTCGATTTCTGAGGGTTATCGTTCGTAGGAGTGCGATAGCTGGTTAACGGAAAAAATATATTTTAAACATTTTTTTTAATGGTGATTATCGGGTCCATGGTGGTTAACGGGTCCATAAGCCCCATATGAATTATGGAATCTAGAATTACTATAAATATCTAATGAGCACCTTATTAGCACTTTATTCTCATACCATTACTTATCGAGGAACGTACTGTAAGAACTCAGTCCATCAGTCATAGTGGTTTTCCATAATGCCCCATAGGCATTATGGAATTTAGGTTTAATATTATTTATCTAGTGAGCACCTAATTTCTTGTCCTTATTCATGAAATAACGTACTATAAAAACTCAATATATCAGTCATGGTGGTTTTCAGATCCATGAGCCCCATAGTCATTAAAGAATCTACTTTTACTATGAATATCTAGTGAGCACTCAATTAGCACTTTGTTTTGATTATCTATGTATTAGTTTACGAGTATCTCAAGACTTTAATGCATATTGTAATTTTATTTTTCTCAAATCAAGCAAATTCAAGCTTCAACACTCCTCTATTGAGCGTTTTAAAAACATCGCATTTGATTTGTAGTAGTGTACGGTTTCAAGATCGACCTGACGCACGTCCGTACGGGTTACAATACAGTCAAATTGTGTTTTCGATTTGAGTTAACTTTCCTTTGGTGAAGTAGTCAGTTGGGCTTGTTTTCTACCTACGATGTAGGTAGTTTAGTTGGATAATTAAGCGGTTTTGATAACTATTAGCAGTTTCTAAAAATTTCTAAAAACGTCAGCATTACGATTATGAACTGATATTTATGACCATCCCATCATTTGGGATCATCGAAAGTATGTCGGTATAATTCTGACTTTATTCAGTAAAATATTGTTCAGTTCCCATCACAAAACATTTTGTTGCGGAGTATATGGTTCTAACCTCAAAGTTGTTTTCACCCTTGTCCATCCATTTTGTTCATTTATACTCCTATATTAAAGCTTGTATTATTTTTCAAACTTCATGAAAGTAGTGAACCCAGAACTTATTGACAAACAGCCATGAATTATAAGGAAGTGACTGATGACATCAAATCATATTAAGTGCAACATATCGTTCAACTATAAATATCACATTATTTTCAATGAGTCTCTTAGATTTTCATCTTAATCTCATATCCGTGTGCGAATAACTTCAGGATTTCTCCTGCAGGGTTTTGAAAACCCATTTAGGGTCCTCGACGTCCATAACATAAGATTCTTCATAGCCTACTTCCATAAATCTTACATTTTCCTTGAGGAATATGCTCGAAATTTGAATCCAAACTGTAAAGGGTAGTTTTATGACCATCCTTTCGGTCCAGAGGGCTATAACTCGCCCACAAAAATATGTGGCAGAGGAAGTGGCTTTACAAGAAGCACTTGATCTATCTAGTAGCAGGAAGTGGATTTTTGTGGGCAGGCGAACACGCCAGATATACGGAGGGTCAAGTATTATAAATGTAGTGGGGTTATTAATGGTCGACTCGGCATTGGTCACTTTTTACGGCTCCGGGAAAAACTGTTATGATGAAACCGGTGCGCCGGAATTTGATAATTAGGTGGGCGGTGAGAGGAATTATGGCCGATGGAGTGGTTTTTGTTGTTGATACCGAACCTATCATTAGCAGAGACGGCTCTTCACGAGTCGGAAAGTCATCGATTAAACTATATCAGGTTTTATGATACACCGTTTTTGTCGTCGGTCTAGTAGAGATGTTACTGTTGATAGTTTTGACGTTCCGTAAACTGACCTAAAATCGATCCTCAAGGATCGATTTTAGGTCCACTTCTCTTTGTTTTATATACTTCTCAGTTCTCACACTGCCTTCTTCACACTTCCATGCATTGTTACGCCGACAATACACGGTTGTATTCACAATTCGATGAAAATTCATTCAATATCGCGCTCGAACAAAAGAGTCATAATCTGCACTCTCTGATCAAGTAAATATTGTCTCTCTACAAACCCATCTAAATCTTGTGTCATGCTCTTCTGTGTGCCAAATGCAAAGAATTGTTGCAGCGAGTTGATTAACATTTCCATCGATGGGGTTCAATTACCAAAAAGTGACGTCACGAAAAATTTAGGCCTTCATCTCGATAATTCTCTGCGTTTTACTACACATGCTTCTCAGATTCTAAAGAAGGGTTATGTGAATCTAAAATTAGTATACTCGAGTGAAACTCTTTTGAACAAAAAAAATAAAATATTACTCTGCGACCCACTGGTACTATTTCATGTCAACTATGCCGATACTGTTTATGGTCCAGGACTCTTGAAATCTGACAGGCAGAGACTTTAAAAACTACAGAATTCGTGCATAAGACTTGTCACAGGCGTAAGGAGGCGTGAGCATGTGTCTCAATACTTGGAACAAGTCGGGTGGCTGAACATGGATGCTAGGCGCACACTGCATTCTGCTTGTTCATTTCATAAGGTCATATCTACTGGGAAACCTGCCTACCTATTCCCGAAACTGTCCTTTAGAACCGATATACATAATCTAAATTTGAGATTTAAACATCTTTTGACTGCAACTAAACATAAAACTTCTCTTGTTCAGGAATGTTTTTCTTATAACATTGCACGCTTATATAATCGGCTACCCATTCCCTACCACCACTTAGTTTCAAGGAAAATCTGAAGACATTTATGCTTCAATCCGTTCTGTAAGCCATTGCCACTCTCAGTAAAAATTTTCTCTGCGTCGAGGTTATCATCATCCTGTACCTCTGCACACGCATTACCCCACCCCATATCGGGGCTGCGAACAGAACCACGGACTGAACTACCATGTACATCGCCCTTCTCTTTTGTACCCCTGGTCCTCTTATATTTGGTAGGAGCTTGGTCAGTGCCGCAGTTTGCCTATCTGCTTTCTCGCATAGTTTCCTAACCCGCTCATTCCATACACCTTTGTCATCCAAATACGCGCCTAAATATTCAACATATTTTTTTACACGCGACTTTTGTTTCTTGCAGCCTGAAGAATACATCGTCTCTCTTTCTAGGACCCTTCAATATGATTGCCTCAGTTTTATGAGGTGCGAGTGCCATTGAGCGAGTGCTCCATCCAACGGTTTATGAGTTCCATCGCACCGTTTCCTTTCCGCAACAGATCCTGTTTATTTCTGGCTCTAATGACTACTGCAAGGCCATCTGCGTATGATACTGTGCCACACCTGTCCGGCATATTCAGCCTCAGCACTCCATCGTACAGGACATTCCACAGAGTTGGTCCGAGAACTGAGCCCTGTGGAACCCCCTGCGACATGTCTCGTATATATTTTCCCTTCTGGAGGGTTCTGTTGCTTAGATATGAAATCATTAATGCCAGTAAATAGTTACTCACCCCCAGATAAATCAATCTGTTCATTATCAAACGCCATTTTGCAGTATTAAATGCATTCTTGACGTCCAGCAATATGACAGCCCCCCACCTTGCATCGCTCTTGATATAACTTGGTTCATCGCTGTCACAACCGACCTGTTGGCTCTAAAACCGTACTGCGCCTCTGATATGCCTCTTTTCCTTTCCAGCTCTATTTCCAGTCTGTTCTTGATCATGTATTCGTACAACTTTCCAAATTCATTTAGAAGACATATTGGCCTATATCCTGTACCTATACTCTTAGGTATAAGGACCACATTTGCTTTTTTCCAGTCGGGGGGAAATTTTCGCTCTATCAGCAACTGGTTCAGAACCCCCTGAATCGGGTTAGTGATTTGACCCACGGCCATCTTCACGGCTTCCGGAAGTATGCCATCTGGGCCTGGTGCCTTTCGGGGCTTCATCCTGTCAGCAGCTCCAAACAATTCTTCCAGAGTAAAAGGTGGTGGAAGCTTGGTTATCTCGTACGCGTACCTCAACCTGATCGTATGGCGGCAATAGTTCTTCAATAATCTCAATGCATGCTTCCTGTTCTAGGACATACGGTGTCCTGGGCTGTTTGAGTCCATTTACCACCATCTTATATCCTTGACCACAAGGGTCCTCTTCCAGCCGATCACATAGGAGGTTGCATTGCTCTTTTTGGGATCTCTTAATGGTATTGCGTAATTCTCTTCTATTTTCTTTATATTCCTTCTCTAATCGTTCTATAATATCGGGTTGTGGTTGCCCTTCGCCAGCTCGACTCAGATTTCTCCTGGAACCATTGCACCTTGAACTTAGTGCGGCAATCTCCTCGTTCCACCACAACGGTTGCCTCATGTTATTACCTCCTGCATCCTTATCCATGCTCACCTCTTGCGCATTTTTCACTGTGCCAATAAGCCTCTCTAGGTCACTTATGTTACCCTCTGTAAGCTCCAAAGTGGTCTTGAAGTCAGCCTTGTTCAGATGTCTTACCGGGTTCCATACTGCTTTATGTTGTATGCCACTTAAATTGGACATTGAAGCTTATCGTCCTATGCAGACTCATGTTTTCTTTCACGGATACCTTCCATTCAAACACCTTCGTCGACGTCACCTGTGAGGAAAATGTGAGGTCTATGAACGATTTCTGGTTGCCTCTAACAAATGTGGATGTTGTTCCTTCATTGTGTAGTACCATATTCAAGGTATTCATCCATTCTTCCAGGTATTCCCCACGTGGATTCGTAGAGCCCGCATTCCGGAGGTTGGATTTTGCATTGTGTCACATTGATCAGTTGACACCTATGCATAATATGTTATTACTATGAATATGTAAAAATCATCAAATTTATCATTATGTTTGTGACATGAATTTTCACATATAAAACATCAAATTCTCATTTATTCGTTTCTTTCCTCTGTTTTCAACTTTTCTGTCTTCTTCTTCTGCTTCTCTCCCTTCTTTTCTTTTTTTTCTATTTTTCATGAAGTTCGATTGCATATAATGTGTATTAATATAAGTTATCTATTTCTGGTTGGATGGAAGAGCAATTTCTGCCTTTGTGTGTATATGATTTGGTTAGGTTGTCATAGTATCTCTTGTACTGTGTAACCTTTCAATAAAATCATTTATTATTTTTATTTTTATGCATAAACAAGGGTGGCCTCAAAATTTTCCGACCTCAACAGGAAGATAGCGTAAAAGAAAACTGGTGAATTTCGTTGTTCATCTGTTAACCGTTTCTCAACAAAGTTTCAGACATTTTGAACGCGCAGTTTCGCGTGCTTTTATGCGTTCGTTTTTGGTTTAACGTTTCTAAATTCTACAATCTGAACAATTATCTCATATGTTTCGTTATTTCGATGAATCCCTCTATGCCACATGAAAAAAGTTCAAATTCAACTGTACATCAACGTTCAGAAACTACAAGTACTTAAACAAAAGTATCTAATGAATAACTCGATATGAGTCTAGTAAATGTTCACAAACATTGTGGAATTGGCCGTGGTGGAAGTGCGCCCGACTCACGATCGGAAGACCGTGAATTTATCTGGTTGAAGCTGAGATGATTCTGAAACCGTGTTAGGAATCACACGTTAAAAGGTAAGACCTCGTTAGTCCTTAGCTCGCACAAGTTTCTCAACTTCTGAGAGTTGTCGTTCGTATGGGGGCGACAGCTGATTAACGGAAAAACAGATTTTAAACAGATTTTAAACTATTTGGAAATAATAACCCAATAAGTTTCTTCGGCTTCCATGGCACAATGTTCTCAGTCAGATACTAACACTCATTGTGTTCTTTTCAACACGGAAATTATGTTGGAGAACAGTTCTGCCATTTCATGTTGGAAAAGGCAAATTAATTCCTTCAAACGAGGATGAGAATCAACGTTTTTTATCGCCTTTCCAGCTATCAAAAACAATTCCTTGTGACGGCTCCGCTGCTTTCAGTTTACTTTCCTTCACTTTTGACGTCAGATAATCATTCGTTCACGATTCAACATCTGTTTTGTTGTTACTCCTCTCAACCTTCCAACTTTGTAGTAAACACTTAGGAATCAGTATAAATATTAAACAAAGGATTATAATTTTAGAGGCAGAGCGATCTGAACCGAACATAAAATAGATTTTTGGCTTGAAGAAACGCAGAAGAAGACACAAAAAATCCTTTGCAATGAATTTGTTGTTGAGATATCCAGCTTTTATTCTGTCACTTTTATCTGGAGAATGTGTCAGATACTTCCAAAATGAGGCATTTCAATGACAGTATGTATTGTTCACTGTTTTTCATTCATTAATCATTATCAAGAAATTTATTCAAATATACAGTGGGACCAAGAGAATCTGATACAAAAAATTGTTCAAAGAAGAATAACAAATAATACAAGGTGTACCAAAATAAGTGTAAAACATTCCTCATCGAAAAAAAAAGATCTTTCATATAAAGAAACTTCATTGGAGCATCCCTTGTTAAGATACAGCCCCTTAAAGGGGGTATATAAAATTTGTATAACAATTTTTTTCACAAGCACTGAAGAAGTTACAATATAGATATTAACCTGACGTTTTGTACTACCAAAAAGACACTTAGCCAGTAATTTATTTGGTTTACCCCATGGTTGTAAGGGGTGGAAAACGCAACCCCTAAAATTTATTTCCAATGTAACTTTTTGTCTTATTATTTGTTTATCATTTAAAAATTCATTTCTGATAGCCTGTTTCATTCTTAACAAAAAATGTCTTCTGGGTTTTTTTGCCCAAAATAAACCAGTTCGCAGCAAAAAATTATTTTAGGAACAACTACAGAGATACATCGTCATAAATGCGAAAATATGAAACTAATCTATCTAGTAGGTCGCTATTAGCGATAATGACAATTAAATTGGTATGACGCTGTCAGTTTGTGAATTTTCGAAATTGAATCAATACTAATTGTGTGTTGTTGTTAATTTGTTACTTTAATAATTCACTTGTTGATAAAATGGCATACACAAATGAGGAAATGGCTGATATGCATTATGTTTACGGTCTGTCGCAAGAGAATGGATTAGAAACTTCTAGAAGATATACTGAAATGTATCCTCAACGGCAGCATCCTTCACATAGAATATTTGTTCGACTTCATCAACGATTACGAGAATATGGTTCAAACGACAAAAGAACGCAGGATTGTGGTCGCCATCGAGAAGTACGAACACCGCAGCTTGAGGAAGCAGTACTTAATTCGATTAAAGAATTATCTGCTACCACTACTAGAAAGATTGCTTTACTGCTGAATGTTGATCATATGACGGTATTTCGGATTATAAAGGAACAACTCCTATATTCCATCTGCAACGAGTACAGGCACTGTTACCGCGAGACTTTCCGAACCGTCTCGAATTTTGCAATTGAATGCTGGAAATGATTAGGAGAAATTGAAGACGATAGAATTCACAGACGAATGTAGTTTTTCTCGGGACAAGACTATTAATTTTCATAATTACCACATATGGGCTGATGAAAACCCTCACGCTATTGTCGAAACTAACCATCCAGAACAGTTTTCTCTTAACGTGTGGCTCGGATTTATTGGGGATGATTTATTTGGGCCTCATTCTCTACCTCCTCGATCAAATGGTGAGGCATACGTTCAATTTTTAAGAGAAGTGCATCCAGTACTGCTGAAGGAAGTTCCTTTGGGCGTCAGAAAGGATGTTTTTCATGCATGATGGGGCTCCCGCCAATTTTAGTCAAGTAGCACGTCAGCATTCAACTGAAACATATGCAAATCAGTGGATAGGTCGAGGAGGACCACAGAACTGGCCCGCTCGATCCCCGGATCTCAATTCTCACGATTTCTCTATTTGGGGTCATTTCCAGCATTTGGTTTTTCGTACTCCTGTTCGCGGTGTAGAGGACTCAAAAAACCGCATCATCGATGCGTGCAGGGTAATCAGAGAGACTCCAGGAATATTCGAGCGAACAAGTGGCTCAATGCGCCGACGTCTAGAGGCATGCATAATGTCTGAAGATAGACATATTGAACATTTACTATGATTTCTACATGTTGTGTGTTATTGATGAATTAGTTTTGTTCATTACCCTTTAATGGTTTAATGCAGGTAGTAACTACAAAATAACAATAAATCCAGTTCGTATTTATGACGATGTATCTCTGTAGCTGTTCGTAAAATAAATGTGAAAAAAATTGTTATACAAATTTCATGTACCCCCTTCAAGGGTCTGTATCTTAACAAGGGATGTTCCAATGAAGTTTCTTTTTATGAAAGATCCTATCTTTTTTTCGATGAGGAATCACCTCCTTGAATATTTTACACTCATTCAGTTGGACCCTGTATATCTGTAAATTAACCTAAATATTACTTTTGCCAAAACAATCTAGTTGTCTATGAATGTGAAAAACTTCTGAAATTTCTTGTAGAAAGAACTCAACAATTATTCTATAAAAGATTATGAATTTATTGCTTCAAGCCAGATTTTCTATCAAAAGAGTTTCTGTAATGTGGGTGCAAAAAATATTCTCTGGAACAATATTATTTTGAAATAATACTGAGAATTCAGAAACAAAAATTGGGGGAAAAGCGATTCGAGTGCAAGTCTTACTTGCAACATCTATTTATTGAGTAAAATACAAGTTTGATATATTTCTGCTTGGATAAAGGATCACCAAAGTAACTTTATTACAGAATCGTTGTGTGATAGATCAATACCTCATAGAACAGATTAAAATATCACTATGACAGGTGTGGAAAATCTATGCAAAGCATTGAAAGTGAGCTTTTTATATTATAGAAATGGCTTCACTTTATTCAAACTCCAAAGCCAAACTGTCTTGTTCAATAACCAATAGAATTATTGAGAAACTACCAAACATTAGCATAGATAATTCTTCAAACAAATATTCGGGGTTGTTACATTTTCTGGAAAATTATGGGCAAGTGCCAGGTCATGATATGAACCAATAAGTGTTTTTTCGATTCATATTGGTTGAATTTTCTGTACTTTGATAGAAAACAAACAAGTCATCCAGTCTTTGAATTTAATTAAGTGGAGTACATGTTTTATCATAAGCAATTCACCCTGCCATTTTTAATCTTCTCGGAATGCTTACATTTCATTCTTTCTGTACAGAAAATTGGTGATTATTTCGGAATGTGCGAATGAGAATAAAGTAAAATAGAGATTGACGGCTTGGGATTCACAAGAGACCTGAGGCCACGAAAATAATCGTCTCCGGGAATTCATTTTTCCTTTTTCGTACACCCAATTAAAACTTGGATTAGAATACTAATAACCAAAAAATATAACCGCCCAATCCAAACACAAATTGAGAGGAATTGCCTTGTCAGAATACTCTGTGTGCTGACATAATCTTTTTAATTTCGTTCGCTCGCAGACCTCGAGAGGGTGGAGTATAATAAATCCAATGACAGAATTATAACGAAATGTCAACCGGGATGATCATATTATTATTTGACGCGGTATTTTTTTCTTGGGCAATTACAAGGAGGGCAACTTTTAATAGAACTCTAATCCAGAAACTAAATATACCAGGAATTATGACGGAGGGGAAGGCCCGAACGACCGCCTGGTGTTTTGACATTTGAATTTACAATTTTCACGGCGAGACTTAAATCTTAATCTACTCAGGATGGAAATGTATGCAAAATAAAGGAATTGGAATTTTGTTGCTTGATTTAAATTCGGTCGAAATGATAAATTTTGTTCTCTTCGTCATAACAGTGGTTCGGATTTTGAGGGGTTTTTGGGATAGGAATACGTGTTTTTAGAATAGGTCGTTCCTTTCAGATGCTTTCCTTCGACTTAAGGAAATAAAATACGAGAAATGCTTTTTCTGTTTTTATTTTTTTCGTATAATAATGTCCTGTGGTTGGATATTGTAGGTGTATCAAATATGAGTCGTTGAACGACTTACAAACTCATAGAAATTTTGAAAGGAAAAAACAAGTAGCAGACATGATGAGCTGCTATTGTTCAGAAGCAATATCTGTATCAATATTGACTCAGTAAAGAATTATAAGAATTGAAGGGGTTATATTTTTAGGAGTGATTGATTTTTTGGGAAAGAAAGTTTTTGGCTTTCTACTACTCCATCTGATACAAAAAAAGGGTTGAGAGAATCTTCCAAAAAAAGGAAGGAAGTAATCAATTTGAAACTCTATACATGAATGTGTAGATCATGCAAAGAAGTAACTTTCAGTCACAAACTGAAAGAAAGTCCTCCTGAAACAGCTACTTTCATCCCTTTTTTTGTATCAGATGGAGTAGTAGAAAGCCAAAAACTTTCTTTCCCAAAAAATTAATCACTCCTAAAAATATAACCCCTTCAATTCAAATAAGATTCCTCTTGGCTGGGATTAAATCAAATAGGTAAATGAATGTCATTACGATGTCATCGATGACATAAGCAGATCAAGCTTATTCCGTGACATTCAAAATCGTAATTCATGAATGAAGTGTGTGTATTTTCTATAATGTTATCCAATTTGGTTCTGAAGAGCGTTAGGGCAAGTGTCTTAAGGCGAAACATCGGTGTATACCAGTGAGGGTGATAGTGTTCTATGTGAGTACAATTTATTACCATTCATTCAAAGTAGAACTCATGTGAATGATATCTGATTCTTATTCCACAACAAATGTTTGAAATACAAACTGAGTAGAGAAAAGTATCTCCTGTATAATTCAGTGTTCATATAGGAGTATTTGTTTCGAAAGAATTATTTTCTTTCGTGTAATTCAATGTTTATATGAAAGTAGCTGTTTCAGGAGGAAATTCTTTCAGTTTGTGACTGAAAGTTACTTCTTTGCATGATCTACACATTCATGTATAGAGTTTCAAATTGATTACTTCCTTCCTTTCTTTGGAAGATTCTCTCATCCCTTTTTTTGTATCAGATGGAGTAGTAGAAAGCCAAAAACTTTCTTTCCCAAAAAATTATAAGAAATAAAATTAATGAAATTGTTCTTTCAGTTTTGTAGTGATTTTTTTAAAAAGTATAATTTTTTGCGAGCTAGCCTCGCGAAGAAGCAGATGTTTGTAAAGTTTTCGCAATGATTTGGTGAATCTTCTTTTATAATAATATAATATTAATGATAATAATATTTTTATTCCAGTCAGATCACAATTCGAATGATATTGGAACAATCGAAAAAAGAGAACACAGCACATGTATATATATATATATGAAATCTTGAGTAATAATAAAAATTATAAAGTGATATTCTGATAATTATCACCGGTCATATAACTAAGAGTACAAAATGCATATTTAAAATACATTTGAAATTCATTCAGGCACCATAGTAGCTCAATAAAAAATTCATCCAATCAATAGAGTTCATTCGATGATTTTCACTATACGGGTTTTACAAAACCAGCAACACGTGTTTCGCTATTCAATAGCTTCTTCAAGCATAACTGAGAATGAAGGGGTTTGTA
Organism: Leptinotarsa decemlineata; assembly: GCF_025532065.1. NCBI lineage: Eukaryota > Metazoa > Arthropoda > Insecta > Coleoptera > Chrysomelidae > Leptinotarsa > Leptinotarsa decemlineata. The sequence goes on from NW_027412747.1 coordinate 19,931,730, forward strand.
TTCATGTCCCTCTGAGATTAGATGACTGGCATATGTGGAATTTATCTTTCCGTTCTGAAAACTATATTTGTGTTCCTTCACGCGGGTTTTGAACGTTCTTCCAGTTTGACCTATATAAAACATCGTGCATGACCCGCACGATAATTTATATACTCCTAATTTTTCTGAAACTGCCCAAGTTGTTGGTTTCGAAAGCAGTACTTACACCTTTGCTGTGAAAAATAGTTTTTCATCAATAACTATCGATATTCAACTTGAAAGTTTTTTTTCACCATTGAATTCAGCGTAAAAAAATTTTTTGACGTGAAAAAAGTTACAGCAACTTTTTGAAAGTGCACATACTCGAAAAACAGCCATCAGTTTTTATCTATTCAGTTAGAAAACAGGATTTTCCTTTCAAAATTGTTCAATTTGGCCTACTCTGTACAATTGCAATGGTCACATGCCAACCTGATGAGAAAACAACTAAGAATCCGACTAAACCATTAATCACGTCCTAATTGAAAAATCTCAGCTGATACATCCGAACCGGCGGGCATGATATTTTTGCTGAAATATTTGAGTAAACCGATATGGAGGAAGGGCAGTGTTTTTATGTCTTCCAGAGTTTCGGTGTCATATAATCGACAAGACAAGCGGATGTTTATGTGCTGGCCACGTTTAAGGTATCGAATTCGATCTGGCAGGTAATATATGTGTGCGAAAGTTCTTCGTCCACAAAAAATTGAGATATGGCTTTCGGGTTCATATTTTGTGCCCACACAGCATCTATTCCCTTCATACAGATTGCGTTTCAATAAAAAAATGATGTCGGAGGCAAGTGGTTTAAAGTATCTCGAATCAGTTTTGGAAATATACAAGCCAGTTGAAATTTCACCCCAGTTTGAGTCGAGGTCGTACCTTATTATAGCTTAGCAGAATTCTACGATGATAATTTTAATTGAGTAGGAGTAACTGTAGAAGCTACGATATTTTATTGAAATAATTCAATTCATTTCATTTTTCACATATAGTCAATGGACATATTTGAAGACTGGCTATAAATCAAATCATCTGAAAAAACAAATCGTTCAGGCCAGTCTCTACCCCCTACACAGTAGGTTAATGGACTAACACCTATCAGAAAACAACTGCTCCCCTGGCTAATACCAGCAAAGTTGTTTTACAATTCCATGGTGTTGCAACAGTTTTATTTTATTAGTATTTTATAATTACTTCCAAAATGCTAATTGATTATATTAGATGATTGGTGAACACAATACAGTTGTAGGCAATAAAACCGTTTCATACATTTATCATAGAAACGTTTATGAAATAAAATTAAAAAACCATTATGAAATAGTCAGGAAATTATCACAGAAACGTTTTTGCAACTAACTTATAAAACTTATTTTCCTATAAAAATAAATTGTTATGTAGCAGTTTTATAACACTTTTCTGTGAGATTTTTATGATAGTTATAAAACTATTTCAAGCTCATTTTATAACTGTTTCCTGTAGCTTTAATGAAATTATTTTATTGGAATGCTTTCAGATACTATTTTATTTTCATTATCATATTGTCACTTCAATAATAATTTCCCAACCATTTTATAGTATGGTATATTAACTACAATTCAAAAACACTAATATAACTGTTATAAAATCAAATTGCTTTTGCTAATATATATTTGCTGCCACCAAGAATAAAATGCAGCATTTAAGAACAACCAGCTGACATCGATTCCTAATCACAGCTTTGAAAAATTCTCCAAAATTTTAGTTATGTTTAGTAAGGGTATTTTTGTTTAGTTATTCAAGTGGAACGCCATCGATATCGTGGTAGAAATTAGTGAGCAACTTCTAAATATTTTATTTTTATTGAGTATAGGTACCCCATAAGTAAATTCAATATTATCAATTCAACCTTAATTTTAGACTCTATGATATGCATATATATGTGTATATATATGTTATACTTTCAATTTGATAACAATTCCATTGTGTGGATACTGTAGTGGATTTTTCTGTATGTATCCCGAATATATAAATTAAAATAAATAATAACTCAATGGCGGCCATTTTGAATATTTATTGGGGGGTATATGATAGTTTTAGATTTAGTTCGAGGTGCTTCAAATAGACGAAGAAATGACTTGGTGTTCCATAAAAAAAACTTTCTGGAAGCTTTGAGTCGCAATGTACATTGGAAATACTAAAAAAAACACTTGAAACTATCCGACCTAACCTAGTGCTTCAATTTTTTTTGCCAAAAACAGGAAAAGGTTATTTTAATGGTTGGAACCCGTCGTTTAGCCTTTATAATCGATGAAAGAAACTTTTTATCCAAAACATCCCGACAGATGAAATTTATCCAAACTATATGTGAGAAATCCTTTATTCATACAAGCACTTTTGTAGAAACCTACAGCTTTAAAAGTAGTCCGACTCTGCCGCAATTCCATCACTCCCAGAACTAAGTGTTTCTTAACAGTTTTATAGGGGTAACTAGTAGCTAAAATACGATCAAATGCTTGCTACTGATACCAATTTATTTTATAGAACGACGCCATTTTAAATGATAGCGATCCGAGATACTGAAATTATATGAGTTGAAAATATGAAATACCGCATATATAGTGATATTTACAGTTAAAAAGTACATAAATATTATAACATTATATTATTTAGAATAAAGTGCGTTAAGTTTGTGACTAGAAAATTAATACGTCGACAGAGTGAATTTTTGTATAATTAATAATTTTACCGAAAAGATTTATAAATGAGTGGCGCGCCTAAATTTTGCTAATAATAGGCTATATATTTGTCAATAAAATTTCATTTGCAGTGAAAATATCAATCTTCGAAACACAAACAATGTCTCCAACAGTTTTATGAGTGCAAAAGTGAAATTTTAAAATGGCTTCAACCTTTCTGTTCGTTAGTTTTCAGCTGGTGACATATCAATTATATTTTCCTAGTGTCCAATACAAAATCACTTCTTGCGTCTTCAAGAAAACATTTTTAACACTTTTTTATTTTATTGTTATCGTTTTCGGCTGTATTATATTTTATAACGCCTACTTGGAACTACTAAAAAACTCTTATAAAACTGTCTTCTGATTATTTTATAGGTATCGCTTAAAATGTTGCAAAAGTGCAGTAAGGGAAGTCTTTACAAAACTACTTTTTAAGAGTGTCAGACAAATTTTATGGTAACTGCCAAAATGTTTATAAAACTGTTTTGTACTGTTTGTAAAAGGACTTACAAAATATTGATAATAACTATAATGTTTTATAAAACGGTGCCAATTTCCTATTTATAGCAGTTTTATAAACACATTGAAAACAATTCTGGGAGGAATATAGTTTTATAATTTGTTTCTCCGAAACGTTTTCGCAGCTATTATAAAATACGAAATTGCTAGTTGGGCAGCATATGCAGGAATAACTTTTGTGAAGAATCCTGCACTGACACCTGTCGGATATAATCCAACGCCCTTCGTGGTATGCCCACTGACTATATGTGAACATTTTTCTTTCCTTATACGAGGAATTGGACAAATTTCGGATATGTAGTTGGTTACCTCGTTCACAGGTAGATGGGTCGACGACAAACCTGTTGTTTGTTGTATGCTTCAGCTTAGTTCGAGGAATGATACTCTGACGGAATTCGATTTTCAATTATCGGAAGTCATCGACTTCATGTTGATGATATACACTACCTTGCACTGACAAGTGGCCAAACAGCCCGAAATCGGTCTGCAAGTGTGTTCCAATAATTGAAAATCTATTACGGCAGTTGTATCGCCAGCAGCATATGCAGGAATAACTTCTGTGAAGAATCCTGCACTGTCACCTGTCGGATATAATTCAACGCCCTTCGTGGTATTACCCAGGGGAGTAGTTGTTTTCTGATAGGTGTCAGTCCATTAACCTACTGTGTAGGATGTTGAGACTGGCCTGAACGAATTGTTCTTTTAGATGATTTCATTTCATTTTATTGACCATGTTTTTCTATTCTACATTTTTATCAGCTTATTGTTATTCACAAGTCTCTTTTCAGCTCATGTAATCGGTTACTCTGTGTGATTTTATTTGTATTTCATTTATATTTTTTCACCAGGCTTTGTCAATGAGAATAAACTCTTTGGACCTCAAAGTATATTTTGAATTGAATTGATTTCTTTCCCAGAGGAGCTGAACTAATATGAAATTTTTCCAAAATTTCAATGAAGAACGATTATTAAAATGTAGATGCATTATAGCAAATGAATGCAAGTTTTTTGAAAATATTTGATTTTTTTGTCGAATCATTTTGTCCCAGCTTTCTACAGGACGGACTCTGGCTATATCGACATGAACTTTATTTTAATGGACAATTTGAAAGTATTCGGTACTGGGATTGCTAAATTTTGAAACAAAGAATAATTGCTTTCTTTATGTTTTCCTAATTCATGATTATGCTACATTCAATCATTCGGTGGCATATTGTGATCAGTTTTGAATGAATTTTCATAGATATATGAAATAATACTGATATTATCACCTTTTCCATTATGAGTTTTTTATGAACCTCATATCAATGAAAACTTCGAAACTCTTTGACACCAGTATTGCTACATTTGCTAAATCTGATTGAGAGACTGAAATTTTTACTAGTCTATGAAAAAATAGATTAAATTGAAACGAATAGCTGAAATAATAATTAAATTGATGGAAATATTATGAAACGAATGAAATAATCGAGATTAAAGATGAAAGTGATCACAGAGTGGAAAGAATTAAAAAAAAAAACAAAAATGAAATCAAGCAGCGAGAAATTGAAAACAATATACCAAACTCAAACCAAGTAACTTCACGTAGTCGTAAAGTAACTTGGTTTGAAATCTTTTTTATTGTTTGTTTCAATTTTTTTTCAATTATTTTCTTATTTTCATTCGTTATCGTTTCTTTTTACTATGTGGTCATTTTCATGTTTCATCTTAATTATTCTATTCGTTTTATTGTATTTATTGCTTAATATAATCGAAATTTCAGCTATCCATTCTAATTTCATTTGTTTTTTCATAGACTTTTTGAATCATATCAGACAATAAAAGTCTGAACTAGTGAAATTCACCATGAAACATTTTGCTAACCACTTTCAAACAGATATTTCTTCTTCAAATCAGAAATATGGAACCACTCAATAATCTATAACTACTGTATACCTACTTGATGCATCATTAAAACTGGTTTTAATTATGCCTTACCTTATAATTGAACAGGTGTGAATGTCTGTTCGGTGAACTTTCACATAAATTATTCATCAAAATAAATTATTAAATTATGATAAAAAGGCTTCTCCTTTTTAAATTGCCCAGAAGTCAGGTTCGTCAGATCCCACCCAAAGAGAATTGGTTTGATTAACGAATCCTTCTCAGTCAGTTTATTGGTTATTATTTTTTTCCATTAATTCTGTATCGACATCAAAATTGTATATTTTCTTTTTTTTTTGATAAATTACTAATATATCCTTTTGTATAATTCAAATCAAAATGGAAAACAGTGCATTTCCTCACTTAGGTCCAGCGCCAATATGTGATACTATTTTTCCACTTGCTGAAGGTCTTTAATATATCATCGAATCATCATAGAATTATTTCGTTGCATACATGAGACTTATGACGACTTTTTTTTCAATGACAAAACACAAACACTACAGGAAAATCCTTAAGGAGCCCTGCGAAAGTAGCCACTCAAATTGGATTTGAATCGCTAGAGATTAAATCCATTTGGAAAAACGTTTTCAGAAAGTTTATTCCACATAAACGCCGTTCTCCAAATGAAAGTGTACTTCAACAGTGAAGTTCGAGGCGTACTGAGTTGAACCTCAAAACGATGAGCAGTTACAGTCCGTTGCGTATTTTTGATATGTGCCGCTCTTGGTGGAAACAAATTTGCCATGTCACTTGAACACTTCACGTGAAAGTATCTATAGAAGAGAGACAAATATCCAGCCTTTCTTCAATGTTCCAGGCTATCAAGATTGCACGTGTGATGTCCGCGTTTCCAATCAGGTGAGTGGCTCTTTTCTTGATGGAATACTCCAAAGAAGGTCTGATCAAAGCTGTATATAGCATTAAAAGTTGCTGAGGTGTGTACAGTTTTCTGGTTCAGCTTTTGAGAAGCAACCTTTGCAATTCCAGTGACATAATTGTGCCAACCTGTATTGAAAAGCAAATGACTAATCACAATTTCCCGGGGAACACCATTTGTTACTTGATGAGGGATCAGTAACTCCAAACAACTCTCTATAAGGCTGTAGTGTTTTTTTTGAGACTTAGATGAAATGGAAAATTCAGACAGTCCCAAAAAGCAAATGAAATATCAGAAGTATGGTCTCCAAGCAGATGCTTTCATGGAATCGAGTAGAATAATCGACTAAATAACTCATGTCAGGTTACGTAGACCAATGATCGATAATAGGTTTGTTTTATGACCTCTTCATTCTAAAAAAAAAATGGTGGATCCAATTTAATGATTCATTCGAGCCAAAAAAGTAAAGTCTGTAATTTGGCACTACTATCAAGTGTATCACTAGTATCAAATCTATATGATTTCCAGCTACCTTTGCTGGTTTGAAGAAAATTTTACCGACAAAATCATCAAAAAATTCCATAAAATAATTTTGAATGACCTCAATGTGAAGTTGATCGATATAGCTGAAGCTCTGAAGATATCAAATGAACGTACATGAATATTTGGGTATGCGAGAGCTCTGTTCAATCAAGGTGCCGTGCGAGCTCACAATTGAGAAACAATAATAAATTGACGCTTTTGAGCAGTGTTTGAAGGTGTTCCACCTCACAAACCCGAATTCATGCATCCATGGATGAAACATGGCTCATTTCACACACATCATTTCACACCAGACTGAAAACAATCTTCATCTGAGTGGAATACACGTGGTGAACCGACTCCAAAAGGTACAACGATGCTACAGTCGGCTGGTGAAGTTATGATATCAATATTTTTGGATCCGCATGGTATAATATTCATCGACTTCCTTGATAAGTGCAAAATCATCAACAGCGGCTATGACATAGCGTTACTGGAGCATACAAAGTAAGAAATCGGAAAAAAATGGCTCCATTTGAAGGAAAAAAATGTGCTTTTCCATCAAGATATTACACCATGTCACAAATCAAAGAAATCGATGGCAAATTTTCATGAATTGGGCTTCGATTGGCTTCCGTATCCACCGTATTGTCCAGATCTGGCCCCAGCGACTTTTTCTTGTTCTCAGCCTCCAAGAGAATGCTCTCTGGAACGAAATTCAGCACCGATGAAGAGGTAATCGTTGAAACTGAGGTCCATTTTGAGGCTATGTTAGCTATGTCATACAGAACCGTAGCGAAAAAAAAACCAGGGGGGGGAGGAAATCCAAATTTTTCCAACTCCACCAGCAAAATTTCCCAACTTTCGAAGAAATGAAAGCCGAGGAATTAGTTACTACTATAATATATTAATTTTCTTACTTAGCAATCCAAAGATTGGCTGAATGCTTATGCCCGTTAAGGTATGCACAAACAAAAATAAATTTTGGTGATTATAAAAATGATAATGGGAATTGATCTACTTTGGACCAAGGTCCTTGGTCTTCCACCATATCGACCATGTATAGGAATATTCAATACAAATGAAAGGTAACAACATTTAAATAATATTGTGCTTATTGTTTTCTACTATTAATTTTTCTATCTTCACGGCCCGAAATTTCCCAACTTTTCCAAGTCGGAAAAACAGCGGAAAGTTGGGAATTTTGTGAAATTGTCACTTCAAAATTTGTGGACTGTTCAGGACTGTTTTCTTACTTGGGAGAAATTAAACTTTTTTGATGATTTCAAACAACTGAGAATTCTCTTCAAGTTATGCATGTTGGGAAATCTCAACCTTCTCCTGGTTCTTTCCCTTTTCTTATTACCTCTCCTTTTTTTTTTCTCTCATTTTTATTTTTTTAATTTTTACTCATTTTTTCACTATTATTTTTTTCTATCTTCATGGCCCAAAATTTCACTTTTCACAACTTTTTCCCAAGTCGAAGACGCAATGGGGAGGCTCCCACTCATCCCCCCCCATGGCGATGGCCCTGATGTCATATGCTATGTTAGCCTACGAACTTCCAGCCCAACTTCTATTTCATAAAAAAATGTTGTTGGAACCGATACTGCTACAACAACCTGTGATTCACAGTTATCAATTTTTTTTCTGAAGAGAGAGTCTAGATGGACTACATATAGACTTGTGCACGAATCAATTTGATGCAGAGTGTCACTGGAAGTCACAGCATTCTGGAAATGACCTCTGACTTCATGCCTCCAACTGTCAACTACGAACTGCCTCATAAAGTACTGTTCCCGAGTAGTGAGGACTGGACCTTCCGGGAGAAGGAAATATTAATAGCAGATGGATCAAAAACACCTTCCATTTCTGGTGCAGGTGTTTTCAGTCGTAAATCCAGGACAGAGATATCAACCTGCCTAGGAACCTAAGCCACTGCGGAAATTTGGGCTATTGAATTGTGTACGGAGAGATTGGAGGAATCCAACCTCATATACAAGTCAATAAAAATATTCTTGGGCAATCAAACAGCGTTGGAAGCTGTTTGTTCCTACCGAGCAACGTCTAAATTGGTAGCAAATTGTCAAAAACGACTCTCCGCGATAAGAAGACTCAACAGATTGTCTCTGGTCGGGATTCCTGGCCATACTGGCCTGGAACGCAATGAGACTGCTGACTCCCTGCAAAGGAGGGTGCTTCAAATATCTTCATCGGACCAGAACCCGTCATTGGCATCGCTTTACGCTTTGCCAAACAAAGACTGAACACCTGGATGGCAAGAAGATGTATGGACTTCTGGCAGAATTTTCTAGGATTGGCTCACTCCAAAGCGTTTATTCACCCTTTGAAGCTTGATACCAAACAGTTGTTGGACTACAGTAGAAATGATCTAGGATGTCTAACAGGCTTTCTTGCAGGTTACTGTCATTTGTATCATCATATGCAGAGATTCGGACTGTCAGAAGATATGGTGTGTCGCCTATGTTTGGAAAATGATGAAACATCAGAGCACACACTTTGTGCCTGCCCCGCTGGGGACCGTATCAGGTTTTTAGAGTTCGGCAGAGCCGTACTCTTACCATCTGACCTGAAAGACTATTCACCATACAAACTTATCGGCTTCGAATAAGTGAAGTCCATTTTTTCGTTAAAAGATTTTCATGAAGAACTCTTAAACTGAAATTGCTTATAGCAACAGGAGATCAGTAAGAAATAGTATCAACCAAGTTTTGTTCGATTATCAATAAAATCTACCGATACTAAATCTGAGTGGTTGACGAATCAACTGAATCACATTTGAAGGAATCATATATTAGAATAATATATTCTCAATCAATATCGGAATATTACAAATAACGAAAGATATTGAGTCCGTAGTTGTGATTAATTTCAAATAAATTCCTTTGTTACATTCAGTATTCGAGAGAAAGTGTGCTTGAACTAGTTTATCACAAAGTATTTCGTGAAATATTTTGAGTATTTGAGAAACACATCAAAGAGCTGCTGGTTTCGAGAAGAATTCCGGACTAACCGGAATAACCATCCCATCAGCACTATCCCTGTTTGAGAATGTACATTGAATCGTTACTATACTGTGTCGACTCCATTTCCTTCAGTAATTATATTTCAGATCGATGGAAGCCCTTCCAAGTTGATCAAAGACTACTCTTTTATAGACGAAAAATGACAGCAAGGAGAAATAAAGATAAAGCGACTATTTAATTAGTTATTGCTATAGCGACTCGCACAGACAAGTGAAATTTCTACACTTAATATATTCGGTTCAAACGTGGAACACAAAGAAAATTGAAGCAAAAAATAATGATGGTTTCGAGTTTTGTTACATCTATACAAGGGATGATGATGAGGGTATATGTTTCCATGGTTAGAAACTCAAAGAACGTCACGTCGCCAAGTAAGAAATCATATACGACATGGCTGAAAACTCCCGGAGCTAAGAAAGAAACGCTTTTTTGTTCAAAATTGTCTTTTTTCGTCAACATAATCCCATCAAGAGCCACACAATCATTCCAGCGTCGCTCTAACAAAGTCTTTCTCAAAGTGGGCGATAGCGCCCCCTTATGGGCGATGGAAACTTCTAGGGGGCAGTAAAGGGCACAGAAATAATTGGGGGCGTTGAAGCCGTTTAGGGGGGCAAGGGCTAATTTAAAACTTTTTTTGCTTTTAACACAAACTATACCGCTTCTTTACGCTCAACGCGCGTTTCCTCGTGTAACGCCATCTAGGGGACTAGACAGTAACTATTTTCTGTCCGATAGTTGTCAGACTGTGCAATAGATGGCGGTAAGCTGATAAATATATATATATATATATAAAATAAATAGATAAGTACTCCAGCAGCTTGACTGCATTAACCTTTCTAGATTTTATATATATATATATATATATATATATATATATATATATATATATATATATATATATATATATATGTATGTATATTATAGAGTTTTGGTCTCGCATAACTGAAATACAGACAAGTTAGCGTTAATATATTATGGAAATGTTTACAGTTCCTTATAAAAAACCGTAAGTGCGATAAGCTGAGTTCATAATATGATGAATGTGGTAATTGAAAGTCAGATGATGATCAAAATAAATTAGATCAAAATGAATAGATCTCGGATATTATCTGTTCTCTCCAATATAATGTCATTAATGTGGTAAGGATATTGTAGGGTATTGACTTCTCGGCTAAATGTCATAATTTTGCTTGGATATATTCAAATAATAGAGGTGGTTCTTGAGACACCAATCAATCTACTTTTACAAATTGGTGCAGTCACCTGAACTGTTTAAAGATGTGTAAAAATCTAAATGATCAGCAAATATTGATCTATTGCAGGTTAACGAGTTGCACAGATCGTTAATAAATAATAAAAACAGTAAGAGACCAGGATTAGTTCCTTGCGGGACTCCGCTAGTGGCTAAGTACATATTTGAAGAGAAGCTATCATAGTATACATATTGATTGCGTTCTCTCAGATAGGATTCCAAAAGTTGACAGTAAATTTTATTGAAACCCAGGCAAGAAAGTTCACGAATGAATAACTTATGGCTGATCCAATGATCCAATTTTAAAATCGTCGGAGAAATAAATAATGATGAAACTGTGAGAATCGGTGTTTTAGTTGTCAACGATGTTCTTTTTATTGATTTTTTGTCCGTTTTATTGACTTGAAATTTGTAAATATACTTGTTCAAACAAGTCGTTTTTTTATTATCGTTGATAAAGTGGCAACAAATATCGGTTTCTGAAAGTTACCATTTGATTTGTCTCGTCGACTTATACATTATTTTTTTGTCTTTTATTGAAGCACACACCGTTTGCCAAATCTATATCTATCTATCTATATATCTGTCTATCTATCTATCTAATATACCTAATATACAGGTGGAAGTTTGTGAGAATGGATTGTTTACCTTATATAGTTTTAAATAAAAGTCTGCGATAGTAATCTTCCTCTTATGTGGAAAATACTGAGTCATATACAGGTAGGTTCTTTGTACATCGTAAATAAGCATCACGGTGGGGATTGAGGAATTTCCACCCTCAAGGAGGAAAAAATAGGGGTTCAATAATTGTATTGAATTTCGTCAGTTTTGAAGTTGAACACCTGAAGTTTTGGGTAAACAAAAATATTGTAAGTATATGTTTAAAATGGTCTGTCACGAAACATAATTCTACAAGGGCGAAGCCGTGGGCAACAATTAGTCATAACTACTAGAATTATCATGCATGTTTTACACATAATGACATAAGGCCCTACATCTGTTGTTCTGCCCCTGAAACAAGGTAAAAAGGAATCCACTCACACTTCAGATAAAACTATCAAGAACTAGTTAGTAAAAGGAGCGTTTGAACTAAAACGCGTAAGAATAGCCATAAATGATAAAAAACCACAAGCCGCGTCATTAAGGTGGTCTTTGCCGGCATCAAGTGGCATACTTTAGATAAAATCCCCAGACCTACGCATGGTTTTTGTCAAATCGCTAAGTAGGTAGTTGGCTGGTCCTAATTTCGAGATTGGAATTCGTTGACTGCAATGTTGTTTCCACCTTGAAGGACCTAACAATGAACGATGACAAAATACACACAAAAACATGTTAGATATCCCAGAAATGGAACTTTCACAATGGCCCGGAGATTTTCTTGTCGCCTCAGATATGTTATGCGCTTTATTATGGGACCATCATTCTCAGTTGTCGAAGAATTTGTAAGATGAGGCTCGTTAAGATCGTCCGGGAGATTTTTGTCGTCTGAGAATTCGTTTCATTTGTTTCTCTCCGCAGAGTCGATGTGAAAATTTCCGACAGGGTGATGATGTTGGTGTAAATTTACATTGGTACAAATATTTTTCTGTGCAGTTTTTGTGGTGAATTCCCAAAAACATTCAATTAACTCCCTAGCCGCAGAGACAAATTTCAGCTTCTGATGATTTTGTTTTCGATATTCAGCTGTATCTATTCAACATTGACATTGACATAATGTTGAAAAAGTTCCAAAATGTTGCGACTATGTGTATTGTAAACGAAATTCAATATAGATGAACATTATTACGTTTACCCGTGGATTTGTTAATTTCCAGATAAAACGTAGTTATATATTTTTTCGTTTGAGTACGGTCGGTTTAGTTACCAACTAGAAACATTCAACAGGGCCGTGGGTCAAAGATGTTATCACCAATGAAATAAAAGATTTCTAATCAAAATGGGCGCCAAGTGATTCGGCCGGCTTTTATTACAAAAAAAATCACTAAAATATACTAGAGATAACTACAAAATTGAATCATAAACTGATACTCATGGACACTAAACAAAAAAAAACAATCACGATGAAAAAAAAAACGTATAAAGCTGATGTCACTGATTCTTATGTTCTACTTTACGATGTAATGATTCAATTCTTCTCAACTATGAATAAGGTTTCTAGTTTAATGTGAAATATAGGCATCGGTTTGTCCTTAATTAATTCACGTCACCCCAAAATGCTCTTGCAATTCTTATGTTTATTGCTTCCGTAACGGTTGTTTCAAAAGACAAGAAAGGTAGTTGTTTCGAAAGTACTTTTATAATCGTGAAATTGAATATTGATATGAGATTAGTTGTTTTGGGAAAGCTTTTTTTCAGATCATATCTAAAAGTAACTTCTATGCATGATATATATCACGTCTTTGTGGAGAGTTAGTTTTGAACTCCTCATAGAGGAGTAGATAGTGGAGTAGAAAGCCCAAAAAGTTTTTTCTTAAAAAAAATCTCCCCTGAAAAATATTATCCTTTCAAAGCTTTTCATAATAATATCCGTGGGTTGGAATTTTGTTGAGTTGTTTCGCAGTTTTATATTTTCAATCCTAATAACTTTTCCTGCGTATAATAATCATGAAACTCACTGTGCTGTATGAGTGATTTTCAAATTTATTTGCTGGCTATAGTGCTTTCATTTTGAGTCATTGACAATATTTGTTCGCTTTCAAAGCTGAAAGTCGCATTCAAATGATTGGGTACTTTTGAAAAATTTGACAATGTGAGAAGTATTTCGTGGAAAGGTTGAAGTTTCGAGAAACCTTTTTTTTCTTCTTCTTTTCCATAAAAGTAATGAAAAATTGCAAAAAAGAAGCAGAATAAATGAATATCGATGAAAAGTTTCTACTTTCTAAACTATGAGCTTACTCTTAAGATGTTCACCGTGAGGATATAAAGTCATAGATATCGAGAATTCATTAACCAGATTGACACTGCTAATCTACTGATAGTTATCAAAACTAAAGACCATTTTATTCACTGTTTCTGCTTATCATGGGATCGATTGTTCTAGATTTATTAGCATTGAATTGAACATGTTTTGCTATCAATAGTTATTCATTCGACTCTTCTCCCTATGTTATTGACTTTTGCTTCCATTCAGGCGCATTAAGCCATTATTTCTTCTACGTTATCTGCGTATGCCAAATATAAACAAAATTACTTCAAGGAGCGATTCCTATTATATCACACTTGATTTTCATCAAACGGTTTCATGATTGATAGCTATGAATTGTTTTTTATTATATTGAAAAGGTATTTGATTCTTTCAACTTTACTCTTGTCTAATAATACATATATTTCTGTTACGATTGATTCCATGTTTTGCCATGCAGTGAAATTCAGTAGATAATTTAAAAAAATGTATGGTGTAAATTGAAACTGACAGATTAGAAACCATTATCGATTTTGCTTCTTTATAGAATTAGCTGAAACTTTTTTCTCTTGTACGAAAGATCTCTATTACAAATTTTATAGGTTTTTCTGTGCCTTTTCCTACTTCTGTTTCACCAATTCTTTAATTTATACGTCTCTCATGCTTGTATTTATATAATTGTGATTTCATTTCTCAAATGTCAAACATGATGGCATGGGCAACCAAAGTAATCGCGGCATTTTATTTCCTTTCAGTTCAGAGTGTGAGTAGTGAAGTTTAAAAAGTGCCCCAATATGTATCAATTAATCAAAATGACGCGACTCATTATCACTGGCTTCCCATTACCGTCTTCAGGAAGTCATTAGGCGAGAAAGGGCTAATGGCGTCCTTTCCCTTTGAATTTGTGGTTTTTGGGTAGAGCTCTGTGGTTTTAAACATTCCATAAACGTGATCAAAATTACTTTGTTTCCCTTTGCGATAACTGAAATATGATTACTCAAAAAAATTTACAATTCACGAAAGTCAAACTCGAGATATTGTGTGAAATATTGAATATCTAGAGGGTGTTTTTCCGTTAGTGAATCTATTCGAGATTCTTGAAAAACATTAATTTCCTGTTCCTCATTGCAAAATAAATGATGTACGAATATAAGTATTATAACACAATGGGTATAATTCCATAGAAAAAATTTTTTTTGATTTACCGAATATTTATTTTAAAAGGACTTCATTTCAAGCATCCTTGATAGTTAGGGACAACGATGGGGAGTAATTTTGTTGATACTTTCATGATAGTCAAAGTTAAAGTGTTTTTTTTTTCATTTTGGATACATGAATATGTATATATGACACGTCACATTTTAGAAAAGATATTTTATTTAATATCATTTATATCATTACCAACACATGTTTGCTTGAAGATGATCAGTTGGTGATCGAAATGCGTGTCGAGGTGTTAAAATAACGATTTGATGTTGGGAAAAACTCTAGTATTTTCCATTACTACACCATAAGTTCCAAACAGTGCATCACAAACACATGTTACACAAAAATATTATGTTCATATTCTTTCAGGGAGTGAAAACAACTTGTTATCAGAAAGTCTTTGACTTTTTTCTTGAATTTGAGAAAATTTGTTTCAATTCTGATGCTCTTTGGTAATGAGTTGAAGTATTTTGCCCCGGCATAAAGTGGCGAACATTTGTACTCATTACGGTTTACTTTTTTCTGATGGAAGTCGTTTCTCAGTTTCGTTTGATGAGAATGAATTTCCTCATATACCTTAATATAAGGTGGATATTTTTTTGTCTTGGAATGTTTTCTTACAAGATTTTCTGTACTTGAGAGCAAAAATTAGTGTAATGTAATTATAAATATTCTATTTATTTCTGATGAGTGTCCCCAAAAGGTAATATTCAAGATTGGAATAGACTAGACCATAGTAATCAAATTATCTAAGAACAATTCGTTCTTAGTAGGTTAATGGACTGACACCTATCAGAAAACAGCTACTCCCCTGGCTAATACCACGAAGGGCGTTGGATTATATCTGACAGATGTCAGTGCAGTCCATTAACCTTCTGTGTACGGAGTTGAGACTGGCCTGAACGAATTGTTCTTAGATAATTTGATTTATAGCCAGTCTTCAAGTATGCCCACTGACTATATGTGATAGACCATAGTATATATCCAAGAGATTATGTCTTAAAAAATTTCAAAGAAGGCGAAGACGGTTTCATCTTCAGACAAGGTCCATCAACTTTTAGACATGAGTATTTTAAGAACTTCCTCTGTACGCTCTCAATTGATGTTTTTTGGTAGTCGTAAACTGGATTCCATAACACAGAGCCATACTCTAACTTCGATCTGGCATACGCAAAATATAGCAATTTCAAGGTGGCAATACTTTTGAAGTTTTTGCCATTTCTGTAAATGAATCCAAGCATTCTATTTGCATCAGCAGTCATATTCCTTATATGTGCTGTAAATGTTAATTTACTGTCGTATGTTATACCAAGATATTTTATCTGATGTTGACAGTCAGTAATGTCGTCGATTTTATAATATTGTTTCAGGTCGTCTGCAAACAGTAGGCTGAGAATATTCAAAGAAGTTGCCAAGTCATTGATAAACATTAAAAATATGATTCAATTATAGTAAGCAGTTGGTTACAGAGTCTAAATTTTGTCAATTTGCTAAGAAGAACATAATGGTCTATTTGATCAAAGGCTTTTTCGAAGTCTGATTAAACAACATCGACTTGATTTTGCGTGTCCAGTTACATACAGAGATATTGATTTGAACATGCAAGATGTGATCTTTGTTGTAGGAAACCATGCTGAAAAGGAGAAATGACTTTTTGAATATGGGAGTACATAACATTTTGCACACATATCTCGAAGAATTTAGAAAACTTACATAAAATTGAAATTGCCCTGTAGTTTGAAATATCGCTAGAGTCGAGAACTGATGTCGGCAGTTAATGGCTATTTTGAGGAACAACGTATCGAAATCGAGAAAAACGGTATCAAAATCATTGAATGTTGCTGCTGCATGGAGGTTATGTTGGAGAATGAATACTCATTAATAAAATTCATTGTATGATTTTCACTATAGTGAAAATCATTCAATAAACTGAGTTTTAATATGGATTTCCATTAAGTATCGGTCAATTCTAGTAAAAAATAAATCCTTTTTTTCCAAAATATTCGTGTTCATAGTAAAAATGAAGTGTATTAATGAGATTTTTTGTCTTTTATTTGTTGGGCCGGGCATTTCGGGACCACTCTCTAAAACTAGGTTTTCGGAACGGGGTTTATGAAGAGGTGGAAAACAAGTCGTGTATTTTTCAGTATGTATGTCAATGTACGACGAACTCACATAAATCAAGCTCTTATATTCAAACTCGCCGAAAGAGTAAATTATTCATTGCTTTATTGTGTATGAAATAGACTAGAAAACAGTAAATTCCACTCCATCTATTTAATTTTTAATGCCCTTCTGCGTCATACTTCATCGTCCCGTGCACGTTTTCCGGTTTCATTGTTTTTCGGGCAATTTCCGCGGAGTTTAACATGAAATCCCGCTTAAAAAGTAATCACTGCAGAATAATTTCCCCTCACTTAAATATGAATGAAACATAACGCGCCTCGCTGATACTGTCTATCACTCCGATAATTGGCTTTTGTTGCAGGCACAAAAGGAAAGTGCAAAACTTTCTCCCTTGTAAAAACTCACCCCAAAACAACTGTGATGTAAACACGGCGGCGGGCATTTACGAAGACCTCCACGATCTTCCCAGACCAACCCCCACGCACCACCACCACCACCCACAGCTTGCTGGGAGGCACGTTGTCGCTCCGTCGATAGAGGTATGTATGTTTATCAATTATTACTTCATCATCGACCATCGGCAGACTGATAGTCGCGTCAATGAGTACCAAAAACTGGCAAACTTCTGAACATTGAGTTAACGAGACACTGTTGAGAAATGCAAAACTTACAATTCCACAATTTGCCGCTTCCTTGTTACTAATTACTTGCGAAACAAAATATTTTTTTGTCCTTTATTACAAAAATATACGAGGTTTTGGTAAAATTAGGGATACAACTTGTTGTTTCATAATTTCATAATTTGTATTTCATCAGTTCGGACTTTCATTGTCTAATATTATATATATATATATATATATATATATATATATATATATATATATATATATATATATATATATATATATATATATATAAATATAAATATATATATATATATATATATATATATATATATATATATATATATATATATATATATATATATATATATATTGATTTAAAATCCCTGGAAAAAATTAAAGAGAATAATGGCAAATAACAATTTTAATGAACAAAAAACTGAAATTACAAAGAAATAACATACAAGCAACAACCAAAAAAAAATAAAAATTTTAAATATTAATAAAAGCTGAAAAGTAAAAAATTAAAACATTAAAAAATATTATTAACAAAAATGAAAAATTAAAATCAAAAAATTCCAAACCAAGTTACGTCACGACGTTTCGATTGTTAGTATCCACAATCGTCTTGTTGATAATATTTTTTTAATTTTCAGCTTTTATTATTATTTAAATTTTTTTTTGTTGCTTGTATGTTATTTCTTTTTAATTTCAGTTCTTTGTTTAATAAAATTGTTATTTTCGGTTAATCTTTTTAATTTTTTTCAGAGATTTCAAATCAATTTATATTATATTAGACAACGGAAGTCCGAACTGATGAAATACTCCACGAAACATTGTCAACTACCTTCAAACGTGCCTAATTTGTATTGTATCTATTACAATGAAAACTCATTAATTAAAAAAAAATATCTATTGATTGTTCCAAAATTTGGACCATATCATTAATTTGCTCTAATTCATTAATTTGCTCTAATTATCCCTTAATCACTTGCGGAAATATTTGATTTATTTGTTAAAAAACTACGTGGTGTCTCGCCTCAACTAACTTAGCGCTAATAAGGACTTTTTTTTCTTCTATAAAAAATAATAATAATAATAATAAATCGGCTTTATTGATAATACAAAAAAAAACAATACAATGAAAATAGGTTACAGGAGATTCTGGTACTCCTTGGCGAAGTCTAGTTCAAAGCTACTCTAACTCAACCAACAAGCACCACTCCATAAAGCACGCAAACATACAAAAATAAAAGCAATTAACAGTGATGGTACCACGAAATGAGAACAGTAAATAAAATAATAATTTGTGATTACCTTCCAAAGATAGTTGATAAATAATTTAATTTAATTGAGCTGTTGTCTAAAAAGCAAAAGTTGACATTACTGACTATCATAGATATAATTTTTATATTTGTATTTAAATTTCCTGATATTGAATCTCTTCAATTGCTCAGGCAATGAATTATAGAGTTTTACAGCACCAAAAAGAAGTGATCTCTGAAACTGTGCAGGGCAATGTTGTGGCATAGTAAATTTGTTTTTATGTCTAATGTTTCTTGAGTGAATATTTTCACGCAGAATTAGTTTTTGTATTAAAAGAAGAGAATGGGGAAGGGTGATCAATTTATGGACAAAACAACCCAAATGATGAATCATACGGTTTTTCATATTGAGCCCGCGGGAGTTTTTAAAGGCTTCAGAAATTGAATCATACTTACGAATTCCATGAATTAGGCGGCAACAAGAATTTTGTACTTTTTGTATTTTTTTTTTATCTGAATCATATAGGTATGGCCCATATATGAAGTCACAGTAGTTGAAATGGCTTAGCACCAAACTATCACAGATCATTCATATACATCACACCCCGCTAACATGACGTTTATTGAGTTTCCTAGAACTTTGAGTAGACTGTAGATTTGCGCTAATTATTCGCTAATTAGTTGCGGAAAAAATTTGTTGTGTTCCGCTAACTTGATGTTGGGTTAATTTTTTTTATTGTTGAGTTTTTCAGAACTTCAACTGGACCACAAATTTGCGCAAATCTTCCGCTAATTAGTTGCGGAATAAAATATTTCATCAATTTAATCTAAAGAAATAAACTTTAAAAGTTCAAGTCAGTCTAAGATATACCTACACAGAAGGCTGAATGGACTGACGCCTATCAGAAAACAACTACCCCACTGGCTAGTACCACGAACGGCGTTGGATTATATCCAGCTACTGTGGAGTAGTTGTAGTTAGTATCTCGTCCACTAGATGGAGTGGCATTTTTGTTGTTCCCTCCAACTCAAGACGAGGAATGGAATACTCTGAAAGAATTTCGATTTTCAATTATGGAATATCATTGACTATCATTTGTTTACTACCAGTCTTGAAGCATAGCCCACTGACTAATAAGAAAGTTTCATTAATTTGTTTGAAAAATACCTGTTGTCTCGATAACTTGCGTCGAGTTTACGGCACAATTTTTTCCACTATTTAGTTTTTCGAAACTTTGACTAAACTATGAATAAGCCCTAATCATTCACTAATTAGTTGCGGACGTAAACATATTATTTTCTTCATATATGTATTGCGTCCCACTAATATGACGTCAAATTAGTGATACAAATTTTTTCATCGTTGAATTATTCAGAACCTTCACTAGACCATGAATTTGCGCTAATTATCCACTAACTGGTTGCGGAGAAAAATATTTCATTGATTTGTTTGAAAAATACGCGGTATCTCGAAAACTTGACGTCAAGTCAACGATACATTTTTTTTAATATCGACTCTTAGTAGCATTTTCGAAAATGAGCACTTGCTGTCGACGATTTTTCAGATAACCCAACACATTCTATGTCATTTCGACCTGTTCCACGTTTACCCTGGAAAACATTTGAATAATAGATATCTCTATTGACGTTTTTTCACGGAAACTTTTTCATGCAAAATATACGTTTTTCAAATTGAATGAAACCCAGGAAAACGTGGCGGAAAAAATACCACTGATAAAAGGATGGAAACTGATGGAAAGCACGAAATGAACAAATTTATGTTTCTGAAGATGTTTGTGAATGATGGCTAGATTGGAAAGGAAATTGAAAGGCGTCAAAAGGCGGCTGGAAAATAATGGGAGATATGAGTAGCAGGAACATGCAGGAAATGCGAGACGTTAAGTGACAGGGCATTATAGTATTCCAACTGTTTAGGTTGATACTGGTATGAGATCATTCCTGGTGAAAATTTGTTCGACAGACAACGCCAGTCAGCGGCAACAAAAATAACTTCTGAGTCCTAGAAAAATTTGTTTTGATAATTTTTTTTCTAATATCAAAATTACGATATTCGATTATTTTCTTTTTATTTTGTCACTTCTGATTACAGTTTCTTCTGTATATAGATCAATATTTTCCAAAAACCTAATTATTCGAAATATTTTCTTGGAAAAATTCGAATAATTCACCTCAAAGTGGCCGTAAAACCATATTTTTGATACTGAAACATAGTTAAAGAGCAACTTCTTGTTTTCAGGATAAAACCCAAGCATTACAGAAAAATTCTCGAGGCGCTCGCGGTGCCTGTGCGAAAGTAGCGATTTACGTTGTTTCAAATCGACAAACATTGAATTCATTTGAAAAAACGTTCTCAGGAAATTTATTCCACATGAAAGCAGTTCTCCAAATGAAAGATTTCCCAAGCAATGAAGTTCGAGGTATATTGGATTGAACCTCCATACATGAGAACATGTATGGAGCTCAGACCTTCAAAGAAGGTTTGATCTAAGCTTTATGAAGCATCAAAAGTTGCTGAGGTGTGTACAGTTTTCTGATTCGGAACAGTTTTTCAAGCTTTTGAGAAGCAGCCTTTGCAATTCCAGCGACATGATTGTGTCAAGACATATTGATGCCCAATGTATAGGATACTTGTTTTTTTTCAAGAATTCATTATATTGCTGGAGAGCCATATACAAAAATGGCCGGACAAGCCATAGCATCGTAGTATGGCCAGCAAACCCTCATCACACACACGGTCAAATATTTTTGTGGTATCCAGCGCAACAGCTCTCAACTCTCAATGTTCCTTCGTTGTGTCATTCCAAATATGGGTGATATTCGATAGAAGGTCGCCTGTTGATCTTTGTTTCAAGCTTTCCAAATATTCAAGGATATGGTGGTTCACAACTCTTTTCATGATTTTTGATTTCAACATATTTGAAATCCCACAATCGAATAACCCAATTGACAATAGAACGAGATAACCCAAGAAGTAATCGTTTTCTTCGATGTACTGGTGAACAGATATAAGATGAGACATTCAGTCACAGAGTGTATAGAAAACCAGCCTATACAAATAGATATCTAAATAAAAATTTCATTCACCAGCTTGACAGAAATGAAGGGTGATCAAAGTATCACTTGTGAGTCTCTCTGAGGAAAGTAAACATCTGAAGGACTCCCTCAAAGGGCACAATCTCCCTTGGTATCGCGAACCAAGAAAACGGTAAGGTAGGTCAGTATGTAGGTAAATAGCTCCATTTGAACGTTCAGTACAAGCGGCTGAGGTTTCTTATGGCTTAAAGAAATTCAAACTCAAAAGTTCACTATTGAAGTCGAATGGTGAGAGTGAAACTTTGCCAATCATTGGACTCCTTATTTGCTCAGCAGCGGCACAGGCGCAAAACACAAATGAAGCGTTTTCATGATCTCCCAAACAGGTCTCTTCATATGGTGATTCAAATGAAATATTCGTAGACTTACATGTAGGCATGTTAGATAACGTAAAGCAAACTTGCTGTAGTCCAACAACCGTTTGGTGACATAATTTTAATGATGTGACTACTGGTAGATTATGACAAGTCTAAAACTTTTCTTGCTGTTTAGGTATACAATGTTCTCCAGGCATAACCTAAAAATATGTCAATGCCATATTCTGGTCCGATGAAACCGCTTGCATTATGCTTTTTTACAAGTCACTTACTATTTGAGTATTCCTATTAAGGAGATTTTTTTTGATAGTTCACCTCCAACTTGGACGGTGATTGATACTGGCAGAGCCACTTAGGTATCGAATAATAATTTTAATCTATGTATGGAATTAGTTTCCACCAACCTCTCCACACAAATATTTAAGGCATATATTTCTGCCTGATATACAATTTCATAGGTAGGCACGTTTATATCTCTGTTCTCTGTCTGTTTTGAAATATGTTTCTCCGTTAACCAGATGTCGCTCTCAAATGTCGAATTTTGTGCAAGCTAAGGATTAACGAGGTTTCACCTCTTAAAGTGTTATTCCTAACACGAGTTGGACGGTAGAAACTGGAAAACAATCGTCCGGCCTTGCGTGTTGAACCACCGATTCACACAGCGGTCGGTTGAGAGAGTAGATCAAACCACGCACTTTAACCGATCGGCTACTTTCCGACCAACCTCCTTTTTCTCCAGGAAAATCCAGTCCTCCCCAGTCGGAATTGAAATTCTAATTGTTTGTTGAAGGTATCAAGTAAGAGGTCATTATATTAAACTCTCTTTCGGAGAATGTACAGAGTACAGCTGATGATGATTAAAAAACACATTACGAATTCTCTGAGTACACTTGGAATAAAAACAGCATACTCTGAGCTGATTTATGAACTCAGCACTGGAGTTCACTGGTGCAATTGATAAAATGCAAGATCGTGTATATTGTTTGTCTAGCCTCTTAGCAAAGGAGAATAATCTATTAATTCATCCAGTGTGATATTGGTTGTTCGTATTCTTTTCAAATTCGTTTCTTCCATCATTCATTCACACTGATCCTCCATGTTCATAAAATCAATGTTCGTTCTAAAGGAAATAATCACCCCATTCGTTCTGAAAGATCTCAATATACGTCTCACTGAGATGACTCGAAGGTCAACTTCCATCAGCGAGATTACTAAAACCATCATTAAGCCTGACGAGAAATAAGAAGAGATGTTGGAAATTATTTCCCGCAAGGAACATTGATTGTCATTTCTTCCATTCCTCGGCCCTTTGTGTGAAGGTGTCGCGTCATAAAAGGTGTTTGAAAAGCTAACAAAGCGGCCGGATGGCAAAGCATTCACATCACACTTCCATTTCATAAAAAGCCCCAGTTTTAATTACACAAAGTTTGCTGAAAGTAGATGCAAATTATTTAGTGTTGGCAAAACTGAATTCATGCAAATATGCTCCTATTTGTTTCGCTTTGTTGAATAGAATGCTGGCGTAGGGCTGATGCGGGTGATTTTGATATTGTATTTTCATGAATAGCGTTTCAAACCAGCGTGTTTATTTTGTAATGTTCACTGAAAGAACTGAGATGGCAAATCAGTAGAGTCTACTGAATTCTACGTCGAATATTTCCCGATTTCTCTTCTCATTATTTGCCATTGGTTCAATGGATATCTATGAACAATATTTGAAGTGCTACACCTTGAGCGATCTATGTGATTTCTGATGTCAAAAAATCATCAGGTGACTTCGTTTTACAACGGTCTCATTTTCAGAACGAAACATCCAAGAAACACGTACCTACAATCTCAAATTGGTACCCTTGATATTTCCAAGGTCTTTGACTGTGATGGGCAGAAGGGATTTACCCATTCGATTTCGAAACTAACAATATGATTTTCCTGAATTTTCTGAAGATCAATACTTTATATAATTTGAACACCGAAATATACTTTAGTTGGTTTCGCTTGCCGAATAAATTCTCATCTTTCACTTCTTGAAATCAGAAAATTTCAATAGCCCATTTAAAGAGTATTGAAGGCCCTTTCTTCGTTCATCTTTAGAAAGTTGATTAATTCATTTCTCTGTTTTGTCTGAATTCAGTTTCTTCCAAAATGTAATCAATTTCTGTGTGTCTGTGTCTGTATGTGTGTTCGATGAAGTTTTCAGCATGTCGCCATTAAAAACAAAAAAAAAATTTAATAGACATTCGACGTTTCTACAGAACCTAGACATAAAATGGGCATAGAAATATCAAGTGAAAAATAACTGTCTTCAGTTTATCCAAATGATTTGGATAAACAATGTTTCATGATGAATTTCATTAGTTCTGACTTCCATTGTCTGATATATAAAATGATTTGAAATCCCTGAAAGAATGAAAAAAGAAGAATTAAAAATTGAAGAACAAGAATAAAAATGAATAGCCGAGAAAACAATTATATTAAGCAGAAAAAACCTGAGATGAAATAATAGTGAAATAAGATACAAGTAAAAACGGAACAAATTGAACAAAAATCAAAAATTAAATTAAAATGTTAAGATATTCCAAGCCAAGTTACTTCACGACGTTCCGACTGTCGTGATGACGTCTTCGGGTGATGAATGGACTGATTCCTCCGTGAGCTGACTATTTATAGGCCATATCTCTGCTTCCCTTTTTCCGCTTTGGTTCAATGGGAGATGACCGTTTGGCGGGAGTTGGCCATTTTTCGCTTGATTATGGGTTTCCATATATTGTGTATCTCTACGCTAGCTCGACTGAATACATTGTTGGATAACATTCCAGAATGTCATCTTCAATTCTTTCAGGTTTGGAGACCAGCTCCCCTACCCTTTCGACTGATTGTTGGTCTCGAGAAGGACCAATGGGTTCATGACTGATTGATGATGGCATGAAGTCCTTAGACATCAGGGCCGCCCTTCACGGGATACCCCTACCTGGCTGGGGTGGGATGGATGAGAAAGTTATTCATCCGTTAACGGGGGACATGAGGGCCTCATTCGACAGAGTGTCGGGGCCTTCTATATCGGGAGGGGTCGTCTACAGCATAATCTGTGGCTTCCCTAACTAACGGGATTTCATGAGTTTCCGTTCTTTCAAAAACTCTCTCATTCCTCGACTGGATGGACTGCCGAATGGAAGGCAGCTGCAAATCTCTGCGGATGGCTTCATTCCGAACGAACCAAGGAGCATTCACAATCATCCTAATTAGCTTATTTTGCAACCTTTCCAAAATGGAAATGTTGGACGGAGCCGCTTGTCCCCAGACGCCTGAAGCATACATGATGACAGGCTTGAACATCGTGTTATAGATCATGATTTTCTTCTTCGTGCTCAATTTTGATTTTCTGTTGATCAGAGGGTACAGATTGGCTATCCGACCCTCGATCTTAGACTTAACGTACATGATGTGCGGGTTCCAAGTGAGCCTACGGTCTATTAGAAGGCCGAGGTACTTTACCCGCGCTTGCCAGTCAATCTCCCTTCCAGAGATTCTGTATGCGGCTTCTTTGAATTTCCTCCTAAACCAATGTTCCTCTTTGTGTATGATCTCAGCTTGGGACCATTCGATGTTATTTTGATGGGTCCAAACATGATCTCCTATTCCTGATTTACTGGTTTCCCCTCGCTGTGTGTGTTTCTTGTGCTCGGCAATGCGAACATTCAATGGCCTCTTAGTTTCACAGATATAGGATGTTCCGCACTCACAGGGTATCCTGTAAATGCAATTCTTGGAATCGCAGTTCGCGGTTGGTGGCCTGGTTTTCGTGAGGATGCTACGGATAGTGTTTCCGGATTTGAACCAGGTTCTGATGTTATACTTGGATCCAATTCTTCGTATCTTTTTCGATGTTATGCGATATTATTCGATGTTATAAAAGACAGCAGGAGCCCCTTTCGGGGCTCCTTCTGTCTTTTAGCCAAAGTCTGTTTCACCATCGCTTTTGAGTAGCCATTTCGTTAAAGATCATTTTTGATGATGTCTAGTTCCTTCTCGAAACCTTCCTTCGTATTACAAAGTCCTAAAGCACGGTCTAATGAAGTTTTGATGATTCCTCTTTCAGACGATTGCTAGTAGTTGGATTCGTGGTTCAGATACTGTCCCGTGTGAGTGGGTTTTTGGTATACAGATGTTTCCCACTTAGTGTCCCACTTGGTGAAAATGTTGAAGTTACACGAAAACTCGAATAAACAAAAGAAAGGGACAACCAATCATACTCAGAAGGTGTGAATAATGAAGTTTAAAAAAAGAGGACATTATAGAAAATTACAACAAAAAATCATTCATAAGAGTCGTTTAACAGCAGTACAATTCAAGTGTGCAAAATTCTCAAAATTTTTAAATAATTCAGATCTTCGAAACCATCCAATTTTTCATGTTCTGGTTAACGAATTTACTAACTGAACTAATTTATCAACACTGTATAATAAACGCCTTCAAAAATAGACACCAGGTGGATTCTATTTACACAGATTTTTCAAAGGCATTTGACCGAGTAAACCACAATTTGTTGTTGCATAAACTAAACGTTTTGGGTATTCAAGAAAACATTCTGAAATGGATTGAAAATTATCTAGCCTGCAGAGTACAATTTGTAAAATATGGTAACTCAGTATCTTCCTCAATCACAATTTCCTCGGTTGTACCACAGGGTTCTCATTGCTTTTCAACTTATTTGTCGATGACTTGAAAGACGTTATTCTCTATAGTGAATTTATTTTGTTTGCTGATGACCTGAAGATGTTTAAAGTTATTCATGACTCAACTGGTACAAAATCATTGCAGTACGATTTATCTAACTTTGTTCGCTGGTATGATATAATTCTACTGCAATCAAATATAGACAAATGTCAAAAGTTTACTTTTTTCCGAAACAAAAATCCCATTAACTGGCCATACAAAATCAATCAATCAGAACTGAAAACAACAAACACAATCAGAGATTTAGGAATCACTCTCGACCCAAAAATATCATTTAAACCCCATATTGCAAATATTACTTCTGAAGCGTTAAAAATGTTGGCTTTCATTCTTAAATCTGCAAATGAATTATCTCTCACTTCAATGAAAATCATATATTGTTCAATTGTTAGATCAATAATCGAATACAATTCCATATTGATATGCTTGAAAGTGTACAAAATAAGTTTTTAAGGTACTCTGCAGATAAACTGGGATATCATATTGCTGAATATGACTATAAAATTAAATTGGACATTCACAACTTGAATACTCTGGCTCATAGAAGATTAGAAGCAGACCTTACACCAATTCATAAAATAATCAATGGTAACATCAATTCTCCGGAACTTGTCGAAATTATAACTTTAAATGTGAATCCAAGAAGAACAAGAGATTCGGATATCTTCAAAGTACCCTTTTGTCGCTCCAACTACGGCCGGAATGAATCTGTAGGTAGAATTTTGAGAATTGCAAATACATATAATGTTGATTTAGAATTTTTCAATTCTTCTTTGAAAACATTCAAAAAGACTGTGGAAAGATTGTAATTCATTATTTTTACGATTGTTTTATTTTATTTTATATATTTTTTCCTCAAACCTAGCTTATATTACTGTTAAATACATATATGTGTGAACTTGTTAATTATCTTGTAAAAAATAGGCATTGGCGTGAATAAATTGATAAATAAATAAAAATAAACTTATTGTTCTTCAAAGAATGAAATTCATTTATTCTTCTGCTACTGCAGGTGGCTGTATCTATTCTTAAAATTAGAAGTTGATGAAGTATACAATTTCTCTACTGAAAATTCGAACAAAATCAAATTAAGCCAATACACACTCAAAATCCAATGATCCTCGTTAGAAGTATAACAAATTTCGGAGAGAAATACCCATTTCATCTAATACTCTATAAAAAATTCCCTGAATGATTTTTTCTCGACGCTATCACTCTAGAAATATATTTGTATTTCAGTTTTCCAGTTGGGAATGAAATTTCCGTAGAGAAATCTTGCATGCATTTCAAGATCTGCAATTTGTTTGGCTTATTGAATTTCAAGAAGGAAAATATTGCTATACACTGCTTTGTTATCCAATGTAGTTTCCTCCCTGAAGCTCTTATCGAATAAAGCAATCCAGATTGTTTGAATATTGGCCTCAATCAAAGTGAAATTTCTCTGTTCACAATGTTATTTGAAAGAAAATGGAACAAGATTATCGCTAGTGAAATTTATGTTTATTCTCTCGTAAAAACTCTAGATGACATAATGTTATGAAAATAGTGTTATTCAAGTGTTCATCAACTTTGTTACGAACAAAAACACAAATTTGTATTAATCATCAAATTAACTCTACCAATAATAAAGATGAAAGGAAGAAAAATAACATTCGAGTATTGTGTTTTCGGTTTTGAAACAGAAAGTACACTTTTTCCTTACTAGAAAAATTCTACAAACGACTAAAATTCTACAGACTTTTTTTTAAACTTCAATATGATGATAGAACGTACATTTTACAATTGTTTGAGGATTTTTATTGAATCTGATTTGAACTGATATGGAATTATTTCTCGAAGAGTTCTGAAAAATTGAACATTGATATGAGTCGAAAGTTCAATATCAGTGCAGAATGAACCTCGCACATACTCTTATCGTTTTTTATTGGCTAAGGAAACGATTTCCATTATTGATATGATATGATTCTCAACTAAGAAAGTAGAAATTTGAACAGAACGAACAATCAGTGTGTAATGTTGTTACAACTGTCAAAGTATTATCTTTCTTAAAGAAATTCACTCTATTCCCTATTGAACTTTGCAGATCGACCTAAAGCGAATCCTCAGGAAGCTTCCTGAGATTCTTTTCCAAAATTTATATAATGATATAATATATACAGGGTATTTCATTAGGCACTTTCGGGATGCATTGAACGCTTTTGTATCTCGTGTAGATTGGTATTGTCCCAAATCCTACAATTTCGTTTGTTAACATACCCATTCATCCAAAAATGGGCCTCATTGCTGAAGATCATTTTTCGATGAAAATTAGGTTCAGTCGCCAACTGCTCCAGAGCTTATTCAGCGAACACCTGTCGTTGTCTATGGTCGTTTGCCTTAAGTTCTTGGGTCAGTTGAACTTTGGGTGGAGGCCAAAGTCATGACACAGAATTCGCCAAGTTGTTGTCTGCGAAAGGCCGAATTCTCGTGAGCGACGCGAAATCGATTGCCATGGATTCTCCTGCATACTCTCACAAACAACGGCGATGTTTTCGTCGACGTACGAGTGTTGGTCGATCGTTTACTGAACCATCGGTTTGTATAGGGAATAATTTCAATAATGTAGCTAACTCCTTCCTTTATGTTGAATTATTATTATTATTTCTCAACGTATCAAATACAGATTTTACAAAAATTGGCTTTTCGTGGAACAATTTTTTTGAGGATAGATGCCTACCTGTATGGATAGTTGCCCCACCATGAAAATAGTGAGAAGAATAGTTGCCTGCAGTGCAGAATAGATGCCATTCATACCGTGTAGGTGAACAAAAACCCAAACCAAATGTTAGGTAGTTTCACTCCTGAAACAACAATTGTCTCCAAAAAACATTAGTCATAATTATAAAAAACAATATTGTATTTTTTTAAATCTTTCAATAATTATTATTGAAAAAATCACATTAATAATCATAATCAAATTTTAAAAGCGTTCGTTCGACTAATATCATCATTCTTTTTTATATTGAAATAACACAATAAAGATATCTTCATTATTTTATCCATTTGCATTGTGGGTCAGAACTTTGATCAAAACATCATAGAAGTTATTGACTTCTTCTCTACTAAGAACTTCAGCTCTAGCCATGGATAAACCTTCAGCTTGCCTGATAGACAGCTCCAGATTTCGTTCAATAAAACTTCTGAACCATGCACCTTCAGCCATTTCGTTTTCGTGGTCGAAATTGTGTTTTAGCTCCAGCTTTTCACCAAATTGATAAGCTAACATGCGTATGGCGTATCCTGCATCACCAAGCTTGATAATGTGCTTTACTAGCCTTTTCTCGAGATCAAAATCCAAAATAGGATTTCATCGACCTTTTTTTTGGGTATTTGTTACCTTCCACAATCTGAAAAAATATAAAAATTATATAAATATATAATTCTACACTTATATAAAGTACTCTATACAAGTGTAGAAGGGCAAACTTTTTAGTTTACCCCGATAAGTTACTGCGTAAAATCAAAGTATTTTTCGCAAAGAAAAATTTTCTGAAATATGAAATAATGAAATCGTATTTATATTTCAAAACTCCTTTAACATCTGTCGAAATGAATAATCAAAAAGGAATAATTGCAAATATCTTAGAATTTTTTTGTCCATTTCTTAAGACGGAGGCAGATTTTGGCCTCCAAAACGTTAAGATAAGTATTGTATTATTTCTTTGCAATTTTTCTGATAGGCAAAACTGTTGAATACGACAAGTTACTGATGAATAGAACATTTTTCTTTGTGAAAAATACTTTGATTTGACAGAGTAACTTATCGGGGTAAACTAAAAAGTTTGCCCCTCTATACTTGTATGAAGTTCTCCATTATAATTTTTATATTTTTTCAGATTGTGGAAGGTAACAAATACCCAAAAAAAAATCGGTGAAAAACTGATTTTCCCCCACAAAAAATGACTTCCCTCCAAAATAGGATGTTTTCCTAAAAAAATGCTTACGTTAATGGATGTATTGGAAACTGGAGACAGCAATTAGTTACTTGTGATACACTTTGGAACCTTTGGTGTGGTAATAAATATTGCTGATGTTTCATACCACCACCATTACCAAATCATTATTGTTAACACATTGACACGTGTTTCGATCACCAAGTAATCATTTTCAAGAGAAAGTCTTCCTCTTGAAGATGATCACTTAGTGATCTAAAGACTAAACTGTAGTTTAGTCTTCCTCTTGAAACACGTGTCGAGGTGTTAAAATTAGCGGTTTGGTGTTGGGATAAAACAATTAGTTCATTGAAAGTTTGTCATGTCCTGTAGTACATGATCTTTGATACATACCCAGGGTCAACTTTGTTGTATTTCTAGCAGTATATCGTTTTCCGCAGTGTCCTCGATGGAATCCCAAATTGTCGGGATATTTCGTTTTTCCAAAAGGTTTTCTTGTCCATTTCATCGAAAGCTACTGTAGGAGGTTTTTCTGTGGTCCACGAACATACTCGAGCTCGCATTCCCTCCTTTCTTTTATAATTTCGTGGCATAGTTCTGCTGTAATCATAAATGACACTGTATGGAGGGATAGATGTCCCGAAGGGCACTTATACCTCGAAAAATCAGGGCAACTACGAACTGTCTTATAAAGTACTATTCCCGAGTAGAGCAGATAGTTGTTGGTTCATAGATGGATCAAATACACCTTCCGGTTCTAGTGCAGGTGTTTTTAGTCGCAGACCCAGGACAGATTTATCTACCTGCCTAGTAACTTATGCGACTCTATTTCAAGCGGAAATTTACGCTATTGAATTCTGTGTGGAGAGATTGGATGAATCCAACCTCACTCACAAGTCAATAAAAATATTCTCGGACAGTCAAGCGGCGTTGGAAGCTCTTGGATCCTACCGAGCAACGTCTAAATTGGTAGCAAACTGCCAAAAATGACTTTCCTCGATAGGAAGACAGATTGTCTCTGGTCTGGATTCCTTGCCATACTGGCTTGGAAGGCAATGAAGCTGCTGACTTTCTTGCAAAGGAGGGTGCTGCAAGCGACTTCAATGGACCAGAACCTCTCATTGGCATCGCTTTGGGCTTTGCCAAACAAACACTGAACACCTGGATGGCAAGAAGAGTTACGGACTTCTGGCAGAATCTTCCAGGATTGGCTCACTCCAAGGCGTTTATTCACCCTTCGAAGCTTGATTCTAAACAGTTGTTGGACTACAGTAGGGATGAACTGCGATATCTAACAGGCCTTCTTACAGGTCACTGTCATTTGAATCATCACATGCGAAGACTTGGACTGTCGGAAGACAGTGTGTGTCGCCTCTGTCTGGAAAATGATGAAACTGCAGAGCATATACTTTGTGCCTGCCCCGCTGGGGACCGAATTATAATCTTTGAGTTCGGCAGATCCGTACTCTCACCAATCTGACCTGAAAGACCACTCATCACACAAACTAATCGGCTTCGTTAAGAAGCTGGGTTTATTTGGCCGAGTGTGAATAGGTGTGAGCCACAATAAACCCTTATGGGTTGCGGTGGAGGGTCCAATAGACCCACTCACTTTAGACCTACATACCTAGATGTAGACTCAATGAATCAGTATTGTGACGTAATAAAAAATATAACGGAATTTTTTACTCATTATAAAGTTATACAATGCAAAATATTAACTTTTGAATCTTCTGACGTGTTTCTGAATGTCGTCGCGGAGATAAATACACGCACCAGCCAAAGGCTCCTACATGCCACAAATATCCTTGGGTAACTGAGGTACGGGGTGGGGTGACTGCAACTCCTACTTATAGAATTAATTCTTAGTCACGAGTTCGGGAAGTTAGCTTTTTAGGATATGAGGCATCTATTCCTCTGGGGCATCTATCTCGGCCTAACCCTATGTCGAACTGGTTTTTCCATTCAGAAAACAACTTATATGATCTTTTATTCTTGTGGAGAATTTTTAATTTATATCAATCAAAACTGAATGACCAATTCATTATTTTTCAACCATTTTTGGCAGAGGTGCATAAAAAGGTCCTCCTCTGTTGAATTCATTTCATGTAGAAATCCATGTATGGAGATTTTAAGTGAGAGAACCCAGAGTAGTATACTATTCAGGATCTATTTCAGTATTGAACACGCTTGAAGAATCTATTATAAAGTGTAAGTACTAGCATTGTTGCAACTCGGTACTCGCTTGGCTCATTGACGAGAGATGTGCTACATTGCTGGAACCTTTTCTGTAGATCAATTCGATACAGAATGAATTTCTCAATACTGTCTCTTGATGATCTTGACCTCTCTCAATATTTATGAAGATTTATACGCTGACATTCCAGCTTTGATCCGGTCACTGTACTGAGGTAAAATGCTCAATATGCAATCTGTGCAAAGTTTGCGCATTTGTAGATTGTTTTAGATTTCTATATTCTGTGATCGTATCAATTTTGATGTCTATGAACTCGGAATATTAAAAGATGGGATTCTGAACACCGAGTGTTTTTGTTTTAGAATATTGAAGTTGGGGTTGGAATATTTTCCAATTCATGTGTAATAATTTGAATGATTTCATGATTATTTTCTATATTTGACAGTATAAAGCATATCGAATACGATCTTTTTGAAGATTCGTCAGCGCAATAATGGCCATATTTCAGTTCATTTTATTCACCAACAATCAAAGCAAGTTTGCAATGAACTAACGCGATTATCATTTTTGACGAATGCATTAAAAGTATTCACCCTTCCAAATACGCATTGTGTGCATCCCAATCGAGTTTCCTTTGAACGCGAATTAATTCTAGAACAACGAGACGCACCACGCGAAGCTTCAACGAATTTACACATGAATTAACGCGCAAAGCTCGTATTTTGTTTCAAATTACTATTTAAACGATCTAGTATGTTGTTCATGCGAGCATGAACAATTCGGTCGCCCTAAGATATTAAAAGGGTAGGAAAATTCAGCTAATTGGAAAATTTGGTGTGTAAGCACCGAAAGAAGTTTCATTTCAACTGAAGCTTTGCTCTGGCTTCCACGAATTCGGATTTGTTTTGTTAATTGAATCTTTTGTTGAGCACAATGAAAGGGTCATATAACACATATTGTTCCACGCTGTTACCGGCTGGTACTGGATATACATAAGAGAGGGCTGTAGGCTAAGCAGCAACTTCATGAAGTTTTGAAAGGAATTGGATTCATGGGAGTCCAACACAGACACATTCGATTTTTGTGGATCTCGAGCAGAACCGAGAAAATAAATAATGAAGGCAAAGGCAATATGCGTAATTGTGCAAAAAGGGGCTGGCAGTGATCACGAAAACTCACATTGGCAAGTATCCTGGTTGCTTATTTTTGAAGTCGGAAAATATCTACAGCACTAGAGGCGTTCACCCAGAGTACAATCCCATGAATAATGACAGAGTGAAATAATGAAAAATATACATTTTTGAGTGTTAGAAAACTTGTAATTGGCTTCAGTTGACGAAGCAAAAAAATTGAGCTGGCCAATTTACCTCGTAGGTCATCCGTATGATTTTGCCAAGATAATTTACTATCTATGTTTATGCCTAACAATTTCACACTGTTATCACTCGACATAGTGCTAGACAAACAAAAGGTGAGATTCTTTGTTTTTTCATCATTCAGTTTTAGTTTATTTAATGAAAACCACGTTTCAGCACTTGAGAGTAAAATTTTTACAGACTGTTGCAAATCCGGCAAGGTGTCACCTGAAAAGATGAGCGTAGTATCGTCAGCAAATAAAACTGACTTATAGGGATGTAAAAAATTAGGTAGATCATTGATGTAAATGATGAACAATAGTGGGCCGAGGACTGAGCCCTGGGGCACTCCATGTTTGATAGGTTTATAATTAGATGTACAGCTGTTATATGTGACAGCTTGTAAACGATTTGTTAAAATATGAGGCAATGAGCGATAAAGCTACACCTCTTATTCCACAGAACTGCAGCTTATCCAGAAGAATAGAGTGAGAGATGCAATCAAACGCCTTAGATAGGTCGCAAAGTGTGATGGCGGTTATCTTGCCCTCCTCAAAGCCCTCGATCACATTACTCACCACCTTCAGAACAGCTTGCGACGTTGATCTTTCTCTTCTGAATCCGAATTGTGAGTCGGTAAAAAACCTGTTTTGTTCAAAATAAACGCTGTTTCAGGAGAGTCTCGATTATTTTACTGAAGATAGAGATGATAGTTATTGGTCGGTAATTATTCGTATCCGAAAGGTTCCCTTTTTTATGAAGAAGTAAGACTTTCGATATTTTGAAAGCATCCGAGTAGATACCAGACAAGAAAATCAGATTTATGAGGGAGGTGATATGCTTTACAATTATATCAGCGACTTCCTTGATGACGAAGCTGTTTAGTTCGTAAGAATCCAAGCAACCTGAGTTGTTTAGACTATTTATGGTATTCAGGACTTCATGTTCTGTGACCGGAGATAGAAGGAACGAACTGTTTGGGGTAGGAAAATTACGATAGTTCAAGAGTTTCGTGTCACACGTTGCAGGAATTGACTTTATTATGTTTGCAGCAATTTCAACAAAAATTCATTGAATGTCTCAGCAGACAAGGAGTCATCTTGGAGATTGCTTGCATTTTTATTTTCATTTCTTTCGAAATTTACAATTTTCCATGACGCTTTACACTTATTCTCAGCTGACGGAATGAAATTGTCATAAGCTTATCTTTTGCTGTTTTTTAATTGTTTATTATAATCTTTCTTGAAACTCCTGAAGACAGCAATGTCGACAGGTTTTTTGCTGACCTCTGAAATAGCTTTGAGACTGGAGAGTTTGTCTCTTTTTTCCCTCAAAGAATCATCAAACCAATATACTGGAGATTTCCTGAATTTTTCAAGGAATTTTTTCAGAGGAAAAATATCAACGATCAGCTTTCTAAAGGTGTTTGTTATAAAATGAGATAAGTAGTTGACATCTCGATTAGCTCCAAAAATAGACCAGTCCATATTTAAGAGGGGATTCCTTAGCCTACATATGCCATTTTTGAAAAAAACCTTTTAACTGAAGGTTTGTTTGGGAAAAGGTTTTTTTTTCCTATTTATAGCAATTGATTGTGCTCTGTGATCTGAAATACATGGTTCCCAGCCGTAAAAACATGGTTGTTCAAGTTGGTAAAAATGTTATCAATGCGGGGTTTGAGATTCCTCAAGGAACAGTTTTGGGTCCTATTCCTTTCAACGTCTATACATCAATGATTCATGTATGCAGTTGTTGAAGGTGCTATCTTCAACATTACTGATGACAATGTGGTACTTCATACGGGTGAAACCTGAAATGACTTGGAGCATGTTGCAGAGACTGACTATTCAATTCATACAATGATTCAGCAGGGATCCCGTCTCGTCATGTTGTCAACTAAATGACAGAATTGGAGCTTTCCAGTTCTTCCATTCTTGATTCTGTTCACAAATCTAGGAGGCTTGGTGGTGCAGCCAAGAAGATATCCGGCGCTTTGTTAATAGTAGGATATCTTGTGAATCTACTTTGCACTCTGTAATGGAATGAGAATATACATCCCCATTAGCAGGTCAGCTAACGCTAACACGATGAATTCACTCAAACCTGAGGCATAGAAGTCCTGCATTGCTGAACTTGATGTTTCGTTGGATATAGTTGATTTAGAGATGCTACAGATACCCTCATATAGGGAAGAGGATAGTCCACAGTTAGGAATTTAGAGCTGAACATCCTGATCTCGTTGGATAAAGGTTACCCGGCAGGATGAATACAACTTCTCTTCACTAGTTGGTGCTGTTAGTATCCAACAGCCATGGTAGGCGTCTTCCTTGAATGTGTAGCTGAAGACTCAGTTCCCAAACGACATGTAGTCGCAGACTGACCTCCAATACGATCGTCACCAAATTGAGGAAAATGTACCATGGTCTGTCAGTATCCAACAGCCATGGTAGGCGTCTTCCTTGAATGTGTTGCTGGAAACTCAGTTTCCAAACGAAATATAGTCGCAAACTGACCTCCAATCAGATCCTCACCAGATTGAGGAAAATGTACCATGGTCTGTCAACTTTGAAGTGGATCATTCTTCATAAGGAAATTCAGGTCCCTGTAGCAGAACCACAATCCAGCATTTGGTGGGTTCCCACTCTTGCCACTCATTAAATGTAATGAGCGAATTTGTTGAGAAAACGAATTTATGTCGAGTTCAAACAGTAGTATAATCTACAATAAATGTGTGTGGGTTCCTGTGGAGGATCGAATAGACCTACTCACTTTGGAACTGCTCACCTGAGAAACTGAGATATGTGGTGTAAAGTAAAGTTACAACGTATTCTAATGATTTTAGTTTTTTTGAAACAATACAGACTTTGTTGTGTTGAAGGTGATTATTTCTGGGTCTGGCAGACAAAATATATTTAATTTGTTCCATTTCATTTTCGAATGATATTTTTTACTTTTTTGAAAGACCAGTAAGTCATTCTACCCCATTCTGAACCTGATGAAATATTCTCCAGTTGAGGAAAACTGCTCATTTTTCATATTCATGACTGTAAACTTTTCTAGAAATATACGAGGTTGAGTATTTATTACGTTTTTTGTTACGTCATTCCCATATTGACGAAGGGAAATTATAATCGTTTCATTAAAAATTACTAAGTTGATACATCTAACTTCATTTTCTTTTACTTCAGAGCCATGGATTGACTGTGAACAGCTTCTATAATGAACCGAAGGATTGTAGAAATTCAGACGTATACACGTATCACACAATTGAGGAAACGGCACTCATATAAGTACAGGTTACTTTCATTTCAAACCTGCTTTATGTGTTTATGTGTGCTTCGTGTATGGAAAAGATGCTTTTTAATAACGCAACGTAATGTTAGCACTGTGTTTATGGAAGATGGGGTCATATTTGGAGGGATGATGTCGAATTGGTTTTGGGTAGTTTCATTACATACAAAAAATGAATTGGTATTTCAGTATCCACAGATTCATTGATTATAATTTTGTTGTGAACCAAAGGGGGTGCCTCATTTCTTTAAAGGGAATATCAAAGTTACAAACATGATTAGGTGTTCATGTTTTATTCTCAAGAAACCATTTCTGTCACTGAATAACAAAGAAGGAACACAACATTTCTATTCTTTGCATGTGCATAATAATAAATTAATCCATCGAATAGTTTTGCTCTATTCATAAATCAGTGTTTCAGTTTCCATGATCTCATTGTATAATCATATTACAAAACGTAATATTATATAAACATACCGTTCACAAACTTTTTTTTTAATTCCTCACAATTCAAATTCAATTATTAAATTCATGGTTTCATTTCAATCGAGGATCGATTTTGTTATTGACTTTCATGAATGTCAAATTTTGAAATAAAAACCTGAGATGAATGTTTCCACTGTTTCAAATCTACAATAATAGTGATTTATTCAAAATTTTATTTTTATAATAAACTGATTTTTCATAACTATTCATTTCAGGACAAAAAAATCTTAAACACCTCCATTGGGAAATAATTCTACAGAGGAGTTCACATCGTTGGGTGGGTTCATTATGTATAGATAATACCAAAATGTTTTTCATTTAAAGAAACATTAAATACGCCAGTAATCCACCTATATTACTTTCCAACAATTACATAACGTAGTGGTTCCAAACATTTGTAATGGAATCGAATCATATATCATTCCCAAGTGAAATTTTCCTTTCATTGAACATTGTCATCCTTACTGGTAGACACCCGGATATTTCGCCGTAAGATACTTGTCTCATTAGTTCTTCAGTACTAAATTATAAGAAAAAAGGATCAATTCGTTCATAAAACTACAACTTCTTATATAGAGTTGAGTTTTCGAAAAGAATTCCTATGATTGAAAAATTCACACTGTAATTATTTTAAAATTACCAAAATTGTTATTGTCGAATTTATTTTCACCCCGTATCTTCCAAACATAGCGCCCTATCACTAATCATCAAACGATAAAATGTCAGAATAGTTCAAGGAATAGTCCTTTGATTTTTTGCCGCTTCCTTGCCGCATGTTTGATAAACAACCTGTATACTCATGTATGAAAAACCCAATGTTAAATAAAATATTTGGTATTCCTTTTGGAAAAAATCAGGACAAAATCGTATTAGTATATTGTCGTATCCAAAACATAAATCCTGAACCGCTTATACCTATATCATTTCATTTATTTTTTTTTTCATTCTGAAATATGTATCTCTCAAGTTAACTGAGAAAAACCGGCTTCTGGAGTACCTGAGTTTTGATCAAACCGAGAAATGTTTTTTCTCAATTTTTTTCAATTTCAGGCCAGTGAAATATGCCCAGCAGCACATTTCAAATAGCATTATTCCACACTGTTCTCAACAATCTAATTTTACCGTAGTGTTTCTGTCAAAAATACACTGTATTTTCTGTAATGTATCGGATTTAATCAAGAGAATTGTCCTAGGAATTAATCCCGTAACTTTCCCAAACTTCCTCCGCTATTTAGTTTCTCACAGCACAAGTTTAGGTAACTCTACTCCCAGAGTAAATATTTCGCATCAGGAATACTTCATTATCTCCAGATTGCTTTTCATTTCGAAACATGTTTCACGAAACAGTGCTGTAGCGAAAGATTGAAACTTTTTGAACTGAAACTGTCGAGTAATTTCGTTCAACGTGTCCACCTTAATAAAACAGTTTCACCTGATATATAAAAGCAACTTTGGTCCAGAAGTGTCTGCAAGGATTCTGTAAGCGAATTGGAAAAAACGTCTGTTGAATGTTGAATCTATATCTGTCGTGATAACAGACTGGAAAATAGGTACTTTCAGGCAGCGATTTGCTAAAACCTATCATGCCGAATGATGAATGATGTTAGCGGCGACCTAGATTTGCTCAAAAGTGTCATAGTTGGTGACAAATCATGGATATATGGTTATGACGTCGAAACCAAGCCCAATCGTTCCAATTGAAGAAGCACAGGAGAGTCAAGACCAAAAACAGCACGCCAAGTTCGATAAAATGTCAAGTTTTTTCTCACTGCATTAGATGTTCTTGCCACATAGGCATACGGTCCATAAGGAGTATTATTTCAAAGCTATGCGCCGCTGGAAGCAATACGAAAAAAAAGTTCGGTAATGTGAGAAGAAAATTCATGGATTTTGAATCACAATAATGCACCTGCTCACTCGTCAATATTGATTCGGAATTTGTCGGCCTCAGCCACCATATTCACCAGATTTGGCACCCTGTGACTTTTTTTCCTTCCCGAAATTGAAAAGACCCATGAAAGGACGGCGTTTTGCGACAATTGAGAAGATAAAAACCGAAGTGAATAAAAGTTGATTATTGAATAAATATTTTTGAGAAAAACTAGAATCCACCTCATTTTTTTGAACAGAAATCGTACCACATGGAGTTCGATGTTGATTTCTCGCATTGTATGGAACCTCGTATTGAATGATCATCCCTTTTTATCGTTTTCTTCATCATTCAGTTGTTATCACTATCCAACCAAAATTCAATAATTAAATGCCGTATTCTCGCAACATTAGACTATAAAATTCTCGGTGCTTGAAACAGTTTTGAGAACACTTTCATGAGGGCCATGAAATGCTAATTTCTTGGTAGCCACATTGCACCAACAGTCGAGTAAATTCAAATTATTCCACAAATTTCTTCTAATAACGGTAGATTAAAACGCAAGGAGGGTTGAAAATTAATGCACTAAGAATTCCTTTCTGCGAATACTTGTTTGTCAATAATAGGTGACACGCTGAAAAACGTTGATTTGTTTTTGGAGCGATATGCCCAGAATAAATGATTTTTTCTAAAATGAATAGAATTTACTGGTTTAATGAGTATAGTATTTCCAATACCAATTGGAACAGCACAAAGAAGGAATTCTCGCCTCGACATAGGCGTCGGCCTATATGGTTTCAGTGGTAGTTTTTCAGTTACTTATTCTTACAATCATAGCAATTGATCACCACATAGAAAAGTTATCTCAACTGAATTTTTTCACCATGGGTAATTATGAAAAACTTCGAAATTCAAGGTAGTTGATTTCCGAGGCGAAAACTGTAAAATACAATGAAAACACAAATAATCACACTGAATTCTCGTCAAACACACAGGCTGATTCACGGTGGATGGCACATTAGACGTTTCTGGTGAACCAGACAACGGATCACTTTGAAAATTTAATGGAGGGCATATTCGGACATGCTCCAGCCAACTGAAATATTTTCGACAATGCGGTGTTGCCGCTTCTATTAGAAAGCAGTAGCAACTTTGATTTTTCAAATGGAACACTCTGTATATAATATTATTTTTGGAATCTCCAACAATTGCCCGACAACTTTTCTTGATATTTCCCTATACCTATCTGTTACCGTATTCGAAATAAAAATTAATTTCAATTTTTTTCTTCGAAAATCATGACTTCTAAAAATGCCGATATCTTTTAGTTAAGAAGTACTATGATATCGAAATTTGGTTTGGAGTTAGGTGATACTTGGACACTTTCCACACGTCAGCCTGATCTCCGTTACTGCAATACAGGGTGATAAAAAAATACAGTTTTTTCGTTTGCTTGAAAAAGTTGCTGAAATTTGATTATTTTAAATGGAACACCCTGTATATTATTGAAAATTCGGAAAGCTGCTGAAATTTGCTTTCTTTCTATGTATATCATACCTATACCTAACTAGTCAAGTTTCGGACTTATGAACATTTATTTGTGAAAATGTCCCTTCAGAATGGTATTTCCATTCGGTATTTGGTAAGCAGGCCATGATTACTATTTGACAGTAGCGTTGTGACATTCTCCTAATAATATCGACATTTTCGTCACTTCAGAAGTTGCAAATACCTTCAAAACGATGGAACAAAACTATTCAAACGAAGTTCTTATGAATTTGTTTATTATTTTTGGACAGTGTGACAAAATTATCAGCAGAACATGTAGAAAGTTCAATGAAATGTATCCGAATCACCGCCAATGAACCTCAAGAAATTTATACGAGCCTTTACTCCTCAACTACATTTGATAGCACATTTACTAACTATCTGAGTGACTAGGGTCCACAGGCAAGAAATGTTTATGACTGGACTCTTATTTTTATTGCCGTTCCAATTGGGAATGGCTTACCGTTACTCCTTTGCATGATCTACAAATGTTTGTGGAGAGTTCATTTTGAAATTATTTGCCTCTTTCGTTTCTTCGGAAGATTCCCACTTTTTTGTATGAAAATGAAGATCTTCATCATGGATTATCATGATAGTGACATTAATTCTCATCGAGTAACTGGTACATTCATAATTCGAATATAGAACAATCCATGGAATCAACAGATGTTGCTTGTACGCAGAAGATATTTATTCAGTAACATCTTTCTTCTAAGAATTATAAGGTCAGAAGTAAACGTCACAATACGATTGCCCACCTTTTGAGGTTCAGCTCAACACACCTCGAACTACACTTCTTGAGAATTATTAAATTAAAAGAACAGTGTCTTATTTGATTAAATTTTCCGATATGCTTTTTTCTACCAAGCTGCATAGGCACCAATTTCAAAGCGTGTTCCTGCAGTCTTTATGCGTCGCCATTTAATAAGCAGTTTGTAAATCCTTTTCTTCAATTCTGTTTCCGAATAAGATCCGCAAATGAATGTGCCTTGAATGTGTTAATAAAAAACTTGTGACACAGCAATATCATCTTCCCCATTGCTACTTTTTCTAAACGGTGAAATGAGTCCAACTTCTGTTAATATGCCATCAGCCACAGCAAATATCGACCGTAAACTTAAACTTTCGACATTTGCGACGAGTTTTAGTTCCGTTGCGTGAGGTTTACGGGAGTTTCAGATGCGAATAAAGAACGTGAAGAGTTTACTTCAATTGAAATTGTAACTTTTGTATCGATTAGAGTTTAACGGCATTACTTTTGCAGTTTTATCTCCAGAACGAACACGTTTTGATTAAAAAAAATTTGAAACTTTCCGGTAATGGCGCAAAAATCACGGGCACAGGATATATGAGGGTGGTCCAAGAAGTACTCGGCCCATCAGAGAAAACACAAGAAAATTTTGGAAAAAATTCATTCATTTCATACTTTTTCCAGCGACGTTGAATATGTTCGATACCGTTTTCATAATGAGAACTGCCTTGCTCCTCAAAATGGCCACTAACTGCCGACATCACTTCTTCTTCGTTGAAAAATCTTTGACCACTGAGCTACTTCTGCAAATTTGGGAACAACAAATAATCCCAGGGGGCTAAATCTGAAGAAGAAGGTGCGTGAGGTAGCAATTCAAACTTCAATTGTTGATTTTGATCATTGCGATAATGGATTCGTGAGCTGATGCAGTGTCTGGATGAAACAACATTTTTTTCTCAGCTGTGGCCGTTTTTGCTCGATTTTTTCACTCAAATGTTGCAATAAGTTCGCATAATACTCGTCGTTGATGGTTTTCGCTTTTTTAAGATAGTCAATGAAAATTCCACGCGCATTGCAAAAAACCTATACCATAACCTTACCTGCAAATGAAACGGTCTTCGCCTTCTTTGCAGCTTTACAGAAAACGGCCCAGGGCGAAGCTTTCTGACTTACAGACAGGCTTGGCTGGCCATCAGTGCTGCCATCAGTACCACATCGTCAGCAGCCATGGAGATCCTTCCAGATCTACCTCCTCTCCACATTTTCCTGGAGAGAGGGGCCAGATGGACTGCAAATAGACTTGTGCACATTGCCAAGTGCACAAATCAATTTAATGCAGTGTGCAACAGATTGTCAGTTGATACTGCAAGTCACAGCTTTCTGGAAATGACCTCTGACTTCATGCCTCCAACTGTCAACAATGAACTGCCTCATAAAGTACTGTTCCCGAGTAGAGAACACTGGATCCTTCGGGGGAAGAAAATATCAAGAGCAGATAGTTGTTAGTTCACAGCTGGATCAAAAACACCTTCCAATACTGGTGCAGGTGTTTTGAGTTGCAGACCCAGGGCAGAGATATCAACCTGCCTAGGAATCTATGCGACTGTATTTCAAGCGGAAATTTACGCTATTAAATTGTGTGCGGAGAGATTGGAAGTCAATAGAAATATTCTTGGACAGTCAAGCGGCGTTGGAAGCTCTTGGCTCCTACCGAGCAACATCTAAATTGGTAGCAAATTGCCAAATACGACTCTCCTCGATAGGAAGACGTAACAGATTGCCTCTGGTCTGGATTCCTGGCCATCCTGGCATGGAAGGCAAAGAGGCTGCTGACTCCTTTGCAAAGGAGGGTACTGCAAGCAGCTTCATCGGACCGGAACCTGTCATTGGCATCACTTCAGGCTTTGCCAAACAAAGATTGAACACCTGGAAGGCAAGAAGATTTATGGACTTCTGGCAGAATCTTCCAGGATTGGCTACCTCCAAAGCTCCTTCGAAGTTCGAAATGGGTCACTGTCACTGTCATTTGAATCATCATATGCAGAGACTCGGACTGTCGGAAGACAGTGTGTGTCGCCTCTGTTCGGAAAATGATGTAACAGCTGAGCACATAGAATAGACCCACTCACTTTGGCCCTAACCTAACCTAACCTAACTTTCTTTGGAACAGATACTAAAAACC
Source organism: Leptinotarsa decemlineata (assembly GCF_025532065.1). Lineage (NCBI taxonomy): Eukaryota > Metazoa > Arthropoda > Insecta > Coleoptera > Chrysomelidae > Leptinotarsa > Leptinotarsa decemlineata. Next base: position 19,976,511 of record NW_027412747.1, read on the forward strand.
GTAGCGTCGTCAAACTTGAAACAATTGCTTTATATATAGTGTACTTGCTAATACAGTGATATTTTTCAAACAACTTGTGCTTACCTTCCATTATAACTTCACGAAATTGATATCAAATTTTTATTTCCAGATGATCGATGTCAAAAACAACATCCACTACCCCAGCGGCTACCCCATATCCACACACCCACCAGTATTCTTGTGTTCGTCTCCAGGACCAGATCCGTACTGTTCCCAGGACCTATACAATCCTGTCTACGAGGAACTCAGCGATGCCGATAGCGAGCTGGCCCCCGCCCCACACAGCGAGGACGAATTCGCTGAAGATGAGCTCAGCCTGGCAGGTGAAATGGAAAGAAGAAGACTGGAAATGCCCCCTCCCCCATACAGGACGGATCCGTTGTCCCTCAGGCGGGAAATCCCCAGGTTTAGAAGGCCTCATGAACCTCTACCCCCCGTTCCTGCCAATAAGAGACACAGGAGTCTGGACAGACGAAGGCAGGAGTTTCACGAAGGGATGCTGCTTGATGCTCTGCTTCAACTGTATCCGAGGGTGGGAAGCGTGGAACACCCTCCGCCAACCCGCAGGCAGATTCCCAGTATAGCGCAAAGGATACAGTGTATGTCTCAGACACCTGGCCCGTACGAGAGTGTGCCTGTTCTGAGCCACTTGGCTACCTTCAGGCCCGTACCTAAGCCCTATTCGCAGGATTCCGCCCTGGGCTCCGACTCGGGATACAGCAATCATACCAGTAGTAGGAGTTCCAATAGGGGTAGGAGGGATCCTAGACGGTTATCCCAACTCAGTGCTGATTTGGCGTTGACTTAGAGAAAGCGTAGAAAATTTTGCGAACGACAATGTCTTAATTTCTAGGATAGAACAGTGCAATTGCAGTCCATTATTAGTCGATTGACCTTGGAGCTCTTTCGTATGTTTCATTTTGAAGCACTACGTTTAGCAATGTATAGTGTTCACACATAGTCCAAAGAGTGTTCCTCCATTGATTGTTATTTTGTATGATAATTTGTATAATACTTCGCAGTTGTTAAACAACGTGTTGAAGCATTTTCCTATCAAATTTTGAGATTTGTTTTGATGTACTTATTCTTGGAACTGATATGTAACATTCCATGTGGAAGTAGTTCCGGATAAACAAATATCTCCAAGTTACACCTCATGTAGAAATTGTAAATACTTGTATATTATGTCCAACCAAAGTTTCTAGATTTCAAATTTTCTATACCTATCTTCTGGAATGTAAATAGTTGTAAATTATGTTCAAAGTCTATTTATTACTGTATATATCATTAATTATTTATTCATCCTTCAAACACTGATTGTCCTGTTTTCAATTCAAAGGTCATGGCATGTTCTTTAATTGATTTCTCGAGTACAACAGCTATTTGAGGCAATTTGATGAACTAGAAGAAAGTTAAACAAATAAACAAAGAAAACTTGTTGCTGTCAACTTAGTCTGTTCTACTTTTGTGAAAGAAATTTCGAAATTCACCGCACTAGAGTGGAGACAATGTGTTATACATACTCAAGTGACAGAAGGAACCCAATAAGACTTTTATATTACATCTTGTTCAAGTTAAAACTGATGGAAACATAAAAAAATTCGTCATTGTTCCAAAAATAGTTTGCGTAATAGAAAATAACAACAAACATTTTTTTCCGAACGATCAAACTACGTATCAGGTCAATGTCATTTTATAAAATAAGTCCGAGTTGCTACTATACGAAAAATTATTTTATCGACAGTTTCAGAAAAAAAAATCTCCATAAAATGTTCTGCGGCAATCTGAACAATGCAAAAATTGGTTATTAAAATCTTTAGATCGCATACGAGGTCAAAAAATATTATTCTTGTTCTAAAGTATTTTCGTTTTTGACAATATCAAAAACTATCATTGGAGAATATCCAGAATTCAGAATTGCATTGAATCATGTGATTGCGTCAGTTCACTATACTTTTCATATTTCCAAACTTATTCCTACAATAACAGTGATTGTATATGCAAAATCGTTAAGAAAGTTATTTTTATAAAGAGCGACAGACAACTGTTCACTATTTAAATTAGCAAAATTGAAATTGATGTGCAAAGTAAGAATATTGGTAAAAATAACATAACCTACTATTCTGTTGCAACTGTCAATTTCTTCATAGGAAAAATTCTTTCAGATTCATTTCATTCATCATCATTTTCAAATTTTTTTATAAGTCAGGTAACTGTTGAAAATACATCTTCAGAATAAAGCTCGTAAATTGCACCACAAACTATCCAAAACTGTCGAGTGGACAACAAATTTTGTTCTCATATAGTTTTCTTCGAGTTTCTTGAATAATTATCACGCGTAAAGATTTCTGAAATACTTTCAAGACAACAGATTTCAACTGCAAAAGATTGTATAATTTTTTTTAAAATTTTCAGAAAGCTATCCTTTTTAAACATTCCCAAATTTTTTAGAAATTCTGCAACGGTTCTTTTTAGAAATTCTGCGACCAAATGTCTCTCTCATATATTTTCGATAGAAGTTCTTGAATTATTATTATTATTCAAGATTTCTAGAACTCTCTCAAGATCAATATTCAACTGAAAAAGATTGTATTATTTTTGTGTTTCTTGAACATTTCGCAACTTTTTAGAAAATCTGCAACTCTTCTTTTCAGAAATTATACAACCAAATGTCTTTCTCATATAGTTTTGTTCGAAGTTCTTGAATCATTATTATTATTAAAGATTTCTAGAACTCTCTCAAAACCAATCTAATGTACACCTGAGAAAGATTGCATGATTTCTTGAAAATTTTGGAATTGCAAACAAAAATTCAAAATCGTCCATCTCAAAATCTGTAAAAAACCTGCCATAACCTCATTTTCATCATCATATTCATTTGTTTGTTAAACTTATTCATTTCAACAAATCTTTGTATACACATAAGAGTCACTAAACTGCAATTGAACATTTCTGTATGGAATAGAAGTCTTTGATATGTGGAAAATCTTCCTGTTTTCGTTGAATCGTCAGTTTGCACGTATTCGATTGAGGAAGGAATGGTAAACCTAATCCAACTCATCAATTAAATACTGAAATGCCTCACATAACAAACCTGAATAATCTGATATAATCGCCTGAAATATTGAGAGGTTGCACTAGATTTATGTGATCAGAAATATGTTTGATAGATACCTAAAACACTTGATATGTAATATGTTTTGAATATAGCAATCGTTCTAGCTCTATAGGTGTTATATCAGGGTTCAAAGGATTGTTAAATCTAAAAAACTGTTTCATTGAACAATTGTCTCACCAAGAATCACTTATGTATCTACGTAGATTACAATAGTTTTCACACCAGATGTTCAATTAAAATATCTCCATTGTTATATACAGGGTCCTTTCAGTTGGAAGTCGAACATTAGTATATGTTAAAAATTACAAGTAGATTCGATTAACAGAAAAAAGCACACTAGTAAGATTTTGTATCAGTTTCTATCAAAATATTGAGAGAATTTCATCAGTGTTTGTAATGTGCTAGTCCATTAAATTGTAAGTAATTTTTATTCGAAATAATATTTCATTGAATTGTTTATAGGAATTTCAATTATCCGATTCAATATTATTTTGTTATTGTTTTTTTAATAAATACATTACCATTTCAACTTGATTTTTATTCGAACGGTTTTCTTCCTATGTATCAACATCCATCAAGACGTACCTAATCACAGAGAATCACAGAAAAAATGTAATGGAACTCTGAAGATTTTTATTCTGCAAGATATGGTTAATGCACATGTTAATCCCATCAAAGTTGCTGCATATCTGTGCATACAAATAAAGTGTAATCAATGAAGATTATTGATTATTAATGATGATCAATTTCTCTATCAAAATAATTAGGTACCAAATGTTGACTGAGAAATTTCCTTCATATGCAATGTTTTGATTTCAATTATGCATGAAAAATAATGATATTGAAACAATATCTAGTTGATCCTGGGAATTGAGAAATCCACACATATACTAATTGAGTAATACATGATCTATCTCACATGAAACTATACGAATTTACTGAAATACTATTTTTCACATGATGACATATGTCATTTCAAATGCCAATCTGTATATTCTAAAAAGTATATTGAAGAAGGAAGTGATACAAATCATGGAATTATGAAACAACAGAAATTAATTGGCGCTCCGAGGCGACATCATTGATTCCAGTGGCGCATTTACTTTTTCAGCTGCAGGAAAACCCGGAGAAACCTGCAGCACCAAATCATCTAAAGATCCTAATCTACCAATATTCTCTCTTTCGTAAAACAAAATGTAGGGTGTCTCCAGAAGCTCCAATAAATTCAAAACATCGCCAGAACACTTCGTGATACGACTATACAATAAAAAATTTCAATTGAAGGTGATTCCTTAGCAACGCGCACATGAAATGACCAACGGATAATCCTCCTACCAACTTTGCAGAGGCATACCAAAATAATATCTTTATTCATTTAAAATTGTTATAGTAGGTGGCGCTACCTGTTGTCAATGGTAAAACTGATTACATTTTCTCATTATGCCTAATACAGTACTTCAAAAAACAGAAAAATTTATAAAATAATCATTATATTCCTTTTATATAGAAAGATAACTACAAAGCAAATAAATAATTACCTATGTTATGCGTATGAAGTTGCAGAATCCATTGACTTGTCCGAAGAGGAATTCCCAGACACACTTGAATCTATTATTATTTGATCGAAAACACTGTCTAACATCCCGTCCAATCTCCACATTTTCTCTTCTTCCTTGATCACATGGGCTACAGCATTATCTCAATCTTCTTTCCGTATCAGTTCCATTGTGAGTTCTAATAAACGTTGGACATCGGGAATTTTATGTGTCACGTTTTCACGAGCTACGTTACCCTTAATATGAGCCCAGATTAATTCTATCGGATTTAACTCGCAATGGTAAGGAAGAAGTCTCAAAATGGTGATGCCGTCAGCACGAGCTATTGTATCCATCACATGCTAGCGATATCTATCACGATGCTGTTTCATGACACTCATAAGCTCGGCCTTAACCATGTCCTCGGAAAATGGAATTCCTTTTTGTCCTAACCAACTCTGCATGTCTGCTTTTCTGCCAATATTTATTGTCAGTAAACTATCGTCAGGCCATGATGAAAAGAGAAATGAAAATTTCTATGTTTTTACCACTTTTATTTGTAACTAACGTTACTGCAGTTTCGTCCTATATGGACATTTTCAAACTTAAACAATATCATCATGATCTCCTACCACGTAGTAACGTAGTACCATCAATTTATATCATCAGGCCAATTTACTATAGTGTCAATATCGTTTCTTGTATGAAATATGACATCTTCCCAGGTGGCTCCATAAATTATAAGTACTGTATCATCAGCATATGAGACCACTTTTCCAGAAATATCAATGAGTAACATATCATTCAAATATAATATAAATAGGATTGGCCCTAAAACAGAATTTCTAATGGGTCGCTAAGTACACCGTCTATTTTAACCATTGTTCCATTTCAACCATGTTCAGATAATGTTTTGATAACTTTCACAGAAATTCCATCACACCCAGGTTCAGTATTTGTCTTCAGTTCTTTAATTATATTCAATATCTCAGCCTCATCACATGGTGTTAGGGAAATAGTATTCACAGTATTCACATTTTGAGTTATTACCTCATGTGCTTCTTGCCTGATAGCTTTGACCTTTGATTTTAATAGTCGCGTACACCTTAACATATGAAGGTTTCGAGACGACTTTGAGGACGTCAAAATACAGGTTTATACGAGTTGGTAGCTGGGTATCTCAAAGTTCGACTTACCTAATTTTGACTGAGATGACTGGATCATCATATGTCCGGAGAGGCTGATAATGGGACCGAACATTTTGCTACGAAGACTGTGTTTTTCATATTCAGCTGAAAATCGTATACTCCGTTGCTGGGTAGTTTTTGTGGACTTAATTTCGATACAATCACAGAAATGGCCATTTCCAAGATCACAATAGTGTATGAAAATCGTGTGCCCTAAGAACACGAACCGAACTATAAAAAACAATACTCTTCACTCAACCGGTCGATATTTCGTAGAAAGTCGATGTTATCCTCAGGTTCTGGAATAATCGAGGTATCAGTTCAATCGTCCGAATAAATATAATTTCTACTTCATTTGTTCATGGCTCAAGTACCAATTTCCTCAGATAATCCCAACCAGAAAACTTATGACGTTGACCCTTCGTATAGAACCCTTATTCGATCCAGTGTTTAGGCAGCAATTAAATCAATACATCAATGAGGCCGCGATGAAATAACAATCAGAGCGGAACTTCGATATCCCGGGTTATCCCGTCATCCTCTTCAACCGTCCTCTTGATGAATATTCAGCCTGAAAACAAACATGGCGTGGTGGGTAAACCGACGGACACGTCTAATCTGATGGTTAAATTGGAATCTCATCGGATTATTTATTCACACTCTTCAAGTTCGAGCTTATTCACAAGGGTTCAATTCACATGAATTTTCATGTAAGTACATTAAAAATATCTTGAAACTAAGAAATGAAATGACAATTGTGACACAGTGTTACGATGATGAAATACTTCTCAACAGGGATCAAATAATTAAAATAATTCCAAACGAGCAAATTATGATACACAAATTTTCAAAAACGAACTAAAGGGTGTACCAAATTCGAGGATCACCATTGAGATTATTGAGTTACCTCAATAATCCTCAAAATCTGCTAAACTACGAATACTTCGGGAGATATCCTGAATGAATCTGAAATTCGTGATTTCCTTTTTACATTTTTCCCGCGTCATTTGAATCGCGAATGAAAACCAAAAACACGTTTTTTCATAGCAACCTTTTTCCTTCTACAACATGCAGTGCTGAGATTTTGAAGCCGACGTGTTGTTCTTTAGAAACCATCATCAGCTTTGTTTTTTATATAGACCAATGTAATGAAATATTCGATAGAGCTTTCCATAACGAATTTATCACGATCCATTATTCGAAAATTATTTCTGGTGAAAAGTAACGATTTGACTTTATATTATTTTTATTCAAAGTAGGCCATGCCAAAGCATCATTGGCCGAGTAACTGCCCAAATCTAAAATGGAAGGCGGCTATGGACCGAAATAAAAATGTCATTGTTACAGTGAAATGTTAATTTCCATTTCCAAATTCTATAAAAAAAGTAATATGCCAGATGAAAATCAAATGCCTGAAGTTGAGAGAAGGACGAACCTGAATAATATTGATAATAATTATCGACTATATAAAATCTACTTTAGTCAAAAAATTAGACGACTGGAATTTTGTTACTGGTTTTCTAATAAAATTAATGAAGATGGTGTGTTTTTACTGAGAGTAATATGGACCGATTATAGCAGTTTTTCTACAAATCACATCTTCAATAGACACAATAAGCACTATTGTACGATAGAAACCCCAAAGCAGAAGTTAGGCCACAAGCCCCACATGCGTGGCTAGGACAGAATTGTTGGCCCCGTAACACACGAGGATAGAGGTACTGGTGAGATACTGGTATAGAGATACTGGTGAGAGGTATATAGCTTCAATATTACAAAACTGTATTGGAAAACGGAGACCTGTGCAATGGTCAGCTAGAAGTCCAGACCTGAACCCTCTGAATTACATCGTTACATCGAAATTGTTACTATCGCACGTTGAAAAGTTAAAGCTCTTTAATCCCTAACTCGTATATGATTCCACTTGTGAGGGTTGTCGTTCGTAAGAAGGTGACAGCTTGTTAACGGACAAACAGATGTTAAAACAATTTTTTTTCAATTATTGCTCAATTGGATTAAAGAAATTAGGTCATTTTCTCCATGGTTCATTAAAAATTCTATATAAAAATTATGTCGGCTCAGTGCAAAATACGTCCAAGCAGAAAGTTTACAGTTTAAACATCTTTTATAAATATGTGTTGATAATTTGTTATGACAGTTTTGTGTTCAATATTCAAAGTTCCTATTTTTTTTATCATTCAGTTCTAGTTTGTTTATTGTTTTTTCAGTGTATATTTATTGTAACATAATATTTTGTTGGTGATTCAACAAAGTTTGTGTTTTGAAATATCAATAAAACTAAAAATTCCAAAGGACACGTACTTTTGGATGTGGAAATAAAGTAAAGATTAGTAAAGAAATGACGCCATAGCTAGAAATTATCATTTTGGTCCATAGCCACCTTTTAGTTTAGTTGCCCGGCGAATGTAGCTTTGGCATGGCCAACTGTTTAAAAAAAATATCATTATTTTTGACTAAAGGACATTCTCAACTAATGGGTTGTGTTGTTATACAAAAAAATTGTTTGAGTTTGGAAACCGAATAGCACTTAATCTTTGAATTATCAATCATATACAGGATGTAACTGAATACGTGTAAAACATTCAAGGGGGTGATTCCTCATCGAAGAAAAGATAGGACTTTTCATATGAAGAAATTTCATTGGAGCATCCCTTGTTAAGATACAGCCCCTTAAAGGGGGTACATAAAATTTTTATAACAATTTTTTTCACAAGCACTGAAAAAGTTACAATATTGAAATTAACCTGACGTTTTGTACTACCAAAAAGACACTTAGCCAGTAATTTATTTGGTTCACCCCATGTTTCTAAGGGGTGGAAAGCGCAACCCCTAAAATTCATTTCCAATGTAACTTTTTGTCTTATCATATGTTTACCATTTAAAAATTTATTTTCGATAGCCTGTTTCATTCTGAACAAAAAATGTCTCCTGGGTTTTTTACCCAAAATAAATCAGTTGTTATTCATAAAATAATTTTTTGCTGCGAACTGGTTTATTTTGGGCAAAAAACCCAAGAGACATTTTTTGTTTAGAATGAAACAGGCTATCGGAAATGAATTTTCAAATGGTAAACAAATGAGACAAAAAGTTACTTTGGAAATAAATTTTAGGCGTTGCGTTTTCCACCCCTTACAACCATGGGATAAACCAAATAAATTTCCGGCTAAGTGTCTTTTCAGTAACACAAAACGTCAGGTTAATTTCAATATTGTAACTTTTTCAGTGCTTGTGAAAAAAATTGTTATACAAATTTTATGTACCCCCTTTAAGGGGCTGTATCTTAACAAGGGATGCTCCAATGAAATTTCTTTATATGAAAGATCCTATCTTTTTTTCGATGAGGAATCACCTCCTTGAATGTTTTATACTCATTTAGTTACACTCTGTATTGTCTAGTTTAGACAAACAATTAAACAGTGTGAAATTATCTCGCATAACTCGGGATTATATTCGTTCATGGAATTTCAATATCAACATCATTTTTTAAGTACAGACCTTTTGTTTTTTGATCGATTTTTGTAGGCACTGTAATAACAAATTCTGCTGAAAAGGGATTGTGACAGTTTCCCAAAATAGGAAACTTTTGTCCAATTTATCCGACCTTGTAAGTCTTGCCGTTTCCGAGATAGCAATGTTAAAGTAAAAGTACAGTAAACTTTATTGACTAGGTACATAATGAATAAATTACACAAATAGCAGCTCAAATGTAGGTGCTATCACAAAATGGACAGTAATAGTGCACTTATTAATGTAGAGATGAAAATGTATAAATAAATGTGAAACCTTGAATGTATAGCACAAATGCAACGATTATGGGCATTGCAAGTTCATATTATCGGAAACAATGGACTAGTGAGTTGTGAAATTCGTATGTATATTTTTCAATAGTGGAGTCAGCTTAAGAAACGCCCTATATATTACAATTCACCTTTGTTCACAGAAACGGGAATATTTGCATCATGAATTCTGGAAATTTGAGCTAAATACATTTCAGTTACAATTTTCACTTCTGTGTTCTACGGTGTTTTTGACATTTCGTTCAATTTATTGGGACTCGGTGTTGCGGTAATATTCTGCCTTGATTTATTTGTGTACAGCCATTGCTTTCACTTTCAGTTAGATCGATACCCCTGAAATCCGACCTTTCATGCAATAAACCAAAGACGGAAAATGTGGGAAAATATTTCATTCAAATATAGGAAGTATTATGTAAATATACCTAGCTAAGAATCTTCTTCCACAGCAGATTACGATAAATCACCCGACTTGATAGATTGGGAATTGTGAAAATAAATCTCAACTAGATTTTTGGTGGAATGTCGTTAACTGAATAGTCATGACGCAAATGAAAACAAAAAACTGGTGGAACTTTGCAAGTTCTATGAAATAGCATTTAACGCTTTTCCATTCGACTTTTCTTCTTCGAAAATCATTACCAATTTTGAATTTTGATATGGAACAGCGACAACTTCACTGTTTGTTTGGAAGTAGTTGACAATATTTCATGGTGAGTTTTCGTGGTTCGTACTTCGATTGTCTAAAATAATAATAATAGTAATAATAATAGGCCCGAGACCCTAATGCACTTGCTATCAGCATGTCCAGCATATGCGGTCTCGGCCTATATCCATCGACATAATGTGGCCCTAAGAGTGCTATATTACCATCTACGGCACTTTTACGGTATTGACAAGACACCGGTGTGCCGAATTCATTAAAACTATTCGTTCCCCACCCTCAGGCTCATACAAGGTAATAAGCCTGATGTAGTCCTTCTCGACCACCAGACCAAAACGATATTTGTCGTGGAGTTTTCAGCTCCTGGCGAGACGAATATCGTCAGAAAAGAGGAGGAAAAACGAATGAAATATCGAGATTTTCTCTTCGAACTCCGCAGACTCTATCCAGATCACTATGTCAAGATGGTTGTTCTAATTATTGGAGTCCTTGGTGGAATGATGTCCTCTCTACTCTCGAATCTTAAAATCATGCCGACTTGCCGCAATAAGGCAAAAATCTTAGCCGCACAGATGCAGAAGGCTGTCATTCTTGACTCACTGCGCTTGCTCAGGGCACATGATTCTCGGACCCAATGATCACTTACCCCACGGTGTGAGGAGTGGTCATTGGTTGATAATGCTGGCGCGCCCTCCCGAATGCATCGGAGCTTAGGGGGATAGGGCCTGACCAGCGCATACTATGGAAAAAAAATAATAATAATAATTGTTTTTATTGATAGGTAAGAAAAAAATACAATGCAAGGAATACAATATATACCATCCACCCACGTACCTATCAAAAGGCAGAATTCAATTTCTGATCTTGTCACGAATGACTCAATCGGAAGTTGCTCTTCCTTTCAACCTCGAAAAAGAGAAACAAAAAAATTAATGAAAAATATTGTACATGCACAACATACGTAAATGCTAGATATATTTCAGTGTCAAATGCACCAGAATCATTTCTGTTAGTAGGTCAAACTGTACGAAATGCTCATTTACATCAAAATTATTTTATTGACAGAGAAGTTGAGGCAATTTGTGTAAGTAAATATTGAGTTTTTACTATAATCTAGAGCGGAGAGTGATTTTAGTGAATTGAGATTTCGATTATAAAGCCAGGCCACATCATAAGAGAAGGATCCACAAAATAAAGTTGTTCTCTAGAGGGGTGTATGGAGTTGATTTCTGAATCTCAGATACAAATTATGGATGTCTGTTCTATATCTTATTTTGTCGTGAAGGTAACTGGGTACTTTTGTTGTTATAATCTTATGATAGGTGATACAAGCATGAAATATGCGACGAGCTTCCATTTTTAACCATCTCAGTTACTCCAAATGATAAGACACGTGTGCTTCCTAGTTCCTGTAATGAATCTGAGGCATGCGTTTTGTAGTGGCTGTATTCCTGTTTTTATCAGATAAACGTAACGCTGGACCACATACTATATCTACATAGTTGGCGTGAGAGAGAACTATAATTCTAATATATTTCTATGAAAGAAGTCTATGAAAGAACGAATGAAATTATAATGAATTGCTGTAATATTAATAAAACGCAATATTGCTCGAAATTTGTTTGAAAGTGGTTGACAATGTTTCGTGGTGTATTTCATCAGTTCGGCTGATCTGGTAGAACAGGAAGAGAAGCCGCCACAACCAGTACTTGTACTTCCCTACATCAGAGGATTATCGGAAAGGATAAGACGGATTGGGTCCAAGTATAACATCAGGACTTGCTTCAGATCTGGGAACACTATCCGTAGCAACCTCACAAAAACCAGGCCACCAAACGCGGACTGCGATTCCAAGAATTGCATTTACCGGATACCCTGCGAGTGCGGAAAATCATACATCGCTGAAACTAAGAGATCATTGAAAGTTCGCTTTGCTGAGCACAAGAAACACACACAGCGAGGAGAAACCAGCAAATCCGGAATAGCAGAGCATGTTTGGACTCATCAACACAACATCAAGTGGGCTCAAGCTGAAATCATCCACAAAGAGGAACAATGGTTTAGGAGAAAATTCAAAAAAGCCGCGTATATGTTGTCCAACAACGTATTTAGTCAAGCTAGCGTAGAGATACGTACCATATGGAAACCTCTAATTAAGCGAAAAACGACCAACTCCCGCCAAACGGTCATCTCCCGCCAAAACCAATGAAGCGGAAAGAGGGAAAAGGGGCTAGGTGAAAGCACTCGAATGACCTATAAATAGTCAGATCTCGGAGGAATAAGTCCAGTTATCACCCGAAGACGATTGTGGATACTAACAATCGAAACGTTGTGACATAACTTGGTTTGAAATGTTTTAATTTTTATTTTTTAATTTTTTGTTAATAATATTTAAATTTTTTCAATTTGTTCAGCTTTTATTAAAATTTAAATTTTTATTTGTTTGGCTGTTGTTGTATATTATTTCTTTGTAATTCCCAGTTCTTTGTTTAATAAAATTCTTATTTTCGGTTAATCTTTTTGGTTTTTTCAGGGTTATCGAATCAATTTATATTATATTAGACAATGGAATTTCGAACTAATGAAATATTGCTCAATATAATTGATATTTTCAGCTATTCATTTCCGCATCATTTCTGACCTCTTTGTTTCGATAACCTAGGACATTGCTTTTGGAATCTCATAAACTACACCTTATGATTTGATTTCCACAAACTTCATTTTTAAAAAAATATCCGGACACAATGGCTTTTTCGTAGTGAATAACGTATCTATTCATGAAAATCGGACGTTTATTTTCATTACTCACACACTTTATATTGCTCTCAATATCCAGAGGAGGATCCATTATGCATTCAGGAGATAGTCGTTTTCAATATTTAGAGATCCAAAAAACGACTTCGAGGAATTGAAATGATCATTTGCAGTTTCAGACGACACGTTCACTCCAAATGGACACATCAAACGGACAATGAAGCTAGCTGGAGAGGTACGGTGCAGATGTGCTCGAGAACTTGGGACCCATTTATCGATTGGCTATTTCCATCGTCGCGTCGATGGAAGATATTTTATAGTTATGTTGAGGAAATGGGACGATTCGCACAATTTACTGGAGTCCTGCGGGTATCGTTTCTTCAATGTTTCACAGGATATGGAATACTATTTTAGTTATTCACCAATTTCATTAATGATCGAAGCTGTGTTATTGTATCATAGGAAAAGTGGAAATACTGTCGAATGATCCATTTTTCGTGGCTGCTTTTCAATTATTTAAATTCATTTCCTTGGAAAATCAGGTCAAAATTAAAATGTTTCATACTCGTAGACTATTTTTATGGTAATGTGGAAGTATTATGCATCTGAGCAATATGTTTATCCTAATAAATTGATTAAGGTTTTCACAGCCAAGATTTTCAGTGTTACGCTCTTCGTTCGGGTTTGAAGGCCGTCGTGGTTTGGAACTGTCCAGCACGAGTGGCTGGCTTCTCCATAGGTCTATTCATTCTGATGGTTCACCGATGACTCGTGATTCCTAGTTCGTGAGCTGTATGTTGACACAAGTAGCCCGCCTTTCTAGTTAGTGCGTTGTTATTGGCCGAAATGTTATTACCTGTTACATTGCGTTGCACTGCTGCCACCTTAGCATATTTCGCCGAAGTGTTATTAACTGTTACATTGCTTTGCACTGCTGCCACGTACATCTAGAAAAGTCATTTGTTGATCCTGTTCAGTCTCCGTGGTGTATTTGATGCTAGGGTGTGGAGCATTTATGTGGTCTAGAAATAGGTTCAGTCTATCTATGCCATGTCACCAGATAACGAAGGTGTCATCCACGTATCGTAGCCAAATGGTTGGTTTGAAATCAAAAGCGTCGAATACCTTTTCTTTCAAATTTCTCCATGAAGAAGTTGGCTATCACTGGGCTGAGTGGACTTCCCATTGCTACGCCGACTAAATACTCATAGAAATCTCCTCTCCATTGGAAGTAACTTCCCGTGAGGCAGATGTTTATCCTAAATTCATATATTTTCACAAATTGAATATCTATAACTCACACATCAAGATATTTGTGAGTTATTAGCAATAAACTTCGATGTGCAGGTGTCCAGTTTTTTGTTGACAACGATGTGTATGTTATCTCTTCTTTCACTGATTGTGACCACCACTGGTTTAGTATCCCAGATATGTGGGATTCGAAAAAAACCCTGGATTTTTGGACATGTTTTCATTTGATGCTACTTCGAATACTAATCAGTTGAGTCAAGTAACTATAAAAAAACTATACCTATAAATTGTTACGTTTCAATTTAGCACTAGATTCAAAACTGCTCCTATGTGACCTTTCAAAACAATACCTTACCTTTCAAGATCTTTATTCAGAGGATGTTTACAATGTAATTCAGTTACAAGTTGATTATATTCATTTAACATCATAGCAATGGGAATCTTCCGTTCCATAGGAAACCATACCTGAAATATACAAGAATATATGTATGCTCCCTGACTAACTGCCGTGACCAGTACTTACCATTCACTTCGCATTCGACGTTGGAAATCCGAAATTCCTCGCTAGGTTGAAAAAGTTGTTATTGTATGTTTCTCAGTTTTCTTCACCTATCATTTTTCAGCCGTTGTCTGCCTTATTCTCTGTACCTTTCCAAGAATATTTATTGCATAGATTGTTATTCATCACTTCCAGAAGGTTTACTTACATATTAGAGCCATATCGCCTGGAATACATTAATAGTTAGCTCTGGGTTTCTGAATACTGTTTGATATTTTCGGTAAATATTCTGCATAATATGAATGTTCAAATATTCGAACTGAATGGGAAAGATGTGCCAACTTACCTTATATGTTTCTATTCCATGGCAAGAATAAGGATTGGTTAATAGTTGAAAATAGGTTGGAGTCAATATTTTTGTAAACATTCAATAACAAGGTTGAGAGACAGCTACGAACTTTCGTAGCGTCGTTTCGACGACCTACATCGAACTAGTTCTACAGTTGTTCACGGGTGAGGGATTGATCGGTTACAAGGGTTGTTTTAGGGTTGCATTGCTTTGAGAAGGAGTTTTGATGGCTCATGGACTTGTTGATGATGTCTCGAGTGGCTGTGGAGGAATTGATAGATTTATGATGTGTACAGCGCCCCCTTTGTGCTTGTAGCGTAGATTGGACACACTGTGACTACAACTGGATAGCTGTCAGATGTGGTAGTCTCTCAGATTTCGGTGTTGATCTTCGTTGAGCTTGGTTGAGAGTTCAAGGGTACCATCTGACTGATTTGTAGGATATATATGGTTGTATTTGTGCCATCCTTCACGGGGATCACTTCTACAAGTCAGGATTATATAGTGGAAGACTGATTGGTCATTTTGGTGTGGATATTTGCAGTCTGAAACTTGAACTCTTTTGAGGATTTGTGGTGGTTACCGAACTCATTGTGCCAGGTGGAAGGATTTTCGAAATCAGGTATGTCTGAATCACTATCGCATCTCTCATGTAGTCTTAGCTATGGTATCATCTCTTCAATTCTACAACCTCCGGATCTCGTCCCTAGATTCATAAGAAACAGAAGGCCCTTAGTCACTCATCAAGTCCCAGTAGGACTTCCGTGCAGAGCACACGAAGAAACGTTTAGAAAACCCCTTGGTCAGGGTAAGAATTATACCATTAAATGTGTCTTTAATTATTTTAGTAATTTTTGATTCCATCGTTGTAATTCCACTGAATATTAGTTTTGAAGAGAGGTTTCAACACTCATTCAATTTTCTTGATTTTTTACAGGTTATATGATTATACAGGGCACCCAAAAATATACTCTTGTTATCTTGCTACTTTTGTTAATGAAAATATACCAGGGGTATCGATTAGTCAACTAGTCCCTATTGAATGGGGTTGAATCTCACTTTGGTTTTATCTGATTCTGATTGAGAATTTCCTTTCGTAGGGTTTTTTTGGGGTCCTATTTGGTGATCCATTACTGGTCCATCTTGTGGTGCCCTACAGGGTGATCTATCTTGGCGGTGCTACAGAGTGATCTATCTTTGCGGTGCTACAGCGTGATCCATCTCCGCCGTACTACAGGGTGATCCACCTCCGTCAAACTACGGGGTAGCCTAACCCCATATACCGGGTGGCCCAAAAGGAGCACGCAAGTTATAATTGATTTATTTGAATATTTGTGTAATATTGAGTTATTTAAATAATTGTTTGCCCTTTTCTTTATTGTTATCTGTTTAAATAATTGTTTGCCTTTTGTTTATTGTTACCTGTTTGATATAGTGATTGCCTTTCTGGCTGAATTCACCGCTAGTTGACAACGTGTTTTGTTTCATTTCTAAAACGCAAATTGAGGTGTTTTCTTTCTTTTACAATTTCTTGTTGACACCGATGCGCCTACGCCTGAGCTCACGCGACGCAAACGAGATAGTCTTACTTTCAAATACTAGTATTTACGATTTCACCTATTTAATTTTCGTGGTAGTTTTACTTGACGTATTGTAGTTTTCTTTTAAGCGTCGTTACTACTTTAATTTATGGCTGATTGAATTTGTGGTTATATACACCGCGCTCTTGTATTGACATTTGAACATCGCGTAGTAGTGTGAATATCGTATTGTTGTCTTAGAAGCGTTGTCGGTTAATCAATGTGAGTTAAGATTACTGAATAAATCATATTGGGGATCTTATCTTTTATTTCCAATATTAATTGGTAAGTTATCGATATTGTGAGTTACTTAGGGTATCTGGAGGATTAAATTTACCTGGCGCCCATTAGGATCTGTTTGAAATTTGCTAATTTGGTTAACCCACTCCCGTCTCCATTGTTTAGCTTAGCCGCGGATACCCATCTGTCTTATTTGTTACCGACAGATGAGTTAGTCTCCTCTTGTGGTTTGTTAGGTGACAAAATAATATTATAGTGAATAATGATATGGATTTCAACTAGATGTTATATATTTCCTCCTTTCTGACCATATGGGACAAATAATAACTACTGAACTTTCCGTGTCTACCAATGAGTATACTTTCATTAGTGAAAGATTCTTTTAAAATCTTCATATTTAAAATAAATGAAATATATCCTAACGCCAGCAAAAACAACCTTATGATCTTTAAGAAATCAGCTGAGAAACGTGGTGATGAATGGGCTCTTAAAATAAAAGAGCGAATATGTGAGAAAACATATTTGGTAGCCCTTGATGCCAGATATCATCGGTTTTGCCACCACCACTAACACTACCACCAACATCACCACCACCACTAACAGAAAAGTCCAGGGGAAATCGTCAGCATCCCACAGTTGGTAAGGTCATGGCAAAAATGTATTTATTTCTGGAAGAATACTGAGGAGTGTCAGTTCTCTCTAGATGAACTTATGGGCCAGATAGAAGGAAAAAGATCTCAACTACGACCAATTATAAGTCGCTTGTTTGCAAAGTATGGGGAAGACATTTTGATCGTTGAGAGAGACTTCAAACACACGACTGTTTGTTTTAAAAACTTTGACTTTGACTTTTTATTATCTATCCACCGTTATTGGATAGATAATTCTGTAGTGGAAATACATTCGAAGTTGAAAGAACGGAGGATCCTGGTTGCAAGCGTTTTGTATTGTTAGAAATTGAAACATACAAGAACTCTAAATCGTGATTTTTTTTTCAATGGGTAATGTTCATTAAAGAAGAAAGTAATACAAATCATGAAATTATGAAACAACAAAAATTAATTGACGCTCCAGGGCGACTTCATTGATTCCAGTGGCGCATTTGCTTTTTCAGCTGCAGGAAAACCCGGAAAAACCTGCAGTTTTTCATATTTAGTGAATAAAGTTTGAATCGAATAAAAGAGAAAAACAATTCTACATCATAAACCTTAAACACTAAAGACACGCCTGAAGTAGCAATTGAATGATGAAACCCGTGTTCCGTTTTTGTGAAACTTTTTCTTGAAAATCTCGCACTGAAGTGTTTCTTGAATACCTAAACACTTCATTTCCTCCGAGCTGAAACCGACTTGGAAGGATCTCCCAAGTTATTGAAGTATATATTAGCCCTATAACTCATTATAATTGGAGATGATGAGTGGGACACCCCGATGGTACGACAGGGCTAAGTAGACGTCGGATAGATCAGCCAAGGGTTGCTTTGATGTGGGCCGTCGCGGCGCGTCTTCCACTCTAAGTGCGAATCCGTGTTGCCCCCAGCGCGGAACTCGTCAACTGTTTCTCTACTGCGAAATATTCAATTTGCTCATAACGCTCATTATTCCAGATACATCTCGCTTATCAGCGGCTTATCCTTCAGCGGAAGTGATATAAGTGGGGAAATAGGTTTATTACCACTTCTGTACGCTTCCTTCTCGCCGGGGATTCGCTGATGCTTCCAGTTCCTTCATCCGGATTTCATTATCGCATCTTGTTAACTTCTGATGTGCTCTCATATGTGGAAGGAAATCTTTGAGGTTTTCTGGTCGGAGATATTCTGAAATAACCTTATATTTTCTAGCTATGGAAGCGCAGAAGAGCTATTTTTGAAATTTGTTCCTAAAGTTACGTATTGGAACTCAAAATGTAGACTTTCATCTCGAAATTTCTTGGTACAATGATACGATTACATTATCTAAATATTGTACACACTATATTTTATCAATTTTATAATTATTTTTCCAACTGACTGATTTGAAATTCTTCGAAAATAACTGGGGCACTAAAGCAAATTCAAATCCAAGATAGAGTGGATGTAAACATTGACATGCCCTACGCACGTGATATTGGAAATCCCAAGAATTGGCCAGGGTGGTATTCAGAACCAACATCTTGTTAATCGCAAATGCTATATCATACGTAGGAGCACTTTTTTATAATAACGAGTGAAATGCACAAGTTTTGCAGTTTAACGGAAAAAATATGTGTAATATAAAAAGATTTTCATTGGATTTTTCACAGCGCACTCAAGCATTATATGAAAAGAGACGTAATTATTTCTTTATTGATAATTTTCATTTTATGTAAAATCAAAAGGAATATCAATCGAAATTATGCAACTGGATGAATTTTTCTCATCATCAGTAGTGTCATCCTCACCAATTTGAATTATTAGTGGCTCGATTTGTGCCTCTATTATGTTATCAAACTTCCACATCTTTGTCTCAACTCCGACATCACATGCCGAACACATTTCTCCTATTTCTCCGCTGTGACTCTTTTCAAAGACTCATCAAAATGTACTTTGAGATCTGCAAATTTGAACGTGGTGTTATGCTGAGCTACAAAATTCTTTACATCCGCCCATATTAACTCGATGGGATTGAGCTCGCAGTGGTATGGAGGCAGGCGAAGGACAATTTTGTTTTGGCCTGCTGCCATCTCATCGACTATATATTTTTGGTATTCAAGCTTGCGCTCCTTGACAATTTTTAGTAGCTGTACTCTTAGCATTGAGTCGTCAAAGCTAATATTCTTTGATCGCAGCCAATTTTGGATTTCAACCTTCTTTGAAGACGTTGTCGGAATCTTCTCTAACCGTCGCGAATGATAAGGTGCATTGTCCATTACAATCATAGCATTATCCTCCAGATGGGGTAGAACTTTGGAAAACCACTGTTCGAAAGATTCACCGTTCATTTCTTCGTGATAATCTCCAGTTTTCTTTGACTCGAAACACCACAGCCCTTCGACAAAACACCCATTCTCATTGTCGATATGACAAATAATAAGCTGTTTTCCTTTACCTGAAATTATGAAGAGGTATGTAAGTAAATAAAACAAATACGAGGGTTTCTTTTTATATATTGAGATTGAGGCAGGTCTTAATATAAATATAAGTTTACCTGGTGCATAGTCCATTTAGAAAGCCCCTACTAGATGAGGTCACAGTTTGTGAAATTGTAGAATTTGGGGCGATACCAATCTATATGAGATTCAAGAGCGTCCAATGCACCCCGAAAAAGTCACTGTTTTGTTGTGGGTTTTGGGGTGGCGACTTCATCGGTCCATATTTCTTTGAGATCGACGTTGGCTAGGCCATCACTGTCACGGCAAGCACTATAGGTCGATGATTATCAACTCCTTTTGGTCTGAATCGGATGATCTGGGCACCAATGACATGTGGTTTCAACAGATTTGAGGGCATGCTCATTTCACGTGTTCCGACACCTATTTCCCATAATTATCAAAATTCATCTGGTGATGATCACCTGTATTACAATTCGATTTCCATCTATAACGTAAGCTTCAGACACAAACTCATTTTCACCACCTTTCCAACCTTTTTGATACGTGTGTGTGACGTGAATATATATGTTTCATCCATTTAAATAATATCTAGACATTATTCTCTGTAGGTCCGCATTTTTTTCAGGAGTTCTATGTTGAGTAGTCGAATAGGCTGGAGTTCCGTCAATATTTTCCTGTTATTTTTCATCATTCTGTACCAAAATGCAAGTTTATGAATTTATTTTCGCAAAGACTCAGCTATCTCGGAAGATAGTCTTATGAATTTCCCTAAGCGTAGGGAACATGTTTCTCTTTGATATGGAAATTAATCATGCATCTGCGTAAAATTCCAAAATTAGCATCATCCACCACAATTTCCGTTTGCTTAATTCTCAATACGTTGTATTTCTCAACTCGTCCAATGAGAACCTTGTTTTTCAGTTCACTATTCGAAGGCATTTCCAGAAACGAAAAATAACTCACAGTTCACAACCCAAAATCATCACACGATAGTCACTACTCGAGTTCTTTGATGTTAATAAGCTCTTGCCTTACTCTGTCGGCTGATCCACTATGATCCAATATTCAGAGGCACAGCTAAATTTACCAAACTGTATACGTCTCTTCGACATTCAGATAGATAGTGCAGGATATTTCCATTTACATGCTGTATATATATTTTCTACTGTTTTGCTGACATAAATTCTACTGTTAAGTATGAAAATGACCTTGCAACATTGACTGTGTTAGTATGGTTCGGCTTCAATATAAAAAAGTTTATATAATTCAGCTATCAACTTAACTCAAACGTTTGAAAAAGTTGTTTGCGGCAAACCAAAAAATGTACAACCAAAGAAGAAACTTACTTCATACTAGTGTGTGTATATAGGATCTGATATAACAGTTGAAGTATTTTCTACTTATTTCCTCAAGCTCCCACTTCACAATTCTTCACAAACTAAGAAAATGAAAAATATCTATCAAATTCATTCATTTACATGACACTCTGCCACGATTTTCATTTACTGCCATCTATCCATTGGTAGTTGAGATAAACAATATTCAAAAAAGGAACTCTGTACCGGAAGTTAAAATGGAGACTTCAACCTTTGTATATAGATCAACCCTATATACAAAGCTTCAATGTTGATGATAGAAAGTAATGTTAAATAGTATTGAATTTTGTTATATTGAACACAATCAGTTCCAATTTCCATTAGTAGCCAAATAAGTTCTGAAAGTACGTGGTGAGAATGGTGAATGATACCGCCATCTATTAGTTGGTAGTTGAAATAATTAAAATATTTTTGAGTTCGTCAAAGAATACAAAGCCTATGGAAGGCTATGGAACAAATTAAAAAGCCAACTGGTTTGTTAGCGACTGCTACCCAGTTCCATTGGTAATCACATGAAATACGAGCATCGCTCTCGAGAGGTCAGGGTGAGTACTAAACATTTTTTAATACATGAGAATGCCAGTTCTTTGAAATTGTCTACATCTTTCCAGTAGTTTTCTTCAGTTTCCAGTTTTTGTTCATATATAAGTAGTGGCAAAAAATTGGGCTTTGTGTTCTGGTTTGAGGTAAGTTGTAGCCAAACTATATTAGCCTAACTTGAACAAAATTTGTTTTAGATTTATGGAATTCACTAAATTCTACCTTTCATTTCACTTATCTTGTTTGCCTGAACTGCCTGGTTATCATTGCAAATATTTTTCCTTTCTTTCCTTGAAGATTTCCCACATTTTTTGTTCAAATATGGAGAAGTAGAAAGCCAAAATGCATTTCTCAAGGAAGTCCAAATTAAGTTGAGAAAGTTGTGTTCTATCCTAATTTTATTTCATTTAAGTTTACAAAAGTTTGTCCGAACATAAAGGATCCAGATACAAAGAAAAATGTATTTGAACCCAATATTGTGAGCATATAGTTTCTTGAATTGTTCTATATCATTCATTGTTCATAAAAAACGACTACCACTCATTCATGTATTGCTGAATTTGTTCCAAAGTCTTTCCTTTAGTTTCTGGTACCAAGTAGAAAGATAATATACTGGAGACTAGATTAGAAACACCAAAAAGTAGAAATGGGGCGTACAGACCAAATTTTATAGAGAGAACCTGAAACAAGACAGTCGAAAATAGAATTGAAATCCCGAACACTACGACAAGTAAGGTCATAGCCTTTGCCTTGATACTTGTGGAAAACAACTCCCCCATCATCAGTGTTGGTACTATACAAACTCCGTAAGAATTGAAGAGTACGTATAGTAACATCCCTGTTATAGGAATCCATCCAGAATTCATTTTCATGGAAATTTCCTGTTCCATATAGAAATATACAGACAAAGCAATCAAAATTATACCAGAGGGTATCAATGAACCGATGTAGGATTTTCTCCGACCTAACTTATCATTAAACAATGAGGCAAGAGTATTCAACAACAACCAGAAACCTATAAAACATATAGACGAAATTTCTGGGCTGATGTCACTTCCCGATTCCTCAAAAATTGTTTGGGTACACGTGAGAGCGACTACAATTCCGCTCATGTTTTGTGAGAATCTCATGAAAATAGCGGCTATGAGAGCTTTTCTGTTAGTCGGAATGACGAACAAACTTGTCCATGTTCCACGTTCTGACATTTGTCTATCAACGTCCGCTTTGAGTTGGAGCAGATCTTCTTCCACATCAGATTTTCTGGTGAGAGTTTTCAGACTTCTTCGAGCATTAACTGTATCGTCTTTCATCAATAAATAGTACGGAGACTCTGGTAAAATGAAGTATGTTGTCGATAATGAAGTAGATAATATAACGCCGATCAGAGATGAGATTTTAACGCTGAGATAACTGCCAATTATGGTGATTGCAAATTCTCCCACATAGTACAAGATGGTTAGAGAGTTTCCCCAGGTCCCCCTCACTGTTGGGGAGGCTACTTCCCCTATGTACATAGGGAGTGCAGTGAAAATTATCCCATCTCCAACACCTTCCAATATTCTGGCAGCATAAATTAAGTACAAATTCGTAGATATCGCTGGGAGTGCCCATGCTAGTATCTGAGGAATGTACACTATGAAAAGCGTTTTTTTTCTTCCGATGGTATCGCTCAGAGTGGATGCAACTAGACATGTAATCATCATTGCCACTGGTGGTAATATTGTGAAGGGGAGAACTTCGCCTTCGTCGATGTCGTAGTTTTCATCCTTTATGATTTTTGGGGTGTAAGGGGATGGCCAAGACATCAGCATTCCATTGCTGACACATGATAAACAGGCTGGAACAAAAATAATTGACGTGAGAGTTGCATGACAAATAAATTAACGTTGAATACAGGGTCTTTCACGATGAGTGTTCGTTAGGAATATGTGAGGAACGATTCAAAATAAAACCTTGAAATTTTGTGGTAGTGAAATCTAAAGTAAATGGAACTTCAAACGTTCAAGCCAGTCTCTATATACCTACACAGTAGGTTTAATGGACTGACGCCTATCAGAAAACAACTACTCCCCTGGCTAATACCACGAAGGGCGTTGGATTATATCCGACAGGCGTCAGTGCAGGAATTTTCACAGAAAATGTCCTGCATATGCAATTGGCAATACAACTGAAAGAGTCGACCTTCAATTATGGAACGGGCACACTTGCAGACCGGTTTCGGGCTTATTAGCCACTCATCATTAGCCAAGTGTGCCCGTTCCATAATTGAAGGTCGACTCTTTCAGTTGTATTGCCAATTGCATATGCAGGACATTTTCTGTGAAAATTCCTGCACTGACGCCTGTCGGATATAATCCAACGCCCTTCGTGGTATTAGCCAGGGGAGTAGTTGTTTTCTGATAGGCGTCAGTCCATTAAACGTACTGTGAAGGTATATAGCGACTGGCATGAACGTTTGAAGTTCCATTTACTTTAGATTTGTTTATGGCCAGTCTTCAAGCATTGCCCACTGACTAATAAGAAAGTTTGTGGTAGTGTGTTTTACGAAATGACCTTCTCAAATAGGATATTTTCAACTTACGGTCTCTTTCCGTTATACCGGAAGTTGAGGGCAACTTCCTTATTTCAAATGAATCTTCCTGTATTTTATTACATTTTTAAATTTCTCAGCACATTTTAGGCCCGCTTCGTATAACAATGTCTATACCCAAATTTGTTAGTTTTCGAGATATTAATTTTTTTTAGAAAAATATGACAGTTACAGCACCACCCCGAAAAAATCATAACTCATAGACAGTAACAGTTGAAGATGTGAAATTATCTCACCTTATCATCATCACACCTTAAGCATCAAGTCATGACCTGGTCCATCGAATTTTCGAAAATAATTTACAGGGTGGTCGAATTTTCCATCTAAAACATAACATCGAGAAAACTGATGAAACACAATTTTTTCAAATAGAAACCATACACTATTCTATTAATTTTGGATACTAAGGAAAAAAGATATCACGTTCATGAAGAATATCCTATACCTAAAATACACCCCTGGGAAGATATATCCGATTTTGGGAAATATTTGAAATGTAAATAATTCGAAGCAATACCAAACCAAGGAAGCTTTGAAAACAAATGAAGTTACAACAAATATGTCAAAATTTGATGCGATATGATTGATGTGTATTTCGTAGTTTTCTATTTGTGTGCAAAATGTCTCGTTTGGGGTATTCTAATGAAGATTTCGTGATTTCGGATCTTTTCTTCTATCAACAGAAAAAACACTTGTAAGCAATGAGGACATCGAAGTGTTGGCCTACTTCACAGCCTATCCAGAAAAATCGTTGAAAGACGCAGAAAAGTCACTTAGGATTTCATGTTCGTCAATAAACCGGATTTTAATCAAACATTAGAGGCGTCTCTTCAAATATCACCAGGTTCAAAATCTGAAACCTCACGACTTACCTTACAACCGTCATTTTTGGGCAGCAGAAAATCCATTCATGGAGTTTTAATGTTTTTCGCGCAATAAAGGAAGACCGAATTTTATGTTTATATCTTAATTGCTATGTATCATACTGTAAAAGTGTTTGCAAATTGGATTATTTCCCCTGTTTTGTTTTATGTAGTTTTTTATGGTACTTCCTTTTTTATATTCTATCCTGTACAAAGATAAGAGAAGAATATTCTCGCAGGGAATGTATAAAATTTTATTCACATCAGAGTAATAAATAGTTTATAATTTATGGTAGCGGTTGTTCATATTAACTTCCTTCATCAACCCATAAATAACATTAATGAAAAAAAATTTAATAGCGATAGATACTCGCATATAATTATGAATGTGGTTGGTGAATCCATAAGGCATGTTTCTGAACAATATCGTTTCAAGTAATGGTATTAGATGAATGGATCCCCTGCACATACTACTGATACTGTTGCTGGGTTGTTGAATGGAATGTTCGAAAATCAGTGACATTGCTACAATGGGCTATTTAAATTTCCTCATCGCTCTCCAGACCTGACGCCACTGGATATATTCTGTGGATATATTCAAAGAAAATGTTTATGCGGATTCTGTGAGTGATGAAGAAAACATGAAACGTAGAGTTCTGAGAGCTTTCAATAATTTGATTCCTGACTTCATACAGAAAGCTACAAATAGTGCAAAATAGAATATATTCTTGTTTAGAACAAAACGGCAATGTCTTTGAACATCTGTTGAAATGAAGCACAATATTATTTGAATTTAAAGAAATTAAGTTAAATTCTAAAATAAAAGTTAAATCTAACCTTTTTTTATGTAAACATAATAAAATTACTGTATTCGATATCAATGAACGAAGATATAATTTATCTCTCTGATAGTATTATATTTCAATCCCAGGGGTGTATTTTAGGTATAGGACATTCTTGATGAATTTGATATCTTTTTTTTCGTAGTATCCAAAAATAATAGAATAGTGTATGGTTTCCATTTGAAAAAATCGTGTTTCATCATGTTTCGACCACCCGGTGAATTATTTTCGAAAATTCGATAGACCTGTTCATGACTTCATGCATAAGGTGTGATTCTGCAAAATTTCACATTTTCAACTGTTACTGTCTATGGGTTATGATTTTTTCGGGGTAGTGCTGTAACTGTCAAATTTTTCAGGAAAAAATTAATATCTCGAAAACTAACAAATTCGGGTATAGGCATTATTATACAAAGTGATCTTGAAATGTGCTGAGAAAATAAAAAATGTAATGAAATACAGGGTGTTTCATTTGAAATAAGGAAGTTGCCCTCAATTTCCGGTTTAACGGAAAGAGACCGTAATTTGAAAATATTTCAGCTAAGAAGACCATTTTGTAAAACCCACTAGCACAAAATTTCAAGTTTTCATTTTGAATCGTTCTCCATATATGCCTAACGAACGCTTGTCGTGAAAGACCCTGTATAGTATGGAGTTGACTCCATGTTGATTTCATGTCTAACTAAACTACAAATAGAAAAGAAGGTACCTTTGACCATAGAAATCAATGTATGGAAAACAAATTATTGAAATAAACCAAAATCTCTCTCACCTATTATAATAGTAAAAACCTGTGGCCAACTTTTGCCCACATTTTTATCACTCATATCTTTGCTAGCATTTTCACATATTTTCAGCTCTTTGACCGTCATGTTCAGTTGATAATTCGTTGGAATATATTACGTGATAGTGGCACACAAAGTGGTACTGCTGCTGTCAGTTTTCGTTCAAAATTCAGAAATCGTTCAGGACTGGCTTAAAATTTCAGTAACGTAAATAATACTCTAGCTATCGAAAGTTTTTTTCTGCGAGGCTAGTAATTAAGAATGATTAGAACTCAGTTACAAAAATTGTCGAGCCATAAATGAACTTGAATTGTTTAAGTTCTTAAAAATATGAATAATATGAAATCAATTGAGAAAAATAACTTGACCTTTGGATAATGTCATCGAACATTATTAATTTTCTGCTTTTATTTGCTTCAAAACAAAAATATTATTCCAAGTTGATAATGATTTCCATGCTAATAAGGTGATTGGGACCTGTCGGCTTTCAAGCGATCTCTTATAGTATGATCCTTGCTTTCGCGGACGAGGTTATCATGCGTTTCTGTAGGCTAAAAATAATTTCACTGAGGATACACTACAAAAATCTATTCCGATATATTTCTTTATTGTTGACCGGTTTCGGATATTACACCATTTTCAAAACTAACTGATTAACTGAAACCGGTCAACAATAAAGAAATATACTTAGTGGAAAATAGACAAAAGTGTGTTTTTGTAGTGTATCAGTGAACATGAATTTCCACAAATAAACAAGTCGTCAATCGAAGAAGTAAAAATTATTTATTTTTTATTTACTAGTTCAGATTGGCTCGAGAAAATTAAAAAAAATATTGAACATTTCAAAATCTTTTATTTGAAACATCCATTGAAAATAACATAACATAAATGATTATATTGAAACTTTTTCGTAGATTTCACGTCCTTCCTTTCCTTCGCCCTTTTTAGCCATGCCTGAATCGACAGTTCCGTTTCCTGTCGTGATTTGGACATGTTTGCCTTCTCAGCAGAACCTGAAAATAATTTAAATTGCCTATTCAAAATGAATGGTAGATGATCAATATGAAAATCCAATCTGTATTAAATTATTATAGATATCTAATGTAGGTGGTGTCTAAATAATATACGAGTATACTCACTTATGATACGAGCTGCATTTTCCTTCACTTCTTCGTACTGTCAACTAGTGGCTTCAACACATTTGGCTGTTTGTTCTCATGATGAAGCTGCGGACGGCGGAATAACTGTATAGGGAGCAGATTGCGAATGCCGTTTAGCACGCATATGTTTGTTTAAGTTTGACCTAGACATTATGAATTCACTAACCTTTTAGCTTTTTAGTATTCAGTAAGATAAAGTGCAAACGTTAATAAGTCAACCACAATCACTAAAACAGTCGAGTAAGAGTAACACGAATGACAATGACATTGACATTCACGCGTCACACAACAACACAGAACCAACGGAACCAACTGTTCACAACTATTAGATCATGTAGGCTACGCTACGCTATATTATTATTCCTCGCAAACATACGCTATATATGATCTAAAACTGAACTAATAGTTTTAGATCTGTTGGTTTTAATCATTGATTAATGGACAGTTCAGTGATCTGAACTGCATTACTTACCTTTTTTATCATTTCTTTCAGAAAATGTCGACACTGAATAAATCAAAATATCGAAAAAGCGAAGCAACCAAAGGTGAAGAATGTAATAATTGAAATCGACCAGACTTCCGTGCAGCCGACAGTAAAATGCAACAAGACGCGTTCTGTGGTTGGTGACTCTGATGGCGGGAAGTTTAACATTGTCATTTTAAACGATCGCATGCAAATTGAGTTAAAAATGCGTTGATAATTGGCCCACCCTAATTCCAAGTCCTTTGGCAACTGAACCAACACAGTTCAGTAGTTCATAAAATTGCATTATACAATCTGCCCCAAAAGTTATTAACTAAAGTCCAAAACTCCACAATTTGAAATCAGTCTTGCGCGTAAGCACATGTTACGCATGACTTCGTGTTTCATGTATCAATTTGGAAATTGAAAATCACGTAATGTAATTCCTAAAAGTCCATTCTCGAGATATCAATGTTTGAAATTGTTCTTTGATATGACCTATATGACCTTGATACCTATATGTTGGATAACTTCACACACAGTTTTGGCATTACCTTCATATGTTCTACTGCTTATTGATGGTTTAATAATGTTATAACAACGTCATGCTGAATGAGACGTTTTTTGTATAATAAATAATATATATATGTATATATATATATATATATATATATATATATATATATATATATATATATATATATATATATATATATATATATATAATAAATATATATATATATATATATATATATATATATATATATATATATATATATATATATATATATATTTCAATATTAAATTCTACAAAAAAGATTTGAAGCTTTATATCTTCTATAAATTATCTGCGAGCGCTTTCGACAGTTGGTAGTACTGTCATCTTCTAGGCACCCTTCAAAGTCAGTTTGAAGGGTGCCATTGGAAGATTCGTCGAAAATTATTTCCCACCATGAAAAGTAGAAATCAATTTCGTTTGGTCGATCCGACCAACCGATAGACTAGGTAAAGTACCTAGAATGGACATTCTAGGGACATATATTTCTGTACGTTGTCACACGGCAAAACAGCCTATTTACGACGACAAAAGTCAAAAAAACAAAGTTTTATTTTGAATAAAATTTTAATACCAAACCGGTCTCAAATATCCCTTATATCCAATACAAAATTAGGTTTTTTTCTAGAAATGCCCTAATCCATGGGGCAGGTAGCCAAACTTTGAGTTTTTTCATCACCCTTATACTCGGCTCATCAGTTCTGTCCCAACCGTAGTGTCGATTTGTTGTGTTTTTGTGAAGTTATAGTGCAATATGGATATTTTACCTTGTGGTAAGTACATTGTAATTTCAATATAATTATGTAGTTATAGAAATATCCTAGTGAAATATTCGAACATATCCGTTGAATGCACATTTTTTTTTGTTGTTTGCCTTAGTTTGACTAGATTTTCAAAAAAAGTTCCACATTGTTCCGGTTAGAAAAAGTGAACAACCATAACCCACGTGTCTGAATTTTAGTTCGCAATAGTTTTTAGCACCCTTTTTTGCCACATTTTCACATAATTGTCATTTTTCACAGGTAGTCCGACAGTCGATGGCGCTGTGGCGTTGCCGAAAATAACCAGAAAAGAACTGTTCTTGATACTGAGGAGCGAAAGTTTGTTCAAGTCATCGATACCTAAGTGCAATAAACGATTGTTTGATTATATTGTCGACAAATACAACATTGAGGATTGTCTATCAACAACAGAAAAAGCATTGAGAATTAAAATAAAAGTTAGAGACACTGAGAGCCCGCTCATCTGTTGCGAATATCTCAGAACGAACCCAGCTACTAGAGCTCTTCTGTTGCTCGGGATCATGAACAAATGTTTCCAAGTCCCTTGTTCTGACATCTGTCTTTCGACATCAGCTCTGAGCTGCATGAAATCGTCCTCGACGTTCAGCTTCCTGGTGAGCGTCAGCAGAATTTTGCGAGCACTTGTTTCATCTCCTTTCATGAGTTTGTAGTAAAGTGATTCTGGCAGCAGAAAACAAGTAGACAATAGTAGAATTGGTACTATAATACAGATCAGTGAGACACTTTGTATGCTGAAGTAGCTACCGATGACGGTGATGAAAAATTCTCCTGTGTAGTAAGTGAGAGGTAAAGCATTTCCCCAGGTACCCCTGACTTTTGGAGGGGCAACTTCTCCTATTTACATGGGGACACTACTGAATATATATTATCCCATCTCCCACACCTGATAGAATTCTCGCAGCGTATATGGCATACACGTTTCTGGACACCGCTGGTAGTGTCCAAGAAAATGCTTGAGTTATGATGACCAGAAGCAATGTTCGTTTTCTTCTAATACAGTCGTTTAGGGATGATGAAGCCAAACAAGTGACAATCATTGCTACAGGTGGTAAAGTGGTGAAAAACGAGGCCATCGTTTCATCAATATCGTAGTTTTCTGTGTCTTCTACAATCTTCGGAGTGAAGGGAGATGGCAAGAGAACAGCATTCTGTTATTAAGAGATGACAAACATGCTGGAAATAAAAAATGTGACATTACTCTGATGAGAAGCATATAATAATAATTATTATTATTATAACCTT
Source organism: Leptinotarsa decemlineata (assembly GCF_025532065.1). Classification (NCBI taxonomy): domain Eukaryota; kingdom Metazoa; phylum Arthropoda; class Insecta; order Coleoptera; family Chrysomelidae; genus Leptinotarsa; species Leptinotarsa decemlineata. The sequence goes on from NW_027412747.1 coordinate 20,007,813, forward strand.
TAAGTTTGGAGTGTCCACATGACAGAATGGTACTGGATGTATCAGTCATCAGGTCGCCTGTCATGAGGAGTTCGGATCCCCTTCTCTGCATGGTCCGTGACCATGATAGAGCAGGAATTGAATAATTTCTCTTTAGGGCAGCTGCCCGAGCAGCCGGTGAACTCGTTTAGTTTTCGACACTGAACGAGGTGACCACAACTCTGTCACCGAGTTGGAACCCGTTCAGCAAAAAGCTTATATAAAAGCCGCAGAGATCACCTCACTTCTGCGGAAACACAAGGATAAGCCAATGCAAGGGGTCTTCTTCAATAACATTGAAGACCTTGGCTTCTCAAAGCGCCTGACTTTCGCTTGCCTTTGGTCGAGTGGGCTGAAGTCGGAAACCAAGGGGTTCATCATGGCTTGCCAGGATGGTGTTTTCAACACCTTAGTCTACCGCAGTCGCGTGATGGGTATAGAGGTTCCTGGCACAAGGTGCAGGACCCTAATACACTTGCTATCAGCATGTCCAGCATATGCGGTCTTGGCCTACATTCATCAACATAACGTGACCCTGAGAGTGCTATATTATTATTTACGACACTCTTACGGTATTGACGAGACACTGGTGTTGCCCTACGCTCCAGAGGACATTGAACCATTGTGGGAAACGAGAAGTTCCGAATTTATTGGAACTATTCGTTCCCCCACCCCCAGGCTCATACAAGCTAATAAGCCTGATGTAGTCCTTCTCGACCATCAGAGCAAAACGATATTTGTCGTGTAGTTTTCAGCTCCTGACGAGATGAATATCGTCCGAAAAGAAGAGAAATTTTCGAATCAATCGCGTTACTACGTTTTATATTGATATTTTAGATTTATTCATGAATTTTAGTATTATTCGAGAGCTTTCACCTTTCCCCTCTCTCTGCTTCACCGATTTATAAAAACTCCCTCTAAAGACTCCTTCTGTTTTTCCGCTTGGTCAGAGGTTTCCATATGTTTTGTGTCTCTACGCTAGCTTGGCGGTATGCGTCGTTGGACAACATATATGCAGCTTCTTTGAATTTCATGTTGAACTACTGTTTATCCTTGTGGAAGATCTCAGTTCGGAACCACTTGTTATGTTTATGGGTCTAAACATGCTCTGCTATTCTCGATATGCTGGTTTCTCTTCTCTGTGTCTTTATATTGTGCCCGGCAGTGCGAATTTTCAAAGGACTCTCAGTTTCACCGATACAGGATTCGCGGCACTCACAGGGAATCCAGTAAATGCAATTATTGGAATCGCAGTCCGCGTTTGGTGCCCTAGTTTTCGTGAGGCTGCTACGGTTGGTGTTTCCGGATCTGGAGCAGGTTCTGATATTGTACTAGGACCCACGTTTTTATCCTTTCCGACAATTCTCTGACATGAGGAAGGGCAGGCACTGGTTGTACTAACATTCGAAACATCGTGGAGTAACTTGTTTGATGCCCTTGACAGAAGAAAAGTGGATCTGCAAGCTAAAGCAGATGACCTGGTCATCCTGTCAAGGTCCACGTTGTGGAGTGTAGCTTGTAAGAACCTCCAAAGTACGATGGATGTTGTTTACAGTTGGCGTCTGAGGGAGCAGATGTCTGTCAACACCAGCAAAACTGTGATAATCTCCTTCACCAAGACGAGAAAGTTTGATGATTCAGCGCCACTTTCTCTCAATGGTGAGGTCATTCCATTTAGAACGGAGGTGGAATATCTTGGCATTGTTTTTGATGAAGAACTCACCTGGAACACTTACTAACTTGGAAAAAGTTTTACACAAAGCTAGACTGTATTTATGGACATGTCGAAGAATTCGTGGTAAAATATGGGATTCAGTTCCCAAACAAATCTATTAGATTTATGTGATGATCATCAGACCAATGATCACCCATGGTGCAATTGCCTGGTGGCCGAAGGCTTTACAGAAAACGGCTCAGGCGAAGTTCTCTGGCTTACAGAAACAAACTTGTCTGGTCATCAGTAATGCCATCAGTACCTACCACACCGTCAGCGGCCATAGAGATCTTTTTATATCTACCTCCTATCCACATTTTTCTGGAAAGAGAGACTAGATGGGCTGCATATAGACTTGTGCACATTGCCATATGCACAAAATCAATTCAATGCAGAGTGCAACAGACTGTTTGTTGAAACTGGAAGTCACAGCATTCAGTAAATGACCTCTGACTTTATGCCTCCAAATGTCAAGTTCGAACTGCCTTATACAGTTCCCGAACAAAGAGGACTGGATCCTCCGAGAGAAAGAAATGTTAATAGCAAATAGTTGTTGGTTCACAGATGGATCAAAAACACCTTCAGGTTCTAGTGCAAGTATTTTCAGTAGCAGACCCAGGACAAAGATATCAACCTGTCTAGGGACCTGTGCGACTGTATATCAAGCGGAAATTTACACTATTGAATTGTGTTGTTGTTGTTGTTGTTGTTGGATTATAGTAGGGATGAACTACGATGTCCAACAGGTCTTCTCACAGTATGTGTCGCCTCTATTTAGAAAATGATGGAACAGCAGAGCACATACGTCTGCCTGCACCGCTGGTGACCGAATCAGGTTTGTTCAGTATGGTAGGACCGTATTCTTACTATTAACCATACAAACTACTAATTTGCCTTCGTTAAGAAGCTGGGTTTATTTGGTCGAGTGTGAATAGGTGTGAGCCACAATAAACCCTTGCGGGTTGCGGTGGAGAGTCGAATAGAACCACTCACTTTGGACCTAACCTAACCTAACTTGTTTGGAAATCTCTTAAAATTTTTATTTTCATTTTTATATTTTATCTTGATTTTCTTATTCGTTTTAATGTATTTTCATTTCAGGTTTCATTACCTAATAAAATCAATATTTTAGTTATTCATTCTGGTCTCATTTGTTTTTTCATACATTTCGAATCATATTAATATACCAAATTAGACATAGGAAGTCCGAACTAGTGAAATTAAATATGAAACATTATCAACCCCTCTCAAACACATATCAAAGAAAATGACAAGAACTTGTTCAGGTGATCACGGACAACATTTTAAGCATGTCTCGTGATTTATAAATTTGTTTTGTGTCCATGATATATTTTTTGTTTCATTGAAAGTGTTCAGCTTTCATTTCCAATATCAGGAACAAAGTTCCATGTTGATATCGTTTTATAATATCGCTTTTCAACATCATTATGGACCAAGCATAGTAAGATTCCTCTCCAATAATCTGATGATGAAGTTCGATGAAATTGAATTTTCTCAGAATACATTCTCAATATTTTGACACAATTTTTAGTGAATTTTCAATAAATCTTCATCCTATTACGTTTTTTTTTCATTATCATTACACTTCAATATGAAATACTCAATTAATTCATAAAATTACGACTTTATGTCACGAATACGTAAAATTTATTGATGTCATCAATGACAGTACATCATTGATGTCATGATGATTTGATTTGATCCCAGCCGTAGAAATCTTGTTTGAACTGAAAGGGGTTTATTGTTAGAAGAAAATAATATGAGGCAAAAGAAGGTTTTGGCTTTTTATTTCTCTATCTTCATACAAAAAAATGTGGGAATCTTTTACGTTCTTCTGTATGAAGATGGAGAAGTAGAAAGACAAAACCTTCCTTCCCCAAAAGTTGATCCGTCCTGAAAATATACAAATTTCAATTCACATAAATATTTACTACAAATCTCGCCCACCTATGAGAATAGCCAAAACTTGTGGCCAACTTTTTCCTGCATTCTTCAAATCTGCTTCTAGCCGGTAGTCCCCAAAAGTCCTCATTATATTCACTCTCATATTGAAGTAATCTAAATCACGTTGACACGATGTAACACAAGCCCAAACTACAACTATCGCTCATGTTGTTTTCGAAACTGCAACTAATTATTTTAAATATTCATTTCACGATAACTGAATGCACGAACGAAAAGTCTGGCGATATTCTCAATTATTTATATTACTCACTTTTGGCAGGAAAAATCGGTAGTGTAATCGTTTTGCACGAAATAATTATCAGTGACGTAGAAAAGAATCCTGAAAAAAGGTTGCTTGGATGAGAGGATCAATTTTTTCTTTAAAAAACGATTGTTTTCGATTGCCGAAGTTTCGAATTTAATCAAATTTTTCTTCAGGGCTCAAAAAGTAGTTTATTATTGTTGATTCAATTCAATTCAATTTATTTGGAATATGTTTATATACAATTTACTAATATTATGGTTAAGACCACTAGGAGTTTGAGGAAAGCAGCCTAAGCGCAGGTGGTTTGTAATGTGCTTCCGTGTGTCTCCCCGTGGAAGTACTTTAAAAATATATCATGCACAGAAGTAATGAAATATTAAATAACTGTTGCTGTTGTATAAGTGAATAGATAGAGGAAGCTGGTATATTTTATGAAAATAAGTACCTATAATTATGTATACATCTAGGTTTACATAATATTAGAAATAGGTACACATACACTGAAAGACACATTAAAAGATTAGAAAATGTACTGAGTGATATTTCTGGGTTAATGGGTATGTTTGAATAAACTGTTTATACGGGTATTATTAACAATTATGAATTCTTTTGTATTTTTTTATACTTAAAAAATGTGGTATTGATCTTCATTTCAAGAGGAACCATATTATACAGTTTTGGAGCGAAATAGTAGACTGAACGTTGGATATGACTTTTTTTGTAAAGGGGTATATCAATGGAAAAAATATGTACATTTCTGGTGTACTTTGTATTTGCCTTAGAATAATTGATATTGTTCGAGTATATCCATATAAGACAGTGGTGTGCATACAAACTTCTTATATCAAGCAGATTAGTTTCAGAATAGAGTTTTTCTGTATCAAATTGTTTTTTTTCAACATTATTTTTAAAACTGTATTCTGGAGCACCTGTACAATATTTAGCACATTCTCAAACATTCCACCCCACACGTATAACTGACTCAACAAGAGATTTGTGAAAAATAATTAAACTTTTTTGTGAGTATATTCCTGAGTTCAAACATTTTATAGCTGAAATGTCTAAGTCTTTTTATTATATATTGCAAATGTTCATCCCATCTCAGATGTTGGTCCATTACAACTCCTAAATACTTTTAGTTGAGTTACTTTTTCAATATATGGACATTCACAAATGATTTCAGAACACTTTGGCATATGTAAATAAATTTTTTGTTGGACAAGTTGGTGGTTGCTCAGAAGAGTGAAAGTAATAAATTTCGATTTTTCAACATTAAGGTTGAGAAGATTGTTACTTAACCAAATTTGTATTTTACCCAAACACTCTTCTGCTACTTTATATACCTGTTGCCATGTATCACCTGTACAGATAATTGCAGTATCGTCAGCATATGATATGAGGTGCCCTTTGAAATCATTTATGCGACTTAAACTATTAATATATGCTAAAAATAGTATTGGGCCTAAAACGGTACCTTGAGGCACGCCACTAGAGATTTTAGCCAGTTCACTAATAGTGTTCACTATTTTGACCCGTTGGGTTCAACAAGAAAGATAATCTGTAAAAACATTATTTGCTGGTCCTCGTATTCCATATAAATTCAGTTTATTTAAGCGTGCTTCATGAGAAATTGTATCAAAGGCCTTGGCCACATCAAGAAAAATTGCAATACACTTTTTTGAATTGTCTAAGACATCCGATGCTTGCCTAAATAAATCAGCTACAGCTAGTTCAGTATTACTTCCATTAATGAATCCATATTTCCTTTCTGTTAACACCTCATTTTTTTGAAAAAATTCCAGTAGGCGAATTTTGATGGCATGTTCCAAAATCTTCGCAAAATTATCTATTACAAAAATTGGTCGATAGTTGCTGGGATTGGATTTATCACCAGATTTAAAAACGGGAGTGGCTATGGAATATTTCCATTGCAGTGGTATTTTGCCAGTTTTGAATATTAAATTGATTATATAGACAAGGCGTTGACCAAATACAGGTGTAGAGAAAATCTACTTAATGTCATAAGGACTACTAGAAGAAAGGAGTAGTTGTTTCGACCCGCCAGATGGCATGTCTAGGGATTCACGTTTCGTAGTGTCGAATAAACAACGAACGCACCAAGTGGTGAGGGATGGTGAGAACAGCACACATTAACCGATCTGCTCTCGGAACATGAAAGAAAATATCCTTCAGCTGATTGAAAGTTAGAGGTCGACATCCGATTGTTTATTTTCTGATGACAGATGAAAATACTAAAGTTCACCACCAGCGCAAATAGACGATCCAAGGCTTGAAAATATATAAATACAACGGTGAAAATATATAACTAAAGTGATTATACTCTTCAGTAACAGATGAGTAAATGTAGTAATATATAATACAATTTTATAATAGAAATACATATACACATCATGTAAAATTGTCTCTTTCGATTTACAGGAATCCTACTAGTAGTGCAAGATGTAGAAGACAGTGTGCTCTACATGATAGAGTACAATTATATGACATTTTAAAGGTAGGTAAGAAACATAATTTATATTCTACAACACCACTAATTCCTTTTTTCCTTTTCAAAGATTGGTGGAGCATTATTATGGTCCACATATGAAAAACATGAACATGAACACTAGGTTATCTATATGATGTGAATCCATCATTTGAATAAAAAATATTAGTATAACTCGCTTTAGTTCATAATTAGGTACTATAAGTTGAATATGGTTCTAGTTGACCAAGTGAAACATAAGCTACACCTTGAAAGAAATAGCATTTGATAAGGATGGAATAATGCATGGCAAAAGAAAATGCTATAGCATATTCCTAATTTTATTCATAGTTATTAACTTTTGTTTAAAAAAAAATAATGGTTTATTGTATGATTTTTACTATAAAGGGTTTTACAAAAACCGCGACATCATAACGGGTAATTTTTTGAGAGGTATAGGATTTGATTTTCAAAACAACACAAAAAAATTTGAAAAAATTGATGGAATCTTCATTTGAATCGATTGAAAGATCAATATAATTTGATGTTTGAAGATGATTTCATGCAAATGTTGTCCGTGGCTCTGCTTCAGATGGCCCATGCGCAAGGTCCAATTTTGGCACTCTCTCTCTAACATATCGCTTCAATATTAGCTTCCAGAACGTCAGTCTCATGTAGACATGAGCATTAACATGACCCCACAGGTAAACTGTTCACCGAAGGCGGCTCTTAATTGGAACATTGTTTCGTGTGCCGTGTGGCATGTGGCACCGTCTTGTTGAAACCACGTGTCAGGCATGTCCAATTCTTCCATTTTGGGCAACAAAAAGTTGTCAATCATCTAGTCTTCACTCGAGATGCGGCAATTTTGCTTATTAATGTATCCAGTCAACCAGAAATGAGCTTCGTCGCTTAACACAATTTTTCGATAAAAATGCGGATCTTCCTCCAACTTTGCCAGCGCCCATTTAAATTTTAAACGTTGTGGGAGGTCGTGTGGCTTCAATTCTTGCACCAGCTGTATCTTATAAGGTTTTACACCCAAAATTTTCCACGTAGTGGAGTAACAGAGGCTCAATTGCTGCGAACTGCGGCGAATCGACATTTCACGGTCATCACGAACACTGTCAGCTACAGCCGCAATATTTTCTTCGGTCCTCACTCACTGCCCATAAATTGAAAGAAGTGCACGATGCATGTTCATTCATAAGTCCATTTATGGTTAAATTATACACCAAACTGAACAAGTTTGACAATGATACGATTCACGCGTGATCTGTCAAAAACAGTGTTGCCAAAAAGATACCAGCAAACAAATCACTCATTACAATAAACTGTATCAAGTTTCGATATGGATTTCCATCAAGTATCGGCCAGTTCTATTCAACCTTTGTTTTAATTCGAAAATTTTCTCCATGTTCCCAATTTATGTCTGTTTCAGATCATAAGGATTCGTAAACTTCAACAAGTGTTGGAAAAACCGAAATTCAAGACGACGGAATAGAAAAGGTCTGGGATTCACAGAATGAGATATGATGATTGCGAAATAAAGTATGTTGGTCAAATAAAGCGGGCTATAATATCTCGATTCAAAGAACATATTCAGTTCCATAGACCAAGAAGTCCAGTGTCCTTGAAGGCCGGCCAAAGGGTGAGTGAGGAATGCTTGAAATTGTCGACACCGGTATATGACAACAAGTTTGAAATGCTTTCGAATGTTCAGAAATATATGAACGGCGGAAAAGGTTGAATTCCCAACTACCCTTTGTTGATACTCCCACGTAATTACAGATAGAAAAAAGTTAAGTGACATAAGACTTTATCTTTAATGTTTTTTTTGTTGAAGAAACATATTGAGACTGAAATTACCTCTTGATTCGGATATTCTTCAGTGAAATTAATGTCATCCGTTACTCAGTTACTGTGTGTTGTTCCATTTGATTTTGCAATTGCTTCAATGAACAATAAAATCATCGTTATCAACATAGTTCAGTAAATAACAGCATTGAAAAAATATTTGAATTTGTTGTTTAATTTGTTTCGAAAAAATTACAGTGATCACGTTTGCCTCCATCGTCGTTACCTCATCTTCTGTACGAATGTATACACCCTGGATTACTGAGATAATAAGAGAAGATGAAATCAAAACATTACAAAAATATCAATTTTTCTTAATTTTTTCACTAGTTTTTCTTGGGCAGCACAGATTTTTCAGTAACAAATAAGAAGCTAGCATCAAACTGGCAACAACAGCTCCCACTAGAAGAACAATATCCACGAGGAAATATTGGTACCAAGTCAAATCAAGGGCAGCTACCCTTAAATGTGGTGCTCCTTTGTGTCGGACAACAAATTCGATCCAATATGTCGCAAGATCCATGGGCTTCACTTTTCGATCGTGCATGATCGCTGATCTTCTTTTAGCATTATCCCTATACCTGTGAAGAAATCATGATAATCAGTTATATAGTAGCTCAAATAAAGGTTTCAACAAGTGCACATTCAGTTTTCGAAAAGAGGTTTGACATAACGCAAAAATGATTACAAATCAGTTTCTTTGACTACATATCTCTTCAAAATATTCCAGAAAAAACTATGAACAAGACCACTTTCCTCTGTTGGAAAGTATAAGATTGTATCCACATTTAGTCACTGCAGTCACTAAAAGACATAGCTGAAGAAGATATTTGATTATGGAGCACTCCAGGGTACAGTGTTAGGTCCCATACTGTTCGGTGTACAATAATAATAATAACAAGTCTTCATCCATCATGATAACAAACAAACAATAAAAAGATATAATGAAACAAGGTATGATGAATGTACGAGAGTGTGAGGTATCAACACGAAATGAAAAAATAGTAAGTCCTACAATCGTGGTATGGAAAAACAAAAAATCTGGGAAATCGAAACCTTTATGATAATCTGAGGAAAGTACTGTTATGTTAAATTAATTCTTTGTTGAGGTTGGAGCTTTGAGTCTTTTTCAAAGTTTTCAAGACGTAACTTATGAGGTAACCGATGAGGTGTTAGACAATTTAGCTGCCATATATAAAAAACTACGTATATAAATAGCCGACCAACGATTCAATGAGAACAGGAGGTGTCGATCGCGACTAATTTTATTGACAGATACTGAAATGAGCCGATCACGCAAAAAAGGTGGAGTTCTGGTTGGTAAAATTTTATGAGTGAAGGTAAGAAGGTGCAGTTCTCTAAGAGCATTCAGTTTCAGCCAGAATTCTCAAATGATGAGCTTATGTGATCGTATTCACGGATTCCATATGGAAATCGAATACAACTATTTGTTTTTGAAGGTGGTTAACAATGTTTCGTGGTGAATTTCATCAGTTCGGTTTTCCATTGTCTAATTTAATATAAATTTATTTGAAATCCCTGAAATAATCTGTGAAAAAATGCCAATGGGATCGCCACTTTCACCGGTTATAGCCAATATATATATAGAGTGGTTTGAAACTCTGGCCATTGAGAAGAGGCCCACAAGAAGCCCCGAGTCTGGTTGAGATACATAGACGACACCTTCATAATATGGAATCATCCGAATGCAGAACTAGACACTTTCCTGAAGCACATCAACAACGTTAGTCCTTCCATCACTTTCACAATGGAGGAGGAAGTCCACAACGAATTGCCTTTCTTAGACATATTGGTGAAGAGGACCGACACTAAATGGGAAACATCTGTATATCGAAAACCCACTCACACAGGAAAGTATCTGAACCAGAAATCCAACCACCATCAATCGACTAAGGGAGGAATCAACAAGATTCTACTAGACCGTGCTTTCGGGCTCTGTAATAAAAAGGACGGTCTCGAAAAGGAACTAGGCATCATCAAAAATGACCTTCAACGAAATGGTTACTCCAGAGTGATGGTAGAACAGGCTTTAGTTAGAAGACAGCAAGAGCTCCACAAGGAAGAGAAGCTGCCAAAACCAGTACTTGTACTTCCTTGCAACAGAGGATTATCGAAAAAGATAAGAAGGATTGGGTCCAGGTAATACATCAGGACCTGTTTCGGATCTGGGAACACTATCCGTAGTAGCCTCACGAAAACCAGGCCACTAAACGCGGACTGCGATTCCAAGAATTGCATTTACCGGATACCCTGCGAGTGAAGAGAATCATAAATCGGTGAAACTAAGAGGCCTTTGAAATTTCGCATTGCTGAGCACAAGAAACACACACAGCGAGGAGAAACCAGCAAATCCGGAATAGAGGGAAGAGGAGATAGGTGAAAGCACTCGAATGACCTATAAATAGTCAGATCTCGAAGAAATAAGTCCAGTTATCACCCGAAGACGATTGTGGATACTAACAATCGAAAAGTCGTGACATAACTTGGTTTGGAATCTTTTAATTTTCATTTCTTGTTAATAATATTTTCAATTTTTTAATTTTCAGCTCGTATAATTATTTCAATTTTTTTTTTTGTTTGTTGCTTGTATGTTATTTCTTTGTAATTTCAGTTTTTTGTTCAATAAGATCGCTATTTTTCGGTTAATCTTTTTAATTTTTTACAGATTGATTTCAAATCAATTTATAATCAATTACACAATGGAAGTCCGATTTGATGAAATACAACTATTTGTATTTTCTGAAGATGCCGAGCGTCAAGTTTGTTGTGAAACTGATCCGTGATTGCAATCACAGTAAGCCAGTGTTTAGACCATAAGAGACTCGCATAGGCTGAGTTTGAAGTTTTTAGTCAATAAAAGTATGTTATAACTGCCTCAAAATATTGAAAGAAGTCTCACATACGTGATTGACTTGTTTCATGAAAATAAGTTCGGTGTCAAGCCACAAACCCAAATTTTTACTTGACTCTACAAAGGGAATTGGGTGATTATCGATGTGAATAGATAGAGATTCACGCAACGTACTCCTCCTATGTTTCTGCCTGAAAAGCATAATTTGCGATTAATTTGGATTGAGTTTCAAATTGTGTGCACAAGATATATCAAAATGTGATTGAAGATTTCTATCAATGAGTTTTTCGACCTCTTCAATTCCACGGGAATTGAAATAGGTATATAGTTGGGTATCATCAGCGTAGTGGTGAATGTTGGATGTCTGTTTTTATGAAAATCACTTATGTAGAGTGCAAAAAGAAGTGGTCCCAATACACAACTCTGTGGAACTTCAAATTTTCTGATCAGTTAAGTAGATTGTTCACCATCAGTATGACACTATGAGTTCGTTCTGATGAATAGTTGTCTAAAAGAGACACTGCGCTCCAAGAAAAACCAAAAACTGAAGTTTTCCACACAAGATAGACAAATCTACTGTGTCAAGCTGTAATCAAACAAATAACACAAGTGATTTTTTTTTACATCGCATGACTTGAAAGTATCACAAGTGATAAGGGTCTGCTATTGTTGTACTAAATTGTGGTAAATCCACTTGTACCAACCTTGCTCTTTACACAAACTACTCAACACTGAAAATGTTGAGAGGAGGCTACAGGTTGACTCTTTGATAAAGTCTTTGATAAAGTCAACCACGGCCTACTTATATCTAAAATTCAAACACTTGGTAGGGAATGTTTTGCAAGTAATCAGTAGCTTCTTAACTGGTAGAACTCTGTCTGTGAAATACGGAGATACAACATCTGGCCCATTCAGGTTCCATCAGGAGTACCGCAGGGATCCCATATGGGCCCACTGGTGTTCAACTTGTTTGTATCAGCCATAGAGTTTGTTTTCAAATATTCAGAATTTCTGTTTGATGATGATCTCAAACTTTATCGAGCAATTACTTGCCGGGAAGATGCTGAATTAGTTCAAAAAGATCCCGAAGCCTTTTCCATGTGGTGTAGAATCAATTTGTTAGAGGTAAACATTCTAAAGTATCAAATCATTACGTTCGCTAATATTAAAAGTCCAATATTCTTTAAATATACATTGAATAATATAGCTCTTAAAAGAGTAAACATTTACTCGCGATCTGGGAGTTAAATTTGAAAGCAAAATTAATCTTCAAGTATCAGAAATTGTGGCAAAAAGTCTCAAAATGCTAGGTTTTGTATTGAGAATTTCTACTTTCTCAATTAAAACAAAAAAGATTATATATTATGCTTTCTTAAGATCCATTCTTGAATATTGGTCGGTTATATGAGGCCCATATTACTATGTAAATATCGATTTGATTGAGAATGTTCAAAAGAAATTCTTAAAGAATTGTGCTTTCCACTTTGGTATTCAACGAAATGAGTATGAGTATAGGCGACTTTTAACCAAGTTGAATATAAAATCTTTGGAAGATAGGAGCATTTCTATAAACTTGAGTTTCCTCTTCAAATGAATAAATACTGAGATAAACTGCCCATAACAACTTCAAGTATAATTTTTCATATCAAAGAAAAAGATATGAGAAGTCCTGACATTTTTCATATTGATTTTTTCCATACAAATTCTGCTTTGAATAGTCTGATTCCTCGTATTCTGAAACTAAGATTTGTTTGATGTATTACTTCAGGTGTTTAAGAAAGCAATTGAAACGGCTATAGCGTTTTCGAAACTTTTCTTTACCTTGCCATATGTAAGTACCAGATTTGTTACATCTTGTTTCTTGTAAGTACCAGAATTGTTTCATCTTTCAATAATGTAGTCACTGGACATAAGGATTTATAAATATTGTTATTATTGTGTTATAAATAGTAATTTATTATGTAGACATCAGGCATGACCATTCGAAAATACTTTGTAGTTCCTCACACTTTGTTAAATATGTTTTTGTAAATTGGCTTTGCCGTTGAATAAATAAATAAATGAATGAATCCTGATTGCACATCAGAAATGAGCTGTTAATGGGCTGTTTACGTTAAATGCTGAAGAGATCAGTGTAATAATAGGATTTGCCAATGATACCGCAATATTTTACCAATCTGATAGCTGTGAAATACTGGGAATAGATGTTGAATCTGACTTTCGCTTATATTCATGAAGAAATCAATGCAGAAATGACCCACTATTCAAGATTAAATTACAATTCTGAATTAATAACATAAAATTGTTGAACAATAATCATCCTACAAAACAATAATCATCCTACAAAAAATGAATTTTTCAAAATGAAATTTCAAAATATTCATCTCTCCCAACTACCTACACCGTAGGTTCTGGTAAATGCATGTCGGAAAACAACTACTTTCCTGGGTAACACCACTTTGGATATTGAATTGCACAATAACTCACAGAGGTTAGTCTCGCAGATGTTTTTCGTTTATCCAGTAGCAGAACCATGCTGAAATTATTCAAGTAGATCACCTACAGACCGGTTTCAAGGTAATGTTCAAGTAATGTCAAGGTTTCAGTGCAGGAAAGATCCAACCCAAACAGGAAAGTGCCTGGGACTCGAATAATTTAAACACGACTCAACTGTATGTACGAAACCTTCATCTAAGAGGAATATTTTCAACTGGTAACAGCTCCATCTCGTAAAGAAAGCCCCAAGCGGGAAATAAACATCCAATGTACCAATAATGTAACAGAGAATGTATCTAAGAGAGATAGTTACGTACTAGAAAATATATATTTAGAAAGTACCTACAGTGTAGGTTCTGGTAAAAGCTTGCAGCAAAACAGCCACTTTCTTGGCTAATATCACGCTGGATATTGAATAATTACCCTACATCTACGGTGAAGGTAGTTTGGAGAAATACATTTATTTTCGAGTGGAAATTTATTCCAGCATTCAGCTTAGCATTAACTAGGTTTGTTGCAACTCATTATATTTTCGAATACTTTGTGAAAATTCACTATATGAAATGATATAAAAACCTGGACTTACTTTGAATTATGCAATAGTTCATTTAGGATATTAGATAATTTTTCCTCGTTTAACTCTTTTATTGATAAAGATAAACCATATCCCGCTGCAACAGCCTTTGCAGAATTCATCTTCTGATCTCCAAAAACAGGAATGGCGAGTATAGGTACACCATGATAGATTGTTTCTGTTTTACTCAGTAAACCGCCATGAGTGATGAACAACTTAACATTGGGATGAGCTGAGAAAAAAATCATTTCAATCAAATTTCAGACAACTCTTCAAATAGAATAAAGAATTTGCATTTAGTAGTCAACAAATAAATGGGAACCTCTAGCGCAAAGTGCATTGAATTATTTTTCCGCACACCAGAAAGAGAGCGCTTTCTCTAGGCGCACGTTTTGCTAACGAAATTAGTATAATCAGGAGATGACTCAAACTAACTCTTTAAAACAAAATTACAGTAATTTATATTAATCTGGACTATGGACTCATATTGTTATCCGTCAATAGCTTAGTTTCTCTTTGAATTAGTGTGTGGAACAGTAAACAAATGGAAATGGGTAATAACATAACTAGACTAGGCATTAAGGCTTCCAAAAGTCCGTTATCATACACCTTTCGCAACAATTGCAAATATTTCTATTCATTTTGTGAAGAGTTATCATAATTCGATTGATTAGATCACAGTACTTTTTTATGAACATACTCGTATTCGTCATATTCGTCATCAGGATCTTCAACTATAAATTTGTCAATTTCTTCCTTTGTAAATACTTTTGATTTCTTAGGTTTATAATTACTGTTTTTTTGTTTTAAAAATGCTACAAGCTTGAAAAACTTTGAAATGTCAATATTTTCTTTTATTGCAAGTGTCGATTTTAGCATGGAATAATTTGCCCACAATGTCGATACCTTTTTGCCTTCAGATTTCTCTTTGAAATACGCCAATGAAACATTTTCTGTTACCTTAGCAACTTTCCTTTCTTCACACCATGTTTTCAGTTGGTTATATGCATCATGTACAATCTCTTTGATTTTTCTGGCAATAAATCACTACTTGTACTAGCTGCCACCACTCTAACTTCAGGCGGAGTACTCATCATCTCTAAATCATCGTCATTTGAATTTTCACCCATTTTTCAATTAATTATATTGACGTTTCACTCATATAGATCTTTTAACTTCTTCAAAATGACATCTAAATTTGAATTAACACCGCATTTGGCGAACTGACAGCAATAATAATCCATTGTACAGTGTTTGGTTGTCATGGAAACGCCGACAAACGTTTTCATGGCCTGAGTAGATGTTGCGTGAGGGAGCCTTTTTTTAGAAAATTTCCTTCACTTTAAAATTTTTTTTCAAAGTTCGTAAATCTTCAATATTTTCCGAGATATTTGCAAAAAACCAAACCCCCTTTTTTACTGAAATGTTTATATCTTTTGCAATTTTTTCGAGCCCCTCTTGAGATTTTTCAAAGAGTTGCTAGAAGTCATTCCGAATCTAATGAGCCCAGGATCATAATTTCCGGTGCCCTTGCACAGAAGTTCCAAAAAAATATCTCGTGACCCAGACTTTATCGAAAAGATTCAATTACATATCTGATTGGATAAGTTTGTTCCTAGAATACAAAGTTAGTAGTCATCAAGTAGATAGTATCAGTCAATATGATTCAAATTGTCGATAGATATAAAGCGCACTAAGTAGGTACAATTTAATTGGTATTTAACATGTCAAAATGAGTCATTTCATAGTAAAACACGTGTTAGGTTTCTGTGAACCGTTTAGTGAAAATCCCTCAATAAATTTTTGCTTGAATACAAAAAAAATTTATAATTTCCCCTGATTTTTCGAGCAAACAATCATTACTCATGTAATATTATACTCGAACTCAATACATATTTTTTAATAAAATTTCGTACGTTTCATCACATGAAAATTGCCTTCAATTTTGAAACTTCAATTTTCCTCGTGTCATTGATGACAAGATACATGTAATTCATGTAAATCTACTTTTCCATCCACTAACGTGTTAACTCTTCAACTCTACCTCTTTTTCAGTCTTTCATTCATTATTCTATCAATTTCAGTTACTTGAAGGTTACATAGACTTTTATATCTGAGCATATAGGCTTTCATGATGTAATTCTATCTCTATTCTAAAAACTCACCTAGGATATCTTGCTGTGGGAACCATTTTCCAATCTTAACATTCTCAGGTTTACCTGGAAGATGATCTTCATCCCATTTCCACAATACCTTTTGTTTCAGTTTTCCTAAGGCAGACAATATAGCTTGTTTACTGTCCTGACTCATGTCCGAGGGTTTCAAATTGGAGCCCATGCTGAAGTATATCACTCCATCTTTCGCATTGTCACAGAACTCTTGGAGGTCCTTAGGTAAACTTTTCGGTGGGTTCACGTGATATCCACCAATATTCACCATATTGGGTACGTATGGCACCGGATCATCGACACTCTCATGCGAGTTCAAAAGCAGAAGAGATACATCTGTAATAGGGCCATTCTCATCAACACACTTGGGAAAATGTTTCCTTGCTAGTTCGTTTTGAGCCGGTGTGAAAAAAAATCTATGACTGAGCTCTTTCGAAAGATACATCAATACGTTCACTGAGCGTTGCCATATATTCATATTTCTGGTGTAACTCAGAAACATATCTGGTATATATGATGGAGGTGATGGATTTCCAACCAACGAATTCACCCATGAGCTGGCTCCAACACTACTGAACATCACTAAGGGCGCTTGATAGTGGCAAGCTAGCACTCTTAGCGCATCGTTATTGAATTGTTCAATTACAACCACATCAAATTTCTGATCGGAATTGACCAGTTTTTTGAAGTTTGCATTGGTGAGAGTGGCGTTTGTGATCACGTTGCCCATAAAATTCATGAAAGGTATGAAAATGAATGGATTCATGTCGAAAAGGTCGAACATATTCACGTTCTGATCGATACCTGAAAAAAAATTAAGTGTGATGACTGAAAAGTAAGTTTATACTCAACAGGAAAGTCAATATACTAATTTGAAGTTTACTCTAAATAATAAAAGTGAACCTGTACGTGCTAATATCTAAAACAGCATAAGCAATTCTGTACCCTGCAGGTAAAGGACATCTGTCGATTTCAAATCAAAATGGAAATTAATATCACTAAAGTTTTCTCCCAACATCAATCCGTTATTTTAACACCTCGACATGTGTTTCGATCACCAAGTGATCATCTTCAAGAGGAAAATTAAACTAATCATGCTTACAAAGTTATCCTTATTTATACCATAGATACCTGTTCACTGTAATATTCATTACTATTCCAAAGGTTCCACACAGTGCATCATAAATGTAAAAAGGAAATACTGAATCAACCATACAAAAACTTTTGTTTCAAAGTGGTTGACAATGTTTCGTGGTGAATTTAACTAGTTTGGACTTCCATTGTCTATGATTTGAAATCTCTGAGAGAACAACTAAAATGTAAATGAATTGCCGAAAATACCAATTATATCAAGCAGTAAATCGTGAAATGAAATCACAATAGAATAAAAATAAGCAGAAAATTAAAAATTGAACAATCAAAAATGAATTAAAAAAAATCAAATAGATTTCAAACCAAGGTACTTCACGACGTTTCGATTGTTAGTATCCACAATCATTTCCAGCTGATGATTGTCCAGTTTCTTTATTTTTTGCCTATTTTCAATTCATTGTGATTTTATTTCACACTTTATTGCTTGCTACGAAATGATTATTATTTTCAGCTATTCATTTCAATTGTATTTGTTCTTTCGGTAGCCGGTCGCTTCGACCGCCGTGTTAGTCGGTGGTTCAAGCCGCAGGCTGAACAATCGATTTGCACTTGCTAGGAATGACACGTTGAAAGGTAAGACCTCATTAGTCTTTAGCTTGCACAAGTTTCGACTTCTGAGGGTTGTCGTTCGTTAGGGTGAGACAGCTGGTTGACGGGAACACATATTTGAAACATTTTTTCTTCAAAACATATTTTCAGAGATTTCAAATCATAATAGAATCATATTAGACAATGGAAATCCGAACTAGTGGAAATATATAAATGTTGTTCTCCATCCAGTGGTACATATAAAATAAGATTTGGCAGAATCAATGATTTGCAAGGCACATCAAGTACCAATGCTCCTCATAAAGTAAACGATCTCATAATTACGGGTGTGAAGTTATCCATATCTACAAAGTAAACTGAGAAAAAAATATCGTTTTTTTTTTATTTACCGACTCTGCTAATCTACCATTTTCCAATATGATACATAGGGTCGAAATATTTGAAAAAATCGTAACATGCAAAGACGACCTTGTACACCTACAAAATTGAGATATGTTATTCCTGATGATCTATTGGATAGAAAAAACTTCACGTCATAGTTTTCCAGGCCGTCTGAGGGGGTGAAAATGAGATGGAATTTTGAAAAAATCATATATTCAAAAATTAGTTTGTACACGTACAAGATTGAGGTATGTTATTCCTAACAGCCTATTTGAAGAGAAAAACTTCACGTTATAGTTTTCCAGGTTGTCTGAGGGGGTGAAAATGGGGTGGAAACTTGAAGAAATCATATATTCTGACGGATTATATTCAGTATCGAAAATTAAATGAATGTACCATATTTCACAAAATCGACCTTTCCGAAACAAAATTATTATAATCATTAAATAGTGTAATTTTCAAAAACATGCTTTTACTAACGCTAATGTTCTCCTTTGCTTTGGTTCTATGTGTTATGAAAATCAAGAGGCTGATATGTTTCTTTGAGGCTATTTATTACTATAGTTCAATCAGATATGTATTCATATAGAGCATCTGAAAAATACTGACTTTGCAGCGAAGTATCTAGTCCTACATACAATACACTAACATTTATCAATTCACTCCATTAAACAACTAATATGGTATAAAAGTTTCCAGTCACTTCGTTTCCACTCCATTTCCGCCTTCTCAGAACTGAAAAACTCTGACTCGGTGTTTTTCATTGTTAAATCAATCAGGAGTATCTCAAGCTTTTAGGTGCGTTCAAATTCAATTTTCAAAGACTTTTTTTTTTAATTTCCACCCTCTCAGCCTAAAAAACTATAAAGTGAAGTTTTTTTGTCGGATACATCATCAGAAATAACATATCTCAATTTTGTTGGTGTACAAAGTCTATTTTTCATGTTAGTAAATTTTTTGATATTTTCACCCCATGTTCATCCCCTCAGACGGCCTGGAAACTATAACGTGAATTTTTTTTCTGTCGAATAGATCATCATGAATAACATACCTCAATCTTGTAGGTGTACACATTCAATTTTCGAAGATACGATTTTTTAAACTTTTCACCCCATTTTCACCCCCTCAGACGGCAGACGGCCTGAGAAACTATAACGTGAAATTTTTTTTGTCGGATACATCATCAGGAATAACATATCTCAATTTTGTTGGTGTACAAAGTCGATTTTTCATGTTAGGAAATTTTTTGATATTTTCACCCCATGTTCATCCCCTCAGACGGCCTGGAAAACTATAACGTGAAGTTTTTTCTGTCGAATAGATCATCATGAATAATATATTATCTCGACTTTGTAGGTGTACAAAGTCGATTTTTCATGTTACGATTTTTTTTAATATTTCCATCCTATTTTCACCCCTTCAGACAGTTTAATAAACTAGGACGGTTCTTTTCTTCACTAAATCAGTCAATAAGCGTATAATATTGAAAAATGGTAGATGTGCAGAGTCGGTGAATGAAAAAATAATAAATCGATATTTTTTTCTCAGTGTACTTTGTGAATGTGGATAACTTCACACCCGTCTCATAATTACCTCTCCTGTGAAATATAGTTAAGTGTTACATATCATCCTTGAAGTGCAGAATTATGGAGCGATTTTCAATAATGTATTGTTGTCTGGTTCACAAGATCCTTTTTTGGGAACTTCTGTTCAAGGGCACCGAAAATTATCATCCAGGACTTTTTGAAAAATTTTCAGAGGATCTCAAAAAAATTGCAAAAGTTATAAACAATTTTGTAAAAAAAGGGGGTTTGTGTTCTGCAAAACTTTTTTTTTTGAATGATGCAACTAATTTTCTTTTATTTTCAGTATTTTAATATTGAATTTTACAAAAAGGATTTGAAGCTTTATATCTTTTATTAATTATCTGCGAGCGCTTTCGACAGTTGGTAGTACTGTTGCCGGTACGGAGCTTTGAACAATAAAAATTATTTCAACTTAATTAGTTTAACATACCTTCTAGACACTTGAATAAACGAAAATCCATGGAAATTTTTTTTCCGTGATTGTTATATTAGATATACTTCAATTAATCAACTCATTTTTACATATTATTATTTTAAATTTACATAAAAACCCTGATAATTTTCAAGCTAAAATTCTCAAATGTTGTTCACTTTTTAGAGCTTTTTTGAAAGCCTTCAAAAAATATTCCTGTTGGAAAAATTAGAAAATTTTGATTTTTCACTTTGTTATTAATGAAATCAAAGACGTTAAAAAGTGAAAAATTCAACTGGAGCAATGAAAAAAATGTGTTTTTCCATCATTCAAATTCATTCGTATTCTCAATATTTTAGGTTACATAAAAATTATTTTCCATAATTTTTAGCTCAATTTGTTTAAAAAATTGTTTTAAACGAATATATCGTTTATGAGATATTTGGAATTTTTTGAGGGGATTTTTATCAGTGACGGATATTATGATTTCAACAAAATCGTTCCATAAAAAAATATATTGCCTAAACACGCATTTGTTGATTAACAATTTTTTTTGCTACCAATTATGAATATTTAAAAACGATTTTTTCTTAAATCATAACTTATATTTCTCTTTGACATTCTGTGATTTTTTTAAAATTTTTAAATTCATATTTTCCTCATTCATCCAATAAACAATTTGTTTTAAACATATTGATTTTTATGATATATTTTTTCAAATACTATCAAAAATTTTTTTTCTCTATTTTTCACAATTTTTTGAATATTTTTCTTTCTTTACGCAAAAAGTGACACATGACTGTTATGGTTTTTTTTGTAGTATTTAAAAAAGACATATCGTAAATGTTATTTGTTGAAAACTAATTGTTCATTAAATAAATAAAGGAAGTATAAATTATAAAAACTTTTATTTCAGAATATCGAAGAGAAATAGAAATTATGATTTGTTCCTAAATATTCATATTTAGTAGCAAAAAAATTCAAAACTTGTAAAAACTAGTTAATTAACTAAAGTATATCTACTGAAACAATCAGGGGAAAAAATGTTTCCCATAGAATTTCGTTTATTCAAGTGTCTAGAAGGTACATGTATTTTTTTCTTAATAATGATGTTTAATGGATTTAAGGATCTTCTTTCAAATTTCGGATATCTTCAATACTTTCCGAGATATTTGCAAAAAACAACCCCTCCCCAATTTTTTCGAGCGAACACGTCTTGAAATTTCTAAAAAATTAGCTAGAGGTCATTCCGAATGAAAGAACTGTCGACTTTCTGGAAATGAAAAAGATTCTCTCATTTCGACAACATGGATTGTCAACAATTGAATTCATAGAATGTGTCTATTATAATATTGATGCAGGCAATTTCGTTGCTGGCATTTTCTTTGATCTCTCGTATGCATTTGACATTCTAAAATTAAATTTTATTCTAAATAAACTAGAAAGAAATGAAATAAGAAAAAAAATTCTCGAAGTAATGAAGTCATACCTCAATGAAAGAAAGGCCTATATACAAATAAAAAATTAATGTTCTGAAACCTACTTCGTGGATATCGGGGTTCTGCAGGGGTCAGTGTTGGGACCACTACTCTTCCCAATATTCATCAATGATATGCCCGACCATATCACGAATGGACAAGTCATAATGTTTGCAGACAATTCTTCGGTGGTGGCCTCTGCACAGACCCTGAAGGAACCGGAAAATACTGTAAATGAATTCATAAACTCTTTGAGAAATTGGTGCAATGCTAATAATTTCATAGTGAACATTGAAAAAACTGTATATATCTAACGTAAGTGCAGAAGAAACAGTCACAGTTCTTCTCTTGCCGTAATTCAGAACTCAGAATCGACCAAATTCTTATGGCTTCACCTATATATATATATATATATATATATATATATATATATATATATATATATATATATATATACACTTACACCTCTCGAAGCGAAGCAGTAACTCGTCTTGATAATGCCATCTGAGATGATGGCGAAACGTCGACTATCGAATAGTACACAACGGATGAACACCCGGAAAAACAACACATCATCAATTTGAGAAAAGTTAAGGATATGTCGGAGCTAAGTTTTTTAACAAACTACCGAGCAGCATAGAGAACATGAGTTTCAGAAAGTACATACAAACAATTTAAAAAATGATGTTGGCAAAAGCATATTATTCGGTTAGAGAATTCCTCAATGACTCAGAGTGAATTAGTCACAACGATCATTTACATTTACTATTATATATTATATCTTTTATTTTCAACTACCTGTTTCTGAGTGTATTATCAATTTGTGTATGAGTGTAAAACATGACGTGTATATCCATCTTGTAGATGGCTGCTGTTGCAATTACGAATAAATGAATTTGAATTTGAATGAGCCCTGGATCATAATTTTCGGTGCCCTTGGACAGAAGTTCCAAAAAAAGGATTTCGTGACCCAGACTATTGCACCAAAAAAATATATAAGACTCTCAAACGCTATATTATCACAGTAACCTCGATTCTCTTATCAAATTTTTGAAGAATAAATTTCCTCCAAAGGGGCTAAAGCGAGAATAGGTGTATTTTAATAAAACCACATATTCAATAATTTTCAAAGTTTACTCACTTTCCATAGTTTCCTTCATCCCTTCCAGTTTGACACTAGTGTATTTACCATCTTTTGGTGGATTTTTGTCCTCGAAAGGACTCACTATCGTAACATCATGTCCTGCTTCAACTAATCCGCGAGCCAATGAATTCCCAAGTATAAAATGACTCCGCGCTGGCATAGAAAACACGACCAAAATGTTTAAGCTATTTCCAAGATACACTGCTTCAAGTAAAATAATGATGATATATAAGATCTTCATCTTTCATCGGCACGTGTCACAGCAGAAATGTGCCAAGGTAAGGAACTTTTGAACCGTAGTGAGTCTACCGAACGTAATATTCAGACTGGTGTCACGGTGAACAATTATGCCAGTGTTTCAGTGATTAGACTTCTGAAATTTATCGCGCAGAGTATGAATGACTCTTGTAGAACGATTCGAATAAAGTTGTTCCTAACTTGATTTTATCGATACCTTTATACAGAGTGTATCAATTACACGTAGCTGTCTCGATTGGAAGCTTTGTTTGTCTGATTCATATGGATCACATTATAAGATGTCCAAACAGGATGGCGTCAAGTGACAACGAAAGTATAAAAGATCTTGAAAGTAATGATATGGAACTGAATTTAAAGATGTTCAAGTGCTGTCAAATCAAGCAGAATAATTCAACAGTTTGTGTAAAATGTGGAAATGTATTTTATCAGTTATGTTCAGTTAGAAGCAAACTGAGGCTTGTAAAAATACTAGTTGTTGCTCGCGGCTTTGGCCGCGTAGAATTTGGTTCGTCACATTGAGTTTCGTGACATACCATTTCAAATAAATAGTAAAAATATTTTTTATTACCACAAAACTTCAGATTCCCAACTTCAAAACTGACGAAATCCAGTAGAATCTTAAAATAATAATAATAATAAATATCCTTTATTGTCCAAAGAAAAACTCTTATTGACAAAGCTTTTGTGAACATTTTGAGAAAGAAAAAACATAGTCAAGTGCATAAAATCATAATATAAGCTAGTAGATTGATAAAAAATATCAAGAGTCCTACCATAAAAATAAAAATAAAAATTTTGATTGTCACATTTTCTGAAAAACACTGGTAATATACAATATAAATGCAATATAAAAAAAATAACATATCTAAACGAATATATAATAAATATAGAATATATACATATATATACATACATATATATATATATATATATATATATATATATATATATATATATATATATATATATATATATATAAGTATATATATAAAGTTATATATAAATATATATATAAGTTACAAAAAGGATTTGAACTTCTATTTAATTATCTGCGAGCGCTTTCGACAGCTGGTCGTACTGTCATCATCTGGATCAAACTCAGTTTGAGTAGAGAGATTGAATCACTTTTTTTCTTAGTTTGTATATCGTCGTTGTTTGAATATTTTAAATAAAAAATAATATTCAAAATCTTCAATTAGAGAGTGCAGAAGTTTATGAAAATCATTGGGGGCTTATAATTAAAGATCATCCCTTGAATGATTACAAAATTTTTCTCCTGCCGAACA
Source organism: Leptinotarsa decemlineata (assembly GCF_025532065.1). Classification (NCBI taxonomy): domain Eukaryota; kingdom Metazoa; phylum Arthropoda; class Insecta; order Coleoptera; family Chrysomelidae; genus Leptinotarsa; species Leptinotarsa decemlineata. The sequence continues at coordinate 20,032,473 of NW_027412747.1, forward strand.
TCATTACTCAGAACTATTTTATCTAAATTCTCTATTCTAATATGGCAGATTAGTGCACTGGATTCAAACCCCATTTATAAAGTTGTAACTTTTTTCAGAAAAGATGACTTGAAAAATTATAATACTGCAAGATAGAGCTTCCCCCTTGATAGAACAATTAACCTATTTTCATGATCATACATAAATAAATTTAATTATTTCTTATAATTATATAATTATCAGCGGAAAGTTAGCCTTTTTAAAATTGTATGCATCTTGGAAACATGATGCAAATTTATTCTTCGAGTTCGCTTTGAAGTTCAGGTCGCATGTTATTTCCAAAGCAGGATGATGACCGCCCTCTTTTACTAATTGATCTAGGGATTTTCAACGAGACAGAAGTGATTGCAGAACACCAGGTCTTAAACGAAACTTTTTTTCATTCACTTTCAAAAACGGTGATAATTTTAGGTTATATGCTCATTGTCAACATATACGTCAATCGCACACTGAATACTGAGTCATGTGAAGCGAGGGAAGAGAAAGTTTGTCCAAAATATAACCAGCAGCGCTGTGTGTTAGAGTGAGGAGGAAGGGAGGCCAGACATACTGGCGCTGGTATGCGTTACGTTACCAAACGGTTTACCCTCCCATAAGAAGTTGAAATGCCAGGGATATAAGTGGGCGTACTTCTAGCACATTTTTCAGTAAAAAAATCGATTTCTCTATCATATCTACGTAAATAAGCTAGCCTTGTTACTAGTCGCTGTGAGCAACCGTTTTCTAAATATTTGGACTTGAAAACTTCAAGTCGATTATTTGATAATCGATGCATGTTGAAGTTATTACGAATATTTTGCATTTTTCACAAGAATGCTTTGGAAATAAATTTGACGTTTGTGAGTAGTTTTGGTAATTACATATTTTGTGACAGTTAGACGTTTTGTTGAAGTTTCCGTAAGTAGAAGTAGAAAACACTTATTTTGAAAAAATGGATTATTTAAACAATAATGCTCATTTAGCCGATATGCATTTCGTTTATGGCCTTGCGGATGGCAATGCGCGCGAAGCAAGACGTATTTACCAGGAGCGATTTCCTAATCGAGTACTGCCTTCAGCTCCAACTTTTGCTAGTCTCCACCGTCGTTTGGCAGAAACAGGTAGCTTTAAGAGGGCAGCTGATAATATTGGAAGACCACGAGCAGTCCGAACCCCAGAATTGGAAGGAGCTGTTTTGAACGCTCTCGAGGAGAATCCAGAAACAAGCACAAGAGTAGTTGCTGAAGCTGTCAATTCTACTCAGTCCACAGTTTGGAGAATTATCCACGATCCACAGTTTTATCCATACCATATTCAAAGGGTACAAGCTCTTTTGCCACGAGACTTTTCCCAACGCATTACTATGTGTCAATGGTTTTTGAGAAAATTGGCTGGAAATCCTCAATATTTAAGATATGTACTCTTCACGAACGAGGCAAACTTCTCCAGAAATGCTATCACAAACTTTCATAACAACCATGTTTGGGCTCTCGAAAATCCGCACGCAGTTAGTGAAAGGCATTATCAGTATCAATTTTCTGTAAATGTATGGGCGGCAATAATTGATAATTACTTGATAGGACCTTTCTTTCTTCCGCTTCGACTGAATGGCGCAACTTACAGACACTTTTAAGAAAATGAATTGCCGGGACCACTTCAGAATGTACCATGTGCATGTGGTTTATGCATGATGTGGCTCCGGCCCATTTTAGCGTTGTAGCCAGGGAATTCCTTAACACAGTCTATCAAAATCGATGGATCGGTAGAAGAACCTAACCAGGCGTGGGCACCAAGGTCCCCAGATCTAAACCCGATAGATTTTTATTTTTGGGGACATTTGAAGTCACTAGTTTATAAGACTCCAATAGTGAACGAGGAAGATCTAAGAAACCGAATATTAGACGCCTGTGAAATAATAAGAAACACACCAATATAATTTTTGAGCGGGTACGAGATTCAATGACTAGACGACTGACTGCCTGTATCTTTGCTGAAGGTGGACACTTCCAACAATTTATTTGAATACAATTTAGTTTCGTTTATTTTACTTTATTCTACATATTTAAAATTTCCTGAAATAAAATGTTGACATTTCTTGCAAATTTTATTAAAACAAATACTGACTATGCACCCTTGATACAAAAACCATTTCGCTTAAGGATGTCATAAAGGAACGTATCCAACAGTAATGACCTCTTCAAACGAGTAAAACGTCAAATTCATTTCCAAAGCATTCTTGTGAAAAAGCAAAATATTCGTTATAACTTCAACATGCATCGATTATCATATAATCGACTTGAAGTTTTCAAGTCCAAATATTTAGAAAACGGTTGCTTACAGCGACTACTAACACGGGTAGCTTATTTACGTAGATATGATAAAGGAATCGATTTTTTTACTGAAAAATGTGCTAGAAATACGCCCAAAAACGTTATGAATCTTTCAAAAATAAAAAGACTTGTAGGTGGCGCCCCCTACGAGTAAGAGCAATAAGAACATCAGGTTCGAATTCGACACCTCGAAAACCTCCTATTACCAAGTTTCGTTTAATTAAGTTCAGTATTTCAAAAGTTATTTGAAAAAAACGAAAATAAAAATAAAACTTCAACATCCTGTATCTTGGAAACGAAGCGTTTCCTGACATTTATTTATTTGGACAATTCATATTAGAATATTGTGAGGAATCACCTCCTGAAGTTTGTCAAAGTACTTTTACCCTGTATACCCTGAAATACTGAGATGGTGAGTGAAGATGAAATACAAAGTTTTTAAAAATATCAATTTTTCTTCATTTTTCTACTAGGTTTTTTTGAGCAGCACAATTTTTTGAGTATGAGATAAGAAGCTAGCATCAAACTGGCAACAACAGCTCCCACTAGAAGAACAATATCCACGAGGAAATATTGGTACCAAGTCAAATCAAGGGCAGCTACCCTTAAATGTGGTGCTCCTTTGTGTCGGACAACAAATTCGATCCAATATGTTGCAAGATCCATGGGCTTCACTTTTCGATCGTGCATGATTGCGGATCTTCTTTTTGCATTGTCCCTATACCTGTGAAAAATTTATATGATAAGCAATTATGAAATAGATTGAATTATTCAACAACAAGTACATATTCAGGTTTCGAATAGAGGATACATCACTAAGCAATTTCTTTGATTACGACTCTCTCCAAAATAATTTAAAAAATAATAGAATACAGTGGCACTTCACTTCTCATAAGGTATAAAGTATCCACAAATCAGTTTGCATTAGGAGACAATACGGTTGATCCAAGGAGCAATCCTAGCTAGCATTAACAAAAAAAAATAATGAATGCATATTTGATGGAATTGGCCGATACTTGATGAAAATTCATAAAGTATTGCCGTGCCGTTGACGTCTATGGTAACTGTCATGTCCTTGGCCCGGCTCTGTACATAAATATAACTGATGATTAGCAACCATAACACATCTTCAAATGACAGAATTTCATAGCGACCTCACTAGAATAGACTATCATTATGAAGAAAATCGGTTTTCAAGGCTATATCAAAACGGTACGAAGTTCAATAGTGAATTGTTGTGAGTGTCGAAAAAGATAAAGGTGATGATGAGTCTCAGTCTTATAGTTTCTAAATATTTACTGATTAGTTATTTCTCTTTAGTGATATGATTCGTTGTTCACATTATCAATTGTTTATCGATTGCAACACGACTCTGTTGAAAAGAATTTTATGTACGAGTGGTTCAGTTGCAACATAATGTGAATATTTTCGCATATTTTTTATACATTCAAGATTTATCTCGGGAAAGTTCTCATGGAGTCTGTCCACCTAGAGTTAACATTGTCGATTCCTCTTCTCACTGTTGTTTGCAAAATTGATCCTAAGAAAGTATCACTGAATGCATTAATGGATGTAGCTGTTACTACGTGGTAGGAGATCATAATGAAGAGAGAAATGAAAATTTCTATGTTTTTCACCGCTTTTATTTGTAACTAACGTTACTGCAGTTTCGTCCTATATGGACATTTTCAAACTTATAAAAACAGAAATTTCAATAGTAAGCAATAGTTCATGCTTACAAAAACATAGTTGTTTTTGTAAGCATGTTCTACTCTTTCCGAGACCTGGCATGAAACCGCTTCTATTGGCATGCCTAGCTCATAAGCAAAATGTTTTCGATGGAGTGGTTAGCCAGTGATACCATAGTAAAAATCAACCAGTAGGTCCACTTCCACTACTTTCATTGATGAATTCACAAAGTTCTCTGTGATCTGAAATGAAGTGCGGAGCCAATTTCGTTCTTTTACCATACGCGCACGCTCATATAAAAACGAAATTTAAGGATATTATAGAAGATTTTGTGGTAAGTTACTTATAATCAACTGCAAAAACTAAAAGCAATAATAACAACAGCTACTAAACTAAACACAATATCAATTTCCGACCGTTTAGTATAACTAATCCGATGCCCGGCAACTCGGGCTGATCACGTGGTAAGAGAACCTACTGGTTGTATTATTCTACTGTGGTGATACCTTCCAGGGGTAGCTGTCAACTAGTTTTTTCAATGTTTCCAATGTGAATGATTGGATTCGGGTTCTGAACTCTTGGTTCTGGATTTGTCACAACTGGCTGTGTGAGATTTCTTACTGGAAGAACTTTCTTTTATAACGGGTCTTTCATTATCTTGGAATATGTTGGACATGAGTTATGTTGGCCACGGCTTCATTAAGGAAACTTGACAATTTAGGTATAGGGTCATGTATATCATCTTGAAGCATTTTTCACCATCTTTCAATTTATCGAGTAATATACAGGGGATTTCATTTGAAAAAATGAACTTTCGACCACTTTTATGCACAATGGAAATAATAGTAATTTCAGCACGCCCTGTATGATATGGAGTCGATTTCTTGGTGTTATTTGAATATTTAAGGCTATGTTCTGGACCATATTTAGCACAATTTATTTTTTATCTCGAAAACAGATAGAGATAGGTATAGGACATTATCAACAAAAAAGTATTAAAATACTAGAGCGATTTCAAAAATATATTGATATACGAGGTGTTTCATTTAAAAAAATATAATTGCTAAGACTTCTTCATAGAAGTGGCAATGCCGCAATGCTGAAAATATTTTGGATCGATAGATCTGAAATATCGGCTACAGAGGCAGGCACATCTTCCGATAGACATCGGCTACAGAGGCACATCTTCACCGGCTGCAGGAGGTTGCATATCTCAATGAGGATCTAGAAGTGATTTCGAATTGGGGTGAAAGTAACCAGGTACAATTCAATGCCACAAAAACCATGGGCGTAGAACTACGTCCATGACAAAAACCCAGGCAACAGTTTTCTCCAAGAAGATGAATGTCTCCGAACCGGATATAATAATGTCAGGTCAAACAATTCCGCTTTCTGCTTCGATAAGTTTGTTGGTTGTTGAAATGAACACCAATATGTCTTGACACAATCATGTCGCTGTAATCGCAAATTCTGCTTCTCAAAAGCTTGAAACACTGTTCCAAACCAGAAAACTGTATACACCCCATCAACTTTTGATGCTTTATAAAGCTCAAAGTAGATCTTCTTTGGAGTATTGTTCTCTGCTCCCAAACATACCCTGGAGTTGCTGGATTCCATCTAGAAAAGAACTATTCACCTCATTGCAGACGCGAACATCACGTGTAACCTCGATAGCCTGGAACATCGAAGATAGGTTTGAGATTTGTCTCTCATCTATAGATACTTTCACGGGGGGTGTTCAAGTGACTTGGCACATTTGATTCAACCAGGAGCGGTATATACACGACGAACTGTGACTGCTCATCTTTTTGAGGTTCAACTCAGTACATCTCGAACTTCACTGTCTAAAAACTTTTTCATCTGGAGAACTGCGTTTATGTGGAATAGTCTTCCTGACAATGTTTTTCCAAATGGATTTAATATCCAGCGATTGTAATCCAATATGAATCGCTACTTTCCCACAGGCACCGCTCTGATAGCGCCTTAAGGATTTTCTTGTAGTGCTTGTGTTTGCCCTTCACAAAATGACGGGTCGAAACAGCGTTATTTGGTGATGGATTATGAAAGCTAATCTCTTCAGCTGTCTATACCTGTATAGGTGAACAGAAAATTTTCTTTCGTTTTAGATTATCTTTTGATGCACTGTTTGGAACCTTTGGTGTAATAATGAATATTACTGGAGTTTTTTCCAACACCAAATCGTTATTTTTAACACCTCGACACGTGTTTCGAGAAATGGTAGTTGTCCCTTATTTTCTAACTCATATATGAATTTTATTGATGGACATCTATTATTTGAAATGGAAACAAAGTCGTCAATATTCGATTTTTTGGTATCGAATATCGCGAAAATATCATCCACATACCTTAGCCAAATCCTAGGATTTGGCTGGATAGCTGAAAATTGTTTTATATAAACATATATTGTGAAATAATAGATAAGGCAAAATTGTAAAATTAATTTAGGTTGGTATACCTGTATGGTTGGTACGCCTGGATAGTTTACCTGTATGGCTTACCTTTATAGCATAAATAGGATTAGCTCGCACAAGTTCTTAGATTCAATCTTTCTCTTTGAAGATGATCACTTGGTGATCGAAACACGTGTCGAGGTGTTAAAAATAACGATTTGGTGTTGGAAAAAAACTCCAGTAATATGAAGATTGCCCGTTTAGAAATGACAGGCATGAGAACAAACCAGAAAAGCGTCTCTTAGACGGTTTTCACATCTGGTGAAAACTTACATTCTAAAATCATGATACATTCAACCCTGTATTCAGCTTGCCTTACTGGTTCAGAAATCAATTTTTGAAGTAAAACTTCCTTACGCGCGCTTGACTTGGGGAGTAAGCTGATGAATGCGTGACGAAAGCGTTACGAAAAGTGTGATCGGGCGAGGCGAACGGAAGTTGAGAGGGAGGCATAAGTTAGTGAAGATGAGAAGAGAGAGAGAGACTGTAGGGGCAAAAGAGAGAGGAGCAAGCACACATTTACGGTCGATGTAATTTCTGTTGGAAATTTACTTCAGCATTCAGCTTAGCATCAGCCAAGTTCGTTCTCACTCATAATATTTTCAATTTTTAATGAACATTCAAAGTATAGAATAATAAAAATACGTGAACTCACTTTGAATTATTCAAAAGTTCATTTATGCTGTTAGATAAGTTTTCCTCGCTCAACTCGTTTATTGATAAAGATAAACCATATCCTGCTGCAACCGCCTTTGCAGCATTCATCTTCTGATCCCCAAAAACAGGAATAGCGAGTATTGGTACACCATGATAGATTGTTTCTGTTGTACTCAACAAACCGCCATGAGTGATGAACAACTTCACATTGGGATGAGCTGAGAAAAAAATAATTTCAGTCAAAAACTTGAACTAGATATTCCTACGTTTAGCATCATCCAGAAATGACTAAAACTGATTGTTTACAACTAAATTACAGTAATTCATATTCATCTGGCCCAAGTTCCACTTTGATATTCAGTATTTAATCATAATTGCCGAGTTGCAACTTGAATTATCAAGTGAAATAGTAAATGAATAGGATGGACTGTTTTCGATTTCTATATTTCCAAAAGCATCGAGGCTTTCAAATGCCTGTTATTCTGTAAAGCATATTGAGCGTCATTGGACTTTTTTGGTCTTCAAAACCCGAAATATGAAAAACTGTAAATTTTTCCTTGTTTACATCATTCGATTGTCTTTTTCATTTCTAATTAACTTGATCAAATCATCATTCGTTCTCTAAGCTATGCCCAAGTCTACCTCTTTCAAAAAACGAATAGTATTATTGGTGGGTTCACGACTTATTTTAGTAGATTTTTGAGAAAAATGTCAGTGATTTCAGTGAATTGAAGGTTATATAAATCGTTTTATCCGGTCAAAAAACCTTTCATATTATTATTCTACCTTTTTTACTAAAAACTCACCTAGGATATCTTGCTGTGGGAACCATTTTCCAATCTTAACATTCTCAGGTTTACCTGGAAGATGATCTTCATCCCATTTCCACAGTACCTTTTGTTTCAGTTTTCCTAAGGCAGACAATAAAGCTTGTTTACTTTCCTGATTCATGTCCGAAGGTTTCAAATTGGAACCCATGCTGAAGTATATCACTCCATCTGTCGCATTGTCACAGAACTCTTGGAGGTCTTTAGGTAAACTTTTTGGTGGGTTCACGTGATATCCACCAATATTCACCATATTGGGAACGTATGGCACCGGATCATCGATACTTTCATGCGAGTTCAAAAGCAGAAGAGATACATTTGCAATTGGGCCATTTTCATCGACACATTTGGGAAAATGTTTCTTTGCTAGTTCGTTTTGAGCCGGTGTGAAAAAGAATCTATGACTGATCTCCTTCGTTAGATACATCAATAAGTTTACTGAGCGTTGCCATAAATTCATATTTCTAGTGTAACTCAGATATAAATCTGGTATATATGATGGAGGGGCCGGATTTCCAACCAACGAATTTACCCATGAGTTGGCTCCCATACTACTGATTATCACTAAGGGAGCTTGATAGTGGCAAGCTAGCACTCTTAGCGCATCGTTTTTGAATTGTTCAATCACAACCACATCAAATTTCTGATCAGAATTGATGAGTTTTTTGAAGTTTGCATTGGTGAGAGTGGTGTTTGTGATCACGTTGCCCATGAAATTCATGAAAGGTATAAAAGTGAATGGATTCACGTTGACAAGGTCGAACATATTGATGTTTTCATTAGTACCTGAAAAAAATTAAGTATATTTACTACAAACTGATCTAGATATGAATTCAAACTAAACCTAAAATAGTAATCTGAAAATATCAACCTATTGATACACTAAAAATACTGTTTGATTCGATAAATAATTGATCAGGCTGAAATTATTTCTGCAGTTTGTGAAAAGACACTTTTAGAATTAAAAAAATCTGGGAAAATACAAAAGCTGAAGTCTATGTGAAGGAAATTCCGAACAGCAGCTATGTTTGTTAATCATTTATGAATTATTTACTCATATCAACTGTGGAAGTTCAGTTTTTGTAGGAGTTTATATAAAGTCTGAATGAATAGGCTAATATATGAATGTGCACATTGAAATACTTTGGATATGATTGGACATTTTCACAGTTATTTACACATTCAGAATGAAATATGAAAAATCCAGTTGAGAGTTTGAATTTTTGCCGCATGTTTAATAAAGACCCCGCATAAAAACATTTTTGAACGAATAAAATAAACTTTTATTGTATTTTATCCATTTAAAAATGTCCTTATGGGACGAAACTGGAGTAAAATACAAGCGGTAAAAACATAGAAAATTTCATTCCTCATTTTTCATGTTTTCTCAAGGTTTTCAACTTCTTCAATTCAAAAACTGTGAAATGCTTCCTTCTTCCGTTTTGAAGTCAACAGGAGAGTATTTCAAACACTTCAGCGTTACGCGAAAATATAATTCATTCATTATTTTTGAACCACAGTCTATTTCTAATAATTCACATATTTAATAATTTTGAAAGTTTACTCACTTTCAATAGCTTCCTTCGCCCCTTCCAGTTTAACGCTGGTGTATCTTCCATTTTTCGGCGGATTTTTGTCCTCAAAAGGACTCACTATCGTAACTTCATGTCCTGCTTCAACTAATCCGCGCGCCAATGAATTCCCAAGAATAAAATGACTTGGACCCGGCAAAGGAAACACGACTAAAATTTTCAGACTATTTCCAAGACACAATGCTTGAAGTAAAACAGTAATGTGATATAAAATCTTCATATTTAATCAGCACATGCTACAGTAGAATATGCGAGAGGTAATAAAGATGTATAACGTCTATCAAGTATATTATCTTCCCACTGGTATCAAGGTTCACTGTGGATCACACAAATACTAGTGATTGAGTGGTTAGATTTTGATAAGTCAGCGCACAGAGTCTGACTGACTCTCTTGTAGGATTTAATTATAGTTGTTCCTAACCAGTTTCTAGCGATTATTTTTTATATAAACCGTATAAACGGCGCGTGGATTGAATAAAAGCTACGTTTGTCAAATTCATATGGAAATTCATATGGGAATATTAGGCAACAAAGAGAGAAAGACATGCAAGACATAATATCTCTGAAATAGTTGCAATCGCAATATATATATATATATATATATATATATATATATATATATATATATATATATATATATATATATATATATAGATATATATATATATATATATATATATATATATATATATATATATATATATATATATATTTCAATATTAAATTCTACAAAAAGGATTTGAAGCTTTATATCTTCTATAAATTATCTGCGAGCGCTTTCGACAGTTGGTAGTACTGTCATCTTCTAGGCACCCTTCAAAGTCAGTTTGAAGGGTGCCATTGGAAGATTCGTCGAAAATTATTTCCCACCATGAAAAGTAGAAATCAATTTCGTTTGGTCGATCCGACCAACCGATAGACCGGTTTCGGGGTGATTGCCCCATCATCAGTACCGGGCATGGTCTCCTCAGAACGGTGTGAACCGTCTGGGTAATCACGATTCAATACTATCAGCGCCATCTGCGTGTTGGCCTACGAACTTTTCAGCCCATCTTTTAAGATATAACAGTAAATCAGTTTCACTAGTTCGGACTTCCATTGTCTACTATATAAAATTATTTGAAATCCCTGAAACAACTAAAAAAGAATAATTGAAAATGAATAGATGAAAATAACAATTATATCAAGCAAAATAAACCTGAAATGGAATAATAGTGAAAATATAACAATTGAATAAATAAATGGCTACTCCAAAGCGATGGTAGAAAAAGACTTTTGCTAAAAGACAGCAGGAATTTCGCAAGGAAGAGAAGCCGTCACAACCAGTGATTGCACTTTCCTACATCAGAGGATTATCGGAGAAAGTAAGAAGAATTGGTTCCAAATACAACATCAGAACCTGTTTCAGATCCAGTAACACTATCCGTAGCAGCCTCACGAAAACCAGGCCACCAAACGACTGCGATTCCAAAAATTGCATTTACCGGATACCCTGTGAGTGCGGAAAATCCTATATTGGTGAAACTAAGAGGCCATTGAATGTTCGCATTGCCGAGCACAAGAAGCACACACAGCGAGGAGAAACCAGCAAATCAGGAATAGCAGACCATATTTGGAGCCATCAACACAACATCGAGTGGTCCCAAGCTGAGATCTTGCACAGAGAGGAACATTGGTTCAGGAGAAAATTCAAGGAAGCCGCATACATGTTGTCCAACAACGTCATCTCCCATGGAACCAGTGAAGCGGAACATGGAAAGCAGGGATAAGTGAAAGTATTTGAACGACCTATAAATAGTCATCTCTCGGAAGAATCAGTCCAGTCATCACCCGAAGACGATTGTAGATACTAACAATCGAAACGTCGTGAACTATCGTGACTTGGAATATCTCCACTTTTTATTTTTATTTTCTTTTTTCATTTCTTCATTTCTATTTATTCAATTGTACTATTTTTACTTGCATTTTATTTCACTATTATTTCATTTCAGGTTTATTTTGGTTACTATAATTGTTATTTTCAGCTAGTCATTTCCAATTCTTCTTTTTTAGTTGTTTCAGGGATTTCAAATTATTTTATATAGTAGACAATGAAAGTCCGACCTAGTGAAAAGGTATAGAATTATTGAAAAAGTTATCCACATCATTTGGGTTATTCAAATAATCTGGAATTTCATTGCATTTTTCATACAAGATTCCATTTGATTTTAGTGTTTTCTACATTTCTTTATTATTTTTAGTGTTCTCTAACTGATAACATAAATATGCTTTTTTTTCTCTGAATATCCTTATTTACATAGTTCCGCTCAAGATGTTGAAGCCTTCCAATGATTTAAGGATATGGTTTACGACTTTCTCCATGATTTTTGATATCACTGATAGCAAAACAACTGGTCTATAGTTATTTGTAAGATTTGTCTTGCCCTTTCTGGGAAAAAGCCGAACGCGAGCAATTTTCCAACAAGAAGGATAGTACCTTTCACGTGAGCAGTATACCGAGTGATGTATTTTGAATTGTTTGCATCACTCTGTACATTACTTTGATGATTCCTATTCCATTCACAATACATTTTGCTATTTCCATATGATTATTTTCCATTACCATCACCTCTAAAGTAAGTCACCTGAACACTTAATTAGGTATAACATCACCTTATCAGTACATTTGCATGTATTTTATCATTATTATTCAAATTTTTATATTTCAATAACTATTTTTTTTAATCTGCATGGAATAATGGTATGAGAATTGACTGAATAATAGTCTGACAATGTTTTGTAGAATGTTAGAGATTTACATTTTCATCATCATTAACAAATCAAAAATCTAAAATAATGAAAGTATTGATAATGAAAATGAAAAGCACGACACATGTGAGTGCAATCATAGATAATATAAGTGAAAAAAATGTTCATGTTAAACGGTTTCATTGAAAAACAACAATAATAATGATGTAGGTAATGAACTGAAAACTGAAAAATTGGTGAAAGTTTTCAACTAGCAAAAAATCGCACTTCGGATAAACCTCATCGGTTACAATATCGCCTCTGCGATTCGGAAAGTCCTAAGTGGCAGTCATCGCACCACTCTGTTCGGCAATTTACGGTATTGATCAGATAAAAAAATCGTTGGGCGTAGCGTAGCCTGAGTATATATGTAAATACTATTCTCAACGATTTTTTTATTTTTTTATATCATCACTACCGTAGATTGCTAAGGAGTGTGGTGTGATGACTGCTACCTAGGACCTTTCGAATCATTTCTTAGTTTCTAGTACATTACCTACATCATTATTACTTTTTTTTCAATAAAACCATTCAACTTGAACATTTTTTCTAATTATTTTATTTTCAAGTTTCCAGTTTTCAATTTTTAGCCACCCCAACGCCACAAAGTCCACGACATGATACAAAATCTTGACTTGGGTGGGAGATCCATGCTTGTATACCGATTTTGAATTGACAAAGTTCTTTATATGGATTATATTGGATTTGCATCGTTTTCAAAGTGTACTAAGTCTATTCCACTAGTGAAGCCCTGTCGTTTTATACCCATATTGAGATAGTTGTGAAACCATTTTGTAGCTGCTGCCATTATGGATTCACAATGATACAGAATTTATCAAATTGAATTGTCATCAAGACTGAATATGTATACCAAATATCAGATTAATCTGTCAACAGGAAGGGAGTCAAACTACAATTATTAAAAACAAACAGGGCAAGCTGAATCACCCCGTTCAAAAAACCAAAATGATATGGAAAATGAAGTGGAGGAATAATAACTTACACTGAAATAGAGTAATAAAGGAAATACATAGGGCTGTGTACACAAACAACCAAAACATTACTTGTAATGAACTGTTGGGAACACTGTAATATTACTGGAGTTCAAACCCAACATCAAACCGTTATTTTCAACACCTTGACACCTGTTTCAATCACTAAATGATCATATTCAAGAGGAAGATGATCACTCAATCTCAAACGGCATTATCAAGACTGAAATGACTTTCCAATTCAGGGATGAAACTATAATCAATAAATCAATAATTACTCAATTACTTTTGTGCTGTTGTTTTTTAATATGGGAATTGTTTCAATGAGCAATAACAATGAACGGTATTGAAATATGGGCCACACTATGACGAAAATAGTTTTTCATTCAGATTTCTTCAAGAAATGACAATGATTACAATTGCCTTCATTGTCTTCTTCTCATATTCTCTACGAACGTATACACCCTGAAATACTGAAATGGTGAGTGACGCTGAAATGCAAACTTTTCAAAAATATTAATTTGTCTTCATTTTTCTACTACTTTCCTTTGAACAGCACAATTTTTTTGAGTATGAAATAAGAAGCTAGCATCAAACTGGCAACAACAGCTCCCACTAGAAGAACAATATCCACGAGGAAATATTGGTACCAAGTTAAATCAAGGGCAGCTACACTCAAATGTGGTGCTCCTTTGTGTCGGACTACAAATTCGATCCAATATGTTGCAAGATCCATGGGCTTCACTTTTCGATCGTGCATGATTGCGGATCTTCTTTTTGCATTGTCCCTATACCTGTGAAGAAATTAAATGATAACCAATTATATAATAGCTTGATTGTTCCAACAACAAGTGCATATTCAGGTTTCGAATAGAGAGAATTCACATACATCAGTTAGCAATTACTTTGATTAGAGAGAATTCACATACATCAGTTAGCAATTACTTTGATTACACGGAGGGTAGTATGTTAGAGTTCATTTTATAATGTTGGAATTTTTATTCTGTTCACTCGCTCACACCCAATGTTTACATTGAATTTCTGAATGTCACCTGGTTATAAAACAAAGAAATGTTGTTCTGTTTGGAACCTTTGGTGTAGAAAAGAAATATTACTGTAGTTTTTTCTCAACACCAAACCGTTATTTAAAAACCTTGATCACCAAGTGATCATCTTTAAGAGGAAGATCAAACTTTTCCTTTGTAGATGATCACTTGGTAATCGAAACACGTATCGAGGTGTTGAAATAACGGTGTGGTGTTGGTAAAAATTCCAGTAATATTCAAAGGTTGTTGTTGTTGATAAAAGTTGTCAAACTTGGGAGAAAAATTAGATGATAGTTTTATTGGAATAGTACAAAACAGTACTTAGTTGTTTCGAAAGTAACTTTTCCATCATGTAATTCAATATTTATGTGAAAGTAGTTATTTTGGGGAGTTTTTCCATTAAGTTTGTGTCTAAAAGTAACTTTTATGCACAATTATCAATTTCATCAGTATTTGAATTTCGATATTTGCAGAAATTCAATAACAACTCAATTCAGCATATTCTTTATACAATCTGAATCTGTGAAATAAAATTATCAATGTCAATTTTTGGTTTTTAGTTCTTCTATATATATAACATGAAACTCATCAAAAAATCAGAAAGGTATCTTTTATGAACTAAAGAAGTAGTAGAAAAATTAAAAAAAAATATTTTTGTTGAAAATTAACTTCAGCATTCAGCTTAGCACGAGCCAGATTTGTTGTATTTTCAATTTCTTTGTGAGAATTCAATGCATGAAATAATATAACTACGTGGACTTACTTCGGATCATTCAGAAGCTCATTTATGTTATTGGATAACTTTTCCTCGCTTATCTCGTTTATTGATAAAGATAAGCCATATTCCGCCGCCACCGCCTTTGCAGCATTCATCTTCTGATCTCCATAAATAGGAATAGCGAGTATTGGTACACCATGATAGATTGTTTCTGTTGTACTCAGTAATCCGCCATGAGTGATGAACAACCTCACATTGGGATGAGCTGAGAAACAAATTATTTAAATAAAAAACTAGAACTAGAGCACATTCTCCAGACGTACGTTTCGCTAACCAAGTAAGCATTATCCCGAGAAGAGTAATTGTTTACAATTAAATTACAGTATGTTTGAACGTGGTTGACAGTCATCACCCGAAGACGATCGTGGATACTGGCAATCGAAACGTCGTGAATTAGCTTGGTTTGAAATGTTCTGCTCATTTTTATTTCATTGTAATTTAATTTCCCGGTTCGTTGCTTTAGAAAAAAATGTTATTATCAGCTATATTGAATTTTAAATTTAATTTATCCTTTCAGAGTTTTCAAATCATATTATATCATATCAGACAATGGAAGTCGGAACTAGTAGATTACGCTAATTCATATTCAACTGCCACTTCTTTAATGAGGATTACTGAATGAATATCCATGAATGGCAAGTTGCTACTTAAATTATTGAGGGAAACGGTGAATAAATAGAAATGGCTGTTTTCGATTTCTAAATTTCCAGTAGCATCAAGGATTCTAGAAGCCTATTATTCTGTAAAGCATTTTGGGTGTTGCTAGGCTCAACTTGTCTACAAAACCGAATAGGTGTATGAAGAGATGACAATTTTTCTTTGTTTCCATCATGCAATATTTCTAATGGACTGCCCAACATCTGTTGGAGTATATAGTAGTTTTTGAAGTTTCAAAACAGAACCACTTCACTAACGTACTTCATTCATATGAAAGAACCACAAACTTTCCCACACAGCACTAGATATTCATGGAATATTCCCTGTATATCATAAAACGAACGTATATATTCCAAATATTCATAGAATATTCTTGGAATATATACATGCCTTTAGAATATTCATAGAATATGCTTGAATGAATATGGCATGATTATTCCCGAAAGAATGTGCAGAGAATGTCTATAAATGGATTATTCTCCCTTGAATATTCTAAGAATATTGTCGATCGAATATACCATATGATATATTCTTAGAATATATCCCCACGGTATATTTTGGAATATTCTATACAATGGAATTTTGAATTATCTTATAATAACGTATCCAAAAATTCAATATTATCAAAAACAAAAATATTTGAAGATCTTAATCGAATGCATAACCTAATGTATATAACCCTGATAGTGTTTTGAACTCAATGCAAAGATTCTGGATGAATTGCTCCAACAGCAACTGTTGGAAACGACAAAAAAATTTGAATGGGCCAATAAATGAACCAGTTGCATCAATAAATTGGTTAATTCTCATCCTATTTGTCTTTTTGTATTTGAAATTATTTAATTACAAAGCGAAAACTCCTGTAAACAGAGAAATGGGGAAGTGAATAATTGGAGTAAACGTTTCTCATTGGTCAATTGAAATGTAGCGCGCGACAGTCGAATAAGCTCTGTGAAAGCGGCTGTCCCTTAATGCATGGTACATTTGCGTTTGCGTTAAATTCGACATTTGATTCAACATGGCGGTTGACGTGGCACACCATGGTGTGTTGGTGTTATTATCAAAGTATAATTCTGTCACGTTCAGTGTACCATTTATAATTTGGGGTTGTCCAATTTGCAGTACAGCGAATAGTTTGATTTTGGATCTTCAAACAGGAGAGTTGCATCTATTCAGTCTTCAAGAAAAGTAAGTAAAATGCAAAAGTATCGATAGTAAAGTCATGGATTAACCTACTATACCTCATTTTAGGGTCGAGGAGAGTTGGTGTGTGGGATTTGTTGGTTTGACTAAGTACATGTTTGAACTAGAGTGATTTCAGTTGTGTATCTTCAATAGAGAAAAGTAAGTGAATAACACATTCTTTTGTATCATTTGTTTTCATAATTTTTATCACTCGTTTTCATAGTATAGTATCAATTTGCCCAAAAGGAAACAGAGTGGTACCTGGTACAGGCAGGTGCGCCAAGGAACTGAAAACGTAATGATTACTTTTCAACAAGACAATGCAAGTTGCTCTCCAAGTCATAAAATGTTGTAAATGTTCATGAGTAATCTATGCGAAAAATATCTATTTGATTTTTATTCCAGTTTTATTGTGCCACTTTCAAATAGTGATAATGAACGTTAATGTACATTTTGTTCCAGGTATTACTATTGAAACACTGGCTGATGCATTGTTGGACAAATATAAGGAAAACTATTCTGGTGAGCAAAGTTTGAATAACTTTAAGTAAGTGAAATTCATTGAAGAACCCATCATACCACTCATTTTAAATACTTCATTTGTGGGTTTATTTTTCTAAGTGAGAAACCTAACCTAACCTATTTCTTGATGTAATACACTTTTTCTTTTTCAATGAAATGATATATTTATTATTTTTTAATTAGTGCTGATGAATTCACAGAGTTATTTTAGTATATTTTTTAGTATACATTTGTTTGAGAGTAGGAATATCCTAATTTGAATACATTTCTAATATTTGTAATATGACAGTATTCAGGAATATTTTATTCAGTGAATAAATATTTTGAATTAGATTTTTTATTTTTAATATTGGTTGAAACGTCAAATATTTCAGTGTATATTGTTTTTAAAATATATTTGTTTATGAATATTATGTGTTTTATTATTTGTGTGAATCTTGTATCAAAATGCAATATATACATGCCTAATAGCGGTTACTCGTCACATTCTTGGAATATTCCAAATATTCCTAGAATATTCATAAAATATATTTAAAGAATATTCTATGGTGTTTCTCTATTGCATATTCCTACAATAAACTAAGAATATCCTAAATATTTTATGAATATTCCTCGGGTTCTATTCCTGGAATATTCTTAATAGAATATACCTTAGATATTCTAAGAATATTATAAGATATTCCAAGAATATTCCCAAGGAATATTCTTAAAATATATCAAAGGTTCGCCAGGAGCACTTCCAGGGAATATTCTCCAGAAGATATATATATCCATGGCATATTCATAGCATAATACAATATCCATAAATGTATATTCAATAAATATACCTCGAATATCTATTGCTATGTGGGTTCAGCCTTCATCTTTTGAAGAGTCTACGATTCGGGCAGATACTTTTTTTAAAGACGAAACACAAGCACTGCAGGAAAATTCTTAAGGCGCTCTCGGAGCGGTGCCTGTGCCAAAGTAGCGATTCACATTGGATTTGAATCGCTGGAGATTCAATCTATTTGGAAAATCGTTCTCAGGAAGTTCATTCCACATAACTGCAGTTCTCCAGGTGAAAGAGTTCTTGAACAGAGAAGTTCAAGGTGTACTGAGTTGAACCTCAAAACGATGAGCAGCAACAGTCCGTCGCGTATTTGTGATTTGAGCCGCTCTTGGTGGAATCAAATGTGCCAAATCACTTGACCACTTTCCGTGAAAGTATCATTGGAAGAGAGACGAATCTCCAACCCTCCAACCCAACGTGATGTTCGCGTCTCCAATCAGGCGAATGGCTCTTTTCTGGATGGAATCCAGCAACTTCAGGGTATGTTTGGGGGCAGAGCTCCATACATGAGAACAATACTCCAACGAAGGTCTGATCTGAGCTTTATAAAGTATCAAAAACTGCAGAGGTATGTACAGTTTTCTGGTTAGAAACAGTGTTCCAAGCTTTTGCTCTTCAAGAAAATGTTTTTCTCGTTTCGTCAATATTCCCCAATCTACCTGACATTGAAATGTTGTCTTTATTGTTCACAAAAAAACATGTTCAAATTATTATTTGTTCTCTATGCTATGCCCAAGTCTACTTTCAAAAAAAGATTGGTATGGTTGGTGGGTTCATCAAAGTGGTTTGGCTCATGTTTGTAGACATCTACCTCATGACCAATGTCGATAGCAATTCTTTTGAAATCACAGTCCAAAAGCTTATGAACCTCAGTTCACTCTGAAAATTACTTCCTGATAGTTGAATATTCAATGATCTTTGAATTGAATTGAATGCTGATACTTCTAGCATATACATGTGTCGAAGAATTTTGTACGAAAAATTACAAAATCATGTTTGTTATCGTTTTTAGTGATAGTGAAGTCTTCAGTATTGGGTTATTCACCTCCTGATTACAATTAGTCGATCTAAAATCATCTACAATTTTATGATGGGTTTCAATCTTGCAGTGAAAGGCTAATGAACCTTAGAGTCCTTTCCCTTCTGAAATCTGTACGGAAAACCTAGTTCAAAACACTGATACAGATGAATAGATGGATTCGTAGTCTACTTCGCTGGTACAGTAAACCCATGACTATGTAATTTTTTCCATTAATTATTAAATGTTGAGGCAAAATTTTATGAATACACAAGTTACTAACCAATTGAACTTTTCAATGATTCATATCAGTTTACTCTTATTGGTAAAAGAGAGAAATATTTCTTCCGAAGGGTAGAAGAGAACAGAAATAGTTTTTTAAATGTGAAGACCTATTCCACATTAGGAAATAGTCTATTGGCAGGAAAGGTGGGGGGGGGGGGGGTTCGATCACATCTATGACGTGATCGATCATCAGGAGATGACCAGTTCGGTTTTAGTCATCTCCCGATGATGCTCATTTGGTTAACGGAACGCGCGTCTATAGACAGCGATTTGGTTCTAGTGACGGAAAATTGTATTTTAGTCTAACACTCATTGTTCTTTTGCTTGTTCAATGATTTGTAGGTTTCATAGACCGTTTAATCTGGGCAGATAGCCTTTCATGTTAACGTATTCAAAAAACACTCTATTGTGAAATTTTTACTAAACGGTTTTACAAAAACGCAACACGTATTGGCGGATTTTTATGGATTTTCGTCAAGTATCGGCCAATTCCATCACATGCCTTCCATGTTGTAATTCTCCCTTATGTGACCGAAAACTTACCTAGGATATCTTGCTGTGGAAACCATTTTTCCATCTTAACGTTCTCAGGTTTATCTGGAACATGATCTTCATCCCATTTCCACAGTACCTTTTGTTTCAGTTTTCGTAAAGTGTTCAATATAGCACGTTGAATGTCTTGGGGTATATTTGAAGTTTTCAAATTAGAACCCATGCTGAAGTATATCACTCCATGTTCTGCACTGTCACAATACTCTTGGAGGTCTTTAGGTAATCTTTTCGGTGGGTTCACGTGGTATCCACCAATATTTACCATATTGGGTACATATGGCACCGGATCATTGATACTTTCGTGCGAGTTCAAAAGCAGAAGAGATACATCGGCAATAGGGCCATTTTCATCGACACATTTGGGAAAATGTTTCCTTGCTAGTTCGTTTTGAACCGGTGTGAAAAAGAGTCTATGACTGATCTCCTTCTTTATGTACATCAGTGAGTTCACTGAGCGTTGCCATATGTTCATATTCCTCGTGTAACCCAAAAATACATCTGGTATATATGATGGAGGTGATGGATTTCCAACCAATGAATTCACCCATGAGTTGGCTTCCATGGTACTAATTATCACTAAGGGAGCTTGATAGTGGCATGCTAACACTCTAAGTGCATCGTTTTTGAATTGCTCAATCATAACCACATCAAATTTCTGATCAGAATTGATGAGTTTTTTGAAGTTTGCGTTGGTGAGAGTGGTGTTTGTGATCACGTTGCCCATAAAATCCATGACAGATATAAAATTGAATGGATTCATGTCGGCCAAGTCGAACGAATCGACGTTTTCATCAGCACCTGAAACAAAATGGAGTATATTAACTACAAACTGATCTAGATGTAAATTTAAACTTAACCTAAAATAGTAATATGGAAATATCAACCTGTGATCTTTGATATAATGAACAGATTTATCCTTGAAATATTCAGGAAGTGAATACTTGAAAAGATGTGTAATCGCAGTAAATAAGAAGCCAGAGGTACTACAGAGGCATTACAACTCTCTACTTGTAAAACGAATTATCAGAAGTATCCAGTTCATGCAAGAGAAGTGTAACTACTCTGTAACTAACTGTCTGTGCCTTTGTAGATGCTAATATCAATGATGGCAAACTGACTTTGGTGCAGTTTACATTAATGTATTGTGATAGGCTTCAGTTGACATTTAATAATTTTTTGGAACAGTCTCAAAAAAATTAAGTCAGTTCAAGGGACCGCGTCAAATATTTTTTGAAAAAAATAGTCTGTAGAAATACTGTTAAATTAGACAAATACTTGATTGTGCTGAGACTTTGGTGAACTATATCTATAGTTTGTGAAAGGATATTGTCACGGTCAAAATCTGGGAAAACCCAAAAACTGAAATCCATGCAATGGAAACTCCGAACACCAACTATACAAGATATATAAAAACTTTGGTTCATCAAGCATGAACAGTTCATTTTTTTATTTCACCTGTGAAAATTCAGTTTTTGTAGAAGTTTATCTGAAGTCTAAAACAGATTTCAGAAAGATTTTTTTTAAACAGAATTAAATATGAAGAATCCAGTTTAGAAAATTATAACGATGAACTATTGTCAAGATTTTTTAAGGGCAAAATACAAGCACTAAAGGTAAATCCTCAATGCGCTTTAAGAGCGGTACCTTTGCGAAAGTAGTATAGTAGTAGTATATATTGGATTTGAATCGCTGGAGATTAAATCCATTTGGAAAAACGTTATCAGGAAGTTCATTCCATATAAACGCAGTTTTCAAAATGAAATGATTCTTGACCAGTGGAGTTCAAAGTGTACTGCAATACGATGAGCAGCCACAGTTCGTCGTGTATTTCAGACATGTACCGCTCTTAGTGGAATCAAATGTACCAAGTTACTTGAACACTTCCCGTGAAAGTATCTATAGAAGAGAGACGAATCTCCAACTCTCCAACCCAACGTGATGTTCGCGTCTCCAATCAGGCGGATGGCTCTTTTCTGGATGGAATCCAGCAGCTTCAGGGTAGGCTTAGAGGCGGAGCTCCATACATGAGAACAATACTCCAAAGGTCTGATTTGAGCTTTATAAAGCATCAAAAGTTGCAATTCCAGCGACATGATTGTGCCAAGCCATATGGATATCTATCCATCCATGTGGCCTTGTGCCTGCTGTGCACAGAACTAACCTATACCAAAAAATTCACTTATATTTGGGATGCAAAGTTTTTAATCACCTCGATGTCTCTATTTAAACATCTCCAAGTATTAATATTTTCAAATCCAGACTTAAAGCAGAAGAACTGTTACAGTATTAGTGAATTTATGACATAATAGTACATTTTATAAAGTTGTTGACAATTCAAATATTATTTTTTTTATCGACCTTTTTTGGGTATTTGTTACCTTCCACAATCTGAAAAATATAAAAATTATAATGGAGAACTTTATACAAGTGTAGAAGGGCAAACTTTTTAGTTTACCCCGATAAGTTACTGCGTAAATCAAAGTATTTTTCACGAAGAAAAATCTTCTATATATCAGTAACTTGTCGTATTTCACAATTTTGCCTATCAAAAAAATATTAAGAAATTATACTTATCTTTTACATTTCGGAGGCCAAAATCTGTCTCCATCTTCAGAAATGGATAAAAAATTCGAATATATTCGCAGTTATTCCTTTTTTGATAGTTCATTTCATTACTTCTTCGACATATGTCAAAGATGTTTTGAAATATGAAATAATGTCAATGTTGTTGATTGACAACTGAAACATTCGATGTAATACAAGGTATTTATTCTCCGATATCAGTTTGTTGCCATTTCGCCACTATCCAAAGTTTTCTTCAAGATGGGTAGCCAAGTACAGTCTATTTCTAAGGAGCTATTCGAGATATAATTCTCTCCAGACATGAGAATATACGCTGATTCTTTTAGCTTACGTCTCTTAGAATGAGGCTCATTGATAATCTTTCTTGTCCTATTCCATTCCACCCGATGTTCACCGTCTGATTTTAAAATGTGTTCTGATAATTTCGATCCTGTCAATTGTCTATTTTT
This sequence comes from Leptinotarsa decemlineata, assembly GCF_025532065.1. Classification (NCBI taxonomy): domain Eukaryota; kingdom Metazoa; phylum Arthropoda; class Insecta; order Coleoptera; family Chrysomelidae; genus Leptinotarsa; species Leptinotarsa decemlineata. The sequence goes on from NW_027412747.1 coordinate 20,055,743, forward strand.
TATATAATCTTGATGTTCATTTTCACGCACTTTCGATGGTCTTGAGCTTTCACCAATGTAACTTTTATTACAAGAACAAGGTATTTTATAAATACAATTTTTGTTTTTTCTTCAGTGTTGTTGGGTTTTGTATGTGTGAGTATAGATCTCAGTGTATTTTTTGTTTTGAAAGTAGTTCTAATATCATACCTATTTCCAATTCGTCTTATTTTTTCAGATAGTCTTGGAATATAAGGTATAACGTTAGTTGTGAAAGGTGTCAATGGATGTTGAGTGAGCCAAGAATGACAGCCTTCTGCATCTGTGCGGCTGAGAGTTCTGCCTTAGTACGGCAAGCCGGTATGATTTCAAGATTCGAGAATAGAGAAGACATCATTCCACCAAGGACTCCAATAATCAGAACAACCATCTTGACAGAGTGATCTGGATAGAGTCTGCGGAGTTCGAAGAGAAAATCTCGATATTTTATCCGTTTTTTCTCCTCTTTTCTGACGACATTCATCTCGCCAGGAGCTGAAAACTCCACGACAAATATCGTCTTGGTCTGGTGGTCGAGAAGGACTACTTCGTGGGGAACGAATAGTTCCAATAAATTCGGCACTTCTCGATTCCCACAACGGATTCAATATCCCCCGGAGCGTAGGGCAACACCGGTGTCTCGTCAATACCGTAAGAGTGTCGTATTCTTATTATTATTATTATCATTATTTTAACCTCCAACATACTTATTGAAGCGGAAAGTGGAATTGTCTGTCCTGCCATTATTATATTCGGTTCAAAGACATTTATCTTCTTGGAGAAAACCGATGCCTGGGTTATTGTGGCATTGAATTGAACCAGGTTATTTTTACCCCAATTTGAAATAACTTCTAGATCCTCATTGAACTATTTTTCAACTTCTGCAACTCCGAAACTGTGAAATGCTTTCTTTCAACAAAAGTTCCACTCATCGTTTTGACAGCAACAGAAAAATATAGCAGCTGATGATCTGATGTTTGGGTTAATGAAGCAAATCAAAGTTTTGATGCAGAAAAAATCAACTTGTAAGTACTCGTATATTTAAGTGAAATTTTTAACCTTTTTTTCACCATTCAATTAGTATATTGTGTAGAAATCCTGTGAACGATATCTGATTTAATTACATAACGAATGTTTGAATTACAAACTGAGTAGAGAAAAGTGTTTTCTGTATAATACAGTGTTCATAAAAAATTATTTGTTTCGAAAGAATATTTCTTTCGTGTAATTCAATGTTTATAAAGTAGCTGTTTCCGGAAGACTTTTTCTTCCAGTTTGTGTCTGAAAGTTACTTCTTCGCATGATCTACACATGTATGCATAAAGTTACTTCTTTTAGAATAGATTACTTCCTACCTTTCTTTGGAAGATTCCCACATTTTTTTGAATCAAGATGGAGTAGTAGAAAGCCAAAAACTTTCTTTCCCAAAGATTAGTCACTCCTAAAAATATAACCCTTTCAAATTGAAAAATAAGTGTTTCATATCATTTTATCGTGTAATCAATAGTTCTCGACACACTGAGGGATAAATTCAAAACTTCTTTATCGATTGAAAAACTCCACTAGAATATTTCTGAAACATTTTAGATGTCCTCCACCATGAAGTTCTTGCGGAAATTTCAGTCGATCCTAATTTTTTCAGAAACATAAACCTAATAACCCAATTTTCTCAATCAGTGGTCAAAAATGGAGGAAAATGATATATCGACTTTCAAACGATATATAGTGTGACCCATTTTTAATGAAAACACCCCCCTAAAATTTGAAGTTGTAAATCGATTTCAATAATTTTTTTTTTATTGTCAAGTACTAAAAGGTCTACCTTGGGACAAAATTTGAAATGTTTATTGAAGTTTCAGGGCATACTACGATATTTTTTCTTAGTCGAAAATCGCACACAGCTAACAGTCACAATATATCTTTTTTTTATGATTTCAACAATAAAGTGCCACCAGATGAAAAAAAAACAAATAGAGTAAATATTTTTAATGAAAATAATGGAATTGCATTCACACAATTCAACTAACAATGAAGCAAAAAATTTTAATAAACTTGACTAATAACTAATTATTGAAATGTTTCGATTCAGTGCAACAATTAATTGTAACTCATATTCTAGTAGCCTCTACTAATCCACCACGTATTTCGATACATGTGTCGTAGCGCTTACGAATGTTTCTGATTACGTTCCTTAGTTCTTGAGGGCTAATATCTGCACATACCTGTCGAATTCTTGCACAAAGTTCATTTCTATCTCTTGAGCGGTTTTTGTAAACCTTTTGTGTGAGAAGTCCCCAGAGAAAAAAGTCCAAAACTGTGAGGTCTGGAGATGTGGGTGGCCATTCTATAAACGGACTACCACGGCCTATCCATCGGTTTGGAAAATGTTCGTTAAGCCATTGCCTCACAGCTCTGGCATAATGAACTGGACAAATCCATCTAACTGGACAAATCAATTTGATCATTCATTGATTGGCAGCTCGTGAATAGCATCCCAAAATTCTGTGTTTAAAAATTCTAGATACCTCTGCGCATTAATGTTTTCCTCAAAAAAGAAAGGACCAATAATTCGTTCGTTCAATATCCCACACCAGACGATGATTTTTGGGAATACTGGCTTATACAGTTTATCACCCAGTTAGTATTATCCGCTGCCCAATTGCGACAATTCTGTTATGACACTACTCCATTTGTAATGAAAGTGGCTTCGTCGGTATATAAAATATTTTTTAGGAAATTTCTATTGTTTGAATATTCCCCTTGGGCCCATAAACAATATTCCAGGCGTCCTGCCTTCTTGGAGTGTGTGTAAAAATGTTGGCTTGAAAGGTTTAATATTCTTCGCCTTGAGACATCTCCGAATAGTTTCTCGTGGAGTATTCAAATCTAAAATGGCATTCCTTATACTGGCATTAGGATTATTTCCGAAATAATCTAAAATGATTTGATCATTCCTGTCATTCCTATTTCGTCTTTGTACAGGATTACTTTTTAACATCATTTTTGATACTGCACCAGTTTCACTGAATATTTTATTTATTTTATTTACTGTACCGCAGCTAATACGAGGACGATCTGGATGTCTCTCATTAAATACTCTACAAACCTCTCTAGCACTTCTAACGTCATCTCCCGAAAGGCGTACAATTTCAATTTTCTCTCTTACGCTCAATCTTGCAGCCATGACACAAAATAATTCGAAGAACTGTAAGGTGAATATTATTGACAATATCATTTCCATGGCAACTAAGATTTAAATTGAAATATTAGGTCTTAGTTTTAGTTAATTTGCGTGAAAACTTGAATGTAATTCCGTTATTTTCATATTGTTGACATAGGGTGTTTTTTGTGACTGTTAGCTGTGTGAGTTTTCGAATTTTTGAGTTGTCATAACTTTGTTGATAATAAATACTTTTTCATGAAATTTTGGTCACACCTGTTTAGAGACACTCTGAATCCAGTGGCGTAGTGATTTTTCAAATTAAAAAATCGCTACTAAAAAATCCCGATTTTTGACTAAGAAAAAATATCGTGGTATGCCCTGAAACTTTAATAAACATTTCAAATTTTGTTCCAAGGTAGACCTTTTAGTACTTGACATTTCAAAAAAAAATTATTAAAATCGGTTTACAACTTCAAATTTTATGGGGGTATTTCCATTAAAAATGGGTCACATTGTATATTACAAAAACCCTCATTGCAAAATAAATTTCACTTCCAAGGTGATATTTTCATGTCAAATTCTATGAATGAAAATTAACGAAGCTGTTCCAAGATATTCCACAAAAATTATCAGTCATACAAAAATATAAATCATTCATTATATTTGGACCACACTGTATTTTCAATAATTCACATAATCAATAATTTTGAAAGTTTACTCACTTTTCAAAATGTCCTTCATCCCTTCCAGTTTAACACTGGTGTATTTCCCATTTCTCGGTGGATTTTTGTCCTCAAAAGAACTCACCATTGTAACATCATGTCCTGCTTCAACTAATCCGCGAGCCAATGAATTCCCAAGAATAAAATGACTTGGAGACGGCATAGGGAACACGACTAAAATTTTAAAACTATTTCCAAGATACGCTGCTTGAAGTAAAACAATAATGTTATATAAAATCTCCATATTTAATCAGCACGGCAGGAATGTGCTGGAAGGTAATGAGGTGTTATAAAGCAGTAAGTCTATTAAGTATACAATCGTCCCACTGGTGTAAAGGTACACTGTGTATATTATAGACTATCTTATAATCTGTTCAGAAATGAAAGAACCTACAGCAGTTCATCTATAGATATACATATATTTTAGTGCCATAGGCGTACTGCAGTCAAATTATTTACTCTATACGAATTGAATAAATGAATTTATATGACGAAAATACAATATTTATTCTTGAAAAATATCATTCATAACAAACAAAATAACAAATCTACTATGACAAATGTTAAAATATGTCCAGTAACCAACCAACCAAGGTATTTAGTTGAAGGGGATTAATAATATATATATATATATCCATATGTTCTGTGGCAGTGTTCTGTCCACGAATTTTCCCCTTTTGATTTATATCATACACACTCGTTAATATTTATATCTCTGTATTTATATCCTGGACCCGGAAGTCACGCAGGTAGCTAAGTCACGCAGGTAGCTATAGCTGCCTACGTGGTGATGTTAGATGATGCCTGGGAATTCTAGGTCTTCTAATTGAAACTATAAATGTGCGGTTAGCTCCTGTTGGTGACACCGTGCAAATGTGAAGTTTTTCATTTTTGGCAACCAGTTGTTGTCCATCTTTGCAATTGGCTGCACCGCGCTGATGAGGCCAATAGCCAGAAACATGTGTCCGCGGTTTGCCCCTATTTTTTGAGTGTTCTGTCCCCGAATTTTCCCCTTTGATTTATATATATATATATATATATATATATATATATATATATATATATATATATATATATATATATATATATATATATATATATATATATATACATGTATATATATATATATATATATATATATATACATATATATATTTATAACATACTAAATATCATAAAAATAAATGCATGAGGTCGTTTAATTTCGATTAAATTGGTACACTCGGCCACCCTGTAGATTTCTATGGGTTGAACAAAGCCTGCAAAAAACGGTAACTAATCTTTTATCAAGTTTTTTACAAACTGTAGGTTTTCGGCTAAAATGAATAATCTGAAAGTGTCGTACATGTACATGTTTGTACATTCTATGCAGTTCTTGCTCAGCAATTAAACTGAAAATATTGTGCTTTAACATGGAACGCCATCACATACCATTGGCTGAGATGAATAGAGCTGTAGGGCTTCTTCAAGGTGGCATGCGACAAAATGATGTAGCTCTTCGTTTGGGGGTCTCCCAAAGTGTTATCAGTCGATTGTGGCGGCGTTTCCGTGAAACTGGCAGTCCAGCCGAACAACATCCAGGGCGAGGATGCGCTACAACTGCAGTTCAAGATCGATTTTTGGTCTTAACCGCAAGAAGACAACCGACAATCACAACATCTGAGTTGGTTAACGTGTTGCAGCAGACGCACCAGGTAACCATTGGTCGTGATACTGTCAGAAATCGACTGCACGAAGCAGATCTCCATAACAGAAGACCACTTAGATGTCCACCTTTGTCGAGTGCTGTCAAGAACATCAAAACTGGGATGCAAATGATTGGGCCACAGTTTTGTTTACAGACGAATCCAGATTTGGATTTCATCCAGATTCTCGTCGAGTAAGACTGTGGAGACGACCTGGAAATAATGAACGTTTGAGACACGTCCAGGAAGTCCACACATACAGAGGTGGTACAGTAATACTATGGGGCGGAATCATGATCGGCGGCAGAACCGATCTCGTTTTTCCAAATCGCTCCCTCACAGCTCGACAGTACCTCTACACCATTCTTCTACCTATCGTCCGTCCGTTTGCTGGTGCTGTTGGTGAAAACTTCCACCTAATGCACGATAATGCTCGTCCACATGTCGCGCGTCTAGTGACTGACTGGCTCACCAACGAAGGAGTTGATGTATTGCCATGGCCAGCACAATCACCGGACCTGAATCCCATCGAGCATGTGTGGGACATGCTTCAACGAAGAATTACTCCGCATATGGGGAACATTCACACAACGTTTCAATTGAGAGAGCTTTTAATCGCTAGATGGGCAAATGTACCTCAACAAGACATTGACAATCCCATTTTGTCGATGCACGATAGATGTAGGGCCAAAATAAACCAGCGTGGAGGCCATACTTTGTACTGATTACAATTTTTTTTGTATTATGATTTTTTTTCGGGGTGCAAAGAAGAGCCATATTTTTTTTTAGTTTTGCTCATATGCGCACTCAGTATTTTTGACCATTTAATAAATTTTGTTGTAAGTTACATTCGTTTAATAATCACCCGTCAACTTTTTTCCCTAAAGCGATCTAAAAAAAAATTATTGCCATTTTTTAAAATATCCCTAGACTTTATATACATATATGGCTAATTTGAAGTAGTATAACAATATAACATTAAGAGTAAGAGGTCAAAATATAAAAAGAAAATCTAAAATTAATATATATGTAGAATGTATATACAAGTTTGAGTTACTATATAAAAATAACTATTAAGATTCCAATCTAAAAATGAACGAATATAAAGAATTTATGATATTATTACGATTAAATATATGTGTACATGTAAGTGGTCTATGTGTGTATTGAAAATGTCATCATGGGAATTTATGGTGAGCAATCAATATAGTAGTTAACAAAATTATTGTTTTTCTATTATTTTTTTTTCAGTTTTCAATTAGTGCACGAGTCTCATATCGATCAGATTGTTTCGTGATTGAAAAAATATTGTTTTTCAGAAAGCGGTATAAATAGATATTCCTTTGAATTATACTGTCAACCGACACATCGACTTGACTTTTTAGCGGGGTTATTCGTGATATTCTTCAGTTTACTTCGAGAGCGCGTTGAATAAACAGCTATACAACATGGAAGCTAGTTGTTCGGGAATCGTAAAGCGTCCGAAATTGTCACCATTAAATATAAATGAAAAAACAATGGTAATGAATGTAAATAAATGAAATAAAATGAATGAAATAAAATGTAAGGAGGAAGTAGTGCAAAAATGCGCGAGTATGACCGGTGCCAATAGATCGACAATTTTTAGAGTTCTCAAGGAACTCAAGGAAAACAACAACTTTTTCGAGCCGAAAGTATCCACTGGTAGAAAGTTTTTAGTTATCGATTCTGTTAGGAGAACAGTACACTCTTTTCACATAAAAAACGAAATACCTACATTAATTAAAGTTCTGTCAGTTATTCGTGAAGACAGTTTTTTTTTCCTGATATAAGAAGAACTCGATTATGGAAGATATTGAATAAGCTGAATTTCACTTTTGGAAAGCAAGATAGAAAGAGCATGTTAATAGAAAAATCAGAGATTGTAGAATGGAGAAGAAACTATTCAAGTGAAATAAAGAAAGCCAGAGCACTAGGTGATTCTATTTTTTATTTGGATGAAACATGGGTCTATGAGGATCATACCGTCTCGAAGGTTTGGCAAAAGTGAAAGACAATCCTTTATGGAAGGTTGGTCCACTGGTCCGCAATTTACCACAGTAGACGAGTCGAAAAGCTGTCGACGTTGAGTTGAAGGAAAGCAGATATTACTAAGTGGTTACAAATGAAAGCTATTCCTTTTGAATCGACCATGTTAAAAGCGGAGCTCCACGACTTGGCTAAACGTCATAAGTCAAAATTCGTCAGGTATGTTACCGATGAGATGGCGAAAACTAAAGCTTGTCGCTAACCTGTCCGGTACAGCACAGCACGGCGCTGTCCGTCGCCTGATGGCGACGGGTAGTAGCATCGCCCACTTGTCCAGCGACAACCAGCATACAACCAGCTGTTCGATTTCAAGGGAAATACGCTCTTTGAGGATTTTCCTGTCTTCAAAAACAGTACTCCTCTAACTGAAATTCAAACAGTCCGATTAATGTGTCGAGAAAGAAAATGCATGGAAAAACTCGAAATATTTACTTTTTTCAAACAATAATGTTGGATAATAAATGTGAAAATAGTTCTGGTTTCGTTGATAAATAAATAAAATCTGAAAAATACTGAGTTGTTCAATCATCAAATTTTTTTTTCTCTAGATTACAATTTTCAATTCTTCTTCAATTTAGAATCGGTTCTTCTTGAACAGAACAAGTTTCTGAATATAAAATAAGCAGTTAGCAAGAAACTGGCACCGATGCATAGAAGCAGCAAAAGGATATCCACCATGTAATATTGATACCACGTTAAATTCAAAGCTGCCACTCTCAGATGTGGAGCTCCTTTATGTCGGATGATATATTCGATCCAATATGTCGCCAGGTCCATAGGTTTCACCTTTCTATCGTGCATAATTGCTGATCTCTTTTTCGCATTTTCTCTATACCTGAAAATAGATGAAGTAATCAGTTCTAGAATTACAAAAAATATTCATTTCGACGTAATATTTTCGAAATAGAGTGATAATGATAATAATAATAACAAATAAGTTGCTGCCACAAATATGCTTGCCATTTCAATCTTACTCCTTTCGTTTGGAGTAGTGAAGTGGACTCGGGAGAAGCTGTATGAACTCGACGTAAAGATCCGAAAAATGATGCATCTCTATAGGAGGTTGCATTCCAAATCGTCAATTCCACGGTTGTATTTCCCGCGACAACAGGGAGGCCGTGGACTTTTGGGTTTGGAGTGTCTACATGACAGAATGGTACTGGTTACAGCCTGTGAAGTCGTCAGGAGTTCGGATCCCCTTTTCTGCATGATCCGTGACTATGAGAGAACAGGAATTGGATCATTTTTTTTTTCAGGGCAGCTGCCCGAGCAGCTGGTGAACCCGATTTAGTTTTCCACACTAAGAGAGCCGCAGAGATCACTCCTTCGGAAACACAAGCCAATGCATAGGGTCTTCTTCAACAATATTGAAGACCTTGGCTTATCAAAGGTCCTAACCTTCGCTTTCCTCAGGTCAACTGGGCTGAAGTCGGAAACTGAGTCTACCGTAGTCGCGTGATGGGCATAGAGGTTCCTGATATATGATGCAGGGCCTACCGCGAGGCGTCTGAAACCCTGCTGGACATGCTGTCAGCATGTCCAGCATAGACGGTCTTGGTCTATATCCATCGATATAACGCGGTCCTGAGAGTGATTAATCACCACCTACGGCACTTTTACGGTACAGACGAGACGCCGATGTTGCTCTATGCTCCGGGGTATAATGAATCCGTTATGGTAAACAGGAAGTGCCAAATTTATTGGAACCATTCATTTCTCACCCTCAGGCTTATACAAGTTAATGAGCCTGATTTAGTTTTTGTTGACCACCAGAGCAAGACGATCTTTGTCGTGAAGATGTCAGCTCTTGGTGAGACAAATATCGTCCGGAAAGAGAAGAAAAACGGATTAAATATCGAGATTTTCGCTACGCAGACTCTATCTAGACCACTCTGTCAAGATGATTGTTCTGATTATTGGAGTCCTTGGTGGAATGATACCTCCTTTACTCTTGAATCCCAAAATCATGCGGAACAAATAGAAGGCTGTCATTCTCGGCTCACTACGCTTGCACAGAGCACATGATTCTCGGACCCAATAACCACTCACCCCACTGCGTGGGGATGGGTTGTTGGTTGATAATGCTGGCGCGCCCTCCTAAATGTATCAATGTATCGGGGCTTCGTGATAGAGGGCCTGATCAGGTTCTATACCACCCCATTGTCATTTTCTGGTGATGTCTGGAATTTGAACCTAGGTTCAAACTTCAGACATCAACAGAAGATGGCAAATGAGACTTAGCCAAAACGTCTTGAAAATAATCTTCATGAGGATCAAAAACACAGAACGATTAATGAAACCTGGAAAAACAGCCCATCATATATCAGTGATTATTGGTGATTAAGTAGGTATAAAAAAATTAGAGGAAAGAATTTACATTTAGTATGGTATTTACTACGAAAAAGTTACTGTACTAGGGAAATTTGTCGTGATATTTTTAAAATAACATAACATAACTTCGTGACGTTATGAAAGAAAAAGGTGCTTCGTCTCAAAATGTTATCCTATACATTGCTGGTGAGGTGTTAAAACAAATGTCTTGTACCGAAACTTCGAAGTACACCATTGAAGTGTATACTTATGATGCACTGTTTGGAACCTTTGGTGTAGTAATGAATATTACTGGAGTTTTTTCCCAACACCAAATCGTTATTTTCAACACCTCGACACGTGTTTCGATCACCAAGTGATCATCTTCAAAGAGGAAGTTTTAATCTTCCTTGGTGATCGACACACGTGTCGAGGTGTTGAAAATAACGATTTGGTGTTGGAAAAAAACTCCAGTAATATTCATTGAAGTGTATAGGTTAAATTTCATGGCATTTCTTCATATATCACGTTGTGTTGTGTTCCTATGAATTATATATTTCAATTCCATACGAATTTTTAAGACACAAACTAAATGAGAAAACATTATTTTCTTGTATTTCAGTGTTCACTTATAGTAGTTGTTTTCAAAGTTTGTACCTGAAAAAAACTTCTGGCCATGGTTTACTTGTTTATTTGTAGTTGTTTTCATTCTGCCTTTTTTTAGAAGTTTCAAGAACTGAAAAACTAATGAACTAATCACCCCCAAAAATATTTCACTTTCAATTCAACTGACTAAACTTACTTTGGATTATTCAGAAGTTCATATAGAGCTTCGGATACATCTTTCTCGGTTAGTTCGGATATTGATAAAGATAAAGCATATCCCCCTGCAACCGCTTTTGCAGAATTTATTCTTTGATCTCCATAAACGGGTAATGCTAGAACTGGAACACCATAATAGATTGTCTCTATTGTACTGAGCAGTCCGCCATGAGTGATGAAAAGCTTCACATTGGGATGAGCTGTAAAGAAATCCAATAAGATGAAAGAGTTTGTGACCAACAGTACTAGGAATATTTAGTTCGGAAACTAATGAATTGATTAAGTTCCATTGGAACATAATTAAGCATCGCCAAATCACAAGAAATAATAACATTGTTATTATTTATTTGTTTGCCTAGCACTGAAGTGCTTATTTATTAGCACTCTTTTCAGTACTCTGATGAATGATCTGAATTTCTTGTTTCAAAAAATATACAGGAGTGGTTCTGTTTCAGTTTTATCAGTATGAATTCAAATAATATGGAAGTATTCATAGGTTCCTGTAATAATTCAATGTGCTTCCAAAAAGGCAAACCACAATCAATATTAGTGAATATAACAACAAAAACTCAACATCCTACGACAGATGAATATACAAGTATCTTTTTTTAATCAGTATTTTTTTTTTATTTCATTCATATGAATTCACAATCATTTCGAGTATTGAAGCAATATGTGTCAATGAACCAACTTTTTTTTAAGAACAAAATACAAGCACTACGAGAATATCCTTAAGGCGCTCTCAGGGCGATGCCTGTACGAAAGTGGCGATACACATTGGATTTAAATTGCTGGAGATTAAATCCATTTGGAAAAACGTTCTCAGGAAGTTAATAATAATAATAATAATAATATACCCTCAGAATCAATCGAGGGTATAACTGTGGCACCCCCGGAAACCGGAGGCACAAGGTCACCCATTTGTTTCATATGGATGATATTAAACTTTGTGCCTCTGGAGAGAAGGATCTCCATCAGTCCTTGAGGGTTGTGGAAGAGTACACGCATGCTATCGGGATGAAATTCGGGATAGACAAATGTGCAATGGTCCATCTCAAAAGAGGACGATGCGAGGACTACGGAGAGGATGTGCAGCTCGTAGATGGAAGCATCTTACACCATCTGGATGCCGGAGAGACGTATACTTACCTCGGGGTGGAACAACTCCACTCACAAGAAGTAACAGTAGTGAAAAACTCTCTCCGCGGCAAGTATCAGCACAAACTTCGACAGATCTAGTCATCGGAACTGTCGGGGAAGAACAAAGTTGCTGCAACAAATATGCTTGCCGTTCCAATCTTACTCTACTCGTTTGGAGTAGTGAAGTGGACTCGGGAGGAGCTGTATCAACTCGACTTAAAGACCTGAAAAATGATGCATCTCAATAGAGTTTGCATCCCAAATCGTCCGTTTCACGGTTGTACTTCCCCCGACAACAGGGAGGCCGTGGACTTTTGAGTTTGGAGTGTCTACATGACAGAATGGTGCTGGATACAGCCTGTAAAGTCGTCAGGAGTTCGGACCCCCTTCTCTGCATGGTCCGTGACCATGAGAGAGCAGGAATTGGAGCATTTCTCTTTAAGGCAGCTGCCCGAGCAGCTGATGAACTCGTTATAGTTTTCGACACTGAACGAGGTGACCACAACTCTGTCACCGAGTTGGAACTTGTTAACCAAAAAACTCAGATGAAAGCCGCAAAGATCACCTTACTTCTGCGGAAACACAAGGATAAGTCAATGCATGGGGTCTTCTTCAATAACATTGGAGACCTTGGCTTATCAATGCGCCTGACCTTCGCTTTTCTCAGGTCGAGTGGGCTGAAGTCGGAAACTGAGGGGTTCATCATGGCTTGCCAGGATGGTGTCTTCAACACCTTAGTCTACCGCAGTCGCATGATGGGTATATAGGTTCCTGAAACAAGGTGCAGGCCCTGCCGCGAGGCGCCTGAGACCCTAATGCATTTGATATCAGCATGTCCAGCATATGCGGTCTCGGCCTATATCCATCGACATAACGCGGCTCTAAAGAGTGCTATACTACCATCTACGGCACTCTTACGGTATTGACGAGACACCGGTGTTGCCCTACACTCTGGGGGATATTGAATCCATTGTGGGGATCCATTTTTGGGATAAATTTGGCACTTCTCGTTCCCAGAACTACCAAATTTATTGGAATTATTCGTTCCCCACCCTCAGGCTTATACAAACTGAAAAGCCTGATGTAGTCCTTCTCGACCACCAGACCAAGACGATATTTGTCGTGGAGTTTTCAGCTCCTGGCGAGATGAATATCGTCAGAAAAGAGGAGGAAAAACGGATAAAATATCGAGATTTTCTCTTCGAACTCCGCAGACTCTATCCAGATCACTCTGTCAAGATGGTTGTTCTGATTATTGGAGTCCTTGGTGGAATGATGTCTTCTCTACTCTCGAATCTTAAAATCATACCAGCTTGCCGCACTAAGGCAGAACTCTTAGCCGCACAGATGCAGAAGGCTGTCGTTCTTGGCTCTCTGCGCCTGCTCAGGCACATGATTCTCGGACCCAATGATTACTTACCCCACGGTGTGAGGAGTGGTCATTGGTTTATAATACTGGCGCACCCTCCCGAATGTATCAGGGCTTCGGGGGATAGGGCCTGACCAGCGCACACTACGGGGAAAAAAATAATAATATGTCTTTATTATTTTCCACAAACAGTACATCTATATTAAAAACTTTTTTTTTCAATTTGGAAAATAAAGAGCTAAGTTCATTTTCTCCATTGAAGCAGTCACTTACTTCATCAGGAATATGTTCTTCCATTTAACTCTATATAGCATTTTTTTCCTCAATGATGATAAAGTAGTGAGTATAGACAATATATATACACTACATAAATTAGATTAATATCTATAGTGAGGTTACAAGGGAACACAGAAGAGCAAGTTATGATAAAACTGATTTTTATTTTTTTAAGTAGGAAATTTTTATAATTTGACTTGAAACTTGTAATACTGAGATTTTGCAAGGATTTAGGAATGGAGTTGCGTAACTTATAAATTTGATATGTGAAGGAACGTCTGAATGTTTCCGTTTCAATTGCCGGTGGAGATAACAAACCTCCGAATATCAAATTCAAGTTGTGCACATCCGTTCATTTATTTATTTTGTTAGGATTTAATGGGATATCAACCTTTGTTTTCTTTGAGTTTCCTCTGAGGTCATTTATTAAGGACCAAATCTCTTTAATTTTGTTAATTAATTCTCCAATTGTGTTTTTGTAATACATTTTCTTTGCCAACCTGATAGTTGATTTATAAATTTTACGGTACCTCGTGAGGTACCGTATAAATGAAATATTATAAATATCCTTATACCGATGCGCTTGAAATATGATAGTCATTTGAGGTAATTAGGCGCCTATTTAGCCATGACTAGATTGAAATTATCAGGTCCAGGGGCGTCTCAGTGGGCACCGAAACTAATAATATTGGGAAAAAAATGTACCTTTTTTCAATCCATTAGATCAACTAAGAAAAATTAGTAATTTGTATTCTCTTTTGTTTTCTCCATAACGTTGGAGCCACTCTCATGTTTTTCATTCGAAATAATCAATGATTACGTCATTACTGGAAGGTAGGTCACCATGCACATCAAATTAATATTTAGAAAAACAGTAAATCTTATTTCATTAGTTTGGACTTCCATCATCTAATATGTGTCCACTATGATTCCAAATTTATCCATAGGCAAAAAAGTTCAAATGAGCTGCATGTATATTGTCCAAACTTCCGTAGAGATACGCAACACATACAAACTTGAAATTAGGAGGAAAACTGTCAACACCCGCCAAACGGTCAACTCCCGATAAAACGGATGAAAAGTCCAGTCATCACTTTAAGACGATACTATCAATTTTATTTTGTATCTTGATCATTTCATTCCACGTTTTATTGCCTGATATAACTGATATTTTAGCTATTCATCTAATTTTCTTTGTTCTGTTATAGATTTGGAATCATATTAGACCATGAAACATTGTCAACCACTTTCAAACGAAAGTAAATCTTATATATTAAAATAAGGTGAGTGAGATTTCATAATTTTTTTTTATGTATTCCTTCCATACTGTGATGTTAGTTTTTCTAAATCACCAATCACATTTAAGACTTACCCAGAATATCTTGCTGCGGAAACCACTTGGCAATTCTAACATTCTCAGGTTTACCAGGAAGATGATCTTCATCCCATTTCCACAGTACCTTTTGTTTCAGTTTTCCTAAGGCAGACAATAAAGCTTGTTTACTGTCCTGACTCATGTCCGAGGGTTTCAAATTGGAACCCATGCTGAAGTATACAACCCCATCTTTTGCACTGTCACAGAACTCTTGGAGATCTTTAGGTAAACTTTTCGGGGGATTCACGTGATATCCACCGATATTCACCATATTGGGCACATATGGTACTGGATCATTAATACTTTCGTGTGCGTTTAAGAGCACAAGAGATACATTTGTAATGAGTCCATTATCATCAACACACTTGGGAAAATGTTTTCTTGCTAGTTCTATTTGAGTCGGAAGGAAAGAAAACCTGTGATTGAGATCCTTAGCTAGATACATCAATAGATTCACAAAGCGTTGCCACATATTCATACTGCTTGAGTAAGTCAGGAATAAATCTGGTATATACGATGAAGGTGATGGATTCCCTACTAACGAGTTCACCCAGTAGTTGGATGATAAAGTACTGAATACCACCAAAGGAGTCTGATAGTGGCAAGCCAGTACTCCCAAACCAGCGTCAACAAATAATTCAACAATGACCAGATCGAACTTTTTACCGGATTCAAGCAGTTTTTTGAAGTTATCACTAGCAAAAGTAGAGTTTGTAGCTGACTTTCCAATATAGTTCATGCTTTTCATATTCAAAAATGGGTTAACTTTCCCGAATTTGAATAAGTTAATTTTCCGATGAGCACCTGCAAATTTTTCAAACAATAGTTATTCAATTCATTCATTCAACTACATTACATTTTATGATGTTTTTAGCATTTCAACCATATTCTAGTAAAATTTACACAAATGAACACAAACATAACAATATAAAAACATGAGGAACATGAGAAACAGGAACAGAACCATGAAGTAAAATCGAGTATGAGGCTTTCAGGTGAGGAGTCATGATTGAAGAGAACAAAAGCCAGGCTGGTAAGCCGTGGTGGAATAGTACCTGAAGTATCTAACGTTTCGTTTCCTACTGCGGCATACATCATCAGTTGTAAATGCGTTGACTGCGGGGTCGAAGGTCATAAATCGAAGTATCAGCCACAATTGACTGACCAGCTACGTGTTCACTCGTATTCATAATTTCAGAAGGTGGTGGGAGTCATTGTGGTGAGGCTGATGAGGGGGAGGGGGTAGGGAAGATGGCGGAGTGTCCGTGCAAATTCCCACTCCTGATTGGTCCGCTATTTTGTTGGGTCGTTCTGATTGATATGCACTGTTACTCGGTGGTTCTGATTGATTCACATTGTTGATAGGTATGCTTCTGACAGAATGTCGATCGGAGTGGTTTCTTTCCCATTTCGGGCTTTTTCGAGTACTGCCAGGTTCTGTTAACCATTCTGTTAACCGTAGAATTGAACAGGAGAGCAACTTCTTCGTCTTTTATCACGTGGTCTGTTTATACTTGTACATGATGTACAATTACGGATTGCTTGAGGTAACATCTTCTCTTGTGATCTTTGATCCTGATGTTGATGCTGTGTTTAATAGTTGCTATGTAAACTGAGCCACAGGAGAAGGGAATCCTGTAATACTGGCGGATGTCAGGGGTTCTCTTTTGTCTTTAGCCGATCTGATAGTGTTGCGTAATTGATTAGTTGGCTTAGTCTCGATGTTATGACGTTTTAACAGTTTTCCGATGCCAACCACTGGCGACAGCATGGTTGGAATGAGGTATAGCACTTTGGATTTTTTCGCTGTAAAACCATTGACCTGTAGAGCTTGGTCTAGAAGATGAAATTCGTCTTCAAGAAGATGTGGTTAACAAATTCTGGTGGCACCATCAACAAGTGTTTTCGACACAGAATGTTTTTGATCTGGATGGTGGTATGAGTTCATGTTGAGAAAAAAATTCAGTCACAAAAGCATCCAGTCTCAGTCATAGGCTATTTTCCACCCTCCCAAAGATATCGTATAGAGATGAAAAGAATGCGGGACAAGATAGGTATTATTAAAATCAGAAGTTGTTTCGAGAGAGAAAGTAATTATTTTCTATTTGAATGTTTGTCAGGTGCAGGGGTAGTGTTTGAGGTGCAAAAATTAAAAGTTGAAGAAATGTTGACAATTGCAGATGCCTTTGCAATTTCTGTTTTTTTATCTGGTCATCAATAATTTCAATAGCTGATACTTACTTGATTGGGCTTGCGTGTTTCCCTCCAGTACAATATTTGAGTACTTTCCATTATTGGGTGGATTTTTATCTTCGTAGGGACTCACCATCGTGACATCATGTCCCGCCTCTGTTAATCCCCTAGCTAGTGCATTTCCTAGAATAAAATGGCTTGGCGCAGGCATAGGAAAAACAACCAAAATATTAAAGCAGTTTCCAAAACATGTCATTTGAAGTAAGACAATTAAAAGGTATAAACTCTTCATTTTTCATTGAATAAAAACTATACTTCGAACATGCAACGTCTAATGGTGAATTGTATACCTAGCGAGATTTCGAAACGGTGTTGTGATATCGTATTGTTATCACTGATGTGAGTGAGCATGCATTTTTCTTTGATAAGCAGCACAGAGTCTGACTCAATTTTTTTGGCAATTTTTTTTGTTCACAACTATGTGTAGGCTCCAATTTAGTTATAAACTTTACTCCTGATATTCAGGGGTTTTGACATCCCTGAAATCAGAAAACTTCTCAAAATAAATCAAGCTAGAATACGGAAGTGAAAATTAGACTTTGATTGCCAAATTTCGACTTCAAATTCGAAATTTCCAGGTTGAAGTCATTGTATATGTGTGTGCATGTATGTATGACTTTCTGTGTTTCTCTTCATCAGATTGTATGTTCGTATATAGATAATTGTGTATAGTTTCGTGAAGGGTTGATTTTTTGATATAGGGAAAGTTTCATGAAAATGAGTTCAAAACTATCCCAAAATGCAGGGTGTTACATTTAAAAAAACTGGCCAATTTTTATATCTTCAGAATAACTCATCGATTCCGAACATCTTGTATAACATTTCGAAAATGTTACTCCTGAAAAGCGATGAAATGAAGTTTTAAAATCTGTTTTTCCGATAAGCAGCTGTCGCCCCCATACGAATGACAACTCTCAGAAGTTGAGAAACTTGTGCGAGCTAAGGACTAACGAGGTGTTACCTTTTAACGTGTGATTCCTGACACGGTTGCAGAGTCATCCCAACTTCAACCAGATAAATTCTCTCGTGAAAAATATCTGGTCGAGGCGGGAATCGAACCCACGGCCTTCCGATGGAGAGTCGGGCGCTCTACCACCGCGGCCAATTCCACAACAAATAGTCAATCATGCTTCATTTGTGTTTTCTATCAAACTTTTGAATTGTTGAGGAATCAGTTGAGAGCTGAATACCTAGTTTTTTTTGAGTAAACAAATAAATATCTCGAGAACGGTTCATTTTTGGTATAAGGTGTATTACATAAACACATATTAGAATCACTCCAGATATTCAAAAATGTCAAAATGTACAGGGTGGTGTTACATCTGATTTGAGGAAGTTGGTACCAACTTCCGGTATAACCGAAAGTGTTGGAAAACGCCATTATTTTCATTCGAAAAAGCATTAAAAAAATATATTTGCACTTTTCGGGGTGTATGACTCCTATTATTTTCCAAAATACGGCTAACCGACGTCATCGCCCTGTACCTTTTTTTTTAAAGCATTTTTAATTACCTTGGAGTACCACCAAAATAACTAACTCAGGTACTGAGTTTCGTGTATTATCGAGTCACGTTATATTGATTCGATACATTTGGAGATTCGAGTTTTGGTATTTGTTCATTATCTCTTTATGTACCTTGGTTTCCATTATCTCTATATTTACTAATTACCTGAGAATAAGCTCATTGTATTGTATTATATAACTCATATAAGATGGTCCAAAGTTAACGATGAAGTAAAATATTGTTTGTCTTTATCTACGCCAATTTTTTCATTCCTTCCTAATATAACACCGGTTGTGTTAAACTGTTCCCCTCCACTTCCTCGTAAGCCTTTTCGAAGTGACAACTATAGAACCAAAAATCTATTGAGATGCACAAATACTACCGGAGAATCCTACGAGGTCGGTGCCCATCTATTTAGGCCCCAAACTTTTCAACGAAATTGAATGTAAAAAGTTCCAATTGATATATCAATTTTTAATCACGACTTATTTTTTGAGGCACTTGATGTATTATCAACTGTTTATATGTATGAGTTTACATTTATTATTGTGTAAAAATGTGTACCATAACTGACATTTTGCTTCTCATTGAACGAGAATATTTTTATTCAATTTCTTACTTCTCAACAATTGAGTTTTTTTCCAAAGAAAAAGCTGTGCTAATCAGGCACTAGGTCCGAGTATCGTGCACCCCGAGAAGACGTAATGAACCAAAAATTACAACTCTTGGTATTTGTACGGCTGTGATTTCTTCCTACACCGTGAGGTGAGTGGTCATTGGATCCGAGAATCTTGTGCCCTGAGCAATCGGTCAAGATTTCTGCGTATTACGGCAAGCCACTCTATTCGTGAAAAGCGAGAGTAGGAAAGGAGTTATTATTATTATTGTTATTATTCTTTACCGAAGGTTAAGCTGGTCAGCCCTGTCCCCAAAGCTCAGTAACATTTGGAAGGGCGCGTCAGCATCATCAGCCATCAGCCCCACACCGTAGAGTACTGAATGATAATTGAGTTCGAAAATCATGTACACCAAGCTGACATCTACGATTGCGATATACATTATCGAAAGTTATCAGACAATGGACGAAGTGATTTAGTTATCGTCACACAGACTTACTATGTTACTGATTTGTGTCCTCGGTTTTATTCCGTTTGTAGTGAGCATTCCTATCGATTTAATTGAATGACCTGATACGTGTGTAATTGAGTGTAGGGAGCCAGACTTCATTCTTCTGTGTTTCTGAACACAGAAACAAAGAATGAACAACATCAACTTCACGTGCACTAGATGTAGATGTCATTTAATTTTTCGACCTTCTGTGTATTTTTTGGGTTCAATGTAATCTTGTGTTCTGTCATTCTATGTCATCTTTGTCAGATATAGTTGTTGAAATTTGAACTATATTACAGTTGTTGTTTACAGTTGTATTGTTGCTGCCTCCAGAAATATTCAATATTCCAAAAAAAAAATTTCAGAACTACGAGATTTCATTATGTTGCATGCAATGGGATCGGAAATCGAAATTATTCTCAATGAAAATTGTTTCTGGCCTTACAGTTATTACACGACTACTTAATATCACATAACAAATTTTATATGACTTATCTCATTAGTTCGTGACAACTGGCAAAAAATAAGAGACCATTGAAGATTACAAATTGATACAATTTTGAAAGTACCTCTCTAACATATTCTAATGGGGAATGTTCCTCCTGACGAAAATCAAGTAGTTTTCATAAAAGAGCTCGAAAACAACGCATTTCAACGTTTTTCTTTAAAAAATTATTCAAAGACTTATTCAATTACTTAAAAAAGAAGAATGAATCAATGCATTCAACATTTGAAGTGATTCCTTTCTATTTCACCATTTGGCAACATCGGTTATAGCTAATAATGGGCAATTAATCTGTTACCTCTATGAGACAAAGATGACATATCTCAGAGGCGTGCTGTTCTGTTTACTCATGTTCCGAGTTCCGAGACATTCTGTGACATATGACATTTTGTGCACCTAACCTATCTTCCTCTGTATAAATAAATAACAAAACAACTGTTGTTTATGTGGCTTGTGGAGGTAGTATTGAACTATAATTTATATTTTGCCTTAATTGTTAATTTATAAAGATAATTTTCCTTTTCTAAAGTAGAATACTTAGGTAGTATAAATTATTTTAAATTAAATTAAAACCCAACATTTGAATACTTTTCGAAGTGAATTTGAAAAACTCATGAATTAAATGAATTATTTTGTTCAAACTTGCATTCGCTGTAATAACCCAAATTGAGGAACATTCCCCATTAGTGTCTAATCCTTGTCAATACCGGCCACCGGTTTGAAAAATAAATAAGAAGAAACTAATAAGAAGAAGAGATATTCAATGTCACTGTCACGAATGTCACTTATTGAAGGTTAGAATTATGAAAAACAGCTATATTTTTTTCAAATTCAAATGAAAAATTAACAAAATTTTGTAACCAGTGTAACACTTCCAAATAAACATGGCCAACGTTGAAGTAGAGCCTGGCGCGGCTGCGGAAAGTGTCTTAGTGGCAACAGATGCATTTGATAACATGGATCAAATGAGCTCCAGCCTAAAGGAAATAAAAAATACAAATTCCGTATCCCAAGGTGAAGAATCCAATGATAATACCAACAATGAAACTTTTGAAGATGCCTCTAGCGCAATAGAAAATGATAATTCCCAAGAAGATCATGAACTGAATAGCGACTGGATAAGTAAAGAGAAACATATCTTTGTACTGAGTATGGCTGGAAAACCAATATATTCACGGTAGGTGCATCATCATTATGTTTGCGAGAAGATTTTTTAACTTTCAAAAGTTGGTAAAATATTTACGAAAAAACTGTTTTCACTCACCTGAATTGGAACAGAGCCTTTCGAAACGGGTTTCGTAAGTCAACATCATCAAGAGAAGAATAACAAGCAAGTTGCATATACATTTGGATGAATCATTTATATTGGTAATGAGGGTTATGAAGATGTCAATAGTATTTATTTGTTTATCTCAATTCCTAATTATTATTTTGATGATTACTCATTATGGCACCTGTTATTTCCCTTGTTTCAATCTCTGTAATTATAGCATGCGATATTCAACAATGGAGTTTTAGAAATTTCACTCCATTGAACTCATTCCACATTTCTTTATTTCTAAACTTCAGAAGGCATCTAAAAGCCTGCTGTCATGTGCAGGTCTGAACAATTTCAAGCATTTCTTGTTTATTATGTGGCCGTTCTATAAGGCTTGTTGAGCGATACTAGACTTCTCAGGTCTACAAAACCGAATATGTGAAATATGTTCTTTGAAACGAGTTTTTATTGTCTGCTTAGTTTATCCGACATACTTTTTATTGTAATACTCACAGTTTCTCAGTTTTCACAATACTGTCTTTCAAATTATCCAACATGTGTGAAGGTAATGTTCGATACTTGATAAAAATCCATAATGTTTTTTGAGATTTTTAGTAAACAGTTCACAAAAACTTGGTTGAGGGCTACAAGCGGTTTGTAAATCTATTTTCATGTTTAATTTCTTGAAAATTTGGGTAAAACCAATGAAATATTTTGTTTCATAGGGAATAACTACCTATAAACTTTGTAGAGAACATAAATACTTGATTTCATATAAGACTTCAAATGGATCTCTTATTCATACATCTTTTTCAGACACCCTTTTTTAATTATTTTGCTGTTCAAAAGTACAAAAAATAAACTACGTTCCCAAGTCACTTTGCATTGCATTACTGAAACACATAATTTAGCGCTTGCTTCATAGACATCATATAACTGAAACGTTATTTGAAGTGTGGGCGGCCAGAGCATTTCCCGAAGATAACTACATGACCCTAAAAAGTATTCCGAAATAATTTAGGAGTTACACTAAGCAATAGCCTGTTAGTTTTGTTTAAATTGTTTCTTCTTGATGAATTCTCATAGATGATTGTGAGGATAACAAGTATAAATAATCCTTTATATTTTTTAAAAGTATTTTGCAAAATATTTCATTATTCTTCAGGTGGCCCTTTTTCAGAAACCAGCACCTTAGTCCAGTATATTACTTATTCATTTATTCATTTAGTACAAAACTTTCAGACAGAAATTATGCTAGTATAAGGAAGTTGATAAAAAATCAAAAATCGATATAAAAATCTGATAATAAGGAAATATGAACACTCAAATACACAGTTATAATTTGATGATCATCATTGAAGTGAAAAATTTTCTTGGAAAGGTTTGGAAAATATAAGAACTGTTTTAGATTTTTTTTTATTTAATCAGGCAATTTATTAAAAACTCCCGAACAATTTGAAATCGGATTATTCTTTCCTTTGGTAGTATGTATTACATCAAGATGAAAATAACTGAAACTTTTTGTATTGTGATCATGTACCTA
Organism: Leptinotarsa decemlineata; assembly: GCF_025532065.1. Taxonomy (NCBI): domain Eukaryota; kingdom Metazoa; phylum Arthropoda; class Insecta; order Coleoptera; family Chrysomelidae; genus Leptinotarsa; species Leptinotarsa decemlineata. Next base: position 20,078,864 of record NW_027412747.1, read on the forward strand.
ATAAGGAATTTTTTAATAATCGAATATAATTTTTCAGGGGATTCAAAGTCATATTATTAGTCATTTTGTATAGTTCCAAAGATGGAGTATCCCATGGTCTATTTATTCATTGAGGGATATTTTTCGCCTTTCAGTGCAGAATGACCAAATTTTAATGAGATATCTTATTGGAGAGAAAATATGAACGTTTCAAATTAGAATTTGGATATGAGTATCTAAAAATTGTATTCTTCTGATTGTTTCTACCAGGGGTACAATCGATTCTTTCATTTTGTTTAAATGACATCTGAAACCGAAATCTTCATCATCTATCAGGCCTAGATATGTATGTTTTTCAACTTGGTTGATTGATTTGTTCTTAATTTTTAGATTGACTTTTATATTGATCGCCCATCAAACCTATATTTTCGATATTGTCAACATAGAGCAACTAGGGCCAAAATAGAACCTTTTTGGAAACCAAAAGTTGAAACTGTTTCAAAACTTACGCCATACTCACGTAAAGGCACGCCTGAAGAAGCCATTGCATGGCGAAACACATGTCGCGTTTTTGTAAAACTCTTCATTGAAAATCTCAAAATAAAGTGTTTTTTGAATATATTTTGAAAATGAAGTTGATTCAAAATTATGTTATGAAACAAGCTGATAACCCAAACATTTAATCATTCCAGTAAAATTTCCTATATGTCTTCAGCTATGGCAATGAAGATAAACTGGCTTGGCTTTTTGGTGTGATGCAAACTCTTGTTAGTTTTGTTCAATACGGAGACGACTGCATCAGAAGCATCCATGCTGGAAATACACATTTCGTCTTTTTAGTTAAGAAGCCGTTAATTCTAGTTGCAGTCTCAAAAACTGAAGAAAGTGACAACCAGTTGATAGCTCAACTGAAGTAAGATCAAAAACCCCATTATAAATTCATTATAATAAACTTTCCTTCAATTTCCAGCTATGTGTTCAACCAAATAACGAGTATTTTAACTCTCACTCGCCTAAATAAAATATACGAACAGAGGCAAAATTATGATTTAAGGAGACTGCTCTCTGGTGTAGAAAGACTTATTGACCATTTATTGGATCTATACGAGAAAGAACCGTCATTTTCTTTGGGAGCAGTGCAGTGCCTTCCTCTTTCATCTTCTGTTAGAGAGACTATCAGTTCATCAATTGTAGCATCATGTAATAAAATCAAGGTATGTATGAATAATCAATAGAAATTTTAGAGTAGAGGAAGAGTGGAGAAAAGATGAACTATTTCAGAGAGAGAGAGAGATAAATTCATACACAAATATAAAGGTCACCATATGCACGATTGGCGACATAAACATAATGTTTTGATGATATTGTGGAACTGTTTCTCAACTTCGTTTTTACCTCACTGAAGACTGGTATGTTTACATACCAGTAATAAATAGTAATCACAATTACATTATCAAAAGTATCCAATTCAAATATTCTGATCCAAGACTGATAAATATGCTAATTTCTATTATAGTATAACAATTTTCATTTGAAGGTAACTCATATATAAATTGAACTGAGAGCTAACGGCAACAATGTTAAACGTTAGAACTAAATTCTTACCAGAGTCATTTTTATTGTCTATGCATCGCCATTGTAAATAATTGAAAAGTAAGATGATTCCATAAAATTTTCCCCCTGTAACAAGATTGCTTTTGCATATCGATAGGATGTATGAGCGAATAGGTGAACCAGTTCGTTAAATACTTTGAAACATCGGTGAACTGATCAACACTTCACAGGTCTATTATATTTTCGTTCATAAAATGCTATAACTAGTCATTCGGTTTCTTCATTATCAAGCGTCCTTATCTGCATAGGCATAGTGTGTTGAAGAAGGCAGCGGTAATTTGAAGCTGAATCTTTGCCTGGTTTGATACATTGGCTAGTCCAAGTTGTTAAACAAGTTTCAATTTTAAAGAGAAGGCAGATTGTCTCATATATGAATAAGGAGTTCACAGTTAGGATTCTGTTAGAGGCAAAAAGAGGCTGACAAGAGTCCCTAGGCTTGGCTTTGCATATGCATCGTATTGCACGTTTTTGTATCAATGTGTGGTAGAACACACACCCCAAAAGCAAATATCATAACGAAGATGGGATTCAAAAAGGGAATGATAAACCATTCTAGCTACTGCAGATCCAAGCTCAAATGCAGTTACTCGTATTGCATAACATCCAGAGGAGAGCTTGGATTTCAAAACAAATTATTATCAATGAACAAGCCAAGGAATTCAGAAGTTGGTACATTGTCAATTTGAATATTATTTAAATGTACGGCTGGAATCTGGCACCTATAGGACGCTACTTTTGTTTTCATAAATTCAAGCTCAAGATATTTGAGTCAAACCAGTCTTTCACTTTCGTGATCCAGTGTGTTCATTAACACCATCATATATATCGATTGAAGGCAAATTCACAAGTTTTGCTGACGACACGTCTATACTTTGGCATAGAAGAAGCACTGATACACTAAAAATTAATGGTAGAGCATGATATAGGCAAAGTTAAACAATGGTGTGATGCCAATTTATCATCTTTAAATAGATCAAAGACTAATATAATGCCCTTTAAATCTCACCTGGACCATATAATTCTTGAAGAATACATCATTCAACATAAACTAGAGAACATATTTTTAGACTTCAACAAAGACAACAAATTAAAATTTGGAATGCATATTAGTATACTATGCAAAAAATTATCCTCAAGTTATTATGCGATAAAGTCTATCTCTAACTCTTTGGACCATCACTCTGCTAAAAAAGCATACACTGCACTTTTCTAATCCCACTTGCGGTACGGAGTTTGTTTCTGGGGGAGCAGCTGTCAAAACTTAATAAGTCAAGTTTTCACAATTCAAAAGAGAGCAGTGAGATTCATTACCAGTCTACTGCCTCTTTATTTTAGAAAAAGTCTGCCTAATGGACAAAAAGCACAAAGATAACATCTCTAAATCAACTCAAAGTTATGCCACTCGTCTCACATTCAATATTCTTCTTCCTATCCCCTCATCAGCACAAATTAAAAACTCGATTCTTTATAATAGCAAAAAATGTTTCAATCATCTCCCCCTTCCAATCAGGAAGTTAACATGGTACAAATAGTTTCGAAAAAGATTTAAAAAATCACTTCTGCTAGATAAAGCTTATTATAGTACTGAGGAATTTCTTTCAGATGGCTTTGCAACTTATAATTGCAACTTATAAACATTTGTATCACAGACTTTTACCATAGACTTTTTGAAGTGTGCTTGAGCCATATTAATATATTGTTTTAATTCTTGACCTTTGTTTTAATATTTCTGATTGTTTTAGTTCTTAAGCCTGCTTTGTCAACATATAAAAAATTTTATCACAGACTTTTTGAAGTGTTGAGCCATGGTTGAGCCATATTAATATCTTGTTTTAATTCTTGACTTTTGTTTTAATATTTCTGATTGTTTTAGTTTTTAAGCCTGCTTTTGTCAACATATAAAAATTTTTATCACAGACTTCTACCATAGACTTTTTGAAGTGTGCTTGAGCCATATTAATATCTTGTTTTAATTCTTGACCTTTGTTTTAATGTTTCAGATTGTTTTAGTTCTTGAGCCTGCTGTGTCAACATAAAAAAAAATTTATCACAGACTTTTACCCTAGACTTTTTGAAGTGTGCTTGAGCCATATTAATATATTGTTTTAATGCTTGACCTTTGTTTTAATATTTCTGATTGTTTTAGTTCTTAAGCCTGCTTTGTCAACATATAAGAAATTTTATCACAGACTTTTTGAAGTGTTGAGCCATGGTTGAGCCATATTAATATCTTGTTTTAATTCTTGACTTTTGTTTTAATATTTCTGATTGTTTTAGTTTTTAAGCCTGCTTTTTGTCAACATATAAAAATTTTTATCACAGACTTTTACCATAAACTTTTTGAAGTGTGCTTGAGCCATATTAATTAATATCTTGTTTTAATTCTTGGCCTTTGTTTTAATATTTCTGATTGTTTTAGTTTTTAAGCCTGCTTTGTAAACATATAAAAAAATTTATCACAGACTTCTACCATAGACTTTTTGAAGTGAGCTTGAGCCATATTAATATCTTGTTTTAATTCTTGACCTTTGTTTTAATGTTTCAGATTGTTTTAATTCTTAAGCCTGCTTTGTCAACATATAAATTTTTTTATTACAGACTTCTACCATAGGCTTTTTGAAGTGTGCTTGAGCCATATTGATATCTTGTTTTAATTCTTGACCTTTGTTTTAATATTTCTGATTGTTTTTGTTCTTAAGCCTGCTTTGTCAACATATAAAATTTTTTATCACAGACTTCTACCATAGACTTTTTGAAGTGTGCTTGAGCCATATTAATATATTGTTTTAATTCTTGACCTTTATTTTAATGTTTCAGATTGTTTTATTGTTTCAGTTCTTAAGCTTGCTTTGTTAACAAAACCTAAACTTTTATGACAATAAAGCATTTCTGACTCTGACTCTGACATTGCAGAATGCCTGGTTAATTTTTCAGGCTGTTTTGGCAGTGCTTCGGTTCAATTTGAATTCGTAGAGAAAAAGCCAAAAATCCCTCAATCACATATAATAATAAGCTGGAAAGAGGCAAAAAATCAAAGTTGAAAATGAAATTAACAGCATCCATGTAGAGTTCAAGATTATCTGTCGATCAGTATGAATATACTACAACACGGTAGAATAAATACCTATTGAAATATGGAGCAAAAAAGCACATGACATTAAAACAGGCAAAACTTTTGTAACAACCCAATATTAATATACTTTCAGTTGTAATAATTTTTCTGTTTTGTTTCAGAACTTAGTGTTTGCAATTTTATTGGCAAACAACAAGTTGATAACTCTGGTAAGAATGAAGAAATACTGCCTGCATCCTGCTGATTTGCACCTGATCTTCAACCTAGTTCAGGCTTCCGAAAGTCTGAAAAACTCCGAAAGCTGGACCCCCCTTTGCCTACCGAGATTCGACTCTAGTGGCTTCCTTTACGGTCACGTGTCCTACCTAGCCGAAGACTGCCAAGCCTGTCTGCTGCTTCTGACAGTCGAAAGGGATATATTCTTCACCTTAAGCGACGCTAAGCAAAAAATCGTTGAAAAGTTGAGACGAGCCAACTGCTTGGAGGCGATAAACGAATCGATGAACTCCCAGGAGGATAGTTGCGCCAGCGCGGGTTTCCCGGAACTCAGGCATTACCTTTACAAGTGTAAGTCTACAGCCCAGTTCCATCAGCCCATCCTAAGCGCGCCCTACACGCATTCGAAGCCCCACCTCATACGAATCTACAAGAGGGCTAATCAAATGTTGCACAACGTTTCACGGCCGCTGAAGTTGGTTTTCGAGCGAAGCTCTCGAGAAGCGGTTCTAGCGTGGGAAACTAAAGGCTTCGAGTTGTATGTTGTTTTCGAGCCTTTGGTAGACACAGGCGTTGCCATTAATATCATAGGAAAGTTGTTGAACTGGATAAAAAAGCGCGAAGACAAGCTCTTCCATTTGAACGCTCCGACCTTCTGAAACAGTGTATTGGATAATTATTTTTGTATATATTAGTAGTTGTATAGTAGTTTTATTATTGAAGAATTCAGGCTGTATTTTGTATGTATATTTTGCAGCTAGAACTCTTCCTCAGTCACGAAAAGGAAGATGATTTTGACTTTGGCTGAAGTTGTTTTTTAATTTTAAGTCTATTTAAATAGAATAATAAACAAGCACTATGTAGAAGTTGAATAGTTTGGGAGTGGACGAAACCGTGGACGTTAAAAAATAAATGGGCTCAGCAAACCAATATCTACAGCGCAGATTGTGTTGAGGTCACTAGATTTGAGGGATCATCGGTTATGGGGACAAAGGAAAACTGCAATGAACTGTGACTTCCCCTCCACCGATAGTGACGAACACAATTCAACTAATTGGGTGATAATATAAACAAAATTATAGATAATAATATTTCTTATTAGTCAGTGGACTATGCTTGAAGACTGGCAGTAAACAAATCTAAAGAAATGAACTTTAAACGTTCAAGCCAGTCTCGAATATACCTAAACAGTAGGATGACTGGCTTGAACGTTTAAAGTTCATTTCTTTGGATTTGTTTACTGCCAGTCTTCAAGCATAGCCCACTGACAAATAAGAAAGTTTTTCTTCCTTATTCAGAGGAATCGGGCACATTTCGGATATACAGTTGGTTAGTACCTCGTCCACTAGATGGAGTGACATTTGTTGTTCGCTCCAATTTAGGAAATACTCTGGAAGAATTCCAATTTTCAATTATGGAATATCACTGACTTTAGATTGATGATGGTCACTATCCTGCACTGATGAGTGGCTAATGAGGCCGAAATCAGTCTGCAAGTGTGCCCGTTCCAAAATTGAAGGTAGACTCTTTCAGTTGTATTGCCAATTGCATATGCAGGAAATTTTCTGTGGAGATTCCTGCACTGACGCCTGTCAGATATAATCCAACGCCGTTCGTGGTATTAGCCAGGGGAGTAGTTGTTTTCTGATAGGCGTCAGTCCATTCAACCTACTGTGTAGGTATATTCGAGACTGGCTTTAACGTTTAAAGTTCATTTCTTTAGATAATAATATCTATAAATGACGTTGAGTATATCAAAATGTGTACAAATACAAAATTAAAAATACAAACTCCGTGCACTTAGAGGCACAATTTACGTAGATATATAATAGTCAAAACCTAAAATAATCTGCTATTTACACAACAGCATCATTATTAAAATCGGACTAAGTAATACAAATTATGGAACAACAAAAATTAATTAGCACTTCATGGCGGCTTGATTGATTCCAGTGGCGCATTTGCTTTTTCAGCTGCAGGAAAACCCGGAAAAATCAGCACCACATCATCTGAAGATCTTGATCTGCCAATGTCCTCTCTTTCATAGAATAAAATGGGGGTGTCTCCAGAGGCTCCAATAAATTCAAGATATCGCCAGAATATTTAGTGACACAACTATCGTAAAAATTAAACCAGTCAGTTTCGTCTTTGACCTATGCGTAATAATTAACCAGATTCAAGCCAGAACCACAGTGAACAATGACTGTATGAAGATTGTAATAGTGGTCCACTAGATTGAAATATTCATGTATTTCGAACCTTCGTAAGAGTTAGATAATAATAATAATATTTATTTACAAAGATTTCAAATCAAGTTTACAATATATACATATAACAATGGTGAATAAATAAAAGAAAAGAAGACCCACAAAAGTGAAACTTGTGCGTGGGCAGAATATTAAAATGTATAAAGTAAAACAATAATAATGATGATGCATATAGAGAACACTTCTAAGTTGGACAATATTATATTAACAATGTAATAGTACTAATACTTATTGTTGTGAATATACGTTTCTGTATCATTCTGAGTACAATAATGAATATCAGTTTCTTCGATGATTTCCACGAAAAACAGGGAGACCCACAGAAACCTAGGTTGTGCGTGGGGTTTTTTCCTGTTTATTCATAAATTTTGTTGTTTGATGTAGAGGTATTTTATAATTTTTTCAATATTGCAGTCAACATAGGAGAAATAACCCTTTATTTTTCAACTAATTGTTCTGTACTCTTAATATATCGTGAATTACTTTTCTGTCTAGATTAAATGTGTACGACTTTAGTTTTTTTCTGATTAAAGTGATAGATATATTTATTTGATCATGTTATGTATAAAATACATTTTTGACAAGTCTATAAAATAAAATAAACAGTAAACATTTGTAACAAGTTTACAGGGTATATTAACATATTCAAATTAAGTGTGGAGATTAATCGAGTATCTTCCTCGCATCAAAAGTGTGTCTACGCACATGTTCTAAATATTCTGAAGTGGAATAAAGTTTTTTTTTATATTTTTTTATAACTTTTTGAAACAAAACATATTCATATTTTTAATATTGGCAGGAAGAGCATTATACAATTTAAAATAATAGGAGTTTTTTTGTGATTTCATCAGCCTGAAACGTTGAGGTCTAATAAAATTGTCGTTACATGTATCATGATCATGTAAACTGGATTGCGGGAAACAAGGGGGCTCTTGTGTGAATATCTAATAGGCTTGAGTCAACATACAAAGAAGGCGCCGACATAATTTCATGAGTGATGAATGATTCACGGCAAGAATCCCTAAAACCGATTCCAGCAAGAATTCTCAAAGCTTTTTTCTGGAATATAAAAATGCATTGGGCATCACTAGAATTTCCCCAAAGTAGAATACCGTAAGAAATGTGAGACTATATGAGCGAGCAAAATACTATTGGTTTTAGGTGTCTAAGTAAAAATAAGGCACTCGATAGCTCACTTTTCAAACTTGAAATGTGGCTTGACCAATTTAACCTATTGTCCAGAGCAAAACCCAATAATTTGACACACTGGAATTCAGGTAATGGCAGAGCCATAGAAACAATCATGTTTTGTGATTTTTCCTTACTCATCATGAGTTTGTTGACACTGAACCAGTGCTCCGCTTTTTGTTGTATTTCCATAGACCTATCAAGAAGAGCTGAATAATTCATAGAAGAGTATATCAAGGATGTATCGTCAGCAAATATTACACTGTGTCATGGCTTCATATAGTTGTAAAAATCATTGATGTAAATAACAAACAAAAGCGGGCCCAAAACCGATTCCTGCGGTACACCTAGGTCAATCGGCTTCAGCTCAGAAAATATATTGTTATAAAAAACTCTCTGGAAACGATTATTCAGGTAAGTTTCAATCAAACCCAAAGGAGTGCCTCTTACACCATAATATGACAGTCTTTCGTGTAAAATGCTGTGGGAAACACAGTCAAAGGCCTTTGACAGGTCCAATATTAGATTGACTGTTGCCTCAGCTAAATTTGTTGTCTTATAATTGTCAGTTATTTGTCAATACAGTTGATCATCAATTGTTAAAAGTTCTATTTTCAAATGATTTAAGAATAAGCTTTGCACGGATTGATTATCATTCATATTGGAAACGCTAGTTGAAGTTCCTGAAAGTCATATGTTGCTACCTCGTGAACATTTACTACAAATATGGCTTTGTATGCGTACACCAGTTAGATGAGCAATCTATATCATTTTGTGGTTTCAATGAATCGGGCCCACTTTCAATTATTTAAAAACATTTTAAATCGTCAGCAAATAGCAAAGCTTCTTGTGTAATACCCGATGTAACTACGAGGGTATGAGAATAGTAATATGATAAACACTGATAATTTGCATTCTTTCTGTGAGATAGCTTTTGAGCCATTGCAGTATCAGCCCATCAAAGCCATATGAACAAAGTTAATGAATCAACAGCTCATGATTAACTTTGTTGAATACTTGCATAAAGATATATACGACTCTATGCATAGATTTTTATTTTTTATTCAAGAAATGCTAAAGAAAACACCTTCATGGATAGATTTTTTTTTTGACGAAGCTATAATCACCTCCAATCAAACAGCATTTTTCCAAAATTCTCGATTTTGGAATGGTCCTAATCGTCACTTAAGGAATAAATCCCGTGATCATATTTTTTGTAGTTAACAGGTAGTGTGGTATTCAAGAGGATTAAATAGTTGTGCCTCTTTTCCCACAATCTATAATTCTCCAGTGGTATCTGGGTTTCTACAAAATCAATGATGATATTCAACACATTAACAGCAACATGTATAATACCAGCAAGTCGATGCAAAATGCACTAGTACAAAATCAACAAATATAGTGACAATCAGCAAAAACTTTCAGATGAAATGAATATTTAGATATTCCATTTTAATGCCATATAAATGATTGCACCCAGATATTTCCTTTTTGAACATGTTAATATTGGAAAATAAAAATTGTGCCAAGTAAAACCAGTACCATTTTTCAAGAATCTATCAAATATGCCCTTGAAAAAAAAACACATTAAAAAACTTATACGTGGAACTTATAATATAAAAGAATATGAGCCCAATTAGATTGAAAATTTATTCATCTTTTCTTTCGATCTTCCCTTTTTTTGTCACGCCTATCTCTGTCCCTCTCTTTCTTGTCCTTATCTTTATCCCTTTTATCTCTGTCTCTTTCACGATCCCTCTCTTTGTCCTTTTTATGTTTATCCCTGCTATGCTGTTTTTCTCTAGACCGACTCCTATCTCTTTTTCGTTTCTTCTCCTCTTTTGGTGCTGTCTCTATCACATCATACTTCGAGTCGTCCTCCAATTCGATTTCTTCATCTAACAGGTCTTCCAGAGCAGAAATTCTGGGTTCCAATTCATTATTTTCTTCAAGAACATGTCGTTTCTGTGTGCGAGGAAGAATAACGTCACATACCTTGAAAAAGGAATGAAAGTGTCAATATTGAAAGTCGTCAATCCATTTGTAAATACTATGACATTGTAGCCAAAAAAAGTTTAATGGGAATGTCTTTCTAATTGTACTAAAATATAAATTAACTAGATTGAAGTGCATTTAAAAATACAACATAGTTACAGACTTCTTTGTAAAAAGTCATTTCTTAAGCAGTTCATCCTGAAAACTACCTGAATCCTCATTGGACTGTTAGAAACATTTGAAATAACTGTCCGTCCATCATCCAATTATTAAATACTAGGTTACCAATGAATCGATTATAGAAATAACTTAAATATAATATAATGATGTTCATCGTATTACAATTGAATCATCAATATGTTGTTTACTGCCAACTAGATGTTTACCTTAGAATAATCTAACTGAGATGAACTAATTTGTTTACTGGTATTGGAGCTGATTACTGTTAATTTTAGTACTGGCGAGCTGTCTAAATTAATGGTATAACCTGCCAACTGGTCTATCTACCTAGGTAGATATGAATTTCTTGAAAATACAAATGCAATACATACCCTTTCTTCCCTGAGTAGCTCGTCAATGAATTCATCCATATGAATCAATTCAAACTGTGCCTGGCGATTCTGTCTCCGCAGTTTCCTGTAGTCGTTGTAAAGAGGTTCCAAATACTTATAACAATCCAAAGAAGTTCCAGTGAGCCTCATATAAAAAGCTCCCAGAGCTCTCACATACTTGAACTCTTCGTTCTTTATAAACTCAACAACGATGTCCTTCTCGGGCTGAATCTGCAGCATTTTGAGTGTCAAACACAAAAATGGAGTTGGTTTAATATTCCCTCCAAAAACGCCACCAATAAATCTCAGTTCCATGGCTTTGTCCACCAAAAGTTCTGCAGTAAGAGCGAAACATTCTTCTTTCCAGTACTTTGAATCGTATATGCGGGAACGAATTATTTTCTCTACCAAATACTGGGGGTTTGTTCCATGAATGGATTTCGCATCTTTCACAGTTCTATTAGCCATTTTTTTTCGTAAACTATAACGTTTATAGTCTACTTTCTTTAAATGTTGACTTCATAACATCTACAGAATATACTAATCAAAACTTTGTAATTACTTTAAGTACTATCAATAATTACAACATGACGGACGAACGACTACATGTCAAATGTCAATATTATGAACAGGGTTGCCACCCGTTATTTCATTTTCGTTCTGTGGTTGAAATAATAGGCTTCGGACTCGATTTATCCACAAAACTCTTGACAGAGAAACACAGTACTTGTGATGCACTATTTGGAACATTTGTTGTAGTAATGAATATAACTGTATCTTTTATTCCAACACCGAACCGTTATTTCAACACAATTAAAATAACGGTTTATTGTTGGCATAAAAACTCCACTAATGGAGAACATAGTGATATGTTTTAACACCAGCAATAATGAGTTTCAATAATAATAAAAAAAAAACTAAAAATTTCTACCTCCTTAATAATAGTAACAGTGCTTTAAAAGTATTGGATATTTAAATTTCGAGATCAGTAATCAACGATATGATGTGAGACATACGTATATTCCTTTTCAGAAATATTCATTCAAGTCAATCTCGAAAATATCATTTATCGTTTGCACGGGAATATTTGTACGAGAACATATATTTCTGTGAATATATGATGATGTCGAGAATAAAATCCAAAGGGGGCATAATTATTGACATCTCGTGAATATTCTCACGGAGTTTTATATTCCCACAAAAATGATTCTACGCAAATACTCAATAGTTGTAGGATTATTGTCAAACTTAATAATCTCTCCATGTAGCTTACCTACAAACTATCTATCCCTAAATTAACCAAAGAGTACCTACACCAACTAATAACCACGTTTTTAAATTTCAAATGTTTTAAATAGTTTTTATACTTGATAATAAGATAAAACACGAAACGGATCGTGGAAATTAGACAAAAGTGTTTTAATTCATTTCATTAAAGTGATCATAAAGTTCCACAAAATAAGCGAGTCATCAGTTGCACAACATACATTGTTGATGTATTTTTGTCTTTTCTCAGCTTATTACCATGTAATGATACATTGAGTGATTTACCGCCAATTATTTCTACGAATTTAAATTAAACGAAGCGTTGCCGAAACAGCCCGAAAAATTAACCAGGACTTTGACAATAGTGTTAATAAACGTAATGTTATATATGAACTAATATAATGAGAATCAGCAAAGAGCTTTCAAATAAAATGAATATTTAGTCATCTGATTGTAATGATAGAACGGTAGCCTGGTGTGTTGACGTGGGTAGTTTGCTCCACTCACTTAGTCGTCCGCTGTGTGAACAAGTGGTTCGAACCGAGGGTCCGGACGATCGATTTTCACTTCCCATCGTCCAACCCGTATTGGGAATCACACGTTAAAAGTTAACACTTCGTTAGTCCTTAGCACGAACAAGTTTCGACTTTTGAGAGTTGTCGTTTCGTAGGTGGGTTATCGGGAAAACAGATACAGATTTTAACAGAGACAAATTGTTTAATGGTCTATTCAACTACTTCATCTAGAATATGAAAGATTGCACCCAGATATCTCCTTTTTGATTATCTTGCTTCCAGAAAATACATTGCGCTGTGTAAAACCATTATCATTTTCCAAGAATCTATCAAATATGAACCTCACAAAAAATAATATTAAACAATTTTGGAACATGCGTTTATTTTACACTTATAATATAAAAATATATTATTTCAATTAGATTGAAGTTAATCATCTTTTCTTTCGATTTTGTTGACAAGCTCTGCCTGTTGATTAGACCACTAAAAAGGTGTATAAAAATAGGTAACTTTGATCAACTCAAAACTTTTGATTGTGTCGATATAGAATTAAAGTAGGTATGTGATTTTAACATTGAGATTTTAACATTAAGATATCATTTTACATACATAAAGGAAAAAACCCAAATTTCACTCTTGTGAAAACAGTACTTTCCATTATTCTAAACCTAAACTTTGGATAAATATGAAGGGCTACCTGGATTTAGCTAATCCACATACCTAGGAAAAGATACGAAATTCATGTGTCCAATATATTAGGTAATATATTTGAAAGGCTACCTGGCTTCAATGAATTGTAGTTAACTTTCAGGTATTGAAGGTAATTTATTGATAATATTGATACAAAGTACTTCCTTATTGCTGGTTTTACAACAATATATGCTTGTTCTTATTGACGTAGCGAATTTTCCAAATAAATATGGAAATTGTTCAAACAAATTAGAAAAAAGTTTTCTCCAAAACATTACTAACACTTCTATAAATCATGATAAAGAAGTTTATTGCAACCGTGTTTGTGTCAATAAAGACCACAAGCAACTATGGAAAGAGCTGAGGAGAAACCTAAATGTTACAAATAGAAAACCTTACGTTGCAATACCAGAAAAGTTGAATGACGCCAATCAGATCAACTCCCATTTTGTAAACAGTGTTCCAAATTTCAATAATTATAACAAAGAACTTATTGAATTTTATATTAACAACTTATCCCCGAATCTAGACGGAAATAATTTCACCTGTATTTGAAGAAGACGTTGTAGATACAGTAAATTTCCTGAAAACTAATGCAACTGTAGTAGATGATATTAATATTACAATGATAAATATATACTTTCCGATAATAAAAAATGCTTTATTACATATAGTTAATAGATGTATTCTTGAAAATTTCTTCCCAGCCCAATGGAAAATTGCCTATGTTATACCTGTCCCCAAAACAGCTGATATTTTAGACTACAAAGATTTCAGACCCATAAGTATTCCAACCACCATGTCTAAGTTATTGGAACGCATTTTGAACAAACAAATCAGGGAATATAGATATAAGTAACTTTAATCTGATGCCTCTCTTTCAGTCGGCTTTCAGGCCTCTACATAGCTGTATAACACCTATGCTTAAAATAACGGATGACATGTTGGCAGCAACAGATACAGGAGACATCTTGTTATTGATCTTACAGTAAAGCATTCGACTCATTGAATCCAGAAATACTCATATCCATTATATTGGCTTCTCTAAGACAGCCGTTAAGATGATGCAAGAATACTTCACAATGGTGAAACTCGAAGGCGAACTATTTGATTCGGTGAGATTAATGTGCGGTGTTCCGCAAGGATCTATACTTGGGCCTTCGGTTTTTGGTTTATATATCTCAAATATACTGACTAAGATAAATCTCTGTAATTATCATGCCTACGCTGATGATACCCAACTTTAAACCAGAATTGCTGAATGGAGTTGTTGGTGACATCAATACTGAACTTCAAAACATTTATGATTCTTCTGTGAAACACGAACTGCAGTTCAGTCCTAATAAAACGCAAGTTCCAAGTTATTATGCCGAAGGTATTTATTTCAAGTGAATATTTCTCTGAATGGTATAACTCTAAATATAGTACCGGAGGCAACAAATCTTGGCTTGATATGTTGGATAACAATTTCAGGTTCAAAAAGCAAGTTTCACTATATATCCAGAGAGCTTACGCGAACTTAAGATTAATTCACCCTCACTGAGCATACCTAAATACTCAGACAAAAACCAATTTATGCCAGACTCTCATCCTTTCACAGTTCACCTATTGTTTACCTATTATATTTTCCTTGTTTGGGTAGTCTAGATTTGTGCAGGATACAAAAAGTCCAAAATTCCTCTTCACGCTATATCTATGGCATCTGTAAGTTCCAGCATATTTCTAATAAGTTTTTTCAGTCGCAATGGCTGTCAATGAAAAATCGTTTCTTATTGCAAGCTCTAACCTTATTTCACAATATAATCATCAACAAATTACCGCAGTATCTTTATGACAAAGTTCGATTTTGTGAAAATGAACATGAAGTGAATATCCGACACAAAAATACAATAACCGCCCCCCCCCACCACAGCACAGCACTGTTTGATAGATTGTTCAGTTTTTCTATCTTCAATAACTATAATAGTCTCCCCACGTACCTAAAAAAAATTGAAACTGCCACTTTTCAAGCTACAGGCTCGTATGAAAAACAGCTATCGTGCAACTAAAGTCTCGCATAAAATGCAAAAATTCAAGTCATTCCGTAAGCATTATGAACTACCCCTCTTTAATTCCTTTTATATTTTTTCTCTCTCTTACTACATAGGCACTATCATTTTTTGTACATTATATGTTTGATGAATACTTTAAGTTTTGTATATTGTAAAGGAGTTTCAAACGTTTTTTTAATTCATCAAATTGAAATTTTAGCAGCAAACTGGTCTTTTTTTGTATCTATTAGCCCCGGACTAATAATTATAAATGGAAAAAAATCAGACAAATGTTCAAATAGCCAGTTCTATGACATACTTCACTCATCAGACATGTGTCACATTTGAAAAGCCAAAATTCAAAAGATGAACATTACTGCTTATAAAGCATTTAATTTTATTTTGGCCATCGCAGTAAATTACTTCCTCCATTTCTTCACTTACATTCTGTTCTGTGAGGACCCCGAAAAATCCTGCGTGCTATTTCCATGAGACGCGAATACAATGAACAAGTTCACGAATACCCCGACAGAAATCGACAACTACGTCGAAATTTTGAAAAAGCAGCTCTATTTCGCTGTCCTCAAAGGAAAGACCAGCCTCAAGTTGAAGAATAATTTGAATACATTCTTCTTCTCCACCGATGATGAATTGGTTTATGAAAATTATTACAGTGACTTTGGACCGCTGAATATTTCATGTTTGTTCAAGTTCTGCGTGAAACTGAGGAAGTACCTGCAATATGCCAAAGGTCTGAAGAGTGTGGTGTACTATACAAGTGATCACCCAGATAAGAAAGCTAACGCGGCATGCTTGATAGGGCTGTTCAGTGTTATCTACTTGAATTTCCAACCTAAAGATATATGGAGAGCACTGAGCGAATTAGGGCCATATAAGTAAGTGATGAACACCAAATTATTTTTTTTATTCTGACATGAGTTCAAAACTGATTAGGAATATTTTTTTTATCGGATTTTCTGGTAAATATTCAGAATGTCGCGGATAAGAGAATTTCAGAAAATTGTTGTTTGATCTTACTTTTAATGATGAGCAGGAAACTCCTCTAAAGTCAATCAATCAATCAGAACTGAAAACAAAAATGTAATTTAAACCCCATATTGCAAATGTTACGTCTAAAGCACTAAAAATGTTAGGTTTCATTGTTACATCTGCAAATGAATTATCTCTCACTTCAATGAAAATCATATATTGTTCAATTGTTAGATCAGTAATCGAATACATTGTCTACTATATAAAATGATTTGAAATCTCTGAAACAACTAAAAAAGAAGAATTGAAAATGAATAGCTGAAAATAACAATTAGGTATATTAACCAAAATAAACCTGAAATGAAATAATAGTGAAATAAAATACAAGTAAAACTAGAACAACTAAATAAATAAAAATAAAGAAATGAAAAAAATAAAAATAAAAAGTGGAGAGATTCCAAGTCACGTTAGTTCGCGACGTTTCGATTGTTAGTATCTACAATCGTCTTCGGGTGATGACTGGACTGATTCCTCCGAGAGATGACTATAGGTCGTTCGAGTACTTTCACTTATCCCCGCTTTCCATTTTCCCTTCACTGGTTCCGTGGGAGAAGACCGTTTTGGCGGGTGTTGGCCATTTTTCGCTTGATGATTGGATTTCTATACATGTTGTTGGACAACATGTATGCGGCTTCCTTGAATTTTCTCCTAAACTAATGTTCCTCTCTGTGCAAGATCTCAGCTTGGGACCACTCGATGTTGTGTTGATAAGGTCCAAACATGGTCTGCTATTCCTGATTTGCTGGTTTCCCCTCGTTGTGTGTGTTTCTTGTGCTCGGCAATGCGAACATTCAATGGCCTCTTAGTTTCACCAATATAGGATTTTCCGCACTCACAGGGTATCCGGTAAATGCAATTCTTGGAATCACAGTCCGCGTTTGGTGGCCTGGTTTTCGTGAGGCGGCTACGGATAGTGTTACCGGATCTGAAGCAGGTTCTGATGTTGTACTTGGAACCAATTCTTCTTATCCTCTCCGATAATCCTCTGATGTAGGGAAGTCCAAGCACTGGTTGTGACGGCTTCTCTTCCTTGCGAGGCTCCTGCTGTCTTTTAGCCAAAGTCTTTTTTACCATCGCTTTGGAGTAGCCATTCCGTTGAAGATAATTTTTGATGATGTTTAGTTCCTTCTCGAGACCTTCCTTCGTATTACAAAGCCCAAAAGCACGGTCTAATAGAGTCTTGATGATTCCCCTTTTAGTCGATTGATGGTGGTTGGATTCGTGGTTCAGATACTGTCTCGTATGAGGGGGTTTTCGGTATACAGATGTTTCCCACTTAGTGTCGGTCCTCTTCACAAAAAAATCTAAGAATGGCAATTCGTTGTGGATTTCCTTCTCCATTGTGAAACTGATGGAAGGTATCACGTCGTTGATGTGTTTCAGGAAGGCGTCTAGTTCAGTATTCCCATGGTTCTATATTATGAAGGTGTCGTCAACATATCTCAACCCGACTCGAGGTTTCTTGTGGGCTTCTTCAATGGCCATATATATGTTGGCTGTAACTGGTGAAAGTGGCGATCCCATCGGCAGTCCCTCATCTTGTTTAAAGAATTCGTCCTTCAGTTGGAAATAACAGTTTCGTATACAGCATCCTAGTAATTTCATGATTACTTCTATAGGTAGATTCGTTCTCTCTTTCAGGTTCCCGTCTTCGGATAGCTTTGTATGATTTGGAGTGCTTCTTCGACCGGGACGTTGGTGTAAAGGCTTTTTACGTCGAAACTAATTAGTTGATCTTCCTGTGTGACCTCAATTGATCCTAGTAGTTCGACAAAATGTGAATTCTTCACAAAAGACGATATTTTTCCTTGTAATGGTTGTATGTAATGGTTAAATCATTTTATGTAGTAGACAATGGAAGTCCGAACTAGTGAAATTCATCATGAAACATTGTCAATCACCTCCAAACAAAAAATCGAATACAATTCCACAATTTGGTGCTCTTCATATCATGTGGATATTGATATGCTTGAAAGTGTTCAAAATAAGTTTTAAAGGTACTCTGTATATAAACTGGGATATCATGTTGGTGAATATGACTATAAAATTATATTGGACATTCTTAACTTGAATACTCTGGCTCATAGAAGATTAGAATCAGATCTTACACTAATTCCTAAAATAATCAATGGTAGCATCAATTCCCGGAACTTGTCGTACTTATAACTTTAAATGTGAATCCAAGGAGAACAAGAAATTTGAAAATTTTCAAAGTACCCTTTTGTCGCACCAACTATAGCCGTAATGAATCTGTAGGTAGAATTTTGAGACTTGCAAATACATTCAATGTAGATTTAAATTTTTTTAATTCTTCTTTGGAAACATTTAAAGAGACTGTGAAAAGATTGTGTAATTCATTAACTTATTTTTACGATTAATTTTTATTTTATTTTTTTCTCCAGGATTTCTTCAGAAGTTTCCATGTTTTCAAAAATAACAATATACAGAACCATTATACAGCCATATTTTGATTATTGTTCCAAACTGCTTTATCTTTTAGATAAAAACAATATACAGAAGTTACAGAAACTGCAAAATCGAATTTTAAGAATCATCTTGAAATGTAACAAATACACTCCTATTCAATGTATGCTGACTGCCCTCAAGTGGTATGATGTGGCAGATAGACAGTATTACTCAAGTATTATATTTATTTATAAAATAACCAAGGACCACCAATCAATTCCACATTTCCAGGACAATAACAAAGCAATCTATGAAATCGTTGTTTTTCAGTGGATTGGATGATTTCAACCAATTACCATGCCACATTTAAAATTCTGTTACCTCACATTCATTCAAGGCTCAGTTATAAATATATATTAGATCACGTACTCTATGAATTTTCTGAATTTTTCTTCTTTTAATTTTTATGTTTCACATCATCGAGCTTTTATGTGTTTTGTATATATATATATATATATATATATATATATATATATATATATATATATATATATATATATATATATATATATATATATATATATATATATATATATATATATATATCATCAAGACATCTACAAGAAATTTAAAAACATTGCAGCAAAATTGTAAAACAAATAGGTAAAAAAGTTTACTTACTAACTTGAGGTTATAGTAAGAAGTCAGACGTTGCAATGAGAAAAACAAAGTTGATACTATTCATCATGTAAAAAAGTGTCACGCATTCAATTTTAGAGTTTCAGAGAAAAAGTACAAAAAACTTATTCTATTTAAACATTCAAAAAATTTTAAAATTATTGAAATTATTTCACTGGCCATGCTTGGCACTTACTCGGTGGCGTGGTAGCAACCATAAAGAGAGAGGAAAGAGGAAATATTTGAAATTTGATATTTGACATTATGAAAAGACATTTGAAGTTTGATGATTTGACAGTAAAACAACTAAACAGGATTACCAAAAGGCACAATAGCAGGGGAGCCCACGATGCAAAATGGGGATTTACTCGAGCGTCATTGAGACATATTACTTTGCAAAGCTTAGATGATAAGAAGAAAAAAATGTTATATAATATATACCTTTTCATCGGTGGGGGAAGCGGCTATAGATATTTAAATATGTAAAAAAATACTGTTGCATGGACATACTCGAGCGCGTCAGATATTGATAGCATCAATGTCCTACGTATTTTTAATAATGTTGGTATGTTAATCTGATAGTTTGCATGATGCGGGTGGTTGTACGTAAGGGTTAAAAGTGAAAAGAAAAAAAAATAATCGAGCGCGTCAGATTTTCTAAGGGGGTGTTGAGTACAACAAAAAGAAGTTCTCATTCAATAATCTGACGATTTCGAACTGACGCAAACTCGCGGCCATTATTATGATGTGCAAAAAAAATTCGCCATTTTGAAATACTCAAGCGCGTCAGATTAAGATATATATGGTTCATCTGTCGTGCTTGTCTCATAATATGACAATTATCTAGAGAGATTCGCTTAATCTGACAAAAACAATATTTTTTTTATTTTTTTTCAATTCATTGAACTTAATCAATTGAAAAGCTCAGGAAATAGCATGCAAATGAATAAGTGTATGGTTTTTAAGTAGAATACTTGTATTTATAAGAAAATAATAAAAAAAAAATTAATTCTTTATAATCAATTGCTTGATTGATGATATATATATATATATATATATATATATATATATATATATATATATATATTGCTTGAACGTATTTTATTGTTATGAGAATTTTTATATATTATTTTAATATATACTATTATATATATATATATATATATATATATATATATATATATATATATATATATATTATTTTATATATATTATATATTATATAATATATATATATTATATACTATTTATACCTTTTTGGACCTGTATTTATATAAGGATTTCCTATTTTTAACAAATAAAATAATAAAAATAAAACTACAGATGTTTCACAATGAAGTATACATGAGGAGAGATTAAATTACATGCATTTAATAATAATAATAATAATAATAAAATATTTCATCCATGTTGGTATTTTGTTCTTCTATGGGAAAAATTTCCCATTCCAAGATACCAAGGTTCCATCATCAAGATACCAAGTGATGTAGAACTTTCCAATCTATCAGTTTTGAGAAATTGAAGCCAAAACACTGACTATAAGTATTTGATTTCAGACCATACCTAGACGCTTCTCAATACCCTGGCGGTTTCACTCTGAAAATACCAGACTGCATATTGGCTATCCAGAAAGCCTTGTCCTTCAATTTCTTCAACTTCGATGACTTCAACGTGACGGAATATGATCTTTATGATAAGTTACAGTATGGAGATATGAATTGGTTGGTGCCAAGAAAATTTTTAGCTTTCATCGGACCGTCAGACAATAAAACTGCTCATCCTCCGGAATTCTACATCAAGTACTTCCTGAAAAACGATGTAAAGACTGTCATCCGGTTAAATTCTATCATTTATAATTCAGAGGTGTAAGTACGAACCTAATAATTATCACAATTATTATTTTTTTTCCAATTTCCAATTCTACAAATTTTTTTTCGTGTAGCGAGGGACTACTAATGGGTAACCCTTTGAGTTCTCCGCTAGCTGACATTTTCATGGATAACCTAGAGAATGAAATTCAATATAAACAGTTGTAATCAGTTTCTTGCACTGATACAGATACGTAGATGATATCTTAGTCTGTTTTACTGTTACAGCTAGGCAATAAGGTAAGTTTGTTGGGTATATCAACTCCATTCACCCGTCAATAAAATTTGCCACTGAAAGGGAGGTAAATAATTCAATAAATTACCTTGACTTGACGAAAATTAATGATAAACATTACTTCGCAATTTTCCACATACTATCTTATACAGACATTGTCATACATAATTTCTCCACACACCATCACCAGCATAAAGTAGCTGCATCCAATAGTAGCTTCACGGACTACCGTCAATTGGGGTGACTTTGTCCTCTGGGGTAGCTTTCTCCAGTTTTGAAAAAACAGTTTCTCGCCTCCATAGTAAATAGCTGAAAGGTCGTTTGAGGCGCTGCAGTCAATGGAACATATCTCCTCATTCTCAATGCCGCCACATTCTATAGTTTGTAGGTCGTTCCAGATAAGTACTATCTCCAATTAACTGTTTTATTTGTAACGTGTGTTATCCATGAAAATTTGAGCTCTTAAAAATTACATATACACAGCTTCTACGAAAACAAGGTGAGTTTCATCACTTATTATTAGTATCAGTAAATGTCGTTCATAACACTTCTGTCGATAGTCCTGCCAATTGTATACTAGTTATTTTCAATTTTTTGAGCAACTTTTGTCTTCACTGTGGCTCTTGTAACACCCTGAGGAGGTGGCTTTGCCCATCTTTCATTTATAGCCTTGTTATACAAAGAAAACATCTGTTGGGCAAAGTGACCCCACTTCACGAGGTGACTTTGCCCACCCATATTTTATTTTTTATTTAAGAGGGGGAATGATATAAAAATGAAATAGCTACTTAAATCACATCTAGAAACCACCTTCCAAAGGTACAAATTTTATTTAGGATATCAAAAAATGGAGTATGTGAAAATTATCAACTCAAATTTCAAAATTGGGCAATGTCACTCCAATTGACCGGTATTGAAGTAATTTCCAGAGAGAGCTCAGTTTTATTAAACAAATCGCTGGCAGCAACTGTTACAAGGTAGATGTTATCGACTTTATTCTTTTCAAAAAAACTACATGGACCAGGTCTACTCAAATTCAAGGAACGATAGTGTCTGTTATAGATCATTGTTATATTGTTATGTTTTTCCCCGTGGGTTTGACAATTCAATTCACAAATTATACAACCAAAGACTTTAACTAAAACTAAGCGTAATAAGTACTGTGAAATATGAAATTTCGACATTCTAGATTTAACTTCGGTTAATTGTTTTGCCATATTTCGACTAATTTCTAAAAGCCATTGCTTAATTTTTTTCAATGAAGGTTCTTCGAGTTGATTATTCTCAATTCAACTGGTCATTTTTTGAAGTTTTTAAGTACCAATAATACCTATATGACTTCTATGTGTTAATGTTTTGTTAACAAGAGAAAAATATATTGTGAGATATTTATTTTTTATTTGATGTGGATGTTGAACGTTAAGTACTTTGTTCATTTTACTTTTTTCTCCAAGCAGAAGGTTCTCACAATATAATTGTTTGATATCGAGAACATGAGCTAATTTAAAAAGTTCATCAGATGAAAGGAGTCGATCTTTTCCAAAGACTATTTTTAGTATCCATCTTTGTGTGGTCTTTAGACAAGACAAATGGTTACTATATGCACTTCCCCGAGCTACAATTCCATATTTCAATTTTGACTATACATTATACATCATCATCAAATTCTAACGGAGTAATCTTTTCCAGTTTTACCCAAGTAGGTATACAACACTTCGACCTCATTTTTCCTGATGGAACCACTCCCCCAAAAGACATTCTTTTGAAGTTTTTGGCGATAGCTGAAATGGCTCCTGCTGCTATAGCTGTTCATTGCAAGGTGAGATCACAACCAATTTATTCCAATGATTTGTTAAGGACTCTCTCAGTGTACAAAAAAAGAGAGTAGAACTGGCCTTTACAGGTAGATTCATTCATTATAAAGTAACCATACAAGTAAGTAATATGTAAGAGTATAAAATAGTTGTAAATTAGAAGTAAATTTCAGTTCACGCACGAGGAAGCTATTTTATAGGCAAACCGAACTATATTAATTCGTTTCAGAAGATGAGTTAAAGGGCACGGCAGGAGTGAAGGTAATCGCATTGCCGACTCTTTAGCCAAAGAAGTAGCTGGACTACGGCCTGATGACTTCGACAATTGCGGAACTAGCCAAACGTCACACCCATGCTCAAAGGATGCAGTCTTGCCAGGATTACCCCGGGCGACCCTAGGATGCTGGTGCCGAAGACATATCTGGCGATGGCCAGGAAAAACCTATGCTTAACAGTAGGCCACTGTCAACTAAGGAAACACCTCCATATAATGAGGCTAGTGGACACACCTCTATGCAGGATGTGTGAACAGGAAAATAAAACTGTCAGGCATATCCTGACCTGACCACCTTTCTGGAGAAGACAGGATGGACGATGACCTAGGAGGACAACTTCTCGGGAGGATTTTCAAATCTGACACATGTGGCCAAGTGCTGTGGGCCTTCACTCACCCTCCCTACTCTGTAGATAGTTTCAGGTCGAGTGGGCTGAAGTCGGAAACTGAAGGGTTCATCATGGCTTGCCAGGATGGTGTCTTCAACACCTTAGTCTACCGCAGTCGCGTGATGGGTATAGAGGTTCCTGACACAAGGTGCAGGGCATGCCGCGAGGCGCCCGAGACCCTAATGCACTTGCTATCAGCGTGTCCAGCATATGCGGTCTCGGCCTATATCCATCGACATAACGCGGCCCTAAGAGTGCTATATTACCATCTACGGCACTCTTACGGTATTGACGAGACACCGGTGTTGCCCTACGCTCCGGGGGATATTGAATCCGTTGTGGGGAACGAGAAGTGCCGAATTTATTGGAACTATTCGTTCCCCACCCTCAGGCTCATACAAGCTAATAAGCCTGATGTAGTCCTTCTCGACCACCAGACCAAAACGATATTTGTCGTGGAGTTTTCAGCTCCTGGTGAGACGAATATCGTCAGAAAAGAGGAGGAAAAACGGATAAAATATCGAGATTTTCTCTTCGAACTCCACATACTCTATCCAGATGACTCTGTCAAGATAGTTGTTCTGATTATTGGAGTCGTTGGTGGAATAATGTCCTCTGTACTCACGAATCTTAACATCATACCAGCTTGCCGCACTAAGGCAGACATCTTAGCCGCACAGATGCAGAAGGCTGTCATTCTGGGGTCACTGCGATTGATCAGGGCACATGATTCTCGGACCCAATGATCACTTACCCCACGGTGTGGGGAGTGGTCATTGGTTGATAATGCTGCAGCCACTCCCGAATGTATCGGGGCTCCAGGGGATAGGGCCTGACCAGCGCACACTACGGTGAATAATAATAATAATAATAATAATAATAATAATAATAATAATAATGGTCTTTTTCGGGTGAAATACAATATACATCCAAAAGGCGAAGTTCAAAACTGCAGTGTAGAACACTACAGGTTTGTTCTACCACTTAACCTCCACAACCAGCTACGAGAACTGGCAACAAAAAAAATTAAACAAATACAAACAAAAAAGAAAAAAAAAGAAAAAGTAATACATTATACATCTGATATCAATCAGCATTCCAATAACAACAACAAAAAATACATATGGATAAACTATTGAGTATTTAAGTTTGTTTACCTAGTAGTTCAATTTTCAATTTTTGCCTAAAACTACCTATTTTGAAATGTTTCAAATGAGGGGGAACTTTATTGTAAACGTTGCATATCTGATACGTAAATGATCGTTTGAAAAATTCATGAGTGTGTATCGGAGGAGTGGATAACCCTTTATGCTTTACATTCAAGCTGTGTACGTCAGTCCGAAAAGTAATTTTATTATATAGATAGGTCGGAATTTTATTGCAGATAACCTTATGATAGAAACACGCTGAGTGAAACGACCTTCGGTTTTCCATATTGAGCCAACAAGTTTCTGACAGCTTTGATGAGATTCTGTTCCTTCTACGTACCCCATGAGTAAGACGAAGGCAGGAGTTTTGAATCTTTTGGAGTCTTTTCTTGTTCCTAATTGTGATAAAAAACAGAAAATTAGTAGGTCCATCATGCGTAGAATAACTCCAACAATTTTCAAAAACAAGTTGCTTATGAAATCTCTTATGGAAATCTCAAACGAAACAATTTATCATGTACCAGAACATAAATTTTGAGTTCATTGAAAATTTTTAAATCAATAACAGAATATATTTTCATATTCAGGTTGTTTCAAATGTTTTGTTCATTTTTATGAGTCCACTTTGAGCTATAATATCTCAGTGAATACTTTAATTCAATTCAATCGAAATGAGCACCGTTTGAATCAGTGCACTTTTGCCAACGTAACACAAATCGATTAATTCCTTCAGCATGAAAATTGTGTGCTCGGGATTCGATAGAGTCGACGAAGGCCGTTTTTGCCTAGTACTGATTGGTGAAGGTTCTACCTGTAAGAAAGTACTTTGAGTGCTTGAAAAGATGGTAGTAGGTTGACGAGGGGTTATAGTGAATCACACAAGCCGCTGATCACCAAAACAGTGACCATGGTCTTATATTAGTGTGTTTTTGTCTTTGAGAACTGCCTGGGTGGCTTACTATTGTCCAACCACTGCTCAGAGCGTCTCCTGTTGTCGTAGAGTAACCACTTTTCATCAAATGTAACGACCCGATCCAAAAAAGGATCGTTTTGGTCGCGCAAAATCAAAAGAGAACATCTCAAAACATGACAATTTCTGCCAATAGATCAAATCATGAGGCACTTACTTTTCGAGCTTCTCTACCTTTCGAATACTAAAATTTTTACTTGTTACGATCGGTTCCGGTTTATGGAATTATTAAAAAAAAAGCCGTAGCAGACATCAGACAAACGCTATTTTGTCTTTCCTATCTCCCTTCAAATTTCCTGGAGAGGATGGACGGTATAGCATGTAACAATGCACTACCTAAATCTATACGGTCATATCTGGATAGGAAAGTATAGCTGGTAAACAGAACTGCAACTTCGTCTCTTCAAAGCGAGGCCATTGAGTTCAGGGTCACCGAAGGCTGCTCTCAGGGTGGGGTACAATCTCTCTGTTTGTTCACGCTCCTAATGGCTAGTCTGCTTGACATAAGAAAAGTAAATCTACAAGCTTATGCAGATGATCTTGTCATCTTGGCAAGGTCCACATCGGCAAGGTTAGCTTGTAATATCTTTCGAAGCATGATGGACGTTGTTCACAGTTGGTACCTGAAAGACTAGATGTCTGCCAACCCCAGTAAAACTGTGATGATTCCCTTCACCAGGAGAAGAAAATTGGATGGTCTAACCCCACTTTTCCTCAATGGTGAGGTCATTACATTTGGAACGAAGGTGAAATATCTTGGCATTGTCCTTCATTGAAAAACTTACCTGGAACGCTATTTGGAAAAAGTTTTACACAAAGCCAGACTGTCCCTATGGACATGTCGAAGGATTTGTGGTGAAACTTGGGGTTTAGGTCCCCAACAAATCTATTGGATTTATGTCGTGATTGTCAGACCAATGATCACTTATGGTGCAATTGCCTGGTGGCCAAAGGCTTTACAGACAACGGCCAGGCGGAGCTCTCTGGCTTGGAGAGACAGGCTTGTCTGGCCAACAGTTCCATAACTTCAGCGGCCATCCTTCTAGATCTACCTCCTCTCCACATTTTTTTGAAGAGAGAGGCTAAATGGACTGCATATAGACTTGTGACATTGTCAATTGCACAAATCAATTTAATGCAGAGTGCAACAGACTGTTGGTTGACACTGGAATTCACAGCATTCTGGAAATGACCTCTGACTTCATGCCTCCAACTGTCAACTACGAACTGTCATATAAAATACTCTTTCCGAGTAGAGAAGACTGGATATTCCGGGAGAAGAAAATATTAAAAGCAGATAGTTGTTGGTTCACAGTTGGATCAAAAACACCTTTTGGTTCTGGTGCAGGTGTTTTCAGTCGCATACCCACACAGAGATATCAATCTGCCTAGGAACCTATGCGACTGTATTTCAAGCGGAAATATACGCTACTGAATTATGTGCACAGAGATTGGAAGAATCCTACTCCAAGTCAATAAAAATATTCTCGGACAGTCAAGCGGCATTGGAAGCTTTTGGCTCCTACCGAGCAACGTCTAAATTGGTAACAAATTGCCAAAAACGACTCTTTTCGATAAGAAGACTCAACAGATTGTCTCTGGTCTGGATTCTTTACCATACTGGCCTGGAAGACAATGAGGTTGCTGATTCCCTTGCAAAGGAGGTTGCGGCAAGCAGCTTATCGGACCAGAACCTGTCATTGGCATCGCTTTAGGCTTTGCCTAAAGAAGAGTACTTCGTTTGGAGATTGTTACCAAAGAAGACAACGGCAAAACCCGGAAACCAGCTTAAACACTTAACCCAGTAGTTCAATACTAATTTGAAATTCTGAATTTGATCATATATACAATTCAACCATTTCTATTTCAGGCAGGTCTCGGTAGAACTGGTTCTCTAATAGGCGCCTACCTCATAAAACATTATTGTTTGACAGCCAGAGAAGCCATAGCGTGGATGAGGTTATGCAGGCCTGGTTCCGTAATTGGACAACAGCAGGTGTGGCTTGAAAAACTCGAGAGTTGGTTGTGGAAA
The DNA here is from genome assembly GCF_025532065.1 of Leptinotarsa decemlineata. NCBI lineage: Eukaryota > Metazoa > Arthropoda > Insecta > Coleoptera > Chrysomelidae > Leptinotarsa > Leptinotarsa decemlineata. Next base: position 20,107,112 of record NW_027412747.1, read on the forward strand.
GTAGGCAGCCAATACAGGTAATTCAGGTATTCTTTCAATATCTGTTATACAAACCGTCATGAGATTAACAGTGGTGAGAGAATAAATTCTTGTTGGTCGTTCAAAATGAAATTGAAATATTTGCGTTTATTGACATTCAGGAATTCAAGGCAACTCAATTTTAGTCCATCACTTGAGTCTTTGTTGGAATCGTAGTTGACCTCTAAAAAGTGGAATTGGTTTTCTTCATGTCAAAACTTTTTTATGTTCAGAAATTCTCCTTTTGACATTTCTTGGTCTATCATATATTTGTTTATTTTTATTTGTTATCTCTATCACCGTTTGACTTGTGCCTACCGTTTTGTTTTCTTCTGTTGGTAGTTATTTCGTCTGATGATTTTCCTATATATGGAGTGATTTGTAGGTGTTACTAGTCGTTAAAAACCAACTCAACCTAACAGTTTGTTTTATGATATTGACAATTAACATATATGTATAAGAAAAATGTAATGGCGGTTATTGTACATGTATAGTACGCCCTATGGTGATTGTAAAATAAAGAAACATAAAAGCATTCATCTTGTGTTGTTGGAATCATCAAACAGTAAAACTAACAGATGTTAGTGGCTATTTTCAATATAGGGGTGTATTTGGTTAATGGCTTGTTTGAGAAGTTTTTTGTCAATGATGTGATGAATTATGTACGGGTCGAAATTTTTCTTTACTGCGATCTGTTTTATTAAATTGAATTCATCATTGAAGTTATCTGTGGACATCGGGATACTGATGAGTCTGTTGATCATGCTATGATAAGCTGATAATTTATGCTGATTAATGGTTTTTGATAGTTGGGTCTGTGTTATTGAATATTGTTAAAACACAAACTTTTCAGGACTATACATTGATGAGAGTCTCTGTTGGAATACTAATATTGAGATGTTGAAACAAAAAATCGGACCAATTTCAGAAATATTATGGTTACCCCTTTCCTCTCATGCAGACCTACGACTTTGTAGGCACGTGTATAAATAGTGATAACGTGATAAATAGATTAGTACTGCTTTGATTATTCCCATATTGATTTCAATTTAAGAACCATCGGTAGACAGCTGTTTCTGCCTATTGGGCATCGTCAGTACCCGGCGGGCGGTCCTCGATTGAAGACAAAATGTGCCTGCATTGTCTTTATTAAGTCAGGTATCCGAACCAAAGGCCCCCTACCCTTTCAGCTAATTGTTCTTTAGTCTGTTTTATGTTTTCTTATGTTAGGGTGATAGGGACAAGTCTCTATCACCTTCTTGTAGCTTGTAGCAAACTGTCAGAAGTCGCTGCGTCTTCTGTTGTCCTTTTTTGTCGTTAAGACATGTTCTTTTTCATTTATTTCCGGCAAGCATGGCTTGTAGAACCGGAAACTTCGTGAGAATTTCCTGCAGCTGCCCTAAGGCCGTTGGGAGACCTTCGGGAGAGTTGCAGGAATTTTCTCTAGTTGATACGGCTCTCGCGTATGAGGTTCCGCTTCTGACTCTATTTTGGTTGACTGTCCTCGGGTTTGGGGGCTGTCTTTTGTCTGTAGGCCCAGCTGAGGCCTTTTTCTTATTTTCGGGGTGTTCTGGGCACCCGTGAAAACTAGCTGGATGTTCTCCCTTACAGTTGAAGCACTCATTTGTTAAGTGCCGCCCGGCGAACTTTACACAGGCCGGGATTGCTTTACAGTTCCGCTGTGTGTGTCCGAACTTTTGGCACCTGTAGCATTGTCCTGCTCTATTACGTGGCCTTTGTGTTTCTGCGGTAACGCGGACTTTTTGGATTTCTTTAATATCGTATATGTTAGCCTGGTTTCTAGGGACCAGGGCTAGTACGAAGGGGATGGGCTTTTTGTTTGCTTTACTAATACGAGTGATGGAAACGATTTCAAATCCTTTCCCTTGCAGGAAAGGATTTGAAATCGACCCCCGATCTCGTCTCGACGAGTTCCGGTGACCGACCTTTTTGTGTCTCACTGAAGAAACTGCCAAGCCTTCGCGTCAACAACGCTATCCACAAAAATCTCATCTCAGCGTTTTTTCAACCTTCCCAACCGTATGATTATCGGCAGGATGCAATATATTCATTTGTTTAGTCTAACTCAATTTTAACATGACCACAACGACGCTCGAAGGTTCGGCAGTCATAATGTAATTCAGCGCTTTTTCACTGGAAAAATATCGACACCGAAGAAACGGGTAATCGACCTCGATCTCAATGAATAAAATAATATTTTATGTTACTATCGCAATGGCAGTTATTACAATCGCTTCCATTTTGCCATTTGAAGTGATCTCTATAAAAAATTCAAATAATTAAGTTTAAATTATTCTTCCCCAGGATAAAAAAATATGGATCCGACGACAAGATCCCCAGACATAAATATGGAATCTACAGTAGAGAGTGGCCACTGGAAAGAGAAAGGATCATCGTTGAAGCCAGAAGAAAAATCCAGAAATCATTCACAAAATCTCAGTTGGAAAAAATATCGAAACAGAAGAGATATTCAGCGAGCATGGATTCGTTTTCCAAAAACAGCAAGCAGCAGAAGGCTGTCAAGAAATTGGGACCTAATGAAATCATTCCCTACAAAAGCGTATCAAAGTTCATTTCTTCATTCCATGGGCCCAACAGAGACCCGGCTCCTTCAAATATGAGTAGCATTGTGCAGATCAACAGGCTGCAGCCTAAAATATCGAATTATCCCAAATCTGAGTATGCCGAGGAAAAAGTAACGAACCATTTGAAACTTCGCGAGAAACAGGATACCAAAAATGTGACTCAGGGGGACAAACTAAACGAAATCAAGGCGTCGTGGCTGAATTCTCGTGATTTAAGGGCAGAGTCCCTCAAACATCCTTCTCAAAATGAACGCTATCGCAAATTTCACCATGTTCCAAACTGAATCGATCGTTAAAAAAATTGTGAATGATATTTTTCGTTCTTGTTCTGAATTAATTCAAGGAACTAAACTTATTTTTGATTTTTTTCAGTGTTTTACTTCTACCCTGATTTTAGAAATGTAGCTGAGGTGCGAACATTGAGCTTGAGAAATATCGAAAATAACGGGTGATTTTTCAAGAGGTATAGAATTTGATTTTCAAAACAACACAAAAAATTTGAAAAAACTGATGAAATCTTTATTGGAATCGATAGAACGATCAATATAATTCAATGTTTGAAGATGATTTCATGCAAATGTTGTCCGCGACTCCGCTTTTGACAGCGCATGCGCAAGGTTCAATTTTAGCACACTATTTCTAACATATCCACCGGTATTTCACGTATAAATGCTTCAATATTGGCTTCCAAGGCGTCAGTCGTTGCTGGTTTATCCCTGTAGACATCAGCCTTAACATGACTCCACAAAAAATAATTCAAAGGCGTTAAATCATACGATCTAGGCGGCCAATTGACGGGTTCCAAACGTGAGGTAAACTGTTCACCGAAGGCGGCTCTTAATTGGGCCATTGTTTCGGGTGCCGTGTGGCATGGGGCACCGTCTTGTTGAAACCACATGTCAGGCATGTCCAATTCTTCCATTTTGGGCAACAAAAAGTCGTCAATCATCACAGGATAGCGCTCGCCATTCACAGTAACGTTCGGACCATTGTCATCTTTGAAGAAGTACGGCCCGATGATGCCACCGACCCACAATCCACACCATACAGTGACTTTTTCGGGATGCATTGGTAGCTTGGTAGCTTTTGCAATGCTTAAGACTGATCTTCTTTCCAGATGCGGCAATTTTGCTTGATAACGTATCCATTCAACCAGAAATGGGCCGCGTCGCTGAACATAATTTTTCTATAAAAATGTGGATTTTCCCCCAACTTTGCCAGCTCCCATTCATCAAATGTTAGACGTTGTGGGAGGTCGTGTGGCTTCAATTCTTGCACCAGCTGTATCTTCTAAGGTTTTACATCCAAATCCTTTCGCAAAATTTTCCACGTAATGGAGTAACAGATGCCCAATTGCTGCGAATGGCGGCGATTTGACATTTCACGGTCATCGCGAACGCTGGCGGATACAGCCGTAATATTTTCTTCGGTCCTCACTCTATTTATGCGTGTTGGTGGTTTAATGTCTAATAATGTAAACAGGGTTCGAAATTCAGTCACAGGCTTCCGAATAGCTTCCTCAGTAGGCCGATGAAACTGCCCATAAATTGGAAGAAGTGCACGATGCACTTTCTTCACCGAGCATGAATTTTGATAATGAAATTCAATAATTTAGTCCGATATTCCATTCCGACGGAGTGGTATAATAATGAATAATAAAATTGATGAAGAGTTTTTGATAATTCTTGTGAGAGATGAGCCTTGCTTGTGGGACCAGCGAAACAGGGATTACCATAATAATGATATTAAGCCTAAACTATGGGAGGTTTTTGGCGACCAATTACTGGTAAAAGGGCTGATGCATGCTCTGAAGTTAGACTGACCAGTTATGTCGTTTTTTATGCCTTTGAGAATATAGTTAAACGTTTCCATAGTCATACAATAGTAGTCTTTAAATTTATCCAGGTAGTTTTTTATAAGTAGGGAAGTTTTGAAAAATTCCCCTTCAGATTTACCTTCATTAAACTGATGCACCCATACCTTTTTCTTACGTGTCATATTAAGGAGAACATTATTTTCTTGTTTAAGCCACCACAAAAAATCATCTTCAAAGTTACTCATAATTACCCCCAAAACACAAATTTAACTGTAAACCTATCGGGTCGAACTGAGTCCAGTGTAGGCAATTACAACGGACTACAACGGACTGCATCGGATCGCGGGGCGTCCGATGGTCTTCCCACATCGGGTCGGGAGAAATACGGATTCAATATAGGTGCAGCCTTAGAAGTAACAAGCGCAACAGCTCTTGATTGTCCATGTTTCTCGATTGCATTATTTCAAGTAACGCTTGAGAAAGCTATTGTATAGCGAAACACGTGTCGCGGATTATGTAAATCATACAATAAACTGTATTAATGAGTTTTATTAATGAATTTTCATCAAGTATCGGCCAGTTCTATTCAATTATAAATATTTGTTGTGGAAGTTACAGTTCTTGGGGGCTATTACATCTCAATACCATGGCCGAAGGTCACAGATTTCATGCCTAACGTTTCGTCTACTACTGCGGCAGAAGCGATGAAGTAACGGTCGAAGTGCCCGAATTGGTCTTGAGTTATTGTTTCCAACGCAGAAACTGGAATTCTGTTATTCGACTCCGGTTTCATATTATCATAGGTAGGCGTGGCTTGATTTCTCCTAATTGGATTAAGGGCAGGTAGCCAGATTTTATTAATGTTCATCTCCTCTTCTCTTCTATTGAAATTATCCCTGTGTTTTTGAATTTCTATTGCCTCTCTATATACTCTTGGATAGTTCTTTTCAGTTTCATCGAGTATTGTGTATTTTCGTGTCTCTTGTGTTCAGAGAAATGGTTACCTACACTTCTTTTTGTGATTTTTTGAACAGAAAGCTTGTACGATTATTTCAACATGGTGTCTTTAATAACTGCACTTTCAAATAAATGTTCCCATTTAAATTTCTCGTTATTCAGGTAATGAAATCGATTTGATTTGTGAATTGATATTTTGGTGTTATACTACTTTCGATAAAAACAACGTGAAGTTCTAATCGTTAAAATTAATGACTATGTATGATATGGGCATTGATATGGGCATATGGGCATGCTCCCCTCACTTGCTCAAACCCTGTATGCTTAAGGGAGGAAAATAAAACTTTTTTCATCGTTTTGTTCTATGGGTGTTGATAAACGAGACTCTGATTTAATCCGATTTGAATCGACTCGAGTAATATTCGATACATTTATACATGTTATCTTTTTATTACTCAATCGTGATTTTGATATTTCGGTACTTATAGATGAATACTGTGTATTTATTTAAGTCGTAGAGATAAGAACATTGGTACAGGTACAAAGTTATCGTATATTTCATGACTTGATATTCGTCTATCAATAAATAATGCCTTGTAAATTCGTAATAAAAAATGTGCTGAGGATTGTGACTGCCATTTTGGACGCAAAGGAAAAGAGCAGTGCTGAATCAAGTGGCTAGTGGATGATAACACAACAGGTGAGGTAATCGAACAATTTAAGAGCTTGAATAAATGTTTCATATAGTTAGTTACAAATCCAGTCCTAGGTACTGAAATATAAAACCATGTAACTGTTGCGGGGCTTTGTTGCCCGACAAATTGAACAAGAGTTCAATTGATCTTATTTTGAGTTATGGTATTCAAAGAAGATAAGAACAATTACAGTTTCATCAATAAAATGTGATGAACGAAACAATAGTCTGAGTTGATAGTACGATGTATGTTCAAAATACGGATTTGATTAACTGGTTACGTGGGGTAGTGCAGAAATAAGGAGTATCATCTTCAAAAAATGCACCGCTTGCTAGGAGCAATATAAAGAAAACGTCCGGCATTGGGAAAAACAATTCATGGGTTTTGCATGACGATGATGCAGCTGTTCAATCGTCATTTCTTGTTCGTCATTGCAAAAGTGCACACCAGAACTTCTTCGAAGATTGAAAGAAAACTCTGGCAGTATATTATATCTAAGTGGGACTACTTCGAAGGAACAAAATAGAAATTGATGAATACATAAAAATCTTTTGGTAAAAATTAATATACACCTTATTTTGTCAACATACCTCGTACATATGAAATGTCTGAGTCTTCAGTTTCATTATATTGTAGTGCATGTAGCCAGACTTTCATTTCATCATGGATATCCTTATCCAAATTCAGGTAGCCAGACTTTCATTTCATTATGTTATGCAATTAAACTCAGGTTTGTGTTTGATATACCCTACAAACTACAAATAAAATAGAACAGACAGTCAGATGCTACAAATGCAATACGCACATATACAGACGGCTCAGAAACCAAGAAAGGCTCAGAGTTTGGAGTTTCCTCCAGATCACTAAGCCTAAGGATTGAGTGGGGAATGGGAAAAAATACCAGCGTGGTCCAAATAGAACTGGCTGGTATCTCACTCGCCACAAAAGAAATAACCAGGAAAGGAATGTCTGGCAAAAACATAACAATCTGCATTGATGGTAGACAAGCCCTATTATCCTATTACCTCAGGGATAGCACTAGAGTGCACCAAGATGTAACCAAAGCCTCTGTAGATAATGACATTATCCTGAGGTGGGTCAAAGGATACGACAGGAGTAAAGGTAATCACATTGTCAACTTTTCAGTCAAGGTAGCGGCTGGACTAAGAATTTTAGGAACCAGTAGCAACTACGGCCTGATGACTTCGACAATTGCGGAGTTAGCCAAACGTTACATCCATGCTCAATCCCTAAAAAGATGGGATGAATTCAAAGGATGCAATCTTGCCAGAATCAACCTGGGCCACCCTGGGAAGCTGGCGCCAAAGAAATATCTGGCGATGACCAGGAAAAATATATGCTTAACAGCAGGATGTTTGACTGGCTACTAACACCTCCATAATATGGGGCTAGTGGACACACGTCTATGCAGGATGTGTAACTGGAAGATGAGAATGTCAGGCATGGCCTATGCAAGTGTCCGGAGTTATCGTCACTCAGAGAGTGAGTGTTTGGCGAGTTTTGGCCTACACCTGCCGAAAAAAAGAGATGTCTCCCAGAGACCTGTCCACCTTCCTGGAAAGGACAGGATGGACGATGACCTAGGAGGACAATTCCTCGGGAATATATATAAAGGGTCACATGTGGCCTAAGTGGTGTGGCCTACACTCACCCTCCCTACTCTACAAATACAGATGCAGTTGATTACGACAAATTGCAATATTCTGGAAAATCAGTAAAAAACCCCAACAACTGTTTCAGAAATTTGGTTTAGAAAAGTTCTATCAAGATATTCTCATTTTGAACCCGAATGATTTTTGTACAGAGTCTTTACGAATAACGGGTCAATTTTGTTCAGTTTCAAACGTCAATATATTTGTTTCTTGTTTGATGAAAGACTTCAAACATTAGATTTTCATTAGGTTTTTCAATTTCTTTCCGAATGATATATTTCTTCCTATACCTGGAGTTGAAAGTTTTCAAGTGAATTTTCAGTTCAGTTTTTTTTGATTTCCAATGATTCAACAAAGTTATCTCATCTCTTATTATGTATTGTTGAATTAGTGATAATTTTTCTATGAAGAGACTCAATATATTTCATCAGTTCGGACTTCCATTGTCTAATATAATATAAATTGATTGGAAATCCCTGAAAAAAATAAAATATTAACCGGAAATAACAATTTCATTAAACAAAAACTGAAATAACAAGAAAATAACATACAAGCTACAACCAAAAAATAAAAAATAGAAATAATAATAGAAGTTGAAATTGAAAAATATTATTAACAAAAAATGAAAAGATGAAATTAAGAGATTCCAAACCAAGTTACGTCACAACGTTTCAATTGTTAGTATCCACAATCGTCTTCGGGTGATAACTGGACTTATTCCTCCGAGATCTGACTATTTATAGGTCATTCGAGTGCTTTCACCTATCCCCTCTTTCCTCTTTCCGCTTCATTGGTTTTAGCGGGACATGACCGTTTGGCGGGAGTTGGTCGTTTTTTCGCTTGAAGAGGTTTCCATATGTTACGTTTCTCTACGCTAGCTTCACTAAATGCGTTGTTGGACAAGATATACGCGGCTTCCTCGAATTTTCTCCTAAACCAGTGTTCCTCTTTGTGGGTAATTTCAGCTTCAGCCCACTTGATATTATGTTGATGAGTTCAAACATGCTCTGCTATTCCGGATTAGCTGTTTTCTCCTCGTTGTGTGTGTTTCTTGTGCTCAGCGATGCGAACTTTCAATGACCTCTTAGTTTCACCGATGTATGATTCTCCGCACTCGCAGGGTATCCGGTAAATGCAAAGCTTGGAATCGCAGTCCGCGTTTGGTGGCCTGGTTTTTGTGAGGCTGCTACGGATAGTGTTCCCAGATCTGAAGCAGGTCCTGATGTTATACTTGGACCCAATCCTTCTTATCCTTTCCGATAATCCTCTGATGTAGGGAAGTACAAGTACTGGTTGTGGCGGCTTCTCTTCCTTGTGGAGCTCTTGCTGTCTTCTAGCTAAAGCTTGTTCTACCGTCACTCTGGAGTAACCATTCCGTTGAAAGTCATTTTTGATGATGCCTAGTTCCTTTTCGAAACCTTCCTTTGTATCACAGAGCTCGAGAGCACGGTCTAGTAGTTTCAATTATTCCTCTCTTGGTCGATTGATGGTGGTTGGATTTCTGGTTCAGATACTGTTAAAATTGTTATTTCCGGGTAATATTTAATTTTTTTCAGGGATTTCAAATCAATTTATATTATATTAGACAATGGAAGTCCGAACTGATGAAATACACCACGAAACATTGTCAACCACCTTCAAACAAAGACTATTAATATAACTCTTAATGTGTGAGAAAATATCAAATTCATCCTACAAAAAATGAGTCTTGAAATAACTAACGATTTGTTATTCAGTATTCGAAGAATAAATAACGAAATTATAGTTAATGTTCATGACCCAATTTTTTTATATTCTCAAACCTTCTCTTTTTTGAATGATCTTCCAACATGAACAGGATTTTTATCGTGAAACTGTACACCATTCTTTCTTTTCATGTCCTAAGTAGTGGTAGGTGGAATGGAAAATACCATATTTCTCACATAACCTCATAAAAATATATCTATGACGGTTAAATCCGGAGACATTGCTGGCCAGTTATAGAGGCTACCTCAATTGGAAAACTTTCTACGAATGTATCTTCTAAAGAATCGTTGGAAATGAGCAGGGATACCATCCAATTATGAACAACTTTTTGGTCTTATACTGGAAGAAACATGCAAAAATTTGGTGTAATTCAGAATATACTCGAAAAAATAAATCCCACACAAAAACATTAATGCTTCATCAATCTTGATGATTATTATTATGATAGACTTGCCTATTTTCTGAGTCAACATAATGGAAATTGTGGCTATTCATGAGGCAATCCTTATGAAATATTGATTCATCTGTGAATAGTACTCGTGAATAGTAATAAAACAACCCACTTCTCCTGTTTTTTCACATAAAATGTTTGTGAAAGCTATCTCCTGGAAGGTTCTGTTCTCATTACAAGATTCAGACATGAAATTTCCTTCTCAAAATATAAAAGTATTTTTTTCATCTGTACGTGAATTTATTCTTTGCTTATTTTCAGACACAAGCAGTATGTTCGAAAGGAATCTCTATGATAACGAAAACATCCCAACAGATGATATTATTCTTCAAAATGTAAATGGTATTTTATCCAGCAAGAGTGACATTGAAGTGAAGGACGTTTTTTCAAACGGAAGAACAAATGACGAAAAAACAATGATATCAACGGATATTCAGTTCATTGTAGATGCTTCGTGCTCAATTTTTGACATAGAATCCAGAACAAATTCATTTGATATCGATTTAGATAAAACCTCTACAATAATCACCTGTTCACCAGATCTGTACCGTTTTTGCGAAGACATTGAGTCACAAGTTATCAATTTCGCATCAGAAGATATGCTGGAACTGAACAACTGCGTTACAGAAACGGAAAATTCATCCAGAAGGGGGGAAAAATTTGAAAACGAAGACAGAGTGAGAAGTGAAGATTTTGCTGATTCTAATACTGTATCAGATCATTCAGATGTGGACAGTCTGGTGGACAACTGCGTTGAGCAATCCAGAGCCTTACGTCGTAGGATACGAAAGTCTCCCATTTTACCAATTGAAAGTCATAATGGAGAAATCAGCGATGAAATTCAGAGCAACCTTGCTATACCAATAGCAACCATGACTGAACCCAAAGGAGCGAGAAGGAAGTGGGACAAAACATTTTTATGTATCTTCTGCAAAAAATCGTACAGAAAACTCCCTAGGCACTGGTATATGAAACACCCTGAGGAGAATGAAGTTAGCAAAATATTGAGGTGCCCCTCGAATTCAAAGGAGAAGAAAAAACTGATAGCGGAACTTCAGAACAAAGGCATTGCTTTGAGTAATACTCATACCTTGAAAACAGGTGAAGGTTTTGTTGTACCCAAAAGAAGACCACGCAAAGGAATGGCCTTGGATATAAGAAATTACATATCTTGCCGATATTGTAACCAATTATTTCTCAAAAGCTATATAGATAAACACGAAAAGAAAAGATGTACTTTCAACGGGTATTCCAAAGGATGATGCTAATGAACTCGGCTGCCATTTTGATAAATTCACATCTATTCATGTCTACTTTTCAAGGAACCCATATTCTCAAGCTTCACACATCAATCCTCTGAGTATTGTAAGTGAGAAGGGTGTCAAAATGGCTTATCATTTTGAAGGGTTTCTGAATCCCTCGACCTGAATTCATAATTTTTTGAGAGTAATGGTGTTTCCAAAAATAACAATAGAATTTTGTATTCTGGCTATAGTAAAAATAGTTAGAAAATTGAGCAAAATAGGATGTCGTTTGAATTTTTTTTGTTACATTGTACCATTAAAAATTACTTTCACTGGAGAAATAAATTTCAATATTTCACTAGTTCGGACTTCCATTGTCTACTATATAAAATGATTTGAAATCCCTGAAACAACTAAAAAAAAGAATTAAAAAAGAATAGCTGAAAATAACAATTATATTAAGCAAAATAAACCTAAAATGAAATAATAGTGAAATAAAATACAAGTAAAAATAGAACAATTGAATAAATAAAAATAAAGAAATGAAAAAATAAAAAGTGGAGGGATTCCAAGTCACGTTAGTTCAGTTAGTTAGGTGAACTAACGTGACTTGGAATCTCTCCACTTTTTATTTTATTTTTTTATTTTATAATTACGGGCGATCTGCATTTGGGAAGTGGGGGATGGGGTGAGTTTTCAAGGATAAAAAATAGTTTATCTCGATTTCCGGAAAACTACAACTCATATGGAAAAAAATTGAAAAATTCAAATAACCAGGTTTTTGGTTTTTTATTTTTATAAAAAAAATTACGAAATTTGGTGAAAATTTAACTTTTCATGTCCCAAATACACTGCAATCCATTTAATTTCAAATATTTATTTTTTCATCTTATTTTGATCTAATATCAAAAAAGGACCCTGATTTTTAATCGAAAATATCGCGTCAAAATATCAGCAATTCTCAAAAAGTCGGTGTGCCTTTTGTTCGCTGAAATGTCCATCTTCTGATGATGTGAAAAAATATAAATTACTTTAGTAAATGTTCTCAAAAAATGCAAAAAATCGAAAAAACTTGAATTCGAATTTTTTTAATCATTATGTACAATTTCATCAAAAAAATGTGATTGCTGCAACTTCAATCAGTTGAAAAGTTCATTTATTCATTTTTAATTGCATTCATGTCATAGAAAATCTCATGAAATATAAATATACATTTAAATCGTACTACTGAATTTAGATGCTTTATTCTGATTACATTATTAATTATAATATTTTTAAAAACAGTAATCTTGTTATTTATAAATACCTTATTTTGAATTTCAATCACTTATCCATTAGTTTTTGTGTCTTTGATGGCATTTCTTCATCGTTAGATTCGACAAACCTTTCCAATTCTACTTGATCTTCGAGATCTTCAAGATCATCACCTTCTTCGTCTCCAATATTATATCCAGTCTGCATTGGTTCTTCATCCACAATTTCATCTGAATCATTAACTTCCTTGTGGGTTTTTTTCCACATTGTATCAATTTTCAGAACTATGACAATTTGAGAATACATTTGTTCATTTTAAACCACGTTTTCGACAGCCACATTTCAAACTGTCACATCCAGTTCCACAGCTGCAGCAAAAAGTTTTAGGCAATATTTCCGGAATTAATTTCTTTTCTGTAAATTTGGGAATAATACCACTTTGATGTTGCTGCCAGCCCCAAACTGTTGCTATTAGTTCGTTACCTAATCAAGTTTGAAGCTGATATTATGCCCCGTAACAATTTTGTTCTGTTACTCCTTCTTTGGGTGGAAGATTTGCCAAGATGAAAGATAATTTAATTACTGCCAATTGATATTTTTGAAATCTCAATTGATCCAGTGTTATTTTTTCATTTTTTTATTTATAAATGGATTTTATTAATTGTAATGTATTTTTTCAAATCTTCTCTACTTGCATCTTGCTCATATAAAACATTGGCCAGATTTGACAAATTTTTAGACCCAGACCCTCCTCCCTCTATAAAATACCTTTCAACGGGCTAAAATTTTTCGTATATATAAATTATTTCAAAACAAGCAATAAATAGGCATTTACAAATATTATTTAAAGAAGATTCTACAACCTTTTCAAAATATTGTAGATGATTTATTAAATATCAACTTTATCTACTTACGCTATGGAATTGCCTGTTGGGAAGGAGCCTTTCACACCCATATTCGTCCGCTGATAGTGTTGCCAATTAGATTCTTGAAATTGGTTTTATTTAAGACAACGCGCTTCTCTACCCCAGCTTCATTCTCTGAGGCTCATATTTTCGATATTCGACAGCTCCTCTATTACAGCACTATAACTACATATCAGAAAAACAGATACTTCCGACTACCAACTCATTCCTACGATACCCGTAAAAAAACAATATTGTTCCACGGACACATGAATCGATTGTTCAGCGCTCTTATAATCATTTAGCGCCGAAATCATTCAATACAGTTCCGGAGTTAATTCGTTACTTAAATATGATTTATTTATTCAAAAAGTCCTTGAGACGTTTCATTTCTGTCCAAACATGGCAAAAAGTTGCTCATTTCATTGAAAATAAGGATATTTAGAACTTTTGTGATTTAACTGTGAAATGTCCAATATTTACTCCATTTTTAAAATAGAAGAATTTTATTATAATGTTATATTTTAGTGTAATGACCAAAGATTTTTAAACTTTTGACTTTCAATTTGATTTGTTACTCAAAACATGTGTTTCACTTATTTAGTGTCTACGGTATTTGTTTGCAATTCTGTGTTATCATTATATCAGTAATATTTTGTTATGCAAATAAATTTTATTATTATTATTAATTATAGTAGTATATTTCGATTTTCAATTTTTTCGTTCATCAATGTAACATAGACGTTTTTTGAGTAATTTAATTGTGAATTTTAATAAATAGCTCAAAATTGTACATAATGATTAAAAAAAAATCAAATTCGAGTTTTTTTCGATTTTTTTTGCATTTTCTGAGAACATTTACCATAGTAATGTATATTTTTTATACCATCAGAGAGTAGAGATTTCAACTAACAAAAAGCCCCCCGATTTTTTGAAAAAAGCTGATATTTTGACGCGAGAATTATCGATTGCGAATTAGGGTGCTTTTTGATATAAAGTCAAAGTAAGGTGAGAAAATAAATATTTCAAATCAAATGAATTACAGTGTATTTGGGACATGAAAAGGTAAGTTTTCGCCAAATTTGGTGAACATTTTTTTAAGGTAAAAATAAAAAAGCAAAAAAGTTATTTAAATTTTTCACATAAATTTTGAGGTTATGTGAAAAGTGGCAGACCTTTTTGTCACCTACAACTTTGCTATTCAACTTTTTTCCATAGGACTTGTAGTTTTGCCGAAAATCGAGATAAATAATTTTTTACCCGTAAAAACTCATGATGATGTGACTCCACGTTCAGGTATCTGTTAGTATGCGTTGGTTTTCTGTAGACTGTGTACTGAATTTCTCTGTTGGGTTTTCTTCTAACAAGTAAATTAAGAAAAGATAAATCGTTGTTTTATTATATTACTGTGGTGAACTGGATTTTCTCGTGGAGTAATTTTGGGTATGCTTGCATTACAACTACAACCTATAACAACGTTTAAATAGATAAGTATCGACAAGGATAACTTCAGTTTCATGTTCAGCTACCAAGCAGAGTACATGAATCTGGCAAGTAGGATCTTGCCGAAACGTCGTGATGATGTTGAAAACGAACGGACGTACACACGCTATGACACTTCAGTTTTTTTTAAGATTCTCTAGCAATACATCTCGCATTTCTATGAAAAATCCTAAACTGCAGAAGCTCCAAAGTGGGAAATTGAATCGTTGTTGAAATAAAATGAATAAATTGTTATCTCCATCAATAAATTTTATTATCATTTCAACACATCGAAAAACAAATCCAAGAAATCAACATGCCCTAATGACGTATCGAAAGTTCAAAGCCAATTCGGGCTGACATTGCACAAGCATAAAAATTAACGATTAGTCGTACCTAAAGGTAAGTTCTTATGATTTAACAAGTCGATCTAAAATAGTTATTGTCTTTACACAACAGTGATAGTAAATCTCAACTCAAAACGAAGATTCCAAAGTAAACATCCTAACCTTAAATACTTTGTACAATTGCAGCCACTGATTTATGATGAATTTGAAAGAAAACGACAAAGCAACTAATTTGTGATATGTACAGAAAAAAAGTATTGACCATAAGTAGGAAGAAGTTGAAAATGGAATATGGGAAACGAATATTTTTTGTATGTCAAAATTCTAACAATGATATGCTTATTCTAGATCTATCCAGTAGTTCTAAAATAATTATTACTTAGAACTAGTATTGTGTGATTCACTGAACCATACAATTTTATGTACACATTTTGGAAGACATAGTGATTTTATCGCCAATTGGTGACCCAACAAATAACACCCTATATTATATATTTCGTATAAAACTTTAGAATTTAGCATATAAGTACCATTATATACAGTGAAAAGTGTATTTATGTAATGAAACAACTGATTTGGAAAATAAGGGAAACGTTACGCAGTAAAGCAAAGTAGGTACATCTCATTTTGATTAATAATTCATAAGAAACGATTAGGAAGCTCATTATAATTCATTAAGAATATATCAGAAAAGAAACATAGGTATGTTTCGTGGACTGATTGAATCTGGCTGAATAACTGAAAAAATCAAACTGTGTCAAACTATTTTTCCTGAAAGAGCTTGTGGATCATACTCTTAATGAATTTTTTTTAAACATTTCATTCTAATCAAAATGAAAAATTTTTGATATGTTTTCCATACAGATATTCTGTGATTGTTAACAAATGAGGGCTTGTTTAGCTCAGAAGTGCTTTTCAAAAAAAATTGCTTTGTAACAAATATTCTACTTTTGGTGCAAAACATTGCAAGAACTAACACGAAAGAAAAATATTCAATTCTGGAAAGTAAATCTTCAGTATTTCCAATCTATGGATGGAGAAGTATGAGATTCAAAGTGATATTAACAAATCCTGATCCAAAAAGTAACGAAGTATTTTAAAAGCGTTGGCAGTCATAAAGGCTTGCTATAATTTTCGGTTTATCAGATAAAAAAAGCAAGTATTCATAATATACTATTCTGAATTGCATGAAACAGATGCAAACTTTTTTGAAAAATCAAAATTACTAAACTTGTAAAGCCATTGGTAACATATCACAGCTGCAAGCAGCGCCGCCCTGGTTTTCTGCACATCTATTATTGCACCACAAGTTCCAATCTACGGGATGATTATCGGCAACCAAAGACTGCATAGAAAATGGTCCAGCTGAAGAGAAGTTGTAAACGCTACATTTCTGACAGCCAAATATTTGGTAATCATATTCGAGGCAGTAGAATCTGCAAACTGAAACAAATATAAAAATCGTGGTTAGTTTCCATGGAGTGTCACCTCACAAACCACAAGAGACTAAATCATCTGTCGGTAACAAATGAGACAGATGGGTATCCGCGGCTAAGCTAAACCGTGGAGACGGGAGTGGGTTAAACAACTTAGCGAATTTCAAATAGATCTTAATGGGCGCCAGGTAAATTTAATCCTCCAGACACCCTTAGTAACTCACAATATCAATAACTTACCAATTAATATTGGAAATAAAAGATAAAGATCCCCAATATGATTTATTCAGTAATCTTAACTCACATTGATTAACCGACAACGGTTCTAAGACAACAATGCGATATTCACACTACTACGCGATGTTCAAATGTCAATACAAGAGCGCGGTGTATATAACCACGAATTCAATCAGCCATAAATAACGCTAGTAACGACGTTCAAAAAAAGAAACTACAATACGTCAAGTAAAACTACGAAAATTGAGTAGGTGAAATCGTAAATACTAGTATCGGAAGGTAAGACAAACTCGTTTGCGTCGCGTGAGCTCAGGCGTAGACGCATCGGTGTCAACAAGCAATCGTGAAAGGAAGAAAATACCTCAATTTCCGTTTCACAAATGCATCACTATATCAATCAGGTATAAATAAACAAACAAACACTATATCAAACAGGTATCAATAAACATAATTGCAAACAATTATTTAAATAACTCAGTATGTCACCAATATTCAAATAAATCAATTATAACTTGCGTGCTCCTTTTGGGCCACCCGGTATATGGTGTTAGGCTACCCCGTAGTTCGACGGAGGTGGTTCACCCTGTAGTACGGCAGAGATGGACCACCCTATAGCACCACCAAGATAGATCACCCTGTAGGGCACAACAAGCTGGACCAATAATGGATCATCAAATAAGATCCAGAAAGATAAATTAAAAAAAAAGAAGAATAAGAAAACCCTACGGAAGAAAATTCTCAATCAGAATCAGATAAAAACAAGGTGAGATTCAACCCCCATTCAATAGGGACTAGTTGACTAATCGATACCCCTGGTATATTGGGTGCCCTGTATAACCATATAACCCGTAAAAATCAAGCAAATTGAATGAGTGTTGAAACCTCTCTTCAAAACTGAAATTCAGTTAAGTTACAACGATGGAATCAAAAATTACTAAAATAATTAAGAACAGATTTAATGGTAAAATTCTTACCCTGGCCAAAGCAGTTAGTCAGGGAGCATACATATATTCTTGTACATTTCAGGTATGGTTTTCTATGGAACGGAAGATTCCCATTACTATGATGTTAAATGGATAAAATCAACTTTTACCTGAATTACATTGTTAACATCCTTTGAATAAAGATCTTAAAAGGTGAGGTAGTGTTTTGAAAGGTCAATAGGAGCAGTTTTGATCTAGTGCTAAATTGAAACGTAACAGGAGATTTACTGGTGATGTAGAATCATATTTTGTTCGTCAGTATTGAATGAAAGTTGTTTCAAAAGTTTTGTCCTCTTTTATGACTCTACTTTGAACTGTAATATTCATTCAATTCAATGGCGCAATTTGAATCGGTGCACTTTTGCTAACGTAACACAAGTTGGTTAATTCCGTCAGCATAAAAATCATTTGCTCGGGATTCGATGGAGTTGACGAAGGCAATGTATGTATGGTTCTGATTGGCGAAGGTTTTACTGGTGGAAAAGTTATGGAAGCGCTTGAAGATATGGTAGTCGGTTGGCCAGAGGTCTGGAGAGTTAGGCTGGTCGTCCATTGGAAGCGTAGTCGCGCGACTCGAAAGTAGCGCGTATACGCCCGTATACAAGCGACTGATCTTAACAAATAAAATGTGAGTGAACGACATCCACTGTAAACGACCTTGAGCGACCGGCCTCGCATGTATGCATCACGAAGACGCCATAAAGTTATTCATTGCGTTTGGGTTCGTGTGTTCTGTGCAGGTATTGTTTAGTTTTCGATATGGAAATTGATAACGAAAAATTGATTAGGGCCGTTCGTGAAAAGTCTCCGTTGTGGAACATGAAAGACAAAAGGTATCATTCTCGTGATGTACAGAGGAAATTGTGGTCGAAAGTTGCAGAAGAAGTAGGTGGTAATAATAATGGTGAGAGTTGTTGTTAATATCATTATTATACTACAAAGTGAACAAAACATAAGAAATATGTAAGCAAAACAAACCGTCAGTACAAAGCTTTTACTTTAGACACAAGTTTCTTTAGGTATTTGCTTCATGTTCTCAAAAATATGCTGTAAATTTGTCTCTGATCCCATAAACGATACTGACACTCCTATTTTCGCCTAGGGAAGCAAATCTGGCTTTTGTAGTACTGGTTTCTGATTGTTGAGGTATTGACATAGGTTGTGGTTCGCCTTCTTTGTCAATTATAATATTGTGCAACAAACATATACATTCAACGATATCATCGACAAAGTTTGGTTCAACCTCAATTCCTTTTTGAAGCACTCTCCACTTGGCGGAAATAATACCAAACGCGCATCCAATAACTTGCCGTGCTTGTGAAAGTCGTTTATTGAAAATTGTCTGTGAAGGTCCAAGTTGTGATGCGGGAAAAGGTCGCATCAAGTAAGTTTTCAATGGATAGGCTTCATCCCCCAAAAGAACGCGCGGAACTTTAATATTCGATCCAGGCAGTGTGGTGAGCCGTTAATTACCCAACTCATTTGTTTCAAGCCTTCTATAAAGGCAGGAATTAGAAAACACACCACCGTCACTTTCCTTGCCGTACCCTCCTGTATCAATGGTAATAAACTTGTAATCGGGTCCCGCAGCACCTTGTAGCACAGTTGAAAAGAAATGCTTGTGATTTCTGAACATGCTGCCTGAATGGTCTGGATTTCGTATGCGTATACACAACTAGGAAATTTCCATTTACGCCAAAAATCTTCTTTTATTGACTCCTGCTGTTCATCTGTAAGAGGGAATGGCATAGTAGAGTGCTCAAGTGGTTGTAAACGGATACCCCAATGTTTTGAATGAAGCACCTGTGGCCAAGTACCTGTAACAACAGAAATCATTATGAACATACAAATTACATGATTTATTCTAAAAACAAGTGATTTCGTTAATTCCAATATTAACCAAAACTATGGTTTTGTGTTTAGTGAACGAAGTAAAGAAAAAGTGGAAAGGACTGCGCGATGTATTTAAAAGAGAATATAAAAAAGTCTATAAATCAGGAGATGAGGCGTCGGAGGAAGGTTCCTCTCCATGGATGTTCTTCGACCAGATGCTGTTCCTCTTCGACATAATTGAGCCAAGACAGCTGAGGGGAAATGTTGCCCCTCCAGAAAAAAAAACCTTCTCGAAATGATGACGGAGACGCTGTTGTCGATGAAGATGATTTGCCTCATTTGAAATCACCACAAACAGTTGTCACTGACCAAGGAGAAGTTTATATGTCATCGAGCGAAACCAGAAAGATGGAAACCCCAGTACCTGCAAGCAACCATCAGATGCGTAGAAAACAGCATGATACACAACCAGATAATGCTGACGTTCGTCATGTTGGTTCTCTGATAACACCTACAACTAACAATTCTAAACGTAAAAACAATTAACCAGCAGACATCACGGTTGAAGATACATTTCTTGAAATCGAGAGGACTAAGTTACAGTTATTTACCGAACATGCTGTTAACAAAGAAGGAGACAGCGACAGTTTTTGGTTAGTCGTCTTCCATACCTAAAACAAGTTCCAGAACACCGCAAATTGAATGTAACAAATTAACTTCAACAAGTTCTTATTGATGAAGGAGAGCAATGCAACAGATTCTCGCATAACCCATCTCTCTACACAACAACACCGGTACCCTCGCCTTGGACCAGCGACACAAGTGGACCCTCATGGACAATTCAAACGTCTAACTCACTTCCAGGCGAGATTAATACTGGTTTGCGACAATATTTTGGGAACTTTTCAGACACCCAGTAACTGTGTTATGTAGGCTAATACCAATCAGGCGCAATAAGAATTACAAAAAGTTTGCATATTGTCTGTACTATTGAATAATTTTTTTATTTCCTTTTCATGATAGGTGGTTGTTACTTTTTTTGTACAATTTAAATTAATGAAGATTTATGACAATTGAATAACTTTACTTACCTTAAAATCACACTTAAACGTTCCACAGGTCTTATTTTCTCCCTGAAATTTGAATCTTTGGCGATCGATGACTCTATAGTACTCAAAATGTACTGAAATGTGTCTTGACTCATCCGGTTATAATCAAAGAATTCTCCCAGTAATTTCTTCTACTGAGTATAACATTTATCCAACACAAACGTCTCTTCTTATCACGACGAGCTCTCAAACGCCTTATTATGTAAGGTTGCTCCAAACAGTACATGTTTTGCAAATCCATTGCACACGATTCTACAAAGCACACTTTATTAATGATGACTGTTGTGAATTTAGTGGTCTAGAGTCGCCTGCAGTGAATGATATCAGTCGCTCAGTCTCATGATCGCACATACACGGGCGTATACGCGCTACCTTCGAGTCGCGCGACTACGCTTCCAATGGACGACCAGCCTTAAGCCTCGAAGATACGCTCTGAAGTGGTGAACCTACAGTTATTCAGTTTGAGGATCCTGGCGGAGACTGACCCATCACAATTGGTGCATGAGATGACGAGGTCGTAATCTCCCTGACCCCCAAGTTTCGTCACTGGCTTCGTTCTTGCTTTGTTCAGCTCCAAGTGAACAGTGTTCACTGTATTGTGGTATATACTGATCGATAGAGAATTTTGTACACCATACATTGATGTCGTTAACTTTTTCCAAATTTTAATTTTTTGCCTATTTCAGCTTGGAAATATATGATTTTTGGCCGAAGCAGTTCGAAAAATTAACCAGACATTTGGCAATGTTAATGTTTGCGAAATTTCGTTCCGGATTTTAGTTTTGAAGATGAGTCCCGGAGTGGTCGGCCTGCAGTAATCCAGGACGAAGATTAGAGGATTGTTTGAAGGTGGTTGACGATGTTTCGTGGTGTATTTCACCACTGTCTAATATAATATAAATTGATATGAAATTTCTGAAAAATATTAAAGAAATTAACCGAAAATAACAATTTTATTCGAACAAAAACTGAAATTACAAAGAAAACATAAAACCAAACAACAACCAAAAAATTAAAAGATTCCAAACCAAGGTACGTCACGACGTTTCGATTGTTAGTATCCACAATCGTCTTCGGGTGATAACTGGACTCATTGTATTTGTCATCTTGATTTCGAGCGAGTTGGATTCTAAATCCCTGACTCTTTAATCATGTGTGGTTTGTATAAACAGATCTGTATGATTTATGTGGGGCACGGCCGAGACTTCTCTCGCCGCCTGGGCTATCCCTCTTGACGGGCTACTTGCCTGGTGATGGTATTTGTGTGGCCTCGAGATTTATTATCATCTCACCCCGTAGCGAGGCATTTAAGGCGTTCAGATTGTCTTGGCTACAGGAGTGTTGACCGTTAGCATGGTTTGCAGGACGGAATAGTTCATCAGCAGGATCTGCAGTTGGTCGAAGGCCACGCATAGTCCGTCGACTGAACTGAGATCACTGCTTTTTGTGGTTTTTACGGCCCTCGCATATGGGACTCCGTTTTTGGTCGTGCTTGGTCCTGTCGGCCTTTTTGGTTGGACTGGCAGGTCTCTGGGTTTGTTATCAACCTTTTTGTTTTTCGGATGTTCCGGGCATCCTTGGAAGTTGGCTGGGTGTTTCCCTTTGCAATTAAAGCATTTCACCGGGGCTTGCTTCGGCTTCTTACACTCGGCCGTCATGTGGCGGCCGGCACACCTTAAACACGCAGATATTGCCTTGCAATTTCTTTGCGAGTGGCCAAACTTTTGGCAGCGATAGCACTGCCCCACTGCTGTTCGGGGTCGTTGTGGTTCACTTTTTACTTTGTAGCATGTAAATTTTCGCTACTTTATTTTGTAAATAAATAAAAAAGTTTTAGAGCAACACAGATTTCATTCCGTGGTGACCTACCCTCAGCGAACGTGAAAATAACAAACATCGATATGTAAAGTTGGTTCTCTAACCTCATCCACAGAAACCTACTGAAAATTCCATTGATAATCTCGAATGTTTTGGTTATGGGTAAGTTTCACAAGAAGTGTCTTCGAGTTGAAATTTTCTTTTGGTATTTTCTGTTTAATTTTAATTATCAGCTGTTTGATGATATTTCGACTGTCAACTGTTTCATTTTTCGTCAGTGTAGCCAATCTAGCTTTAGGGGGTGTCTGACCAGATACAACCAAACATATCATTACTTTATTCTGTTCAGATTGGTCCTTTATGCATGGAACATGCAAATATTGATAGGTCAAAACGCTAGTACCCTATCTTCCGAAAAGAAAAAGAAGAAGAAGAAAAGGAATTCTTTTCTGATCAGTTAGGATGGTAGATTTCGCGAAAACGACAGGTTTCTGCCCTACAGGTGTTTCTGGTTTTGTTCGACTGACGAATTCTGAATTTTTCAAATGATCCTTAGTGGTTATTTCGTTTTACCCATCTTATTATCAACCACTACGTCCTGGCTTTTGATAGAGGCCTATATTGAATATTTACGACAATTTGGTGTTTGAATACTTTGTACATATTATGTAAAAGTTTTCTTTCCTCATACGAGGAATTGGGCAATTTTCGGATATGCAGTTGGTTACCTCGTTCACAGGCAGATGGCGCGACGACAAACCTGTTGCTTGTTGTATGCTTCAGCTTAGTTCGAGGAATGATACTCTGACGGAATTCAATTTTCAATTATCGGAAATCATCGACTTTATGTTGATGATATACACTACCTTGCACTGACGAGTGGCCAAACAGCCCGAAACCAGTCTGCAAGTGTGTTCCAATAATTCGGTCGGTCGGTAGCCAAGCGGTTCGGCGTGGGTGCTTTGTTCACTCACTCAAATCAACTGCCGTATTGGTCGGGGGTTCAAGCCCTGTCTGAATCCTCGTTGATCCTTAGCTCGCACAAGTTTCTACTTCTGAGGGTTGTCGTTCGTAGGAGTGCGACAGCTGCTTGGATTATATCGGATGAAAAACCTGTTGTTTGTTGTAGTCTGTTTTTTTATTTGAGTTATAATGTTGGAGTTGGAAGTGTGACAAAATTCAGAATCTTGAGTTTTTTATACGTATTTTACCTTCATATATATTTTTTTCACAGTAACTTTGGTTTCTAGTCAATTCATTCGAATATTTTTCAATCGGATGCTTGTGCAGTGTACGATTTTAAAAAAAGTTATTTTTATTAAGAAAAAAAATTATTTACAATAACTAGTCATTAAAAATGTCACTTTTTGATGTGTTTTGATCGATAAATGTCACGGAATATGACGTTTAATGCCAATTCAATGCCTTGGCGTCAGAACTGTCACTTTTATGATCGATAAATGTCAATGAAACTGGCATTCAATGCCTATTTAATGCCTAGGCATTAAAAATGTCTCTTTTATGATTGAAAAAGGTCACTATCATTTCCGTTTGAAGACAATTTGATGTTGACACATAAAAAATGTCACTTTTATGATCGATATGTCACTGAAACTGACGTTCAATGCTTAGGCATTAAAAATGTCTTTTTTATGATCGAAAAATGTCACTAAAATTTACGTTTCATGCCAATTTGATGCCAAGGCATTGAAAATGTCACTTTTATGATCGATATGTGTCACTAGAATTGACGTTCTATGTCAATGCAATGCATAGGCATTGGAATTGTCAATTTTAATTAATGTCTCTTAAATTGGCGTTTGATGCCAATCGGAAAAAAAAATTTCGTGAATCAAACAGATGGTAGAAGGATGTTTAGTTCAAAATTCAGGCTGAAAAAAATGTACTAGTTCAAATTTTCAAAGAAGGACTAACAAAGAACGATTCGTGATAGCAAGAATTTTCAAAAAATTCAAATGTAAGTTGAAAAATGGTACAACCAAACTAACGTGTGGGGACCTACTTTTTGAATTATTATAACTAGTTGTTCATCATCATGAACATCGGCAAAATATCACAGTAACAAGCGCTACCTCCTTCGTTTTTTCGGCATTTTACCAAACACCATTTATTCCAGTCTATGGGATGATCATTGGTGACCAAAGATTGCTTAGAAAATGTTCCTGTTGATGGGGAATTGTAAACGCTACATTTTTGGCAACCATAGATTTGGTAGTCATATTCGATGCAGAAACGGCTGCAAACTGGAACAAAAAATATTCTGAAGCTGGAATTATTACCTTAATTCTCGTTAGTCAGTCTCAAGTTGTCTGCATATTGGTAATTCATAAGTAGTGAAAAATATATTGCCGAATGAAAAATTATTTATTTGAATGTGCTTTTTGTGAATAAGGAAAATACTTTTTCGTCGTGCCTTTCGCCAACCGAAATGGCGCATAAAAAGATGCATTTATGGACTTATGAAAAACAACAGAGTGACCTTTCATCATGGAAATTATTACAGACAGGGATGATTTTCCAAGATTTAGGAAAAAGATGTTTGTCCCGCTGTCAGTGACCAATTGGCATTTCTTGATGTTTCGATAAAATATGAGTTTTCATGTGCTATTCCGGTTTCCACTCAAATAAACATTTCAAGAAAATGGCAACAAAACCGAAAGCCAAAGTGAAAACAACACTCGAAGTTCGAAAAAAAGACAGATATGGAAAAAGCTGAACATATTTGATGAAGATTTCAGATAATATCAAAATTCGGATGATGGATCAGAATATTTGTCATAATATAACTATATATAAATATAATTTGAGGATTTGATATATTTTTATTGTAAAATATACGATGTGTGTTCAAAAAATAAGGTGAAAATTGAAACTTCGCAGTCAACGTACATTCCATTAGCGATTATTTATTTTTTTTCAATTTGATACACTCGTTGAGTTTGTTGGTGAGGCGCATGAAAGCTAGAAGTGTTTTGAGTGTTCGGCGACTTTCTACTATTGAAAAAAGGATCAAAGAAAATATATCACATTTTGTGTTGAAAATGGAATAGAGTATTCAAAAATACTTGAAATGTTGACAGTGGCATACGGCGATTGTACTCTGAGTCAGAAAAGTGTCTACAACTGGTATACTCGAAGTTAATGATATTATGCAAATTTGAAGTTGGCGGCAGTCTCAAAGGCCAAAAAAACCAACATAAAGAAATTAACCGGCTGTGAACTATTCCACGTGGACTGTAGACTTGGCGGTTCGTATTGGATAATTTTTACTAACCTAGTTTAATGATTGGCTGAAGAGTCATAAAATTAAAAAAGTCATGTTACGGTGACGAATATAAATCGGGGAATGCGGAGGTGGTTATCGCCGTCGTGTTCAGTTTAGGAACTGATCGCGATTTGAGTGTTGAAATTCGTTATTGGTGCAGTTATAATTACTCAAAAATGTTTTATCCGTTTAAAATATGGCGTCCTTGAACAAGTACTAATAGTAATAACGAGTGTGATAACAACGCAGACATTTTCCTGTTTAGTGATTCCAATAGCGATGGTGAACAATGCGAAAAAGAGATACCAGTGTATATATATATATATATATATATATATATATATATATATATATATATATATATATATATATATATAAGATCTACATCTGTTTGGTTTCGAGGAAAACAAACTATTATAGCAACATCAGATTTGAGCGAATTTCTTTTCTCAACTGGTCGTAAAATGGTCAAAAACAAACCTTATGAACGCAAGACGCGATGTGATACAGGATTACCAGAATTCTTAAGATGTTCATCTAATAAAATCATTGAATAAAACAATATACGACTGTTATAAAAGTAATGAGTTTCCTACAACTGAAATCATGAGGAAGAAACTGAATATTCCCAGTCATAACGTGAGCTGCAGTGGCAAAACTCTTTAGAATTGAATGAAGAAACTAGGATATAGATTTAAAATAATAAAAAAACGTGAAACAGTTATGGAAAGCAGAAGAATAAGGTGGAATTGCGTAACAAATAACTAAATATAGACAAGAACAACTGCAAATTTTCTATTTGGACGAATCTTGGTATGACACTCACGACACAGTTACGAAAGGGTGGACTGATGGTTCGAGAATGTGTATGCCTAACATGCCTGGTAACAAGTTGTTTTTATTCCCTGAAAGAGTATGGGAATAATATTTTTGTGTAACATGTGTTGTTATTGATATAAGTCATATTAGATAAAATATCTTTTGTAAAATGTGACGTGTCATATATACATTCTTGTATCAAAAATGATGAATAAATTTGATTTGATTGATATTGATTTGAGTAAGTATATCATCAGAATGATTAATTTGAAGGTAAAGCAAGCTCACTGCGTTTGCTCAGGGCACATGGTCTAGCTGTTCTTGAATATTTTTTTTTACCATAGTATGCGCTGGTCAGGTCCTATCCCCCGAAGCCCCGATACATTCGGGAGTGCGCGCCAGCATTATCAACCAACGACCACTCCCACACCGTGGAGTGATCATTGGTTCCGAGAATAATGTGCCCTGAGCAAGTGCAGTGAGCCAAGAATGTCAGCCTTCTGCATCTATCCGGCTAAGATTTCTGCCTTAGTGTGGCAAGCCGGTATGATAATAAGATTCGAGAGTAGAGGACCAAGGACTCCAATAATTAGAACAACCATCTTGACAGAGTGGTCTGGATAGAGTCAGCAGATTTCGAAGAGAAAATCTCAATATTTTATTCGTTTTTCCTCCTCTTTTCGGACGATATCCGTCTCGCCAGGAGCTGAAAACTTCACGACAAATATTGACTCGCTCATGGGGTCAAGAAGGACTACATCAGGCTTATCAGCTTGTATAAGCCTGAGGGTGGGGAATGAATAGTTCCAATACATTCGGCACATTCCCCACAATGGATTCAATATCCCCCGGAGCGTAGGGCAACACCGGTGTCTCGTCAATACCGTAAGAGTGCGGTAGATGGTAATATAGCTCTCTTTGAGTCGGGTTATTTCGATGGATATAGGCCGAGACTGCATATGCTGGACATGCTGATAGCAAGGGCATTGGGGTCTCGGGCGCCTCGCGGCAGGCCCTGCACGTTGTGTCAGGAACCTCTATACCCATCACGCGGCTGCGATAGACTAATGTGTTGAAGACACTATCCTGGCAAGCCATGACGAACCCTTCAGTTTCCGACTTCAGCCCACTCGATCTGAGGACAGCGAAAGTCAGTTTTATTATTATTATTATTGTTGATAAAATAACATATTTCAATACTTACCATCTTATTCCCGTTGAAGAAAAATCCGAAATGACAAAAATTATAGAAATTGGTCCAGTTTTTATTATTTTTCTTTTTTACCCACCTTTTAAAACTTTCCTGGACTTCCACAAATAATTCAAAACCAAAATTAGCCAAATCAGTCAGGCCGTCTTCCAGTTATGGCGAGACTAACGAACAGAAATCCATTTTTATAAATTGGATAATAATAATAATAGAACTCAAAAATAGCTGACCGAATTTTTATGATTTTTGGATTTGTCTTCATTGGAAATAGGGTAATAAGTATTGAAATATGATATTTCATCAATAGAAATAATAATAATGAAAGAGTCAAAACATCGGTCGGTAGGTAGCCGGACGGTTGTACGTGGGTGCTTTGTTCACTCAGTCAATCGGCCGATGTGTGAGTCGATGATTCAAGCCGCAGGCAGAACTCTCGATTTTCACTCGCTATCGTCCAACCCATGTTAGGAATCATACGTTAAAAGGTAAGACCTCGTTAGTCCTTAGCTCGTACAAGTTTCGGCTTCTGAAGGGTGTCCTTCGTAGGGGTGCGATAGCTGGTTAACGGAAAATACATATTTTAAACATAATATAACACATTTTAAATATAAGTGATAATAGTGACTTGTTATAATAAAACGCAACTAAAAGCTCTCATGTATATCACAGGGTGCTTTACTGAGGTGAGCACTCTTACTACCAATTCCCATTTATTTTGACATGCTTTTATTAGCTTCACCTGTATGTATGTATGTTTGTATGTTTGTTTGTTTGTTTCTCTGTTTGTTTGTTTGTAACTCTCCTTTTCATTTCATGTTTATTACCGTTTGACTGGTCGGGATCTGTATTTGACAGAATCATCGATATTATTGCTTGATCTATTCGCGGACAGATGGCGCTTTACGTAACCTCCTTGATATAATTCGAACTCACTTTACATGTATTTCTTCATTTGAAAAAAGTGTTTTTTTTATTAACACGCGCTCATGCTGCTTTATTTGTAACTCTCTTTTGCGCTCCTACTGCCTTGGTCTTGGTAGCTGATATTCAGGCTCCCTCTCCGGAATCGGAAAATATCAATGGTCATTTTTCTAAACAATATACGGTTGATTGATCCCAAAGTTTAGATAAAATAAATATAGTTCAAAAAGAATAAAAAACACGTTTTTATAGCATACGAAACTAAATAAATGAAAACTAAATGAAATATAATAAACTATAAAACACGCTTTTAAAGAACATCAAATAAAAATTTAAGAATATATTTTTTTAAATTAGCTTGAAACAATGAACGAAAAATATTAGTATTACTGTGAAAAAGCGTGGGCGCTTTGTGCCATTTTTTTTGTATATCAAGCGCTCATCGCTTTTTTCACAAAAATACTAGTATTTTGTGTTCTTTATTGTTTAAAGCTTATGAAAAAAATATTTTTAACTTTTCAGTTTGATGTTCTTTGAAAGCGTGTTTTTTAGTTTTCAAACTATATTTATTTTATTATTTACCAATACCATTTATTTTAATACACCTAATAATTTTGTATCGATTTCAAAATCCCAAATTTGCTCATTCACTGACTGTTAGGCGCAACAACGTTATTCCAATTAGCGGAAACTTTAACGAGAGAATTCTCAATTAAGGGAAAGTGTATCCTGTTAGATATAAAGACCCGTCTCAGAATCAGGAATAACTTCATCTCCTGAAGACACCAACTTGGTTGGTAAACCGCGGGTCGAGAAGAGTGATGCAAATCTTGTGTTTGGAAAACGTGCTCGTTTTGAATTTATTCTACGTTCTATCTTTTATTATAAGTGACGTATTTCAAACTGAAACCAGCAAATAAACACTAATAAAAGTTACTCACCCCTCTCAAAATCTGTCGTTTTCGTACTGTCAAACGAGCACCCGCACAGGGGATACCCCAGGTTGTTGTCGCAAAGCAAATCACATGCACCGTGTCGTGTGTGGATACTGTAGTTGATGGTAGAGTTTTCCTGATGGAACTGCACGGGCATGTCGGTAGGGACGAGGTCCACGCAGTCTTCCCCGCAGGGGTTTCCTCCCAATCCTGCCATGCAGAGTTCTGCGCATATTTTCCTTTGTCGGCTCCG
Source organism: Leptinotarsa decemlineata (assembly GCF_025532065.1). Taxonomy (NCBI): domain Eukaryota; kingdom Metazoa; phylum Arthropoda; class Insecta; order Coleoptera; family Chrysomelidae; genus Leptinotarsa; species Leptinotarsa decemlineata. The sequence goes on from NW_027412747.1 coordinate 20,137,146, forward strand.
CGTCACGATTGGGTTCAGGGTCTCGTTGTCGTCTTCTTTGGCGCCGTGGAGGATGTGTCTGGAAACGGCCACGCCCACCATCAGCAGGAGGAGAGGGAAAATCGACGTCCTGCAAAAGGGACATAGTGTTTTTATTCCTGCGAGGGTATGTGACGTGGCGCTTTTACTATCGAGTGGAGGGCGGAAGGGTGACGTTTATGTAATGTAATTTCGAGGGCTGATGCTGCAGGAATTTCTTGTTCTTCGGTGGAGGGAATTTTAGTTAAAATATTTCTGTGTGGGCAGTACAATAATATTGATTTTATCGCCAATTCGTATCAAACATGGTTATAATCTGGGGAATGGCAGAATTTTATACAATTAATAAATTTTAATATACAGGGTATTTTCAAAGTTGCATTATTCCAAAAGTTGATACACCAAAAATCATCTATACTTACCAAAGTTGCACAATAAAGGAACAAAAGCTACATTTGAATTGTAAGTAATATATTTTTTGGAGTGATTAATTTTTGGGAAAGAAAGGTGGCTTTCTATTTCTCTATCTTTATACAAAAAATTTGGCAATCTCCCAAAGAAAGGAAGGAAGCAATAAATTTTTAAAAAAAATCACTCTTTAGAAAGATTTTCAGATCATGCAAAAAGGTATCCTTCAGAAACAAACTGGAAGAAAAGCCCTTTTGAACAACTACCTTCAGGCTTTGAAAGACTAACGAGGTCTTACCTTTCGACGAGTGATTTCTAACACAGTGCAACCTTGATATAACGAAACTGAAGAGACTTAAAAAATAATTGGTCATATCAAATAATTTGAAATGGAATATTCGTCAAAAAATTGTTGATAAATGTGCGGTGGAAAAAACAGAACTAGAATTCTTTCCTACATTGTAATAGTCGTTTTTCAGTAGTGACGGTTATTTTCTTGGGCTTCACATTGAACATACAGGAAGTTCAGTTTGAAATTCCAAAATTGGGATAATTTCCTGAGAAAATGAAAATGAAACAAAAAATATTTTTGATCTAATCAATCCAAATTATGATAATTTCCAAACTCACTATAGCTATTGCTTTCCATACTTTATTGTGATGGTTGCAAAAAAAGTCATGCAAACTCCACAAATTCAAAACGTCAACTAATTTCATCTCAAGTAGCTGTCAGTCGTTATTCACTGCTATCCTAATGATCAACTTCATCTATCAAAACCATACCTACCGTTGTTTTCATTTTTACAATAACAACAACGATCTGACCCTTCCCTGAGGATCTTCTAGAAAGTTCATGAAATTTGGCTTCAACAATTTCTTGAATTGGTATACTTTCTTCTGTATCATCTTCTTCTGACCCTATTTCTTGATCTGCTTTCCTATATCCATGAATATCTTCATCCATCCAGGTGTAACATCCAATAACAGAATTCGTGTCGTCAAATCTTACAATATTTTTGTAGTGAGAAGAATTTCTTGTTATATTTTCATCTGATCTTGACGCTGTTACTAAAATTACAGTTCTTGGATAATTTCAACAAGGAGCGTGTTATTGATCCAAGGTTTCTCCATGTAACTGTTTAGCTTGTCTGAAGTTATATATTTCAAACTCAACATTGATTTTGGATTTGAAGTAATTGGATAATTTCAATTTCGCTTTGTTGTACTCATTATCGGAGAATGAAGATGGTGGATCTGGTAAGGATGTATTCAAATCATATGCATCATCTCTAAAGTAATGGAGTAACGCAGCTGTTTTTCTTGATTCTTTGGTAATGTTCATTGCCTGAAGATATATCTCAAAAGATTGGTCCATCTCTCCCATCTAGTTCCAATATTGATTATATCGGATTTAGTATCAGATGATACAAAATTCAAATTGATGATTTTCATTACTGATGTGGGTTGTTATTCTCGTCGCCAAATGTAATATTTGTGTTGGAATATTAATTGAAATTGTAGAATTACTTTTCAATCTTTGTTTATTTTCACAGTTTCCTCATCAGTTAATCAGAAAAGTGACAACTCACAGTCCACTTGACATACAATCATCTTAAACAACATATACAGGATGAAACATTACAGGTACTTCCCGGACAGTTGGTGGAAAAATAATTTTCGTCAAAGAAGCAAACAAATCCATTTTGGTTACAGGAAATTTCGTGAAAAAAAAAAAACTTTATATACTATACAGAAACCGAACGAAATACTTCATCTGAAGAGGTCCGCTGGATGTTTAACCAGGCGGAAAATGGCAACTTCTGGTGTTGACATCTGATGTTCAATTGTTTGTATGTACGGGAGGGACGTCGAAATATCAGTGGCGCGGCGTTCTGGATCTGACTGGAATTTATGATGTTTCGAGGGGAGCATGATATATTTACACGGATGATGACACTTATTAAATCGTTTGCTCTACTAATATTTCTGGCTTTACTCTTGTTGGGGGATTGGGTGTGGTATGATTCGGGTACAATTGTTTCTTCAGGAAGTGGGTAATTTTGAAAAAAGAAAATGAAAAAATTGAAACATGTGAAATATTCAGCCACTCTACAGAGACTGAATTTCCCGTCAATTTTGCAATCGAAACTTTGAGTGCTTTGAAGATGAATTTTGATACTCGTTTTTCAGATTTTAATGTCATTGCGAATGAAATTAAGCTTTTTCAAAATCCTTTTGATTCTGACATTGAAACCCCGTCCCCGGAAGTCCAAATGGAAATTATTGATTTACGGTGCAGTAATATGCTCAAGAACAAATATCAAAATTCATCTTTGTTGGAATTTTATAAATCTCATTCGTATTTTTGTTTTACTGTGATTCATTTCAATTATTTGTTAGTTATTAATATGCTTAAACTTATATACTCAAGTTAAGTTTTCTTTGTTATCATTTCTGTCGTTAATTTTTATTTTGCAAGTGAATAAAACCGACTAATTATCATTCTGTGTTTTCTTCTTCAACTTACCACAGCAATAGTAACAACAATTAGGTAATCATTGGCTGTCGCAGGCCAGATTGATGACAGTAAATCATTGGCTGTCGCGGGCCGGATTGATAACACTGGCGGGCCGGATTTGGCCCGCGGGCCGTAGTTTGGAGACCCCTGATTTATGAATACACAAATGACAGGTTGACTATAATCGAGTAATTTATAAATTTCAGCAGTCTGTGTGAATATAGCGTCATCAGTTGATAATCCTCGGAATCCGAATTGACAGTTAGATGCTACATTATATCTGGTTAAGTACTTGGAAAGCTTCCTCAAAAGAGTTGGCGAATGTCGTTATTGATGAAATTCATCTGTAATTCGATAGTTCTTTTTTGATAACTTTTTATGAATAGATGTGACAACTGATCTTCTCAATTATTTTGGGCATGTTCATTTCTCAAAAATATCATTCATGAGACTGGCAAGAAGAGCACTTAGTTAATTTTCTATTGCTTTAAATATATCCGCTTCAATACCATCTATTCCCGGTGACTTATTCGCTCTTATTGATTTGATAATATCAGTGCTTTCTTTCTCATCCACAGGTGTCAGTAAAAACGAGTCCGGGAGGCTATATATAATTTTTGGGGAAGGAGTATTAGGCTTATGAATTTTTCTAGCATTATCTTTGATAATTCAGTTTTTCCAAACATTTTCCGGAATCATCTTGTCTTGTATGACTTAAATATAGCTTTCTGTCTTCAAAAGGCAGACCATAAATCAAAAAAATTCTTCTAATCTAGGATGTCAGTCTATAATATGTTATTTTTCAACAAACAACAGATAATGCTTCTATCATTATGATATATTACATCAGACGAATCATTGAATGATCTCATGAAAATCCACTTTCAATAACTGGATTGATAACGACAGCGTTGTTAGATAATTTTTTAAATTTATGAATATATTATCTGTTGAAAATATTTTGATTCAATTATATAACATCACTTCTGTCTAGAACAAGGTGTATCAAAAATCATGGATCAAATGAAAACCATCAAATTTTAATAGTTTGCGACAAACTTATTTTGTAAGTTATTTTGCAATGCTACTCCAACTTCTTTCAGCTGGGTTTCTTTTGCAGCTGAAAGGTTATGGAAATTTCGATTATAAGTAAACATCTCAGTAACATCTCATTCATATGCTAAATAAATACTAGGTCTTCTATTCAAGAAGCGTGGGTGCCCCACGATTTGAACGATCGACAGAAATTGTCAAGTTTTGGAGTATGCTTTCTTTTTCTTTGGATAACCAAAACTTTACTTTTTTGGATCGGATCGTCGTGTGTGACAAAAAGTGGATCTCCTACGACAACAGGAGATGTTAAGGGCATCGATGAGCCACATAAAATACCATATGGTGGTCAGGAGGACTATTGCCGCAAGATGACAGTGCAAAACTCGAGGAAAATTGAAGATATAATTTTTTTTGCTAGAATTACTGAACCGATTTCAGAGTCAGTTATATGGTATTGTTCGAGGTTAAAATAGTCTGCTACGATGAAATCATTGTTTATATTCAGCAACAGGAAAGTGAATAACTTTTGAGATTTTCCTGAGATGAAATAACCATACTTTTTACATCATTCTCTTTGATATCTAGGATGTAATGAATTGAAGAGTAGTCGATAAATAAAGAATTTCATTTACTCAGGAGTGAATTTATATCTGTCAAAGTGTTTACTGTGAGGAGAAAAAAATGTCCATGATCGATTTGCATATCCAAAAAAAATCATTTGAACTGTAAAATCTAAATAAGATTCTAATATTCTCATGAGATGATATTCAAATCGAGTTTATGGCGCACAATATGTATATTTTATTTTCTGAAGGACTTTTTTGTGGAGGAGATAATGTTACTTGCAGTTTCCGCATTCAGCTTTGTTTAGCTTACAGATTATGAAATAGATATGTTTTTACAAAATTTATGGAACAAGTTTTCTATTACATTTCGATAGATTTTCCAAATTGCAACAAAACTCCTATCAACTCCAATCAAAATTTTCCCAAATGAGAAATTCTGTCAGGATGACTCATATGACACATCTTTTAGATATTTATACGATTAACAAACTTACTTTGAATACGACATCTGTATATGCACTGTAATATGCACTGCTGGAACTAAATGGAAACTGATCTGAAACTGATACAGTAGTTCGTGAAATTTTATATATGGAGATTATTTCACTTATCGAATAATCTGTCAATAAATAACTTTATCATCCATTTAGCGACATATGGAATCTGAACATCAAAAATACTGTTTACTGAAACAAGAATGTGTAAATAAATTCAGTAAATTAACAACTTCTATGACGCAGATTTTTTTGACTGACGACAAAGAGACACTCAAGTTTTGAGTATCTAGGTACATATAAGATAACATTCCTTTATAAGCCAATCATTGAAGGCAAAATACGGCTACACAGTATAATTTTGGCAAACAGCACCGGTTCGCACAAACATTTTGATTTAAGTCCACACGCTACTCCAGTATTGACCCTCTAGCAGAGTTATTTTTATTCTGTTGGTGTATGGCACCTCTTTCTGGAGATGAAAAATGGGGAGGAAATTTTTGCTCAATAAAGTTTTTTTCTCGAGTGAAAATTTTTCAACCGATAAACCAACGCTGTCAGGCGGTTTTTTGAAAGAAATACCTCAAAATATCAAAATCGTATTGATAAATTTCCATTTTTAAAGAAAACTTTATTATTCAGCAATAACATGAAAGCGGCAATATCATGCTGGACTTCCAGCTGAATGTATCGTTATAAGTACAAAACATATATTCTCAAATTAAATCAATTTTACTACCTGAATAACGAGAAATCATTATTCATCAATCAAAGTAGCATCATTAAAGACACAAGATTCGAATATTCGGATAAAGTATGTATAATAGTGGAATTTCATTGTTGAAATCTATCGTGCCTCGACAAGAGACAGCAGAGTCGCCATCCAACTAACTCACTTGACGTGGCTACATACATTAACTGTATGTCGCGTATTCTTCTTGATTTCAAGTCCTTAGTGTAGCTAATGGAAAAACAAATGGTGTCCATAGATCCAATATAAACTAAATAATAGCTTGTTGAATGTTGATTCTCATTCGTGAAACGCCAAAATTGAAACTTTCAAGGTGAAGTAACTGAAATACAGAACAGTTTTTGAGAACTCATCTTCTTCACAAAAGTCCCTAGCATTGAAATCAGGCGAGTTATAATGAAAGTAATATCTGTACTCATTTTTTCGTTGAAAAAAATACTATAATAAGAATGTATCTGTCGTTGATAATCTCAATATTTGTCATATTACTAACCTTGTTTACTCCTTCTGCTTATGTGATGCCGATAGTTGATGAAAATCCATAACAAATTCAAAGAACACTTTATGATGAGATTTTTACTGAAAAGTTCAAAATAGCCGCAACACGTGTTTCGCTATACATCAACTTCCTCAGACATGCTCATACGGTCTGAACCATTTACTGGATCGCGAAATGAGTGATGTGGTTTTGTTAACTTTTCATTAAAAATATAACATTAAAGTGTGACTTGAATTTCTCCTGCTCATAAAAGTTTCCTTCATCTTCCATCTTTCAATTTCAAAATATGAAAATTGGTTTCATATACCTACACCCTCTATTGAATATAGGGCCCTCTCATTAGATTATTGATAAATTGATGATGTTCATCCATCCATCAGTCCAGCCATTTGTTACATGATCTTTCCTACATAAACCACAAATGATACGAGCACAAGTGTTCTATGATGTTAACAATCTATTTTTATCATATTCCAAAAGAGGAGGACTCAAAACCACATCGGCATAGTTTTTGTGAGATACTACGAGAGTTGAGATCATAGTGAAGTTGGCTGATGGCAATTATCTGATCTGCAATTATCTCGAAAGGTTTAATATTTTAGATAGTTCACAGCATGGGTTTAGAGCGAAAAAATCTACCATGACAGCATTAGAAGAAGCTATATCTCACATCCATGACGCGTTGAACAAAAAAGAAAACATAATGGGACTGTTCTTTGATATGAGCCGGGCGTTCGATACCGTTGATCACAATTTGTTGAAAGCTAAACTGTATCATATTGGTGTTAGAGGCCCGTGTTTGGAATGGATACATTCATATCTGTCAATTAGAAATCAACAAGTAGAAATCAACGGGGTCCGATCCGAGCCGATTGAAACTAGAATAGGCACTCCTCAAGGATCATGTTTGTCACCAACCTTATTCAATATATTTATAACTGATCTACCCATGGAGGTAAATAAAACAAGCTATCCAATTATTTATGCAGATGACACTAATTTAATCATCACTGGACAATCAAGGGGGGAAATACAGGACAAAGCTGACGAATCTATCAAAAACATAACCCAATGGTGTGGTAATAATAACATATCTCTGAATATAGACAAGTCAATAGCTGTTTACTTCAATACAAAAAATGCTACTGTGAACCAGAGCATACTACTTAAAACTGAAGAAACATCATTAGAAAACTCGACCTGTACAAAATTTTTAGGGGTCCACTTGGATCAAAAACTCACATGGAACGATCATGTTGAACATACATCCTCAAAACTGAGCTCATATTGCTTCATTATTAGAAACTTGCGTAACACAGTGTCAATGGAAGTACTGAAACTACTATATTTTGGCCTTATTCAGTCATGCCTGTCATATGGTCTGATTTTCTGGGGAAAAGCCCATAATAGTGGTCAATTATTTATCACTCAAAAAAAAATTATAAGGTGCATGCTGAATTTATCTAGCAAAACATCTTGTAAAAACCACTTTGTTGAGCTGGGTATTATGTCATTACCAAGCTTGTACATTTACTCAATAATTATTCACATCATAAATAAACATAACTCTCTCAAAACAAGAAAGGATGTTCACAATCATAATACGCGGCAAAAGGACACCATCAATTTATGTTTCTCTAGATTATCAATCGGACAGGAGAATCCCAATTATTCAGGAATCAAATGCTACAATAAAATATGTGAAATTAAGAAATTTAGAGAACTCAGCACAAGTTTATCTAAAAATTATCTAAAAAAGTTTTTAGTACAGAAATGCTATTATTCAGTTCAGGAGTTTTTGAATGAAAATTTTGAATCGGACCACATGAAACAGTAGTCTTTTGATTCAAATTTTTAATAAATAATCCTAATTAGTATTGATGAACTTATATTTCATTTATTAATTTTTAAAGTGTGTACATGTACCTATTTATTTATATTAATTTATTTTATTTTATGACCAAAAAGTGAAATTGTAATATTATTATATCCTACTTATTAGTGACGATTCCCATAATGTATGGTACTTGTATTGTAACATTCAGTGGAAAATAAATTGTCTTGTCTTGTCTTGTCATGATTTGAGTTTTTTTTAGGTTTAAGGTATTTGAGTATTATCAGCAAATGTGTGGACTGAATAGTGTTGAATTTTGGAAGGAATTGTGATGTATATATAACGAAAAAAAAGGGCCTTATGATTGATCCCTGGGGAACCGCTGATAGAACTTGGATAGGAATTGAAACTTGATTGTTATAGAGACTGATTGTTCTTCCAGCGACGTACTTTCTAATGAGCTTACTGACATCTGACGGAAATCCAATATAATGAAAAATATTTTTCAATAAATCATGATTTATGAATTCAAATTCTTCGTAGAAGACAAGCAGTACCAGGACGGTGAGGAATTCGTGGTTCATGGCCATATAAATATCGTTTGTTAATTGTAGAAGTGCCTTAGGACAGCTATATTCAGGGCGGAATCCGAACTGACATATATAAGTAATAACGAATATTTATTCAAACACTCTCATATGTGTTTATCAATGTTTTTCAACTTGGAGATAGGTCGCAGATCTGAGGATTGCTCAGTTGGCATTATTTTCATAGAGAAATTACAAAAGACTCTGAAAGATAGAACAAATTAGCTAGGATGCTGTATACGAAACTGCTACTTTCAACGCAACATGAGGGGCTGCCAATGGGATCGCCATAGCCAACATAAATGTGGAGTTTTTTGAAACTCTGGCCATTGATGAAGCCCACAAGAAGCTCCGAGTCTGGTTGAGATACGTGGACGACATTTTCCTGAAGCACATCAACAACGTAAGTCCTTCCATCACTTTCACAATGGAGAAGGAAGTCCACAACAAATTACCGTTCTTAGACGTATTGGTGAAGAGGACCGACACTAAATGGGAAACATCTGTATATCAAAAACCAACTCAAACGGGACAGTATCTGAACCACAAATCCAACACCATCAATCGACTAAAAGAGGAATCATCAATACTCTTAGTGAACCGTTCTTTCGGGCTCTGTTATACAAATGAAAGTCTCGAAGAGGAACTAGGCATTATCAAAAATGACCTTCAACAGAATGGTTACTCCAAAGTGATGGTGGAACAGACTTTGGCTGGAAGACAGCAAGAGCCTCAGAAGGAAGAGAAGCCGCACAACCAGTACTTGTACATCAGAGGATTGTCGGAAAAGATAAGAAGAATTGGGTCCAAGTATAACATCAGAACCTGCTTCAGATCTGGGAACACTGTCCGTAGCAGAATCATACATCGGTGAAACTAAGAAGCCATTGAAAGTTCGCATTGCCAAGCACATGAAACACACACAGCGAAGAGAAACCAGTAAATCAGGAATAGAAGAGCATGTTTGGACTCATCAATAAAACATCAAATGGTCTCTAGCTGAAATCATTCACAAGGAGGAAAACTGGTTTAGGAGAAAATTCAGAAAAACCGCATATATATTGTCCAACAACGCATTTAGCCAAGCCACCGTAGAGATACGTATCATATGGAAGCCTATAATTGAGCGGAACTCGACCAACTCCCGCCAAATGGTCAGCTCCCGCTAAAACCGATGAAGCGCAGAGAAGGTAGGTGAAAGCACTCGAATGACCTATAAATAGTCAGTTCTAATCATCACTCGAAGACGATTCTGGATACTAACAATCGAAACTTCGTGAAATAACTTGATTTAGAATCTTTTAATTTTTACTTTTTTAATTTTCATTTCTTGTTAATAATTTTTTAATTTCTATCTCGTATTAGTAGTTCAATTATTTTTTTTATTGTTGTTTGTATTTTATTTCATTGTAATTGAAGTTTTTTTGCTCAATATAATTGTTTTTTCAGCTAATTTTTTTGTTTTTTGATGGATTCTTCCAGGGATTTCAAATCAATTCATATCATATTAGCCAATGGAACTCCGAACTAATGAAATAGACATGGAAGGGAGGACCTCCAATAAATGCAGAGATTGCCTGTTACACAGACGGCTCAAGAACTGAAGGAGGTGTAGGAGCAGGAATCTATATAACTAAACCAAAGACAAAAGTCTCACTAAGCTTAGGTGAAAAAGTGACGATATTCAGGCAGAAACAGCAGCAATACGTCACTGCGCAGAAGAGTTACTAAGGCAAGAGTTTAAGGAAAAGACTATAGCAATATACTCTGATAGCCAAGCAGCTATAAAAGCAATTAGCTCCATGCAGGTCAATTCCAAACTGGTCTGGAACTGCCTAGAAAAGCTACAAGAACTAGGTAGTCAAAACAGACTGTCATTAGCCTGGGTACCAGGCCACACAGGATACAAGGGCAACGAAGAGGCTTATTCATTAGCACGAGGAGCACGATGCTCCCCCATTGGCCCAGAACCCTTTTGTGGTAGAGCAAAAGCGCTGCGAAAAAATTGTAACAGCAACTGGAAGGAAAAACAATCTTAAAAATGGTGGAATAAGGCGTCGGGTATGAGACAGGCTAAAGAGTTCATTAAAGAGCCATCGCCAAAATTCACGGAGTACCTACTTAGTCTGAATAGGCGATCAACTAGAGTTCTGGTCGGGCTATTGACAGGACACTGTAGACTCAACAAACACATGAACAACATCGGACTGGTAGACACAGCCCTATGCAGGTTTTGCCAAGAGGATGAGGAAACCTCCGTACACATACTAGGCTATTGCGAAGGTCTGTCAAGGATAAGGTTTGCAACATTAGGGGAGGAAAAACCACAACCCTCTCAATATATGGGAAACTTGAGGTCTGGCCTATGGAGTCTAGTTACAAGGACGGGCCTAGACCAGGAACTCTAGCATACATGAGGGCACACACAATAGATCTGCAAAGGTCGCAGTGTAGTGGCTGTTCAGCACAGAAGCCCCATATCAATCTAATCTAATCTACTAAACCTAGAAACCTAAAGAAGCTGTGGCAGAAAATTGTTTGAGAACGCCAATTGCTGACCCTGAGTGTTAGAAAAGGTTTTGAAAGTCAACTGTATCACTGTTTGGTACTCGGTGAAGCAATATATTTGTTTTTTGTTGATTTTCCTCAATAAAGGAACGAACACAAACTTTTAGAGTTTTGAACTTCTCCACAATAAATTAAACATTTCTGGAAGAAATATAGATATTTTCTTAGGCGCTTCCTACTTATAAATTTAAATAAAATAAAGTATGTATGAGATATTATCGAAATTTGTTATCCGTTTGAAAGAAGTATAGATTCCATTATATGTGTAATATAACATCGTTCAAATATTCTGGCTTCCCTGGGTGGAACGCTTCCAAAACGTCCAATTTTTCATGTCTCTGGCACATAAATCAGGCTGAATTTGACAGAAGACATGGGTTATGTTGGTTTTGAGAACCGTTGTGGTTTGTGTACTATCTGCATATACCTGCAACTTGAGGGAACCCCACAAGTCAAAGTCTAATGGGGTCAAATTGTACGATCTCGGTGGCCCGTCCACGTGAGATGACCATGGCCTCATATGACTCATGCAGAATATCCAATGTGGCATGAGCTATGTGACACGTAGCACCGTTCTATTGAAACCACTTATCGTTGGTATCCAGATTATTAAATTCAAGCCATAATCTTCAATTCGACCGTTAGTGCTTGCCGTTGACAGTGATGGTCTGACCAACGTCAAATAGGCTGCCCTGGATTGTCCTGCACACTCTCGCAGACAGCGGCGATGTTTTCGGCAAACCTTGCGTTTCGTCGACGTACGGGTGTTGATCGATCTTTTACTGAGCCAGTAAACCACACACGGTATAATGATTATGCCGGAGCTCGCGGTACGTTGCTCGAACAGGACACCAATTTCGATAAAACAATTTTATTATTTGCATGTGTTGTTGATTTCCTCGAATGTGTTCACTGAAATGTTTGATCACTCTTCCGCTTCTGAGTTACAGGAGGAGTCAAGTTTTTGTTAAAATGCCCTGTAAGGTGATCTACTGATCGTTTCGGTAGATATAAAGGCCTTGGTGCCTCAACAGTGCATTGTCTTGTTGCTTCAATAAATCTCAGAAAACAATTAACACCTGCGATAATCCATGTACTAATTTCCAACCGTGTTTCCGAGTGGATCAATAATTCAAATTAGGGCATTTATTGGCGAAATGGAAATCGACCACCCCCGCTTAGTGGTAACACAAACTAGTTATCTCGGCAGGCGAGCGTTTTAAATCAATTAGAGAAACACCAATGGCGCCGGCATACCGCCTCCACGTACGTTCCAACCCCCTGCGTTTCCTCTGACGTCACGAACCGCCGTCGATCGTTCGAGCTGCTGCGTCCCGGGTACGAACTAGAGCAAGACGGGATGGGGCGGACTTGGAAGTTTTAGTAGTTTACGGTGTTCGTCAATTTTTTTGTGGAGCCAGGGGGTGTTTGAGTTGATCTGTATCTTTGCTTGGAGAGCTGAGTCCAATGGAAATATCCCTGGCTAATGTGCTTGTAGAGTGAGCATTATTTCAGGAATGTAGGTGTTGAACTTCAGATATTTCGGAATGTTCCTTTTCATCAGGTTATTTCGTTCTGAACTTTTACAGTGAGGAAAAGAACGGAACTTTGTTGTTGTTGTATTCATTCATCTTTCAGATCATTATGATATTAGACATGTCAATGATAAAAGTAACAATGAATAACTATATAAATAAATAAACATATACCTATCAAATAAAACAGGCACTATACAAAACACTACAAGTGACATACTGATGCAAATTTCAAAATCATAGACAAATTATTGTAAAACAACATAATATAATTATATACAATTAAAAGGATTAACCTCAGAATAGGAAGAGAAAGCAGTGAGAACAAGTTATATCAAGACATCCATTTGCATGAACTCATCTTAGCTATAATAACCCCCGTTCGTCAATAATTCTTTGATATGGTTCTTGAAACTTAATAAGTGTAGGTCCTTGACATCCTGTGGCAATGAATTGAAAAGTATGATGCCGTTATACCTAAGAGATTCCTTGAATGTCGAAGTTTTGTATTTTGGGATGGTCGAGTGTTTAGTTCGTGTTGCATGATTAAGAGTGACTGACTGGTGATTGAAATGAACTATGTTATATCTCACATGAAGCAGAGTTTTATAAATATAGATACAGGGTAAAGTTAATATTTTATATTTTGAAAATAAAGCTCCACAGCTATATCTCGGTGTAATGTCAAATATGATTCTCATGATTCTTTCTTGTAGAATGAATACACGTCTTGCGCCAGTAGAAGTACCCAACATTAGTATGTTTTGAGCCATGTGAGAATAGGCCAAAGAATAATAGACCGTCTTGATACCATCTAAGTGTAGCAACTATGATTTGCATAATTTTTTCAACTACATAATGAGTAAAATTTTAGAAAGCTGTTCACTTGATAGTTTGCAAAATCGCGATAAGGGTTTTACTAAAGAATGGGGACGTTCAGCACTAATCTAATTTATACCTTTTATGTATTCTCATAATTTAAACTGAAATTTCACTACTCAATGGATAAATATTCATGGTTTCTGGTAACAAACTTTCCTGGGACTATAAGTCTTTACTCAATCCCCAACAACACGGTTTCTCAGAAGGAAATCCACTTGTAACAACCTTGCTCTTTACACAAACTACTTAACTGAAAATCTTGAGGGGAGGCTGCAGGTTGACTCTGTCTATGCTGACTTTTCCAAAGCCTTTGATAAAGTCAACCACGGCGTACTTATATCTAAAATTCAAGCGCTTGGTATAGACGGGAATATTTTGCAAGTAATTAATAGCTTCTTAACTGGTAGAACTCCATCAGGGGTACCGCAGGGATCCCATATGGATCCACTGCTGTTTAACTTGTTTGTATCGGTAATAGAGTATGTTTTCAAATATTCAGAATCTCTTATGTTTGCGGATGATCTCAAACTTTATCGAATAATTACTTGCCGGAAAGATGCTGAATGATCTCAAAGCTTTTTGATTGAGAATGTTCAAAAAACATGTTTAAGAAATTGTGCTTTTCACTGTGGTATTCAACAAAATGAATATAAGTACAGTCAAGTCTCAACCAAGGTAAATATAAAATTATTGGAAGATAGAAAAATTTCTTTGAACTTGAGTTCCCTTTTCAAAATAATAAATAGTGAGATAAACTGCCCAGAACTATTTCAACTAATAACTTTTCATATCAAACGAAAAGATACGAGAAATCCTAACATTTTTCATATAAATTTTATCCATACCAATTATGCTTTAAACAGTCCGATTCCTCGTATTCTGGAGCTGGGAAATCATATAACTTAGATCTGTTTAATGTGTCACTTCAAATTTTCAAAAATCTATTGAAAAGGCTATAGCGTTTTCAAAGTTTTTCTTCACCTTGCTATTTTCTTTGTGAGTACCAGATTATTTACATCTTATTTCTTGTAAGTACCAGATTTGTTTCATCTTTTAGTAAAGTAGTCACTAGACATAATGATTCATTAATATTTTGTATTTCACACTTTGCTAAATGTTTTGTAAAATTGTAAATTGTAATGTAGACATTATACAGGAGCATTTAAAAATACTTTGTAGTTCTTCACACTTTGTTAAATATATTTCTATAAAATGGCTCTGCCGTTAAATAAATGAATAAATTTATCAAATTTAACATACAAACAGAGAACACGAAATCTACCTGAGATTCATATATAATGAATAGGAAGTACAATTAAAACAGACAAAAAAAAGAATAACAACTTTGAGGATAATGGTGAATAGGCGGAGTATCAGCCAAGACTGTTTTTCAGTTCAACCTGGAAAAAACGAAAATCAATTAACAATAAAAAATTCTTTTTTGTATTTTCAAGTTCGGGGATGGACAAGAAACTGGACAGTTGTGTAAGTCTTCAGGACTAGCCAGTTAGGTAAGTCTTCAGTCTTTTTTTGAAGTTTTAAATTGTGTGAAATCGAAAGTCATAGGCTAGTCGATTGTAATGTTTGAGTGCATTATACAAGAAGCAGCGGGTGAAGATGAACGATTTGTGTCTGAGGATGACTCAAACTGAACTTTCACATATATTCAATGGGTATACTTGAAGACTGACTGTAAATCAAGTCAATTGAAAGAAACAATTTGTTCAGACCAGTCTCCACTTACTTACCCTCTAGATTAATGGACTGACACATATCAGAAAACAACTATTCCTCTGGCCACAAAGGGCGTTGGATTATATCCAACAGAGTTATGATGAATTGTTTGGAACCTTTGGTGTAGTAATGAATATTACTGGAGTTTTTTCCCGACACCAAATCATTATTTTCAACACCTCAACACGTGTTTCGATCACCAAGTGATCATCTTCAAAGAGAAAGATTAAAACTAGAAACTAACTCGAAGCTAACCCTATTTATGCTATATAGATATCCCATACAGGTAAACCATCCAGGTGTACCACCCATACAGGTATACCAACCTAAATTAATTTCACAATTTTTACTTATCTATTATTTTACAATATGTTTAACTGTTATAGCTGTATATAAAACAATTTTCAGCTATATAAAATTAATTTTAGATAGGCAATATTGCCTATCTAAATGATCACTTATGTTATATCGTTGAAAATAGAATTTCATATTCTATCAAATGGTACAAAAAAATATAGAGCTCAATTTAAATTCTTGCCTTGGGTTCACTTCAATTCATATCGGAATAAGTCTTCAGTTTTTTTTCAAACTTCAAATTTGTCACCTCAGAAACACTTGAATGGTACCGCGTGTAATGTTTTCGTTGTCACCCTGTATACTAATGCATTTCCTGAATTGAGGAAATTAGGTTCTATTCAGAAATTTTGTGTCTTATTTCAATAATATTATTACCACATCTGCTTTTTATATCATTTCCAAAATTAGGAAACTTAATTTAAAAAACTTCTCCAGAACGCGAATCTAGATCCGTTCAAACTTTCATTCCAATAACTTCCAAACTTATTTGAGTTCCCATCTTTCGAAGTTTAATAAGAAGTTCAGATTAAGTAACGATGAAAACTCCAGCAAACTGAGGAAATAGTAATGAAATTATTTATAGCCCAATGAATCAAACTGACAGTTCAGAATGGAAGTTATATGAGGGTAGACTTTTCAGTTAAACTCTATTTTCAATGAGAGAAGTTGAAAATTCATTTTCAAATGACCCACTTGAAAGAACCATATGTTTTATTGGAAAATAAACAGTTGATAAAACTTTCTAAACAGATTTTTGTGAAATTTGTGGTCAGTCCATAACAAGTTGGAATTTGGGTTGAGCACTTATATCTGATAATTTTCCATACAAATGTATAAGATTGATGAAGGAATTGAATGATTTTGAATTGAAAAAAACTTGAAAATAGAATGATTATACCTATTACCTCATTATATATATTATACCTATTATTACCTATTATATATAAATATATATATATATATATATATATATATATATATATATATATATATATATATATATATATATATATATATATATATGTTTGAGAATGTCCATATAGGACGAAACTGCAGTAACGTTAGTTACAAATAAAAGTGGTAGAAAACATAGAAATTTTCATTTCTCTTTTCATTATGATCTCCTACCACGTAGTAACGGCTACGTCCATCAATTTATCTTTAACATCAAATTATTTATTTGTATTGTCTTGAGATCTCTAACATTGGTCACCCTGTTTATATAACGATCTAAATTAAGATTATTCGCAATGACCGCGTTAGTTATGAATTTACCAGTTCATTAATATCTTCATGCAAACTCGGTACTAGTAACACTTAAAAAGGTCAATCAGACTTGTTGGAACCTATGACAGTTTGAATTTAATCGTCTTGGTCTATTTATTATTATCTAATCCAGGTGATCATGGAAGTTGACATTTCGGTAAGTTATGACCATTAATATACAAAGAATATTTTATGGATAGAATGATAGGCAGATAGTCATTTATTTCCAACGGACACAAACACCCAACTACACGACATTCTAAGGTCTAGTATATAAGCACGCAACTTAGAACAAATAATAAATAATTTATTACTATTATCTGAATTACAAATATGCGTAATAATGGTATACATAAAAAAGAATGTAGTTGAAAAAAACTAAGTTCTATTTATGTGATCATTGTGATTGATATTATACTTTCAAAATTATGAACCGAATTTAGACACTATATCAGCTTTCTAGAAGAGTGAACAAAAGAATAAGTCACAGCCTTGGCATGAAGTTTTGACATATCAAAATGACAGGAGATCTTCGTAGGACCATTGTTTAATAGTTATCACAATAAAAAGTTATGTGGTATCTTGAATCACTGTCGATCAATCCCAAGAAGACTGAGATGATCCTTTTCACCAGAAAAAGAAGTTTATCGGGCTTAAAACCTCCCGAAGTCTTCAAAAGCAAGCTAAACTCCTCTGAAGAGGTAAAATACCTTGGTACTATCCTCAACAGGAAGTTAACATGGAACTCTCACCTACAGTCGGTAGCCAAGCGGTTCGGCGTGGGTGCTTTGTTCACTCATTCGAATTGACTGCCGTGTTGGTCGGTGGTTCAAGCCCTAGTCTGAACGATCGATCTTCACTTGCTACCGACAACCCGTGTTAGGAATCACACGTTAAAAGGTAAGACCTCGTTAATCCTTGGCTCGCACAAGTTTCGACTTCTGAGGGTTGTCGTTCGTAGGGGTGCGACAGCTGGTTAACGGAAAAACAGATTTTAAACAGATTTTAAACAGAGTGGAGCAAAAAGATCATATGTGGCTTATGAGCAATGTCGGAGGACAGTGGAGTATAAGCAATGGCCATCCAAAAAGTAAATCAAATTCAGCAATTGGCTTGTTTGAACATCACAGAAGCCATGAGAACACCAACCGCGAAAAAGGAATTAATTACTGGTCTGACCCCTCTGGACCTGTACGTTAAGTAGGTTGCGGTAATGGTCATGTTACGATTGCGCACGACTGGTGTAAACTTCGAAGTAGGAATGGGTCAATTGAGGCTGAGCCTATGGCGAGAAGCGCTTACTGCGCAACCTCTGCTGCAGGCAACCAGGGATGCAATTGAACTCAGGTTTATGTTTAGTAAACTCAACAAAATACAAATAAAACAGAACACAGAGTCAGATGCTACGAATGCATTACGTATATATACAGACGGCTCAAAAACCAAAAAAAGGCTAAGGATAAGGATTAGGTGGGGAATAGGAACAAATACTAGCGTGGTTCAAACAGAACTGGCTGGTATCTCAATTGCCACGCAAGAAGTAACCAGGAAATGAATTTCTGGCAAAACAATCTGCACTGATACCAGACGAGCCTTATTAGCCTTGAACAGATAACGTGTTACTTCAGGGCTAGAACTAGACTGTCACCAAGATTTAGCCAAAGCTAAACATTATGCTGAGGTGGATTAAAGGGCATGACAGGAGTGAAGGTAATCGCATTGCCGACTCTTTAGCCAAGGAAGCGGCTGAACTAAGAATTTTAGGACCCAGTGGCACCTACGGTCTGATGACTTCGACAATAGCGGAACTAGCCAAACTTCACACCCATGCCCAATCCCTTAAGCGATGGGATGAAATCAAAGGATACAATCTTGCCTGGGAAGCTGGCGCCGAAGAAATATCTGGCGATGACCAGGAAAAATCTACGCCTAACAGTAGGTTTTCTAACTGGCCACTGTCAACTAAGAAAACACCTCCACAAAATGGGGCTAGTGGACACACCTCTATGCTGGATATGTGAACAGGAAGATGAGATTATCAGGCATGTCCTATGCTGATGTCCTGAGTTATCGTCAATAAGAGAGTGTGTGTTCGGCGAGTCTTGGCATACACCTGCCTATATAAAGTGACCTGTTCACCTTCCTGGAAAGGACAGGATGGACGATAAACTATGAGGACAACTCTTTGGGAAGATGTACAATGGATCACATGAGGCCTAAGTACCGTGGGCACACACTCACCCTCCTCACTCTACAGATACAGATACAGTGGTATCTTGAACTAAAACTGGGGAATAGAAAAATGAATTTGATACAATAAATCTCCACATATAACTTTTTTTCGATTTAGTTATAGAGAAATATAATGCTTCACAATATTCAACGTGAGTTCAGAGACAAGAAACCGAAATTGTGGAGTAGGAGGACATAGTCTGTATCCCTTTCAGGATATTCTTCATTCGTAATTAGTAAATCAAAGTTTAACTGTTTGAAAAGTGCAGTAAAGAATAAATTATTGACTTTTCATTGATATTGTTTTTTAATTATGCTTATGTATCAAGCTATTTCGCAAAAAGTAGAAATGAAGTGAAATATTTATCTGTTTTTAAAAACTGTATCAACTTTGCGTCATTTTTGGCATAATTTTTTCTGGTGTTTTAAATTTTTGCGAAATAAGTTGTATTTAGAATTGCAATTGGTAATAAAAATGCGTTGGAAAGATAAGTTAGGCATAAAGCAATAACTTTGTTGAGGTTTGGCTAAATTTGAGAAATCGGTAAATGTCAAATTTTCGAAAAACTGAATTTGTACTAGAGAGCTAAAAATTGGTATATGGGTAAAAATTAAAAAACAATCATCTTTTCTCTTTACCGATTTTCTAAATTTCGAGCAATAACTGCTTTTCTGAACATTTTTTGGAAAAAATGTCAAATTTGACAGGGAAGAAAAATCACTTGATCGGTCATATGCATGTCATTTGGCATCATTTTTGAAGCACAACCTAATGAAGATATCAAAAGTTGCTTGAAGTGATGAACAAAAAAAATCCCATTTGATGCGGACTTTATGTGTGACACTGTATATGTTTATAAGTCTATTATTTAGGTGTTGATGATATTTTTGAACAAATCTGTACACAACCATGTTGAGACAAAATTTCAATATTGAACTATAGTGTATGTTCTAACTTTGGTTTTTTGTAAGTGTTTTTATATTCACATTTTATATTTCTATACTTACATTTGTATATACTTTTCACAAGCTTTCTCCACAAGATTTATTCTTAATGACAATAAAGTATATTATTATTATTATTATATTGGGAATAACGCAATCGAGAGTCAAGAGCCGTAGTGTTTGAGATTTCTAAAGTATTTGACCGTAGGGGGCATAAAGGGTTGCTAGCCAAACTTTGAAGCTATGGCTTTGGCTATGGATCATTTTTTTGTGTATGGCTCTCCAACTTCTTGAAAAAATGTTCTCTTCAAGAGGCCATCGATGGGTATCTCTCGAATATTTTCACCATCAGCGCTGATGTTCCCCAGGGATCCATATTGTCCCTAAGCCTCATTTTACTGTATATCAACGACTTATTGGGTGAAACTATGAATTCAGATACTCTTGAAGATTCTTCCTTTTTGAGAACAGTGTTTTTGTATTTCGGGGTAATTTTTCTTCTTGAACCATAAGTTCTGCGATGATACTTCATTTTCAGTTCAAAGTAGTATGTGACTTGTCTAGCTGTACTTGCTTCTTTCAATAAATTGATGGATGTAGCCGTTACTACGTGGTAGGAGATGATTGTTCTCATAGGACGAAATTGCAGCAATGTTGGTTACAAATACAAATGGTATAAAAACATAGAAAGTTTCATTTCTCATATTTCATGAAGATCTCCTACCACGTAGGTACATGCATCAATTTATAAAATCTTACACCTCTCAAATCTTATATCTTTGATATCCTCGATGAAATCATGGGAAAAATGGCTGGTTATATTCCCTTCGACCAAAGAATGATTATTATTTATCGAGGAGATGAGTTTTCTTCAAACATAGTGGATGGAAAGTGTTTTCAGTAGATGACATACGTTGATTTAGGACTTCTGAATCTTTGAAACGAGACAAAGGTGTGGGAAAATGCTTTAACTACGTCAGAGAATGGGTTTCTATTCGCTAAACAGGGGAGGCTCAACTTATAATAACTATTTTGCCCAAATCCTTTCGCCAAAAAAACCAACAATGCTGTAATCATATGATACGAAAAACCCAATTTTCCTGTTGCTCGTTCCAGAGGGTGCTTTATTACCAGCCACGCCAAGTGAAAATTTATGGAATTCGTTAAAACTTCAACAGTTTCGAACAATAATCGCTCGTTGCCAAAGGGCCGACACTGCGAAGAGCTCAACCCTTGGACTGGCTCCACCCTTGGAGACGAGCCTCCCACGTTGACGTCACAGTGCGCGCGCCCGCCGCGAATTGGGTCACCTAGTTGTGACCTTTTGGCAGGGCTCTCCATCCGAGCTTTAGACGCCACGCAGATTCCAGAAGCTGCTGTTTCCGCCATGGCTACGAATTCCTCGAATTACAAGTTAAGTGCCGCGACCGGTAACCTCAAGTACAACGGTGAGTGACTTTTTCAGTATCTGTAGTTTTCTAAGCTCACTAAATTTTCATTTGCCCAGTTTTCGGAGAGGATCGGAAAGGGCGAGGCCCAGATATTAATTAAAGGGACTCTGAAGGTTATACTCGTTTCCAGGTTATTATTAACAATATTCTTTCTCCCATAAAATAATATGAAACATTGAAAAACGGGGAAAGTTCCGAGGAGTATTTTTAGCTTTTCAAGAAAGACGAGGGTGGTTCGAAAATTTCGCAACTTAACAAAGATACAAGTTCATTTTTTCTGTCTTGCGAACTCTGTAACCCGTACAAATAGTACTTGACGATTTTTTCTGCAAACAATTGCCCACGAAAGTGATTGCCTCTTCATTTGACGAAAATCTGTGTCCTCCGAGCCCAATTTTCAGACGGGGGAACAAAAAAAAAGCTGCTTGGGGCTAGGTCTGATGTGTAAGGCGGATGGTCAAGCAGGTCAAACCGTAATTCGTGGATTTTCACCATGGCAATCGCTGATGCGTGAGACGGCGTGTGGTCTTGGTGAAACAGGATTTTCTTTTTCTGCAAATGTGACCGTTTTTCTCCAAGTTCAGCCTTTAGATTGTCAAGGAAGGTTTCAAATTGTGACCATTTATTATTTCATTTGTTTTGTAGTAATCCACAAACTATAATTCTATTGATAGGAAAACCAATTCAGCAATCTTGATATCAATTTCATTTATGCAACTTCTTTTACCGAGTCGTAGTAATACTGGATTCATATATCAGAGCTTTCGAGTTAACCAAAGTTGATATCTCCACTTCAGATACAATATTTGAAACAAATAAAGTTCTGAAGATCAATGAGAAATCACAGTTGATTTGTCAAAAAAATCATATGCAAAAAAGTGTGGTAACATATCAGTGAATCCACGTCATTGACTCAATCAAATAATATAATGAATGAAAAAATGAAATTGTCGGCCTCATTCTGTCTCACCCAAATTATGTTTTCGAGTCTTAGTCTAATCAACAAGTTCAAAAACATGAAAAATAGAGATGAAGATCCTAAAAATATGAGTGATAGCTCATACGATTCGGAATCACCTCTAGAAAAATGTTTTTGAAGGATTTTGGTGCAGGTATAAAATTGCAATTGTTATTAACAAAATAAGATTTAAAAAAAATGGTATTTAGTTTTTCGTTAATAACTCAAAATATATCATTATTTGAGCAATTTTGAAAAAAGCTCGTTAAAGAGGAGAAAATTTCCGATAAAAAAGTTCCGACTCCCGAAAATCTCCATTATTTGTAATTTTAATTTGACGTTGAAAATAGGGTTCCGCCCGGCTGTTACGGCATGCGCGCGTTGCCGCTAAAGAGAGTTTATAAAAAGAAATAATTTTTTTATAACATAAAATGTCATTTTAAAAATTTGAAAAAATCTAGTATCTTCTTAACACTCGAATGAATCAAGTCCCGTAGAAAAAAAAGTTTCATCACCTTTTCAAAAAGTTATTCAATTGTTAACTAACAAATTTTTTCCCAATTTCCGTTAGCATAAATAATGGGATGAAAGGTTTGAATAATTGGCCTATAAATTTTAAACTTCGTGGAGTCCTTTTGGCATATATACACCATAGGATCCTGCGATGAAAGTTCATAAAAATGTATTAATTTGTTAATTATGATTTTTTATAACTATTGCAAAATGAAATATCTAAAAATTATTGACAATTTTTTTTTCAATTGATATTAAGCTATGTCTGTTTTCACATTAAACAGTGACAGTTATTAACATAGGATATGAATTTTTTACGTAATTTGTTTATTACATTGTTTCAAACAAATAGAAAAATTCAATATTTTTAAAAAATTTTTTGCTATTCTGTTGTCTAGAGATAATTATGATCTTTCAGAAAAAATGTTTCCTTAATTTTGATTTTCAATTGTTTAAAATCAATATTTTTATATTCGATTGAATGAATAATTAGTTAAGAAATAATTTTGCTTTCAAAAATCATATTTTTCACTTTGGCAAAAAGAATGTTTTATTTATCATTTATTTGTTTATTAGTTTAACAATTTGTTATAAACAAATATTGACCAACGTTATATTTTTTTTTCTGAAGCAGAAAAGAATTATTGAAACAGCTATATATAAAAAAGTGACATACAATTTTTTTATTTATTATAATTGAGTATTAATAAATTTGGTTGTCAAACGCTCATTTATCATGTCAGTTGTCCAAAGAAAATCAATTCAGATAATATAGCGAATAAAAAAATGGATATTACTGGAGTTTTTTCTTCCTCTTGATCTTCCTCTTCAAGATGATCACCTGGTGATCGAAACACGTGTCGAGGTGTAAAAAATAACGATTTAGTGTTAGGAAAAAACACTCGACCAAATGAACCCAGCTTCTTAACGAAGCCGATTAGTTTGTATTGTAAGTGGTCTTTCAGGTCAGTTGGCAAGAGTACGGCTTTGCCAAACTCTAAAAACCTGATTTACTCCATAGCGGGGCAAGCACAAAGTATGTGCTTTGCTGTTTCATCATTTTCAAAACAGAGGCGACACACACTGTCTTCCGACAGTCCGAGTCTCTGCATATGCATCAAATGACAGTGACCTGTAAGAAGGCCTGTTAGAAGGTCTATTAGAAGGCCTGTTCATCCCTACTGTAGTCCAACAAATGTTTGCTATCAAGCTTCGAAGGGTGAATAAACGTGAGCCAATCTTGGCTCACGTTTGAGCTCTACATCCAATTTCAGATCAACTTTGTTCAGATAATACTATTTCTATTTTGAACCGTTTTCGAGATAAACTATTTCAAACGGAAACTGACGTGGTTTTCTTGCTCGTTTTTTTGAATTCATCACTTATTTTGGATATTCAACATTTTTTCTTAACTCAGTAATATTTCTTTTTGATCCAGTTTTTTAACTGTCTCAGATCAGTCAATTCGAAATTGGTATGTACCTACCTTACAAAAAGTTACAATTTGTATACATTGAGGTATTGGTCTCTAACGTTCAACAGTACACATTAATATTTTTTAATAGTGTGCTTGAATTTATTAATAATTTATGGTGAGTGCAATAGAATTGCAAGTAGAACATGCCGAGTATTTCATGAAAGATATCCACAACTTCCGAAGCCGAATAATAAATAATGTGATAAATCAACTACCAAAAAACTGTAGGTTGAATGGAACCTTCCGTCCAAAAATCATTCGTAAGAAGACTAAAGTGGATGATGATGACAATGGTATAACAGTTTTGGGATACTTTCATGCATTTCCAAATGCTTCTCTGCATGAGGCTGAAAGGGAGATAGGTATACCATAAGTGACAATTTGTCGAATTCTTAATAAGCATAAATGGCATCCCTATAAGTTCTACTGTGTCCAACATTTGCAAGAGACTGATTTACCTCGTAGAGTGGTATTCTTTGGATGGTTACTTGTCAAGACTCAAGAGGGTGAACATTTCCTTGACAATATCATATGGACAGATGAGGCCAAGTTCACAAAAAATGTAGTTTTCAATAGACACAACAGTCATTATTGGGCGCCAGAAAATCCCCATGTTGTCCGACAAAGGGGTTTTCAAGAAAGATGACAATTCAATGTATTTTGTGCCATAAAGAATGAGTCAATTTTTTATATCGAGTTTTATGATGATAATTTGAATGCATCAAAATATGAAGATTTACTGAGGAATGAAATTCAAATGATTTTAAATAATAGACCAGGAAGAGAACGTGTATGGTACCAAATGGATGGTGCTCCACCCCATAATTCTCATTCAGTCAGCGAAGCTTTAACCGAAATCTCCGAAGACAGATGGATTGGTAATAATGAACCTTTTCGTTGGCCTCCTAGAACACCAGATGGCAATCCATTAGATTATTTCTTGAGGGGTTTCATTAAAAATATGGTTTACTCTACCCAATAACAACAATGGAAGATATGAAATCGAGAGTTACAACTGCTTTCAATAGTTTGACAATCTTTTGAAGAGATTACATGTTTGTTTAAGTAGAGGTGGAGATGTGTTTGAACATATTCTGAAATACACTGACGATTAAATTAACTCATTAATTTATGGGTTTATTATTTTCAGTTCGTGTTTCAGCGTTAAAAAACTATTGTTTGAAGAGAAGTTTCATTCGATTGTTGAGGAGTATTTTAATAATTATATTTTCATTGTAATATCTGTGACTAATTGAGAAACATCAAACGAAATCTGTTTTACAAAAATGAGTGATGAACAAGGAAACCATGTCAATTTCCGTTCGAAACAGTTTATTTCGAAAACGGTTCAAAATAGAAATAGTATTATCTGAACAAAGTTAATATAAAATTGGATGTAGAGCTCAAAAATGTTGAAATATACAGGGTGTTCCATTTGAAAAAATTGAGTTCCACCCATTTTTTCATGAGATCAAAGTATCTGAATTTTTTGAAGACCCTATATGAGGCAAATGAAAATATCACTCGGAGTGAAGATCCTCATAGTATCACTCCACTCCATTTCAAATTTGATCGTTTTAGTGCAAGAGAGTTCAAGATTATCAGCATTTATAAAAGTTCATGTTTGGTAAAAAAAATATCGAAATTAATTTATATCTTTTAAACGGTAATAGATAGGTATCGGAAAATAGTATATGAATTTGTTAACAAAGTGATAATGGATCATAATATGATATTATATACGGGGTGTTCCATTTGAAAAATCAAAGAAGCCGTCACTTTATAGTAGAAGCGACAACGCCGCTTCATCTAAAATATTTTAGGCGTGTAGGTCATATTGACTTATGCATACTGTGGAATTTTCAGGTTGATCCGTTGAATAGTTTGCCAGAAACGGCTAATTAACGCTCATCATGAAAAGCCCTGGAAATTGAAATTGACATTTCAATGGAAAAGAACAGGCAATGAATGTCCTTTTTCTGCAGTGTTTGGAACCTTTGGTATAGTAATGAATATTACTGGAGTTTTTACCAACACCAAAGCGTTATTTTAACACCTCGACCCGTGTTTCGATCACCAATTGATCATCTTCAAGAAGAAGATCAAGCTGGTCATCCTCTTGAAGATGATCTCACTTGGTGATCAAAACACGTGGGGAGGTGTTAAAATAACGGTTTGGTGTTGGGAAAAAACTCCAGTAATATACAATGAATGTCAATGAAATATTTCTACCAGTCCTCACAGGTACACAAACAAGGTCGGGTAATCCAATTAGGAGAAACCAAACTACGCCCACTAAAAATAATATAGATCAGAGTCAAATATCAGCATCGTATTTGCCAGAACGGGAACCAACTCAGACACTGCGACCACATCGCCTTAGATTATTCTACCGCAGTAGTAGACAAAACTTCAGTCATAAACATCTGCAGACCACGGCCAAAAAGCCCGGAAAATAGCTTCCACTGAATTAAAGCTCGTAAAAAGATATCACATCAACATGTCAAGATATTCGTTGTAAATGATCTTCTTATGTCTTCCAGTAGAGATCCTTTTTTTTCTAAATTTCTTTCTCAAGTTTTCTTTGAGTGTCATCAGAGATGATTAAAGTGCTCTCTCTACAAAACCTCCATTTTCATAAACTCGTTTATTCTAACTTTGAAATTTTGTGGAACATCAGCAGGTCTTTAGCAAAACAGTCGATTGTTTCCCAAATTATTTCTGCATCGTCTCTTCTATTGTTTTCTTTGCCAGGCTTTTAATAAAGGGGGTTCCATCTAGAGAACAAACGACCATTGTTTAAAATGATAATAATGGGAGGTAGGTCAGAAACGGGGGGAAACTCTTGGTTGGTCTTTTGGTGGCAGGTGACGCAATGATAATCGTTAGCGATATTTTTGATTAGAAGTAATGCAGCATTTTTTTTATTATACGCTGCGAGAGACTGGATCCTTTGGCGGCACTCTAGAACTATTTCTGAAAATATATCATCACATCTCAAGAATGTACTTCTATTGGAAACGCGAGAAGGAAAATTGTCAAACTAGTTATCAACTTGAGAATGTCAAAACGGTTGATTTATTAAACTATATCAAATGCTGCCTTCATCATAACGTCAACTGTTATTCCAAAACAAATGAGAATATGCAAAAAACACAAATGAGGCAACCCTATTCGTGCCTGAACATAGAAATTCACAGTATCATATGGTGTATCTCGCCTGGGAATGTGAATGATTAATGAGACAGCTGAAATCTCTATCAATGGGCAATTTAGTCGATTGCACCTGTGACTATATCCAGTTTATTTAATCGTCTCAAAGCCTTCTGGGGATTTACTGTTTTGTTAGATATACAAAAGTGGATTATGGTGGATTCTGTTTAATTGTCATTGATATCTGATATATGTACGTTTTATATCCTTGTATCATCTTGTGATGCTGTTTCCAAAGCTGATAACGAATTTAGAGACAAAGGTTGATATTCTACTTTGTAAGCGGATTCACTGCTATCCAAAGAACGCACTCTGAGTAATTTTTCATATATTTTATGTATCGCTAGGACCAGTGGCGGTGCAAGACCTAAATTCAATGTGGGCTATGTAGATTTCCCGAGGCCCTCTGATAGTGCAAGAAGAAGGGCTTATACATTAAAAACAACACTTGAAATAAAAAAAATAATTGAGAAACCCTTAACACTTTTATTTATGTACTTTTTCGGAACAACCAACAACAAAACTAAAAATAAAAAAACAACTCAAAACTAATGAAAAACATCATGTCTAGGTCGCCGTATTGAAACCCCAGTCAAAGTCACTGACACTGCGGTTATTTTACTGACTTTACTTTAACTGAAGAAACACAAATTTTCTTTTTTCCTTTTGCTGAATCAGATTCCCATTTTCTCTCTCTATCTCTATCTCTCTTAGTGCCTAAGCCTGACATGATTGATAAATTATGAAAAATGTCCCAATATTGTAACTTCTGAAGGTACTTGTTTCTATCCGCAAGAATAATTAACTCATAAGAAGTGGACTACTTCCTTTAAAAGAAAATTGGATGAATATGATATATAAAAATATTACTTTGTATATTACCTACTGTAGTATTTCACTAACGTAATATATGTTCAATACATTATAATACGTATATGGAAATAAAAAAAAAGGTAGATTTTACACAAAAAATCGAGGATATAAAATAAATAATATTGACATCATTTTTAAATATGAAATTTAACTTATTGAACACGTATTATCGTTTTAAAACTCGGTAACACAATTATTCATTCTCACTTCAAATACTTTTAAAAATATAGGAACATAAAGCGAGACCGCGTCTGCATGTGATACTTTGATTGGATTTCTATTAAGGGGAAGTCCCGAGGTATCTGACCGGGGATTCCCCGCGATACCAGCTGAACGCCAAGTAATGTTACCAGACTAAATAAAAACAAATGATCAGAAACGACAAATTCTCAATTTATTATTGTATAAAATAATATAGTTCATCAGAAAAAGATATATATTCACAACTTTTTCATTCATATGCTTCTTTCTTGTGCCGAATATTCGTATTTCGGAGATTTTTTGAAATTGAATCCATTTCATCTAATAATCATTTCACTCATGAAAGAAAAAATGTGATTTATGAAGAATATTCCACACTCGGGTTGTGGTTGTGTAAGTTTATTTATAGTGTTGTAGATTTTCCATCGGTTATAGTTGTGATTGATAATCTTTTGTAATCGTTTCCAAATTGTCCGAAACAAATTGATATTTCTGAACCATCGAATGTGTGAGAAATTGATCTTATTTGTATTACCCAATTGCTAATGCTTAAATTCTCATTTAGTTTTTACTTGAACACATGTGTGAAATACATTTTACTGGTTTTTTGGCTCTACCACAGCAGTAGACGACGCGTCAGGCATAAAAACCTGCAGACCACGGTCAGAAAACCCGTAAAATAGTTTTCATACAATTATCAAGTTGTAATTTTCAAAAATGAATTTGTTTCAGAATATTTTTTGAGTTGAATACCATATCACTTCAATTCTTAGTATCAGCCCGGGTAGCTCAGTCGGTAGAGCATTGGACTTTTAATCCAAGGGTCCAGGGTTCAAGTCCCTGCTCGGGCGTCTTTTTTATTAATTTTTCATAACACAACATTGCTCGACTTTGGAATAAATTTTACCATAAAATAACATTTGAGGAAAACAAAGCGAGGCAAAAATCAGTACTTTGAGGAGTTCTATATGTCGTCTTTCAATATTGTTAGTTCCTTTAATTGGAAAAAGAATATTTTTCAGAAGAGATTTCTTCAATAAAAATAGTTTTGTGCAAAATATTTCTGGTAGTGAATCTGAACATCATTGGATTCAACAATTTCCAGCCAAATGTTTTAGAAACTTAAAAAAAATTAAATAAAAAAAGTCTCCTCCGTGACAATGTTTTCACATTGCCGTGACCAGGATTCGAACCTGGGTTACCACGGCCACAACGTGGGGTCCTAACCACTAGACGATCACGGCTATCGGAGACGTTGAAAGTTTAATTGAAAAATAAATATTCAGAATACAATGTGTCACACCAGATTAACTTTTACTTTGAAATGTTATTTCAATTTATGTAATTCCTTGTTCATACCAGGATAGCAGAACAAATTGACTCAGCAAAAAATCTGTGAAAACGGTAATTGTCTTGCTTCTATTTCAATAATTTACTTATTGGTAAGTAGAGTAGGGGAGAGTAGCGTAAAAAGAAAAAAAGAGGAACTGAAGATCAAAACAGATCAAGTAACTTTTGCTATTCATCACTGAGAGTAAATAATCCTATTCCTATAATCCAGGGGCTAGCAAGGATAGCTCATATAGAAAAAAGAAGCAGTCTGATTGGCACAAAAGTCGTAGAGAAAACCCTTTGAAGTGCTGGCACCACTCGTGCTGTTTTTGTGGACCCATAAATGAGATCTTTGTAAATAAATTGTAAAATAATACTCGCTCTTCGTCATATATAGCCCCTTCGTAGCTTTCATTTCAAAGTTTTCACCTGCAAGTGTTTCTTCACGACTTTTTTCTATTCAAAATCACTTATTATTCTTTCCAATGGAATAAGTCATTTATTTATTAATTCTTCAATATATTGAATAACCTCAAGTATACTTAAGGTTATTAAATGACCAAGATTATATTCATCTAGTGAATTCAGCGGTTGGCACAAATTTTCTATCAATACGATATCCTACTGGATATCCAATGAGTAATCTTCTAGACATTTCCAATGGAAATTTAGAAAAAGCTGAGGTAGAGTATTTATCGAGGTTGAGTCATATAAATTTTTTCACTTGTATTTTGAAAGTTTTGGGATTTTTTATTTCTCTAAGGTCGGGTGGAATAAGGTTGAAAAATTTTGGACCGAAATACATAAATGATCTTTGGGATAAATATTTTTTGAAAGAGTGAACTTGGAGGTTATTGTTGAGAGTAGACCTGATCATCCTTGTTGTTTTCAACGTGAATTTTTTATGCGTACTATACATTCGTAGTAATGATTGATAAATGAAGAGTGTTTTTATATTGAGCAGGTTGGTATCTTCATAGAGTAATAGAGTTAATCTTTTTTTTTCAGTATGATCCTAATCAAGATGTTTTGTGCTGTCTGTAAAGATTGTAATGTGATAATAAAAGCATCACCCCATGCGACTATGCAGTATCTGATGATTGATTCAGCGAGACTGTTGTACGTTTTTTCTTGAGAGAATGTCTCTCAGGATATAAAATGTGTGACTTAAGGCTGTTATCCTTTTTGTCGCATGACATATGTGTTCACACCAGCGTATATCTTGGTCTTTTATAATACCTAAGTATTCTATCGAAAATGTTTTTTCTAAAATCGAACAACTGCATGTATCGTTATCACAAGCGGAAGTATATATTTTAAGAATAAATTGGGATGGTTGATCAACTATGAATGGGGAGAAAGTTATGTATTTGGTTTTCGTGATATTCGAACTCAGTGAATTGTGGATTAACTATAATAATACTTTTTTCAAATACGACTTCGCTTTTTATTTCTCTTCTTTCCATTTCTTACCTGTGATAATTAGCGATACTGTTTATATAAACACGAAACAATATCGGACCCAATACCGTTTCTTGTGGTACTCCTATTTCGACCTTCAACTCTGAGTTAATTTCTTTTTCAATTTTCACTACTTGGTATCTCCCAGATAAATAATTCCTCAAAAGTACTGAGCCGTGTATACCATATTTTGTCAGTTTATCAAGAAGTTTGCTATGGGAAACGGTATCGAAAGCTTTGGCGAGATCAAGGAAGGCCGCCAAGCACTTCGTTGATTCGTCCATGGCTTTTACTGTGTGCTCTAAAAAATCAAGTATTGCATTTGCATTTTCTGTGTTTGATCCTTTTATGGAATTGGAATAGTTATCAAACACAGACAGGTATCCATGAAAGAGTTTTGATCCGCACAAAATTTTTCTTACAAGAAAAGCTCCCAATCTCTAGGTGAATCTCATGAAGTGAGAAAACTACTTTTCAGCAATTTTATGAATATATCTGTACTAACTTTTCCATTTTTCTATACTCTATACTCATATATTTAAAGTTTCATGAGAATTCATTCGTGACATGCAGAAAACATTTTTCTCTCCAATAACATAACTGCTTCTAAATGTTTTTTCGATATTTTTCATACCATTCATTAATCATTCTTGCGAACTGCATTCCCTCGAATCCAGTTCTCATACGGCTCTGAATCTAAGACGTTCCATAAACCCATTTCCATTTTTCTTCAGGAAATCTCTCGGAGATATATCCTAATACCCTGAGATACGGAAGAAAACCTCACCATAGGCATACTACCGGGGTAATGAGGCATTCTTAATGCAAATAAATAGGTCAGTTTGTAACTAATCTATGGCGATCTGTTGAAAACTTGTTTTCATTGTATTAATCTACGATGTTTCAAGGATAAAACACAAGAACATATCTCGTCATTTCATTTGGATTTCAGGCCATCGGCTACGGAGGCACATCTTCACCGGCAGCAGGAGGTTGCATATCTTAATGAGGATATAGAAGTGATTTCTAATTGGGGTGAAAGTAACCAGGTTCAATTCAATGCCACAAAAACCCAGGCATCGGTATTCTCCAAGAAGATTTATTATTCCGAACCGGATATAATAATGTCAGATCAGACAATTCCGCTTTCTGCTTCGATGAGTTTGTTGGGGGTTAAAATGGACAACAATATGTCTTGGCCAATCATGTCGCTGGAATTGCAAAGGCTGCTTCTCAAACGCTTGAAACACTGTTCTGAACCAGAAAACTGTACACACATCAGCAACTTTTGATGCTCTATAAAGCTCAGATCAAACCTTCTTTGGAGTATTGTTCTCATGTATGGAGGTTTGACCCCAAACATACCCTGAAGCTGCTGGATTTCATTCAGAAAAGAGCCATTCGCCTGATTGGACACGCGAACATCACGGACAAAGGTCTCTCTTCTAGAGATACTTTCACAGGAGGTGTTCAAGTGACTTGGCACATTCTATTCCACCAAGTGCAGTACATATCAAAAATACGCGACAGACTGTGGCTGCTCATCGTTTTGAGGTTCAACTCAGTGCACCTCTTACTTTACTGTTCAAGAACTCTTTCATCTGGAGGACTGCGTTTATCTGAAATAAACTTCCTAAGAATGTTTTTCCAAATGTTCACATTGGATTTGAATCGCTACTTTGGCACAGGCACCGCTTTGAGAGCCCCTCAAGAATTTTCCTGTAGTGCTTGTGTTTTATCCTTTAGAAAAAGATTGATTTTGCAAATTTTCTAAAAGGTTGTACTTTTCCGACACCAAATTATCAATAGTTCATTTTAGATATCGAAAAAAGGCAATTGATTGTTTCGTTACGTCAAGAATGGTTGCCACTTCGATCAGTTCATTTTCAAAAATCATGTTTTCTACGAATCACTTCAATGGGAAATGTTCCTCCTGACGAAAATCAAGTAGTTTCCATAAAAGAGCTCTAAAACAACGCATTTTAAACTTATCATTTCAACCTTTTTCTTTGAAAAATTATTTAAATACTTGAAGAAGAGGAATGAAATAATGCATTCAACATTTAAAGGGATTCGTTTCTATTTCACCATTTGGCAACATCGATTATAGCTAATGAAGGACAATGAATTTGTTACCTGTATGAGACAAACAAAGATGACATATGACATTTCGTACACCTAACCTATCTTCCTCTATATAAACAAATAACAAAACAACTGTTGTTTAAGTGGCTTGTGGAGGTGGTGATGAACTATAATTTATATTTTGCCTTAATTGTTGATTTATAAAGATAATTTTCCTTTTTCAAAGTAGAATATCTAGGTACGTATAAATTATTTCAACTTGATATAGGCGCTGTTGCCAATATGTGAATTAGAAACAAATCCCTTCAAAAATGAAAACTCAACATTTGAAATATCAATTTGAATACTTTCCGAAGTGAATTTGAAAAACTCATGAATTAAACTCAACTTTATTTTGTTCAAACTTGCATTTGCTGTAATAACCCAAATTGAGGAACATTCCCCATTCAAAACCACTCTCGTTCCTGAAAATGTTTCGTGTTTATTTGCTTATCCTGACTTTTTACATCGAATAACAACATGTTCACTTTCGAAAAATATTTTCTTCGAAAAAATCCCCTCATCTGAGACACCTACGCCCTCATAGTGTGTTATAAGCTAACGGAAAACCATTGCAATTTTTCAAGGCTAATTCCACTTCCCTGGTTTATTTAGTGTGGTATTACCGGTATTACTCTCGTCATTCCCAGCGAACGGAAATAGTCCCTCGGGATACAGCTTGGCTTTGAATGCGCTATTAATAATAAGGGAAAATAGGGATATGTCTTGAGAAAAATACTGCAGAGTTCGATGGGTCGCATTAATCACGTTTCAACAGATCTGAGATAAGATTGAGAAGCGCCATAGTTTATGATTGATAGACACAGGGAAATACCAAGTTTCACTGATAAAAAATATAAAAAATAAAAAGGCAAACTAGCAGTTTATGTGAATTGATTGTGTTGAATAATCTGTGAAGGGTTACAAAGCTACAAAATATAAGTAGAGACGACATTTACTCTTTGAAAATTAGTGATATATCTGAGTTGTCGACTTGATTAATCGAAGAGAATACAAGAAAAGTGAGTATTTTTTGTCATAACAGAGTATTATTGTCATAACAGAAGTGATGCAATAGGAATCTACCCTTTTTACAAACAGTGGAAGTAGAATTCGAAACGTCTGTTGTGGAAATATTCCACACTCATCAGAACAAAAATTCTTTCCTTCGACGTGCGTTTCGCTAACCAAGTTAACATCATCAGAGCATGACAAAAACTACTCCTGGAATCGCTATCTTCCCTAATAATCTCGAGTCTATAACACTGAATATGCTCCTTGTAACGAATTATTATATACCGCTTATATACCAACATATTATTTTTTCATCGCAATCCTCACAGAATTGACATGGAAACAGAAAGAGAGACGGATTACTTTCCACGCACTTGGATCAGTTGATTATTTTACCATTTTTGACACGAATAAGAGTGAGCTGGAGAATGTTGTGACTTGGATTAACATAATACTAGCATATTACTGTAGTTTAATTCCAACACCAAACCGTTAAGATTAAGATTAAACTAATTTACATACATTATTGTCCATATTTATACCATAGATACCTCTGCTAGGTACCTACGTCTTAATTATCTCAAATTATTTTACATTTTGCCTTATCTATTAGTCTTAAATTAATCTCACAACATTGCCTTATTTAACAGTCAAGTAAATATTATAATAAAAATTATTTCAACAAGCTATATAGTATACTATCAGGTATACTATCAGTATACTATCAGGTAATATGTTTACTCATTTTCACACTTTCATAGGCATCTAGATGCCTGTTGTTGTTAACTTGTCTAACTAATCTTTATGAAGTGAAGTATGTGGAATAGTTTTGTTGGAAAATATGATGGGCGATTGCTGTATTTTGTGATTTTCCATATTTAAGGTGTGCTTAGTGTTCAGAATATTATAACTTTCTATATTTTGTGTAGACGTTCAAGATCTGACAACTTTGACTGTCTTGTATTGATATGTGAATGTTTTTCGTTATCTAACAACTGCATCACCCTTATGTATGTAGGTATATTTCTCCAACATGTTTTAGATATTTTCAAGTGGTATTAACGATAACTTTTATGCGATTCAGATCAGAGTAAAATAGGATACAGTCCGCGAAGGTTCAGTTGTAATCGTCTAAGAAGGTGAACAACAAATACAGACAGCAAACACTGGAGTTTTTCTTGTTTAGAATAATTGGAGTTCAAACTCAAGGGGATAAACCCCAACACTTAAGTGTTCCTTATATTGATAGATCTTTTAGTCTGTCCATAATATTTTGCACCGCAATCCTTACATTAAATTTTGTAAATTCCAGACTTTTACGAATTCTCGACTTTGTCCTTGGTACTTCCTAAAAGGCTCTGTAGTGTATGACTTGTTTTAAATACACTTTCATACCTAGTTCCTTGGAAATCTTTCCAAAGTTCTTCGTATATTGGTGTTATGGAACTGAGATATATTTGTCTTGGTTTTCGTCTTTTCTAAAAGTCGAGATTTCGTTCATTCTTAACCCAAACTTTTTCTTCCTTTCAATATCATCTACAATACCCCTTGAGAAACCGTTACTGACAACAATTTCCTGTATTGTCCGTGTTTCTTGCGTGAACCTCTCATGTGTAAGAGGAAATATAAAAAATTGATGTACTAGAAAATTCAGCCCAACACGTTTTTACCGTCCACAGTGATGTGAACTGTCAGGAATATACCTGTACGTGCTTGTTTCCTTCCTGGATACATCGTATTCCAAATTTCTCCATTGGCTCCTCATTACCAAAACGTCAAGAAATGGAAGTTGTCCCTTATTTTCTAACTCATACGTGAATTTTATTGATGGAAGTCTGTTATTAAAAAATGAAACAAAGTTTTCAATAGTCGATTTGTTGTTATCGAATATCGCAAAAGCATCATCCACATACCTCGGTCATATCCTAGGGAAATACTCTGATTTTTCTTTACTCATGAACAGGTTTGCCAGGTAGGGGGACAAGGGATTACCTATAGCCGTTCCCTCTTGTTGTTCATAAACGTAATTTTCTACCTGGAAAAGGTTTTGTTTCATACACAGATTAGTGAGAGAAATGAATTCATCAATAATAGGAATTTACCAATAATATAGGGTCTTTATAGATACATTTCTGAAAACTTCCATCAGTACTCACTGCAAAAAATTGTAATATGTACTATATGGGGTTAGCAGCAGCTGGCATTGGTCAACAGAAGAGTGTAGTAACGTGAACTTTGACTGGGCTCACCAGTGTAACAACTAGACTTACTCTTATTTGTTTGTCAACCCTTGAAAACCGTCTCGCTATGCCCTGATTGTTTTTCTCAACTAAATTTGGCAGCTGTTGTCATCAGATGCAGATTTCTCCACATCAAATTCTGGATGAGAGGCAATTACCATAAAAATCTTGAGTTAGGCCTCTGCACGAAGAGGACTTTAGTAGCAGTTGAGAAAGATCTTCAGAAGTCAGAGACACCCCCAAACCACTGTCCCAGGCAAAGACTCTATGAACACTGCCCCAAAACTGCCCGCACCACTGGTTCAACGGAGAACCCATATTTTGCTTGACTTGCAATCTATAGATTTCAAGGTTTCGGCTGATATGTTTGTCTGTCCGTTTGGTTGAACTCTGATAAGTATGTATTTTTTATGACCTTGCGTCTGGCCAATAACACCCAGAAGGATTTATATGAACATCCTCGTGGCTGGTCAAGATATTACATAGTATAAGACACAGGACCAGTGTTTAAAATTCCGAATCTATCTATTCTTGAAGCTAGAATTTATACTAACATGCCCAGTTTCTTTCTTGCACCTGTTTCCATAGATTCAACTCCGCGATTCATCATGTAAATAATTATAACATGAACGTACCTCAATTTTAAGTCAAAAATATCACCAGTTTGATATGTTTAAATGAAAATTCCGTAGCCATCTGCTGTTGTAATCTTCCTGAATAGAAATTCCAAGAGAGCAAGTGCACGTTGTAACAAATAGTTCGAATATAATCGTCCAAAAAGGGCCCAAGGGATTTTTAATTAAACCGAACGCTCCCTTCGCGGTTTGAGTGAGGGTCCAGTGGCTCACCGATGTGGATTTTCTAGTGGTTCGAAAATGTTTAAAATGACTAAGTTAGTTTGTGATCTGAGAGGTCAGTTGTACTCCAGGAATTGGAGTTCGAGCATTTTGTGGACCACGATTTGTTAGTTTTTAAAATTTTTCTTCCTTTGAGGTGGTTTCCAAGTGTAAAATCAGTAGTGCTGCTGCGTTTCTCAAAGGATTTTTCTGATTGAATGAGATTATTCAGCTGTGTGACTTTAACGCCAAACTTTTCACCCATTTTGAAATAATCATTACCTATACTTTATCACTCAACTTTACCCATTTTCCGGCTGTTTATAACCACCTTAAACTTTCATATTAAAACCGTTCATATTTGTCAAATTTCATTTTACCCACATAAGAAACCACAAGTTATCATAGATATGTTAATTTATCGCAAATTATAATAATAATTCTACAAACGATTGTATGAATTGACAAAATAATAGGAGAGTAGGTACCACAGAAACTTGTCAGCTTATACGTGGAATGTAAGATAATCCTTTTCATTTTCTTGTTGACTTTGACGAATAAGGTTCTTAATATTGCAAAAAATATTCTATTACATCCGGGATATTGCTTCATATACATACATATTCAAAAATACAAAAATTATACACAGTAAAATAAAAGACAACGAGATTGATGTATCTTCTTTCAACCATTATTTATAATTTTATAGAAAAGTTCTTCTATCAATCTTTTTGGTTCAAATTTGAATTGGTGAGAAGTTACACTTTCTTTGATAGTGTGAGGTACGATAGGTTGCCTCTTATGTTTCGGGATTTAGCAACCATAGTGTTGCAATCTGGCAACTGACAGCTCCATCGTAAAGTTGGACATTTTTGAGGTTATACGTACACAGAACGTTTTGACATACGCGTGCTATTTCTGTTGTTCACAGTCACTTAAAAGATTCATCTCAGCCCAAAAATGGAATTGAATTGTTCGCACATTTTCGTGCGATTAGTTTTTACAACTTTTGACGTGGATTAACACAGCAACAGTGCATGGCGATTTTTGGCGATAAAGTTTCATCAAGGACCAGTGTTTATAGATGGTATGGTGAATTCAATCGTGGTGAATTCAATCGTGGTTCGTCACTCCAAGACGAATTTCGTGAAGGTCGTCCAAAATCGAAAACCATTAATGCTGTGCGCGAACTGATATTGCAAGATCGTCATGTGACCTATCGTGAGATTGAGACAACCTTAGGCATTAGTGATATCGCATTGGATCCCACACAATTTGCCAATCGCTCAAACATAGAGAGAGAGAGATAGAGTTTTCACAGTTTGTGACTATCAGAAAAAATCAGTTTATTCTACCTCATATCACCCATTGTTTCATCCGATCGCGGCTGAGGACGGTCGTGTCAAAAACGCCTGCCTTCAGAGATGGCACGTAGTTCGTGGTCAAAGTGGAGTCTATAATTCTATGTAACACATGGATCAATAAGTCCCGAGACTAACAATGAAAACAACATTTTTTTACAAATTTTTTTTTTATTCATCAACATAATCTCCTTTTAGGGTGATACAATGGTTCCAACGCTTTTCCAATTTTTCAATACCATGTTTATAAAAAAATGTATCTTTCGCTTCAAAATAAGTTTCAGTTTCAGCGATGACCTCCTCATTTGAGCCAAATCTTTTTCCCTGGAGCATTTTTTTAAGATCAGCAAAGAGCCAGTAGTCACTGGGGGCTAAATCTGGTGAGTATGGGGGGTGGGGAAGCAGATCAAAGCCCAATTCGTTTAATTTTGCCATTGTTTTCATCGAACTGAGGCAAGGTGCATTGTCTTGGTGAAAAAGGATTTTTTTTCTCTGCATGTGCGGTCGTTTTTTTGCGATTTC
Organism: Leptinotarsa decemlineata; assembly: GCF_025532065.1. Taxonomy (NCBI): domain Eukaryota; kingdom Metazoa; phylum Arthropoda; class Insecta; order Coleoptera; family Chrysomelidae; genus Leptinotarsa; species Leptinotarsa decemlineata. The sequence continues at coordinate 20,176,969 of NW_027412747.1, forward strand.
CTCCTTCAAACGTACCAGTAAGTCAATATAATAATCACTGTTGATCGATTTACCTTTTTCGAGGTAGTCAATGAAAATCACGCCATGCGCATCCCAAAAAACTGACGCCATCACTTTGCCAGCTGACTGCTGCGTTTTCGGACGTTTCGGACGGCTTTCGCCAGCTGTGCGCCACTCAGATGACTGCCGCTTTGACTCTGGAGTGTAGTGATGTATCCATGTTTCGTCCATGGTCACGTAACGACGCAAGAAATCTTTTTTTTTGCGAGTAAATAGCGATAAACAGCTTTCTGAATCATCGACTCGTTGCTGTTTTTGTTTCATCGAAAGCAATCGCGGCACCCACTTAGAAAAAACCTTTTTCATGCTCAATTTTTCATGAAGGATAGTAAATACACTTCCATATGATATCTGTGTCATCTCAGCAATCTCACGGAGCTTCACTTTACGATCTTTCATTACAATTTTTGTCACTTTTCTCACATTTTCCGGTGTAACAGCTTCCACAGGTCTACCCGAGCGTTTTGCGTCATTTGTGTCGGTACGACCACGTTTAAACTCGACAAACCACCGACAAATCGTTGCTTTTGATGGACAAGAGTCCGGGTAACATTTTTCAATCCATTCTTTCGCTTGCACGGTGTTTTTACCCATTAAAAAACGAAGTTTTATCAGAACACGAAACTCGGTTTTTTCCATTTTTTAAACAAACTACAAAACGACTTTACTCTAACCTCGATAACTCAGCTGTTTCTGGTCCGATCGACTTAAAATTTCGACACGTTTCAAGCAAAGGTTAGTACTCTAGAAAGACGTGGTTACTGGTTTACTAAGAGCGCCATCTCTGGGTTAGTCTCGGGACTTATTGATCCATGTAGTATTTATTGAAATATCACAAAAAGCTGATAGAAATAAAAGAAAGACATGGATTAAACGAACTAGCAGCCACCTACGTAGGTAACCAGGCCGGAACCAATGTATTCGATGAGGTTCATACGGGGGTGGACCAGAAGTATCCGGTTCAACAAAAAAAACAAAAATATTTTGAGAAAAAAATATTTTTCAAAATAATCTCCTTGCAGCTCTATACACTATTCCTAGCTACGTTCGATACCGTTTTTATAAGAAACATTGGAAAGTCTTTGACCACTGAGCCATTTTTTCAAGTTTGGGAACAGAAAATAATCCGAAGGGGCTAAATCTTGCGAATAGGATGCATGAGGTAGCAATTCAAACTTCAATTCGTTAACTTTGGTCATTGCGATAAATGATTAATGAGCTAGTGCATTGTCTTGATGAAACAACACTGTCTTCTTAGTCAAATGCTGCCGTTTTTGCTTGATTTCTCCACTCAAACGTTGCTATAAGTTCGCATAATACTCGCCGTTGATAGTTTTACATTTTTCAAAATGGTCGATGAAAATTATCCCACGCGCATTCCAAAAAACTGATGCCATGACCTTGCCTGCAGATGGAACGGTCTTCGCCTTCTTTGGAGTCGGTTCTCATGTTTGACTCCACTGTTTTGATTGTTCTTTTGCCTCGGGTTTAAAGTGATGGACCCATGTTCCATCCATGCCCATCCATTCATCCATCATACGATGTACCGCATATTCTGAAATGTCTACTAAGGCTGCTAGCTCGTGCTCTTTTAGTCGACGATTATTTAGTACCGCTTTATGAATTTTCTTTACCGTTTCTGGAGTCATCACCTCATTTAGTCGACCATTGCGATGCTTGTTTTGGCAGCTCGAACGACCTGGTTTAAACTCTGCCTACCAATATTTTAATTCTGTAAATGAGGGAGCAGACTCATCCAGAGTAGAGTCCAGTTCACTTTTTGTATTGGTTGGGCTGATGACTTTCAAATGAAAGTATTGTATCACATAACGATGACCAATTCTCTTCATTTTCACAAATTCATCGGAAACGTTCGCCATTGATGGCTGCCAAATAAATACTAAACAACACAGCGTCTTCAAACTTGAAACATATGCTTTATAGCCCTATTTTGGATGCTTTCTATCCTCAGGCGAATATGACCAATGCTTCTCCTTTACGTGGTGATCCGAACCACCCGACCTTGATACCGGCGTGAATAAAGGGGGCCCTTTATTCATCATTTTTTTCAAAGACACTCACACATTTCAGTAATTAACACAATGGACTAACACAACACAAAAAGGAGCTCCACGATAGCACAAGGCATCCGCGTACCTTCTTTGTGGGCGGACGTTATCAGCACGTCAGTCCACTACCACGGCCACCACGGGATTCTCCTTTATAGATTGTGTACTTTCTGATACAGTGAAAGTTTTTTCAAACAACTACCGTCATCTCTGGGTTGAGCCGGGTACTAGCCCAAACAAAGGATGATTATGTGACCTTGTTACATAAATGGTCTTGGTATTCCGGGTTAGGAATCACACGGTAAAAGGTAAAACCTCGTCAGTCCTTAGCTCGCACAAATTTCTCAACTTCTGAGAGTTGTCGTTCGTATGGAGGCGACAGCTGATTAACGGAAAAACAGATTTTAAACAGATTTTTTAAAACAGATTCAAATCACAAAGAAGAAAGGAAAGGTTGACCAATCCGGCTCTTAGGACCAAAAATTATAAGCTCTATACAAGAAAGCCCATCTTGATTCAACTAATGTCGTTTTTCGGGTATATTTGGCTTCATTTCTTGTTTCTGCTCGATATCTCAGCTGCCACTGGTGCAGCATCTTTTCCCAATACACACCAACGAACCCTCTCGAACAAAACAAGCTGTGCCTCTCCGAGCAGATGTTACCCGGTCCGACCCCACGAGTCGGGAGCGGACGGGAATGCCGGGAATTGAAAATTATTCGGTGTCTCTAATACGTAATTGAAATACCTCTTGCCTGTTTGCTTATCGTGATTTATCATCAGCGCTGGGTGTTACGTTCGGGAATTGCGATAGTTTTGGAAGTTACTCTTGAATATCAATTGTCCGAAAATGATGAATTTTTACTACGACACAGAAAAAAATCATTTTCCTATTGCCAATTACAATGCTATTTTTGAAATCATTCAAATTCAAAAGATCACCATTAAAATTGAACTGATATAAAATTGTGTCAAAGCTATTTTTCGGGTTTTTTGGCCATGGTCTGCCTGACGTTTCGTCTACTACTGCGGTAGACATAATCCAAGGGATGAAGTAGCGCTTATAATGCTCGAGCTGGTGCTCGAATTGTTTCCATTGTTTTCAATGCAGAAACTAGAATACTGGTATTATCTCTGGTTGGCATTTGACTACGGTTTAATAAAATGATTGAGTTGATTACAAATTGTATCATGAAAATTGAGAAATGAAACTTACTATGTTTTATTACCGCTTGTATTTGAAACTAATGTTTTAAAACGTCTGAAAGTGTTCCTCATTATGTAGCCCAACATTCGACTAGCGGATCAAACAGCTTGATCTATAAATGAAACAAAATCTAATTTCTGATCAAAATCAACGCCAAGGCCTTTCATTTCATTAACTCGACTGATGGTATTGTTATCAATTTCATTAGTGAACTGTATTGGCCTTTCCTTTCTAGAAAAAGACAATACATGACATTTAGCAGTGTTGAGATTCAAACGATCATTGGAACACCAATCAAATATCAAATCTCATTCGTAATGTAAGTCTGCACTTTTACTCTGAATGAGCAGCGTAGAGCAGTTTTGAATGTTTATTGTTTTACTTGAATCAATAATAGACATTAGGAACAGAAGAGGTCCCAAATCCGAGCCTTAGGACACTCCGGAATTGGGAGTATATAAATCATATAAAAAGCCTTCATTCTCCATAAACTATCCAGTGGGTGATTTGGTAGAAATTGATAAGTTTCACCAAACTTACTGTAAAATCAAATTCTGATAGACGCTTGTCAAGAATAAAGAAATCGATTTCATCAAAAGCTTTTATTTCTGACCGGGATATTATAAGCTTATATCGTCATAGTTACGCTATCAATAAAGAGGGTCATAACTCCCTTGGGACATTATAGATTTTATAATTCCCTCTACCTTTCACAAGTAAAAATAAATAGAAATGAAAACTGAACCATATTTTATTTATTCACGTCATTACAAATAATAAATGTACAATTTTGAAATGTTCCCTGAAAATTACTTCCGCCACTGGAAACAATTTCTTCTTTTGTATGGCTGGAGCTTCTGTTCACTACAGTCGAGGTACCTGCCTCTTCTGATGACAAAGTAGACAACATACGCGCCGTTTAATTTCTCAATTCGATGCTATCCTCCAAATACCCCTTCGCCACCGTGGAACTTTTCCAACCTCCGTGTCTTTTTAAGTTAGTCATAGTTGCTCCTGCATTGGCTAGAGCAGTAGCAGAAGTGCGACGAAGGCAATGTCCCGTATAGGAAGATGAGTTTGGCAATCCTAAATACATTGCGATTTTGCTGGGGATTTTCCCAAACATGTTTTTTCCAATTGGCTGAGATGTACATTTATTTTGTCGGAAGCTCAAAAAAAATCGTTCAATACCTTTAGGACGCAAAGACATATAAAGTCTTAATAAAGGCAAAGCGGAGAACTCTTTTTCATCCACAACTGTAAATTTCTTCGATACACCAGTTTTACTTTCCGGTACGTTCACTACCATAACGGAATCCCGGTCCTCTATATCCGATATCTTCATATTCAAAAGTTCCTGACTTCTGCATCCTCCAAAATAACCCATAATCAAAACAACCTATAACAAAAAAAAGGAAATAAATACACACAAAAAGGAAAATAAGAAAAAAATTACCTTATGCAATAAATGAATATCAGTAGGAGCGTCCTTTAGGAATCTGATAACATCTTTAGGAGATAAAACAGCAGACTTTTTCGGCTTATAACTCTTACTCTTCCGTTTCAAAAGAGCCTGTAGTTCATTGAACTTGGTGATATCTCGTTTCTCATGTATAGTCACCATCGATTTTAGCATTGACCATTTAGTCCATAAAGAATTCGGACTATACGTTTCTGACTGAAACGAATAAACACAATTACTACCAAATCTACCGAAAAACATAGAAAATTCCTTACCAGTTCTTGAAAATATGCCAGAAATACAGTTTCAGTGACAAATTTTTTGCATAACATTTTTCCGTGTCAGCCAGTCCAGATATATCTTGTATTCTTTTTGGTATACGGCTTCACTTTTCGATGGAATTAATGATTCTCTTGCTTGTTCAGCTTTTTTCAAAATATCCTCCATTATATTTGGGGTAGAAAACACGTTTTCACCGCAAACACAGCTTGATAACAAAGTTCAGTTTATAAACAAGTAACATAGCAACAACCTAGCAACAAGAAAACTCTACTATAATCAACGGTACCTGATTCAAATATACCGGGAAGGTAATGAATTGGTACATTTTTCCGTTTCAAAAATGAACAAAATTTTATTGAAATCGGTCAGAAATAAAATTATCTATGTACCACGGGAATTAATGAGCCTTAATAACCTCAGGCAATTGCTGTCCCTCGGGCCAGAGGCCCTCGGGACGCAAACTTTGCCATCGATAATTAAGGCCCTCCTAATTCCCTTGATACATAAATAACTATTTGCATGTCTGTATAACTAATATCAACCTGCAATTTATTATCCAAAGCTCCTTGCCAGACATGCGTGATTGGATATACACGACGTGTTTCCTACAAGCTCATATGATATACTCTTTTGGATTGGACTGTAAATATTGGAATATAATACTTTTTCAAATAATTTGGAGGAATTGCTCATTATTGAAACGGCTCATCAACATATGCAATGACCTGTAAAAAGGCCTGTTAGACATCGTAGTTCATCCCTACTGTAGTTCAACTGGAAGATTCTGCCAGAAGTCCATAAATCTTCTTGCTATTCAGGTGTTCAATGTTTGTTTGGCAAAGCCTAAATGCTACTGACAAATTCGAGTCCGATGAAGCTGCTGGCAGCACTCTCCTTTGCAAGGAAGTCAGTAACCTCATTGCCTTCCAAGTCAGTATGGCCAGGAATTCAGACCAGAGACAATCTCTTAACTCTTCCTATCGAAGAGAGTCGTTTTTGGCAATTTTCTAGGGATAACCCACAATAACCATTTTTATCAATGGCTCATTCACGAAGCGATTTCGAGCAATACAACATTAATCCTCATTCAATCAAGTACATTAAATACATTGTGCATTTAATACAGATCGATATGGCTCCTTATTCACAGCATGTAATTTCAATGAATATTTTCGAAGGCATTACAGATTTAAAGTGCAGTGACATAACGGTTGCGGCGGTACCGGCCGGGGAGCTTGCCTATAAATACTATCAGCATTGCACCCGGGTCGGGTCGCCAGTAACATAATATAATATAAACACCTTTGGAGGAGTAGTATTAGGTACCTACAAATTGGGGTGTTTGAGGGGCAATTGTCCCCCAAACATTCAGACTGTTAGTAACTGTAACAGGTTCTTCATCATGTAAGCGGTAGACCCCCCGGTGGTCTTTGCCATCCCAAGTGAATTGCTGAATTTACGCTTTTGACTAAAAAGTGAAAAATAACTTTTTGTTCATCTATGACTGACTCCCTCATTTGTGTGAAAATTGTTGTTTTCTCTATTGTTATCACAGCGCAAATAAAATCTAATAACATTTCCAAGTAATTCAAATCAACAATCACTTCAGTGTAAATAGTTTTTGAATACAATATGCTACAATCAATAAATTTTCATTCACTATAAACTTAGGAGTAATGTTACCTGTAGAAAATTTAGTATAAAAGCAAGTTCTCTCGAAAAAATATTATTTCGAGGTTAGACAACCGATCTAACGAAATGGGTCGTTTCATCATTATTGCTTGGGCTTTTGCCATCACTGTTCATATCACAAACACTGCGATTGTTTCGAAGGAACAGTTCGAACTTAGAGAAGGGGATTGCAACAGAACTTCAATAGGAGACTTGATATTCCGGGATCACGTTCATCTGACAAGGTTACCATTTGTTACCAGAACTGCAGCGGTAAGTAACTTTATAATACATTTCTATATTTGCTCTTCACACAAAAAAAGGTTTGAAATAATACTTATCGAGTTAAATCTAAGTGTCAATAGCTTGATATACAGTGTGACCCAATTATATTGCAAACACTCCTGTAGAAACTTTATTCATTAAGAGATTTCAACCAGTTTGTTTCTGTCAAGCAAAGAAAGGTTTGCTATGGGAGAAAATTTTAAGTATCCATTTAAATTCTCAGGGCATATTAAGATACGTTTTCACTGTCCAAAATGAAGAATAGAATTCGTGTAAGTGATATTTTTATAAAAAAAACTACGTCACTGTATTCAGAATGCTTTCGAAAAACTTGTGCACTCAAAAATGAAATAATTATAAAGATACATAACTTTCATTGAGAAGTTTGTGTGAAACGATAGGGAATTTTGAAAATAATCGTGACAATTTTGAACATTTTTGTTGGCTAGAGTCACAGTTTCCTTTGTTAGCATGGATGTTTTTTGTATACTCTATTATACACCATTTTCATACAAAATAATCATCTTTGTATTCTATAGTTTCTTCATAAATATGGATTCAGTTTGACACATTCGAAGTTCCTGATTGATAATTTCGTAAACTTGAATTTCACCTCTAATATCCCTTATACCATTCAATTAGTACTATGATGACAAACTCAAAATGAACTTATTTTTCGTATACTGAATCAGTGTTGAATTCGATCCTAGCTTTTTTGTGCGTCGTTTCATTCATTCTTCGATTATTATCGAAATGCTATTGGAAAAATTCAATTTAAAATTAGTTTTTCCAATGTACAATAAATAATAAAGGGTGAAGAAACAACTGAGAATTGTGTAGCATTCAATGTAACAAATAACAATCTTTTTCAAATGATCTTGGATCTGTGAATTTCACAAGAGTGCTATATTCAAAATTCCTAGAAACTAAATGGAATTATCACAAATCAAATACTTGAAGCAATGAAAGACAAACTTGAGGAAATTGAAGAAGCACAAGCACAAGGAAGATCTAAATGTTGTAAAAATACTTCCATTTCAATCAAACATTCTCGTACTTGATAAAATTGGCCCTGTGAATTTTTTAAAAAAAGAATATCACAGGTATTTCTCAATCATTAGGCTTTTTATTTATTGAAACTTTAAATAATATTGACTTCCGTTCATAAAATTTTCTATGAGATATGATATAGGTATTAATTTAAAAAATACATTAAAACGACCAATATATCGTGATGAAATACAAAAAATCACGAAAAATTCATGTTTTTTCCACAAAAGAGAACTATGACTCTTTCTTCGGAAGACATTCAATCGAAACCATTACCTCGTTCAGTGTAGGGATGTTTACAGAATTCTTTCAAATGCCAAAAAAGGTTTTTTTCACAAGTGAAAAAACTTTCTGAGAGAGATACTGCTTTAATTCATTTCACTGTGAAATACTGACTTATTGTAAAATTATATCAGACTCATTATTCATCTCATGAAATATATCAACAATTTTTTGTTATACGCTCACTTCCTTTTCAGTCTTCCTGCCATGGCCATTTGAAAATTTACTGTATCCTGGCTCTAAGTGAGAAAGGACAATCCAAAGGATCTACTGTTTATATAAAGGAAGGAGGCGTGAATGAAAGCCATGTTACATTAGAATTCAACTCAATGAAAAACCATGGATTAGAGTACAAAGTTCAGATTTTTGGAAGAGAGTGAATACAGTTAGATTTGTCAAACTTCTATAATCGTGAAGATATAATAACTTAATAAATGTTGACAAAGCATTTTGATTTTCAATCCATATTTATAAGTACTATTGAATTGTTTCAAAAGTTTTGTCAATTCTTATGAAACTACTTCAAACTGCAATATTTCAGTGAATACCTATTCATTTCAATCGAAATGACCGAATAATTCCGTCAGCATAACATTTGGGTACTTGGGATTCGATGAAGCCGACGGAGGCCGTTTCTGTCTGGCCTTCATTGGTGAAGGTTTTACCGCTGAGAAATTGATCGAAGAGCTTGAGAAGATAGTAGTCGGTTGGTGAGAGGTCTGAGGAGTATGATGGGTGAGGCGTTCAATTCTCGGACGTTGTGAATCGTGCGGACGGGCGTTGAGGTGGAGTTGGATCCGACCTCTTCTGTTGATCAGAACCGACTGCTGCTGATGCATTTTTCGGTACTTTTCGTCGATTTCCTCACATCCCCCTGTGATGGTTTTGCTCTGTTGCAGAAAGTTATAGTGAAGTACACTAGCCGCTGACCACCAAACTGTAACCATAGTCGGTTTTTCATGAGTTTTCGCCTTTGGTAAGTGCCTGGGTGGCTCATCGGTTTCCAATCAACGTCTCCTGTTGTCGTAGAGGAGCCACTTTTCATCATACGTGCTCATCATACGGCTCATCTCCGAGGCTAAAATCCCCGTAACGAAATTACGTAAACCAACTTCGAACAGTGCTGTTTCGGCAGCGCTCTGGTTGAATTTGAATTCGTAGAGAAAATTGGCCAAAAATCATATATTCGTAAGCTGGAATAGGCAAAAAATTTATATTTGGAACATCATCAATGTATGAAGTTCAAAATTTTCTATCGATCAATATACACCACAATGCAACAAAGCAAGAACAAAGCCATCGACGAGTCAGGGAGATTACGACCTTGTCGTAGAGTCATGTTATTTTAATTTCAAGTGTTTCTTGAAAATATCTTCTCTAATCATTCTGTCATACTCAGATACTGTAATTTCATAGAAAGGCTGATAAGAGTTCGATGTATTAATTGATTATTCATATGTTTGGACCATCTCCACCGCCCACTTCCGTTGAAACCAGGTTGTTGTTGGATTCTTTCTACACTGGGACCAAATCAATTACCATCTGTTAGTGAAAACACCCTCAACTGAGAGGTTTGTAAATGCACATATGAACCATATTTGTTCTACCGCGTATATTTTTATATGTTCACTCTTTAGGGTGTTTGACTCCGGCTGAGCCATCGACTATGAAGGCCCATAGAACCGCCAGCTTGGGTTTCGTTTTCCTCATCAGTTCTCTTCATTGGATTCTTCCACTCTTGTGCCTCTATAGGGTCAACTATTCCGTATAAGACACCACCGGTGTGGTGGTATCACAAGCGAGAGCAGCTCTTAGCCATTACAACTGACTGAAGACCGTCCTAGACTCTTTCGGAGCTGACTGCAGCCATCGTAGCAACCCTAATACCCCGGAAGGAGGGTGTTCAAACAGCTAAGATATTTCTTTAGATATTTATTCAAATGTTTCTGGGATATTCATTTATATGTTGATTATTATTCAGTAAGATTATTATCATTATTTGGGTACTCTGAAGTGACGTCACAAATCAGCATCCCCTACATTCACAACTGTCAATATTATTTGCTTTGCATCAGTAGTTCTGATACTAATAGTTTTTCAGCCCATACTGTGGGAGTTCAACCACAATTAATTTAAGATTCTGTCAGGGTATTCTGTACCTTTCGTATTGTGCTTTTCCATACAAATATACATGTTTGTTTAAATTAATGTTGAATATTTCTTTACCATCTGATATTTCCCCAGTGCTGAAGCTGAATCTTTTTTTTTTTTAGATATTTGTATAAAGACATATTTGAGATTATTTATGATTGAAATTTTACTGATATAATGCAGTAGGGGGTTCCTCAGTTATCAAGGCAGTTTCCTTTTTTTTTGGCCAAAATTAGGTGGCGCGAGAAAGAACAACCATTTTTTTTATTATCATTAATCGAACCTACGACCACTGACCTAGCTGGGTAACTTGTTAGTGGTGTTTCATTGCATCCCTCTACTGCTAGTATTTCAAAATTATCATTCGGCAAAATACACCCTAGCAACGTTCAGTAAATTCGATACCGTTTTTATAATAAGAACTATCTTGACCCTCAAAATAGCCATCAACTGTCGACATTACCTCTTCATCGTTGACCACTGAGCTATTTTTCCCAGTTTGGGAACAGAAAATAATCCGAGAGTGCTGATTTCTGGCGAAGAAGGTACATGAAGTAGCAATTTAAACATTGATCTGTTGATTTTGGTCATTGCGATAATGGATTTGTGAGCTGGTGCATTGTCTTGATAAAACAACACTTTTTCCTAACCGAATGCGGCCGTTTTTGCTTAATTTCTCCACTCCAATGTTGCATAATGTTTGCATAATACTCGTCGTTGATGGTTTTATCTTTTTTAAGATAGTCAATGAAAATCATCCCACGCGCATCTCAAAAACGGATGTCATAACCTTGTCTGCAGATGAAACGGTCTTCCCCTTCTTTGGAGCCGGCTCTTCCTTCTGAATTCACTGTTTCAATTGTCCTTTTATCTCTGGTGTAAAGTGATAAACCCATGTTTCCTGCATGGTTGCGAAACGACGCAAGAATTCTGCTTTGTTGCTGTGAAACTTTGCTAAACACTCAATTGAAACATCTTTACGACACTGTTTTTGCTCGAGTGTGAGTAAACGTGGCACCTATCATGCACACAGTTTTCTCATGTCCAAACTTTCAGATAATATACGATGTTCCGCACTTTTTGAAATGCCTACCGAGTCTGTTAGCTCCCGCACTTTCAGTCGACGACCATTTTGTACCGCTTTGAGGATTTTCTTCACTATTTCGGAGTCGTCACGTCATTTGGTTGACCCACTGTGATGCTCATCTTGACAGCTCGTACGGCCTCGTTTAAACTCTGCTACCAATAATTTTCCAATTAGGACTTTTTTTAAAATAAAACACAAACCATTAGAGATAGTTCTAAAACTTTATGATCGATTTTAAATACAATTAAAACATGTATGAATGGAACTCGACTTCTTTCATATGGCCACACCGGGCACGTCGTGATATAATTAGTTATACTGGTTTAGATTAGATTTGGCCTGTTGACCTTTCAGGAGTTTGAGTAAACTTCCTAGAGTCATCAATGACTTCAAAAAATAAGGAATTGAAGCATTAAGAGGTTTGAGAATCTCACTTTCCTTCGAAGAATTCTGTTTCCTACACATTTCAACAAAAACATTGAGAATAAATTATATTATAAGATATTTTCCAATGAAAAAAAACTTATGTATTATCTCAATTTTCAGATAATAACACTTTCGCAATGTTATCGGGAACCTCTTGACAATAATATATAAAATAGAAAATTTCGTTAATCTTCTCACTGCGATCAAGTTCCAGATTTCGATCATTCAGAAATAGTTCAACCAAGGCAATGAAGCTTATTTATTTGATTTTTGTGGCTTGTGGTCTCAGCTGTAAATTCGTTCACGGAGTGAATGATCCAAGAGAGCAGTTCGAAATTAGAGATGGATACTGCACAAATGCAGTAATGGGTGATTTGGTGTTCCAAGATCACGTTCACCTGACTAGGATCCCATTTATGACAAGGAATACAACGGTAAGTCACTTTGGGATACATTGTTTCAAATCCAAACTCAATGAAAGTGATAAATATACTGGACAACTTATACTGTTTCAAAATTCAAACTTATTTTGAGTCATAAATATCCTGGACTATATTGTTTCAAAATTCAAACTCAATTAGAGTCATAAATATACTAGAAGTTACAATTCAAAAATTCAAACTTAATGAGAGTCACGAATATACTGTAATATACTGTTTCAAAATTCAAAATTATTGAGTCATGAATATACTGAAATATACTGTTTCGAAATTCGAACTTAATGAGAGTCATAAATATACTGAAATAAATTGTTTAAGGATTCAAACATGATGAGAGTCATTAATAAACTGAAATACATATACTGTTTCGGAATTCAAACTTATTGAGAGTCATAAATATACTGGAATATACTGTTTCAAAATTCAAACTTCATTAAAGTCATAAATACACTAGAAGTTATTGTTCAAAAATTCAAACTTAATGAGAGTCACAAATATACTGGAATAAACTGTTTCAAAATTGAAATTTAATGAGAGTCATGAATATACTGAAATTTACTGTTTCAAAATTCGAACTAATGGGAGTCATAAATATACTGAGATAAATTGTTTGAGAATTCGAACTTAATGAGAGTCATAAATAAACTGAAATATACTGATTCAGAATTCAAACTTATTCTGAGTCATCAATATACTGGAATATATTGTTTTGAAATTCAAACCTAATTAGAGTCCTAAATATACTAACTGTTATGGTTCCAAAATTCAAACTTAATGAGAGTCACGAATATACTGGAATATACTGTTTCAAAATTCAAATTCAATGAGAATCATAAATATACTGAAATAAATTGTTTGAAAATTCAAACTTAATGAGGATCATAAATAAACTGGAATATTCTGTTTAGAATTTCGAACTTGATGAGAGTCATGATTTTACTGGAATATACTGTTTCAAAATTCAAATTTAATGAGAATTATAAATAACTGAAATAAATTGTTTGAAAATTCAAACTTAATGAGGATCATAAATAAACTGGAATATTCTGTTTAGAATTTCGAACTTGATGAGAGTCATGATTTTACTGGAATATACTGTTTCAAAATTCAAATTTAACGAGAGTCATGAATATACTGAAATATACTGTTCCAAAATTCGAACTTAATGAGAGTCATAAATATACTGAAATTAATTGTTTGAAAATTCAAACCTATTGAGGATCATAAGTAAACTGGAATATTCTGTTTAGAATTTCGAACTTAATGAGAGTCATGATTATACTGGAATATACTGTTTCAAAATTCAAATTTAACGAGAGTCATGAATATACTGGAATGTACAATCTCAAAATTCGAACTTATTGAGAGTCATAAATATAGTGAAATAAATTGTTTGAAAATTCAAACTTAATGAGGATCATAAATGAACTGGAATATACTATTTAGAATTTCGAACTTGATGAGAGTCATGAGTATACTGTAATATACTGTTTCAACATTCAAACTCAATGAGATTCAAAAATATACTGAAACATACTGTTTCAAAATTCAAACTTTATGAGAGTCATTAATGGTAAGAAATAAAATCCATCTATTTTTTAGCATTCTTGTAAATGGCAGTTTTCCATTCAATTCTTCATGGCTTGAAAATTTCGAAAGTATTTATCTATTCTTGACTAACGAACGAGTTTATCAGGACTGATAATATTGTTTATCAGATGAAAACTCACTTCACACATTCTGATGTACCATTTCAGTCGAATTCGACTCTAACAGACAATAAATTCATTTTGTTCTGGAAAAACTTCTCAAAGATTTCTACTTTTCCAACATTATAAAAAAGAGAGTAACTTTCCGAAAGAAGAAAATTCTTTGCAAACTGAAAGTTAACTCGAAATTGAGGGCTAAGACTTTTGAAGCAATAAAAAGTCTGCTAATAGGCATTAGAAGCTCAACAAATACATGTGCAATCTATAAGGAGAGGAGAGAACCCGCTTTATAGTTTCCGTCAAAAACAAAAGGAAACAATTAACATTTTGGTAATTATAAATACCGAACTGAACTCTAATATATGAGAAAAACAGAAGGTTGAAATCTACATGAAGAAATCTCTATCAGGTGGAATTATTGAACTATAGAAGTCAACACACTAGACTTGTTCTGTGTTGTGAATCTGTTTTCAGATATCTCTTGCATCCTGTTTGCAATATGTTGTCATATTTGAAATTTTTCAAAATTCCAATACTCTACGACTTTTTGAAATTTTATTCACATATTATCTGAAAATGATTGATACTCTGAACAAAACTCTCATCCATTGAATAAATATAATTCTTCTAAAAAATAATATTGAACATATTCAAATATTTCGAATTAATTCATTTATTTTACAGACGCAATGGCATGGAGATAAGAATATTTACTGTATACTGGCGTTGAGTGCAAAACCGGCATCGAAAGGATCAACTGTGTTTGTGAAAGAAGGAGGTCTTGGTCACTCTTTTGTTACTTTGGAATTCCACTCTACAAAAAATCACGGTTTGGAATACAGTGTCCAGGTCTTTGGAAATTAATTAATGAAATATGAATACATTCATTTAGGAGGAATGTAGAATAGAGCATTGTAAAATTTCAGCAGAGAAATATATGGTGAAAAATATGTTACTGTGTTTCATCCAATATACCTATTGAACTATTTCAACCACGAACATTGTTGCTTCAGCTTCACTGTAAAAAGTTACTTTGTTGCCTATGAAAGAGCCAGTTGACGTCAACAAAAATATATGATGCACTGTTTGGAACCTTTGGTGTAGTAATGAATATTACTGGAATTTTTTCCCAACACAAAATCGTTATTTTCAACACCTCCACACGTGTTTCGATCACCAAGTGATCATCTTCAAAGAGGAAGATTAAAACTGTGTTAAAAATAACGATTTTGTGTTGGGAAAAAACTCCAGTAATAGTCAACAAAAATGTTCTATTGAAAATATTTGATAGTTTTCAAAAATGTGCTGCTATCGAATCTGTCGTAAATATGGAAACACTACCATTTCATGATTTTATGTAGTTCATACTGCATTCTATTTTTCATGTTCAACTTGTTGTATTTGCATTCTTCGAGTTCGTACGAAGTCATATTTACATATTCTAAAAATGAGTATTCAAAACTATTACACCCTTTTTGTATACGATTCTTACCATCTTCATTTGAACAAGGACCATAAATGAAATAGAAATGGTCAAGATGATTCAAAACTAGTGACATACAAAGGTTAATTTTCCTTTTGAGATCAA
Organism: Leptinotarsa decemlineata; assembly: GCF_025532065.1. Classification (NCBI taxonomy): domain Eukaryota; kingdom Metazoa; phylum Arthropoda; class Insecta; order Coleoptera; family Chrysomelidae; genus Leptinotarsa; species Leptinotarsa decemlineata. The sequence goes on from NW_027412747.1 coordinate 20,192,738, forward strand.
GAACATACCGATTTCTTTAAACAAGTTTCGCTGTTGATAAGATGGCTTATATAGTGACAAAAACCAGTCAAAGTCCACTTCCCAGAATGGCATTTGAGGGCAGCTTTCATAGTTCTGTCGAACTTTTCAATCATTTCATTAGAACTTGGATGGTTTGGTGTAGTTCTCAAGTGATTTAAACCCATTACTTCGCAAAATTCAGAAAATAAGGAACTCTCGAACTGTCTTCCTGGATCTGTGGTTATTCTGGAAGGTACTTCAAATCTAGTGATCCATCCGTGTTTCACCACGTGTGTCTTCCATAGGAAATGCTTCTACCCATTAGAAAAATCGGTCTATGCTTGTTAGGCAATGAGAGAAACCATTTGAAGGTGGCAAAGTTCCGATGATATCAATATTTATGTGTTCAAACCTTGAGTTTGGGATATTGTAGGGTAGGGCGGGGCTAGTTGAGCATTGGGGTAAGTTGGGCAATCAAAATATCTCCGAAACTATACACCGGACGCTAGCACGTCAAATGAAAGAAATGCGGGGGCGCGGGAGGGGAACAGATCACGCGACCGCTAGTGGCGAATTGACGATCGAGTAAGGCATGCGAGCGCTTTGTTTATTTTGCGAACAAAAAGTGAAAAAATCGTGTCTGTGTAAATTTCATCTGTACAGGCCAAATGTTATTCATTTTCAATCAAGTAAGTGTTAAAGTTTCATTAATTTCATGTATTTTTGATACCTATTATGGATTTTGTTTAAAATAATACAGTTTTTTCATAACCTCACTTTAAATTCAAATACTGGGGTTGGGGTATGTTGAGCAACTGTTGCTCAACTTACCCCGTGATTTAAAATAATAGTGACTTATATTTTCCTCCCGTTTTAGAATGCGGACGTATAAAAGGAAAATTCAAGGGGTGTGTACTCAACTCAATAGTTAAATGGATGGACGTCTCAGTATTCGGACCGTTCAAAAAATATTGCGCCTCTGCACAAGATTCATAGCTACAAAACAATTCAGGGTAGACTATAACCATTTACGATAGTCGCTAATTCATTGCCTTTAACTCAGACAAGTATGACTATTATTAATGGTTTTAAAAAGACTGGCATCTTCCCATATAACCCCAACATTTTTAGCGACGATGAGTTTTCACCATCGTCTGTAACCGACCGTCCAGATCCAGCATCTATTAACCTAGAAAGAGATCGTCAAGAACAAGCAATGTCCACCACTCAACCTGATCCCGTTCCGTCTACCTCTGCCAGTCAATGTGAACCAGCAATAAAGAAAATGAACAACCCTAGAAAATGTTCAGCCATACCCAAAGGCAGCTCCAATAAATATAAGTACAAGTATTCGAAGAATGAGAAAAGCTGCAATTCTCATGCACAGATACACCCGAGAAAAACACGTTGCAAGAAGAACAAAATAAATCTAGTAAAAAAGTTGAGAAGCAAAAGAATATGGTCTGATATGTTAAGTAAAAACATCACAATAGATCCTACTGACACATCCAGAGATTTGTATTTTTTTAGTTGGAGAGATGTTTTTCCTGACAAAAGTTTCTGAAGTTCATCATCTTGATCCTGTTCTTCTTTCCATTTGCTAAGGTACATAAAATTTTGTTGAGTTATGTCCGAAACTCTTGATAAGTCGTCATCAACAGTATTTTTGGATCCAGAAATATGCCTAATGTCTGTTGAAAACTGACTAATGAAATCGAGGTATCGGGTTTTTCTGGGAGAAGTAGTTTCTGGTTAAATGCAAACATCAAAGGTTTATGATCAGAATATATCACAAATTCACGTCCTTCGAGCATGAAACGGAAGCGTTTTATTGACTCATGAATCGCTAGGAGTTCTCTATCTTAAGTACTGTATTTTGTTAGAGCATTTGATAATTTTGAAGAGAAAAATGCCAATGGTTTCCAATTTTCCTGCTGAAGTTGTACTGCCGCACCGATGTTACTACTAGAAGTATCCACCATCCAGCGTTAGCTATTAATGTCTGCCAAACAAATAATAAATAACGAAACGTCTTCAAACTTTATGCTTTCTAGTTTGTGTACTTTCCAATACGATGATATTTTTCAAACAACTACCGTCATCTCTAGGTCAGGGCAGATACTTCTGGGACTATTCTGGTACACTACGTGATTATTATCGCAAGTTTGTAATCTCACCGTCTTCTAACGCGCTTTCAGTAGACAGGTCATACAAAAATTCAAAAAGCTCTTCCTACACGTGACAAGCTGAACTTTGCCGCGCTTTACTTTTATAGCGATATCTTGATATCCATAATATAACTAGTGATCCTGTCGAATGATTGTAACGTGATGTAATTAGTTATACTGGTTTAAGTTAGATTCGGCCTTATCACAGAATAATTGAGGATGGAGTAGTCAATGACTTTGAAAAATGAGGAAATGAAGCACTCAGTGACTTGAAAATTTCAATTTTCTCCGAAGAATTCTGCTTTGTACACATTTCAACGAAAAACTTTGGAGTCAAATTATATTATAAAATATTTTCCAATTAAACGAAACTATTCATCACCTTTACCTTCAGGTTATTAATTTCACAATGTTGCACAATGATATCGGGAACCTCTTGACAATAATATATAAAATAAAAAAATTCCTTAGTCTTCTCACTGCGATCAAGTAATGTATTTCGATCACTCAGAAATAGTTCAACCAAGACAATGAAGCTTACGTTCTTGATTTTTGTGGCTTGTGCTCTCAGCTGTAAATTCGTTTACGGAGTGAATAATCCGAGAGAGCAGTTCGAAATTGGAGATGGATACTGCAAAAATGTAGTGATGAGTGATTTGGTGTTCCAAGATCACGTTCACCTGACAAGGATCCAATTTATGACAAGGAATACAACGGTAAGTCACTTTGGGACATACTGTTTCAAAATTCAAACATAATGTCAGTCATAAATATACTGGAATATACTGTTTTAAAATTCAAACTTATTTTGAATCATAAATGTACTGGAATACACTATTTTGAAATTCAAACTCATTGAGAGTCATAAATATACTGGAATATATTGTTTTAAAATTGAAACTCAATTAGGGTCATAAATATACTAGAAGTCATGGTTCAAAAATTCAAACTTAATGAGTGTCACAAATATACTGTTTCAAAATTCAAATTCAATAATAGACATGAATATACTGAATTATACTGTTTCAAAATTTGAACTTATTGAGAGTCATAAATATACTGAAAGATATTGTTTCAAAATTCAAACTTAATATCATAAATATACTATAAGTTATAGTTCAAAAATTCAAACTTAATGAGAGTCATCAATATACTGGAGTATGCTGTTTCAGAATTCAAATTTATTGAAAATCACAAATATACTGTAATATACTGTTTCAAAATTCAAACCTGATTAGAGCCATGAATATACTGAAAGTAATAGTTCAAAAATTCAAACCTAATGAGAGTCACGAATATACTAGAAGATACTGTTCAAAAATCCAAACTTATTTTGAGTCATAGATGTATAGGAATATATTGTTTCAAAATTCAAACCTAATTAGAGTCATAAATATACTGGAAGTTATAGTTCAAAAATTCAAACTTAATGAGAGTCACAAATATACTGAAATATACCGTTTCAAAAATTCAAATTTAATGATAGTCATGAATATACTGAAATATACTGTTTCAAAATTGGAGCTTAATGAGAGTCATAAATATACTGAAATGAATTTTTTGAAAATTCAAACTCGATGAAAGTTATGAATATACTGGAATATACTTTTTAGAATTCCAAACTCGATGAGAATCATGATTATACTGAATATACTACAACACTCAAACTCAATGAGAGCCAAAAATATTTTGGAATATACTGTTTCAAAATTCATACTCATTGAGAGTTATAAATATACTGAAACATACAACATACATACAAAATGCAAACTTAATGAGAGTCATGACTGGTAAGAAATATAATCCACAACTACTTTTTTAGCATTCTTCTAAATGGCAATTTGCTTCTTCTGACAAATAAATATTGAACATATTCAAACACCCACCACATTTTTTTTTGTTAATATCGTGTTTCGAATTAATTTATTTATTTTACAGACGCATTGGCATGGAAATAGGAATATTTACTGTATACTGGCGTTGAGTCCAAAAACAGCATCGAAACGATCAACTGTGTTTGTGAAAGAAGGAGGTCTTGGTCGCAATTTTGTTACCTTGGAATTCCACTCTACAAAAAATCACGGTTTGGAATACATTGTCCAGGTCTTTGCAAATTAATTTATGGAATATGAAAATACATTTATTCAAGAAGAATATAGAGTAGAGCTTTGTAAAATTTCAGCCGAGAAATATATGGTAAAAAATCTATTACTCTTTTTCATTTAATATACCTATTGAACTATTTGATGTCAAGTGATGTCAACAAAAATATTCTCTTGAGATTATTTGATAATTTTCAAGAATGTGCTACTATCGAAACTGTCATAAATATGGAAAAACTCCATTTCATGATTTTATGTAATACTCAATTCTATTTTCCATGTTCAGCTAGTTGCATTCTTTGAGTTTATAGGAAATTGAGTGATATTTACGTGTTCTAAAAATTAGTCTGCTGGATAACGAATAACTGGTTTTTGGGTTCTATATGCAACCACTGAAAAATATGGATGATGTGATGATTATACGAAGTTCCTGATAACTAGTCCCAGCAAAAACCGATACCTAATTTTATTTCTTTAATATTCTGTGATGATTATACGAATTTCCTGATAAATAATTCCAGCAAAAACTGAAACTGGAAACTAAAGACATGTTTTTATTGGTATCGGGATTAGGCAACTTCTCTCCACTCCACATGGAGAAATGAATTCATCAGTTTGAAATCAAATCAGCTCATTTATCTCAAAGAACTAAGCGCATTTTTCATTTCTGATCGACTCTCGAATGCCGCGAAAGCCAAAATTGGTACATTTTGTCGATGTCCTTACCATAAGACTAAACTGTGAATAATAATAATAAACTTTTTTATCCTTTGAGATCATACACATGATATATATATATATATATATATATATATATATATATATATATATATATATATATATATATATATAAAGTATGATGAGCTGTTTTCTCGGGTTTCGCTCCGTGTTCTGTGTATTTTCTCCCCATAAGGATTATTTTCACAACGTTTCGGCAAAGTCTCATTTGCCATCTTCTGGTGATGTCTGGTTTTTTTTCAACTAGACTGATTAATTCGAACTCTGTGTCTCAATTTATAGGGATGGATGTTTCCCTTTACCTGCGTTGCTGCCACTACCTGTGTTTGCTCGACTACCTGTTTTGGTCTTATTACCTGAGCTGCCTCTCCTGTCTCTGTTATTGTACCTGTATTGTCATATACCGAGTTTTGCCTCTGGAGTTGAGCAGTCTGATTGCTTGTGCGAAGTGATAAAACGGATCTCCATGTTGATGGTAATCTTTGCGCATCATCCCTCTTGTTCATATTATTAGGTCGTTTTTCAATTTCGATTGCCTCTCTGATTGTTCGTGAGTAAAAGTTTTCGTTGCTTGCTAGCATTTTTGTGTTGTCGAAATTTATGTTATGTCCTGTTTGAAGTACGTGTTGGAAGAGAGAAGACGTGGTGACTTTTCCCTTCACTGCTAGTTTGTGTTCATCTTTGCGAATGTTGATTCGTCTGTTGGTCTGGCCGATGTAAGTCCTGTCACAATCATGGCATGGTACTTCATACACTCCTTGTGATTCCAGTGGTATCTGATCCTTGGGATTACGAAGCATGGACCTTATTGTTCGTTCTGGTACGAACGAAGTTGATATGTTATGTCGGTGAAGAATTCTGCTGATTTTATCTGTTGTTCCTGCAATATATGGTAGTGTGGTTGTTATGACCAGTGTATCTCGAGTTTTTTGTTGTTTCCGTGTGGTCTTGGCAGCCGCTTTTATACTTCTTTCTGAGTAGTTATTCATTTGTAGAGTTGTTTCGATGGTGTTCAACTCTTGTTGTCTGTGATCGTTGTCTGCCAGCCTCCTCGAACGTGTAATGAGTGTTTTTGCCACCGAGTGAATTTGTTTTGGGTGGTGGTGTGAATTTGCGTTTAGGTACCTGTTCGTGTGTGTTGACTTTCGATATACCGTGTGACCTAATGTTCCGTCTGGCTTTTTCATAATCAGTACATCGAGAAATGCGAGCTGGTTGCCTTCTTCAACTTCTTTCGTAAATTTAATGCGTGGATGGATTTCATTCAAATGATTAAAAAACCTGGAAAGTTCCTGGTGACCATGAGACCAAATCACAAAGATGTCATCGACATACCTCACCCGTTGTTGCCAATCTCTTTATGGAAGAAATCGAAACCGAAGCAATAGCAACGTCACCCTTGAAACCTAAACTCTGGCTGACAACAAAATAAAGTAAAACAGACGTAATGTACGAGGCGCCTTCAAATATTTGATTTTGAGACAGGAGTAAAGTACTCTTATTTTGAGAAATTTCTGAAAATGTTATTCAAAAAAGTTGTTCAGCATCAGAAAATACATCTAGATTTGATGTTATGGCCATTTAAGCGAAGATTTATTTTTGTACCCACTTTTTTTTAAATGGGTACAAAAATAAATCAGCATCCTGTATACGACGTTTCATTTTATTCAAATTACACCACAGTGTTAACTACGGTCAATTTTTTTGAAGAGTAAAATAATTTTCATTCAATAATACTCGAAGATTAAACAACTTCATCAGAGCACACCGAGTTTAAACATAAAATGGTAGATTGATTTCACAGCTCAGACGTTTGACGTTCGTCTCATCTAGTTCCCATTGATTTTTATTGAGTTTTTACCAGAACTTTTCGCGAAAAAATATACCTATATGAACGTAGGTCCAAAACCATTCGTTTCAATAGTGTTGTGCAATATTACGAATTACGTTATCTTCCAGGACGACTAAGACTTTGAAAAACTATATTTGTCACATTCATTTCCAGTATAAGTAATCAAATCATATCTCTCCCTCTTGAGAATTCAGTATAAATAGAACACATTTTATGTTGCTGATCATTTAAAGATAATAGGGGACCCAGTAAGAACTCTAATCAATAAAATGATCAAAACATTTGTCGTGGTTTTCGCCATCGCTTGTCAATTTGCTCACGGAATTGTAGATCCGAGAGAACAATTCGAAATTAGAGAAGGAAATTGCACATATGCAAGATTAGGTGACTTGGTGTTCGAGGATCATGTTCATTTGACGAGAATTCCTTTCATCACGAGAAATACAACAGTAAGTAATAGTGAGAGATTAATTTTCACATATCTCGACAGATTAAGGAAATATTGATTCAGGTTCATTATATCGAAATTCTCCATTTGTTTCTTTCCATTTTAGTGACAAAGCTTTCATCTTTTGAAAGTTTTCTTATATCAGGCCCAACGAAGACTCCTTCTTTTAGTTTAGCATCGGATAGACCAGGAAACTATTCACAAAGATACTTGAAACAATCTCCTTCTTTGTCTAATGCTTTCACAAACTGTTTCATTAGCCCCAATTTGATATGGAGTGGTGGGAGTAAGATTTTTTAGGATTCACTGAACTTTGTTTTTCAACATTTTTAACTCCAGGAATAAGACCCTTTCTTATTGGCCACACCTGCTTGACATAGTGTTGTTTCCTGTCATGGCTATCCTATTCACATAGAAAACTTAGTGTAACCACTTTGCTGATCTAGTAACATTGAAATAACTTTCAAGTCTCCACAAATGGTCCACTTATGATCAGAGTAGCTGTGCTTATCAAGAACTAATTCAAAATTTTCGTAGCATTCTTTCAAATGGACTGAGTGTCCAACAGGAACATAAGCATGTTGGTTCCCATTATGAAGAAGTACAGCTTTCAAACTTCTTTTTGATGAATCTCTGGTTCATACGTTATGTTGAACATTTCCATGACGCCGGGTACATTGTTGCAGAAAACTAAGTCACACTCTTGTGTAAAGAAAGGGACAAATTCCCTTTCTCTAAATCGGTACAATGAAAATGAAACACTACAGGGTGTAGTTACTTGTTCATCATAAAAGCTCCATAATTCAGACTCAATTTACCGCTTATATAGGCTATAAAATACCGAACCTATAAAAACCCATTTAATAAGAAAATTTCAGGTGAAATTTGTGACTTACCTATAGGTGATAGAATTTTTTTACAATTTTTTCCGTAATCTGCACATAAAATACTGTTGAAATTACTAGTTGAATATCGTACAATTTTTTGTACAATTTTTAAGTATTCTCTCATTTTGAATCAACTTCTGAGATTTCTCATATAAACGACCCCAATTTTCTCATTCACAATTGCAAATTTTTGGATAGAAGAGATAAACAAGCTGCCAAAACTTTTTGGTATTTTGTTGTTATAGTATTCACAAAATTGTTGTACAGTCAGGCATATAAGTATCATTCAAGAAACTCTGTAAAGCGTTATTTTGACATTTTCTTTATCTTCCCTTTTTGTCTAACTAAAACTGAAGATTCCCAAAAATTTTTCGAAATGCATCCTAGTCTTTCTAAATGAACCTCAGAGAGTATAAATTTCCACGACCGAAGGAAGGCTGTGTTTTCGTAATTTGTCTCCTGTTTTATTTCTTTTGGTTAGATTGAACAGCATCATTTGTGTGTAGCTGAGGACAGGTACCCAGATTTTAACAATGTTGATTTCCTCTTAGTTTTCATTGCGTCTCACTGTGTTTTTGGATTTCTATTGCCTTCCTATATGCCGCAATGAGTAGTCCATTGAGTCTGGTGATGGCAAACTTCTTTATGAAAAAATTCGAACAGCGAGCAATACAGAGCAATCGAACGTAAAATTCCTAACCAACAACAACTACATAAGAGAGGAGTAATCAGTCTCCACGAGAAACTCAATTACCTGAAAAATATTTTCACACTAAATGGGTACAGCGAAGAAGAATATTAGCGAGCGATACAACCCAGGAAAAAAACGTCAAAGCTTCTCTAGACAGGCTCATAATTGGAAAAACTTTTCTTTTCCATGCGGAAGATGTTACAGACCAGATTCAAACAATTCTGGAGACGAAAACTACCAAAAACAGTATGAGGTCAACTGTAGACCCCAGAGAGGCTTGAGCAATACTTGGGGTGTACGAGATTGTACCTCTGAGGGTCCGTCTACATTGTAACCACTGGAATAATTATAAGTACTCTGATTTCTGAATACAAAAGAAAATGTCTTCTTGGGCAAGCCAGAAAATCAGCTGAAGCTGTACATGTACTGAAAGAGGACATTCACATTATTTCATTCGAAGAAACATTTCAATAAAAAGGAGAAGGGAATCATCATAGATAAAATATGGCTACCTGTCTTCATTTGAATAGAAATGAGTACGTTTAGTTGCTGTGAAAACACCCCGATCACTTCACACGTTGCCTTATCATTTTTGATAATATCTCGTAGTCAGGCATATAAACCTGCAAGACACTGCCAACAAAGTTCTGACACAAAAACATTCTTTCTCTGTTTTGAGAATTATATTTTGTATTACCTCAATATCTTAGAGACAGAAAAAATCATGAGCTTACAATTCACTGTCTTTGCATTTTGTCATTTCAATGAATCATTTTCCACCTTTCGGTCACTTTCAAAATTTTCATGTATTCAGATATTTATATTACATGAGGAATGTCAAGGTGAGCCTTTTTTCATCCTTGTATAATTTGGTTTCATTTATCCTTTATCTTCGAGAAGCTTTTGCAAGAACTGCTAGTGACAGAGTTGAATAAAATATATCATTTTTTTATATAGAAACCTATTTCACAGAAAGAAATCCCAGAGAATGTTTTAAAATTAATATTTCATGTCACGATATCCCAAATAACTCTGCAAATGGACGAATAACAAAAATCTTGTTGTTTTCACCCGTTTGTAATATGTAAAAATTTTTCAGAGCTCTTGGCATGGTGATCAAACTATTTTCTGTATATTGGCACTGAGTCAAAAACCAGCTTCGAAGGGAACCACTGTTTTTATAAAAGAAGGAGGTGTCAATCGCACATACGTTACATTAGAATTTCATTCCTCAAAAAACCATGGTTTGGAATACAATGTACAGGTCTTTGGAAGATTCCGATGAATACTACAGTATCAAACCGAGTCAACCTTTCTGAAATGTTATTGTAAAATATATAAGTAATAAATTTGTCTTTTTTCCCACAAACACTATTCAACCTAACCCAATATACTTCTGACGCACTGTTTGGAACCTTTGTTGTAGTAATGAATATTGCTGGAGTTTTTCCCAACACCAAACCGTTATTTTAACATCGCGGCACGTGTTTCGATCACCAAGTGATCATCTTCAAGAGATGCCAATGTCATTGGCAGATCTCAAGCACATTCACATATTTCGTAATCTCACTGCGATATTCTCATATGTATATTGAATGTTCCTTCAAGAATGAAATGGGATGTTTATTTTTGCTCTATATTCCGTGGGGTGAAAACTTCAAATCAGCTTTTTCGGGGAAAACTCAAGTTAACGTTTTTTATTTATTTTTTTTTCTATATTCATTATTTTATTAAACTTAAACATTTTATTAAAACAACGATAGAAATAAAATAAAAACAACAATAAAAATTAATTGGCGCTCCGGGGCGACTTCATTGATTCCAGTGGCGCATTTGCTTTTTCAGCTGCAGGAAAACCCGGAAAAACCTGCAGCACCACATCATCTGAAGATCTTGATCTAACAATGTCCTCTCTCTTATAAAACAAAATGTAGGGTGTCTCCAGAGGCTCCAATAAATTCAATGCATCAATGATTTTGGTAGAATAAAATGTTTTTATCTATTCAGCACTAAACAAATTTTTGATGTCGATTAAGATACATAATGTTCAAATATAATATTTTTTAAAAGAATGGCGTTTTTGTTTGTTTTATATTCAACTCAGGAAATCAGGCATGTAAATAAATTGTTTATTTGCGAATTATTATTGTTTTGACAATAATGCACTGCAAAAATTGTTTCGTTCTACAATAAAAATAACAATCAACCCAATATCTTGAACAATTAGGTATGTGAACCTGCCCAGTTATAGAATGGATTTTTCGCTGATGCTTACCTTATCTAGTTTTAAAAATTTTAAATAACACCCATTTCCAATTTCTTAACAATTGTTAGAACTACTTTTAAAACAGAAAATACACTGAGATCTATACTCACACATACAAAAGCCAACAACACTTAAGGAAAACCAAAAAATTGCATTCATGAGATACCTTGTTCTTCTGGAAAAAGTTATATTGGTGAAACTTCGAGACCATTGAAAGTGCGTGAGAAAGAACATCGAGATTACATCAAAAATAGACAATTGGCAGGATCTAAATTGCCAGAACACATTTTAAAATCAGACGGTGAACATCGAGTTGAATGGAACAAGACAAGAATGATTACAAATAAGTCTCACTCTGAGCGACGTAAGCTAAAAGAATCAGCGTATATTCTCATATCTGAAGAGAATTCTATTTCAAACAGTTCCTTAGAAATAGACCGTACTTGGCTACCCATCTTGAAGGAAAATTTGGATAGTGGCGAAATGGCAACAGACTGAACACCTTGTATTACATCGAATGTTTCAGTTGTCAATCAACAACATTGACATAATTTCATATTTCAAAACTCTTTTGACATCTGTCGAAGAAGTTGAGAAATAAATAATCAAAAAGGAAAAACCGCCAATTTCTTAGAATTTTTTGTCCATTTCTGAAGAAGGAGGCAGATTTTGGCCTCCGAAACGTGAAGATAAGGATTGTATTATTTCTTTGCAATTTTTTGATAGGCAAAATTGTTAAATACAACAAGTTACTGATGAATAGAATATTTTTTTGTGAAAAATAATTTGATTTTACACACTAACTTATCAGGGTAAACTGAAAAGTTTGCCCTTTCTACACTTTTTCCATTTATTCCAATAAGTGAAGTGTACATTTATCAACTATTAAAAATTATTAATAGCGAAGAATATATCAGTAGGAGACAAGGACATCTAGGCATGAAATGCCTGTGCTATGACCCAATCTCAACTGCTTTCTTCATATAGTACAATAAATGTTTAATCAACGAGTTTAAGAGTAAACAAACGAAAAGAAAGCGAGGATGACGAAGAGAGGAGGGGAAAGACAGTTTATTGGAAGAGAACATCGAATTTTTCGGGATGACTCATTATACATTTTTTTATGTCTTGCTTGTATTTATTAATTTTTTTTATAGATTTCAGTTCAACTGGAAGGGCATTGTATAATTTAGGTGCGAAATAAACGAACGATATTTGAGTAATTGTTTTTTTGAAAAATTGTGAATAGATATTTTGGTTAGATTTTGATCTGGTTATTCTACTGTTATGATTTTCAAAAGTGTTATTTTGAAAAAACATCTTTTTAAGGCACTGGTATTCGTAGAGCTCACGACATTTCACGACATTCACCACTTCTTTGTATAATGAAACAGTGAAATAAGTCCATTTTTCTGAAGATCAATTTCAGTAACATATTTTGAGCCGTTTGAAGATTTTGAAGTATAGTTTTAAATGTTCCACCCCAAGCTGTTATGCAATATGTTATAATTGAGTCGGCTAGTGCATTATATAACATCATAAGCGTTTCATTCGTAAGAATATCTCTCAAGGAATAGAATTTATGAAATAATATTCGAATTTTTTTTATAATATATGTAACGTGATCATTCCATCTTATATGTTTGTCTATAATAACACCTAAATATTTCATATTGTCAATTTTTTGACATTTGAACATTGTAATTATGTAATTTTAGTATGAGTTCTGAAGGTTGATCAATAGTAGTTGGAGAGAATGTTATGCATTTTGTTTTAGGTAGGTTAAGGCTCAGTAAATTATCATTCAACCACAGTCGCACCTTCTCCAAATCACTTTCTGCAAAACTCTTATCAATAGTAGATTAAAAAGCGGACAAATTAATTTGCAGGTAGTGATTCCACCAGTTATTCACCAAAAAATCAAAGGACATTATCATACATAATTCCTCCACACACCCGTACCAGCATAAAGTTGCTGCATTCAATAGTATGATTCACAGATTATTGAATATTCCACTGTCTGATAGGGATTTCCAGAAAGAGCTGAATTTGATCAAACAAATCGCGATTAATAACGGTTATAAGGTAGATATTGTAAACTCCATTCTTTCCAAAAAACGACAAAAGCAAGCCATGGATCTGGTCTACCCATATTCAAGATGCGATAACGTGAGTTATAAGACATTGACATATGTGGGGGAACCAAACAGGAATATTGCCCGTTTTTTGAAGAAAGAAGGCGTAAACGTAGCTTATAGAACGAATAATAACCTAAGTAAATTTATTAAAAACAATAAGGACAAAACTTTGGTGTCGGATAGATCAGGAGTATATAGGTAAGCTGACTTGTGGCTCCTGTCCAAAACTGTATATTGGGCAAACAGGAAGAACATTTTTCCAACGAATTAAAGAACATAGGAGTAGTTTTGTAAATAGAAAGACCAATTCCACATTTGCAAACCATCTTTTAGCAGAAGGACACGAGTTCAATCATGAGTACGAGGTGTTACATTTAGAAGAGAAGAGTTTGAAACTTAATCATCTAGAATGTTTAGAAATCAATAGATTCAGGAATTCGGGTAATTTACTGAATGATCAATTAGAACTCAATAACTCTCCGTTACTGAATATATTTTTTCAAATGTGAAAATGGAACATAAGTGCAGGTAATTTAATTCGTTAGAAACTCAGGTAAAATATCAGCTACTTAAAATTCAGGTACTTCGTTTACAGGTACTTTGATTTCAGGTACTCCATAAACTATATATATATTTAGTATTGAATGTGTAGAATTAGTTGAAAGACACGCCAGATGAAGCTATTGTATGGCGAAACACGTGTTGCGTTTTTGTAAAACAATTTAGTGAAAATCTCACAATAAAGTGTTTTTGGAATACGTTAGTTATGGATTTTCATCAAGTATCGGCCGATTCCATCATATAACCAAAAAATCAATTAGGATAATCATCATTCAACAAACAAAGTCCACATCGGACCAAAAAACTTTGGGTATATAAACAGCTAACCCTTGTCTTTAGATTCAGTATAAGTTTGCTTCTCCTGAAGATGCTCACCTTGTTAGCAAAACGCGCGTCAAGTGCAAAAATATCAGCTTGATGTTAGGGTAATTGATCTCTAGAAAAAGTTTTCAACTTTTACACCAAAGGTTCCAATTTCATCGTTTGAACAGATTTTTGTGAAAATATTAGTGTTTTTGGGTACTTTCATCAATATGGCTTTCTGGAGACCTTTTGAAACAAATGATAACATTACGTGTGAGGAATCTGTGTCAATGAACAGGGATCCGGAATTGGAAAATAAGGACATACATGTTCAAATTCAGCGAGTAATTTTAAATATTCATGAATGCTTGAAGATGGAAAACTGTCACACTTCACAGAATGCTATTGTGAATAGAATATGCGAGTTAACGAAACTATCTCGTTCGACAGTTCTTCGAGTCATTAAAATAGGAGATGTCATTGACCATGCAGTGAAATGAAAACAAAGGAATAAAAAATTCGCAAACGTTGGTTGATGGTGCTACAAAAGATGTGATTCAGCGAACAATTTATGGTATATACCAAAAAAATGAAGTCCCAACCTTGGAAATGATTTGGTATAAATTACTCGACTATCCCGATTACAATTACAAATCTTTAGAAACTCTACGAGGTGTCTTATTGTCTTGTGGTTTTAAATTTAAAAAATTGAACATTCGGATGGTCATAATGGAATCGACACGCATTGTTCAACTGCGACAAGAATATTTGAGCCGAATGAAAAGCTACCGAGAAACCAGCAGACATATAATCTACCTCGACGAAACTTGGTTTGACACCCATGATGTTGTCATATATGGCTGGGTAGACGAAACCAAGTATTGTGCTTTGAACACAAGTTCTTCAAGGGGAAAACGTTTTATAATTTTGCATGCCGAAAATAAAAGTGGTTTCGTACCTAAAGCTTTGCTTCTGTCGGCCAAAAATATAAAAGATTCGTCTGCTGATTACCACGAAGATATGACTGCGGCTTTATTCGAAACCTGATTCAGTGAACAGCTTCTCCCAAATATTCCTCCAAACTCGGTTATTGTTATGAATAACGCTTCGTATAATTCTCGGTTATTGACTGCAATACCAAACAATATCACAAAAAAGCAGATATTGTTGATTTCATGCGAAATCATGACATGGAAATACCCGAAAAGATTCCAACGAAAAAGGTATTACTGGCGACCATGAAACAACGTAATTTAAAAAAAGAGTATATTATTGATTCGATGTGTGAAACACGTGGTCATATTCTCTTACGTTTGCCTCCATACTATTGTGTGTTCAATCCAATTGAAATGGTTTGGGCCACAATGAAAGAAAGCTTGCGGAAATGTAATCAGTCACCGACTTTGAATGCTGTGGTGCTTGACAATATAAGGCGAATGGTGAATGAAGTAGGTAATAGTGATGTGTGGCCCATGTTATTAAAGAAGAGAACAAATATTATGTGCAAAGTTCCATAAATCCGATCGTTATTCAACCCGATGATGATCCCACCTCATCCGAATATAGCGAAGAAGAATTTTGATTTTTCTAGCAATTTTGTTGGCCTCTATTATTTTGAAAATATATGTTTGACGAAAATTCGATGTGATTATTTGTGTTTTCATTATATCTTAGAGTTTTCGACTCAAAAATCAACTACCTTAAATTTCGAAGTTTTTCATAATTACCCATGGTGGAAAAATTTAGTTGAGATAACTTTTTCATGGAGTGATCAATTGCTATGATTGTAAGAATAAGTAACTGATAAACTACCACTGAAAAATAATATGCCGACGCCTATGTCGAAGCGGGAATTCCTCCTTTGTGCTGTTCCAATTGGTATTGGAAATACTATACTTGAGCTGTTCAAAAAATAAGTATAATTTTCAAATTTTGCAGGCTGAATAGGTACATTCGATCAGCGATTTTTTATATTCTTATATCCAATCCAGAAAAGATCGTTTCATTTGCGCAAAAGCAAAGAAGAACAGAACTAGAAAGAGAACAATTTCTGTTCAATAAGCTGAAAGAGATAAAAAAAAATTAAATTTGGGCAAAAAGGAATAGCATCAGTGTATAGAGAACAAAATCCTCAGTCGATCAGTATATACAACGACACAATAGAATAAAGACTTTTCGAGATATGGTGCTACAAAAACACTTGATATTGAAACGTATAACCTATATATTCAAGTGAAATCCACTGAAGACTTCACAAAACGGAATATGGAAACGGTTGAGGAAAACATTGTGTAGCGAAACACTTATTACGGTTTTGAAAACTGTCCAGTGAAAATTTCGCAACGAAGTTTTACTTGAATACTTTTTGTATTTTCATCAAAAGTCAGCCAATTTCATCACATGATGAACAATAATATACATTATCATTTATTTACCAAAATTCTCGGGATTATCAAAGAAAAACTTCGATTTCGTGATATGGGTATACCAATGTTGACAATCAAAAAAATTCTGGAATGAACTACATATACGGCATACTCCAGTCATTTAAGCTTAAATTAGGTAGGAATCTCGGAATTCGGGATACCCAGCTGTCAGTCTGTAAATACTTGTATATTGACACCCTAAAAGTTGTCTGAAAACCTACATATTTTAGGGTGTACGCAACTATTAAATTTCAAGGTAAAAGGTCACAAAAATCGGTTTTTTGCGCTTTTTTTGTAAATATCTCATTTCCTATGGGTTTTTTGCCATTTGTATTCATGATCAATATTGTAGAATACAAAATTCTCTATAAATTTTGTTCGAAAAAATTTTTCCTACGGTGAACCGTTTTTGAGATAGAGGGCGGAGAGCGCGCGGTCACAGGATCACTTTAGGTCAACCTTCAATATGAATTGAGTCCGTATCGAACAGCTCTATTTGATAATGATGGCATGAGAAAAACAACAAAATCGTCATTGTATGACAACATGAGCCCAATTGATTTTGTTCTCAATGAAAATAATGTGACGTAAATTATTGATGGCGGATTTCTTCTTCATCATGTTGTATGGAGCAGAGAAGATACTTTTTCTATTATTTTTGATAACTAGATGAATTATATTCACAAAGCCATTACAGTTCCAAAATAATTGTTGTATTTGACGGATATTCAGACTACAGTAAAAACGTAAACGCTATGGAGCAGCAGAGAAGAACTGCTGCACTTTCAAAAACGTATGAAGTCTGTTTCGATGAAACAATGGTTGTACCAGTTACTCAAGAAAAATTCATTAATATGTTAATTGGAAAATTACAAGCTGCAAATATTACTACTAAACAAGCAAAAGATGATGCGGATGTTCTTATTGTTGAAACTACAATTGAAGAATCAAAGTCTGAAAAAACTGCAGTTATAATAGGACAAGATATTGATTTACTTGTCATTTTAATTGGGCGTACACTGTCTTACGAACAAGAAATTTTCTTTAAAAAAGTTGGGAAAGGAAATGTAAAAACGGAGATATACTCGGCTAAAAGTTTTGATAATTATCCTCATTCCAAAACACATATTTTATTTCTGCACGCATTAAGTGGCTGTCATACAACTTCTGCGCTTTTTAAAAAGAAAAAAAATAATTTTTAAAAGTTTTTGAGAAACTGACAAATTTGGATGAACTAGCTGCAGCATTTGAGGAAGAAAATTGTTCGGCCCAGAGATTATTAGAGACTGGAACTCAAACCTTATTGGTAGTCTATAATGCTCCGAAATCTGTGAAAAGTCTCGATCATCTTCGTTATATGCATTACGTCAAGTCTGCAAAACTAAATAAACCTGTGCAGCTTTCAAATATTCCACCAACAAGTGCAGCTGCTCATCAACATTTCAAACGTGTATATTATCAAGTTCAAACTTTGTTAGGGCATGATTTGGAACCCCAGGTATGGGGTAGGGCAATGCGAAACGATTTTCTGAAGCCTATCATGACAATTTTACCACCTGCTCCAGAAGATTTGCTAAATACAATTTTCTGCAACTGCAAGAGTGGTTGTGGTTCGCGATGCGGATGCAGGAAAGCGGGCTTGCAATGCTCTTTAGCTTATGGCCAATGTAATGGGCAAGCTTGTCTCAATGCTCTACCATATCAGAGCGACATAACCGAAGATGGAACCCGAAATCATGGAAGAACTTGAGACAAATGTCGTTGAAGGCGATAATGAAGACCAGTTTGAAATTTAACAGCAGCCGGAAGACGACGATGAAGATGATTAAAATTATAAATTGTAGTTTTTGTACCTTTATTACATTTTTTACCTTCAATAAAAATAAATGTGTTGAATATTTTTTAATAAAAAGATTAATTCATAATTTATTTGTTCTTTTTTCATCATGTAAGAAGTTATTAATCACGTTAAAACTCAAATATAATTTCTATATTTTCATTAACAATTCTGCAATTACATGGGCAGGTAAGTGTTGTTGAATAAATTAATACTGAATAAAAAGTGGATAGGTTAGGAAAAAAATTATAAAATATAATATAATAGTTTTTAAAAATTGACAAATATTTATAATCATTGATTTATCGATAGTTCATCAACTATATATGGCGCGTTTTCGAACGGAGGCACCGGTTGACCTGAAGTGATCCTGTGACCGCGCGCTCTCCGCCCTTTATTTCGAAAACGGTTCACCGTATGAAGAATTTTTTTGAACAAAATTTGTAGAGAATTTTGTATTCTACAATATTGATAATGAATACAAATGGCAAAAAACCAATAGGAAATGAGATATTTACAAAAAAAGCGCAAGAAACCGATTTTTGTGACCTTTGACCTTGAAATTTAATAGTTGCGTACACCCTACCATATGTAGGTTTTGAGACAACTTTAAGGGTGTCAATATACAAGTATTTACAGACTTACAGCTGGGTATCTCGAATTCCGAGGTGAACTTACTATAATGACTGGACTAGCAGATCTTCGGCAAAAATCCACTTTATATTTTCATTTTTAAGGACCATTCAGTGTAAGTATCGAAATATCGCAAAAATGTTACGAAATATGTGAATGTACTTGAGGTCTGCCAATAATCAATTCATCCATTTTGTCGGTGAATACCCACTTTTTCATTGTCAATGAGTATTGAATTTCTTTCATACTTCTTTGTTGGGTTAAATATATTTTATGTGAAAAAAAAAGACACATTCATTACTTATATATAATTTTCAATAACATTTCAGACTCTAAAATTCATCGGAGTTTTCCAAAGACCTTAATATTGTATTCCAAACCATGGTTTTTCGTAGAATGAAATTCTAAAGTGACGTATGAATGATTGACACCTCCTTCTTTTATAAACACAGTGGATCCATTCGATTCTGGGTTTTGACTCAATGCCAATATACAGTAAATAATTTGATCACCATACCAAGTGCTCTGAAAAATTATTTTCATGTTACAAACAGGTGAATACAATACAAGTTTTTTATTTTATTTATTCATTTGGAGAGTAATTTGGGATATTACGACATGAAATATCAATTCTGAAACATTCTTGTATATCCTTTTTTATAATAGGTATGATATATTTTTTGAAATGTCATTTTCACTAGCATTTCTCGCAAAAGCTACATGAAGATGAAGGATAAATGAAACCAAATTATGCAAAGATGAAAAAAACATACCTCGACAAAAGTCATGAAATATAGGTACTTATGAAAAGATATGACAATGTTGGAAGGAAACGGGAAGGTGAACATTTTTTCATTGTAATAACAAAATGCAAAGAAAACAGATGTTACTTCATGAATATTGTCTGTTCTAATATATTGTGGTGAGCATGATTCTCAAAAAACAACAGAGAAAAATGTTTCGGTGTCAAAACTTTTTTCAGCCTTGTTACTGCAGGTTTTCAGCTGTGTACGGCAGGTTTTTATGCCTGACGTTTCGCCTATTACTGCGGTATACACTCTCAAAGATAATGAAGTAACGGGTGCAGTGATCGGTTTGTTTTCAGAGCGGATACTATTGGTTGGAATAACTGGGCTTATTTCTATGTACTGAAGAAAGGTAGCGAGATTTTATTCATAGTGATTTCTTTTTCTTTTTTATTGAACTATTTTTGTATTCTCATTTCAGTGATTCCAATGTAGACGGACCGCAGAGGTACAAGAGATCCTGTATACACCAGGTGTTGCTTAAGGCTCTCTGGGGTCTACTGTTGACCTCATACTCTTTTTGATAGTTATCCAGAACCTTCTCAATATGGTCTGTAACATCTTTGAAATAGAGTAACTTTGACGTTTTCTCTACTGGGTCGTATTGGGTGCTCATATCAATATTAATAATAATAATGATTTATCATTTACCGTAACTTAAAATATTCTTCAGATCACATAACGAGGTGAATAAATGGATTATGCTAGGTCTTAAAACCAAGTCTTCCATATAAACCACAACAAAAGTAAATAAACAATCTAGTTATAGTTACACCAGGATATAAATAGATCTCGAATATAATAAGGGAAATATTCTAAAAGAAAATTATTTCATTGCTTCTCAAACAAATGTTTTCTGGCATTTTTTTTGAAAATGTTAATTGCTGTAGAGAACTTGGGATTATCCAGGCAATTTCCGTGAAGGTGGTAGGTAAATTACCTTTTATGAATTTCTTTATTGGTTGCAGGAATATGGATCATATTTTTTTTTCCGAAGATTGACGTTATGCACATCTGTCCTATACAACTATATAACTTTTCTATATAAATATTCAGGATTTTTGAATTATAGTATTTTATAGTAAAAAGTGAGAGCGTGTAATTTGTGTCTGTTATACATACTCAACCATCCTGCGTCCTTCAGCTTATAAGAAATTCTTTCTCTCCTCCTAATGTGATACATCATTCGAAGACAATTTTGAACTTTTTGGATTCGACGTATGTCTCTTCAATCTATACATGAACCATACGCAATGTCACAGTGAATGAAATGGGACAATATCATAATACCGCTCAACATTTTCATCACTTTCAAACGATGCGTGGGTCTCTCGAAGTTTTTTTGGTACTTTTGCTTTAAAACGTAATTTAGAATCTATAATGAAACAAAATTTTTGCAGCTGTATATATCGCCAGTTGTTCGAATTTTTCCATAAAGAACTTTGCCATCACCGGAGTCAACAAGTTGCCTATTGGGGCATGAAGGGGGACAATAAATATCAAAAACACCGTAGAACACAATGAAAACGAAAAGGAAATTAACATTATTAAAATCTGACTACCTGTCCTCAGCTGCACACAAATGAGGTCATTCAATCTAACCAAAATGGATAAAACAGAGTAGAATGTGTTTAAAAACATTTTTGGGATTCTTCAGTTTGAGTTAGACAAGAAAAGAAAATGAAAGAACCGTCAAAATCACGGTTAACAGAGTATCTTGAATGATACTTATACACCCAACTGTACAACAATTTTGTAAATCCTTGACAACAGAATACCAAAAAGTTTTGGCTGCTTGTTTCTTTCTTCAATCCAAAAATTTGCAGTTGCAAATGAGAAAAGTGGGGTCATATGTATGAAAAATCTCAATTATTATATCATTGGAGAATTTTAATTTAATGAATCAGAATCAATATTTTTTAATCTGTCGAGATATGTGAAAATTAATCTGTCACTGTTACTTACTGTTGTATTTCTCGTGATGAAAGGAATTCCCATCAAATCAACATTATCCTCGAACACCAAGTCACGTAATCTTGCATTTGAGCAATTTCCTTCTCTAATTTCGAATTGTTCTTTCGGATCTACAATTCCGAAAGCAAATTGACAAGCGATGGCGAAAACCACGACAAATGTTTTAATCATTTTTTTGATAAGAGTTCTTACAAAGTCTTCTATCAACTTTCAATGATCAGAAACATAAAATGTATTCTATTTATACTAAATTTTCAAGAGGGAGAGATATGATCTGATTACTTATACTGAAGATGAGTGTGACAAATAGTTTTTCGAATTCTTAGTCCTCCAAGAAGATAATGTTATTAGCTAGTGACGTGATTCAACGTTATTGAAATTTATGGTTTAGGACGTATGTTCATATAGGTATATGTTTTCGGGAAAAGTCCTGGTCAAAAATTAATAGGAACTGGAAAATTAATGATTGTCGTTTGATGAGACGAACGTCAAAACCTCAAAATATGCAGGAAATGTTCTGTGAAGATTCCTGCACTGACGCCTGTCAGATATAATCCAACGCCCTTCGTGGTATTAGCCAGGGGAGTAGTTGTTTTCTTAGGAGGCGTCAGTCCATTCAAGCTACTGTGTAGGTGTATCTGAGACTGGCTGGAACGTTCCAAGTTCATTTCTTTAGAATTCTTTACTGCCAGTCTTCAAGCATAACCCACTGACTAATGAGAAAGTTGATGAATTTTGATAAAAAACCGTCGCATGAGCATCGCTCATGTTGTGAATGTAAATGTTGTAGAATGACGTCAACGGCGATCCAGATTTGCTGAAAAGGGTCCTAACTGATGACGATTCATGAGTATACATTTATGACACCGAAACCAAAGTCTAGTTGTCCCAATGCCGAAATGCCCAGAAGAGCCGAAACCAAAAACACGCCAAATTCGAGCAAATGTCAAGATTTTGCTCACTATTTTTTTCAATTACTGTGGCAAAGTGCATCAGTATTGTGGAAAAACAATTCATGGCTTTTGAATCATGATGATTTTTTTGAGGACAAAACACAAGCACAAGGCGCTCTCAGAGCCGTGCCTGTGCGAAAGTAGCGACTCACATTGGATTTGAATCGCTGGAGATTGGAAAAATTGTTTCCTCTGATAGCAATGTGCCGAGGGAATCTTGTTGACTCACCCTGTATATTCCTAATTCTCAGGTTAATCTCTTGATCTGACACAATTAGAATGATATAATATTTGAATGTTTGTCCCAGATTTTCGGTGATATCTATTATTTTGCCATTAGCAGACCTCTTCATTAGAGAAGTGATACAGATCTCCACACCTGACAAAATATATTTTTCTGAAAAACGAAACCATCCATCATTTTTATCTCCAGATAATGAATCTTTTTAATAAATTGATGGATGGTAAGTGATTGACCAAATCTGACCAACGTACAATTTAAGAAAGCAGTTAGAAATTTGCTAGCTGATAGACCCTATTATAGCTTGCAAGAGTATTTTAATGAATCATTTCAAAAGTATACTCCATTTTATATTTATTTTTATTGTATTTGTAGCTGTTTTATTCAAACTTTTATTAATTGCCAGTTTTTATCAATACACTATTATTTATGATTATATTTATACCTACAAAACTCTGTCGATGGAATACAAAATCTTCTGACAATAGAGTATATTTTGATTTGATTTGATTTGAAGTTGTTAAATCTGTCAAAGCCATCACTTTGAATGGAGATAATTGATTTGCAAGAAGATGTGTCTTTGAAGAATTTTGGGCCAAACATGTCCCGGAAAAATATGAAAATTGTAAAAGACTAGCAATCAATATGGCCACTATATTTGGCTCGACATACATATGTGAATCATCTTTCTCAAAGCTGGATTTTTTGAAAAACAAATATCGTTCGAAATTAACAGACGCTGACCTAAAAGTTACACTTCGGATTTGCTGTACCTATCGAGAACCAAAATATAAAAAATAAAAAAAAACAGTGTCGTTTCTCACATTAATAAGAGGTCTTGTATTTTTTTATTATTCGGAATGTGATTTGAAACCCAAAGTGATATGTAGCACTTTATTATTATTAATTGTTTTATTTCTGGACCCCGTTAAAATTTTCGCACAGTATCCGGACCCCACCTAAAACTACTTGCCGACCTCTGCCTCATGTTGTTTCAACTCCTTCCTGGTGTGTCTTGGACTTCCTTCATGATTTAGTATGTTGTGTGATTATATTTTAGAGAACAATCATATCCCCATCTCGCTCTCTTCGATTTTGTTCCAATCCTTGGATCACATGTATGGTTGATCATATGCTTACGCATGATTGACAGTTTTCCTTCAATGTCACTGAAGTCAAATAAATATTCGATTGATATTATACATATCTTTTCTCTCAAGTAGATGAGGCTGACAAACATTTTCAGGTAATTTGCAATAACACGCTATTTTCAGAAAACGTTTTGAATACAATACGTACTCATCTTTGAACAATCGCATACTGTCACCGTTTTTGGTATTATTCAGAACGAAATGTATGAGATCATATCTAGAAATAGTTTTCAGTGGAAACGGATGATAATAGGAATTTTCCTCAAGGTGAACAAAATGAGCCGGTTCTTGGTTGTTGTTTGGGCTTTGGTACTTGCCTTACAAATCGTACATGGAAATAATGCCCCAAAAGAGCAATTTGAACTACACGAAGGCAACTGTAGCAGAGCATTAATAGGGGATATGGTGTTTTTGGATCACGTGCAATTGTCAAGGCTCCCTTTGGTTGGTAGAAACACAACGGTGAGTTGAGACTGTAACACCGGTTTCCGTTCAAAGAGGAAATATATCAAGTTTGCAGTTACTTCAATGCGAATATTTTCCCTATCCAGCATTATTTCCGGTAATATCCGTTTTGAGGGCACCCGGCGATTTTGAAAGAAAAAAGCGGCGCTCTTCCTCATTTACAAAGTTATGGTCCTTCGAAGTACAAAATAAACTACTCATCCGAAAGGAAAAAGCACCGCTTTTTCCTTTCGGATTCGTTATCAACGCATCAAAATTGGTAAGTACACTCAAAAAATTTTTCAAAATCGTCGGGTTCCCTCAACACGGATATTTACCTTATTTCCCAGATTCTCATTGACAGTATCTGAATGCTTTCCAGTAAGACACAAATATCGAAATTTACAGTTGAAAACGATAACAGTGAGTCTTTCTCGTGGAGAAATAAGGACTATGTTCTTTTGTAGCAGACAAAGTTGCATCTTGCTAACCTTATTATTAGATATTTTTTCAGAACTGAAAAGTTTCAGCAAAAATTAAAACGAAGATTCGATTTTATTCGCTATCGAAGTTTATAATATCTTGAAGAATATCAGTAGTAAATAGTCCCGTTCAACATTCAAATAGTACGATTCATACATCAAAATTAATTGTTCTCAGAAACTGTTATATTTTTGGCAAAATTAACTTTCCTTTTCTTTGTGTATCATGAAATTATAAACAACAAAGTTTCAGAGCATTCAGTTCATGAAAACAATATACTACACAACAGTTTTATAATTTTTGGGAAAGAAAGTTTTTGGCTTTCTACTACGCCATCTTGATACAAAAAATGCATGAGGGAAACTTCCAAAGAAAGAAAGGAAATAATCAATTTGAAAATAAGTAACTCTATACATGGATGTGTAGATCATGCAAAGAAGTAACTTTCATGTATAGAGTTACTTATTTTCAAATTGATTACTTTCTTCCTTTCTTTGGAAGAATCCCTCATCATTTTTTTGTATCAAGATTGAGTAGTAGAAAGCCAAAAACTTTCTTTCCCAAAAGTTAAGTACTCCTAAAAATATAACCCCTTCAATTCAGTTTTATAATATAACATAATATAATAATAATGATGAAAGTACAAAATAGTGTATATGATTGAGGTGATGTAAGTTGATAAAATAACTGCAAATATGAATATCTAATTTAGTGATTCGCGCATACGTCTACTCACAACATACATATATAATAAACAATTATAAGAAAAAAGAGCAAAATTCATCAAAAGCTGTTTGTACGTGGCGAAACATGATTTAATTTAACACTTTCTCCTTATTGGAACACTAAAATTGAAAAAATGATTCTAAAATAAGTACATATCAAATATTTAACATATACAAAATAATATATGTGTTACATGGAAATATATGTTTACTGTGATGTATAAAAAAGCAAAGGGTAAGTATTTACATTTTTGCGATGGCAGAGCCATTGGAATGGTGTATAAGATAAAAATCATTAGAATAGATCACGTGGAAAATAAAAATTAAATAATGAATATTGAAAATAAATGATTGAAAAAATAAATAAAAGTCACGGGATAAAAAGG
Source organism: Leptinotarsa decemlineata (assembly GCF_025532065.1). Taxonomy (NCBI): domain Eukaryota; kingdom Metazoa; phylum Arthropoda; class Insecta; order Coleoptera; family Chrysomelidae; genus Leptinotarsa; species Leptinotarsa decemlineata. The sequence continues at coordinate 20,218,951 of NW_027412747.1, forward strand.
ATTTGGAGTGTATAATGATATGTAGTCCGTACTTAATGATTTTGGTCGAATATTCTTTCAATGTTTTTACATATAACAACAAAACTGTCAAAGATACGACAAAGTAATTTATAACCCTTGTTGAAAGTCTTTTTTCTTCTTTTCAAGAAACACTTTGTTGTGAGATTTTCACTGAATAATTTACAAAACCGCTACTCCTGTTTTGCTATATCACAGCGAGTTACCTGAAAACGTTGTGAATTTTCATCAAGTCGTCTAATTCCATCGCATACCCTTTTTCTTTTGGATATCTAATTTATATTCCAAGAAGTGTAAAAACCGGCTTGAAGATTTCGAAAATGGTGGATTTATGACTATTCAAAAATTATAAAAAGCTTGAAGATTTCAAAAAAGGTGAATTTCAAAAATTATGAAAAGTCTGAAGACTGTATCGAGTAGAGAAACATAACATTTGGGCTGAAAAGTTCATAGGCTAACATAGAAAAAAAATTATTTTGATAATATTTGACTTCATTATTCAATATAGTTGCCTTCGAGGGCATACAATCTTTCGATACCATTTTTAAAGTAGAATTTGTTTTCAGCCTCAAAATAGGCCTCAGTTTCGACAATTACCTGTTCGTCGGCGCTGAATTTCTTTCCAGTAGCATTCTCTCGAGGTCTGAGAACAGAAAAAGTCAATGAGGGCCAGATCTGGCGAATACGGCGGACACAGAAGCAATTCAAGGCCCAGTTCATGCAGTTCCGCCATCATTTCCATTTATTTGTGACACGATGAAACAGCAGTTTCTTTTTCTTCAAATGAGAAAGTTTTTCGCGATTTCGTCCTTCAAACGCTCTAATAATGCTATGTGATAGTCGCTGTTGTAGTTTTACCCTCTGCAAGAAAGTCGATGAATATTATACCAGGCGCATCTCAAAATACTCATACCATGACCTTTTGGAGCCGGTTCACCACGTACAGTCCACTCAGATGAAGATCGTTTTAATTCTGCTGTGAAGTGATGAAGATATGTTTCATCCATTCAGTGGCATGGTGGAGGTACTCTTCTTTTCGTACGAACTGAAACTGTAGCTCTCATTTCTGCCATGTCATTTATAGTGCTGATTTTCCGCGCACTTTCTGTAATGGCGGATTCGCGCGTACTTCCCGCGCGATTTGGGTGACTTGGTTCCGTTGTGGCGCCTTTCAAAGCTGTGAGCCAGATCCTCGGTAGATAAGTTCTCTCTTCGTTCCAGTTGAAATCCTCTTGATGTTTATGTTATTCTATGGCTTCTAAATACATTCTTGTTGAATAATGATTTGAAGTTGCTATCCCCTCGGTATGTTCGAAAATGATCTTATGTTCCCCGTCGGACAATGCATGTTCAGACTTTTTGGCCTGTCCTAATTGGCAACCCCACGTGTTCTCCACCAGGCGGGTACCAATGCTCCTTTTAGTCTGACCGATATAAACTTTACCACAGTTACAAAAAATCCCTTAAACTTCCGCTGATCTGAGTAGATCTCTGCTGTCCTTTGCTGATACTCCGATCTTCGTGGGTTTGAAGACGTTGTTAATTGTCTCCTTCTTTAAAGTTTTCTCGAATCGATTGGTGACACTTTCTTTGTATGGCAGGTAGACAGTGCCTTGAGGATGCACTTCACCCATGATGTTCTTCTTCTCCCTTGGAGGCGTAGCGCGGATTATGTATTTTCTGCCGTAGCCGGTCACTAGGCTGTTGATGATGGTTCGTTTCTGTTTTGGATGATGGTTGGATCCACCCATTATGAACCGAGCTTTCGCAGTTTGAGGTATTTCAAAATAATTTTGTGGACATTTTTGAATGTTTTCGTTGGTAACAGGCTCTTGGGGGTGTCCACTGCCTGCATCAACCTCGGTGCTCATGTAACCTCGTTTGAACTTAGCAAACTTCTCAACGGTTGATTTTCTTGGTGCAAAGTCCGAATGATATTCATCATTCAGACTTGGCTTCAGCAGTATTTTTTCGCCAAAAAGCAATGCTTTATCATACGAAATTCCGTTTTATCCATTTTCTTCAAACTACCAAAAGTTACTTCACTCAAAAATGTTCTCTCCCACAAACTAAAAGTCAGACAGCTGTGGAATTTGTACCCGTGTCTATTGAAAGTTGGGGTTAAATAAGAATCTTATGGATTTGATACCAGCAGTGCCATCTGTGTGTTAGCCTAAAAACTTCTCAGTCTATCTACTATGTATAAGGAAATGAATATTTCTAAATGGAACTCAAAAAATTCATCTTTTTCAACGTATCCACACAATAGGTTCTGGTGATAGACTGCTGGAAAACACCTACTTTCCCGGCTAATACCACGATGGACATGGAATTATATCTTTGAAACCGGCTGTAGCTGATATACTTGATTGATTTCAGCGTGGTTCTGCTGTTGGATGAACAAAAAACATCTACAAGACTGACATCTGTGAGTTATATTGCGAAAATGTCTGTGGGAAATAATTTAATGCCGATCATGGTATCAGTCGGAAAAGTAGTTATTTTTCGGCAGGCATATGCCTGAACCCAAATTGTAGGTACGTTGGAAGAGAATATTGTTCGCAGAACAATTTGCTGACTTTTGAAATATATCACAATTACTATGTCAAAAATATACAGTCCAATCAAAAAAGTTAACAGGTAATTCAATAATAGCAAAGGTTGAACAAGAGTTTCATACAGTATACTTCAATACAACACAGTTTTATTGAAAGTGATACAAATTATGAAATTATGAAACAACAACAACAAAAATTAATTGGCGCTACGGGGCGACTTCATTGATTCCAGTGGCGCATTTGCTATTTCAGCTGCAGGAAAACCCTGAAAAACCTGCATCTAAATATTTTGATCTGCCAATGTCCTCTCTTTCATAGAATGATATGTGGGGTGTCTTCAGAGGATCCAATAACTTCAAGATATCACCACAATATTTAGTGATATGACTAGTCTGTTACGTCTCTGACCAATGCGTAATAATGTCCATAATCAACTCCAGAACCACTGTTAACAATGACTGCATGAAGATTATAATAGTGGCCTGCTATATTGTAGTGTTCATCTATTTCGAACCTTCGTAAGAGTTTGGGGCTTCCATCAGAGGTTGAGTCATGTTTGAAGATCACCAGTGACTGGTGCCTCAGATAAACATGTTGTCTTATAATAGTCAGTTAGTTTGACGCATGCAGCTGCAGTTTCGTAAGAATGTATCATCTTTCCCACCAACCGATTTCCTAGAGTCTTTGAAGTCCACTAGATACTCGTTCGGGCAACAAGAGGATTGTTCTGAATTCTTGGGGTTCTTGTGGAATACTCTTCGTGAGCAGCAAAATAGCAGAATCAATACCCCTGACCGCTCTGGATTGAATGATTTCATACAGTCTATCTCGTCTTGTATTTGTATATCTTTTGCTGCAAAAATCCTTTCTTGTTTATTTTGTAGTACATGTTTAAGAGGTAGCAAAAACGTATGTGACTTTCTGAAACTTCAACTAGCGTTTCCTTATATGACTGATAACCAATCCGTGCAAAGCTTATTTTTATATCATCTGAAAATAAAATTTTTAACGGGTGATGATCAACGCCAAACTATTATAAGGTAGTATATAGTATATAGTATATAGTATATAGTATATAGTATATAGTATATAGTTTATAGTATATAGTATATAGTATCTACTATATAAAAATGGATGTTTGTTGGTTGGTTGGTTGTTTGGTTGGTAAGTGATAAACTCAATCGATCGTGATGAAACTTGACATGTATGAGTAATTCTTCAAAGAGAAAGTTTTTAGGCTATCAATTTTACTGTAACTCATTACTAGATGACGCTGTAGAACAATTTTTGAAATCACTGTGCTATAACGCTGCGCACGCCTAAGTTCGTTGATTCTGATTCTGTCAAATCATTGGAACAGCAGTGATACAGCAACATAGTACTAGTATAGTATATAGTACATAGTATCTAGTATAAAGTATATAATATATAGTATCTAATATATAAAAATGGATGTTTGTTGGTTGTTTGGTTGGTTGGTAGATGATAAACTTCTACATAGCTCAACCGATCGTGATGAAACTTGACATGTATGAGTAATTCTTCAAAGAGGAAGTTTTTAGGCTATCAATTTTTCTGTAATTCATTACTAGATGGCCCTGTAGAACAATTTTTTGAAAGCACTGTTCTATAACGCTGCTCACGCCTAAGTTCGTTGATTCTGATTCTGTCAAATCATTGGAACAGCAGTGATACAGTAACATAGTACTAGTATAGTATATAGTACTATACTAGTATCTAGTATAAAGTATATAGTATATAGTATATAGCCAATCTGATAACAACACTTAGTAGTTTTGTAGAATCACTTTGCCATTTCAGTGTGGAAAATTATAGTCATCTACATTTTTTCTAGTAATAAACCCTGTTTCAATCAAGTTATATCTTGAATTTTGAATAAAGCCTTCGTCATTCTGACTGTTATCTCAATCTATAATACCTATTTTCTGATGTTTTTCTCGAATTAAATCAAAATGTTATCTATGAACCATCATTAACACAGTTCAAATTTTGATACAAATATAATTCATACACCTGAAACTTCTATTCATCAAATCAATCAATAGCCATGATAAGGTTATCAATCAATATTGTTATGGCAAGAAAATTAGGAAAATTAGCATTGGTGTGGAATATATCCGTATTATGATTTGAAAACTGAAATTATGAAATTGGTGACTTGGCTGGTTTTGATTCCAATGTTATGTTGCATATTGTCATGACTTCCTAAACGAGTTAATTCCTATATAATTGAATTTCAGAAATATTCCCATTCTCATAAAAATAATTTTACACAAAACACTCTTTTCCTTTTACTTCATTCATCTCACTCAATCATATTCTTGATCAAGTTCAAAACTTTGCCTTCAGAAATCATCGATTTACCAATGCATTTATTTTTCAGACTTCTTGGTATGGAGATCAGAAAATTTACTGTATTTTGGCTCTCGGTGGAAAACAAACATCCAAAGATTCTACAGTACTGATAAAAGAAGGGGGCATTAATCATACCTTCGTCACATTGGAATTTCATTCGCAGAAAAACCACGGTTTAGAGTACAATGTCCAAGTTTTTGGGAAACTGCCAAAAAAATAAAATTCATTTCTACATGTTGGTCTTTCATTAAGTGCTTCCTATCTTTGATTTTTAATAAAATAAAGTGTGGCAAATAAATCAGGCTGAATATGGCCGATTGCACGGGTTATGATGGCTTTAAAGACCGCTGTTGTTGGTAGCTTTTTCACATATACCTGGGATTTAAGAAAACCATACATCTGGCGATGACCAGGAAAAATCTACGCTCAACAGTAGGATTTCTGACTGGCCACTGTCAACTAAGGAAACACCTCCATAATATGGGGCTAGTAGACACACCTCTATGCAGGATGTGTGAACAGGAAGATGAGACTGTCAGGCATGTCCCATGTTATGTCCGGAGTTATCGTCAATGAGAGGGTGTGTGTTCGGCGAGTCTTGGCTTACACCTGCCGATAGAAAAGAGATGTCTCTCAGTGACCTGTCCACCTTCCTGGAAAGGACAGGAAAAAAGATGACCTAGGAGGACAACTCCTCGGGAGGATGTTCAATGGGTCACATGTGGCCTAAGTGCTACTCTACAGATACAAATAAGAACACCCCACAAGAAAAAGTCTAACGGGATCAAAACTCACGATCTTGGTGGCTAGTTTACATCACCTCTACATGAGATGATCATGTCGTCAAATATCTCGTGCAGAATATCCAATGTAGCTCATGTTACATGAGCAATGTGGCACGTAGCGCCGTTCTGTTGAAACCACATGCTGTCCAGATCATCCAATTCAAGCCAATGGTTTCCAGATCACCAGATCCAGGTCACCACTCCCCACACCGTGGGGTAAGTGATCATTGTGTAGTATTAATCTTATATCAAATATTATTATTTCTTCAAGTATGTTAGTTTTACTCTGTACATAGGAATCTGTTGGTCAATAAACGCTATTATCATTGTTATCATTATTATTATTATTTTTCCACCGTAGTGTGCGCTGGTCAGGCCCTATCCCCCGAAGCCCCGATACATTCGGGAGGGCGCGCCAGCATTATCAACCAATAACCACTCCCCACACCGTGGGATAAGTGGTCATTGGGTCCGAGAATCATGTGCCCTGAGCAAGCGCAGTGAGCCAAGAATTATTATTATTATTTCAACAACGCAACACGTGTTTCGATCACCACGTGATCATCTTCAAGATGTAGATTAAACAGTTTCATCTTTCTCTTGAAGGTGATCACTAGGTTTTTTCCAAACACCAAATCATTATTTCAACACCTCGATACATGTTTCGATTACCAAGTGATCATCCTCAAGGGAAAGATCTTTCTTTCGTAGATGATCATTTGGTGATCGAAACACGTGTCGAGGTGTTAAAATAACGGTTTGGTGTTGGGAAAAATCTCGAGTAAACTCATCGCTAATGATGATTTTTCGGTAAAATTCAGGGCCAGTTGCCAACTGCTCCAGTGCCCATTCAGTGAACACACGTCGTTGTCAATGGTCGTTTTGCTTCGGTTCGTGACTCAGTTGAATTTTGTACGGGTTCAGGCCCAAGTTACGACGCAAAATTCGCAAAGTTGTGGTCTTTCAAAGGCCGAGTTTTTGTGAGCGACGCGAAATCGACTCCCTTGGATTCCCCTGCACACTCTCACAGACATCGGCAATGTTTCCAGTAGATCTTGGGTTTCGTCGACATACACGTGTTGGTCGATCGTTTACTGAACCAGTGGACTCGAATTCATCCACCACATCGCGAATCGTCCTCTCGGTAGGACGATTATGGAGACAGTAAAATGGTCAAACCGCGCGGTACGCTGCCCGAACAGAACACCCATTTTGTAGCTCCAACAAGATGGCCATTAATTGAAGGTGTCTGACAATGTTTCGTGGTGCATTTCATTAGTTCGAACTTCCATTGTCTAATATAATATGAATTGATTTCAAATCCCTGAAAGAATCTATGAAAAAAAGTTCTTGGAGAATAACAATTATATTGAGTAGATCACCAACACTGATTCGGTGACACCAGCCAATGAGAACGTAGCAATTTGTCACATGACCAGTTTGTTGTGACCGGTTGGTCACGCATACGACAGACAATCGAGCAGCGTTATCGCGGTTTGAAAGATAACTATTCGAGCGCGCTTGGAATAATATGAAAACAATAATATACATGGTATGTGTGGTTTAAAAAAACATGGCTGCCAGCGTTGAAGAAAAAACCACCACATACCAACTACGCTTAGCACAGTTGGTCAAGTATGTAGCGGTTACACATATATAGACTTGTTCAAATGAAAATAATTTATGACGCACCCCTGTACACTCCACTCAATGCCCGTTGCATTGCCGCCACGTTTTTTTCTTTAACGCTGGCAGCCATGTTTTTTCTTTAACACCACACACAACTTGTATATTATTGTTTTTATATTATTCCAAGCACACTCGAATCATCATCTTTCAAACCGCGATAACGCTGCTCGATTACCCGTCGTACGCATGACCAACCGAATAAACTGGCCATGTGACAAATTGCTACGCTCTCATTGGCTGGTGTCACAGAATCTGTGCTGATGATCTACTATATCGAGCAAAAAAAACTGGAATTACAATGAAATGAAAAATCAAAATTAAAAGATTCCAAATCAAGTTACTACACGACGTTTCGGTTGTTAGTATCCATAATCGTCTTCGGTGATGACTGGACTTATTTCTCCAAAATCTGACTATTTATAGGTCATTCGAGTGCTTTCACCTATCCCCTCTTCCCTCTCACCGCTTTATCGGTTTTAGAGGAAGCTACCGTTTGGCGGGAGTTGGTTATGTTCCGCTTGATTGGAGGTTTCGATATGTTGCGTATCTCTACGCTAGCTTGGCTAAATGCGTTGTTGGACAACATATATGTGCCTTCTTCGAATTTTCTCCTAAACCAGTATTCCTACTTGTGGATGATTTCAGCTTGAGCCCACTTGATGTTATGTTGATGAGTCCAAACATGCTCTGCTATTCTTGATTTGCTGATTTCTCCTCGCTGTGTGTGTTTCTTGTGCTCGGCAATGCGAACTTTCAATGACCTCTTAGTTTCACCAATGTATCATTCTCCGCACTCGCAGGGTATCCGGTAATCGGAATCGCAGTCCGCGTTGGGTGGCCTGGTTTTCGTGAGGCTGCTACGGATAGTGTTCCCAGATCTGAAGCAGGTTCTGATGTTATACTTGGACCCGATCCTTCTTATATCCTTTTCGACAATCCTCTGTAGGGAATTACAAGTACTGGCTGTGGCGTGGGTGGTTGTGTGGGAAAGATTGTCATTATCTATTGTCAAAGTTCGAAAGTCTCTTTTGGAAAACTTTATGTATATAATTTGTAATAGTCATATCGATCTGAATAAAATACTATATTATTATCATAATACTATTCTATACCTGTTAGAAATCACTTGTTAATGAAACTTCATACTTCATACCAGCACTGAGTGCTGAAGTACTTACTGACAACAAATTAAAAAATTATTCATTTTTTCAGATATTTTACCGTACAAGGTAGAGAGCGAAAAAACAACTAGAGAGTTTCTGCAGAAAGTTGTAGACGTCCTGTTGGACCACGTGAAGGCTACAAATGATCGCAAAGAAAAAATTCTGGATTTCCATCATCCCGAAGATATGATTAAACTGCTGGATCTGAGAGTTCCTGAACAAGGAGTATCGCTTCAACAGCTGATTCACGACTGTGCTACCACCCTAAAATATCAAGTAAAAACGGGTGAGTTTCCTAAAGCATAACTTAACAACAGATGTTGAGATGCGTGTAAATTATTAAGAGCAAAAAATATATGTATTACAACAATACAATATTTTTATTCGTCATCTGTACATGTTGCATACAAAATGAGGTTTACATCTTAAAATTAGCGACGAATAAATTTAAAATCCACTGAGGGTTTAGAACCCTGTGTGTTGTTGAAAAATAAAATACAAGTGCAATATAATGATATACATACATATAACGCAATCAAATGCAAATTTTAAGAAATAGGTTATATAAAAAGACGAATATTAATATTAATGATTAATACATAAAAACAATTTGGTGTAAGTGAATATCATTAATTCTCCACATATTAAATACAATTACTAGGAGATATGTGATAAAGGACCACTCTTTTGTACCGTAGACACATATACCTAAATACACGTATATACGTGCACATAAACATGTTCACATACTTACGCACAAAATCATAGCCTTAGCAAATATGAATTAAATGTAGGGGGGTATAAATCATTTCTCTAATTTGTGTAGGTATAGTAGTAGTTGAATAAGATGGAATTGTGTGAGCTTAGTATAGTTAAACTTCAAAAAGTGTATGAATTTTTTTCCTGTCAGTTGTTAAAATAATTTTTTTTAATTCTGTTTTGAATTTTTCCTGCGGTTTTAAATTTTTTATAGATTCTGGAATGAAGTTATAAACTTTAGGAGCTAGATAATGGTAACCCTTCTGAAAAATTTTTTTTTGAGAAACTCCAAGCATATTTAGGTGGCTCCGCGATACTCCTCCCCATTCTATTACCCCATAATTCAAATGTGATTCAACCAAACTCTGGTAAACAATTTTTCTCTGTTGATAGTCGAGGTAGGGTTTTATTTGCTTGAATCTATATAGAATACATCGCAATTTTGTAACTGAGTAATTAATGTGCTCATCCTATCCCAGATATGGGTCCAAGATAATTCCTAAATATTTAATTTTTTTTTCAGGTCTAATCAAACAATTTTTTTTCAATAAATTGATGGATGCAGCCTTTATTACGTGGTAGGAAATCATTATGAAGAAAAGAGAATTGAAACTTTCTATGTTTTTTACCACTTTTATTTGTAACCAACGTTAATACAGTTTCAAACTTATGCATTAAACTAACAATGGTTGATTACATTAGCCCTTACATAGCAACACTATAGGAAATATTAGAGGTATTTAGCTTGATTGAGTACCTGAATTTTGTTTACTAGTGACAATGTGGATATGCTAATTTGAAAACTGGTGAGTGAACTAAATCGATTTGATCATTTAACAGGTTGCAACCGCAATGTTAATGCTTGTGAATTTCCAAGGATTCCAAATAATTGAGTTTGCAACCCTTCCTTGCCTAGTGCAAAATTTACGTATCGTTTAGATTCGGGAACGTTTTTGGAAATTTCGACCACATTGTCCCACATAAACACTGTTACAGTTAAGCTCATAAACTCCAGATTTCTCCAACTTGTCCACTTTAACTTTGGCACTGTTAAATGATCAAATCGATTTAGTTTACTCACCGGTTTTCAAATTAGAATATCTACATTGTCACTAGTAAACAAAAGTTAGGTACTCAATCAAGCTAAGTACCCCTGTTATTACCTACAGTGGTGTTATAGACGGGCTAATGTAATTAATCATTGTTAGTTTAATGTATAAGTTTGAAAATGTCCTTATAGGACGAAAGTGCAGTAACATTACAAATAAAAGTGGTAAAAAACAGAAAGTTTCAATTGTCTTTTCTTCTTTATGAATTTTATGTATCCTATGCTTTTTGGATTTCTTATTGGACTCTTACAGAAGAACCGAAATGGGTGATAACTCAATGAATAAGTATAATGTTCAAAAGGGGTAACCACATTCTCTAATATTGACATATACCATTTGTGTCACTTCATGAATATCAATATTTATAAAACCAGAACTGATAAAATATGACGTTATTTCAAGAGTCCGTTTTCAAGAGTCTATTTTGAATTGTTATATCTCAGCACACTATTGCCAACGTAACATGAGTCGATTAATTTCGTCAGTATGAAATATGCTTGGGATTCGATGGAGTCAACGAAGACCCTTTTTTGTCTGGTCCCGATTGGCGAAGGTTCTACCAGTCAGAAAGTTTTCGAAGTGCTTGAAGAGATGTTAGTCGGTTGGCGAGAGGTCTGAGAATAAGGAAAGGTGGGTGAGGCAGAACTTTGACGCTCAATGCGTTTAATTTTCGGACGATGATTTGGGAAATGTGCGGACGAGCGTTATCGTGAATCGGACTTTTTCGGTACATTTCGCCGATTTCTTCACAATAGGACTTTGCTGTGATGGTTTGGCCCGGTTATAGAAAGTTATAGTGATTCACACTAGCCGTTTTCTTTAAAGGACAAAACACAATCAGTACAGAAAAATCCTTGAGGCGCTCTCAGAGGGGTGCCTGTGCGAAAGTAGCGATTCACATTGGATTTGGATCGCTGGAGATTAAAGCCATTTGGAAAAACATTCAGAAAGTTAATTCAACATGAACGCAGTTCTCCAGATGGAAAAGTTGCTGAGGTGTGTACAGTTGTCTGGTTTGGAACAGTTTTCCAAGCTTTTGAGAAGCAGCCTTTACAATTCCAGCGACATGATTGTGCCAAGACTTATTGGTGTCCATTTTAACCCTCAACAATCGAAGCAGAAAGCGGAATTCTCTGTCTTGACATTATTATATCCGGTTCTGAGACATTTATCTTCTTTGAGAAAACCGATGCCAGAGTTTTTGTGTCATTGAATTCATCCTAGTTGCTTTCACCCCAATTTGAAATCACTTCCAGATCCTCATTGAGATATGCAACCTCCTGCTGCCGGTGAAGATGTGCCTCCGTAGTCGATGTCCTGGAATCCAAATGGAATGACGAGACAAGTGTGCTGTTGTCAACAAAGCAATATATTGGACTCCTGGTTTTTTCAATAAGTCGTTGATATACAATGAAAAGAGGATTGGAGACAATATGGATTCCTGGCGGCTACTTGCAGGGAACGTTTTTTCAGAAAGCTGTAGAGACATACACGAACATTATCCGACTAGCATCGAAGTTTGGTCAGCAAACCCTCGTGTTACACACGGTCAAAGGCCTTAAAATATCAGCTCTTGATTCTCCATGTTTCTCGATTGCGTTATTCCAAATATGGAAGACATACGATAGAAGGTCGCCTATTGATCTTTGTTTCCGAGAGCTATAATGATCGCTCAAGATTTTGAAGATATGTATATTTTAGATATGGTGGTTTAGGACTTTCTCCGTAATTTTTGATATCACTGATAGCAAAGCGACTGGTCTATAGTTATTTGGAAGATTTTTCTTGCCATTTTTGGGAATAGGCTGTTTGGCAATACAGTTGATCGTCATGCGTTAAAAATTACATTTTCAGATTATTTTAGCAATAAGCTTTGTACAAACTAGTTATAAGTCATATTAGGAAACGCTAGTTGAAGTTCCAGCTTATTCATTATTATCATTGTATTGAATTTTAGATTAATTGACAGGATTCAACCTCCACTTATTCGTATACCCGCACTCGTGTTACACAAGCGAGTTAATGATATGAGACAAGTTGTCAAATCTCGCAGGCAGGGTAAATATTTCCTAAACAGTCCTGCAGGAGATAATAATTGAATCAGTGTTAGATATCTGCGGGTGAGCTATTAACAGCCTATTGAGCAAAGTGGGGTGCCGCAAGCTATCGGACCGATATTGTAGCAACTTCAGACACTTCCTGCGAGGGAATGTTTCCTGCGTGAAATTGACGGAGGGTCGAAAAAACAAACTGATAATGCGGAAAGACATTTTTAGCTTTATCTCAAGCCGTTTTGGCAAGGGAGCTAGGAAAAGATATATTGCGGTTTCATACACACAGAATGCCAACATTTTGAAACGAATTTATAATGTACATAGTCTGTAGCACCTTCCATAGTCCATTTGAATGTAAACACGAAAATGTAAAATAAGATAAAATAAGGATATATTGGTCTTCATAATAAAATAGTACATCAGTCAAACAAAAAATTTACACAATATTTAAATTCACATTTGAAATATAAGAGAAAACTAGCTACAAAAGTGTCATTTCATTAAATTGTTAAACTTTCCAAACTGCGTCAAAGACATCATTTATTTTGTAAAATGCTTGGCTTAACAAGTGCCCGATTCACCTTAAATGTGAGTTTTTTAATTGAAAAGTTTTTCCACTCTTGCGGAAGAGTATTACATATTTTGCCATAAAATGCTTCGGATTGTTTTTTAGTATTCACCAAATTCCTTTTAGCTGTTCTAATGATCTCATTGCTTTTGGTATTGTATCCGTGTTTCATTGCCCCAGTAGTGTGTTTATCTTTACTTTTATGAACGTATAATATGGCTTCAAATATATATAAACATGGGACAGTGAGAATCTCCAGATCAAGAAAACAGGTTGTGCATTGTTCGGACTAGTCAGTCCTACTGTGAATTCCTTTGATTTAAAGTAGAAATAAACCAGGAATCAAAAGTTTCAAGTCAATATCTTCATTTTAATACTTTTCAAATTATTGTCAATGTCAAAATCGTCTTTTTTTACAAACAAACCATGATCAATTATTTTAACATACTAAGTGAAAAAAATTAATTAACAGCAACAACATTTTCCCCCTCGTGATGAAATCACTGCATTTGACATAGTCTTCAATTCATTTTCGTTAAGGCACTCCTCAAACTGAGGAGGTCAGGTCAGGCATCAAACATTTTCAAAATCCAAATCCTAACCCAACTCAAATAGATGAAAGCATGAAAAACTTTCAAACAGACATATCCCAACGTTACACAACGGTAGATTGATTGAACGGTTCATGTATTTTTTCGAAGGGAACAAAAAACATAACTTGCTGTTGTTTATACCTTTCATTGCAACACCAACAGTTGTGGCCTTATCTTTCATGTAATACAAAAATTATAATAGATTTACTCGAAAGATAGGCACAATGCGTACGGCAGCTCTTCGTCGGTATGCACTATGGGTTTCGCTCAAAAAACTTTTCAGTTTCCTGAAATTTCAGCAATTGAATAATTGTGTGTTGGTGCCACACATCCTATTTCGGAACCACTCAGTTACGTAATAAATAAGTCTGTCGAAGAAGAAACATTTTCAGATACTTTAAAAATAACAAAAATCATTCCCATATTTAAGAAAAATGATGAAAGTATGTCGTTGCGCTCTTCTTCGATTTATCTAAGGTATTTGACTCTATTAACTCTGATATTCTATCGAAAAAGTTATGTACTATAAGAATTCGTGAAATATTTTGAAACTGGATATTTTCATATATTAGGTACAGAAGGGTATACGTTAAGATGGAATGGTGTTGATTCGGACATAGTTGACACTTCACTTAGAGTTTCCCAGGGATCCATTTTGGAGCCGCTTATATTTCTGATATACATTAATGACCTGCCAGAGTATATTGGAACATCCTCAATTGTACTTTATGCTGATGACACATCGATTTCTGCAGCAGCAGATAGTCCTGAGGCTATGAAGAGCTCGAAGAGAGGCTGAATATTATCAGCAATAATTTCACGACATGGTGTCATGATAATGAGCTTGTCGTAAATGTAGAAAAATCAATATTGATAGAATTTTTTGTTAAAAAAATATTTATTAATCATATACAGGTTTAAGTCAATAATGTCACAATTCTTCCATGTGAAACAACCAAATTTTGGGTGTTCACATTGACACAAATTTATCTTGGAAATTTCATTCAAACCATGTAATTGGAAAACTTAATAGCAGCTTTTATGCACTATTGCAACTACGTCAAGTTTTGGATGTGAAATCTTTGATTAACGTGTATTCTACACTGTCATACAATGTCATCTTGTGGGGAAATTGTATAGGAGCGGATCGTGTTTTTATAGCTCGGAAAAGAATTTTTCGCCTGATTTTCAATCTAGATAGAATCGAATCATGTAGGCTCTCATTTAAACAAAATGAAATTTTGACTTTCCCAGTAATCTATATCTATGGTTGTTTAGTCTATACGTGGAAAAATATGAATGACTACGAGTCCAATTCTCAGTGCCATCGATATCCCACAAGATCGGGAATTTTAATTAAAATTGAACAACATAGGACTTCAACCTATGAAAAGCCTCCCTTTTTGGCCGGAGCAAGACTTTTCAATTGCCTACCTTCTACTCTAAAAAATTTCTCCGATATCAAAAAGTTTAAAATGAACCTCAAAGAGTTTTTAATTGATCGGACAATTTATTCAGTGGGAGACTTCTAGAAAAATGACTGTACATAATTTGTGTATTATTTATACGTATTTGAATGTATATTGAATATAATAATTGTTTTTTACTTGATGTAACTCCGTTACATTCAAATCTGAATATTGTTGTTTTAATATACTTATATTTAACATTTCCTGCATCATAATTGTATGATCTAAAAGGAATAAAGAGTATTATCATTATTATTATAAAATAAATGACACATGATCTGGCCGACTGTGAAACCAAATCTAATCAAATTGAGTTCTTCAAATCACAGCAATGAAGTGAATCTATAAAAATCAGATATTCTGAAGATAATTGATATTCACAAAACACTGGCTGGTAAATTGAATAAGGGTAGAAATCAAAATCTGAATGTGCTCCAAATTTGTCATTTAAATATGTGTAAAACAAATTATAATAACTCAATGATGATCGTAGGTAAAAGTACGCTTTCATTTACCTAAGGATAGTCCAGGTAAAAATATTAGGAAAAGTATTACTTATAAGATTCATGTCATAAAAAAATAATTAATAGAAATGGTGTTAAAAATGACGTCACCAGAGTATACTCAGTTCAGGTTTAAATTATGAATGGATCAACTCAAAATTCAATAATTGTACCATATCAGAAAATCAGTATTTCTAATGCAAAAAGTAGTTATTTTCGGAAAAATGAGTCAAGTGTAAGTAATATTTGCCTGTTAGTTTCTCGTTGAGCTGTAGCTGCAGTTTTCTTCGACCAGGAACGGGACAGACTTGGAACACGTACTTTTCTAATTGATAAAATGGACTTAGACTATCTTGTGGACGTGGACAATGACATTTATCGAACTGGACGAATGAAAAACCCACCATTCAGTAAATTAACTGAAAATGTATTCCGTAAGGCAATCAGGGATAGAAGCCCTTGTTCTACCCTCTTTAATGGTTCCAGACAAGTTCTGTAGAAGTGCTTCTGCAGAAAAACTATTGAAAAAAGTCTCCAATACCAAAACCCTGATAAACCTATTTCTATAATGAAAATTCATACAAAACTTCGATTCACTAAAAGGTGAATCTCATATGCAACTGAAAGGATCGAAATGAATTTTCATACCTTCCTAAACGAAGGGTTCCGTTAACCAATCGAATAACGTTTTCAAAGAAATGGCGTCGCTCGTTCTAGAAAAGTGGTTCTGACCCTGTAGAATCATCAGGAATTGCAACCTTTTATGGAACTGTCGAAATATATATATGAAACTATGTCCGAAACAATATCGTTCAAATTCTTGAAATTGGACCACACGGCTCACCACTAAACAAATCCTTTCTCGAGATTCTCGTTCATCACCCCTCTTTTCCAAAATGGCACCTCTCCTTGCCGTTCTCATGATGAAGGATCACCTACCGCGCAAGTCTATTTCGAGGAATTCACCCAAATAATTTTGGCAACACCTCATTCCTGACTTTCGGTTTAACGAAAATAGAAAACCTACCTCGAAGGGATCCGAATAAATCGGTCCTATTGGAAAGAAAAATTTATCAATCTGTACCAGAAACTAATTATCATATTTATGTCTCCAATAAATGAAAATATTAGCCAGGCAAAAGGTGTAAATTTGATTGCCTACTCCTCAGGAAATTTTCTTCAAAATCAATTAGGATTACTTTCGGTGAAATAAAAATTAAATGAACAGTACAGTAGGTTTTTATAAACGCTACACAGTAACATAACAATGGATATCCTCATGGCCTTCAAGGTCTCCAGAACTTACACTACAGGATTATTTCCTGTGATCATCAAGTCTGTGTAGATAGACCACTCACTGCCCATCGAACCGATCATTGTTGGAAATATTCAGTAAAAAAAGTATTACAGCCTACTCAAAACACCGCCCAAGAACATTTACCAAATCGTAATTAAATTTTTCAATCAAGCCAGATTAACCACATCGTTGGCTTATCGCAACCAGGATGCATCCGCAATAATCTGGAAAATTTATGTAAGCCCAAGTAAAAAGATGCACCCCAATCTATTATTATGCCAGCCACAATCTGCTCAGGGGTAGATAACATATTATCATTGAATTACAAACCACTCCGCGCTACAAAAGCAAACAGAGATTTGATTGAGCAACAGGACTTGCAAGTTTGCTTTGCTTGCATAGGCGTAGAGTTATTGAAATTAATATAGAGGGTGAGAAGTGTTTGATTTCAGCAGAAGAACACCTCCATTTTTCAACTCTACTTGAAATGTGTCCTAATAAGACCTACATTTCCTTTGAATTCGATTCTATTCCCATGTTTGCAACCATTATTTCCAATAATTTTTCAAAATTTTCTCAATGTTGATTAATATTTGATCAATATTACATCTGAATTGGACCTGATATTACTAAGACAGATATTTTCACTTGAAAATGTCATTCCATCGAAAGTTTTTTCAAAAAATATAATCTTATAACGTCTGGATTCATCGAAGAGAGAAGTAGGTAGTGATAACATAGTTTACAAATGAAGAAATATTTAGCGGAGTTTTATGACAAAGAAATTACACACAGTATATGAAAACAACCTTGACAAAAATAGAATTATTCTTCCTGTTGATATTATAAGAAGGCACAGAAAGACAATATATTTTTGTTATCTGTTTCTTGGAAATTATGACTTCAAACTTGAAATTTCTACTTTGATCTCGACATTTGAAAATTGATTTCGAAATTACGAACATTCAATATTAAAGCAGGAATTTCAAATTGTAGAGGTGCCACTGTCACAAATAATTTTGATAACCACGCACAGGCTGAACCTTTGTGGGTTTTAATTTATTTATTTGCTTAACTGATAAATCTACTGACAATGGAGAATGTTCCTCCTGACGAAAATAAAGTAGTTTTCATAAAAAAGCTCTAAAACAACGTATTTTAAACTCATCATTTCAACCTTCTTCTAAAAAAAATATTTAAATACTTAAAAAAAGAGGAATGAAATAATGCATTCAACATTTAAAGGGATTCGTTTCTATTTCACCATTTGGCAACATCGGTTATAGCTAATAAAGGACAATGAATCTGTTACCTGTATGAGACAAACAAAGATGACATATTTCAGAGGCGTGCTGTTCTGTTTACTTATGTTCCGAGCTCCGAGATATTCTGTGACATATGACATTTTATGCATCTAACCTATCTTCCTCTATATAATTAAATAACAAAACAACTGTTGTTTATGTGGCTTGTGGAGGTGGTATTGAACTATAATTTATATTTTTCCCTAATTGTTGATTTATAAAGATAATTTTCCTTTTTTAAAGTAGAATATCTAGGTACGTATAAATTATTTCAACTTGATATAGGCGCTATTGCCAATATGTGAATTAGAAACAAATCCCTTTAAAAATTAAAACCCGACATTTGGAACATCAATTTGAATACTTTTTGAAGTGAATTTGAAAAACTCATGAATTAAAGTCAACTTTATTTTGTTCAAACTTGCATTTGCTGTAATAACCCAAATTGAGGAACATTCCTCATTCTCTTATAAATCCTCATATGTTTTTTAAGCACTGCAAATTTAATTGAATGGTAAATGGATAAAATTATTATTATAAAAGTCTAACTTTTGATATTGAAGTTGTAATTTCTAATTTGAGATCATAATTTCGAGTTTGAAGTGGAAATTTAGAGACTGCAGTCGAAATTTTGAGTTTCAAAGACGTAATTTCCAAGATTTTAACAGATTTTTTAACAGATAAAGGTTGCAAATGATTTTCGCGTCTCCAATCAGGCGGATGGCTCTTTTCTGGATGGAATCCATATGCTTCAAGGTATGTTTGGGGGCGGAGCTCCATACTAGAGAATAATTCTCCAAAGAAGGTCTGATCTCAGCTTTATAAGGCTTCAAAAGTTGCTGAGGTGTGTACAGTTGTCTGGTTTGGAACAGTGTTCCAAGTTTTTGAGAAGCAGCCTTTGCAATTCCATCGACATGATGAGCCAAGACAAATTTGTATCCATTTCAACCTCTAAAAATTATCGAAGCAGAAAGTGGAGTCTGTCTAGTCTTCATTATTTCCGGTTCGGAGACATTTATCTTTTTGGAAAAAACCGATGCTTGGGTTTTTCTGGTATTGAATGGAACCTGGTTACTTTCACATGTGCATCCCTTTGTGGAAATAGGCTGAATGCGCAATCTTCCAACAAGGGGGAGAAACCCCTTCCTTGTATGACAGGTTGAAGAGTTTATAAAATACTGGTGCGAGTTCATTTGCGCACTTTTTAAGTACGATGACGGACACTTCATCTTTCCCAGAAAATCGACTGGTGGGACGCAAAGTGTTCAGCTAGTAAATCATAGAAGACATCGTGTTTCGTATAGGTTTCAAAAGTAATTTTCACCATTTCAGAATTGTTTGTGAAACATCGTTCTGTCACCAACGATGATGATTCAATTCATCTCTCGTGAAAATTGGCTGTTAATTTTTTTCTAGTTGAATACTAAACTTTAGATATATGACGTATATTAACTACCATACATGAACATTTTTCAACTTTCTGAAAACATCTTCATTATTGATTTTTCCCAAAGAATGCTGATGGAATGATAATTTGAGTTGAATTTTTTTGTTCATATTTCTTTGGTACGCCACTGTCTTATGAATGGCAGGAGTATCGAGTGTTTTCAGTGGCACGCGTCACTATCCTCTGAGGCTTATTGTCGCCTCAAAACGGCCTTGATTGCATTCAATTCAAAACTCCAACAGGGAAACACTATGTTGCTATTCATAAAACATTTTATAGAAACTTACCATCACCCTTGTGAGGAAAACCTCACGAAACTTCAACAATGCTACGGAAAAATCTAGTGGAAAATGATATTGATAGTTTTGGTTTCATGAAATCGTTATGAATGTTGCTATTCATAAAACATTTTATAGAAACTTACCATCACCCTTGTGAGAAAAATCTCACGAAACTTTGAACATACTACGGAAAAATCTAGTGGAAAATGATATTAATAGTTTTGGTTTCATGAAATCGTTATGAAAGTTCTTCTGTTTCATATGAAATTTGACGGAAACTCATGTTTTCGAATACTGAACACAGTATCTTTCGATTATCATATTAAGGGTTCAGTTTTGCTTAAATTATGCTTCATCGAAATATCAATATTTTCAAAACACTTTTTTCCAAAGTCAGCACTCATTTGAATTTTCTGACTGATTTTTCCACAGTAATGTTATTTTTTTCACACCATCTCAAAGTAGATAGTTCAATAAAAATATCATTAAATCTAAAGAAATGAACTCTAAATGTTCAAGCCAGTCTCGGATATACCTACAAAGTAGGATGAATGGACTGATGCCTATCAGAAAACAACTACTTCCCAGGCTAATACCAGGAACGGCATTGGATTATATCCGACAGGCGTCAGTGCAGGAATCTTCACAGAAAATTTCCTGCATATGCAATTGGCAATACAACTGAAATAGTCGACCTTCAAATTTTGGAACGACCACACTTGGAGACCTGTTTCGGGCTCCTTAACCACTCGTCAGTGCAAGATAGTGACCATCATCGACCTAAAGTCAATGATATTCCCTAATTGAAAATCCCCATGCCCCCTCCCGGGTTGTGTGCCCAGGTCGCAAGCTCCCTCCTTACGGAATCATTTCCGCAGGTTTGGACCTGGCGACCCTTTCCTTCCACCCCCGATTCTTAAGGAAACGGTCCTCAATCCAGCTGCTAGGCACTTCAGCAAGATTGATATCTAACCTCTTTTTGGTTGGAAACCAGCCTTTAGGTGCTTTTATTTCCCTACCTAACTTCGCGTTTTAATTATTATTTGGCTCTTGTTTGTCGCGGTATTCCTAACTGAATTTTTGCATAGGGGCCCCCAAAACTAACGGCGGCCAGAATTATGGTAGACGGGCGTTTCTCAGTGAAGCTGAGAGAATGTGATTTGAAAAGCGAAATCGCGGTTTTGCTGAAAGAGAATATATGGTTAGTACACTCTAGAATAATATACTTGCCGGAGCCGCCTGACGGCGACTCGTGGGGGCGGTCTCTGCAGCTGTAGCCCCCATACGAACGACAAGTTGAGAAACTTGTACGAGCTAAGGACTAACGAGGTCTTACCTTTTAACGTGTGATTCCTAAGAAAATGAAATATATTTATTCAAATTGCAGCAGAATTCACAAATGTAGGAGCATTAACAAACCTAGTTCGGTTTCCGGCACAGGGATTTTTGCGCCACTGCTGCTAGGCGAGATTTTTGAAGGCTACAGTTCGCTCGCAATATTTGTTGAACCATGGTTTGCCGTTAGAAGGTCGATTCATTGAAAAAGAAATATATGCATCCATGTATGATGGATATTTGGAGCTGAAACAAACATCGCTAGCCAGGGGAAAGTTCGAAAATGGTCTTGAAAACCCTCCCCTTTAGCTGATCGGTGATACCAAACATTCATCGGTAATTCACTCAACACTGAAATGAGTTTGTGGTCAGAATATCCCAATGGAGACCTTACGGTGACTGTGTAACTTTCTGGATTGGTTGTTAGGTATAGATCCAGAAGACTAGCATATTCTCCATTACATCATATAGTAATAAGCATAAAAGGTGAAAAAAAAATAAAATTTCGAAAAAATGAACAGCATCGATGCACGGAGTACAACATTTACTATTGATCATTATACAGGGGTGCGCAAAAGTCCGGAATAAAATTAATATCTTTTTAACCAGTATTTTAGAAAAAAAACGCTGAAACACTTCAGTTGATTTCACGTTGTACGCATTTTTTTGGAATAAAATGAATTTTTTTTCCAACCCCTTAGCTGCAACCCTCCACAACTTTTTTTTTCAAATGCAAACCTATGTCGTGTATGGGCTCATTAAAAAGCTCGTAAAAAATGGAATTTGACCATACCCTTTATTTTCTTTACTCATGCGGTTACCACGAAAAGAGAAAAAACTCTCTTGAAAAGTTACAAATGCCTAACTCAGTGCTATCTACGGGTGAATTAACGTAACAGATGCTGAAATTGGCCTCCACCCTTGCCTCCACTTGGCAGGCTCCTAGGCGATGGTAAAACCCGTCTACGGAATTCCGAATGGCCTCAGCCGGTATGTTATGTGATACCACTCTAATTCTGCTCTTTAGATCTTCAATATTAGCCGGCCTATTTTGATAAACCTTGTCTTCCATATATCCCCAATAAAAATAATCTAATGCCGTAAAGTCTGGGGATTTTGGCGGCCATTCAATTGTACCACGTCGTCCAATCCAGTGTCCTGCAAATATGTCATCGAGATATTCTCTGGCATTAATACCAAAATGTGGGGGACCGCCGTCCTGTTGGAACCAAAGTGTTTCAGTGGGAATATATGGATCTGTTTCATTGGGAAACATAACAGCTAAATCAGTAAAAAAGTATGGCCCTAATATTCTGTTGTTGATGATGCCTGCCCATACATTTACTTTCTGAGGACGCTGCGTACGAGCTTCGCATATCCAGTGTGGGTTTTCCTAACTCCAGAATCGATAGTTGTGCCTGTTAACTACTCCATGTGAATAAAAAGTAGCTTCGTCCGAAAAGAATATGTTGAGTGGAAACCCATTATTCTTGTCACATCGCCTCATTATTTCCTCACAAAATTACAAACGCCTATAATAGTCATCTTCCAAGAGCTCTTGGACAAGACATACCTTATATGGGTGGAAGATTACATCTTCCAAAAAAAGGAAGGATGTAATCAATCTGAAAATAAGAAACTCTATACATGGATGTGTAGATCATGCAAAGAAGTAACTTTCAGACACAAACTGAAAGAAAGTCCTCCTGAAACAGCTACTTTCATATAAACATTGAATTACACGAAAGAAAAAAATTCTTTCGAAACAAATACTTCTATATGAACACTGAATTATACAGAAGATACTTTTCTCTACTCAGTTTGTATTTCAAACATTCGTTGTGGAATAAAAATCAGATATCATTCACATGAGTTCTACTTTGAATGAATGGTAATAAATTGCACTCACATGGAACACTAAAAATAAAAATAAAAATATAAAAATATAATATTAAAAATAAAAATATAACCCCTTCAATTCAATCTTTTTCTCTTTTTGAGGTACACTGGTCAACAATTGCTTGGGATGGAACTAATTTTATGTGTAAGATTTTGGTGAAAAAATAAAATCCACAGATTGTTGATGCTATATTACGTTATCAGTTTTACACATAAATCAATAGAATTTGTTGCGGTGCCTGGCCCGGTTGGTCTGTTCTTAAAATTTGTAAACTTTTAGAAAGTAGGTACTGGTGATCCTTAGCAATTGTTGAGCATGTACATCATCCGCACTTATTTGTTTTTTGCAACTTTAATTCACCCGTAGATAGCAAGCACTAAGTAGGTATTTCTAAATTTTTTAGTTTTTTCTCATTTTCTGGTAACCGCATGAGTAAAAAAAATAAAGGGTATGTTCAGATTCAATTTTTTACGAGCTTTTCAATGAACCCATACAAGACATAGTTTTGCATTTGAAAAAAAAATGTTGGGGAGGTTTGCAGCTAAGGGGTTGAAAAACATTCATTTTATTGCCAAAAAATGCGTACAACGTGAAATCAACTGATGTGTTTCAGCGTTTTTTTCCTAAAATACTGATTAAAAAATATTAATTTGATTCCGGACTTTTGCGCACCCCTGTATACCAAGACACAGTAGAATATTGAGATATTGGGTTATGGAGCTCCAGAACACATGGCAATAAAACGGACAACACTTTTGAAACAACCTTAGTATCATTGACTTTTCTTTTGCTATTTCAGCCGTTATTCAATTCGCTTCTATTTCAAATCATAATACATAATTCGTTGTCTCCACAAATTCCATACCCATTGTTCACTCCTTTCTACTGTTCACATTATTTTTTTAACAAACTCTTGCGAATTTTCGGTCCTAGCATTCTTCCAAGCAATGTCTCTTTTCTCCTCTACGGCGGTGAGGGCGAGCAAAAGGGAAATTAATATGAAAGTTATATCTCCAACGCGTGGAAAGCATCTGCTCCCGCTTCCTCTTTTTGAATAACTACCAACATAAAAAGATAAGCAACGTCTGCACGGGAGTGGATATTGAAATGACTTCGAGGAGACAGATTGCGGAGTTGAATGCGGGGGTGGATATAGGTCCCCGCTCCACCAGGCTTAAAATGCCATCCCACCCCTAGGCCGTTTCGAACTGAAGACCTAATTCATGTCACACTAGATGTGCGCTGCAGAGTGAAATGTGAAATCGATGGAAACGCGGCGATTGCGATTTGGAAGTTGACCGTAAAAACTAAATGTCTTGAGTTGATTCAAAGGCAAAATATTGGA
This sequence comes from Leptinotarsa decemlineata, assembly GCF_025532065.1. NCBI lineage: Eukaryota > Metazoa > Arthropoda > Insecta > Coleoptera > Chrysomelidae > Leptinotarsa > Leptinotarsa decemlineata. Next base: position 20,243,504 of record NW_027412747.1, read on the forward strand.
GATTTATGTTTATGCGAAACTTGTTGTTTCATGTCACATCTATGAGATCAATTCACTTTTTTCTTCAAGACAGTACTGAGAAAAGGTAATTAGGTACATATCTTCTGGTGTGGATATTTTCATGTACTACAGGAAGGCATCATGTTGAAGATATTAACTGTTATATTAACTGTTGATATTCACTTGTCCTTGATTCTTCATAATTTATATTAATAATATTGTTGAAGGATTTGAACATTCCAACTTTTCCCTACAAGCGAACGAGCTCTAGATTATTCGCTTCATCGAATAAATACAGGACTGCGGGAGAATGCAAATGACCTTAATGCATTTGCAGAAATCTGAGGCAATAGTAACCTATACCATCTTCATCTAGCTTTTCCTAATATGACTAATAAACAGTCCTTGCAAAGATTATCGTTAAATCATCTGAAAATGGAATTTTCAACAAGTGATGATCGACTGTATTGCCAAACATGCGCCAAACTAAGTGACTGTTATAAGGAAACAAGTATATGTGAGGCACCAGTCAATCTAATAATAACACTGATGATCTTCAAACACGACTCAACCTCTGACGGAAGCAAGAAACTCTTTGGAAGGTTCGAAATGGATTAACATTTCAATCTAACAGACCACTATTATAATATTCATGCAGTCATTGTTCACGGTGGTTCTGGCGTTGAATTTGGTCATTATTACGCCTTGGTCAAAGACGAAACGGACTGGTTTAAGTTTGACGATGGTCGTGTCACGAAGTGTTCTGGCGATGCATTGAATCTTTTGGAGCCTCTGGAGACACTCTACATTTTGTTTTATAAGAGAGAGGACATTGGCAGATCAAGATCTTCAGATGATGTTGTGCTGCAGGTTTTTCCGGGTTTTCCTGCAGCTGAAAAAGCAATTGCGCAACTGGAATCAATGAAGTCGCCCCGGAGCGCCAATTAATTTTTATTATTGTTTTTATTTTTATCGTTGTTTTAATAAAATTTGGAAATCCTTTTTGGTAAATATACTACCTGACCTAAATCACTATGAATGCCTCAAAATAACTTTTTATCACAAATATAAATCCCATTAGTTTTCCATACCAAATAGGAAATCATACAACTGAAACATACAACTGAAACTTTTATTATGGATAATAGATATAGATACAATTGAACTGTTACAATTGAACTGTTACAGAAAAACTGCTGATATTGATACCTTGCGATATTGAAAAGCCTTGTAATATATTTAAACTAGCTGAGTTGACAATTTCATGGACATTGACATTTAATTCGTGAAGTACAGAGGATGATGCTGTAACGCTGGAGCTAGCTGTTGGGATTATTCTTTTAGCAATAGATAGCCTTTTTTTAAGAAATATATTGATCGATGTAACCCTCAGCTACTGTTGTAGAGTTCCATCATCCATGCTTCTTAATATTCGTTATATTTGCTCCTGATTCTGCTAGCAAAGAAGCAGAAGACCTTCTAAAATAGTGATCTGTATATTCCTTTGGTTCCAGGAGGTTCGGAAACTCAACAACGGTAGAGAGCATTTTCCTAAACGTGTTTATACCAACTGGGTTGACACTGCATTTATAATATGAGTATTTCAGAAAAAAAACCTTGATGATTGATTACAGGAGGGCGTAATGCAACGTATTTATTAAAATAGTCAATGATTTTTTTAACAATGCAAAAAGAACGACCTATTTTTGTTTCGTTTCTGAATTTGGAATTTGAACAATCAATGATTTATCCATTAATTCAATGTCTTCTAATAATAAATGGTAAAGCTCTTCACGCCAACAGGCTCCATATATTCCGAAAATAGTAGCAATTTTCATCATCAAATATTTTTTATCTTGCGCCTCATTTAAAAACATCTGGACTAGTTCAAACGTAAGAGTTTTTGATTTTTTGGGCCCATAACTTTCATTTTCCGCTTTAAGGATGCTATTACTTAAAATATTTGCTTGTACTAACACCATTTTTAACGAGCGCACTCGACTTTATCATTGAAATTTTGCTCCACAAAGTTGACGAGTTCCATATTTTTGACTTCTCTTCTAGATAGGCTAAGAAAACGGTTTCGCTGAAATTTCCTTCAACATTTTCAAGTCTTCACCAGTTAAGAAAATTAGAATATGCGATGTCGTACTACTGAGCCGATTCAATTCAATTGAAGTTCTTTTTGCAGCCTCTTCAACACAATTCCTCACTATTGTTCTTCATTATGCAAGACATCATTGTCTGGCAATTATTTACTTCAATTCATGTCGGTTTTATCGTTAAAGATCATAATGTCATTCCGGTATATCTCTGACAACAATGCATTAGCATAAACCCATAATGTCCACTGACACAACTAGCATTGAGAAAAATATGTCTCAACCGGAATGCAGCATCCTCTGATCCGAACATTCCGCCAGCATCCGACGGCATGTCGAAGGGCCCTATTAATCCGGCGTGGGACACTGACTCGATCGCGGATAAAGACGGGGCCGCTTTGAGTGCCCTTAATTACACTTCTCTGGCAGCGGGGTGCAAACTTTCGTGTTTATTTTCGAGGGTTTAGCAGCTGAGGGAGCTAGCTGCGATATACGTCGATAATACCGTCGTATAAAAAACCAATCGTCCGTATATTGGCCTGATTAAAGCTTTCAAAAATGTTGAATGTCCTTTCTCGCTGTATCGCACGATTCCTACCCGTGCTAGCTTTCGCACGTTGGGAGGTAAGACCTCGTTAATCTTTCAGTTGCACAAGTTTCGAGGGTTGTTGTTCGTATGGGGATGACAGCTGGTTAACGGAAAGAAGAATTTCGGCAAAATTTCATATTATCTGCAATCATCAAATACATTTTAAACGTCGACAGCTATCGGGAAAACACTAAAGGACGAGGGAATCTAATCTCCACTCCTCATTTGAAAGGTCAAACTTCCATGTGACCTTTCCTTCCTCAAAGCTTGCAGAACACATCATGTAATTCCCAAGCCATTTTAGATACAAGTAGCATTTTTGACTATTCCAGATTTGCACTCATTTCGGAGGACCATCCAAGACATCAGATACAATATTTACTTCATCAACTTATCCTTATATCGATATTGCAGAATGTTACCAAACTCATAAATGCATCCTGTCATTCTGAACAGTTTTCTCAGGAATAATAATAATAATCGTTTTTATTGTTTCCCAGCTGTAGTTACAAACAAATATTCAGATAAATTACAGAGCTAGTTACTGATATAACAAAAGGCGAAGTTCAACTTAGTAAGCACAGGTGCTACTAAGTTGTTCTTCCACTCAACCCCAAAAATATTCTACCTAAGCTAAGACAAAAAGAAAATAATACATGAAAAAAAATTGGGATTGTTCAAATATCTATTAAAATGCTGGAGAAGGCGTCCATTACTGAGACTTATTCTGGGTTGGGGCAGTTTATACTTAAAGCTGGCTTTCGAACAGAAGGAGTTTGAATCTTTTCCGTGAAACAGAAAGTTCTGAATTTCTTTTTTCTTTTGGTAATAGGTTGATCACTTGACATATATTGACATCCGAAAAGGATGATAATCGATTTAGTGGCATTTAGTAGTAGACAGTGATCTCCTGCCAATTCAATAAATGACTCGAGATCATTGTTGATGAGTGTACATGCGTTTTCTACATTTTGAGAGAGAAAGCTGTGATAGAGTTGAGTTTCACCAACATAAAGGTGATATTTACAGTATTCTAGACTACGCAACATGTTTGATGAATACATTTTAAACAATAGTGGACCGAATATTGAACCCTGTGGCACACCTGACTTTAGTTTTAGATAGCTGAATAGATTACACCCTGGCACACTTTTTGTTCCCTGTTTTTGATGTAACATTCAAGAAGTCTGATAGCACTACCCGATAATCCCATATAGTTTGAAATGGCGAGAAGAAGATCATTTTTTGGTGTGTCAAAAGCTCGACTAAAATCAAGAAGCACAAGTACAGAACAAAGACCCTCATCGGTAGCCCTAATAATGTCATCCACGATGTGCAGCAGAGCAGTGGCGCAGCTATGACCTTTACGAGGATGACCATCATGGAAATGCCGGACATATCAGTGACACCAAGATCATTACTCAGAAAAAAGCCAGCATCACTTATAAAAACCCCAGTCAGTCACACCCAACCCTCCAGTCTTAGTACAGAACTTCTCCAATACCCCGCTGGACGATAACACCCATAGTATTTCGTTAAAAGGCTTCAACTTATTCATAGCACTCCACTCTATCCCCAAAAATAATCCAGACATAATTATTCCTCCGGCAGACGAAGATGAAGCCACTGTAGTACTCAACACCACCGACTACATCGACAAGATGACGACATTAGTGTACTCCCCGGAATATCAACCCACAACCAGAGATCCCACAACATACTTTGAAGAGAAGACCACTCATCAACAACTTTAACATTCCCGCTGACAAGAAGGGAGGTATTATTCCAAGAGAAAAATCTTCTCGTACACCAAAAATATCTCTACCAAACATTCAGCTTCGTTCTATCGTCAGTGCTTTCGGATCTCCAACACACGACCTTGCTAATACTCTCCAGCCACTAGTCGAATAGTCCTCATTATATATCCAAAATTCCTAATTACTGCATTGAAATCCTGAAACTCTTAAATATCCAACAAACAGACATCCTTGTAATTTCTGACATGGTATTCCTTTTCACAGATATCCCACTATCCGAAAGATTCTGCATCCTTCAAACAAAACACCAAATTCCCCAAAATACTCCCAACCTCATCAGCGACTGAGTATCAAGCATTTCCTTTTCCAGGGCAAATTTCACAAACAGGTGTGAGAACCACCCTGAGTTTTCCACTCTATCCAGTTCTTGCAAACCTTCATACGGAAGACTTTGAAACCAGAACCATTGACATGTTTGATCTCAAATCTACGTGTTAGATTCGATACGTAGCTGATGTCTTTGTTATATGGCCTCATGATTTCGATCAACTCCGATCACATTCCCATCTAAAAATTCACGATGGAAGTCGACTATATCAACGTACTTCCATTCTCAAACGTTCTCATAAAAAATAATTCCTTTTCTCATACTGTCCACCGAAAACCTACCCTAAGTAAATGCTACGTCAATGCCAAGTCTCATCATCATCCACCCCAATTGAATTTCGTTCTAAAGTCTCTCTTCACAGGCCTATCAAACTCACTGGCAGCCAAAATAGATTCAAGGAACTAGACAGACTCAAATCCGCCCTTTGCCAAAACGACTATCCCAAATCCAAAGATCCATCCAACTTCAGCAAACCCACACCCCACATCCCACACAGCTCGATGAACAGAGGGAACACTAATAATAATAATAATAGTTATTTCACTCGTTGAACAATATGAAATCATTATAATAAACATTTACATACAGTAACAAGGAAGACGTCCATAACTAAAAACAAATATATATAGAAATATAAATATGAAACAACAAAACATGACAGACACTACACTGTTCATATAAAGGTAATTACAATTTTTTTATCGAGAGTAACTATTAAAACTCGTCAACGGTGTAGCAGTTTCTTTCAATGAGATATTTTTTCGATTGTCTTTTGAATATGCAGATGTTCATTGAGTTCTTAATAGAAACATCTAGCTTGTTATATGATTTGGGCCCAAGGTATAGGTGACTCCTCCGATAGAGGGAAGTTCGGTGAGGATTCGCTATCAACAACCCCCTAGCTCTAGTTGCGTATGGGTGATCTTGCTGGTTTGCGCAAAATTTTTCTTTATTCTTTTAAACGAAGAGACACATCTCGTATATATACAGACCAGCAACTGTGAGTATTTCCAGTTCTTTGAATGAGCTTCTACATGAGTGTCGCCATCCCAAACTAGCGATTATTCTGATCGCGCGCTTTTGTAAAATGAATACTCGTTCAGCAGTGGAGCTCATACCCCAATTCAAGATCCCATAGTGCAAGTGACAGCCAATAGTTGCATAATACAGATTTAGAAGAACCTCTCTTCCACAATGATTCGACATAAATACCAGTGCATAACAGTTCTTTCGTAGTTTATCACATAGTGAATCTATATGAGAACCCCAACTGAGCTTATAATCTAGAGTTGGTCCTAGCATTTTTGTTTCTGCTTTGGATGTCACTTCTATTTGGCTATCTTCATATATTTTAAAAGTTTCTGTGGTGTTCTGCAATGAAAATTTGACTAATGCTGTTTTGCTGATATTTAGTGATAGTGATAGTGATAGATGATTTTTATCAGCCCATTCCATTATTTTTTCATATATGGATTCTGTAGTTTCTGCAAGTGCTAATGTATTACAATCAGTGACCAGAACAGTTGTATCGTCTGCATATGCAACTATATGTACCTTTGAAAGACTATTTAGGTATTGTATCAAGTCGTTCGCATAAATAAGAAAAAGCAGTGGTCCGAGTACAGAACCCTGTGGAACTCCTTGCTTGCAGGCCAAGAACTGACTGTGAACACCTTGAATTATCACTGTTTGTGACCTGTTCTCTAGATAGGACCTCATCCAATCTTGGGCAACTCCACGAACCCTATAGCGATGCATTTTCTGGATTAGTACATAGTGATCCACACAGTCAAATGCTCTAGAAAAATCGATGAACAAACCACAAATTTGTAGTTTGTTATCCAAGGCTATTACTATGTGTTCTATGAAATCATACAAAGCTGTTTCCGTGCTTTTATTTTGCATGAAACCATGCTGGTTTGTCGAAAGTAATTCATTTTTGAGGAGAAACGATGGTAACTGATTTTTAATATTCATTCCGTATAACTTGGATACACTACAGAGAAGACTTACTCCTCTATAGTTCTCATAGCTATTTGAGTCTCCTTTTTTAAAGATTGGGGTAACGATTGTAACTTTTAATTTCTCAGGGAACATTCCTTGTTCCATAGAAAGATTTATCAGGTTGGTCAGAGGATAGACTATTTCTTCCATGCACTCCAAAGCTTTTCTTCTTTATATTCATATAGTTACCGACAGAGTGAGTCAAATTCTGAAGAAGCACGATATAAGAACAGTATTCACAGCAAACAATTAAATTTCCACTCCTCTACGAACACCTAAGACACAATACCCAATGAGGCACAAGGCATATACGGAATACCATGTTCCACCTGAAGTGTATGAAGTACCTGAAGTATGTGTAAAAGAAGTAGTGGACAACACAAAGTAAAAAATAAAACTCTAAATGTTGGAAATGTTTGATAGCCACAGTAGATCCAAGGAACTAGACGAACTCAAATCCGCTCATTGCCAAAACGACTATCAGGAATCCCAAATCCAAAGATCCATCCAACTTCAGCAAACCAGTACCCCCCATCCCAAACAGCTCAATGAATAGAGGGACCACCCAAAAGCTTTTTTTCTTACTTCCACCTGAAGTACCATAATAATAATAATAATCTTCATTCAATCCTTTCAGGTCATATACAGCATGATATAGGATGAGTCACAAATGAAAACCATGTGATGGTAGACACATTAACAATCAACAATATTGAAATTAAAATATTATTATTGAATAGATTTGTACACCTACACATAGAAATATTTATTCAATGTATAATCATACATACAAGGAAACACATTTTCATTTTGCAAATATCCTTTCAGTTTTTGGAGGAGGGTTTATTTATTGTATGAGGACCTTTTTTCATAAAATGATGAGCTATGTGCAAAAATTCTGATGAGATCTACATTTCTAGTTGGGTATATGTTCGACACGATTCATCTGGTTTCAGGCTGAAAATGAGTCCAAAAATTCTTTTTTGGGAACAAATATTCTGCTTAAGTTACTGAAGCATCCTCAGATGTTGATGTTACATGATATCGTGGGGATAGTACTACAACTAGGTAACTAGAAATTTAGTAAAATATGGATAACTGCAACGACAAATTCCATTAGGTTAGGTGCACAATAAATTACAACTAGGTGACTGTTGCAGACAATAACTGTTAGAGGTGCTACTTAGAATTTTCAAAATTAGATGAAGAAAAAATCCATTCCATTACTGGGCAAGTTCACATATCCAGCTGTTCAACACATTGATTTGTTTGTTTCTATCAAATTTGTAATTCTTTTTCGTAAAATGGAACAATTTTTGGGGTGCATTATTGTTCATACAATAATAGATCCCGAATGAAACTTTTATTTACAAGCCGTATTTTCTAAATTGAATATAAAACAAAGAAATCCATCATATATTTGAACATTGTGTATCTACTAGGGGTAAGGGTTAGGTCCAAAGTGAGTGGGTCTATTCGACTCTGTACCGCAACCCACAAGGGTTTATTGTGGCTCACACCTATTCACACTCGATCAAATAACCCCAGCTTCTCAACGAAGCCGATTAGTTTGTATGGTGAGTGGTCTTTCAGTTCAGATGGTAAGAGTACGGCTCTGCCAAACTCTGAAAACCTGATTCGGTCCCCAGCGGGGCAGGCACAAAGTATGTGCTCTGCTGTTTCATCATTTTCCAAACAGAGGCGACACACACTGTCTTCCGACAGTCCAAGTCTCTGCATGTGATGATTCAAATGACAGTGACCTATAAGAAGGCCTGTTAGATATCGTAGTTCATTTCTACTTCAGTCCAACAACTGTTTGGTATCAAGATTCAATGGGTGAATGAACGCCTTGGAGTGAGCCAATCCTGGAAGATTCTGCCAGAAGTCTATAAATCTTCTTGCCAGCGATGCAAATGACAGGTTCTGGTCCAATGAAGCTGCGTGCAGCACCCTCCTTTGCAAGGGAGTCAGCAACCTTTTTGCCTTCCAGGCCAGTATGGCTAGGAATCCAGACCAGAGACAATCTGTTAAGTCTTCCTATCGAGGAGAGTCGTTTTCAGCAATTTGCTAACAATTTAGACGTTGCTCGGTAGAAACCAAGAGCTTCCAACGCCGCTTGACTGTCCGAGAATATTTCTATTGACAGAATTCTTCCAATCTCTCCTCACACAATTCACCAGCATAAATTTCCACTTGAAATATAGGCGCATAGGTTCCTAATAGGCAGGTTGATATCTCTGTCCTGGAGGCATTATATATCTAAATCAACATCAAAAATATTTTCAGTGATAAATAAATAATATTCAGAATCAGAAATGGTAGTAAAATGGCATTTAATTTGACCTTCATATTCTGCCAAAATCATAACAAATCGTTAATTTGAGTTTTTTCCGAAATATCCGATTTGTAGTATTGATTCCACGATATGTGAGTATAGATGCGAGCATAATATACATTGATGAGCTGATTGGTATCAAACAAATTTTTCAATTGCAATATACTATAATAACTTGCGTTCACTTTTTCTTATGGTATGAATACTATGTCCCCAACTCATTTCACTATCTATATAAGTTCCAAGGAGTTTCGTAACTTCAGAAAGATAAATCGTACTATTTCTGACAACCACTTGAATACTAGTCACAGTCTCCATAAAGAATGGAAATACAAACAAACTGTTTTTTCTGCATTCACTATCAAAAAAAATTTCTCACACCAACTCATGAATGGGGAAGCAAACTGTCAATTTGTTGTACATAGAGGGCGCTAAGTGTTTGTCATCAAAAGATACATTGGTTATATGTGATTTTTCGTTTTTATTCAGAGAAATGGGTCGTTGTGCTTCTTTCGGGTGCAAAGAAATGGGAATTTATAAGTTTCGTGAAGATACTGTTATGAGAAAAAAATGGGAAAAATCTTTGAGGATAGTAAAGTTCAAATGTACTGATCATTCTAGGTTATGTGGTGAACATTTCAAAGATTCTGATTTTGAGACTACTTCAAAGACAACTGGTAAGTAGCATTAATTCTACTTACTTATAAGTGATATTAATTTTATAAAATTTTATAGGATTTTCACTCCAAAGAAAATTTTTAAAAAAATCAGCTGTTCACTTCATATTTCGCTATACTTCGAATTCTATCAGTCCACGGATGTTGAGATTAGAAAAAAGGAATGCTAAACGTGATTTGAAGCCAGCTAGTAGTGAGTCATCTGAAATTTTCGAAGATAAAGATAACCAGCTTCCTCTCAATGGTAAGTAACCAATAAATAAATTCATTATATTGACTGCTCAACCACCACTATATTCCATTTAATTTTCAGATATAAATTATCTAGACCTCCAACGAGAAATTGCCTTAGAAGTTACTTTCCACCCCGAGGAAGATAATACTGATAAGGAAAGCCACCTAATCAGCCAGTCCACACAAACACCAACTTTATTCAGATTATTTTCCAATGATGAATTTCTAATGAACAAAATATCTGTTCTTTATTATACAGATCTCTCTTGAGGGATATTCTCGAAATTAAAATGTCTATCATAAGCCTCTAATCAGAAAACAAAATTGAACCTTAAAACTTGCATTTTTTTGAGGTTAGAATAATGTTCATTGATTATTAGTGAAAAAAACACAAAATATGTGGTTTTTTTCATTAATATATTTTTTGGGAGCAAATTGAATGCAAAAAACTGTCTTTATAATGAGAGAGTTGTTCAAATATGCAAAATTATGAACCTTTCCACTAGATCAGCTTTCTTCTCTCCTAGGGTTGCATCTCTCCTCTGCAACTCCTCCTTCAACTGAGCGATACGCCATCTTGAATTGCAAGCAATTTAAATAAGAAACTTTCAAATAAATCAATAAATAACGGTGGAAACTTTGACAGCTAATGACCAATGTGACAAACACTCAGCGCACTCTGCCGGATGAGTTTCCCGTAATAATAATAATAATAATAAGACGTTTATTAACCCGAATTCACAATTACATGACCAGTATAATAATACATATATTTTGTGATATACAGATTAATTGGCCTATTGTCAGCTTTCTGATACTAGATCAGGTGCTGTTGAGGCCCAGAGGTCATATACTGAGACTAAGATTGAGATTATTATATTTCGAACATTATGAAAACTGTCAGGTGAGTACTAAATATCTTAATGTTGAGATAGCTTCTCTTTTACCATTATTTTGAATGACGCCATCGATTTAGTGAAGTCAGTGTTCCGAAATTTATTCAGATGATTTTCCGTGCAGTATGTGAAGGAACGTTTGAATATCTCTTTCTTATGGGAGGGTATAGTTATAATTCCTCTTTTACGAATATTTACATTATGAACATGGCTTCTAAAGATGATTTTTTTGTGTAAATAAGGAGGTTTTTCGTATTTTAAGATTTTATAGAAGAAACAGGTTGTATGAAGTAGTCTTCGAGTATACATATTCATCCAACTCATTTCCTTCATTTTATGCGACCCTCTCTGTCTTCGCCTTATACCAAATATCAACCTTACACAAGAATTTTGTAATTTCTGAATGCGCCCAGAATCTCTATTATCTAAACACGGCCCATATATGCTATCACAGAAGTTCATGTGTGAGAGAACAATTGAATCACATAGTTCTTTCTTTGTGCTTTGATTTAGAAATTTTCTCTGGGGGTAGATCATTTTCAAATTAGCATAGCCAATTCTCAACTTTGACGTGACATGCTCCGTGAATTTGAGTTTATTGTCAATTAACAAACCCAGATTTCTAGCGGATGTTCTGAAAGAAATAATCTCAATAGCTATACTAATGTTCAAAGATGCCTGCAATTCTTCTCTGATTCTATCATTACAAAAAAGTAGAGCCATGGATTTTTTTGGATTGATTTTCAATAAATGTTCATTTGATATTTCAAAAAGTTTTTGCAGATCATAGTTGAGGGAATATTCTGCTACTGCAGTATCTGATGGGTTAAAGGAAAAGTATAGCTGCGTGTCGTCTGTGTGTAATCATCCCCATTCTTCTGCTAAGTTTTTCAGTTTTTATGTAAGTCTTTAGGACTATCTAAATCAGTTGCCAATGTAGTATCACCTGCATAGAGAACTACAGAATCTGAACTAATATGGTCAGGTAGATCGTCTATGAATATAAAAAAAAATAAACGGACCCAGCATCAAACCCTGAGGAACTCACAGGTCCATCTAAAATATTTAGATCTATGCTCTCGGATTTTAACTGATATTTTTCTAGAGCGCATGAACGTCAGCCATCATATGAAGTACCTGAAGTTATTGAAGTATACGCGAATGAAGTCGCGGACAACACCTAGTAAAAAATAAAACTCTAAATGTTGAGAACGTTTGTCGAGCCTAAGTTCGCATATCGAACATGTCTGTACCGTGTTATTTTCCGAGCCGCTGGACATGATTCCTGCTCCATTCAGACACAGATTAGTACAGAACAGCGCGATTCCTGCCACTCAACTCCCCCTTTTTCGACGTCGTAGAAGCTTTTCAGTATATCCTAAGCTCAGGATTTACTAAATGATGCCATATGTTGCATTCTTGAGAATTGAATTCTCACGAGTATGGATCCTGACAGACTTGATCTCTTTGACGATAATTGTTTGAACGTGTAAAAAATGTTCGGGTAATTTTCTGATGTGCATGTTGGAATCTGCCAACCACACTTTATTTTTACATGAAATGTATCTGCAATGAATACAAGAAGTAACCTTCATTGAAAAACTTTATTTTTACTCTCTAATTTGAATATTTCCACCTTCCACAATCTGAAAATAAAATTGAAATCGAGAATTTTATCCGCCGAGGAAATTTGAGAATGAAACAAATTACAGAAGTAAAACTCCAAGATGTGGGTACTTTTCAATTAGGAAAAGGGCAGATTTTGACCCCCAGATGTAACTATCTATGAAATTCTTCACTTATTTTTTGACAGACCACGTTATAATATTTCTGCATACAATTTTTATTTTTTTCGAATTAAGATCGAACAGTTTAATCTTCTTCTTGAAGATGATCACTTGGTGATCGAAACACGTATGGAGATGTTAAAATAACGGTTTGGTGTTGGGAAAAAACTCCAGCAGTATTAACCTTGTAACATGATTGCGTGACAGTCATATCCTACTCGTATATGAGTCAATTAATGCTTGAAAACGTCATGAACTAATTGAACGTGGAGTGCCCCGCATATGTTTTCAAGGAGATCAAAGGTTTAATTAACAAACAAATATTTGCTGGTGATACCAGCCTACTCAGACGAATAAACAAATATCCCTGATAACATGTTGGTACCGATAAGAGAATTTCTTATCAAAGGTGTTGATGAACTGAAAATAGTTGTTGTAGTTGACAAGTTTCTCGCAATATCAAAGATTCAACATCTTATGTTTGACGTAAATGATATATTTTCCCTTTGATCACATATTCTATGAACAAACTAGAAAATAAGATTCATACATCTTACAATGACATACGTTTTACCATTCCATAGACTCGACGAAGAATCTAGGCTCTGACATTATTTATTTTAGTAGCTACTATAGTAACCTTTTACCTAAATAATAATATTATACCATAGCATACAGAAATGGCATTAAATATATGTCGGTGCTGACAAATTTTCGTTGAAAGCAATATCATAGAGGCAAAATTCCCCTTTAAAATAATCGAAAAAATGAAACACAATGAAATTATTTTTTGTATGCAAGAGTTGTAACGACAAGCAAGGCCGTCGCCATGGGGGGAACGGGAGGGAACCTCCCCCCCTGCTTTTTCAACTTGGGAAAAAGTTGGGAAATTTTGGGCCGTGAAGATAGAAAAAAATAATAGTAAAAAAATGAAAAAAAATTTAAAAAAATAAAAATGAGAGAAAAGAAAAGGAGAGGTGATAAGAAAAGGAAAAGAACCAGAAGAAGGGTGGGATTTCCCAACATGCATAACTTGGAGATCCCGTACTTTGAAATTCTAAGTTGTTTCAAAACTTCAAAAAAGTTCAATTCCTCCCAAATAAGAGAAAAGTCCTGAACAGTGCACAAATTTTGAAGTGACAATTTTACAAAATTCCCAACTTTTCGCTGTTTTTTCGACTTGGAAAAATTGGGAAATTTCGGGCCGTGAAGATAGAAAAAATAATAGTAGAAAACAATAAGCACCATATTTTTTAAGTGTTGTTTCATTTCATTTGTATTGAATATTCTTATACATGGTGGATATGGTGGACGAACAAGGACCTTGGTCCCAAGTAGAATAATTCCCATTATTATTTTTATAATTACCAAAATTTATTTTTGTTTGTGCATACGGCATAAGCATTCAGCCAATCTTTGCATAGCTAAGTAAGAAAATTAATATATTATAGTAGCAACTTATCCTTTGGCTTTCATTTTTTCGAAAGTTGGGAAATTTTGCTGGTGGAGTTGGGAAAATTTGTATTTACTCCCCCCCCTGGTATTTCTTTTCGCTACGGCCCTGACGACAAGTAGCTATAGAGAGAGCTGACAGAAAAAAAAATCTAGAACAGGCCAGATTAGAAGCCTATGAAAATCAAAACGAAAGCAGTTGCTGAAAAAATCAGAGTGGTTACTTACAAAAACAAAAATTTGTTTTTTCTTTTCCAAAGCTCTCATTAATATGATTGAGGTTGGCTTGAATGGGTATTATGAGGTACATGTGAATATCAGATATTTTTCCCTTCTGTCGGGTGACCATTATGAACAGGAAAGCTAATTTTTTTACTTGTTTCATGCTTCAAGGTAAACTGTGTTTTCTCTTCCAAAGTACATAAATAAATGATTTGAGCAACACTGGAAGTTTTTTCTTTCGTTTTTTCATGAAATGGAGGTGTCTTGTTTTGTGCTTGAATGATGAGGTATTCAATATTTTCGCTTCAATTGGCTATATATCCGATAGACTTGAGGCCATTGAGTTGGACGTACTGCTTACCGTTGTAAAAATACGATTTGAAGGGGGTAATTAGTTCATTGGATAACCCAAAAGTCGAAAGCTTGTTAAGCAGGACACTATGGTCTAGTCTGTCGAACGCTTCAGGAAAATCAGTGTAGATGACATCAGTCTGAGACTGACAATTAATACCCTCTGCAATACAATGAGTGATTGTTACAAGATTCGTGGTGGTTGAACGTCCTTTCATGAAACCGTGTTGATTGGGGCTAATAATGTTGCTGACATGACAATAGATTTTATTCTCAAGAAACATCTCAACACTTCACAAAAGTTGTATATGATAGAAATTGGCCAGTAATTTTCCATCTCACTTTTATCTCCTTTTTTGAAAATTGGGCAGACTTTCGAAATTTTCCATATTGATGGTACAGTTGATGTTTTCACGCATATATTAATCAATTTGTTAGTGGTTCTACCAGAGCTGATGGATACTGGAATATGATCAGGTCCCGCAGTAAATTTAGGCTTTAATTTTTTTAGGGTATGATCTCAAATACTGAAGTTTTTGATCACTAAGCTGGGAATATCACTACTGTTGTTCGCATGGTCACTTGATGTTGACACTATATAAGAACCACTGATGAAATCGGCAAGACCATCAAGAATATCTGAGGGATCATCGAATAGCTTGCCTTAATGTAACATTTTATGATGAACTATATGAATAAAAAAATATATAATGAAAACCAAGCGTAATGGTTCGTTTTTATCGTATTCTTACGAGTATTCAAGAACCCGATCAACTTCGGAACACTGTAAAACCCAGATAAACTGATGAAATTGAACAAATTTGAAGTGGAAATCATTCGTTGAAAAATCCTTCGAAATATTTGTATGGTTATATTTTATTGTAAAATCACCAGAAAAAACTATAGCGCCCAAATTTTTTTTTAAATGTTTACTTATTTTTGTTTTTTTCATGTTCATTCATGTTTCATGATTTAGAGCTGTAGACAATTTAATTTGTTACAAATAATGACCCATAAAATTTTCTGTAGGATTGCTAGTTTACGAGATTCAGCGATACTTTGCAGCCCTTTTTCCAAGATGGCGGCTGGGGGACAATGGTTGCGACCTCACAAATTTGAACTCAAGCTTATATCCATCCCCCCTACATATCAACAAAGTTAAATTGTGTTCTCGGGAAAACGCACGTTAAGGCCTAAAAATGTATTATTTTAATGGACTAGTTTTACTTCCAGTATCGAAATTCCCCCAATATATCAACATCAAAAACTTCGCTGTGGTTATTTGTTTCCGGGAAAATCGTCCAATCTTCCTTCACTCGCAATTCCTTGTTTCAAATCCCGGTCTCTCGTCCAACATCCTTTACATCCCAGCCATCAATCTACCATTATGCTGGGCTATTGCTCAGAATAATTGAATGTCAGTGGACTTGAAACAAAGACATTACTCCCGGCTCTTGCACACCCTTCACCGGTGGCACGTGACCTATTGGATTACCCTTAATCTCCTTTCGGGGGTAAACATCATAAAAGATGCTTCTCTCCGTAAAAATTGCGCCGGGTTTGTTGGGAATGAAATGTATCGAATCCTCCGCACGTGAATGATCATGATCTCTGAAAGGAATCAGGAAATGAAAAACCTGTTTTCATGCTGGAGACAATTTATCATCGGGTGATCTCTTGACGTGAATTTGAGTGGAAAATTCGCAAGTTTTCGAATGATAACTCATTTCCTTATTTATATCTCAATGAAAACCAAGTGTAATAATAATTTTCGAAGTACGTTCGGTAAAAACTGAAAGTAAGGAAAAAAAAGGCTCATTTCACCTTCTACTCAGGTGGTATCACAGTATTATAGTTTTAAAACTTGGTACAGGGGTCTCAGTCTAACTTCTTCCGTTATCCAATATATGATGAACTGCAGAGCGGCCAACAGAACTTTCAAGCTCGCAGGGTCCAAAACACCCTGAACTGAAGCATTAGTAAGCTGAAGTTTTGGTGTGTTACAAATGCTAATGGCTTCTAAAAAGTTAGTTTTGGGCTGACTATCGCGGAATACCTTCTCACTTATTCCCAAGAGACTCCGCATGTTGTAAATTACCCTATGATCGCTGATCAGGTGGAATCCTTCTGGAAGGACACTTATGAACATCCACAGCCTATCATCTTGAACATATCAGCTCTATCTCAGTTCCAAGCTTTTTGTAGAGAGCTTTCCCGGCCTGATCACAATAAACTGCGCAACCTGATAACCCTGAATGATGCTCGTTACTTTGCAGCTCGTAGACGAAAACATATTGCACCATCTTGAGTCCAGATGGTTTGTCTCGTGGGAAATAACGCCACTCACAAAAGGTAGAGTCAGTAAACAACTCTCTGGCAGTTCTGGTTACCGACATTTTTGAGAAAATCAAGGTTGGTGCTGCAAATATGATTGCCTTTCCGATTTGACTCCACTGCGAGTGCCAAGTCGACTTCAAATCCCCAAAAAATTATACAACTTATTATTTCTTATAGTCATACCATCTTCAACAACATGAGAACTGTCCACTGAGGGTCAAAAGAGATAACCGCAACTCTTCTTGGTGGAACAAAAGCCTTGACAGTAAAAGAAAAGAAGTTCGACGACTATTCAATCGAGCTAAAGAGTCAGGTAACTGGCAGCTTTATAAAACCACTCTAACCACATACAAAAAGAAAATTAGAAAGGCGAAACTGAAGTTCTGTGGGAGTATCTCTGCTTTACCTTGCAGCACAAGAACTCACAAAATTTTCTCTAGAGAGCCGACTGCTGAAATTGGGTCACTTAAACGACCCGATGGAAAATTTACGACCTCTAGTAAAGAAACGTTAAAGCTTTTGATAGAAAACCACTTTCCTGGAAATCTGACTCTTGATAATAACAGACCGCCCAGCTTCGAGGGCGCTAAACGCCCAAAAAAGAACGACTGGGAAGTCGCAAAAAAGGTTATTACAGCACCGGCAGTTGAATGGGCTATTAAGTCTCTTCAGCCCTTCAAATATCCCGGAGAGGATGGTATATTTTCAGCTCTTCTTCATAAAGAACTGGAAATAATTTTACCTATTCTCACAAAATTGCATAGAGCTAGTCTGGCGTGGAACTATATACCACCCAGATGGTTGACAACAAGGGTGGTATATATACCTAAAGTGGGCCAGAGGGACCCACACCCCAAATCGTTACGACCAATTAGCCTTACATCCTTCCTGCTGAAAGAACTTGAGAGGATACTGGACGGACATATCAGGAGGGTAGCATTATATGCATCCCCCCTGAATAACCACCAGTATGCTTATCATACCGGCAAATCGACAGATTCAGCATTTAACAACCTCGTTGAGAAAACCTCCCAATCCCTTGGGGTTGCTGTATTTCTTGATATTCAAGAAGCATTTGACAATGCACTACCTAACTCTATAGGATTGTCTCTGGCTAGAAAGGGTATAGAATCGACCATAACTGGCTGGATCTATGCCATGCTAGTAAACAGAACTACAACTACGACTCTTCAAGGCGAGGCTATCAGGTTCAGGGTCACCAGAGGCTGCCCTCAAGGTGGGATACTATCTCCCCTTCTGTGGTTGCTCCTGGTGGATAGTCTGCCTGATGCCCTCGACAGAAGAAAAGTTGATCTGCAAGCTTATGCAGATGACTTCGTCATCCTGGCAAGGTCCACGTCGGGAAGGATAGCTTATAATATCCTCCAAAGCGCGTTGGACGTTGTTCACAGTTGGTGCTTGAGGGAGCAGATGTCTGTCGACCCCAGCAAAGCTGTGTTGATCCCCTTCACCAAGAGAAGGAAATTGGACCTCAATGATGTAGTCATTTCATTTGGAACGGAGGAGAAATATCTTGGCATTGTCCTTGATAAAAGACGCACCTGGAACGCTCACTTGGAAAAAGTTTTACACAAAGCCGAACTGTCTCTATGGACATGTTGAAGGATTTGTGGTAAAACTTGGGGTTTAGGTCTCAAATAAATCCATTGGATTTATGTGATGATTGTCAGACCAATGATCACTTATGGTGCAATTGCTTGGTGGCCGAAGGCTTTACAGAAAACGACCCAAGCGAAGCTCTCTGGCTTACAGAAACAGGCTTGTCTGGCTATCAGTGGTGCCATCAGTACCACACCGTCAGCGGCCATGGAGATCCTTCTAGATCTACCTCCTCTCCACATTTTTCTGGAAAGAGAGGCTAGATGGACTGCATACAGACTTTTGCACATTGCCAAATGCACAAATCAATTCAATGCAGAGTGCAACAGACTGTTGGTTGACATTGGAAGTCACAGCATTCTGGAAATGACCTCTGACTTTATGCCTCCAACTGTCAACTACGACTGGATCCTGCGGAAGAAGGAAATATTGTGAGCAGATAGTTGTTGGTTAACAGATGGATCAAAAACACCTTCCGGTTCTGGTGCAGGTGTTTTCAGTCGCAGAACCAGGACAGAGTTATCTATCTACATAGGAACTTATGCGATTGTATTTCAAGCGGATTGTATTTCAAGCGAGAGATTGGATACATTAAACCTCACTCACAAGTCAATAAAAATATTCTCGGACAGTCAAGCGGCGTTGGAAGCTCTTGGCTCCTACCGATCAACGTCTAAATTGGTAGCAAACTGCCAAAAAAGACTCTCCTCGATAGGAAGACTCCACAGATTGCCTCTGGTCTGGATTCCTGGCCATACTGGCCTGGAAGGCAATGAAGCCAATGAAGCTGCTGACTCTCTTGCAAAAAAGGGTGCTGCAAGCGGCTTCATTGGACCAGAACCTGTCATTGGCATCGCTTTGGGATTTGCCAAACAAACACCCGTTTATTCACCCTTCGAAGCTTGATTCCAAACAGTTGTTGAACTACAGTAGGGATGAACTACGATGTCTAACAGGCCTTCTTACAGTTCACTGTAATTTGAATCATCACATGCAGAGACTTGGACTGTCGGAAGGCAGTGTGTATCGCCTCTGTCTGGAAAATGATGAAACTGCAGAGCACATACTTTCTGCCTGCTCCGCTGGGGACCAAATCAGTTTCTTTAAGTTCGCCAGATCGATACTCTCACCATCTGACCTGAAAGACCACTCGCCATACAAACTAATCGGCTTCGTTAAAAAACTGGGTTTATTTGGCCGAGTCTGAATAGATGTGAGCCACAATAAACCCTTATGGGTTGCGGTGGAAGGTCGAATAGACCCACTCACTTTAGACCTACCTACCTACCTACAGTGAGGTGGTACTCTTCTGAGGATCTCCATAACAAGATGGTGAAGTAGATGAATCCTGTGAATCCATCAAGAGTTCGAATCTTCTTCTCTTAATGGTACGGGACAATGGAAGAACAGAAACTAGATAATTTTATAAGGCAACCTCTCCAGTGATTGGAAACGTCGGTTCACTTTTCAATACTAAACGAGGTGACTTTCGGTATCACCAAGAAAGAATTAATTCCCAAAAGGGCCATATCAAAGTCACAACGATCACTTCACTCTTGCAGCTACATAAGGAGAAGTCAATGTACGTGGTCTTCGTTAAAATCATTTCATAAGAACCTTACCTTTAGTTTCCTCCTCCATTTCTAATGTGTATCATGGGCCTTATCTTCTTTATTTTATCCTGCACTCGGACATCATGAAAATATTTATAGCTGCCTCCTTAATGACGTTAGTTGTAACTGCACGAAACTTGCAAGCTAAGAGATTTCCTTCTAACGCGCAACTCCTTCGGAAACATCATATTTTTTGAAGAAGAAAATTCATTTTACGTCAGCTGTCCACATTGTAGAGTCACAAAATATTTTTTATTAGGTTAATGTGATCTAATCTAGTTGAAAAATTCTGAGTATCACCTTGTTTCAGGACATCCTCATTTCTTCAACCAACTATCATGCGGGCTGGATTTGATTTCGATGGCGGGAGAATGGCTGACAGCAACAGCAAACACAAACATGTTCACCTACGAAATTGCACCTGTCTTCATATTGATGGAAAACGTGGTCATGACGCATATGCGAGAAATCATCGGGAAAAACTGGCGAAAAGGAGATTCGATATTGGCACCAGGTGACGATACAGAATTTTTTTTGGAAGTTACGAGGTTTTTTCAAAAAATTAGGTGGATTTTCATTTTTCTCAAAAATCATATTTATAATTACAATTTAGAGGTGAAAATAGCGCTTAAAGTGGGTGATGCGCGTCCTGCACACGCTAAAAATTATCATTAATTAATATCCTTATTGAGAGAAAAAAATTCACATACATTCCAGACACTTGAATAAACGAAAATCCATGAAGAAAAATTCTCCTCTGATTATTTTATTAGACATATTTTAGTTAATTAACTAATTTCCACAAGTTTTAAATTTACATAAAAACCCTGATAATTTTAAAACAAAAAACGTCAATTTTTTTACACTTCTTGGAGTTTTTTTCGAAAGCCTTCAAAAACGGTTCTTGTTCCACTTTGTTATTGATAATCAAAGACGTTGAAAAAGGAAAAATGCAATTAAAGCAATGAAAATATTTTTTTCAATGTTCAAATTTATTCGTTTTCTCATCATTTAAAGTTACATAATGATTTTTCATAATTTTTAGTTCTATTTGTTTGAAAAAGTGTTATGAACAAATGAATTGTTCATAAGATATTTGAAATTTTTTGGGGAAGATTTTCATCAGTGATGAATATTATGAATTTTAAAAACAAAATCGTTCTCAAAAAATTTTTCATATTGCTTAAAAAACGCATTTCTTGATCAGCAATTTATTTTTGCTAATAAATATTATTATTATTATTGACACTGAAGAACATTTTTTTTGAAAATCATAATTTCTATTTCTCTTTGATATTCTGAAAAAAAACTTTTTAATTATATATTTTCTTTATTCATTCAATAAACAATTTGTTTCAAATAAATAAATAATTTCTACGATATATTTTTTCAAATTCAACCAAATGAAACAAAAACAACGATGTGTTACTTTTTGTAAAAAAAATTTTCACCATTTTCCACATTTTTTTATATTTTGATTTTTTTGCGTTTGGTGACACATGTCTATTTTCGTTTAGTTTTTTGGTTGTATTAAAAAAAATATATCGTGAAAATTGATTTGTTTAAAATAAATTATACATTAAATAAATCAATGTATATAGCCTGATTTCAATTGCGCCATTTGTTTTGACATGTCTATAAACCTTGTGTTTCTCAAGACGAATAAAGATATTATTATTATTATTATTATAAATAAAGAATATATAAATAAAAACAAAAACCTTCAGAATGTCAAAGAGAAATAGAAATTATGATTTTTAAAAAATCGTTCCCTAATATTCAAATTTGGTAGAAAAAAATTGTTAATCAACAAATGCGTTTTTAAGAGATAATTTTTTTTTAAAACGGTTTTTTTTTCAAAAATCATAATATTCATCACTGATAAAAATCCCCCCAAAAAATTTCAAATATCTTATAAACAATACATTTGTATGTAACAATTTTTCTAAGAAATAGAGCTAGAAATTATGGAAAACCATTCTCATGTAACTTTAAATAATAGGAATTTGAAAAAAAATATATTATTGCTCCAATTGAATTTTTCATTTTTTAACGTCTTTGATTATCGATAACAATGTGAAAAACCAAAATTTTTCAAGGCTTTCAATGAAAGCTCCAAAAATTTGGGGATTTTAGTTTGGAAATTATCAGGGTTTTTATGTAAATTTAAAACTTGTAAAAATTGGTTGTCCAACTAAAGTATATCTAATAAAATAATTACTTACAGGATTTTTTTTCATGGGTTTTTATTCATTCAAGTGTCTAGAAGGTGTAATTTTTTTCTGAATAATGATATTTAATGGGTTAAAAAAAATTTATTGTTCAAAGGTCCGTATCGTGTGCTTAAAAAAATAAAAAATTGCTAACCGAATGTACACAGGCCACGAAATTTCAAAATTTACCTTATTTTTTTAACAAACCTCGTACGTGAATATTATGTTATTCATAATACAGTACCTTACTTTTTCCCAGTATACATTTTCACAAAGTATATACTAATTAAAGCAAACTTCGTAGAAATTTCACCAATTTAAGATTGAGAAAGTTCGAGACAAACGAATATTTTTCAAATGAATTGAGAAATGTCACACTGAGTTTGTGATAATTGATTTTGATTCACTTTTCAGGTGGATCTATATCAAATCTTTATGCCTTTTTGGCTGCAAGACACAAAATGTTCCCCAACTACAAAGAGAAAGGAATTGCTACTATACAAGGACAACTTGTGATGTATACCTCAGATCAGGTAAGATTCGATGTTTACATTATATTAACAATGTTATATTTTCTCAAACTATACCGGAAACGACTTGATCTTCACAAACTTCATCCCTAAAAATTCTAATTCTTCATTTTTACTTTTATGTACCACACAAAATGACTAGTGAGAACTACCAGCTCAGGTACCTACTCAGTCATAATTACCTGGAGCATATATTGTTTCTGAATCTGATTTTTCTTGACCACAATACTCGATACGAGCTTGGCCAATACTTGATATACTTGATACGAGCCGATACGTGCTGGTTTCAAAAAAATGCTATAGTTTCTATTCATTTATTGAAATTATAGCCACCCGAATTTACTGAAATTATAATATTATTAAAAATAATAACCTTCAAAGTCATAACACAAGACAGAAACAGTTCAACGTTGTGAAGCCTCAACAACATTCACTTCTTTTCCTGATAGAATTCACCATTTCTTCTAGACACATCTACAATCGCGATATGTACATGTTGGTTTGCTCGCTAGTAATGATATTGACACCACTCATTTCTCTGATGGATTCTCAAAAACTGAATGTGTTACATTATTCTTTTGATTTCCAGAGTCACTACTCCGTCAAATCTTGTGCATCAGTGTGTGGTTTGGGCACCGACAACTGCGTCATGGTACCATCAGACGAAAACGGCCGCATGATTCCCTCTGAACTGGAACGTCTCGTCAGAGATAGGAAAAATAGGGGGCATATTCCATTCTTCGTTTGCTGTACGTCCGGAACCACAGTTTTGGGAGCCTTCGATCCCATTAACGATATTGCTGATATCTGCAAGAAGTACGGGATGTGGTTACATGTTGATGTAAGTTTCTTAGAGTCTCAATAAAAATGATTTTGTGAACTTTCACGCCCGGGGATAACTGTGTGAAAGCTATTTTTCGGGGTCTGCAGAATTTTATGCTCGATGTTAGAACAAGATACATAGAATGTGAGCTGATAGTTGAGTCGAATACCTCTTGCCTATTACTAGTGACAAAAGTTGGGTTCCGAGCCCTCATTGATTACAGATAGCCCTTCCCCCAGTATATAATCGAAGGTTAACTCACCTCTATGGTTTATATACGTGCTGCCCCACACTGTATGGTGTGAATCGGCGTCACATCTCATTACGATTTGAAGTTTGTTCCTCTTGCTGTAGTCGTATAACAGCTAGAGGAGGTATGGTATCCGAATCTCCCGGAAAGAAGGCGGAGCAGGCGATAATATTCGTCATACCCTTCTTGCCCGATAGGGAAATTTGGATGGCTGGATGGCTACCATATCTTGGGTGCAGAAGCCTCTGAGCAAAAGATAATTAATACCCTTCTCAATGACATGCTCTGGGTTTCATCCCAGGGCACCCTATTACCTCACCAGGAATATTTAACAGTCCGGTTACTTGGCCTGTATTTCCTGTCCATGGTTCCTGCTGGAAATCAAGGTCGATTAATTCGTCCTTGAAGTTTATACCAAGGACGTAATACCTGTACTTGGCATAGGTAAATCACGTAAAGCATGTTTATGTAGATTCTATTTTCAAAGTTGGATAGCCTTTTTTTGTATTTTCCTTGGCGGCGAATAGCCGCCAATTTACGACGTATCCATCACACTTTAAGCCAAGGCGTGCTGTTGACCACCAAACAGCATTGCCTTGATAGGATACGTATGCTAGTGGCTGCTAAGAAGTCACTAGTAAGGCGAGCGAGAAGCATCGCGGAAAATCTTAGGTTCCGCGAGAAACCTTCTCGCTTATTCCAAGAGCCTCCACGTGTTGTGGATAATCCGCCGACTGCTGATCAGGTGGAATCCTTCTGGAAGGATATCTATGAACACCCGCAGCCACTCAACTTAGACACTCCAGCCCTAGCGCAGTTCAAAGCTTTCAACAGAGAGCTTCGACAGCCTGAGCTCAATGAACTGCGCAACCCGATAACCCCGGATGACGTTCGAAGAGCCCTTGTTGGTTCCAAGAACTTTGCTGCTCCAGGCCCAGATGGGCTGAACACTTATTGGTGGAAACAACTTCCAAGTACCCACCGCCATCTGGCCAGAGTTTTCAACTTATGGCTGGACGGAGAGCAGCCGATTCCGGATTGGTTTGTCGAGGGGCGGACCGTTCTCATCCCCAAAAGCGGAGATTTGTCGATTCCTAAGAATTACAGACCGATAACATGCTTGAATTCGTGTTATAAGTTGTTTACAAGCATCTTATACACACGAATACTCACCGCAGTTGACCGAGTGTTTGAACGGATATATGAGCAGAGAGGGTCGAAGAGAGGAGTCGCTGGATGTAAAGAGAACCTGCTCATCGATAGATGTGTAACGCAGGACTCGATACAATATAAGCGTAACCTCTCTATGGCCTGGATCGATTACCGTAAGGCATTTGATACAATTTCGCATGAGCTCATCTTGCATTTGCTCAGGTACCCGACAACATAGTGAGATGCATTGAACAACTGATACCACTTTGGCGAACTCGCTTCACCATAACATTTGGTCAAGCAAGAGTCCAAACAGGGTGGGTCACTTTCAGAAGGGGTGTATTTCAGGGTGATTCCCTCAGTCCCCTTCTATTCTGCATCTCACTATTGCCATTATCCGTTGCGCTCAGAAACACTCGAGGGTATAACTGTGGCACCCCCGGAAACCGGAGGCACAAGGTCACCCATCTGTTTTATATGGATGATCTTAAACTTTATGCCTCTGGAGAGAAGGATCTCCATCAGTCCTTGAGGGTGGTGGAAGAGTACACGCATGCTATCGGTATGAAATTCGGGATAGACAAATGTGCAATGGTTCATCTCAAAAGAGGACGATGCGGGGACTACGGAGAGGATGTGCAGCTCGTAGATGGAAGCATGCTACACCATCTGGATGCCGGAGAGACGTATACTTACCTTGGGGTGGAACAACGCCACTCACAAGAGGTAACCGCAGTGAAAAACTCTCTCCGCGGCAAGTATCAGCACAACTTCGACAGATCTGGTCATCGGAGCTGTCGGGGAAGAACAAAGTTGCTGCAACAAATATGCTTGCCGTTCCAATCTTACTCTACTCGTTTGAAGTAGTGAAGTGGACTCGGGAGGAGCTGTATCAACTCGACGTAAGGACCCGAAAAATGATGCATCTCTATAGGAGTTTGCATCCCAAATCGTCCGTTCCACGGTTGTACTTCCCCCGACAACAGGGAGGTCGTGGACTTTTGAGTTTGGAGTGTCTACATGACAGAATGGTACTGGATACAGCCTGTAAAGTCGTCAGGAGTTCGGATTCCCTTCTCTGCATGGTCCGTGACCATGAGAGAGCAGGAATTGGAGCATTTCTCCTTAGGGCAGCTGCTCGAGCAGCTGATGAACTCGGTATAGTTTTCGACTCTGAACGAGGTGATTATAATTCTGTCACCGAGTTGGAACCCGTTCAGCAAAAAGCTCAGATAAAAGCTGCAGAGATCACCTTACTTCTGCGGAGACACAGGGATAAGCCAATGCATGGGGTCTTCTTCAATAATATTGAAGACCTTGGCTTATCAAAGCGCCTGACGTTCGCTTTTCTCAGGTCGAGTGGGCTGAAGTCGGAAACTGAGGGGTCCATCATGGCTTGCCAGGATGGTGTCTTCAACACCTTAGTCTACCGCAGTCGCGTGATGGGTATAGAGGTTCCTGACACAAGGTGCAGGGCCTGCCGCGAGGCACCCGAGACCCTAATGCACTTGCTATCAGCATGTCCAGCATATGCGGTCTCGGCCTATATCCATCGACATAATCCGTTGTGGGGAACGAGAAGTGCCGAATTTATTGGAACTATTCGTTCCCCACCCTCAGGCTAATACAAGCTAATAAGCCTGATGTAGTCCTTCTCGATCACCAGACCAAAACGATATTTGTCGTGGAGTTTTCAGCTCCTGGCGAGACGAATATCGTCAGAAAAGAGGAGGAAAAACGGATAAAATATCGAGAATTTTCTCTTCGAACTCCGCAGACTCTATCCAGATCACTCTGTCAAGATGGTCGTTCTGATTGTTGGAGTCCTTGGTGGAATGATGTCTTCTCTACTCTCGAATCTCAAAATCATACCGGCTTGCCGCACTAAGGCAGAAATCTTAGCCGCACAGATGCAGAAGGCTGTCATTCTTGGCTCACTGCGTTTGCTCAGGGCACATGATTCTCGGACCCAATGATCACTTACCCCACGGTGTGGGGAGTGGTCATTGGTTGATTATGCTGGCGCACCCTCCCGAATGTATCGGGGCTTCGGGGGATAGGGCCTGACCAGCGCACACTACGGTGAAAAAAAAACATTATTATTATTATTAATAGTATTATCATTCAGGTAGTCTGGTGTGATACTACCTGTGCTTGTACCGAGATCAACAAAGCCGTGAAACTGAAGAGTTCTACGGCTCAAAACTGGGAAAAGCCTCACATAATTGCAAGGACACATCTACTACCATAATATATTCCTAGGGTCACAGACACAATCGGAAACTCTTGGGAAAACACAACATCAAAACGGTTCTCAAACCCATCAAGAAGATATAATAAAGCTTCAGGTCGGCTGAAGACAAAAGGGACTCACTATCAGCAGCAGGGGTTCATGGCATACCGAACACTTGTGGAAAGGTATACATCGGAACCACCAATAGATCAATGGAAACAAGGCTGAAGAAACATGAAAGAAAGTGCAGACTAGGCCAAACGAACGCACTTGGCAAAGGAAACCACAGAATTCTGCTTGAAAACACGGAATTCATTGCCCCCGACCAGTCATCGGAGATTACTCAGGACGTATAAACCTCTAAAGAAGCTAGCCCCTCGCGCTAGCGAAACGTCATGAAGAAGTTCCAAAAATTGACTGCCTTCAAACCCGAGAAATAGTGATACTGCCATACTTGTGACAGTATCACTATTTCATGCCATACATGTGACAGTATCACTATTTCTGTGTGAAGTTACAAGTCGATAGACATGATATCACTTTCACTAACTATGTTCATGTTCTAAGATCAAATATCAACCATAATCTGAAATGTTCGAAACATATAAGCCTGGTAATCAGACGCGTATATAGTTCATGTAAGAAGTTATATTTTCAGAGGCACTATTTCAACAGAAAATCAAATATGTCCCAATGGGATGCCATTATTTCATCTATTTTGATTTATGTGATCCATTTCTAGATTCACAAATATCATCCGCACGAATACAAGAAGTACAATACTTCTATATGAGACTTAGAGTTGTGTTACAAAACCCATACCAAATCCTTTATTGATTAGAATGGTTAGCTATAAATACGCAATGGACGAGAATATCACTTATGAAACTTTGTTTATAGACTTCTGGATAATAAAAATCTCTCATGGATAAACTGAAGCAAGAAATCTCATACATGACCGATATCTTCATTTAATTAATTAACTCATAATTCTATGGAATTTCATAAACGTTAATTTTTTTGCGAGGCAGCAACTCTGAACAATATCTTATTGTCAAACACCCTCGTCAACTGTTTGTTTTCGATTGAGTGGGAGAAATTTTATACCAAACTATGTCGAGAAAATGAAGAACTTTCATTATTATTAACATTATTATCATTTTCATTATTATTTTTATCGTTATCATGGTCGATAATAATAATACCGGTAATGATACTGATGAAAATCATATTGAAGCTTTCCAAGTATTTGAAAAACCATATCTTAGTTTTCAGAGATTTTATTTATGTCCACATCATCATTAAACAATTACATATTCCACCTGCCATTCAACTTATAAAATGTTTAAATTGTAGAAATTTATGATTTCGAAATTATACTCAGAGAGCCTGGAGGAAAAAAATATTATCAACCTCATCTCATATATCACTAATCTCAAATAAGTAGAGGATTCATTATTCCTGATCATATGTGTTATTATTTTTCAGGCTGCATGGGGTGGTGGACTTCTGCTATCAAAAAAATACAGGCATCCACGGCTGACTGGAATTGAAAGGTAAATCAAATTTGAGTAGCTATCCACATTATTAATAAAATACAGACTAAGTCAGTTTCCACCTAAGGACCTCAAAACTTTCGAACGAGGAAAATCCCTGGTGTGAGTTGTTCGATTTATTTATTCAGCGTATGACTACATCACAGGTAAGTAAGTAACAAAAGTAACATTTTCATTTCACATTTCTTAACATTTCACAAACTCTAAGGTTACGAATACATTCTATCGACTTTCTTGTCGCAATCAGGACATCGAATGGGTTGCCACTGAAGGAATTGATTTGACAGTCCTCTACCAGGTGTTCAATAGTTGGTCTTTCAGCGCCGCAGTCACAATTTGGGTTGGTTGGTCAAAACCTCTGGCTTGCTTGTAACGCAGGACATATCCCGGTTTGCAGGTCTGGCCTTCTTCTTCGTCTTCTTTCCACCGCTCAATCATGTTGGAGTTTTCTTCGATAAGAGTCTCTGCCGTTCTCAGAGAGGGTTTTCATGAGCGTAACCTATTTATGGTTCTGTCGTTTATTCCAAGTTTGGATCGGAGAATACATAGAACATACAGAGAGTGTTCTCGGCAAATTTGTGGAGGAGTTCAATTCAATTCAAAAACATATATTCAAATTTGGGTCAAACTACATTTAGTTTGAGATAGGGTTTTAAGGGGGGCCTGCTATATGCTTATGCCTCTTGATGGTTGGAGGTAGTTCCGTGGTTCCGTTGGAGTGGTCCCGGTCCATTGCGGTGGTCAGTTTTTACATAGATTCAGGTTGTTAGGCTGGAATAGGATGTTGTACGATTTCAGATCCTTCTAGGATGTAGCTGTCCGCTATCTGATTCTCTGTGGATACTCCTCCAAGATGTCTTGGATCTGCTCCGACGGATCTTGCATTGCTGCTAGGAGTCTTGCTCGGGGAAACAGGAGCTTCTTCGTAGGTATCCTTCTGGATTCTCCACGGGGAGTCCATGGTGTGTCAGCGTGTTGATGGCATCGGTGTTGCTGCTGCTGTTCTGGTCATGTATCGACCTTGGTGTTCATGAACTCGTAGGTTGATTAGTGTAGTATTTACTAAGTTGTATAAGGTTTGAGATGGATAGCAGTATGGTAGGTTGTGATTGTTACGTAGGCTCCTTCTCTCGGGGAAAGAGTGTGGAGGAGCTATGTGGCTTAGTGTGGGTAGCCAACAAGTGAGCGTGGCCTTGACTGTGCCTCATATGGTACGCATAGCTTGATTGAGTTGGGCTTCAACACGTTTGATGTGTGGACTGTTGATCCACACCGGTGCACAGTATTCCGCTACGGGGTACACTAAACCCAGTGCTGTCGATCTGAGTGTGGAACCCCATGTGGTACCGCATAGTTTACATAGCATGCAGGATATTATTTCGGGTTCTAACTTTTGCAGCTGTCTCAATAGGATATTCTTTGAAGCTTAGCGTTCTGTCGAATATGACATCCAAGTACTTTGGGTGTTTATTGTTACTGAGAAGTCAGTCTTCAAAGTTGATTTTGAGTTGGTAGTTAGCCATCCTGTTGTTTAGGTGGAAGCACGATACTGAGGTCTTTGCGGCATTGGGTTGCAATCTCCAATCGTCAAAATATCTCCCAAGGGTACAAAGTCATTTGTAAGAATTCGCTTAATTATCTCAAACTCCCTATGGCGTGTGGCAGGCGCCAAGTCATCTGCGTAACCAAACTTCTTTGATGTTGTTTCGGGCATCTCTGCTATGTAAATGCTGAAGAGCAGGGGAGCAAGCATCGATCCTTGTGGAAGGCCCTCATTCAGTTTCACTTTTATACTGGTCTTGTAGGCCTTAATGACTTGGAAAGATCTGTTGGATGGCATGGCATTGATAACATCAGTCATCTTTCTGCATGGGATAGCTCGTATTATTTATATATAACTCCTTGTCGCCACATAGTGTTGTATGCCTCTGGCAGGTCTACGAAATCAGCAGATATTTTTAGTTAATTTTGAAAGCCAGTTTCCACATAGTTAGGGAACGATTGAACTGAATTTTGTTCTGGAGATCAAAGGTATCGTAAATCTCCAGATTTTGGACTCCCCACTTGGTTTGATTGTTGAAGCTTAGGGGCCAAACAAATCATGGATTTGTTTGACCCCATACAAATTCGGTATGCAAACCAGTCAACTAGCATCGGAATGGAACCTTCCAGCTGTAAAGAAACCAAGAGAAGTCGACCGAAAGTGTTAAGAGCGGGGTGTTGTGCACTCAGAAATCTTATCAGAAGGTGGAGACAGTAAAAAAAAGGATATTAGGTATCTGAGCGTTATGCTAGAGAAAATTCGTTGGGAAAGACCAAATATTTGGGAGGGAAACTCATGAATTTTACACCACTATAACGTATCATCTCACAAAGCTATCGTTTTGAACGAATTTCTGGCCAGAAACTGAACAAATATTATGAATACGGTGACTGTATGGACCTGAGATGGCCCTGGCTGACTTTTCCTTTTTGCAAGCTCAAATTACTGTTTTGAGACACCCGTTTTCAATCGATAGATGACATGAGAAAAAATTCGCAGTCGAATAAAAAAAATGCATTTGAAAAATGTTTTGATCATTGTGTTGTTCATTGGCATAAGTATATCATTTCGTAAGGGATCTAATTTTCGAAGAATAATACATATTTTGCATTTCATTGACCAATACCCGGTATATTTCAAATAATAAAATCAAGCTGATTCGTAAGAAAATAAATCAGCTTCAAACAATGACTTTTTTAACAATCTCATTTTATTACTCTCCAACTCCGCTCCATTTAAAACCGCAATTAGGGAGTGACGGGCCCTTATTAATTACAGCATCATTAATCACAACTCGAGCTTTTTAAGCTCGAAAGTGATGAATTAGTAGAGGCACTTGCTTGTAATAAAACGTGAGCCTGTCATTGTTTTATTAATCCCGTGGTTTATTGTAGTTTTAGCAATGTGAAATACCCACAAGAATATGGGAATAATCTGAGAATAAAAAGACAGATTATTATTGTTTTTTCTCCATTCGGTTACTCAGATGGAAAATGTTATTTTTGGCAGATTTTTTCATGAAAGTTATGCAGTTATGTACAAACTCAGAGATATCCTCACATAAAAAACTCAATTTTCGTTCTCAAATCTCTTGTTGAGACAGTTATACGATATTGTTACACAGTATGGAGTGGAATGTTTGAGAATAAGCTAAATATTGTACAGATACTCCAAAACTCGTCGACAGATCGACAGATCAGAAAAATTTTAAATTAAAACTGGGATATTTTTAGGAGAGATTATTCTTTGGGAATGTTTGGGAAGTTTTAAGCTTTCTACTTTTCCATATCTATGCAAAAAAATGTGGAAATCTTTCAAAGGAAGGGAGGAAGCAATCGATTTCAAAAAAAGTAACTACAAGTATATACAAAGATGTGCAGATCATGCAAAGAAGTAACTTTCAGACACAAACTCTCAAAAATGCTACTTTCATATTAGTAAACATTGAATTACATGAAAGAAAAATATTTTAGAAACAAATACTTTGATATGAACACTGAGTTATACGAAAAACACTTCTCTTCATTCAATGGAATACACACTAAATAGAGAAAAGTGTTTTTGTATAATTCAGTGTTCATATAAAAGTATTTGTTTCGAAAATATTTTTCTTGCTGTTGTTCAATGTTTATATTAAAGTAGCTGTTTCAAGAGGGTTTTTCTTCCAATTTGTGTCTGAGTCACTTCTTTGCATTATCTACACATCTTTGTATAGATTTTCTTTCTTGAAATTGATTACTTCCTTAATTTCTTTGGAAGATTCATATATTTTTTATGAAGATGGAGAAAATGGTATTTTAAAACTAATCTACTTGATATAAGAAGGCACACCAGTTGCCTTATATAAATATATATTTGGGACTACAACTCAAAAGTTCCGGTTGTGAGAGCGTGAACTAACATACGCTGAATCATATTTTCGTCTCGAAAAGTATATACAGAGTATGATGCAAATTTTGAGTATGGTAAAATTTGTCACACAATATCATGAAAAATATACACATCGACTTGAACAGCCAAAACCACAGACCTTCAAACCAGATAAAAGCAAAATACTTTCGCCTTTTGGAAATTGAAAAAGCATGTACCTACTCAACCCAAAATTATACCATAACAAATGTATCCTGTATGAGTCTTTACACATGTAATATAATCCGTTCTATAGATAATTTAAATAACTGATGTTTTTTGCATTTTCAATGTGGCCTTGAACAAAAATGATGTTGTATGACAATTTACTTTCGCCTTCAAATTTTTTTTTTATTTTCTGTTTGTAATAATACGAAAATTAAACATATTGAATATCTCAGAAAAAATTCATATTTCAGAAATCAAAGAAAGTCAAATCTTTAGAATTCTACTAAATATTTCAAGCATGAAAAATCCATACATCACACATCCCAAAGCGAAAATCTTCCATACAACGGTCCTGAAAATTTCATTTATGCGTTGTTTCAAAAAGATTCATAATAGTGTCATTGCTTTTCGAGTTTCAAAGCCGTGGATTTTTGGAATTTCTTCCTGACGTTTCGCTGGCGCGAGTGGCTAGCTTCTCAGAGGTTTAACCATCATGGCTTGCTGTCCGATGACTACCCTTTTAGGCTTCGTGAAGCGTATTTATGCCTTGTCAGGTAATCCGTTGTATCTGCACCTGTATTTGTACCTGTACTCGTACCTGCTCTTGTACCTGTAGTCGTACCTGCACTTGAACCTGGAACATTAATCTCGCTGCCTGTTGTCCTGTTCGTTATTCTCGAATTCCTTGAAATGGGGTTCCATATTCTGTGGTCTCCTTCACTAAGTGCGTGTTCTGCCACAGCTGACTTGTCCGTTTGGCCTAGTCTACAGTTTCTTTAATGCTCTTTAAGTTTTGTTCCCATGGATCGTTTGGTGGTTCCGATATATACCTTATCACACGTGCACGGTATGCGATAGACCCCTGCTGCTGATAATGGGTCTCTTTTGCCTTTAGCCAACCTGAGGCTTCGTTGTATCTTCCTCGTGGGTTTGAAGACTGTTTTGATGTCGTGTTTGCCCAATCTTCCATGTTTCCAGATGACGAAGGTTCAACCAACCCTCTTTTAATTGTATATCAACGACTCATTGGAAATAACCAAGAATCCAATATATTCCTTTGCTGATGACAGCACCCTTGTCTCGTCAATACATTTGGATTCCAGGATATCGGCTGCGGATGAACATCTTCAGCGGCAGCAGGAGGTTCAATATCCTAATGAGGATCTTAAAATCATTTCGAATTAGACTGAAAGTAACCAGGTTCAATTCAATGCCACAAAAATCGAGGCATCGGTTTTCTCTAATAGAATAAATGTTTCCGAATCGGAAATAATAGTGTCAGGTCAGATAGTTCTGCTTCCTGCTTCGATAAGTTTGTTGGGTGTTGAAATGGACACAAATATGTCTTGGCACAATCATATCGCTGGAATTGTGAAGGCTGCTTCTCAGAAGGTTGGATCACTGTTCCGAACCAGAAAACTGTACACACCTCAGCAACTTTCCATGCTTTATGAAGCTCAGATCCGACCTTCTTTGGAGTATGGTTCTCATGTATGAAGCTCCGCCCACAAACATACCCTGAAGCTGCTGGATTCCATCCAAAATAGAGCCATCGTGTGATTGGAGACGCGAATATCATTCGCAATTTTTGTTTGAAGGTGATTGACAGTGTTTCATGATGAATTTCACTAGTTCGGACTTCCATTGTCTACTATATGAAATGATTTGAAATCCCTGGAACAATTGAACAAAAATAAATAAAAATAAACAAATGAAAAAAGAAAATAAAAATAAAAAGTTGAGAGATTCCAAGTCACGTTAGTTCACGATGTTTCGATTGTTAGTATCTACAATCGTCTTCGGGTGATGACTGGAGGGATTTCAAATCATTTCACATAGTAGACAATGGAAGTCCGAACTAGTGAAATTCATCATTTGCAATCTTGATAGCCTGGAATATCGAGAAAAGGTTGGAGATTTGTTTCTCTTCTATAGACACTTCCACGGCAAGTGGTTTAGTGACTTGGCACATTTAATTCTACCAAGAGCGGTACATATCAGAAATACGTGACGGATTGTGACTGCTCATCGTTTCGAGGTTCAACTCAATACACCTCAAACTTCACTGTTTAAGAACTCTTTTATTTGGAGAACGTTTTTTCAAATGGATTTAATCTCTTAGAGCACCGCTCTAAGAGCGCCTTGAAGATTTTCCTGTAGTGTTTGTCTTTCGCCTTTTAAAAGGAAAAATATATGAATAATTTCTATGATCATCTCATCACAAACGAAATTGTTTAGAACTATTCTGGTCTACCTGAAACATTTTACGAAAACCGTCATACACTGTCACCATTAAAGTGCGCACCATACGGCAAACTTTTTTTTCGAAAAGTTTCATTCAATGAAGTTTAACTTCGGCACTTGTTTGTGCTTCAAATTTAACTTGAAATGATGCGGCCAACTGCGACCCACTGACGTTCAGTGTTTGTCAAATTCAACTTTTTTTTTGAAAAAAATTGAAAAAGTGTATTTCTAGATCGAATTCAACAAAAAGTTACTGAAAAAGTTGTGTCTACGGCAATTTTATATCCATATGCCAAATTTTATGCATGAATTTCACTAGTTCGGACTTCCATTGTCTACTATATAAAATGATTTGAAATCCCTGAAACAACTAAAAAAAAAAGAATTGAAAATGAATAGCTGAAAATGACAATTATATTAAGCAAAATAAACCTGGAATGAAATAATAGTGAAATAAATACAAGTAAAATAGAACAATTGAACAAAAATAAATAAAAATAAAGAAATGAAAAAAAAATTAAAAATAAAAAGTTGAGAGAACAATCAAAAAGTTGTGTAGTCATGTTAAAATTTTCATAGCACATTTTTAATTTCTCTCTAAAAATGTCCGTATAAGTAAAAACTTATCAGAAAAGTTAAACTCCATGATGAGTTTGTTATGTATACATGAATTGATGACAATTAACTGAACTTGTTTTTTTAAATGAAGGGGATATCTGTCAAAAATAAGCTAAACTTAACTTTATCCTAGTTGCATAAAATTTGACATGTGGATATAAATTTGCCGTAGACACAACTTTTTCAAGTAACTTTTTGTTAAATTCGATCTAGAAATGCACTTTTTCAATTTTGACGTCGATGGGTCGCAGTTGGCCGCATCATTTTAAGTTAAATTTAAAGCACAAACAAGTGCCGAAGTTAAACTTCATTGAAACTTTTCGAAAAAACATGTTTTCCATATGGTGCGCACTTTAATGGTGACACTGTATAACCAACATTTTGCAAATACAATGTTTACCGGGTACACTCCCCTATTACTCTTAAACCGCCCAAATGTCACACGCTTCACAGAAATCGTTTATAATCGCCCAGGTAACACCTACCTTCTATTTATTGAACCATAAGCTGTCGGCGCTTTCATAATGGATGAGTTTAAGTCAATCGAGATTGTTTCACCCCCGAGTGCTTTCGGCACTTTGATAGAGAGAAGTGTGTTTTTAAAACCCATAAGTAGTTCTGATGCAAATTGATGCACACTTTAGAGCTTATCGAGGGCTTTGCGAGCGGGAAACCTTGATCCGATTATTGATTTTATAGGGCAGGCCCTCGCCGCTGGAGGCTTTTCAATGTTTTTTCTCTGCTAATGTTAAGGAAAGTGACGGAAAGGAAAACATTTGAACATTATTGTTTTTTGTATGGGTCGTGAATTAGTCATTTGAATTTCAAAGATAATTAGTTACCGAAATAACAGTGTAAGGTCATTAAAGAGAATGGGGAATGTTCCTCAATTTGGGTTATTACAGCAAATGCAAGTTTGAACGAAATAAAGTTGAGTTTAATTCATGAGTTTTTCAAATTCACTTCGAAAAGTATTCAAATTGATGTTTCAAATGTTGGGTTTTCATTGTCAAAGGGATTTGTTTCTAATTCACATATTGGCAACAGCGCCTATATCAAGTTGAAATAATTTATGCGTACCTAGATATTCTACTTAAAAAAAAGGAAAATTATCTTTATAAATCAACAATTGAGGCAAAATATAAATTATAGTTCAATACCACCTCCACAAGCCACATAAAGAACAGTTGTTTTGTTATTTATTTATATAGAGGAAGATAGGTTAGGTGCACAAAATGTCATATGTCACAGAATGTCTCGGAACTCGGTAGATAAGTAAACAAAACAGCACGCCTCTGAAATATGTCATCTTTGTTTGTCTCATACAGGTAACAGATTCATTGTCCTTTATTAGCTATGATCGATATTGCCAAATGGTGAAATAGAAACGAATCCCTTTAAATGTTGAATGCATTATTTCATTTCTCTCTTTTAAGTATTTAAATAATTTTTTAAAGAAAAAGATTTAACTGATAACTTTAAATGCGTTGTTTTAGAGTTCTTTTATGAAAACTACTTGATTTTCGTCAGGAGGAATATTCCCCATTGCGAAACAGGTAAAGTGAGAAATTCCGTAATTCTGTTGGTATTCTGGTAGATTCTTTCCATGATGAATATGATGATGATGATATGATGAAAAGAGAATACATACCCTACAAAACGCATGCATCAGACTCATCACAGGAGCTAGGAGGGGACAACACGTGTCTCATCATTTGGAGAGACTGAGATGGCTAAAAATGGAAGCTCGACTCATAATTTATGCTTGTATCACCTACCATAAGATTATAACAAGAAAAGTACCCAGTTATCTTCACGACAAAATGAGATATAGAATTTGAATCTGAGATTCAGAAATCAATCAACCACCCCGCCACAGAACTACTTCATTTCGTGGATCCTTCTCTTATAATGTGGCCAGGCTTTATAATCGAATTCCCAATTCACTAAAATCACTCTCCGCGGTAGCTTATAGAAATAAACTCAATATTTACTTACAAGAACACAAATTGAGCAACTTCTGATTGAGTCATTTGTGAGATCAGAAATTGAATTCTTTCTTTTGATTGGTACGAGGGTGGATTATATATATATATATATATATATATATATATATATATATATATATATATATATATATATATATATATATAAATAATTCCTTTAGGATCACAATGTGATATAGGACAAGTCAGTGAAAAATATAGATAAATAAACTTCAAAATACAGATATGACGAAACAATAAACATAGAAATTTTTTATTTAAAATTTTGAACAAACTTTTAAAACTTTTAAAACTTTCAAAATGCTTAAACAATACACATAAGCAATACACATATGAGCATTTCAATCACTTTTGTTCACATATTCGACGACACTGTAGAAACATCTGAAAATCAAAAACTCTTTCAGTTTTGCTTTGAAAATACCTGGGGTTTCGTCCGTCCGTACCTCAACCGGAAGTTTGTTATAAAATTTTGTCCCTGCATAGGAAGGGCAATTTTCGAAAAATGCAGTCGAGTGCTTTTTTAATCTGATTTTATTCTTTTGTCTAGTAGGATAGGTATGAAAATCTGAGTTTTGAAGGTGCGTGTCATATTTCTTCATAAACAAACAAACGCATTTATAAATATATATACAAGGTAAACACATGATTCTATTTTCAATAAAAATTTGTTTGCACGAATCTCTATAGGCAAGATTGAATATCAAACGAATAACTTTTTTTTGGGAGACAAAAATTCTGTTTATATCAGAAGAACAGCCCCACACTGCTATATTGTTGGAAATATTAGGATAGAATATGGCATAATAAACATTTAACAGCTGAGATTTATTAAAAATTGAAGTTAACTGTCTTAGGGCATAGTATGCGCTGTTAAGTTTATTATTCACTTGATTAATGCTAGATTGAAATGACATATCACTATCTATGCATATGCCAAGAAATTTAGTTTTTTCTGATGAGTTGATGAGATCATTATTGACTTTGACCTGTATATATATATATATATATATATATATATATATATATATATATATATATATATATATATTGTATTCCATACATTGTTTTTTTTTACCTATCCATAAAAAAATTATAAATGTCATGAAGTAACTTGGTTTGAAATCTCTTAATTTTTTATTTTTTTTTAATTTTTCAAGTGTTCTATTTTTTACATGTATTTTATTCCACTGTAAATCTTTTTAATTTGTATTGGTTCTTTTATGGATTTCAAATCATTTTATATATTATTAGACAATAGAAGTTCGAACTAATGAAATCCATCATGAAACATTCATACAAATAAATGTTCACTGATATAATATAGTTTAAAGTAGACTCATTAAAAAGGACAAAACTTTTGAAACAAGTAATAACAAGTATTAAGTCGAACAAACGCTAAATTATTTGTTTTTCCACCATCACCAAATTTAAAATAATTTTTGTGCAATTCTCCTTTATATTAATAAATTACTTCAATAACTCTCAACCAGAATATGAAATCAGGAAGGAAATTAATTGAACCTGTAAATAATGCAGCGAGCTTTCGAAAATTGCAAACACAGAAAGCAAAAGCTTGTCTGAAATCTGCCCTGAGCTTAATCCCTGATTACATGGGAACTCTCCAGCTGTTACAAAAAAAGACTTTATCTCTGGTTTTCTACCAAATGGCGATTCACTTTGAAAATTTTCGTTCAAATCTCATAATTATGTATTACATTATCAAATTGAACCAGCTTGTATAGTGATGAATTTTTTTTAATATTTATATTCTGAATTTCGCGAAACGATTATTCAAGCATTGTAGAATTCTATCCAAATATTTGTGAAATTTGAAATAACTAGATTTGAGCATGTTTCATAAATTCCCCGACTGGTGGAAAATTTCAACTATCACTGCAGTCAGAGAAATCCAAAATACATCAACCACTTTCCACTTTCGAAAATGCATTTTTCGATGTGTTAGAAGAACTACTTCTAGAAGTTGATGATAACCAGTCTATTTTTGATCTGTATATGTAGTGTAGGGAGGGTTAGTGTAGGCCCACAGCACTTACGCCACATGTGACTCATTGTACATCCTTCCGAAGAGTTGTCCTTCTAGGTCATCGTCCATCCTGTCCTTTCCGGGAAGGTGGAGAGTTAAGTACCAGACATCTCCTTTACATCTGGAGGTGTAGGCCAAGACTCGCTGAACACACACTCTCTCATTGACGATAACTCCGGGCACCGCATAGGACATGCCTGACAGTCTCATCTTCCTGTTTACACATCCTGCATAGAAGTGTGTCCACTAGCCCCATATTATGGAGGTATTTTTTTAA
This sequence comes from Leptinotarsa decemlineata, assembly GCF_025532065.1. Classification (NCBI taxonomy): domain Eukaryota; kingdom Metazoa; phylum Arthropoda; class Insecta; order Coleoptera; family Chrysomelidae; genus Leptinotarsa; species Leptinotarsa decemlineata. The sequence continues at coordinate 20,283,940 of NW_027412747.1, forward strand.
TTGATAATGGTTAGTCAGACATCCTACTGTTAGGCGTAGATTTTTCCTGGTCATCGCCAGATATTTCTTCGGCGCCAGCTTCCCAGGGTCGCACAGGGTGATCCTGGCAAGATTGTATATTTTGATTCTATCCCAACTCTTTAGGGATTGAGCATGGGTGCGACATTTGGCTAGTACCGCAATTGTCGAAGTCATCAGGTCGAAGGTGTCACTGGGTCCTAAAATTCTTAATCCAGCCGCTTCCTTGGCTAAAGAATCGGCAAAGTGATTACCTTTACTCCTCTCGTGTCCTTTAACCCACCTAAGGATAATGTTATTATCCACCGAGGCTTTGGCTAAATCTTGGTGGCACTCTAGTGCTAGCCCTGAAGTAACACAGTGTCTGTTCAAGGCTAATAGTGCTTGTCTGCTATCAGTGCAGATTGTTAGGTTTTTGCCAGAAATTCTTTTCTTGGTTATTTCTTTTGTGGCGATTGAGATACCAGCCAGCTCTGTTTGGACCACGCTGGTATTTCTTCCCATTCCCCACTTAATCCTTAGGCTTAGTGATCTGGAGTACACTCCACATCCTGAGCCTTCTTTGGTTTTTGAGTCATCTGTATAAATCCGTATTGCATTTGTAGCATCTGACTCTGTGTTCTGTTTTGTTTGTATTTTGTAGGGTTCATTAAATACAAACTTAGGTTCAATTGCATCACTGGTTGCCTGCAGCAGAGGTTGCGCAGTAACCGCTTCTCGCCGTAGCCTCAATTGACCCATTGCTACTTCGAGGTTTCCAGCAGCCGTGCGCAATCGTAACATGGCCATCAACACAGCCTCCTCAACGTACAGGTCCAGAGGGGTCAGACCAGTGATTATTTTGATTCCAGAATTTATCTAGTTTGAAACTTTTCAAACTTCTCAAATTCTGTGTACTGCCTACTCCCCAAAGGGACTTATTATTCTTTCACCTTCCAGTTGGAAAAGTCTACAGTTTTGCAGTATCACACTCAAGTAACCATTTGAATTAATCAAAATGTCCTTATTTATCTTCCAGGGCCGATTCAGTGACATGGAATCCTCACAAATTGATGGGTGCTCTGTTACAGTGTTCAACGATACACTTCAAAGAAGATGTAAGTTATTCTCAAAATACTGTCAATTGATAGTTATCCTTTAGTTCAAAATCAAACCTATTACATAAGCGTTTCTTTCTAAAGTAAGGCCTCTGAGATAACTAATTGTTGAAAAATGAATTCGCTTCTTGAACGCTTGAACGCTTTTCTACAAATTGATAATGGGCTGAAATTTATTGAATGAATGGTTAACCGTCATTTCAAATTTGCAGGGGCTACTCATGAGTTGCAATCAGATGTCTGCTGATTACCTGTTCATGCAGGACAAGTTATATGACATTCGGTACGACACTGGCGACAAAGTTATTCAGTGCGGCCGTCATAACGACATCTTCAAGTTGTGGCTACAATGGAGAGCTAAGGTAAGTGTGTAATTAAAAACTAAGTCGATGTAATTCGTTATCCTACAGAGAAAAAGTTTCAGCTGAAAAGGAAATATAAAAAAAATCATTCCCCAGGTGAGGCTCGAACTCACAACCCCGGCATCGCTCACGACTACTGTCTTATAAGTACCGTGCGCTAACCAATTGCGCCACTGGGGATATGTTAACCAATGTGCGTAAAAGTGTACATAAACAAAATTGAATTATCGGATATATACAACTATCGATCAGCATTTTTTCATGATTTAATGACTCAAAACCTAAATAGAGTTTCGTCTCCTCTTCAGAGATGAAGAGAGAAGTGAACACAAAAAAAATTTGTGGTTGAAGACATAGAAAAGTAGAAAAGAAGAAGACGTAGTAGAACATTTTGTATTTTATGATCAGCTGCGTATAATTTTTTTAATGATAGGGTGTTTGTTGTACAACCGATGAATTAACTTAGGCCTTCTATATCTCTCAGAACATATTATGTCCTGAAATTAATAATACAAATATGTTTTCATATGTTTCCAACCAGGGCCGTAGTGAAAAGAAAAACCGGGGCGGGGAGGGATTCCAAATTTTCCCAACCCCACCAGCAAAATTTCAAAACTGTCGAAAAAATGAAAGCCGAGGGATTAGTTACCTTACTTTGGATCAAGGTTCTTGGTTTTCCACCATATCCATTATGTATAGAAATATTCAATACAAATGAAAGGAAACAACACATAAATAATATTGTGTTTATTGTTTTCAACTATTATTTTTTCTATCTTCCCCCCCATATCCCACATCGCGACGGCCCTGTCTATCTCTAAAACAATTCAACGTATAAAACAATTTCCGAAACTGAAAGTTTCATCCCGTATAAGTTATATTAGTTGATCAAGTATGACGTATGATTTAGAATTCGTATACAGTTTCATTAATTTGGAAACAAGGCCGTCGTCATGGGGGGATGAGGGGAAGCTTCCCTCTTCTGCTTTTTCGACTTAGGAAAAAGATGGGGAATTTTGGGCCGTGGAGATTGAAAAAAATAATAGTAAACAAATAAATAAAGATTAAAAAAATAAAAATGAGAGAGGAGAAAGGAAGAGGTAATAAGAAAAGGAAAAGAACCAGGAGAAGGTCAGAATTTCCCAACATGCATAACTTCTTTTCGCTGATTTTTCGACTTGGAATAGTTGGGAAATTTCGGGCCATGAAGATAGAAAAAATAATAGTAGAAAACAATAAGCACAATATTATTCGTGTTGTTACTTTTCATTTGTATTGAATATTCCTATACATGGTCGATATGGTGGAAGACCAAGGACCTTGGAGCAAAGTAGAATAATTACTAAAATTTATTTTTGTTTGTGCATACCATAACGGGCAAAAACATTCAGCAAATCTTTGGATAGCTAAGTAAGAAAATCAATATATTATAGTTGGAACTAATCCGTCGGCTTTCATTTTTTCGAAAGTTGGAAAATTTTGCTGGTGGGGTTGGAAAAATTTTGGATTTCCCCCCCCCCACCGGTTTTTCTTTTCGCTACGGTCCTGCCTGTATTCCACAACCTATCTCCATTGAAATATTCATAATTCCTCGTTCACAGGTATCTAAAAAGTCTACAAACGCAAATCAAAAACTCTTTTTTTTTTTTCTAGGGCGATGAAGGCTTCGAGCAGCACATGGACAGACTGATGGAACTTTCTGAGTACATGGTGAAACGCATCAAGGAACAGCCAGACAAATTCTATCTCATTATGGAACCAGAAATGGTCAACGTGTCCTTCTGGTACATTCCTAAGCGCCTCCGCAAAGAACCCCATGGACCCGAGAGAGAAAGAAAACTTGGAGAGGTAAATTTATTTACACTCACATTACTTGATTTCATATCCAAACATGGATTTGAGATCCATGTTTACCACTTGAACTTTTCGAAATATAACAGCTGAAGTGAGCATACACTAAATCTGGAGCACTTTTTATCGACGCGCATTTCTGTAACCAACTTAGCTTCATCAGAAGATGATTAGAACTGAATGAGTTGTAATCTGCATGAAGTTCTTATTTGTGCTGGATTTTTTTACATTATTGTTATTGGGCCTGTGTTTACTGAAGAAAACTTGACTAGCGAGGTTTTGCAGGGAGAAAGTCAACTATTTCTGTATTTCATCTCATTCTACTGAGTATTAGTTTGATTTTTACTGTCTTTCCAAATCTTCTTGTTGTTTCATGGTTGTTAGACAAATTTCGGTTTCCATTTTCCAGATGTGTCCGCGATTGAAAGCAAAAATGATGGAAGAAGGAACTCTAATGACGGGTTACCAACCAGACGACAGAAGACCCAACTTCTACAGGAACATTATCTCTTCTGCTGCCGTAACTGAAGCGGACATCGACTTCCTGCTTAACGAAATGGACCGGCTTGGTCAAGACATGTAAATCCGCTGTTGAAAATTAATGTTTTCCATGTATATTGTTTGGTGTTCAACCGAAGCCGTTCATTTTGGAGATTATAGTTGAAGTAGATGGAAATAGGCTAGTTCATCGTAACTAAATACATCTCTACCTCTCGATGTGTCAACGTGACAGAAAGTTTCACTTCAAAATGAAGAGCTTCGAAGGTTTTTTAAAGGTTACCAAATTTTCCCTCAATCTTGACCTAGTAGTTAAGGAACTGAATGTAGGTTTCTTTGTTCAAATGAGATTAATATTATTCATTTTCATTCGAACTTTATATTATTCGTGCCCTTTTCTATGTGTTCAAAAACTGTATTTCTTTCAAATATCGAAATTCCGAAAGAAGAGCATTCGCATTGATGATACAGGGCGTTCCAAATGGACAAACAAAAAAAATATGCGAAAAGAACTATAAAAATATATGATTTTTATGGTTCTTGAGCAGAAAATTATTTTTTTTGCCGGTTACTAGCTTTTTCCGTCAGTTGTAGACGGGGCAAACGAAAATCTTGGAAATATGGAAGAGGGTACTTTAACAAAAGTTATTCTATGGCTTTCATGAATTTATTTATGGGGCAAGTATAACAGGAAAAATTTTCATTTCCAGAAAAGTGACATCTATATGCAAATGTGATGAACTCCTGAACGGCTTTTGTTATTGCCTAAGATGAGTTATTCAACTTCTTATGAAAGCTTGGTCTTTTTTGAGAAGTTGAAGTGTTCAAAACATTTTGGAAATGTATCTGGGTTAGATAAAGTATTTAAAACGCTTTGGAAATGAATCTGGGTCAGGTGAAATGTATCTGGGTCACTTGAAGTGTTCATAACTTTTCGGAAATATATTTGGGTCAGTTAAAGTGTTTCTGAATCAGTTAAATTATCTAAATCATTCATGAATTGTATTTGGGTCGCTTGAAGTATATCTGGATTGAATAAAGTATTCAAATTATTTCGGAAATATATCTGGGTCAGTTAAAATTTTCAAAACGCTTTGGAAATGAATCTGGGTCAGTTAAAATGTATCTTGGTCAGTTGAAGTGTTCAAAACATTTTAGAAATATATTTGGGTCAGTTAAAGTGTACCTATCTGGATCAGTTAAATTATCTGAAACATTCTTGAAATGTATCTGGGTCGGTTGAAGTGTATCTTGGTCAAATAAAGTATTCAAACATTTCAGAAATATATCTAGCTCAGTTAAAGTGTTCATAATGCTTTAGAAATGAATCTGGGTCAATTAAAATATATCTTGGTCAGTTGAAGTGTTCAAAACATTTTAGAAATGTATCTGGGTCAGTTAAAGTGTACCTATCTGGATCAGTTAAATTATCTGAAACATTCTTGAAATGTATCTGGGTCGGTTGAAGTGTATCTTGGTTAAATAAAGTATTCAAACATTTCAGAAATATATCTGGCTCAGTTAAAGTGTTCATAATGCTTTAGAAATGAATCTGGGTCAGTTAAAATGTATCTTGGTCAGTTGAAGTGTTCAAAACATTTCAGAAATGTATCTGGGTCAGTTAAAGTGTACCTATCTGGATCAGTTAAATTATCTGAAACATTCTTGAAATGTATCTGGGTCGGTTGAAGTGTATCTTGGTCAAATAAAGTATTCAAAACATTTCGGAAATATATTTGGCTTAGTTAAAGTGTTCATAATGCTTTAGAACTGAATCTGGGTCAGTTGAAGTGTATCTGGGGTCAGTTGACGTGTTCAAAACAGTTTGTGAATGTATCTGTGCCATTTAAATTGTATCTGAGTCAGCTTAAGTGTCCAAAACATTTTGGGCACTTTAATCTGGCCCAGATACACTTGAACCTTCCCAGATACATTTCCAAATTGTTTCTGCGTTCGCAGAATATCAGATTATAGATGACATTTCAACTTCAAGAACATGATGGATTGTTGGAATGAGATTTTATCGTAGTGATATTCATATCAGTTTCGCTAAAATATGCATGATGTGATATGCCAAACACCAATAGAATGTTCTGATCCTTTCATCTAAGTAGATATCCAAATACAGTGATAAATCATTCAGTTTCCGTTGAACTAATTCCTAAAAGACCCATAGATTAGTATGACCTATAGATTAGTATTGCCACAGATTGATTAGGAATTAAAAAACTTGAGAATGAATAATATATATTTACGATACCTAGATACCTAGATTGAAAGATGGAATAGTGGATGAATCATGACGTATAAAAACGTACATTCTGTGTGTTCTGTGTGAATAAAGAAGTCTTCCTCATAAAGCTTACGTGGTGGTTGGGTTCCATATATGAGAGGATTTGGTAACCTTTTCAGAAATATGTTGTAGATGTCTTTTTGAAGTAAGTGATATCATATCCATTTCGCCATATCACTGAATGTATAAAAATCTTGAAGTATATGTCATTTAAAAGATATAATTTGAATTAGGTGGATAAAATGTGTAGCTGACGCAATAATTCATGTGTATAGAAAATGTTGATTTGACATTAGAGTTTATTCATGCTTGTTCAGAGGCAAGTACATTAAAACCTTCCAAAACGAGGTGCTTCCATATATTTATTAACTGACTATAATGTTGATTGTTGCAAGTAACATGTATATCTATGTAGTCTATTTATCATATTATTATTCCACTTTATTCAAATGTTATTTATTGTAAAAAATTTGAAAATCTACGAAGTCGTAAAATAGCCACTGCTTCAACTGTCTGGGAGATTTATACTTGTTGCAAAAGTTCAAAATTCCTGAAAATAACATATCAATACACTTTTTTGAATTTAAAAATTTTCGAGTTGTTGGGAAAATAGCTGAGATTTTGAAATGTAAGTCGATACTGAAAATGCTGTTGAGAAATCAGGATCATATTTTAGGAGGTTCAAACCTTTTGTTGTCTGTCTACTTTTTCGGAAATTTCGAAGTCATCTTGAAATCTGAACTTTTATTCCAGATTTTGACTATTACTTCGTAATCTTATGTTTTCGACATTGTAGTTTGTTTACTACTTTATTGGAACCATATCTCTCAAGGACGAATATATTTAAAGGTTTGATAATAGATAATAGTCGCTGGGGGACAAATGTGGAAAATACAGTGGATACGGAGGCAATTTTAAGTACAAAACACGCAACCTTGATTGCGATTGACTTGTGACACAGCTCATCGTCTTGGTAAAGAAAAAATTTGTTCTTCATTCGATTAATAATTGAAATGTAATCAAGCTTTCAAGAATGGAATTGAAAATCGTAGGAATAGATATATGCTCACGATGTTTTATAGATCTTCAGATGAAGTGAAAATCTCGAGAAAAAGCCAAAATCTTATTAAAATTCAAGATATTGAGCTAAAGTGAGGTGTTGAAAAGAAATCGAGATTTATAATGAGAATCGAGGATCGAGGTACTAAGAAAAAGTCAAGGTCTTGAAAAAGTCAAGGTCTAGAGCAAAAAGATGGGTTCTCTAGGAAAATCCGTCATAAATATTGGAAAAATCGAGATATTGAGTAGAACTCGAGGTACCTAGCAAAAATGAGGCCATGAAAAAATCGAATTCTTGAGTAAAAATCGAGATATTGGGTAAAAATCGAAATCTGGAAAGTTGAAATCTTGATTAAATTCTAGATATTGAATGAAAGTCGAGATATTGGAAAAATATTGAGTAAATATTGAGTAAAGTTTTAGATACCAAGCAAAAGTTGAAATCCAGGAAATGTCAAATTCTAAAAAAATATAAATTTCGAGAAAATAAAAAATTTTTAGTAAAACTCGAGATATTGAGAAAAAATTGCGATCTGGAAATATAAGAACTTAACAATCAAGACCTTACTGTGAGATATTGAGGAAAAATTGAGATTTGAATGAAAATCGAGGTACTGACAAAAAGTCATTGTCTTGAAAAAGTCAAGATTTTGAAAAACAATCGGAATATTGAATAAAATTAGGAACACAGGAAAAAATCGATACCTTAAGTATAGTTCGATTTACTGAGAATGTTGATATCTTGAAAATGAGATCTTGAAAAAGGCGTGATTTTGAAAAAATTCGAAATATTCAGTAAAAAATTAAGATATTGAGAAAACGTCGAGTTCTGCAAAAATCGAAATCTCGAGTGGAAGAGAAATATAATACAAATTTTGGTTATAATTCGGGGTATCAAGAAAAAGTCGAGATCTTGATAATTCGAAAAAGATCTTTAAGAAAGTGAAGATTTCGATGAAAAGAAGAGATCGTGAACAACTCGAAATCTTGAACAAAATATCTAAACCTCTAGAAAAATTCGAAATATTGAGGAAATGACAAGATCAAAACTTAGATTTCGAAAATAAATCAGACGAAATAAGAGATGAAATATCGATTAAAAATAACATGTCAGGCTCTATGTTTTGCTATGATTCAACTTTTTACTCGATATTTTCATTTTTTGATCATGACTGTTTTCTCTTTTGAGATGTTGAGACATAAGACAAAATAGGAAACGTCAGTCACATTTACGACTTCGTATATATGAGAATATTATTGTTGATTTTCATATTGATCAAATTGATGTCTATATACTTTTACTATTTATTCCGAGATTATATATAATTGTTGATTTTTCAATGGTTTAATCATCTTTTTCATTAATGTTGTGATTTGATGTTAGTCAATTCAATAATTGATATATCAGGAGTTTGCAAATGTACAAAAATTCAAAAATTGTTGAAACTGCCAAAATTATATTATTCATTGACCCACTTATATAGTTTCTAATACAATATATCGATTCGCTAAAAAATTCAACTGAACTCATCAACGTTATGAATATGTACAATTTGAAGATTTGATTACTTACTGTTACAAAATATGAATTGAAACATATATGAAAAAAAAAACTGATGGAAATTATGCAAACAAAATAGTCAACTTTGTAAATTCAGTAGTAAAGTGTAACTCAGTTTCAAATAATGTTTCAGTAAGTATACAGAAAGTAAATCTTTAGAGTAACTTCATAAGTTTATGCGGCTCTATAATAGCAACAAAATCATTATCGTCTTCCATATTATATACTGTTAATTTAAAAAATATCAATAAATCATTTAGTTATGGCTTCTATACCATAAAGAAGAATCGAAACATTTTCAGTATTGTAATAAATGTGTATACTATAAATAAAAAATATATAAAATGTGTTGGAAAAAATTATACTATAGTAAGTTTAATTGTTTGTTTTTTATTCTTGTTCCTTTCTGTGCATACTATGTTTTCCAGACTACAGTTGTACACAACAATTACATAATCTTTGGCAGGAGGAAAAGATAATAATAATGGACTAACATTACAGCGTGGTCCATCTGAATATTATACATTTTATATTTCAATCATAGTGCATATATAGTGTTGTCACGAAAGTTGGCATAACATGAGATTTTTTATACTATCCATGACAATATTTAAGGGTTACTTTTTCACAAGATTATTACATAAATTACAGAACATAATAAGCTGTCAACAAAACTAGGCAAACAGGTAGATTTCGAAAAAAATATTGGTCTCAATAATCAATTTTCGGTGAGCAGGTGAATTATGAGAACTATGAGTGATTAATAAGTGTGAGGAACTACAAAGTATTCTTGAATACTCATGGCTGACATCTATATTACAATATACAATTTTACAAAACATTCAGCAAACTGTGAAATACAAAATATTAATGAATCCTTATGTCTAGTGACTATATTACTGGAAGATGAAACAATTCTGGTATTCACAAGAAAAAATGTGTAGCAAATCTGGTACAAAGAAAATGGTAAGTTAAAGAAAAGCTTCGAAAACGCTATAACCTTTTTTAAAGACCTTAAGTGATACATAAAATAGATCTATAAGTTATTATGAAGTTATATGATTGATTTCCCAGCTTCAAAATTCGAGGCATCGGACTGTTGAAAACATAATTGGTATGGAAAAAATGTATATGAAAAATATCAGAATTTCTCGTATCTTTTTGTTTAATATGAAAAGTTGTCACTTGAAGTAGTTCTGGTCAGTTTATCTAACTATTTATTAATTTGAAGAGAGAACTCAAGTTCATAGGAATTCTTCTTCCAATGATTTTATATTTGACTTGGTTGAGAGTTGACTGTACTCATATTCATTTCGTTGAATACCAAAGTGAAAAGCGCAATTCTTTGAGAATTTCTTTTGAACATTCTCAATTAAATCGATATTTACATTATAGTATGGGCCCCATATAACCGAACAATATTCAAGAATGGATCTTACGAAAGCACAATATAAAATCATTTTTGTTTTAATTGAAAAATCAGTAGAAATTCTCAACACAAAACCCAGCATTTTGAGACTTTTTGCCACAATTTCTGATACTTGAAGATTAAAATTAATTTCGTTAGCAAATTTAACTCCCAGATCGCGAATAAATGTTTCTCTTTTAAGAACTATATATTCAATGGATGTTCAAAGAATATTGGACTTCTAATTTTAGCGAACGTAATGATTTGACACTTATCAATGTTCACCTCTGAAAAATTATTTCTACACCACATGGAAAAGGCTTCGAGATCTTTTTGAACTAATTCAGCATCTTTCCGGCAAATAATTGCTCGATAAAGTTTGAGATCATTTGCAAACATAAAAAATTCTGAAAATTTGAAAACAAACTCTATGTCCGATACAAACAAGTTGAACAGCAGTGGGTCCATATGGGATATCTGCGGTACCCCTGATGGAACCTGAATGAGAGAAGATGTTGTATCTCCGTATTTTACAGACAGAGTTCTACCAGCTAAGCTTTTTTGGAAACAAACTCAATGAGGGGTAAATGATCAACTTATTATTGGCCACTTGCGATAGTGAATTTGATTGTTCTTAGTTATCGCTTTCCAGGGATTACAGCAGTTTTGATTTTTGTTCTTTATATTCTTTATGTAATGTCGTACTTCATATTCAAAGTATGGTGATATGCATAGATGGAATTGTTTTTTATTTAAAAATTTTTTAATGTGTTCTGAAATTCTCGATTTGAAATTTCTAGACGTTTTCTCCATATAAACTCTTGGACACAATTCATCGTCCATGTCGTCCAATGACGTTTCGTTTAGCTAGTAATCAGTCTCTTTCAATTTTTTCTGATGACTTTCCGGTAATGTGGGTGTTTTTTTGGTATCAGTTTTATCAGTATTAATTTTAGTGTGAGAGTATATTTTTAACGTGTTGGAAACATTTGATTATTAACGTAACATTTATTATAAAATAACTAATGAGCACTGTCTGTGAATGAATTGAACATTTTATTGAATATTGATTCATTAATCTCTCATGACTCTTGGTTTTCCTTTTTAACAAAATCGTATACCTACTTTTGTGATCAAAATGTCATTCTTTGACAGAACAAAAAACATACCGAGGGTTTTTCATTAGAACAAAAGGTCTGAGAAAGTTAAAATTGCATTACTCAGTTGCTTTTTTGTTGCTTCTTAATGAAATTAAAAAACTTCAGCAGACACTCAATATCAAGTTATGCAATAGTGGCATTCAATTTAGCTCATCCATATTTCATCGATATTTTCCATTTCCTTCATCAACATACACAAACGAGTTTCCGTGATTTTGAATATTAATATATCCATTCACATACATTAAATACCAGTTCTAAGCCAGATAAACAAGACCTTGATATCACGATTCAAACTGCTTGTCATTAGTGTTGTGGAAGCTTGTGTTTTGTTAACACTTTTTCACATCAAGTTAACATGAAGTGTTTCCTGAACTACTCTAAATATTGTGACTTTCCTATTGAGAATTTGCCATATGGAGTATTTTCTACGACAAACAACGTAAGTATATTTCGAAGTGAACTTTGATTGATTGAATTGCTACCTATACATTTTATTAATGTTTTGAGCATACCCATGAAGGCGTAAGTATTTGTCCTGCCATCTATCGGACTTAAATGTAAGCTCGTAGTAGAATATTGCTGGTATCTGTATTAAGATGGACCAATTAGTGGAATGTTTATGTTTTTATTCGCTAGATGGCGAAGCTAAGTCAATGTGAGATTTTTTATATTAAATTCAGTGTTTATCAAGGTGACCAGAAGTCGGTATATTTTGAATATTATTTATTAATTCAGTTCAGTCAGATATGCCTACATCCTCAGCAACTTCTCTGATAGTGAATCTACGATTCTCCTTCACAAAAAAGAATCATCAGCAGCAGTGTTCTGTGACTTTGCTAAAGACTGACTGTTTGGGTCATGCTAAAAAACTATATCACTATGGCATCCGTAGAATTACTCATAAATGGTACGAGAATTATCTCACAGGATGAAGTGAGATTGTGAAAAACTCATCATCCTCATCAGAAGGCGAAATAAAAAAAGGCGCACCACAAGGTTCAATACTGGGACCGTCGAGTTGCCAAACAGCCCGAAATCGGTCTGCAAGTGTGTTCCAATAATTGAAAATCTATTGCGGCAGTTGTATTGCCAACAGCATATGGAGGAATAATTTCAGTGAAGAATCCTGCACTAACGCCTGTCGGATATAATCCAACGCCCTTCGTGGTATTAGCCAGGGGAGTAGTTGTTTTCTGATGGGTGTCAGTCCATCAACCTACAGTGTAGGGAGTTGAGACTGACCTTAACGAATTGTTCCTTTAGATGATTTAATTTTTTTTTATGTTTCGAGGTCGATTCAAAATCACCCCATGTAGCAGATGAGCACATTCGTACTTTGATATTTCTGCAGAAAAAATTTCAATTCCTACAAATGCTTTGACAACTTCAATTGCCTTTTGTTTCCTGGACTTCAATTTCGTTTGTCTTCAACTTCAACAATTCATTTTTGCTTTCAATGTTTCATTCCAATTTCTTGAAATTCATCTCATACCTTCATGGCTTTTTCTTGGATCCCCTTTTATTTACCTCGGTCATCATAGAATTCGTACTTGGCTTCTTGGATTCCACTTGTTAGTTCATGATGATATATTTATTTCATTACAGCCAATCCCTAGGATCGGTGTGGCGATTGCAGATTCCATCCTCGATCTGAGCGAAGTATCCCATTTATTCACTGGACCAGAACTTCAGAACAATCAACATGTTTTCAAAGAAGTAAGTATGCTTCAAAAACATTATTATCAACTGGGTATAATTGAACGAATTTGTTTTATCATTTAACTTAAATGCATTGTAGAATTTTGAGACTTCCAACTAAATAACACAACACAACAAAGTTTTTGTTTCGAGGTTGAAATTAGATGATTTTAATGTATTTCCACGTGTTAAAACCGAAAGTGACCATAAAAATTATATATTAGCTCTTGTTTTCAAGATATAGTATCATTATATTATATATATGTATATTGAGTTTTCAACAAATGAAATATTTTATCACCAACAGTTGGTACACATGTTTGTTTACATAACACCCCTCTCATCAGCTGTTCTTAAGTAGTAAACATAACCTATGTGAGTTTTTCAATTGTACGCACGTGCTTGCTATTGAAATTATAGTGTGAAGTTGATTTTTAAATTAATTTAAGTGCTGATCTGAAATGCCTCGAAAGTGTGTGAATTCTGTCGATAGCTTTTGCTATATATGTGGTGAAATAACATTTAAGGCTCAGAAACGTAAAATGACACCTATCGTTAAGACAGCCTATGAACATTATTTTGGTGTGAAAGTTGGGGACCAAGATAAATCATGGGCTCCTCATATATGTTGTAATTCTTGTTCCGTCATATTGCGAGAGTGGCTGAAAAATAAAAACCGGGCAATGGCTTTTGCAGTACCTATGGTTTGGCGTGAGCCTACCAATCATACAGATGACTGTTATTTCTGCTTAACTCCTCCCATTAAGCAAGGTTTATCTATGAAGAAAAGAGGAACGGTTAAATACCCTAATCTCCCATCTGCTCTTCGGCCTGTACCATGGGATTTTATAAAATCGATCTTTTAATTTCTTTTTCATTTCATATTCGAGGAAATATTTTCATTGATGGTAAACTGTCTTGAATTGCAAATTCGAAATCATAATTCGAAATATTCAAAATAGTTTTTGAACATTTCATATAATGTTGAGTGTTTTTGAAAATTGTGAAAATAAACTTGACTAAATAAAATAGGTATCAGCATATTCTCAACAAAATTCTGAAAATACGAAGAAATATCGCCTCTATAAACCTGTGACCTTTGATTTGTTGAAAACTATGTAACTAGATGAAAAAATCTAAGGGCGTATCGATAATATATTGAATGAAGAAAAATAGTAACTCCGCCATAAAAATAAACAGGTCAGATCAATCACCAGCATCCAGGCACTTGGTGGGCTTAAAATTGGTGAGCGAACTCATGTGTCTCCAATTCCTTTCGTCTTGTCTAGCGTTTTTCTTTATATTTCTCAATTATGTAATGGATATTCATCACGAAAGAAAGTATTCTAACCACCAATAATGTAAATGGTCAACCTAAAACAGTCATCGATATCTCAAAACCATCATCGAAATAATGGAAATAATCACATCGAATTTTTATTAATAATTTTAGCAAACCTTGAATAGCTTCATGGGATTGTCATGGAAAGCATGGAAAGAAGCTAGAGAAACTATCCAGAGTATCCTGTCTGAGGGTAATCCTGCAATTAGAGGTAATCCGGATCTCATGAAAAGGTAATTGAATTTTTAGAAATCTTTGATTTTTTTATGGCAGCTAACACTTCAAACGGAGTATTTGAATCTGACGACATGTTCTTCTAAACACTCTATGATCGTATACTCATGACGATAAACAAATCATTTTATGTATGACACGATACTGATGGAAATTACTTTGATTGTCTCATGATGAAACCTACGAAAGCGTTGAAGGGCCACACAAAAATATTTTTTTCGATTTGTATAATTCTGACTTTCATCTCAGAATTCTGACTAGTAAGTCAGAATTTTGACTTGTATCTCAGAATTCTGACTTGCAAGTCAGAATTCTGACTTGTATCTCAGAATTCTGACTTGCAAGTCAGAATTCTGACTTGTATTTCAGAATTCTGACTTGTATTTCAGAATTCTGACTTGTATCTCAGAATTCTGACTTATAAGTGACTTGTGTGTGCCAGTCTTCACTTACCTACACAGTAGTTTAATGGAGTGAGATCGTCAGAACACAACTACTCCCCTGGCTAATACTACGAAAGGCGTGGGATTGTATCCGATAGGTGTCAGTGCAGGATTCTTCGCAGAAGAAATGCAATTGTATCTCCAGTTATATCGAAAGAAGCGATTCAAACAATGAGAAAAATTTCATTATCTTCATATTTTGATAAATGCAAAAAACTGCCTTATAATACTGAATGTATCATTATTATTCCCTGAGATACAAGTCAGAATTCTGACTTGTATCAATGGAAAAGTTAACTGTATTCAATTTTTATCCAAGCTATCTCCTAATACAACGTTCTTTATGTTTCTCCAACACCTCAGTCAAATCTAAGACATAATAGTCCTATTTATCGACTTTGTCGGATTGCCAGTGAATATCTTGTTTCAGCAGATTTTTTTTTGACGCAATCTCGATATTCAAAAAAGATATAAATGATACTTTAAACAGTGCGAGTCTCTAACATGGAACAAATTCACTAAATCAAAGGTGTTGTTTCTTTCGGAAATATGCTCGGACACGTCGATTAGTATTTTAAAGTGCCCTTATTTCAATGCAATAAAAATTATACAGTGTGTCTCAAATATGAGATATAACGTCATCGATATTTTTTTTTAAATGACAACCCTTTTTTTAATGACTTCAATAAGTTGCACATGCCTGCCAAATTTCATTTTTTTACTCCTTGTCTTTTGAAAGATATTCAACAAACATTATCTAATTCAAAAAATGAATTCAAAATCAATAGTCTTTTGTTAACAAGTGTTCAAAATGTCCATTTACTAACTGACAATACCCTAAACGTAACTGAAACTCGTTTTGAACATTTCTGATTACTTCGCCGGAAATTAGCCTACACTCCTGTCTTATTCCTTCTTTTAAATCCTCAATATTTTCCGGTTTGGTTTTAAAAACTTTGCTCTTCAAGTAACCCTATAAGAAAAAGTCCAAAGGTGTTGAGTCCGGAGACCTATGTGGCCATTCATAAGGTCCTCTTCTTCCAATCCATCTGCCTGGATATACATCATTCAGGTACTCACGGACAGGTCTTGCAAAATGAGGGGGCGCGCTGTCCTGTTGAAACCAGATGTTTCTATTTGGCACGTCAGCTTCTATAGGACAAGGGAACAAAATAGCCAAATTCGGAACTAGGTCCTTCTGCAAGAATTCTAAATATCTTGCTCCAGTAAGATTTTCTTGGAAGAAAATCGTTCCTATAACTCGATCACCAACGATCCCTGCCCAAACATTGACTTTTTCTGGATGTTGAGTGTGGCCTTCGCTCATCCAGTGTGGATTTCTGTCTGCCCAATAACGACAATTTTGACGATTTACCACACCATTCAACAAAAACGTTGATTCGTCAGAAAATATAAGTTTTCTTTATGTACAACATTCCTGTCTAGTAGATCCATCATTTTTTCGCAAAACTGAAGTCTTCTATCTGGATCAGTAAGTTCCTGGAGGATTGTTATTTTATATGGATGACATTTTGCAGCTACAAGAACTCTTGCCACTGAAGACTGGCTAATTTCGAGTTCCCGAGCTATATGCCTAGTGGGGACATGGGGATTTTCTTCGACAGAGAGAAGAACATTTATTTTGATCTCTTCACTGAGCGCACTCCGACGATGTTCATTTGTTTTTCTTAAATGCCCATTTTCCCAGAATTCTGAGATACAAGTCAGAATTCTGAGATACAAGTCAGAATTCTGAGATACAAGTCAAAATTCTGACTTGCAAGTCAGAATTCTGAGATACAAGTCAGAATTCTAACTTGCAACTCAGAATTCTGAGATACAAATCAGAATTCTGAGATACAAGTCAGAATTCCGACTTGCAACTCAGAATTCTGAGATGAAAGTCAGAATTATACAAATCGAAAAAAATATTTTTGTGTGGCCCTTCAACGCTTTTGTAGAAACCAGCTGTCACCCAAAATTTTGTTTTTTTTCATTTCACCTTGGTCAGCGAAAGGACCGTCGAGATACAGTAGTTTTGTTTTGGTGTGGAGAATTTTGTTTTTTCAATAGATTTTTCAGAATATTAGGCCAAATATCCAACAGAGAATCAATACAAATTGGTACCAAGATGTTGGTTGGTGAGTCCATAGTGCAAGGTTGACGAACCATTTTTCAAGGACAAGTACTACAGGAAAATTCTCAAGACGCTCTAAACGCGGTTCCTGTGTGAAAGTAGCGATTCACGTTGGATTTGAAGCGCTGGCGATTAAATTCATTTGGAAAAACGTTCTCAGGAAGTTGATTCCACATAAACGCAGTTTTCCGAATGAAAGAGACCTTAAACAATGAAGTTTGAGGTGCACTGAATTGAATCTGAAAACGATGAGCAGCCACAGTCCGTCGCATATTTCTGATATGTACCGCTCTTGGTGGAATCAAATGTACCAAGTCACTTGAACACCTCCCGTGGAAGTATCTGTAAAAGAGAGACAAATCTCCAACCATTCTTCGATGTTTCAGGCTATCAAAGGTGCAAGTAATATTCGTGTCTCCAATCAGGCGGATGGCTCTTTTCTTGTGAACCATACTCCAAAGAATGAATGATCTGAGCTCCATATGGCATCAAAACTTGCTGAGGTTTGTACAGTTTTCTGATTCGGAGCAGTGTTCCAGCGACATGATTGTGCCAAGACATATTGGTATCAATTTGAACTCCCAACGAACTTATCGAAGCAGAGAGCGGAATTGTCTGTCCAGACAGTATTATATCGGGTTCGAAAACATTTATTTTTTTTCAAAACCAATGCCTGGTTTTTTATGGGGCATTGAATGAAACCTGGTTACTTCCACCCCAGTTCGAAATTGTCTCTAGATTCTCAATAAGATATGCAACCTCCTGCTACTGATGAAAGTGTGCATCCGCAGCTGATGTCCTGAAATCCAAATGGAATGACCAGACAAGTGTGCTGTCGTCAGCAAAGCAATATGATGGTATCTTGTTTTTTTTCAATAAGTCGTTGATATACAATAAAGCATGGATTCTCCCTATCTAGTGAGGACTATCTTCGGTAGGTAGGTGAGCAACACAAATGTGTGGATTTTAGGTCTCCTATGACACTTTCAAGGCAGACAATCTTCTATTGCAGCAGGGTACTATAACTGCATCCACCAGCCAGGAGACGCTCTCTAGTCCTCCCAGGTAGCTTGTAACATCTTCTGGAATATCCTTTATAGCAGCCACAGTAGTATTCTGAAGAGCATCCAGTGGATTCCAGTGGTTTGATCGATGTTGAGGTTGTCGGATGTTCAGACATTTTCAGGAAGATGCACACGCTTTGCAGTTTACATTCATTTCTTTCCTATCCAAAACAATGATTTCAATTGGCAACTTTTTCCAATATGTGCATGCCCAAGGTTTCTATCATACTAAACCAAAAATTCTGATAAAACGCTAATTTTGATATCGCAGAAAGATCATTATCAAAACCCAGAATTCGTTCTGATATGCTCGTGAATTTTTGATGAATTGATTTCTGATTGACTCAATTTTCAGAGCATTTACTACTCAAGCTGAAGCTATAATGCATTTGCCAGCAAAAATTGGAGATTACACAGACTTCTATTCATCCATTCATCATGCTACAAATGTTGGGATCATGTTTAGGAGCAAAGAAAATGCTTTAATGCCTAATTGGTGAGTAATAATTGAAATGTATATGTTTCTCTAGCTCACAGTGCTGCAGCAAAATCATTTATATATATACAAAAATCTCTCAACACCAACTCTCAATACAAATAATAATGAGCCTAGAAAATAAACAAGGTATACTCATGCAATATTGAATATATAATAAAGTCTCAAATGGAAATGTTTGGTTTTGATTTCAGGCTGCTTTAGCTATTGGCCTTACAGGGGCATGACATTGTGATGAACTTCGAAAATTAAAAATTGATGATATGGAAGATCTTAATTCGGTCCTTTTAATAAAATTACCCGATAGTAAAACCAAAAGGAGAATTCTACCAAATTTACAAAAAATATGTGAAGCTTCGACCATGCACGAATGAAACACGTTTTTTTAATTACAAAAATAGCAAATGTACGAAACAGCCTGTGGGGATAAATGAATTTTGCACCATAGCGAAGGAAATAGCGAAATTTTTGCAATTACTGAACCCTGAATTATATACTGGCCACTGTTTGCGAAGGTCATCTGCGACTATTATAGTTATCCAAGGGCAAATCTTTCAACTTAAAACGTAATGGAAGTTGGAAATCCAGCAATGTTGCTGAATCTTATATCGACAACTCCATAGCTAACAAAATGAAAATTTCAAAAAGAATTGTAGAATCCATTAAACCTCCAGCGCCATTAGAACCTGAACACAACAATGCTGGGGAAGCTCAGTACGTTTTCCCATCAACTTCAACTTCGACCACAGGAATTACTTTACAAAATTGTTCAAATATGACTTTTAATTACTATTTTAAATAAAATATAAAAATGACCTAATGACATACAAGTATTATTATATATGTATTTCAATTTTCAATACTTGAAAACAACGCAACCGTAGAAAAAGTATAGTGTACATTGCGTGAGAAAATGACATATTTCATCACTGTTTCTCCATACCGCTTTACTTTCGGAGGTTGAAATTTTGTATGTGGGTTCCTTTTATATTGTGGATGTGCAGTAAGAAAGGATTTTTCAACATTTCAACTGGGGCGCCAACGGCGAGGAAAAAAATTGCGTCCGTAATTTTCGGTGGGTAAATTGATACTTGTGATGCACTGTTTGGAACCTTTGCTGTAGAATTGAATATTATTGGAAATCTATCCCAACTCCAAAACGTTATTTTAACACCTCGACACGTGTTTCGATCACCAAGTGATCATCTTCAAGAGGTAGATTAAACAGTTCAATCTTTCTCTTGAAGGTGGTCACTAGGTGGTCGAAACACGTGTCGAGGTGTTAAAATAACGGTTTGGTGTTGGAATAGGACTCCGAGTGAATCTTTATTTAGTATCAGCATTGTACCCGTACGGAGCCGGGGCGGGTATTAGTATTGCAGAAATTTCACTCAATCTCGTAAGAAAATTAAAGAAAATTCATATGAAGATTTTCTCCTTTTTTAGGAAATATTTGCCGGTTGGTTATCATGGACGGGCTAGTTCAATAGTAGTGTCTGGAACACCAATACACAGACCCCATGGACAAACATTACTTGCCGAAGGTAAATGAAAACAGATAGTATTCACATTAATCAGTGATTGAGGATTTGTGATAGAATTAATGAAAACCCATAACCTGTATTGTTATACATAGCTGAATTTTTCATTACAGCGGCTACAAAAATGGATGCGAATTTGAGGTCATTATTTAAAAAAATGAAGTTGATGAAACCTAATGAACGAATCGTAAAATTGCAAATTGTTTTTTCACTCAGATTATAACAAATATAACGAAATGATAAATCGACTCAGGATACTATTTCCTTCCTAACAAGACAAATGTATGATGTACTTGATAAAGGAGGGGTGTCACTTTGTTTGTTTCTCGACCTTGCTGAAGCGTTCGACACTGTCGATCATTCCCAGTTGTTGGAAACATTGCACAGTTTTGGCTACTGAGGAAATGCTTTAAAATTTTTTCAATCTTATTTGGACTCAAGAAAACAATTCGTGACTATAAACGGATGTATAAGTGAAGGAAAAACTGTACTTTGCGGAGTTCCACAAGGAATAGTTCTAGGGCCAATCCTCTTCGTAATTTATATAAACAGCTTACTCACCGTGCAAACATGTGGAAATATCATCAGCTTTGCTGACGATACGGCTATCTTTTATAGCGCAGATTCTTGGGACAACTTGAAATATACCATTGAAGAAGATTTCAGCCACCTGATAGATTGCTTTAATCACAAACTACTCACCATCAATTTGGAAACATCTATGTTCCTACCGCTGAGCTGTTATGCTTCCAACTTGCCCAATTATGAAAAGTTATTTTTCAACAATCACGGAACAATCACACCAAATCAAATACCTTGGTGTCACTGTTGACAGACACTTAAGATGGAATATACATGTCGAAAACGTAACAAACTCCCTCAGAAAATCAATATATAAATTCAGAGTATTATCAAAGATGCTTGATATGCCTGAATTGATCACAACTTATTATGCAATCGTTGAATCTAGGCTCTCGTATGGCATAATAGGCTGGGGAGGTGTAGCTAGCACATACATTTAAATAAATTACAAACTTTACAAAATATGTTGATCAAAATAATATTTAAAAAAATCGGTATTACTCTACAAATCTCCTATAAGATGAAACAAAATTTTTTGATATCAGACAGCTATTCTTTCATAAAATTTTGATAGATCAATACAAAAATAAAGATAGCCTAATTTTAGTATCGCATTCCTATCATACAAGAGCAAACGTAAACTAAAACTCAAGTATACCTATATCCTATAAAGCTATTGGGCAAAGATGCCACTCTTACCTTGGACCAAGACTTTTCAATACCTTGAGTTCAGAACTCAGACAATCTCCTTTTTTTATACTCAAAAAAAGTCTAAAGAAATGCATCACGGGCGTAGATCGAATGAAAATACACGATCTTATTGATATGACATGACATGACAGGAAATATATATGTATATGTGCATATATGTGTACACATGTATCATCTAGTTTTTCAATTCTGGGAATAATGAATTGACTGAATTACCAGTCTCAATGTATATATGTACAATTTTGTCTCTAAATATATTTAAAAGAATAAAATACATTTTGATGTGAATTCTGAATTATACTTACTAACCAAACATTATATATGTAAAATTATTGCTAATATTCATTATGTTGTTTATTTCTTGTAATTTCTTTATTTTTTGTAAATTTCCAATGTAACCATTGCTTTTTATGAAATAAATTGATTGATTGATTGATGAAACAGTATGGAAAGTTCCTCTGTTTTTTTCATATCATCCGAAATTCGACAATTCTAGTTTTTGGCGAATACTTCAAAAACGACCACTGTTATTCTTGATATAAAAAAAATTTCTAATGCTCCAAAATCGAAAACTTTTGTCCAATTCAACCGACCGTTTCCAAGATATCCAACAGGGGATCAGCTTAATAACGGCCTGTTTATTAACTTCTAGGTACTCCACCTGTGTTTGGGACAAGCAAATTGATGGATTTTGAATTAGAAATGGGCTTTTTCGTAGGAGGATCGAACAAACTTGGAGAACCAATCCCTGTTGAGAAAGCGCATGAACATATTTTTGGATTCGTCATCATGAATGACTGGAGTGGTGAGTTTAAAATAGTTCATTTCATTCTGAATCCATGAATAGTCTGAAACCAATCGGTTGTTAGAACAAGTTTTCCACTATGATATCATAATGTTTGTTTAACCTCATAAATTTATTGCCAGTGCTATTTCACACTGGTTTAATATTTCAGGCTATGAGATATTTTTTTTATGTGTGACATTTGAAAAACAATCCTTTCAATATGTTAAAAATAGGTCTATTTATGTAGCACTGTTTGGAACCTTTGGTGTAGTAATGAGTATTACTGGAGTTTTTTCCCAACACCAAATCGTTATTTTTAACACCTCGACACGTTTTTCGATCACCAAGTGATCATCTTCAAAGAGGAAGATTAAAACAAAGAACTACTGCGAGCTAATCCTATTTATGCTATAAAGGTAACCCATACAGGTAAACCATCCAGGCGTACCAACCATACAGGTATACCAACCTAAATTAATCTCACAATTTTGCCTTATCTATAATTTTACAATATATGTTTGAATGTTATAGCTGTATGTAAAACAATTTTTAGCTATATAAAAATTAATTTTACAATATTGCCTATCCAAATTTGTTTTTACAATGTGTCCTTATGTAGTAATCAGTAAACCCAACAACATTATTTCATATCATTTTTTAACAAGCTATATAGTATGCTCTTTGGTATAGGTCCGTCATCGTTATTCATAATATTATTGTGTTTACTTATTTCTACACTCTCATAGGCATCTAGTTGCCTGTTATTAACTTGTCTGACTAATCTCAATGAACTGATGTCTATGGAATGGTTTTGTTGCAAAATATGATGGGCGACTGCTGATTTTTCAGGTCTTCCATATTTCAAGTGTGTTATGTGTTCCTTATATCTTACTCTAATAGATCTTTTTGTCTGTCCATAATATTTTGCATCGCAGTCCTTACATTCAATTTCGTAAATTCCAGACTTTTCCGAATTCTCGATTTGTCTTTTGGACTTCCCAAAAGGCTCTGTAGTGTATGACTTGTTTTAAAAACCACCTTCATACCTAGTTCCTTGAAAATCTTTCCAAAGTTCCTCGTATATTGGTGGTATGGAACTGAGATGTATTTATCTTGGTTTTTGTTCTTTCTGAAAGTCGAGATTTCGTTCATTCTTAACCTAAACTTCTTTTTCCTTATTATGGCATCTACAATACCGCTCGAGAAACCGTTAGTGGCTGCTATTTCCTGTATTGTACGTCTTTCTTTTGTGAACCTATCATGTGTTAGAGGGAAAGTCAAACATGCACTAAAAAATTCAACCCAGCACGTTTGTGCTGTCCACAGTGATGTGAACTGTCAGGAATATACCTGTACGTGCTTGTTTCTTTTCTAAATATATCGTATTCTAACCCTCCATATTGGCTCCTCATTACCAAAACATCAAGAAATGGTAGTTGTCCCTTATTTTCTAACTCATACGTGAATTTTATTGATTGACATCCATTATTTACAATGGAAACAAAGTCGTCAATATTCGATTTTTTGGTATCGAATATCGCGAAAATATCATCCACATACCTTAGCCAAATCCTAGGAAAATACTTCGACTTTTCTTTGGTTTCCATTTCGAATCTGCTCATCAACAGGTCTGCCAGGTAGAGGGACAAGCGGTTTCTCATGGCCGTTCCTTCCTGTTGTTCATAAAAGCAACCTTCTACCTGGAACCGATGTTGTTTCATACACATATTAGTAAGAGAAACGAATTCATCGATTTCTTTATTATTGAAATTATTTTTCTCTAGTAATTCCCTGAGGTATTGCAAAGTCTGTGGAATTGGGACGCTAGGAAATAAGGAACTAACATCAAAAGAAACCAAAATCTCACCACGTTTTTTGTATGTTGAATGAACTCTAAAGAGTTTTTTATACTAAAACTTGCTTCCGCAATAGACAAGGTTTCAAATTCTTTAGTGAGCCACTTTGCTATTTGGTAGGTAGGAACTCCAATAGCTGACACGATGGGGCGCATTGATTTTCCCGGTTTGTGGATTTTTGGGAGGCAATATAGTTTCGAAACCGTTGGGTTGGAAACTTGTTACTTCCGTTTCAGTTGAGGGGTAAGTATGTTGTCGCATTTCTTAAGGACGTCTTTTACTTCGGCAATCGTCTTTGGTAACGGGTTCCTGGACAATTTCGCATAATGTCCGTTAGTAATGAGAGTATTGACCCTTTTGTAGTAGTTTGATTTATCCAGAATTACTACTTTGTTACCTTTGTCGGTTTTCAAATAAAAAACGTCTTTTTCTCTCAATCGTCTGATAAGTTTATTTTGGTTTTTATTGTTGTTTATTGAATGCTTCCGTCTATTGGTCTATTGATATGATAAAATCGAAAAAACTTGAATTTCCCATTCCCAACAGAAAAATATGTTGCTTTTCTCAGCTAATACCCTGCTAATACTCGTCTGTGATGTGTAATCTGATTCGGATTTCAGGATATCAGCAATCCTAGAAGCAGATGCTTTTTGAGACATCATTCAGCAACCAATAGCACTTATAGAATTGGAGTGACCCGAAAACTTGCTAACTCTTCAATAATTCCATTTCTTTCACATTTTCCAATCCTTCCTGTTTCTTCTTTTTCGTTAGGTTGATGATATAATCTTGAGGCATAACTGGTATTTTTTAAATATACCTACTATTTCTTTCTGCTTTCAAATTCTCCACAGAAAAGACATTATAATAGTAATATATTGCAACTTTAAAATTCATTATCATGCGTTGTGAGTTTTCAGTAGAAGTGATTTTGTCTCAATGTAACGTTTGACAACTGTTTTTCACAACTCTTTTCAGCGAGGGACATCCAGAAATGGGAGTATGTACCTCTTGGGCCTTTTTTGGCTAAAAATCTGGGTACTTCAATTTCACCCTGGGTGATCACAACACTTGCTCTGGAACCGTTCAAAACTGACAATTATCCTCAAGATCCAGAACCGTTTCCATATTTGAAGCATTCCGACAAATTCAACTTCGATATTGAGCTACAAGTGGATATTACACGTAAGTTTGCATTCGATTAAAACAATTTATTCAGAATATAAATATCTCATATCCATCATCAACATGGTTTGAACCTTTGGAAGATAAAATATGATCCAGCAAACTTGTTAACTGTTAAGTACTATGGAAAATACCCCAAGCGATTGTCTGTACCCAGAAAAAATATCCCTCGCACTATGCTGATGAATGTTTGCCACGTTTTGTCTATAAATTAAGTAACTGATTGATTTATTTCAGATGTGCTGTTGACAGAATCATCGATTCGAAACGTCCCCATGTAGGCGCTTTAAAACAATAAATAGGAAGTGCTTTTGAGACTTCCTAATCAAAATCAAACATTTTTTTATTCCAGCATGGTTTCTTCCTTCCCTTCATTAATTGTTTGGCTGATACATGAGCTAAATTCAATCACTTCATCTGTTCAATGTCCAAGATGGTATAAAAATCTCTGTGTCCATTTCTTCCTATCGTTAAGACTGAAAAATAAAATGAAACATTCATACCCATACGCCCTATTTGTTATTCAATTAAATTTTGAGATTTTTATCTGAAAAACTTTTATGTTCATAAAGTTTTTCATCAATAACAAAATAAAATTCGCACAAATGTATATACCCCAAAATAAAACATGCCTTTTGATTTTAATCAATTGAAACACATTTCATTACCTGTTATTTATAACATATGTACATAACCCTTCTTTTCAGAGTTGCCAACCGTAGCGGAATTCCGCTACTGTAGCGGAATTTACTCGATGAGAGCGGCGTAGCGGATTTGAACATAAAGTAGCGAAATTTTCTTTAATCAATATTGAAAAAATATGGAAGAAGAAGAGGCAGTGGACAGCACTCTCCTTCTTCTTTTCGATTCAATGGCCTCAGCAACTGAGACATTCATATCATAAACTATATACCCTCCAATATCTTGAAACTAAAAGTCTCGACTGTCTCAAGTATTTATGATACACTGTTTGGAACCTTTGGTGTAGTAATGAATATTACTGGAGTTTTTTCCCAACGCCAAATCGTTATTTTCAACACCTCGACACGTGTTTCGATCACCAAGTGATCATCTTCAAAGAGATTAAAAACTTTTAATCTTCCTCTTTTTAATCTTCCTCTTTGAAGATGATCATTTGGTGATCGAAACACGTGTAATATTTTCTCAGTAATATTGTCTCAAGTATTATAACTTATATGAAACAAATTACAGTGAAAATAGAAGATAGTTCATCTGATTATGACTCAAGCGAAAGAGCTATCAAAGTTGGAATTGACGGGAATGGGACATTCCCGTCAATTCCAACTTTGATAGCTCTTTCGAGACAAAAAGTCTCGAAAACAAACTTGTTCTCAACATTGTTCATCTGATTCCAACTTGAAAGGGTGGATTAGACCTATCGCGAATGACCGTTCAAGAGCTCAGTGTGACTATACGTACGTGAACAAATAGATTTTTATTTTTACTTTTCAAAATCATTTTTTCAAGCTAAGAAATTTCAGGTCGAGACGACAGCTTTCAAAAATTAACTGCTGTGAACTTAGAAAATTAGGTACCATCTACTGAGTTGCGCGGTTGAAAATTAGCATGATCCTGATTACTTACATTAGTGACAGTTCAGTTTGGTGGTATCTGAACGGTTCACAAACTACAAACTGTAAGTTCTGTGGTATTTTATTTTGGATAGGGCGCATGATCTAACTGATTGCGTCAGATATACAAGCGTAGCGGAATATGATGCAGTGTAGCGGAATTTTGATTCATGTGTAGCGACTTTATAGTTCTACTAGTTGGCAACACTGCCTCTTTTCAATGATGGAATGATAGTTTCGAAAAACTTCCATTTAGATGCTCTAACCTAAATGAATAACAAAGAAATAATGAGACTTTTTTGATATCCAGAATCCAGTACTCCAAAATACCAACATTTGCTAACTTCTTACTTTTGAGAATGGAGGGCGTTGAAAGCAAGAAGGTGAATAATATCCAAGTAACGGTTTCAAAAGAGACTATTATTAACATTCAATTCGTATTTACATTGCGATGTCCTCAGGAAAAAATTGTATGCGAAGTTATTTTGTGGCGAATTTAAATGTATAAAATATAATGAACTATAGTAATCGCGTTGTGGTCATTCAAATATATACCCAATATAAAATTTCAGTATCTCATTTTCATGAACAAAGCGACTTTTCAAATTCATCGTTATGAATGAATATGGACCATCAGTTTCGGATGATCTTCCTGTATGTAATATGCGACCTTACAAAATCTCCAAGCGATGTAACGTGGTTGCTGGGTTGTCTTCTATAATAAGGCAAACTACAATCTTTCAAGAATGTCCAATGTAAATCCTTCAAGTGGGCTCAGAACAATCGAAAATATGTTTGACTAAAAATAATAAAAATGAATGAATGAACTATGATTTTTTTTGGGAGTTTTCACTGTTCTTGAATGCCATAGTGTCAGACCTTGCTCATGGAATGAGTTATTGAGAAACTGCAATTTTGTGAGATTAACTGTACCTGTACAAAAAAATATCGGATATTATGTATTGCTCTGAAACATATATACTCAGAGATACATTTTACTGATGTAAATATTTTGTCACAACTCTCTCATTATGGAAACATCGATAGATATCAATTTCTTCAAAAACATTTGAATTTTTCTATTTATTTCTAGAGGATTTACCAACTTTTTGTTGTTTTAGCGAAAGGTTCCAATGTTTCGACCACCGTATGTCGTTCAAATTACAAATATTTGTATTGGACTGCAAAACAGCAACTTGCTCATCATACCATTACCGGCTGTAATGTGAATCCTGGAGATTTGATGGCTAGTGGAACCATCAGCGGAGAGGTGAGAATTAATTATAACTTACCGTTGAGCAATGAATCACAACTATACTACTTTGTCAAAAAAAGGTCCAGGAATTGGTCAATATATCGCAATATATGAAGTATACATCCAAATTTATTGTATTTCCTTCCTTTGAAATACACTTGCGCCACTGAAGAACACAATCATGAAAAGATTTTTCAAACGCATTTTTTGGCACGCGCATTCGCACTAGCTGCGAATTCTCTTTTATGTTATCTATGAGTTTTGGAAATATAAAAGTCGACCGGAGCCATATCAGGTGAATAAGGTAGCTGCTCCATAAGATTTATTTGGTACTTTTCGACGAATGTGCTCTCTTAAACGCCGCGTAACGCTCAGATACCCAGTACACTACACCGCAAGATCACCTTCACGTTTGATCAAAGTTGACGAGGTGTTTTCGGTTTCGACTAAGTTGGAAGGCACCATTCCGAAGCTTCTTGACTGGTTTTATCAACGTTATCAAAAATCATTGAAAACTAGTCATAAGTAGGATAGTGGGTTTCTTGGAAAAACATAAAATTATAGCTTCCGTACAGTTTGGCTTCCGACACACAAAAAACATGGATGACGCCGTCTTTCATTTTCTTGATAACGTCTACACGACCCTAAATGATAAAAAAGTGGCAGCGCGGCAGTATTTCTGGACCTTTCTAAGGCATTTGATTGCGTGGAACATAAACTGCTGCTGCAGAAACCCTTCCATTATGGATTCTGGGGAACAGCCTTAGAATGGTTCAGATATTATATTACTGGTAGAAGTCAAAAAATAACATTGAGCAACAACACTTCTGATAGTGGAAAAATTGTACGCGGTGTTCCTCAGGGGTCAGTTCTAGGCCCAATTTTATTCCTGTTCCATATCAACGATATAGCAAAACTTGATATCTAGAGCATTCACCTTGTTTGCGGATGACACTACGGTACTTTGGCGTAATAAAGATCCTGACTCGGTCTGTCCACTCAGATTTAGAAAAAATTAAAAAATGGTGTGAATCGAATATGCTATCGCTAAAATGTTTCTAAAACAAATCTGATAACATTCAAGTGGGACTTGAACAAGTAATACTAGATGAACACATGATTGAAACTAAGCCTTCAACTAAATTTCTTGGTATATTCATTGACAGTAATTTAAAATTTGGTAAGCATATTACTGCTTTAAAAAAGAAATTATCTTCTGGTTGGTTTGTCATAAATGTCATATCTCGTGAACTCAAATTTTCAGCAGCAATAAATGTGAAAGAACTAAGGAACGTACTCAGAAACATTCGTAAGCGCTACGACACATGTATCGAAATACGTGGTGGATTAGTAGAGGCTACTAGGATATGAGTTAGAATTAATTGTTGCACTAAATCGAAACATTTCAATAATTAGTTATTAGTTACGTTTATTAAAATTTTTTGCTTCATTGTTAGTTGAATTGTGTGAATGTAATTTCGTTATTTTCATTAAAAATATCTACGCTATTTGTTTTTTTTTTCATCTGGTGGCACTTTATTGTTGAAATCATAAAAAAAATGATATATTGTGACTGTTAGCTGTGTGAGTTTTCGAATTTTTGAGTTGTCATAACTTTGTTAATAATGAATATTTTTTTCATGAAATTTTAGTCACACCTATTTAGAGGCACTCTGAATCCAGTGGCGTAGTGATTTTTTCAATAAAAAAATCGCTAATGAAAAATCCCTATTTTCGACTAAGAAAAAATATGGTAGTATGCCCTGAAACTTTAATAAACATTTCAAATTTTGTTCCAAGGTAGACCTTTTAGTACTTGACATTAAAAAAAAAATTATTAAAATCGATTTACAACTTCAAATTTTAGGGGGGTGTTTCCACCCCCTTTGCTTTATTGATCATATTGTAATATAGTGCCATTTTTAGACATCAGATTCGTTTGGATCCATGCTGGAGCTCTCCTGGAAAGGGACCAAGCCTTTGACCTTACTGGATGGATCTCAGAGGAAGTTCCTACTCGATGGCGACACAGTTACAATGAAAGCTTCTTGTCAAGGAGATGGTTTCAGTATAGGATTCGGGACTTGTGAAGGAATGTTGCTGCCCCCAAAACGTTAAACTGGCTTTAGTGGATCCAGATTACTGTTGAACGATGTATTGTTTTGAATTAAATTCTTATATTCTTCCTATTGGATGGATTTTTTGTTAATTATAAATAATTAGAACCTAGACTTTCACGGCCAGATGCACGATACAGAATCCTGGCTAGTAGGCCTTAGTCGAAAGGAACTCTTTAGAGGTGTATGCGTTGACTGCGAAGCCGATTGCCTGGAAAGCACCTTGCTTGATTGCTTGATAACGTTTATTCATTATTTAGGGGTTAGTAATTAACGATGTTTTTTAATATTTTGTTGGGACCCTGCTATAGGCTTATGCCTCTTCAGGGTTTACAATTATTATCCTATCTGTGTTAGTGTATATTTATCTTAGAAATATTAGATGTATTATAAATTATAAAATCGGTTATCCTGGTTCTTGGCTGTGGTCGGTGTTCATGGGAGTGTGGATTTGTGTAGAGTCTGAGGTGTTGTTGGTTTCATTTGAGTTCTCAGGGTGTTCCAGGCAGTGATTTTCCGCTATCTGATGGCTAATGGATACTCCTCAAGGATATTCTGGATCTGCTCCGTTGGGCTTTCCATTAACCCCAGGAGTCTGGCTGGAGGGAACGGTAGCTTTTTCCGTGGTATCCTTTTGGCACCTCCGCGGGGCCTCCATGGAGTGGTAAGGCCGCGGTGTTTTGGCTTCTCATAGTTCTCGTAGCGTATCTACTTTGGAGTTCCTGAAATCTCAAATTGATCGGGGTGATGTCTATTTGCTTGTATAAGTCGTGTGAGAGATATCTGAAGGGGAGGTTTCTTAGGATCTTTCTCTCGGTTCTTACTATTCGGTGGATTTGTCTTTGGGAGAGGGTGCTGTAGATCGTGGCTTTGTAGTCCATGACCGGTCTTATGAAGGTTCTGTATGTGTGTAAGAGAGTCTTACTGTTGCATCTACCGATCTTGCCTATCAGCGCTTTTAGGAGATCAACCATTTTCCGGACTCTGCCAAGAGTTTCTCTGAGGTCGGTCTCCCAGTTGAGGGTACTTGTAAAGGTAACCCCCAAGTAGGACACCTAGTTTTGGAGATGGAGGTTCTCTCCCAACAGTCTGAGGTTCAAGTCGTTGGTATTAAGTTTGGGACGGGTGGTGGTGTTTGGGTGTCTAAATAGGATTGTTTGGGTTTTGAAGGGATTCATTTTGATTCGCCACTTGTTGCACCATTGCTCATAGTGGTCAATCATTGTTTGGATTTTTGTTTGTAGGATGCGGGTACTGGTTGCTGATGTGTATAGGGTTGTATCGACTGCATATTGCAGAATTTTTTGGGTGGAGAGTGTGTCGTGCACATAAATTAAGAATACGGTGGGTACAAGGATAGGACCTTGGGGGACTCCGGCTTTGTGAATGGAATGGAGTGAATGGTAGGGACAGAGTTTCACCGACTTTTACACGGATTTGTCGGTTGGTAAGATAGGAAGCGTTGGTAAGATGAAGTGAGGAGGTAGTTGGATTTGAATTAGTTTCCAGATCAGGCCCGCGTGCCAGAACTTGTCGAATGCTTTTTCTGTGTTTAGGAGGATGGCGACTGTACCAAAGGAAGAATTGATGTTCTGGGAGATGTGTGTATTCAATTCGACTAGCGCGTTTTGGATAGAGTGTTCTAGTCTGAATCCATGTTGGTGTGGAGGGATGATATTGTTTTTGTGGATGAAGTGATTTAGTCTGTTTGTGATTGAACGTTCTAAGAGTTTGCCGAGGACATTGAGAAAACTGATGGCCCTATAGAAGTCAGGATTGGTGTGGTCTTTATGGGCTTTAAGGATCAGGCAAGTGGGAAGTATGCATGTTCCAAACATGTGTCCAGGACGTGTTTGAGATGTGTTAGGGCGAAAACGGGGAGGTTTTTCAAAATCCGACGTTTCATAGAATCGGGTCCAGGGGCTGTAATTTTTCCGTGGTAGATGGCTTGGAGGATATCTTCCTCACTGAAGGGGGATCTTAGGGGACAGTTTGGGTCAAGGGGGATTTGACCAGGATGTTTCCCCAAATGGGCGTGGACTTGTTGTTGAATGAGGTTTAAGTGTCGATTGTCGAAATGGATATCTTTAGGAAGTTGAAACGTGCGTTCTAGGTTTTCTTGGAAGGCTTCTACTTTATCTGGTGGACTGGATATGATGTTGTCGTCAATCTCGAGGTGACTAACGAATTTCTGTTTTTGTCCTCTAATGGCTTTTTCGTTGCTTCTATCCACCTTTTTGGGTGAGTTGGTTGATGAGAAGCAACGTGTTCATTCGTATTTATATATCAGTAGACTTAGTAGAGTACGAGATAACACAACGCTCTCCAGAGCAGAAGGTTCTCAATACACATAGAAGAAGGCATCGTCTACTCCAATCAGGAGTGAGCCGATGCATCCGCTAATTCTTTCTGGAGACAGTGTTAAGATAATGATGTCCAATCTATCGACGGAGTGGAAAACATCGAGCAACAGCTCAAACCCTGAACTCCAAATCTCCGAAGACATCGTCAGAGATCTCGCTATCCGGAAAGCCCTAGGACCTAGCCAAATTCTGAACCAGGTTCTGAAAGCCCTACTCAGGAAGGGAATAGCGGCGATACCGAACATCATCAGTGTCATACTCTGACTGCAACACTTCCCGTATCCATTTGCTGTCATCATGATCCCCATCATGAAACCCAACAAGAACCCCACGTCACCTGACAATTATCGGTCGATAAGCTTGATCCCAGCGATAAGCAAGGTGGTGGAGCTCGTCATTTTGGAAAAACTCGAGGACTGGACTTAAGAACGGAAAATCCTACTGGATGAACAGTTGGATTCCGGCCAAAACACTGGAACTGCAACCTCAAGAGTAGTAGACTATGCGAAAGACAATTTTGTGAAAGGATACTACACCGGAGCGATATTCCTTTACTTGAAGGTTCTCGGCAGAATCTGGCATGACGGGCACGTGGCTAAAATAGCTAATTTTATTTAGACGGAACCAACGGGTGACCTAGTCGATTCTTCTCCAGCCGACAAGCAATGCCAATGCAGAGTAGGACAAGAACTTTCCACCAGGCGATTCTTGGAAAAAGGAGTTCTTCAAGGCATGGTTCTCTCACTCAAGCTTTCTCGGTGGACACAGCAGATGTGCCCAAGCTAGGAAGCAAATTCAACAGGCTGCGAACGACCTTGGGGTCACCCTAGACAAGAAACTAACATTCAGGCCCCATATCACACAGAAGCTGCGGGTGACAAAGAAAACGGGTTCTAATGAAGACAATCCTACTCCCCGTCATCCTGTATGCCTCCACTGCATGGGCCAGTGTCCAGGAACATGTAGACTCCAGATCCAAAAGTTTATGAACATCTGCTTGCGGATGGTCGTTAACGCTCCCAGATACTTAACCAAATAGCACATCTACAGGGACCTGGATCTCACAGTGCAAACGCTACACACGCTAGTAGGTAAAAAAAACAAAACATATGAAAAGGGAGTATAAGTATCGGAGGCTGACTTTCAACTATACGAGGTTAGATTACAATTCTCGCTGAAGTGCCAAACATCAGGTTAAATTTCTTGGAATTCAACCCCGGGTGGCATGGTGGTGCTTGCCAGTTAGACGTTGCTCAAACTTCGACGTATAATTTTCGTCCTCGAAGTCAACGTATACACCAGTGAAGATGTCTGCCGCAGTGACTAACGAAACACTACAAGTTCCTTTTGACCACGACATCTCTGCCCGGACTCTCTCCTCTCTAATTAGAGAAGTATTCTCCTCGAAAATAGCTTCTATTTTGATGATTTCGTCATTTTGATTATTGTTGAATAGATGTATTTCTGTCAACTCCATTCTTCAATAATTTTTATTGAACTCGCATATATTATTTTGCCGCATCTATAATTGGAGCTAACGAACTGAGTTGTGTAGTGTTTTTCAGAGATATTTAGGTTTTTTTCACTGTACTTTGTGAAAATACAATCAATTCCTCAATTCAAAAATACTTCTTCACTTGGTTCTTCAACCTTGAAAATTTCAACTTAAGTGGATGAGTTTCATATCCAGTAAATGCATAAATTAAGAAAAGATGATTCATATTGTATTATTTATTGAATTATTTAGTATACTCAATATTATTACTTGAAATTAGTTTTGAGTGGTACAAAAAAAGTCCTTTCATATGAAGTGGTGAAACCTTAAAAATCCCTAGCACTTCATTATCCCCTGCTTGACTCCAATCAATATTATTTTCAGCCAGTTTTTGCGTAGGAAATTGATAAACTATTTTTTATTGTTGTTGTTTCCTGAAAATTTCTCTCAAGTTGAATTAAGAGGTATGAATAAATGATCTATTGGAGTGCAACTTTGATATCTTCGATTTCTCTCAGATGGTTGTTTGGCAAATAATGAATTGAAATAACATTTCATCACAAAAAATGTTTACTGGGAAAAAATAAAAGTCTGAGTAATTAATTGATACTTTTGATAGAAAGCCAAAAATTGAAACACATACACTCAGTACTTTCATTCCTCGAGGTCATGATATTGAGTTCCAAATTACAATTTATACAGAAATATTATATTCCACTGAAACGAAACAATCGTATTCACGAAGTTCAAGGTATTGATTTTTCCTTGAAAACAATTCAATAAAGTTTGCATTGATAACTAGATGTCGGTGGACGATACCCAGCGATATACTTAGTGGCTTTCAATACAAACATAAGAATACAATTACATGGCCAGAATTGAACGTATTGTACGAAAATAGTGCTATGTGATATTTTCAAGGTAAACTTAGACTATTAGACTATGCAACATACATTTCTTAGTTTTTTCGAGTTATTCTGCAACACCTGACTTGGCCCGTTCGTAAAGTACAGGGCCGGTAAAGGGGGCGGTTCAAAATAAGGATGAGTTGAGAAAAAATGTTCAAGCCTTTGGCACTGACTGTTGAATAAATGTCTAGAATTTCCAATTTCGATTACATACCAGTGACCCTTAGCAACCAGTTTGTACTGTTTTGTAGGAACAAGAAGGAATTTTTAAATTTACACGGATTAATTTTCAATATTTTTGTTGAAACCTAATCTGACAGATATACAATGCGAGTTTTGAAAAACTGTGACCCTTCATATGATATTAAGGTATTTTCAGAGTCACGTCGAAATGATTGAAGTTTATATATTGCTAGCTTCCAGAATTTTTTCTAATCACTTGCGCTATTGCATTTTCTTTTGAAATATTTCACTTATGAGTTACAAAGTATTGGTTAAAATTCGTTTGATCAAAATTCGACAATTTTATTTTCTCCGTGTCACATTGAAATACCTATAGCTAAAAATATGACGTATTTTCAAACGTCGCCTCCACGAAAAGAGATTATGATAATACTGAAATACTTTATTGAAAAATCTGAAACCCATTTTCTGTTTCATGTAGGTTGGGTAAGGTCCCAAGTGAATGGGTCTACTCGACGCTCCTATGCAACCCGCAAGGGTTTATTGTGGCTCACACCTATTCACCTAATCGAGAGGATTGAGATCCGGGGATCGGGCGGGCCAGTTCTTCTGTCCTCCTCGACCTATCCACTGATTTACATATGTTTCAGTTTAATGCTGACGTGCTACTTGACTAAAATGGGCGGGAGCCCCATAATGCATGAAAAACATATCCCTTCTGATGCCCAAAGGAACTTCCTCCAGCAGTACTGGATGCACTTCTCTTAAAAATTGAACGTATGCCTCACCATTTAATCGACGAGGTAGAAAATGAGGCCCAATTAAATCATCCCCAATAACTCCGAGCCACACGTAAAGAGAAAACTGTTCTTGATGGTTAGTTTCGACAATAGCGTGAGGGTTTTCATCAGCCCATATGTGGTTATTATGAAAATTAATAATCTTGTCCCGAGAAAAACTACATTCCTCTGTGAATTCTATCGTCACATTTTCTTCTAATCATTTCCAGCATCCAATTGCAAAATTCAAGACGGTTCGGAAAGTCTCGCGGTAACAGTGCCTGTACTCGTTTCAGATGGTAAGAGTATAAGAGTTGTTCCTTCAAAATTCGAAATACCGTCATATGATCAACATTTATCTGGAAAGCAATCTTTCTAGTACTGGTAGTAGGTTGTTCTTCAATCAAATTAATTACTGCTTCCTCAAGCTGTGGTGTTCGTACTTCTCGATGGCGACCACAATCCTGGGTTCTTGTGTCGAATGAACCATATTCTCGTAATCGTTGATGAAGTCGAGCAAACATTCTATGTGAAGGATGCTGCTGTTGAGGATACATTTCAGCATATCTTCTAGAAGCTTCAAACCCATTCCTCTGCGACAGACCGTAAACGTAATGCATATCAGCCATTTCCTCATTTGTGTATGCCATTTTAATAACAAGTGAATTATTAAAGTAACAAACTAAGATCGGAACAACAACACACAATAAATATTAATTCAATTTAGAAAATTCACAAGCTGACAGTGTCATACCAATTTAATTGTCACTATCGCTAATAGCGACCTACTAGATTAGTTTCGTATTTTCGCATTTATTACGATGTATCTCTGTAGTTGTTCCTGAAATAATTTTTTGCTACAAACTGGTTCTTTTTTTGCAAAAAACCCAAGAGACATTTTTTGTTCAAAATGAAACAGGCTCTCGGAAATAATTTTTTAAATGGTAAAAAAAATAATAAGACAAAAAGTTACATTGGAAATAAATTTTAGGGGTTGCGTTTTCCACCCCTTACAACCATAGGATAAACCAAATAAATTTCTGGCTAAGTGTCTTTTTGGTAGTACAAAACGTCAGGTTGATTTCAATATTGTAACTATTTTAGTGCTTGTGAAAAAAATTGTTATACAAATTTTATGTACCCCCTTTAAGGGGCTGTATCTCAACAAGGAATGCTGCAATGAAATTTCTTTATATGAAAGATCCTTCCTTTTTTTCGATGAGGAATCACCTCTTTGAATATTTTACACTTATTCAGTTACACCCTGTATACGGTTGTTTCAAGTGTTTTGTCCGTTTGTTTCTGTTGCTCCATATCTCTATAGATATTCATTCAACTATTCTACTGTTCATTTCTGTTATGTTGGCAACATTGAAAACGCAGTGAGCGCTTTGTCAATGTTTTTCGTCCGTAGCTTTGTCTGTTCTCGGCTTTGGAATGATTGTAGATATGAGCATTATTGTGTTATGGTGATTAATAAAACATAGTTCCATATGTTTTTGGGTTCATATCAAAACCCCATTGGAAACCGATACCAACATAACAATTTCTTTCAACATTTTAATTTTTTTGCCTCTCTTCAACTTATAACTATATGATGTCCTTGAGAGATTTTTGCCCATCTTAAACAGTGCGTGGGGTGGCGGAAGAACTGATCGTCAGCTCTTATGCGATTTTTGATTGTTTAAAACGTATTGGGAAGGTCAAAATGCTGGAAAAGTGGGTGTTTTACGATTCAAACGATCGACACAACCAGAACGATCCTTTTTTGGATCAAATCGTTTCGTGTGATGAAAATTGGATAGACATCGTTGAGCCACCCAGGCACTTCCCAAAGACAAAAACTCCCAAAAAAAGACTATGGTGGTCAGCGGCTGGTGTGATACTCAGCAGAGTGAGGAAATCGACAGAATGTACCGAAGATTGCGTCAGCAACAGCCGGCAGTGGTCAACAGGAGAAGTCCGAACCTGCTCCACGTCAACGGCCGTTGCACAAATCAACATTCGAAAATTAAACGAATTGAGCGTTGAAGTTCTGTCTCACCCACAATACTCCCCAGACCTCTCGCCAACCGACTACTATCTTCTCAATCAGGACCAGGCAAAAAAGGCCTTCGTCGACTACATCGAATCCAGATCGACCAATTTCTATGCTGATGAGTTATTCGACTTGTGTTACGTTGGCAAGTATTGGCCAATTCCATCACGAATTTTTGCCTGTTTATCAGTTTTTCTGTTCGTCTGTTGTTCTGAACGTCTGTTTTTTCGACTATCTGTCTGTTTGTTTGTTTATCCGTCTGAACAGACGACGTAACTTCACGTTACATGTATTTGTTGATTCATATCAATCGGTTCATAGATGAAAAAGTTATGTTAGGTTGAAGAATCATGTAAAACTTTTGTTGAAAAAAGTACTAAAAATACTGTTCAGTCGATTTGGCTAAAATTCGAGTTTTCAATAGATATCTATAATTTGAGAAACGATTTTCCCATTGATTGGATATGGACGAATACACGAGAACTTTTTGCTGTAAGAAAATTTGGTAAAACCGAAAAACTGATGTCCACGTGAATTTCAACGGAGGATGGCAAAAACTTTTTTTGTATTCCTAGCATCTAATTCCAAGCCCTGCATTGTGAAAGTTTGAAAAACAGCGCGTTAACTACGTAAATTACAATTAATCGGGGGATAAATGTATTGAAGATGATACTTTTCCTTTTTTTTTTTTGATAGATTTTTTTGCAAGTTTTTTCTCTATTAACAACATCAAAATATTGAAAATACAAGAGTTGAATCACAATCCGACGTGGAAGATGAAAAACATGCTTTGAAGATTTCGAAAAGAAAATCGTGTCTAGTGGCCGCCATAATCCACCAATGACGTCAAAACGTGGCATTAGTACCAAAGAGCTAGGTTAGGTTAGGTTAGGTCTAGAGTGAGTGGGTCTATTCGACCCTCCACCGCAACCCGCATGGGTTTATTGTGGCTCACACCTTTTCACACTCGACCAAATAAACCCAGCTTCTTAACGAAGCATTAGTTTGTATGGTGAGTGGTCTTTCAGTTCAGATGGTAATAGTATGGCTCTGCCGAACTCTAAAAACCTGATTCGGTTCCCAGCGGTGCAGGCACAAATTATACGCGCTGCTGTTTCATCAATAATGAGGTAGTCGGATAGTCAAGGTGCAAGATTCTCACCTTGATACCCGCGACAACCTTCCCATATGAGGGTTTTT
Organism: Leptinotarsa decemlineata; assembly: GCF_025532065.1. Lineage (NCBI taxonomy): Eukaryota > Metazoa > Arthropoda > Insecta > Coleoptera > Chrysomelidae > Leptinotarsa > Leptinotarsa decemlineata. The sequence continues at coordinate 20,323,256 of NW_027412747.1, forward strand.
TGCACGCCAGCTACACCTGACGATGCCTTACATTCAACTATGCAGGGCTTTTTCGCCCCTGGTCATGGGAGGTTTGTTCCTCCACTTGAGACAGATTCTGCATACGCCGCTCAAGAATTTGGTACAAGACGGTTTCATAATGTACCCCACTCTTGAGGAGACGACTCAGTCGTTTCCTAGCTGTACCACCAAACCTTTTTTTTAAGGTTCCGTTATTGGATCAGGAGTTGAAGAGTTGAGAATCTCTCGCTCCTGATCTAAATTAACAGGGAGGTCAGTTGGAGTCGTAAGCTCGACATCCATCTCCTCTGTAGACTGAGCGTCAGAAAGAATTTTTGAGTTTACTCTGTCCATAAAAGTCCCACGAGTAGCTAGGGAAAGAAAGTCAATCACGGCAGAGCCCCGCATTGACCAAATTGATTTTTACATCCTCATTCAGCGACTATCATCGTTTGGCTTTTCTGGAAGTTTAATTGATCTTTTTACAAGCTATTTCTTTGACAGAAAGCAATAGATACGTAGAACATGAAGGTTTTCAGTCCTCTTTGTACACACCTAGCTCAGGAGTACCTAAAGGCTTGAACTTGGGGCCCCTTTTATTTCTGCTTTTCATTGATGACCTGGCGAAAATGATGAACTGCCCAAAACTTCTTTACGCTGATGATCTAAAGCTATACAAAGTAATTGACAATTATGAAGACTGCTTAATTTTACAAAATGAAATCGATTTAGTGTTCGACTGGTGTTCCAAGAATCATTTACGTTTGAACATATCGAAATGTTACATTTTATCATTTTCTAGAAAAAAGAATATAATAGAATTTTCTTATGTTATTGACAGCATCCCAGTTAGTCGAGTAAATGAGATGACAGATCTTGGAATCACTTTTGATTATAAATTCACTTTCACTTCCCACATCGACCAGGCTATTTCATCAGCGAATCGAATGTTGGACTTTATTATAGGGAGTACCAGAGAATTCAAAAATAATAATACGAATATAACACTGTTTAATGCCTGTGTGAGGTCTAAACTAGAATACAGCGTATAAATATGGTATCCAATTTACAATTGCCACACATCATATTGATGCTGTTCAAAAAATTGTTTAAATATCTGTCTTTCAAGGTCACAGGAATATATCCTCAGAGGGGAACCGACTACTCTATCCTGCTGAATCAGTTTAATGTAATATCTCTGAATACACGACGACTTTTTGTCACAATCTCCTTTTTTTTCACAAACTGCTAAACAATAAGATCTCGTGTCCCCTCTTTTACAAATGATCAACATCCGCACCCCACGCCTTAATTCCAGATATCAAACGACATTTTACTGTGATCTTGTCAGAACAAATAACAGTTTGAAAGCACCAGTGTCAATACTTTGTAACAACTATAATTCAATATGTGATATGTGCCATATTAATCACAGTTCTCAAAGTCTTATTTTAAAATGTATTCTCACTAGAACCTTTTAACTGTGATCCCTTTTTCTTTTCGCTCCTTGTGATATATTTCTATTTCTACTTATTTTTCTTTTAGTTGTAGCAATCTTTTTGTTTTACTAATTATACTACTAATTATTGCATATATTTTCATCAACACCTTTGTACATTTCCTGTAATTGGGTGAATGCCTGTTGGAAATAAAGTGCTATCAATCAATCAATCAATCAATCAGTTACCGTGACAAGGCGATGCTACGACGAGAGGGCGCAAGGTATCTTGAAGGTTCCGTAGACTCAGCTGATAGGCTCAGTATCATTCATCCTCTTGGCACGGATACACACACCTCTGGATTAAGACATCGTTCGGATGCCATTTAGTTAGGGAATAACAGGACCACAAGTGATTCTGTCATTCCTGTATCCAGCGGGGCTACGTGGAAGCAGGCATCTGATGGTCGGTTTGCTCAACCGCCACATCCCAAGCCAATGCACTAGCCAAAAACAGCATGGACAGTGGTTCAGGCAGTGACAGATGAACAAAGACAGGCAACCCGCCATACTAGAAATTACACCAACTTTAATACAAGCATTCTGTAGTTAGAACCCTAGAAGTGAGATTTGTGGAGATTGATGAATGTAGTCGTTACTATGTGGTGGATCATAATGAAGAAAAGAGAATTGAAACTTTCTATGTTTATTACCACTTTTATTTGTAACTAACGTTACTGCAGTTTCGTCCTATAAGGACATTTTCAAACTTATCTTTATAACTTCTTTGAAATTTTAATGTATAAGTTTGAAAATGTCCTCATAGGACGAAACTGCAGTAACGTTAGTTACAAATGAAAGTGGTAAAAAACATAAAAAGTTTCAATTATCTTTTCTTCAGAAATATTTTTATTTTCAACTTTTCATTTCAGATCTATAGTAAATGATTCTCAGTACGGCAGCAGTAACAATGGCCAAAAATATATCTTCGAACTCTTCGACTTCAAAAGACAGGACAGATTTAGTAGCATACTGGAGCGTTCCACTTTTGGATGGCGTCCACACGGTCGAATTTGAACACGGAGTCACTAGTGGAAAAAGGGTACTCAGAGTTGATGGAAATGTGAGTGATTCTTTTCCAGCATCCATTATGAGGGAATTTCAATGATAGAATTACTGAATGAAATTGTTGATTTGAAAAAGCAATCGTTTTCAAGTGCATCTGAAAAGCCTAGCTTGGTATACAAATTAGTATCAGAATCCAGTATTGGTGAATGAGCAAAATGATTTCAGTTTTGCCAGTTTGGTATTCACCAAAGAAGAAAAACTATCTCGATAAAGAATGTACCATTGAATGATCCATATTGGAACAAAATGACTTCAGAGCACATATATTTTTTCTATGTTGGCTACCCTGTGGATATGTCACTATTGTTTGTCATTTATAGTTGTTGTTTACATTGTCCATTTTTGAGTTTCACTCGCTATTTTCTTTGTATTCATTTTCGATTTAGTTTTTACAATATTTGATTGAGGTAACTTCGTAAAACATTGACATGACAACTGTCAATAGTGACTAGTACACAGTAGCCAACTTAGACAAAATATATGTGCTCCAAATGAAATCCTTTTCCGATGTGATCTATTGGCCTTCAAACTCAATTTTCATTCAAAATCAAACATTAGGTACATAAATGATGAATCGTCTCAACAAAGAAACATCAATATTGGTATTTCACAAAGGTCAGTTTTGATATCACTAGTATTTTTTCATTTCAATGTTATTAATGAATTGAAAGTTGCCTCTTGTTTCACACGTTTAAAAAAATATATGGGAGGTGTTCAAGTGACTTGACACATTTGATTCCACCAAGAGCGGTACATATCAGAAATACACGACTGACTGGGCCGCTCATTATTTTGAGTTTCAACTCAGTACACCTCGAACTTCACTGTTTGAGAACTTTTTCATTCAGAAATGTGAAATAAACTGAGATTGTTTTTCCAAATGAATTGATTCTTCCGCTTGTGCTTTTTCCCTGAAAAACTGAATGTGAACATCTCATTAGTCATTTGGACTCTTTATCTTTTCAGTTGAGGATTCTCAGACATACCCCCAATTTTGATATACTTTACCTGTTTACCTTCATTGGCAAAAAATGCGTGAGGGATTAGTATAACTGGTCTGGAAAAAGAAGAGTCGGCAATATTTCCAAAAATATTTTCACTTCAATGATACCATCTGTGTTTATTCAAAACTTGTTTGTATGTTTTCAAAAACAGACAGCAGTACAAAAATTCCTCATAGTCACTAAAAAAGGGCCAGAAGTATAAAAAATGAATATTTTGAAATGAAATCTAGAAATCTCTTCAAAGGTACCTACACAGAAGGTTCCAGTAAATAACCTGCCGAAAAACAACTACTTTCCAGGCTAATACCAAGCTATATATTGAATTATATCCAACAGACAATTATGCAAGAAACCTCACAGGGGATAGTCTCACATATTCTTTTTATCGATCCAGCAGTAAGACCACGTCTCATTCAGTGAGTGGATCATCTACGGTCCCGTTTCGAGGTATTTGCCACTCAATAGTACAGGAAAGATTCGACCCGACCAGTTGTGTGTCTGGGACTCGGCTGACTTCGACGCGACTCGAATATAAGCATGAAACCTTTGTCTAAAAGAAAGGTTTGATAACTAGTATCAGCTTCATGCTCCATCTCGTGAACAAAGCCCGAAAACCGCGGAAGCATTCTATGCGTGATGGATATGTTATTGATAGAAAGTCTGATTAGGTTAGGTTGGGTCCAAAATTAGTGGGTCTATTCGACCCTCCACCGCAACCCACAAGGGTTTATTGTGACACACACTGTCTTCCGACAGTCCAAGTCTCTGCATATGATGATTCGAATGACAGTGGCCCCTAAGATGGTCTGTTAGACATCGTAATTCATCAGTCCAACAACTGTTTGGTATCAGGCTTCGAAGGGTGAATAAACACTTTGATCCTGGAAGATTCTGCCAGAAGGCCATAAATCTTCTTGCCATCTAGGTGTTCAATCTTTGTTTGGCAAAGCGTAAAGCGATGCCGATGACAGGTTCTGGTCTGATGCCTCATTGCCTTCCAGGCCAGTATGGCTTGGGATCCAGACCAGAGACAATCTGTTAAGTGTTCCTATCGAAGAGAGTCGTTTTTGGCAATTTGCTACCAATTTTGACGTTGCTCGGTAGGAGCCAAGAGCTTCCAACGCCGCTTGACTGTCCGAGAATATTTTTATTGACTTGTGTGTTGGATTCTTCCAATCTCTCCGCATATGATAGAATATACTGTCGATTTTTTCTAGATATTAGGAGAATTTCATTCTCTGCACATTTGTAAACGATGAACGTTTAAATAGGTGTTAGATATGTTCACAACAGTAATGTTTCAAGGTATATGCCGTCACTTCTTACCGTATTGGATGTCATAGTAAAAATCGATGGTTTCAACTGGAGTGTTATTTACTATTTGATGAAATGATGTCCGTTCCACCAATGAAATGGTATGACTATTTATATTTTCGGGGTTTTCAGGAAATTCTCCGAAGAGAATGGATGTTCAAATTAGTTGGAGAAGAAATATTTTATCTTGGAAAACAGCAAGCCAAATGTGTCTTGGCAGTTGATCCACTGCCACATTTTGCATTTGCTTATAGTTTATACGTAGATGGAACGCCTTTACGAAAATTCACAGAAAAACAATCCCAAACCATCAGATCATGGGCCGTTATTGCGGGGGGAATGAGGTATCGTGTGGTATTTGGTGAGTATATCAAAATTTACTGAACTTTAGGGGTGAAACTGGTGAAAAACTTCAATTCACAATAAAATTCCCGATTGTTCAAGCTTGTACTCGAAACATCTTCCTTTGATAGATGCTTTGCATCTTCGAGAAATTTTTGTCTAATTCGTTTTAAGAGGCGATGAATATTTTCAATCCTGTTCACCCCAAAAGAAATTCCTGAGTATGAAATTCATTCTTACTGATTTTTTGTTTTGTTTTGCACTTGTCATTTGGTATAATTTTTGGAAGAGACCAATATCACCTAAGGAGGACACATTATTTCTCATTGACGAAATAAACTCATGCAAACGTCACACCCATGCTCAATCCCTAAAGAGATGGGATGGAATCAATGGATGAATTTTTGCCAGGATCACCTTGGGCGACCCTGGGAAGCTGGTGCCGAAGAAATATCTGGCAATGACCAGAAAAAACCTACGCTTAACAGTAGGATTTCTGACTGGCCACTGTCAACTAAGGAAACACCTCCATAGTATGGGACTAGTGAAAACACCTCTATGCAGGAAATGTGAACAGGAAGATGAAACTGTGGGGCATGTCTTATGCGAGTGTCCGGAGTTATCGACAATAAGAGAGTGTGTGTTCGGCGAGTTTTGGCCTACACCTGCCGATATAAAGGAGATGTCTCCCAGCGACCTGTCCACCTTCCTGGAAAATACAGGATGGACGATGACCTGGGAGGACAACTCCTCGGGAGGATGTACGGACACAGGTAGCCTAAGTGCTGTGGGCATATACTCACCCTCCCTACTCTACAGATACAGATACAGAAGACCTGTTGATGCCATTATGTGTGGAATATAACATCGTTCAAATGTTCGCCACGGCTTCTCTGCATGGATGTAGCGCCTCTGAAACGTCCAATTTTCCATGACTCTGGCACATAAATCAGGATGAATTTTACCGATGGCATGATATATGTTGGTTCACAAGGAAAAGTCTAACGGGATCAAATCACACGATCTCTTTAGCCAGTTTACATCACCAGCACGTGAGATGATCACGCCCTAGCGCTCGTGCAGAATATCCAATGTGACATGAGCTGTGTGGCACGTAGCGTCATCCTGTTGAAACCACATGTCGTTGGTATCCAGATCACCCAATTCAGGCCAAAATAAACTGGTAATCATCGACCGTTAGTGCTCGCCATTGATAGTGATGACCTTTCCAACGTCGTTCTCGAAAGAAATATGGACCGATGTCGCCGCCAGCCCAAAATCCAAACCAAACAGCGATTTTTTCAGAATGCATTGAACGCTTTTGTGGATGTGGATGTCATGTGTGTGGTCTGCGAAAGGCAGTTCTTATGAGCGACGCGAAATCGACAGCGTGGAATTATCTTACACACTGTCACAGACTTCTGCGATTTTTTCAGCAGATCTCGCATTTGGTCGATGTAAGGGTGTTGTTCGATTGTTTACTGAACCAGTGGATTCGAATTTATCCACCACATTGCGAATACTCCTCCACGGTAGACGATTGTGGCGACAGTAAAATGGGCGAAGCGCGTGGTACGTTTCCCGAATAGAACACCAACTTTGATGAAACCGTTTCATTATTTGCACGTGTTGTTGAATGCTATATCCGTCCTTGGTGATTTGGCAAAACAAGCAGAATGAATGACAACTAATTTAACAGATGTAGCTTCAACAATATGGCCGGTATCAATTGTCAAAGTTCGGAAGTTCCTATTGGAAGACCCCCTATATCCACGATTCCTCTCATTGTCAACTGATTGTCCTTCTTTATTTTCAAAATATCCTGATAATAAACGATAATTTTCAGAAAAACAAGCATTGAACGTTTATGTTAACGGACAAATGGTGGATACTGAAAACATTTTCGTTGCTGATGGAGCCGAAATGAATTTTGATTTGGGCACCTCTAAAGCTACCGTCAAAGCCGTTTCAACTGACAAGAAAGAAGGAGTCATTCATCAGTTGTATCTGGATGGAAAACTAATAGAAGAAGACATTTATTGACGAATGTGAATTGTTCTTGACACTGTGATGCACTGTTTGGAACCTTTGGTGTAGTAATGAATGTTGCTGTAGTTTTTTCCCAACACCAAACCGTTATTTCAACTCACCAAGTGATCATCTTCAAGAGGAAATTTAATCTTCCTCTTGAAGATGATCACTTAGTGATCGAAACACGTGTCGAGGTGTTAAAAAAACAAAACGGTTTCGTGTTGGGAAAAAACTCTAGTAATATTTATTCTTGAAATGTTGAGTCAAATTTGTTTATTGTTGTTTCAGAAAAATGTATATGTGTATATCTAGGCGGAAAAACAAACACATCTATGAAAAATTATTACGCTGCAGACATCTAAGTGAAATAAATATATCTTCTGTTTCAATCCCACACAAGTGGCGAATATCAAATTATTTTATCAAACCACATTATTCATAAAAGAGTGCAATTCAACTAGTTAGTCAGCAATTGGTTATCTCCTTTTCTGAAATAAAGACCAAATTTCATTTGCCTATTATTTTCATTATCATTCTGAAATTCATTTGCTGATTCCTCAGATCTCACCATTTCACGAGAAAATCTATTAAAGCTTCCCCTATAAAACGAAAAGACTAATTTTGGTCTCTCGAAAAGAAATTTCACGATGTGGTTCATGTTGATATGTATATTTTCGAAAACCATACTTGTATTGGGAAACATGTCGAGATAATGCAGTCATATTAGGAGTTTCACCTCGAAATGAGAGATAATAACCTGTAAACTCGTGTATTCCTTCAGTTTGGTGTTCTGAAAGTTGTCTCGAAAGTACCTTTCTGTGCCCAAAGCTATTTAAGATCAAAAATCGCAAAAATCAGTTTTTCGCGATTTTCTTCATTCACAAGACAATATAAATTATATAGAATAGATTTAACTGATACAAATAACTGTAATGAAGCCAAATTGTAACTTTCTCCAATGTTTCAATGTGGACACTGTAGAGAGGATATCAAATCAAAGTGGAAAATATAGTAGTAACAGAGCAAGAACTCTAGAGAAAGATTTACAATTGCGTAATACAAATATAAGTGCTTTAAGAGCTGATGCCGCGACATTATCAACGTGACTGACGAATGTTTTCTATAATATTCAATTGAAATTGTAGCTATACACAAGTCTCATAGTAAGAAATAGTTGTAAATATCTTTAGATCGTCTGAAAAAAGCAAATTTCCACATGGAAGCTCAGAAGTGAGATCATTTCTAAATATTATGAAAGGAAGGGCCCCAAGTTAGACCCTTGCGACACTCCAGATGTTGAAATATATGGTGCTGAGCAAGTCTATATTGAAAAATGAATTGGTTCTGGAATTCAAATATGATTGGAGCAGTTGGATAAGAGAAGAGTTGAGAACAACCTTGACTGTTTTTTTCTTCAATAGAATGGAATAATTTCATCGAAAGTCTTCGCGAAATCTTCGTATATTACGTCAACCTGACTTTTGGCATCCATGACATCCGATAGTTTAACGTTTGATTATTGACAGATTGGTTACCGTGTACCTAACAGTTGTAATTTTATTATAAAACAACGATAAAAATAAAATAAAAACAACAATAAAAATTAATTGGCGCTCCGGGGCGACTTCATTGATTCCAGTGGCGCAGTTGCTTTTTCAGCTGCAGGAAAACCCGGAAAAACCTGCAGCACCACATTATTGCTTTCTTAAAAATACGTGTTGGTAAACGGAAATACATGATTAGACTTGCGGAAGTAATTGGTCGTTCAGAGATAGCCCGATTGAAGAATTGAAAAAGTCTTTGCTCGTTTTTATTGGCCAAGAAAGTCAGATTGTTTCAATCAAAAAACATGTTTGCAGAGTCCATTCTAAAACAACAGGGTCAATTTCGGATGTCATTTCATCAGGTTGGTTTTAAAGTGTTATCTGTTTTGATGTCATGTGTTTTTGTAGCTCCAAGTATCAAAATATATCTTGAGTTATCTTGTTTGATTGGAGAGAAAACCCACCATTCAGAAAAATTGTAAAACCATTGACTATAACCTGTAGTCAGTCACAAGATGTATCGCCTAGTGATAATTCAATTGGTATTCTTGAAGTTCCCGTTTTTCGTCGAATGAACTTCCACATGATGAAGTTTTTCCCATATTTGCCTATTTTTATAATATAATTAACAAATTCACTCATATGTACCTACTATAACTATTGGGTAGATCTAAGGAAAAAATATAAACAAGGAAGGCAAAAATAAGCCAATAAATTACAATCTTTCCACAGTCTGTTGAAATGACTCCAAAGAAGAATTTAAAAATTCTAAATCCACATTTTAAATGTTTGTTTTAAGTCTCAAAATTCTACCTATAGACTCATTCTGGCCATTGTTGGTGAGATGAAATGGTATGATGAAATATTTCTGTATTTCTTGCTCTCTTTGGATTCATATTCAAAGGTATAAGTTCAACAAGTTCCGGAGAAATAATGCTACCATCGATTATTTCGTAAATTAGTGTAGGATCTTATTCTAATCTTCTATGAGCCAAGAGTATTTGAGTTAAGAATGGCCAATATAGTTTTATAGTTATATTAACCAATATGATATCCCAGTTTGTATGCAGAGTACCTTAAAAACTTGTTTTGAACACTTTCAAGCATATCAATAACAACATTGTATGAAAAGACCAAATTGCGGAGTTACATTCGATTATTGATCAAACAATTTAGAAATATATGATTTTAAAGGAAGAGAGCGGTATTATTCCTCTGCAGATCTAAGAGAGAAACCTAACAATTGTGGTGCTACAGAAGTAACATTTGCAATATGGGATTTGTATAACATTTTTGGGTCATGAATGATTCCTAAATCTTTGATTGTATTTGTTGTTTCCAGTTGTTTCCAAAATTACTTGATTTTATATGGAATATTTATGAGATTTTCGTTTCGGAAAAAAATAAGTCAATTAAATTTGTCTATATTCAATTGAAATAAGTTTATTACACACCAGCATAGTTAGATAAACCGTACTGTAATAATTCACCATAGAGAATAACATCATTCTGGTCATTTACAAAAAGGTTGAGAAGTAATAGTCCTAAATGAGATCCCTGCGGTACCCCAGATGGAATTGTGGTTGAGAAAGATATTGAGTTATCATATTTTACATATTAGACTCTGCAGGCAAGATCATGTTTACTCAATTTCAGAATATTGTCCTGAATACCCAAAACGTTTAGTTTATGCAACAACAAATTGTGATTTACTCGGTCGAATGCCTTTAAAAAATTGGTGAGAATAGAATCAACCTCGTGTCTTTTTCAAAGGCATTTATTATAACCTTATAAAAATAGAATGAATAAAAAAAGGACTCCAAACAAGTATACAGGGACTACCAGCGGAAACTATAAAAAAGCGACCCGAAGGAAGGGGAACAAAGATGAGTCGCCTCTTCAACTTTGTCAACACACACGGTTACGTGATTTCATCTCATCACCTTGGTAAACCACCAACTTTTTCTTTCATTCGAACCGACGACGGGGCGCGACTCTACCCGAACCTCAAGTTCAGTGACAACATCCACAGCCTACCTGGTCTCCCGCGGCCCACCTGAAACAACTTTTCCTTTCGATCGCGGATCGCGGTGGACGGCGACTTTGCGAAGGTGCGCGTGATTTTAGTTTCTCGAAGAGCTGACACCGACAAAAGAGTTTCGATCGGCAATATGGTGACCCCTGCTCGGTTCGTGAATTGAAGTTTTCGTGTTTTGTGCGCTCAGTGGATTCGAATCAACAGGTGGGATTAAGCAGCACCTCCCGTGGTATACCTACATGTGAAACTTCTGCGGGTTGAAAATTCTTTTCTTCGTAGGAACTTTCCAGCGGTAAGTCTTCGGGTTTTTGTTTTATTTGGGAATTCACAGACGCGAACCTTGATTCTTTTTGCGCTTGCGTGGATCCCTGTTTCGTTGGTGTGATGACCTTACGTGAATTTCTGTTACTTGCCTACGCTGTCGTTGACATCACCCTGGACATGCTGTTGTTTTTTTGGTTCAAATTGCATCGCCTTGTTTGGAAGACTCGTTTCAAGAGCGCATTACGAGTTGATCGCCGATGTATTTGTGTCAACCAAGTAACTAGACATTAATTATTAATTACCAGGCAGGGTTTACATAATGTTATTACTATTAATGTACGTGTGTTAATGAGGTGATTGCTGTTTCTCATTAGTGACCTTCGCGATATATGTTTCATGTTTTGGTTCTTTTTCCGATATGAATACGCTACTTTGAAAACTATTATACATACAGAATGTCTGAAAGAAATTGAAATAACAAGCTTCAATTGGAAAATATTATATTTCTGTCAAATTGAAGAAATTACTTGCTATGGATTGTTGTTTTTCGAGATGGCGACCCTGAAGATGTCAGCCATTCGTTCTTAAGAACTTGGAGCAACTATTCCGAAAAATGTCAACTACACCAGAACTTATCTTAAATGCTTTACTCAATTTCAACATTGTAAATAAAACAATTTGTTTAAGTGCCCATCAAGACAAAAATGGCGGAAAATTATATGTATCTAAATAACGATTTGGTTTTAGAAGTAATAGATCTACATCAGATACAGGCGTCTCCAAATCTCAGCAAAGTATTTGATTGTTTGCCACAATATCCTCATAAAATGTTAAAACTTTATATCATACTAAGTGACAAAGAAAGGAAAACACCCATTTATATTGAAAACATTTCAATAATGTTTTGCATGTGTATTTATGTTGAGGCCAGTAAAATTCCAGCCGTATGGGAAGCTATTCTGACCAGTGTTTAACGGTTTGTTTTGTGTGAGCAGTTACCATTCCTCGAATTTTTATTCTCATTTGTGCTTTAACTATTGAAGAGTTTATTGTGAAGTGTTTCGTATTGTTAACACTATGCCTCGAGCGCGAAGCCTTAGTCGTATTCCTCGTATTCCTCAACTTAGTGATTTCGGGAGAGGACGATTTGTTGGCTTACGTGAGGCAGGTTTTTCAGTTAGAGAAATTTCAAAAAGAACCAATCGATCTTTGCGTACTATTCTATGATGTTATCAGGCATGGACCGAAAAAGGCCAAGGACACAGAGCAAGGGTCACTGATCGTCGCAGGGGAACAAGGGCGCAATTGCTAGTCAGTGGTTTGAAGACACGGAAGGTTCTAGAATGCGTACAGTATATTGGCGAATAAGAAGTTTTGGACTCTCAGTTGCCACTGACTCGAGCATCGATGCAACCGATTGTAATGGTGCAGAGACAGAATAAATTGGGAACCGCGTAGTCTTCAGCAATAAATATCGCTCTTGTTTGGGTATGCACGATGAACGAGCAAGAGTATAAAGGCGTCGTGGTGAAAAACGAGATCCCCAGTTTGATAGTGGAGAGGCATTTTCACCATACTGTTGGTTTAATAGTATGGGGTGCCATTGCATATGGTAGCAGGACACCTTCAGTCTTTATTAGAGGCAACATGATAGCTGTTCGTTACTTTCACGAAGTCCTTCCATATCTTGAGGCTATGGAGAACCCCATATTTCTACAAGACAATGCTAGACTGCATGTGGCTAGAGTAACTCTAGACTTCATGGATCAGCATGATATTAACCGCTTGCCATGGCCACCCAGATCGCCCGATCTTTCACCGATTGAACATGTGTGGGTCGCAGACTGCTGAATTTACTACAGCCCCCACAAACTATGGCAGCACTTAGACATGAGTTAGAAGTAGAGTGGAATGAAATACCCCAACAAGATATAGACCACCTTATCAGGACAATGCCCAGACGTATCTACGAGTGTATAAGACATCGAGGATCTGCAACACACTACTGAACTTCACTGGTTTTACGATCATCCAATTTCTCTCTGAGTATTCTATCTTTCATGAGTATACTTTAAACTGGTAATATCTCAGTGAATGCGACCCACGATTGTTTTATCGTAAGTATAAATGCTTAATGCACAAGAATTACAATAACTCTCGTGAAAAGATAGGATAAGAAAAATAACTGGCAAGATGTACTGTAGACAGGACAAGATTTAATTCTTACTGTACTCTACAAGGTTTGAAACGATAATTCGAACAATGAAACAATCTGTGAGTAGGATAAGACAGGATAGTCCAAATGATTTAATGTGACCACTAACGATTATGACAAGATATTGATGCTGCTGGCGGTGAATTCGTTGAAAAGATTAATAAATCGCTGCTTGTACGCAATGGATTTTCAGCACTTGAAATCCTGGAATTGGTATGTTGCTGATTCGGATTGTGCAAGATTTCACTGATGTCGATAGTACGATGTTTACTGTTCACTTACAGTTTCAAGTAAAAACTTGAAAATTATCATGTATTTTTAATTGATTTTAAAAATATCCGGCTCGAAGGACCAATGTTTTGACCCACGATTATCTTATCGTTAGCATGAATGCTTATTGCACACAAAAATTACAATAACTCTTGTGAAAATATACGATAAGAAAAATAACCTCTTCTGTTGAGCAGTGCCGACTGCTACGGATACAATTTTCAGTACATTTCGTCGATTTCCCCACAATAGGACTCTGCTGTGATGATTTGGCTTGATTGCAGAAAGATATAGTGAATCAAACCAGCCGCTGACCACCATAACCATGGCTTTTTGGTGGGTTTTTGCCTCTGGGAAGTGCCTGGATATCGGTATCCAGGCACTGTCCTGAATGTCTTCTGTTGTCGTAGAGGACCTATTTCTCATAACATGTGACGATCCGACCCAAAAAAGGGTCGTTTTGGTCGCGCAAGAGCAAAGAAGAACAGACTTCGAAACATGACAATTTTTCCAAGTCTGAGTTGGAGAAACCACATCCAGTAATTGACTAGCAAGGTATCCTGCTATGGAATGTTTCATAGTATCATATCAGCTGATCAATATGGTATCTTTTGAATGAAACCCAGAGAATACTCAATTCAATGAACTGTTTATCATGTTATGTGACTAATTCTTATCTTGTGTCAACCAATATGAAGTATTCGGGTTCTTTTTTCAAAATTTATAAGTATGTTCGTTTTTCAAAGCTGAAGTCATATTACTTAGCTATTTGAATAGATGTTTTTAACAAACTGCTCTCGAGACATGAACAGAAACTCTTTGCTAAATAAAATTGAGAGAACACTTGATTCAGGTCACATTCTTTTCTGAATTATGTAGCTAATTGATTCCTTGAAGAGTAATTATCAAGAAGCAACGCTTGTACTTTTGCCAGCCAAAATGACTTCGAATTCTAATTGATATGATCCGTGTCCAGAATTCCACTTCTTTTCTCACAAAGTTGCTCGTCAATCGATTCAAAACGTAAAATACATTTTCGGTCAAAGTTTGGTTTTTCATTTGGAATAGTCCCAGGTTTTTCGAGGTTACTGAGCTCAAAAGAGACACAATTTTTCGATAAAAATGAGGATCTTCCTCCGCGCTTTGCCAGCGCCCATTCACCAAATGTTAGACCTTATAAGATACAGCTGCAATTCTTGCACCAATTGTATCTTATAAGGTTTCACACCCAAATCCTTTCGCAAAATTGTCCACATTGTGGAGTAACAGCGGTCCTATTGCTGCGAACGGCGGCGAATCGACAGTTCACGGTCATCACGAACACTGGCGGATACAGCCGTAATATTTTTTTCTGTCCTCACTCTACGTATGCGTGTTGGTGGTTTAATGTCCAATAATGTAAACTGGGTTCGGAATTTAGTCACCAGCTTCCGAATAGCTACCTCAGTAGGCCGACGAAACTGCCCATAAATTGAAAGAAGTACACTTTCCTCACCGAGCATGAATTTGAAAATGAAATTCAATAATTTGCAAGCGTTGTTCATTCGTAAGTCGATTCATGGTTAAATTATAGACCAAACTGAACAAATTTGACAATGACACAAGACACGAATCACGAGTGATCTGTCAAAAACAATGTTGCCAAAAAGATACCAGCAAAAAATCACTCATTAGTTCTTCTAGTTCTTCAAAGTAATAATACCTACTGTTGAAACGAAACTGAAAAATGTCTTGTCGATTCTCCAAAGTGGAACCATTGTCTCCTTTCGTTTTGCTGGAACGTTTCTGAATATCTCGGTGAAACCGGTTATTTCTTGACGTGAAATTTTTGTAAGAATAATTGAAGATGTCGAAATAATTTATTCAGAAACTAATGGATTTTTGAAAGAACTGCAATCTTCGTGCCAAATCATCTTGATAAAAAGTTTCCTGTACTGCATAATTACAGACACATCACAATCTCACAATTCATAATGGAAGATATAGTGTTAAAATAAAAAGTAATAACAAAACTGATTCTGAAATTGGTTCCATACATTCTCAAACAGAACTGATAGTTCTAAGCCTCGCATAAATATTCACCCGTATAAAATAACGAATTCAACACATGATAAAAAAATTAATATCGTAATTATAAAAAAAAACTGAAAGATTCACTGATGAATAAAAAACAGATTCACGTTTTCATCGCAAACGAACCTCAGATGTTAGTTTATATGGTATTTAACCTTTGAAGTAATACTACAAAATCCCAAAATTTCATCGATAAACTTCCATTTTTCAACTAAAAGTTTGTTATCAAGCAATATTTCGAGTTTTAAAAAAGTGGATATTCATGTAAGATTTTTTAGGTTCTATGTATTCCTAAATTTCATTTCCTTCAATAATCACAGCTTAATTCACCGATATGAAAACAAAATATCAATTGTCAAATTTATTTGAAAGTACAATTATCATAGACACAATGAGTTTGACCTTCCTCTTGAAGATGATCACTTGGTGATCGAAACACATGCCGAGGTGTTAAAATAATGGCTTGGTGTTGCTGAAAAACTCCAGTAATATTCATAGACACAATGTCCAATGGAACAAAGCAAGTCCCATCACCGATAACGATACTTTACACTCCGTCTCTAGTATTCCTTTGTCCATGGTTTGGGTTCAAGTTAAAGGATTCATCGCAAGGAAAAATAAGACCTTCAAACTGTGTGAAGTGAATAAATGCCTATACAGACGAATTATAATTACAAATTATAATGTTTTGATTTAAATAGGTTGGATAAAGAAAATGGATAGTCTTCAAAACATCACCAGATGATACATAATTTTATAAATTCTAGTTACTAACAAAATCTATCGTGCTTCGACATAAGATCGCAGATCCAAGTCACCTGACTTACTTGACGCAGCTAGATGCATTAACTATACATCGCGTATTCTTTTCGTTTTCAGTGAAATTGTTACTATACAGATTAATGTTTCGATTTGTATTAAAATTGGCATATCGTATCAATAAGTTTCGATTAGGATCTATTGAAAACACTTTCCCAACACTTTCCCAGAACAAAATTACTGTTTCTCGGCGCACGTTTCGTTAACCAAGTTACCATCCTCAGGAGATCATTTTTCATAATGTCATTAGTCATAATGATCTCCTGAGGATGCCAACTTGGTTATAATTTTGTTCTGCTGTTGGGAAAGTGTTTTCAATAGATTCATTTTAAGTCAGAGGTTCTGAGACTTTTCAGACTCCCGGTATATTTCTCATCTGTTCCATTACATCGAAACTGTTTTTAAGAAAACAGCGCTCACTGATCAACTTGATCGTTATTAATAGAAACTGATTTGAGTAGAAGCATTTAAACACCCAGTAAAATTTAAATTCTATGGAAACTACTTCGAAATTCATTCTCAAGATACCGAAAACAAGTTTATGTATTGATGTCTGTGAAAGGTATTTGGTTCCACAAACAAACGGTATCACCACATCAGCCTTAGAATACAAAAATAAATCTGATCTCAGTTTATATCACAGTTTATACAACGGTATACTAACACCAAAAACAAGAACCAGTTTTTCTTGATGCACAGCACAAAAAAAAAGTTGAACAAATATGTTGCCAGTCTGGCGGAGATAGAGGTCAAAAAATCTGAATTTCACTAGTTCGGACTTCCATTGTCTATTATATAAAATGATTTGAAATCCCTGAAACAAGTAAAAAAGAATAATTAAAAAAGAATAGTTGAAAATAACAATTATACTAAGCAACAATAAACCTGAAATGAAATGATAGTAAAATAACCTACAAGTAAAAATATAATAATTGAATAAATAAAAATTAAAGGAATGCAAAAAGAAAATAATAAAAATAAAAAAGTGTAGAGATTCGGGTGATGACAGTCATCACCCGAAGACGATTGTAGATACCAACAATCGAAACGTCGTGAACTAACGTGACTTGGAATCTCTACACTTTTTTATTTTTATTATTTTCTTTTTGCATTCCTTTAATTTTTATTTATTCAATTATTATATTTTTACTTGTAGGTTATTTTACTATCATTTCATTTCAGGTTTATTGTTGCTTAATATAATTGTTATTTTCAACTATTCTTTTTTAATTATTCTTTTTTACTTGTTCCAGGGATTTCAAATCATTTTATATAATAGACAATGGAAGTCCGAACTAGTGAAATTCATCACGAAACATTGTCAATCACCTTCAAACAAACGTCAAAAAATCTACTACTTTTTACAGTTTTAGGTTGTTTCAGAAGTTTTGTCCGTTATAATGTCATGTGTTTTTATATCACCATATGGTATCACCATGGTGGTATATTTACGAGTACTGATCGTTAGGGAAGTTTGTAATATATACATTGATGCTGTTCATTTTTTCAATTTTTAGAAAGATCAAAAAGCCTGAGAAGATCATTTTTAGATCTGATCATGACGTGAAAACTGTATCCTCTACGACAACAGGAGACGTTTAGGAAAGTAGTTGGACACCAATGAGCTACCTAGAAACTTCCCAAAGGCGAAAACTCAAGTTACTATATGTAACTATATATAAGGTGGTCTGCGGCTGGTCATTATAATTTTCATCAACCGGAAATCGACAAAATGTACCGAAAATTACATCAACAGCGGCCGACACTAGTCAACAGATTAGGGTCCGATCCTGCTCCACGACAACGCCGGTTCGCACCGTCCGAAAATTAAAGGAATAGAGCTTCACCCACCCTACACCCAGACCTCTCGCCAATCGACTACCGTATTTTCAAGCATTTCGGTAACTTTCTCACCGGTAGAACCTTCACCAACCAGGACCAGGCAAAAACGCCTTATGGGTTGTGGTTAACAACAAAAAAAAGTCTAAAAAGTAAACGGCCCCAGATTGTAAATTTTTAAACCCAAAGTTTTTTAAAACCCTCGGATCTACCAGGTCTACTCTGTAACTGAACAATTCTCTAAAGCAATTTTACCATGGGATACTTTCAAATATAGGTATATGGGAGATTTAACCAATGATTAATCTTGAATATAGTTTATGTAGATTATCTCATTTCCATCGATTGTACATGTCTAAAAAACTATTTTTAAGAATGTAATGTTTCTACATAGAGAGTTATTTGAAATATGTTTGAAATGTTACAAATATGTTATAAAATCTATCTTTGAGAAAATTGATTATACCAGGTGTCCCACATTTTATGTGACAGGCAATATCTGGTTTGTTGAAGGAGATACACAAAAATGTTTCATACAAAAGTTTTAGGAGTTTATGAGAGCTATATTTTGATATAATTTTTAAATATACAGGGTGTTTGGTGTAGGTGCTACAGACCAAAATTCCATTTTTTAAAATAGAACGCCCTGTATATCATTACATATTCAGATGCTACGTTAAATTCTGATATCATTTCATGTTTGGTTTTTGAAATTCGGTTACGGCGTTGTTGAGTTATTGCTTAAAATGTAAAGTCTTGAGAACGACTATTATTTTTAAAAATATCTCATACAATTATTCTCTCTGCATCAGATCACATGAAAATTAGTCAAAATTTTGGGTGTTCGAAGTAATGGTTTCAATTTTGAGTTGTGGAATTCAGTCAGGAATCATTTTGAATATGAAACAATTGCGAAATTGAAAGAGGTGTATTCGAAAACAAATCTTTAATTAATAACAATGTAAATAATATAACTTGATAAATCATTTCATAAGAATGGTAGGTACCTAGAAATAAGTCATAAAAATTGTTCAAAGTGATGCCCATTAGATATTATACAGGCTTCGAAACGTCGAATCACTTCTCTCGTACAAGTCGCTCTTATAATATCAGGCGTAATATCACTGCACGCTAGTCGAATTTTCATTTTCAGATCATCCACATTCAAAGGGGGAGTAGTGAAAACAATATCTTTTAAATAACCCCATAGGAAAAAATCAAGCGGTGATAAAACTGGGGAACGAGCCGGCCACCGAATTGGACCCTTATTACCAATCCATCTATTTGGGTACGTTCTATCCAGATATTCAGTAACAACCTGTGAATTGTGAGGAGGAGCACCATCTTGTTTCCACCAAATTCCTTGTCGTTCTGCTATGGGAATATCTTCCATCAACTGGATCAAATCATTTTCTAGAAAATGTAAATATCGCAATCCATTGAGATTTTCATTGAAAAAGTAAGGTCCTATGATGCGGCCATTGAACAATCCACACCATACATTAATACCCCAAGTAGTTTGAAAATTACTTTCGCGGACCCAGTGGGGATTTTCTTGAGACCAATAGTGACTGTTATGTCGATTTACAACTCCATTATTGTGGAATCGCGATTCATCGCTCCACAAAATTTGACTGAATATGTTAGGACTTTCATGTAATATTACCTGAATACAAGCAATGAATTCAAGTCGTCGTTCAAAGTCCGTGGGTTTCAAACCTTGTACCAACTGAATTTTGAATGGGTGGTATTTATTTTCTTTCAGAATTCTCTGTACATTAGATTGACTCACACCGACTTCTTCTGCAAGAGTACGGATAGAAACATGTGGATGAATAATAATATAAGCCAACACATTGATCTCTAAATCTTCAGTTCTAACAGATCTCGTATGATGACGATGCTTTATAGTAGAAGGAAATGACCCAGTTCGCAATTTTTCTGCAACTCTCGAAAAAGTCATTCGTGACGGAATGGGTCTGTCTGGAAAACGTTCTTGGTATAGACGTTGTGCTTGACGGCAGTTTTTCTGACATTCCCCAAAAATTAATAACATATCAATGCAATCACTTGGACTAAACGCGAAAGGCATACTGGAGTTTTCGCACAAAGAACACAGTTACTGTTTTGCAAAGAATCACTGAATCGAACTGACAAGTAGATACAATTCAACAACATTTGTTACTATGGCATCAACAAGCATAAGCTACTTGATGAAATTGTGCAATATAAAGCAATTCACCCTCAAGTTAGTCACATTCTCAAGAATTTCAATATTATATTCAACTGATATCGATATCGTATCGTAGAGGTGAGAATAATGGTTTGTATTCAGTAGTAGTCTAGTTCAATTTAATAAAAGATATAGACTGGATTCGTGTAAATAAGTTTTTCTGAAACTTTATATTTAAGGAAAAGTGCAATAACTCAACAACGCCGTAACCGAATTTCAAAAGCCAAATATGAAATGATATCAGAATTTAACGTAGCATCTGAATATGTAATGATATACAGGGCGTTCTATTTAAAAAAATGGAATTTTGGTCTGTAGCACCTACACCAAACACCCTGTATATTTAAAAATTATATCAAAATATAGCTCTCATGAACTCCTAAAACTTTTGTATGAAACATTTTTGTGTATCTCCTTCAACAAACCTGATATTGCCTGTCACATAAAATGTGGGACACCCGGTATACAAAATATATTGGGCTTCACTCCCACCATGCTTCTGATGATTTTTATGTATCATGAATATCTTATTCAGGTAACAGTTACGGTCTAATATTCCCCAGAACCAGAACATTCCATAGTATGCCATAGTATGCCAATAAATGATCATTGGGTCCGAGAATCATATGCCCTGAGCAAGCGCAGTGAGCCAAGAAAGATTTCTGCCTTAGTACGGCAAGCCGGTATGATTTTAAGATTCCAGAGTGGAGAGAACATCACCAAGGACTCCAATAATCAGAACAACCATCTTGACAGAGTGATCTGGATAGAGTCTGCGGAGTTCGAAGAGAAAATCTCGATATTTTATCCGTTTTTGCTTCCTTTTCTGACGATATTTGTCTCGCCAGGACAAATATCGTCTTGCTCATTAGCTTGTTAGGTTTATTAGCTTGTTATTGTGTTTTGTTTATTGTTTCACATGTCATAAATATTAGTTTCACAAAGTTCTGCCACTGCTGTTGGTGTTTTGCTGATTATTAAAACGATAATTGGAATCAAAGTCTAAACTTTTTGATAATGGACTAGCTGACTATAATCATCATCGTCATATCTGGATTTGAAGTTATTAATGAATTTGTTATTGATTATATGGGGTATTGGCCCGTTTATGAAATTTTCCAGAAATTTCTGGAAGTGCAAACTAATGAAATTCACTAAGAAATATTGTCAACCACCTTCAAACAACGTTGATTTTTTTTTCATGGAAATGAGTTATAGCAGAATAACTTATTGTATGACCAAGAATAGTTAAGTAGTAATTAATTTCTGATGAACAGCACTATATTTTGGTTCACTTGTGAGGTGTTTATCAAAAATACATATCTCTATAAATTCATAGCGCTTGATTTTATTTTCAGGTGACAATGGGAAAACTCAACATTGCCTCCGTTGCCTCCTTCACCTCAGTTGCTCTCGTTTTTCTATTGGTGAGTTACTTTTTTATCATTTCAATGAACAACAATACGCCATGTCAAAAAATTGTAAATTTATGATTATTGACTTCAGTGAATAACAAACAATTACTGTCTTTTGTTGCTTTTCATTCTTCATGCTTCATATATACAAATTCTGAATGGACACGTCTGTGTAATACCTCTTTTAAAAGACCTTTCAACTTTCTACTGTTTATACATCGACAAAATTATAGTTATCAGCTTCATATCAGGGTAGAATATATATAATCGCCACGATTTTTTGCATACATGCTTGACGGAATTTGCTGCAGTTTTTCCATCAGGTATCAGACATGGGTGCCTTTTTGTCAATAAACCAACATTCAAACGACAAAAGATTTTTACAGCGAACAAGCTGCGCCTGTAAAAATCTCGCCTAATTACAGAGGCGCAATGGACTTATTTCATGATATTTGGTTTACAGTTCAGTTGATAGTAATTTCAAATTAAAAAAGAGTGCACTTTGTTGCAGCTTTCTAAATACCGTTATTCTCCCATAATTAATTGTTGAAAATGGGATTTTCTAGGCCCATGACGTCACGGGCCTACTCCCGCGTCTTGTTCGATTGACCAATACAAATAATCAACATTGCCAAATCTTAAAATTCACGGAGTGTATAAACAGTTTCGGGTTCATTCGTGATTCATAGTAAAATCACAGCCACTTTCGACAACTGAATCTAAAAAACAAGTTCAAGAAATGCATTGGGAGAGAAAATTAATCATGCATGGGATCCAAATAACACAAAACGCAATAAAAACAGTGTTTCCATAGTATCTACGGCAGTAGATATTTTTATGTTGATATCACAGAAATGGAAGTAAGTGTATATGAACCCGTTAACTTTTATGTTAATGAAAAAAGTTTCGACATGAAATAAAATGTACACGAAAACCATGGTTGGAAATGACGTAATAACGTAAACGTTCTTTAATTACAAAATTATAACAAACAAATCGGATTATAACAGTTGTATTCACACTGAGTTGACAACAATAACAACAAAAATGGCGTCTGTCAAATTGGATAACTGTGATTGGACATTAAAACCCAATACACTTGGCAACACCGTTGGAGACATGATGAATTTTATTGGTGAACACAGACGAGGCCAATTTAAACTCTGCTTTTCGAATTGTTCTTTTTTCTGCAAATATAAACAGATATTGGGACCGATTACGCTTGATAAATATAATATACCCCTAACTCGATCAGTCTATAAGCGAACCAGTATCGTTTTCAATAACATGAAACAAACCCATTATGCCAGTGACGTAAATCGTATCAGCTTTGTTAACGTTCACTAAAAATACAAATAAAGAATGAACGAAAGTAAAAAATGCACAACCACAGAATTTAAAATTAACGTTTCGACAGTCCCACCGGTTGTAGTATATTTTTCAGGAGGGGTAAAACAACAGTTTTCAAAATGTTTGAAAAACAAGAACATTTGGAGAATGATTTATTCCCTCTGTCAATACCAAACTGGCTTCAATTTCATTCCAGAATCTGTTCAATTAGGAAAAGTATTTTTCACTCAATAAGATGTTCACATAATGCATGTGACATCATTCTCTTCTTTTGATTAATGAATCTCAACTTTCTAAATTTCAGAGTTGCACGAGTTCAGTCGTACAAGCAGCAAACATTCCACAAACAACAAGTAAGTACCCACAACAATAATAAATATTAAGTAAAGAATAAATATACGTTTCCAAAAATATTTAAAAATCAACAAGTATTTCTTATGAAATAAATATAGAAACACAGAAGAGCAAGTCTGCTTAAGAGCGTTACTTACTCATATGAATTCAACGAATTATGTAACCAATCATCTCCTCATGTTGCCAACTTGGTTATCGAAAAGGAATTAATATATTAGTAAAAATAGTTTAATTATTATCTATTATCATCAAGTAGCGGGTCAGTCTATTCATAATTCACTCGTTTGAAAGTAAAGATAATGTAAAACCCAGGAAGTGAACAAAATCCATTCTAACGATTTTATTTCGTGCATTTCTCAGTGACAACACATGGCGTTAATCACCATTCGATTATATACCTTTCATTTCGCACACCGCTCCCTGTTTGATTGAAAGTGAAGTGAAATTTAATATTCCTAATACAACAGAAAAACATTTCATAAGTATCTATCAAAAACACTTTTCCCACAAGAACAGAAATACTGTTTCTTGACGCGCGTTTCGCTAACTAAATCAGCATCACCAGTGGTTCCAATGCTACCTTTCAAGATTTGATGCATATTAGTTTTTTTAGTGTAGGATTTAAAACTAATTTTTAATTTATTCGTATTTCGCAATCTACTTAGATAAAAGATCCGTTCAAAGTTTACCAACTTTCGCCAATATCCTTGATTATTCGTTTCCAAATATTTTTTATGGGTTTTGCTTCATTGACAATGTATATGATCACATAGGTACATGAAAAGATATTTGTTATCTCATATATTTTTTTGTTGACAATAATTTGAACAAAATTTGGGAAAACTGAACTCCGGAAACATGTCTTCAAGAACCAGAAAGACATGTTATAACATAATTTTAGTGCGTATTCGCAGTATAGATTTGGTTTCGTTGACCCGAAAGACATCCTAAATTTTGGGTAGAATTGGAACCTCTGGAGTGGAAAGAATCTATTGAAATACTTTGCCACACTAGAAGAAAATATTGTGTCTCAAGAGGTAGTGTTTTGTTCTGGTGTGGAAAAAGTGTTTTCTATAGATTCATATTGTCCTAAGAAACAGTATTTTGATCTGATGTGAGAAAAGTATTTTACTAGATTCATTTCACATACTGCTCCGATAGATAGTAATTTGTTCTGGTGTGACGAAAATGTTTTTATTCTATTGTGGAAAAATTGTTTTTTGTAGAATCATTTTACATATTGCCTCATTAGATAGTACCTTGTTCTGGTGTGAAGAAAGTGTTTTTTGTTCTATTGTGAAAAATTGTTTTGGTAGATCCATTTCACAGAGACAGTATTTTGTTGTGGTGTGAGAAAATTATTTTACTAGATTCATTTTACATATTGCCTCGATAGATAGTACTTCGTTCTGGTGTGAAGAAAGTGTTTTTTGGTTCTGTTGTGAAAAAAGTGTTTTTGGTAGATTCATTCCACATATTGTCTCAAGAGACAGTAATTTGTTTTGTGGTGGAAAAAAGTGGTTTCAATAGATTCGTTTTACATATTATCTCAAGAGACAGTATTTTGTTCTGTCGTGGAAAATGTGGTTTCAATTGTCTCACGAGATAGTGTTTTTTGTGGTGTGAGAAAAGTGTTCTGCTAGATTCATTTTACCTACTGTTCCTCAAGAGACAGTATTCTGTTCTGTCGTGGAAAATGTGGTTTCAATAGATTCATTATAGATATTGTCTCACGAGATAGTGTTTTTTGTGGTGTGAGAAAAGTGTTCTGCTAGATTCATTTCACCTACTGTTCCTCAAGAGACAGTATTTTGTTCTGTCGTAGAAAATGTGGTTTCAATAGATTCATTATACATATTGTCTCACGAGATAGTGTTTTTTGTGGTGTGAGAAAAGTGTTCTGCTAGATTCATTTCACCTACTGTTCCTCAAGAGACAGTATTTTGTTCTGTCGTGGAAAATGTGGTTTCAATAGATTCATTATACATATTGTCTCACGAGATAGTGTTTTTTGTGGTATGAGAAAAGTGTTCTGCTAGATTCATTTTACCTACTGTTCCTCAAGAGACAGTATTCTGTTCTGTCGTGGAAAATGTGGTTTCAATAGATTCATTATAGATATTGTCTCACGAGATAGTGTTTTTTGTGGTGTGAGAAAAGTGTTCTGCTAGATTCATTTCACCTACTGTTCCTCAAGAGACAGTATTTTGTTCTGTCGTGGAAAATGTGGTTTCAATAGATTCATTATACATATTGTCTCACGAGATAGTGTTTTTTGTGGTGTGAGAAAAGTGTTCTGCTAGATTCATTTTACCTACTGTTCCTCAAGAGACAGTATTTTGTTCTGTCGTGGAAAATGTGGTTTCAATAGATTCATTATACATATTGTCTCACGAGATAGTGTTTTTTGTGGTGTGAGAAAAGTGTTCTGCTAGATTCATTTTACCTACTGTTCCTCAAGAGACAGTATTTTGTTCTGTTGTGAGAAAAGTGATTTTAATGTACATATTGTCTCAAGAGACAGTAATTTGTTCTGTTGTGGAAAAAGTGTTTTCAATAGATCCATTTCACATATTGTCTCAAGAGACAGTACTTTGTTTTGGTGTGAGAAAAGTGTTTTACTAGATTCATTTTACTCATTGTGTGTAATTAATAGATTCATATGGCGCCATAGTTTCCAGTTCTACCTATGAAGTAGGTAAGAAATCGAAAATCTCTTTCGAAAACCCCCACTTCTGTTAAAAAAAATTGGGAATGACACCCCCCACTTAGAGAGTTGAAGGTTTTGGATCAAAACTTACCCACGTATTTTTGGAATTTTGCGAAAAGTCCTTTCTCTGGTAGTAATGATTCATATTATGAATAGACTGTCCATTTAGCACTATCCAAGAAAATAATTGAACAATTTTCACAAACATTTTTTTTATTTCTAAACCCAGTTCGCTAAAACTGTAGCTTCATCGGTAGTAATAGTACAATTCATATACAACAATGAGTGATTGAGTGAGATAAATTGTCCGAGTTTGTGAAAATGTTTGTGAAATTTATTTAATTATCATCATCAATAGAGTTATGATTTATGTTACATTTTCGAAAGTCCACCCTGAATGTATTGAAGAAAACTTCTGTATGGTGTGTACTTTGTGTGTTTATGTATAGTCGAAGTAAACGATATTGTGCACTTTTAAAGTCAGCGGCAATCTCAAAGGCCAAAAAAAACAATACATAGAAATAAACCGTCAGCAAACTAGTCCACGTGGACTGTAGAATTGGCGGTTCGCATTGGATAATTTTTACTAGCCGAGTTTTATGATTGGCTGAAGAGTCATAGAATTGAATTGGAAGTCATCTTACGGTGGCAAATAGAAATTGGGGAATGCGGCCTTGGTTATCGCCGTCGTGTTCAGTTCAGGAACTGATCGCGATTTGAATATTGAAATTCGATATTGTTGTAACTGTATGTACAATAGTCAAAAACCTTATGAACGCAAGACGCGATGTGATACAGGATTACCAAAACCTTTAGATATTCATCTGATAAAATCATGGAAAAAACAATATACAACTGTTACAAAAGCAATGAAATTCCTTCAATTGAAATCATAATGAAGAAATTGAATACTTCCGACCATAACGTGAGCTGCTGTGACAAAACTCTTCAGAATTGGATAAAGAAACTAGGATTTAGATTTAAAATATCTAATAAACAAACATCAAGCAGTTATGGAAAGCAGAAGAATAGTTGAATTGCGTAACAAATATTCAAAACAAATAACTTAATATAGACAAGAACAACGGTACATTTTCTACGATATACCGTCGAAATGAAATATTTTTCCGACCTTTACTTACACTATTTGATATATCACTGAAAGTCAGATATATCTTCATGAAGGTGTTGAAAGAGGATTCTTCTATTCTACGTAGAAAATTGCGCAAACCTAGATCAATCAAGCCCACCCATTCTTATTTTGCTTCAAAATTCTAGTTGTACACAAACGAAAGTGAAATTCGGGTCAAGATATATCTGTAGGTATAAAATAAAACACTCGTCGTATGTTATAGTCGCCAATCGAATTCAAGAATGATTTCACTTTTCTCGTTGCATTATGTCACACTCCTGAGGTGGCCTCCAAATGCTAATATTGTGATAATCAGTGGCGGTACCTAAGCTGCTATACCAATCAGGTACTTGATTACTTCTGGTAGCGGTAAATTTTCGGTTCATGAGTTTCATCGGGTCACTTGTTTCGTTGACTGAGGGTTCGATTGCAGTCACTTGATTCGTTATGTAACATGATCGTAGACATAATTCAAATCTGAAAAATAGTTTCAAGGTTTCAAATTGTCCGTTTTTATGAAAAGTTTCCGTCTTGAATATTTCTCTTCTTCTTTGTTCTAGAAAATATGGAATGAGTTCAGTTTTATTGGGTTGGCAGGAAAGTTCGTAGGCTGACTCACAGATGCCGCTACCAGTATTGAATCCATATGATTTTTAGTTAACCCTAACCTTCAAAAGATACGTGTACAAATTTCACAGCTGTCGGATTACTAGTTTTCGAGATAGAACATTTTGAGTGAAGCAACTTTTGTTGGCTTGAAGAAAATGGATAAAAAGGAACTTCGTATGTTAATAAAAACTACTGTTGAAGCCAAGGCTCACTTACAGAAATACAAAAGAGTTAAAGTTATTTGTTCACAAAACAAAACGATTTATTTAAATAGATAACTTCAATAGGTTATGATAATTCGGTTTGTGAACAATTATGTATTTGCTGGTATTCGTAAGCTGCTGACATGGATTTAGCGAAGCATATTAAACCCCTAACCAGTGAGTAGGAATGGCCCATGTGGAAAAAGAAAATCTGCGATCTGCTAGACTATCATGAAAGTGCATTGGATGCTATTGATAGAAAACTGGTAAAACCGTATAAGTATAAAGAGAAATTTGATATGTACCATAAAGCCAACAGTTATGCCAAGTCAATGATAACATCTGCAATAAGTGACTCCGTCTATCAGAAGATCATGGATAAGGAAACAGCCTTCGAAACCTGGGAAGCGCTAAAACAACAGTGTGAAGCTACATCAAAAGATCAGTTGTTCAAAATCTGTACCGATTTTTTCGCATCTGTCTGGACGTCAGGAGATGATGTTTCTACTCACATAGCAAAGTTGCGGAGCTTGTGGAATGAACTCAATAATGAACTCAAAGCAAAGAATCAGCCAAGTCTGCCAGATTTGATGTTGGTTTGTGAAACGCTCCATGTATTACCACTTTTGAAACATTCAGATCCAGTTGGATGTTGCTGACTAAAGAAGATGACAAAACTTTTGATGAGATTGCGTTACAATTATGTATGTACGAAAGAAATTTCTTACCAGATATAGAGAAGAATGAAGAACTATAAGAGGCACTCATTGCTAAAGGTGAAAATTTCAAGAAAGTAGAAAGAAAATTTCAAATTTTCAAGAAGAAGTGTTCACAGAAGGACGATATCTGTAACTTTTGTAGGTGAATGTAAAGGACACTCGGTGAAATTTTGTAAGAAGTGGATAGCATACGGACGACCGTTAAAAAACAAAGAAGATAATTCAAAAAATGATAGTGCAACAGTAGCGCTCATGAGTTTATGTAACGAAGTGAATTCTTTTGAAACAATTCCACTAGAATGGTGGATAGATAATGGAGTAACAAAGCATGTTACAAATTATTTGGATATGTTTGTTAGTTTTGAACAATTTGAGAGTTCCTGTTCCATTGAAGCAGCTGGGAAAGACAGTCTCGATTCACTCAAATTAAAACAATCCCAGATGGAGGTGTTGAAAGCTATAAGGTCAGGCTGGTTGCTAAAGGATTCAATCAGCGTCAGGGTACCGATTATAGGCAAACATTCAGTCCAATGGCGAAGAGGAACCATCCGATCTGTTCTGAATATTGCACCAAACCAAAAGATGCATCTTGCTCAATTCGTTATTGGGGCCTTTGAAGGACAAAATCGCAGAACGGAAAAACGGGATCATTTAAAAAAAAGAAAGTGCTGCTTCATCAAGACAATGTACAGTGTCACATATCTATTAAAACGATGGCAAAATTGCATGAATTGGACTTCGTTGGATCTCTATCTAACAATTTCCTCAAAGACCCAACCATACAATCAACAATATTTCTGAAGCCGTAACGCAAAATGAAGTAATTGAAATGATATCAAAACTCAAAAATAGCTGTTCATCAGGCATCGATAGCATATCCTCCATATACATAAAAAAAAATAAGTATCTGATAGAACAATTAGTACACATCATCAACTTAACTTACAGACAAGAAAAACTACCACATCAGTGGAAATAATCATCGGTGACTATTATTTATAAAGCCACCAAACACGATTGTGTAGAAAATTATAGGTCCATCTCTGTCATTAACAAATTTGGGAAAATCTTCGAACTCACAATTGAAAAAAAGAATAATTTCCCTAATAAAAATCATGTAATATCATAAAGTCCATTCGGTTTCATCGCAAACCCTTATACTGAAAGTGCTGTATTAGATCTGATTGAAAAAATCGTGATGGCCTTGGCTAGCTCTGAAAAATGTTTCATGATTTTCCTGGACCTTGCCAAAGCTTTCGCTACCGTAGCATATGCCAAGCTTTTGAATAAGTTATACCCATACGGTATACGGGGACCAACTCTACTTTTATTAGAAGATTATTCAACTAATAGACTACACAAAATAAAATTCGGCAATCAATTCAATAGTGCCGCAGAAGTCAAAATAGAAGTTCCCCAAGGAACAGTACTGGGACTGATTCTCTTTCTTATTCATATAAAAAGTTTAAGTACAATACAAAAGTTCAAAGGGCATCTCATATCAAATTAAAACGACACTGGCATTGTTTTTAAAGGGGACTCATTGGAAAATGTATACAAATATTCACAGAAGGTATTAGGCAATGTAAGGCTATCGTTAAATTATAACCTAAAGTCTAAATAATAATTAAACAAAGTTTCTAACATTCACTTTACTAGAAATTGATCAGCCAGAAAAAAATGCTTTGAGTATACATCAAACAAGGTGTGATTTCCTTCCACGTAGTAACGGCTACATCCAACAATTTATTAGTTCTTCTAAGTTCGCACACACTTGTCACAATTTTTTTCATGTACAACCTAATAATATCAAATCATAAATGCGTCATAGCAATTTATTTTTAATGATTGGCCTGTAGTTGCCATCGACTGATTTAATCGTGAACATCAGTGAAAGGATTATTTTTTATAAATGATTCTTCGTTTTTACATGATTATCAACAAGTCCGATTAATAAACGTGTCGATGATTTTTTATAAATGGAATTTTGCAGGAAAGGTCAAATCACTCAAACATTCTTCTAGCCTAATATTGATATTATAGAGAAGGAAGATTACTTTGTTTGTAATAGATGGATTCAAAAACTACTTAACCAATTTTGAAAATTCTTTCGGAATTTTCCTTTTGATTATGCTTTTATTAAATAACAATTTTTCACGAATTGAAGGTTTACCTAATTATTAAAATTGGAACCTGGATTTTTTGGTTTTGGAAAAGGTCCTTGCTTGAAGAGTTGAATAATTATAATTTTCTATTTGTTTATGAACAATCAAAAATGTTATATTAGAAATATAAATAAAGCATTGAACAATTTTTTTGTTTCCTTCTCTATAAAAGATACATCAATACTTTATTATAAACAACTGATTGTTCATCAGATAATTGAAATATTTTTTTGGGAATCGAACCACCACTAGTATTGAAAAATCGTTTTTCGAAAAAAAAATGTATTGATTTGAAATACATTTATTGCACTTTTCCATTTTTTCCTTTTTTTAAATTGGTACATGGTTATATCAATATAATTTTTACTCTGCAAAATAAAGAAAGTGTAAAAATGTGTTTGTCAAATAAACAAATAAAAAATTATTATTTTTTCAGAATACAGAATGAAAATAATGAATTTTTATATTGATATTTAGTAGCAAATGTAAATAGTAAACTTATAAATGCGTTTTTATGCAGGATTTTGAAAAATGAACAATTTTTATAAAATCACAATTTTATTATCAGATTCGTTTATCTTATAAATAATGCATTTGTTCATAACATTTTTTTAAATAAATCAATAAGAAAATGAATCAACTGAAATATTGAAAAAAAAATCAATGACTGATTTATATTTTCAAAATTTTTGAGTATTTGATTGTTCATGAATAAATTGAAAATGAAATTCAATTGCATTTTTGTGGATGGATCTTTTGGACAGCCTTAGATAAATAGGAAAAAAATCCAGTCTCCAATTTCAAAAATTGTCGGGGTCTTTAAGGAAACCTTCAATTTTGGAAAAATTAATAAAAGCATTATTATTAAAGAATTGCGCTAAACTTTTTTTGTTGGATTATTATTCATTCAACCATCCACCAAGTGCCAAATTTGTTAATTCCTCAACATTCATATTCAACGGAATAAAAAAATTGTTGAAACGGCCGAATCGACTACATATGCGTGAGTAAAACTATCCGTTCCAAAGTTTTTTTTTATTTTGGATATCTACTATAGCTCGTGAGATATTCGCAAAAAATCGAACTCCTCTCTTTTTGTACAAGTAAATTGTTATAAACTTTCAAACTATTTGTTGGCGCAACATGAGTCAAATAAATCAAATCATAAACTACATGATCATTGAAAGTCATAATTTTTGATGAATGCAAACTGCACTTTTTTCACTCCTCTAAATTCATGTCAGAACTTATTTTTTTTTCACAAAAATGAAAATGAGACTTTCTCCACACTTTTTAGAAATAAGCATTTATTATGTCATGCATAGCCTGTTGGATCGGGTTGATTTTATGTTTCTTAAAAGAAAAAGTCAAGAGGCATAAGATCCGGTGATCTAGTCGACCACTGACTAGGTCCTCTTCTTCCATTTGGTTCCTTTTTTATCTTAAAAGATTGGTTTGAGTAAAATATAGTAGGTCATAGATGTGAATTATCAGTATCGATTTTTTGAGGTGACTTTGAGGGTATTAATAATAATGAGCAAATAGTTTTGGTTTTCCCTTGCTACTACAAAAAAGGTTTCCTGATTCCCCTCATTCATAAGTCACAGGCCTAGCTAAGTTTCAGATTATCGCCGTGTCTAATTATATCAATATACCACACACGCAGTTAAGGATTATACAGTTATTTTGGTTTTTCATTTATTTAAGGCGCCCCAGAAGTTGCGTCAGATGTCCGGGTGGAATGTAACAGCGATGAAATAATAATCAGCATCAACACCAGATCAGGGAGGTTCAACGGCATGATCTATCCCAGAGGCTTATCGAAAAGTAGTTCCTGCATGGGCGAATGGTTACAGAGGAAGGTCCCGATCAAATACAGTCTCCCTCTCAGAGGGTGCAATACCATGAGTACAGAATTGGTGAGTAAATTGATGTTTGATAAAAAATTGTTTCTTTCGAATCACCAGTGAGAACTGCCTACTCAGGTACATACTCAGTAATAATTACCTAGCCTAGGGCATCTACTTAGGTACATACTCAATTATAATTGCCTATAATAAAAGAATATTACTTGAGTTTTTTCCCAACACCAAATCTTTTTTTAATACCTCGACACGTCTCTCGATCACCAAGTGACCATCTCCAAGAGGAAGATTGAACTGGAAAACTTCCCTAAGCTAACTCTATTTATGCTATTCAGGTATACCACACATACAGGTATACCACACCTAAATAAATTTTACAATTTGCCTTACCTATTATTTTACAATATGTGCTTATGTAATGTCTAAATGTTATAGCTATATATAAAACAATTTTCAGTCATATAAAGAATTAATTTCACAATATTGCCTATCTAAATTTATTTTTACAATGTGTCCTTATGTAGTAATCAGTAAATCCAATAATATTATTTCAACAAGCTACATAGTATGCTATTTGGTATTTGTCCGTCATCGTTATTTATAATATTATGTTTACTTATTTCTACACTCTCATAGGCCTCTAGTTGCCTGTTGTTGTTAACATGTCTAACAAATCACAATGAACTGAAGTCTATGGAATGGTTTTGTTGCAAAATATGATGGGTGACTGCTGATTTTTCAGGTCTTCCATATTTTAAGTGTGCTATGTGTTCCTTATATCTTACTCTAATAGATCTTTTTGTCTGTCCATAATATTTTCCATCGCAGTCCTTTCATTCAGTTTCGTAAGTTCCAGACTTTTCCGAATTCTCGACTTTGTCTTTTGGACTTCCCAAAAGGCTCTGTAGGGTATGACTTGTTGTTTATAATGAAGAGGAATGTTACAAAATGTGATATATGAAAGATTATTGACATACTCGTATGATGATATTTACATGAAACGCTTCCACGACGTTTCTTCCTTCGACGTTTCGGGACAAAACACTTGTCTCTCCACCTCATCAGGTATGCATTAAAAGACGAAGCACTCGATTCATTCATAGTATCACGACTCAATTCTTTCATAGTATTACGACTTTATGTTATCTTCCTTTGAAAGATCCTCTTTATTGTTAATAATGGAAAAGTAGTTAGCTAAAATACTTTATTCCTGAGAATTATAGATAAAATTAATGAATAAGTGGTTTTTGTACTTAGCTTCTCTTTGAAAGAAGGTGTACATTTCCAAAACATGAAATGAACTTCTTCAACTAGACTTCATAAAGAAAAAAATTAGACCAAATATGTACTGATAGCGCCAACCCGGTTGGTGAGACGCACGTCGAGAAAAGTATTGCAGTTCTGGTGTTTCGGATGAGTACTCGTTTTGAATCTCAATGTTCCCTTAGCAAGCACCAATTTATATGTTTCCTTGAAAGTGTGGAATACATTTGAATTTCATTCCACACTTCGATATCGCAAACTGAAAGTAACGTTTATTCAAATCTCTGTTTTTCACTATGTTTGAAGGCAATTACACAATACATCCTGGATAAATTTGCTGCTGTTGTCACATTGCTCTCCTATTGTTCAAGTTCATTTCATTCCACTTTCGTTTCTTTTCAATTTCTTTTTTTGTTAGAGAGAATGTAATAGTTCGGCCCACAATGCTTTATCCTACGCGAAGCCGTTTTAGATTCAGCAATGCTCTTAAAAGGAATCCTGTCGACATCGTGACGTAAAATTATTACACCGAGTTGGGCGAGAACCAAACCTCTGACGAAGGCGAATTGTTCAAAGAGTTTCTGCAGAATTGCTCTATTGAAAACAATAAAATTAAGAGAATAAATCGGGTATTTCATTATATTTTCAATTATAACTGCCTATATAAAATATCTATTTGTTCTTTTCATGACTCAATGTTATCTTCACTGTAACACCCTTAAGGGCGAGACACACTTCTTCATACACCTCTCCGATCCGACTCCGGATTGATTTTGTCCAAAAAGAGGATCGGTGAAGGATCGCCAGTGGGTAATCACAATTGTCATACATGCTTCCGACTTCTTTCCGATTTACCAGTCCGGCCTGATACACTTGCCACTCTCGCCAGTGTCGACAGATCTCTCTACTATGCTCGCTCTCAAAATTGTATGAGAAAATTGTAGCCTTCAGAATAAGGGAGTATGTAGAAATCAACAACATATTATGTAACAACCAGCATCGTTTCAGGAAAAATCGTTCCATAGAAACAGCCTCTTATCACTTTCTCAGCAACATATCTTTGACTTGAGCAGGGCCTTCGACACTTTAAACTCCAAATTTGTAGCAGACAAACTCTTCAACCTTGGGATTCGTGGTAATGTAAATCAATTAATTGTTTCTTTTTTGGCGAATAGATGTTTCCAGGTAAAGCAGAATAACATCAAGTCAGATAAATTTTCAGTTACAATAAGTACCCCTCAGGGCAGCGTTCTTGGGCCACTAATATTTTTATCATATGTAAATAATCTTCCTCTTAATGTAAGTCATGGAAAAATATTTCTCTATGCAGATGACACGTCTATCATTCTTTCTAGTAAAACATCTGACAATATGACACAAATGGTAAATGCTATTCTAATCGAATTTAATGGGTGGCGTAACAAGAACAGACTCATTGTCAACCAGAACAAAACGGTTTACATGCAATTCGCGAATTCATCGAGAAGTCAACATAATCTCAATCTCAGTTTCCAAAATAAACCTTTAGAACTGACCAGCTCGACAAAATTCTTAGGAACTATGGTTGACTCACTCCTCACATGGCAAGAACATATAGATTATATATGTAAGAAATTGAATCAATCATACTATCTGATAAAATCTCTTAAGTGCAAGTTAGATACAAATTCACTGATATCAGTTTATTATTCCAAATTTCACTCGGTCATGTATCAGAACATTTCGGTCTGGGTACTAGCTACTGGATCAGACAGGATTTTTATAAAACAAACAGCACTGCTGAGGTTGATATTTAATTTAGACTTTAGAACTTCATGTAGAAATATATTCCAACAAAATAAAATATTGATAGTTGCAAGTCTGTACATTTTAAAAACATTGACATATGTACATGAAAATAAAGAACTTTTCCAAACAAAAACAGAGATGCATAGCTATAATATAAGAAGAAAAGATATGATCATAACACGAAAACACCATCACGCAAAATATGAAAAATCTCCTAAATATGCCGGAATTTGAATGTATAATTTACTGCCAAACGATATAAAAACTCTGTCTCCTCATAACTTCAAAAAAAATTGAAACGTAATTTATCAGAAAAGGTTTTTACACAGTAGACGAATTTACACTTGAAGTAAGCAATGAGCGATCGTATTTCTTTTGAAAACTTTATTTCAAAATGACCTTGTTACCTCTCCTTGTTTATTGTTTCTAAGCATGTTATTGATATTATTACATAGGATTTTATATGATGCCTGGACAACATTATTTTTATTGTTAAACGTAGTTCACTTGCATTCTATCTAGACCTAGAATTTTATTTATATGTTTGTTTATATCTTTGTATGTTTATATGTATGCATGTTTATAACTACAATTATGACTTATCCCATCTACACATTATGTAGCAAAAAGGATCAATAAAGCTATCTATCTATCTATCTATATTCCAACTTGGACGCTGGTTACTTTGTTATGAGTGTATTCTTCGACTTGTCAAAGGCATTCGATTCTGTGTCATGGAATTTTCTGTCTAATAAATTGACTGAACTTGGTCTTCCAAACAATGTATTAAGATGGTTAGGCTTTTATATGGAGGGGCGCTGTATGTCAGTCAAATATGGAGGCAACATGTCAGATAAACATGCTGTTAAAATGGGCGTTCCTCAGGGCTCAGTTTTAGGACCATTATTATTCAATATATTCATCAATGATTTGCCTGAATATGTGAGGGACTGCCACATAACGATGTTTGCAGATGACACCACTGTTACAGTCACTGGACATACTATGGACTAGTCTTGAACTCTTCAAAATCAGTGACAATGAAATTTCATAACAGAAATAATGATACTCAAAATGCAGTGTTTTCTATTGATGAAATAGATATGTCACAAGAAGTAAACAATTGTGGATGAAGCCTTGAATTGGAACTCTCATATTGATGGTGTCTGCAAGAAACTCAATAAAGCATTTTTTGCAATAAAGCAGATGAAAAACTGTGTAGATCAAAAAAGTCTGATTAGCATCTATTATGCAATGGCTTTTTCACATATTTTCTTGAACATCATGTCTTGGGGGTGCGGTTCGGATTTCAACAGGGTGTTTATAGGACAGAAACGTATTCTGAGACTAATTTTTGACATGGAATATCGTGAAAGTTGTAAACCAGTGTTCATAAGAATGAAATTGCTGTCTGTCCCAGCACTGTATATTTTTAAAAGTGTAGTTTTTATTAGAAAAAATCTTACAACTCTCACAACTAATAGATCCTCTCAACATTTTCATACACGTCACGCTGATCAATTGAGAATACCCCTCGACAGGACAGCTTAATTCCAAAAATCAGCACTATATAATGGGATCATCCTGTATAATGAACTGCCATCTTCGATTAAAAATCTGAAATTCGAGAATGTGATCTATATCCATGTTAAATCCTTGCTCATTGAAAAGTGTTCCATGTTAAATCCTTGCTCATTTAAAAGTGTTACTATAGTCGCCAGGAATACCTAAACGATAATTTAATGTAGTTATTTTCTGAATAAGTCTAATGTGAATGTCATAAAAGTTATTTATTAGTGTTACAGTATGCTTTTTGTTTTTAATTAACCTGCCATATGTACATACGTTCATTGACGAAAATAAATTACTATTCATTTTAGTATTATAATATAAGATATATCTTACTGACAATTGATTTTGTAAGTATGTTTATGTTTTTATTCTTTTGTGTTTTAACTACATATCGTTTTAATTAGTTCACAATTTTTTTTACTTCATTTCAACTATGTACCAAGGGTAAATGGTTTGATTTAATTGACTTACCATATGTATATATTATACCACAGTGGTTTAATAAATTATTTTTATTATTATCTCGGAAGGTCCTTTAAGCAAAATGTTCAAGAATTTTAGCAACTGCGATTTAGAGCGCTCGTACACGAGCCACATTTTGCGGTCGGATCGACCACACAATTGCAGTGGCGTTCCAGCGAACTTAAGCCGCCCATAAGAAATACTGTACTACACATACACGGGCGTTCCCGTGAAGTGCGGCACTGATGTCTTGGAACTTCATGCCGCCAACATCCTCCCAGTCATTACCCCATCTGTCCTTTCTTGACAACAATCAGCTAAAAGGGTAAGGGAGCTGGGCTCCATCCTGTTTGAACTGAGGACGCTTGGTCAGTACACGGGCGTTCACAAAAGTCAAAACGGGCTTCTGCACTCAATTTGCTGCTGATCTCCGCCGAGATGTCATCGCGGCATCCGCCGTACACTAACCACAAACTTGCAGTCATACCCAACCGCGTACGGCCGGACTAAGTCCGGCCGTACACCGACCACATATTTGCAGTTGAGGCAACCACAACATTGTGGCCACGTTGACTGCACTTCGCGGTTGACCCAACTACATTATTTTTGTGGTCGACTTGCGGTCATATAAACCGCACTT
Source organism: Leptinotarsa decemlineata (assembly GCF_025532065.1). Lineage (NCBI taxonomy): Eukaryota > Metazoa > Arthropoda > Insecta > Coleoptera > Chrysomelidae > Leptinotarsa > Leptinotarsa decemlineata. The sequence goes on from NW_027412747.1 coordinate 20,362,055, forward strand.
GCAGTTGAGGCAACTGACATCAAAAATTGAATGCTGTGAAACCAATATGAGAAAAAGTACACGACGGTGTACGCGGTTGGGTACGACTACAAGTTTGTGGTTAGTGTACGGCGGATGCCGCGATGACATATCGGCGGAGATCAGCAGCAAGTTGACTCCAGACGCCCGTTTTGACTTTTGTGAACGCCCGTGTACGTGTAGCACAGTATTTCTTATGGGCAGCTTGAGTTTCATCGGGGTAGAGAAGTAAATAAATATGCTTTTGTGTCCGATTGAAAGACGCATCAAATCTCACGCATCTGAATAAACAAAAATTAATCTGACTCCTCACTTTTTTGCTGACAAAAAGAATGAATTCTGTCTATAGACTATAAGAGCCCAGAAAAAATAGTTCTAAAATGAAATTGGATCAAAATAGCACATATTTCTGTTTCAAGATGATTCTTAACACAAACTATATAATCAAATAACGGGTCAGTCTGTCCATTTATTAGGAATTTGATTCACTTGGAGTAATTATGTCAGTAAAGGTATTCCACTGGAACTTCAAGTAGATCCACATCAGTTATCATTGTACGTAATGTCAATAGATATATCGTCTAAAGTAAATAGAAAATATTTAAAATATTTTGAACTGTGTTTTTCAAGTATATTCAATATTAATAATAAATACTAATGACAAATCCGACCACCAGCTATTTCGTAGGAAACCAGTTTCCGCTCAAGTAGAATTTAATTGAAACCTTGGGGGGCTTTTATTAAAGATCATCTTCGAAATTAACTAAAAGCAATCAGGTCTGAAGTCCATCCTCCGATGATGTTTTGTTTCCTCCATTACAATTCCTAAATTGTATTGTTCGTAACAGAATTAAAATCATTAAAAACATGCCATGAAGGTTCGAGCATAGACAGTCGTGTTAGTCATAAATTGAATCTTACCTTGCCATGACTTGCATGACATCATCATCAAGGTAACGAATGAAAAGATAGCGGATACCACCTTCTGTGAAAAAATGTTTACAGTTTGTTTTATTTTTAGCGTGGTTAACCAACTGAAGACGAGCCGATTCCTCGGAACCACTCATGGAAGTGTATGTAACGGATGGATACGTTTTTACAGTGTATAAATAAGTACTTGAATGATGGCTGATAATTTGAACGGATTGTATTACCGTGAGAATTCATTCTCTGAACACGCAATCTAATTTACAATTTGTCATCGCTATACGAGGTGTTTATTAAACATGTGGCAAAAATTTAAGGGGCTAGTCCTTGCACAATTCTAAGGATATTTTGTCCTTTGATGTAATTTATTTATTGATTTATTTGTATCCAAACAGACCAAAGGTCTAATAACATAGATGATGAATATAAAATAATCTTCACATTTCAATAATTATAAATCATGTGAGGTAATTGGCCGGATAGTCTTAGTTGCATTGAATCGAAAAGAAGAAGAAGATGAGAGTTAGTTGTGTACCTAATCAAAAGCTGTGAGGTTGAATATCAATGAACTATATGTAATCTGATATTGAATATGATAGTGCAATAAAATCGATAATAATAATATATATAAAGTATGGATAGAAAAACATATGCATGAACAGATGAAAATACTAAATATAATAAATATGTATACCGTATCAAACACATTTATTCAAAAAATAATCTAATATTGCTCTACGAAGTACTCCCTGAGGTAGAGTCCAAAACAACTCAAAAAATTTGAAAAAATTGATGAAATCTTTATTGGAATCCATAGAACGATCAATATAATTTAATGTTTGAAGAAGATTTCATGCAAATGTTGTACGCGGCTTGGCTTTAGATGGCCCATGCACAAGGTCCAATTTTGACACACTCTCTCTAACATATCGACCGGTATTTCACGTATAAATTCTTCAATATTGGCTCCCTGAGCGTCAGTCGTTGCTGGTTTATCCCTGTAGACATGAGCCTTAACATGACCCCACAAGAAATAATCCAAAGGCGTTAAATCACACGATCTAGGCGGCCAATTGACCGTCCCCAAAAGTGAGATATTCTGTTCACCGAAGGCGGCTCTTAATTGGGCCATTCTTTCGCGTGCCGTGTGGCATGTGGCACCGTCTTGTTGAAACAACATGTCAGGCATGTCCAATTCTTCCATTTTGGGCAAAAAGTCCTCAAGCATCACACGGTAGCGCTCGCCATTCACAGTAACGTTCCGGCCATTGTCGTCTTTGAAGAAGTTCGGCCCGATGATGCCACCGACCCATAATCCATACCAAACAGTGACTTTTTCAGGATGCATCGGTAGCTCTTGCAATGCTTGTGGCTGGTTTTCACTCTAGATGTGGCAATTTTGCTTGTTAACGTATCTATTCAACGTCGCTCAACACAACTTTTCGATAAAAATGTGGATCTTCCTCCAACTGTGCTAGCGCCCATTCACCAAATGTTACACGTTGCGGGAGGTCGTGTGACTTCAATTCTTGCAGTAACTGTGTCTTATAAGGTTTTACACCCAAATCCTTTCGCAAAATTTTCCACTCAGTGGAGTAACTGGGCCGGCGAACGGCGGCGAATCAACATTTCACGGTCATCACGAACACTGGCGGTTACAGCCGCAATATTTTCTTCGGTCCTCACTCTACGTATGCGTGCTGGTGGTTTAATGTCCAATAATGTAAACTGGGTTTAAAATTTAGTCACAAGCTTCCAAATAGCTCCCCCAGTAGGCCGACGAAACTGCCCATAAATTGGAATGAGTGCACGATGCACTTTCTTCACCGATCATGAGTTTTGATAGTAAAATTCAATAATTTGCAAGCGTTGTTCATTCGTAAGTCGATTCACACGTGATCTGTCAAAACCAGTGTTGCCAAAAAGGTACCAGCAAAAGAATCTCTCATTACAAGCACACTAGATGTATTGGTCAGACGTAGCATGGTCACGAGAGGGCATCTGTTCGTTGTAACCACCAACGAAATATTGAATGCATAAGTTGTCCGAGTTCTACGGAAAGGGACATTGAATCTCAGAAATGATAGGATTCCTGGTGCATTTATAAATACCTGAGCAATTTATTTTCTATTTTCTCGACTGCATTGATTGGTAGCCGATATTCACCTGACCATATCATACTTGCAAATTCCAGTTTAGGGTGTTATTCATATGCTTCTGGACTCTGTTCTAACTATGGTTCAATATACATAGTAACTCGTTCGTTACAAGGTTCCATAACGCTAGAGATAAGACCTCTTCCTTGAACACGGCTCTAAGGCTCACCCTGTCCCTATTATTTTCCACTTCAGCTTCCTGAAAGAACCTTCCCTGCGAGTGGCCGTCGTTGGATATCTCTCGAATACTTTCATTTTCAACGCTGGTATTCCCCAGGGATCCATATTATCTCCAACCTTCTTTTTATTGTATATCAACGACTTATTGGAGAAAACCAAAAATCCAATATATTGCTTTACTGACGACAGCACACTTGTGTCGTCATTTCATTTGGATTCCAAGACATCGGCTATGGAGGCACATCTTCACCGGCAGCAGGAGGTTGCATATCTTAATGAGGATCTTGAAGTGATTTTGAATCGGGGTGAAACTAACCAGGTTCAATTCAATGCCACAAAAACCCAGACATCAGTTTTCTCCAAGAAGATTAATGTCTCCGAATCGGATATAATAATGTCTGATCAGACAACTCCGCTTTCTGCTTCGATAAGTTTGTTGGGGGTTAAAATGGACACCAATATGTCTTGGCTGGAATGGCAAAGACTGCTTCTCGAAAGCTTGGAATACTGAACCAGAAAACTGTACACACCCCAGCAACTTTTGATGCTTTATAAAGTTAAGAACAGACCTTCTAATGAGTACTGTTCTCATGTATATATGTTTCTCATATATATTCAGAAAATAGCCATCCGCCTGATTGGAGACGTGGACATCGCGTGCAACTTCGATAATCTGGAACATCGAAGAAATGTTGGAGACTTGTCTCTTTTCTATAGATATTTTCACGGGAGGTGTTCAAGTGTTTTGGCACATTTGATTCCACCAAGAGTGCTACATATCAGAAACACGCGACGGACTCTGGCTGCTCATTGTTTTGAGGTTAAACTCAGTACACCGAGAACTTCCTTGTTCAAGAACTCTTCCTTGTGAAGAACTTCGTTTGTATGGAATAAACTACCTGAGAACATTTTTCCAAATGGATTCAATCTCCAGCGATTCAAAGCCAATGTGAATCGCTACTTTCGCACAGGCACCGCTCTGAGAGCGCCTTAAGAATTATCCTGTAGTGCTTGTGTTTTGTCCTGGAAAAAACCTAATGGACAAATCTTCTTGAAATGCAGTTTATCCACCTCCAGCTTGTATCATTGATCCTCATATCGACGCCTGGATTATTTATCTCAAGGAATTTTGGAAAGGGCTCTTAACATCCAAAAGACTACGTAAAAGTACCTCCTTGTTCGGTGAGGCGTCATCAAGTATTTTCACCTGATGGCAAAGCACTGATCAATTGGTCAGTAATACACCCCTAACATTCATCTCTAGGATTCTTTTAATGTTGTCAATTCAATACGAGAATGAGGAAGTGCAAATGTAACTCTCTCCTCTTATGTATGTGTTTTTCGCCTCATTTGTTTTAAATCATTTATTGAAACCTGAGGTCGTTTCGCGAGTAGAGTCTAGCAAGTATATGCACTTGAGTTTACTCAACCTTCCTGCATTGTCTCCTCCTCGAGCCTCTCATAGTTACGGGTATTTAGTATTGGGTCCACACACCTGATTTATTTACTGTTCTGAAGGCTTTCATAATTTTTCATCACATCCGTACCAGGTCTTCATTTCACCAGGTTTGATCTCCGACTAAGTGGTCGTTGTATGTAGATATAATAGCTCTATGTTACCGATCTGCTGTGCTAAGAACCTTCATTCTATAGAATCCCTCACAAAACACATTTGCTCTGAGCAAGTGTACAGATCTTCCTTATCAGCTTCCTGGGAAATATTGAAAGAGCAGTTCATTTTGTCAATCCAACCTATATCTACATCATTCTCTCTCTTGAACATTTTATATTCCATTCTGGAAGTATGTAAAATGTAAAATGTAAATTTGCAGATCTGTCAGTTTATTTTCTGGGGAATTTCCACATGTGATTCAACATGTAATTTCAAAACTTAGATACGGATGAGTCAAACAACTTACCGAACATAGCGCACGGCAATAGCAATAGCAGAAAATTTTAGTTTCATCGCCTTTACTTTCTCAGGTTTAGGGACAATTACGTTCAGCAATGCATATGGTGTTCAGCCTAGCACCAATGATGGGACTCAGGCGGGTCGAAACAGAGCTGTCTGGTATTGGACCACGAATGCTTTTATTTTGGAATCTGGACATCCAATAGCAGATATCAAATCAAAGTCAAAAATTATACAATGTGTTATCTAATAGTGGAAATTGGATTCCACGACGGAAAGTCAGTCTAGCTTAAGAAAATTACGGGAAGTTCATCATCTTGGCTGACCCTTTGCTGTACGTAAAAACACAACCAATTTCTTGAGTAGCTCAGTCGCCGTCTTTGAGATTGACAGAAAACTCGAACCAAATATCTATGATAAGCGAGGAGAACGACTTTGTTTTTGGGTTCTGTTGTCCACTACCAATTCTATTTACCTTCTTGAAACGACCAATGAATTTTTATAAAACTTTAAGGATGCACTGTATACGTGACAACCGCTCATCTGTGAATAATTAGTCAATTGAAATGTTTTGCACGCACGGAAAGTAGTGCGAAGAATACTGATGGTACCGTTTCATTGAAAAGGAAATCGAGGAGCAAATCAACTTGATGCATGCATATACAGAGGATTTTTACGCGTTAGTGATTGTCTGTTGGTTTCTCACGGTTTATTAAAACGAAGAAGTAACGTAACAACGTGAATGAAAAACAATAATCAAGTTGAAATAATAATATAGCTTTGCCACATACTTATATGTTACTTTGTACACACAGATTCATAATTAGTTCAATGAAAAAAGTCTTGCTATTAACACACTTGAACCTTAACACTATACTCATTATTTTCTTTCCTAAACACGTTAACTGACTTGAGAACTAACATGTGGCTCACGGAACTAGTTTATTATCAGGCCACGTGATCTTACGTACGGCTCTCATCACAAAATATGGGTTTAGAAACTATTTGCTGCTAGTCAGTGCTCATGGATTGTTTAGACATGTGACCTAGAGGAACACAGTAAAAGAATTCATCGATTATAATAAATTTCATTTTACATACAGCATGAATCTCGTTTATTAGACGTAACAGAAGGATTCTTTACAGGTATTGCATGTGAATATTATTCGCTTTAATATTTTTTTCTTTCATGACAACCAACTCTTTGAAGAATATCTGCAGATAATAATAATAGTAATAATAATAATAAAGTTTATTCATCCTGCCAATTTACATGAATTATATAAGATTAATGTGTGAATAAACAAGAAATCACAGAAGCTCTAAACGTGCTTGTTAGTGATAAAATAATACTAAAAAACAATTGCTTTCATGGTAGTGAGGATGCCAGGACTTTAAACTTGTGGAGAGTGAATCTCAGCTTTTGGCAAAGAGATTGGATATGAATGTTCCACTTGAGATGCGTATCTATATGTACGCCCAAATATTTCGAAGATGTTGCTGATTTGATAACGAACTGTTCTGTTGGAATGTTAACTCGAATTTTATCATCAAAGTTATGGGAAGTTGTCCTATTGCGGAAAAATGGTAGGAAGTGTGTTTTATCAACATTAATTGTGAGTAATTTATGATTCAGACATTTCCAGATTATATGAAAGTTTGATGCAACTATGTCCCTAAGTTCATCCCATGAATTACCGCCGTAAAAAATGGCTGTATCATCAGCGAAACCTAGGATATCTCCCCTAGCCTTCAGCAAAAACATTCCGTTCACGTAAATATTGAAGAGGAGTGGTCACAAAATTGTTCCCTGAGGTACTCCATACTGAATAGAGCTGCGATTGTTGACTAAATACACTCTTGCATACTCACCGGTTTTTTACCGACCATTCCAGTCTCGAATGCTCGGTGAAATTGTAATTACTACGCATTAACTTCGTTTTGGTGGTGCGTGCTAATTACGACAACAAAGCAACTGATTGTTTGACCGATAAAAATCCGGTGAGCGTGCAAGCACCCGCTACCAAATAAATATCGGCCGATTTTGTACTGGCCGTCCAAAATCGGTGTGTGTGCAACTAGCGAAATAATGCAATCGAGAATCGCCGGTAAAACTCCAAAACCGAACCGACTACAGATTTCTAGAAAGGACCGTTCCCGATACAAGCACGGCTTCCCAACCCAAGAGGGCAGTTTAGAAAGTGGATCAAGCGGCTAAACAAGAAATTCAAATGGTGAAAATAAACGTTAGTTGCAACGTTAGTTGCTAAGTGTTGTAAATAAATTAGTTTGTGATTAGTGAAATATTGTTGTTTAAGACAGTTAGTTCATTAATTTGTCACAGTATTTTCAAAGAATATTTTTTTTCTGTTTTTGGAAGTTTCAACTTTTTATATGGGGTCTTCCAACAGAGACTTCCCAACTATGACAATTCATAACGGCCATTTTGTTGAAGCTACATCTGTCAAATTAGTTGTAAGTTATTCATTCTGTTCTACCGAATCACCATGGGTGGATATAGCATTCAACAACACGTGCCAGTGCCAATAATTGCGCAACGTACCGCGCGCTTCGCCCATTTTACGGTCGCCATAATCATCCTAGCGAGAGGAATACTCATAAATTGTTCAAAAACTTTCCTGTTTACACAGGAATATAACCAAAGCAACAACAAAGACTGATTCTTTACCATTCCCCATTCAAAACAAATTTACCTACGCCAATTTTTTTATTTCAGGATGACGGAGGCATTGAATATTTCAATACAATCGTCGTTCAGCCCCATTTGAAGTTGGTCACCAACCAAGGAAGAGGATTCCACATCAGATGCAGATACAACACCAGGAATAATACAGTATTGAATGATTCTTTGAAGGTCGAGTAAGTTGCGTTCCAAGTTTCTCAATTGAAATTATTTATTTGGTTTATACAACAAACTAGTTCGAGTTATAAAACGTTTAATGCTGCTGCACGCTTGAACAACTTGGAAAAAATGATTAAATAATAACACAGTTGTTAATGATACAATTTATGTTAAAACGAGTGTGATTGATTGAGTTATGTTTGGTGTCATTTGTTTTTCACGAACAAAACCTAAGCAACTGTAATTTCCATGGAACATATTTTTTCAAAAAACCCCAGAACACTTTGTCAAGTTGCAAGTTAAGCTCTGAATAAAGTAAGTAGTCTACTAATCCCAAATACATCGCTAAAGTTCACCAAATGGTGCTAGACGTCCACCGAATTGGTGTGAGAGAGACAGCAGAGGTTATGAACATGTCAAAATAACGTGTTTGTCAAATACATATATTTTTTTTTGCATCATCAACTGCTAGGTTATTAGCCGCGGACTTGTTATATTATGCTGTCTCCTGGTTTCCTCATATTCTGGACATTCTACAAGTATATGTTGTACTGTTAGTACTGTTTAGCATGTAGTACATAGAGGTTGTTCTCCTAAGAGCAAGTAAAGGTGTGTCATTTTTGTATAGCCGATTCGCAGTCGTGTGAGAAGAACTTGTGCTTTCCTGGTCAATTTCAGTGGTGAGATTCGCTTATTCACACTTGGTTTCGTGCATTTCATGCATGAAGCTGACAGTTCTACCGCTTTCCTTCATAATATGAATTCTGGCAAGAATAATCCTTGCAAGGGGGTCAAGAGTAAATTTATTTTGAGATGATCTTATGGAATTCAACGAGTCCGTTCAGATTAGGAGTTTCGTTTCCTGTGAATTCACAGAATAATAAAGATTGGTATATAGCGTATAATAGGGAATATGCAGACAATTTTTTAATTTTTTTTATTCAATATTCACTTCATTTTGATATAGAAAAAAAAAATAAACATTTCTGTAAGAGTAATAATTATTTTTTCATAAAATCTTGAAATATTGGTTTACTTTGACAACTTCAAACGCTCATATTTCTCGCGCGCTTGAGGCGTGACGTCATAGGGTATGTCCTGTCAGTTTATTGTTTACATTGAGAGTTAGTATGATAGTTAACAAGGTGTTTTAGTTTAAATATGGCGTAATAATCATGGAAGAAGAAAAAAAGCCATTTTATAGATATTGCATGGTACCAATGTGTCCGAACACTATAAAAAGTACACCAGATGAAGTTTCATAACCTTAAAGTTCATAACCTTATTTACGTATGTCATACAATGAATGTAAACAACATTTGAGGTTATATTGAGGGATATAATTTTATAAGTGCATGTATGCATAAAAACAGATTTACTCGATTAAAAATACCATGTTTTACAATAATTACCTTGCAGCTTTTACTTCCTTAACCTCAGCAGATGTAAAATCCGGGTTTGACTCAAAATATGTGGTCATCATGAATTCATCTATTTTTGGAAGATTATCCGACTGTGCTTCAACAAAACCGTTGTCCGTCATTGCTGTTGATGACGCTTAGTATTTCTTGACATTAAAATATTAGAAAACTAAGCTAGAATAGCAATACAACCAATTTTTCTCTCCAACACAACCTGAATGTATGAAAATAAATCACAGGTGACTGACATGGCATGCCGTATGACGTCACGTTTCATTTCGACCAATGGTGGGGCATTTTTCAAATTTGAATTTCGCTCGTAAATGTTTCACTTTTTGATTTATGTTTTAAATAATGAAATACATATAAAATTAGAGAATAACGAATTGAGTGTAATACTAGGACCTTAAAAGCTCCAGGAAAAAAAATCAGGCCATTTTATTTTTTATGCATATTTCCTATTCTGCTGTGTATGCGCTGGTCGCTGAGTGCATGTACCAGCTATATGCACAGCCCACCCCATAGAATAGAATAGAATAGAACTTTATTGCGACCATAAAAAATACAAATATTTTGGACAAGTCACCTATTACATTGCACGTTACATAAAGAAGCTGTAAATGTAACAATAAAATTAAATGTAGAGTATGAAATGCATTTTCAAAATTCTTAACGTATAAAGAAACAGGAATAAAAAGTGGAAAAGATGCACTAGGTATCTCCAAACGAATATTGAAGTCGAGTAATATTGAACTCACTCAGAGTATACAGGCTCATTTTAGTGAGAAGTTTTTCCACTGTATTTCTGAAAAGTCTGAGTGGCAGATGTTTGATTTTTTCAGGAAGTAAATTGAAGCAAGTGATGCCAATTGATTTTTGCTTTTATCCAATCTTCTTAAGAGGGACACAATATTATTTCCATTGCGTGTTTTGTAGGAGTGAATATCCGAGTGTGTTGTGAGTGTGTGATAATTTTCTTTGACATGCAGAACATTGTCAAAGATAATTTGTGAGAATAGAGTCATGATTCCTGTATTCTCAAACAAAGGCTTACAGTGATCATTATATTCAGCTTTTACAATGCTACGTACAGCAGCTTTTTGCAAGACAAATACTCTTTAAAGATGGGTGTAGGTTGCATTACCCCAGCACAGCAACCCATAACTCATTGCTGAGTGGAACAAGGCGTAGTATGTCATTAGAGCTGCTTTCTGACCAGCCTTTGTAGCTATTCGCCTGATGGCATAAACAGATTTTGCTAGTTTGTTGCAAAGATTACTGTTGTGGGTGATCCAGGCAAGAGACGAGTCAAGATGAACTCCAAAAAGTTTATACTTTCTGATGTAGAAATGGCATCAGTGCGATAGTTTGAAAATACACAAATTTCTTTGTTTCATTCATATACAGTTTATTAGAGTCAAACCACTGTTTAGCAGAGGCACAAATATTTGCCGATATGTTATCAACATCACGGGTTCTATCTATATGTACAGAAAATGACGTGTCGTCAGCGTATAATATTGTCCGTAATTCAAGTTTGAGATGCATATATGAAGGTAAATCGTTGTCATAAATTAGGAACAGAAAAGGCCCTAGTATGGAGCCTTGTGGGACTCCCTTTTTGATAATACGTTCTTGACTCATCATATTGTTATTGTAAACTCTCGATCTTCGATCTATAAGTATATATTTTGCAGTAGTTAGGAAATTAACTGATGTTATTGTTATAGTTCAGTTTGTGTTATTTTGAGTTCAATTCTGACTTTTTCATTTAACTTCACTTTCACATATCGAATCAACATTTAGGCATGAATAAGTTGTCTGCGCTTTGAGTGCCGCGTTTGCTCACGTTAGACCGAAAACGTGTTCAAATTAACATTTCCAGCGCTCTGTTGGCGCAGTTTGGGCGCAATAAATCGGAGTTTAGGCACCGAATAATTACTGCAGATGAAACTCAGATAGGCCCGACACAAAAATAAAGTCCAAACAGTGGACTGCAAAGGAGGAACAGGTTCCAAAAAAAGCAAAAACTTTTTTTTCGGCTGGAAAAGTGATGACGACTGTTTTTTGAGATAGTCATGGAGTTATTTCAATCGATTATCTTCAAATAGGAAAACCCAATACAGAGCATAATACGCATCATTAAACTGATAATAATAGTATCGTTTATCGTGCATAAAAAATACATTTATACATAAAAGGAAAAGGGTTACCCAAAGGCTATCTTCCACCCCTCCCAAAAATTATACAGTTAGTGTAAGATAATAATTAGAAAAATACTTATTTACTATCATAGCAATGATAGAGAAAAGAAAAAATAATAGATCATATAGTTGCTGATAACTCTTAATATTCTTAACATTATTTTGGTCAATTTACCAATTTCATTGCACTACCATACATTGAATTTTAATTTTTTTTAATTAGCACTGAGCAGTAAGCATATGTGATATGTGTAATACAACCATTACAAGGAAAAACATCGTCTCTTGTGAAGAATTCAAGGCATTTTGTCGAACTACTAGGGTCAATTGAAGTCACACAGGAAGATCAACTAATTTGTTTCGACGTGGAAAGCCTTTACATCAACGTTCCGGTCGAAGAAGCACTCCAAATTATACAGAAGAAGTTATCCGAAGACGGGAACCTGAAAGAGAGAACGAATCTACCCATAGTAATTATGGTATTACTAGGATGCTGTGTACAAAACTGTTATTTCCAACTGAAGGACGAATTCTTTACACGAGATGAGGAAACCCACTCACACGGGACAGTATCTGAACCACGAATCCAACCACCATCAATCGACTGAAAGAGGAATCATCAAGACTCTATTAGACCGTGCTTTCGGGCTCTGTAATACGAAGGAAGGTCTCGAGAAGGAACTAGACATCATCAAAAATGATCTTCAACGGAATGGCTACTCCAAAGCGATAGTAGAAAAGACTTTGGCTGAAAGACAGCAGGAGTTAATTATACAACCAGTGCTTGCACTTCCCTACATCAGAGGATTATTGGAGAGGATAAGAAGAATTGGTTCCAAGTACACCATCAGAACCTGCTTCAGATCCAGTAACACTATCCGTAGCAGCCTCACGAAAACCAGGCCACCAAACGCGGACTGCGATTCCAAGAATTCATTTACCGGATACCCCGTGAGTGCGGAAAATCCTATATTGGTGAAACTAAGAGGCCATTGAATGTTCGCATTGCCGAGCACAAGAAACACACACAGCGAGGGGAAATCAGTAAATCAGGAATAGCAGACGATGTTTGGACAACATCGATTGGTCCCAAGCTGAGATCGTACACAGAGAGGAACATTGGTCTCAGAGAAAATTCAAGGAACCCGCATACATGTTGTCCAACATTCAGCCAAGCTAGCGTAAAGATACGCAACATATGGAAACCCATCATCAATCGAAAAATGGCCAACTCCCGCCAAACGGTCATTTCCCACTGAACCACTGAAGAAAAAATGGAAAGCGCGGTTAAATGAAAGTACTCGAACGACCCATAAATAGTCATCCCTCGGAGGAATCAGTCCAGTCATCACCCGAAGGCGATTGTAGATACTAACAATCGAAACTTCGTGAACTAACGTAACTTGGAATCTCTCCACTTTTTATTTTTATTTTCTTTCTTCATTTCTTTATTTTTATTTATTGAATTGTTCTATTTTTACTTGTATTTTATTTCACTATTATTTCATTTCAGGTTTATTTTGGTAAATATAATTGTTATTTTCAGCTATTCATTTTTAATTCTTCTTTTTTTAGTTGTTTCAAGGATTGCAAATCATTTTATGTATTAGACAGTGGAAGTCCGAACTAGTGAAATTCATCATGTAACTTTGTCAATCACCTTCAAACAAAGATTGAACACCTGAATGACAAGAAGATTTATGAATTTCTGGCAAAATCTTTCAGAATTTGCTCACTTCAAGAGTTCATTCACCATTCGAAGCTTGAAACTAAATAGTTGTTAGACTAGAGTAGAGATGAACTACACCATTTGAACTAATCGGTTTCGTTAAGAAGCTGGGTTTATTTGGTCGAGTTTGAATAGATATAAGCCACAATGAACCCTTTCGGGTTGCGGTGGAAGGTCGAATAGACCAACTCACTTTCAACCTAATATAACTCAACCTAAAAGGAGATGACATCGCCTTTACTTACTCAGAATCTTCCTTTAAGGGCAGTGGAATCCACAAATAACATCAATTGTTCAACTAAGTTATCTGATTATTTTGTTATTCTTGATATTTTTTTTTGTCAATATCACCTTCATTTGTTTTCTTTCTAAATCCCTTCAAATTTTCTTTCTCAATGACACAAATATTTTTTGACAATTCTAAACCTCTAATCTTCAAGCTGTCTACCAATAATGTATTAGAGTGGAGAATGCACCAACATGGCAATATTATTATATCTCCACATTCTAAAACAACTCACCCCCCTTTCCTTTTGCAGTCTCCACTCCGCTCAACCTCTAACCGCCCTAGCTCCCATGCCGGGTTGCAGCATGAAGATCTTCTCGGGGGATCCCACCCAGAAAGAGGTCGCAGAAAACGTCAAGATCGGAGACCCCTTGACTTTGGTGGTGACACTGGACCAGCAAGAAACGTACGGAATCCGAGTCACCGACTGCTTGGTCCGCGATGGGCTCGGCTGGAGCGAACAGAAACTGATCACGGACCAAGGCTGTCCTACGGACTCGGAAATTATGGGGATGTTCCGGTATTCGGAAGACAAGACTAAGGCTTCTGTACACTTCCAGGCGCACAAGTTTCCTTACACGGCTTCGGTGTACTACCAGTGCAACGTCAAGTTGTGTCTGAAGGCTGATAACGGATGCGAAATGATGGTAAGTGGGTTATAGTTGACAGTTACAGGATACAAATGTGATAAAAAAACTAATCAATACAGTTTATTGTACTATTTTCCCTATAAAGGGTTTCACAAAAACCACGACACTTGTTTAGCACGTGTGCAATAGCTTCCTCAAGCATAACTATTCTTACCTGGAAATAAACAGATTCAATAATGGCGAATTATTTAGTTCAGTTAGATTGTTCATAAGATATTGAGGGTTTTTGAATTTGTTCATTTCCATACTCTCCAACAGGTTGAGTTTCAAACCTTACTTCTGAAAATGGAGGGGTTGAACTCATGTCCCTCTGTGATTAAATGAGTGACATATGTGGAATTTATTTTTCTATTCTGGAAACGATTTGTGTGTTCCTTTATGCGGGTTTTGAACGTTCTTCCAGTTTTACCTATATAAAACATCGGACATGACCCACATGATGATTTATACATTCCCGATTCATCTGAAACTGAACTTTTATCTTTGTTATTCTTAACGTGCATGCCTGAGTTGTTCTTGGTTTTGAAAGCAGTATTTACATCTTTGTTGTGCAGAAAATCTGAAATATTTGTAGCGAGTTGACTTTGGTAGTTTACGGTTCTATGACTTTTATCCTCTTCTCTTCTAATTCCTTCAAAGCTTGGCTGTATAACTTTTTTGATAATAAAGAATGTATTAGAGTACTATCGTAATCATTGTTGACGGCCATTTGTTTTATTATATTCGGTTCTTTATTGAAATTCGCCTCTGACAAGGGAACATATATCAGTCTGTGGATCATACTGTTGAATGCTGCTACTTTGTGCTGATACGGGTGGGTGGAAGAATTATGAATGATATTATCTGTATGTGCTACACAGATTCAGATGCTATAAATGCAATACGCATATATACAGACGGCTCAAAAACCAAAGAAGGCTCAGGATGTGGAGTGTTCTCCAGATCACTAAGCCTAAGGATTAAGTGGGGAAAAGGAAAAATTACCAGCGTGGTCCAAACAGAACTGGCCGGTATCTCAATCGCCACAAAAGAAATAACCAGAAAAGGAATTTCTGGCAAAAACATAACTATCTGCACTGACAGCAGACAAGCCCTATTAGCCTTGAACAGACAACGTGTAACCTCAGGGTTAGTACTAGAGTGACACCTAGATTTAGCTAAAGCCTCGGTGGATAATAACATTATTAAAGGTGCACGACATATTTTTCTCTCCAAATGTTCCATGAAAATATCTGCCAGGATGGGACTAAGTGGGTTTCCCATTATGATACCTTTGCAGGATCGGTAGAATACTGGGAAACAGATTCTTTACATCGAATGAAGTCAATTTGGCATACAAATGTAATTACACAAGTGTTATTATTGTTTTCGCCTGAAGCCTAAGAATGTAGAACCTCTTGCGGCTGACTTACCCGCTGGGGGAGTTAGAGAAGCTGAAGCTCGTGCATTTTTGCATACAGGGTCCATTACTTCGAACTACTCAAAACTATGATGGGTAGGAAGCGAAATGCATCAGTTCATAATGCTTATGTAAGCTTATTTATTTGTATGGGGGTGAAGAAATCCTTTGAAATTGGTGAGATCTTTATCAACCTATCATTTTTGACAAGCTTTCAAAAGATGTAAAGTTACAAGAGTTGTATTATTCACTCAGATCGCGGAACGAACTTTATAGTGGCAAAATCATTTCTTGAAGAGTTGAATGAGAGAATATCAGCTCTAAGTAGTGGGTCAAGGATCAGGCCATAAAACTTTATTCTTTCTCCACATAATCCAAACATGAAGGAAATCATTATCATCAACGAAGATGCTTTAAAACGGTGAGAATTCATAATATATGAAAATCTAACTAGGGCATTTTTTTTAAATGCAACAACTCTACATTACTCTCTTGATTTTTAAGTTAACCCATGAGTAGACGTTGAAAGTTAAATTTTCGGATCACCAAAAATGTTTTGGGTGAGCTATGGAAATTTTTGTTTTCCTGCCAGGGCGAGGATTTGAAGACCCTGGTGGAGACTAACCCATCACAAACGGTACGCGTGATGGCGGAAAACTGGGCGTCAGCAACCATGCGGTTTTTGATGGTTTAAAATACATTGAAAAGGTCAAAAAGTTCGATTGGACCAATCGACATAAATTGTCACGTTTCAAAGTCTGTTCCTCTCTGCTTTCGCTGATCAGATCGTCACGTGTGATGAAAGGTGGACAATGTTATTTGTGCATGAAATGGAGAACGTTATATTTCAAATAAACGACAAAATACCGCAGTGGTTTTCCTTTTTATTATAAACGTACATCACTTCTAATACATAACGATATTGTGTCATACGACATGGAACATAAAACCCATAGAACTCTAATAGACAACAGGAGTCGTTCAAGGCAGTTGATGGACACCGATGAGCCACCCGGGCACTTCCTGGAGGCGAAAACCAACCAAAAATGACCATGGTCACTGTATAGTATCTTTTCAAGCACTTCGATAGCTTTCTCACAGGTAGAACTTTCGCCAATCAGAACCAGGCAAAAAAACGATCTTCATCGACTTCATCGAATCCCAAGCATATTTCCATGCTGACGAAATTAATCGACTTATGGTACGTTCGCAAAAGTACACTTATTCAAATGGCGCCTATTTCGGTTGAACAGAACTTTTGAAACTGCCTCATAAAAGTATTTATTCAATCTCGAAGAATCTCTGCAAGTTCTTTCGTAACGAACACATTGTGCAATCCCAGTAGAATTACCTAACTTATAACGGTCAACGCATCACCCAATAAAAATAAATTCTGACCTTACTGCCTTTTTAAAGAATGTTCGTGGACGTCATTAACGGGCAATCATTTCTAGGTTATTTTTTTCAATGTATCACTACTATCCTATTAAATAAAATTTGTAATCGATTGGATTTGTTCGTGTTAGAAGTTGTGTAATATTATTACTGGGCACTGAAGCGTAACATTCTTTACATGAACAATACTTTCGAAACTTTATAGACGCTGTCTATCTTCGAAATTCTTATGGTATCGTACGTAGCAAAGTGTTTCAGTTCAAAACAATTATACTTTCCCCGTAATATAATCTACAAAGAAGTAAGTGGTATTTTTAGTAGTTATAACTGGTTTTCAACAAATCAACAAGCCTACTTATGATGCACTGTTTGGAAACTTTGTTGTAGTAATGAATATTACTGGAGTTTTTTCCCAACACCAAATCGTTATTTTTAACACCTCGACACGTGTTTCGATCACCAAGTGATCATCTTTAAAGAGGTAATATTCGTCAACAGGCCTAATGGGGAATGTTCCTCCTGACGAAAATCAAGTAGTTTTCATAAAAGAGCTCTAAAACAACGCATTTTAATATTCGTCAACAGGCCTAATGGGGAATGTTCCTCCTGACGAAAATCAAGTAGTTTTCATAAAAGAGCTCTAAAACAACACATTTTAAACTTATCATTTCAACCTTTTTCTTTAAAAAATTATTTAAATAAAAGAGGAATGTAGTAATGCATTTAACGTTTAAAGGGATTCATTTCTATTTCACCATTTGGCAACATCGGTTATAGCTAATAAAGGACAATGAATCTGTTATACCTGTATGAGACAAACAGAGAGGACATATTTCAGAGGCGTGCTGTTCTGTTTACTTATGTTCCGAGTTCCGAGACATTCTGTGACATATGACATTTTATGTACTTAACCTATCTTCCTCTATATAAATAAATAACAAAACAACTGTTGTTTATGTGACTTGTGGTGTTGGTATTGAACTATAATTTATATTTTGCCTTAGTTGTTGATTTATAAAGATAATTTTCCTTTTTCAAAGTAGAATATTTAAGTACGTATAAATTATTTCAACTTGATATAGGCGCTGTTGCCAATATGTGAATTAGAAACAAATCCCTTCAAAAATTGAAACCCAACATTTGAAACATCAATTTGAATACTTTTCGAAGTCAATTTGAAAAACTCGATAATTAAACTCAACTTTATTTTGTTCAAACTTGCATTTGCTGTAATAACTCAAATTGAGGAACATTCCCCATTCTCAAATATCACTCTGGGCAAAAATGTTTATTTATTTAGTCAGTTTTTACCTTGACAGATCTCAAAACCACTCACAGACATTGAAGTTACCGAATATGGAAATGATTGATTTACAGAAAATCAATGGTGTTTACAAGTAAAGAGAATAGTGCCCTATATTCTGTATATCTTGATGGTTGATAAACGCAGCACATGAATTTAGTGATTTTCTGTGGTATTATTTTGAACCACATAACATTAAACTTTTGGGGATCAAGCATTTCCTCTCGTTGACATGAGAGATCACTTCGGATAAAAATACATTCCAAAGTTACGTCTGAATCGGAAGTGGAAACCATAGCCTGGATATAGAAAATTGACGGGGTTTACTGAAGCACTGACTTTGGTTTCTGTGAGTGCAAGAATATGAGGACTATTTGTTTGCAGATGTTGGTGCACTGAGTTTATATTTGAGCTGAGTCCTCTGATGTTGCAGAAATCGATTTGGAAGATGCTAGTGGGCCTCTTGGCAACTGCAGTTATCATGCTATTTCCCAGTGGACTGATGTTAGAAGGATCCTGCTGACTGACAGAAATAGTGGTTTTCGAATAATAATAATAAAAATTGAATTGTACCTATTTATTTGTAACTTCAAGTTAGCCCAAGAAACCTTTTTTATAATACAATTTTGCGTTTTGCAAAATAACCTGGCGTTCTGGAATTTTTTGAGTATTTTTTTCAGTTCTCAGAACAAGCAAATACATACGTATCAATTGAAAACATTCTGAGAGCTTTTTTGTTGCAGATTTGCGTTATCATTAACTCTGGAATAGTTGGGAACAGAAATTTCTGTTGGTTACGAAAATCATTAATGACTATCCCCGATTTTTATTCACGACATGACTACTTAAAATTATGGTAATAATGAATAATCTTTATTGTCTCACAAAAATTATCTACACCACGTAGGTGGGAATTCGGCTAGACCGTTATACAGGGCGTTGTCCTGAACCGTCTGGCAGTTATTAACAAGTTCTTTGTCCTCAGGCGTCGGACTGCGATGGCGACGGGAGCAACAGAATCCGTCGTCAAGCCGGAGACCAGCAGCCTTCTTCAGACGCCTTCGGCGAGGGAACGCCCGCTACTATCGAGGTCTATAGCGGCCTGTACGTGAACGAAGCCAATGACCTCGCCAAAGCTGGACAAGAGGATGACTCGGTGTACAGCGAGAAGGTGCGTATGTCTTCGTAGGAATGATGGAATATTCACGGCTCATTAACTCGCAGATTCGCGTGAAACTCGGTTAAGAGGGAAGAGGTCAAACACCAATTTGCTCTCGGTGCTTACACAGGGTATTAGAATAAATCCTGTCAATATTAGACTTTCATACGACTTCATAGGTTATATTATCAATGAATTTTTAAATTTTTTTCAAACTTTACGAAGATTGAACCTTCATTGAAAATTTGATGAACAGATTTCAAACAGACAGATTGCTTTTTATTGTTAACAGATCCGGTTTCCATAAATTTGTTCAATAATTCCGAAACCTTGGGGAGACCGGGGCAAGATGAAGTTCGGGGCAGCACGGGAAGTAAGCTTGTGTGCTTGAATAGTAATCATGTTCGGAGCGGCGACAGCGCCATTTGCACGAACTCCACTCTCCGCTAGTGTGTCCAAGCAAAGCGAACAGGTTAGAACTCGTTTTTGCGTTGCAGAGAGAAAAAAGTAATATTGCAAGTGTTTTTACGCGATATTTGATTCGAAAACTGATGTACAGACATGTAAGTACCTGTGTTAATGTATTATTTCAATCCCGAGCTCATAATAGTAGTCCAAAACATTAAATTCAAACCAGATTTTTTCGCCGGTAAAGTTTGAGGTTAGAATTGCGTCATATTTTTTACCTACGTGTGGATCGGGGCAAGATGATCGGGGCATAATGGGATACTATCCCGTTTTGCCCCGCCCTTGTGATTAAAATAACATTTTCTATGTACTGATAATCAAGTGACTGAAAAAAGTAAAAAACAAATAAAGAAGCCTGGAAAAAAGACTGCAAAGAAGATTAAAAAGACAACTGACAAGGAAAACCTGCAGAAAAAGCGTCAAACCAAAAGGTGCAAAAAGAAACTGAATCGGAAGATAGTTCATCCCAAGAAGAGAATGATGACTGTGCTTGCATCTATTGTGGGTACTTATACTCAGATTCAGCCGAAGGTTGGGTCATCTGCGGCGTGTGCAACGGTTGGGCGCATAATTCATGTGCCGGAGTAGATGAGGAAGATGAAGAGGCACACATTTGTGAACGCTGTCTACCCGATTAAAAAGCGTACTCGTTTTGCCCCACAGCGTTTCCCATCTTACCCCAGTTATGGGGCAAAACGGGAAATTTGCCAAGTTTAATTTTTCATTATTTACCAAAAAAATTCTGAGATTTTGCATGCTACAACGTTTAATTATAAGAGAGAAATGTATAATGGTTACCTCTTTTGTTAAAGAATGTTATTAAAGATTTTAATTTTCCTTGTATAACGAGTTTTGTCTTAGCTATCTCATCTCGCCCCAGTCTCCCCTATTTGTGTCGTACATTTCTTCCTGGATGATTATCATTGAGTATACAGGCAGCAGCTCTAGCACTATTTCCATTCCCACCATTTCTCCCACCGTTCTCGAAGCGTATAAACTATTGCTTCTTAAGAATTCACAAAAACAGAAATACCAATTGTAACTTCACCTGGTAGGTAGGGGAGAATAGGGCAATGAGAGCCTAGGTGGAAATTTGAATAAAAACCTCGCAAAATTCTTGTATTTTTTTATTATAAAATCTCACCTTGTTATAAGAGAATACTTTAATCATAGTTATAATCAACTACAGACATGTAGATAAGGTACAATCACAGTTTTACAAAGTCAGTCGCTCCAATTACCCGATAAATGGGGCTAATGAGAGCTCATTTACCGCTCATTCGGGAAAAGGGAGCCATTATAATTACTGAAGAAAAAAAATCAACAAAACGTACTATAAATGACACCTTACTTATTATACCTATCAACATAATAAAACTATTAGTAACTCAAATTAAAATCAAAATTAATTCGAACAAAACGGAGATAAAATATGAAATTATTAATAGAAAACAAAAAATGTAGACTTTACGGATCCAAGCAAAATGCACAAATATAAGTATAATATGGATTATCACTGCCAGAACACTCTTTATGGGCCCATTTTCCGCAACTTCTGCATCGGTACCACATCTCTCCACATTTTCCTGTACCTAAACAAATTGCACATAAATTATCCTCTTCAGAATATTCTGACTCATCATCGCAAATAGTATTTTCATCTACTTGATCAATAGATGAGTCTTCATCATCACTTTCAAACAAATATTTTGTTGCCCTTCTGATCCTTGTGTTTCTGGTTGTAGTCTTCTTACTTTTAATCTCTTTATCTTTGGTATGTTTCTTTTGAATACATTTACCTTTGATACATTTTCCCTTGACACAATTTTTTTTATCTCAGTTTCCTTAATTTTTCTTAATTGTCTATGTCTTATTCTCCTTTTCATTTCTTTTCCTCTTTTTTTCTTCAAAAACTGCTTTATTTGGTGTACTTGTTATTACAGAATGCTGTTTGTTGATGATGTTGATGATGATGGAGTTACAGCAACTTCCCTGAATAATTTCTGGTTAAATTTCCAGACCACAAAAAATAGAGGGACTTGTTACAGGGCTAGCACATGGTTACTCAGCCTGATTTAACGTTTATGGAATAGAAGTGATATTCGTTGGCTGCTGTTGAGCGTCAGCCACCGGCACAGTTGATCTGGATTCCTCATTAATGAAGTCATCATCGCAAAAAACTCCAGGATTCATTGGGAATATTCCCGTTGCTTCATTCAAGCGGGGAATGAAATGCAACGTCAATGAGTTGTAGACGGTGGGATGAATGAGGAGGAATGGTTAGAATTATGACATGGTTCTTTTTTGCCATTTCCCAAGCTTCAAGAGTAGCATGACTGTTATGATTATCCAAAATTAGCAATACGGGTGTTTCAGCAGCAGGTTTGGTGTATTTAATAAAATGATAAAGCCATACAAATGTTTTACTTTAGTCCAGCCATTATGTGAACATGTGTAAACGGATCCCGCTGGTCCATCTTTTTCCAGACGCACTCATAGCACATATTACTGTGACCGTCTGAGCTCTTTCCCATGATGTTACAGATCCGACGCGTTTTTGTCCTTTAGGAGCTTTAATTTTTTCAGTCTCCTGGACGGTCGTTATACCAGTCTCGTCTACATTGTAGATCAGTTGAGGCACGAAATTATGTTGTTTCATCAATATCTCCATATCATTGAAAAAAAGCGTTATAATAATAATAATAATATGATTCATTGCCCAAAGAACATTAGGTCTTATTGACAAACCTGCAAAATAAACATAAGCATATATATATATATATATATATATATATATATATATATATATATATATATATATATATAT
This sequence comes from Leptinotarsa decemlineata, assembly GCF_025532065.1. Lineage (NCBI taxonomy): Eukaryota > Metazoa > Arthropoda > Insecta > Coleoptera > Chrysomelidae > Leptinotarsa > Leptinotarsa decemlineata. Next base: position 20,384,952 of record NW_027412747.1, read on the forward strand.
ATATATATATATAAGACTATAATTTCATGCTTACCTTGATGCTGGCAATCGGCAATTTCTTGTAAGCGTGGAGCAAAAAACATAATAACGTTCCTAGTGACTAAACGAATGGCACTAACGGTTCGAGCTCGAGCGCGTCAGGCGAAGTTTGCAGATAGTTGACGGAAGCAGCCGAGTGCTTACGATCGCGCAAATGTGCCATGTGCCTGCATTCAGTTCAATCACCATAGCTCCCATTGCCCGACCGCTCTCATTACTCCGCGTTCCCCTAATCGTTATTGTAGAATGAGACAAATACAAAATGAAGAGAAAATCGAATTCAAACTTAACTAAAGCAAATTCATATCCAAGATAGAGTTGATGTAAACATTGACATGCCCTACGCACGTGATATTGAAAATCCCAAGAATTGGCCAGGGTCGTATTCAGAACCAACATCTTGTTGATCGCAAATGCTATATCATACTTAGGAAAACTTTTTTATAATAACGAGTGAAATGCACAAGTTTTGCAGTTTAACGGAAAAAATGCAGATAATATGTGTAATATAAAAAGATTTTCATTGGATTTTTCACAGCGCACTCAAGCATTATATGAAAAGAGACGTAATTATTTCTTTATTGACATATTTTATGTAAATTCAAAAGGAATATTAATCAAAATTATTCAACTGGATGAATTTGTCTCTTCATCAGTAGTGTCATCCTCACCAACCTGAATTATCAGTGGCTCGATTTGTGCCTCTATTATGTTATCAAGCTTCCACATCTTTGTCTCGACTTCCGATATCACATGCCGAACACACGTCTCCCATTTCTCCGCTGTGACTCTTTTCAAAGCCTCATCAGAAAGTACTTTGAGATCTGCAAATTTGAACGTGGTGTTCTTTGAAGACGTTGTCGAAATCTTCTCTAACCGTCGCGAATGATAAGGTGCATTGTCCATTACAATCACAGCATTATCCTCCAGATGGGGCAGAACTTTGGAAAACCACTGTTCGAAAGATTCACCGTTCATTTCTTCGTGATAATCTCCAGTTTTCTTCGACTCGAAACACCACAGCCCTTCAGCAACAAACCCATTCTCATTGCCGATGTGACAAATAATAAGCCGTTTTCCTTTACCTGAAATTATGAACAGGTATGTAAGTAAATAAAACAAATACGAGGGTTACTTTTTATATATTGAGATTGAGGCAGGTCTTAATATAAATATAAGTTTACCTGATGGATTTGTTAATCCGGTGGATAGTCCATCTAGAAATGCCCTCCTAGATGAGGTCACAGTTTCATCGACCTATACTTTAGGGGTAGTATGACCAGCATTAACCCAGGTTTCATCCATATAATAAATTGTTCTCTGTTGTTCCCTATAATATTTAATTTTGGTCAAATACTCTCTTCTCCATAACACAATTTCCTCTCTATCCAATAATAAACTATTGCGCCCTCGTTTTCCCATACAAAATTCAAATGTTTCAATACTTTATGGAATGTTGACCGCTTATAACTTGGCAATTAAACATCTTCATTTATTTCTGTGAGTACTTTGTCTATCGTGGGTATTTCATTTCTGAAAAAGTACTCATGCACTTTCCTCCTGATTGCATGTTTATCAGCATCATCTATTGATTTCATAATGGTTTGACGATTCTGATTTGTATTCGGTTTGGAAAATGTATGATTTTGTTTATATTTTCGTAAAACATTGTAAATCGAAGCGCAACACAACTACAATTTTATCGGAAACTTTCGATACGACTTCGTCGACAGTCGATGTCTCAATTTCTTCCATCTCTTTCTTGAACACATTTAAAATCACTTCTTTCATCTCAACACTCAAATGTCTTTTTTTGGATCGTTTCCTGGCTGGACTCAGAGAATAGCTCACAGTGTCATCAGCAGTGTCTGTACTGGACATCTTGGAAAACAATTTTAAACAATATACTATAACGCACGCCACACAAACACGCAAACGACTGATTACAACCCTGTGCTGGTACCGAACTCGTACCAAGAAGGCGAATTCACCAATGAACGCTGCCCTTTCCATCTGACACTGGGCGATCACGTGAACATCACGCTTCGGTTTTCAACTCAAATAATTTGTAGCTCCCGAACCATAAGCTTTAGACCATATGTTTCATACTTTGTTGAAATCTGCTCACCATGGAGCATCTGATAATGCGAAACAATATAGGGTGATCCATTAAAAAAAATGGTGACATGCTCTGAGGGTGCGATAGGGAAAGTAACCTGAAATGTGAATATGTCAAAATGTGTGCCCCTGTATACTATGGCTGACGTATTTTTTATTTTTCCTGCAAATCATTGTACCAAAAGTTATTCAGGGTTAAAAATTTAATGCACTGTATAATGAAATCCTCATCCCATAAATGTTTTTCTAAAAATCCAATCTCAAATTATGCACGCTCTCTGGTTGTTGTTAATTTCAACTTTGTCCAGTAGTGATATTTTTTCACAAAAACGTTATCCTCGCATTTGGTTCGATTCCAAGCATACGAATCTATATATCTGAATATATTTTTCAGACTTCCGACAGCATTTGCATATCTCAAAGAAGCTTCGCTATTGGCATCTGCATAGCTGGTCTCATCCTCATGTTGTGCGTGGTGGCAGCAATATTGTGTCTTTTGGCGAGAAGAAGAAAGAAAACGACCTCGAATTCCGGCAGCTCTATATACAGCGGCCCATACACGAATACTGCTTACAGCAATACTAGTTAGATTGTTTCGAAACCTCAAAATTATCTGGGACCGGGGAAGAACTTTCCAAAACAATTAATAGACTGTTGAATTTCCAATACCTTTTCAAGGAGTCATTCATTTTCAGCGAAAGTTTTTCCTGTGAAGTCCCCTTTCGGAGATCAACTGCCATTTTTTTTCAGGAAAAACCTTGTATCACAGCTCAAGTGCCATAGTTGGCTCATATTGCTCAGATTTAATACGTAGGTTAATTTTGTTGGTGTATCAAAGGTTTCAACTCTTCTATTCATTTATCATTTCATTAGTGAACCAACGTTAGTGAAATTAGAATGTAATTAGAATAACGAAGAGCGACGATATTTTCGAATGATCACGGTGAATTTCACTTCATCGAACACAATTTTATAACTCTTAGATTGGGATGGTGATGGGATATTTTAAAACCTCAAACTATTTTTCTATCATGATATCCAAAAGGTCATGAAACGGAAAGACCTTTTGCATATTGTATTTATTTAATCTGTCAGTCAAGATCATTTCCACAGTTTGTGAATAAGTTATAGCATGTAAGAAGTCAATTCAAATTGCTTGAAAACTGGATAGTTACCGAACGTCGGCAGTTTCTTTATTTGGCATGGGCGGCGTGTTTTTTTTTTTTCAAAATTCATTTTATTTTTCATAAACCTATACACGGATTTTTTAATTAGTAGCTGTTCGGAATAACTTATTGTAGACTAGACTCATTTTATTTTCCGAAGTTGAGAAACAGTCTAGTTACTGTGGAAATGACCTTGAAGGAATTCTAATCTTTTCCTGAAACTTTCTATAACTAATAGTTTCAGAGGAAATTTAGAAACAACGCTTAGGATAATAATTTGATACAGGTTGTTCACAGTCGTTATGCCCTAATTCCACACATGTAATAATAGGAAGAATATGGCTAAAGATTGTTTTATGCAATTTTCATTTTCATTTCGACTTTCTCTACTTCTACTATTGGTTTTCAGTAAAGCAATTAATGCAACAAAATCACAGAGCATCTAAGTTTTGTGAAGCGAATCCCTTCATTATTTTTTTCATTCCAATCAACTATTTTTAGTGAAAATGTAAATTGCTTTTGCACATGCGCACTCTGTCAATTCTGAAAGGTTTCTGAAAATGTGAAATTTAATTATTTCAAAAATAAAATAAATACAACAATAAAAATTAATTGGCGCTCCAAGGCGACTTCATTGATTCCAGTGGCGCATTTGCTTTTTCAGCTGCAGGAAAACCCGGAAAAACCTGCAGCACCAGGTTCTGAAAATTACATATGTTTTATTTATGATTTGAAATAATTGTATTGTACAAAGTATTCACAACTGGCAAAATTCAGCTTGTGTTAGAGATATCTCTAAACATGTTTAGGTTGATTTATTGTTCATGATAATATAGTATGGACTATGATGAATGCGCATGTGCAATTTAGGGAAATGCTGCATTAAATATCATAGCTCATTGGAAATTGCATTGTTACATCGTAAATAATTCTCAACTAAAATAAAGGATTGGATAAGTATTTGAAATGATATACGACTTCCATTTTTTCTGAACTGGGCATTAAATATCAAAATTGAATTGAGATTTTCTGTTTTCAAACTATGACTGTAGGACTATGTGAACACCCTGTATATTTTCCATTCTGAAAAACCCTCCAATGAATAAATGACTCATTGGTTTGTACCAAGATTCTGAATCACAGCTTCATTGTTGTGGTGTACATATTTCACAATGGGGCTCTGGTTCTTAATCGCTTTTGAATACATTTTATTACTAAGATGGTTTCAAATGTTTACTGAATAATCGACAAGGTGCTTTAATAAACGATATTTACGAAACAAGCGTTTTATGAATCTTCTCAATGGCTAATACCTACCTACATATTGTGTTTTGTTTGGCAATTATGCATAATATCTCTAAGCAAAAATAAATTTTATAGTGCTCCTTTAATTTTGGTAGATTCAATTAAAGATCAGTTACTGTATCATTCAATATTTAAAATCATTATTATTTGTTTGTCGAAACTAATTTAAAATTTCGTTGAACTGTAAATTGCAAAAATCTTTTTTGTAACTGTGGATTCACACTAATTATAAATGTGAATTGACAGTTACACAACTGTACATCGTCAAATTCACAGTCGTAACTATAAATTAGAAAACGCGTCTAAAGGCAGCAGTTTTCTCACATCTACCCTTATGCACGGCACCATTATGCATAATGTATGTCATTTAAAAAGTTCAAGTCGCACTAGTTGAATCTAACTTCGGCTGTTACAGGTTAGCTTTTGTTTAATCAACAACAATAATATACTTAATTCCATCTCAATAATTCCATTATAGTCTTTGTTTTTACAGGTTGACAATTCAAAATGATTCAATTTCACCTAATATAACCCCAAAAATATTCATGATGAATAACGTACACCTGGCTTACCACCCATTCACAGATTTTTGAGAGACTTCTCTCATTGATATGTTACTTAAAGTTCTAACGTCCCATATCGTGCTATTAAAATTTTTACTAAGGGTGAAGAATGAATAATATATACCTAGTAATCGGATAGATACCAGAAGCTATCTTTATTGTCACTTTCTAAGCATGATTAATGTCATCTATTAAAAGCAGTGATTCTGACGTTGGAATGCTTTCGAACTAGCAGGTATGGATACATTGCTGACTAAATATTACATTATTATTCTTTATCATAGATTTGTGGGTAAAGATTCATCAGCATACTTTCTAATATACAATATCAAACAAAGTACTTGATAGGTAAAAGTGAAACCCCTGGCATAGACTAAATCTGAAGTCTCATTAGGAATTTTATTCTTGATACCTGTGCTTTCATTTGGAATAAGGAAGGATATACGGGCAGGTAGAAAAAGCTTGATTTCGACTAATAAGATTTACTAAACAAATAAGATTTACCCTTTGCTCACAAAAAATATTTTTCTCTGAGGTTGAATACGACAACTGCACACGGAAATTAATTGACATGAAGTAAAACTTTTTTGATCAATATATAGTAGCACAAATTCAAAAAAAACATCAAAAAAACATTTTCTATGCATTTTTTCGCTGATGAACAGATATTTAGCGATATTCTTCAACTACAGAATTGGATTACTAGAACATTCTTATTTTTGAAACTTTGTGAGAACTACAGGATAGTTTTACTTATCGTGACAAATCATAAATACTTTGATAGAGTTTTACATTCACGAAAATAAAAAAATTATTACAACGATAAATTAGCGTGAAACGTCGTGGCTACTTTGATATGGATTTTTGCATTCGGCATGAAGAAAATATCGTATTTTCCAAATCATCACATTAGAGTAACATACCGTACCGAGTTTAATACGAGTTTTCACACTCCTGAAAATGAAAACTTTATATATTCCAAATTACTATGAAAACCACACTCTATTGAATATTGTGAATGTCTTCAGAATGAGTTCTTGTTTCAAGGTGATACGATACATTCGAGAAAATAAAAATATAGTATTTCCGGAATTGATGTGAACTCCCACAAAATGTTGTGAAAGACTTCATGGTAAGCCGTAGGTTCAGGGTGAATCATAAAACTGTGTGACATACTATACCCACTTTGATTCGGATTTTTATACATCATAAAATAAAAAAATCGTAGTTTCCAAATTACGATGAGTTCATTTCAAAAAAATGTGTGAAACAGCTGTTGACAATCTGCAATTACAGGTTCAATCATCAAATGGGCGTGATATACCGCATCAACTTTGATGCGAATTTTGATACATGAGAAAATTAATAATTCATATTTTTCAAAAAACGATGAGTGATAACCTACGTCCGCGACTTTCACTGAAAGTATTCTGGGTGTAAATCATCACATTACATCACAATCACTCATTATAATTTGGAAAATACGATTTTTTCTATAATAATTTGTGCGGCCATATATTTTTTTAAATTTTAGTTTCAAGTCAATAGTTTTTCGTGTGTTTTCCTATTCAACATCAGCAGAAGAGTTACAGAAAATATGCTAATTAATGATTTCATCCAACCCGATATTGTTCCTGGTGATACTTCTTTAACAAAAAGTTCCTTTCTGTCGTTTGAAACTACAAAGTTAAGTTTTTATGAATTTCGTTACCTTTTTCAAAATTTTTAATTGACAGACTATGCACCAGAACTGACAGTTGACGTATCAAAATCGATAGGTAACCTCGTGTTCTATACTCAGAGAAATGATATCTCTCTCTCTCTCTCTCTCTCTCTTCATTACTCTGAGGTTACGTATGAAACACGACAGTTGAAGAGCACTTTCACATGCTATATGTCAATTTTTGTACGTCAACTACACAAACCCAGTTTAGTTCAGTCAACAATTACTTTTGATGACTGTTAATAACCTCTCGCTGTAACGCTTCGTGTACTACTCATTCACAAGTTAAATGTTTTTGTCAAATGTTACTTTTTTCAACACAAACTGTTTTTTTTTTAGCAGGAAAAACACTACCACTACCATTCTGTGTCAGAAGTCAGAATATCAGAAACTGTGGCTAACTTCGCAACAAAGATGCAAAGATGACCGTTGTCTTTACCGATTAGCTTTTGTTTTGACAACAAATTCACAAACTCAAAATAAATTCTCAATGTATAAAAATGAAATAAAACATTTGTTCTTAGTTCATAGTAAAAATCGCAGTTTAATCCAAAAAGTTAAATTCACATACTGAACAACTACTATATTATCGATGATTTATGATTCGAATGATAATTTGGTTATCCAAACAATTCGAATATCAAAATAATTCGATTATGTTTTTTTGAAGGTGTTTGACAATGTTTCATGATGATTTTCAATAGTTCGGACTTCCATTGTCTGATTTTGTATAAAATGATTTGAAATCCCTGAAAGAACTAAAAAAGAAGAATTAAAAATTAAAGAAGAGGAAATAAAAATGAATAGCTGAAAATTACAACAGCAAAAAAACCTGAAATGAAATAATCATGAAATAAAATACAAGTGAAAATAGAACAATTGAACTGAAAATAGAAAGTTAAGAGATTTCAAGCCAAATTACTTCGCGACGTTTCGATTGTTACTATCCACAACCGTTTTCGGGTGATGACAATCATCACACTTAGTTTTATTTAAACTTGAGGATAGAAAGCGCTTGATAAAAGACCTTATCAATAATAATAATAATAATAATCGGTTTTATTATTTTCAAATAAATATATACAAAAAAAGTACTTTATCGCCTTCCTGGAATTCTTGAGCACCCCACAAAAACATCCATGTAAAGTTCCGGTAATTTCGAAACAAATTATTCTAGAAATAAGAATTATAAATACGGCAATAGGTCACGTAACGCCGTTGTAAATTATAAAAATTCGAAAGGCTAACTCATAAAAGCGAAATGATGCCAAAGCTTACGCCATGCGTAAGGCAGTAAGAGAGGCAGTAATTTTTCATGAAATTTCGAGGTTGGCATCCACAATATACATGAAAGAATTAGTTCTCCTTCTACAGTCTCACGGGGGTGGGGGATGCAGTATTCAATCTCCATCAGACAGAGTTGAAGCAGTAGTGATCGAGAGGTTTATGAAATACTGCATTCGTTTCATAGAAATACCAGTTGATGTGATTTGTGTTAGTGAGCATTGGACTTGTTCAAACTGAATCATTGTAGTGTTTTGTTGGATAAACAAGTCGTTCAATATGGTGTCCTTAAATCTCATCCCGGTTGACGATTTGACAGTTGGAATTACAGAAGAAACTCCTGAACCTATTGTAGTAATGGCAGTTCCTATTATTGCACAAACGAGCATTGAAGGAACGCCGGTTGCCACCCCAGGGCTCATGGTTAGGACGGAAAGAGTTTCTGATGTTTTGGCGTTAACTCTTATGGTAATGCTAATCGCTGCCTCTGTTCTTTCTGGTCAAGTAACTGAAGCGGATACTGTTCCGGTACCTGTAGAACATACTTTTTATATGATTTAAACTTCAAGTTATTGCTTCATAGTGTAGTTCAAATTCGTTTTGAATTCAGATATAACGGAAACATCTATGTGCGCCTTTATGTACATATCTGAGAGAAAATATCCGAATCAATGACGATTGTAAAATTTATTTTTCGATCTTTTCGATCAAAATTTCGAATATATCTTCATTGTTCTACAGTTTTAGCGTAGATTAATATATTTGAATTGTTTTCTTTTTATATCTATATTTAAGTTGTTTGATAGATGTAACATATGAAAAATTTATTTTATGTAAGTTGTATGTAGCGAAATAACATTGTAGCTAAATTCACGTTCACAGCATTGTATTTGAAGATAAATAAATGAGTTTTCTGTGTAATTTTTTAGATTTATTTTCATATCTGCGAATTCATTAGTTAGTTTCGTTCGTTCGTTAGTTTCATATGACTTTTATTACATGAAATTCCATTTTGATACGTCTCAACTCCAAGGATAAAATATTAAATCAGGTAACACCGTCACATTCATTTTTTTTATCCTACAATGCGGTGTATTCAAATAAACTGTTGTAGAATAGGAAAGACCTAATGTACCCAAAAAAATTTCATCATAAAAAACGTACACCTAGGTCACCATTCTTTTCCAGATTTTAAAAAGACTTCTGGCATAGATATGTTAATTAATGTTCTAACGTCACATATCGCGCTGTTGAAAATTTTAGTTTTTTGCGAACGGTCAAGAATAGATAATACCTAAATATCCGAAGCTACCTTCATCGTCACTTTCTAAGCATAATCCCATTTATTAAAAGCAGTAATTCTGACGTTGGAATAATTTCTAACTAGCAAGTATGGATACATTGCTGACGAAATATTGCATTGTTTTTCTTGTTCATAGATTCAGTGGGTGAATAGATTCATTAGCATACCTTTCTAATAAGTAATATCAAAATGTTAGGTAAAAATAGAACCCTTGGCTAGACTAAATCTGAGCTCCCATTGTAAGTTTATTTCTGTTACCTGTGTTTTCATTTGAAATCAAGATATACGGGCAGGTAGAAGGTACCTATTGATTTCGTCTAATGAGATTTACTAAACAATTAATATTTACCCAAAATTCGTAAATACTTTTTCTCTAAGGTTAAATAGGACAACTGCACACGAAAATTAATTCAAATGGAATAAAACTTCTTTGGTAAACGTATAGTAGCACAAATTGAGAAAAACATATCAAAAAAGCATTTCATCAGCATTTATTCGCAGATGAACTGGTAGTTAGCGATATTGTCCAACTACAGAATTTCAGTCATAGAAAATTCTTATTTTTTTGAACTATGTGAGGACTGACTACAGGATAGTTTTACTAGCAGGTAAAATCTTCAAAATAATTATCTAAATTTCCAATAGTTGATAGGATATATTCGAGAAAATGAAAATGTAGTATTTCCCGAATCTATGTGTACCTACTCTCACAAAATGTTGTGGAAGTCTCCATGATAAGACCTAGGTACAGAGTTCATCAAACTGTGTGACATACTACACCCACTTTGATTCGGATTTTTATACGTCATAAAATAAAAGAATCGTAGTTTCCAAATTACAATGGGTTCATTGGAAAAAAAATCAAATTAGGGTGACATACCGTACCGACTTGAATTTCAACACTTAACAAAATATATTAATGGTATTTTCCAAGTTACGATAATTATTCCACAGAAACTTTGTGGAAGTCTGCTTGATAGGCTGTTGTTTGGGGTGAATCGTTAAATCAATATTATTATTTTTGCCGTTCTGACTTCTGAAACTATTAATTTTTCATTATCCTGAATGTAAAAATGTATCTAGGACAAGTCACGATAATTTAATGAATGACCCTGTAACTAAAGGATGGGATTGGCCGATATTTGATGAAAATCCATAACGTATTCATCAAAACACTTTATTGTGAAATTTTCACTAAACAGTTTTTCAAGAACTCAACACGTGTTTCGCCATATAATGACTTTTTCGGGCTTCTTCTCTGTAACTATAGCCTATCAAGAGCACTTAAACAAAATTTCATGGAGTTACTCATTGTAATTTGGAAAATAGAAATTCTCAATTTTTTCGAATCCGTATCAGAACACTTGAACAAGAGTTCACTGGTGTGTATCAAAGTCGATACGGTGTGTGTCGCGCTAATTTTATGATTTCAATCTTTTACAACAGATAATCAAGAAGAATTACACCAAATTCTACAGAGTAATTTGAAAAATGTAAATTTTCCATTCTCTCAAATATAAAAATTCGTATCAAACTGGGTAAGGCATTTCACGATGATTCAATGATTCGCCGCCCTGTTAGTAAAACCATCCTGTAGTTTCAAAAATGGGAATTTTTCTGTGATAAAATTCTGTATTTGAGGAATATCGCTCTACCAATTTATTTGGGACTAAATGTCTAGAAAACATGTTTTATATAATTTCCCAATTTGTGGGGTCATATATATTTTCAAAAACTTCAGTTTCAAGTCTACTGATTTTCCAGTGTTTTCAACATTAGCAGAAGATAAGACTGTTTACGATTTTACCTTCGCTCAGGATTGTTCCCAGTGTTACTTTAGTGAAAAAAAGTTTCTTTCTGTCATTTAAAATTACAAAGTTGAAAGATTTTATAAATTTCGTAACCTGTACTGTTTATACGCCAAAAGTGACAGTTGACCTAGCTAAACCGATAGTTAATCTCGGGTTTTGTATCGAACGCTGAGTTAACGTCTCAAAAACGACAGTTGAAGACCATGTGCACATTCCTTCTGTCAGTTTTTATTCGTCAATTACACAAACCCAGTTATTAGTTCAGTCAACAGTCACTTTTAATGACCATTAACAACCTTTCAGTGTGATCTTTTGTGAGCTACTCATTCAAAACAAAAGTATAGAATTATCTGTCAAATTTTACTTTTTGGAACATAATCTGTTTTTTTTCCTCGAACAGGAACAACACTGGTGCCATCTCAACATTGACAGCCTGCAAGTCAGAATTTCAGAAACTGTGGCTAACTTCACACCAGTGATGCACAGAGACCCCTGAGGTTACTCTGAGACAGAAACTCTTGTGTTTTACAGATTCTGACAAAATGGCGAGAAATGGGAATTTTGTACGCATGTCCGAGAATCAAAATCTGTAGCGCGTATTTTGTAGAGATCGTTAATGTATGGGCCATACTGTTCTATGCATCAAGCTTCACACTAATATATAAATTGGGATTCAATTTAAAACCTTCTCATCACTCTCTAATCATATTGAATAAGAATTTTACGAATTTTTAACAAAAATGATTATGAGAAATTAACAAGAAAAAAACTTATTTATGGAATTATCATAAACAAATTACATTTATAGTCATCCATTCACTTTCTGGAGAAACCTAAATAGATAAGCTAATGTATTGGCATATGAAATGCATGTATAATGCTGAAAGGAGAAATACTTGAGATAAACACTTCATCTTCTCTAAAAACACATCATCTTACAAATTATTCTGGAATCTGGAGGTAAGGGTTATAAATGAGGCAATAGGTCATGTAACGCCATTACACCATCAAATAACTGACTCATTACGGCAAGGGGTAGTTATTTGATGGTGGCCATTATTGGGAATATTGAATCAAATCAAATTTATTTTCATGATAATATAAAATTTGTTGAATGACATAGTTATTGAATTTCAATTATCTTGAATGAGCAACTTTCACCTAGGCATTGGAATGCCTGTGTTGTGTTATATATTACTCCTTTTAATGGGAACAATATGACAATCACAAGACAATGAACTATAGTAATCCATTGACCAAAAATAAAATTTATAGAGGAAACAAAAAGAAGTAGATATAAGTTGAGTACCTTTATGCTTGTATGAGAAAAGATGCAAATGGTATAGGAACTGTTGTTCAATGCAGGAAATCTATTTCTTTTTTTCAGTATATGTCGAATTGTGACTTTTTGATTATAAATCGCTTGAGGGCATATTTGAATTCATTAATTTTTTCGTTGTTTTCAACTCTACTGGGAGTAGGTTGTACATTTTTGGGTCATAATAGAACAAGAATCTTTGTGTATTGACTTTTCTTGTAGAGTGGCATTTCAATATTTAAATTCTCGACGGCTCTAGTTCATACTGTGGTATTAAAATTCTAGAACATCTATACTAGACACTGGTAACTATGTAATGATCTTACATTAGGTAAATTATTCTCTTGATATAGATGATCTGTTGGAAAAGGTCCATATTTTTTTTCATTATCTCCAAAACTGAGTTTTGTGCTATTTGTAAGCTATTAATGTAGTTATTGAAAGCACCACCCCATGCTATTATACCATATCTCATCATGGATTCTGCCAAAGACTGATATGTTGAATAAGTCCTTGAAATTACAACTTTTCAACTCAAAATTATGAAAAAATCGAAACTATACGATTAAAGTCTAAATTTTGAGATATTTGCTGGAAATTTGGAGTTTACGTAGGAACATTTTTTAAAAAGGAAGACAAACATCAAGAACGCCAATATACTATATAATTCTAAATTCATGAACAATAAAATCAACTTAAATTACTCTTTCACATCTTTCCCAAAAAATCCTTTTTCAACCCTTTGCACAAGTTCTATCAAAGAAGGATAGTTCCTCACTATATTTGCTAGGTCACTTCTAGGTAATGGAGTCGTTAGAATGGTAAAAAGGTGGCCAAATACTAGAGCATCCAATTCTGTAGGCCTACAAAAAAAATTTGCGTGAATCACATGGATTTTTATCTTGGAACAATATGAACGGGGTGGTTCAACATCCCTTGTTACACAATTTACTTCACTATCTTTTTCAAATGTATTAAAATAATGCTTTGATATTCAAGACACGTTAGTCATTCTAAGTTCTTTTCACCAGAACTGCTAAAATATTGATTATTTCATAAAATTCTAGGAGTCAACATATTATATGATACTCTTTTTTTACCAAAACCAGGTTTCTATCAGCATATAGTGGCTGGTCCCATTCATAAATCAATTTTTCAAGGCACTGCTCTCAGATCAAATTCATTCTCATTTAACATTCGTTAGAATCGTCTAACTAACTAAAATGAACTTTTCCGATGACAATTGTCAAATCTTCGAAAATATTCTCATGATCTCATCAACATTTTGTACACGACACTATGAATATGAATCAATTTGAAAAAAATCATGTTGAAATTTAAAAATAGAAAATGAAATTACTACAAAATCCTATTCATTCCTATCATCATCATTACCATAATTATATAAATACTTCATGTGAATTCGTTATTCATAATTTTTTTCTCAATGTGTGACATAAAATAAGGAAATCATAATACTGAAAAATATCAAAATCTTATTCGAAAAAGACCTGGCTAGACATAGTTCTTAGTCAAATAGTATGAACAGACTAATAAAAACTAAGAAATATAATATTTTAACTGTTACATCAGACTATATATTTGAAATGTGTGTGTATGTGTTTGAAAATAAGTCAAATTTTACATCAAATAAGAGTATCCAGCATCACGATAAGAGAATCAAACACCAGATCCATGTGCCATTTGCGAAACTAAAAGTGACTTATTCTGGGTCAGAATACATTGGTCTAAAAATTTATAATAATCTTCCTGAATATGTGAAGGCTTCAAAGCAACTGTATAATTTCAAAAGAACATTGAAAGCATACCTGTTACAAAGTTTTTATTATACACTAGCAGAATTTTTTAATAATCTCAGGACTGTACTTTTACTATCGCCTCATTTAATTTTTATAATTAACTTTTAGTATCTTTATTTTATTGTGTTGACAGCTTCCTATACAACTTTATATTATATTTATGGAAACAAATTATTATTCTCATTATTATTATCTTAGTTACTCGCAAATAACCTGAGAAAAATATTTTTTACACTAATTTGAGCAGAATTAAACACAGAATTCCTCATTTATAGAAGTTTATTAAAAAATATTTCAAGTGACAGATTACAATTGATCCCATTATAAAAGCTTCTCAGTGGAAATCTATTATTTTTTTTCTCTTCCTGTTTGATTATCATGAGTTTATTTTCAACAGGTTACTATGTTGGCTTTTATTTTAGTTTCAATGTTATATACTTATTTTATTAATATTTCATTGTATTTTACAGGCTTCATCAATCAAAATGTATTTTTTTGACAATAAAGAGAATAAAGTACAGTTTTATAAATTGAAAGGGCTATATTTTTATATATCCTATCCATGTTCCATTTGAAAAACCTGAGTTTTGACTCATTTTTATATCTTCAGAATTAGTCATCGATTCCGAACACCTTGTATAACATTTTGGAAATTTTACTTCTACAAAATGAAGGAATGAAGTATTATGATGAATCAATAATAGCTTAATAATGTATTCTGTCAAACTTTTTAATTTTATGGGGGAAACACTTGAGAGCCGAATACCTAGTTTTTTTGAGTAAGAAAATGAATATCTCGAGAAGGGTTCATTTTTGGAGTGTCACATAAGAATTATCCCAGAGTTGAGGAAGTTGGTACCAACTTCTGGTATAACCGGAAGTGTTGCAAAAACGACATTATTTTCATTCGATGAAGCATATTGAAAAACAAATTACTTAATAAAAATACAATTCACAATAATGAAACCTGAACAACAATATTTCTTTCGGAAATAAATAGGGATCTTCAAAATTCACCACATTGATCTGAACCTAAGATATATCCGGACAAAAAGGGAAACATTAACATTCTTACCCTTCTTCAAAAAAATACATTTTTCCATCGAGTCGAATATTGAGAGCTTCACAACAAGACTCTACTTCGGTGTAAACATCTTCCAGGGTTTTTTTATACCAGTCAATAGCTTTCAATTTCTTTATCACTTGGTTTCTTTTTACATAATTCTGAAAATGATTCAAAGGCCACGGGTAAACCGAACCGTGTCTCAAGCTTGTTACTTCATTATAGGTTTCTTGATCGACCCAGCAAATGTAAAGCTGAAAATTATTTTCGTTATTTTCTTTCACTAGTTGTCAAATTCATCAAAAGTATATACAAATAAAATCATCCATTCGGCAAATTCTAAAACTATATGTCATTTGAAATACTTAAGAAAATCGTTATATGAATCAACACAAAGCAATATTACAGTTCAAACCACAGTTTAAACCCAAATGCTAAATAATTCAAAAGATTTACGTTCGACAAAAAAAAAACAGTATTGACGAAAATACAAGTTACAAAATTGTATGCATGTTTATTTTGGGAATAAGTAACTGATAAGATTTTTGATCTAAAAAACAAAAATCAAAGTTTCCAAATAACTAGATTGATGAAATAGCTTAAAAAAATATATACTATCTTATAATATTCAGGAAAACTTGAATCATAAAGAAAGAACGGCAGAAAAAAGTTTCCTTTTCTGTGGAGAACTTTTTATAAATCACCTTTTCATGCAAACAATCACACCTTTCACAAAATAGAGACAAAAATCACAGAAATTGAAGAATAAATATGTACTTTTTGACAAAAATGAAAATTTACCTAATTTTTTACAGACCTCTTATTGACCATACCAGCAATCTATATCTTTGAATCAATAAAATTTTTTGATCATTCAACTAGAGCATTTTGAAATACACCGCAAGAACCAAGCCTACACAACAAGCAATAAAAACTTTTTTTTATCCAATACATAAAAAATCGGTTACAGTTCTATGAAATTTTTCAATAGTATTCTGAAGGATTCAAGAAATATTGAAGCTACTATATAGCAGATTTCTGAAGCTAGATAAAGGATTCTTATGAAGTGCAGAATCGTACAGTATTGAGGAATT
This sequence comes from Leptinotarsa decemlineata, assembly GCF_025532065.1. Taxonomy (NCBI): domain Eukaryota; kingdom Metazoa; phylum Arthropoda; class Insecta; order Coleoptera; family Chrysomelidae; genus Leptinotarsa; species Leptinotarsa decemlineata. The sequence goes on from NW_027412747.1 coordinate 20,401,559, forward strand.
TACTTCTCTGAAAAACTGAAAAAACTTATTAATATATTTTTGTGAGATATTATTGTCAGCACATCATTTTATAATTTCTGTAATTACTTCATGCCTTTGAAATGTGAGAATTCTCCTTTATTATTGACGTGCCTTTTTCGTACTGATGATACATGTTTACGTTCAAACTGTTAAAATAAACTATTTATCTATCTATCTATCCATCTATTCAACTAATATTTATATATCGTGTATCCCAGGGTTAATGATACAAGAGATGTGTTGGACAAAAGTCAAAACCTTTTTTTACTCAGCTTGTGTTTTTTTTCTCAAAAATCACCGAGTTTTGTAACTAATAGTGCAATAAATTCTGTTGCAGCAGAACATACATTGTATCAAAATTGAAAAAACAAAGTATGTCCCATAGAAATTATTTTCCCTGCACACATTTTTCTGCAGGCCGTTTTTAGATGTCAATGGATTAACTGAAAAAGCTGTCCCCATCAGTTCAGTCAACTGTGGTATTGCTGAAGAAAATGGTGGCTTCACATAACGACATTAAAGAAAATTCAGTCGATCACATCGCTTGCAACATCAATCCTGTGACACGATGTATAATATGTCTCAATTACTTCAGAAACTTCCATGACGTTGTGTATTAAAGACATGAAAGCTCGCATGTCAGCCTTCTGATCAGTGTCTAATTTTTCGGTCAAAGTAATTCCCTTTCTGTTCACAAACTGCACGATTTCTTCCAACTCGGATATGACAAATCTACCGGCTTTGATAAAGGGGACTTTCAAGGATGGGGACATTGCCTCTGCATTAGATCTTGGTTCAACAACATAGTTTAAATGGCACATTCTCAGAAATGCTTGAACAGCTAGACAATTTGCATTATCAGGCAATAAAATTTGCTCAACTTCATAGGGCTGATATAATTTAACGTCTTTAGGCCAAGGCTCCTGAGCTAAAATTGATTAAATTAAAATTTATTTAGATATATCGATAATCGAACCTCCAAGTTCCAATGATATTTTATCCATTAAAACCATTATACAAATAAAAATAAATAAATGGAAGGCTGATTTTAAACTTTTATGTATTGAAAGGTATCACGGGTATCAGTATAAGAATATTAGAATTAGGAGTGGTTAAGGCTGCGTTCCATATCTTCAAAACAAAGTTTCTTAACCAAATTCTGGAGTGACGTTAGATGGGCTTCAAATTCGCATACACATACATAGAAATCGTAATTACCGCAAATTGTTATGAAGTACAGAATACATCACATGTATATTATACTAGTTGTTGCCCGCGGCTTCGTAGACTTGGTTTGTCACATCAAGTTTCGTAACAGACCATTTTAAACAAATAGTTAAAACATTTTTTTTATTAACCCAAAACTTCAGGTTTCCAACTTCAAAACTGACAATATGCAATATAATCTTTGAACACCTATTTTCCCTCTTTGGGAATGGAAATTCCTGATTCCCTTTCTTGATGCTTATTTGCGCCATACGAAGAACCTATCTGCAAATTTCAAGATTCTAGGTTCAGTAGCTTCGGTTATACGTTAATATGATAATGTCAGACAAATAATAGGTACTCGCTTATACAATAATTAATAGCATCGGCAAAAAAAAACGGAAAGGATTAGAATGAAATACATTGATAATACAACTAATACTACTCCTACTAATATTATAAATGCGCAAAGTTTGTGAGGATGGATGAGCGTACTGTATGTATTTACATTTTTTACAGCTCAACAGATTCAAATGTAAGTTGGTATAAAGATAGATCATGACCTGGAATAACACATAAGGTACGTACGTAGGTAATAACCCACGGTAATGAGGGTAAAACGGGGAACAGCTAGTATTGTATAAGTGAGTTTCTTTTCGAAGTAGCTCTGAGCTGATAGAATATGTCATTGGAAAACCAACCCGTAACATTTTCATTTTTGAAGACGTGAACAATATAATCAATAACTTTTTTTTATGAAATGGATAATGTTTTCATCAGGAATGTTACCTGCTTTCAAAAAGTCCATTAAAAGAAAGAAACCTTGTATTTTCAAACTTTCTTAGGGGTAGATAAGTCGAGATATTCTAGAATGTCAAGGATCGTTCTCTTTATAGAAATTATATTATCAGATTGACAATAACTGCAATTTTAGGTCGTTCCTTCTCGTGCAGTTTCGCTGTGAACTATTTTCACTAGTGATAGGCATAATCGAATGATTCTGAGAATCGAATGATGAATACTCGAGTGATCCCAAAAATCGAAATATCATTCGAATGAAATCTGTGACAATTTGTCACAGAATAGTTATTTACTATTTTGTGCTGTATATCACAATATTTTCCAGTCACGTTCGCGGCTGAACGTTCCACTGAAGAAACAGTATTTTCCATCTCTAGTCATTATCGTCATTATCGGCACAAACATCCTTTGTAGCGATCGGAGAGAAAGAAGTCCTGAAATCATCTTGTATTTTATATCCGTGGTACTAGTCAAGGTTAACAGGTAGTCGGATTACAATAATTCGACAAACGAACAAACTTTTTCAGAAATACTATTGCGGTTTTGTGTCAGTTGTCTTTTAGTTCTTTCACAAATACAAGATGTCTAAGAGAGGTATGTCTACAAATATTTCAATAATTTTCTAAATATCTGTGTAATCAATTACTGCCATTAGATATTTTTCTCAAAAATATTAAACGAACAAAAGGATGATCGAGGTTTTTACTTTATTTTCAATGTCTTCAAAAGATATTTGGGGAAAATATTCTAGGTTATGTGATTGTTTTTGGAAATTTTATACATGTTTTGAATTTTAGGACGTGGTGGTTCCGCGGGAGCTCATTTCAGAATATCATTGGCGTTACCAGTAGGCGCAGTTATCAATTGTGCTGATAATACAGGTGAGTGTTGATTTTATTATTAGTATTTTTGGTTATGTTTGCCCTTCGCTAGAGACAACTGAAGGTAACCTTTAATTTTTTTCATTCCTGCTCAATTTTACATATTTGAGTGTTTTCATTGTGGTATTTTAGTAACAAAATTGTTCAAGAGTACCAGAAAAATAATGGAGATCATCTCCAAAGTTACTTGCAGTTTGGTGTAGTTTTTCAATAAATAGTAAAATATCAAATGACTTACTTGATACTATGTCGTATGGTAACGTGATGGGAGCAAATAGTAAACAGATTGCAAATTGTTTTGCAAATCATTTCTCAACAGTATATTCATGAAAACCCTCTGATATTGATTATAACACCCCATTTAATATTGATTAATAGATGTAGCGGTACTACGTGGTAGGAGATCATGAAGAAAAATTAGTTACAAAGACAAGTAGTAAAAAACAAGTTCTATTTCTCATTTTCCATTTAATATAGATTAGGATACACCCAATTCTACAATATATATTAAAAAAGTTTTTGATGAAATAGTAAAATAGTATTCCTATCGGAAAAGTTGAGTCGGTGGCTATGATGGCATTCCCGACTACTCTCTAAAAATGAGTGTCCATATCTCCTTTTCAAATATTCTATAAATCAGGAAATGGACAAGACATAAAGAACTACTGTTGTATATGTAACCAGGCTTCCCTATTTAAACTATCGGATAGCTTGATAACTAAATGAACTAAAAAATGCTAGGTCAACTATCATTCATATGTCGGGAGTACCACAAGGGTCTCATTGTGTACATATTCTGTTCAACATCTTTGTTAAAATGACTACAGAATTTTTTGAAAATTCAAACCTTCAAACGTTAGCAGATGATCTTGAAATTTTCATACCAAGAGAATCATTAGACGATGCTACTCTCTTACAACATGATTTAAGTAGCTTGAATAGGTGGTGTATTAAAAGCAATGTACACATGAAGATCAGCAAATGTAGTTTTATCAGCTTTCTCTGACAAGCAATCACGATTTGTAGATCATATAAATCATATTGATATTATAAAAGGAATAATCCTGTGCAATCAGTAAATGAATAATGTTCTGAATGATTTGATGATTACTTGACATTTCACGCTATGAACTTTTCTCAAGACCTAGTTTACTACACTATAGTAAAAATGATCATTTTCTGAGAAATAGAGACACAATTTTCTTCTCTTCAAAAACTGAATGTTTTTTTTGACAATTTTCATGTCTTGATTCTTCTATTTCAGGTGCCAAGAACCTTTATGTCATAGCCGTTCAAGGTATTGGTGGTCGGTTGAACCGACTTCCAGCTGCGGCATGCGGAGACATGTTTGTGGCCACCGTCAAGAAAGGTAAACCAGAACTCCGAAAAAAAGTCATGCCAGCTGTAGTTATACGGCAGCGCAAACAATTTCGAAGGAAAGACGGGGTGTTTATATACTTCGAGGATAATGCAGGGGTGATCGTGAACAATAAAGGAGAAATGAAAGGATCAGCAATCACGGGACCTGTAGCTAAGGAATGTGCAGATTTGTGGCCGAGGATAGCTTCAAATGCAAGCAGTATAGCGTAGATTTGTTACATTACACCTTACATTAAAAAGACTTGAAAAGAGTTTGTGTTATTATTGGCAGAATCCTATTTATAAAAACTTGAACACCGTACATCAGAATTTTGAAACTACATTAAATGAAATTCACCAGTTAATTTTGACTCTTAGTAGATTTTTAGCTATTTTGTTCAATGATGCAGATCTTGATATTGTGGTAAAATATGTCCCAACATTATGGGGGCTCACCTGATTACAGGGTAATGTCAAAATAATTTTCAAATTGATCTTTTTCCAAAAAATTGAAAAAGAAAAGAGGGAAGTCCAAACTGGCCTGCAAGATTGCCTGACTTCAACCCAGTTGACTTCCATATTTGGGGTTATTTGAAAACTAAATTTTGCAAACAAATTCTTTGTATGTTGGTCATTGAAATTTGTATTGTTTTCCAAATATTTAATCTGTATTGAAATTGACTAGCAAATCAAAGTGATGAAAAGAATGGAATATTATATTTCACAATTAAACGCCCTGTTTAATGTGTAATAATATCAATAAAAATCATCAGAGATTTTTCATATTCACATATCTGAAAATGTATATTATTAGCACGCTTTTTTATTTTATTATTAGTTTCACATGTATGTTTGTTTGTAACTCTCCTTTTAATTTCATATTTATTCCCGTTTGATAGAATTATCGACATTATTGCTTGATCTACTCGCGGGCAGATGGCGCTGTACGTAACCTCCTTGATATAATTCGAACTCACTTTACATGTTTTTCTTTATTTGAAAATCAAAACGCGCGCCGGAATCGGAAAATATCAATGGCCATTTTTCTAAACAATATACGGCTGATTGATCCCAAAGTTTAGATATAATAAATATAGTTTAAAAACAAGCTTTTAAGGAACATCGAACTAAAAGTTAAAAATGTTTTTTTAAATATCTTAAAACAATAACGAACTAAAAATACTAGTATTTGAATAAATCATTTTATTTTAATGGAAAAAATAAATGGAAAACACCACTAAAAGTAATAGAGTTTTTAAATAAATTTCACTTATCACATTAACTCCCATATTTTCTAAACAACGGCTAATGAGGGGTTGGAAACCAGATTTTTCACTATATCTAGTACATTTCTAGGGACAACTGTAGCACCGTATCCGTTGTCTCGTCGCTTTTGATGTCTACCGATATGCAGTCAGGCATAAAAACTTGCAGATCACCGCCAACAAACCCGGAAAAGAGCTTTGACACAATTATTTCGGGCTGCCAAAGTTTTCACTCTTGGTTTGTTCTGGTTCTAACATCCGAAACTGTTTGGAAACATGTTTTCCCTGAGTTAGATGTTCGAATTGTTACACCTAGATGTCGCCCATTTTTGGTTATGTTAGTTTGATGGATTGTTTGTAAACGAACCTTTATTGTGGTTATGTATGAAATGATTGTAATGTTTTAAAATGGCAGTAGTTTTAAAGAATCTGTAGTGTAACGTCAATACTAGCACAGTAAAAATGAAGGAGAAAGAGGCAAAGACCAAGTTTCAACCATTACAAGGTATTGAAATGAATAATCCAAATAATGTAGTGAATAACAACTATGAATTTCAGTTACTAGAAGTCCTGTGGCATGTTCCCCTCAAAAAAATTTGACAGGTTCAATTCGTATAGCTAGGGACATTGCAGCGGATATTTACAATACAATTCAACGCTGGAACACTCTGCATATCAGTGGAGCTCAGTTCGTAAAAATGATTGCAGTGGAAAAAGCTGTTGATCCTAAAAAATATTCACCTGCTTTGGAAGAACTAACTACTAACTTATACGAAGTAGTTCAGAATTTGAAAAGTATAGAAGGTCAATTTAGAATCTTTAAAACACAGATTAGGGCACTAGAGAAAGTAGATAAAAATTCGGAAACCCTCTTTCTTTCTCTCAACATGGACGGAATTGCTAATTTGATCGAAAACATAGTTGATGCATATCTAGAGGAATTCAAGGTATTTAATTTGGTATGACTTTTGCATATAAAATTCTATTGAATAGCAGGTAGCAAAAAAAGATATATTCACCTCACTTTTGAAATCATAATTGCCTAATCTGTTCTGAGCAATTGAAAAATAAATTGCATTTCATGTTATACAACCTGTTTAAATTCTTACACATCAATTTGATGTGTTTACGATTTTTTTGCAGATGTAAAAGGGACAAGTTTCAAGTATGCTCTAATAAGTTACTCTGTGAGTTCAGTATATTCTTCACATAGAAAAATGTGCCGTTAATCGGTAACTTATTATATTTGATAATTATCCTAATTTTTCAGATACCAAAATCTGCCTCTGTCTTTAGAATTGAAAAATCAACTATATGTTGCAGTTTTTCTCCTCGAAAGTCAATAACAACTTCAGCATATTCCGTATTTCATGTCTTCTCTTTATAAGGAAAACTTCAACATATAGATGATTTTTTAATTCAAAAATTAGAAGCAGACTTAGGTCTCTCAAACATTCAGATAAGTACAGTTATTCAAAAATCAAAACCAACAGATCATTACCAAGCCAGGATATTGTTATTCATAATAACTTACTAGAAAGAATAAAAAATACAAAATTTTTAGAGAAATTCCTGAAAAAATAATTGGTTTTTGTAGAAATCGACTCCCATTATAGAAATTTAATTTTTATTTTTGGGCCACTTATTAATTTTGACTATCTGAAAAAAAAGTTTTGGTAAGTTGTTTATATATTTTATTGAAATACCTTATATAAACAAATTTATTTCTTGAGGTGGATAGTTCAAGTTATGTTAAATGACAAATTGTTGACTAAACTACAATCTTGCACTTCCACCAAACTGAAGTTTGCATTTTTTTGTCATTCAAATTTAATGGGGTAAAAATGAGTGCAAAATTAAGCAAAATGAACATAAACATATTATTCAATTTTCACTAATTTTTTTATTTGTGAAACAGGTTAAAGAGCTAGTCCTGGAAAATATTGCTCATTCAAGAACCAAAGACGAAGTGATGTTTTTTGCAGCCTGTTGGACATTACAGGCCCACATTTCAAGTGGAATAAATTTAAAATTAGAAACGCTACTGCTAGATACAGGTCATAGGAAAGTGAGCTGATTATCACAAATCAAAGGTTTATATCAAAACTTTCGAAAAATAATTTGTAAATTTATATCTCAATAAATAATTTATATTATATAAATGAATTTTGTCCAGTTACCTCTTTACCCAAACTAAAGATGCATGCATAGAAGCTTTGGTGTTTAAACCCAATTCGCTTTTACTTTGTCAAAAACTCCGGGAAAAGTGAGATTGAACCTACTTTGTAGTAGAAACTCCCGCTTGCAAGAGCTTCTGAAATGTCACAATAATTCACTGACTTTCAATGTTATTTCACTGTAACCTTTTTAGGTTATATTCACCAAATAATATTCAACTACGTGAATAGTTCGGTACATTTCTATAAGCTCTATATCAATAACAACTCGAGTCATTGCAAATATTCGAATTCGGCATATTTCACGTTCTCTATAATTTATAGGTTCATATATCATACCATTCAAGAAAATCTTCAAATTATAGCTTTTAGTATCCATTTGAATTTGCCACTAAAAATGGCATTATGCCTGTGGTTATGCATCCCAGGCACAGAACAGCTGTGTTTTTTTGACACTAAACTTGTCCTGGATTCAATATTTTCCGTCAATAGTCATTCGCTATCTCTGCTCGATCAAGCATCGAGCAGAAGTATAGAATACCTTCTGGCAGGAATGAGATCAGTGCTAAAATAACGAATGTCACAAAAAATTGGCAACAGAAGAATAAAGAATCAGAAGAGACACTGAAGAGCAATGCCTCTGACCTGATAATCCAATTTCTTCGACCGGCTATTTTGTGCAGACGAAAAGTACATTGCCTATCTCAAAGGGGCAGGTCGGATTAAATGAAAATGCGCCTCACCAGGAAGCAAAAGCCAATCAAAATAGAGGTAGAGAAAATATGGGACCTCCAACACTTGTGTGCTTTAGGCAGTTCCTAATTTATAATACAGTGCAGTAAGTTATGTTCGTTCTGTAATGATCAAGATTTACAAAAAAAATACGTAACTTTTTCTGTTAACATTTCAGCTTTTGTTCAGTGTCGTTTGTCGTTCGATTATACCAACCTGTTAATGACCTCTCAAACTCTGTTACAGAAGAGTAAACAATCAGAAGAGGGACATTCGGGACGTAGGAAGTCATTTTAGGTGACCTCCGCTATTTTGTGAGAACTAAACAAGGAACCAATATCGAAGGGTCATGTCGGGTTTCAGAGAAATAAATAATTTGAATTTTCGACGTTTGTGTCTCAGACAGTATCTCATATATTATATGGAATAGGAAACTATCGTTCTTCTGGGGTCAGAATATCCAAAATGAATTGTTCTCTGCCTTTTATCTACGTCAAGCAATGATATGTCTAAAATAACATCAAGAATAAACACATAAACGCATTCTAGACCGAAAACATGAGTTCTGTGTTGAAAACTCTGAAGAATGATGTTCTGTGAAGCCACTGTCACTTTGTTTAAAAAATCCCTGTCTGGACCATAGGTATGACAATATGGACTGGCCGTTACCTCACTTTTACATACATTCTTCTGCGAATCACAAAGTTTTGGAAATAACGTCACTGCACATAAAAATGTGCTTGTGACTACGTCATCGGTGTTGCATACTCGGCAGTCGTTTATATGTAGCTAATTAAACAATAATGAAATGAAGCACACTGAATCATTTTACTCATGTTCGTCACATTTTTTTGGTATTAACAATTCATTCAGAACTGCTATAATGAAAAAAGGAAATTATTATAATGGAAATATGCAACACGTGAAACATGGTGTCAAATTTAAGTGACGTAATGCCAAAACGTGAATCTCTCCATCCTTTTTCCGTTGCTATATGTTTTTAATGGCCTGTCCATAGTATGACGCCACTGGTCGGGGGAAATGTTTTCATAAAATTTGTAAATATTAAATTAAACCTCAATTTTTTTCCAAAATATTGTTATCAAAATATCATAAATACTTAGGAGCTGTTGAAGGAAATGAATGACACCCAACAAAAACCGTTTGCATGCACAGTGAAAGGCTGTGAAATGACTTTTACTAATAAAGATCATTTGGAGTGTCATCAAAAAAAGCATGATATGATGTTGAATTTGGGATTAGTTAATAAAAACAACGATTCTGCCGATCAGACTCCAACTCCTACAAGATTCATTAGAAATTGCGAAGAGGTCGGCCTTTTCCAAGATCTACAAAACGTGAATCCTTTCGACGAAATTTTCAAGAAAGCTACAGATATAGTTAAAAGCGGTGGAACTTTGGATGTAGCGGAGGCAAACAACTCAGACGACACATTACATACGCCGCATATTTTACCGCATATCGAAAGCAGTAAAGCGAAAACTACTGTTTGTCAAACCAAACAAGATGCTACACATCGGTCTTGTGATTTCACACTTGGAGGAATATATTCAGACAGCACACCTGAAAATTCTCTGAAATCGCCCGAGAAAGACAATAACTTAACAGAAACTGTTAAAGACAAAATAATAAAGACTCTGCAAAATAAAGAGAAATTGAAAAATGATAAAGCCGTTTTGGCATCACGTTTTGTATCAGTTGTACCTTTTAGAGACCTGACGGCAGAGAAACGCTCAGATGTCATCAATATTGATAGTGGGTCAGAAAACAGATCCAGTACTAATGAAACCAAAGAAAAAATTCGTGAAATGAACAGAGCTGCTCAAACAAGGTGTCGAAAGCGTAAACAGATTCGCCTGAGGCAGATGGAAGAGGAAATTTGTTCCTTGAGAGAGGAAAATAAAAGATTGAAGGTGGAGAATGAATTATTGAAATGCCAGCTCCTCAAAGATTTGGGAAAGAACTCCAAAGGTGAGATTTTGTATAATCCAGTTGGATGAAAAAATATAATATAAATGAATATCTTAGTTTTTACTCAAAAGTACATTATGTTCACCAAAGTGTTATCTCTGTGATTCAATAGAAATTTAAATTTTTTTACTTAGTTGTTCAGTAAAATGTGGAAAAATTATTTTTAATTTTTTGGGCTAGTCAGTAATTAATGGTGTGCATTTTCTGTAATCCAAAAACACTGATGATTATGTGATAATTTCACTACAATTTTCATAAGCACCTAATAGGCAGAAAACAATTTGGTTTGTGAGACGCGCGTCGAGAATAGTATTGCAGTTCTGGTGTCTGGGAAGAGTGCTTGTTCTGAATTTATTCTACGCCAAAGGTTCTAGTTTTATGTTTTACTACTCTTCCATATTTATATTAGACGCTGAAACTTCCTTTTTGTCTATAGACCATTCTGCAAAAGATGTAATCTTCTGAATATTTTCGCAGTCTGCTGTGGATTCAATGGTTCTGAATTTTTTCAATTCATCAGCAATCATTGATACTTCAGAATTACCAATCTTGTTTTTGATATCATAAACAAAAATATCAAATGGAAATGGCCCTAAAAAGAGTCCTTGCGGTATCCCTGAACTGGCATAGATTTCGTGGGATATAAATAAATCCATTCAATTTCTCAACTTGTGTTGTGTTACATACTAAGCCAATCCAATTTGTGTCCATAGAAATCAATTGCCTCCAATTCTGCCTCTAAAGAAACCTGTGATTAACTGTATCCAATACTTTGGGAGAAATCTGCGTATATAACACATCTACTTCCTGTTTATTCTTCAAATGACGGTGTAGACACGTGTAGACACTGAATATCTTTTGCAGATTTATTAATCTGAAAACTTTGTCAGCAAAAATTGTATTTCTTGAACATTAAAGTACAGTTTTGACTGATTGATATAAATGATTCGAAACCAATCATGGGAATACTTGAGGTTTGATAATATATAATTTGAAATTAAGAAAAAACCTTTATTGTATCATTGAATCACTTAATAAAAACAAACTCAAATATCTCCAATTGTATATTGATTTACAAATAATTGAGGGTGATTATGTGACTTTTGCAGATGTTGCTCCAGTCCCAAGTAGAATTATCAAACAGCCTGATTCTCAGAAACAAAAGAAAATCGCCCCCTCAATGTCACCCGCTTTACCAATTATCATACACATTGGACCAAACATTACCAGCCCGACTATTCCAGTCATGACAAAGTCACCTGAGCCGAGTTCTGGGAAAGTTAACGGCCAAGCTACCACAAAAGATGATCGCATCACGAAATCGGCAATTGTGAAAAAGAAATTTTTTCGGAAAATTATCCCTAAAATACGCATCGATAAGTGTTAATACTTGCGTGGATATGGAACTGTTTTTATTCGACACTAATAATCATCTAGTTTCATCATCATCACCAATAAATGATTGTTTGAAAAAATTAATATTTCGAAATGAAATTTCGAAACATTCATCTCTTCCAAAGTACCTACGCCTTAGGTTTTGGTAAATGCCTACTGGAAAACAACTACTTCCCCGGCTTATACGACGCTGGGCATTGAATCATATCCGACAGACATTTATGCAAGGTACCCCAAAGAGGTTAGTCTCGCAGATGTTTCTCGTTCATCCAGCAGCAGGACTGGCTAAAATTATTCCAGTAGATCACCTACAGACCGCATTCGACGTATTACCTCTCATCAGTGCAGGAAAGATCCGAGCCAACCGTCTGGGACTTGATTGATTTCAATGCGGCTCTACTACATGTATGAAACTTTCAAATAAAAGAAAGATCGTTAACTAGTAACAGCTCCATCTCGTGAGCAAAGCCCTAAGCGGGAAAGAAACATCCCATGTACCAATACTCTAACAGAGATCAAACCGTGTCTGTATCGGGGGAGATACATCAGTACTAGTGCGTATGTATCTTTCCTTAATACAGTCTTCAGACACACTTTCATGATCTAGTTTTTTCATCATCACCAATAAATGTTTATTTGTGAAATGACTCTGCAGCCATATTATAGATTGTAGGTACAAAATGAATATGTGATTTAATGTGTAATTTATTACTAAAAGTGAAATTGGTACACTAAGTTTAGGTGAAGTTATTGTTTTACATATATTGTGATACTTCTGTCGTTTTATTACAGCATAAATTTTATCACTGTTTACCTTGCCGCTTTTTTACATTTGTTGAAATTTATGTATTTTTGTCATTGAGTTAATTATTCAAATGCATAATTGTTACAGTAAATAAAAGAATAATGCTAAATCTTGGTGTTTCAGCATCATCAACCTTTATTTTTGAGAATCGTTGTGGGGCTTTTAAGAATTTTATGGAAGCGTCTAGTATACTTTTTTTTCACATTTCTACATCCTAATAATGGTTATTGGTAGATAAAATGAAAAATATATAGAAAAATTTTTCCCATCAAAACATAGACAATTAGAACGAAGAGCTCTAGTTGTCCTGACAGCACATACTACATCTTTGAAGGTTTACATCTCTGGTTTCATTTCATCGCTGGTGGTTCGTTTGTATTGGTTACATTAATTGACTTATTACGTGTACAAATTAGTATAGGTAGCCAACATCCATTTATGTTCATTTTCTCTTTCGGTTGAAATTGTGCCTTCTCCAAGTGCATGTTCCAGGTATGCCCCAGATGACAATTTCTCTTGTGTTCACAGAGCTGGCTACTGGTTATTAAACCAATATCAGTTCACTTGAGAATGGGTTAATAAATTGAAACCAGTTGTGACAAATAAAAATCCTAGTAGAAATTGGAGAAAAGTCATTTTCATTATCGTATATTTAATATGAATTTTTATAAATTGAACAGGTCATCAATCGAACAAGTGAGTTTATGTATTGTTGACATACAGGAATTTTATTTATTTAGCGAAGCTGAGAAATGGTGTTTTTATCCACTACCGATGAAATAAAACTAGAGATTCTGGTCCATTGCCTCAAGGTATTTAATAATGTCTATTGCAGTCATGGTTAAAATGTCAGGCACAAAAACCTGCAAATCACGTCCAACAAACTCAGAAAATGGCTTTGACGCAATATTTTAATTTTTCAAGGAATTTGCCGAACCTCAGAAATATGTTGGGAAATGTTCCACTGTTGAAATTTGGTTTCTGTTAACAAGCTGTCGCCCCCCTACGAGCCACAACCCTCAAAAGACGAAACTTGTGCGAGCTAAGGATTAACGAGGTCTTACCTTTTAACGTGCGATTCCTCGCTGTTATACTGTTAACAAAAGTAAATATTATCGTTTTCAAGACAAGTTTCTGTAAATTCTCCAGCGTCTCTCTTACTTAAAAAAAACAATGTCTCTTTATTGTAGATATATACTTCAATAAATAAAAAAAAATCCATTCAACATTGCTGTTACCTCTGTCTGTTTTTCAAAATTATGCTATCATTCCGTGATTTTTTCTTGAGACCGAAATTTTGTTTTCTATTTGTTTCTTTCAAATCCCCTTCGTTTTCAATTTCGAACAAATCACTAACCTTCATGAGCCTGTTAGGTTTTGTCTGGAACGTGAAAGTATTTGCAGATGTTGTCTTTTTGTGCTCGAAGATAGATAAAAGCCCCAATTTATTATTTTCTCGTGATTCTAAAATCCAAGCCGCGTTCTTGACTTCGGCTCTAAATCTCTCCACTTCTTCCAGGCTGACGTTTTTGCTAACATTCAAACCCCGTTCTAGTGGGTTTACTATGTACAGAGGGCTATATTCTGGTTTGAGGATGTCGATGGTTTCGTTCAGACAGATTGCCTTGTTGGAGAAGTCGAATTGGGAATAATACACGAAAAACTCCAACAATAGTGATTCCATTGATTCTTTATTTTGTGTCGTGTATTTCAACTGTCTTATATCTCGTAAAAACTTGCAGGTGATGCCAGTTTCAATTTCAAATTCATCTTTGGATCCTGAAATTGGAAAGCAAGTTTTAATTTAAACTTAAATTGAACTGATTTCAACAAATATATCAACTAAATACGTGTAAAAAAGACTCAAATTTGCGTTTATATAAAAATATCTGGCAACTGGAATGATTGAAGATTAGCATAGCTGGGTATCGTTAATCAAATAATCAACTTCCTCAATCACGAATACGTTACTAAAAAAGTTAAGTTTGTTACAAATTGTACCGAAAACTGCGTCAGCAACAGCCTGTACTGGTCAACAGTAGAGGCCCGATCCTGCTCTACGACAACGTGGAGCAAAGTTCTTCCTCAGCCACCATACTCCCCAGACCTTTCGCCAACCGACTACTATCTTAGCCAAGGCAGAAACGGCCTTCGTCGACTTCATCGTATTCCATTCACCAGATTTTTACGCTGAAGTAATTATTCGACTTTTGTTAAGTTGACAAAAGTGCAATGATATGTAGGGTTTTTCCTACAACTACTTACTTTAGAAACATTTTGTTTCGTAATTGATTTTAATTTTTGTATTATAAATTCTCGTTCGAAAGTTAACTTTTCATAACTCTATTATCGAGCAGTCCTACAAAATATCCATCTGCTTGGGTTTTTTAGAACGAAGCCGCTTGGGATGTTTCGAGTAGGTACTCATTGTTAACACTTTTATAGATTAAGACAAGGGCCCAAGTGGTTGACCCTTCTCAACTAAATTTATGACTCGATTTTTTGTCAGTGAGAAAGTTATTTCAAAACACATTTCTTAGCCGATGCCGTCATTCTGTTCTGAGATTTCGGCCGGGAAATAATCCTAACTCTGATTCTCCTAGCCACGAAGTTACACTGTTATTTTCTGTTTGTTCATTTGGTGGTGTTATTAATAAATTTTATTTTTGGTAAACGCTGTGTCCGACTGATTAATAGTTCACTTATCGCCACTCCCGACAGATTCAAATGGAACTTATTTGATTAAATTGAATAATAAATAATCACTGAAATATTACACAACGAAATATCTCAAGTTGACTAGTTTTTCCTGCCATAGATCTATCAAATATCTTTCAATACCATAACGCTTTCGCTTGAGAGATTCAAGAGAAATTTTGAGAGATTTTTAATTGAACAAAGTTATCTTTTTTTTTAATGGTCTTTTCATACAATTTGTACTGCCTACTGATCCGATCGAATTTTCCAGACTCCCATATTTCAATCCTACAACTATAAATGTTAAATAATTTTAAATGTGATTTCACATTTTCAAAAATCTGGAAAGAAACAATTTTCTTGAAAAAACAGTTGGGAAGAATTAAAGTCTACGTTTTCTGCAATCACCTGCAAACTTTGTTAAATAGTTTAAAGATGGCAATACTGGCGGTGAATTTATAGGCCTCTGTAGAAAGGCTAAAACCAAGAGCGTCAACGAAAAGTTTGTAATCCACCTTCCGGGAGAAGAATTTGTAATTCCTACTATGTTGGCCCATTTTCTGATACAGAAAACTAGAGGCCTAACCCTATCATCCATCTCTCCCATTATGTACAAGAAGTCGGACATGTGAACCCCAGACCTAAAACATTTAAAAAATTCTTTTAATATTCCTGTAAACCTTCTAACTTATGAAAATAGAATAAAAATTTGACATAAAGGCTTAAAATAAAGTTCAACTGAAACTAACATATTCGTCATTGATACATCACATTCTACATCGGTCAGCTGTTGATGGTATTTTATTATGGGGACTCTAGCTTGAAGAATTCTTCGAACATTTCCGCAACCTGGAAGGAATAAGTGTATTATATCGCCAAGGGTTTCTATGTGCCTTTGTGTCACTGATCTTTCTGTTCCCGTAACTGGTTTGCAATGAAACACGAGTCTACTGTCTGTGTCTGTCTAAAAATGAAAAATACAGCTTTTTAAGGGCCGTTTATCCCACTCCTTATAAATCAGTACATACATTTTTGTCATCCAGATTTTTATCTTCTAGTCTCAAAATGAGATCCAAGTCACATCCCATTTTACCGTAACCATTCACACTTGAGCCGAATGGATAAGCACAGGCATAAGGAAACATACCAGAAACAGCTTTTTCTACTTGATGGGCAGTGAGAAACCTCAGTCTAGTACCAACTTCATTTAATTTGGTGATACTGTGCAATACTTTGATTTGATCTGAAATCTAAAATTGAAAAATGGTATATGTAAAAAGCTTACCACATTTTTTTTGTTGGATACAGATGGAGAAGTAGAAAGTCAAAACTTTTCTTTCCCAAGAAGTCGATTTTCTTTTGGAGATAATAGAATATTGGTTCTGATATCAGAAAAAGTATAGTTCCCTATTTAACAACCCAAATTGAAGGCAATGGTATGTAAGAATCTGTCCTCAACAGATTCAAGATGTTGCTTATATATGTAATACGATGGGTACCCGATGACAGAAGCATAATCAAGTTTAGTACAAATTAAACTATAATATGGGATCTTTAGAGTAGTAGGCGAGAAATCTGTGTCAATTCTTGGAATGTAACCAGAGTCTGTAACATGGTTGCACCTCTTTGGTATATGGTTTTTGAAAGACAGCTACCTATCCAAAAGAATACCAAGATCTTTCATAAACCGAAAGAGCTACTCCGTTCAGTTTTCCATTTGAGGAAGCGGTAAATCTTAAGATCATTAGCAAAAAGTGAACATTTCAATCCCTGATACTTCTTCAACAATATCACTTGAAAAGTACCTTTATTTAGTGGACAAAATGGAATGAAAAATAATAAAATTAAATTTATGTCACTTTCAAACATTGTTAATATTTGATCAAAAGGTAAAGTTTTCGAATTCTCAATTAAAGCATGGCCGCTGTTGAATTCAATTTAAATGGGTAGTAAATTGCGAGCTCAGGGTTTGCTCTGTACTATACTTACTTCTTCACATTTACTCAAAGCCTCTCTTATATCTGCTTCCTCTAATATTTTAGTTCCATCTTTAACAAAAATCTTAGGCGATTGGTTCAGTTTCAATTTAGCCAATTTTCGATTTGCAGCCCTGAACCACAAAAAATGGGAGTGTGTTGGAATGGCCATATTTTCTTTCAAATAATTACTGGTGTCCATAATGTTCTTCGCGTCCAGCTCTTTTTCGAATTCTACAATAATAAAATGCTAAAAATAAATACAATGAGAATCAACAAATATAATTTTTCATTTGATAAAGTACCAGCGGCTCGACCCCTGATGTATAATGAAACATGCCCTCAACTTTTCCTATTGAACTACAATAATTATGCAATTCTTTGAATGAGTTTGCTGACTGAACCTGTACTATTATACTTTTCTTAGCTTCCGAACGTTTCAGGTCAATCCTCTCAAGAAATGGAACAAAATTTTCAGATTGTTGGTCATTTTCTTGGGTTCCTGAAAAGAGTCAACTTGGAGATACCTTTAAAACCCATCATATTAACTCACTTTCTACAGAAAAATTTCTAACAATTCCTTTCTTGGTAAATTTTCTTGTTCGCAATAAGAGCTTCTTGGTGGTAAACAAATCCCTAGAGAATTTGAGTCCGTAAGAAATTGAAAAGTAATGGGACATCTTAAAATTAAAAAGAGTAAACATAACCTAACCTATATGTTTTTAGGGTTATTTATATTCTGGCCAGAGAAAAGTCATCTGTGCAATTGGCCTATAGTTTATATAGCAAACTATTCATATACAATTTTATTCGATGCATTTTTAAATGATCCGTCTAAAATTATTTTCATTTCTGTTATGAATTATTGAGCTATGCATAAAACTTGAGGAATGTCTCTTCCAGATAAGAATGTGAGACAATTTGTATTTGTATCAGCCGACCAACAATTCTCAGAAGTACCTATACTCCAGTCTATGAGTGACTGGGAAAAGACATGAGTCTTTTATGTTTGATTAGAGGATTATACGATTACGATTCTCTTCAATGAAGGAAAATCACCACACTTAAATGACTTGATTGAAATTACTCAATTTTCTGGATTCGCATCATCGATATTTTGTACGCGAGTGTAATGTATGAATTACAATTACAAAACACCTGAATTATAAACGTGAACTCGTATAAGTCCTTACGAAAATAGAAATATATACACTGATAGATTTATTAACCTATACAATGATGTAGAGTGGAAATATCCAAGATACATTTGTTAGCATTAAAAAAAGTCTTTGAAGTTTATGAATTCTATACTAATAACTCTAGGAAAATTTGGTATGTTTTTCATTTGAGTTAATTGTAACTCTAGAAAAGTCTTTATTGAGTAAAAGATCATTCCATTGCCACTGTAGAAAAATCAATAAACTATAATCTTGGCACTAATTTGAAACCAGGTAATTTTTTGCTCACAAAATATAAATGTTTTTTGTTGGCACCCAAAGTCATTCCCGCCACAAATTATTCGCTATCTCTGCTCAATGTATTTTGATCGAGCAGAGAGAGCGAATTACTTTTGACAAAATGCAAAATGACAGATCTAGAACCAAATTAACGCAAACAAAACACACCTAATGTAAAAGTTTCGTACGAGCCATGTTCATACATTTTTAAGAATATAATAGAATGTACAGACACAGTGCATTATTTCCAGCTTCCACTTCGAGAACACTTCAGTTTTTGAATTATTAATGACACGATTGATAGGTACAATTAGAACTTCTGGAGTAAAATGAATCTACTCAAAAAACTCCACCATACCAGAACAAAAATACTTCCTCTCAACGAGCATTTCGCTAACCAAGTTAACATTATCAGAAGATGGTGCTAATAAGTTGGTTAGTGAAATGTGCGTCGAATGAAAGTATTTTGTTATTGGGGATGTTTGTATATAGTCTATAATATACAATGTATCTATGATTTTGTATTTTGTCTTTTGTTTGGTTTTTGGCTGTAAAGTAGGAATTTTGTGGCTTTTGTATTGGCTATAGTTCGACAGTTCACAGTAGTGAATGAATGGGCAAATTTTCTGTCCAATTCATAACCTCTTTTTTTTTGACAGCAGAGACAACCAACTTGACAGTTTCCTTTTGCCCCCAGTAGTTAGGAGTGTATTTGTCTCGCGTATGAAATTTTGCAGACATGGCATCCGTTAAAGCCATAACAGACGAATCCCATTTCCAATCTGAACTGGCTAACGCTTCTACAAAACTTGTAGTTGTCGATTTTACTGCAACATGGTATGTTGATATTGATATTCTATCAGGAAACCCCAAATCATTCAACTCTTATTTACTTCCAGGTGCGGACCTTGCCTGAGAATAGCCCCCATATTTAATCAGCTTGCCGCCAAATATCCTAGAGCAGTATTCTTGAAAGTTGATGTTGATCAGTGTCAGGAAACTGCGGCTGCTCAAGGTGTCTCTGCCATGCCAACATTTATTTTTTATCGTAATAAGGTATGTAGTTCATAGTTTAAAGACTTTTCTCCTGTACATTAAGTCAGAACATGAAGATGTACATGGATTGTTATTCTATATAATGTTAACTATGAAGTTAATTGACCTCTTCAAAAGTTAGCAGACAGTTGCAATAAAATTTAAAAATAATATTTTTGTAATTGTCGGAAATTTGTCTTGAAAGAAAAGTTAGTCAGTCATTGGTGAGTCTTTGTACTCGTGGCAGTGCACATACCATTGATGATGTCTTCCACTGTAGCAGACTATATAAATTAGAAAGATATGATATCAGAGGTATTGCATTAAAGTGGTTTGCCTCATACATAAGTTCTAGATATCACCAGGTTAAATGTAACAATTTCGTTTCAGAATCGAGTCCCATAGATATTGGCGTCTATTAAGACTCAATTTTGGCACCCACTTCGCTTTTAATTTATGTATATGATTAACTGGACTCCATGCAAGAACAAGTAACTAACTAAACTGCTTGTTACAGATAATATTTCAAATGCTATAAAACAAGCTGAAGTAGGGTACACTAATGTAACTGAATGGGTTATGCCTATTTGATATAAAATTTTACTCGCATGGAACACTATCATTCTCATTATTTACTTTCAGATAAAAATTGACCGCTTGCAAGGATCAGATCCAGTAGGACTGGAAAATAAAATTAAACAATTTTATGGTACTGAAGAAAGTGAAGATAGCGAAGAAGCAGTAGTGGGTCACGTAAGTATTTTTTGGTTTCACAAGAGTGTTCTTATTGATTATCTCATCTTTGTTTCATATGGCAGATGGATTTACTTCCTTTCATTTCCAAATCAGAATGTGAATGTCTCAACGAAAGTGATGATCATCCTTTTGCCAACTGTTTGAGTTCCGGCGGAGGATATCTTGAGTCTGACTGTGATGAACAGGTAAGAATTCATAGAAGGCGTGAATCAATTAGAATTTGGTTTATTACACTGTTTTGATTGTGAAACAGATTTATCACAAGATGTTGAAACTTACACAGTTTATTTTTTTCAGTTGATCATTTCCATTTCTTTCAACCAGGCTGTTAAAATACATAGTTTGAAAATAACTGCCCCAGTTGATAAGGGTCCTAAGGCTATTAGAATTTTCATCAATCAACCAAGAACTTTGGATTTTGATCGGGCAGATAGTTCAACTAGTGTTCAAGATATAGAGTGAGTATTCAATGTGGTATACAATTTTAGTACATACATATAAACACGTGTTTATTAACTTCTGGAAAATTAACATCCAAAGAGTTTTTCAAACTTTTGGCTAGGTTTTAATATAATTCACACGCGCGCGATTTTCATTTTGTTAATGTTGGTTAACATGTCTCGAACATATGTTCACAGTTACAGCTGTTCAGTATGGTTAGTTTGTTGGTGAGAGGTTGGTTAAAAGTGTTTTGCATGTTCGGCGATGTTCTGCTTTCAAAAAATGAAATTCAGTGCTAAAAATTATGTATGTTGACAGTGGCATACGGTGATTGTACTCTGAGTTAGAAAAATGTTTACAAGTGGTACAATCTTTACACAGAAGGTCGAGAAAATGTGAATGAATGAATGAATATGTTTATTTAGGAAATTCTAATATACATACAATAATAATAATAAATCAGTAAACAATAGTAATATGTCCATGAACAACAATAATAATAACTACTAACTAGAGTCATACGTATGACTATAACATATAATAATATACAATAATAATAATAATAAATCAGTAAACAATAATAATATGTTCATGAACAACAATAATAACAACTACTAACTAGAGTCATACATATGACTATAACCTAAAAATGTTGACAAATAAAATAGAAAAGGAAATGAAATTCAAAGTTAACTAACCTAGATAAGACTATATTAACAATTTAAAACATACTGATACATGATAATAAATGTTGAGATTTAAGACTACTGATGTTCTGCATCATTCAATCATTTCCTACAAAATTGTGTTTGTTTTAATATAGTTGTTTAGTTTAGATTCAAATATATAAATACTTTCGCTTTGTTTTGTCTCTTGACAGCTTATTAAAATGGTTTAAACCTTTATAAAACAATATAATCATTGAGCTGGTTAATCTGCATCTTGGCAAGTGAAAAAAATAACTTTGTCTTGTCTCGTAGTTGTGAGTACTATCACGATAAGTAATGAATTCATCAAAATAAGATGGAAAATGGTAACATATTATTAATAGTCTTGAAAATAAATATCATTGCTGATCTATAGAACCTTTCTTTTATTGATAACCATTGTAATGCGTCAAGCATAAACTTTATGCTTGTATTATGATTACATTTTAATATGACTCTCATTCCACAATTTTGTAGTTTTTGTGAAGTCGAAATTTTGTTTTGATCACATCCATATATATATAGTAATGTACTACAATATTCGAAATGAAGCTGAATGATTGTGTATAGTGACCTTGGAAGAAACTGACAAGTGATAAGATATTCGAGTAAAAAAGTGAAGTTTCTTTGATATTTTTTCAGTTATGTATTTGAAATGTGCATCATAAGATAAACAGTTGTCTAACATTATTCCCAGGTATTAATTTCGGTTACAAATTCTATTTTTTCATTATTAATTTCCAAAGAGTAGGAATTTATGTTTATATATTTATATACTGTGGTCAGAATCATGGCTTTTGTTTTAGACACGTTTAGTTTTAATTTGTTGACGTTCAAGTATTTATGTGAATGATGACGCTCGCCCAGTAACTCCGTTATCTTGCCTCAGCCACCATATTCATCAGATTTGCCCCCCCCGCTACTTTTCCTGTTCCCAAAATTGAGGAGACCCTTGAAAGGACGGCGTTTTGTGACGATCGAGGAGAAGAAAAATGGATCGCTAAAAGGACTCAAGGACATACCAAAAAGTGCATATCAGAACTGCTTCAAGAATTGGAAAAACGCTGGAACAAGTGTATTATTTCTGAGAGGGGCTACTTTGAAGGGGACAAAATATAAATTGATGAATAAATATATATTGAGAAAAATGACAATTCGATGTATTTTTTGAACAGAGTATATTACTTTCACAATGAAAATTATTTTACTTGCAATGGTTTTGAAATATTTTCATATGTACGTTTTTATAGCCCCTGTAGAATATATTGGTACCAGTTCCAGCCGATAAATTGAATTGGGGTGTGTTTGAAAAAAAGTTTTCATGTTTTTTCTTATTAAATAGACATAATGTATATTTTTATTTCAGGATAACCCCAGAAGATGTAGGTGGGTCAATAGTTAATTTGCGGTATGTCAAATTCCAGAATGTACAGAACATTCAATTTTATGTCAAGAGTAACCTGGGTGGTGGAGATGTAACCCGAATCAATCATCTGGTCCTCATTGGTTCTCCGATAAGTACTACCAACATGGGCGATTTCAAAAGAGTAACAGGGAAAAAAGGAGAAAGCCACTGAAGCATTCATAGAAAATAGATTTTAATATTTGAATACATTTCATTACTCTGAATATACTATTGCATTATTTCCTTTAATTTTTTTAATATTTATATGCTGAACAAACTTCTTCAAAATATACTCTTCACAAACACCAGATCTGCAATACTCTTCTCGACGCGAGTTTCATCAACCAAGTTGGTTTCTTCAGAAGAAGAAACTATTTTTCAGAATAGTAGTAATAAGTAGGACCCACCAACATCCGCAAAAAAAATGTGAGAAAATAAACACAGCCTGTGAAAGGTGTTGAAATAGTGGATTATTTATGCTGCAGTTGGATTCACACTGATGCCAATGCTTGGTCATCTGAGCAAATTTCAGTCTGTTAGAAATTAATTTTTAGAACTTAGACTCGACAGCATGACCACATTTTACTTGAGAAATCTTCCTACAGTGTCATTGAAAACCTACTGAAATCTACTGCAATATATTTGAAGGGCAACAATATAGTTAAAATTTGAGTTTTCGACCACTAGGTGGAGATTGTAAAGACATTTGAATAGTATGACTGAATATAGAAGGCACTGGCAATAGCAAGTTACTTTCTAGTTGGTTATTTTGAACACTTGGTACTACAGATTTCAAGATTCAAAATGTTTCCGTGTTTGAAAACGAACAGTGAAATGGGGTTATGTATAATTTTCTTCTTCTTCCTTTATTCGGAGGTCGGAGATATTCAGAAAACTAATAAGCAATCGGGAAATGGATGTTTTATGGTCTGTAACCAATTTGTGTTCTGTGTATCGAAGCGGGCAGAACCTAAAAACAATGAATTAATGTTATTTGCTGTAGAAAATTCTATCGCCAAGGCAAGACGCCTTGGCGATAGAATTTTCATCCAAATCTACCGGCGAAAATTGATCTACTGCAATTTTTCAATTTGTGTTGAAAATATACCGAAAACGTAGAAATCTACCGCATGTGATCACCCTGACGCTCAATTTGTTTAATTTTCGGACAGTGATTTGTGAAACGTGCGGACGGGCATTGTCGTGGAGCAGGATCGGAACTCTTCCTCACAATAGGACGGACTCCGCTGTGATGGTTTGGTGATGATTGATTCAAGCATCTTACAAAAGCTCGAAAACTGTAATTAGGTGTTTGCTCAGCATCATCTCTTTTTGCAATTGAATCGCATGTGCCAGTTTTGTTTTAATGAAAAAAAATGTCACAGGAGTAACCTATTGATTATAAGAGAAATTGGTTTAATAATACTCCCAATAACTTTTTTCCGTATGTTATTTGATCTTTTATTGCAGCCTATAGCATTCTCGCTTGTATGTTTATAGTTTTATGGTTAAAGAGAATATGATTGCATTTTAAATCGAATATAACATTCTATCAGTAATATTAACAATCAAACATTTTTTATTTCTATGACATATGACGTTCACATTGAAATTCAAATTTGAATCGACATTTCAGATAATTTCATGTCGTTTCTCTATTCTGCGGTACCTTTTTTCATATTTGCTCATTGTGCTTGTTTATTGTTGATGTGTTGAAAACAGAACTAAAACATTGCTGTCGAAAACTCTGGTTTTACTTCAATGGTTAAAAAAGAGATTACTGCCTTTTAGATGTAATATATAACATTTTAACAGCAATATCATTAATTAAACACTTTTTATTTTCATTCTAAGTAATAAGACCTAGTGTGTTGATGCCTTTTACAATCCACTTGACAAATGACGTCCACTTAGAAGAGTCACCATTTTTACTTATGAACCACAAATTTGTGTAGATATTCTAAACAATTGCATGTCGTTGTTCTGTGGGACTAAATGCCTTTTTCCATATTTGCTTGTTTACTGTTGAAAACAGAAATAAAATACTGGTGTCCAAAACTATGGGATTTAGTTCTATGGCTTCTAATTCAAATGTAACATTTCATCAGTAAGATTATTAACATTTTCATTTCTATTCTAAATAATAAGACTAAAGTCTGTTGATACCTTTTCACAATTCACTTGACCAAATGACGTTCATATAAAAAAACCGCCATTTTTACTTATGAAGGACAAATTTTTATTTACATTATAAACAATTCCATGTCGTTTCTGTGTCCTATTGGACTACGTCTCAATTTTTGTGGTTGTTTATACGTTGAAAACAGATCTGAAACTTTGGGTCTTAGTTCTAAGGTTGAATAAGAGATGATTGCCTTTTCAATCAAATATAACAGTTCATTAGTAATATTATTAATTAAACACTTTTTTATTTGTATTCTAAGTAATAAGACTTAAGTGGTTTGATACTTTTACAATTCACTTGACAAGTGACATAAGGGTCGCCATTTTTACTTATGAACGACAAATTTGTATTGACACTTTCGACAATTTAATGTTTTTGTGTCCTATGCTTGTTGTGTTGTTTGTGCTTTGAAAACAGAACTGAAACTGGTTTTTAGTTCTATGGTTAAAGAGGAGATAACTGCCTCAGATCTAATATAATATTTCATCATTATTATTAATATTCAAGGATTTGAATTGAATATAACACAAATAAATAAAATGAATATAAATCACTAAAAATTCTTTAAACACTGCATAACTACATTACGCAATTTGGTCCTTAGGGTTTCATCACCATTACACACAACATGAGTACTGTTATCTTCTAACTGAATTAAAGCGTCATCATCTTGCTGAAATGAGAAATGTAATTAAATCATTGGAATTGATACGTATACAACAATTACTTACCAGATGAATTACCACAACGTTCCCTCCCAAAGGTTCCACTTTGCCATTAGAGAATCCTTCTTGTGACAATTTATGAACGAAATCCTTAGCGTTCAAAGTTCCCCACTCATACTTTATCACATTATTGGTGTTTGACTCTGAAGAAATTTCCTGCAGAGGGGGTTTCACACAAATGTTATTTTTGAAACCTCAACAACAAATCTTGAATAAATGAATTAAATGAATCAACAAGCAGTGCTATTACGAATATGTAATATAATAATGATAATAATAAATAATCTCTATTGTTGGAAGAAGAGATTTTATTGACAGAGAGTGAATGTTCAAATTTCGTGTGTTAATTGAATGTACGATTATGAGTCAGTAAAATGTTTACAAGTGGTATAAGCTTTCCACAGAAAATGAGAATTCACTTCATTTTTTGTAAAGACCTCGTAAATAAGTGAAACTGTATACATTCTACTACAGCTGAAGTGATGTACTGCATCTTCTGAAGACTCGAACTTGGTTGATGAAACACGCTTTCGAGAAGAATGTTGGAGTTGTGGTATTTGGAAACAGTGGATATATCTATCTATTTATCTTCTACAAAAAACTCGCATAAAGTGTATACTAACCTCAATATTGTGCACATTGTCTTTTACGCTAAGGGTACCAGTCACAGTAGATAAACTAATTCCCGGTTTAATCTCAACAGGAACGATTTTTTGAGCGACGCTTGGTTCAACAAAAACCTGTCCCTGTTTTCTTTTGAGAGGTAAGTTGATCACCTGTAAATAAGAAAGAACTTTTGAAAGAGAACACTGTTTTATTTGAAATAATGATATGTCAATTAAGTTTGTTAGCTGGAAAGTAAAACATATCAAAAAAGTTATCGAAGTGCTATATGTAGTATAAAATGAAAGGAAAATGATATGATGTTTTTACCAGATATAAATTAACTCGAAATTAAAAAGAAATACCAACTCATTAAATAGATATGTAATGAACTAGTTACCAATTTCCAAGTTAGAAAGCAGATTCAAAAGAGAGCAAGAATTCAATTCCATTTGGTCATTCAGATTTTCATAAATCTAATGATCTCCAAGCATTCCAAAAGATTACTTTCAAACCTTTCTGTTCCGAATTTAATAAGTCACGTGTTTGAATTCATGACCCTCTCGTGAAAGATGGTTTGCCAATGTGGAGTTGATCTTCACATTCAAGAAACTACTCATATGCTCTTTTATTCTTTGAGTAAAGGTTCATCCTGTTTGGCCACAACTCAACTTATATAATCGTGATCTATCCGAGACAGAAAGTTTGTCTTATTTTTAATAAAATTGCTTTAGTTATTATTTGTTCTGTAAGCCACGTCTCCATAAAAAAACGTTGATTATATCTTCCTTGTAACCGTTATTGTCAGCAATTTGTTTGATGGAACTCCCTGAAAATCTAATATATAAAAATGGATGTTTGTTGGTTGGTTAGTGGTAAACTTCTACATCGCTCAACCGATCTTGATACGTATAAGTAATTTTTCGTAGAGAATGTTTTTAGGCTATCAATGTTTCTGTAACTAGCCACTAGATGGGGCTGTAGAACAATTTTGTTGATTCTAATTCTGTCAAGACATTGGAACAGCAGCGATACAGCAACATGGTACTAATTAGTACTACAACTACCAAATTTTACGTGGGCAATAACTAGTTACTTTATAACAGTGGAATATTCAATAGTCTGTGAAGCAGAATATCCAAGTATGCCTAAGCTACCACTTGTTGAGCCTGAACATCAATAAAACTAAATTTAAAATATTTTCAATACTTCAAAGCGACCAGCCTAATAAAGATACACTCTGTATACAGAAAGTTGAATGTGAAACAGAAATATGCTCCAACCCCATTTTGACTACTGTGCATCTATTTTATTCTCTTTTAATTTGAACAAAGTGCAACAAATACAAAAAATACAAAATCGAGGAATGAGAATAATTTTAAAATGTAATAGATATACACCAATTTCTACCATGCTATCTGCTCTACAATGGCTCTCAGTATCCAAAAGATTATTTAATTGTTCCATGGTTTTTATTTATAAAATATTAAATAAAATGATCCCACCATACTTGCTATCAATAATAACTTTCAATAAGGGCATTCATCACCATTCTACTAGGCACAACAGCCACATTCATATAAATAGAACAAATACAAGAAATAGTATGAGCAGTTTATTTTTTAAAGGTTTTGTCCAATTCAATGATTTACCTGATTCAATTAAATCTACTCTATCATTAAAGATTTTCAAGAGCGAATTGTTAAAATATATTCAGGATGGAAATTGAAAAATTCCTTTTTGTTCAGTTAAAATTATGTACATATATAAAATTGTATTATTTATATAAAATTGTATCATTTATATAAATTTTGTTGATTATATTATATTTTGAGTTAGCTAACCTGTATATTAGGGAATCCTAATTTAATAAAAATAAATTCAATTCAATTCCATATGAACCGTCAATTCTACAGTCCACGTGGACTAGTTTGCAGCCGGTTCATTTCTATTCATTGGTTTTTTTGACATTCGAGCGTGCCGCCAACTTTAAATGTGCACAATATCGTTTACTTCGACTATAACAATTATGAAATAATTTAACTTGACAATTTCTCTTCTAGCTTCTTATAAAGGAAAAGGAATATTAAGCTCTAGATAATTTTATAACTAAAACTGCAAAATTTCAGCATCAAATCCTTACCTCGCCCCATTTGTACGGGATTACCGAACAGTTTTCAATATGGTTCCCGATAACCAATTCAGTCAAATTTGGTGCCGAGACCGGCGGCTGTGTGTAACATTCTGGAACAACGAGCGTCTTCGGTTTCAGATCCTTGATGAGTTTGTTGGCTTGGGTGAAATTCAGAGAAGTGTCTATGGCACAGTGGGCAACCTTGATTTGTAAAGGTTGATAGGGAGCCAAGGCTTCAATGTAGTCATAGTCTGGCTCTGCAAATACAAATTTAGAGTTTAAGATGTTTAATTAATTCGGTAACCGTTCATTTTCCATTTATACTTTCTTCATAAGAATTGGACAAAATGAGAGAGAGAGAAATATTCTTTATTGTCTGTTTGTCTTTATTGTCTTATTGACAAAGTGTATCTTATGTTAATAGTTAAAAAAAATAGACACATAACAAAACACATCAGTCAGAAGATGAAACTAAATAATTTAAAACAATACATATATTGTATTGTAATATACTATTCTTTGACTTAAAAACACTGTGTGTTATATTGATGAATAAATCTATTCTATTGCTTTTTTACACACCAACAATAATTTAAATGAGCATATTTACCTGTAAACACTATACAATTCCTAGGATTATTCCCCCACAGCTCTATGAACTGTACCACGTCTCCATACCTCAAGCTAGGATGTCCGCAAAAAACAACGCAGGGCTGAAATCATTTCAAATCAGTAAAGCGCACGCCACCATCTTCTTGACCTTACCTCTTGAAAATCCGTACTGAAGCCGTCAGAAAATATATGCTTAAAATGTTTCAGTTTGTTGCTTTTGACCAGCATGGCATGCGGAAAAGGTTCGTCTGGAACGTAGACCTTATTTTGTTTAACAGACGACAACCACTCAGCTAATATGTTAGAGTAGGCTAAGGACATGTCTGCCACGGGGCTCACGAAGAACATCGGACAGTTCGATACGCCCAATTCCTGCATCTTACCAGATAAACACTCGAAGAGATCATATACTACTCCTGTCGGATAACACGGTATTAAAACGTTACCCCCTCCTCTTAAAGTTAGTCCTACAAAAAAAGGGCAATCTATATAGTTTTGTACAATCATTGTATCGGCCTCACTTTCATTTATTTTAAAACAATTTAAATCGTCAGAAAGTGGCAAAGCTGCACTTTCATGGAAGCATCAAATTATATCGCTAATAAAAAGGTTAAACAGCAGTAGTCCCAAATGTGATCCTTGTGGAACACCCGATGTAACTGCGATGTTATGAGAATAGTAATGATTAACCTTTACAGTTTGCGTTATTTCCGTAAGATGGCTCTGAAGCCACTGCGTAGATAAAATATTGACTCAATGTTCAAAGCTACAAAGTGCATTAAAATTCAATTTATCTAAAAAGAATTCCAATTGTTCAATTTCATTTGAAATACACTGGATATTTATATAAAACATACTCATCGTATTGGAGTTAAATAAATCCACAATAGTAAAGGAGGTGTCATGTGGTTGCAAGTCAATTTCATGGCTGGTAAATTCTGTTTGACATATTACTTCAAAGCACTGTTCT
This sequence comes from Leptinotarsa decemlineata, assembly GCF_025532065.1. NCBI lineage: Eukaryota > Metazoa > Arthropoda > Insecta > Coleoptera > Chrysomelidae > Leptinotarsa > Leptinotarsa decemlineata. The sequence continues at coordinate 20,431,896 of NW_027412747.1, forward strand.
TTTTAATATAGATAATATTGTGGAGGAAGAATATACTAACTAGATGAGCTGAAAATATCGTAGACTAACACACTGGTATTGAATCCATATAATATAATAATGATAATAATAATATCTTTATTCGTCTTGAGAAACACAAGGTTTATAGACATGTCAAAACAAATGGCACAATTGAAATCAGGCTACAAACATCTTAAGATTCCAAAATCAATGGTGGTCATAAATTGAGAAGTAAAAAATATGAATATATACTCATTAAAATAAATTAACACATCTAAAAATTAGATTACGAACATGTTAGAGTTTGAGAATTAGAAGGTAATCATAAGGTTAAAATATTACAGCGAGATCATCAAGATATTCAGTACAAACACTTCAATACACATACATATTATTTATTTATTTGCCACTGTGGTACAGTATGTACATATTTATTCAACCCAACTGTTATTTTTTTTGGTAGAGTTTACTTCAGAACATTTTCAAGAAAAACCAGGAGCAGTTGATTCAAGACTGAGGAATGGTGTCTGCTTCTGGGGTGGGTCATCCATGACTCATAATGTATTCATTGCTCAAAAACGCATTATACGGTGCATTGCAAATGTCTCAAGGAGAGACATTTGCAGACAAATGCAGACAATTGCAGACAAATTTTCAAAAATTATCACATCTTGACACTTTTATCAGTTTATATATTTGAAATATGCATATACATATTCAAAAACAAAACACATTTCAAAATGAATAAAAATGTTCATCACCATGACACTAGAGCAAAAAATAGATTTCATGTGCCATATGCAAGACTAAGAGTGACTTCATTTGCACCAGAATATATTGGAATAAAAATATTCGACAAACTGCCCGATCATTTAAGGGAAGAACATAATTTTGTGATGTTTAAGAGAAATTTGAAGAGTTTTTTAATTGAACAATGTCTTTATTCATTGAATGAATTTTTAGATTAGATAAGTAGGGTATTTTAGTTTTAAGGTGATGTTTTCTACTTGTATGTTTCTTATACTCTGTCTTTATTTTTACTTTTTTTATTGACTATTCCTATACAATGAATATTGTCTACATGGAAAATAAAGTATTATTATTATTATTTATTATTAGTAATACTAGTTTCAGAGAATTTTTAGGTAAACCAATTGAAATCTCTATTACTTATTCGTTCTATATGTGGTTGTAGCATTTACATGTCAAAAATTCAGAAACAATACATTGCAATGAATGAACTATATGAAAATAAATCTCACCAACAACCACACACAGTACCCCCAACATGGAATCGGGATTGCTTATGGGGGTCTGGGTGAGATCAGTCATTATAAGAACATCTGCATTTTTCAGTGCGTGGTGATCCATAGGCCTAGGATGAGTAGTCAAAGTGCTCGACCCACTTAGGTACACTATTTTCTCGTGTTCTGTACTTATCACCCAATTCGCGGATCCCAAACACAGACCGGAACTGGCTGGAATGACTTGTAGGGCACCATATACATCCTGAAAAATATTTCATTGAAAAAAAAACTCATTTTCTCATTTTCGGTACACTTGCAATTTTTTCGTTATATCCAACCATTTGTATCCTTGATAGGCTAGCGTTCACTTGCTTCATGTTATAAATATGCCTCCATGACTTCGGTTTGAATGATTCGTTCAATGGGTATGGACATTTGTGTACAAAATTCTTCCACTGAGAGGCAAAGGTAGATTTTGGACACTGTTCAATGTACACTACCAATTCTTCCAACAGAAGTCTGGAATAAACAAATAAACCAATGTGGTTTTATTATACAGATTGAAATGAGCTGAATGAAATAATTCGAGTTGAATGAAAATTTATTGAATAGAAAATATTAAAAAAAAAGAAATGAGAAGCGACAAAAACAATTTGTTACGCTCCAGTGGTGTAATAACTACCTGTCAGGAGGAAGTCATACAGTGAAAACAACAACAATCTATGAAAAAGCTCACATAAAGTCTGGCATACCTCAAGGCTCATTAATGGGCCCGAAATGTTTATACCCTACATATATTAAAGATTTGCCAAATATCAATATATCAGAACATTTTACACTGTCGCCGTCATACCACCATAATATAGCACAGTTCGGGCACAAATTCCTTAGATAAAGTGATTCATAGTGACTTGCTTCAGAGGCCAGATTGAAACTATGTCACTAAAAGAAGCCAATCTTTGAGAGCAAATTCTATACAAAATTCCTGAACTTACACATTAATGGTAGGCTGAATTTTGATAATCATATCGAGGTCTCCAAAAGCAAAGTAGCATCTGACCGTTATGCAGTTCAGTTGATATCTAATGCAAAGATGATGTATTAATCATTGATTGAATCTCACTTGAAATATGGCATTGCCTTCCTGGGGGTTGCCAACAACCACATGGAGGCCATTCAAATCCCACGAAAAGAGAAAAAATCATGCAGGAAAAAAATCTAAATTCACATCGACGATTATTCATTGAGTATAAAATTCAGACAGTAGTGGCTATATTCATAGTGAACATGCCTAGCCAGTAAACATATAAGTAGCTTTGAAGTCATCCAATTGAACTGTAGTGATCGTCAAGTTAAATTAATTCCAACCTCAAATCTTTTTAATGACTCTGATATACAATAGTTGTGAAATATATAAATCTACAACTGAATATAAGGAAATTAGTAACTCCAAAATCTTCAAAAACAGTGAAATCTTTACTAAGTGTTGTTAACTTTCCTAATAAAACCATTTTCGATCATGAAAAATGCATAATCTTTTGAACATGATAAAATCAGGATAAATTTGTTGGGAAAAGTGTATCAATTACATCAAGTTTAAATTATTGGAAATAAGTAACAAAGCCTCCATTACTGGAAGCTATATAAGAAAAGGAGATAAAGCTAAAGTTGAGAACTATAGACCTCTAACACGGTTGATTTCCATATCTAAACTTTCTGAAAAATGTATATATATATATATATATATATATATATATATATATATATATATATATATATATATATATATATATATATATATACCATATTTAATAAAAATCAATTTGGATTCAAGAAAAAAATGTTCAACAACACTCTCTAAAAAACCTTGACTGAAGGAATAAGTGTGGATTTAAGCAAATTCTTTTGGTAGATCATGCTAACATTTAGAGAAATTATAAAGGTACGGATATGACATAACAGGAACATCTCTTCAATGATTTAGTAGTAACTTGAGTAGCAGAAAACATGTTGAAGTGAATAATTTCAATTCGAATGCTATACATAGTAAAGCAATTATTTTTTCCGATGATACAAGCTACCTCATTTCTAGTAAAAATATGGAAATTGTATCAGTGAAGTCAATAAATAATAGAAAATACTTCTAATTGTTAACGGTCGGACGAGTGCTTTCCTATTTATCTAAGTGGTCATGTTAGATGTTTTCTAGGAATACTATTGAGTGTTATGTCCCCGAGATTTCCTCTTTTTGATTCAGATCAAACATACTCGATTAATATCTGCTTACCTTAATAATATTAGCTTACCTTCCTATTTGTAGTGTAGGTTCAGTGGCATAAACTCGTCCCTTGAAGCCAGTTCCTTCTGTGACGAAAGGCAAAGCCATCATACACAAATAATTGGATATGAGAATAACATCGACTTGTGAAAAGTCAATCAATTTATCCAGCGGAGGGCAAAACTCAGGAGGCGAGTCCACAAACACCCGGTCACCGTTTTCTTTGAGTTCCTTAAACACGCACAGTTTAGATGAATCAGTAAATATATTTCTTTAGTACTTACTCCTTCCAAATCGGGATCTGAAGTATCACTGGGCATCCAGTTTGGCAAATTTGAGAGCTTATTTGATGGAACGAAGGATAAGGGCAGGAAGTTCAGCAACGACTGCATAGATAAACCGCAATCTAACATCATTGTTATCTCTCGAAATGTGAGAATGTGACACGGTTTATTTGGGTCATTACTCAAGCAATACTGAAACAATAGAATCCGTTAGAAAATACCTTCAGGGGGTACTTACTTGTTCCTACCAGCTTCATCTTGTCAGAGTTTTAGGGAAAATTTTTCTCTACAATACTTAGATATTGCTTGTCATGTCATAAAAGTTCACTATTTTGGTGTATAGAGTATCGATACACCTGAAATATTGTAAAGGAATACTAGTAAGTAGTGTATTCCTATATTTAACAACAAATGTTTACAATCACGAACATAACCTCAATAACACTTTGAAAATGACAGTCTCTCCTTCTCTCTCTACCCTCTTCCTACTCGACGCATTTGGCCAGTTCTCCTCCTGTTACACCGTTGAGTGTTGTGTAACAGCAGCTTCATCCTTTGTTACAGATCGTCTTGCTTTGCACAATATCTGCAACTTATATTTTCTTTTTCTTCATTTGTCTAATTTTAGTTTTTTTGCTTTCTAATTATTTATTTTTTTACCATTTTGTTTTTGCTCAGTCATGAGCTCCATTCGAGTATAAATTATTTTAATTTGCGATCAATGAAATTTAATGTGAAATATGAAAGTACTTTGGTTGTAATACATTACAGTATTTCTCAAAACACCGCAAATCTAAAATATATTTTATGTTCTATGGTCGCCACCCGCAGTGCCCATTAGAAAAAGAGTGAAACTAGGGCAGGCCCGTAGAGTTTCAAAAGAAATTGTCATTCAGAGCACTTCTCTAGCTTTCCGTGTGTTAAATCGAATGCACCTATTATTATTATTATCGATTAATACATATCTGGACGCTCGATTAGATTGCTTCGCTCAGCAAGCGTTCAATAGGTAATGCAGATCTTCTCTGTGTTTGGTACTTACGAAAGCGAAAAAAAAAGTGATCGGTTTTCTCCGAAATCAACGTTAGGACCGTATGGATTTTTCAGTTGTCACTTGTCATATTGAAAAAATGGGTTGAGGTTTAGGTATTTTCTGCAGAATGAATAACTTGTGGTGAAATATTTGGCTCTCGTTCGTCAATATTCATCATCTTTCAGGATATTATGGTTCCATTTTGAAAAGAAAATTCTAAATTACAGTTCTGTTGTAGAAACAAACTTCACTGTAGAAACAAACTCACGAAAGGTCGTGTTTTCACCAATAGATAGTGCTGATTCAAAAGGAAAATTTATGTGCATATTTTATCAATGTTTTGTATAAATTGATTGGAATATGAAAATGTTATCAGTGTGATAGCGGGACAGCGATGCTTCCCTTACGACTTCTTGATGACATATGCATATCTTAAGATAGGTCACTGTACCCATTTTAATGTCCTTATGAAATATGAACCAATGGAATCAAATATTCAAATATGATTTTGACTGAATATCAAAACTTTGCAAATGCTTCTATAGAAATTCACAGGTTTGATTTGATAGGTATTATGATTATGTCAGTGACAAGAGCCAAACTCTACGGAGACAACTCAAATGAAAATATAAATGAAATGAAATAAACCAATACAGTGAACAGATACAAGATACCGAAATTAAAAATCAATTTGCCACACTTCACTGATTCATACAAGTAACCTCATGACAATAAGACAACAATCCTTCAGTTCAAACTCCACTTTGAATACCAACAATTTATATATGATATTCAGAAATATCAATACCTTAATGGTATAGTAAGATATTTTCAATTCAAATCGAAACGTCATTCTGAATGTATAGTAGCAATTTCATTGAAATCGAAAAGAATACGCGACGTACAGTTAATGTATCTAGTCGCGTCAAGTACAGCTTGGCAATTAAAGAGAACTGGCCGATACTTGATGAAAATCCATATTTAAACTAATTAATAAGTTTATTGTATAATTTTTACTATAAATGAGATTTTTGTTTTTCAGTTTACTGTTGGAAAGCGTTCTCAAAGACAAAAAATAACTCACAATTCACAACACAGAATAATTTCTCCACTCACTGTAACCATCCAGTTAAATCTCATTAAAATAATTATTAAAACTAATTGTTTTACAACTTTGTATAAATGGAGGGTATCCACAATTCAACAAAAAACGTGAATGAATCTTCATAAAATATTCCAGGCTTCATTCGTTTATCTTCTACTTCCTCGATATATTTTTTCAACACTGTAATAAAATCCTCCGATCCCCTATTAAGACCTGATCACAGTCTAATTAAAAATAATTTGTAGCCCTTAGTAATGCAGCAGAAGAAGACGACTATTTGATTACTAATTAAATGAGTTAAACGTAAAATGTGTAATTAAAGAAAATACTTAAATGACAGAAGAGGCGTTTTGTAAGAAGACAAATTAAAAAGTTCTTAATTGAACATTCTTTCGGGAGCGAGAGGGTGCTCATTTTGCAGAGAAACGGAGGAAAAATGCCCGAGAATTAAACTCAATTAATCACTTGGAAAATCCACAGTTTACTCACGCACCATTTGAAATTGACTCTTCATCATGTGTTGTAGAATACTGAATTAAACAATAGACAAACCAACGCACTATGTTCGGGACTTTCAACAAAAGCAAAATCTAATCTAAATTATAATAATAGATGTTCACAATGTTTATACTTAGTTTGTTCTTTACAAACTTAGGTAGCTCTAAAGATAATATCAGGTAACATATACTTCAAACTGTCATATATCAATGAATAGGGGAGAGCGGGGTAATTGCGAACACCTAAGGAAAAACTCAAATTAAACAAAACCAGTTAAGGTATTACTAAAACTTAACTATAACTAATCAATCTTATGTTCTCATAATCAACGTAGATAAATGTTCCATAAAATATTAATAGAAAAACAAAACATTGGAGTCTGAGATTACGCCACAATACATGAGGTAATTGCGGATGGTCTATTGCAGGGGTCTCCAAACTATAGCCCGCGGGCTAAATCCGGCCCGCCAGTGTCATCAATCTGGCCCGCGACAGCCAATGATTACCTAATTGTTGTTACTATTGCTGTGATGAGTTGATGAAGAAAACACAGAATGATAATTACTCGGTTTTATTTACTTGCAAGGTAAAACTTAACGACAGAAATGATACAAAGAAAACTTAACTGAAGTATCTAAGTTTAAGCATATTAATAACTAACAAATAATTGTACATTTTCGTGGGTCCATAAATTACATTTGTAGCATTTTATCCAGTCTTCATTGGGTGGATCTTCATACTTTCCATCACAAATTAGGCAATAATACTCGTTTTCCTTCCCATCTCCTTCATTGGCCTTTTTCTTCTTGCACGGTACATCCTTTTCTTGAGCCTTTGTATGAATGCTATCATCGGAAAATAATTTAAGATTCTAAACTTCTTTTTTACCTTCAGTGGTACTTACAATTTTTGACTCTTTATTTTTTTTTTCAAAATATCTTTCATAGGGGTACTGGTTATTATATTTCCATATAGATACAGGACAGAAAATAAATGATATATAATAGAAAAAAGGGAATACAATAAACTATGTGAACTATACGGTGTGTAGGGGTAATTGTGGATGGCCGGTATTACCGCCCTAACAGCGTGGTGCACGCGGTTACGCCCTAACAACATTGTGAAATGATACGTTAATTCGAAAAAATAATGTGATATTTCTATGTAGTGCCTGAAATATTATACACCTATTCAATTTTAGTAGAAATATATATGAAATTGTTGATAAATCTTTAAACGAACATACCTTGTAAAACGAGCGCGTCGTCATTTCACCACTTACTGCGCTGCACTACGTCTGGAATGTACTCACGATTGTGTTAATCGGAATATCTTTCATTATTTTCTAACATAGTGAAACATACACGTCCGCGATTACCCCGCGTCCGTGATTCCCCCACTTTCCCCAACTTATTCAATTTAATCGAAATAATCAATCGAATCAATGCACTTGTGGATTAATTCCACTTGAAAAGAGGGTAGTTGGATGACGCGAGGTCTGGGGAGTGTGATGGGTGAGGTGATTTGTGAATCGTGCGGACGAGCGTCCGCACAACCGTCCGAGGCTGCGCCTCGGTTTACAATATTCAACCTCATCCGTTATTTGCTACATATAGACCTTGTACCGTTAACAACTATTAAAGTACGTTTGAAACCATCAAAATTTGCATTTTTCACTTCAGTTGTTTCCAAGAAATCAATTATATACATAGCCAGATAATTCCTGGTAAAACCTGTTTTTCTGTTAACCAGCTGATGCCCCTTCACGAATAACAACCCTCATGAATGGAAACTTGTGTGAGCTACGGATCACTGAGGTCTTACCTTTTAAAGTGCGATTCCTACCACGTACTGTTGGATATAAAACCTGTTAAATGCTCTACTCTACATAATGGGTAGTCTGTTCCTAGCCAATATCGAAATATCACGGTAATTCCCTTGTGGAAAACAAGGTAATCAGTGATAAATTCCCGTCGTGACATGCGAAATATTAGTTTGAATTCATTCATTGTATATTACACTCATACATAGTAGATAATAAGTACTTTTATTTCTTACCTAACCCTCTCGCTAGGTTTTTGGTTACTTCATCATCATCACAGTTAAAAGCTTATACCACTGTCAATGCTTATACATTTCCTTTGAGAGGAATAAAACTCATAGTCGTCTCCACAATTTAATGTCACCGCGTGGTGACGTTAAATTGTTGAGATGTCTTTGAGTTTTATTCCTTGCAAATCTACTGCACTCCATTTTGAGATACAATGGACTTCTACCAGACCAGAGGTTAAACATTATTTCCTTTTCACCACTATACATCTTCAAAAGTAATTACTAGATGTCGCACCCTTTGTTTAGATCGAGAAAGTGGAAAATAGTGTCAAGTATAATTCTAGTTTAGCTACTGCCTAGAAGATGGCGATGCAAAGATTCGAGACAACAAAGAAAAGTTTAAAAATATCACAGGACACATATTGAAATGAATATAAATGCCAAACAATGATATCATTATGAGGTAACTGCACGTGATACGACCATGGATGGTAACATGCTCATTTCAATTATTTCTTAATATTATTACATTTGTATATAGACTAGGTTATACCGTATTCCCTATTAGCCATTCTAGTGGATATCTCATTTTTTCCAGAAGTTGCTTTGCAAAAGTTTGGTTAGAATTCTGCAATTGAATTCCCATTTTTCCCATATATCTTACATGTTTCGGATATCGTGAATTTGTTTTCATTTCATTGGGCGAATTTTGTTTTTAAATTTATTATCTGCAGAAAAATTCAGTATCGCCAGTTCTTCGTGGACGTAATGTGTAATAAGCCGAATGGCTTTTTACACATATGTCCACGAAGAGTGCATGGGTCAAAGTTTTTCTTGCTCGAAAAACAAATTAACATAAAAAGTATCTAATACTTGTCAGAAAATTGTAAAATTTAAATGAGTGGCACACAGAGAACATTTCGCGCTGGGATGTTGGCAACACTAGCTGATTCATTTTCAAAAGTGATAGTTTTCACATTGATGAACCCTGAGCTGACGTATCTATCAATACTGACAAAAGACGTGTGAAAATGCTCTTTAGCTTTTTGATAGATCAACTGTCAGTGTTAATACTTTATATCTATAATTTCTGGTGCATAAACTAGATAATGATTTTCAAAATATAACATTAAATTGATGGATGTAGCCGTTACTATGTGGTAGGGGATTATAATGAAAAGAGAAATGAAAATTTCTATGTTTTTTACCACTTTTTATTTGTAACTAAAGGTAGGTACTGCAGTTTCGTTCTATATGGACATTCTCAAACTTATACAATAATTAAATATTGTATAAGTTTGAGAATGTCCATATAAAACATTAAAATATAACAAAATGGGGAAAATGTTTTGTTACTGAAATAACGTCAGGAACAATACCTACTGGCATGCGTCTTTCTCTCTCTCTCTCTCTCTCTATGTTAATGGCTTTTGCTTCCATTTAGGCGCATTAAGCCAAACTGTCATGCGTCTTACAGTAAAATAAAAACTAATTACTTACTTTTCTTTGCCGTGATATGTAACTATTAGAATATTTGGCAGCTTCTGCTGTTTATCATTGAAAATAAAACGTATATTTGAATCAGGTTTCAATAAGTATTGTGTACAAAAATTCACTTGATTTACAGTGGCCTTAACACCGACATCGTGATGGTAATGTTTAGTGACGTAATAAATAGGTAATTTTGATCGGATCTTCTGATATATTGAAATAAATATATATTTTTCAATAACCACTGTGTCCAGAATAAACACATCACTTTTTAAAAGTTCAATTCGGTCCCCAATTTTATGAATTACCTGCTAAGTAGAATAAGATAAAAAAGGGGTACGAAAGCAACTGAGTTCAAAATAAACGTTTTACAAAGATGTCTATCTACTTACCCATACACAGAAGTTTTTCCAGATATAAACTGGAACAAATCGAAAAAATCTGTTTTAACGACAGCTTTCTAACATCTGAACACTGAATTCACAATTACAATTTTTTCGCAGCATAAATCAAGTATATCTATTCACAATGAATGTAACGAGCTAACTTGATTGCAAAGTGTAATCATGTGATGATTTTGCTGTCTACAGATATTGGTTGCGATTGACACAGCTGTAACTGTGAGTAACAGAAAAATATTGTTGATTTTTGTGGCCCACCTAATCTTTCGCAGTGTCGTTTGACATTTGTTTTTCCTGTGTTCGACATTGGAAATATGAAATTTAAATGTCGCTATCTTGTTACTTTTATTTTCATTCATCATTGAGACGATGTATTTCCGAAATAGATGCGTAAAGAGGAATTCTCGCTTTTCCTATAATTCCTATCTTTATTTTCATGTATGATCAGCATTTTCAAGAGTTTCCGAAAGAGACCTAGTAGGTACACCAATATCCAAACCAGTAGCCCGTCTACAACTGGAAAAACTCGTAATACCTTTCATGTCCGAAGGTCGCAGTTTTTGTAAGCCCTTTTTATAAAAATCTACTACGCAGTGATACCAACCCTGCGTAATCATCTCACACTATGTCCCTGTTGAGAGCGATCATTAGTGATGTCCTCTCCCACCGCGTTTCGAATTGTTAAATTGGCAACAGAAAATGTAATAAAGATCTGAGGACCACACACGTCGGTGCACTGATTGGTTCTGAGGCCACTCCCATTTTCGAGGTGGGGCCTACAGCGAGGGGTGGAAAAAAATGTGGTAGGAGAGAGGAGAGGGAGCCCGTTTAGCCGAGGAAGGGATGCAGTAGGCGCGGTAAGAAGATTAGGGGGGGGAGGTGTCAATTTGGTGAGTACGACGTGATTTATAAGGGATACAGACCTAGAAATTGATATATCGTCCTTTCTTTGTAGTTTACGACTCAGTTTTGTTTCGATTTGTTACGGATTAAATCAGTGGGTATGGTAAATGTTCTCGAACCAGATGTGGTTGCGGTATTAGCATAAATATGTCTAGATCGTTCAGGTTACGTCTGCGTTTATGTTCTCATATTCAATGAGGGTCTCATCGTCTGCTTTAGAGATTTTCGTAGCTTTGTTGGGCTGTAAATTTCTGAATCTTCTCATTCGCGGTTTGTCGGGCCTTATATGGCACCTGAAAACGCAATAGTAGCGCACTAGACACAATGGCTTTGGGAGATAAGATTAATAAAACTACAAGTATCGTTTGTTTTGTGATTCCCCCGTTCTACGATTCAAATTTGAAACTGTAATGATTACTATACGTCGTAGAAAAATCTCGCAGACCGCTATTTCTCAAAGGCGTAAACTTTCTCTCTAACGATTTGCCGATGTGCGACGGCAAAAAACTGAAAAATTTATGTGGATACAATCTTCAGTTCTGATAAGGGTTCAAATGTTCTATTCAAATACATATTCAATTTATCACATATCTCATTCGAATTGTTTCCAGCCAATGAGAAGATACGATTGTCTCTGGAGTTATACATATTAAGTATAAAACAAAGTAGGAACTCACTCCTACGTCGACTGTCTGTTCGATTTTTTTAAGGTTTTCACCACTTGATGAAATGATTCAAGAAAATGGTTTATTGGTATTTTGGTTTATTGTAGAAGATCTAAACTGGTTGAAATTTGACAATGTTATTAGTGCGAAGTTAGGTATTTTTCGAAACAAATTTCTAGGTTTATAACGTAATTCTATGAATAAAAAACTATCACGAGAAAAAAATTCCCGTCAGAGTCTTTTCAGTTCATACTCTAACCTAGTTTTCGAGACACTATACTAATTTCAGTTTTCATTTCCAGAGAAGGTGTCCCGAAATTAGGTTATTTTGTTCATTTACTTACGTATAAAAACGTGCAATTCGACAGTTGACATTCTGTAATATAGCTTCAGTTGGTAACACTGGAAATAACATGTTTGATGGAAATCCTATAACTCACTTGCTGCTAGCAAGTGAGTTTTTACTAAAATGTTTATTCAAAATAATATATCAGTCATGAATATAGACCTTATAGAAAATTTCAGCCTCCGAAAATATAGCGGTACGAAGAAAGAGTGATGAAAAGATAACTTTATTTTATGAACGCGCCTCTTTCCCTGCGGCTGGCGCCCCAGTTCGAATATTCAAAAATCATTTCTTATTGCACATCTACAACATAAAACGAACCTACATACAAAATTTCAGCCACCAAAAATATAGCGTTTTTTCGTTAACCAGCTGTCGCACCCCTAAGGTTGATCTGCCGGTTGATCTACAGCGCAACCAATATTCAGAGGCACAGCTAGCTTTGCCAACCTGTACTTGTATGTCTCCCGAGTTCTATTGTTAGAAACAATCGACTTAATTAAAAGACATAAAAAATATAACAAGTGTAATTTACGAGCATACCTTCTAATCGACACGTTTCAATTGAACCATATTGAGGCCGCTCGAAAGGTAGGCAATAATACTCATTTCTGTTTATGTACTCTATGAAACGAAACAAATAAACAAAAAATAGACTTATTAGCACTCCTTATAACGTTTAAATGAATACTAAGCGTAAAATTCATGGAAACAATTGAATTATAAGAGCGCAATTGGAGAAATAATTGTTTCTCGGAAATTTCCTAGAGAGAGATATCATTCTAGCTTTCGCAGCTCCAGTGGCGGTGCTTGAAGTTGGGATATAGGGGCATGGTAAATTGGATGAAACACTGAAATTTCCTGTCTATATTTCATGTGCAAGGGTCAATTTTCGTCCCACTTTCCACCCTCAGGTTCATTTGCACAATCACCGTAAAGTGTAGTTGAAAAGTAATATCGGTTTAAATAAATTATGGCCCAGTTTTACAACCGTTGATCAAGGTAGTTCAAAATCGATTTATGGGTTCACATGATTTTATTAGTCGTATATTTGTGGTTCAAACCTAAATCCAAGCTTAAACTCTGTTTTATTATTTTATAACCTCACAGTTTTCAATGAATGAAATGAATAGGTATATTTAGTTCAAGTAAACGATATAGTGCAAACCCACCTTCCAACAGCTCCCCTTTTATAATATACTAAGGGAGCTAACTAATTTCGTTATTCAATAATCATTTTTGATTACATAAATTTTCCCCAATCAACTCGATGGGATTGAAAACACAAAAATAGGGGAGAAGTCTCTCAGTATGGGGTGTCCATACTTTTCAGCAATACTCTCAAGGGCATACACTTTTTCAAATGTTTTTGTCTGTAAAACTTCTTCAAGTAGTTGGTTTTTGGTATAGTAATCTTCAAAATACAAATTGTTATCCATCAAAAAACTTTGTATTTCATCTTTCCTCGAATTTTTATTCCGTACTTTGATGAGCTGTCGCTAACGATAGGAAGCGTTATCAAGAACTATTACACTATCACTATCCAAATTAGCTTCCATATTCTTATGATAGTCAATATTGTAGTTCTCAAGTTTTTTCCACATAATTTCAAAGAATTCGGAACCTATCCTTTACTGCCTCCGCAATGCACAAAATGATTAGTCGCGATCCTTTGTTTGCAGGCATGTTAGGCGTACACATTCTCGAATCATCAGTCCACACTTTCGTAACTATGTCGTGAGCGTGAGATTCGTCCAAATAGAAAATTTGCCGTTGTTCTTGTCTATATTTAGTTTTTTGTTATTAGTATTTGTTACGCAATTCCACTATTCTTCTACTTTCAATAACTGCTTGACATTTCTTTATTATTTTAAATCTAAATCAAGGTTTCTTTATCCAATTCTGAAGAGTTTTGTCACAGCAGCTCACGTTATGGCCGGAAGTATTAAATTTCTTCCTTATGATTTCAGTTGTAGGAATCTCATTGCTTTTGTAACAGTCGTTTAATACTCAAAAACGGTTTGTTTTTGACTATTTTCCGTATACAGTTGAGAAAGGAATTTGGGTCAAATCTGATGTTGCTTGTAATAGTTTGTTTCCTTCGAAACCAAACTTGAGATGTAGATTCTTATATACATTGAAACATACTCTTTGTGTTTCAATATTCAAATGCATCCGAATCTTATTCAATGGTATCTCTTTTTCGCATTGTTCACCATCGCTATTGGAATCACTACACTGGAAAAAGTCTGCGTTATTACTATTAGCACTTGTCCAAGGACACCACATTTTAAACAGATAAGAAACCATGCATGCTCACTTTCGGAAGAGAAAAATCTACTTTGGTACTTCAACAGTTGGTGGAACCATATAGTTTTTGAGAGGTGAATATTATTTTTCGTTCGTGTCTCCCAGCTCTAGACTAATAGCCCCCTGGGTGCGCTAATGGACCAAAATGTTTGTGGTAATAACCTAGCACAAATTTTGGGAAATGTAGCTCTTCAATTACGATATAATAACTGGAACAGACAAAATAACGACCTAGTAGGCTCGTCAATGTCGATATTTAAATATCAGGTGCCTAAGAGAAATATTCAGGTACATCATTACATCATCATGTCAGCTGTCAATCAAGAGGAGACAGTTCAGATAAGAGGTTCGAGACGAAGCGATATATTTACAGAATATCCAACTGCGAATCTATCAATCAGTCAGTGTTTACATATTTATGGTCGACAGTACTAGTGTCACGATTATTGTGAAAGAGACAACAGTATAGCCAAGGACTGAAGTGCTTGTTTCAAGTAGCAACTAGATATACAGTGCTGCCAAAAGTAACTGATACGTTGTCTGTTCAAGAAATAAGGCGGATTTTCCCTTTTCTCAAAAAATATTCGTTCATTGATCAATTTCTATTTTGTCCCATTCAAAGTAGTCTTGATGAAAAGGGAAATGAAAATTTCTATGTTTTTTACCTCTTTTATTTGTAATAAACCTTAGTCTTCTTAGCAGCAGTTCTGATGTGCACTTTTTGTTATGTCGTTGAATTTCTCAACAATTCGGTTTTCATTTCCTTAATCTTCGCAAAACGCCGTCCTTTCATGGGTCTCTTCAATCTTGAAAATAGAAAAAAGTCGCACGGAACCAAATCTGGTGAATACGGTAACCGACGCATGATTACAGTGTTGTTTTTGGCCAAAATATTACGAACAAGCAATGACTAGTGAGCAGGTGCATTATTGTTATGCAACCATTACTTGTTTTTCTACATTACCGGACGTTTTCTTCGTACTGCTTCTCGCAAGCACCGCATAACTTCAAGATAATACAGAAGAAAAGTATATCTGCAAGCTTATGCTGATGACCTTGTCATCTTGACAAGGTCTACGTCGGTAGGGGTAGCTTGTAATATCCTCCAAAGCACGATGGACGTTGTTTACAGTTGGTGTCTGCGGGAGCAGATGTTTGTCAACCCCAACAAAACTGTGATAATCCCCTTCACCAGGAGGAGAAAATTGGACGATATAACGCTACTTTCTCTCAATAGTGAGGTCATTCCATTTGAAACGGAGTCGAAATATCTTGGCATTGTCCTTGATAAATAAAATGATGATAAAAAAACTTTTAAAACAAGCTTTTATTTAAGTGCCCTAAAAAGATCAAAATAAAATTTTAAATCACATTAACCACATTCATTTATGACTTTATACAGAATTGAAATTATAATAAAAGGTTGTCGCGATAATTTCAATTTGTAATTAGGTAGGCACCTACTAAACTTGTAAGCAATTCATAATGTTTGTAATTAAATAAAAGTGGCGTGAATGCTTAAAATGTGGAACTTCAACCTTGAATAACTTTTTTACACACATAGGATTAATCGGGTTTGAAATTTAAAATTTTGTTTAAATTTCATCTGACTGAATATGTAGAGATTTCTTCTAGGCATCGCGACAAGCTTTTATTATAATTTCAGTTCTGTGAAGTCATAAATGATTGTGGTTGATGTGATTTAAAATTTTATTTTGATCTTTTTAGGGCACTTAAATAAAAGCTTGTTTTAAAAGTTTTTTTGTCATCATTTCATTTTATACTTTTTAATTTCAATCTATAGTTATCGATCAATACGAAAGTCCATCTATAAAACGGGGAGTTCTTCAACAGAAAAACTTAGGGAACGGGGAAAACTATTATTAGGATAAACTATATTCTATAGAAGTAGGTAGGTACTTACTCCTCCGGCATACCCTATAGAAGAATTAGCTTGTTATATTTCTTAGTCTATTCATTTCATTGATGGATTTATTATTACATGGCCAAGTCCCAGTTAATTTCGAACAGTCCAATTCTTCTATCAGGAGGCCTTCTATTGATATGACCCTACTTAAAGCCACTTACGCTTGGCCAGCAGCGAACAACTTTGAACCCAAGTATACAACAGCGTGGTCAACCGTACTACCCTGCATTTTGTGAACTGTGCAAGCCCAGCATAAAACAATTGGCAATATTCTACGTTCAGCTGTACTATGGCTGAATTTAGCTGGAAATTGCACAGATTTCGGTTGAATAACGTGGATCCCATCTTTGCCGAAGTCGATACGGACTGACGGAATGTCCGTGTCATACATTTGTGCTCTCCGGAAACTGGGCCATATAATTTCTATTATATGACCGATGACACCATTCACTAGACCCTTAGACACATCAACATTGTATCGCAACATCACCTTGGCCCCCACAAATATTTCCAACTCTTTAGGCAACCCACCAGTCTCGTTTATATCAGATGGTATAATATTATTTGAATCTATATTATCATTTTTTCTAGTACAATCTATTAGACTATCTTGTTCAATTATTTTATTACAGTGCAAATAAATATGGGTTCTTACAACCTACTACACCATTTATTGTCTTCTATTTAGAGTCGGGAAGTAGGTGTTTAAAGGTAGGTAAAAGCTTGATTTAATTTTTTTTCTAGGAATATATTTTTTATTGAAGCCACCCTGGATGTGGCATCTATTTTATGCTGGGCTTGCCAACTGCCTATCATAAACGAATGCTATTTACCGCTGAGGAGATCTCTCTTACGGAGCCGATCCTGGCAGCAGCATCAGGTTACGTTTATGATTAACATGCATTGTCATCGGTTCTGGACCAGTATGAAAATTTCAGGTCAATCGGAAGTGAGTCAAATTAAACTTACAAGATTTGTTAACACACATACAAGTCAAGTTAAATAAAAGCTTTAAAAACTCACCTTGAACGCTCACTTGGGAAGAGTTTTACCCAACGTCAGACTGTCCCTATGACAATGTCGAAGGATTTTTGGTAAAATTTGGAGTTTAGGTCCCAAACAAATCCATTGGATTTATGTGATGATTGTCAGACCAATTATCACTTATGGTGCAATTGCCTGGTGGCTGAAGGCTTTACAGAAAACGGTCCAGGCGAAGCCCTCTGGCTTACAGAGACAGGCTTGTCTGGCCATCAGTGGTGCCATCAGTACCACACCGTCAGCGGCCATGGAGAACCTTCTAGATCTTCCTCCTCTCTACATTTTTCTAGAGAGAGAGGCTAGATGGACTGCATATAGACTTGTGCACATTGCCAATTGCACAAATCAATTCAATGCAGAGTGCAACAGACTTGGTTGACTGGAAGTCACAGCATTTTGGAAATGACCTCTGACTTTATGCCTCCAATTGTCAACCTTATAAAGTACTGTTCCCGAGTACAGAGGACTTGAAATATTAAGAGCAGATAGTTATTGGTTCACAGATGGATCAAAAACACCTTCAGGTCCTGGTGCAGGTGTTTTCAGTCGCAGACCTAGGACAGATATCTCTGTCCTGGGTCGGTATTTCAAGCGGAAATTTACGTTATTGAATTGTGTGCGGAGAGATCGGAAGAATCCAACCTCAAGTCAAGTGTAAAAATAAAACACAGCTTTCTTTCGAAGGTTAGTACTAAATAAAAAAGCGGAAATTACAAGATTAGCGCCATATAGGTTAGGTTAGGTTAGGTATATGTTAGACCCAAGACTTTTCAGTCCATGTAATATATCTAATTGATATCATGGAGTACTAATTTGATGGATAGAAAGGATTTTTGGATACCAGAACGACAGTGGCTGGTTTCAGATAGAAGGAACATTTTCAAAAAAAAATCACATTCGTAAGTACATTCAACAGCGAAATTTTTACGAAAATTCCAATCACTATCGGCTGAAACAACCTCGTACCTATGTGAAGGATTCAACAGACTTTGTGGAAAAAATTAAGAGTAAAACCGTGAAGCCAAGTGATATTCTGGTCAGTTTCGACGGTGTGTCCTTGTTCACCAATGTCCTGCTGGAAGATTCTTTGAGAGAGATAGCCAACCCGTTCCCTAGTGATATCATCGGACTCTTCAAGGCTTTCCTCACGGGAAGTTACTTCCAATGGAGAGAAGATTTCTATGAGTAATTAGATGGCGTAGCGATGGGAAGTCCCATCCCCAACCATTTGGCTACGATACGTGGATGATACCTTCGTTATCTGGTGACATTGGAGGGGCAGACTGTACCTATTTCTAGACCACATAAATGCTCAACACCCTAGCATCAAATTCACCATGGAGACTGAACAGGACAACGAATTGCTTTTCTAGATGTACTCGTCGAAAGGCGTGGCACAAGACTGACACAAAAAGTGTACCAAAAACCGACACACACGGACAGACATCTGCATGCACTTCCGAACCATCATCCAAGTCAAAAGCGGGGAATTATCAACACCTTGACGGAACGTGCCCGTGGAATATGTGAACCGGAACACCTACAAAAAGAATTGGAACATCTTCAAGTGGCTTTAAGATCGAATAGATACAGTGTAACCGAGATCAACAAGGCCATGAAACTGAAGACGTCTACAAGTCAAAATAGGGAGGAAACTCAAACGGTTGCACGTGCGTTTCACCGTACATCCCTCGGGTTACAGATAGAATCGGAAAAATCCTAAGGAAGCATAACATAAAAACAGTGTTCAAGCCCACCAGGAGAATACAGTAAAGCCTGAGATCTGCGAAAGACAAAAGAGATCCATTATCAGCTGCGGGGGTATACTGTATACCATGCACCTGCGGAAAAGTTTATATCGGTACCACCAAAAGATCCATGGGTACAAGGCTGAATGAAAATCGGAGAAACCGTAGATTAGGCCAAATAGAAAATTCGGCAGTGGCGGAACACGCGTTTAGTGAAGGAGATCATACGATACCGTTTGAAGATGTGAAACTACTCGCACCAGTGACGGCTCGTGCATTGGAGAACAGGGGAGGCTAAAGTCATAAAGACTATATACACACAGAAAAGCCTGCCGGAGGCGCGAAAATGTTTTGGGGTAGGTACCGCACCTATTTAAAGCAAAATACGTAATATTTGCATAAATGCAAACAAAAATTGTGTATTGCCAAAAATTATACGTATAAAACTGACCACTAAAAAACAAAGAAAAAGAGTTGTCTTTGAGTTATTTAATATGGATCATTTTTAATTTTTCATTTTTAAACATATCTAAAAACGATTGAAAGTCGTGATGTACAGGTAATATCGGTAATTTCATCAATTTCCCATGCAAAAAAAGAAACACTTTCAATCTCCTTGCTTATATTTTCTTATTAATATATGCCACACTGTATATAAGATCATTTTGGATGGTTTTTGAAAAAAACCGTTTGAAAAAGTGCCAAATTGTGAATCATATTTGCCCCATAACATTAAAAGTTCCTTGTGATTGCCGCGATTAATCGAATTTTCGGTTTCATCGTGTCCGCAAAAAGCTAGTTTTTGGCAACCCAAATAAATCGTAATATCGATAAGTCTTTTTAAATTCGACCGATTTTTCCTAACCTGATTATTAAAAGAAATTATGGCCTCTTTTTGAGCTGTATCTAAAGCTGTTGCTATAATTTGTTTGCTAAACAATTTTCATTTACAAGACGAAAATATATGCTCCTTAGAGGTAATTTTTTTAAATTGGAGTATCCTATTTTAGACCACGTTTGGTATTCGGTTTGTACGAAAAATAAAACACAGGGCCAACAAAAAAGTTTTTCTCGTTTAATGGAGCCGGTTAACCAATCGCATTTATCGATAATCCTCGATTATCTGTTGCTTTAATTGAAATTAAATTTGGTTCAGGCCTTCCCAGAGTTTTAATAATTTAAAATTCATTATCATAAGATAAAGACTTAAAATTATTTGTCAGCAACCAATAGACTATA
This sequence comes from Leptinotarsa decemlineata, assembly GCF_025532065.1. NCBI lineage: Eukaryota > Metazoa > Arthropoda > Insecta > Coleoptera > Chrysomelidae > Leptinotarsa > Leptinotarsa decemlineata. The sequence goes on from NW_027412747.1 coordinate 20,452,464, forward strand.
TCGCCAGATTTTTTAATTTCGTCCAACTTATCCATAATAAATGGAAAAAAAATTACCGAAAAGTGAAAACCTGAAAAAAACTTGAAATTGAAAGACCACACTTTGAAAATACATTAAAAATATTACCAAAAAGCACTGCTATAATACAATACTGCTTATTTTATACACATAAAACAAATATTATCAAGAAACACTAAAACGATTTACCGAAATATTTTTCAGTCCCGTCGGTCACGGCATCCCGTCCGAATAATTAAATAAAATACAAACGCAATCGTACACTAACGGAGACCAACTGGAGGCTAGCCACCTCTAACGCTATAATTTCCGCGACAGAATTACAAATCGGGACGTATGCCGCTGGTTGGTTCGGTCTCGCGGAGCTTGTGTTTTTTAAAGCGGTCGGAGGCTTGGCTCCCTTGCAACGTATGACATTTATTATTTCGGGTAGATGGTTTATTCGTTATTCGTTCATGGGCGGTGCGTTTGACGTTTGTTGATGCAGGATACAGTGTGGTACGTACTACGTAGTGAGTGATAGTGTTTTTTCGGACATATGATGTATTTATATTAAAAAGGAATGGTAAAGTAATGATACCCAAGCATTTTTAGAAAAAAATAATCATAATTATTTGTCAATATCTTTTAATTTATTGCGATGATTAACCTCAAATTTTATGGGGAGGCTAAGCCTCCCTTGCCTCCTCTGACGAGCCGCCGCTGACTTGCACCCGATCATGGATACCGCAGTCGGCTTGTACGGGAAGACATAGTAATCCATAAACACACAGAAAACTACAACAGAAAAGAGGAGGCGATAACGTTTAACCGGATTTGGAATCCCATACTGAAAGATGCTGAGTTGGCAGCAGTCCAACGCCATGTAACAATGTAACACTTCGGCAATGTAACACTTCAGCCAATAACAACGCACCAACACAGGCTACCTGTGTCAACGTAAATACAGCTTACGAACTAGAAATCACGAGTCATCGGTGAACCATCAGGATGAATAGACCTCTGAAGAAGCCAGCCACTCATGTTGGCGAAACGTTAGGACACAGTTCCAAACCACGACGGCCTTCAAATCCGAAAGAAGATCGTAACACTTTTCTTCTTTACTTCCAATAATATTCCTTTCAGTTCATGTATGTCATTTTCCTTTATAAGTAATGTTTTGAATCTGAATTTTTGAATGTTCGATCCCGTGTATTTTTTCAAATAAAATCTTCACACAAACTTACGTATTCCATATAGACACGCCAATGACGTAACTTCCGTTCGATTATCCATCAGCATTTCAATTAATGAAATGATAATTGCACCAGCTCGCAAAGAAATGTCGAGAGAAAATGCAAGGCATCTATCTTAACTTCTACGAAGTAATCAGAATTATATGGGATATTTTTTCTCGAGGAATCGTTTGTCCGACTTTGAACCGAACTAACAGAATATTGCGCATTATAGCCTCAGATTCTTTCGGCGAGAGTTTTAATTACAGACATTACCGGATAAATATAGACTTGTGCGCTGAGCTATGGGCTTAGTACTTATATTAACACTCAATTCTGCCTTAATTGGATGCGACGAGAGGTCTTTTGATCTTATTGACAGTCTGCGACACTTTTCACAACACGGTGGATGCCTTGGCATGAATGAAGTGTTGATGAAGTACTACCTATACCGAAACGTTGCATAGTATTTATTTTTTCCGGATATTTTATGCAATTTTATACAAACACTTCTTAAAATGTCTGTTGTTTCACCAAGCAAAAACGAAAACACGTTTTGCTTCATTTATTGATTTGCACAACAATATTTCTTTAGATCATTTCCCCACATGTCATAATTAGTCAGTTTAAATTTTTGTTTCTTCAGAACTTTTCAGAATGTTTCAAGTTTTCGTCCTCAAACCCCATGCTCCTCCTTAATATGGCCTTGAGTTTTCCAAAGTTCATCTTTGGCTCAAAAGGCTATCCACTGGTATAGGCTCCGAATCAGTGATCCGTTTCAGAGCTATAGTTTTCTTGATGGCCACATAACTCTATATAGTTTCAATAATAGGGAACTTGTCTGCTATGATAACTATTAACTACTGCAAAACATGAGCAGCGAAATATTAATAGTCAGTTTATAAGAAATTAGTACTATGTTGCTGTAGGTATCGCTGCTGTTTCAATGTTTTGACAGAATCAGAATCAACGAACTTAGACGTGCGCAGTGGCGAGTTACAGAAAAATTGATAACCTATAAACTTTCTTATACATGTCAAGTTTCATCACGATCGGTTGAGCGATAGAAGTTTATTATTTACCAACCAACCAACCGAACAACCAATCAACCGACCAACCAACCAACAAGCATCCATTTTTATATATTAGATATAGACATTTTCTTGCGTTGAAAAACCAATTCAAACAAGCGTTTAAAGGCGGGAACTACTATGACGTCATACTGTATCAATTCGGGCGCACACATATGGTGCAGGCTGTGGCTGCCGTTTAGGTAAGTCTACTTATTTAGGCAGCTGCAGCGAAACGCTTTTGTGCAAATCATGATGTATAATGTATTGGTATTATTGAGGTGTAGAGTTTTGCGATTTGTGTTTAACATTGATCCAGCTTTGTTTGTGTGTTGTTGAGTTTATAAATCTAGTAAGGCAATGGAACACAAACGATATTACGAATATTCCATTGAATCACCCAATGAAATATTTATAAGAGTACCTGAAGATGATCGTAATCGTCGAACAAAATGGTTAAATGCATGCAGAAGGAATAAATATGATATTTCACATAACAGCAAAGCTCTTCAAGTATGTGAAGACCATTTTAATGTAAGATCGCCCGTAATTTATTTTTCTTTTCATTTTTATCATATTCCCCTTCTTTTCTGATGGGTTTTATCCTACTGTTATTTTTTTTGGTTTCAAAAATTATCGACCCTGGTCGAGCCATTGCAAAAAAGCTTGATTGAATTTCTTGTAGATACTATCAATATGTAGATCTCAATTAAGAGATTCATATGAAACAGTTCCGAGATATGTTACGTCACGTGACGTTATTTCATTAGTAAGTTCAATTTTTCCTGGGATGTCATTTTTCCTATTGTGAAATTTTACTGAGACATATTAGAGATATTCAGTATTAAATGATTACGTTGGCACCATGAAGTAAATATATCGATAACTTCTTTGTACCCTTGTTAGTATATCCAGTAATTGTTATTGTGGTATCACCTTCAAATATAGCTATATAACAATTATCAATATATTGCGGGATATGGTTACCGAATATCACAAAAAGTGAAGGTCCCAATACTGATCCCTGAGGTACTCCTAATGTTACGTCCTGTTCCTTGGACATGATATCGTTATATCATGCACAAGTACCACTTTATTGCCCTAGATCAAAAAACGAGGAAGGAAATGGTATAAAAGTAAATATTATTGGATTACTTCAATCTTTTACGCAAGGCATCATTTCATTAACTTGAATATTTTTAATTTATTCATTTCAGTCCCTAATAACGACCAACATCCTTTATTATGTGTGGTATAATTATCCAAACTAACAGAGTTGTGAAACAGATCTGCAGTCGATAACATCTAAATACCTCTCACCAATTACGGGTGAATTAAGAGCTAATATATGTATTAAAGTCATGTTATAGTCATACATACACATACGTAAGTATAGTCATCTTTAATAATTGTACAATTAAAATGTTCGTTAAAAGAATCTAAAGCTATGTAATTTATGGCTGTAATAATGATTTTTCCGAGTTTATCAGTTCACCATGATATGGGTTCATTACCTACGTGCCTTATATATTTTCCTTCAATTTATAAATCAGTTATTGAAACTGTCGAAACATATTTTTGTAGGATGAGTCGAAAAGATGTAAACTACTCAAAATGAATATAGAGACATGTCCTGAAAATGCAATAAGTAAAAAAATATGTATTATTTTGTCAAACATTTATATTTATGAAACAGTTTGTAGGCGCCTTTATTAAATTTAACTTAAACATTGTTTTCAAAATGCTGTTTGGTAATACGATTAAAAAGAAATAGAAATTAGTGTCAAAAACAAATAAAATTTATTTCAGAAAAAAATTAAGAAAAATGTACATTAATTGTGAGTACGTCCACCCCTGGCTCTAAGAGTTCGGCACAACGATGAGGCATGCTTTCCACCAAATTTCTAATCATTTGTTGTGGTAACTGCTCGTAAATCGTCAAAAGAGCATCTGCAACTTGGTTCAGATTTTGAAAGGGTTGATGATCCTTCAAACGTCTTTCCAGTTCATCCCAGAGCTGCTCAATAGGATTTAAATCCGGACTATTAGCTGGCCATCTCATGACATTAATATTGTGCTCCTGCAGGAAATTTCTCACGACCCTGGCTACGTGTGACCTGGCATTATCTTGTTGTAAAATGAACCCAGCGCCCATATTCTGGGCAAATGGGACGACATGAGGTTCCAATATCTCTTCTATGTAAAGGACAGCCGTTAAAGTCCCTTCCCGAAATACCACAAGGTCCGTGTGTTCTGTCAATGTTATACCAGCCCATACCATTATCGATCCACCTCCAAATGGAACAATTTCTTGTACACCGGAACGTTTCCATACCCGAACACGTCCGTCATTGTTGAATATCATGAATTTTTTTCATCTGTAAACATTACATTGGCCCACTGCCAATTCCAATTACGATGCTCTTGACAAAAGTTTCTACGATTTCCTCGATGGGCTGGAGTTAATCTAAGGGCTCTAGCAGGTCGTCTTGCATGGAGTTGTACTTCGTGAAGTCGGTTTCGTATCGTTTGGTTCGAAATTCGCATTCCCGTAGCTTTTGCAGTGTTCTAGAAGAATTGGTGCGACCCCTAATTGCCCAAAGTCGTAACAAACGATCTTCTCTGCGGGTTGTTTCCCTTTGTTGATTGGGATAAGTGATAAGTCGATAAGTGAAACTAAATACAGAATTTTTCACATTAATGATTTGTAGCTAAAAGTACAAAAAGAAGTAAAAAAAGTAAACAACAACCGAATGGAACATGATGAGAATTAGTATGGAGTACACATCAGAAGTTTTTATCATGAAATAGTACATATATTTTTACTTATTTCAAGGATGTATCTCTATATTCATTTTGAGTAGTTTATTTCATAATTGTAAATCTGACTCTGCACAAAATGAAAACGAGAAATATCTAATTTACGTGCGTAGATTGAACCGAAAAAATATAGACTAAAAAAAAAGAAGTCTATGGAGAAGATACATCACGTTGTTTCGAAAGTTTTGTCCGTTTTAATGTCATTTGTTTTATAACGATCTAAACTTTATGCCTCTGAAGAAAAGAATCTCCATCAGTCCTTGAAGGTGGTGGAAGAGTACACGCATGCTATCGGTATGAAATTCGGGATAGACAAATGTGCAACGGTCCACCTCAAAAAAGGACTCGTAGATGGAAGCATCCTGCACCATCTGGATGGCAGAGAGACGTTTACTTACCACTCACAAGAAGCAGTGAAGAACTCTCACCGCGGCAAGTATCAGCACAAACTCCGACAGATCTGGGGCCTATAACACAACCACTACAAGTCTAACAAGTGTATAAATACATTATATAAGTGTAGATATTCTGTAACATAAAGTAACTTGTTGTTACTAGTGGGGCACTGGTAATTACGGGACTTTCTCTACAATTGTAGTATCTTTTCGTAACACAAAAATGAGACTTGTATAGTCTTGTTACGGAATTGTCGACAATTGTAGACAATTTTCTACCTATCTTGATTGATAAGTAGATTGAGCGTACTAGTGTAGTGAAGTCTTTCATCGTGAGCATAGATCTATAATTCGACTGTCGATATGTGGTCAAGCGATTCGGATAGTGAAAACGAAAATGGTCTTGCAGTATATCGCTATCGGGAGAGAAGTAACTTTGTCATACTGACAGACGGGGAATTTGTGGAAAGGTTCAGACTTAGTCGACAACACTGTCAAAGTCTTCTTCAAGATATAGGTCCAGCCATAGCGAATATAACAACTCGAGGGTATGGCTTGTCACCATTACAGAAACTGCTTATTGCTCTGCATTGGTTTGGAAACGGAGGGCAATACCATGGAGTATGTGATATGCATGGAGTATCAAAAATGACCGTATGCAGATGTGTTCACGAAGTTACTGCTGCTGTAAACGAAATAAAATTTGATGCATTAGTTCGATGGCCCGATAATACAGGGAACGTAATAGAACGTTTTCATAATTTTGCAGGATTTCCTGAAGTTTGTGGAGCTGTAGATGGAATCCTCATAAATATCGATGCCCCCACAAACAACGAACCTGTTTACGTCGATCGCCATGGGAAGCATTCCATCAACTGCATGGCTGTATGTGGGCCTGACTTGAGGTTTTATTATATAAGTGCAAATTGGCTCGGAAGTGTGCACGACGTGCGGGTACTCCGTAACAGTTCTCTGTTTCGTAGAATGGAAACGGTTGGAGACCTCATGTAAATGCTGTCATTCTTGGAGATTCCGCTTATCCTTTGCGTGAATGGTTAATTCCTCCAACCTATGACGATCCGATAAACCCAGCGCAGACCGCATTCAACAGAGCTCATAAACGGACTCGACGCATTATTGAAAACGCTTTTGGCGTATTGAAGGAAAAATTTCCATGTTTGAACCACCTACGAGTTGATCCAGCCTTCGCAGCAAATATTTTTAAATGTTGTGCAACATTGTGCAATATTACAAAAATTGATGAAGATGATAATATGGTATTAAATGGTGATGATGATGATCAAGGTGACGAAAAGAACCTCAGAGATAACGCAGCACCTCCACTAGCAGCAGCAGCTCGAGCTAGAGTTCAACAGTTTATAGATTATTTTAGGATAAATAATTAGCGTGTAGAAGAAAAATTAATTTTAATTAATTAAATATGTAAGAGAATATGATCGTTTTTTACGAAACTAAATATTCAAATATGTGGTACGCTGGTCCTCTCCATAAGAAATGTAGTCTCTTGCAAAACTTTGTGTAAATTCGGATCTTGGAAGGTTTAGTGCAGTTTCCAACTGTAAAATTTCTAGTTTGCTCTTGTGATTTTGCAGTTTCAGGTGTTCAATTTGCAAGTCAAGTTTTACTTTTTTCTTGTTTGCAATTTTTTCTTGATGTGTCATGCTACGCTTCTGTTTTCCTAAAAAATGTAAACTGTATGGTGGTAATTGGCAGATGTGAACTATTAGATAAATAATTGGTTAGTGTTTGTTCAATAAAGAAAAATACATAAAACATTTTAATTAGTAGTTTCTCACAAACCAAACTGCGCCCAGTGGCGTACGGCGTAACAGTATAGTAATAATAGTAACAATAAATCGTCTTTATTTATCTTTGAACACACATGTAAAGAACAATAACATGCATTCAGCAAAGATAAAGTGGCGAAGTGTCACCCAAGGGTGTTTTTCAACTTAACCATGGAAATACAATATTAATTTACAATTTTTTAAATTATCTTAGCTATAATATCTACGATGAGTTTAATTCTATTACATTGTAGAATAGTGTTGCTGTCTGAAGTCTATCAAATATATAGTACCTACATGAAATTCATGAGGTGATTGACTGGTCATTATGCGTTATGTAGATGCAGAGTTCGACATTTGTTAATAAAATTGAGCTGATAGTAGGGATTTCAACTTTTTTTTTAAGTTCATCAGAGTATATGTACTGTAATCATGCGGAAGTTGATTATAGAACTCACAGGCATTGTACGTGAAGGATCTCTGAAAAATGGAGGTTTTATGTTTGTACATTGCTAGTACCTAACCCCGAGTTACGAGTGTTATAATTACTCAGATTCCCTATTTTGATTAGTTTGTCATATAAATATGTTGGTGTCCTATATTTCAGTACTTTATGAGTCATATTTATTAGATGGCATTTTCTCATATCTAGCAATTTCAGTTTTCGCATTTCCTGATATTTATGACTTACGTGCTCATATTTGCGTATTCCGTAGGAAAGTCTAAGACAAGTGTTCTGTATTTCTTTAAATTGAGTACAGTCAACACTCAGAAGTGCGGGTCCATAAATGTAGTCACGTAAGCCAGTTTCGATAATATGAGGAATTCACAAACACGAATTTTCAGAGCGGAACTCGTGAATTGTCTAATACTTGGATAAAGTTGTTTGAGTGTATTATATGAACCTCGGCAAAGTTGATTGACATGTTTTGTGAACCTCAATTCATTGTCTAACCAGAGTCCGAGGTATTTTGTTTCATTTATTATGGGAATTTTTCCCCACCCAAAACAATGTCGATTGAGGTACTGGCTAGATTACGTTTGAGCTTCGGTCCGAAAAACAATGCACTGGACTTACTCGCGTTCAACTTCAGATTATGTGCTGCAGATACATCTATCAAGGAATCCAGATCCGAATTTAAAGCAGCGGTGACATCAGGTTTCACTTCAACGAAAGATAAGTACAGCTGGGTATCTGATCCTGCTGTAATCCAGCAGGATCAGACAAGTAACCTTTCCTTCATCAGTTGCCCTAAAAATATCATCGACAATATTTGTTAGAGCTGTGGTGGTGCTAAATCCTTCCGTGAAGCTAGATTGAATCAGTGGTATAATGTTATGTTTCATTACGTATTCATTGATTTGATTGTATAAAATGTTTTCAAATGCTGGCAGAAGACTGATTGGTCTTAAATGGTTGACATTGGTAGGATTCGTTATTTAATATCACTTTGAAGACATCTGTAAGAACTTGTTTGTAAACATTCATATTGAATATAGAATAAAAAAAATAACTTTTGTGTCATTTCTGCTAAGTTTATTATTTGTTACGACCGGTTTTGGTTTATTAGGTCATTTTCAAGTGTAGGTCCTTGAAACAAACCTTCAAATGGTATTACAGTCGGAAAAAACAAAACGGGAGAAAAAATACGCTTGGGACGTCGAAACGCATTCCGACATCTACCTCGATAGCCATATCAAAACGAAACTTTGTACTATTCTAGGTAATTAGCTTATAAAGCAAACAGTAACTGAAGGAAAAACCTCATTTTTCACACGTAAGAGACCACCTAATCACCTGTATTGCGCAGTAATTAAGTACTTCAATCTATGCGCAAAAAGTTTCAATTAAACAACCATACAAAATTAATAAAACCGCTAATGAGCCTCCAGTGTTCAGTTTATGTTGAGAAGCTAATTGGTACCTGTTAATTAATAACTTAATCATTTGAATTGATAAAACCACTTCTGCAGACTAATGGCGTACAAGTTTTGTGCAGACGGTTTTCCGTGATTTATTCTGCTGATAATTATCATATTCCATATTCCGCTAGAAAAGCCATTTTTTCGACACGGTTCAAGACAGGACGCTTTAATCAAGACTGAATATATTAATCAATGCAAATAATATGGCAATGTAAACGTTGCGGAAAACTAATGTTGACAAGTTTAATAAGTCTTGAGATTATTTTATTCGGCTGAGATTCGAAACAGCTACTGCAAAATATACAGAGTGTTCGTTCAAAAATGTTTCGGTAGAATATTTATTATAAGTGAGTGTTTAGTTACACTATAAATATTTCTTGGGATGTTAACTTAACCTGTAAATTTGTATACTTATTGGTAAAATTGGTGTCTTCATCCATGAAGGTTATCTATTATTGTGTTGTTTCAAAAGTCTTGTCCGTTTTAATGTCATTTGTTTTTATAGCTCCATATCTCAATAAGTATGTATTCTACTTTGTTGTGGTAGGTAAATGATATCTACCTTGTAACTTTGACATCTTGAAATGACATTTCATGAAACAGATAATTTCCATTCATTTCAGTTCCTATAAGAAAATTGTAAGAAGAACGTAAGACTGAAAAATAAAACTATGAACATTTCAAAGAAGCTTTACAATTTATTAATTGCGAAAACAACTATGTGTCTAGTTAAAAACTTTTCAATAAACAATTTGTAAACAATGTATTAAATGACCTGAAAATCGAACAAATTTTCAACGATTCTCGTTTGTTCAGCTACCTATAATGATAATAATATAGGTAACACAAGAGTCTATATTTTGAATTGAAGGGGTTATATTTTTAGGAGTGATTAATTTTTGGGAAAGAAAGTTTTTAGCTTTCTACTAGTCCTTCTTGATATTTTGTAATGCTTGAAAATATCTCTGCCGAGATTCGGAGAATCTTTTTTTGTTCGACAAAAACATTTATCGCTCTGATGAAGAACCGCCCCATAGACAAATGCCGAACCTAATTCGTGATTCTACCTGGCCATGGTAATAATTCAAAATTTGCTCACTAGTTACAATCATTTTGAGATTTCTCATCAAATATGTAATTGATCATAATTTGTCCTTTCCAGTTCAAGTAGTGGTCTAATGTAAGCCCTGAAAATGTACATTCTCTGACATTAGAGCGTACGTTGTTGTTGGCATTTATTTCAATGTCAGAACAAGTTTTTTGCCGATGATGAAATCGAATAGAAAAGGTTTTTCTAGAATTGAAATACAGAGAATCAAAATTACACCACAGGACTGAATTATTTAGTGTCTGGTTAGACTCCTCCTCCAGGTATATCGCATTTATTAGATACCAATGAAGTATCATGCGCATACATAATGTATGTATTATCAGCGACTGCGGTATCCATATCATTACAATATAATATAAATAATATCGGTGCTAAAATAGACCCTTGAGGAACCCCAATTTTCATAACTGAGTTCTGCGGATATAATCCAACGCCCTTCGTGGTATTAGCCAGGGGAGTAGTTGTTTTCTGATAGGTGTCAGTCCATTAACCTACTGTGTAGGGTGTTGAGGCTGGCCTGAACGAATTGTTCTTTTAGATGATTTGATTTATAGCCAGTCTTCAAGTATGCCCACTGACTATACGTGAAAGATTTCTTTCCTTTTACGAGGAATTGGGCAAATTTGGATATGCAGTTGGTTACCTCGTTCACAGGCAGATGGAGCGACGACAAACCTGTTGTTTGTTGTAGTCTTCAGCTTAGTTCGAGGAATGATACTCTGACGGAATTCGATTTTCAATTATCGGAAATCATCGACTTTATGTTGATGATATACACTACCTTGCACTGACGAGTGGCCAAACAGCCCGAAACCGGTCTGCAAGTGTGTTCCAATAATTGAAAATCTATTGCGGCAGTTGTATCGCCAACAGCATATGCAGGAATAACTTCAGTGAAGAATCCTGCACTGACATCTGTCGGATATAATCCAACGTCCTTCGTGGTATTAGCCAGGGGAGTAGTTGTTTTCTGATAGGTGTCAGTCCATTAACCTACTGTGTAGGGTGTTGAGGCTGGCCTGAACGAATTGTTCTTTTAGATGATTCTGGATTTGAATACCTATACACTGATGATCGCGGTAACTGAAACAAATTGTCTTCTGTTTTCAGTAAAAGACTCAATCCAATTGAAGGCATTAACCCTAATGCTTGCTATACGAATACAATTTATTTAACAAGATCATGTGATCGACAGTGTCAAATACCCTGCGGGGATCACAGTATATCCCAACAGGGAATTCACCGTATTTGATGTTTTGCATGGAATTTTATGACTGTCATCAAAATTCATTTCTCTTTATAAATATGCTTACTCTATACTAGAGGCCCAGTGACAGGCCTGAAATTTTCTAAAAATGAGCTTCAGACTTCTTATGAGTGCAAGTTGTCACCCAAATTAGGGTTAAAACACAACCTTCAACTATTTTGTCTTTCCTTTTCACCAATAGAAAAAAGGATGTCATACAAAAGTTGGTTGTTTCATCGCGTATTTTGTTGATGTCTTCACTCGTCCCTACTGTGGAATCAAGCGATTTACGTAATAGAATCTATCTGTTACTTTGAGAAGGTAATCTGTTTTTGGTACCTGAAATATATACGTGTAACAGAAGTACCTACCCGCGAAATATATTGATTACATAGGTCGAGTTGAGCCTTATTAGGAATCCTCAACAAATACAAACACAAAACGTTCCCTGTATCAGACGGAACTACGGTTGATCCTCACAAATTACCCACTCGAAGCAGTGCTAAACAACGACAGGTTATCTGAATCACATGGAATCATTACTATCAACTTGTTGAAACAAGACATCACTCCTAAAATACTCCAAGGAATAAACAACATAACCTCTGATGAAACGTTGGCTATGGTATAATTGGCACATACTGCATCTTTCTCTGTTTACCTCCACTTGTCATAAATATAGGAAGAATCATGTCAAAAACCCGCATAACCTCCGTTTGAACTGAGCTGATTCGCTACCTCGAGAGACCCCACCCACTGCACACGCCCCACGACTGTTTGGCCCCGCCTTTTGGAACTGTCTGCGGATCAGATAGTTGTGGGGTTTCGTGCTGTGTAGATCGATGGAACGAGCCTATTTGGTATTGCTTGCTTAATTGCCATGGCTAGAAATTTATGACAAATGCTAATGTGAGAAACGATGTATTAGTGGCTGCGTTTTGTGACTGATTTTTCGCGATGATGTGATCTATCGGAAATGGCGATGTTGGCGGGGAATTTTGTGACACAACCGCTCCATTTTTCCAGACAAACCATGGAAAGTACCGATGGTTCGATATCCATGGACTCCAGTGACAATTTCGACAGAGAATCGATAAACATTGACAATACAAGTTGTTGTAGTGATGATACCGTCCTATCCGTCGGCAACGAGACTCCGGTGTCAGCATGTAAAAGTGAGATTTTGTCGTTTAAAAATATCGAAAATCACTTGAACGCAATATCGCACATAACGAACAGTACTCTGAAATCGCGTCACTCTGACAGAGAGTCTTCTAGTCCTGTAAATAGTTTGTTAAGCCCCTCTAGTACAAAATCGTCCTCGTCGAGTTTCTGTTTCCGTACGGAAAGTGTGAAAAATAGTCCTGCGATAAGTAATTTTCTGAATCAGAACAACCACAAAGACACTTCCGAAGATGACGCCAATAACGTGAGGTTGAAGTTTTCCATAGACAATATTTTGAAAGCCGATTTCGGCAGGCGTATTACTGATCCTATAAATATCAGAAAGTCGCTGCCTAAAAGGGTGATTCCTGAAGGCGTAGAGGATGCTGGCAAAAGTTCAGGGCCTGTGGACCTCAGCAAGGGTGAAGATAAAGAGAAGAAGGAAGAAAAACAGCCGATATTGTGGCCCGCGTGGGTTTATTGCACTCGTTACAGCGATCGACCTAGTTCAGGTATTTATTCATTTCCTATGATGTACATATGACTACTATTGAGCTTTTGAGTTGGTATATAATCTCCACGGCCTTTTATTATCTGAGTAGATGGCAACACATGTTTTCGGACGTGTTACGTAAATAATTTTTTCGGCAACCATATAAAATAAATCAATAAGACGGATTTCTTTTATACAATTCTTTATAGGACAAAATTTCGCTCATTTCGATTTTCACAGAAATCAAAACTGGATATGTATACAGAGTTTTTATTGAATATTGAAATTCGAACAGAATATAGGTACCTAGGTATCAACCGAAACATTCTAATTCTTATTTATATTAACATTTACATGAAAATTCGAGCAATTGCTAGTTTTTGAAGGGATTCAACTTGTGTGAAATACTTTTTGTACAACGGTCATTAAAAGTTACATTTTTAGAGGTTGTCAAGATGATGTTTACAAAGTAACGTGTCAAAAATATTTTAAACACGATTTTTTTCGACCAAATAACAATAAACCAAACATAATTATTCAATTTTCAGGGAGGTTTTATTATGAACAATAGATATAGATACAATTAAATTATGTTACAAATGTATTATATACATTAATTACATTATTATTATTATTTATGAACATTAATATGAAAAATACAATTAGAACAACTGCCGATATTGATTGTTATTATTAATAATGCCTCTGATATTAATATACCTTGCGAAGTTGAAAAGCCTTGTACTATATTTGAACTAGCTGAGTTAACAATTTCATGGGCATTAACATTGAATTCTTGAAGTGAATACGACGATGCTATAAGGCTGGAGCTAGCTGTTGGGATTATTCTTCCAGCAATAGCCTTTTTATAAGAAATAGATTGATCGATGTAACCCTCAGCTACAGTTGTAGACTTCCATACTCCGTGCTTTTAAATATTCGTTATATTTGCTCCTGATTATGCTATCAAAGAAGCAGAAGATCTTCTGAAACAGTGACCTGTATATTTCTTTGGTTCCGGGAGGTTCAGAAACTCAGCAGTGGGAGAGAGCATTTTCCCAAACGTGTTTATACCAACTGGGTTGGTACTGCATTTATGATTTGAGCATTTCAGAAAAAAACGTTGATGATTGATAACAGAAGGGCGTAATGCAACGTATTTATTAAAATAGTCAATGGTTTTTCCAACAATGCAAAAAGAACGACCTATTTCATTTTTGTATTTGGAATCTGAACTATCAATGATTTATCCATTAATTCAAAATCTGAATTCTTTAAAAATTTGAAGCTTCTTTTTTGTTCAAAGATTCTCGTTCTGATATTTCTTGAAGTTCTTCCTATATAAACTTTTGAGGCCGATTCACATGTTAGTCTAGGCATCGTCAATAAGTTCTACAAAATATTCAAGTCACACTAATTCTCACTAAACAGCTGATTGGGCTGATTGATTGCGAGAATAATTTGTGATGTTTTCTTTCTCGAAAATAACGTATTTTGTATTTTTAACGAAACAACTGAAAAATTGGAAAATTTTTCAGAAACACATACGTCATAGGTACTTATTTAATATAACTTACAAGGTCTGAGAATTTTTTAAAATATTTTTCAATAGTTCTGAAAATCTATCAAAAATTTTGATATACAGATGTCAAAAATCACAAAAATCAAAAAATGTATCGAAAAAAGTTATTTATAGGTACCTTACATCTACTTTTTTGTAAAACTCCTTTTGTGCGTATATATTGAAACTATCAAAGAAGTTTTTGTTTGATAATGGAAAGTAGAAAGCTTGTTTTCTGAAAAAACTAGTAACCTTTTTTTTAGGGCAAAAAAACACAAGCACTACAGGAAAATCCTTAAGGCACTCTAAGAGCGGAACCTATGCGAAATTAGCGATTCACATTTGATTTAGAACATTCTCTTTTCAATTTAATAATAATAATAATAACTTTAATTATTCCAAAAAACATGTATATTCATAAAGGAAATAGAACAGGATAACAATAAAAATTGAAAAAATATAATAAAGTAAAAAATTCTCAGTAGAACCAGGTGAATTTCACGAAAAATTATCATTATCTTCGAAAATCTTCTGGAAAATACTTTGTTATAATTTTTCAGCGTAGTAGCAAAATTTATGTTCTTCATGTATTCGCAGGTAGACTATTGTGAAAACTGGTTATTCTAGTTGAGCATAAGAACTATTCGAATGTTTATATTTATTTCTTGTCAAATGAATGAAAGTACTTATTTTTTTTTGAACATCAATATATCAATGCCCACGGAATTTTTATAGATTTGAATGATTTAGTTGTTAGTTCTAGGATCGGAAATTTATATTTACCTATTATTTTTTTTTCTCTGCTTCGAATTACGATATTCATTTTATTTCTCTCAATTAATAAGTTTCGTATTTAACAGTAAAATGTCTAAGTAGGCAATGAAGAGACCTTTTTTATGAACTTAGGGGTTGCAATCCACGGTTTAGAAATTGAATTTTTACGCAGTACAGGGTGTAATTCCAAGACTTTTCCAGTGTATATTTTCAGCTGCTTTTTCAAATCCACATATTGAAATGATATTTAGAGGTTCGCGACTTCTTTCTTCTGCTGATGCGCTTGAGGGGTTCACCGTTTCGAATTAGGTACATTATTCAAAACAATTTGTTACGCCCGCTTGTATCAGACATTTTTTGATAATTTTGTCAGTATTCATATTTGTCAAAACCCAGAAACAACTACATAATGGCACGTCAAAATATGTTCCATGGCATGGTAAGATTAAGCGGAACTAATTATTTTGTGAGGCCTGTTCTTAGATAAGGTTCAATAATGATTTTTAGTTGTTTCAAAACATTCACGTCAAAATAGTTCGTCTAATATAGGTAGGTAATATGTTGCTAAAATATGCAAATTAATTTTTCAAAGGGAATATGTGTTTTTTGCAAAAAATTAAAAAAATAGTGGACCTGTTTCGCATTTCCTTGAAGAACTTCGAAGTGGAAGTTGATTCCATATAAAAATAACTTTGTTCGAGAGCTCCTGATATAGTTCCTCTTTCTCTTTTTCAACTAAAGTTACTCTTTTAATAATTTTCTGCCAGTCTTCTTCGGTAATATTAGATACTTCTTCTTTAACTAGCTCTATCACCTTCTTATCAAATTTTGGAAAATTATTTTTACGCCTGATGCTTTGTTTCATTTTCTACAAATCAACTCGATGGGATTGAAAACACCAAAATGGGTGGGAAGTCTCAATATGGTGTGTCGTCCATACTTTTCAGCAATACTCTCAAGGGCATACACTTTTTCAAATGTTTTTGTTTGTAAAACTTCAAGTAGTTGGTTTTTGATATAGTTATTTTCAAAATACAAATTGTTATCCATCAAAAAACTTTGTATTGTCAAGAACTATTACACTATTCGTATCCAAATTTGGGATCAATGTGTTTTCAAACCATTTCTCAAAAATATTAGCTTTCATGTTCTTATGATAGTCAACATTACAGTCCTCAAGTTTTTTTTTCACATTATTTCAAAGAATTCGAAACCCATCCTTTACTTCCTCCGCAATGCACAATGATTAGTCGCGATCCTTTGTTTGCAGGCATGATAGGCATACACATTCTCGAACCATCAGTCCACCCTTTCGTAACTTTGTCGTGAGTGTCATACCAAGTTTCGTCTACATAAAAAATTTTCCGTTGTTCTTGTCTATATTTAGTTATTTGTTCTAAATATTTGTAACGCAATTCCATTATTCTTCTGCCATAACTGCTTGACGTTTGTTTATTATTTTAAATCTAACTCCTTGTTTCTTTATCCAATTCTGAGTTCTGTCACAGCAGCTCATGTTATGGCCGGAAGTATTCAATTTCTTCCTTATGTGATATACAAGAAATGTATCTTCAATCTTGTTTGCTGGCTTACAAAATCCAAAAATAGTTGAAATTGAAAACTTAAATCCGTATACTATTGTTAGTATAATTATTATGACTTCTCGATACATGAACTCCCAAAAATGAGGCCAAAGAAGATAAATGGTAGTAAATAATGTTTGAATAAAGAAAAACCCACTTATACACTCGAATTTTCTATCAATATTTTATTATAGATTTACAACTGTAGTTCACACATGTTATAAAAACATGGTTATTTTTCAGTTTCCTTACAAAACTGAATGCCAAGCTATAACTCCTGAGATGTTGAATAATGTAAAAGTAAAATTCGAACAAAATCTGTATTGTTGCATGGAGCAAAATGGCGCACATTTTGAACATTCACTCTACTTTTACTTTTTTTGTGTGTGCTTTACAATTATTGGGATTTATTAACCCTAAAACAGTTTTTTTAAACTTTTCCGTGTCATCAGCATTCAAGGAAATCAGCAGGTTGTAAAAAATCTCCTCGTAATAAACAAATAATTCTTATTTTTTTACGAAATAAAATATACACGTATTAGCAGGTTGTCATAAATAGCAAAAATTTTTTTTATGAAAGTTCTGAACATAAATTGTACCTAAAAAACAATTTGAATTATTTTAAAAAGAGTTGAACTCAATAAAAATACCTTTAAATCTTCAAATTAACTCGAAAACTAATCGTTACAAAAATTTTCTTTCAACAGAGTTGTAAAGGTATTCGAAAGACCTTTAAAACAAGGTGCTACTCGATCTACTTTCCCTATCCAAATGAGGGTCGTCGGACGTACCCCTCCGAGGGGGTGCGTACTACAAAAAATCTGATTAGTTTGAAAGGTGTCCCCCTTTAATTAGAAATCGACGTGTCCGAGCTTTTTTGAAAATCTCACTTTTTATATTCAAAAACGGCTCTGTTAAGTTTTCGTTATTACACACTGTATATACACGGTGGAACTTATATTGTACACTATAACTATAGCTACGTTTCAGGGGTGGTTTTCAGTATCTGGCAGATTAGAGGGATTGCCCACAGCTTTATTCGATTATCCATTTTACTCTCTCATTCGTGCGTCCCTACTAAAATCCCACGATAATCGCATCAGGGAGTTTACACCCTCATGGTTCTCTTTATATTTCCCGAACTCCCTCAGGGACTGTTAAATGTTTTCCCACAGCTTGGTTGGTAGATGGGCGGATTCTGATATTTTGCGAATTTGGATCAAATCGTTTTGTACATTTATACTCGTGGTATAATAGCAACCCGCCCCTTCTCAGGGGTAGAAGAACTGATATGCCATAGTTCCAGATCAGCTTGATCAGCAGAGTTCCAGATCTAATCATGATGAACTGATGAAATCAACTCGGAAAACAGGATATGTTCACAACTATCGAATGTAATTTTGAAAACTTTATATGTTAAAACAAAATAAAAGAAAAATTCGATCTCAACCTTCAAATTGATTCAATATGTGGAACATCGCAACACAACACAATCGCAACCTTTTTTCATCCGCGAGTCAAAATGTTGTGTCAGGCTTCTTGAATTGATTTCAACGCGCGATAGTTTAAATTCACCTCCAGCGTTGTTGAGGAAGTGTATCATTTTTACTTGGAAAAGGTGTAGGAATTAGGTTTTTTCATGACAAGTACCAAAAGTTTACTGTCAAAAAAGGGAAATTTGAAATAAATAATGACAGCGTACCTAGCGACCTCTATATGGTACATGAAAATTGATTCGAAATTATGATTTTCCACGTCAAAAAACCTCGGGTAACATTTCGTGCAATAACTTATTTTTTGCAAAAGTTGTTTCAAACGAACAAAAAAAAACAATTTCAACACCCTGTATCTCCGAAACGAAACATTTCTGGACACAATTTTACATAGACTTTTTTTTCTAAAAATTGTCCCAGAAATACGCCACTTGAATATTTAAACGTAGATACTTATTTTATAACCTGTATATTTATCTATTGCTAGTTTTCAAACAGCCAGCCTGTCTATAGTAAGTAATAAAGACAAATAAATTACTTGAAAATTCCTTTCTCTACATGAGAATTCTTGAATTACTTATTTGGGTAAGTAAGTGTAATCCACCTACCCCAGGATTAAAAACGTTTTGCACGTTTATGAATAGGTATATAAGATATATAAATTTGTAACAAGATGTATCATGTTTTTGAATATGTATGGTTAAGGTAGGTTGAGGTACTTTTAGTTTTTTACTAACGAATGAATGGAATTGTCGTGAGTTGACAGTGGTCCCGGAGATTATTTCTATGGTACTATTCGGGTGGTCTAACCCTGAATTCCCATTAGCTTTTTTGTTGAGGGTTCGTATTTTGTTCTCGATGAATTCTTTATTTGTATTTCTCAGCAAATGCTTCATATATAAGATAGAGAAAATACCTTTTGTCTCATTTCCTAATTTTCTCAAGTTAACTGACGTAGATTGACAAACAAGTCCTTTAATATACAATATGACAATAGGTCATTCGAATGCTTTCACCTATTCCCTTTTCTCTCTCTCCGCATCAGCGGTTTTTGCGGGAGCTGACCATTCGGCGGGAGATGGTCGTGTTCCACTTGATTATATGTTTCCATATGTTGCGTATCTCTACGCTAGCTTGGCTAAATGCGTTGTTGGACAACACATATGCGGCTTCTTTGAATTTTCTCCTAAATCAGTATTCCTCCTGGACAATTTCAGGTTGAGACCACTTGATGTTATGTTGATGAGTCCAAACATGCTGTGCTATTCCTGATTTGTTGGTTTCTTCTCGCTGTACGTGTTTCTTGTTCTCGTCAATGCGAATTTTCAATGGCCTCTTAGTTTCACCGATGTATGATTCTCCGTACTCGCAGGGTATCCGGTAAATGCAATTCTTGAAATCGCTGTCCGCGTTTGGTAGCCTGGTTTTCGTGAGGCTGCTACAAATAGTGTTTCCAGATCTGAAGGAGGTTCTGAGACCCAATTCTTATCCTTTTTGACAATCCTCTGATGTAGGGAAGTACAAGTATTAGTTAATTTGAAGGTGGTTGATGATGGTGGTTAAAATGTACAAGTACTAGTTGTGGCGGCTCCTCTTCCTTGTGAGGCTTTTGCTGTCCTCTAGCCAAAGTCTGTTCCACCATCACTTTGGAGTAACAATTCCGTTGAAGGTCATTTTTGAGACCTTCTTTTGTATTACAGAGCTCGAAAGCACGGACTACTGGAGTCTTGATGATTCCTCTCTTAGTCGATTGATGGTGGTTGAATTCCTGGTTCCGATACTGCCCGTGTGAGTGGGTTTTCGGTAAACAGATGTTTCCCATTTAGTGTCGGTCCTCTTCACCAACACTTTTAAGAATGGTAATTCGTTGTGGACTTCCGTCTCCATTGTGAAAGTGATGGAAGGACTTACGTTATTGATGTGCTTCAGGAAGATGTCTAGTTCTGTATTCCTATGGTTTCATATTATGAAGGTGTCGTCAAGGTATCTCAACCAGACCCGGAGCTTCTTGTGGGCCTTTTCAATAGCCAGAGTTTCAAACCACTGCATATATATGTTGTCTATAACCGGTGAAAGTGGCGATCCCATTGGTAGTCGTACACAGCATCTTAGTAATTCTATGATTACTTGTATAGGTAAGTTTGTTCTATCTTCCAGGTCCCCATCTTCAGATAGCTTCTCTGTATGATTTGAAGTGCTTCTTCGACAGGGACGTTGATGTAGAGGCTTTTCACGTCGAAACTGATTGGTTGATCCTGCTCTGTGACTTCGATTGCCCCTAGTAGTTCGACAAAATGCCTTGAATTATTCACAGAATATGATGTTTTTCCTTGCAGTGATTTTATTATTGGTAGTAAAAATTTGGACAAATTTCGATTAGCTTGAATCTCTAGAGCTAATGATAGGTCTTAGCAGAGCACTCTTCTTGTGGATTTTGGGTAGTCCATACAAGTGAGGGGCTTACTATGGTGCGGTGTTAGCGTTGATTTTCGTTTCTTGTTAATAGTTCAATTTTTAATTGTTGCGTGTATTTTATCTCATTGTAATTTCAGTGTTTTTGCTTGATATAATTGTTATTTTTTTAGCGAATCTTTTTAGTTTTTATAAATATATCATATTAGACAATGGAAGTCCGAACTAATGAAATCGAAAGGAAGAGTTGCATAGTACTTGTTGGTCATTGAGGGTTTTGAAATTGGTGTTTAATTCAATTTATTCGTTTTCAATGGTTCCAACGAATTCATCTCCCTCCGTTTACTGCACGTATGGAGAATTTTCATATTTTCTTTATTTATTGTGTGATTTGTTTCTTATAAATGTCCATATATAGCTGATTTTTTGTATGATATATTTATGGTACCTTATTTTGAAATAACTACCCGTCTGGCCTCTATAAGCTGATGGACAGTCACCACATTTTAGTCTTTACAGGGTCCTGCAACAGTGGCGCGGTGTTCCATATCTCAATTTAGAAATCTAAATTTCTATAATATTACCTCATTGCACGAGCTCGACGGTCACACAGGGTGTTCAATTTTTTCTGTTTTTTTTTTTAATTATCAACCTATATTTTTATGGCTTTTTCGGTTTCTACATAGAAAATAAAAGACACTTTATGTATATCTTCACTTCACTTCACTTCGAAACTTCCTAGACATAGGAAATACTCAATGAAATTTGTAGAGGTTTTGTTGGCGCTCCTTATGGATCAATAATATACAGGGAGTTCCATTCAAAATAAGGAAGATTCTGCAAATTTTTATTTACAATATGTGGCAAGCGGTTTTTCATACCTTGTATATCACAGGTAGATTTCAGATATATCGTTTGAGAGAGTTACCAATGTAGAATATTTGGCCAAAAACAAAATTCAATTGGACTTGGCACAACTTTATAATTTGAAATATTCGAATATTGAAAAAAAAACCTGTCGTGCTAGATATCTCGAAAACCGTCAATATTTTCGAAGTGAAGGTATCCATAAAGTGTCTTTTATGTTCTATGTAACAGTTTTTTATGTTTTTGGAGAGCTTTCCCAAATATGTTAACTTGTTAGCATATTTCTTAGCTTCTTTAGGTTCTTCATGATTTAGATATAGTTTAGTCATGATCATGCTCAAGAATACTTCTCTGCGTTAATGGAGTGAAATGAGTCAATGCACTAGATATATATTTCATTAATTTATTATTTCTAAGAGTATCTAAGACCAGTAGCATGACGTTTTTAACAAGGCCCAGCTTCTTTCGACAATTACAAAAAATCATATGTCAAATAATGAATATTAATGACACAGTTACATTCGCCAGAGTTCAATTGCTCTCAATTGCTTTCGACTATTCAATCAAATTACTTGATTTTTAACGATGACAATGAGTTCACTCAATACAAAGTTGCTTTGATATGATATAATTGACCCGAATCAATTGTGATGAAAATAGTATTCATTGAAAAGCTTTTTTTTTGGATCCTACGATGAACCGAAGATTTTTTCAAAATTTAGTTCCACAGTTTTCTGAAAAATACATTTAAATGTCACCGCAAAAAATGTTCCACTGTGATTAATAACTTTAGCTTTTTGAAGAAAAAAATCTATGTAGATGTTCAACCTATCCGTTTTCCTGTTTTTTTTCATATCAAATTTTCACACACACATATTGTATATATGTATACGGTATTTTAAAGTTTCAAACTTTTAAAATTTCAAGTACTGAACTGCTAATTGTGTCCCGATACTATGCCTAAAAAAATTCTCATACACAGCCGCATATTATGAAAAAAATAAAACATTTAAATTTTGGTCGTTCCTGACAAGCAGCCTTGTCTGGTAGATCACGTGCACTATGCTTGAAAAATGTTTTGGAGTACCGTGTTGCCTAGAAGGACAGATTATGGACTGATTCAATCCCCCCCCATGCCCGTCCCCTTGGGTGGAGTGCCCTGAGAATCCTTCCCACATGGTTACTGTGTGCAGAAGCTAGAATCTCGTCCATCCACCCCCACTCATTGCAGAGTAGACCTCAACCTGCTGATGGGCACTTCAGCAAGATTGACTTCTGACCTACTGCGGTCGAAAGTCAGCCTTTAGGTGCTTGTACTCTCTTCATCTGTTATTTTTATTTAACGTGACTTTACTGAATGTAATTTTCACATGGGGCCCCCTTAAACTAACCGGAGACAAGTGTCTTTTGGTGGCGAACTAGTGGAAAGAACGATATCTTCTCCGGCCAGAAAAGTGAGGATCTCTGGAAGGGAGATCGACTGGCAAGCGCGGGTGAAGTACCTCTGTCTTCGAATAGACCGTAGGCTCACCTGGAACCCGCCCATCATAACCGTGAAGGCAAAGATCGAGGTTCAGATCAAAAGTCTGTACCCTCTGATCAATAGACGATCCAAACTAAGCCTTAAGAACAAAATTGCAATCTATAAAACGATGTTCAAGCCTGTCCTCATGTATGCTTCAGGCGTCTGGGGACAAGCAGCTCCGTCTAATATCTCCATTCTGGAGAGATTGCAAAACAAGTTGATACGGATGATGGTGAATCCTCCTTGGTTCGTACAGAATGAAGCTACTCGCAGAGATTTGCAGCTGCCTTCCATTCAGCAGTCCATTCAGTCGAGGGATCGGCAAGTCTTTGATTGCACAGAAACCCACGATAATCCGTTAGTTAGGGAAGCTATTGAAATTGCTTTAGACGACCCCTCCCGATATAGAAGGCCCAGACACTCTGTAGAATGAGGCCCTCATGTCCCCCGTTAACAGATGAACAATCCATAACACCCCAGCCAGGCAGGGGTTTCACCGTGAAGGGCGGTGCTGATGTCTGAGGATATTCATGCCACCATCCCATGATAAGTTATGAAATTAAGCTGAAATTGGTGTAGTGCTTGTTTGTGTAACTGAAAAAGAAGTGAATGTTAAGTTTATACAATTTTTATAATTATTGGAGCCACCTGATAGCGACTCTCGGGGGGTGTTCTCTGGTTGTGCTTCGTTGGGCTCTTGTGTTTGTCTCTTTCTCGAAATCTTGGGTCTTCCTTGCTAAGCGCTTCATGCTCAGCTCTGGACTAGTGTGTGATCAAACTCTTTCGAACATGTTTTCTGCGTGTTCTCTTATATACGCGTCCACGTAGTGGATGTTCAGGTCCAGGTCCCGGTGTATGGATCTATTTGGTATACAGCGTGACTCACGGTCGATGGTAGGTTAGACGTTTCTGAAAAACGCAAAGCATGATTTTTCTGAAAATTTCACCTCTCACATTTTCTTACCTGTTCTATCGATCTAAAATATTTTCAGCATTGCGGCGTTGCCACTTCCATCAAAAAGTCCTAGAAACTTTATTTTTTTGAATGGAACACCCCGTATATTGATACATTTTTGGAATCGCTCTGATATTTTAATACTTTTTTGTTAATAATGTCCTATACCTATCTCTATCTGTTTTCAAGATAAAAAATAAATTGTGCTAAATATGGTCCAAAACATAGCCTTAATTGAAATTAAGTACATCAGTACTCTCAATTCATGAAAAGTTGATATTTTGATGATAGTTTGGACAAACTCGAAATATTCAAATAACACCAAGAAATCGACTCCATATCATACAGGGCGTGCTGAAATTACTATCATTTCCATTGTGCATAAAAGTAGCCGAAAGTTCATTTTTTCAAATGAAACCCCCTGTATATTACTCGATAAATTGAAAGATGTTGAAAAATGCTTCAAAATGATATACATGTCCCTATACCTAAATCGTCAAGTTTTCTTAATAAAGCTGTTTTTGTGGAAAAATAGTTATTCACGTTTTACCTACAAGTGTTGAAAGTGGCATTTTATTTTGTGAGTGAAGCCACACTGTCAAACTACAGTATTGTTTTAGGGCGTATGTGTTTTTTTTCTTCATGGCTATCCGCGATAGATTTTGGATTGTTTTTTAATATCTGTTCTAGTTGAGGCATTGTTGTCAAAATGAAAGAAATTTTATACTTTTATTGACAGTTTATTTATATGAACATTATACTTAGTAAAGTATTTGCCTCGTTAAAAAGAGTATTTGTTTTATCCTAGAGTTCTGTTAAATATCGTTGCAACAAACATGAAGTTGACGGTCACCTAAAAAAAAATACAAATCCAAGTAAATTTTACAAATACACTTTAATTAATACCCCGAACTGATTTGATTGTGGCTACTTCAAATACATATTAAATCAAAATAGTAAAAATATGTATCATACGGGGGTAATTCAAAATTTTCCAAAAGAAAAAAAATCGAATAGCGGGCCATGACTTAGTATCTGAACATAACTTTTAATTCTAAGCCACTTTTTTCTTCAACATATTTCTATATTTTTTGAAATAAGGGTACTTTACTCTTGAACGAACTTTACATTTTTTGGCCTATCCTGTATTGTGTTTGTTGTCATAAAGCCTTCTCAGGTACACTTGGTATAGTTTTGGAACACGCACCAACTTTTGTCAAGAACAAATTTTCTGACAAATCGATAATAAAAAAGTTGTTGCACACTCAGTGGACCACAGTGTATATGCATGATATCGCCAAAAATCAGGAACAGCGCAGACATTTTTGATGGGAAAGTCGGCAACTCCCAGAAATTCTTCTGGAATTGTCCCGTTACCGGTGGGCCCTAAATAACAAATTATAAAACAGTTAGCGGCGCATTCACGAACGAATTTTGCGTTTTTTGCGACGAAGGTAATTGATTTGTTTTTACTCTAAAGTAAGCAGATCTACCGCAAGGTGTGCGAGAATACGTGATCTGCCATATTTGCCGAAAGTACCTATATCAAAGATGGATGTTACTTTGCCTTAAATTTACTTAGCCGTAATTGCTGCGTTAAAGGGAACATCAATTTATTTTTTGCAATGCCTGCCAAGCGATTCCGCGCTTTTCTGAAGACCACTCATGTTAAATCTTCGGTGGAGTCTTCGGCGGGATTTTTTTTTGTGGCCAACGGTTGCTTTTCTTAACTGAATACTGAACTTGTTAACTTAATTTCATTCATAACTCATAAAATAGTAATAATAATAATAAATTGTTTATTGTTTGCGGGTAAAATAATTACAGAACTGTAAAACTCAACCTAAAGAAGACAGCAAAACAAAAAGGGTAGTGTTAGGTCAATTGACCGATTCTTCCACACTCCCCTAAATAAACAAAATATATAATGAATCACTGATGAAAATCTATCTAGTTATAATAATGTTAGTACCTATAACCTATATTTATATAATTAATACTTATATATACCACTGGTTGAACAAATATAAACTAAAATAATTAATACTGATAATATACCACTGATTAAAAAAATATTAAACTAAAAAGATGCATTTCATTAAGTACATTATATCATTGGTGCTTCAACGAATTTTTTTTTTGTTTTTGAGGCAATGCAGAATCGGGAATATCCAGTAAAGAGGAAATTATAGCAATCTGATAAGAAAAGGAGGATTTGAATATTCCTTCATTATGGATTATTATATAAATAAGATTCTTTCCCCTCAAGTTGAGATAATGAACATATGTCCTATATGTGACTCTCCTGCACAAATATTCAGGTGTATCAGTTTTAAGGATTTTATAAAAAAACAACGTGAATGTTGTAAACAAGGATTAGACATATTATAATAATTAATTTAGTGTGATCCTTCAAACTTTCGTTTTGATTCGACTTTTGAAATATTTTATAAATATCCTCTTTCGAAATATTTTTCATGTCCCTTCTATAAATCTTTGGTCCACGTACTAATAGCTGTCATCTTCAAAATACTAGGTATTTATTTACCAGCTTTTTGCAATGAGAAAAACAGAATGAAATATGAATAACTCGTTGATTTTCAAAAATTCAAGTAAAACGACTGCAGATAGTTAAGATCATATATCCATATCTTGTGCAGAATATTTTTCTGAGTCGATTGATATGAATTATAAGGTAGTAATTACTCGTAAGTCCATCAATAAACGACAAATTCGGTAGAGCAGTTATTCTCGATGTTCAACTACGCGATATCTGTCTCAGTAGAAAATTTGAATTTATAAGCTGAAATTATTGATAAATGTACGTCGGATAAAAAGTTATATGAGTGATATAGTCTCATCAATTAAAATTTATAAGATATTCGAAAATGAGAATAAAATATATCCTGATTTTGTTTTCATAAACAAATGCTATAAATGGAATGAATAGTTGATTAAGAGTTCGAATTTTGGGCTAAGTTCATTCTTCAATTGATGGAGAATTGATGAGTCAAAAGTATTTGAATTAGATCATAAATTATAATAAGTTCGAACGTAAATATATAGAGAATAGAATTTTTGAAAGTCGATATCGAATATAAATACATTTTTTTCACAAGAAATACTACATAGTTGTTTTTGTTATATTATGTAGAAAGAGAAAAAAATATTTAGAAAAACTTTTATCGTTTATAACCAATTTGTTTATTAAATAAACAATAACATATGAATGGAATTAGTTATCGAAAAGCAAGATGAATTATGAATTGAAAAAGAATGGTTCCATGATATTAATTACAAGTGGTATAACAAACAAAATAACATTTAATTATCTTATAAACAACGCATTTGTTCATAACAATTGTTCAAACAATAGCAGTTAAAAATAAAAAAAACATTTTCCTGTACCTTTTAATCCTAAAAAAACAGATCCATGGTAATATTAAAAAAATATTTTCAATAATTAATGAAGCTTTTTAATTTTTAATCCAAGTAAGTAAATTGTTGATAACAAATTGAAAAAGATTTTGTTTCTCAGAGACCTTTCAAAAAGCCACGAAAAAAGAAAAAAAACAGATTTTTCCATTTACCAATTATCGCACTCACAGTGTTCCTGTTTAATTAAAAAAAAATGTTTGAATAAATAATTGTTTTGACCGTGGATTAGTGTGCATTAATTTGTCCAGTAAAGGCCTACATTTTTTCAATTCTCAATTTGGATATTTAATAAGTGGAAACAATATTTTTTCATTAAAGGACAAAATTGGCGTGGCTTGCGCAAGCCAAAGTACCCGTTTTATGGCGAATTTTCAACCCTCTAAGAAAGTTATGAATACTGATCATTCTTTTCCGAAAGGCGGGACTTTTTTTAGAGATTTCCTCCTCTTTTTGAACCTTTTTTCAAATTTGAAAAATGTCAAATAAATATTTGCAAATTTTTTTTATAAAAAAATATGACTGGGCATGTTGAGAAGGACGTCACTGATGCACATTAAGAAAACCTTCAGCATGAAAAAAATGTATTTTTATGTGAACTTTGCATGTACCAAAATTTAAAGAAAAAACCAAAACCGTTTCAGAGATATTAGGATTTTTTCTTAAAATCATCCAAGGATGATCGCCCTTCAGGATTAGCGTTCAATGATGAAACACTCTGTATATTTGACCTTCTTCACTTCACTTAATGAAGAGATTTTACCACGTTCAAACTGAACGCTGATAATTAATTTACAATAGTCGTTGCTTTCATTAACAGATTTCAAGGCTCTTGTATTTTTCAGCTTAATTTCAATAGACTGTTCAGAAAATAAGGTGAATTTCAAATTTTCTCAAAGGATATTTATTTACTTCAAAGCCACCCTTTCATGGGTCTCCTCAGTATTGTGAACAGAAAAAAGTCTCAGGGGGGCAAATCGGGGGAGTACGGTGGCTGAGTCATGATTACGGCGTAGTTTTTGGTCAAATCGAAGAGTTCTGGGATGAAAGCTGTTGTATGAATAATTGAATCTGTGAAAAAAAATGTCAAACGTTTGCACCTGTCTGGTTGAACGACTGGGGACATGTATGTTTTCTGCGAGCCTCAAGTAAAGGTATGTTCAAAAGGCATTCCAGTGCAGTATAGTCATATCATACACCCATCTTGAAAGCAATATATCGCAATAAATTGTGCTGTATTATGTGTGATTTATAGCTGATTATGGAGTCTAGGATCACACCTAGATCTTTGGTTTCAATAGCAGAATGTAAGGTCTGATTATTTATACTATATTCGAAAGTGATTGGGTGATGTGTTCGATGAAAGCGAAGAATTTGGCATTTGGATGCATTCAAACACATACCCTTTTGCGAATACCAGTTAGGTAGGCAATCTATATCATTTTGTAGACACAATGTATCGGATTCACTTTCAATTATTTTGAAACATTTTAAATCGTCGACAAATAGCAAAACTTCGCTTTCATGGTAACAGCTGATTAGATCATTGATAAAAAGGTTAAACAACAGTGGTCCCAAATGTGAACCTTGTGAAACAACCGATGTAACTGCGATGGAATGAGAATATTAATGATAAACTCTAACAATTTGCGTTCTTTCCGTAAGATAGCTCTTGAGCCCAGCAATATTTGACCATCAACACTATATAAACAGAGTTTGTGGATCAATAGTTCATGATTAACTTTGTCAAAAGCTTTGGAGGAATCTGTGTACAGAGTCAACTTGTAAACCCATAGAGAGAGCATCAGACAAAAAATCAACGTAGGTAGTCAGACCCAGTTCAGCTGACTTTTTGGATGTAAATCAGAATTGTTGGGTCCCTATAATTGGGGAGCAGTCACGAGTAAGGTAGGTAATCAAAAATGATGCTCTCAAAAACGATAATTACAAACGTCGGATTTCGAGTGTTTTTGAGCAGCCAATTCCATTTTTTACACAAAAGTTGATGCACATTTTTTGATCCACTTTTTTCGAAAGTAGAACATCGCCCAACATGCAAAAGTTTTATGCCCTTCACCAGCAAACTAAACACGCTAAACAGCTGAAACTGTGTAATTTCGGTTTTTGCTTAATAAAAATTGTTATTTTCTAGCTAATCATTTTTACAGATTCTTTCAGGAGTATCAAATCAATTTATATCATATTAGACAATAGAAGTTCGAACTATTACAGTTTTGAAAATGGTGTAATAGCCGAAACTAGTCAACAATAAAGAAATATCGTGGAAAATGGACAAAAGTGTGATTTTGTAGTGTATTCTCAGTGAACATGAATTTCCACAAAATGAACAAGCCGTCAATCAAATAAGTAATGAAGTACACCACGAAACATTGTCAACTACCTTCAAACAAATGTGTGAACGTTTGAGACGAGTGTACTAACATAAAAAAATCGCTAATCGAATGTACTGAGCCCGCGAAATTTGAACATTCATCTTATTTTTTGAACAGTGTACGTGCATGTGAATAAATTAATCAACGTTAAAAACTTATTTGCAAAACTTCGAGGGGGGTCCACAGGGTACGAAAGAATATTTCACGTATGTTGTCACTGCAATGTCCAATAAATCACACGTGAAACAAAAAGATAATGGCTCGAACAATAAAGTAACCAAAGCTACTTACAGACACTCCTCCAGACTCCCCTTTTCACCTTGTATGTTGTCTACGGCATCAGAATTCACACCTTCCTTGACGTTTATAGTTTCTCCAAGTTAAATGTGAACCGAAATAGATATAACTTTGTTAAGAGCCATGAGAGAACAACTATAGGAACACACACATAACTTACGAGCTGAATACGTGATAAATGTACATTATGGAGTTATAAAACGTTTTATAAAATACCTGTAACTTATAAAATGATGTTTCATTTTTCTTAGGTCACACGGTATATAAAACTGAAAAGATATAAGATATTCCAGATTTGTATGAGATGAAATAAATAATTTTCTTGAATTGAAGGGGTTATATTTTTAGGGGTGATTAATTTTTTTCCTATCTCATTCGCATACTCATTTTATCTAGAGAATTTTGTAAAATAAGATTTTTTTTCTAATAGTTGTTGAAAAATGACTTTCATTAATCTCAACAGAAGTTCTAAGTGACGTGCTGCATTTGTCAATTTTGTGATATTCATTGTAGAAAACAGATTATTGTTTTTGTTTTTCGAGAATTTAAAAAAATTGTGGCATCTGGATGGTAAACCAAACAGTAGGTTTTAAGTTAATTATTGGAATCAGCTTGTTCCAGTTTTTCATGTCCCGAAAGCAACATAAGCAGATACTGGATGATTATTTTGTTATGTCCATGTTCAGCTGGTATCTGGTTATATATTTTGTGACTCTGTTACTCGTATGAACCAGTTTTTCCTGAACGACGTTTCGGTTTAATAATGTGTTTCTGAAATTTTTGCGGGAGCCACAAAATTTTATCTTAACGCCTCAAAGAAAGGAGACAGGTCAGATATGTAAATGAATTCGGTTGTAACAGACAAGAGAATAGACAAATCTCTTCACAAGCACATTTTTATTTTGAATATTGAAATGAAAAACGCAGGTTTAGTTAAAAGTCAATACAGTCCACTCAAATCTAACAGTCGCATGCTTGACTCCTAATATTAACTTTCTATTCTTGTCCCAGTCCTGACTGCTCTCTCCCAAAAATATTTCTTTTTCAATTTATCTAAGATTAGCCTATACGAACCCTCGCAAGGGGTTTTGCACATATTGTGCCAATTTTTCTCGATTCCTTGTTCCAAGGTCTTCATTCTTCAGGTGAATAGGTTTCCTTTGTCACATTGATACTGGTACAGTAGTGCCTCTGTCTAAAGCATACTAGTGTTCTTGTGATGCTGAATTGTTCTACTGCTCAACTCGTATGAAGTTTATCCGAAAAATCTGTGTGTTCTTGTAACGACCAGTGGTTCTCCCAGGAAATCCCATTAAGCCCAGTACCTGCACCATATTTAAACACTCGTTACCATGTTTGTTGTTGAAGCAGCTTCCAAAAACTTCGTGTTCTGGCTTGTTCTACCCTCGTCCGATGTCTATAGGTCCAGTCTCATATAATTCGATCTTACACGTGAACTACGTATAGGTTGCCGAGTTTCTTCTTTTCTCGGTATTCCAGGCTTTGAATTAGTTTTTCCATTTCCAGAATCCATTTTCAATCGATCTTAGAACACATATTTCTTGCTGTTCCTTTGTCATTTGTTTCGTCTTCACGAGTTGGTGATCTGTGTTTTTTCTGGTGTTGGTGACCTGATGTAGAATCGTTCGAAGTTGTCGATCTGTCATTCGTACTTGAAATGGGCGGTTGTTTCTCATTAGACTGTTTTGTTTTGTTCTAAAAGCAACCTCCCCTTCCTCGTCAGTTGGAGGAATCCTTCTTTGTATATTGTCAGACCTGTTTCTAGGTCTGCCGTCTTACAACTAGGTTCACTAGTTTCCCGCAATTGTAACAACGTTCTCTTTCTAGTAGGTCCTTTTTTCGCAACAGATGGACTCAGGTTAGAAACGATTTCTTGAAGTATTATGACAAGTTCCTCCAATGTTGATTATCCGATTGAATTTGGCAGCTGCCAATACTGCGTGTACCGCAAGTTGTTTACTTTGAAAATCGTTGTGGCTGATCTTAGGAATGGTAGTGAAACTATAGAGTATTTCCTGTGCTGATCACGCAGGGTCACAATGATTGTCCAATAAAGGTTTCAGTGTTATAACTAAAGGTGAAGTCCTTGTTTCTCCAGATAGGATTGTTCTCATAGAAACAGATGTACTTTGCCCAAGGAGAGCTGACCATTTGTTGACGTGATTCATTTACCGAGTTTTTATGTTCACCTCTTCTGTGACATGTTTAGTCTCTTCTGTGATGCCCGTCCCGAATTTTCTGAACTTTACCTTGAACCTCTTTAAACGTCGTCTCTAACCTCAAATACATCACCTTGGTGGACTTTTTGCCGGACTACCTTTTCTCATGTTCCTCTTGGTCGTACCATTTTTGTGTTTCATGTCGCAAAAATATTTCAGAAATTCGTCCTTTTTCCTTTAGTTTCATCCTTCATTTTGAATTATTTTAAAGAACAATTCCTTCAGGCCAGTCCATTAACTACACTGTAGGTTAATGGACTGACACCTATCAGAGAACAACTACTCCCCTAGCTAGCACCACGAAGGGCGTTGGATTATATCGGACAGATGTCAGTGCAGGATTATCCACTGAAGTTATTCCTGCATATGCTGTTGGCGATACAATTGCCGGAATCGATTTTCAATTATTGGAACACACTTGCAGACCGATTTCGAGCTGTTTGGTCACTCGTCAGTGTAAGGGAGTGTATGTCATCAACATGAAGTCGATGATTTCCGATAATTGAAAATCGAATTCCTTTTAGAGTATTGTAGCAATTTAAAGAATTTACTGTCTTAAACAAATTCATTTTCAACAATATTTCACTATCACAAACTAATTTGATTACAACACTTAGCAAATAACGCTTGATTTATTTCCACTATTTGAATTCCTTGTTTAACCGCTCGATTTACCTTTTGAACTCAACTGCCCTCTTGGGACGAGAAGCTAGAGTTTAACCGGCGGTTGACAACTGCAATCCTTTTGCGGTGATGCCATGTGTTTGTTCGCTGGCTAACATATCGGTGTGGCTTCAGATTCATTACAGCCCAACAACACGTTACACACCAAACAGTGTCTTTTTCGGGATGTATTGGACGCTCTTGTACTGACTGACTGACGAGTGGCCACTGACGAGTGGCCAAACAGCTCGAAACCGGACTGCATGTGTGTTCCAATAATTGAAAATCTATTACGGCAGTTGTATTGCCAACAGCATATGTAGGAATAATTTTAGTGAAGAATCCCGCACTGACACCTGCCGGATATAATCCAACGCCCTTCGTGGTATTAGCCAGGGGAGTAGTTGTTGATAGGTGGTAGTCCATCCACCTACAATGTAGAAAGTTGAGACTGGCCTGAACGAATTGTTATTTTAGATGATTTAAAACAATTTAATTATTTGCAGGTGTTGTTGAATGCTATATCTGTCCATGGTGATTTGGCAAAACAGACAGAGTGAATG
This sequence comes from Leptinotarsa decemlineata, assembly GCF_025532065.1. Taxonomy (NCBI): domain Eukaryota; kingdom Metazoa; phylum Arthropoda; class Insecta; order Coleoptera; family Chrysomelidae; genus Leptinotarsa; species Leptinotarsa decemlineata. The sequence goes on from NW_027412747.1 coordinate 20,486,490, forward strand.
ACAACTAATCTGACAGCTGTTGCTCCAACAATATGGCCGTTATCAATTGTTAAAGTTCGGGAGTCCCTGTTGGAAGAACCTTTATAATATAGCGGCATCTCTCATTTACATAGACTCAAAAATGTTCTCTTTTGACAAACCGTTAGTCATCTTTCATTACTCAAAAGTGGCTGTGTCACTGTAGTTCAAATGCTCAACCAATCTGTCAAGTGTCAAAAGTACAATCGACCAGTAGAAACAATTAAAGTTGACCAGTTGAATATTGCAGTGATGTGTTTCTTCCACACGTCCTAGCTCCAACCGCACCCCGTATCGGAAATCCAATTCCCGCGAGCAAAATTTCCCTCGAATTTCCGCTTGAAACAGTAGCGATCACCGCAAGTAATCCACGTAAAAGGATAATAATCGATCGGGCAAAGTGCAAATAATCGTAGCAGCAATAAACAACGACGCATCGCGGAATATAATGGATCATCGGTCTCTGGCATGGAACGCGAAGAATACCGCGGACCACCCAAGTTGAACACGATGCCATGAATGAATACGATGGCATAGCAACCCACGGCCGTCGCTGATGAATTGTGATCTTTTTGATCTGACATGACGTATCGTCCTTCACTTAACCCGTACTTCATTTCTGGCGTTCAGATCGTATCTTCCGAAGCTCACACGGTATCTTCGTAATTATGCTGGTTTTGGTGTCGTGCGTTGTCTTTTTTTTCATGAAGGAGAGAGCAGGACAGGAGAATAATTGAATGGCCTTTCGAATGACTCACTTAAATCATTTTCTATAATGCCTTTGTGCTCTCTCGGTAATCGGAAATATGGAAATTAGGCGCGCTATGAAGATGTTATTAGCGATGATAATGACGTCGCGTCAAGGTATGTGAAAAATAATGTAGAGGTCAGTCTGTTTTCTGAAATGTATGTAGTAAACTTCATTGTCCTTCAGGAAGAATAGGATCACCGCACTGGTTTTTACGGAATCGCAGAAGGGCTACATATTTTTATTATCTGTTTATTCGATCTTAAAATTACGACTTCAATCTCAAAATATCGAAATCGAAATTTAAACTCGTCTCTCAAAATTTCGACTTTAATATTGAAATTTCTCGACTTCAATCCCGAAATTTTGACTTTGAGCTCGAAATTCCAAGTATAAACTCATACTTCCAACTTTAATTCCAAAATTTCGACTTCAATCTCAAAATTTTTTGACTAGAAATACACACTTTTTGCTTTATTCTTGTAATTTTAGATTTTAAATACGAAATTTCGACTTCAATCTCGAAATTACGACCTTTAATCTCGAAATTACGACTTTATTCTCGAAATTTCAACGTCAATTCCGTAATTTCGACTTCAATCTTGAAATTACAACCTTTAATCTCAAAGTTTCCACCTTAATCTCGGAATTTTTCGATTTCAAACCAGAAATTTAAACTTTTGACTCTTTAGTCTCTAAATTATGACTTCAATATCAAATTTGAAGTTAAAATTTCAACTTCAATCTGAAAATTTTAACTTCAATCTCGATAATATCGATAATATGACTTTGATTTCCAAATTTCCGATTTTGATCCCGAAATAACGATTTTAATCTCTAAATAACGACTTCAATTTCAAGTTTGGAATAAAAATTTTAACTTAAATCTCAAAATTTCAACTTCAATCTCGATAATATGACTTTCAATCTAGGAATAATGACTTTAATCTCTATTGTTTGGACTTTATATCATAAATGTCGACTTTAATCTTAGAATTATGACTTTAATCTCTGACTTGAAATCGAAATTTCAACTTCAATCTCAAAATTTTGACTTAACCCCGAAATTTCTGGCTTTGCACCCGAAATTTCGACTATAATCTTGAAATTTCGAAATTGAAATTTTAAATTCAATATGACTTCAATCTCATTATTTCAGACTTTCATCTCGAAATTATGAATTTATTTTCGAAATTTTCGACTTTACACGAAAAATTTTGACTTTAATTTCGAAATTCTGACTTGAATCTCGAAATTACGACTTCAATTTCAAAATTACTACTTTTATAATTTCAAGTTTGAAATCGATATTTTAACTTTAATCTCGATATTTTGACTTCAATTTCGAAAATACGACTTTAATCAACTTTAAACCCGTAATTTTGACTTCATTCTGGAAATTATGACTTCAATTTCGAAATTACGACTTAAATATTGAAATTTCAAAATTAAAGTCGTAATTTCGAAATTTGGATATAAGAATATGTTTGTGAAGACAAGGTTTGTGATGACATCTCCCGTTTTTCAGATTTCTTCGAAATCTGTTCTCATCTATTGCTTTTCTCGTTTCATCAAATGCGATACTTACTAGGAATTGTAAAAGCATTTAGGTATATAAACGAATAAAATCATTGTGGAAGCGTATTCATTCTCAAATATTTTTCTGATTCGAATTAATCATATTGATATGTCACTTTTTTCCTAAAAGAAATTGAAGTTTTTCCACCATAGCTTTCGCTGATCTTTGAATTATTCTTTGACATTTTGAACGTATATGTATAGAGCATCTTCTATTTCAGAATGTAAACAAAGTTAAACTGCGGAAAATTATAAACTCAATTCCAAATTCCATATTTTATATTAACACAAACTGTTTCAATAAAATAAAACCCTTCATTGTCTAAATTCGTGAATTTGAAGAAGAATTTTTAATGCACAAACAGTTTAAGTTTAAAAATATCGATGCTTCATTGCCAATGATCAACCACAAATCATGTACTTTATTAAAAATACGAGAGTAATAAATTTTAATTAGTTATGTCAAAATAACCGCAAAGAAAGTTGTATAACGAAATAACATTAAATCGAAGTTATGTTCTCCATTCAAAAAGCCACACTCCTGATATATGACTGCCTTGAAAGAGTATTTATGGAAATATTTATAACAATGTACCTACATTCACCTTTTATTCAATTCATTATATTGGCAAATCTGTCAAGGATTTGGACAAGAATCCTAATCCTTTGCTGGTGCTACTTATATGGTGTATTGTTCAAAACAGAACAACTTCTAATATAGGCGCCACAAAAATTCACTCAATGATATGAATAAAACATAGTTGTACAATTTTTCCTCCAACAAGAACAACCTCTTTAAGAATTCAATGTATATAAAGAATGCCTTCAAATTTCTGAATTTCTGACCACATGTGTCCAGAGGTTTCCACACAGACACAATCCAGAAGTAAGTCAGAAAACAGTCTCAAATTTACATACAGATCAATATACCCCTATTGTCTGTTCAGAAATGAGAGAGACTACAGCAGTATATCTATATATACTGGGTGTAACTGAATGAGTGTAAAACATTTAAGAAGGTGATTCCTCATAGGAAAAAAAGATAGGATCTTTCATATAAAGAAACTTCATTGGAGCATCCCTTGTTAAGATACAGCTCCTTAAGGGGGTACATAAAATTTAACGTATTCCAAAAACACTTTATTGTGAGATGTTCACTAAATTGTTTTACAAAAACGCAACACGTGTTTCGCCATACAATGGCTTCATCTGGCGTGTCTTTCAACTAATTCTACACATTCCATACTAAATATATATATAGTTTATGGAGTACCTGAAATCAAAGTACCTGTAAACGAAGTACCTGGATTTTAAGTAGCTGATATTTTACCTGAGTTTCTAACGAATTAAATTACCTGCACTTATGTACCATTTTCATATTTGAAAAAATATATTCAGTAACGGAGAGTTATTGAGTTCTAATTGATCATTCAGTAAATTACCCGAATTCCTGAATCTATTGATTTCTAAACATTCTAGAAGATTAAGTTTCAAACTCTTTTCTTCTAAATGTAACACCTCGTACTCATGATTGAACTCATGTCCTTCTGCTAAAAGATGGTTTGCAAATGTGGAATTGGTCTTTCTATTTACAAAACTACTCCTATGTTCTTTAATTCGTTGAAAAAATGTTCTTCCTGTTTGGCCAAACAGGCGAAACACGTGTTGCGTTTTTGTAAAACAATTTAGTGAAAATCTCACAATAAAGTGTTTTTGGAATACGTTAGTTATGGATTTTCATCAAGTATCGGCCGATTCCATCATATACATAAAATTTGTATAACAATTTTTTTCACAAGCACTGAAAAAGTTACAATATTGAAATTAACCTGACGTTTTGTACTACCAAAAAAAAACTTAGCCAGTAATTTATTTTGTTCACCCCATGGTTGTAAGGGGTGGAAAACGCAACCCCTGAAATTTATTTCCAATGTAACTTTTTGTCTTATTATTTGTTTACCATTCAAAATTTTATTTCCGATAGCCTGTTTCATTCTAAACAAAAAATGTACCTTGGGTTTTTTGCCCAAAATAAACCAGTTCGCAGCAAAAAATTATTTTACGAACAACTACCCTGGGGTCGCGACCCCAGGGTTGCGGACCGCTGCTATAGAAGGTCGCCTGTTGATCGGGACCAGACGCCTTGTTGATATTCAGCTGTTTCAAAATTTGTCTGACTAAACGTTGTCAAGAAGTAAAATGTGGCAGTGTGGATTCTAGTGTGGGGATAGTGGGTGATGGTGCCTTTTCCAGAAAATCGACTGTAGGTTGGGACGCAAATTGTTCATCTAGTAAATTTGCTTCTTCTATGGCTGTTGTTGCAATTGAAGCATCGCAGGGAGTTCCCCAGGGTTCGAATTTAGGCCCCCTTTTTTATTGTTATTTGCTAATGATCCAATTACGTTCATCAGTAACACAAACTCGGTATTCGTTACAAGTTATGCTGACGATACAAATATTTTGATTGTTGAAGACAACATGGAGGCACTACATAAAACTGCTGAGGATATATATGATAAAATCATATTGTGGGCTGAAAAGAACAATTTGAAACTCAACAAACCACTGCAGCTCTAGTACACTCTTGACATTGTACCATGCTAACTTCCATTCACACCTTCGATATGGCATTCTCAACTTGTTAAAAGGATATTTCTCCTCCAGAAATATGCAGTTAGAATAATAGCTAAGCTAGGGTACCGTGATTCATGTAGAGATGCTTTTAAACAGCTAAAAATTCTAACAGTTGCCAGCACCTACATACTAGAGGCTAGAGCATACGTTTTCAAAAATAAATCCAATTTTCAGTCCTCTCTTCCAAATCATAACCACAATACTCGTTCGAAAGATCTATTCGTACCAAACGCTCATAGAACTTCTTTGTATGAAAAAAGAGAGTACAGTGGATGTAAATTATACAATATGCTTCCAATAGCTCTTAAGAATTCCCCAAATATTAATGTATTCAAAAGACAGCTGAAAAAATGCTACTTCAAAGGACTTGTTACACCATTCAAGAATTCACCAATCAACTAAGCTGAGATCTTGAGCTTAAGCACATTTGGTTAAAGTGTTTACTTTCAATACTTGGGAAATACTCGAGGAATTGTGTGTTGATTATATTTTATTGGTTTTTTTATAGTCTACAACAAGTTACATTTATATTGTTATACATATTTATGTTACTTTTATTACTTATGGATGTTTATCACTGTTTGTGTTATTGTGTTTAAATTATTTTGACTGACTTATAATATGGTTACATATTATTTAGACTGATTCTCCTAATATAGTTACATGTAGTTATTTACATTTATATGTTTTTACATTTACTTTTACTTTTATAATTGACATTTTGTTTATTGTGCATTGATTTCTGTCAACTGTACTTTTCAACCAAAGAAATAAATATTATTATTATTATTATTATTATCCACCGACCAGAAGGATCTAGACCCGTTGAGATTAGCAAACAGTTTATTTCTAATTCTATGGTCGTGAAGCTCTTTGCTTCCATTTATTCCAAGTTTGCAGCTGTTGCTAGCATTAACAAACCTAGTTAGATTTCTGGCACTGGGATTTTTGCGCCACTGCCGGTAGGTGAGATTTTTGAAGGCGACAGCTTGCCTGCCATATTTGTTGAACCAAAATTTTCCGCATTTTTTGCTAGTCTATCAAACCTTCCCGGGGGCTTTTGATGGCCTTCAGTGAATTCAGCACAGAACCTGCAGGCGCTGGAAAAAATTGAAAATACATTGAATGTTTTGCAGTAAATGTACATTATTCTCATTAAAGAAAGTACCTCCTACCCTTAATTAATCAGCACCTCATGAATTAACAAAGCTGCCAACTTCCGTCCGTGATACGCCGGCATTATCTAAATCAACCCTTCAATTCCACGAGCACATTCACTCATCAATTATGGCACATAAATAGGATTAGGGTGTGTACAGCTCCACCACCTTAACGACGTAATATATTTTCAACATGGCGCGGCTTCAAGGAAGAGTTAATCAGTAAGTAGAAGTAATATTGGATTTCCTTTATTGGATTGATCCGACTGAAACCGTTTGTTTTTTTCAGCGTTAACGCCTTTATCGATCATGGCAGACCAGTAATTAATTGATTAACTTGAATTCATTTTGTTTCGTTAGGGAAATATGGTTGTGTTTAGTCGTTCTTGCGATGACATGTTATTTTTATGAAGCCAGTGAAAGTTATAGAACTGGATGCAGACATTCTTCAAGGTTGTTAAAAAAATTATCCCAGCCAGCTGTGGCGAAGACTTCTTTGAAAATTTTCCAAAGGGGGGAAAACAAGGAGCTGTGTACTCGTTTAAATCTGGTTTGTAAACAAAATAACTCTCAAGAGCAACAATTTCCAAAGTTATTTTTACTGAAATGATGCAAATACTGCAAAAAATGCTACTTCAGTCAGTACAAGCTTGCTTGTACTGACTGAATTTTTTCTTGGGGCAAGTATTCCTATCCTTGGATTGAACATGAAATAGCAGATCCAGATTGGTTTGAAAAGTCAGCAAAAGAATACATCTCTCTTAATAAGATCTCCACAGTCGATTAGAATATCGAAATTTAGAAGCAAATGGTATTACGACAGTTTGAAGGCCAAACGAAGTATTAGTTGTTCGACGTGAATTTATATGAAGATAAGAACATAGGCTTTATTCGCAATTGAAAAGAACAAATTTGGGGCTGATACGGTGACTGAGCCATGATTACGGTGTTGCAGGTGCTTTATCATGATGCAAAAGCCATGCATTGTTTTTCTGCAATACCAAACGCTTTCTTCGTATTGCTTCCCGCAAGCGACGCATAACTCCTTATTGACCATACGGTTATTGGCAAAAACTCCTGATGCACGTCTAAGAAAGACAATTCGTTGTGGACTTCCTTTTCCATTGTGAAAGTGATGTATTGGTGAAGAGGACAGACACTAAATCGGAAACAGCTGTATATCGAAAACCCATTCACACAGGACAGTATCTGAACCAGAAATCCAACCACCATCAATCGACTGAGATAGGAATCATCAAGACTCTACTAGACCGTGTTTTCGGGCTCTGTAATACAAAGGAAAGTCTCGAAAAGGAACTAGGCATTATCAAAAATGACCTTCAACGGAATGGTCACTCCAGAGTGATGGTAGAACAGGCTTTAGCTAGAAGATAGCAAGAGCTTAAGCTAGAAGACAGCACGAGCTTAAGCTAGAAGACAGCAAGAGCTCCCCAAGGAATAGAAGCCGCCACAACCAGTACTTGTACTTCCCTACATCAGAGGATTATCGGAAAGGATAAGAAGGATTGGGTCCAAGTATAACATCAGGACCTGCTTCAGATCTGGGAACACTATCTGTAGCACCCTCACAAAAACTAGGCCACCAAACGCGGACTGCGATTCCAAGAATTGCTTCTACCGGATATCCTGCGAGTGCGGAGAATCATACATCGGTGAAACTAAGAGGACATTGAGAGTTCGCATTGCTGAGCACAAAAACACACACAGCGAGGAGAAACCAGTAAATCCGGAATAGTAGAGCATGTTTGCACTTATCAACATAATATCAAGTGGGCTCAAGCTGAAATTATCCACAAAGAGGAACACTGGTTTAGGAGAAAATTCAATTCAACAATGCATTTAGTCAAGTTAGCGTAGAGATACGTAACATATGGAAACCTCTAATCAAGCGAAAAACGACCAACTCCCGCCAAACGGTCATCTCCCGCTAAAACCAATGAAGCGGAGACAGGGAAGAGGGAATAGGTGAAAGCACTCGAATGACCTATAAATAGTCAGATCTCGGAGAAATAAGTCCAGTTATCACCCGAAGACGATTGTCTGTTTTAAAAAAAATCTTGTTTTTCCGTTAACCACTAACTAACATGGATACCAACAATCGAAACGTGACGTAACTAATTTAAGTTTTTCATTTTTTGGTTATAATATTTTTTAATTTTCAGCTTGTATTAATATTTGAATTTTTTAGTTTTTTTGTTGTTGCTTGTATGTTATTTCTTTGTAATTTCAGTTTTTTGTTCAATAAAATTGTTATTTTCGGTTAATCTTTTCAATATTTTTTCAGGAATTTCAAATCAGTTTATATTATATTAGACAATGGAAATCCGAACTGATGAAAGACACCACGAAATATTGTCAACCATGCACCTTCAAACAAATGTAAATAACTACATTCAGATAAATATACAATTACATAATTACATGAGAATAACACATATAAATAATCACATCTAGGTAAAAGTATACATATATTATCACATATACGCATCGTCAATTTCATATCGTTTCGTCATTAAAATATTCTGTCAGATTGTAATAGGCTTTAAATGTCAGTCTTTCATATACCTTTTTGCTAAAAGTTTTAAGAGAATCCATGTTCTTTATATCTTCAGGAAGGTTATTATACATTTTGAAACCGACGTAAATTATTGAGTCTTTGATCAGTGTGGATTCAGGGACGATTAATGATAAACTCATTGATAAATTGCATTGCAATTTCTCATGAAGCACTCTTAAATAAACTGAATTTATATGGAATACGAGGACCAGCAAATAATGTTTTTACAGATTATCTTTCTTGTAGATCCCAACGGGTCAAAATAGGTAACAATGTTAGTGAACTGGCTAAAATCTCTAGTGGCGTACCTCAAGGTACCGTTTTAGGCCCAATACTATTTTTAGCATATATTAATAGTTTAAGTCTCATAAATAATTTCAAAGGGCATCTCATATCATATGCTGACGATACTGCAATTATCTGTACAGGTGATACATGGCAACAGGTATATAAAGTAGCAGAAGAGTGTTTGGGTAAAATACAAATTTGGTTAAGTAACATTCTTCTCAACCTAATGTTGAAAAATCGAAATTTATTACTTTCACTCTTCTGAGCAACCACCAACCTGTCCAACAAAAATTTATTTACATATGCCAAAGTGAATGAAACCATTTGTGAATGTCCATATATTGAAAAAGTAACTAAAGTAAAGTATTTAGGAGTTGTAATGGACCAACATCTGAGATGGGATGAACATTTGCAATATATAGTAAAAAGACTTAGACATCTTAGCTCATCATCAATTATTCTAAGGCAAATACAAAGTACACCAGAAATGTACATAATTTGTCCATTGATATACCCCTTTACAAAAAAAGTCATACCCAACGTTCAGTCTACTATTTCGCTCCAAAACTGTATAACATGCTTCCCCTTGAAATAAAGATGAATACCACATTTTTAAAGTATAAAAAAATACAAAATAATTCATAATTGTAAATAATACCTGTATAAACAGTTTATTCAAACATACCCAATGTGTCTTTCAGTGTATGTATAGGTACCTATTTCCAATATTATGTAAACCTAGATGTATAGATAATTATGTGTACTTATTCTCATAAAATATACCAGCTTCCTCTGTCTATTCACTAATACAACTGCAACAGTTATTTAATCTTTTGTTACTTTTGTGCCTGATATATTTTTAAAGTACTTCCACGGGGAGACATACGGAAGCACATTACAAGCCACCTGCGCTTAGGCTGCTTTTCTCAAACTCCTAGTGGTCCTAACCACAATATTAATAAATTGTATATTAACATATTCCAAATAAAATTGAATTGAATTGAATTCCGTGCAGTGCGATTGTTCTTTTTATGTAGTTTCTGAAATGTAGATTGAGGTTAGTGTCAGTATTCCGTGTTTCAGGAAAAGAGGTTTGCAGGAACTCAACCTATTCACTTGGCACACATATTGCTTGTTTTTGCAGCAAAAATACACTCTCAAAGAGTTCATTACCACACGAACCCCAGAACTGGATTGCGTACCTCAAGTTTGACTCAATGAGACTCTTTAGCTGTAGACCTGAGAGCAAAACAGCCGGATGGTAATTTTTTGTTTAGCATGTTAATATGATTTGTGAATTTCAAATTGGTATCTATGTTAAGCTCCAAGGATTTTATATTGTTGTCAGATGATATAGAGTCAGCACATACTTCTATATACGGAAGAAGAAATTTAAATTGAAATTTAAACATAGAAAATTTGCATCGCACGACTTGATTTTTTGTAGGTTTCTTGTAACATTTTTTCGAAGCAAATTCAAATCTTCAGAGTGCCATAGAATGGTACTGTCGTCGACAAATAATATGAAGGAACCAGATATATCCAAGAAGGAAAGATCATTTATATACAGAAGAAATGAATATGGATCTAAAACTGATCCCTGGGGTACCCACAACATACTTTCAGTAAACCAAATTTCTTGAAGAATAAAAAAAATTCACAATTAAAAAATATACATGGTGTGGTGACATGGAATAAATTACGATAGACGGAACTAATAGTTATTAGACATACAGCGAAGTATTTGCTTATCAAGCCCAATTTCAATGCGAAACCATGGCTAATTTCAAATATGTTCATTCGATACTTTCTCTAAGCCTCACGGACAGAACCAAGTTAATTTAACTTTGCGACATTTTCAGATCATAAACGCACATTCCATCAACGTTTCCTTGACCAAATCAATTATGTAAAGTTAATGAACCGGGCATATGGACTTACGGCTTTACTTGGAAGTCAATTAATTATTCCTAGAGACAGGCTAGAAATAAATACGGGCCTTAATTGAGTGGCTATTCGTATTCTATGAAGCAATTAATAAATCAAGTGGTGATTTATGCTGAATTGATTTCAAAACGGTCTCCTCAGTTGCATTCTAAGCAGAACAAATTTTCAGAACGAGAGTTATGGTACTGCCATCTCGAACCAAAATTGGAAATGAGGCGTTGTAATCGCTGTCTTTCTCAACTTTTCCGATTCAACGGCACCAGACGACATTACCTATTAGGCTGCCATTTATTTTTATTGAGAAAACTAGAAAAAACCTCACCCGTGGTTGGATGCTTACTAATTAATGGTTTTGTGATGTGTTCGCGCCATAATTTTCTGTGTTTCACACCTTCAGTTAAGGCAATCATCTCAGGATGTCATCAGAAGTGAAATCGTTTTAAAATATGAAGGAAATGTTTCAAATAAATGAAACAACCAAGTTCTGAAGTCCCTGTTGGGACTTCAGAACTTTGTTTGGTTTGTTTGACCTGTTTGAACCTGTTTGGTTTGTTTGAGACTTTTAAATGTCATTAGTGTTCATCATTTGTACGATCTGTACTGTCATTCAGCTGTAGTTTTCACGATGGTTTACAGTATACCTGAGCGCGTGGAGATAATTTTCATATTTGCCTCCCAGAACCAGTGTTATTTAAAAACAGCTCAAATATTTCATGAAAGCCATCCGGATAAAAATGTAAGTCACGTATACGTCTGAGATTTAGTTGAAAAGTTTGGAGAAACGGGATCAGTGCAAAATAAAAAAAGGAATGCCCCAAGACTACTGAAAGAAGGAACCCAAATTGAGGTCCTTGGAAATTTTGCAATGGAGCCTACTGCATCAACACGTCAAGTATCTGCAGTGACAGGACTTTCACAAGAGTCGGTTAGAAAGGTGTTGAAATTACATAAGTTTCACCCTTACAAAACACAAATTCTTCAAGAACTAGGCCATGATGATCCAGACCGACGAATTGAGTTTTGTGAACTCGTGACTGAAAGAATTCGTGTTCAACCGAGATTGTTAAAAAATATTTGTTTCAGTGATGAATGTACTTTTATGCTGAATGATAATGCAAATAAACAAAACTGTCGGTTCGATTCAGAGAAGGTCATACTCAATATCCTGAAAAACTGAATGTTTGAGCAGGAATATTAGGCGATGCTATAATTGGTCCCTTGTTCATACTAGACGACATTTATTTCGATATGCTGGAAAACACCATCGAACCTTCAATTGTGCATGAATTAGAGGACCAAAGGGACGACCAAGACAACCTAGCTGTAGACGAAAATTTGCTGCACTGAACCTGCGTCACTTTGGAAATTGCGAGAAAGAATTACGCAAGCATGTCGCGCCATTACTAGAACAACATTTGCCAAAGTTTGTGCAGAATTTGAAAATAGGCTGTATTATTGTTTACAAAACAACGGAAGGAACCCACTTTGAACATTTACTTGTAAGTTTTAAAATTAACACACTGTATAATGGATGTAATAATATTATCAGCCTAAACTATGTCGATCGCTGATGCATGTCATAAACGGGTGTGTTGCATAAAATTCATGAGGGACCTTTTGGGGCGAGACTGGAGAGTATATTCACGTCAAGAGGCGATTTTCGCTGCTAGTCGATAATCGAAAGAGGTAATTTACAGGAGTTATGTGTCGTATAGGCCATAATTCTGTGTGTGTTTGGAATACAGTTTATGGCTGGTATTTATTATGAAATGGTGTACGTAAGTCTTGTTTGTTGGTGTGAATGGTATACAGTCGTTTTATTTTATTGCCGTAAATATGGCTGAATCAATAAATCTGATGTATGGCAGTGTCGGTATGATTGTATTGAATAATTTATTGGCAGGATATCAAGGTAAATGAGAGAAGAAGAAGGAAATGGAATTTGTGATAATTAGAAACTTTAGTTTTTTCTTGCTTTTTGAATCAATTTCTTGGATCTCAAACTAAGAACAGATTGGAAACTGTTGACTTATGAAAGCAAAGCTGAATAACTTGGGAGTAATGGGAAACTAAGCGGGTGAGAAACTTCTTATCAAATAGAAGTTGCAGAATGAGGATCGATGCTTAACTTTTTGAACGATACTTTGTCAACAGAGGAGTATCCCAAGGGTCTTTACTATTCAATACAGGCTGATTCACGGTGGATGGCACATTAGACGTTTCTGGTGAACCAGACAACGGATCACTTTGAAAATTTAATGGAGGGCATATTCGGACATTCTCTAGCCAACTAAAATATTTTCGACAATGCGGTGTTGCCTCTTCTATTAGAAAGCAGTAGCAACTTTGATTTTTCAAATGGAACACTCTGTATATAATATTATTTTTGGAATCTCCAACAATTGCCCGACAACTTTTCTTGATATTTCCCTATACCTATCTGTTACCGTTTTCGAAATAAAAATTAATTTCAATTTTTTTCTTCGAAAATCATGACTTCTAAAAATGCCGATATCTTTTAGTTAAGAAATACTATGATATCGAAATTTGGTTTGGAGTTAGATGATACTTGGACACTTCCCACACGTCAGCCTAATTTCCGCTACTTCAATACAGGGTGGTAAAAAAATACAGTTTTTTCGTTTGCTTGAAAAAGTTGCTGAAATTTGATTATTTTAAATGGAACACCCTGTATATTATTGAAAATTCGGAAAGCTGCTGAAATTTGCTTTCTTTCTATGTATATCATACCTATACCTAACTAGTCAAGTTTCGGACTTATGAACATTTATTTGTGAAAATGTCCCTTCAGAATGGTATTTCCATTCGGTATTTGGTAAGCAGGCCATGATTACTATTTGACAGTAGCGTTGTGACATTCTCCTAATAATATCGACATTTTCGTCACTTCAGAAGTTGCAAATACCTACAAAACGATGGAACAAAACTATTCAAACGAAGTTCTTATGAATTTGTTTATTATTTTTGGACAGTGTGACAAAATTATCAGCAGAACATGTAGAAAGTTCAATGAAATGTATCCGAAACTACCGCCAATGAACCTCAAGAAATTTATACGAATTCAGAACAATTTCAATATGTTTGGATAAACTTTAAAAAAGCACCAAGAAACTTGAAATTGGAAATATTGATATGAATAATTATAAAAAAGTAAAACAATCATGTGGAATATTTCAAAATATGTTCGAATCGCTGGCCGTTCACTTCCAAGCACTTTAAAATGCGGGTGTTGACTGCTTTCGTGGTGGCAGATCTGATTTCATTGGGATCCAAATCTTCAAATGTTTGGGCAATCCTTTCTAACAATTCATCTCTCGAACGCACGGGTATTTTGTAAACTTTTTCTTTAAACATTCCCCACAAATAAAAATCTAATGGATTAAGATCGGGTGATCTCGCTGGCCAATTCCATGGTCCCAAGCGCCTCATCCACTGATCGTCAAATAGTCTATCCAGTTCTGCGCTCACTTCTCTTGTGCAATGTGCAGGAGCTCCGTCTAGTTGGTACCAACAGTTTCGATAATCTTCGAGTGGCAGATTATCCACGAAACTGTCTACAGTATTCTCCAAAATATTCAGGTAACTTCTGGATGTTAATGACTCCTCGTATATCACGTACCTCAATTTGTTGTCCATCAACATGCAGAAGACATTAAAACTAAATTTTTCTTGAAATCCGGCTTCTTTTGTGACGTGAGGATTTTCACTGGACCAATAATGACGATTTTTTCTATTGAAAATCCCTTCTCTCGAAAATTTCGATTCATCAGTCCAAATAATTTTATTTAAAAAAAAGTGGATCTTCTTGAATGCGTGTCAACAACATTTCACAAAATTCTACTCTCTGTTGAGGATCTTGAGGCTTCATTGCTTGAATTTTGGTGAATTTATAATCATGCATTTCATGTCTTCGCAAGATTCTTTGAACCGATGAATATTTTATACCCAAATCTTCTTCAGCACTTCTTATCGATGACTCGGGAAATGCGTGAAAATATGCTAAGACATTAATCTGGTTAGTTACGGGTCGAGGCAAGTTTCTTGGTGCTTTTAAAGTTGATCCAAATGCATTGAAATTGTTCTGAATTCGTAAAAATTTCTTGAGGTTCATTGGCGGTAGATTCGGATACATTTCATTGAACTTTCTACATGTTCTGCTGATAATTTTGTCACACTGTCCAAAAATAATAAACAAATTCATAAGAACTTCGTTTGAATAGTTTTGTTCCATCGTTTTGAAGGTATTTGCAACTTCTGAAGTGACGAAAATGTCGATATTATTAGGAGAATGTCACAACGCTACTGTCAAATAGTAATCATGGCCTGCTTACCAAATACCGAATGGAAATACTATTCTGAAGGGACATTTTCACAAATAAGTGTTCATAAGTCCGAAACTTGACTAGTTAGGTATAGGTATGATATACATAGAAAGAAAGCAAATTTCAGCAGCTTTCCGAATTTTTAATAATATACAGGGTGTTCCATTTAAAATAATCAAATTTCAGCAACTTTTTCAAGCAAACGAAAAAACTGTATTTTTTTACCACCCTGTATTGAAGTAGCGGAAATTAGGCTGACGTGTGGGAAGTGTCCAAGTATCACCTAACTCCAAACCAAATTTCGATATCATAGTATTTCTTAACTAAAAGATATCGGCATTTTTAGAAGTCATGATTTTCGAAGAAAAAAATTGAAATTAATTTTTATTTCGAAAACGGTAACAGATAGGTATAGAGAAATATCAAGAATAGTTGTCGGGCAATTGTTGGAGATTCCAAAAATAATATTATATACAGAGTGTTCCATTTGAAAAATCAAAGTTGCTACTGCTTTCTAATAGAAGCGGCAACACCGCATTGTCGAAAATATTTTAGTTGGCTAGAGAATGTTCGAATATGCCCTCCATTGAATTTTCAAAGTGATCCGTTGTCTGGTTCACCAGAAACGTCTAATGTGCCATCCACCGTGAATCAGCCTGTATATTCATAAGTGATCTCGTGTCAGTAATGCAATCAAATACATCCTTTAACGCTGACGATACAATTTTTTTTTGATGAAATTTGATTTTATCATTCAATATAGTTGCCTTCGAAGGCGATAAAAGGATTATAGCGGTCACACAAGTTTTCGATACCATTTTATAGTACGATTTGTCTTTAGCCTCAAAATAGGCCCCAGTTTCGATGATTGCCTCTTCAACGGCGCTAAATTTCTTTCCATAGAGCATTCCGCTGATGTTTGAGAATAGAAAAACGTTGATGGAAGTAGATCTGGAGAATACGGTGGATGCGAAAGCAATTCGAAACCCATTTCATGCTGCTCCGAAGCGATGGTAGAACAGACTTTGGCTAAAAGACAGCAGGAGCCTCGCAAGGAAGAGAAGCCGTTACCGCCAGTGCTTGCACTGGCCCTACATCAGAGGATTATCGGAATGAATAAGAAGAATTGGATCCAAGTACAACATCAGAACCTGCTGCAAAACCGGAAATACTATCTGTAGCAGCCTCACGAAAACCAGGCCACCAAAACGCGGACTGCGACTTCAAGAATTGCATTTACCTGCCTATGTGTAAGGAATGAGAATACTGAATCTGACATTGATTGAGACTCATGCATTAAATTAAGTACTGAGATATACATGTGAAATAGCTACATTTGAACAGAATATAGTTATATAAAACCAATCAATCTATTGGAATAAGTACTAGAAATAGTTAGGAATGTAAGTTTAAACTGGACATATTTGAACAGGATATTGAAGAACAGTACATAAAGAATATAAATAAATTAAACAATCAATGGATATAGAGATTTTAATCATAAGGGTTCCAGATTACTAACAAATTAATACTCAATATATATCAACAGTTGTGGAAGTTTAAATTTAAGTTTGTCTATGTATCTCTGCTCGTGATATATAATTCAATCTTTGTTATAAATTTTTTGATATTTGATTGGCATCCTAAATACCAACTGATTTGAGCATTAATGGTATGACGGTACTATGATTCCCACGTGTACCTTATTTATGGTGATGGTGCTTTTTTGTTTTTATGCTGTTCAGCAAAAATATTTATAAAAAACAGCTCTCTGTGATCAAATATTCCAGAGTCTGAATAACGTAGATTGCTAGGGTAGTCGTAACTTATACATCTGATAAATCTTTTCTGCATAGATGAGTTTTCGACACTCCACCCTAACCAATTATACCATACCTTAGATGGGGCTCTGCTAAAATATAACATAATTTTCTGTTTTTGATTGAGTATGTTTTCTATCCGTTTGACTTTGTAAAGTATGCAACGTAATTTTTCAACTATGTGGTCTGGGTGCTGGTTCCATCTGAGATTTATTTTCTTCGTGGGTTTGATGACTTTCGTATTGGAGATTTTGATGTCATATTCTGGTAGAGAGTTGTCATAACTACTGAATGGCATGTAATAGGTTTTCTCAAAGTTAAAGAGATAAGAGCCTGTGGTCGAACCACAATTTGATTCGATGAAGGTCATTTTCTAATTTCTGTTTCAAATTAAACCAGTTTTCGTCTTCACAAAACAACACACTATATTCGGCGAAACTCAGAATGTTGGAGTTGATGTCTTGTAGAAAAAGGTTGTTCAAGTAAACAAACATTGAATAGGATAGGTCCTAACACCGTCCCCTGGGGTACACCACATGTAATAATTTCCTCTCCACTTATATGATTGTCCACTTTTACCCGTTGCTCTCTGTTGTAAAGATAACTTATAAAAAGACTGTTCGCTATACCTCTAATTCCCATACTGTCCAGAAGATTCAGTCCAGTACACAAACATGTGTATCAACTAGGTAGGCACCGAGCAAAATATAAACGTCAATATCTATGACTGAGGTGGCCAAACTTATGCGATACGCCCGAAAAATATCGAGCACGAACGTCAATAAGCCAATAAACCTACTTTACGATGTAAGCTTCCTTTCTCAATGCGCCTGACTACTATAATTATAACCTGAACATTATCACGATGTTTATGGAATTGCAACGAACTTTAAGACTAAACAAACATTAGCGGTATTACTTTCCATCGAGTACTTGGGAGGTTACTCTCTTTATTGCTGCGCAGAACGAGGGAATGCTAATTTGATACTACTCCTTACACTGCTAGAAACGTAAACGGATAGTTATTGAACATACATTCTTGTCGGGATTATATTGAAGCCGGTTGTTGAAGGTCTGACAGGTGTCTTACTGATACAGAGTGTTTCGAAATTCGGTTGAAAACTAGTACAAAATTTGTTCAAGATATTTTTACGGGTATAGGGAAAGAGAGAAATAAGTTTATTGTCCTATGAAAAAGTTGACGAACGTTTCTGAACTATGTTAAAGTAGTATAAAATTAGTACTTAAAATCTTATCTATATAAAATAGAATGTCAAACACAGCATATACTAGGTTAGATTAAATTAGGTCCAGAGTCAGTAGGTCTGTTCGACTCTCCACCGCAACCCGCAAGGGTTTATTGTGGCTCACACCTATTCACACTCGACCAAATAAACCCAGCTTCTTAACGAAGCCCATTAGTTTGTATGGTGATCCAATTTTCTTCTCCTGGCGAAGGGGATTATCACGGTTTTGCTGGGTTTGACAGACATCTGTTTCCTCATGCACCAACTATGAACCACCTCCAACATGCTTTGGAGGATATTGATAACTACCCTTCTTGACGTGCATAAGCTTGCAGATCTACTTTTCTTCTGTCGAGGGCATCAAGCAGACTATTCATCAGGAGTGACCACAGAAGAGGAGATAGTACCTTCTGTGGTCGCTAGCAGTTGAGTCCAGTTGCGTTATATCTTGAATATACAATAAAAACAAGATGGGTCCTAGGATAAAACCTTGAGGTACACCGGCTTTGATTTTTTCCACACCGGAGTCTGTCGAAAGTCTAACTAATTGCTTTCGATGCAATAGGTATGATTCAAACCTTCTAATGCTTAAATGCACAAAACCATAGTGTTTCATCTTCTGCAGCAAGATTCCGTGATCAACAAGGTCAAATGCCTTGGAAAAATCGGGGAATACCGCTGCTGTATAGGCACCGTGGTCTGCAGGGGTTTATGCCTGATATTTCCTGCAATAAATAAGCGGTCGTGGCAAATAGAACACTGATTACAGGTACTCTTGTAATAGTCCCGTTATTTATTACTGTACTATTTATTCTAATTATGTAATCCCACATATGAATTTGTGTAATGACCTACCCACTTACGATGCAAAAACACCACCGTATCTTCGCCAAAGAAGGTTTTTTAAAATTGTTGCATGAATATCTATAATATTGGACACGACGTGATTCCAAAAAGTTTTTAATAAATAAAACTTATTTCATTTGTAGGGACCATTTCAATGTAGAGAACAAAATAAATATTTCCTTAGCACTTACAGAAAATTGAGTTAATAGTTTCCTAGCTTTTCTCATGAATATCATAACGTGAAGCTGAATTGTTATTCATTCATTAAATATGTTCATTAATTCCATAAGTATCGGTTGAAATATAGACTTTTGAATCAAATTAAATTTTTATTCAATCGATCTGGACTATTTTTTTGACAAGAATTTCGTTATGCTATTCACGCTATCATTATGCATTTACGTGTTTCATTTCAAGAAAAAATGTATCTATTTGTGAGCCATTATATCCTACCTTTCAGCGTTGTTTGCCCGTATTTCCGCAGATGCAAACAAACAATTATTCGAATGAAAAAAGATACTATAACTGCTTTGACGAATCCTCTTTCAATTATTATTATAGTGTATAACACAACACATTTACGAAATCATTATTAGTATCTAATAGTGTCCGACCGAAACTGGTTTTTACGACCGAAACCGAAACCGAATTTCGGCAACGGTCTCAGTTTCGGCCGAAACTTCCTTACCAAAATAAAGAAAACGTTATTATAATCAATCAGAATTTTAAAACAGAATCTAATAGTGTCCGACCGAAACTGGTTTTTACGACCGAAACCGAAACCGAATTTCGGCAACGGTCTCAGTTTGGGCCGAAACTTCCTTACAAAAATAAAGAAAACGTTATTATAATCAGTCAGTCTCTATTTTTTTTATCTTTAAATCACAACGTTATGAACATGACCGATAACGGCGCGAGAACTCCCGAATGCAGTTTCGGTTTCGGTCGTAGTTTCTGCAGGTTTGTCGCCGAAACCGAAACTAAACCGAAACCCATTTTTTTGCCGAAACTCGACCGAAACCGAAACCGAACTTTCGGTCGGACACTATAAGACACTATTATGTAAGTACTATACTATATAATAATTATATATAATTATAATTACTATACTAATTGATCAAAGTCCACAAATACGTTCGATTTTTAAGCGAACAGGCTCACAAGCAAAGGCAAATGACGGATTTTTCAGTCCGCCCACTGTTGCCAACTCACTTAATATATTTTGCCCCTTAAAGCACTATCTGGGACAAAAAATATTCCAAATATTTCTCAAACTACGAAATAGGAGATGTTCAGGACAGTGGTTGGAGACCGATGAGCCACCCAGGCACTTCCCAAAGGCAAAACCCCACCAAAAAAATATCATGGTTACTGTATGGTGGTCAGCGGCTAGTGTGATTCATTATAACTTTCTGCAACCGGGCCAAACCACCACAGCAGAATCCTGTTGTGAGGAAACCGACGAAATGCACCGAAAATTGCGTCAGTAGCAGCCGGTACTGATCAACAGAAGAGGTTCGATCCTGCTCCACGACAACGCACGTCCGCACCTTCCAAAATCACCGTCCGAAGTTCTGCCTCATCCACCATACTTCTCAGACCTCTCGTCAAACTACTACCGTCTTTTCGAACACTTCGATAACTCTCTCACCGGTGGAACCTTCGCCAATCAAGACCAAACATAAACGGTCTTCGTCAACTTTATGGAATCCCGAGCACACAATTTCAATGCTGACGGAATTAATCGACTTGTGTTACGCCTATTTCGATTAAATTGAATACTAGGTGGGCTGAAAAGTTCTTAGGCTAAAATAAAGATGGCGCTACTAGTATTGAGACCATACGATTTTCAGTTAGCACTAACCTTCAAAAGACATGTGTACAAATTTCACAGCAGTCGGACTATTAGTTTGTGGGATAGAACATTTTGAGTGAAGCAACTTTTGTTAGTTTGAAGAGAATGGAAAAGAGAAATTTCGTGTGTTGATAAAGCATTGCTTTTTGGCGAGAAAAATACTGTTGTAGCCAAGGCTTGGCACTATTCGCACTTTGTACTAGGAAAATCAACCGTTGAGAAGTGGTTTGGTGAGTTTAAACGAGCTGAAATGAGCACAGAGGACGATGCACGCAGTGGTTAGTGATATACATAACGGAACACCGTATTTTCAGATTCATTGTACATCCTTCCGAGGAGTTGTCCTCCTAGGTAATCGTCCATCCTGTCCTCTCCAGGAAGGTGTTCCGTGTTAGGAATCACCTCATTAGTCCTTAGCTTGCACAAATTTCTTAACTTCTGAGAGTTGTCGTTCTTATGGGGGCGACAGCTGATTAACGGAAAAACAGATTACCGAAACAGATTACAGGTGGACAGGTCACTAAGAGACATCTCCTTTATATCGACAGGTGTAGGCCAAGACTCGCCGAACACACACTCTCTTTGGCAACCTTGAGGTATCTCACGGCGGCCTCCGCGAAGGTTTTGGAAGTTTCAGCGACATTATACTGTCGTTGCGCGGCTTCTTCAACCTTCCTGGGGTTCCCCTAGTGGAGGTGTTCAAGTGAGGGCGCTTTCCTGCAGCGGCCGGTTCCTTGCCTTTATTCAAGGCGGAGATTTTAGCGCCCGCAGCAGGAAATGCCCTTGCTGTTGGAGGTGGAGTGGGGGAGGAGGGGGTGCACTTATAGTTGCTGCCACTCCTGCCTCTCTCGCTCTCTTTCTCCTTTTGGCCTCGGCGGCGCAAATGTGCCGCCTTTGTATTACATCACAGCCTTATTCCAAGCGGTAGATTGGGGTGGACATTTATGTTCATCCCCAGCCACCGCCATAGATTGAGGTGAGCACTTCTGTCCAGCCTAGGGATTAGTTTTGTTGTGTCTGTTTTGTTTGTTTCATATATGTGTGTTTCCAGGAGTGGCAAGGGAGGAGTTGGTCGCCTTTGGCAGAACCCCACATTATCAGAGGAAGGCTGATTAGAATGAGGTTTTGCCCGGTTCCCCAAGGGGGTTCGTAACCGCATAGTATCCTGCGGTCATTCAGCTGTCGGCACGATTCCTTACACCTTAGCTTGGGTAGGCTGGTCCACGGTGGCATGTTTCGCAAAGGCTTTTGGGGAGTTTTAGTTCCCCTCACCCTACTTATTTCTGCCACTGACCAGGAGTCCGGCGATCCTGTCCATAAGGCCACATATTGGCTTCAAGGACAGGGCCCTTAGTCTCCTGGCCGTTCCCCTATCTGTCACCTGGGGACTCGCCCGATAGGTAGCCCAACCTAGGGGGGTGTCAAGGCTAATGACCAACCCTACCTCACCTCTTACAGTTAACTTTTTATTTTCATTCCCATGAAATTTCCAGCCGCCAGAGGCTGTAGAACCTCGTGACTGGTGCGTTTGAATAGGTGTTCTGTCTCGTTGAAGAGAGAATAATTTGAATTTCCCGCTGGTGGCACCGTAGCATCTGATTGGTCGACTGGGTAATGACGGAAATTGGAGGAGCGGGGGTGTTCCGAAGAGCCGCGACTCCTACTGTGGACTTACCATTAGCCCAACTTGGTTTTTAAGATTTGCCAACATTTTCACTCCATAAATTGTAGGTTATTTTGTGTTTGTATATAATCGTGAAGTGGATATGAACAGATTGATATATAGCAAAAAATATAGTATAAATTACCTTGCAAAACAGTGAAATGGCACCGTTGTTGAATTCAGCCATATGAATGAATTCGGTGCGATAAGGAAGATGTTTTCATAACTTTCTGTGTAAAATCGGAGTAATTTATAAATTTCAATGAATGATCGGGCGTAGTGGTGTATTAGTGTATTATAATTCAATTATCAGAAATTTTATAGTATTGGCCACCAAAATCACTAGACCCATATCTTATGGATTTATCTATGGGATCACCAACAAGTATAGAAAGAATAAGCGTTTAGTCACGAATAGATTGTAATTATGGAATTCCATAAGAATACTATTCAAAAAAGTTGTGCCAACATAAATCCACGACTTGGCCCTATGAATTCAAGTAATTTCCTAATCTACATCGTGAGTTCGACACCATTGTTTGCGATAACTGTAATAACGCAGACGAAGTATCAACAATACGTTGATGTGCATACAATGGGTAGGTACGTAAGGTAAACGGCAATCAAATATGTAAAGCTGGTTTCAGTGGAACATGTAATTACATTATAAAGTGGTTTCGATTACCAAGATTGCGAATAACGCATAACCAATAAGTGTAACACTTCATCGAGACTCGATTACCATTGGCAGAGGCAGCGGTAAAAAAAGGAAGATCCTGCTCACTTGCTGGAAGATATTTCAATAGTACCAAAGTGTTGAATCGAATTCGGACTTCATCTAATTTCCCATTTTTTTTAATTGATGGTACCCACAATAATAAGTTGATTTCTTGGTTTTGTCGTATTAGATATCTGCATCTATTTTTTTCGAACCCAGTTAATGAAAAAGGAAATAATACGTATCATCATGACTTTGAAAAGAAAAGAAAGCCCCTGGTATAGATGAAATATCTGCTGAAATACTGCATCATATCAAAGACCAATCAGCAAAACCTATCAGTACACTTGCAAATGGAATTTTAGAAAGAGGGATATTCCCTAAAACTTTCAAAGTGATAATCATCAGGTATAAAAGTGGTAATGAAAATGAAGTGTTAAGTTATCGTATCATCTAATTTCCAATTTAGCAAAAATATTCAAAAAGTGATTGAAGCTAGAATCGAAAGTTTTTTAACCAAAAATAAATTTCTATCTAGAAATCAGTAAGGCTTCGTAAAACGGGGCTGTCAACTCGGGATGCTATTCTGCTGGTCACTTCCAATATCAATAAGAGTTTAGTAAATGGCATACCTTCAATGGCTGTATTTCTGGATCTCGCTAAAGTGAAAACCCAAGCCATAAAGAAACCATGGAGTACCACAAGGGACAGTTTTAGGACCCATACTTCTCATCATTTACATAAATGAAATACCCACCTTAAACAGTTATTATATATGAATCGAAAACGTGGAAAGACTTCGAGGAAAAAGTAGAACAGGATTTGAATTTAATCATAAACGCATTCAGCCACAGAATACTCACCATCAACGTCTCGAAAACTTGTTTTTTTTCTTTTACCTGTCACGCAAATAAACTACCACTTCGAATTGATATTCATTGCCTGATAGATCACTTGAAGACTCATTAATTTACTGTAATCTCAAATCTGATATGTATGTGTATATCGATTTCGGAACATTTTTTTTAGATGTGTAACTTGTGAACGGTATTGAGTAATAGTCAATTTCACTCTTTAATAATATATTATTCGTGTAACTTTTACCTTCATATGCATGTAAAGATTTCAGTAGTTTTTTCTTTTCTTTTCTCTTTGCTTTGCTTCTTCTGTATTAACCAAATCAGGATTCCCTAATAACTGCGCACTGGCTCTGCCTTAGCAGGAATAATTGTATATTAGCACTGACATCCTCTTTTTCAGTGAAATTATTTTCATTACTGCATTTTTTTCTTCAGCGAAATACCTTAGAATGTAAAATATTTTATATTCCATTTGTTTGTACAGCACAAGAGTTTGTATTCAGTAGAGCTAATAATAAACATTATTATTATCAGTATTATATGTTCCAAAGTTTGAAGACGCCGCGTTGTTTAGTATTTGTTTGGCAGCCATTAATAGTGAACGTTTTCGGAGAAAACTGTGAAAATGAATGAAAACACTTTTGTCAATATACCACTGGTAGATTTTATTTACACAACCGGTTTCGGGTTTGATCCCATTGTATAATGGGGTCAACCCTGAAACAGGTCGTATAAATAAAATCTACCATTGGTATGAAACCAAAGAAGGCTCAGGATGTGGAGTTTACTCCGCATAACTCAGCCTAAGGATTAAGTGGAGAGTGGGAAAAAATACCAGCGTGGTTCAAACAGAACTGGCTGGTATCTCAATCGCCACAAAAGAAATAACCATTAAAGGAATTTCTGGCAGAAACATGACAATCTGCACTGATAGACAAGCCCTATTAGCCTTGAACAGACAAGGTGTTACCTCAGGGCTAGTACTAGAGTACCACCAAGATTTAGCCAAAGCCTCGGTAGATAATAACATTATCCTGAGGTGGGTTAAAGGGCACGACAGGAGTGAAGGTAATCGTATTGCCAACTCTATAGCCAAGGAAGCGGCTGGACTAAACATTTTAGGACCCAGTGGCACCTACGGCCTGATGACTTCGACAATTGCGGAACTAGCCAAACGTCACATCCATGCTCAATCCCTAAAGAGATGGGATGCAGTTTTGCCAGGATCACCCATGGCGACCCTGGGAAGCTGACACCGAAGAAATCTCTGGCGATGGGACTAGTGGACACACCTCTATGCAGGATGTGTGAACAGGAAGATGAAACTTTCAGGCATGTCCTATGCGGGTATCCGGAGAATGAGAGAATGTGCTCGGCAAGTATTGTCCTTGCCTTCCTGGCAAGGACAGCATGGACGATGACCTAGGAGGACAACTCCTCGGGAGGATGTACAATGGGTCACATGTGGCCTAAGTGCGTGGGCTTACACTCACCCTCCCTACTCTACAGGTACCATGGATGAAACATGGGTCCATACTTCAACCCGAGACAAAAGAATACTCAAAACAGTGGACTCAAAAGGAAGAACCGGCTCCAAAGAAGGAGAGGACCGTTTCATCAGTAGGCAAGGTCATGGCATCGGATTTTTGGGATGTGCGTGGAATAATTTTCATTAACTATCTTGAAAAAAGTGAAACCGTGAATGCCGAGTATTATGCGAACTTATTGCGAGTGAAAAAATCAAGCCGAAACGGCTTAATTTTCATCATATTTGGCAAAAAACGTTTTTGTAGTAGACGACAATAAAATACCAAAAAATCGGTTATTTGAATTTTACGCATAAATTTTGAGGTTATCTGAAAAAAATGTTGGAACAAAAGTTGTAGATCTTTTTATCACCTACAACTTTCCAGTCAAACTTTTTTCTATAGGACTTGTAGTTTTGCCGGAAATCGCGATAAACCGTTTTTTACCCTTAAAAACTCTTCCCCTTTCACTTCCCGACCTAAGATCATCCGTGATTATTTTTCCATTTATTTTTGTCATATTTTCTTCCTTTTTCAATGGTTTTTATCCTATTACCATTTTTTTTTGTTTCTCACTGGACTATTGATTAGGACAACCGGACTATATGTATAACCAAACCTACGCGATTGCTAATGACTGTAGAATGTTTTTATTTGCTTCCTCAGCGTTGAGACATATGGACCACCGTGCAAGTATGAAATCGCTTGTTCTGTAAGATGAACCACTATGAGTTATTCCAGATATTTAAAACTGACACGACTCTACAGCGGATCGATAGTTATAAAAAATCTTTGTCATTTCCAATCCCACATATTAAACTTATCGATCATAATCATTGCAGTTTAAATTACTGAAAGTTCTGAAAAATATTCCAATTTGAATGGTTTGACACACTCATTTATATTTTAGTCGGACCTCAGCCAAGTGTCTAGTATAAATCTGAGATCTTTTGTCATTATTACTGTTAGATAGACGAAGTTCCACTTTCGCCTTACTTGATTTATGTGAGTTCATTTGTTGCGCAGACAAATTCGAACGTGACTAATAGTCTACCCGAAAAGTTCCCATTCATAAAAAATATTCGAGAAGTCAAAATAATACTGAAAAAATGGATTTTGTGTTCGCTAATAATTGAAAACAGAGACGTGTTAGAGTAAATGTTGACAGAATCGTTACAATGGGAACAAAAATGTTTTAAATTGGGTCGAGATTTAGTGGCTTATGTGCAGTGAAAGCTGCAGAGATTCGAAACGATTTCCCATTGTCATCGAAATTTGGCTTTACAACAGCCTGTCGTTGGGATATCTTTAATGAGCGGGGTCTGTTTATATGTAAATGAATTCGTGAAAATGAAAAAAAACTATCAGATTTTCTATAATTTGAAAGACATACTTGGATAAAAGGAGTGTGAGCCTTTCTGAAGTATTTCAGTAAATGGAATAGACAAAGTTTCAAATCATTTCAAATCATTCAAATCATTTATATCATGTGAGAACACTTTCGAAATTACCTACTGAAATGGGAACTGGCAAAGTGGGACATTCATTTGTTAAATATGTGTATAAGATTCTTTCCATCATTAATATTGTGAAATCATTGCGAATAATGGCACGTTCATTTTTTGCATTTTAATTTTCACATATCACCTTTTTACATTCTCACATGATTATATTTTCACATTTGAGATTTCACGTCTTTACATTTTCATAACCTGAATTGTCAAATCCATTTTACTCTCACTGATCTGATTTATAATGTGAATATTGTGAATAAAAGAGTAATACACACGCACAGGGTGTCCTTTGCGGGTTTCCTGACTTCGTTCAGATTGTTCAAATTGATATTGACTGATCCTTGTACTGAAAAATTGAATAAATTCATATTACTATTATTATATATTATTATTTATTACAAATTGATTTTATTTCTAAACGTGAATCATTTCTAAATAATTAGTTTTACGCTTTATTACATTTAATTACAATTTAATTACGGTTCCATTGCACTTTATAATTATCGAAACTAATACCACAAGACCTCATAAAGTTATTAATAAATTTTCATTTTTTTTAATGAAAATTTTATTATTTATCAATATCATTATAAATACTATCGATAGATTTACATATTTTCAGCTGTATGCAACAATATAAAATATCAATTCAACCAATATTCAGGTTCGTACTAAAAAAAATGTTGAGGGTGGCTCAGAAGTTGAGAAATGTCTGATTTCAAATCAAGGTGGCTCTGAACTGAAGCAAATATTCATCTGAAGTGAAAAAGTGAAGTGAAAAACATTTTAGCCATTTCCAAAAGTAATTTAACGTAATATAAAGACAGAACGAAATGAAATATACGATATTTGTCCATTAGATGTTATAAGTCACCTTCGTACAACGTAATAGTATATCACGTGCCGAGTAGAATAAGAAGCCAATTACCAACGAGCGAGGGGACCTAATTGGCGCACGAGGTGCCTACTATACTTTTTCTACGACTGGCCGTAGAAACGAATAGTACAAATACATCTGTTTGGCTTTGGATAATAAATTCATTGACAGCTTATAAACAACTACCATTGATTCATGTTTGACATGGAAACAACACTGTTCGAATTAAAAGAGTGAAATTAACTCATTAGGTTAACTCTTTAGAAACCTAGAAGATATCTTGACAGATCAGCAACTTTTGGCACTATACCATGCTCAAGTAGCTTCCAGACTGAGACATGGCATATGTATGTGGGGTAACTCGACTTCGATATCAAATGTATTCGTTGCACAGAAGTATATTTTGAGAATAATGGCCGAAGCCTCAAAAAGGGTCTCTTGCAGAAGTTTATTTAGACAGTTTAACATTTTAACTCTTGTCAGCATGTATATTTGCATTTGCAGCATTTTTGTCTTTAAAAACAAACATAAATTTATCACCAATGAAATCATACATAGTAAGAATCCTCGTCAAAAATATAACTTCCACATACAGTATTGTGAATATAAGGTTACTTCTAATTCACCTTATGTGATGGGCCCAAATATCTTTAATAAGTTACCAAAAGACATTAAGGAGCTCAATAAAATAATGAATTTACCCGAAATGTGAAAAAGTATCTAATTGATAGTTGGTTTTATAACCTAGACGAACTTTTTATATCATAAAATAGTTTTTTTCCGTATTGTATTTAATATTATGTGTTAATTTTAGAGTGTTTTTACATTGATATGCGTTTTCATATGTTCTTCATTGTTGGACAAATCCTATACGTACTTTGATGTCAAACGGATAATCAATAAAAAATAAATAAACAAGTGGTTTTATTGATGCCAACCCACAAACTGTTGAACAATGCATTTAATGAAAATATGACTTTTATTTCAATTTTACAGAGAATTTGGAGAGAAAATTAAATGATTCTGGCTTCTGGACAATTGAATGTATTCATGAGATCAAATTTAACAAAGTAAATGTTACATATCTCGCCATTTTTTTAAATTTCTCACAAAAGTGTCCGCCAATTGATATAGAATACCTACACGTGTATTCTAAATGAGCCATTACCTACCTGCTGTCATACACGTATTGATTACTTTGAAATGGAGGAAGTAGAAAAATACTATTATGAATCAGGATTTTTGGTTGCTTTGCACCTGTTATATCGAGATACTACATCACAACGGAATATTTTTTCCGTTAACTTCTCTGCACGTGTAATAAAAAAAACCGCTGAGAAATAACTAGGCTAGGAACATTGGAAAACAGAACGACCTCAAAGAAAGTTGACATTTCCGATGACAGGCAACTCGAAATGGGTGTTCCCAATCATTACAACCGCTGACAGTAATGCTATCGTGTAGAAGAAAATTAAATATTTGATTTAAATATACACTGACAGCTAATAATTTGAAAGAATATTTTGAACAGAAAATATGTGGGAGTTTCACGGACGTAAAAAGGAGTTATCACAGAAACTAACGATCGTTCAACTATTAGCCTTCCGGCTACGATTTTACTTGAATGTGTGGGCAAGCCGAAGTTAATGGTTTTCGGTTTGTTGAATTGAATTAATTTGAAATGAAATCGCAGTGATTTCAGTTTTTTTTAGATCCTCATTTGAATTAATGGGAATGTTTGTGTACATCGTTTTTAAAATTACCATACTATAATTCCAAAATAGAAGGCACTCAATTCTCAGAAATAACTGACGTTTTTGCCTCAATCTGTCTCTTGCAGTGGTGTACGGAAAATACAGGGTGTTTATTAAATTAAACATGCCCCAAAAATTTAAGAGGCTTTTCCTTGGACGACGTTCGGGATTAGAGAACAAAAACAAATATCAATAATCGTAAATCACGTTATTGTTTTTCAAAATATTCCACATGAAGATCTATACACTTTTGCATGCGTTTGAACCAATTGTCGAAGCACTTTTGCCACTCTGATTGAGGTATCTCCAAAACATGCATTCTGAATGCAGCAACGGCTTCTTCATGTGTCGAAAAACGTTGACCTCTCAGTTTTTCACGTGCGGGAATAAAAATAAGTCATTCGGTGCCAAGTCAGTACTATACGGCGGATGACTCATCAAATCGATGTTCTGGGTGCTCAAAAATGCAGTTGTTTGAACCGATGTGTGAGAGCTTGCATTGTCATGGTGAAGAGTGATCCGTCTTCGGCGGTTGGTTTTCCTGATTTCTTGGAAGACAACTGGCAAGCAAATGGTTGTGTACCACTCAAAATTGACAGTTCTGCGTTGTTCTAGTGGTACGGTTGCGACATGTCCGGTTTTCCGAAAAAACAGGCGACCATTTGCTTGGAATTTGCTTGGCGAATTTTGCATCATGACTTGGGCCTGCACCCGTACTGACCCAGTAACTGAAGATAAACTGTTATAATCAACGACCTGTGTTCACTGAATAGGCTCTGGAGCAGTTGGCAACTAACATTGATTTTCATAGAAAAATCATCTTCAGAGATGAGGCCCATTCCTGGATAAATGGATGTGTGAACAAACAAAATTGTCGAATTTGGAACGATACCAATCCACATGACAGACAGACAGACATTTTTATTGATCATAAAATCACCAATTTACATCGGGTTGACAGGTCATGAAACTTATAAATTCAATTGAAAAATAACATTGCAACAGTAATAATATGTCATATAGGACAACATAGAAGTGCAGGTTAGCATTATAATAAATGGTAAATGTTTAAAGTGCATGAATTTTGACAGAATAAAAAGAGTTCATCAGCTCATCTCAGTTCATATTGCAGAGAGAGGAAAATTTCTGAATGTTATAAAATGTATTCGTGATCAAAAACGACTTAGGACTATGTTTGAATCTGGCCAGGCTTGTTATCGTTTTCAAATCGTTTGGTAAAATGTTGAAGTACTGCATACCAACGTAATCTAGTGATTTTTTATAACCAGATTATTTCACCTTTTGCGATCTGAATTGATTTTTTGTCGTGTTTGGTAGCCATGAATGTCGCTATTAAGCTCAAAGTTATTTTTATTCTTGTAAACATATGTTAATAGTTTATATAAATAAATACCTGTGAAAGTTATTAATTGCTTTGTTCTTAATACTTCTCGGCAGGACTCACGATAGTCTAGTCTGAACATAGCACGGATTATTCTTTTTTGTGCCAGAAAAACTCTGTTACTGGAAGTTGCTAGTCCACAGACTAAGATGTTGTAACTAATGGTCGAGTAGACGAGGGCATAGTTGACTGCGATTAGCCCTTCTTCGTTCAGGCAGCTTTTCAGGTTATTTATGGCAAAGAGTATCGTTTATTTAGTTTAGAGCAAATGCTGTTAATGTATTCGTCCCAGTTGAGAGTTTCATCTAGAACTGTGCCTAAAAAATTACATTTGGAATTGAATAGGAAACTATACTGCCTAAATGTGATATTTTGAGCGATTATGGGATCTACACAGGGTATGTGGAATCTTAGTAGTGTTTGTAGTCTTTGAGTGGTTCATCATTAGGCGATTTTTGTGACACCATTAATCGAATTCGTGGAGGACCTTTTTTGTTTTGAATATCACTTCATTTTAGACCAACCAATATCTGATTAATTTGTACTTTGTTGAGTATTTGTTGCCATTTTATGAATATTCAGATTCATTTTCTGAGAATTCTCTTTGAGATGTTATGAACTATCCACTTTTAGGTGAAAAGTTGTCTAAATCACAATCACAGTGAAAGGCGAGTGAAGAAAATATTTCTGTACTTGGATGCTCAAGAAAAAAGTAATTTTATTCTATACAAACATCCAAGACAAAAATCAAAAAGTGCAATATTGCTGAACAAAGAATAAAATCTCTTTAATTGAGAAAGTGAATTTCACTATATAAAAATTCATCTGTTTCAGGATTTCACATTTACATTCATAATCACGTAGGAAATTAATTTGTCCCTCAATTCTAGACCTCACTATATTTGCATACTAAAAATTTAATGAATAAAAATTTTTAAAACACTAAATGTTTTTCATTAGTTCAGATTTCCATTGTCTAATATGATATCAATTGATTTGAAATCCCTGAAAGAATCTGAAAAAAATTAAAAAGATTAGCTGAAAAATAACAATTTCATTAAGGCAAAAACAGAAATTACACTGAAATAACATACAAGCAACAACCAAAAAATCAAAAAAATTGAACTATTAATACGAGCTGAAAATTGAAAATTTTCAGCATGAAATAAAAATTAAAAATTAAATGATTCCAAACCAAGTTACTTCACGACGTTTCGATTGTTAGTATCCACAATCGTCTTGGGGTGATAGCTGGACTTATTCCTTCGAGATCTGACTATTTATAGGTCATTCAAGTGCTTTCACCTATCCCCTCTTCCCCCTCCCCGCTCAATTGGTTTTAGCGGGAGCTGACAGTTTGGCGACCACTTAATTAGAGGTTTCCATATGTTATGTATCTCTACGATAGCTTAAGTAAATGCGTTGTTGGACAGCATATACGCGGCTTCTTTGAATTTTCTCCTAAACCAGTGTTTCTCCTTGTGGATGATTTTAGCTTGAGCCCACTTGATGTTATGTTGATGAGTCCACACATGCTCTGCCACTCCAGATTTGCTGTTTTCTCCTCGTAGTGTGAGTTTCTTGTGCTCGGCAATGCGAACTTTCAATGGCCTCTTAGTTTCACCTATGTATGATTCTCCGCACTCGCAGGGTATCCAGTAAATGCAATTCTGGGAATCGCTGTCCGCGTTTGTTGGCCTGCTACGGAAAGTGTTCCCAGATCTAAAGCAGGTCCTGATGTTTTACTTGGACCCAATCCTTCTTATCCATTCCGATAATCCTCTTATGTAGTGAAGTACAAGTACTGGTTGTAGCGGCTTCTCTTCCTTGTGGAGGTCTTGCTGTCTTCTAGCTAAAGCCTGTTCTACCATCACTCTGGAGTAACCATTCCGTTGAAAGTCGTTTTTGATGATGCCTAGTTCCCTTTCGAGACCTTCCTTTGTATTACAGAGCCCGAAAGCACGGTCTAGTAGAGTCTTAATGATTTCTCTCTTAGTCGATTGATTGTGATAGGATTCGTGGTTCAGATACTGTCCCGTGTGAGTGGGTTTTCAGTATAAAGATGTTTCCCACTTAGTGTCGGTCCTCTTCACCAATACGTCAATGGCATTTCGTTGTGGACTTCCTTCTCCATTGTGAAAGCGATGGAAGGACTGACGTTGTTGATGTGCTTCAGGAAATTGTCCAGTTCTGCATTATGAAGGTGTCGTCTAGGTATGTCAATCAGACTCGGGGCTTCTTGTGGGCTTCTTCAATGGCCAGAACATTGTCAACCACCTTCAAACAAACACTAAAAGTCTGTTCAACTTTCAGACAATAGTGCATGAATATTACTTTTACGTTCTTAAAAGTCTGTCATTATGAAACTTCAACATTTGAAAACTCACCTTTTAAAAAAGTCAGTAGATAAAAATGATTTAATTTATTACATTTTTACTTGGAAACAATGTAGGTACCTACACTTCAATCAATTTCTTTAACACCACGAAAAAATGTACCCACCGATAATGAAATCCGGTTAAAATAAACTCTTGGACAATCCAGTACCAAAGAATCACATCACCTGTAATTCGGTAGGTGATTAACCTTCTCCAAAAATGTCGTATGGAATTACCATTGCCCACTCCGACTAATAACAATACCCGATTGTGATAATGACAGCGTTCTTGAACTCTTGAGTCATCTCAAGAGCGAGAGACATATTCCGCCTGTGAGCTGTGTTGCCGGGTCACAAGAGAATTCCACAGATAGAGGAAATTGTAAGAAACCAAGTATGCTCGTACGCTGTTTTATATTTTTGACTAGTTGTTGCCCGCGGCTTCGCCCGCGTAGAATTCGCTTGGTCACATTTCAAACAAATTTGCAAAATTTTTTTATCAATTGATGAAATTCAATACAATCTTTGAATCCCTATTTTTTCCCTTGAGGGTGGATATTCCTGATTCCCTTTCTTAATGCCTATTTTCGCTATACAAAGAACCTACCTGCATATTTCAAGATTATAGGTTCAGTAGCTTCGGCTGTATTTTAATATAAGAGTAGGCAACAGCTAGTGCCTACTCTTATATTACGTTCTACGTTTAAGGTAGACGCGACGAAAAGGTGGATATATGCTATCGCAGTTACGGTACATTATCTGCATGTACTTCCAACAGTATAGGTAGCTCCTCCTCCCAGGAAGCAAGCATTTTTCTGACTTACTTGATACTTATCGTTATATCATGAGCAAAATTACACAAAACCTTTGTGAATTGCAAATTGTAAAGTTTCATCTAAATCGAGAATGTTCGAGAATGTTCGGCGTGAAATATCGGATAGGCTGTTCATATGTCAAGAAGTTCAAGGCAACCATTTCTAGCATCTTCTGAAATGAACCCAAGCTTATTACTTCATATTATGTAGTTAAATGTCAATGTGTTCAGGCAATTATTAAAAGTTCCGCCATTTTGTAGTAGTTGAAGATATTGACATTATATTCTAAGGTTGTGAAGCATTTGTCAGGAGCTTCAAAAAGATGTATCACAAGAGCCCCTTTTCATTTAATTTTTTTTCCACATGGCGCCCAGTCGCCATCTTGAAAGTTTGATCTGTCAATTTCACTTCAAAATAAAGTATTCATGCATTATTTCCATTATCCCAAATTTCAATTTCATGAGTTGACTCGTTCGAAAAATAAAAGGCGGGGGCGTTTAAGGAAATGCACTGTATGTTCACTATCAACAGTATGCAAGGATCCATTTTGGGCCCCCTATTTTTTTTATTGTATGTAAATGATATGCCAAACCATATTAGTACAGATTCTGTAGTCTTATATGCTGACGACTCGACACTTGCCACTGATGCAAATAGTCCTGAGGAACTCCAGGACAAACTCAACAAATTATCTGTAGAATTCACAAGCTGGTGTCGCAGGAATTCTTTAATTGTAAATTCGAAGAAAACTGTTTTGTTGCAGTTCCATTACAGAAACCAGAGAAAAATAAAAAATTTACAGGTCAAAGTCAATAATGATCTCATCAACTCATCAGAAAAAACTAAATTTCTTGGCATATGCATAGATAGTGATATGTCATTTCAATCTAGCATTAATCAAGTGAATAATAAACTTAACAGCGCATACTATGCCCTAAGACAGTTAACTTCAATTTTTAATAAATCTCAGCTGTTAAATGTTTATTATGCCATATTCTATCCTCATATTTCCAACAATATAGCAGTGTGGGGCTGTTCTTCTGATATAAACAGAATTTTTGTCTCCCAAAAAAAAGTTATTCGTTTGATATTCAATCTTGCCTATAGAGATTCGTGCAAACAAATTTCTATTGAAAATAGAATCATGTGTTTACCTTGTATATATATTTATAAATGCGTTTGTTTGTTTATGAAGAAATATGACACGCACCTTCAAAACTCAGATTTTCATACCTATCCCACTAGACAAAAGAATAAAATCAGATTAAAAAAGCACTCGACTGAATTTTTCGAAAATTGCCCTTCCTATGCAGGGACAAAATTTTATAACAAACTTCCAGTTGAGGTACGAACGGAAGAAACCCCGGGTATTTTCAAAGAAAAACTGAAAGAGTTTTTGATTTCCAGATGTTTTACAGTGTCGTCGAATATGTGAACAGAAGTGATTGAAATGCTCATATGTGTATTGCTTATGTGTATTGTTTAAGCATTTTAAAAGTTTTAAAAGTTTGTTCAAAATTTTAAATCAAAAATTTTCTATGTTTATTGTTTCGTCATATCTGTATTTTGAAGTTTATTTATCTATATTTTTCACTGACTTGTCCTATATCACATTGTGATCCTAAAGGAATTAATAAAGTTATTATTATTATTATATATTTGACCGCACACTGAACTCTGAGTATGCGAAGGGAGGTGAAATAATCGTTTGTCCGAGATACGGCGCCAGACATACTGGCGCCGTTATGCGTGACGTTACTAAGCGGTTTATCCTCACATAAGAAGTTATCATTTCTTCATATTCTTTGAAGCACGTATATTATTTTTATTATGAAGATCATCCCAGACGTTTATATCAGGCAT
The DNA here is from genome assembly GCF_025532065.1 of Leptinotarsa decemlineata. NCBI lineage: Eukaryota > Metazoa > Arthropoda > Insecta > Coleoptera > Chrysomelidae > Leptinotarsa > Leptinotarsa decemlineata. The sequence continues at coordinate 20,522,921 of NW_027412747.1, forward strand.
GAAGCAGAAGAAATAACTCCTTCCTCCAACGATCATTAAATTATATTATCATAAATCTTTGTAGCATATCGAAATTTGATAGCGATAGAATCCCTTCGTTTCCAGACAGAAAGGAACAATCAGACTCGGCAACAGCGTCGTACAACGGCTGTCTGAAACAGTCGTCGTCTCAGTAAATGCTGAAGAGAACGGAACAACTATATCAACATCAACATCACGGTTCGGTAGTGTATATCGCGTGCCGGAGGACCACACACGTTGAAACTTGTTAAGATAAAGCACGTTAACAGTTCTCTGATTTCTCCATTTCATACCGCATAAATATAATAATTCGCAGTATAACTCGTTCTGTGTGCGGGGCTGAATTTCATCTGAGTCAGCTGTAAAAATAAACGAATATTGCTGTGGCGAATATTAACGATTGTTTCTCGAAATGGGATCTCATGAGAAAGTTCTGTTAATGGCCGTACCTACTTGGGTAGAAGTAACAATATTAGATTGGTAATCAAAAACATTTTCTATGACTATAGAAAACGTACATCAATTGTATTATCCTTTTTTCGACTAAGTTGAACGTTAGTTTCGTGGTCATAGTAGGGGCGCGTATACATCTGAGCACAAACAGCTTCCCCGAGTTGGGTTAATTGAAAACCTTCCAAATAACTATGGACCAGCTGCTTTGCTAACAGTGATTTAAAAAGTCATGGAGAAAGCTGTAAACCACCATATCCTCAAATATTTGGAAGGCTTCATCATCTTGAGCGATCATCAATATGGCTTTTCGAAACAAATATCAACAGGCAACCTTCTATTTTATGTCATCCATATTTGGAATAACGCAATCAAGAAACACGGAGAGTCATAAGCTGTTGCGCTTGATATTTCTAAGGTCTTTGACCGTGTGTGGCCTGAGTGTTTGCTGACCAAGCTTCGATGCTATGGCTTGTGGAATCATTTTTGTGTATGGTTCCTCAACTTCCTAAAAGAACGTTCCGTGCAAGTGGCCGTCGATGGATATCTCTCGAATACTTACACCATCAACGCTGATGTTCCCCAGAGATCCATATTGTCTCCAACCATCTATTTATTGTAAAGCAACGACAGGAGAGTCAGGAGCTATTGCGCTCGATATTTCTAAAGCCTTTGACCGTGTGTGACGACAGCACACTTGTCTGGTAATTCCATTTGGATTCCAGGACATCGGCTGTGGATGCACATCTTCACCGGCAGCAGGAGGTTGCATATCTTAATGGGGATCTAGAAGGTATTTCCGATTGGGGTGAAAGTAACCAGATTCAATTTAATGCAACAGAAACCCAGGTGTTCGATAAAGATGAACACCAGATGTCTTGGCATAATCATGTCGCTGAAATTGCAAAAGCTGCTTCTCAAAAGCTTGGAACACTGTTCCGAACCAGAAAACTGTACACACCTCAGCAACTTTTGATGTTTCATAAAGCTCAGATCAGAAAATCCTGGAGCTGCTGGATTACATCCAGAAAAGAGCCATCCGCCTGATTGGAGACGTAACCTTGATAGTCTGGAACATCGAAGAAAGGTTGCGGATTTGTATCTTCTTCTATAGATACTTTCACGGGACGTGTTCAAATGACGATTCCACCAAGAGCGGTTCATATAAAAAATACGTGATGGAATGTGGCTGCTCATCGTTTTGACGTTCAACTCAGTACACCTCGAACTTCACTGTATAAAAACTCTTTAATTTGGAAAACTGCGTTCATGTAGAGTAAACTTCCTGAGAACTTTTTTCCAAATGGATTTAATCTCTAGCAGTTCAAATCCGATGGATTTTCTGTAGTGCTTGTGTTTTGTTTAAAAAAACAAGTTTTGTCAAGGAGTACGAAAAACGGCCCTTTTATGGATAAAAAGCGATCAATTTTATTATATTGTTGAAAAAGGTGATGCTTGGCGTAAATTTTTTATGATGACATTGCAGTGTTGGAAAAGAAGACTGAGAGTCTGCCGGATTCGCGACGTAGAGAGAAATATCGTGTGATCTAAGGGGACAGGTAAGCTCATTTTGGTAATAATAATAGATTCGAGCTTTTATATAATTTCAGGTCGAATTGACATTAATATTTTTTTGGGATAAACTACTTAATTGCAATGATTTTCTCGTATTCCAGTGTATGCGTATGATTGGTAGACGTCGACTGCTTTATAGTTCAAATGTGCTATGAATGTAGTGTTAGCAATGTAAAATAAAGAAGAAGAAGAAAATAGGTTAGGTATAAATTACAGTACGAGATGAAACACTTTTTTCTGTTGTCAAATGTAAGATATTATGTATTGTAAGCAATTGAATATAGTGTGAATAGCAAGAAATGAGTCTCACTTTATAAGAAATAATCTATCACGGTAAAAAACATATTTCAAAGTAGTTTGCTTAGGATTCCAACAAAAAATTTAACTCTGTAGAAGATCTTGGTGAAGTTTCTAATATGACCATTTTTTTCTCATCCACCATTTCAAAAATGACTGATTTCTGGTGGTCAACCTATTTTGGTATGAGGATATCGTTCACCTGCTATTTAAAAATGACTCACTTCTGGTGGTCAACCTATTCCGTTATGAGAATATCGTTCGCCAGCATTTCTTTTTTGATAACCCAGCCATAACTTCAAATGCAGCACTGGCCACTATCAAACAGTCGCCGTCCTCCATTTTGGCGGACCACTGTTCGGGGTCCACATGGATGGATCCATGCCTCGATACAAACAAGACATCTGTTCGACCTCACCGTGACTCGTTCCAGATGCTCAGATGAATAGGCGCATTAAGAATTCTCAGTACAGCTTTGAGGAAAGATCACAGCATCGGTTACCAACTGAAATTATTATCCAAAGTAACTCCAACCAGCCTGATTGAGCGATCTTCGCATATGTTTCTATTGGACGAGAATATAATCTGTGGAGTTTCAAGTTCATTATCTGTTGTGAACCATATTTCTGCTTCATTAATCGAATTAGAAGTGGATTCGTTCAAGAGGGATATATTTTTATTAAACTGGAGGAGAGAAATACCATCAGCACAACACAATAATCCGGAGCTAGGAACTAAAAGATAGCATTGAGATGAATTATGAATAGAGGTGGCCCCAACAAGGAGCCCTGAGGCACACCCTGGCCACCTTTTCTATATTCCGACGATTGACGGAGTATGTTCACCCCTTTTGAGTCCATCAAATATTGCAACTGCACTTCCTCGGGAATAGCTTTCAAGGTGGAGCTGTTTCATTCGAAACAAATAGGTTCTGACTCAAAATCTAATGTTTCTCAAAGAAATTTATGAGTTTCGATTTCACAACGATTTATACCAGTTTCCTGAAAGATCGATATGGGATTAAAATTATCGAAATCTTCCTTATCTAGCTCATTCTTGAAGATATAGTAAAGAAATTATCTTCGTGAGTTTCAAATTATCAGGAAAAGAACTTCTGGAGAATGATATATTTATCAAAAGTGTGAAAGGTTCCACCAGCCCTTTCCATAAGTATGCTTTTGATACCATACACATCACAGTTTGACTATAAAATATTTTATTGCATCCCCAACCTGCATCTGAGTCACAGGCAACAAGAAAAGGATTGTTTGGGTCTTTTCAGGTTATTCAAGAAATCAGTGACAAGGTAGTTAATTCAGGGGCTGGTTTTTTTCCAGACAATCATTGAAAATTATGTTCAACCTACGTGTGGAACTATTTAGAGATTTGATCAAAGATTGTAAACCAGAGATAAATAACTATGTCAGCAGGGTTTTTATTCATAACATTTCGTCTACTACTGATGTAGACATTATCAAAGCTGATGGTGTATAATTGAGAACAGGTAACCAGATTTCATTATTATTCATTGCCTTTTCCTTTTGATTTGTCGGTTTGTCCGAGTCGACAGATTATCTTATGTTCACAGTACCTTTACTTCTTTTAGAGGTTCCAATGTAGACCGACCCGAATCTACAAGGAATCCGGTATACCCCGATCCGGTATACCCCGGGTGTTGCTGAAGGCTTTTGGGGTCCTTATAGCTGACCTTTCTTTGATATGTAACGCATTTGAAGCCGCCCCTGACCCATACGTCAGCCGATTAATCGGCTGGCGTATTGGTCAGGTTCTGGAAAGAAATCAGTCTCTTCTGGAGTACCGATTTCTTCCCAGAACAATCTAGCTCCCTCTCCTCCAATTCTTGCTTCAATTTCAAGGCCACTAGGCACACTTTCCTCGAACACATTTTGTCTCTCATTGTCTATTTTCCATAAAAATGTATATGTTCACTTATTTTAATCGAGTCCAAAAAACACTTATTTACTTTCACAAGTCCATTTTTCGCGAGACAGGTCTTCAGTTTATGTTTCCGTAGTCCGATACTGTCCACTTCGCGAAACACAACGAATCGCCAGTCTCTTTGCGCTAACAAATAAGTCTTATAGTAAATTTCACCGCAATACAAAGATTATCCACCACGCGCTCACTGATTTATTTTTCAAATCCCACTTCTGACACCAATTGTAACGAATTAACGAATTAACTGTCTTAAACAAATTTATTTCTAACAATATTTCACTATCACAAACTAATTTATTTACAATGCTCAGCAACTAACGCTTAATTTATTTTCAGTATTTGAATTCCTTGTTTAACCGCTCGATTCACTTTCTGAATTCACCTGCCCTCTCTGGACGAGAGCCGGCCTTATATATCGGTAAAAGTCCATTGTAGAATTCTGTAGTCTGTTCGGTACTCGTCTAGAATTTTCCCGGCGGTTTCAGACTGTATTCTTTCGCGGTGAGTCGGCTGGCAGGAAGATTCTCGTGTTCATAAATGCGTCTTGCTCTCTCAATCAACTTTTTAATCACCCCTTCCTTTTGTTGTGGCCTGAGATTTCATTCAGGTACCTTTCTGTGTGTGTTTATTTCCTGTTCAATCTATGGCCCAATGTATCATATTCACGTCTGTTCACAACAGCATCCAAGAAGGCTATAGCCCCTCGGATTTCTCGTTCCATTGTAAATTGAATTTATGGGTAGATATGATAGGAACTCATTTATTGTCTCTTCACCATCTTGTCATAACACAAACGTGGTGGGTGCTACACGAGTTCTTCGACCATTACCTCATGTCTATCGCAGTACATCAGGTTCAGGCATTCAAACCTAAAGATCACGACCAAAAAACCTGGTAAATAACTTTGACATATTCACCGATTTGTCATTTGAATTTACTGATAAATTATTATTAGCTGTTTCCCATCCATTTTAAGATATTTTGTGTAGGTGACTTTCTGCAGCTATTTCATCTCGCTATACCTAACTAGTAATAACCGTGCTCTCTGTGACTGAAACACAGCGTTAACAGAACGTTCTCTTTCTTCGAACGCATGGAGCTGAGAAGTAGACATGACGGATAGGAGAAAATTGATAGCAATAAATCCAATCAGGATTCATGATCGAACAGTGGTTAACATCAAGAATTTGATAAGTATAAAATCATTTGCAGTTCCAGCACTCATACGTAGAATGATAAAAACACAATACACCAAGGTCGACGTATGTCTTTGTGAACCAGTTTGATTGGCAGATTTATGACCAAGTGCGCGAATTAACGTTTGAAGTCGAGCTAATTTATGGAGAAATATGTAGGTAATCAGGATGGCTTACGTCAACGAGGGAATGAATAATCTTTTGTTGAATTGCTGCGAATCGGTTCTTACGTGTCGACCTGTAGAAAAACAACGAAAAATGTATATGAAGAAATTAAATTGATTAGTGAACTATGCTGGCAGTCTCAGTATTGTTATTATTGAAGGTCACCGTAAACCACGCCAATTATCCAAGAAGGGGCAGATTTTTACCATAATTGATAGCAGGTATTATAGGGTTCGGTAGATGGGAATATTGTGAAAACATGGAATTAATGGCAAAAATGGGTTTCTAGATGTTTAGTTCCAACTGCAGATAATCATACCAAAAATTTCAAGGTTTGTAGAACTTTTCAAGACGGTCATTTTCAAATCTAAATCCGATCTGAACTTGGCCAGATATGAGCAATTGAACATTCAAAAGTCAATTCATTTGGCTAAATTCACAGCCAGAGGGCTGAGATTTGTATTGATTATAAATATGCTTTCTTTACTCACAAAACTGTTTGTGCAAAAAAAAATTTGCGAGATATTGCAGATGTTCGCTAGTAACTAGTAAAATGTATCGTTAAAATTGACGTCCTGGTGAATTTTCGTTTTCAAGGCCCAAATTTTACGACCCTCACAACTAAACATCGTTTTCAATCCTAAAATGGTTCTCAAAGAAGTAGGTATGTTATTTTTGAATCGGGATTTTTGCATATAACTTGTAACTTTTCAAGATATGATACTAGAATATTCCAAAAGATAACAAAAAAACACAAATTTGAATAAAAGCATGTCCTAGCCCAGTCAGCAGCTTTTTGTAATTCGACACCCCTTCATTTATGGATATAAAAGGTTGAAATTTCAACGAGAACGAGTGGAATACCTACTTGAACAAAAACTGTGGAGTTTTTTATAATCTGGGGTAGCTCATGAAATCAATAATATCTGGCATATTGATTATACCAAAGAATGAATAATTCTGATAGTGAAAAATGTTTTCATAGAAGTGATTTAAAAAATTTGATGAATAAGTCTTCGCCATGTGCCGTAAAGTATGTTTTGGACGTAAAAAACTACCACTGAATCAGCTTTAAAAATATCTTTTACAAACTCTGCTTGCCGCTTTCTGAGTACTTCAACTGAACAATCGCCTCGATATAAAGAGGTCTTATCGATTACTCAGTATAGGAATCGCCCATTGGAAAGTAATACCTCGGTAATCCTTGGCTCATACAAGTTTCTACTTCTGAGGTTTGTTATTCGTAGGGAGGCAACAGTAAAAATAACATAGGTACTTTTTGGGCGCCATTTTGTGGGTAAACAATTTTAAAAATCGATTTTCTGTCTTTGAAGTTTAGGTCTTTACGAGTCAGAGCGATGAATGAACAAAGAGAAGGATGGACTGAGTATCGTAGAGATTCAAAGAGCGTGGTTGAATTATAAAGATAAAACAAACATTCGGTGAAGTATATAGGGTGTCTCAAAATACATCATTTAAGAAAAAATATGACAGTTCAACACTTCAACGTGCGGTCCGTCAATGTGTACAGGGTGTCTCAAAATATGTCTAATGAGTCTTATCTGTCTCGCTCAGCGACATCATATAGTAATAAGCTGAAAATAGATAAACAATTGAATAAATATTCTTTGAGATATTGAGGTACCAAAATACATGACATTTAAACGGACAAAACTTTAAAAACAACGTGATATGTTCAGGTTTGTTAACAAAACTTTACGTGTTCTTTGAATTTTCATCTATTCACTTACAGGGGGTCAAGTTTTCGTTGTAAATACCTGTAGAATAGAAATACACCTGAAATTTTTTTCGAGAGTTCACAAAGAAAGTAACACATTAATCTTTGTATTCTTTTTATATTTCATTCGGTAGTTCAATCATGATATAGTTAGAATTAAAAGCATAATGCATGTGTAACTCTGAAATTTCCAATTCGATGGAATGCATAAGAGTTTTTCCATTCCCTGCGGCATTCGCATACCGAATCAAATCCGAAATATGGAATTTGAAGCCAGTGAATGGAATCTTTCATACAGTTCCGACGGGTCTAGTGATATCCCATTATGTCTACGTGACAAATGTTCCATACCGCTTTACTACAATGTCACCATTTATAACACAATGAAATCTATCCACAAATGTCAAAACTCGGCCTTGAGTAATGACCGCAGTCAAAACGGCCCATTGTGTGATTCTACCTTTCATCCCTTCGGATTAGTTGAGGTGTAACTGAGAAAACATGTTTGTTTATTATTCCGGTGGCACAATGAATGCCTTTATTTGACCGTTTGACTGCTTCATCTATCACCGATTTTACGGAAAATATCCAGAACCTTATTTCTGATGGACAATCACCAACAGTGTGTTAGAAGTGGAAAAAAGTTTTAGAAAAATATTTCAAGTGAATGGAATAGGTACTATAGTTATTCTATTACTTCACTAGGTATTAACTTTTATGAAGAATATATCAAGAAGTATTGGCTGGAGGACTTCGGTCGATGGCCCTTTGGTATTCACATTTGTTAGTATATTATCATTCTCATTATCTATTCGTTTGTTGATGGTATATGCAGTTTGTATGAAACCCTTTCTTTGACTTTTTCCATACAACCTGTACTGTCTCAAGGAAATAAAATCATATTATTGTTATTATTATTATTATAAGAATCCCTTGTTAATTGTAGATATGGAAGCACTTTACTTTCAGTGACCAACATGGAATCGGCAAATTAATATTAGGTAAAACACTGCTTGATCTTTTCATAATTTTTTTTTCTCGTCGACAATTGCTCAGATTTTAAGACCAATTGATGACCTATTACTCTCATTTGTTATTAACATATTCATTGAAGTTTCACGGATTTGGATTCTCTATATTACATGAATAATTGTTTTTACTTTACATGAATTATCAAATCGGTGAGATAGATTTCCAAGTTCCAGAAGTAGAGGGTATAAATGAAAGTGACTCGAAGTCAATTACAGAAAGTTGGAGATCAGATATCGAATTAAACAGCGAAGTAGATGAATTTTCAATCAACGAACAAAGAAATAGTCCGGTCAAATTGGATCAAAAAATAAGAGTAAAGCTACCTAAATTTCTACGAAGGTGAAAATCAGTTAGATTGTTTAAAATATGATTGAAAACAAAATTTGAAAGTTCCCCCTTTTTCCCCTGTATGGAAAAATTTTATTCGAAGTCAAAGGACAAAAAATGATTTTTCGCGATTTTCAGCAAAACGGTAAGTTTATCATAAAAATAATACAGACAAAAGTTGTAGACCACAAAATTATCTACAAAAAATGTATTAGAACTTTTTTTCTACGAGTCACCGTTTTTGAGATATAACGATTCAAAAAGTGTAAAAGTTGTTATCGTCATAATTTGCATACTTTATCACGCCACCTATGAGGTAGTGTATGTACTTAGCGCTTTTTTTAACGTGGTTTCCCCAATAGGTCTATTCCATGGGTCAGTTGTGATCCTGTTCAATTTGAAACTATTGCAAAATAATGGATACCAGTAGAGATTGAAAAAATAAAAGCAATTTAAGTTAAAAAAGTAGTGAACTTTAATCGTCCGAGTCATAACTTTCAAATTCTTCTTCTTGTTCTTCTTCTTAAAACCAGGAAAAGCTCAACATCAATCGGAGTTCTTCTACTGTTGCAAAGTGTCAAAGTCATGTACTATATTTACACGTAATAACTGGCTTTGATAAGACATCTGCATTTTACAGGAGGTGTAGAATAACAGTTTTTAAAATGTTTGAAAAACAAAATTTAGTTCAATGTACTGAAGTTTTTAAAAATAATAATTCAACTCGACAAGAAATTATCACTAACGGCATTCGCTTTCTTCTTTCTATGTATGGAGCTCCTAAACAACTACCTGCTTAGATAAGTGTAGATATGCATGTTTCGTTAAAAATACCAAAAGTAAAAAACAAGTACAATTACCTTGTCTTCCTTCAACCTCAGTTGCTGCTCATCAACATCTTTTTCGGGTATATTACCAAGTTCAAGTGTGGCTTGGTTATCAGCTAGACCCTACAGACTGGGGTTGGAAGTGGTCAACAATTCATTAGAACTAGTCCAAACTTTACTTCCACCTGCGCCGGAAAAACCGCTGAACACAATTTTTTGCAGCTGCAAAAAAGGGGTGCGGTCCTAAATGTGGTTGCAAAAAAGCCGGACTGTTTTGTTCTCTGACATGTACACATTGTCAAGTACGGTCGTGCTCTAATATTGAATCACCAACAGTGGAGGATCCGTTTGATACCAACGAGGCGACATGCGATACATCGCTATTAACGCAGTTTATGAAGATGAAGAAGAACAAGACGAACAAGAACAAGAAGATCTAGAAGAAGGACAAGAAGAATTTGAAAGTTATGACTCGGACGATTGAATTTCACTACTTTTTTTAACTTAAATTGGTTTTATCTTTTCAATCTCTGCTAATATCCATTATTTTGCAATAGTTTCAAATCAAACAGGATCACAACTGACCCGTGGAATAGGCCTACAAGGGAAATCACGTTAAAAAAACGCGTTAAGTACACTATCTCATAGGTGGCGTGGAAACGTATGCATATTATGACGATTACAATTTTCACAACTTTTTGAATCGTTATTTATGAAAAACGGTGGCTCGTAGGAAAAAACAGCACTGATACATTTTTTGTAGATGATATCTACAATGATCTACAATTTGTCTGAATTATTTTTATGATAAACTTACCGTTTTGCTGAAAAACTAATTTTTTTAACTTTTGACCTTAAATAAAATTTTTTCAATATAGAGGAAAGATGGGGAACATTCAAATTTCAGTTTTAATCATATTTTAAACAATCTTACTGATTTTCAGCTTGGTGGGAATTTTGGTAGCTTCGAATGTCTAAATTGACCGGACTAAAATAGACCAAAAATAAATGTTAAGCAACCGGCGAGATTGGTGAATTATTTTTAGGATTAATATACTCCAGTTTAGTCAAAAAAGTTATAATCATTTTAAAATATTTGAGTAACTTTTGTTTTTTATGATCATCGTTAATAAGTTGTTCAAAAAATTTTAGATTTTGACGGTGAGTTGTATTTTGTTTGTTGAGGTTGTGACCTACAATCGTAACACTGAGATACTTTTTAGTGATCCCCAAAAATGAAGTCAATTATTCAATAAAAGGTTAGATTGTTCGGAGCAGTAAGTACATCGTTTCATTTCCATTAGTGTCAACGTATATCATTTTTTCAAAGACAAAATACAAGCACTACATAAAAAACCTTGAGGCGCTCTAAGAGCTGTGCCTGTGCAAAAGTAGCGATTTACGTTGGATTTGAATCGTTGGAGATTAAATTTATTTGGAAAGACGTTCTTAGGAAGTTTATTCTACATAAACGCAGTCTCCAAATGTTCGAGGTGTCCTAATATGATCCTCAAAACGATGAGCAGTACAGTCCCTCACGTGTTTCTGATATGTACCGCTCTTGGTGGAATCAAATATGCCATGTCACTTGAACACCTCCCGTGAAAGTATCTATAGAAGATGTTCCAGACTATCAAGGTTGCAACTGATGTTCGTATCTCCAATCAGGCAGATGGCTCTTTTCCGAATGGAATCCAGTATCGTACTTATTGCATCGAAAGCGAATTGTAAGACTCTACCGACTCAAATGTAGGAGAAATCAAAGCAGGTGTCCCTCAAGGTTCCATCCTAGGACCCATCTTGTTTCTATTGTATATTAATGATATAACACAACTGGATCTAACTGCTAGCATCACATTATTTGCAGACGAGACAACGTTGCTGTGGCAGAGAAGAGATCCTACAAAACTAGCTCAAGATGCCACTGTAGGCATGGAAAAAATTAAGAGCTGGTGCGACTCAAATAAGCTTTCTTTAGACTTTGATAAAACCCATCTCCTCACGCAACTCCCACCTCTCGAGATGTGGGAGTTCACAAATTGTCCTCCAAATTCTTAGGACTTCACATTGATAATAAGCTCAAATTTGAGGATCATATTATCAAGTTGAATAAAAAACTTGCATCTGACTGCTTTGTAGTGAAGTCAGTTTCGAAGGAACTGGGTAGAACTTTTGCAAGATCTGCGTACTTTGACTTTGTGGATGCACATATAAGATATGGTATTACCTTCTGGGGAGTATGCAGCAGAAGCATGTTGCAGACTGTTTTCGTTTTACAGAAGCGAGCTGTCCGGTATGTGTGTGGGGCAAAGTTCCAAGGTCATCGCAAACCATTATTCATTGAACAACGAATTCTGACAATAATATCTCTCATTCTTGAAACAGTAAGTCTGATTCATAAAAATATATCTACTCGTGAGGATATAAACGCTTTTTATGAATTATAGTTTACTACTGTATATAACTATAATATAGCATATTTTTTTAAGAAAATTTTTTTAATTTTAAATTGTATAGCATTTATTTTATTTCGTAAAAATGAGTTTGACACCCTATTTTATATAAATGGGTCTTTAGGAATTACTTTTATACATACTACTTCGACATAGTTCATAATCGTTTGTGAACAAGAACTCTTTCTTACGACAATAAACGTATTTCTCTCTCTCTCTCTCTCTCTCTCTCTCTCTCAAGGTATGCTCAGAGGCAGAGCTCCGTACATGTGAACAATACTACAAAGAAAGTCTGATCTGAGCTTCATCAAGCATCAAAAATTGCTGAGGTGTGTACAGTTTTCTGGTTCGGAACAGTGTTCAAAAGCTTTTAGAATCAGCCTTTGCAATTCCAGCGACTTGATTGTCCCAAGACATATTGGTGTCCATTTTGACTCCGAACAAACTTATCAAAGCAGAAAGCGGAATTGTCGGTCCTTACATTTTTATATCCGGTTCGGAAACATTCATCTCTTTAGAGAACACCGATGCCTGGGTTTTCATGGCATTGAATTGAACCTGATTAATTTCATCCTTGTTCGAAATCACTTCTAGACCCTCATTAAGATATGCAATCTCCTGTTGCCGGAGAAGATGTGCCTGTAGCCGGAAACCAAATGTAATGACCAGACAAGTGTGCAAAGCAATATATTAGATTCTTGGTTTTGTCCAACAAGTCGTTCATATACAATAAAAAGAGGGCTGAAGACAATATGGAGCCCTGGGAAACACCAGCGTTGATGGTAAAAGTATTCAAGAATCTTCATCGATGATCGCTTGCATGAACTGATGACTCCTGTGTGTGTTCTTTCTTCGTTCCAACTGTAGTTAAGTTCAGATCTAGAAGACTAGCACATACCCATCTTGGAGAATTGCTATGAACAGATCGCTGCTTGTGGCAAAAAAACATTGGTATCATCATTATATGACACAAGTCAATTGATATTGTAGACACGACACTACAAGTCAAAAAAACGTGGAAAGTTCAGCACTGGAATCGTTGGTTTGCAAAAAAAATGGTGGTATTTGAAAGTGAAGCAAATAATGTGGGTTCTATATTTGGAGGTCGATGAACCCGATTTAACCTACCTCAAACCTCATCATATTAAAAGCTTGAGATATATTGATTAGCGACACAAAGAAGAAACATTCCAAAGCAATAGTTAAATAAAGTAAAGCATTATTTATATCAATGACTTCTTGAAAGCCAATGTTTTTCAAGATACACATCTACACTCAACTATTTCACTCCAACAGAAAAAAAAAACGCCAACCCACACATTAAACCACAAACAGTTTACCTCTTCGATATCGTCGTCGTTATAATAGCCCTTTTGATGAACGGCAGACACTAAAGGGCATCATTTAAACTCCACCTCGAATTATACAATGTATGATTCCTGAGAGATAGGCCTAATGGCGAAATCAGCGACATGGTCGATGGGACCCACCACGGTGCCGGTGACAAAGTGGCAGATGATGGCATTCGAAATAAACGTGTTGCGAGCATGTTCATAGTCTGTGACCCCCTAGCAATCTCCAACTATCTATCCTGCATGAGTCATTGTTGATCTCGTCGTTATCGTACAATCAATTTACCGTATGAAGGTAATTGCCACTTTCAATTGTACAAATCAATTTTAAATCCCTGTCTAATAATATTATTATGTTTTTTTGAATCACACAGAGTTTTTTAGTGTTCTTCTCTTGGTGACAAGAAATGTCGCTTCGAATACAGAAATTTCATGGTGAGATTTCTCTAAAAATCTTGCTTTTCGACTGTGGCGCAAAATTTCAGGTTTGTTAATTGTCACTGTGTAATCAACAAGGTTTCACAGTTACAACAAATGCAAACAGAGAATACACTAAAGTAAAGAAATGCACAATCTAAGAAAAGGGAATGAACTGCAAAAGAAAAGCAAAAGAAAACTGGGCTATAATAAATAAATTACGTGTGGAAAAGGTAATATATTGCCTACTAATGCGGATATAGACCCTAACGTGTTAAACAACTTCTACTGTACGATAGCACAAAAAATAACATCAGAATTACAACCGATAATCCATCCAACTGAGTTTATAAAAAATATGAATATTCCAGATAACTTTCACCTATTTGTACAGACATATACGAACTATAAATGAAATAAAGAACAAAACATCATCTGGTTATGATGAAATGTCAGTTGAAAATTTTAGAAAATCTCCCAGAATACGCTTTAAATATTTTTGTTGAGCCTATTAATAAATCATTTCATTCTGGCAGATTTCCTACATGTCTGAAACTAGCGATAGTCATTTCGCTTCATGAAGGTGGTGAAATGAATGATCCATAAAAACATAACATGACATAAAAACAAAACAAGACATAACATAACATGACATAAACAAAAAAAATATTTAAACATATTAAATGTGAATATTAAGGAATGAAAAAATTCATGTAATGTTGGGATACATCTATAAACAATAATCTGCAGTCAAAACATTTTTATCCCAATTTTAACGTTAATTATAAATTTTTTAATTAATAACTTTTTCTGAAATGAAAGTTAATATAAAAATCCCTATAATTATTAAACTAAAACCCTGGCATAACTTCGGTGAAGTTATCTTTAATCGGCAGAAAAATAGATTACCGTTGCCAAAATAAAAAAATTGTTATTTTCTATTTTTTTACTGACAATAATGTATTTTTGATAACATTATAATTTTCAATTGTCAGTAAAAAATAGGCAAAAAATAGATTACCGTTGCCAAAATAAAAAAATTGTTATTTTCTATTTTTTTACTGACAATAATGTATTTTTGATAACATTATAATTTTCAATTGTCAGTAAAAAATAGGCAAAAAATAGATTACCGTTGCCAAAATAAAAAAATTGTTATTTTCTATTTTTTTACTGACAATAATGTATTTTTGATAACGGTAATCTATTTTTTGCCTATTAAGTATAACTTCACGAAAGGAAAAAAATGCCAGGGTTTTAGTTTAATAATTATAGGGATTTTTATATTAGGTTTCAATTCAGAAAAAAAGTTATTAATTAACAAATTTATAATAACCGTTGAAATTGGGATAAACATTTTTTGACTGCGGATTATTGTTGATTGATATATCCCAACATTACATGAATTTTTTTATCCTTTAATATTAACATTTGATATGTTTAAATAATTTTTTTTGTTTTTATGTCAGAGTGACGAAAGGCGCGCGGAAGCCAGACTACCCGCTTTTGGCTCTATTTTCAGGGCTCTGTAAAAATTATAAATAATCGAGATACAGTTTCGGGAGTCGGACACTTTTTTTACGCAAATTCATTGATCTTTTCAAATCTTTTTTCAAATTTCCAAAATTTTGAAGATTTTCCGAGATATTAAGAAAAAACTAAAGCCCCATTTTTTTTTCACTTAATTGTTTATAACTTTTGTAATTTTTATCGGCGCGTTTTCGGACCTTTCCTTAAACTTTCTAGGCAAAAATACGAATAGAATGACACCTTGGTCGTAATTTTTGGACAGGGCTGAAAAATGTCACCAAAAAGAGCTAAATGGAGTACATGTGAACCAGACTATAACTTCCTAAGTAATCATAACATACTATGCGAATCTCAATGTGGATTCCAAAGCCATAAAAAACACAGGCGATGCAATCTTCTCTTTTCTGGAAGATGTATAAATTGGTTTAAATAAAAGAGAATGTATTGGGGGAATATTCTGTGATTTCTCAAAGGCGTTCGACTGCGTGAACCATGAAACATTATTATTTAAACTTCAGTGCTATGGCTTTAGGAGGATTGTCATATAACTGGCTTTACAGTTATCTAAAGGAAGGAAGCAGTAGTCATCAGGTGTACCATAAGGTTCGGTTCTGGGTCCTATTCTCTTTCTGCTTCATCTGAATGATTTGGTACCCAACCATTGACATTAAAGGAAAGTTCACACTTTTTGCAGATGACACCACTATCCTTTGGCGTGGGACAAATGAAGATATTCTCAGAGACATCATAACTATGGATCTCTATAGGGTTAAACAATGGTGCGATTCAAACTCCTTTTATTTGTACACAAATGAAACAAACATAGTTTGCTTCGAACTCAATTTCGACGACTTACTCATAGAAAATCACGCTATAGTTAACAAAACTCACACATCATTTTAGGGGTATTTATAGATGATAAATTAAAATTTGATGAGCATATAACAAATTTATGCAAAGAAATATCATCTGGCTGTTATGTAGTTCCAGTCGTTTCTAACGAACTCAATCAATCTTCTGCCAGTATTTTTCCTTGATACTCCTGATGGAGTCGCACTTGAGATATGGAATTGCCTTTTGGGGCTTTTGTAGTCAGCAATTACTCAATTCAGTATTCAATCTACAAAAAAGGGCTGTCAGATACATATGTAGGGCAAAATCACAAGACCACTGCAAACCACTTTTCATCAGTCAGAAAATTCTAACTGTACCTTGTTCATTCCTTTTAGAAACCGTTTGCTTAATTTAGGAAAAATACTCTAACTCAGCAGTAAATAATGACCGACGTTACCCCATGAGAGGAAGTCGAAATTTACCTTTGCCAATCTCAGAATCAGCAATTACAAAATTTTCTTTGATATATGAGAGCAGGAAAATATACAACCACCTTCCAATGTGCTATAGAGCAATAGCAAATTTTACTCTAATGCGATGAATATCTGAATTTACGTTGAAAAATTACAGTAGAAAGTGTAAACATACATATAAAATGAAAATTTACAGTGTGAATTTTTATATTAAGTATATGAAATCCTGTTAATAACAAGGCGAATTTTACATAAGTTGTTTTGAAAATTACCATTGAGGAAATTTAAAATTACAAATTATACGCATGATTACTCCAATTTATATTCTACTCGTTCATTAGGAATTGTGAGAAAACACGTTTCCCATGTTATCATCTATTATAACCGTTTTTTACATAATTTATAACGGACTGTCTTCATTACAATCACTATTGTAACTTCACATCACATTACGTTGGTTATTTGTGGTCAACATAATGTTCTGTGAATTTACACATTTTTTCTACAAGCTTTGGCGGAGGCAACGGGCCTCAATGACTACCTTGGCTTGTGAATTTTTAGCAGGATTTGAGGCTTGTATGATTTGAGATTTGTAAATTCCTGCTCACAGTCGCTGTTATTTATTTTTTTCACCTCTTGAGTGCATTTTTCTGTATGGATCTACGACTCCTGCCCGTTTTATATTGTTCATAGTATCTTGTATAGTTATTTTTTTTACTTTGAAGGCGATTTGTATACACTTTGTTTCTGTGTCTCTGTCTCTCCCTGCTTCTCCCTCTCATCAATGTCAAACATGCGACACAAATTATTATACCTTGATGAATGATTCGGTTACAGTAACGGCTCGTGAATTGGAGAACAGGGGAAGCTAAAGTCATAAAGATTATATACACACAGAAAAGCCCGCCGGAGGCGCGAACATTTTTTGGGGTACCTCACCTATTTGAAGCAAAATTAAGGATGTATGGGGTAGGAAGGGAAGGGAATTCACATGGCACCCGCAAACTACTTTTAATCGGCGGTCATTCAAGTTCAATATAGTCTGCGAGGGTCCCGCATTTTGAAAGGTGAATTGAAAGGTGTATTTTGTAATTTTTGATAGGAAAAAAATGAACGAAGAAACTAAAAGTAAACATAACATTCGTTCTTAACCAAGACGAACAAAAACTCAAAAAAACAAATTACAAAATAAAAATAAAAACAAAAACATAAAAATAAAATTCTTTGCTTGAGTTACAAACTTCAATAAATGAAACATAACTCTAATATTTGGGTGATATCACATTAAAAATATTACCAAAAAGCAATGCTATAATACAATACTGCCTGTTTTATACACAAATAACAAATATTATCAAGAAACACTAAAACGATTTACCGAAATATTTTTCAGTCCCGGTCCGTCACAGCATCCCGTCCGAAATAATTAAATAAAAAACAAACGCAGTCGTACACTAACGGAGACCAACTGGAGGCTAGCCTCCTCTAACGCTATAATTTATGCAACTGAAATGACAAATCGGGACGTATGTCGCTGGTTGGATCGGTCTCGCGGAGCTTGTGTGTTTTGAAGCGGTCGGAGGCTTGGCTCCCTTGCAACGTATGGCATTTATTATTTCAAGTTGATGGCTTGATGGTTTATTCGTTATTGATACCCAAGCATTTTTAGAAAAAAATAATCATATTTATTTGTCAATAACTTTTAATTTATTGCGATGAATAGCCTCAAATTTTATGGGGAGGCTAAGCCTCCCTTGCCTCCTTTGACGAGCCGCCGCTGTTCGGTTAGACACAAAAATGAAACGGAATTACTCCTGGAAAGTAATGAAGATATAAACGACAACAGTTACACAAACAATAAAAACCACAATATCCGACAATCCATATACGTAAAACAGAAAACCAATTCTCTCATCGTAAAAAACTTTTAATCAAGGAAATTAATTAACATAATAAAAGCTAATCTGTATTTTATATCTGTTCATTAGCTCTCATAACCCGCTATGCTACCGAAATATTGAGTCATTTAGCTCGACTTATATGTCTATATCGTTCGCCCACCCAACTTGAAATACAAAAAGGAACGTGTAATGGAAAAGACAAATAAACAAAAATATCTCAGCCATCCGAGATCCTGTGACAGATGTACGAGTAGAACTTAGTTTTCTTATTGCCCAATTTCCCGACAATTATGTTGTCCGATGCTGATAATGACGGAATATTATGCGTCGAACGAGATTTTTAACCGCCGATTTTTAATTAGTGGCTCACTTGCTGCGTTTCATTCGGATGTTCTGAACAGGAAATCTTTATGTAATATACAGGGTGTTTCCGGATTTTGGGTAAAAAAATGTACGGGAATGTCCAGGAGTTGATTTTTTTTCTCAGAACATCAGTATGGTTTCAGGAAAGGAAAATCTACAGCTGAAGCAGTGAGAAGATTGTTGAGTTTGTAGCTAATTGACAAGTTAAAATTCTACGCATTTTCTGACTCCGCAATAAAACTGATGACCTTCAAAATTGATCCCAAACAGTTCACTGCAATAATCAGAGCAGTTCAAGTTCAAGTAATACGCAAAAGATGTTCCACAAGGAAGCGTTTTGGGACCGCTATTATTCTTGATTTATATAAATGACATACCCTAAAGCACAAACGCATTAACAACCTTGTTTGCCGATGATGCTTCGCATCCAGAATCGAAAAGAACTCCACAAGAATTGATGAAATGATAGGATCGATAATCAATCAAGCTACTGACTGGTTCACGGCAAACGAACTAAGCTTGAACACGCGCAAGACTCAGACACTTATTTTCAATACCAAGCATACTGCCATTCAGAGCGTTCTTCTTTTGAATATTATTGATGGTTTTTCGAAAATATTAAACATAAAATTACTTATTTAAGTTGTTACCTTATATCACAATAGGTACTTAATATTTCTGTAATAAACAAAGTAAATCAAAAAGTAAGTCACGACATGATTAGGCACGTGGAAGCGGCAAAATGTCTTCGTCGATTGTATGAAATTCAACGCGCCGAACATGACCGATAACAGAGCGGGAACTCCTATATGCAGTTTCGGTTTCGGTCGTAGTTTCGGCAGGTTTGCCACCGACACAAAACCGAAACTCGTTTTTTTTTGCCGAAACTCGACCGAAACCGAACTTTCGGTCGGACACTATTGAATTGTCATCCAGTTAAGAGCCACTTAGTTAAGACACGAAACGGAAAACTACAAGCAACTTAAAAGAGATGTAGCCATTAGTATGTGATAGATCATCATGAAAAATAATAATTGGAACTTCCTATGTTTTATATCACTTTTATTTGTAACTAATGTTACTGCAGTTTCGTCCTACGACATTTGCAAACAAATACAATAAACTGAAATAATTGACAACTTCCAATTTAAATTGGAAACTTCATGTAGATCAATTAAGAAGCAAGTTATCACAAGCAATATTTGCAATTAGACGAATGAAATCGCTGGTGAACTTGGAGCCAGCCATCTTTGCTTACGATGGAATGTTTCACTGTATTATGACTTACGGTCTAATTAACTGGGGCCAATCTTGCTACACTCAGTCGATATTTATTATCCAGAAAAGAGCCATTAGAGCTCTGGCCGGTATAACTCAGACTGAAAACTGTAAACCATGGTTCATTTAGTTTAAAATACTCTCACTTCCGTCAGCAATTATTTACAATGAACCAAGCTACATAAAAACGCACATGCATTTGTACACACTTAATGGAGATACACACAATTATCTGACCAGAATGAGATCCCATATCGCTATTCCAAATAACAGATTAATCTCTACGAATAAAAAATTTAATGGTATCAGATTATTCAATTCTCTACAATACCTTATCAAAGAAGCTCCAATAGCCATTTTTAAAGCAAAACTGAAAACTCACTTACAATGCTCTGCCTATTATGATATCTCTGCATTTAGATTGCCTCAATGTTAGTCGATAAACTGTGTGTAACATTGTTGAACCCATTTCAACAAACATGTAAATAAATTTTATAAATTTTGAAATTTGGAATCCAAAAATGTATAATAATTATTGTGAAATCCAATATGTATATTTTGATCATAAACAAATTTTATTTAGATTTAGGATTAGGTGTAGTCAATGCCTTGTCAAAACACTATGTCGTGTATTTCTGACCAATAAAATACAATACAATACATTACAACACAATTCTGTCATTTGAATCATCATATGAAGAGACTCGGACTGTCGGAAGACACTGTGTTTCGCCTCTGTTTGGAAAATGATGAAACAACAGAGCACATACTTTGTGCTCTGTTGTGTGAGCCACAATAAACCCTTTCGGGTTGCGGTGGAAGGTCGAATAGACCCATTCACTTTGGACCTAACCTAACCTAGTTCAGGCGTTGTTACAGTTTCCGGTCTTCCACCACCTACATTTTCATTTAAACTTTCAATTTAAGCACATGGAATTACTCTGTTGGTTTCCAAAGCAGGTGTTCTTGATATGCAAAGGGCTTCAATTTTTTTTCTCGAAAAAATAGTATTTTCAGTTTGATTTATTAAAAAAAATTAAAAACTACAACAAGTCAGTGGCGTGCGTTTTTATCCAATATTGCTGGCTGTGGTGTTACTGGGACTCCACTAGACCTAATAATTTGAATCTAGTTAGGGCTAAATAAGCGCCTTATTACTTCAAATAACTGTAGCAAATCTCAACTAAATCGGTGTAAAAATATTTATGATATTTTATAAATACACAACTTTAAAACCCTGTATCTGAGAAACGAAGCAACTTCGGACATACGTTCATAGGAACTATTTTTCTT
Organism: Leptinotarsa decemlineata; assembly: GCF_025532065.1. NCBI lineage: Eukaryota > Metazoa > Arthropoda > Insecta > Coleoptera > Chrysomelidae > Leptinotarsa > Leptinotarsa decemlineata. The sequence goes on from NW_027412747.1 coordinate 20,544,402, forward strand.
AAAACGACTCAACGAACCATCCTTTGAAGTTTTGTACCGTATTTAGGAAACACCCTGTATATCAACGAAACTAGCCGATTTATTTGTTAACTCAAATTTCCCAAGTACTGTTCAATTATGTTCAAAATGGATTTGCAATTTTTCATAATTAGCCAACGACGATATTTCATCGAATACGGACTTACAAAAATGAGCAGCTTTTTCAATAAAATTAATCATGCAATCATAAAAGGCCGTGGGAATCGATACCCGCAGAAATCCGGTCGCATCAAATAAAAATCCGGCTCATTTAATAATAAATGAGCATACATGCCCCCCTACTAAGATACATGTGATTCTGTCGGTCCTCTTTTTTCGATGACGTCATGAATAGTTACTTGATGAAGACATCTCATCCTGGCAGCTGCGTGTGTGGCATTTCGTAATTTATCCAAACGAATATGCTGGCATTCACAAAGCTATCTTTCTTTAAATAGGTACCCGTTTAAGATGGGCAAACAGAAGAAAGATGAACCTTATGTGGGTAATTTTAGAAGCGGGGACGAAGTGGCCTTTTTTATGTATACGGGACGAATTGCAGAATATTTTGCGCAATAATTGAGAAATTGGCAGATGGAAAAGTTGTGCCAGAGAGTTTTCTTAGAAATTCTACGATAGGAACAAGAAATCCAGGATCACCTGATCATGAGGCTATTCTTTTCATCCTGAACATTCTCAGACATAAAAACCTACACCAGGGTAAACTGTACGGACGAATATATAGCAGAGATAAATATAGTTTAGAAAAATAAAAAACACGCTTTTAAAGAACATCGAACTAAAAAGTTAAAAATATTTTTTTAAATAAGTTCAGAACAATAACTAACGAAAAATATTAGTATTATTGTAAAAAAAACGACGGGCGCTTGATAAAAAAATATTTTTAACTTTTTAGTTCGATGTTCTTCAGAAGCATGTTTTTCAAACTATATTTTTAATTTTTTAGTTTCGTCTGCAATAAAAGCGTGTTTTTAGTCTTTATAAATTATATTTATTTTATCAAAACTTTGGGAGCTATCAGAGCTCCGTCACGCTGGAACCCGCTTTGGAAAAAAACCTTTTTCTAGCCCACTTTACCTACAAACAATACTAATAAATGTAGTAATGTTCATTTTTATATATCTTATCGGTTACTGAAATAGTACTATTGATATTATTCTAATTACGAAGAACGGGTAATAATGTGCCAAAAAGTTCTGAAATAGGTTCTAAATGGATTGTAGTTTATTGTACTAACAACAAAATATTATTATATTTTATATTCTTTTGAAGTACTGCAAAAAAACTACGATAACAAGACTTCAGATCATAAAATAACAATTGTCCTCAAACTACAAACGATGGAGTTGATTGTAGCTGAAATTAGATATTTGTAGTTACCATTAAACACATCAGAAATTATTGAAATGAAATTGAGTATTTAATTAGTCGATACTCTCAAAACATCTATGAGTGGTCGAGTGATATATTATATGAAAGGGCATAAAATTCTCTTTCCAATGTTACCCAATTTCTTGTATTTACTTGAATAGTTATAAAAAAGCAAGAGCATTTACTCGATATTTTTGGTGTTAATGAAAATGCGGAAAAAAACGGCATTTTTATCACTACTACATTCCTCAATTTCTTTCGTGCGTTTTTTGGTTCAAATAACAACAGCAGATAAGTGTACAAAAATAATTTAGGCAAACGTTCATTGATTCAGTTCGGTTGCTTTTGAAATTATTTCAACTTTACTGTAAAATGGTTTATTCCATTCCTGAACGAGTTGAAATTGTTAAACTTTATTATTAACATAATAGTTGTGCTAGACTTACTACTCGCCTCTTTAATAACAGTCATCCCGTGAAAAATGTGAATGATTCGTACGTTGCCAAGTTAGTCCAAAAGTTTGTCGATACCGGATCTGTCTGTAATGTGAAACACCAGCCACGGAAACCGATCAGAAATGAAGCAGTGGAAGTCGCTGTTTTGGGACATGTTGAATTGGATCATACTCAAAGTACCCGTCAGCTTGCTGCAGCCTCAGGTGTCTCCCGTTCGTCCATAATACTGATATTAAAAGCCTATAAATTTCATCTGTACAAAATTAAATTAGTACAGGAACTCAATGAAGATGATCCTGATAGAAGGCTGCAATTTTGTGAACAACTGAGCCAGCTACTAATTGATGATCCGCACCTATCATTCAACACGTGCTTTTCCGATGAGAGTGCATTTTTTTTGAATGGAGCTGTGAATAGGCATGATTGCCGTTACTGGGATGACAGTAACCCACACTTATTCAGAAAAGTCCATACCCAGTACCCTCAAAAAATCAATGTCTGGTGTGGCATATTAGGTAGTCATATCGTAGGGCCACTTTTTATTCCTGGGAATTTAACTGGTGAGGTCTACCTGAACATGCTTGAAGATACAATTGATCCTCTAATAACAGAAATGATTGAAAATGACCAAAATCATAATGATGATCGGCTTCATTTCCAGCAAGATGGAGCACCTCCTCACTTTGTTGCTCCGGTAAGAGAGTTTTTAGATGACCGGTTTCCTGGACGGTGGATTGGAAGGAGAGGCCCCGTCGAATGGCCTGCCAGGTCACCTGATTTATTGCCTTCAGAATGTTTCCTTTGGGGACACTTGAAAAATAAGTTTTTTGTTACGCAACACGAGTCCATAGAAGATCTTCGCCAACGAATTACAGCAGAGTGCAGAAGTATAACACCTGATATGCTACAGAATGTTAGGAATAGATTTGAACAAAATCTGTATTATTGTATGGAAGCAAATGGGTCACATTTTCAGCACTTGCTGAAGTAGGATTCTACTAAGTCAATTACACATTTCAAAGTACTGGGTTGTAGTTGTTTTTCTTCATAATACCTACATGTTTGAGTGAAATACAACATATTAGGTATCATTGCAAAGATAATTTTGTGCCCTTTCAAATGATATATCACTCGACCCCACTTTCTATTTGAAATTTTAGGGTTGTTACTCACCCTCGCTAGGGGGTTGAAGGCACAGGTAGAAAAATACATCTAAAATGTGTCCTCCTCAAAAGCAAAATAGACCTGTCCGAGTATTTTTGCGTTAAGTTACAAAAAAAAGGAGAAGAGCAAGGTGCATACTTTTCGTTTGATCACTCTAATCGCTTATTATGAATAGAATAAAACAATACTTTCAAATATTCCGCGCTATTGCTCAGCCAGAAAAGAAGGTACTGCGCATAGCTAGTAAATAAACCTTATATTTACATAGATACAGAAACCATACGTGGATTTAGTTTTTGTTGATTATAGTCAAACCACATTCAATTATACCGTGATCTTCGAAAGGACATAATTTTAGATAACACCGAAGCGTTAAAAACAAAAATGAATTCGATTAGTTAAGTTTTTCGGGAGCTATCATGAACATGTTGGTTTCCATACATACATTTATACAAACGGACGGCCTCAGAATAATTCTTTTAAACATCATTTTTATTTATTTAAAACGCAAATTGTGCTTAGGACAACAACTGACAATTTCAAAAAATTGCTCTTACAGAAAATGGTTTATCAAATTGTTTGTTTGCGGAGATCAAATCGAGAGGTATAGTTTTTTAAATCTGTCAGACCACAGATTGGAATTGCATACATGGGGCAGAAGATCCAGTGAATGAATTTCAGAAACTTGCCTGTGAAAAATTCAGCAAGGCCTTTTCCCTGCGCTTGATAAAACGGAAAAAATCCAAATCTTGGATAAGTAAAGGACCTAAAATTACTTCGAAAAATCTAAGGTGCCTACATACCATTAGAAAATTCCACAGTGATAATATATTTTTTATGTCACACTTTAATAATTTTCGTCGCATCTACAGACACACTATTAAACTAGCCAAAGAACACTATTATAATAATACACTGAATGAAGCATAAAATAAACAAAAAGAAATGTGGGCAATAGTAAATGACTTGACAAGAAATAAGAAACAGGACCATCCGGAAATAAAGATAAATCTAAATCACTTAAATGATTATTATTGTTCAATAGCATCAAAATTAACGATATCATTCCAACTGTTGACCTGCTTCGAAATTTTAGTAAGGTGAGCTCTTCTATGTGTTCCTTGTTTTTAAATGACACAGATTTGAGTGAGCTGAAGTTAGTAATAGAAGAAATAAAACAAAAATTCTGCTAGTGAAGACAACTCACCAGCAAAGTTGTTTTCACAATTGCCTTATGGAGCTGTTCAAGCTTCAGTAATAGCTATAAACTCGTCGTTTACTACTCTGGTGTCTTTCCTTCTAGTTACAAAGGAGGTGTCATTGATGACCCCATTGAAAAACTAGTCAATTGTGGGATAGTGGGTTTCTTGGAAAAACATGAAATTATAGCTCTCATACAGTTTGGCTACCGACAGAAAAAACATGAATGTGGCCGTCTTTCATTTCCTCAAAAACGTCTACACGACCCTAAATGATAAAGAAGTGACGGCGGCAGTATTTCTGGACTGTTCTAAGGAATTTGATGGCGTGGAACATAAAATCCTGCTGCAAAAACTCTTCCATCATGGAATCCGGGGAACAGCCTTAGAATGATCCAGATCTTATATTACTGGTAGAAGTCAAAAAATAACATTGAGCAACAACACATCTGATAGTGGAAAAATTATATGCGGAGTTCCTCAGGAGTCAGTCCTAGGCCCAATTTTATTCTAGCTATATATTAACGATATGGCAAAACTTATGACAGATCAGATCAAGAGCACGTATCATCTGTCAGTAACCCTAAATTCCAAGGTATAGAAATTGATCGATTGGTTATGTCAAACAAGAGAAGTAGGTGAAAAACTCAGCAGATCTATTTAAACTATTCGAGTCATGAAACAGAATACAAATTTTCTGCTAAAATGGTTTATTTTTGCATATTTCACCAGTATTTCACAATATGGTGTAGAATTTTGGGGTACAGCCATTTCAGCACCGTTCATATTCATTACTCACAAGGGCTATACGCATTCTGTTCGATATTAAACCAAGTTGATCTTGTCGAGAATATTTTAAAAAATATAAAATATTTACGATAACGAACACTTAGATTTTTAAAATATGTCAACTCAGAAACGAAAGTAAGAAAAATACTTAGCAGAACATATGTAATATGCTTATCCTACAAGAAAATAAAATTGTATACTTCCCGATTATAATTACAATAGAACCAGATGTGGACTATTATAGACGGGTATCAAAATTTATTACAATATTGTATTGATGAAAATTTTGCTACCGCTTTTTTATAGTTTAACATGCTTTATTTGATGGGAAAGAACATCTGGATAACATTGTAGATGAACAACTCAAATTCATCCATAAAATTACGAATTTATGTCACTAATGAGTTGAATCTACTTATGTCATTGATGACACTACGTAATGACATTCATTCGCTCGTTTCATATTACTCTGACTGTTAATTTTTGGCTGTTTATTTTTTTTTTTGTTCCTCATTATCAAATAGTCCTTCATTATTCAGAAGGTATTAAACACCTACACTCTTCCCAATGCTTAGGCATTGGACACAATGTTGTGATTTATTTTTATATTACTGATATTACCACTGACGATTTGATTTTGTTGGAAAATGATTATCTTGCCTGGTCTAAAAATTATTGTTATTTTCATGCCGCATTTTATTGAAAAAACAAATAGTAGATTGTATTACAAGATACCTGGGATTGAGATTACTTCCGGTAGTTACGACAATCTAAGAACCATCAAAATAGTACTCAAAAAGTTGGATGAGGATATTGTTCGATGAACTTCAGGAAAAAAAGAAAATTGTCCGGGAAATCTGGGAAAAATATCCTAATCGTAAGTGATCAACTACAATGTATGTGATACCGTAGAAATTATTCATATACAAGTTTTAGATAGCTATCTATCTATCAAGCCCTCCTCAAACCGTAGTTCTTTAATAATCAGTACTGGATTTCTACGAGTTTCATTTTCTTCATTCAATTCATTCCACGAAATATAAAAGGGAACAAATCGATGAGCCATCATAATTGGTTGCTATTGTACATTCTCCACCTACATACATTTTTTCACTCCCACCGCTTATTCAATAGAAAAAAAAAACAACAGCAAATCGACCTGATGGTACAGTGACTGTCGAAAAAATTGAATATGTAAATAGCTAGATAATCTTCACTGAGGCGTGGCATTTCTGAAAGGAGGACGATACACTATTCAATCAAAAAACAAGGAAGTATCAACGAACAGTATCATACAAGGTGTTCAGTATGAACAAGGCCAGTACAGATATTTTGGAAATAAAGAGATTTGAAAATACCTCCAGGCACAATTCTAATGCCTTCTTCAGTATTGTGTATAACTTTACAGTGCGCACCAAAACTGTTCTTCCCCAGGAACGGGATGATTTTAGACACATTTTCGTGTCAGATCGACTTTAGATTTTAATCTAATATTTTTCCTTATATTTTCATTAAATATTTCTGGAGTTCTATCCCAACACCAAACCGGTATTTTAACACCTCTACACATGTTTCAATCACCAAGTGACCATCTTCAGGTCGGTCGGTAGCCGCGGGCGGTTCAACGTGGATGCTTTGTTCACTCACTCGAATTGACTGCCGTGTTGGTCGGTGGTTCAAGCCCTAGTCTGAACAATCGATCTTCACTTGCTATCGTCCAAACCGTGCTAGGAATCACACGTTAGAAGGTAATACCTCGTTAATCCTTAGCTCGCACATGTTTTGACTTCTCAGGGTTGTCTTTCGTAGGGATGCGACAGCTGGTTAACGGAAAAACAGATTTTGAAAAGATTTTTCAAACAGAAGGAAGATTAAACTAAACTCAATATATTTATTGGTCAGGCGGTTTTGTTTGATAGCTATCAAACCTATTTTTGAAACCTAACACCCAAGTAACACCCTAATTTGGGAGGTGCTTGGGTGATAGGTGGCAACACCTATTAGGTTGAATTTCACTAGTTCGGACTTCCATTGTCTACTATATAAAATGATTTGAAATCCCTGAAACAAGTAAAAAAGAATAATTAAAAAAGAATAGTTGAAAAAAACAATTATATTAAGCAACAATAAACCTGAAATGAAATGATAGTGAAATAACCTACAAGTAAAAATATAATAATTGAATAAATAAAAATTAAAGGAATGAAAAAAGAAAATAATAAAAAAATAAAAAAGTACAGAGATTCCAAGTCATGTTAGTTCACGACGTTTCGATTGTTGGTATCTACAATCGTCTTCGGGTGATGACTGGACTGATTCCTCCGAGAGATGACTATTTTATAGGCCGTTGAAATACTTTCACTTTCTCTACTTTCCATTTTCCGCTTCACTGATTCCGTGAGAGATGACCGTTTTGGCGGGAGTTGGTCATTTTTCGTTTGATGATGGGTTTCCATATGGATGGGTGTCATACCAATAGATGGTTCCACTTATGTTTCGCTTGCGTTTACGCAGCTATTTTTATCAAGTACTTTCTTGGTTTCTTCTCATTTTGTCTTCAATCGAGGACCGCCTGCCCGGTACTGACTATGCCCAATAGGCTGAAACAGCTGTCTAACGGTGGCTCTTAAATTGAAATCAATATGGGAATGATCAAAGAGTACTTATCTATTAATTTATATATATATATATATATATATATATATATATATATATATATATATATATATATATAAAAAATGAAACAATTAGTGGACATAACACTACAAAAAGGGGGGCAAACCGCGGACACGTGTTTCTGGCTATTGGCCTCATCAGCGTGCAGGCAAGTGTAAAGGTGGGCAACACTTGTTTGCCGAAAGCAGGAAACAACACATATGCACGGAGTCAACAACAGGAGCCAACCGCATGGTGTTTTTGGAGTGTTATGGAGTGTTATGTCCACTAATTATTTCATTTTTGATTTGTACATCATACACACTCGATAAAATCTTTGTCTGTATTTATATCCTGGACCTGGATGTCACGCAGGTAGCTATAGCTGCCTACGTGGTCATGTTAGATGTAGCCTGGGAATTCTAGGTCTTCTAACTGGAACCACCAATGTGCGGTTGGCTCCTGTTGTTGACTCCGTGCATATGTGTTGGTTCCTGCTTTCGGCAAACAAGTGTTGCCCACCTTTACACTTGGCTGCACCGCGCTGAGGAGGCCAATAGCCAGAAACACGTGTCCGCGGTTTGCCCCCCTTTTTGGAGTGTTATGTCCACTAATTGTTTCATTTTTGATTTGTACATCATACACACTCGATAAAATCTTTGTCTATATATATATATATATATATATATATATATATATATATATATATATATATATATATATATGATGTGTTGTTTTTCCGGGTGTTCATCCGTTGTGTACTATTCGATAGTCGACGTTTCGCCATCATCTCAGATGGCATTATCAAGACGTGTTACTGTTTCGCTTCAAGAGTTACACCTCTCGAGTAACAAAGAGTAACAAGGCAAAATTTCATCAGAATATTTGTTGTTTTGATTAAACCAGTAGTACACTACACATTGCTCATTAGCAAAGTGTTGAATAATATTGTGGTCCAAGTCAAACAATCGGATCATGAGTCACGTCAAATTGGCCGTGCCCAACCTGATTCGTTCGTATAATCAGTTCCCGGTTTTTCTTCATTTAAATTCGCGAAATTCGATCGAGAATGTAACGTGATCCGGCGCAGAAAAAACGAATAACTAACATACATTTCTTTCCGTATCTCAATTGTTACTCTCGATCCTAAAATTTACTCTACTCGGCCGATCTGCCGTCTCTGTCCAGCTCAAGGCAGCGGAGCCGGAGAAAAAGAAAGCGTCGACTACCGAGGACCCAGGCTAGAGTTAGTTTACACATATAGGAGGTCCATCAGCAAATTAATGTGCTTTATATCCTTAATTGGTGGCCAGACTTTTCGCGTTGTGTGGTCCGCCCGTTTCTCTCCGGTCCGTTGGAAATCGGATAGTTCCTTCTTTGTTTCTCACGTGGGCCGCTATCGTAGACACAACCGTGGACAAATATTAGATAAACGTCGGGCTAATGGGACCTTTTTGTTCAAACATAACCTTAATGATTTCTTGACTGCTCTTTTTCTCTGCGGTTATTCCAGTACAAGTGCTGGTTTTCTCTTATTCTCATTAGGAAGTTTGAGGTCTATTATTCTTAATTAGTGATAATTTAATAGGATGCCAGCCGCATTTCTGCATAGGATTATGTAAATCGAAATCGACAACTCGGGGCGTTCTCGGAATTAGTGGAATAACTGTGAAATTGGGTCAGTTTTTAATTAATTGAGAGATTGGAATGGTAGGCAAGGTTAAAAATCGAAATCCAAACTCTGCTTCTTCGTTCCAATAATCGCCGAAAATGTTATTCAATAATATTAACATAATTATAACTTATTTTCCCCAATTGGGTACGTATATACAGCGTGACTCACGGTCGATGGTAGGTTAGTCGTTTCTGGAAAACGCAAAGCATGATTTTTCTGAAAATTTCACCTCTCACATTTCCTTACCTGTCCTATCGATCTGAAATATTTTCAGCATTGCGGCGTTGCCACTTCCATAAAAAAGTCCTAGCAACTTAATTTTTTTAAATGGAACACCCCGTATATTAATACATTTTTGGAATCGCTCTGATATTTCAATACTTTTTTGTTGATAATGTCCTATACCTTTCTCTATCTGTTTTCGAGATAAAAAATAAATTGTGCTAAATATGGTCCAAAACATAGCCTTAATTGAAATTAAGTACATCAGTACTCTCAATTCATGAAAAGTTGATATTTGGATGATAGTTTGGACAAACTCGAAATATTCAAATAACACCAAGAAATCGACTCCATATCATACATGGCGTGCTAAAATTACTATTATTTCCATTGTGCATAACAGTAGTCAAAAGTTCATTTTTTCAAATGAAACCCCCTGTATATTACTCTGTAAATTGGAAGATGGTGAAAAATGCTTCAAGATGATTATTTTTTTTAGTATTTGGATTTAGGTAGCAGTGGAATTATCAAGCTTATAGCAGTTCGGTTACTTTTATAAGTAATTTACAAAGAGTTATCGACGGTGTTTCGAATCATCTTCCAAAATGAATGCAAATATCGATTATTCAAACGAAGTTCTTATGAAATTATTTATTATACACATGAACAAAGTGATCAAATCATTGTCAACCAAATGTATCCTGAATTAACACCAAAGAACGAGAGGAAGTTTGTAAGATTACAAAATAATTTCCTTAACTATGGCTCAAAGTTTCCAGGGAACAACTGTACCAAAAATCACTAATTTCTAGGTGAAAAGTAAGATTTTGTGGGCTAAAACATGTGAAAGTTCAGACAATAACAGAATAGGATGATTCAAAATAACAAAATTGTAAACAAAATATCACATTTTCACAATAAATGCTGAAAATGTTGTCCATTACATTCTAAATACTTTGAAATGTTTTTTTGTACGCGACTTGTGGTTGCTTTTTCAATTTCTTGGGGATCCAGATCTTCAATACTCCGCACTATTCGCCGTCGCAATTCTTCTTTGGTAGGCACTGGAGTACTATATACCCTTTCTTTTGAAACACCCCATCAAAAAAAGTCAAGTGGCGTGAGATCGGGTGATCTCGGTGGCCAATCCCACGGCCCTAAACGCCTAAACCAACGATCGTCGAAGAGTTCGTCAAGTTTCCTGAAAACTTCCTGGGTGGAACGAGCTGGCGCTCCGTCCAGTTGAAACCGCGAATTCATATATTCCTCTAAAGGCAAATTTTTCAAAAAATCGGTTACAGTCGTCCTTAATATTTGGAGATATCTCTCTGCATTCAGTGTGTCTTCATAAATAAAAAATCTAATTTTATTGTTCTTCAGAATACAGAAAACATTCAGGTCAAATTTTTCTTGAAAACCCATTTCTTTTGTAACATGAGGATTATGATCAGCTCAAAAATATTTATTCCTTCTATTGAAAATACCATCCCTCGTAAATTTTGATTCGTCGCTCCAAATTATTTTTGACAAAAATTCCCGATCTTCCTGTGTATCAAAAGGGATTCACAAAAATGCATTCTACATTCGAAGTCTTCTGCTTTTAGAGCTTGAACTTTGGTAAATTTATACGGATGCATTCCGTGATTTCTCAAAATTCGTTGTACTGAAGCATGTGATACACCTAAATCTTTTTCTGCACTGCGAATGGAAGCTTCTGGATATGCATAAAAATATGCCAAAACGTTAACAGTATTGTCCTCATTCAAGTAACAGGTTTTGGTAATGCCATAGCCATAGTTAAGGAAATTATTTTGTAATCTTACAAACTTCCTCTCGTTCATTGGTGTTAATTCAAGATACATTTGGTTGAATTTTCTACAAGTTCTGGCAATGATTTGATCACACTGTCCGTGTATAATAAATAATTTCATGAGAACTTCGTTTGAATAATCAATATTTGCATTCATTTTTGGCGATTTTTTGAAACACTGTCAATAACCATTTATCAATTACTTATAAAAGTCACCAAACTGTCATAAGCTTGATATTTCCACGGCTACCTAGAAATCAAATTCTTTAAAAATTATTTTTTGTACAACTGTTATTGAAAATCTCTTTGATAGAAACACTTCAATCAGAACACCTACCAAAAAATCATTTAGAAAAGTTCACACATGCAGTTCGTGCTATTGGTAATATTAAATCCCTGTGAAGTTACTGACGATGACGAAGTAGTATTCAGTCCAACTGTAGAAAGTCCTTCATGACTAACCAATAATCCTCCTTAAAATAACGTGAGTTGGCGTATGTAGTTGTAACATATGCCTTGTAATCCAAAGATCGTGTGTTCAAATCCCATGGACCTTATAATTTTTTTTATCATCAGCAGTAACGTTATACAAAAAAATTTGTATGATACATTTGTTAAAAGTGATTTAATTTTGCTCGTAAGTTTGCTCCACTTGCTGACGCTCGTTTTGCAATAATCCCCACTCATAAAATAAAATGCCACTTTCAAAACTTGTAGGTAAAACGTGAATAACTATTTTTCCACAAAAACGGCTTTATTAAGAAAACTTGACAATTTAGGTATAGGGACATGTATATCATCTAGAAGCATTTTTCGCCATCTTTCAATTAATCGAGTAATATACAGGGGGTTTCATTTGAAAAAATGAACTTTCGACTACTTTTATGCACAATGGAAATAATAGTTATTTTAGCACGCCCTGTATGATATGGAGTAGATTTCTTGGTGTTATTTGAATATTTTAAGTTTGTCCAAACTATCATCAAAATATCAACTTTTCATGAATTGAGAGTACTGATGTACTTAATTTCAATTAAGGCTATGTTTTGGACCATATGTAGCACAATTTATTTTTTATCTCGAAAACAGATAGAGATAGGTATAGGACATTATCAACAAAAAAGTATTAAAATACTAGAGCGATTCCAAAAATGTATTAATATACGGGGTGTTTCATTTAAAAAAATATAATTGCTAGGACTTTTTGATAGAAGTGGTAACGCCGCAATGCTGAAAATATTTTAGATCGATAGAACAGGTAAGGAAATGTGAGAGGTGAAATTTTCAGAAAAATCATGCTTTGCGTTTTCCAGAAACGTTTAACCTACCATCGACCGTGAGTCACGCTGTATATGGTGAGTCCATTGAAACAGAAAGCATACTATAACAACAACTAACCGCGAAGTGGAGAACCAAAAGTGCGATTACTTTAAAGATGCCTTCTTTAATAGCTCCAGAAAATAATTATTGTACCAACTTCGATCCCTAAATAGTGCTAACGACTCGCATACTGATATAATGTGCTCAAAGATGCCATTACAATAAATAATTTCTAAAAATTTGTTGTCCCTACATCTTGTCTTTCTTGATACATATCTTTGATAGTATAATATTGTCATCTAACTATTCCTCTACATGGAAATTTGCTATTATTACTTTTATTCCAGAACACGAAAATACCTGACATTACTCTCTCAATTGATGTTTTTTGGTAGTCGTTAACTGGATTCCATAACACAGAGCCATACTCTAACTTAGCAAAATATAGCAATTTTAAGGCGGCAATACTTTTGAAGTTTTTGCCATTTCTGTAAATGAATCCAAGCATCCTATTTGCATCAGCAGTCATATTCCATATGTATGCTGTAAATGTTAATTTACTGTCGTATGTTATATCAATATTGTACGCGGTTGATTGTAGTATTGTTGATTGAATAATCGTACATTAAAGTTCGCTTTTTTGTTGTAAATGTTATTATTTTACATTTGGATACTTTCAGTTGTAGGCGATTATTATTACACCAAAGTTTGATTACATCTAATTAATATTGTATACGTTGGCAGTCAGTAATGTCGTCGATTTCATAATATAGTTTCAGGTCGTCTGCACATAGTAGGCTAGGAATATTCAAAGAGGTTGCCAAGTCACTAATAAAAATTTAAAATGAAAGAGGTCCAAGATTAGAACCTTGTAGTACCCCAGACTTAACTACGTACTGAACCGATTTGAAAGATTCATATTCGACGAATTGTTTTCTGTTAACTAGATATGATTCATTTAGAGTAAACAGTTGGTTAGAGTCCCAATTTTGTCAATTTGCTGAGAAGAACATAAAGGTCTATTTGATCGAATTCTAAATAAACAACACCCACTTGTTTTTGCGTGTCCAGATGCGTAAAGAGATATTGATTTGATACATAATGATAATGCTTGACTTTAGTAGAGCGTTCGATACGGTTAGGCATGATACTTTACTAAGCATATTGAAAACAAGTGGAGTCTGTTCAGAATTTCTTCAGCTTTGTCAGTAATATCTCACCAATCGTACACAAAGCGTTAAATTTGTAAAATTATTAACCACACCAAGAAATGTCATCTTAGGAGTATCTCAGGGCTCAGTTCTGGGACCGTTTTTTTCCACACTTTATACTAATCAATTTCATAACTGTTTTGAACATTGTCAAATGCACATATATGCTGATGACATTCAACTTTAGGTACCTCCTTTTTGATGTTAATGACCTTCAAAAGGATGCTACAAAGTTGAACAATGAAACTTTTATTAAATGTAGCCGCACAGCATTTCCTCGTGCTCAATCCAAAAAATTTAGTAGGGCTAGTATTAGGAAGCAATACTCATGCATCGCTAGTTAAAAATAACTTGAAACTGCACCTAAATAATGCAGTAATTAGAATTGGAAGTAATGCAAACGTCTTGGTTTAATTTCAGATGAGTCGTTAAGGTTTAGAGAACACCAATCAAAATATTGAACGAGCCTATGGTGCACTAAGACTACTAAACCCTCATAAAATGTACCTCAATTCATCCACGAAGAAAATATTATATTATCACAATTCAATTATTATTCTCCGGTCTATGGACCTTGTCTTGACTACGATACTCTTCTGAATCCGTCCTGTATAATAATTAATTCAAGTAAAATTTCTGACTGGCATATAGTTGAGCACATCACAATATTTTTGGTGAATTAGCACCTGCTCCATGTAAATAAAGTATCATATTCCAAGAACCACACACAAGGCAATATAATTTTATAATATGTCCTGACGTGTTCATTTAGCTTTTGAATAGTAAAATAACGACGTTAACGATAATCGACAGGTGCTGAAATATCATACGAAGGCAATAACGGGGCGATCCGACGGTGTCATTTGGTTATGTTTATCTGGGTTGACGCGATTAAGATACAACAGAAAACAAATCGGAATTTACTCAGTGTTTATGCGGATGATCTGATTATCATCATAGCTAGTTTCATACAGAGTCATCTAAAATTGTGAATACACATTCAACAACACTTCAGTATGATACTACTGGACCCGGTGAACTTCGTGCTGCCTTTAAATTAATGAATGTGTCAGTTCTCAGCTAAGTTATAGATATAAACTTTCACGAATAGCGGTGTGCCGGTAAACCCCACACTAGTTCCTGAGTATGTCCTAGACATTATTGAAATTGGTGATATCAAGGAACAAGAGGTTGAAAATGCTATTAAGACAGTGAAACCCAAAGCAGCCATTGGAATCGATGGCATTTCAGCCTACTTTTTCAAGGCTTACTGTGACTTGTTAAAGCAACTACTGACATTGATATTCAATCTTTCTTTGTAAGAAAATCGTTTTCCAAGCTTTCTCAAAATTGGCAGAGTTACCCCCATACACAAAAGCGGCAATAAGAACCATGTAAGAAACTACATACCCATAACACTCTTACCAGCTTTGTCGAAGATATTTGAACGGGTAATATACAGAGTGGTCCAACGAAAAGTATGCACCTTGCTTTTCTCCTTTTTTTGTAACTCAACGCTAAAATGCTCAGACAGGTCAATTTTGCTTTTGAGGGGGGACACATTTTAGATGTATTTTTCTACCTGTGCCTTCAACCCCTAGCGAGGGTGAGTAACAACCCTAAAATTTTGAATGGAAAGTGGGGTCGAGTGATATATCATTTGAAAGGGCATAAAATTATCTTCCCAATGATTTGTGAAGCACAATTAAACCATATGAACACGTCGAGTAACTACCTACTGGATTCATCATTCAAGTTTCAAATAAGAATTATATATATATATATATATATATATATATATATATATATATATATATATATATATATATATATATATATATATATATATATACATATATATATATATTTATATATATACATGCTTATCTCCGAATCACTGCTGCAGAGCAGTTAATAAAACGCAATAAAAACGACACCCGGACACAAATCGCACCCTTTCCAGCCACCCCGAGTAAATAATAAAACAGTTTTGTCGGTCCGCTTCACTTGTAATTTCAATTCCTGCAACCTCTATCGCCATCCCCGAAATTGCTCCTAATATAAATTCACGATGTGTTTCGGTTGTTATCGCAAAGTTCGCAGCCGACCCCGATAATTGAATGTTCTTGCAAATCCCGCGCTAGACCCTACATCTCCGCTTATCGGCTTACTTAAGGGTCGCTTTAATATTGAAAATGTCATCACTACACGCATACTACATTAATTTGCGGAACGGGGGGTCGTGATCTAGCGCTTTCTATTGACTCCACAGGTCCCCAACCCTTGTTCCTTCCACTCAGTTCGAGTGTTTATTGAGATGAGACTCATTTGTTGAGGGATGAGGAGGGCTCTCGAAGAGATCCAGTCGAAGGAATATCATTTACTTTGTATGTTGCTAACATTGAAGTTATATATGGAGAAATCAAACTAATTTTCTTACACTAATTTTCTTGGCATTCGAGATTTGGAGTGTCTCACGAAAAATCTTCTCATGTGATAGATAACAGATTTCCTGTGGATCCTTTTTTGATCCTGGATCATCTACTGGATCAGATATCCTTTTCTCTACTTTCTTTTACAACCAGTCCAAAGTGTTTACGTCTCAAATGGTACTGAATGAAGCGTGTAAAGTCATGAAAAGTTCAGAAATTCTCTGCGTAATATGACCATGAGAAAGTATGAAATTGAGTTCGATTTTGAGTAGGTTGAACAAAACTCTATTGTCAATTTGTAATTTAACCATCAAAACCGCAAACATCGCCTTTCTCCTGCTGCATTGCCTTCTTCAGCAGGTTGAGTAGACTAAAGTTCAAGAAAAGGAAACCTAGGAAATCACCTGTTCAATCAATCTATTCACCAGATACAAGAATTGGCATCAGAGTAACCCCAAGAGTAATTGTGGAGCAGAAGATGCAGAGCAAATCTCCGTTCTACATTCATATTATCCGGAATTGGAAATGTAAAATAGTAGATAATGATCAGCTTCATCTCAAATGTCTTCACTGCTTTGAATGTGATGAAATATCAACTATCGCAAGTGTAATATACCATCAATGGATAACTTTCGCCAATGTCGAAGAAGCTCTTCCGATTATTCAGTCAAAACTACCCGATGATCTGGAAGCCAGAATGAGGTTACCTATAAGATAAATCATGGAATTACCAGAAAGATGTGCCCAAAACTGCTTTTTCCAGATGGGAGAGCTTTTTTTCATGGAGAATAAATGGAATTTTTGACGTTGATACTTTCTTAGTACAGAACCACTGAGACACTGAACTGGACACCTTTCTGCAACTCCTCAAAGAGTTTCACCTTCCATAAAATTCATAGTTGAAAAGGAATCTTATAATGGATAGAACTCACAATAGGTGTTGGTGAAATGTATGGACAATACATAGGAAACATCTGTCTACAGAAAATCTACTCACATGGGTACCAGAGTTGAAAATTCAACCTCCATGCACCAATATATCAAAAAAAACCATTGAGATCCTCATTTATTATACATTCAGTTTCTGTAACACGAAGGTAAATATCGACAAAGAACTAGCTCATGAAGAAGGATATTCATCAACATGAATAGTCCAAAAAGTTGGTGGTACAGATGCTGACCTAAAGACAACTAGAGCTCCGCAAGGATGGGAAGCCGTCACAACCGGTGCGCTCCTTTAAAAACATCATGAAAGCAACTGAAAGTTGCTTTCATCGCGAAGTAATTTTGGATCCAACAATGAAACATCAAATGGTCTGAAGCTTTGATTATCATCACTGATAATCTTGCTTTCATCGCGAAGTAATTTCGGATCCAACAATGAAACATCAAATGGTCTGAAGCTTTGATTATCATCACTGGAAATTCAGTAGTGCAATAATCTACAATGCGTTGAACCAGAAAATAACACGATCTATTCTAACCTCCACATTGGAGGATCACATTTATTCAAACTCTATCCACTAATTCCATCTTCTTGACGAAGCCGATTACTTCATTTGGTGAGTGATCTTTCAGGTAAGTTAGCAAGAGTGGGACTCTAACAAGCTTTGAAAACCTGTTTGTAACGGGGCTGACTTCTGGACCTCTGGCAGAATCTTCCAGGACTGGCTCACTTCAAGGCGTTTATGCACCATTCGAAGCTTGATACCAAATAGTTAATGGACTACAGTAGGGATGAACTCCGATGGCCTTTTTACAGGTCACTGTCATTTGAATCATCGTATGCACAGACTTGGACCGTCGGAAGACAGTGTGTGTCGCCTCTGTCTAGAAAATGATGGAACAGCAGAGCACATACTTTGTGCCTGCCCCGCTGGGGACTGAATCGTGTTTTTAGAGTTCGGCAGAGTCGTACTTTCACCATCTGATGTGAAAGACCACCCACCACACTAACTAATCTGCTTCGTTAGGAAGCTGGGTTCAATTGGTCGAGTGTGAATGGATGTAAGCTACAATAAACCCTTGCGGGTTGCGGTGGAGGGTTGGATAGACCCACTCACTTTGGACCTAACCTAACCTTACGGGGCTGACACATAGAATGTGATCTGTTACCAGAGCCTTAATTTTTTTCTATGAGGATCTGTTCAGCGGTCAATCTGCAACAACCTTTGACCTTGGGAAGTAGGTCTCCTGTGACGTATTTCAGGAACAGTACCTTCCATGGCTGCAGAGTACTGAATGACCCGCCTGTTACCATTCAGGTTGGAATGTGCAGTTCTAGAATTGTATCTGTTTACCATTTTTTCTGTTTCTTGAAGCCTTCGGCCTTGCTCATTCCTTTCAAGTCTTTGGAAAACACTGTAGCGTCATTAGCTCACTGCATTTTCTTGTTCACCATATTCTGAAATATCCTCCAGGGCAGCCAAAGTGGCACACTGAAGAGATTGCAGTTGGTTGGTCTATATTCCCACCCTAATGACAGCAGCAACCTTCATATGTGAGGGCATCTGTGAGTCACCTATATCTGAGGATTCATTAGACTCAGCTATGCAGGGCTTTTTTACCTCTGATTTAGGTCACTCATTGTTTGACCATAGCCATTTGGTGCGTAGGGAGGCTTCATTTTCCCTCACGATGCAGATTCTGCTTCTGCAAGTCGCTTATTGGCTACCATATAGCGTCCTAGGTTTTTCAATAGGATCAATATCTGAAGAGAAGACAGTTGGAGGGGTTTAGTTGACATTTATATCCTCTGAATCAAACATATTTTTGGCACGTCTTAGGATGAGACCTCATTTAGAAGGACTCTTACCACCACGGGTGTCACCTCCCCCGGAGTAGGGGGTATTTTAATGCACACCCCGCTGCCCCATAAATAGCCTTGAAGTATCACATCT
This sequence comes from Leptinotarsa decemlineata, assembly GCF_025532065.1. NCBI lineage: Eukaryota > Metazoa > Arthropoda > Insecta > Coleoptera > Chrysomelidae > Leptinotarsa > Leptinotarsa decemlineata. The sequence continues at coordinate 20,563,644 of NW_027412747.1, forward strand.
TTTATCAAATTTCAATAGTGATATCTCTATGGAATTTTTCAATCAACTTGATACCGATATAGCTCATAGTATAAAACCTTTAAGCGTATTCGTTATCCACCTGATAGTTGTTCGGGCAATCAGTTACACACCTCATTACTATACAGGGCGACGAAATTTCCCAGTGACTACCGGGAACTTCACACACATAGAACATTGAGCAAACAAACAAGGCATACTCACATAATTACGCGCAGTAATTACAAAAATTACGATCATTCCACTCGGTTAATTTTAATATGAGGTAATAATTATTTTTGCGATGTGGATAGAAGATAATCTGTGCAATTTTCTGACTATTAGAAGCTATAAATTATGTTATTAACTCAATATTACCGATTTGAACTCTGTTCTCCTAATGTCTACTGTTATAACTGCCGATGCCCCGGGGCATCGATACGAAACGTATAATTTGCGATGGCGAATAAGACAAAATATAAATTTAATTTTATCCATCAAGTCATTAACACAATGTGCGTTACGTTTATAGACTATTGGTGAAAGAAAGAAAAGGAGAAACATAAAGAGAAACATATTCCTTTTTCGCAAAAACTATGAAAATGATTTGAAATTGAAATGTGTTTCATCTCCACTTTTTCACGCTCCAATATTGTGTTCAAGATATATTTGATACAGGGTGGGCAATGATAAGAAACATCAATTTTTCATAGTAGGGGGTTTACAAAAAAAATCGCTTGGACTCGTTGATTTTTACTTTGGGGAAAATCCAATTCCTCACTATTGAATAATTGGATTAGAGATTAAGTGATAATACTTTTGAAAAATCACTCATTTCTCTTTTCAATGCTTTCTACTTTTTTGATTCGATGGAGGAAGTATCGATAAATTATGTTGTAAATTATTGACAAATCAGCCTGAGAAAATTATGTTGACTCTCACCCGAAATTTTTGTAATGCCGTTTTTGTGGAGAAAAAGTCATTATTTCTATTCAAGCTTTGAGGTTTTGACCTCACAAAGTGAGTTGGCAAAATTATGACATTTGAAAGTTTAATCATGTTGAAGAAGTAGTCCATTCTCGAAGTGTTGTAAAGGTGTTTTATTTTAGAAGAGAAAACAATGTCATCTCCACCAATTTATTTCCAAAACAGGATAATGCCCGAAAAATATATGATAATAAAAGTTCTCATTTCTCCTTGAATTCCGTTTCACATTTATTTTTTATTTGTTTTACTAATTTCGTGTTTTCTTTTGTTTTAGGACGAAGTAAGTACTTTTGACAGCTAGCGAAGACATATTATTCCTCCAGACGTGAAACATGTGAGAAAATTTGATTTATTCGTTTCAAATATTGATTCAATTTATTTGCCGTTTATATACGAACAACTGGATTGACCTTGTTCGTAGATTTAAAAAAACCGCATGAAATGACCAGCTTTTAGTGTGTTAATCGATGATGTGGAATAATATTTTGTTCATCCCCAAAATGTTATTATATATTCAGCAATCTGCGAAGTAAACGGAATGACTGCCGAATAAAGAATCGCTTTACGTCTTTCTCTGCAGCTTTCATTGCAAGACAACTGAATTTAATCAAAGCGATGGGGCCCTTTATGTTGTTCAATGTACTATTAAAATGGCGCACTGTTTAAAAATATTGGAAAATACTTTTTTTTATATTTCCTTCAATATTTTTAAACACTTTTGGAAACTTTTGCATCAATCAACTTAATCAAAATCTTTCAAATGTTCAAATGAAGTTCTAAATGTGCCACATAACACGCTACAGGTTAGGTCCCCAATGAGATTATTTCATGCTATCCATTCATTTATAGGTTTCAATAAAACATGAGAAAGATTATGCAAAGTTAACTGTTTAGTACCCAGGTCAGTATCAGAGTTCCCTGATAGTTATAGACTGAATGTATTATGGAAATCACTAATTCAAATCATGTGTCAAAAGTGGAACAATTTATTTTTCTCATTTACTAAAGACATTCACAAATCCATTCTAAGACCACCATTGAATATCTGGGACTTACAAACATGAAATAACCCTCTGTTAGTCGTAATATATACCGAACATTACCTGTAACAGATCTTACATTTCAAGAAAAAACAGTAGCCTGTTTATCTGTTGTCAAGGTACTGTTAATTTGAGCGTTTTGCTTTCAATCAAATATACGTTGCCAGTTGTTAAATAAAGGGTTTTTCAATAAGGGCGGGTAGATGTTGAAATGGAATAACACAAGCTGTGTGTGAGGTATTAACAAAATTAATTTTTTATTTGAAAGGAACATGTATGCCATTGAGTGTAGAATATGACATCATTCAAATGCCCGCCTCGGCTTCTTACGGTGGCACGGATCCGAGTGGTCCAATTTTCAACGACTCTTCCGCATAGATCCGGATGAATTTGAGCGATGGCCTGTGTTATGTTCACCTTTAGGGCATCGGTCGATTGTGGTTTATTTGCATAGACCTGCGACTTCAAGAAACCCCACAGGAAAAAGTCTAGCGGGGTCACACCACCCCTGCGAGAAATAAACTTACCCTCAAATCGTTCATGCAAAATGTCAATCGTGGCGTTTGCTGTGTGGCACGTAGCGCCATCCTGCTGGAACCACATGTCGTCTATGTCCATATGGTTCAATTTGGGCCATAAGAAATTAGTTATCATCGTTCTGTAGCGCTCGCTGTTGACGGTGACCGCCTCACTAAGGTCGTTTTCAAAAAAGTACGGACCAATTACGCCGCCGGCCCAAAATCCACACCAAACGGTAACTTTTTGAGGATGCATTATCACCTGGTGAACCTCGCGTGGGTTGGTGTCGACCCATATACGGCAATTTTGCTTGTTAACACAGCCATTCATCCAAAAATGCGCCTCGTCACTAAAGATGATTTTTCGGCCAAAATTGGGGTCCTCTTCCAAACGATTCGAAGCCCAGTCAGCGAACAAACGGCGTTGTCCATGGTCATGAACTTTGAGCTCCTGGGTCAGTTGCATCTTGTACGGGTGTAGGCCCAAGTCCCGACGCAAAATTCGCCAAGTTGAAGTCTGCGAAAGGCCGAGTTCTTGTGCACGGCGAGGAATAGACTGCCTCGGGTTCTGCTGTACACTTTCACGGACCGTGGCGATGTTCTCGGCCGAACTTGCGTTCCTTGAACGTACGGGTGTTGGCTGATTGTTTACTAAACCGGTCGTCTCAAATTTGGCCACCAAACGTTGAAGAGTCGACTGTGAAGGGCCACAACGTCTACCGTAAAATGGACGCAATGCGCGCACCGTTTGCGTTAACGAACACTCATTTTGTTCAATCGTGTAATTTGCCATGATGATTTGGCATATACAACTGAATAATAAACAAAAGATTTGACAGATGTCACCAAAACAAAATGGCCGCCACGGGTCGCCAAAGTCTACCCGCGCCAATTGAAAAACCCTTCAGTTATTTGAAATATACTCAGCTCATTTCTTCAAGTAATGTTGAAAATTTGGTGATTGAATGCAGGCTAGGTTATGTGATAGGTCAGATTTTGTTTCATTGGAATTTTGCTATGGAGGTATTATTCAGTAGACATATTCTGTACGAAGTCAATCCGAACAGCTGAATAAAAGAGTAGTGTACCGGATCTGATGAATTTACTAGTTGATACCATATAAAACCTCCCACATAAAAATAATGATTGGACCTCGTATGAATTACCACGCCGCCCATGCCATACAAAGAAACTGCCGACATTCGGTAACTTTTTAGTTTTTATGTCATTCAAATTGACTTCGTATATACTATAGTACAATTCCATAATAGTTGGCAGGAATTTCTCAGAAATATTTAAGCATTAAAACGAAAACATTGTTGTCAAAGTTGATATATTTTATCATAATTTTTCCTCATCTGTTTGGTACAATTCCCGTACGCCAATGCAAGGGACATATTTAGGCAAACACGTCACAATAATTTCTGAGAATTAAATGCCTACATTTTTGAAATTATAGTGTAGTAAAATTATAGTATTATTTTTTTAAACATAGTATGCGCTGGTCAGGCGCTATCCCCCGAGGCCCCGATACATTCGGGAGGGCACGTCTGCATTATCAACCAACGACCACTCCACCGTGGGATGAGTGATCATTGGGTCCGAGAATCATGTGCCCCGCGCAAGCGCAGTGAGCCAAGAATGACACCCTTTTGCATCTGTCCGGCTAAGATTTCTGCCTTAGTGCGGCAAGCCGATGTGATTTCAATATTCTAGAGTAGATAGGGCATCATTCCACCAAGGACTCCAATAATCAGAACGACCATCTTGACAGAGTGATCTGGATAGAGTCTGTGGAGTTCGAAGAGAAAATTCCAATATTTTATCGGTTTTTCCTTCTCTTTTCGGACGATATTCGTCTCGCCAGGAGCTGAGAACTCCACGACTAATATCGTCTTGCTCAGGTGGTCGGCTTGTATGAGCCTGAGGGTGGGGAACGAATAGTTCCAATAAATTCGGCACTTCTCGTTCCCCACAACTGATTCAATATCCTCCGGAGCGTAGGGCAACACCGGTGTCTCGTCAATATAGTAAGAGGGCCGTAGATGAAAATAAAGTATTCTTAGGACCACGTTATGTCGATGGATATAGGCCGAGACTGCATATGCTGGACATGTTGATGTAAGTGCATTAGGGTCTAGGACTCGCGGCAGGCCCTGCACTTTATGCCAGGAACCTCTATACCCATCACGCGACTGCGGCAGACTAAGGTGTTGAAGACACCATCCTGGCAAGCCATGATGGACCCCTCAGTTTCCAACTTCAGCCCACTCGACCTGAGGAAAGCGAAAATCAGGCGCGTTGATAAGCCAAGCTCTTTAATGTTATCGAAGAAGACCCCATGTATTGGCTTATTCTTGTGTTTCCGCAGAAGTCAGGTGATCTCTGCGTCTTCAATATGAGCTTTTTGCTGAACGGGTTCCAAATCGGTGACATAGTTGTGATCATCTCGTTCAGTGTCAAAAACTAAACCGAGTTAATCAGCTGCTCGGGCAGCTCCCCTAAAAGGAAATGCTCCCATTCCTGCTCTCTCATGGTCACGGACCATTCAGAGAAGGGGATCCGAACTCCTGGTGATTTCACAGGCTACATCCAGAACCATTCTGCCATGTAGACACTCCGAACTCAAAAGTCCACGGCCTCCCTGTAGACGGGGGCAGTACAACCGTGGAACGGACGATTTGGGATGCAAACTCCTATGGAGATTCGTCACTTTTCGGGCCTTTACGTCGAGTTGATACAGCTTTTCCCGAGTCCACTTCACTACTCCAAACGAGTAGTAAGACTGGAACGGCAAGCATATTTGTTGCAGCAACTTTGTTCTTCCCGGACAGTTCCGATGACCAGATCTGTTGAAGTGTGCTGATACTTGCCGCAGAGAGAGTTCTTCACTGCTGTTACCTATTGTGAGTGGCGTTGTTCCACCCCGAGGTAAGTATACGTGTCTCCGGCATCCAAATGGTGTAGGATGCTTCAATCTACGAGGTGCACATCCTCTCCATAGTCCCCGCATTGTCCTCTTATGAGATGGACCTTTGCACATTTGTCTATCCCGAATTTCATACTGATAGCATGTGTGTACTCTTCCACCACCCTCAAGGACTGATGGATACTGTCATTATTATTGTTATCAAGCTCGAAAATCTCCAGAAAGACAGTTGAAATTTCTATGTCTCGAATAAGGTAATACGGTGTTGAAATATTTGCTGAATTTTCTATGTATTGATTCTTTTGGAAAGCGTATACATTTTGTTTTATTTGTATTTAGATGAAGTGAGTTGGCTCTAAACCACTGAGCCATATCAAACGATTTTTTTTTACATTTCTGACGTATACAATATTCATCCCTATCTGATACAATAACTGATATATCATCAGCGTAAACAATAATTGAGCTATGACATATCTTCACAATATCGTTGATATAAAGAATAAATTTGTGTATCATGTTAAACAACTCACTAGAAAAGTCTCCTCTGGCTGTTATGCGGTTAGAGTGATTTATAAAGAGTTGGGATTCAGCACTGCAAAGATGACGTACTTTGCACTCATACATTCTCACTTAGACTACGGAATACCGTTTTGGGGAGCATGCAGTCCAATTATTTGCTGAATTTTCTATGTATTGATTCTTTTGGTAATTCCTCCCAAGCAGTCAACAACATTCAATTCCGGCAAAATCAATACTGTTACAACTTCATATCAAATTATATCCAACGAATATACAATCACAATGAACCGGTAAAAACAACGGGGTTCACAACTTTCTGTCGTATACCCTCGAACAGGATCAAGTATGCCAGACCCTTCAGTTCCAGCCTTTGAAATATGATCATTAAAGAATATTGCATGCTGCACGAAAAAAGGAATTGGATCGATATTCTACATTTGTTTTGTTCCGCTGGATTGCGTTGTACTACGTATCAATTAGCTTGATCATGAGAGAGATGGTTGGCATGAAAAAAGTCAGTGGTAACAAAATACATTCCATTGGAGTCTCATCAACTGATTTGCAGTGTGATGCAGGTGTTAAGTACTTTCATTACCATATTAGCAATCCTTCACGTAAAGTTTCGCATCATTTCGAATTACTTTAGATAAAATCCACCAAAACAAACGAATCTTCACAATTAGGTATATGTGATGGAATTGGCTGATACCTGATGAGAATCCATAACGTACTAAAAAAACACTTCATTGTATGGAAGGCTGTTTTACTTTTTATTGTCACAAATATTAATTCCTCAATTTATTCACCTAACAATTTATTTGTTTGAATTTAATTGATTCATGCATTTGTTCAACACATTAAAAACAATTGTTCGCAATACTTGTTCTATTTTAAATGACACTTGATTTAAAATGTTACATGAATAAAATTGTTATTTGAATAAAAAAGACTGACGAAATAGCTTGAAGCTTTTATTGATTCAGAAGAAAAATATTGTTTCAGAATATTGTAAAATGGAACACCAATTTACTATATATTATTCTGAAAATTAATCTATATACATATAGTTCAACTCAGCAATGAACAAACATTTTTCTTCAACAGTCAATGGAATGTATTATTCGAGTAAATTCAACAAACGTTTCAATTCCGCATAATTTTGACCTTTGAAAAAAATGTTGGTTATTTATATGACTGTTGAATTATAATGAAACTTTAAATTCAATTTCTAAAAGTAAGTTTGGGAATAAAATTTCAATGAATATATTTGAATGATTGTCAAAGTTTTCCCATGAAACGTTGGTAATAAAAATATACTTTCGTTTGTCTGAAAATATAGCAAATTAACTTTCCATACTAAATATTTTTCTATGAATAATAAAGATTGTTATATTTCAGTTTTATTGAAAGTGTTGATTATTTCCAACATTCACTTTAATGCTTTCAATTTAAAATTTGGTTATAACTTTTGTGCCAAACATTCTCAAGCAAGTATCATTTTATTCCATCAGTCTTTTTGAAAAGCTAATTTCTGACAAAGAAATAAATTTTTTGATGATTTAAAAAGTTTGTTGTATTTGAAATATAATTTCAAAACGATTGTTGATAATTTCAATTCGGCGCTGGTATCGAGCGGATATATAAAGAACTTCAAGTGTTACATATGGCAACATGCTAGTTCATTTATAGTACGACAAAACGCCGTTCAACCGTGGCGCCGAATAAAAATGATCAACATTCAATTTAATTCATGTATCACTGAAATTCAACGAACAAAATAATGCAGCTCATTCCAAAGGAATATTAGTAATTGGTATTTTGTAAAAATGAATTGTTTTGACTGTTGCATTTAGGTGTTACATGAACTGAATTGATTGTTAATAATTTTTATTTATCGCTGCGGTCGAACGGATTTTTACCGTACTATGACCAACGCCATACATATATGTAGTTCCACAAAAATACGCCCGTCGTCAACGCCAAATAAAAATTATCAACAATCAATTTAATTCATGTATCACTGAAATTCAACAAACAAAATAATCCAGCTCATTTCAAAGGAATATCAATGAAAAGTGAAACGGCGTTTTACTTTCTATTGGTATTTTGTAAAAATGAATTGTATTGATTGTTGCTTTTAGGTGATACATGAATTACATTGATTGTTGATCATTTTTATTCGACGCTGCGGTCGGACGGAATATTGTGTTACTATCACTAGACCATCATGTTGCCAGATTTAAAAATTTAGCTTCTGCAAGAATCCGCTCGAGGCTAGCGCCGAATTAAAATTATCAACAATCTACTACCTTCCAGATCTACTTGCAGACATTGGAAATCGTTAGTTGATCATCATACATCAGTAATTTTCCAATATACTTTTCAATAATTCAATCCTCACGTCGGTTGAAGAAATTAATTGAATAAATTCAATAAACTTGACTAAGCTGGTAGATCCAATGACTTGAAAAAACCATTAACTCGAGTAAATCGAATAAATAGAATAACGCATAACTCCAAAAATGCAGCAGAACTATAGCACAAAAACAAAAGAAAATTGTCATCAAAGTAGTCCTTCTATACCTGTGCCAGTGTTTTTTCAATCCGCGTATAAATTCTGATATGCACTTTTTGGTATGTCCTTGATATCTCTCAGTTATTTGGTTTTTATCTCCTCAATCGTCGCAAAACGCCGTCCTTTCATGGGTACCTTCAATCTTGGGAACAGGAAAAAGTCGCATGGAGTCAAATCTGGTGAATACATGCAAAAGCCATAAATTATTTTTCCACAATACCGGACGTTTTCTTCATATTGCTTTTAGAGAGCTTCGCATAACTTCAAGATAAACTCCCCATTGACCGTACGACCATGTGGCAAGAACTCCTGATGCGCTATGCCACGATAATCGAAGAAAACAGTGAGCAGAACCTTGACATTTGATTGAACTTTGCGTGTTTTTTTGTCCTGGCTCTCCTGGGCTTTTCCATTGGGACGATTGGATTTTGGTTTCGATGTCATAACTTCCTAGTGCCCTAAATGTACTGGTTTCACTGATGAATTTGTCCTTTCAAACAGGCATATTCCCCTTTTTTATAAAAACCTCTGTGGTCATTCCTCTGCATAAGGGCGAGATTCTGATGATCCCTCTAATCTCCGCCCTATATCTCTCATACCAACCATCGCAAAAATCATTGAAAAACTACTTAAAAAACTATTTGGATTCATAAATAAGCATAACATCATCAGTGAAAATCAATTCGGCTTTCAGAATAATAAAAATACGCGCGATGCTATTTTCTCATTTCTGAGTAAAGTTTATTCTGAGATAAATGTCGGTGAAAAGACTGCCGCAGTATTTTGTGACCTGTCAAGGGCATTTGACTGCGTTGATCACAAAATACTGCTGAGAAAGCTCCAACGTTATGGATGCACAAGAGTAACTCACAAATGGTTCGATTTCTACTCAATGAGAAGAACGCAAATGGTCAAAAAAACTCAACTTAAAAAAAAAAGGAAGTTAATTCTGGAGTTCCACAAGGTTCTGTGTTAGGTCCCATTCTTGTCTTATTATATATTAATGACCTTAATACTTCTGGGAAGTTCACCTTATTTGCAGATGACAGTACCATACTTTGGAATAATAAAAACACTTGTGAGTTGCACAAAATAATATCTGCCGACTTGAAAAAAGTTAAAGATCAGTGTGAATCAAACATTTTGTCTTTCAACTTAACTAAAATAAATTTATTATCATTTAGATGCTCAATCAACGAACTTTTTTTGAAGACAGATCACTGGAATCTAAAAATAACACTAAATTTCTAGGAGAGTTCATTGACCAGAATTTAAAATTTGTGGATCATGTTAAACAACTCACTAGAAAAGTCTCCTCTGGCTGTTATGCGGTTAGAGTGATTTTACTCCAGTCATTTAAGCTTAAATTAAGTAAGAATCTCGGAATCCGAGATACCCAGCTGTGAGTCTGTAACTATACGCAACTATTTAATTTCAAGGTCAAAGATCACAAAAATCGGGTTTTCGCGCTTTTTTTGTAAATCTCATTTCCTATGGGTTTTTTGCTATTTATATTTATTACTAATATTTTAGAATACAAAATATTCTACAAATTTTGTTTGAAAAAATTCTCCATACGGTGAACCATTTTCGAGATAGAGGGCGGAGAGCGCGCGGTCACAGGATCACTTCAGGTTAACCGGTGCCTCCGGTCGAAAACGCGCCATATATAGTTGATGAACAAAGTCTCATGAAATCTATAAAAACCGAAGGAGGAGTATCTCGTGGTCGAAGTACGAAAGAAAGTGTTTTGTGTAAATGGGTATATGCTATGTACGCCACAAATACTATTTGTGAGGAAATGGAGAAGTTCTGTAATATCCCCTTAGAGTCGACCAAGCAACACGTAGATTCCAGAGATTCAAGAGTCAAAAAAAAAGAGTGCTGATGTGAATATAATATTCGATTGGTTTAAACTCCATCATCCTTTTCCAAATACGCAGTTAATATCGATAGCGTCTGGAATTGTTGGAAATGAGCAAATTAACTGCCACAGAGCTAACAAAATTGGATTAGAGTCTATGAAGAAGATCACCGGCTTATTATTTAATGAAATAAATTATAAACGTTCCGCAAAAGTAATGCCGCTTTCCAGTGTTAACAAATCTGTAAAAATAAATGATTGTAAAGTTGCAGTGGATCCATCATTACTCTTCCAAAGAATTACTGTCAGCAAACAATTTGAAAGTAATCTTGAAGAATATCTTCAATATGAATTGAGTCCGTATCCAACAGCTCTATTTGATAATGATGGCATGAGAAAAACAACAAAATCGTCATTGTATGACAACATGAGCCCAAATGATTTTGTTCTCAATGAAAATAATGTGGCGGATTTCTTTTTCATCATGTTGTATGGAGCAGAGAAGATACTTTTTCTATTATTTTTGATAAATACATGAATTATTTACAAAGGCATTACAGTTTCAAAATAATTGTTGTATTCAGACTGCAGTAAGAACGTAAAAGCCATGGAGCAGTAGAGAAGAACTGCTGCACTTTCAAAAACGTATGAAGTCTGTTTCGATGAAACAATGGTTGTACCAGTTACTCAAGAAAATTTTTTATCAAATTGTAATAACAAAGATATGCTCGTTAATATGTTAATTGAAAAATTACAAGCTGCAAATATTACTACTAAACAAGCCAGAGATGATGCGGATGTTCTTATTGTTGAAACTGCAGTTGAAGAATCAAAGTCTGAAAAAACTGCAGTTATAATAGGACAAGATATTGATTTACTTGTCATTTTAATTGGCCGTATACTGTCTTACGAACAAGAAATTTTCTTTAAAAAAGTTGGAAAAGGAAATGTAAAAACGGGGATATACTCGACTAAAAGTTTTGATAATTATCCTCATTCCAAAACACATATTTAATTTCTGCACGCATTAAGTGGCTGTGATACAACTTCTGCGCTTTTCAAAAAGGAGAAAAAATCATTTTTGAAAGTTGTTGAGAAACTGACAAATTTGGATGAACTAGCTGCAGCATTTGAGGAAGAAAATTGTTCGGCCCAGAGATTATTAGAGAGTGGAACTCAAACCTTATTGGCACTCTGTAATGCTCCGAAATCTGTGAAGAGTCTCGATCATCTTCGTTATATGCATTACGTCAAGTCTTCAAAACTTAATAAACCTTTGCAGCTTTCAAATATTCCACCAAGTGCAGCTGCTCATCAACATTTCAAACGTGTATATCATCAAGTTCAAACTTGGTTAGGACATGATTCGGAAACCCAGGGCAATGCGAAACGATTTTTTGGAACCTATTAAGACAATTTCACCACCTGCTCCAGAAGATTTGCTAAATACAATTTTCTGCAACTGAAAGAGTGGTTGTGGTTCGCGATGCGGATGCAGGAAAGCGGGCTTGCAATGCTCCTTAGCTTGTGGCCAATGTAATGGGCAAGCTTGTCTCAATGCTCTACCATATCATAGCGACATTAACGAAGATGGAACCTTTGACCCCGAAATCATGGAAGAACTTGAGACAAATGTCGTTGAAGACGATAATGAAGACCAGTTTGAAATTTACCAGCAGCCGGAAGACGACGATGAAGAGGAAGAAGATGATTAAAATTATTAATTGTAGTTTTTGTACCCTTTATTCCATTTTTTACTTTTAATAAAAATAAATGTATTGAATGATATTTTTTAATAAAAAGATTAATTCATAATTTATTTGTAATTTTCTTTTTTCATGTAAAAAGTTATTAATTGGGTTAAAATTCAAATATAATTTCTATATTTCCATTAACAATTCTCCAATTACATGGACGTTACAAATGTTGTTAAATAAATTAATACTGTGGATAAAAAGTGGATAGGTTAGGAAAAAAATGATAAAATATAATAAAATAGTTTAAAAAAATTGAAAACTATTTATAATTATTGATTTATCGATAGTTCATTAACTATATATGGCACGTTTTCGACCGGAGGCACCGGTTGACCTGAAGTGATCCTGTGACCGCGCGCTCTCCGCCCTCTATCTCGAAAACGGTTCACCGTATGAAAAATTTGTTCAAAGAAAATTTGTAGAGAATTTTGTATTCTACAATATTGATAAAATACAAATAGCAAAAAACCCATAGGAAATGAGATATTTACAAAAAAGCGCAAAAAACCGATTTTTGTGAACTTTGACCTTGAAATTTAATAGTTGCATACACCCTACCATATGTAGGTTTTCAGACAACTTTTAGGGTGTCAATATAAAAGTATTTACAGACTTACAGCTAGGTATCTCGAATTCCGAGGTGAACTTACTATAATGACTGGACTAATTTATAAAGAATTGGGATTCAGCACTGCGAAGATGGCGTACTTTACACTCATAGATTCTCACTTACGCTACGGAATACCGTTTTGACGAGCATGCAATCCAACTTTATTCAAAAGTCTACTAATTTCACAGAAAAGGGCAATAAGGTATATAGGAAACCTTAAACCAAGAGACTCCTGTAGAACCTTCTTTAAAAAATATAATATTCTAACGGTAACTGCATTATTCATACTGGAATCTGTGTGTTTATTAAATAAGCATATATTGAATTTTGCTGCATCCTCTTCCCATTATAACACCCGAAACAGCAAACACACTCTGAAACTCACTGTACCAACTGAAAACATTACCAGAGACTCCATATTTTATAACGGTGGAAAAATGTACAATTATTTGCCTATGGACATAAGATCTGCCAATATAAGGAAGTTACTCAAACAATTTCCATCTGATAGACCCTATTGTTGTTATTTAAAATTGAATACATTTGAATTGAGGAGGTCACAAAATAACCAAAACCAAAATTATTGAAAGTGTCATGAAAAGATGAAAGAAGACACGCAATGAGCTCATGATGCTGCGGTGTTTTCCTTAAACTTGTAAGGAATGATCGTAAGACGGCTCCCTTCCAGAAGGAAAAGAAACAATTTTTCGAAACACTGGACAATTTCAACACAGCAGAATTATTTTTCTTGCGACATCACTATCAGCAGAAGTAATTATTAGATTCTAATGGGAACATAACTAAATATCGTATATATTGCTCACAAACGTGAGTACTAAATAAAAGTCGAGGAATTATGTGAACCAAATGCTTGTCTATCACTCGCATGGTCGCCATCGCCTTGTTGGGACCCGTTTCTGTTTTTTTCTACATTCAGGCAACTATATTTCCTATTATTTCAATTACTTCGTGTCCTTAAAAGGCGACAAGATTGATATTTATGCCTACTTCTCAATTATGCCGTCTTCAGATCGAGAGCTTGTAACCGTAGAGAGAGTTTAATGTGGAACATACATTGCATCAATTAACATCCATAATTTTTTATTGTCTTCCGCCGTGGACGATTCCAGGTAATCTTCGAACACTTGGATGAACGAATGGTCGAGAAATTAATTGCCATGAACCGTCATGTTTTCGCATTGTGGTGTTTCTTTGAAGAAAATGAAACTAAACGGGAATTCACTTCGGAAAGGAGGGATAATTGTTTGAAAGAAAATCGCTAGATGTCGGCCTGTGTATAGGATCTCTCTTTGAGCGCTTTATATCTTTATATTTGAATAAAAACAAAGTATATGCGGCGTAATCAATTGAAAGGGTAACGGAACCAGGCTCCAACCTGACCTAAACCACGATGACTTTCCACTATATGCACCGTATAGAAGTAAACACAAGTAACTTCACTCCCGGTCGGCGTCTTTGATGTATTGGGTCGAAATTTTATTTTTTGCTGGCATGTGGCGGGGTAGGAGGATGTGGCTAAGAACTATCGTGCCCCTCTGCACGAGGTTCGATCAAAAAATATGTGGCCATGATCTGACTTCATCATTGCTACGAGGAGCTCACAATAAATATCTCATATGATTGTGAACTGTTTAGGAATTGATATTTTGTGAAATAAGATTATACAATTTAGGTCAGAAACTCATGCTAATCTATTCTAATGGTTTTTCATAATGTTGATTTTTTTAATTTTTTTAACATTTGTTTTCAAATTTCTATTGTCAAATTTCAAAGTATAATAAATTCTTACTCTTGTGAAAAGAGTGAATAAATAATCTAAAAGAAAATTAATTGAATAGAACTTGATGAAAATCCATTTTAAAACTAATAAATACAGTTTATTGTATGATTTTCAATATAGAAATCATATATAAATTTCCAAAATGTTTGGCTTCAGTATCACTGTATGCTTTGAAATAACTATATACATTTGTTTCATTCAGTGTGATACTAGCCGGCGAGGCAAATTTGTACCTACCTTACATGAATGTTTTCCTTAACATTTTTCCAAAAGATATCCACAAACATAGCCCAACCTGTTGCCTTTGGGGATGGATAGAGTTCTATAATCATTTGTCTCCACTCTTAAAGGTGTATAGGAATTTTTTGGAACTTCCACAAGAATCTTCACTCTATTTATGTCAGCATCTGTAATATTAGATAGAATCTATTATCTTCTAGACAGTTAGTTCCTTCTGTCTGTGTAAAATACTGAAGAGTAAATGTGTTTTGAAAGCTCTGGTAATTTGAACAGTAGTTGAATTTCTGGCATTTCCACAAGTATTTCTCTGTTGACAAAAATACTTTTTCACACAGTCCTGATTTATATTCCTCGTCAATATGAAGGAGTGTTCTTCACTATGCAGGTTTTCTCAAAGTTGCAGAAATGCCGAAATTGTTATTTGTCACCCCTCAATGAATCTCATTTGTCATTTTCCTTTACAGTTACAGTCAATTTGCTGAAAAATATTTTCATTTCTTTCAGAAAATCAATTTATTTTAATGTTCCTTAAGAAGGTTTATTGAAATGTTTGACATCGTCAAATACATTCGCATTATAAATGCGAATGTGAGTTTTTTTTTTTATGTAAGATAAATTGTTTGTCAAAAAGATCTCAAAATCTAGCTATTTTATTGGTTAGGTTAGGTTAGTTTTGGTTTAGGTTAGGTTAGGTTAGGTTAGGTAACCTTGAATCCAACACTACGTTTTTTGAAGATTTCCTCCTCCAGAAAAAACAAAAAAATAAAAAAAGGTTAGGTTAGGTAATAGTTTTTGAAAATTGATAATCCTAGCCAAGCATTAAAATATGCTTCTCATATTGATTCATTTCTATTGTACTGACAATTATTTAATGGCAAAATATAGCTACTTTGTTGGTTAGGTTAGTTTAGGTTAGGTTAGGTTATGTTCAGTTAGGTTAGGTTAGGTTAGGTTAGGTAAGGATAGGTTATGTTAGGTTAGGTTAGGCTAGGTTAGGCTAGATTATGTTAGGTTAGGGTAGGTAATACTTTTTACAAATTGATAATCCCAGTCCAGCATTAAAATATAGTTCTCATATTGATTCATTTCTATTGTACTAACACTTATTTAATGCCATGAATACGAACGAAGTCGCGGGTAAAAGCTAGTATAATATAATTTTAAGTATAAGTGTCAATATAAACAACAAAAGAAACACATATATTAAATCACAGCATACTTGTCTGGTTTGCTTTTGGAACAGGAAGATGTATTTAATTTTCTGCTACTTGCCGAGTTATGTAATTTATATGTTCCGGAGTTCCAACCATATAATGTTTTTTGTAAATCAGGCAAAAATTTTCAGAATGAAGTTACAAGTAACAGTGACAATTTTTTCTTTCAAAAATAATGGTCTGTGTGACTCACGCACTCCCACCTTGCATAAGTATCTAACCGCTCGCTTTTGCAAAACAAACAATGAATGAAAAAGTTGTTGACTGCAGTCAACTAAAGTCAATTAAAGAAGATTAGGTGATAGTTATAAAAAAATACACCAGAAATTCTGTTATTTCCTAGTCACACATCGTATAGTCTATCACATCTAGGAACAACGACCAGTGTGTTTTGATTTCTATTGCTATAAGATTAAGTGATTTCTCCTGTGGTAAATTCTAATTATCATCGCACTACTTCGAACTAAAAACAATTTCTCACTTCTTTTCCAATAATCCTTCGAAGTTAAATGTTTTCTTATCTCGCATAATCACTGCACGCACCAGAATTTGATTAATGATTAGTTGAGCTGCTAATTCACCGGCGAACCCTCTTAGCACGTCGTTTTCTACTAGTACGTTCCCTGCGTTCATCAGGCTGATGGACTAAGTGACTTGCTAGAAACGTAGTCCGTGGAAGACGCTAATGAAAAACTAGATCGATAGCAAGTTGCCATTGTTCTAATTGTTGGAAGTGGATTGGAGCTTCACGTTCGGTTTGCAGTAAATTGAGTTCGGAGCGTCTTCAACTATTTCTTGTGCGGTGCTCTGATGGGATATCTGAGAGATGAAGAGTAATTCAATTAATTTCAGATTGGATTTGAGGAAATTGATTGCTGCATTCCTAGGCGTTCCAGTCATTTTGTTTGAAGTTATTATGGTGTTTTTTGAGGATAGAGAACGTTCGAAACCTTCAAAAACTTTGTCGAAAGGCATGATATAAATATGCAATAGAAAATGTTATTCAGGAGCAATTCATTTGAAATGATTTCAAAGCCATTTACATTGGAATAAGCTTCGAACTTTCATATTTAGAATTGAATGGGTATATACTCTACATTTCCTTAGAAATGTGTATTCTGTATCGAATTTTAGATGTAATTACCCAACTACTATATCACCAATAATCCATATCTGAGTAGTGGGCACTTTATTGTCAGAGTTTCAGCTCACAGAACCGCTTCTTCACAATAGCTCCTTCAGTGTACTAACTCTCGGACTGATTATAGTTGGTTAGTATAGTTTCACTATACTACGCCTGGTAGTGTTTGTAAACTGTTCAGTAAAACTCTCACAATTATGTGTGATATACAATATACAATAGTTTTCTCAAGCGTTTTCATGTTTGGTCGCTATACAATAGTTTCCTCGAGCGTTTCAATACCCAGTCGATATACAATAGTTTCCTCGAGCGTTCCAATACCCAGTCGATATGCAATAGTTTCCTCAAGCGTTTTCATATTTGGTCGCTATACAATAGCTTCCTCAAGCGTTTCCATACTCAGTCGCTTCATAATTGCTTCCCAAGCGTTTTAATACTCAGTCGCAATACAGTAACTTCCTCAAGCATTCTTATACCCAGTCGCTATACAATAGCTTTCCCGTTCGTTTCAATACCCAGTCGATATACAATAGTTTTCTCAAGCGTTTTCATATTTGGTCGCTATACAATAGTTTCCTCGAGCGTTTCAATACCCAGTCGTTATTCATTCGCTATGCAATATTTTCATCAAACGTTTGCAATGATCAGTCTATATACAGTCGCTTCCTCAATCGTTTTCTTACTCAGTCGCTTCATAATTGCTTCCCAAGCGTTTTAATACTCAGTCGCAATACAGTAACTTCCTAAAGCATTCTCATACCCAGTCACTATACAATAGCTTTCTCGAGCGTTTCAATACCCAGTCGATATACAATAGTTTCCTCAAGCGTTTTCATATTTGGTCGCTATACAATAGTTTCCTCGAGCGTTTCAATACCCAGTCGATATCTCAAGCGTTTTCATATTTGGTCGCTATACAATAGCTTCCTCAAGCGTTTTCATACTCAGTCGCTTCATAATTGCTTCCCAAGCGTTTTAATACTCAGTCGCAATACCCAGTCACTATACAATAGCTTTCTCGAGCGTTTCAATACCCAGTCAATATACAATAGTTTCCTCAAGCGTTTTCATATTTGGTCGCTATACAATAGTTCCCTCAAGCGTTCTCATTCTCAGTTGCTATACAATAGCTTTCTCAAGCGTTTTCATACTCAGTCGCTACACAATAGTTTAGTCAAGCATGTTCATACTCAGTCGATCTACAGTAGCTTCCTCAAGCATTTTCATAATCAGTCTCTATACAGTAGCTTTTTCAAGCGTTTTCTTACTTAGTCGCTTTACAATAGCTTGCATAATCAGTATGTATACAGTATGTACAGTATGTATACTGTATGTACAGTATGTATACTGTATTTGGTAACGCTTGAGGTAGCTATTGTATAGCGAAACACGTGTTGCGGTTTTGTAATCTCACTATATTGTTTACTTGAATAAAATGAACAAAAATAGGAAAATGAATAACTAGTACTAAATATTCTTGAATATTTCTTGTAGAATGCAGACCCTTTTGAAAAGTAACAAAATAGGCACAACTGTTTACGAAAAGCATATACATTCTTATACAATGAAGAATAGATAGAATGAATTACTTTCCTGTCCATGAGATGTATATAGAGTGAGACTGAGTAAATATTATGCCGATGTTACAACTTTGGTAGCCAATTCAGAGAGCTCTGTGACTCCAAAATATATGTAATGGGTTATCAGCACATGGAAATGTTGCGAGAAAATTTCTTTGATCGTATGAAACAGTGTGAATGCAACTATAGTGTTCACACATTGTGAAGAACATACAAGTGAACGTGTTGAATAAAACAATAAATTGAAAACTATTTCATAGCATTTTTGTCTCACAGAAAGGGATTATCAGACTCATTATTAATAATGGGGTCACCGACTCAAGTAGAAAATATTTATAGTCTATTTCAAAAGAGTGTAGAGTAATAAATCATGAAGTGTCATAAAATTTGCCTGAATTTCGTTGTCGTCCATGGGCGTAGGCAAATCTTAGGATTATTAAACTTAATAATTAAAGTAAATTAAAAATTACAGACATAGATAATAATAAAAGGCCATTTTTGGGAAGTAATTTGGTCTAAAACTAAGTACCTACATGTATTTAGGTAAGTAAAATTTCTTAAAAAAAGATTAAGATTAATTTTAGTGGTTCTTGTAAACTTATTTAATATGCAATTTGGGTTCATATACTTGAGCATGATTTCTCAAAAAAGGGTTAACACTTAGTTCCGAGGTGCCATGTCATTATAATAATCCCTTTTTGACCCTGCCCACCAATCATGCAATACCTATTGAACCCAGGTAATTAAGAAAAAGGGTTTAAATATATTGTAATGGTGTCTTAAACATTCGAGTTATAATAGTAATTGTTACTACACCAATTAAACGTACAGTGATATTGTGATATAGAAATAGTGAAAAAGTTATAAAATGGGGACATTTACTCCAAAGAAAAGAAGTGTAAAAAATTCTCCGCTATCTGTTTGCGAAAAAGTTATAATTTTAAATGTATATGATTGCATAAAACACGATCACCCTAGTTTGTCTGTGCAAGAAAGTGTTGAGCGATGTGCCCGAATGACTGGAATTGGACAGTCCACGATTTTTAAATTATTGCGAGAAAGAAAGATATCAGGCCAGGTAAGTCCATGCAAGAGAAAATCAGGAAGACCAATAAAAATCTTAGATGAAGACACCAAATGTGACATTCGAAGAAAAGTTCATTCGTTTTATTTTAAAAAGGAAATACCCACTCTTGAAAAAATATTTATCGAGATAAGCCAAGATAACGATATTCCTTTGATATCCAGAAAACTTTTATGGAAAACTTTAAAAAGTATGAATTTTGCCTGGGAAAAGCACAATCGAAAGGCACTATTACTGGAAAGTGATGAAATTGTTTGCTGGAGACGAAAATATTTGACAACTATAAAGCAGTACCGCAGAGAGCAAAAGAAAATTTTTTATCTTGATGAGACGTGGATAAACGAAGGTTATATAGTCAAAAAAATGTGGCAAGATAAAAATATAACAAGTTCTCGCCAAGCTTTCATAGAAGGCCTTTCGACGGGTATTAAAGTGCCTTCGGGAAAAGGGAAGAGGCTTATAATTGCTCACATTGGAAGCGAAGACGGATTTTTAAAAGAAGGTTTGTTAAGCTTTGAGTCGTGTCGGACGGGAGATTATCATGAGGACATGAATTCGGATGTCTTCGAAGACTACTTCGGGGAAATGTTAAAATTTCTTTCAGCTGATTCGGTCGTGGTTATGGATAATGCAAGCTACCATTCAAGGCGCTTAGAGAAGGTACCAACTTCAGCTTGGAGAAAGCAAGAAATTATTAACTGGCTGTCAAATAAAGGTATTCAGTTTGAGACGAATTCAGTAAAGAAGGAACTACTAGCCATAGTAAAACAACATAAATCTCGCTTCATGAAATATGCCGTAGAAGATGTAGCAGAAAAGTATAAAGTAACTGTGCTGCGCCTACCGCCATATCATTGCGAATTAAATCCTATAGAACTTATATGGGCACAAGTTAAAGGATATGTTGCAAGGCACAATACCACATTTAAAATGAAAGATGTCAAGGTATTGTTTGATCAAGCCATTATGGAAATCACATCAGAAAACTGGCAAAAAGCAATCCAGCATGTTTTAAAAGAGGAAGATGAAATGTGGGAACTGGACAACTTGGTCGATCAGGTGGTTGACCTTATAATTATAACACCAGGGGATGATGACAGTTCTTCGGATGAAGGCTATACTGATGTAGAATAATTTAATTGAATTGTAAATATACTGTAGCTGGATAAGCAATCTGGACAGAGACCAGTGTATCAGTGACAGTGACACTTTTGCTTAGGTTAGGGTTTAGAATTAAGGGTAGTCTGAATAATTATTTTCTCGGAAGGTTCTCGAAAATTGTACCTAGTAATCTCTAGAACATTCAATTAGGGTATAAATAGAGTGTTGTTAAACGTTAAGGGAAGTTCACAGTTTTAGTATTGTTCAAGTGTCAAATTGTAATAATGTATCCAGTAAAGTTCTTGTCGTTTTTGTGAATAAATTGATTTAAAGTCCCCACAAGTGTTTCAATACGTAAAGTTCGTTCGTGTGTGTTTGTGAGTATTTCCCGATTTCGGTTCGTATATATTTTATTGTTACATTTTATATTTTTTTAATAACACTGTTCTGCTGTATTAAATTTTTATTTCCTTTAATATAATTTTTATGAATGCATATTCTTTTGGCAATTATCCCACTAGCGCGCCTCTGGCTCAGTATTTATCCGTCGATAACAATGGACAAATCCCTTAAAACAGGGTGATACCTACCTGCTCTTTATGAAACAACATAATTTTGCAATGCGGACTAGGGAAATGACAGAATTTATTGACGGATCACCCTGTAGCGCTTTTGAATACTTAATGAGATTTTATTACTCTACACTCTTTTGAAATAGACTATAGGAGATTATAAGATTTAATTTCTTCTTGTTAATCTCCCATAGTCTCCCAAACTACCTGAATTCATTAAAATGAAAACTGAATAATTTTCCCTCAACAAATCTGCTTCCATCACTCTTCCAAGGTCTAATTCTACCCGCTGATATACTTGAATTGTATTTCTGTTTTGAAGGTAGAAAGCTTTTCTGTATATCCTTTCGGCACCCTCCAAAACCAAACCCTCCAAAATCTAACCCTCTATTAAAATTGATTTGTTAGTTATTCAGACAAATAAACACGGCAACTGATGTTGCTGTCGAGATTTTTCATCGAAATTTCAAACACTATCATGAGTATGACATGATGTTGTATGTCAGCTGAAAACCACCGGCTCATTTCAAGTCGAGACCCTCCTTATCGTCCCAACAACTTGATGAACATATGCCACGGCCGCAGAATAATTAAACACGTGCAAAACGAAGTTTCGAGACAAGAACCAGCAGAACGCACGAAGCAGTTAATACCAATAATACTAAGATGTGACTCGTGACAGTTATATTGGTTCATCTCGGGGATGTTCTTGACAGTTTTGTAATTAGAGACGTTCTAAGAGAACAAGTCTTGATCAGTCATCAACGTTTCGCGGTGCCTCTATTAGACGGGAAGATGCTTCAGTTGAAAATTGTTTGAAATATTAAGGACTTTGTCGGAGGTTTCAAATATTGAAGGATGGATATATAAGATGAAGGACAGTCTTTGCTGACTAGCTAAGAACTAAACTTGCAAAATATCTTTGGGTGATCAGCCGAACGGAAGTGTACTCTTATAACACAAGTTATTCCAATATTTCGATAAAATTTATTATCATCTTAAGGAAAAGCTACAAAATTAATATGATGGTGATTATTGATATAAAAGGTCACAACTTACTGTTAGTGAGGTTGGCCGTGTCGAACAGAATGTTATATTTATACAATTGAAACATGTCAATACAATAAACAAGTCATTAAAATAAAAGAGGTTGACTCCTCACAAGATACAAAGAAGAATATTGAATTGAATTTACTAAAAATCGTTATTTGTTTAAAATCAAGGATTACCGGTAAACGCCATGTGGTTAAAGAACAAAGAGAGAGACACAAAACAATTTGACGCTGTCAGCTGTCAACTAATTCTGTTTGAAAAGGTGTGTTTGTTTGTAGATGATACAACTATGGAACAAAAGAGAACTATTATGGTGCATGTGTGATCAGAGACATCTGCTGTTCTGTAAGTAAGTCAATGAGAAAACCCAAAAATCAAATAAGTTAATTAATTGACAAACATCCTCATTAGTCTTGAGGGAAACAAGTAAGGAGGTGTTGTTCAATGAAAGTAAAACCCTGCCATAGGGAGGTTGGAAGTTTGTTGAAAGAGAAAATTGTTTTAAAATTAATGAAGTTATATTAATGAAAAACCAGAATTGTTATTGGTTTGGAATTCATGTAAATTTTTGTCAATGTCTAATAAAAAGGCCTAGATTTCACAGAGATGATCAATGCCTGATCTTTTATTGAGGCAATTATTTGATTGTAATATAAATGAATTTCTTTCAGTTGATAACATTTTTGTTGAATTATAGTCCATGTTATGACCTTCTTTGGACACATGTGATCTACAATCACTTTTATGTGAGCTGATTCTGTCTTTGAGTAAACTTGACGTTTGACCAATATATTCCTTGCCACAATTCAAGCATGGAATAGAATAAATCAATTGAGATTGAAAGTTAATTGGAGTTTTATCTTTGAGTTTATAAAATAATTTATTGATGGTAAATATGGTTCTAAAAGCTATTTTTACATTTAAATCTTTGAAAATTCTGCTTAACTTGGGTGTCATATCACTTATGTATGGTAAAGAAGAGAACAGTATAGGAACTGGAGGTGGATCAGTCTCATTTATGACATTGTCAGACTCTGAAGGATTTATATCCAACTGGTTGTTATTATTAATTTGAACGTCAATGGTTGACGTACTAAATAAGATCTTCATAAAGTAGAGGACCTGGGTAGGAGTTGTTAATGAATAATTGGAAGAGTATATTTAAATTTTTAATATTTATTTAATGAAAAATATGTATTATTGAAAAGGAAAGTTATAAGTTGGAGGAAATCGTCTTTTTGAATGTCACAAAATTGACTAATACGTCACCACTTTCTATCTATAGATCTGAGACAAGTGTCCAAATAGACATTACTGAAAAGAGATACGACATCTAAGCTAGCAATTACATAATTGTTAGGTAGTTTCATATTGTCGAATGTAGAAAAAACATCAAAAGAATCTTTAATAAAGAATTGGTTGTCAAATTCATAAGCTTTAGTTAAAATATCTGTTAGAAAAGAAGCAAGTTTTTCAGTGGGAGAACCAATTGAAGCATATATATATATATATATATATATATATATATATATATATATATATATATATATATATATATATATATATATATATATATATATATAAATAGGAAAGTTATTGAGTGTCTTGATATAGAAAGAGAAGTTAATATCGGACATAGCACTCATGAAAGTGGCAAACCATAGACACGTGTTTCGGGCTTTTGGCCCATCATCAGTATGGTGCAGCCAAGTGTAAGGATGGGCAACACTTGGTTACCAAAAGATAGAAATACAAATGCACGGAGCCACCAACAGGAGCCAACCGCACATTTGTGGTTTCAGATGATAGATCTTGTGTTTACAAGAAAACTATCAAAATCACCACGGAGGCAGTTACAGCTACCTGCGTGACATCCGGGTCCAGGAAATTATACAAATAGGAAAGTTATTGAGTGTCTTGATATAGAAAATGTGCGGTTGGCTCCTGTTGGTGGCTCCGTGCATTTGTATTTCTATCTTTTGGTAACCAAGTGTTGCCCATCCTTACACTTGGCTGCACCATACTGATGATGGGCCAAAAGCCCGAAACACGTGTCTATGGTTTGCCACTTTCATGAGTGCTACGTCCGATATTAACTTCTCTTTCTATATATATATATATATATATATATATATATATATATATATATATATATATATATATATAGATATATATATATCTTTTACCTTTCAACCTGTTACCTTTTAACGTGTAATGCATAACACGGGTTGGACGATAGTAAGTGAAAAATCGATCGTTTAGCCTGGGGCTTGAACCACCGACCAACACGGCGGTCAATTCGAGTGAGTGAACAAAGCACCCACGTCGAACCTATCGGCTACCGACCGACCTGAAGAAATAAATGATCAAATCAATCGACTGAGTATTAACCACACTTTTTTGTTACAGGTCCTCGAACGAGAAGACCAAAGAAATCGGGGATAAAATCTCTGGGAACCACCGCGCCTCTTCCAGAAGAAAAACGGCCGAGGACAGCTTTTTCCGGTGCCCAGTTAGCAAGACTGAAACACGAGTTTGCGGAAAACCGATACCTCACGGAAAAACGCCGGCAACAATTGAGCGCAGAACTAGGCTTAAACGAGGCTCAAATCAAAATTTGGTTTCAAAACAAGCGGGCAAAAATCAAAAAGGCGTCCGGCCAGAAAAACCCGTTAGCCCTCCAACTGATGGCCCAGGGACTGTACAATCACTCTACGATTCCTTTGTCGAAGGAAGAGGAGGAATTGCAGGACATGCACGATAGTTCCTCGGCTTCGTAGGAAAGAGGATCGATGTTTCAGAATAGTTTCAATGTATAATTAGGCAATTTCTTTGTTTGGTGATAATTTCATGCTTCCAATTTCGATACTCTTCATTTCCGAAGGTACAGTTGCTTCCATGAGATGTCGAATTCTGTAGCACTGCTACAAAAACGGGAGGTAGAAAGAAGGATTTGATAGACAGTTACTTATGTGGAAAGTGGATTAGCTGTTTCCACTGTAGAAATTCTTGATGTAGTAGATTTTTTCAATGGCGTTGAATGGATCAAGAAACTCTCAGAAGTTGACTTATTGCGATAACTATGTCGATATTTATTCACAGAAAATTATCATGAATGACGAATGATTAATATAAGTCATAATTTCGAGCAATACTTTAGAATTCTCAATTCTATTGATTTCTAAGCGTTTCGTAAGATTGAGATTTGAACCATTCTCTCCCAAATGCAATGTTGGTCTCAAAAGTCAGATGGTAAAAGTACGGCTCTGCTGAACTTTAAAAACCTTATTCGGTCCCCAGCAGGGTATGGTAGATACAAAATAATCTGAAAAAAATTGCACTACCTACAGACACATGAAACATTTCCTCCATAAAAACACAACACACATCACTTTCCAAAACATACTAGTGCGTACGCGTACATGGGAATTCCCCGCCCTCCTCTCACAAAACATGGTCATAGGAAGACCAGAGTTGCCACATCATTTCATGTATAATATTAACATTGCTAAATGGGGAGAATGTTTTGATCAGTTATATATTATTAATAATAGTGAAGGATTCAATCTATTACGAAATTCAAAATTAGAGCCTGTTAAACTTATGGAAACTTGAAATTTCCTACGGGATCTTCTGATATTTGATTTGATTTGGAGTTGATGAGTTTCTGAACAATTTAGATTCATTTTACTTCCATTTTCACCAATCGACTTTTGTTGTGACTTTTCACTGAACCTGAATATTTTTTCTGATAATATTTTAAAATCCTATGATTGGTTGAATTGAAGCATGGGATCTAAATTTACTTTATAAAACTGGCAACACTGTACTACATTATTAGTTTCTCATAAAACAAAATTTAAATTAATTCGTTTCAATAGTATATATGTTCAAATAAAACATTTTTTTTCAAACTGAAATGAATGAAATACTTCTTTAAAAGAAACCCTGTTCATTCTATACGAAATTCCTGATATCTTCAATCGATCATAATATAGTTTTGTGTATAGATTCACAAAACTCTTGTTATAAAGGTATTGAGTTATTTGAAGAGATACAGTTTTAAATTCAAACAAACAATATGTGTTCAGATCAAGTTGATATTGCTCTCCATTTGAAACAGTTTATTTTTCTCTTCAAATATGTGGTAGATTTTCAGATGATATTATATTTTCTTGTTTCAAAATAGTTAATCTTCGCAATAATATAATCAAACGAATAATGTCGTTGAAAGGCCAAGAAATTCAATTTCTTCGTTAAAAAAGTGTGATTCTCTTGTAGAACATGGGATGAAGTAATAGTTTCTCCAATAGAGATAAAAATTTCAAAGCAACCTATAATCTTCTTTGGAAGAAATACTTTTTAGTGTGTATATAGTTCATGAGAATAGGTAAAATTATTTCCAATCCGTTTTGTTTGAGTTGAGTCTGGCCCGAACGAATTGTTCCTTCAGATGATTTGATTCATAGCCAGTCTTTGAGTATGCCCCTGACTGTATGTGACAAATTTTCAGTTGAAATTAACGGAATAATATTTAAAGGTACCATAAAATGATTTTTTGTATAACTGAAGTGCCTGACGAAACATTTTTCAATTCACAACTTCGTAAGAGCGTACGAATTTTATTTGTTTTTGTTTGTAAATGTCATTCAAGAGAGACACTTGTAGACTATTCTGTAGGCAAAGTTTCATGCTCTAGATATAATGCTTCCCACAACTCGAACCAACTATATTTTCTTTCAGATGAAAGTGAAGAACTTACCTACTTGTTCATTCGCAAAATGTCGCAACATTCATCTAGATTGGAACGCGAAAGTGATATCGTCATTGACGAAATAGCCGAAATTCTGTCCAGATTTCTGAACTTTGTTAACAATATCAAGCGGTTTTTGCACGAGACACACGGTTAAGCCGTCAAGAGTGGGTCCACTTTTTACTGTTGCAATCCTTTTAGTATATTGGCATTGTTTCTTTAATTCTACAATTCTCAGAGGTTCGTCTCGCAAAAAATGTATTAATGTACCATTCATTTGAACACAATTGCGAGCTGTGTGGCACTAAATAAGACTTTTTGTTGTGTCGTTATTGTTTCAGGAGATTATTCAACACCGTATTATTCTCCGGTTTTACTCCCAAGTCAGGTATGAAGGACATTCATTATCGAAACACCCGGTTTTTCAGTTTTCAACATACAACATCAATCATATGAGTATCGATGAATTATTGATTTTCAATACAGTAGTTATCTTTATTTGTAACATTCATGAGAGTAATATTGAACTTCGAAGAAGAAACTCTGACGAACAATATTTCGAATAGAAAACATTAAAACTATGACAACAATATCAACATTATTTAATTTACTTCAAAAATTATCTTTTCATCAAAGATTGACGAACTTTATCACCAGATATAAAATTATCTCCACACACCAGTTCGATTTCGAGACCCAAAATGCTATTTTATACCTCTACAATTCCATACTTCCACCTGGACAGTAACAGAAAAACACTTAGCCAGAATTTGATCTTTCCAGAGCTTCCGACAGAGAAAACCATGTGATGTTCATCGATTTGCTCCGGAGTAACGGGTTCTGCTCTTAACTGGTTCAAATATTTTTTCTCCACAGATCACAGAAGAGTATCATCAAGATAAAAGGTTTAAATTATACCTCTTCTTCTGAAGAGGTTCTCACAGGGGTCCCCCAGGGTAGCATCCTTGTCCTTACTCTTTTACACCTCTTCATGAATGGCATTTCTGAATAGAATAATTTTTTTTCTGATTGATTTGGCCGCTACTAGATGAAGATCCATAGTAATTTCATAAACTGCCTCACGATTTGATCTCTACAAACTTTATTTGAAAAAATATAATCACAACATTGAGACTACCTTCAAAAAATTACCTGTTCCTCTACCTAAGATACCTATTGAATTATGATTACCTAAAGCATATTACCTCACACCTACATCAATAATAATCCTTTCTAGGATTTTAAGAAAACAAGTCCTATAATGGTGATCTATTCATATCTAGTTGGCCATTCATTAGAATGTTTGAATTTTTAAATTTATCAATTTCCTTTGCTTCCAAATGATTCAGTTTCAAACTTTTATTTTCTATGTGCAAGATCTCGAACTCTTCGTTGAAGATATGATGTTCTTCTAGAAGATGATTTGAATCTGTTGTTCATATGATGTTCCTGGATTCGATTTCTAAATGCTCTGCCAGTTTGACCAATATATACCTTAGGACACGTTCCGCACTTTAATTTATATACTACTGATTTCTTGAATTTGGATGTTTTGTCTTTATTATTTTTAACTAACCTTCTCAACGTATTACTTGTTCTAATATGCAATTTTAATATCTCGTTTCCTCAAAAATGAAGCCAGTTTTTCTGTTGTTTGTCCAAAATACGTTAAAGCTCTTCAATTTTGATTATCTAACTTACAATAGGAAAAACGTTTCGAATCGCTATTGCGTAGCCTTTCTTGGCAAGTATTTTGTTAATTAATTCGGCTTTAAACCCATTGTTAACCGCAATTTGCTTGATGATATTAAGTTCTTATTGAAATTATCTATTGAAAGAGGAACATTGACTAATCTGTGAATCATGCTATTATATCATGTTTGTTGTTCTTTCTATTAATTGTCAAGTCCAAGAAATTGATTGAGTTGTCTCTTTCTATTTCAATAGTGCATTTAATGTTTTCATGAATTTAGTTAATATCCCTATGAAAATTATCTAATTGCTTCTTAGTACCTGTAAAACATACCAAAACGTCATCCACGTATCTATGCCAATACAAGAAATTCTCAATCAAAGGATGTTTAAAGATCGACTTCTCTAAATTATCCATGAAAATTTCTGCAAGTAAGGGGCTTAATGGATTTCCCATAATTAAACCTTTTGAGGAGGAATAAATATTGTTGTTGAATTGAAAATAATTTTGTTTGAGACATTACGACAGAAGGTCAATTATTTCCCGTTTTATGACTGGGTTCACTCTATTTTCATCTAATAATTCTTCTACTAAAGTAATAGTATCATCACGAGGTATGCTAGGACATAGATTCTGCACATCAAAGGATAGTAATTTTGCGTTGTCTAGTAGAGTTATGTTCTCTATTTTATTGATTAAGTCATATGAATTCCGTAGACTGAATTTTGGTTGGAAGTGACAATGGTTCAAGATGATATTGATTAGCCTTTCTGATAATTTCACTGATGGTGTAGTGACAAAGGAAACCACTGGTCTAATTGGATACCTCTGTTTGTGCAGTTTAATTAGCGAGTATAATTTTGGAATTTGGTAATTTGAACTTTTCCCTTTCAGTAAAAAGTATAGTTGAACTTTTCAAAAAATCTTTCACTTGTCTTTGGAAGGGATTAGTTGGATCACGTTTCAGCATTTCAAAATTTCCCAAATTCAAGAAATCAAGGGTTTTGTTGACATAGTCGATTCGGTCAATAGCAACCACTTTGTTGCTTTTATCTGCTCTAGTCAATATGACATCATTTTCGTTAATTTTACTGCGTATTGATTTCACAAGTTTCAATTCATTCGTAAAACTACCTTCTTTCAAAAATTCTGATTTCATGATATATGACGCCTGGTGTTTGTTATTATTGCTATTCAATGCCCCTCCTAATGCCATTTCTGTTGTTAGTGCTATTTTCATTTCCAATGTTATATTCTTTTATATCAACAACTACCAACAACTATCAACTAGTTTCTTACCTACGGGCACCTTCAGGGTTTTGGAATAATTCTGAATGCCACTTATTTTTTGCCGTTTAATTTTCCTTTCATCGCTATGAAATTATATAAATCGATACTTACCCACATAATTATTCAGTTGCTTTCGAATTTGCAACTCGATTATGAATACTGATCAATCTTGAGGCTGGTGTGAGAAAAAAGTAATTGGTATGTTTGAATAATCATTAAGGATTCATTAATGTAAATAACTCATTGCCGCTGATAAATATAATTGATCCTGAACAGCGAAGGAGGGCATATTTAGTATTTTATGTAGGTACTCAATCTGTCAGCTGGAAATCCTGTTTTTTAAATTTGAGTTTTATGGGCAACTTAACAGCCATAGAATAAATAAAAACGAACTTCAACACGCTAGGTGATGTAAAGATTCGAGTGCTCCACTCGATTCTTTACCACTTAGTGATCTTACAATTTTTATTTGCATATTCAGAAATACTCGCTGTAAAGTTTTTATTATCGACATATACATAAAATAAGGAATGATGTGTAGATGCTCTTGCTCTCAAAAAGGATGATGTTACCAAGATGTTGGCGGCTGGAACACATCTTGGAACTGCAAATGTGGATTTCCAAATGGAACAATGTGTCCAAAAACGTCGCTCTGATGGAATTCCCATTATTAATCTTCATAAAACATGGGAAAACTCTTGTTGGCTTCACGGGCTATTGTAGCTACAGAACACTCTAATGAAGTGTTCATCATTTCATCTCGTCCTTATGGACAACGTGCTCAAATTTGCTACACATACTGGAGCTACTCCTATAGCAGGAAGATTCACTCCTGATGCGTTCACAAATCAGATTCAAGCTTCATTTAGAGAACCTCGTTTATTGATTGTTACTGATCCACCCTTTGATCATCAGCCTAATACTGAAGGTTCTCATATCAACATTCCAGTTATTGCTTTGAGATTAGTTGACATTGCTATTCCTGGCAGTAACAACTCTCCACACAGTATTGGTCTTCTCTGGTGGCTATTAGCTCGTGAGGTCCTTCGTCTTCGAGAAACTATTCAACACGATACCAAGTGGGAGGTTGTAGTCGATCTATTCTTCTACAGAGAACCTGAAGAGGTAGAAAAACAAGAACAAGCTGCCAAAGAGGCTGTTGCAGCAGTTGTTAAACCCATTGAAATTGCTGCTCCTTTGGATCCACCAGATATTGACTGGAATACCAATGAAACTGCTGATTGGGCAGCTGAAGTCTCACCAGTTGCTCCTTTAGTAGCTGGCGCAACCCCTACGTATACATCTAGCGGTACAGACAACTGAGCAGCAGAAGTTTAAAACAGTGGACAGCTACTACAGCTACCACACAGCAACCCGCTGTTGCTACTAACTGGGGAAGCTCCAGTGATTGGCAATAACATTGTTTTTGAATAATATACGATGTACGATACTTTTTGAAGTGACTACTAAGTCTGCTAGCTCACGCTCTTCCAGTCGACGGTTATTCAGTACTTCTTCTTGGATTTTCTTCACCGTTTCTCATTTGGTAGACCACTGCGATACTCGTCTTGGCAGCTCGTGCGTCCTCGTTCAAACTCTGCTACTGCTGTAAACGAAGTAGCAGACTCACCCAAAGTAGAATCCAGTTCAGCTTCTATATTGGTTAGGCTGAGGCCTTTCAAATAAAAATATTGTATCATATAACGATGAGCAATTCTCTCCATTTCCACAAGTTCACCAAAAACATTCTCTATTGATGGCTGCCAAACATATGCTAAACAACGCAGCGTCTTCAAACTTGAAACATATGTTTTATAGATTATGCACTTTCTGATACAGTGATATTTTTTCAAACAACAAGTTCTGGTTATATTTGCATTTCATAAAAACTAACGCCATTCAATTATTATTTCCTAAATACATATAGTATTCTGTAATTTTCTAGAATTGAGTACCTACCTATGTAAAAAAAAACCTTCCAATAGAAAAAAGTGATGAGTTCTAAAATACTTACATTGTAATTCGGCCCCTTGATTTCTCCATCTCTTTATAGAGCAGACATAGGCGTGCCAACGGGTCAGGCCTTTGATTATAGATATTTCTGTGGACATGTGGGCATATTTTTGGATTGACTAGAACAGACTGCAAAATAGTAGTACAGTTCAATTGAGTATGAATTTTATTCAAATTCAACAGTTGAGTATACATTAAGTTTAAATAATTTTCATATGAAATTGAAAGATTTGATTAACCGCCATGTGTCATTTCAGTTAAAAATAACTGACTCGATGGTTTTTCAGATCAAAGATTGCTCAATCATTATATGTTATGCTCTCCGTGATAATGTAAATACATTTCTGTCAAATTTTTTCGCTGATACTTTTCAAAATGTTCCTGAATACTGTTTGGAAAACAAAGGTTTTGGTTTTCTATTCCTCTATCTTTATACAAAAAATGTGGAAGTTTTACAAAAAAAGAAAAAAAACAAATGAGTTGAAAATAAACTCTTCATAAAGATATGTAGATCATGCAAAGAAGCAACTTTCAGACACAAACTGGAAGGAAAATCTACCCGAAACAACTACTTTTATATTAATATTGAATTATATCAAAGACACAGCTAGTCTCATATAAACATTGAATTACACAAAAAGAAAATTCTTTTCGAAACAACTACTTTCATATAAAAATTTAATTATTTAAAAAAACTTTTTCTATTCAGTTGATACTCCAAAAATTCGTTATGGAATGGATTCAGATATCATTCATAGCAGAGCTACAGAATGTACTACTGTAAAAGATATGAAATCTCACTTCCCTATCCTTCTTATTGGTAGACTTCGAAATTTCATATGATAAGTATTTAATACACAATGGGGAATGTTTCTCCTGACGAAAATCAAGTAGTTTTCATACGATATTTTGCATCGCCGTCCTTACATTCAATTCCGTAAATTCCAGACTTTCCCGAATTTTCGACTGTCTGTAGTGTATGACTTGTTTTAAATGTCACCTTCATATCTAGTTCCTTGAAAATCTTTCCAAAGGTCTTCGTGTATTGGTGGTATGGAACTAAGATATATTCATCTTGGTTTTCATCGTTTTTGAAAGTCGAGACTTCGATCATTCTTAACGGAAACATTTTCTTCCTAATAATATCATCTACAATACCCCTCAAGAAACCGTTACTGACTGCTATTTCCTGTATTGTCACTTATTCTTTTATAAACCCCTTTTGTGCGAGAGGAAACGTCAATTATTTGTAGTTATATCTTTTACACTTGAAGTTTCATATCTCAAATTGAGACTGTGACTTTCCATTAAGATATTTTTCAATTTGATAATTTTTTCTCTTGATTAGTGTAATGGTATTTTTATGTAAAAATGACAGATCCTGGAATAAAGAAATACAATGACAGAAACAAAACAGTGCGAAGGGTCAAAGTTATGGGTACTACGCGACCAAAGAAATTGAAAAGTATTTATTTTTTAGTTTAGTTTCAGAGTTTGAGAATGACATTAGAGTTTGAGATTATCGATACATGTTCAATATTCCTATGTAGGTCCAAATTACTTCATTGTTTAGTTAATACCTGAATATCTGTCGGTACTGTAGGTAAATATCAATTTCTTTTCATCTCGAATCAGACCAAATATAACAAATTTCATTTCAATTCTCGTTACAGCAGCCATTAACATTGTTTTCGTGATTATAACAGGTATAAAACAACCGTAAAACACTTTTCCGAAGTGCCAACTTTTATTATTATGCAAAACAAACATACTTTGAAGTTGAAATCGTAAACGTCGGTCGAATAGCTTTCCATTCATACGCCACCCACCTTGAATATGTGTTGAAACTTGATGGCGTCACTTTACCGATACAAATACTCTTCTGGAATGCGTTTTATGATTCAATTCAAGACCGAGGAAGCAAGTTGTATCATTAGGCTTTATATTATTATAGTAGTATAAATACAATTGTCGAATTGTGGTTGCAGGAAGAAGTATATTTCAAAGAGCTCCTTAGAAATGGATCGATCTTGGCCTGGCTCCCTGTCGACTGTGTAGATCATGATATCTTGATAAAGAGGCTTCACCATAAGGGTGTAAATAATGCACTGACATGGATCACAAGCTTCCTACAAAATCGCAAACAGTGTTTACCTTTGAGAAATGAACAATGCAATGAATTGAGGGTTACCAATTCTACATTGGCTGATATCAACATAGGTATTCCACGGGGTTCCATTTTGGGTCCTGTGTTATTTCTGCTATATAACAATTATATTGGAAAAGTATGTGATAATGTTCATGTTACAATGTATGCGGGTGATATCTCTGTTATTATGTCAGATGATTTCGATGAAACGCTTGGAACACGCTGTTATGAACAAATCCCATATTTAGCAACGTGGACATATGACAACTCACTATTTTTCAATGACGGTTTCATAACCGCTGAAAAATATGTAAAAAATATGTATGTGTGGCAGTTTCCAAGTCTGCCACCCATATTGATGATCCGATTGTCAAACTGCTACTACGACAGTGTCGTATTTCTGGTATTTTCTGGAAACTTCGAGTATCGGAAGTTCGAGAACCAATGTCGTCTTGATTTCAAACAGATTGAAGCCTGGCTCCCATACCCTTAGGACTGACGCTCGTTCGTTCATGGGTGGCGGCATGAATGTCCTCAGACGTCAGTACCGACCTTCACGGTGAAACCCCTGCCTGGCTGGGGTGGTGTCGAAGAAGAGATTGTTCATCTGTTAACAGGGGGCATGAGGCCCTCATTCGACAGAGTGTATAAGCCTTCTATATTGGGAGGGGTCGTCTACAGCATGATCTATAGCTTTCCTAACTGAGGAAGTTCGAGAAGCAGCGTTACAAGTTTCATATATAGCGGAAGCCGATTCAAATACTGCGCAGAGCCGCTGTGTTGCCAGATTTCAAACAATTTCCTCAATTTAGGGGAAAAGCAAATTTGGAATGTCGTGCTCATTAAATTTTTGTGAAAAAAATCATAACTCAAAAATTTTACGTGTTGGGAAATTTTTATCATTTTCGCATTTAGGAACTAAAAATTAACAGAGAACTGCCTTTGGCATTACAGTCGTAAATCGGCTGTGAACTAGTGTTATCATTATTTTTGAAAAAGATGAAGATAGTAGCGAACTTGCTAACAGACTAATATCAGAGACAACCTAGTACTACATCGAATGTTTCAGGAGTCAACATTCCTACATTTTTTGTTTAAAGAACGAGAAGCAGAAAGCCAAAATTTTCCAAAACTTCTCTGACATCTGTCAAAGAAGTTTCGAAATAAAGCGAGCCAAAGGAAAAACTGCAAGTTATATTAGATTTTTTCAATTTTTAAGATGGGGGTAAATTTCAGACTTCGATAAATGATTTTTTTGTACTCAAAATTATTAAATAAGACATGTTACTGATAAAAAGAACATTTTTCTTTATGAAAAATATTTTTAATTTTCACACCTGTATAAAGATCGCCAATAAAATTTTAATATTTTTCAGATTGTACTTGAAAATCTCCAAAAATGTCGATAAAAACTAAACATACATGTGAAATATCACAGAAGGCTGAATTGCCAAGAAATTTTTTGCAAAAAAAGCAACACCAAATCGATACGTGTTTCAATCACCAAGAGATCATCTTCAGTTTAATATTCCTCTTGAAGATGATCACTTGGTGATTGAAACTCGTGTCGAGATGTTGAAAATAACGGTTTGGTAATGGGATTAAACTCCAGTAATATCCATTACTACACAAAATGTTCCAAACAATACATCACGAAGAGAGCAAGACAATTTTGACCCACTAACCATTTCGGAACGTCATCAGAAGTTGGTTTCTCTGAAAATTTGATAAAACGCTTGTATGTTGAGTATGAAGGAATGAATGAAAATCGTTTATTCAAATTTTTTTTTACAGGTTTTTTGTAATCTTTTGTGTGTGTGTTTGTGTAGGACCCTATAGGCTTATGCCTCTTCAGGGTGGGTAGGTTGTGTGTGTGTTTTGTGTTTTATGTTGGTGTTTGTGTTGTGTTGTTTTTGTGTTCCAGTTTTCTTCATTGTTTTTTATGTTGATCCATGTGATAGTCCGGGTTCGTTTCGGTGGTCGGTGGTCCAGATGTTGGGACTCGGTACGGGTTTTTGGGCCGGGGTTGTGAGTGTTTAGGATTTCGGTTCTTTCCGGGACGCTGCTGTCAGGTATCCGCTATCTGTATCCCAGTGGGAAATCCTCTAGGATGTCCTGGATCGGCTCCGGTGGGTCTTCCATTGCTCCCAGGAGTCTGGCTGGGGGAAAGGGGAGCTTTTTCCTAGGTTTCCTTCGGGATCCTCCACGGGGGATCCATGGCGATGTGAGCGCGTCGATGGCATCGGTGTTGTTGCTGCTCATTGTTCTGGTCGCATACCGTCCTTGGAGTTCCTGAAATCTTTGGTTGATTGGTGTAGTATTTATGAGGTTGTATAGGTCTAGGGAAGGGTATCGGTAGTGCAGGTTGTGTATGTTACGTAGTATTCTTCTCTCTGTCGTGAGGATGCGGTGGGACAGTCTCGGAGGGAGCGTACAGTATATCATTGTTTTGTAGTCAAGGACTGGTCTTATAAAGGTTTTATAGGTATGAAGCAGAGTTCTACTGTCGCATCTCCCAAGCTTTCCTCTCAGAGCCTTTAGTAGGTTAGCTCTCTTCCGGACTCTGTCCAGTGTCTCTCTCAGGTCGATTTTCCAGTTGAGGGTCCTCGTGAAGGTGACCCCCAAGTAGGAAACCGAGTCCTGGAGTATGAGGTTTTCCCCCAAAAGTCTGAGATTTAAGTTGTCCGGGTTTAGTTTGGGACGGGTAGAGGTGTTAGGATATCGGAAGAGGATTGTTTGGGTTTTTGTGGGGTTGATTTTGATACGCCATTTGTTGCACCACTGCTCGAAATGGTCGATCATATTTTGGGCTTGAATTTGCAAGCGGCGGGTGTTGGGGGCGGAGGAGTATAGGATGGTGTCATCGGCGTATTGAAAGATTTTATGGGTTGTGGGAACATCATGTGCATAGATGAGGAATAGGAAAGGGGCGAGGACTGATCCCTGTGGGACTCCGGCTTTTGGGAAGAAAGAGGTGGATAAGGCTTCACCGACTCTGACGCGGATATGTCGGTTGGATAAGTAGGAAGCTACAAGTCGGATAAAATGATGAGGCAGATTGATTTGGATAAGCTTCCAGATCAGGCCCGTGTGCCAGACCTTGTCGAAAGCCTTTTGGATGCCTAGGGAGATTGCAATGGTGCAAAAAGATGCGTTGATATTTTGGGATATGTGGGTGTATAGTTCGACTAGTGCGTTCTGGGTAGAATGTTCGGTCCTGAAACCATGTTGATAGGGAGGGATAATGTTGTGGAGTGTGAGGAAGTCGTTCAAACGGTTAGTCATCAATCGTTTCAGCAGTTTTCCAAGGCAGCTAAGCAAGCTGATGGGTCTGTAGGAGTCGGGATTAGTAGGATCCTTGTGGGGTTTAGGGATTAGAATTGTGTTAGCCTGTTTCCAGGCGTTTGGAAAGTAGGCGTGTGCGAGACACGCATCTAGGATGTGTTTGATGAATGGGATTGCTGAGGCGAGGAGGTTTTACAGAACACGGCGGTTAACCGAGTCTGGTCTAGGAGCGGTATTTCTACCACCGTGGATGGTGTTGAGGATGTCTTCCTCGCTGAATGGGGATCTTAAGGGACAGTTGGCGTCGAGGGGGATTTGACCTGGGTGCCTGGAGTATGAAGGCTTCACACCTCTTCTATATACTATCAGCTCTGGAGCGCAATAAAGATCGAATTGAAGACCTCTTCTGTTTTTACTTTTCATTTACGATTTCAAGTATTAAAATAATCCATAAATTCAAAACTACTTCTAGCTGATGACCTCTGAAAATTCATCATAGATAGTTATGGAGACTGGCTGATCTAACACAGAAAACTAGGACTTGGTATTTGGTTGGTGTTGCAATAATCAATTGAATCTCAACATTGCTGAGTGTGATGGCTTTAATTTTTATCAAAAACACACCTTTGTTCCACATCTAGACCAAACTGTTCAATGCGCGAATCGAATGCTTCATAATGACAAACACAAGACACTTCAGGGAGTAATTTTCAAGCTCTTTCAAGTTTATGTGACGTCCAAACTTGAAATAGGGCGATGATTTGGCATCCCGTCAATAATACCCAGTGAGGTAATACCCCAGAGCGATATTGATCATTGTGTACCCCTGAACCAACTTTATATAATGTTGAATACACGAAGACTATTTGTTACCGTCACCTATCTGGTATACCTTAATAAGTAATATTTTGTGTGCTCCTCTCCTACAAATCAATTTTCGTGTTACGCCCTTCAACTCCAGATACCAGAAAACATTTTTTTGCCAGAATAGTAAAATAGGTTAAATCTTAGAGCACCAGGGAATATAATCAGAAGAGAACTTTCCATTGGAGGCCTGGAAGACCCGAACCATATTGTTTTAGAATGCCCTACAAACGTGATTCCCAATTTTGATAACTGTATACATTGAACTCAAACACCATTTACCGTCACAGATGTCCTCAGAAATCTGTAGAAATTGGTCAATTTCCCAGTATATTGAAATTAGCCTTAATTATCCCTGTTTTCAAAAAAAGGAATACTCTAGACAAAAACAATTATCGACCTATTTCTTTACTGTCTGTACTCTCTAAAGGGATCGAAAAAATAATGACCATCAGACTTAACAACTATCTCAATAAATTCCACTTATTAACCCCTTCTCAACACGGTTTTAGAGAAAAATTCACCGAAACTGCTACAATTGAATTGATATTTATGGATTAAATAGTAAAGATTTTGTGATAGGTATATTTTTTGATCTTACATGTGCATTTGACACTTTAAACATCACTTTTGTGGAAGAAAAGTTGGAAAAACGGAATACGAGGAAATATTCAAAACTGGTTGATTTCATATCTATCTGACAGGAAAGTTAAAAATGTGTGTTCCTCAGAAAAGGACATCTTTCTAGGAACACCGCAAGGTAGTGTTCTTGGTCCCATGATCTTTCTTCTTTATATAAATGATTTAAGAAATTTTATATCTCAAGGAAAAGTTTTCTTATATGCTGATGACACGTCCATTATATGTAGAGGGAAAACACTTGATGAAGCAATTATTGCTTCACATACTGTCATACACGAATTTGAGTCATGGTGTTTCAGAAACAGGCTAATTATTAATTATGATAAAACCGTATGTATGTTATTTAAATCTAAAACAAATTCGATTCAAGAAATATCAAAATTTACATAAATAATCATGAGCTGAAAATGAGCAATGAAACAAAATTTCTGGGAGTCACCCTAGATGAACTCATTTCTTGGATTCCACATATAAATAAGTTATGTTCTCAATTGAGTTCATCATACTACGCATTATTTTATTCTAAGATTGCCTACAACCAAAGTATTGATGTGCATAGAGTGTTTGTGATACAAAAACGAATTTTAAGAACAATTTTCAGACTGAAGCCAACAGAAACTAGTAGGGACTCATTTATTAAAAACAATATATTACCAGTAGTGGGAATATATCTATATAAATTATTGAGTTATATCCATATCAACAAAAGTAATTTGAAAACAAATGCAGAATTTCACAATTATTCCACTCAAAATAATTCAAACCTCTGCATTGCTAAATGTAATTTGTCTCTCTATAAAAAATCGCCTTTATATGCAGGTGGTGACTTATTAAAATAAAATACCGGCTGATTTTAAATCAATTAAAAGTCCTTCAGAATTTAAAAGACAATTAAAATTATTTCTCTGCAAAAACTGTTTCTACAGTATTGATGAATTTTTAAATTACCAGCAATCTGCTTCCAATATTTGATTCCATTTGAAGGTAGTTGCACTATTTTTATATCTTAAGTTATTACCCTTATTATTATTTGTTTCTGATTGTATTGTACTATTTTGTTGACATATTCTATCCAATCATTTTTGGTTTACAGAATAAATTTGTATTCTATTATATTCTATTCTAAACTTGAATCTATCTATAATGAAGTTAATCGTAAATTTTCAGACCATAATCAGATCAACTCACAAAGATTAGTATCAAAAAATACCTCTCACCCCAAGTTTATCATGCATCTTTGTGCCATAATCCCGTCTCCCCTTCTATCGTGCTTTTTGTTGGTACTAACCCCGCTCGCTAGTACCATTAATACAAGATCTCCAATATCTCACAACAGGTGTTGCATAAGTTTGGGGCTTCACTTACACAGCTAAAATCAGCCAAAATCCTTTCCACATCAGTAACAATTTTTTGAAATTTTCAAACTAGGTATGCCTATCCTATGAAATGAAATATATTTGAAAAATCTCAGACAAGTTGTGAGCAAAATGTCTGCTGTGTTCATGATTTTTGTAGGCGAACTGATTATTTTGTGCAAAATTGGAAACGCTAGAAGATAAGCTGTTTGTTAGTATGACTGTACAGTGTAAATTCTAACTATTTATGTACAAAACTATTTAAGAAATAATAGGTAGGAACTGTTAATTCTCAAAGCAATATGTATTTAATAAAAAATGTATGTATATTTACGAAAACGTATATCCTTTGTGGAAGGTGATTTAGGTTAGAAAACTCCTTTCATAATTTTCTCTAGAAGTGGATTAGACTTTTTGGATAGCCTCGTAGCAACATTTTACATTCTACCGAATGCCACGGACTACTTTTGATATCATAAAATATACTGTTAACATCCATATCCAATATTTGTTAAATTAATCAGTCTTGAAATAATACAGTGTTTGGCATTACAACGGAAGATTCTCAGTAATTAGAGACTATTTTGATAATCTTGTTATTAACTATTATATTTCAATCGATAATCCACTCCACACTCGATGTGGACTTAGTTTGTATATATGATATTTTCTTCAAGTTTGTCAGATAAACATTACTTTTAATATTGTCATGTCTGAGAAAAAGAAAATGAAAATCGAGGCACATAAAATTAAATTAAAGTACTGCAATGGACAACATCAGATGTTAATCCGAAGTATTCCATAAAAAGGTCCATTTCAATTTTGGATTGACATCCCTTATTGAAATCTTTCCATTTATATGCCTCACACTGTACATCTCAACACATTTATCTTGATTATCATCAAGTTTCACTAAAGTAATAGAGTTATTTTTATTTTGACAGTTGAAATCGATGTTCTCAATAATTCTCCATCCGATATATGTAAAATGTTGACATACATAGGTGCGACTCATAATTATTTATAATTGATAGATATGTTTGAAAAAATGTACCTTAATGATTGATATAATCATGAAAATGTAAAAATATGGAATATAACTATTCATTAAAAGTCTATAATTATTCATGTGTTTCAATAATACCTAATTAATTATCCCTAACGAATCAGATGCAGTTGTACAAAAACTGAATATTGATCTAATTACGTTTCATCATACGGGAACTTTGGAGCATGAAAGGTTATTTGAAAAACCAACTGCTTCAAGTAGCTCATGGTGACCATTTTACTTGTTGCAGTGATAATTGTAAATACTTTATTAACTACTTTATCACTGGTATCATTTTGCCACAACCTATTTCTCAACTCTCAAAATGGATCTGTGAGGCTCAAAGTTGGTATTATTATAAGTAAACACCAACATTTCCTCTTCGGGAGGCGCCAACTTAAGACTCGATCTCAATTATTGTTATTATTATTTTTTTCAATCTAAGTTTCCGCTGGTCAGGCCTT
The DNA here is from genome assembly GCF_025532065.1 of Leptinotarsa decemlineata. Taxonomy (NCBI): domain Eukaryota; kingdom Metazoa; phylum Arthropoda; class Insecta; order Coleoptera; family Chrysomelidae; genus Leptinotarsa; species Leptinotarsa decemlineata. The sequence goes on from NW_027412747.1 coordinate 20,605,785, forward strand.
ATCTCCCGAAGCCCCGATACATTCGGAAGGCGCGCCAGCATTATCAACCAACAACCACTCCTCACACCGTAGGGTGAGTGATCATTGGGTCCGAAATGACAGTCTTCTGCATCTGTCTGGCTAAGATTTCTGCCCTAGTGCGGCAAGCCGGTATGATTTTGAGATTCAAAAGTACGGGTAACAGAATTACCGTGTTCAGTGTCGAAAACTAAACCTATAGGTCCCGACAGTTCCGATGACCAGATCTGTCGGAATTCGTGCTGATACTTACTGCGGGGAGAGTTCTTCACTGCTGTTACATCTTGTGAGTGGCGTTGTTCCACCCCGAGGTAAGTATACGTCTCTCCGGCTTCCAGATGGTGTAGGATGCTTCTATCAACGAGCTTCACATGCTTTCCGTAGTCGCCGCATCGTCCTCTTTTGAGCTGGACCATTGCACATCTGTCTATCCCGAATTTCATACCAACAGTATGGATAGTTCCAATAAATTTGGCTCTTCTCAGTCCCCACAACGGATTCGATATCCGCTTGAGCGTAGGACAACACTGGTGTATCGTTAATATCGTATGAGTGTCGTAGATGGTAATGACAGACTCTTCAGGCCGCAAATGCATGCAAATGCATGTCGACGGTCTGAGGCCGCAAATGCTGGATATGCTGACAGCAAGTGCATTAAGGTCTCCGGCACCTCGCGGCAGGCTGTGCATCTTTTGTTAGGGATCTCTATTCCCTACATGTAAAAGACACAATTCTGGCAGGTCATTATGAACACCTCATTTTCCGATTTCAGCCCATTCAACCTGAGGAAAGCGAAGGTCAGTCGCTTTGATAAGCCGAGGTCTTCAATGTTGTTGAAGAAGACCCCCTCAATTTTCTATATATTGTTCAAATATCCATACTATAATTCCAAAATAGTAGGCACTAAATTCTCAGGAATGACTGCCGTTTTTGGCTTAATCTTGCAGTGGCAAGATACAGATTGAGTTAATTCTTTCTGTTGAAGATGATCACTTGGTGTAAAAAATAACGGTTGAGTGTTGTATAGAATGGCCTCCAAATCGACAGATCTAACGCCATTAGATTCATTTTTTCTGGCGTTAAATGAAATAAAAAGTTCATAAAATGTTTTTTCTATATATTTTTTTTCAGTTGATACAGCGAGTACTTACATTATAATGTAAACCAAGTGACAAGTTGTGAATGATAACTTTATTAGTAAATATTTGATAAATAAATGATTGATTTGTTCAAAGCCATTGTCATGTCTTTTGAAAAGTATGAACGGTTTCAAATATTTACTAGTGTTTAGTTCTTTGACAGCCGGAGGGTAATGATAATAAATTATTAATTGAATTTCTTGTATTTGCATAAATCATCAAACTAGATGTCTCTCACAATTTCACTGTTGAACTAGTTCTACAATATATAACGGTATAACGTCATTATTATACCAACATTAAGTTGTTTTGATGGACACTAAACATAATTTCATTCTTTCTCAACTCGAGATAAAAAGGAGAAAATATTTTTTGTCAACCCTTTGATGTTCTATAATATGACAACATATATATATATATATATATATATATATATATATATATATATATACCGGGTGAGTCGATGCATGGGGATCTCGAATACGACAAGAGATACATAGAAGGTTAAAAGGAGGCAGTTTCGTATTATAAAGCCTATCACCACAATGTTCTGAAATCTGAGCTGGGCCTTTTATTTCATTACCGTCCCTTCTTTATTAAATATTCAATAAACTAATCATACTTTTCCATTGTAACTTCCTATAAGCTGTAAAAGTATAATGCAAGAAGTGTTCAACAGGATATTTTACTTCTTCGACAACTGAAACAACTTTTGCAAGTTCATCATTGAACAAGACCCTGAAATAATTGAGAAAATGCGTTGAATAATACAGGTTCGGTTAAAATAATTCATAGTTGAGGGTGGACCAAATAATAGAGCATTCTGTAGTATATTTTTGCAGCATATTCATGAGGTGGGCTGAGAAGTTCGTAGGCTAACAAACAGATGATTTTTAGTTAAATTTCACAGCTATCCGACTATTAGTTTGAATGCTCCAAAGAGTCTGTCAGCGACAAAAACATCGATAAAGTTCACAAAATAATTTTTGATGACTGCAAAGTGAAGTTGATCTAGATGGCTGAGGCTCTAAAGATATCAAAGTGACACGTTGGACATATCTTGCATGCATATATGCGATAGCCCTGTTTAAAGTGGGTGCCCCCCGAACTCACAATGGACCAAAAACCACAACAAATTGATGATTCTGAGCAGTGTTTGGAGCTGTTCCACTATAAAAAAACCGACACGTGATATTCGGGAACAAGAAGTCATTGGGTACCAAATCAGAACTATACGGAGGATGAGTCATCGATCCGTTGTTATGACTGTTCAAAAATTCAGCTGTTTGACGAGATGTGTGAGAGCTCGCATTTTCATGATAGACAGTGATTAGTTTTTACCACTTTAGTGTACCACAGTTAGTGTACCACTCAGAATTAACCGTTCTACGTTGCTCAAGCGGATCAGTGGCCACATGACCTATTTGGCCGAAGAAACAGATGAACACTTACCGCGAGCCTGTTTTGAGCTTAAACATTTTTTTTTGTTCATGCAGAAACGAATGTATTGAAGTGAAACTAATCTGCAAGGGTGCCTCTATCTCACAACATGTCACATGACAATCTTGCATTATCAGTCCACGCACTGCATCGATGTTTTGTGACACAACAACCTATTTTGGACGACCTTCACGGAATTCGTCGGCGACCAAAGTAAGACCACGGTTCAATTCACTATACCAGCGTATACTGTGGTTTTTGATGGTGCCCTATCGTTATACAAAGAACGGAGTTTTTTGACACGTTCTTGTTGAGATAATTCACGTCAAAAGTTGTGAAAAATTATCCAACGAAAACCTTCTCTTGAAATTTTCATTTTTTGGTCGAATTGATATGCTTAACTCACTGTAAATAAAGCTAATTGCACTTGAACATCTTGTGAGTACGTTTATGCCAAAAAATGTCAAACGTTATTATGGTGTTGCCACAATTCACCTATTGACATTGACATTCACCTGTTGCCAAATCTCAAAATATAAATAGTCCCTCATCGTAACTTTTAGAATAGAATTACTGGATAATTTTTTCATCATCTGAATTAAAAAAATTATCAGTTTATTATACTCGTATTTTTAAGAAAACAACGAATATCGAATGCCACTTTTCGTTTTTAATGTCATATATTTAATATGTGACAGTTGTCATTCTAACTTGTGGCGTGTTTCTTGATGGGGACATTAGTAAAATCCATTAAAATAATTGCTAGGGTTTTAGAAGATGGAACGAATCAAAATTGTATCTAATTTGCAACGGAGTCCACAATCTTTTTGCAATCTAGAGAACTTCATAACATTTTTCCTTTGAATCAGGTGGCAAAATGCCAACATGTGTGTGGATGTCCCTTCTTTGGACAATAATTGTCGATTATACACTAAATTACAAGATTGAGATAAAGATAATTTTGGGTCGTCATCTTTTTCTGCACGTGCCACAACAGTTTCTTCAGAACACTATACTTTTTGTTGAGTCTTTCAGACTTGGACGAAGCATTTGTAGTTTCCAATTACATTGTGGAAAGAGGTGTTGATTAGAGATTACAATGTTTGCAGTGCCTCAATTGGAAAATTTTAAATAATTTTTAAGGAGATTCCTTCATAACCAGTTGCATTTTTATTCTTTATATTCCTCAAAATTTCTACTAATTCACTAATACTTGTATTGTGGAATGTAAGGTAAGGTTAGGTTTGACTCATAACATTTTGGAATTAATTGCTCTTCTCAATTGAAGAAAATGAAATATTTCTTTTGATATTCATTGGACGAAAACAGTTTTTTCTCTTCATATCCACACACTAGCAAATATATATACAACTAGATAAATATAAGTATGAATCAACTGAACTTAATGATGTTCTCATAATCATTTCTCAACAAGATCTTATAAGAAATCTCGCCAAGAAGGGTTGCCATTAAAAACCCGTGAGATATGCCGCTAAATATCGTTATGAATATTTCATGCATATCGGATAAAGCCATGCAATACTCGGTAACGAATGTACACGCCCATTATCAAAGTTATTAAATCATGGACTACTTTCACCCCTTGTTATCGTGATTAGCCGAGCTTCAGGCGGCCATTATCGCCTCACGGGAATAACAACTCGCTGCTGCCTGCTATATATCTGCTACCTTGTGGGGAACAAAGTGATTTACACTTATCCATTATTCACCCGGTTTGTATTATCTCCCTCTATTTGAACACATTATGTGGATTTCGCATTGGCGTAACGAGGACGGACCCTCCAAATAAAAGCAGAAGGAACAGTTACACAGTATTTTCATATTTAGAATACATGTGACTGTTTCCGAACTTCAATATCCACTTGGATGAAAAATAGCTATTGAAGAATTGGAGGAGGTTTCTGAATGGTTTCATCACCGAAAATTTTCACAAACTACAAGTAAAACGGGAAAATAATACATGCCCCAATATAGGGTCTCCCAACTGATCATTGAGAACAACTATCTTGTTGAAGATACATACCGAAGAACCAAAGAACCCGGGTCGAGCTCCACGGATAAATGGTGTAGCCATCAGCGTCGCCGACACTGATACACACGGTATCATCCATAGGACAAACTTTGTATGCATCTGGCCAGGTTTCCGCTACAATGCAATGTTGTCCCTTTTCGCTTCTCATCTCCACTTCTGCACTCTTCCGCGTGTATTGTGCTATTTGGAAAAAAAATATTGACCGTGAGTGCTTGGCCAATCTCTGTATCGCCCAAGAGTCACCCCTTTTTCGATCTAGGACATAGCACTACAGTACATGCCACCCATCGTCGTTGAACTCCGGGTTCCACCAAGTTAACAGTCTGAATGATCCATGGCCTGTCTAGATCTGGCAGGTATGGTAGTCAACATCCCCATTTATCATTCCGTGCCATGAGAACACTGATTGAGTTTTTTCGTCAATTGCGCCTCTGTGCCTGTTTCCTCCCAATCCATCTGCCACCCCATGAAAGTCGTGTCTCCCTCTTCTTTTTTTGCAGGGTTCGTGTTACCATCTGAACTCTGATACAGATCTTCCTCTAAGGTATTCATCTACAGGGTCTGGGTCTTGCTGACGTCGATGTACCATCAATGTCCAGGAGAGCAACTGAAACACTACTTTGTGAAGTAGTTTTTAAAACAAATGACACCAGACTGATGGTTCTTAAGGTATTCGTTTTGATTATTGGTCATCCCACGTATCTTCTCAGAAGGCTAATAACACTGAGTAGCCTGAATACCAGAAAATGCAATCTTTTGCTTGTACCTAGACACTCTTATTGCTCTATTTACATGCTTATTCAAAAGAATAGAGCTCCCTTTCTGATGAATTCTGGGATTACTCTCTGTATAACTTCAAAAAGAAATTGAGAATGAGGTTACGACTACTCTAAAGTCTATCCCAATCCAAGATAGAGTAAAACAAAACAAAACCGAAGCGTTATGTTCACGTGATCGCCCAGTGTCAGATGGAAAGCTATCTGTGAGCTATCCTCTGAGTCCAGCCAGGAAACGATCCAAAAAAAGACATTTGAGTGTTGAGATGACAGAAGTGATTTTAAATGAGGTTTTTGTTGAACTGCAAATTTATTAAAAATGTCAATTAGGTAAATGTTCAAAGTGTGTTCCGTTGTTTTGTAAATAATAAAACAGCCTATTTTCAAATTCTACACGAACTTTGGCAAATGTTGTTCTAGTAATGGCGCGACATGCTTGCGTAATTCTTTCTCTCAATTCCCCAAGTGACGCATGTTGAGTTTTATAAACAACTGACTTGAGGTGACCCCACAGAAAAAAGTCGGGTGGCGCCTAGTCTGGTGACCTCGGTGGCCACTCAATGGGACCTCTCCTTCCAATCCATTTGTTCGGATAATTAGTATCCGACCAGTGCCCTACTGGAGCTGCATAATGAAGAGGTGCTCCATCTTGTTGGAAGTGCAGCAAATTTTCGTCTACAGCTAGGTTGTCTTGGTCGTCCCTTTGGTTCACTAATTCATGCACAATTAAAGGTTCGATGGTGTTTTCCAGCATATCTCGATGAATGTCGCCTGGTATGAACAGGCCACTTTAACTGCCTGGTATGAACAAGGGACCAATTATAGCATCGCTAATATTCCTGCCTAACCATTCAGTTTTTCAGGATATTGAGTGTGACCTTCTCTGAATCGATGCGGGTTCACATCACTCCAGTACCGACAGTTTTGTTTATTTACATTACCATTCAGCATAAAAATACATTCATCACTGAAACAAATCATTGGTTCAACACGAATTCTTTCAGTCATGAGTTCACAAAACTCAATTCGTCGGTCTGGATCATCGCCTAGTCCTTGAAGAATTTGTGTTTTGTACGGGTGAAACTTATATAATTTCAACACCTTTCTAACCGAGTCATGTGAAAGTCCTGTCACTGCAGATACTTGACGTGTTGATGCAGTAGGCTCCATTGTAAAATTTCCAAGGACCTCAATTTGGGTTGCTTCATTCAGTAATCTTGGGGCATTCCTTTTTTTATTTTGCACTGATCCCGTTTCTCTGAACTTTTCAACTAAATCGCGGACGTACACGTGACTTACATTTTTGTCCGGATGCCTTTCATGAAATATTTGAGCTGTTTTTAAATAACACTGGTTCTGGGAGGCAAATATGAAAATTATCTCCACGTGCTCAGGTATACTGTAAACCATCGTGACAACTACAGCTGAATGACAGTACAGATCGTACAAATGATGAAAACTAATTATATTTAAGAGTCTGAAACAAACCAAAAATTATTGACTCTGACAGAACCCAAACAACAGATCTTTCCAACTTGTTTTGCAAAAACGGCAAATTAAGTTTTTATTTAACAAAAATAGTATCGACTGACACTTATCATTTAAAATAATAGTCCGGGAGGTAGCATTACAAATAAAAAAGTCTTAGTAAGCCGGCTGATAATAAAGTTCGTGCAGACTTTGGCAACAGGCTGTATTATTGTTTTCAAAACAACGCAACCCACTTTGAACATTTACTTAATTGACATTTTTAATGAAGTTGTAGTTGAACAAAAACCTCATAAAATATTCCATTCAAGCCAAAGTTTCACAATTATTGCTTCACCCTGTACAATTATTATTCATACCATTGGATAGCATTTTTATAACCTTTTCAATGATGTATCACCAGTAGAGGTTTGCAATTTAAACTCATTGAGTTTTGGTGGGTGTGGCCTAGGGGGTTGTTGAAGGTGAGTTCTCTTTCATGTCACTTCAGTTCCCCCTTACTATCCTACAAACGGTTTTAAGCATTTTTCGATATCGGCTATCGTTCGAGAGATATAGCCCATTGTAAGTTTTGAAATTGACACACTGTATGATTTTTTAAAGTTTGTATTAGATGCCAATCTACCTATTCATGTTCAATATATTTGACGATAGTCAGTATTGTTATATTTTTTTTTGTAAATATTTCAGTGCAGTATGAAATGTCCTCGTAACATCTGGCAATTCTTCCGCTGAGAATGATAACATCATGCCATTCATTTTTAAATAAATCATTTTGTATACCATAGGCTATATTATTTGCATAGATTCAGTTTTTTATATATCTGTTTATTCTCAAGTTTGAGTTGAAAAACAGCTTTAGCTGACACTTCGCCCACTTCGATTTCTTCAACAAATGCAAGGTTACATTAAAGATATTGCGGTGGAAAAGTAGGGGATATATGAAATAAGCTGTGAGAACTGTGACGTAAGGTATATTGGTCAGACTAACAGTGTTATTGAAACTCGTTTCAAAGAAGACGCTACACATATCCAAGACCATAAAAGTCTGGTATCGCTTGATTAAGATGTCTTGAAGAATGATCATAAGAAAACGTTGTCTGAATTTGTTAAAGGATACATGTCAATTGGTTTTTGAATAGCCAAGTGTGGCATGAGGACTCTGAAAAGTGAGTTTTTTTCCAAACAGCACATTTTTCGTTCAATATGAATCACTCCATTATAGTTACTGGGGACTTTCTCGTGAAATTTGTAGCTATTATACTTGTTGAAGTAAAGAGAAAGTATTAGCAGTATTATTATTATTATTTGTATTACTGTATTATTATTACAGTATTTGTATTATTGTATTATTATTATTACTGTGTTATAGATAGATATGAATAGCCGAAGTTGAAGTTAGATTAGATTAGATTAATATGGGGCTTCTGTGCTGAACAGCCACTACACTGCGACCTTTGCAGGTCTATTGTGTGTGCCCTCATGTATGCTAGAGTTCCTTGTCTAGGCCCGTCCTTATGTAACTAGATTCCATAGGTCAGACCTCAAGTTCCCCATATATTGAGAGGGTTGTGGTTTTTCCTCCCTTAGTGTTGCAAACCTTATCCTTGACAGACCTTCGCAATAGCATAGTATGTGTACGTAGGTTTCCTCATCCTCTTGGCAAAGCCTGGGTTGTGTCTGCCAGTCCGATGTTGTTCATGTGTTTGTTGAGTCTACAGTGTCCCGTCAATAGCCCGACCAGAACTCTAGTTGATCGCCTATTCAGACTCAGTAGGTACTCCGTGAATTTTGGCAATGGCAATGGGGGAGCATCGTGCTCCTTCTCGTGCTAGTGAATCAGCCTCTTCGTTGCCATTGAATCCTGTGTGGCCTGGTACCCAGGCTAATGACAGTCTGTTTTGACTACCTAGTTCTTGTAGCTTCTCTGGGCAGTTCCAGACCAGTTTGGAATTGACCTGCATGGAGCTAATTGCTTTTATAGCTGCTTGTCTATCAGAGTATATTTCAATAGTCTTTTCCTTAAACTCTTGCCTTAGTAACTCTTCAGCGCAGTGACGTATTGCTGCCGTTTCTGCCTGGAATATCGTCATTTTTTTACCTAAGCTTGATGAGACTTTTATCTTTGGTTTAGTTATATAGATTTCTGCTCCTACACCTTTTTCAGTTTTTGAGCCGTCTGTGTAACAGGCAATCTCTACATTTATTGGAGGTCCTTCCTTCCATGCCTCTCTGCCTGTTATAATTGTTTTGAAGTTTTTTCCGAAGCTATACTGGGAAAGCATCTCATCCGATGGCATTCCCATTATGGGGTCGTTTTCCAACTCTTTGTTTAGCTCGTTGTACCTCTTACCGTGCAGCATGCTTATAGGCATTTGCCCTCTGGTCAGTCTACTGATGACTGACATGGCTTTCCCTTGAATATATAGATATAGTGGCGTTAGGTTCAGCAAGACTTCTAATGCGGCTGTTGGGGTCGTTCTCATAGCGCCCGTGGCAGCCAGGCAAGCTTAACTTTGAATGCCACTTAGCCTTCGGATCGCCCCAGCCTGCTGAGTCTTTGCTCACCATACCACCTAGCCATATGCTATCATGGGTAGGATAACCCTGGAATATAGCCATATGGTCATTTTTGGTTGTAAACCCCAATTTTTCCGCACATCTTTCTACACAAGTTGAAGGCCATCGTGCTTTTTTGGATTATTTTTTGTAAGCGTTGATTCCAAGTCAACTTGTGGTCAAAAATGACTCCCAAGTATTTTCCCACTTGTGCAATTGGAATTTCTACCCCGTGCAGTACTGGTGGCTTTAGCCCTCTAAGTACTTTCTTTTTTGTAAAGACTACTAGTGTAGTTTTGAGAGGGTTTACTGTTAGTTCCTCCTCCTGGCACCATTTATAAATTATGTTTAGAGCCGTTTGTGTGTGCTCCGAGACAGTTCTTGCTAATTTGCCTCTTGTGATAATCGCGAGGTCATCGGCATATCCTAAACAATGCATGCCTTTGGATTTTAGCCTCATTAGTAGTTCGTCCACTAGGATAGCCCTTAGTAGGGGCGATAATACCCCTCCTTGTGGACACCCCTTGACAGCTCTAGCTGTGACTGTGGTTTCGCCTATGGAGGATATGATTACCCTTGTTTCTAGACTGGCATTTATCCACTTACACAGGAGGGTTGGAACCCCTTTTCTATCTAGAGCTTTGGTGATGAACTCTGTAGATGCGTTATTAAAGACACCCTCGATGTCGATGAATGTTGCCATGGCTATCTCCTTATCCTCTAAGGATTTTGTTAGTAGCCTATTAAGGTCATCTAATGCTAGATCTGTTGACTTACCTGACTGGTACGCATATTGGCGTTCGTTGAGAGGGTTTATTGATAATACCTCATCTCTTATGCATCTATCTATCAGTCTTTCCAGTGTTTTGAGCAGGAAAGACACTAGACTAATTGGTTGGTATGACTTGGGCGTCATATCGTTTACCTTTCCTATCTTGGGTATCTAGATGACTCTACATTTTTGCCATTCATTCGGTATGTATCTCATGGCTATGCAAGCCTTATATATGGAATCAGTGATTCCTGCCCCTTTTGAAGTAGGATGGAGATTTATATGGCTGGAATTTACTTATAGCCCACGTAATTTTATTTGGCCTTGTTATCTCAGTAGCTAGTCTCCAGTCCGAGGCATTCGGCCTATTTGGCTTGCTTTGTGGACAGTGCACTGCCACTGGGCCTTTTAGAATTGTTGCGGCCGGAAAGTGTGCCTTGATGATCATTTCTATGCTTTCCCCAAATGTTGTTGTGTAGGTATCATAGTCCTTTTTTAGGAACCCTACCTGATTTATAGTACCCTCCTTAGCTCGCACTTTGTGGGTTCTCGAACAAGTGGGGGTATTCATTACCTCTTCACAAAATTTCCTCCACGATTGCCTCTTAGCCTTTCTAATTTCTTTATTATACTGTGTGAGTGTAGCCTTGTATTCCGCCCAGTCTTGGTTGATTTTAGCTTTGTTGAATAGCCTCCGCACTTCCCTTCTGAGGATTTCTAAGTGTTTGTTACACCAGACTGTTTTGTTAAACTGTTGCCTTGTTTTCTCTGGACAGTTCGCCTCGTGAGCTGCAATTATTGCCTTGTTTACATTTTTCACTGCCTTTTCAAGGCTTTTATCGTTCTCTATTTCAATCACCTCCCCTTCGAGAGCCTCGTTGAGTGACAATAAGTATCCTCTCCAGTTTGTCTCTCTAGGGTTTCGATAAGTGCGATTGATGTTCGAAGTTGAAGTTACTTCTAGTCTAATTCATTTCCCCGATAACGTCAACTTGTTTGGTAAAACGCGCGTCGGGAATATTATTGCAGTTCTGGTTTGGCAGCGAGGCTTGTCTCGAATTTTCTCAAAGATTAGAATCGTTCACCGATATTAAGCTCTAAGGAATATTTATCACCTCTCGAGAGTGGAGATCGTCACCTTGTAAACTGGATTGTCACACCTATCTCTCCTGCGAATGTATGGCATCCACCCCAACTGCACCCTCGAACTCAGTCCGATGCGATCCATTATTTATAGACGACCCAAACGTGTGGGGTCTCTCAAACTGATGTATGGCAGCTACCAATTTCGTTTAATTGAATGGTCATTTCGAATTGCACGGACCACCGTTTATTCAACATCACAAAAGATTCGGTTGTTTGAGAATAATGCATTTTCATTCGAAATTTTACACTTTTTGATGCTTGAAAGGTCGATTCACGAAAGATATACGTGTACTTTTCACCAATCAAATAAAATGCAGGTTGTCGGGATAAAAGTTTTCCACTTCTTCAGTTTTATAAGAAAGAACTGTACAGAGTGGGTCCAATTGGACACTTTTAAAGGGAAACTCCTGCTTGCAAGCTAGATATATGCAAACTGATGGCTGTATCTGGGGTCAAATTTTGTGAGAAACTCAATGGTAGGGGAGATCCTTGTAACTTGGGACACTTTTCTTTGAACCTTCATAATTTGAGCAAGAACTGATTTGAAGCATTGATTTTTTCAATTCCGTATAATAATATGATCATCTAAATATTCTAGTGATTTATTTGTTAAAAAAAAAGCTGATTGGGTTTTATGTCCCACGGTACAAAGTAAGGTTTGTACTTTGGGACACCGATATTTGTACCTTGGGACAAAATCTTCAGAATTTTTATTGAAATTAAAAAACATAATACATTGTAATAAGCTGTAAAACTATGACCCATATAAACTTATCTGTCAGATAATAAAGTGACAACTGAAAAATCAACTCTTAGAGAGCATATGATGCACTGTTTGGAACCTTTGGTGTAGTAATAAATATTACTGGAGTTTTTTCCCAACAGCAAATCGTCATTTTTAACACCTCGACACGTGTTTCGATCACTAAGTGATCATCTTCATAGAGCAAGATTTAACAGTTTAATCTTCCTCTTGAAGATGATCACTTGGTGTCAAGGTGTTAAAAATAACGATTTGGTGTTGGGAAAAAACTCCAGTAAAATTCTTAGAGAGCATAAGTAATAAAGAGCCTGGCAAGAGCAATAGCAATTATTTATAGTCACTTTCTCTTAAAAATTAGTAAAAGAATAAAGATTTCACACATACCTAATTCACTTTAAGAACTTAACAGTTATGCTTTGGAACTTTGGTTATTACCACTAATTAACAATTAATTTACGAACTAAGGCAGATTGAGACAAGACGATAAAATATATCCTATTTTTTGGACTTTGGACCACATTTTTGACAATAATTATCAAAACTGGTACAAACTTCGTGCACCCAGAAGTGACAAGTAACACATTGAATCCAGTCTTCTTTAATTGAGGTAACAAAATAATTTTCTCCACATCCGACACAATTATTTTCCTTTTGTTCATCATCACATGGATCGTCGTCACTTTTCAAAATCACATTAGTGTCTTCTTCTGAACGAGAATATTCAATTTTTTTCTTGAAAACTACCTTTTTAACAGTCTTCATATTTTTTCGTAAGGCATTTTTGTCTATTGATTCAGCTTTAAATCCAATTTGCAGTAATTGCAGTAATTTGCAGTTCATCAATTGATTTACCCGATAAGATGACCGTGGTATTTACAGCATACAAGAATAAGCTACGCTTTGATATATAGGAGGGAAGGTACACTTTAGATTTCATCGATCCTCAGAAAAATCTTAGGGTGTCATATCAGGTAATGCAGCGGGTCATTCTAAGGAACCAGGGTAACCTATGCACTGGTTTGGATGATTGTCTAGCCACTTTCTAATGAGCTCGTCATGATGAAGAGGTACCTCATCTTGCTGGAACCTAATATTTTGAAATCTAATAGTTAATTTGTTCTGGTGATTGGGCCACAAAAATTCAATGGGCGGCCCTGCTAATTTTATTATTAGTTTCAATCTCACAGACTGTTGAGTGTAGAATATTATCAATTCAAAGTCGAAATATTCTTGATAAACAAGAGAAAAAGGCAAACGTTTTGAACAGTTTCACAGATTGAATTTCACAGTTATCAAATTCGGAGATCATTCTTGAGAAGTGAATGCAGCAGGAATTTCGATCTCCTCGCCTGGCAACACTGCAAGAATCCTTCCGAAGCATCTCATCGACGACGACGTGTGTGGTCCCGATAACTGCGTTCATACCAGCTTTTCTACATACCAACAAATGCATATACACGCGGACACATTTACACAAAACCGCCGACACCCTCTAAAAAATAAGGGGAACACCATTTGCACTAATAATTTTCCTACGCGATATTTGCGGGCATATTTCACGGTCAGTGGCGGGACTGAGTTTTTTTTGTTTTTTTTTGGAGGTCATAAATACTGCCTTTATGTATCAAAGTGTTTCTTATGAGTATGCTGGTGAAGAATTTAAACTGAGACGAGTGTTTGCAGCTTGTATATTTTTGGTTCAGGTTTCTCAGAAAGGTAATACAATATCTATACATATATATATATATATATATATATATATATATATATATATATATATATATATATATATATAATATTGGACATGTCACTCAAGAAAGTGGCAAACCATAGACACGTGTTTCAGGCTTTTGGCCCATCATCAGTATGGTGCAGACAAGTGTAAGGATGGGCAACACTTGGTTACCAAAAAATATAAATACAAATGCACGGAGCCACCAGCAGGAGCCAACCGCACATTTGTGGTTTCAGTTGATAGATCTTGTGTTCACAAGAAAACTATCACAATCACCACGGAGGCAGCTATAGCTACCTGCGTGACATCCGGGTCCAGGAAATTATACAAATATGAAAGTTATTGAGTGTCTTGATATAGAAACAGAAGATCTATCAACTGAAACCACAAATGTGCGGTTGGCTCCTGCTGGTGGCTCCGTGCATTTGTATTTATATCTTTTGGTAACCAAGTGTTGCCCATCCTTACACTTGGCTGCACCATACTGATGATGGGCCAAAAGCCCGAAACACGTGTCTATGGTTTGCCACTTTCTTGAGTGCTATGTCCGATATATAATAACTTCTGTTTCTATATCAAGACACTCAATAACTTTCATATTTGTGTGTATATATATATATATATATATATATATATATATATATATATATACTTCTGATACTTCCTCTTCCATATTCTGTGTTTCACTATCACTGTCGTTATTTAAATCAATAATGAATATATTTCCACCATTAATATGGAAGTGTGCAATCTCCATATAGTCTTTTTCAACTAAAATTACTTTTTTAAACCTTTTCTGCAAGTCTTCTTCGGTAAGCTCTATCACCTTCTTATCAATTTTTTTGCAAGCATGTTAGACGTACACATTCTCGAACCATCAGTTCACCCTTTGGTAATTGTGTCGTGAGTGTCATACCAAGTTTCGTCCAAATAGAAAATTTGCCGTTATTCTTCTCTATATTCAGTTATTTGTTCTGAGTATATATTACGCAATTCCACTATTCTTCTGCTTTCCATAGTTGCTTGACGTTTGTTGGGAGTTTTGTCATAGCGGCTCACGGTATGGTCGGAAGTATTCAATTTCTTCCTTATGATTTCAGTTGTAGGAATCTCATAGATTTTGTAACAGTCGTATATTGTTTTTTTTTCAATGATTTTATTAGATGAACAACTAAAGGTTTTGGTAATCCTGTATCACATCGCGTCTTGCGTTCATAAGGTTTGTTTTTGACTATTTTACGTACAGTTGAGAAAGTAATTTCGATCAAATCTGATGTTGCTTGTAACAGTTTGTTTCCCTCAAAACCAAAATTGAGATGTACATTCTAATATACATTGAAGCATACACTCTGTGTTTCAATATTCAAATGCATCCGAATCTTATTCACAAGTATATCTTTTTCGCATTGTTTACCATCGCTATTGGAATCACTACACTGGAAAAACTCTGCGTTGTTACCACCCTCGTTATATATATTAGTACTTGTCCAAGGACGCCACATTTTAAACAGATAACAAAAATTTTAAGTAATTATAACTGCACCAATATCGCATTTTAACACTCGAATCGCGATCAGTTCCTGAACTGAACACGACGGCGATAACCATTCCCGCATTCCCCGATTTCTATTCGTTACCGTAACATGACTCCAAATTTAATTGTATGACTCGTCAGCCAATCATTAAACTCGGTTAGTAAAACTTATCCAATACGAACCTCCAATTCTACAATCTACGTGTACTAGTTCACAGCCGGTTCATTTCTATGTATTGGTGTTTTGGCCTTTGAAAGTGCCGCCAACTTTAAGTATGCACAATATCGTTTACTTCGACTATATTCCCGTTTCTCTTATTCCAAACATAAAACTCTTTTTTGTGAAGAAAATTACAGTTTTCAATAGACCATTTTTGGGTTTTGGTAATGGAGAACTTTATACAGGTGTTGAAACGACAAACTTTTTGGTTCACCCCGATAAGTTACTGCGTTAATCCAAATTATTTTTCACACAGAAAATAGTCCGATTTATCAGTAACTATTCGTTTTTTGATAATTTAGCCCATCCAAGCAATACAGTTACTTATCTCAACGTTTCAGAGGTTAACATTCACTTCCATCTTCAGGATTGAAAAAATCTAATGAATATTGCAGTTTTCTCTTTGGATCGCTTCATTTTTAAAACGTCTTCGATAGGTGTCGAAGGAAAGATAGGTTTGACTGTCTTCTTTTCCATCTTTATAAAAAAAAATGGGATCTTCCAAAGAAAGGAAGAAAGCGAATAATTTCAAAATAAAATCTTTACAAAGATGTGTAGATCATGCAAAAAAGCAAGTTTCAGATACAAACGGGAAGAAAACACCCCCTCGAAACAGCTATTTTCATATAAACATTCAATTACTCGAAAGAAAAAGTACTAATTATCACGAGACAATTACTTTCATACGAACATTGAATTTTACGTAAAACACTTTTTCCTATTCAGTTTGTAATTCAAATATTCGTTATGAAAATTGAATCAGACATAATTCACAGGATTACTAGACAATATAATCCTGATTACATATCTGATTGAATTAGTTTGTTCCTGGAATGTAAAATTAGTAGTCATCAAGTAGACAGTTAGCTTAGGTTAGGTTAGGTCTATTCGACACTCTACCGCAACCCGCAAGGGTTTATTGTGGCTCACGCCTATTCACACTCGACCAAATAAACCCAGCTTCTTAACGAAGCCGATTGGTATGTATGATGAGTGACCACCATCTGACCAGATGGTTAGAGTACGGCTCTGCCGAAAACCTGATTCGGTCCCCAGCGGGGCAGGCACAAAGTATGTGCTCTGCTGTTTCATTATTTTCCAAACAGAGGCGACACACACTGTATTCCGACTGTGCGATTCTCTGCATTTGATGATTCAAATGACAGTGACCTTTAAGAAGGCCTGTTATACATCATAGTTCATCCCTACTGTAGTCCAACAACTGTTTGTATCAAGCTTCGAAGAGTGAATAAAAGCCTTGGAGTGAGCCAAGGTAGATAAGATATTTCACCACCGTTCCAAATGGAATGACCCCACCATTGAGGAAAAGTGGTGTTAGATCGTCCAATTTTTTCTTCCTGTTGAAAGGGATTATCACAATTTTGCTGGGGTTGATGACATCTGCTTTCTCAGGCACCAACTGTGAACAATGTCCATTGTGTTTTGGAGGATATTACAAGCTACCCTTTCCGACGTGGACTTTGCCAAAATGACAAGGTCATCTGCATAAGCTTGCAGATCTACTTTTCTTCTGTCGAGGGCATCAAGCAGACTATCCATCATTGGAGCGACCAGAGAAGAGACGATAGTACATCATCTTGAGGACAGCCCCTGGTGACCCTGTTATGGTCGACTCTATATCTCTCCTAGCCAGAGATGATCCTATAGATTTAGGGAGTGCATTGTCAAATGCACCCTTATTGCCAGTCAACTGGATAGTATATAGTTTTACGCCGGTCCGTTTTGAAGAAGAGCTAGAAATGTACCATCCTCTCCAGGAGATTTTTGAAGGACCGAAATGACATGATAGCCCATTCAACTGCTGGTTCTGTGATAACCTTCTTGACGACCTCCCAATCGTTCTTTCTTTGGCGTTTAGCGCCTTTGAAGATAGGAGGTAGGTTGTTAACGAGAGTCAGATTTTCAGGAAAGTAGTTTTCTATCAAAAGCTCTAACGTTTCCTTATCAGAGGTCGTGAATGTTCCATCGGGTCGTTTAAGCGACCCAATTTCAGCAGTCGGCTCTCTAGAGAGAATCTTGTGAATTCTTGTGCTGCGAGCTAAATCAGAAATACTGTCAGAAATTTCTGCAAGTCTCCCGTTTTGCCTTTCTAATTTCCGTTTTGTATGTCGTTAGAGTAGTTTCATAAAGCTCCCAGTTAATCTTCAGCTCGATTGAATAATCGTCGAACTTCTTAGTTCGCATAGAGTAGATTAATATCTAATACATGTGCCTCTTGGTTTGATAAATCTGACTGGTATTTAAAGATCAATTTTTGAATCGTTTCTAAATCTTTCGCATATGTGTTATTAGCACCACCCCACCAAATGAGGGGATATACCATGAGTTCTCGACCCGCCTTCATTCCAAAATCACATCTCAACCCATTTTAATGCATTAACAAATGAAACATTTGATCCCATGCACAAAAGTCATAACTCTTCCTTAACCCATTAATCCCACACATAACTTCAAATTATAATATCGAACACGGAACAGTCGATTCGATATCAATCCAATAACAGAGAACATGTAAACTAATTCAAACAAGGCCGTAAATCAATTATGTTTTACGACTAATTGAATGAATGATAATTACGGCGGCCAATAGAGTGAATTCAAGACCATTCCAGTCAACACAACACGAATCAGTTCGACACTGCGTCGGTAAATCAATATTTGTTCAGAGGGAATACGGTAGTGGGAGGATTCTTCCATATGAACATCAGTGAAAACCGAAACCGATCGTAACAAATAATAAACTTAGTAGAACTTATACAAATTATTTTTTTTATTCTACATAAGTTGTTCGTGCCTTCGCCCCCGTAGAATTTGGTTTGTCACATTGAGTTTCGTCACAGACCATTTGAAACACATGGTAACAACATTTTTTCGTTTAGCCAAAATTTCAGATTTCCAACTTCAAAACCGACGAAATTCAATACAATCTTTGGAACGCTATTTTTCCCCATGTGTGGTGAAAATTCCTGATACTCTTTCTTAATGCTTATTTACGCTATACAAAGAACCTACCTGCATACTTCAAGATTCTAGGTTCAGTAGCTTCGGCTGTACGTTAATATAAGAGTGTCAGTTAATCAACAGGTAGTTTTTCTTTGTGTTGGTGTTTTTCTGGGATATTACGTGATGTAACCTAAGTACAGTCAAATTTAAAGAGACATCCGGATGAAAGGAGAGGACAAATACTTTTACAAAGGCGTTCTAACCGTATAAAAGAACAAACAAGAAGATAAAACGTTCAGTTTGAGTAGATTCATGAAGATGTTAGCACAGTCTGCTGTAGAAAGCGCTCGCATATGCTTATTAGAAGACATTAAAGTTTCAAATCCTTGTTTGGGGAACAAATTTTGACTAAAAAATTCCATTGAGAGGAGATATTTCCTCAAATAGGTGATCAATCGAACAAGTTACATTAGTAGATATTCTCCATCACATTATTAAATACCATGTGCTTGTTCCTCAAATTTGAGGTCTCTGTCAATGTCTGTACCTGAAAACTTGGTATTGCTTTTGTTTTCAACTGCATCATTTTCCAGCATCGAGTCCACAATAGTGCACTTGAAGGATATAACGTTTGTCTCCTTCATATTGAATGACAAATGATTTGGAATCGAATCATCTTTATATCCATCTTTTTTAGTGATCTAGTATATTACCTGATGTAACCCAACTACAGGCATATTTAAAGAGATATCCGGATGAAAGCAGAGGACAAGTACCTTCACTATCGAAAGCGCTCTCATATAATAATTACAAGTTATTAAAGCTTCAAATCCTTTTTGTGAACAAATGTTCCAAAATTCCATTGAAAGAAGATATTTCCTTTCTAATGTTTTCAATATTTTTATTCCATGACAATTTCTGATCAATATATCAACCTAAGAATTCTGTGGTTTTTATATTTAATAAAATTGTTATTGAACATAATCGAATTATTTGAATTAATCAAAAATATTCATATGTGAGCATTCATTGACATTGAGAATTTCATACAAATCATTCATCGCACCTATCATTTTTTTTGTAACTGCGGGAAATATATAACATTGATTCCATTTAATGGAGCCAGCCAATTTCAAATTGACAAGAGAAATAATTTGGATAAAGAAAAAACAGGACCAAGAATAGATCCTTGAGGTACACCATGAGTTACATTTCAAAGATAGCTTCTTTGATCACCTGTTCAAACATACTGCCTTCTATTATACGAGTAGTTTTGAAAACGCTTGAGAAATATACCTCATACTCCAATAATGAATACTTTTTTCAACAATATACTACGGTCAACTGAATTAAAACATTTGCAAGAGACAACATTTCTTATTTTTATCAAGTACAATTTGAATTTGCGACACGGCATCTATTACCACTGTCTCTGTGTCGCTAGATCAGCAAAAACCGTATCGACCTTTGTATCTGTTTAAAAATCTGTTCAGAATCTGTTTTTCCGTTAATCAGCTGTCGCCCCCATACGAACGACAACTCTCAGAAGTTGAGAAACTTGTGCGAGCTAAGCACTAACGAGGTCTTACCTTTTAACGTGTGATTCCTAACACGGTTGCAGAATCATCCCAGCTTCAACCAGATAAATTCTCTAGAGAAAAATATCTGATCGAGGCGGGAATCGAACCCACGGCCTTCCGATCGTGAGTCGGGCGCACTACCACCGCGGCCAATTCCATAGTAGGTTCCTGTTTTCAAGACAATTCAAATTCAAAGTCGGATATAATCAAAATTACAAGTTTGAAGACAAAATTTAATAAAATCTCGAGGTCGAAATTAAAAAAGAATCAGAGACCGAAGTAGGAATTGAACAAAATTATTATCATTAAATTTAGATTTCAATCCTTCTCCAAAGGTGTACTTCTTGAAAATGTAATACTGAAATATGATATCAATAATCTTTCATACATCACTTTGGGTAGTGGATCTTACATCTGTTTCAATTCCATAACGAATACTTAAAGTACAAAGTGCTTTTGGCAAAAGTGTTCTTCGTCTGTTCTTATGAAAGTAGTTGTTACTTTTTCTTTCCTGTCATCTAATCTTCACATGGAAGTAGCTGTTTAGAAAGGAGAAGTAGAAGTAGTCAAAACTCTTTTTCCCTGAAATGTTTCATTTTCGATTTGAATGTATTATTATTACTAATATAGTGCTGAGAAGAGATTCAATGAGTTGGTCTTCAGAGTAAGTAGTAATAATGAGATCAGGTCATTCCTCACGAAACCAATTGTAAGAATTAACATTGATTAGGACCTACTTCGATATTATTCGCAAAACACAATCAAATATAGAGTTTCAGCTGTAAATATTGAAAATCGCTGGCATTACCATAAAACTACAGTAAACAAATCTGTTGATTATATTATTCAACAATTCAAACGATTCATCGTTTTCAGTCGAATATTTAATTTCTTGCTAATTTTATTATGGAATCTTCCAACATCTGATGAGTAAGTTTTAAGATGATTCAATTTACACTTTACTCGGGTCATTGTCACTATCTTGAAGGATATCCTCGAATCTTTCTATTTAACATATGGATTTATTGAATGTAGCTCTTAATTAAATAATTCCTCATAACCATCAATCTGAAACGTGTTACATTGGAATTGTCAGTGATTATTATATTCTAAACAAGTGTGCCGTCATAAAAGTTGACAATAATTAACAAATTGAAGTTATTGATGATCTTTTTATTGGACGTTGTAACTGCGCAACTGTGAAGTCAATGGATGCATTAACAAAAAACATGTAATCATGTATAGGATGAGCAAAGAATACTGGTTTTATTGGCGATATCATAGGCAACTAAAAACAGTAGGTGAAGTGAAAGAAATATTGATATTTTACATCTTCTTCAGTAATTTCATTATTTAAGACTTCTATTATCAAATATGATATAAATTGATTTGAAATCCCTGGGACCGCCACTTTCACCAGTTATAACCAACATATACAGGGTGTAACTGAATAAGTGTAACACATTTGAGGAGGTGATTCCTCATCGAAAAAAAGATAGGATCTTTCATATACAGAAACTTCATTGGAGCATCCCTTGTTGAGATACAGCCCCTTAAAGAGGTTTATAAAATTTGTATTTTTTTCACAAGCACTGAAAACGTTACAATATTGAAATTAACCTGACGTTTTGCACTACCAAAAAGACACTTATCCAGTAATTCATTTGGTTTACCCCATGGTTGTAAGGGGTGGAAAACGCAACCCCTAAAATTTATTTCCGATGTAACTTTTTGTCTTATTATTTGTTTGCCATTTGAACATTTATTACCGATAGCCTGTTTCATTCTAAACAAAAAAGGTATCTTGGGTTTTTTGCCCAAAATGAACCAGTTCGCAGTAAAAAATTTTTCAGAGATATATCGTCATAAATGCGCACTGGATTTATTGTTATTTTGTAGTTAGTACCTGCATTAAACGATTAAAGGGTAATGAACAAAACTAATTTATCAATAACAAAACACACAACATGTAGAAATCATAGTAAATGTTCAATATGTCTACCTTCAGACATTACGCATGCGTCTAGAAGTCGGCGCATTGAGCCACGTATTCGCTCAAATATTCCTGGAGTCTCTCTGATTACCCTGCACGCATCGATGATGCGGTTTCTTAAGTCCTCTACATCGCGAATAGGAGTACGATATACCAAATGCTGTAAATGGCCCCAAATAGAGAAATCGAGAGTATTGAGATCCGGGGATCGAGCGGGCCAGTTCTGTGGTCCTTCTCGACCTATCCACTGATTTGCATATGTTTCAGTTAAATGCCGACGTGCTACTTGACTAAAATGGGCGGGAGCCCCATCATGCATAAAAAACATATCCCTTCTGACGCCAAAAGGAACTTTCTCTAGCAGTACTGGCTGAACTTCTCTTAAAAATTGAACGTATGCCTCACCATTTAATCGAGGAGGTAGAAAATGAGGCACAATTAAATCATCCCCAATAACTCTGAGCCACATGTTAAGAAAAAACTGTTCTTGATGGTTAGTTTCGTCAATAGCGTGAGGGTTTTCATCAGCCCATATATGGTAATTATGAAAATTAATAATCTTGTCCCAAGAAAAACTACATCCGTCTGTGAATTATATCGTCTTCAGAAAGTCACAATTTCTTCTAATCATTTCCAGCATCCAATTGCAAAATTCAAGACGTTTCGGAAAGTCTCAAGGCAACAGTGCCTGTACTCATTGCTGATGGTAAGGGTATAAAAGTTGTTCCTTTAATATTCGAAAAACCGTCATATGATCAACATTTAGCTGGAAAGCAATCTTTCTAGTACTGGTAGTAGGTTGTTCTTCAATCAAATTAAGTACTGCTTCCTAAAGCTGTGTGTGGTGTTCGTATTTCTCGATGGCGACCACAATCCTGCGTTCTTTTGTCGAATGAACCATATTCTCGTAATCGTTGATGAAGTCGAGCAAATATTCTATGTGAAGGATACTGCCGTTGAGGATACATTTCAGCATATCTTCTAGAAGCTTCTGACCGATTCCTCTGCGACAGACCGTGAACGTAATGCATATCAGCCATTTCCTCATTTGTGTATGCCATTTTAATAACAAATGAATTATTAAAGTAACAAATTAAGAACAGAACAACAACACACAATTAGTATAAATTCAATTTCGAAAATCCATGAACTGACAGCGTCATACCAATTTAATTGTCACTATCGCTAATAGCGACCTACTAGATAGATTAGTTTCGTATTTTCGCATTTATGACGATGTATCTCTGTAGTTGTTCGAAAAATAATTTTTTGCTGCGAACTGGTTCATTTTGGGCAAAAAACCCAAGAGACATTTTTAGAATGAAACAGGCTATCGGAAATAAATTTTTAAATGGTAAACAAATAATAAGACAGAAAGTTACATTGGAAGTAAATTTTAGGGGTTGCGTTTTTCACCCCTTACAACCATGGGGTAACCCAAATAAATTTCTGGGTAAGTATCTTTTTGGCAGTACAAAACGTCAGGTCGATTTCAATATTGTAACTTTTTTAGTTCTTGTGAAAAAAATTGTTATACAAATTTTATGTACCCCCTTTAAGGGGCTGTATCTTAACAAGGGATGCTCCAATGAAATTTACACATATGAAAGATCCGGAAATACATTGAAATTAAATTCATACTATTATATTGAAAACTCGTCTTTGAGAATTGAGAGTATATGATTCAATAAATGTTTACGATTCTATAGACATATTCGTGCGGAACGTATAAAAATGTTTTCAGCGTGAAAAACACACTATCAATCAGATGTGACATGGGTTGGGGTTAACTGATTTCCTGAAGAGTGAAACACCAGAAGTGATTTATTTCATTTTAGAATCGTTTTCCGTTTCCTTTCGTCGTACCAACGATCTTTTTCAATATTGGAGTGAAAAATTGGAAGAAAAAGCGTTTTTAATCAGGAATCTTCAAGACTCGAAATAAGGACTATGTAAGAATAATATAAAATTAATTTACAGTACTCAATATCATTGTATATGCTACTACTTTTCCAGTTATCCATTTTTTAACATTGTAATTGACCTTAGTCACCTTACTGCTACCATCTGCTCTCTTGCCTTTACAGTAGGTAATATACGAAACGTTTCTGTAACTCTATCTTTCTTCACTAACTTATAAAAGTTATACATCTCTATCAATTTCCGTTCGATCACACTTTTCGTAACGCTTTCGTCACGTATTCACCAGCTTACTCCCCAAGTCGAGCGCGCATAAAACAGTTTTACTTCAAAAAGAGTTGTAACTTTGAGGCGTATATGTAACAAATTATCTGTAACGTAACCGAGAACACGTTACGTTACGTATCACTTTGACACGTATATTCATGAGGAGTTTCAATTTGAAACAAAAAACACGTGTGTCTATTCAACTCTCCACAGCAACCCGCACCTATCCACACTCGACCAAATGGTAAGAGTACTGCTCTGCCAAACTCTAAGAAGTTGCTTAGGTCCCCAGCGGGGCAGGCACAGAGTATATGCTCTGCTGTTTCATCATTTTCCAAACAGAGGCGATACAAACTGTCTTCCTCCAGTCCAAGTCCCTGCATATGATGATTCAAATGACAGTGACCTGTAAGAAAATCTGTTGGAAGATTCTGCCAGAAGTCCATAAATCTTCTTGTCATCCAGGTGTTCAATGTCTGTTTGGCAAAGTTTGACACGATGCCAATGACAGGTCCTGGTCCGATGAAGCTGCTTCATTGCCTTCCAGGCCAATATAGCCAGGAATCTAGACCAAAGACAATCTGGTAAGTCTTCCTATCGAAGAGAGTCGTTTTTGGCAATTTGCTACCAATTTAGACGTTGCTTGGCAGGAACCAAGAGCTACTAACGCCGATTGACTGTCCGAGAATATTTTTATTGACTTGTGTGTGAGGTTGGATTTATCCAATCTCTCCGCACACAATTCAATAGCGTAAATTTCCACTCAAAATACAGTCGCATAAGTTCCTAGGCAGGTAGATATATCTGTCGTGGGTCTACGAGTAAAAACACCTGCACCAGAACCGGAAAGTGTTCTGATCCATCTGTGAACCAACAACTATCTGCTTTTAATATTTACTTTTCCCGGAGGATCCAGTCCTCTCTAATTGGTAATAGTACTTTACAAGGCAATTCATAGTTGACAGTTGGAGGCATCAAGTCATAGGTCATTTCCAGAATGACCAACAGTCTGTTTCACTTTGAATTAAATTGATTTGTGCAATTGGCAATGTGCACAAGTCTGTATGCAGTCTATCAAGCCTCTCTCTTCAGAAAAATGTGGAGAGGAGGTAGATCTAGAAAGATCTCCATGGCCGCTGACGGTGTGGTACTGATGGCACCACTGATAGCCAGACAAGTCTGTCTTTGTAAGCCAGAGAGCTTCGCTTGGGCCGTTTTCTGTAAAGCCTTCGGCCACCAGGCAATTGCACCATAAGTGATCATTGTTCTGACAATCATCATATAAATCCAATGGATTTGTTTGGGACCTTAACCCCAAGTTTTACCACAAATCCTTCGACATGTCCATAGAAACAATCTGGCTTTGGGTAAAACTTTTTTCGAATGAGCGTTCCAGGTGAGTCTTTTATCAAGGACGATGTCAAGATATTTCCACATCCGTTCCAAATGGAATGACCTCGCCTTCGAGGGAAATTGGCGTTAGATCGTCCAATTTTTTCCTCTTGACGAAGAGGATTAACACAGTTTTGCTGGGGTTGACAGACATCTGCTCCTTCAGGCACCAACTGTGAACAACGTCCAACGTGCTTTGGAGGATATTACAAGAAACCCTTCACGACGTGGACCTTGCCAGAATGACAAGGTCATCTGCATGAGTTTGCAGATCAACTTTTCTTCTGTCTAGGGCATCAAGCAGACTATCCATCAGAAGCTATCACAGAAGGGCAGATAGTACCCCACCTTGAGGGCAGCTCCTGGTTATCTTGAACCTGATGGCCTCGCCTTGAAGAGTCGTAGTTGCAGTTCTGTTCACTAGAGACGGAGTACCCGTGCATTTCATGCACGTGTACCCGCAATGTGCTTGAGGCAAATTATGGATACATGTGTGGAAAAAATGACTGGTAAAGTAACCGTGAACAGGTCACGTTACAACTAGTGGAGACACACTACTGTTGGACTTTATTCATAGCACGTTCACATGCATATTTGTGAGGTGCGTATCCATTTGAAACAAAAACTCCGTAACGTAACTGCGAACATTTTACGTTACATCTAATGGAGACGGAGTTCTGTCGAAATTTATTCGTATCACTTTGAAACGGATAGAGATACACGTACATGGATAAAACAAAGAACCGTAAACAGGTTACGTTTCAACTATTGAGAAGGAGTACTGTTATATACTATCGTATCACTTTGCCACGCATATCCGTGTAGCGCGGATCCATTTGAAACAAAATGCCTGTAACGTAACCGCGAACATGTTACGTAACGTCCAAGAGAGACAAAGATGCCATTCATTTACTTTGGCAAGAGTAGGTACCTGTAATGTGCAAAAGGTACTTAACGGGTACGAGTGTCAAAGAAACGGCTTGTCGAGAAGGGGTACTGTTGAATTTCATCCGTACTTTGACACACTTACTTGTAAGTGCGTATCTATTTTAGACAAATGACCTGTAAGTATTCTGATGTGCGATCCAGAATTCCGGCAATCTTTATTAGCAGCTGTCTAGGATCTAAGAGGTCCGATATAGTATCCAGCTGTTGAAGGACTATCTTCACTTTTGGAATTCAAATTTGGTTTCTATCTCTCAACAATAATTTCAACTACAAGCTTGATTTCGATTCGACTCAAATTACAAGCTTGATCATGCCTTGATTTTTTTTTATTCAATTGAGTTTGTCTCAGTATGTTACAATTTGTTTTAATTTGCGTGAATTACATTGATTTGTCTGGCAGAAATCTTCGAAGTTGCAATATTTCCTGCTTGGCGATTTTCAAATTTTCTAATTAGACCATCATCCATGTGGAGCCAGGCATAGAAATGACCCTTTCAGTTTTAGTTCAGAACCCAGGCAATGTTATCACCAAAACGTGGGTAAATATCCTTGTCACACATTATTCACTATGACCAAATAAAAGAACAAGAATACGAGACATTTGTTGTTCTATCTAACCGTAAGATGAATAGAATAACATAATGAACAATTAATAGCTGTCAGAATTTTGGCTATGATTTACGGAGTACTGCTGCAGGTGTTCAGAGTGATCCTAGATATGTGAAAATCGAAAAAAATAATCAAATAACTCTGTTGAAAATCTGTTAAAATATGTTTTACCGTTAACCAGCTGTCGCCCCCTACGAACGATAACTCTTGTGCGAGCTAAGGATTAACGAGGTCTTACCTTTTAACGTGTGCTTTTCATTTGTTCCCACAAGTTCACAAGTTGCAGTTGATTTTTAGATGATCTAAACTTCATAGAGATCATCTGCCCGAATTTTGGTTCTTCTTCCACGACCCCTGTCGCCCAGTTAACACCTAAATCAGCCATAACACGTTTCTCTTGAAACAACAAAGGCAATTTGTAAAACGTTTTTGACCACGCCGTATAGTCGCTACCGTATTTGCTCGTTTAAAGGCTCGATTCGAAAGCTTCAAAAGCCCAAAATTACCTAGGTAAATACTTCAGTATGGCGCTAAAAAGCCGTGTTCGAATTCAAAGTGCCGCCTTCGTTAGCACCGCGAAAGATGCAAGGCCTGCTTAGCCCATAATGACGTCACATGATGCATTACAATTCCTAACGCTAACCTCGCCTATTCATACTCAACAGGGTTAACTTTCACTTTTTAGTCTAACATAACTTGGTGTCAAGGAAGGGTGCTAATATGAATGCAGATGATACTTGCATTACAGTGTCAGATACTTCATCTAAAAGAGTACCTGAAAGGTTCAACACAATTCTTATAGAGTTCAAGGATCGGTGCTTTGGAAATAAAATTATGATAACATAATAATAATAATAATATTTATTCACCATTTGAGATACATAGCATATATATGGTATGTCAATGATTATTTACAAAAAAACAGTACGTCACTTATGAATAAAATTATGAAATCAAAGCTTAAATAAAAATTAATATTTGCATATACAAAGGTATAGGTACACATAAATATATAAAATGCTAGTTAAAAAAATGAATAAAAAATGTGGCGATTTTGCTTGCCGTAGTCAAATAAATATACATATGTATACATTTATATATATAACTATATTTACTAACATGTACACACATATTTAAAAAAAAAACGATAAAATCGCCAGTTAGAACACTGAAACTAAAGCAAAACAGCAAGTGAAAATTTAGAACGATTATATATCTTATTATTCTTCTGTGAAAGAATCCTCTAAATATTCCTTATGACTGTTGTAACATTTGTCCAGTAATAAGTTTTTAACTTTCTTACTGAACAAAGTTGAAGAATTCAACCTCTTTATAGAAAGTGGCAGTCTGTTATAAAAATTTATGGCATTATATAATGGAGATTTTTTGAAATGGTCACTCTTATGTGAAGGGACCCTCAGAGCAGTAGCATGGCGAGTATCATGACCGTGAATGCTCAAGTTCGTTATATACAAGTCAAGGTTCCAGTGCACAAAAATGACACATTTCATTATATAAATTGCGGGTGCAGTCAACAAGCGTTCTCTTTTGAAAACGGGTCTACAACTTTCTTGGTACCCCAGGTTGAATATCAATCTTATCAGTCGTTTTTTGAGAGATGAAAACTGTAGAAAATTCCTTTGCACATCCCCAAGCCATTATGTTGAAAATGTGGGAGTATGTATTCGCAAAGTAAACATTTAATAAACCAAACCTATCTAAACAATGTTTTAACTGTTTGATCGAATAATAAGCGGAATTGAGTTTACTGCACACTTTTTGTATGTGACTTCTCCAGGTGAGATTCTCATCTAAAATAGTTCCAAGAAAATCAACTTCTTTTGATATTTTTATGTCATTCATAGTGACTAAATTACAACAGAAATCCCTCATAACAAATGTTTTCATCAGCACTGACTTAGATTTATTTAAAATCAGTTTGTTACGTTGACACCAACTACTGAATTCGTCAATAACTAAATTAATTTTCATCGATAATTCATTCTCATTTTTTCCAGAAACAGTGATTGTAGTATCGTCAGCGTACATAGTTATGTGACAATCTGATATGCATTCAGGCAAGTCATTGATATAAGTCAAGAATAACAATGGACCCAGAACAGACCCTTGTGGAACACCTAGTTTCACATCATAAGGAACTGATGTAATTCCATTACATTTAACCATCAAACTACGGTTTTCCATGTACGATTCTATCCAACACAACACATTATTGGGAAAGCCCATTACTAGTAATTATTTCAATAGAAATTTGGAAGAAACAGTATCGAATGCTTTTGATAGATCTAAAAAAAGTGAAAAAACCCGGTTATTATTATCCACTTGTGCATAAATATAGTTCAATAGTTGATAAGATGCAGATTCAATTGATTTACTCTTCCTAAAACCATGTTGATTATTGCAGAATAGGTCATTTTGTTCAATATACATCAAAATTCCATTACCTATTATTTTCTCAAAGAGTTTTGAAAAGGAGGAAATCAACGAAATCTGCCTATAATTGTCAATTTCTGTTATCCGACCTTTTTTGTGCAGTGGAAAGACAAGAGCCCTCTTCAATTCATCTGGGAAAAAACCCGCATAAAAGGACTGGTTAAAGAGTTAAAAGTTAAAAGTAAAGAGTAAGTCAAAAGTTGGCCTAAGTAGTCAGCTACATTTGGCTGAATCAATTCACATTTGAAAGTATCATTAGGTAGGGTAGTGACCATATAGTCGATACAAGTAGAACTAGTATGACCATTCCTATAAGTAAAAATTCTAGTTGGGCCCATGTAGTGGTTTTCTAGAAGGTAACAATCAAAAATATCTTAAGAAGTTTCGTATCTTTGTCTGATGACTTGAGAAAATCTATTTTAAAATCTCCACACAATATCAAATAATCTGAACGATCCGTAGCCGTGCTAATTGCCTGGGTCAAGCAATTGATAAAAATATTTATGTCGCCATCGGGTGGCCTATACACAGGGTGTATATAGGATTTCAAAGTAAACATAGATCACCTCTGCATTTACCGCTCTCATTTAAAGGAGTGTCAATTGAGCCATCCAAAATTAAGTTCTTGGTTACACAATTTGACTGCAACCCATCATGGATCCCGCATGCAGATATATTAGGTTGTTTGGAAAGTTTTGTTCGTTTTAATGTCATGTGTTTTTGGAGCTCTATATCTTAATAAATATTTATTTTACTGTGTCGAGGTATAAAGTGACCGATATACAATTTTGTTGATGATATAAGAGCAACCGACCAAGGACTGTATACTATACTCATTTTGTTGGATTTCAGTGGGGCGTTTGTAACCCTTAATCATACACTTTTACTTGCACCAAAGTATACACCATATGGGAAACTTATTTATTAAGGGTTTTTCGACAAAAAGTTATTCTTGATAAAAGTTTGTGCAATCCCTAAAACTGAACGTGCACCAACAAAATACTGTAAAACACACGTTATATACGAGGATCATTCAAATATTTGCAAATACAGCAGTAGTGTTATTTTACTAAAACATCTCCCAGATGGTACACAACAAGAAACCATGGAAAATTTTACCAGAAAATGTGAAAAACAAAAAATGCTTTTCGTAATTCGTATTTCATATACTTTTCTTCTACACTATCTGAAACAAGATAATTCAGCAAAAAAACCGCTGTTGATTTTGAAGAATAAACTGTTTTCAAATGAGGCATTTTTCAGGCTTAACATCAAAACATTATATTGAATATTTTGATTCATAGAAATTTCAGAGTATCAGGTTTTACCAATTATCGCAAAAAACAAATGATATTTGTAGAAAAACAAAAAAGAAGGTTTCAATTATTTTTTCTCGAAAAATTTTAGGTGATGTGGAAAAATAGTTCAAACAAAGGTTGCAGATATTAATATTTGCTAGAGCGTTTGTATCAAACTTTTGTCAAGAGGAATTTTAGATTCAGTGAAATTCATTGATTTTTTTGTAATAAGCATCTGTTTGAAATCTGTTTTTCCATTAACCAGCTGTTCCGCCCCTCTCAAAAGTTTAAACTTGTGCGAGCTAAGAATTACCGAGGTATTACATTTCAAAATGCGATTCCTAGCTGCGATTTTGTATAGAAAATTAAATCAAGTGCTCATAGACACTTAAAATGTTGACAATGGCATACGGTGACTGTGCTCTGTGTCAAAAAAATGCGTACAAGTGGTACAATAATGCACCTGCTCACTCGTCATTGCTTGTTCGCAATTTTTTTGCCAAAAAACAACACCGTAATCATGCCTCAGCCACCGTATTTACCAGATTTGCCCCTCAGCGACTTTTTTATGTTCCCAAGATCGAAGGACGGCGTTTTGCGACGGTTTAGGAGATAAAAACCAAGTCGTTGGAAGAGCTCAATACAAGGACATTCCAAAAAGCGCACATCAAAACCGGCACAAGTGTAATATATCTGAGGAGGACTGCTTTGAAATGGATATAATAGAAATTGATGAATAAGTAAATATTTTCTGAGAAAAATTAAAATTCACCATATTTTTTAACACTTCTCGAATATAGGCATGTATAGACATGCCTGAAGAAGCTATTGTGTAGCGAAACACGTGATTCGTTTTTTGTAAAACTGTTTAGTGATAATTTCACAATGAAGTTATGGATTTTCATCAAGTATCGTCCAATTCGATCACAGTTTCTGTAGTGGTATGTTGGGATAGGTTAGTTTTTTGAAATATTTATTCTCTGCGGTAATGTTTTACGCGGAAATTTATCATCAGTGTTTTTTGCCGTTGAGCTGGATAGAATCCACCTTAGTTCATTTCTTCTCCTGATGATACCATCCCATATCCTATTTTTTGTCCCATTTAGGGCCGTCGCCATGGGGGTAGTCACCCTCCTGCTTTTTCGACTTGGGAAAAAGTTGGGAAAAGTTGGGAAATTTTGAGCCGTGAAGATAGAAAAAAATGATAGTAAAAAATAATAAATAAAAAAATAAAAAAGAGAGAAAAGAAAGGGAGAGGTGATAAGAAAAGGGAAAGAATCAGAAGAAGTTTGGGATTTCCCAACATGCATAACTTGGAGATCCCATATTTTGAAATTCTAAGTTGTTTGAAAACTTAAAAAAGTTCAATTTCTCCTAAGTAAGAGAACAGTCCTGTACAGTCCACTAATTTTGAAGTGACAATTTTACAAAATTCTCAACTGTTTGCTGTCTTTTCGACTTGGAAAAGTTGGGAAATTTCGGACCGTGAAGATAGAAAACATAATAATAGAAAAAAATAAGCACAATATTATTTAAGTGTTGTTTCCTTTCATTTGTATTGAATATTCCTATACATGTTCGATATGGTGGAAGACCAAGGACCTTGGTCCAAAGTAGAATAATTCCCATTATTATTTTATAAGCATAAGCAGTCGGCCAATCTTTGGATAGCTAAGTAAGAAAATTAATATATTATAGTAGTAACTAATCCCTTGGCTTTCATTTTTTCGAAAGTTGGGAAATTTTGCTAGTGGGGTTGGGAAAATTTGGATTTCCTCCCCCCTGGTTTTTCTTTTCGCTACGGCCCTGGTCCTGATGTTCCAGAAATTACCTCAGTAAATACTTCAGTTTGGCGCTAAAAAGCGACGCTTGAATTCAAAGTGCCGCCTTCGTTAGCACCGCGAAAGATGCATGGCCTGCTCAGTCCCTAATGACGTGACATGACGCATACTATGGTCTATTAGATGCCGAGTGTTCGGACGACGTTTCTAATAAATTTAATTACCCTTTGAGTTAGCCTGGTTTGGCTTCTGATTTATTGTGTTATGATTTATTGGGCTACGGTCTCTATTGCGGGTTATTTTTACGAGTGGTTTATTTCGGGATGGTGCGGGTACGATGAGATGGTGTTTTTTCTCTTCTCGCGTCTGGACCGTGTACGATCTGTCAAAGTGAAACATTAATTCGAATTAAAATACTTCCCGAACGAGGAACACAAAAGATCTGGAACAAGAATAAACCTCTATGTGATAGTTGCTAGCACCGCTGTGACGTGACGAAGCTAAAAGGCAATATCGGTGTGAATATTTTTGAAGTGTCAGTTTATTCGTTATGGACGTTGAAAAAAGAATGTTTACCTAGTTGAGATACAATATTTAGCCAACTGTATTTTGGCAACCAAATAAAACTCATGAAACTCATCATAAATGATCGGACATAACATTGATTAACTTTCATTCAAAAGAGGGGCACAACTGCATGCTGTTTTGATGAAATTCATTTCAAAGCAACTATTCAGTTGCTAGTGGGAGCTTCATCCAGTTATTTTAGGTTTTTCAGACCTCAATCTGCGGAAAAATTCCTACTGAGCTGAATTTTGGTATACACCTTCATTATGGTGTTTTGAAAAAGATGTGAAGAATCGACATTGATATCGTGCCTGCTAAAAAAGTTATAAGGGTCAAAACATCACGAAAATCAGTTTTTCGCGAATATCTCGCGACCTAT
This sequence comes from Leptinotarsa decemlineata, assembly GCF_025532065.1. NCBI lineage: Eukaryota > Metazoa > Arthropoda > Insecta > Coleoptera > Chrysomelidae > Leptinotarsa > Leptinotarsa decemlineata. The sequence goes on from NW_027412747.1 coordinate 20,639,580, forward strand.
GGCTCGGAGGTCCATAAAAGTCGTTATAAAAATTATTTCTCATACGATTATCTACAAAAAATGTCATCAGCATTTTTCTGTAAAGTCAACCGTTTTCGGACTAGAGCGCTGAGAAAGCGAGTAGAATGCATTCACATAGTATACCGTATACATATGAGGTGTCGACTCTATTGCTTTTGATCAATGTATTTAAGTTTTCTTAAAACTTCTAACTTCTACTCGGGGGTGCATCGTGTTGTATAGCAAAAAAATGATACATTCAATATTATCATTAATACATATATTAATTATTTATCAAACAATTTTGGTCAAAATACTGTTGTCATTTTTTATGGTTACTCCGATACCAGTAAAAATATCAAAGCGATGGAACAACTAAGACGAACCGTAACTGTTTCTACATCTAGTGAAGTGCACTTCAATGAATCGATGGAAGTTCCTATCAGTTAAGAAAAAATTTTATCTAATCGATTTAACAAAAGAAAATTCATTAAAATGCTCATTGAGACTTTCGAAAAAGGTGGTTTTTCTACAAGACATCACGTGATGATGCTGACGTCTTAATACTTGAAACAGCAATTGAAGAATAAATAAATGGGACTACAATTATCGTTGGCGAAGACATAGATCTATTGGTACTTCTCATAGCACGCACACAAATACTTGATAAACCTTCATCCATTTTTTAAGAAGAAAACAGAAAACAAGTATCCACACTGCAAGAAAAATATTCTGTTTTTACATGCTATGACCGGATGTGACACAACTTCAACACTTTTTTGGGAAAGGAAAAATTAAAGTCATGAAGATGTTTGAAAAAAGACCCGATTTACACAATTCTGCAGAAATATTCCAACAAAAAAATTGCGCTAGAGATGCCCTTGTCAATGCTGGAATACATTTTCTACTAGCAATGTACGGTGTTCCAAAATCAGAAAATTCAATTGACAATTACAGATACTGCAGCTTTGCTAAACTAACAAGACAAAGCACAGCTGTGAGATTTAAATTATTACCACCCACTTCTTCAGCAGCTCAACAGCATATTTATCGAGTCTATTATCAAATACAAACCTGGCTAGGAAAAGGAATTGATCCAGAACAGTGTGGTTGGAAGCAGCCTCACGAAAACCAGGCCACCAAACGCGGACTACGATTCCAAGAATTGCATTCACCGGATACCCTTTGAGTGCGGAAAATTCTATATTGGTGAAACTAAGAGGCCATTGAATATTCGCATTGCCGAGCACAAGAAAAACACATAGCGAGGGGAAACCAGCAAATCAAGAATAGCAGACCATGTTTGGACCCATCAACACAACATCGAGTGGTCCCAAGCTGAAATCTTGCACAAAGAGGAACATTGGTTTAGGATAAAATTCAAGGAAGCCGCATACATGTTGTCCAACAACGTATTCAGCCAAGCCAGCGTAGAAATACGCAACATATGGAAACCCATCATCAAGCCAAAAATGGCCAACTCCCGCCAAAACCACAGTATTTCTGTATACAGTAGTTTCACTCAGCGTCGGTCCCTTTGATGTCGGTGTCCAGGAGTTTCATTTTTTATAATGATGACGTATTTGACACTAATGACATTTCTCCCTTCTACAATCTCAACCAAAGCGTGTATACACTGCTCAACATAACAACTATTCATATAAACTGCTCAAAAAAAAAACAGTCTATGAAAACCATGTTGGGCACCTGAGAAAATTGTACAAATGATAATTTTGCATTTGTGTGATATTGAAGTAACCCAGATCATTTGGGCAATGATGAACTAAGTTTCAAGTAGATTTTAAAAATTCATGGAATCGGCAGATGTTCATATTCGAATGTGACAAAATATATTTTCATTTCAACAAGAAAAAAGACAAGATAAAGAACGTGTTTTGTTATTCATGAACCATGGTACGAATCCATGCGAAATTTCTTTGTAGTGATTTTTGGGGCCAAATATAGCATATTCATTTATTGATTGGAGAATTCAAGATGGCGGACGAGTTTGCCGATTCGATTATATTAAGGACCAATTATTGAAAATATTCCTAATCGAATTCATCACTCAAGATTAAGGAATCTGTAGAGCCTATTCTTTCTGAATTATGTAGTTACTATTCAGGACTTGAAGAAGTAAAAAAGTAATTAAGTATGTAGTGTTTAATCATACAAAAATAATTTTTTGTATGTATGTACTAACTATAAATGTATGTGAGAGTTTTCGGAGTCGGAAGTTATGAATTATTTACACTGTAAGATAATAGGTTGTTTTGCTGCTTCCAGCTTTTATCCAAGTAAAAATTGATAATAAAATCACTGACAAGTCCAAATGCATTTTGACTATACCATTATATATGTTTTCCGACAGAAAACAACTACTTCTTTAGCTAATAACTCGACATATATTGACAAATGTTGATATTTGAATCTATACAAGTCTAGATGTCTAATCAACCCCGAAAAGTTGCTGCGTAGATTAAAAACAGTTATTCTAAATGAAACATGTCCTATTAGTCAGCAACTTCTTATATAATGTAAATTTGACTATCAAAAATACCTTACGACTGTTAACCTTTCGGAATCCAAGTCGCCTCAGACATAATTGCAAAGATTCTCACTTTGAAGAAACAACTTTGCAAGAGCTCTCTAGGACAAATAGTGGGACTTCGCCTGATTCGAACAAGGAACCAACTGCGAACCGTTTTGAAGTGTTCCTCATCAGTGCAGACCATGCTATCACGGTTTTATACACACAGGGACTCGTTATTCCTCCTAGAAAGCTCTTGCACAGTACCATGGTTCATGAATAACAAAACTCGTTCTTCATCTTGTCTTTTTTCTTGTTGAAATTAAAGTATATTTTGTCACATCCGATCCCATGAATTTTTAAAATCTACTTGAAACATAGTTCATCATTGTCGAAATGATCTGGGTTACTTGAATATTACACAAATGCAAAATTATCATTTGTACAATTTTCTTAGGTGCCCAACATGGTTTTCATCGACTGTATTTTTTTGAGCAGTTTATATGAATATTTGTTATGTTGAGCAGTGTTTAAACGCTTTGATTGCATGCCTGTCTTAAACTCGTCGTTTGCGCAGACCTAAGACATCGACGCGTGAGTCTGCGCGTAGGAAAATTCAAACCACAAATCAGCCTTTATGAAATTACTGTATACAAAATACTGTGCCAAAACGGTCATCTCCCACGGAACCAGTGAAGCAGAAAATGGAAAGCGGGGATAAGTGAAAGTACTCGAACGACCTATAAATAGTCATCTCTCGGAGGAATCAGTCCAGTTATCACCCGAAGACAATTGTAGATACTAACAATCGAAACGTCGTGAAGTCGTGAACTAACGTGACTTGGAATCTCTCCAGGTTTCAGGTTTATTTTGCTTAATATAATTGTTATTTTCAGCTATTCATTTTGTATTCTTCTTTTTTAGTTGTTTCAGGGATTTCAAATCATTTTATATAGTAGACAATGGAAGTCCGAACTAGTGAAATTCAATAAGACTTACACCCGACTCCACTGAGATATTTGTCGGTACACCTTAACTGTTCTATCGCTTATTAAGAAAATCCAAAAATTATGAAACGGTATATCCGGTTGACCGATAGATCAAGGACTTTTGTATGAAACAATTTCAACCGCTAGAAAATTGGATATTTCTCCCTCAAACCATTCGCGCTACCCGGTATTTCGAGTGACTGCTTTTCCTTACTTTTTCCGTCGAGCAACAAGCCACGAAGGTTTAGGAACTGAAGAGCCTCCGTAATGTATTTAATGTTTTATTTAAATGATGTCGGTGGCATTATAAATCAAACGGGGACCACCCGTGTAGCGGTGGCCTGGCCGGTCGCTCGGACACCCGACACTAGCGCCAAAAATGTTAACAAGACACATGACAACTGCCGCAACCGAGGTGTCGGTTGGCCCAAGGGGCGGTCACGGCCCTTTTAAGATATATCGGTGGATGGGTAAATATAAATAGGATAGTTTTAATGAATGTTATTCGAATTGCTCGGAATTCCCTAGGCGGATAGGCGATTTGAAGTGCTGTCGCGGTTCGGATTCAAATTGGATTGAAATCAACATTCCAACCTTGGATGGAATATAGGTACCACCTACACTATGTGATTCTAATAACCCTTTCGCAACTAGAGTTAGCTATTTGTTTGAAGGTGATTGACAATGTTTCATGATGAATTTCAGTAGTTCGGACTTCCATTGTCTAATATACAGGGGTGCGCAAAAGTCCGGAATAAAATTAATATCTTTTTATAATCAGTATTTTAGGAAAAAACGCTGAAACACGTCAGTTGATTTCACGTTGTATGCAGTTTTTGGTAAAAAAGTGAATTTTTTTTCAACCCCTTAGCTGCAACCCTCGCCAACTTTTTTTTTCAAATGCAAACCTATGTCGTGTATGGGCTCATTGAAAAGCTCGTAAAAATAGATTCTGACCATACTTTTTTTTTGTGGTTACAACGAAATGAAAAAACATTCTTTTGAAAAGTTACAAATATCTAACTTAGTGCTTTCTACGGGTGAATTAACGTAACAGATGCTGAAATTGGCCTCCACCCTTTACATGGCAGGCTCCTAGGCGATGGTAAAACCCGTCTACGGAATTCCGAATAGCCTCAGCCGGTATGTTATGTGATTCCACTCTAATTCTGCTTTTTAGATCTTCAATATTAGCCGGCCTATTTTGATAAACCTTGTCTTTCATATATCCCCAATAAAAATAATCTAATGGCGTTAAGTCTGGGGATCTTGGCGGCCATTCAATTGTACCACGTCGTCCAATCCAGAGTCCTGCAAATATGTCATCGGGATATTCTCCGACATTGATACCAAATTGTGGGGGAGCGCCGTCCTGTTGGAACCAAAGAGTTTCAGTGGGGATATCTGAATCTGCTTCATTGGGAAACATAACAGCTAAAGCAGGGACTAATTCAAAGCGTAAAAAGTCTAAGTAGCGTGCAGCTGTAAGGTTTCCCTCAAAAAAGTATGGCCTTAATATTCTGTTGTTGATGATACCTGCCCATACATTTACTTTCTGAGGACGCTGCGTACGAGCTTCGCATATCCATTGTGGATTTTCCTGACTCCAGAATGGATAGTTGTGCCTGTTAACTACTCCATGTAAATAAAAAGTAGCTTCGTCCGAAAAGAGTATGTTGAGTGGAAACCCATTATTCTCGTCACATCGCCTCATTATTTCCTCACAAAATTGCAAACGTCTGTCATAGTCATCTTCCAAGAGCTCTTGGACAAGACATACCTTATATGGGTGATATTTTTCTGTTTTCAAAAACCTCCCAATCGTACGTCTAGATGCAGGATTTGTTTTGGGCTAATGAAACCGTTGAAAAAAGTGGATATTCCTGCAGAGATACGGCAATGTCTAATTTTTGATATTCTTCTGAAACATGTGGCCGGCCACTTCTGGGCAAGTCCTTCACTGTACCATGTTCTTCAAATTTGTGTTATATCTTACTCACAGTAGCCTGGGAAATGTGATTTTCCGGATATTTTGCATTAAATAAAGTACACACCTCACTTTGACTCTGCATTCTATCCCCACATCCCAACAATATAAAGACTTCGATACGCTGCCTCTCTGACAATATCATTTTTGTTTAGCAAATTAAAGAAGAACACTTTGAAGGTACCCAATTAATAAACTAAACCTACATATTTTCAATTTCACCCAGAAATGCCACAATTTCAAAACCGAGTCAAGACAATAGTTCTTATCAGAGCATTCATTTTGGTACAAAAAATGCAACAATCTTTTTCTCTTTTTGAGGTACACTGGTCAACAATTGCTTGGGATGGAACTAATTTTATGTGTAAGTTTTTGGTGAAAAAATAAAATCCACAGAATGTTGATGCTACATTACGTTATCAGTTTTACACATAAATCAATAAAATTTGTTGTGGTGCCTGGCCCGGTTGGTCTGTTCTTAAAATTTGTAAACTTTTAGAAAGTAGGTACTGATGATCCTTAGCAATTGTTGAGTAATGTACATCATCACCATTTATTTGTTTTTTACAACGTTAATTCACCCGTAGATAGCACTAAGTAGGTATTTCTAACTTTTTTGGTTTTAAAAGAGTTTTTTCTCATTTCGTGGTAACCACATAAGTATAAAAAAATTAAGGATATGGTCAGATTCCATTTTTTACTAGCTTTTCAATGAGCTCATACACGACATAGGTTTGTATTAAAAAAAAATTGGGGAGGGTTGCAGCTAAGGGGTTAAAAAAAAATATTTCATTTTATTGCCAAAAAATTCGTGAAACGTGAAATCAACTGATGTGTTTCAGCGTTTTTTTCTTAAAATACTGGTTAAAAAGATATAAATTTTATTCCGGACTTTTGCACACCCCTGTATAAAATGATTTGAAATCCCTGAAACAATAAAAAAAAAGAATTAAAAATGAATAGCTGTGAATAACAATTATATTAAGCAAAAATAACGTGAAATGAAATTATAGTGAGATAAAATACAAGTCAAAATCGAACAATTGAACAAAAATAAAGAAATAAAAATGAAAATAAAAATAATAGAAAGTTAAGAGATTCCAAGCCACGTTAGTTCACAACGTTTCGATTGTTAGTATCTACTATCGTCTTCGGGTGATGCCTTTTTATTATTTTTATTTTCGTATTTATTTCTTTATTTTTGTTCAATTGTTCGATTTTGACTTGTATTTTATCTCACTATTATTTCATTTCAGGTTATTTTTGTTCAATATAATTGTAATTTACAGCTATTCATTTTTAATTCTCTTTTTAATTGTTTCAGGGATTTCAAATCATTTTATACAATGGAAGTCCGAACCAGTGAAATTTATAATTAGCTAGCCTTATGATACAATGACACATTGTATCGCGTCCTAGAATAATCGAAAAAATAATAAAAAATTGAACAAGAGGGGACAATTTGAGCCCATTTGAAATGCGGATGACATAGTTATCTTGCAGACCGGCAAATTTGTGAACACACTGTGCGATAGAGCGTAGGATGGGCTCAAATTGATAGAAACATGGTGTAAGGAACACTCACTGTCGATCAATCTCAAGAAGACTGAGATGGTCCTTTTCACCAGGAAAAGAAGTTTATCTGGCTTAAAATCTCCCAAAATCTTCAAAATTCAACTAAACTCCTCTGAAGAGGTGAAATACCTTGGTACTACCCTCGACAGGAAGCTAACATGGAACTCTCACCTAGAGAGTGGAGCAAAAAAAGCATATGTGGCTTATGAACAATGTTGAAGGACAGTGGGTCGAACATGGGGTCTTTCACTCAGTGTGGTCACCTGGATCTACACTGCAATAGTAATATCTATATTAACGTACGGAGCCGAGCCATTGCATGGGGACCGAAAGTTCTACAATCAACGGCCATCCAAAAATTATATCGAATACGGTGATTGACTTGTTCAAACATCACAGGAGCCATGAGAACAACACCAACCGAGGCAATGGAATTAATTACTGGTCTAACCCCTCTGGACCTGAACGTTAAGGAGGTTGCGTTAATGGCCATGTTACAATTGCGCATGGCTGGTGTAAACCTCGAAGTAGGAATGGGTCAATTGAGGCTAAGCCTATGGCGAGAAGCACTTACTGAGCAACCTCCGCTCCAGGCAACCAGTGATGCAATTGAACCCAGATTTGTGTTTAATAAACCCTACAAAACACAAATGAAACAGAACAGAGAGGCAGATGCTACAAATGCAATACGTATATATACCTGGCTCAAAAACCAAAGAAGGCTCGGAGTGTGAAGTTTACTCCAAATCACAGTGCCACCAAGATTTAGCCAAAGCCTCGATAATAACATTATCCTGAGGTGGGTTGCAGGGCACGACAGGAGTAAAGGTAATCGCATTGCCGATTCTTTAGCCAAGGAAGCGGCTGGACTAAGAATTTTAGGACCCAGTGACACCTACGGCCTGATGACTTCGATAATTGCGGAACTAACCAAATGTCACACCCATGTTCAATCCCTGAAGGGATCGGATGGAATCAAAGGATGCAGTCTTGCCAGGATCACCCTGGGAAGCTGGTGCCCAAGAAATATCTGGCGATGACCAAGATAAACCTTCGCCTAACAGTAGGATTTCTGACTGGCGATTGTCAACTGAGGAAACACCTCCATATTATGGGGCTAGTGAATACACCTCTATGCAGGATGTGTGAACAGGAAGATGAAACTGTCAGGCATGTCTTATGCCGGAGTTATCATCACTATGAGAGTGTGTGCTCGGGGCGAGTCTTGGCCTACACCTGCCGATATAAAGGAGACATCTCCTAGTGACCTGTCCACCTTCCTGGAAAGGAAAGGATGGACAATGACCTAAGAGGACAACTCTTCGGGAGGGCCTACACTCACCCTCCCTACTCTACAGATACAGATACAGAAGAGTGGACTGTAATAATTGTAGCATAAAGCGAACTCACCGAACTCTTTGCACAAATCCTTGCTTCTGAAAGGGCCCTTTCTTGGTATGTTCTTTCAGCTTCACTGTATTTCACAACGAAACGGGAAGTTAACTAAAGTTACCAAACAGTCTTAGATGTCACAGAGTCCAGAGCACACACGGCGAAATAAATAATAAAGAAAAAAAATAGCGATCCACGTTTCTTGTTTGTAGCATGAGATCGTTGGTAGGTCTTTACATATCCACACCAACACAAGTGTTGGTTTCGAAGTGGCGGATTTATCAGCAGGCTGCGTAGGCTTGAATCTGAAGTGGCAGATAGAAGTCTGCAATAAATTTTGCCAACGACTTTCCTCACTCACTTGTTATTGCACATTCGGAGAGTAGCAAACTTCCATATTTTAGAGCAAAACAGCTAGTTCGCCACCCCCACCGATAAACGGCCTCTGCCTACAATTTGTATGAGTGAAAAAACGAAATTGTGGAAAATGTATTTCCTTCTTCCCATTATCTACCCATACATACCAGTTCTACTACTGATTGGAGGCTAAGGACGAATTGTTTACACAATATGAAGGACTGCCACTTTTACCACTTATAGCGAACATATATACGGAGTGGTTTGAAATTCTGGCCTTTGAAGAAGTCCATCGAAAAGTCCCGTGTCTGGTTGAGATACGTTGATGACACCTTGATAGCATGGAACCATGGAAACACAGAACTAGACACATTTCTGAAACACATAAATAGCGTAAAACCTTCCATCACCTTCACAAAGTAGAAGGGAATCCACAAGAGTAACACACAGCACAGAGCAAGTGGTCCCAAGGTGAGATCATCCACAGGGAGGAACACTGGTTTGAGAAGAAGTTCAAAGAAGCTGCATATATGTTGTCCAACGACGCATTCAGTCAAGCTAGCGTAGAGATACGGTACATAGAAAACTCTTTATCAAGCAGAAAAACAGTTAAATTCACTAAACCGGTGAAGCGGAGAAAGGGAACAGGAGATAGGTGAAAGCGTTTCAATTGTTCAATTTTTAAATTTTTGCTTATTTTCATTTCATTGTGTTTATTGCTCAATATAATTGTTTTTTTTTTCAGCTACTCATTTCAGTTTTCAATCTCATTTCTTCTTTCAGAGATTTTAAATCGTATTATAATAATTATAATAATAATTTATTTGGGATCAACGATATATAAAACTTCACAATAACATTTATTGAATCTAATTCAGCAAATAGATCGGTTTGAGCAAGTTAACAAATCAATCAATGAACGTTGTAAAGTTGGAAATATAATTGATACAATTTGATGTAAATCGCTTACAAAAATACAAAACAATTGCATTCGTCTTTCGTATGGTGTGAGAAAATTCGACCATATATTCCCCAAGTTCGAGGAGTCAGGTCGCTTACCGATTGCTAAAATCTGGCAGTTCCACCTACTCGTCAATACACATAAATTCCTCATTTACAAAAAGCCAAACTATATTTATGAAAGATATCAAACTTTTAAATCTCAGAATAATCGAAGACACGAAACCGTCACATTTTTATTACTTATTCCAAAACACTGGACAGCCTGCTTTTCTCGTAATTTTATTTACAACTTTATTAAACATTATAATGCTCTGCCCAGTGAATTCAGACACTACTCCATATATAATTTTCAGAAAAAGTTGAAAACTTATCTGAAGTCTTCTGGATAGATAATATAGGTATTCATGTTATGTCTGGCTCATATGGTTTTCCCTTTGTCTCACTTTTGTGTATGTTTTGCTGTATATTTTACCTTATTCAAGCTAAATACATTTTTAATATTTACTTTGAAATGTATAGCCTTTGTTTTTTTCTTTGTTTTACAAAGGTGCATGAACTACCCACTTATTAATGTATACTAGGTAAATATTATATTTGTATATAATACATGCTATCCCCTAGGTTAAGTTGTAAAACATCCCCGTCTGAACTTCGCCCTCTCATTGATTTTTGTATCTACTTCTTCTTTATAAACAATGTATGTCAATGAATAAAGCCCATTTATTATTAATATCTCTATTAATGTAAGATATAAATGTTGTTTGTCAAAAATATCTCAAAATTTAGCTACTTTGTTGGTTAGTTCAGGTTAGGTTATGTTAGGTTAGTTTAGGTTAGGTTATGTTAGTTTAGGATAGGTTAGGTTAGGATAGGTTAGGTTAGAGTAGGTTAGCTTCGGTTAGAGTAGAGTAGAGTAGAGTAGGTTAGGTCAGGTAATAAGCCAAGCATTGAAATAGTTCTCATATTGATTCATTTCTATTGTACTGACACTTTTTTAATGGCATAAATGCGAGCGAAGCCACGGGTATTTTCATAATTATATCAAATTAGATAATGGGAGTCCGAACTAGTGAAATTCACCATGAAACATTGTCAACAACTTTCAAACAAACATCACCAAATTCAAATGAACGCCTATGTCAGAATCGCCACCCATCTACAGCTCATTCATCTGAAGCGTTTTATCCGAGAAAGTTGGCTCATTTCCCCCAGTTCAATTTGACACAACAATTCACCAGTGTATTATGTGTCGTCAATTGAAACTTTGGAATTTAAATAAGTTTCAAGAATGAAGTTGACGTCACCGAGTGATCAAGCTGCCTGCTCGGCAGTCAAAACGATTGCGAATTGTTGATTTGTCACGCATTCCGAAAACTTTTAAATTGGATGTCCCGCACCCTTCACTGAACCTTTTTTATTAAATCGTTGTAATTGAAGCTGAGAGAATGTGGGGGTTGAACGGCAAGGAAAACAATGGGGTAGTTGCCACGGTGTCGACGGATTTGAAAGCGGACAAAAAATAGCTTCTATTATAGACTAGTGAACCAGTGCTGAAACCTTCGAAATAGTTAAAAAGTGAAAGAAAATAGTAGTAGTAGTAACAGGATGAAAAAAAATATAACAGAATAAAAGGAAAAATGATTTACCGGCAATCTGGGGTCGGGAAGTGGAAGAGGGTGAGTTTTTAAGAGAAAGAACGATTTATCGAGTTTTCCAGCAAAACTATAGGTCCTGTGGGAAAAATTTGCATTGTAGATTTGTGACTGATACAAAGACCTACCACTTTTGTACCCACACTTTTTTCACATAACCTCAAAATTTATATGAAAAATTCAAACAACCGATTTTTTGTTTTTTCGTTTTTATACTCAACAAAAACGGATTTTTCTTCACCGAATTCAGTGAAAACTCACCTTTTCATGTCCCAAACACACTTTAATTTTTTGGATCTGAAATATTAATTTTTATAGGATTGTCTCTGGGATTGAATCTATGCCATGCTAGTAAACAGAACTGCAAATACGACTCTTCAAGGCGAGGCTATCAGGTTCAGGGTCACCAGGGGCTGCCCTCAAGGTGGGGTACTATCTCCCCTTCTGTGGTCGCTCCTGGTGGATAGTCTGCTCGATGCCCTAGACAGAAGAAAAGTTGATCTGCAAGCTTATGCAGATGACCTTGTCATCCTGGCAAGGTCCACGTCGGGAAGGGTAGCTTGTAATATCCTCCAAAGCGCGTTGGACGTTATTTACAGTTGGTGCCTGAGGGAGCAGATGTCTGTCAACCCCAGCAAATCTGTGTTAATCCCCTTCACCAAGAGAAGGAAATTGGACGATCTAACGCCACTTTCCCTCAATGGTGTGGTCATTCCATTTGGAATGGAGGTGAAGTATCTTGGCATTGTCCTTGATAAAAGACTGGAACGCTCACCTGGAACGCTCACTTGGAAAAAGTTTTACACAAAACCAGACTGTCTCTATGGACATGTCGAAGAATTTGTAAAACTTGGGGTTTAGGTTTAGGGGTTTAGGTTTCAAACAAATCCATTGGATGTATGTAATGATTGTCAGATCAATGATCACGTATGGTGCAATTGCTTGGTGGTCGCCAGGCTTTACAGAAAACGGCCCAAGCGAAGCTCTCTGGCTTACAGAGACAGGCTTGTCTGGCTATCAGTGGTGCCATCAGTACCACACCGTCAGCGGTCATGGAGATCCTTCTAGATCTACCTCCTCTCCACATTTTTCTGGAAAGAGAGGCTAGATGGACTGCATACAGACTTGTGCACATTGCCAATTGCACAAATCAATTCAATGCAGAGTGCAACAGACTGTTGGTTGACATTGGAAGTCACAGCATTTTGGAAATGACCTCTGATTTTATGCCTCCAACTGTCAACTAGGAACTGCCTTATAAAGTACTATTCCCGAGTAGAGAGGACTGAATCCTGCGGGAGAAGGAAATATTGAGAGCAGATAGTTGTTGGTTCACAGATGGATCAAAAACACCCTCCGGTTCTGCTGCAGGTGTTTACAGTCGCAGTCCCAGGACAGAGTTATTTACCTGCCTAGGAACTTATGCGTCTGTATTTCAAGCGGAAATTTACGCTATTGAATTGTGTGCGGAGAGATTGGATGGATCCAACCTCACTCACAAGTCAATAAAGATATTCTCGGACAGTCAAGCGGCGTTGGAAGCTCTTGGCTCCCACCGAGCAACGTCTAAATTGGTAGCAAACTGCCAAAAAAGACCCTTCTCGATAGGAAGACTAAACAGATTGTCTCTGATCTGGATTCCTGGACATCCTGGCCTGGAAGGCAATGAAGCTGACTCTCTTGCGAAGAAGGGTGCCGCAAGCGGCTTCATTGGACCAGAACCTGTCATTGGCATCGCTTTGGGCTTTGCCAAACAAACATTTAACACCTGGATGGCAAGAAGAGTTATGGACTTCTGGCAGAATCTTCCAAGATTGGCACACTCCAAGGCGTTTATTCACCTTTCGAAGCTTGATTCCAAACAGTTGTTGGACTACATTCGGGATGAACTACGATGTATAATAGGCCTTCTTAAAGGTCATTTGAATCATCACTTGCAGAGACTTAGACTGTCGGAAGACAGTGTGTGTCGCCTCTGTCTGGAAAATGATGAAACTGCAGAGTATATACTTTGTGCCTGCCCCGCTGGGGACCGAATCAGGTTCTTTGAGTTCGTCCGATCCGTACTCTCACCATACAAACTAATCGGCTTCGTTAGGAAGCTGGGTTTTTTGGCCGAGTGTGATTAGGTGTGAGCCACAATAAATCTTTATGGGTTGCAGTGGAGGGTCGAATAGACCCACTCACTTAAAACCTACCTACTGTAATTTTCACAATCTTTTTTGTAATTTTCGACAATAAATGCAGGGAATCACATGGCTTATTATGAATGTATTACATTATTTATAATGTAGAAATCTATATTCACTTGTGTGATGTGGTATTAAAAAACACCTGACATTGAATTGGACAAAACTTTGGAAAAAACTTTTGAATTACTCGGCAGGAAAAAAGATAACAAAATTTCTTTGTTTTCAAATGAAACTTTTGAACTGTATCAGATTGGGTTTCAAACTCAGTAATTTCATGACAATTAACGAAAACCAAGACCTCATATATCTTTTCTCGTAACAACAAAATAAGATTCATGAACATAACAAATTCCCACGAAAGTAATTACTATCATTTCACACACCACGGGGAAAAAAGTCAAAAATACTTCTTATGCAGTATCAATTTCGAATATACGGCATTATCCTAAGTGTGTAATTGTAATAAAAGAGGCCGACTTGTTCTATAATTACCGGGAACCTATCATCAGAACTATCTGGTGACGCAGAGCATCAGTGGCGGACGCGTTTTCCAGCCAAAACATTAATTCAAAATTACAGAAAAATTGCAAATCAACTAATATTTTTCGAAGCTAGGTGAATGAAATTCCTATCGTTATACAGGCAGTTTTTCAGCTGTTCTATCTCGGAAACATTCAATTTGGACAAAAGTTTGCGAAACTAGAATAATTTCTGATATACATCAATTTGCAATGCGACGTTTCGTCGTTCATCAGATTCCATCACCAACTATATTTATCAACTACGGACTTCTACTTTTTTTTTCATCGATTTTTGTAGCCACTGTAATAAAAAAGTCAGTGTATTACACGGAATGTATTACAACACATGTGTTTCCAGACGTTTGTCACTGGGAAAACATTTGTATAGTCTAAAAAGGGGGAAACTGATATCCAGAAATTCAAAGATACATCAACTCCTGTTAAGTTTTGAAAATTACAAGTCGAGGTAAACAGAAAAATATTTCCGAAACAAATACTTCTATATGAACGTTGAATTATACGAAAAATACTCTTCTCTATTCCGTTTGTATTCTAAACATTCGTAATGGAATCGAATCAGATATCTCTCACAGGATTCCTACACAATATAATTGATGGGTGAAGTAAAATTTCACTTACATGGAACTCTGTCATACTCACTGCCAGACATCCGAAGTTTCGCCGTGAGACACACGATTCCCATGGTTGAGATTTGATCCAATGAACGTTATTAACGTACTGTCATCTATAACATGGGTGGATTCAACCCATTCTGTGACAGAAAGTCGTAATTATATGAACGAATTCAATGTTTTTTCTTATAATGTTATCCGAGTTTGATACTGAAGAGCCGATAAGGCAAGTGATAGGTGAGAAGTAGAATTTTCACTGCTGGAAAATATGAAAAGAAAATACAACTGAGCATCGTGTTTTCAAAGAAAAATGCACTTATTTCAGATTCTAACCCTGTACATTATATTTTTCTAGAGAAACATGAAATTGAAACAGAAACCCTCACATCCCATTGTGAGATTATTACTAGTTCACGAAACACGTGTTTCACTATACAATACCATCTTCAGACGTGTTTAGGCAGTAAACTGGAAAATGGGAGCGCATAAAGTTTTGATTGCATTACACTTACTTGGGTATTTGTATTGCTATCTATTTCCAGAAATTTGTTTTCAGTGTAAAAGCAAAATTTATTAAATATAAGTCTAACGCAAGGTTGCCAACTTCAAATAAAAATGCCCAACTTCATGAGGAATTAGATTAAGATTGTTGCAAAAATTTGTACCGACAATAGTTGTGGGTCTAGCGTTGTAATTTGTAGTTATTTTATAGTTTATAATCATGAAATAATTTCAAAATAGTTGATTTATAAAGTTCAGCACAGAATGGGCATAACATCGAACAAAATGTTTTACACAAACAAATCCCATTATTGATACCCAACAAAATATTTTTCTAAATCAAGAAATTCATGGTTTCTCACGTATGAAACAAAATTATGCTGAAATAAATCAAATATTTTTTTAAATTGAACAAATCAATATTCCAAGTAGACTGACAATCTCAAGTTTTGATCAAAATAAAGAAAAGCATTCCATTTGAGTTGCTGAATTGTAACAGCTCAATTTATCAAAATCAATACAAACATCTTATGAATAAATACTTATTTTTCAAATCATCTAAAAGAATAATTCGTTCAGGTCAGTCTCAACTCCCTACACTGTAGGTTAATGGACTGACACCTATCACAAAACAACTATTCTTCTGGCTAATACCACGAAGGGCATCTTACAAGGGTCAGTGAATGATTCTTCACTGAAGTTATTTCTGCATATGATGTTGGCCAAACATCTGCCAAAATCAATTTTCATTTATTGGAACACACTGCAAACCGAGTTCGGGCTGTTTGGCCACTCGTCAGTGCAGATACAGGCTATCATAAACATAAACTCGATGATTTCAGAGTATCATTCCTCGAACAAGGCTGAAGGGGACAACCAACAACATCATCGTCATCGCTCCATCCGCCTGTGAACGAGGTAACCAACCGCATATCCTAAATTTACCCAATTCCTCGCATGAGGAAAGAAAACTTTTCACATATAGTCGGTGGGCATACTTGAAGACTGGCTATAAATCATCTAGAAGAACAATTCGTTCACGCCAGTATCAACTCCCTACACTGTAGATTAATGGACTGTCACCTAGCAGAAACTATTTCTAGAAATATGGATATTAATTTGTTTGTCTTCAAGAAATTATTAAATGTTCCGCCATTTTGTAGTAGGTGAAGATATTGACTTCATATTCTAGGGTTGTGAAGTATTCGTCGATGACGCCCAATCGCCATTTAGAAAGTTTCATCTGTCAATTTCACTTCAAAATAAAGTATTCATGCAATAATTTCATTACCCCAAATTTCAATTTTTTGAGTTTATCCCTTCAAAAAATAAAAGGGGGTGGACATTAAAGAAATGCACTGTATCTAACGCACACTGAACAGTGATCGTCTATCCGGCGAGAGAGGAAGAGCCTGCCTTCTGCTGACGTATGCGTGAGAGAAAGGGAACCCAGACAGAATGTCGCTGTAACGCGTAAGATAACAAAGCGGTTCATCCTTCCATAAGAGTTATTACTTCAAAAATCCTTTTTCTCTGTTGAATCGATGAAAAAAACTATTTTTTTTTGGATCATTGACACAAGTAATATAATTTTTGGAACAAACTGTACAAACTCTCACGGGTAATGAAATTTAATTCACCGCGGTTTTGTTTTTCGTATATTTTAATGAAAGGGCCATTTACTATCCAACGCTCCGTTAAAACGCAAAATTTGCCTACAGATTTATTGAGAAAATGCTTCAATACCACGCGAACCAGATTGCAGCAAGCGAAACTAACGAAGTAAGTATTTTACGCTGTTTGACGTTGCCTCGTTTAGAAGGAGAATTTTCCATGCTCCATATAGGAAGTTATATTTCGACTTGTCACTACGCGACAAGAAATACTTCAAGAAGGTATATTTCTCGTTTTTCAGGAGAAACTTACTTCACAAAACCGCAATAACGTGTTTTACTATACAATTGCTTCTTCAGGCATATTCATTCTGTCTAAATTCTACCTAATTAGTGTTTCATATAATATACTGTTTCAAGTTTTGTACGTTTTTTTGAAAACAGTTTGAACTGTAATTTCTCAATGGATACTTATTCAATTTGAAATAAGCGCCATTCGAATTAGCAGGTATAGTCGAAGTAAACGGTATTGTGCACATTTAAAGTTACGCTGACGAATAGAAATCGGGGAATGCGGGGATGGTTATCGCCTTCGTATTCAGTTCAGGAACTGATCGCGATTTGAGTGTTGGAATTCGATATTGGAGCAGTTATAATTACCTAACATTTTTTGTTATCTGTTTGAAATGTGGCGCCCTTGGACAAGTACTAATAGTAATAATGAGTGTAATAACAACGCAGACTTTTTCCAGTGTAGTTATTCCAATAGCGAGGGTAAACAATGCGAAAAAGAGATACTTGTGAATAAGATTCGGATGCATTTGAATATTGAAACACAGAGAGTATGTTTCAATATAGGTATATAAGAATCTACATCTCAAGTTTGGTGTCAAGGGAAACAAATTATTACAAGCAATATCAGATTTGACCGAAATTCCTTTCTCAACTGTACGTAAAATAGTCAAAAACAAACCTTATGAACGCACGACGCGATGTGATACTGGATTACCAAAACCTTCAGATGTTCATCTAATAAAATCATTAAAAAAAATATATATACGACTGTTACAAAAGCAATGAGATTCTTTCAACAACTGAAATCATAAGGAAGAAATTGAATACTTCCGACCATAACATGAGATGCTGTGACAGAACTCTTCAGTATTGGGTTTGGATTTAAAATAATAAACAAACGTCAAGCAGTTATGGAAAGCAGAAGAATAGTAGAATTGCGTAACAAATACTCAAAATAAATAACTAAATATAAACAAGAACAACGGCAAATTTTCTATCTGGGCGTAACTTGGTATGACACTCACGACACAGTTACGAAAGGATGGACTGATGGTTCGAGAATGTGTACGCTTAACATGCCTGCAAATAAAGAATCGCCACTAATCATTGTGCATTGCGGAGGAAGTGAAGGATGGGTTCCGGATTCTTTGAGATTATAAGGAGAAAACTTGAGGACTGCAATGTTGACTATCATAAGAACATGGAAGCTAATATTTTCAAGAAACGGTTTGAAAACACATCGATCCCAAATTTGAATGCGAATAGTGTAATAGTTCTTGACAATGCTTCCTATCATTCGCGATCGCTCATCAAAGTATCAAACAAAAATTCGAGGAAAGATGAAATACAAAGTTTTTTAATGGATAACAATTTTATAAAAGTGGAAAAAAAATTATATTTTCAATTCTCTTTTTTTATTTCTGAATATGTTATTTGATTCACTAGACTGTTTAACTTCTACTTACGAAACAACGTGATTTCAGGAAAATTGTTAAATTTTATTAAAGCAACAGTTAAATTTCATTAAAGCAACTCCATGAAAACCAATGCTACTGGATGAGATCAATATCTGCATCCGTTACCTAACTCTATTTCTAACATATTCAGTCAACAAATGCCTAGAAACTAGTTCATTTCTGGAACTATGCAAACAATTCCTTATTTATCCTATGAAAAAAATTTCTAAACCTTTGACAACAAATGATTCGAGACCCATGAATATTGTAATGGCTATTTCAAAAATTGTATAAAAAGCAGCTTATAGTCAGATATAATATTATGCATCTGATAATAATATCATTCCTGAACACCAATCTGGTTTTCGGAAAAATCACAGTACATGACTGACGATATTATTCTTATTATTGTGGAGGCATGTGACATTATTAGGTCCTTTTCAACGAATAGAAAGCAATGTGTTGTGATAAAGAGTAGTCAGTCTGATAATATGAGTGTACGTCATAGAGCCCCGCAAGGTTCAATTATCGCCCCGCTATTTATTATCTGCACATCTGGCTTCTCCAATGTACTGAAGTTTTTCAACATCACACACATATGCAGCAATATTGTCTAAACCTTTTTTCTGAATCATATTGATAAACATTCTGCGGAATTGACTGACAAAATAAAAGGCTTAGGACTCCATATAGACTACAACCTCGGATTTGTTAATCAAGGAAATACACACATTTAAATATCTTACGCTATACTTCTGTTTTCAAACAGACATTATCTTAGTAGGTCACTGAGATGTACTGAGTGTATCTTTGTTCAATTTTTGCGATATAGTATATGGCCCTTGTCTTGATTTCACAAATTTAGAATTCAGAAAGTAAAAAATGCCTGTGTTAGATGACTATACACCTGGAAAACAGATATCATGTGACTCCTATCAATCAACTAAATTCTTGTTTATTTTAAATTTGTGTTTATTTTACCTTTGTCATGAAATTAGTTTATATTATGCCATTTTTTGTGAGGGTTGTTTCTAACGTGGTTGAGTGGAAGAATATCGCTTTTCTAAACTCTGCCACGTAAAATAAAGATCGTTTATTATTATTATCATTATTTTTCATCCTTTACAGCGTCTACTCATAATCCATTCATCCGTTTGGCAGCCATCTTTATACTCATCGCCCCTGGGCTCATTAAGCACATTATCCGAGTAACAAGCCTTATATCATCAATATAATACACTCGATGGGCTCCTAAATAGCGCCATAACGAGTAAGTGTTCCCGTGGACCTATACATTACGACGGAGTTAATACCACCCTAATGGGTCCAGAAGTTTGCTAACGGGGCCACAATTGCTCTAATTAGGAACAAATGTCGTCCTGTTGTGCGGCCGCTTTCCAAACATGGTATGGGACTAGACCAGGGACACTAGTGAATTATTGTAGTCGCCTAGGTGGGATTCGAGTTTATTTATTACTCTGAACAATGAATATGCGAATTTCGGGGGCAATCTGAGAAAACAGTGATGTTGAGCCAAGAGAAACTCTATTATTGCAGTTAATATTGCTTGATGGTTGTTTCCATCGTTTACACTGTAAAAATGACTGTAAATTTACAGGAAAATTACATTGATGAATAGAATGTAAAGGGTCGCTTCCTTTCTGTGAATTTGAAAGAAACAAAATGTATGAGAAATATAATCACAATTTTTATTCGTTTGAAAGACCTGTAGATGTAATTATGTAGGGAATATAACATGCGAAACGTCCAATTTCCCATGACTTGGCTTTGAGAACCGCTGTGGCTTGGGCTTATTCGCGTATACCTGTCACTTGTAAAAACACCTCAAGAAATAATCTAACGGTTTCAAATCGCACGGTCTTGGTGGTCAGTTTACATCACTTCTACGTGAAATGGCTATGGCCTGAAATCGCTCGTGTAGAATAAATATGTTGATGGAATAAGTTTACAAATATAACATTGAAGATGAAAATAGTACTAACAACTTTGAAATTTTGGGAATCGAAACAGAAATGGCATTAGGAGGGGCATTGAATAGCATTATTAACAAATACCAGGCGTCACATATCATAAAATCAGAATTTTTGATAGAAGATAGTTTTACAAATGAATTGAAACTTGTGAAATCAATACGCAGTAAAATTAACGAAGATGATGTTATATTGACTAGAGCAGATAAACGCTATACACCGAATCGACTATGTCAACATACTTTTTACTGAAAGGGAAAAGTTCAAATTAACATTGATGAACCCCCAAATTCCAAAATTGTACTCACTCATAAAACTGAACAGAGTTATCCAATTAGACCAGTGGTTTCCTTTGTCACTGCACCGTCAGTGAAATTATCAGAAAGGCTAATCAGTATCATCTTGAACCATTGTAACTTCCAAACAAAATTCAGTCTAGGGAATTCATATGACTCAATCAATGAAATAGAGAACCAGAGAACCAGACAACGCAAAATTACTATCCTTTGATGTGCAGAATCTATTTCCTAGCATACCTCCTGATGATATTATTACTTTAGTAATAGAATTATTAGATAAAAATAGAGTAAACCCAGTCATGAAACAAGAAAGCATTGACCTTCGGTGGTTATGTCTCAAACAAAATTATTTTCAACTTAACAACAATATTTATTCCTTCTCAAAAGGTTTAATTATGGAAAATCCATTAGGCCCCTTAGTTGCTGAAGTTTTCTTGGATAATCTAGAGAAGTCGATCTTTAAACATCCTTTAATTGAGAATTTCTTGTATTGGCATAGATATGTGGATGACGTTTTACAGGCACTAAGAGACAATTAGATACCTTTCATAGGGATATCAAGAAAATTAATGAAAACATTAAATTCACTATTGAAGTAGAAGCATACAACTCGATCATTTTCTTGAACTTAACAATAAGTAGAATGAACAACAAACATGATTTTTCTATTTGTCACAAATCGTCCTATGCGGATATTACTTTACATTACGGTTTTACCCATCCTTATCAACACAAAGTAGCAGCTTCTAATAGCATGACTCATGGATTAGTCAATGTTCCTCTTTCAATAAATAATTTCAATGAAGAACTTAATATCTTAAAGCAAATTGCGGTCAACAATGGGTTTAAGGCCGAATTAATAAACAAAATACTTGCCAAGAAAGTCTACGCAAAAGCCTGCATAGGGCTGTGTCTGCTAGTCCAATGTTGTTCATGTGTTTGTTGAGTCTACAGTGTCCCGTCAATAGCCCGACCAGAACTCTAGTTGATCGCCTATTCAGACTTAGTAGGTACTCCGTGAATTTTGGCGATGGCTCTTTAATGAACTCTTTAGCCTGTTTCATACCCGGCGCCTCATTCCACCATTTTTGAGATTGTTTTTCCTTCCAGTTGCTGGAAGGAAAGGGTTCTGGGCCAATGGGGGAGCATCGTGCTCCTTCTCGTGCTAGTGAATCAGCCTCTTCGTTGCCGTTGCATCCTGTATGGCCTGGTACCCAGGCTAATGACAGTCTGTTTTGACTACCTATTTTCTCATTGTCTCATGTTACTTCAGTGTATAGCAGCGTTTCCCAACCTGGGGTACGCGTACCTTGGGTTTCCATGATTAATGTTCTTGCAACTTTTTTTTCTTGGGGGGTACAATTTGAAATAAATTTATCTCAAGGGGTACGGCAGTGAAAAAAGGTTGGGAACCGCTGGTGTATAGGATTGTGAACACAATATGTTAATGAATATATTTCTTTGTTATATATTTTTAAGGTTATGAATCTTTGAAATACTTCATAGCAAACTGAAATATAATTTGGATAAATTATTAATTTTGAAGGTGAATACATGAGAAACTTGACCAGAACAATAATTTTATCACTATTTATCAAACCATTTGAGTTGTGAAAATCGTATAATTTTATAATACACTGTATAGTTCAAGTAAACGATATAGTGCCCCCTACCTTCCAGAAGGTCCCCTTCAATAAAATAGTTAGGGAGCTAACTAATTTTGTTATTCAAACGTTTATATAGATGAGTGGGAAAGTAGGGATTCAAATAACAGAGTGATGATTGAAAATACTGTTGAATACTACTTACTCGCAGTTGAATAGGTGTGAACCACAATAAACCCTTGTGGGTTGCGGTGGAGGGTCGAATAGACCCACTCACTTATGAACTAACCTAACCTAACTACTTGCCCACATATATATATACAATCGATCGCTTTAAAAACAGTTCACTAACTTTTTTCGAAAGCTTCTGATGATTCCTCTTCCATATTTTCCGTTTCACTATCATTGTCGTCATTTAAATCAATAATGAATTTATTTCCACCACTGATATGGAAGTGTCCAATCTCCATATAGTCTTTTTCCACAAAAATTACTTTTTTAATCCTTTTCTGCCAGTCTTCTTCGGTAATATTAGATACCTCTTTAACTAGCTCTATTACCTTCTTATCAAATTTTGGAAAATTTATTTTTACGCCTGATGCTTTGTTTCAATTTTCCCCAGATCAACTCGATGGGATTGAAAACAAATTGTTATCCATCAAAAAACTTTGTATCATCTCTCCCCGAATTTTTATTCGGTACTTTGATGAGCTGTCGCGAATGATAGGAACCGTTGTCATGAACTATTACACTATTCGCATTCAAATTTGGGATCGATGTGCTTTCAAACCATTTCTTGAAAATATTAGCTTCCATGTTCTTATGATAGTCAACATTGCAGTCCTCAAGTTTTCTCCATATAATTTCGAAGAATTCGGAACCCATCCTTTACTTCCTCCGCAATGCACAATTATTAGTTGCGATCCTTTGTTTGAAGGCATGATAGGCGTACATCAGTCCATCAGAACCATCAGTCCACCCTTTCGTTACTGTATCGTGAGTGTCATACCAAGTTTCGTCCATTCGTTCTTGTCTATATTTAGATATTTGTTCTGAGTATTTGTTACGCAATTTCACTATTCTTCTGCTTGACGTTTGTTTATTATTTTAAATCTAAATCCTAGTTTCTTTATCCAATTCTGAAGAGTTTTGTCACATCAGCTCACGATATGGCCAGAAATATTCAATTTCATCCTTATTATTTCAATTGTAAGAATCTCATTGCTTTTGTAACAGTCATATATTGTTTTTTCAATGATTTTATTAGATGAACATCTAAAGTTTTTGGTAATCAGGCATCAAATCGCGTCTTGCGTTCATAAAGTGTGTTTTTGACTATTTTACGTACGTACGTCAAATCTGATGTTGCTTGTAATAGTTTTTTATCCTCGAAACCAAACTTGATATGTAGATTCTTATATACATTGAAACATACTTTCTGTTTCAATATTCAAATGCATACGAATCTTACTCACTGGTATCTGTTTTTCGCATTGTTCACCAGCGCTATTGGAATCACTACACAGGAAAAAGTCTGCGTTGTTATCACACTCGTTATTACTATTAGTACTTATCCAAGTTCGCCGAAGCTTTAAGAATTACTTCGACTATAAATGATTGAATTCCTTCATGGAAATCTGTATAAATTCATAAAAACTTTGATGTGCATTTCAATTTCATGACTAACAAATAGTACTGCATGTTTATTCTGCAACGTGATGCAATTTACAAAAATGGTGGTTAAAAAGCAATAATAAAAAATCCCATAAATATTATGCAGACTACACTATGATATTAAATTCTCCAACTATTTAAGCATCATTTGCGTCTGACTGATTCTAAAATGAATTTTGTCTGCATTTCTTTTATCTACACCATGATTCTCTCCAGCATCGACTCTGAAAAATGGTATCTTTTCCACACTTGTAGTCAATAAGAGGAAATAAATTTCCAGTAAATAAAGTTCGATGACGATTGCGTTTGGCCACCCTCCTGTTGAAAGTAATAACGTTCAGTAATTTCATAGTGAATTGGTTTTATACCTATTCGAATTTATGGTTGTTAAACTGTGGTGAAATTGAATTGCTAGATGCAATATGGTGTGGATAAAAATAGTTTCGTATAACAGTACTCAATCCCTTATGATAGTTTTTCAAAATATTGTTTATATTGGGTTGTTTCGATAGTTCGATGGAAATTGAATATAGTTCTTTCATTACTGATGAAATATCAACAAAAATCAGTAATGAAAGAGCAAGACCAAAACACAAATATGTTAGTAACAACTATGCAGGTAGAATCTCCGAGAATATTTAAAATTATCTTTCAAAATTCAATATACAAACATCCTATACATCCAATGGGAACAGATATGATGCCAAACCTAAACTAGACAAAGGGAAGAGATCTGGTATATATCGACTAGAATGTGGTGAATGCCCCACCATATATACCAGCCAAACTGGTAGAAATTTTGATATAAGGTACCATGAACATGTCATTTCGGATCAAAAATCTTTAACGTATGAACATTCTTAAAATTCGAAACATATGATGAATCTGTTGGAATCTATGGAAATAAACAAGTCAATGAACAACTTGATCTGAACAATACTCCTCTCCTGAACCTTCAATCCACTTCCCAAAACCTACAATTGTATCAAAAGTTTTGTTATGTTCATCGATATTCCAGGTATAGACAATGTAGGTATAAACAAACAAGGTATTCATTTTCTTTTTTGAACAGACTTCGTATACCTTCATTGCTATATCGTGAGTTTTTGGACAAAAATAATAATAAAAATAATAGCCTTTATTACCCAACAGTTAAAAACCATTTACAGGTTAACTTAGTATGTTAAAAAAGTAATATAGATCCTCATAATTACAAAGTTACAATTTGAGAAAATGAGTAACAAAATTATAATATAATGAAGTAAAATAAAAAACTATATCAGAAAATCAAAAATTCTCCATTAAATACTGATATGCAGTGTCAACAATATATTCTAGGAAATCAAAATTGATATCACACAAATTTGAAATTAAATTGAAATTATTGCAAATGCTAATGATAGGTGACTTGAGATACAAATTGGTTCTGGCCAGTCCGTTATAAAAAATTTTTGTAGTTCTAGTTTTAAAATGGGGCACAAAGAAATTCATGAAACATAACACTTCCATAGCATCCACATTATTGTGGATTTCAAGACTTTCAATAGTGAATGTTATGGTAAGAGATTCATATGGAATACCTCTATCAGGATAGATATCATAAGATTTGAACTTTTTCAATTAATATATTATAGCAATTGCAGAACGGGGACGATAGAACAGAGCCATATTCTAATTTTGACCTTACTTAGGCTACATAAAGAGTAAATAGAGCGGATATATTTGAAAAAGATCTATATTCGCGAACAATAAAGCCATAAACTCTCAATGCTTCACTTACTTTAGATCTAATGTGGTTGGAAAAAGACAAATTTTGATCAAAATATAAACCAAGATCTTTAATTGAGTTACTTCGTGACAGTGAAATGGTATCTACTCGATAATTGACATTTACCTACTAGAAAACACTACTTTACATTTGGATGCATTGAGATATAGTTTGTTACTTCACACTGAGTCTGTATATTATCTAACTGTCGTTGCAATAGAATACTATAACGATGCCCCAATCTCCATATTCGCCAGACATGGCTCCATGTGACTTTTTTATTCCCCCAGAAATGAATAGGATTTTGAATGGTCCTCAAAATTCATTTTTCTATTTCAGAAAGAAAATTTTCAATATGGCAAACTTTGGATGATCAAAGATTTAGAGAAAATAAACTATTTTTGAGATGGTAGCACTTTATGTTGTACTTGAATTTGTCAACTTTCCTGTATTGAATGAAACACCCTATATATCGGATATTGTAGTTATTTATGGGTTTAAATATATTCAGGTTTTTGATGTCAAACCCTAAAATAGTTATTGAGTTTTTCTGGACAAAGCTTTCATTATTCATAATTGGTTGAATCCCCTCTTGAAAATAACTTTCTTCAAAAGAACCATGGTAACCATTATTGTAGCACCAAAGCTTATAACTTTATGTTAGTTAGCAATAAAGATTAAATAATTCTTTCGTGAGGTTCTATTGCTACAATTTTTGGCTTCTGTAATTTCAGTTGAAACCTTGTTAACTCAAGGTTCTTCGACTCATGCCGCGAATGTAGATACGGATTTTAAACTCCTTAGAAAGAAGCACATTCATATTTGAATCTTTTGTACTGACGAAGGACAATAACCCCGAAACACACGTTTGCGATTTAGCTCCTTTCTCGAGTAGTCGGTAAAGGCCAGGTTATTTTACAAAACACGACCAACTTTACATATTCATAATATTTGACAACAGTCGAAACAGTTCGTATCAATAATAAGAAAACAATATTGACAGAAACAGGTAACATTTCACAAGTATTTACCAACCGTGCGAACAAAAATAGTCATTTTCAGACCTACTTTTCGATAAGAAAGCTCTATACAAGGACATTTTTTAAATTCCCCTTGAGGTTTTTTGAATAAATGTTCATTGGAAGCAGAAATAAATCAGTAACATATTATGCAATAGATAAGTGGAAATTTCAAGGAGATAAAATGAAAGCATTTTATTTATTGTTCATCTTATACATAACAGCATTACAAATTATGACAATCCCCCAATATTTATTATTATTGGAATTCACAAGCTAAATCACCGTCAATTATAATTTTCATCAAATATTCCCCTTTTGTTTTTTCTATATCCCGAATTGATCAAAAAACACGTTCTACTTACCTCCAATTCGTCTTACAAATAGCTGTTTTTTGTAATGAAAGTAGGATGAAATGAAATAACAAGTAAATAAAGAACGATTTATTATCGAATAAATCAACCGAATACTTTATACACATACACCTAATTAACATTGCACTTGTAACTAAATCTAAATTATTGATCAGTCTATTTTGAAGGCTTTTTAATATATAACAGCTCAAAATTATTCACAATTACATCAGCGAGAGATAAATATTCAACTAAAGTTTCTATACACTCAATACGTATACCATGATATGCAAATACATTTTCTACACTGTACACTATTTACAATACATATTTACTTTATTTGTACAAAGAATAATAAATACTTATTTTGAGATCGTTCCTATTTCTACATCAATTTCGAAGAATACAATATAGTCAAGCTTTCTGAGGAAGAAATAATATTTTCCACTGGATAAGATCAGAGGCCATTAACTGTGTTGCAAAATTTCGATGGATGTACTTCAAACAAATACAATCATACTTTTGATTACTGCAGATTACTTTGTAATTTGAGTAAGGCCTAAATGTTGATATAAGTAAATAACAGAAATGTTTTTTGTTTGGTAAAAATTAGTATTTACATCATATTGTTACCAGTAACACTGATTTCATCAATGAAAAAATATTGAATTCCTCTTTCAGAAAAGATTTTGCATTATTTTGTTGACTGGGCTGGTTACAGTAAAACGAACTCGAGTGAATTTTGACAAACATTTGAGATTCGAAATCATATCTAGTATATTGAGAAATCTAGTTTCCATATTCACTTTGTTCTGAACTACTTTCCTGTTCATATCTGTCTAGGTTATTGAAATAGATCAACAATCAGTTGATGAATGTTTTCATTCAGTGGCATTCAATTCAATTTATCACAATACAATAATTATGTAGTCCTCCTTTCTCTCTTAACTTGTTATGTCTCTTACTCGATCAACTTCGGATAATATTGTTGTAAATCGTGCCCTAAAAAAATAGCCGGACGCCACTGGTAGCCATAAACGAATCGTGACGTAGCTAAGAGGACGCGAATGTACGATTTGCGCTGCCGCTCTAGATGCAGCGAGAAAAATGCTACCGATTTCGATGGAATTTCGGCGAAATTTTCTAGCGCATTCGATTACGATATATAAACGCTAGCTACAAGCATATAGACACAGTTAAGTGGAAGTTACAGTGCGGTACGCGAAGCGATCTAGTAAGGCGTTAGACATTCGAATAATAGTTGAAGTTTTAGTTGAAGTGTTTGTTGTATTTGAAGTGAAATAAAGTTAAGTTTAATTATTGTTCAGTATAATCAACCCACCGGAAAAAACGTAATAATATAGGGAAATACTACAAACAAGCAATCCTTAGGATGAAGTTAGATAAAATAGATCTTCCCTTTTGAAAATGAGGTATATTGGATCGACAGGCAACTCAAATTTGACTTATCAAAGATAAAGCAAAGTTCCCAAGGCAATTTCAGTTCCCACTTCCAAGGAATTAAATTCATTCAAGCAGAACACTCAAACCAGAGCCAAAAAACAAATCATGCGTGATCTATGGTGCTGGGCTGAATCATGAATGCTTTGTTGAACTTAGTCGTTCTCAAAGAACAAGCCCGATAAACAAGGGCCTCTACATTTCGATACCGAGTGCTGATCGAGTCTGGATCAGAATCACGTATGTTTTTTCATTCGGCTATAGTTTCGTCTAGTTGCCTTGCAGTGAAAGCTGCAGAGACATAATTAAGGCGAATTCCTGTTCGACGGCGATATCGAAAATTGGCTTTAAAAAGACCGACGTGGAGGTCATTGTTTATCGTAGATAAGCAAGATTAGAGTGTTCCATAGGTGGCGTCTTTGTGAGAGAAATATACTTGTATGGTTCATGAATGATTATTTCCAAAGCAGTGAGAAATAGAGGATTTGGCAGGCGAAATCGGCAGTCGCTGCAACTGCGCATATATTATTTGAAAATAAAAGTCCTAGGCAGTTAAATTTGTTTTAAATTATGGCCAAAGTATCACATACATTTTTGCAAGTAAATGCGCGTTCTAGTCATTAGTACCTATATAATTTCTTTTCTGTGAACAAAGCCCACTGAGATCACATCAACTGCTGATACGCAGTCTCACTCGCTCTTACATCTATCCGTGACGATTGTCACTCGCATCTGAAATTTTCAATCACGTCTGGCAAATAATGGAATCAATTATTTTTGTCTGGCTCCTCATCTATATTATCAAATATTTCCAATAAATAAACCATAAAAATTTTAGCCGCCCTAAATAGTTTTTGGGCAATCTTTTCAATACAAATTTGGGGTAGTATGGCCATTATATTAAACAAATTTGAATGTTTAGGACTTTCATTTTTCCAGGTAATAATTTTTCTACTTTGAAATAAATGAGGCTTCACGATAAACTGAAATATTTTATGTGGCTCAACATTTTTGCAACTAGTGCTTGCCATATATTCCAAAGCCTACTGAGATCTCAGAAACTGCTGATATGCGGTCTCACTCGCTCTTACATCTATCCGTGACGATTGTCACTCGCATCTGAAATTTTCAATCACGTCTGGCAGATACTGGAAACAATTATTTTTGTCTGGCTTTTCATCTATACCATCAAATTATTCTAATAAATAAACTATCAAAATTTTAGCCGCCCTAAATAGTTTTTGGGCATTTTTTTCAATATAGATTTGGGGTGATATGGCCATGATATGATATTAAACAAATTCGAATGATTTTGACTTTCATTTTTCCAGGTGATAATTTTTCTACTTTGAAATAATCGAAGCTTCATAATAAACTGAAATATTTCAAATGGCTTAACATTTATGCAAAAACTATTTGCCAGATCTTCCATTCCTTACTACTTTGATGTCTATTTTTCATTGTTCGTAATATCTTGCTAGTAACGCTTTGAGGTCAAAAGTAAACGATCTTCAGCTTTTTAGAGGGATAATTTCTTATTTTGAAATGTGAAAGGAATTGAACAGTATATTACTGAAAAGGTAGTTACCTAATTGCATTACGATACGAACAGGAAATATATTTGAAAGCATTTACTTTACACCAAAATTATCAAAGTCTGTTAGTCCACCTCTAAATTGTATGGTGGTGGATTGGTATTTTCTTGATGGAGCTACGTTTTGCGTGACATACTGACATTTCTCAGTTTCGATCAAAATTTCCTTCGAGCTCATTTCCAAAACGGAACTACAAACCCCTTTAGGACGACAGGGGCATATCGTCCTCATCACAAGGGACCGTGGAGTGGTTGTACAACCCTTGCGCCATCAGCTGTATGGCCAACGCGTTTTTCTGACCCGATGACTTCTTAATCTTCGCTCTTTTGTTCTGGAACCAGATTTTTATTTGGGCCTCATTGAGGCCCAGTTCGCTGCTCAACTGCTGTCGACGCCTTTCTGTCAAATATCTGTTTTCGTTGAATTCGTGTTTGAGCCTCTGGAGTTGGGCGCTGGAAAATGCTGTTCGGGGGCGCTTGTCTTCCGGACTATTTTTCTGAGGTTTTTTGGTTCGTCTAGATCTGGGACCTGCAACAAAAGAAAAGTATTATGAGACCAGGTCATTCATTATTTTCCGGAACTAGCCAGACGTCACACCCATGCTCAATCCCTAAAGAAATGGGATGGATTCAAAAGATGCAGTCTTGCCAGGATCACTCTGGGCGACCATGAGAAGCTGGCGCCGAAGAAATAATTGGCAATGTAGTAGGACAACTCCTCGGGAGGATGTACAATGGGTTACATGTGGCCTAAGCTGTGGGCCTACACTTACCCTCCCTACTCTACTGATACAGACAGAGAAAATTATCCAAAAAAAATTGAATCTGTTTTTTATCATTATTTATTCAGTCTAGTTGGGAATCACTCGTTAAAAGGTAAGACCTCGTTAGTCCTTAGCTCGCACAAGTTTCTCAACTTCTGAGAGTTGTCGTTCGTATAGGGGCGACAGCTGATTAACGGAAAAACATATTTTGAACAGATTTTTTTAAACAGTTAAAACTTCACATTCTGTACAAAAAATATTTGATTTATGGGTATCATTGTCCACTTCTATGGAAGAACAAATAAAATTTAATTTTTGATAGTTTGATTTTTTGCTTATTTTGATTTCTTTTTACTCTGTGGTAATTTTCATCGCGATTATTTTATTCATTTTATTGTAATTTAATTTAACGTTTCATTGCTTTATATAATTGATATTTTAGCTATTCATTTCAATTTCATTTGTTATGTTATTGATTTTAAATCATATTAGACAATGGAAATCCCAACCAGTAAAATAAAATTGGAATGAATAGCTAAAATATCAATTAAATTAAGCAATAAAACGTGAAATGAAAATACAATAAAACGAATGAAATAACCAAGATAAAAGATGAACAAGATCACAGAGTAAAAAAGAATAAAAAAATTTAAAAAAATAAATAAAAAAAAGATTCAAAACCAAATTACTTCACGATGCGACGTTTCGATTGTTAGTATCCACAATTGTCTTCGGGTGATGACTGGACTGATTCCTCCGAGAGAGACTATTTATGGGTCATCTGAGCGTTTTTTTATAGTTATTTATGTATCAAGGGAATTAGGAGGGCCTTAATTACCGATGGCAAAGTTTGCGTCCCGAGGGCCTCTGGCCCGAGGGACAGCAATTGCCTGAGGTTATTAAGGCTCATTAATTCCCGTGGTACATAGATAATTTTATTTCTGACCGATTTCAATAAAATTTTGTTCATTTTTGAAACGGAAAAATGTACCAATTCATTACCTTCCCGGTATATTTGAATCAGGTACCGTTGATTATAGTAGAGTTTTCTTGTTGCTAGGTTGTTGCTATGTTACTTGTTTATAAATAGAACTTTGTTATCAAGCTGTGTTTGCGGTGAAAACGTGTTTTCTACCCCAAATATAATGGAGGATATTTTGAAAACAGCTGAACAAGCAAGAGAATCATTAATTCCATCGAAAAGTGAAGCCGTATACCAAAAAGAATACAAGATATATCTGGACTGGCTGACACGGAAAAATGTTATGCCAAAAAATGTCACTGAAACTGTATTTCTGGCATATTTTCAAGAACTGGTAAGGAATTTTCTATGTTTTTCGGTAGATTTGGTAGTAATTGTGTTTATTCGTTTCAGTCAGAAACGTATAGTCCGAATTCTTTATGGACTAAATGGTCAATGCTAAAATCGATGGTGACTATACATG
Source organism: Leptinotarsa decemlineata (assembly GCF_025532065.1). Lineage (NCBI taxonomy): Eukaryota > Metazoa > Arthropoda > Insecta > Coleoptera > Chrysomelidae > Leptinotarsa > Leptinotarsa decemlineata. The sequence goes on from NW_027412747.1 coordinate 20,672,207, forward strand.
AGAAACGAGATATCACCAAGTTCAATGAACTACAGGCTTTTTTGAAACGGAAGAGTAAGAGTTATAAGCCGAAAAAGTCTGCTGTTTTATCTCCTAAAGATGTTATCAGATTCCTAAAGGAAGGTACCTCGACTGTAGTGAACAGAAGCTCCAGCCATACAAAAGAAGAAATTGTTTCCAGTGGCGGAAGTAATTTTCAGGGAACATTTCAAAATTGTACATTTATTATTTGTAATGACGTGAATAAATAAAATATGGTTCAGTTTTCATTTCTATTTATTTTTACTTGTGAAAGGTAGAGGAAATTATAAAATCTATAATGTCCCAAGGGAGTTATGACCCTCTTTATTGATAGCGTAACTATGACGATATAAGCTTATAATATCCCGGTCAGAAATAAAATATATTTTTATATATTTTTTAATTGTATGCTCATTTTTAATTTTTATACTTCTCATTTTTTTTACTCGGTGATAATTTTCTCATGATATGTGAATGTGAGAAATGTCCAATTAAACGATTTTCAAAAATATTTTTTGTTTGCTTTGAATAATAAGATTTGTTCGTATTAAACTTGTTAACTGTATTTTTGATGTGATTTTCTTTTCTGTACTGAGCTGAAGGCAGTAAATATTCTAATATACACATTACAACAGTGGACCTACTACTTTCGCTTCAGATTTTTTGCAACAATGTAAATTTTCATGAAGGTGAACATTTTTTATTGAAATTGACAACTCTGCGCTGAACTTGTAATCCGTGTATTTTGCATTTGCAGTCTTAAAGAAAATTTATATGAAATGAATAAAAACACTTTTGTCTAAATACCACAGGAAATTTTTATTTTTCGACCGGTTTCGGATTTGATCCCATTATCAAGTATAAAACTGAAATCTGAATTTGGAACCTCGATTTTATAGAATTTTCAGGTATGCTGCAAGGCCAGGTATTTGAGAGACAGGATGCCAACTCAAAATACCATCCTGAACATTCTAGGGGTTGTTAAACTCATAAATTCAAAAGTGGAGACCTACATAAATCAAGTTGCTCGTTTAGGGGTATATGTTTCTGGTTACCCCTAGAATTTTCAAGATGGTATTTTAAGTTGGCATCCTGTTTCTCAAATACCTGTCCTTGCAGCATACCTGAAAATTCTATAAAATCGAGGTTCCAAATTCAGATTTCAGTTTTATACTGGATAATGGGATCAAACCCGAAACCGGTCGTAAAATAAAATTTTCCAATGGTATTTAGACAAAGGTGTTTTTATTCATTTCATTTAAGTGATCATGAATTACCATAAAGTAAACAAGTCATCAATCACACAACCTGAAGAAAATATGGCTAGTGAAAGATAGATTCACGTGTATGATTTAATTGAAATTTAATTCACATTCCAAATAGTTCATTCAACTACATTTCTTGTGAAGTAGTGTTCTAAGATCCCAAATTGAAATGAAACCTGATTTATGTCCTCATAATTGCTAATGAAATGCTAGTTTTTTGGCAGTGGAATGGTACTTTATTACTGGAAGCAATATAAATTCAATAAAATAGTACTTAATATCCTACTTCCTAAATAAACTGATAGCTTTTTGATTGAAAATACAATAGTTTTAAATAATAATAAAAAAAAATAATAATAATTTTTATTTGCAATCAATTATATGGTCCAATAAAAACATTAAAATATTTAAACAGGAATGCAAAATGGAACTGAAAACAATTTGGAAAAGTTCTAGTTCGCATGCAAATATTTTTTTTTATTTCACAAATGTTGAAGTATAAATAAATTTTACATGTGGTAATATTGAGTTATTCATTTTTGGCCAACATTTTCATTCGAAATGAATATTGTTTCATAGTACGAAATGATGGGTCAATCTCATTATAAAGCTTGAAGACATTCTAGGTGTAGCTTCTTCGGAACAGAGAAGTTTTGTAAGGAGGAAGCGAGATATGACCCTTATGACGTAAATTGAAGTTATGAATATCTGTTGAATATTTTATTTTATCGTAAAGATATGGGGAATACTGTTTATTGATAATTGATTGGGATATGAGAATAAAGTTTTCGACGATTTCGCATTTTCAACCATTTTGCGGATCTTAGCTTTTGAGAATACTGTAGATCCATCTGAGACATGATTTCTGATTTTTTTCTATACGATTGATATCGTGGTTCATTAATGTAAATAAAAGTATTGATAAAATCTCTACCAATGTGTGTTTTTCACTGAAATCAGTTGCGGCAACGTAATCTTCATTCTGTATGTTTGGATAGAATTTCTGAATGAAATCTGTCAGCTGTCGCCCTCATACGAACGACAACTCTCAGAAGTTGAGAAACTTGTGCGAGCTAAGGACTAACGAGGTCTTACCTTTCAACGTGTGATTCCTAACAATAGCTCCGTACATATAATGGGAGTACATATAATGGTAGGACATTAATTTTATTTCACAAACTACACCATACGATTTGATCTTAACAAACTTTATTTTTGAATACATATCACATATATATATATATATATATATATATATATATATATATATTTCGCTATTACAATAGATTTTGAAAAGGGAATATTTCTAGGCGATATCAGTTTCTTGGAAAAACAACAACAAGAACAAAAATTGTGAAAATCTTCAAAAGAAAGGAAGAAAGAAATGAGAATAATCAAAACTTTTCATATAAATGTATGTGGTATACACAAAAGCTTTTTCAGAAACAAATTGGAAGAAACAATCCTTCTGAAACAACTACTCTCACATGAACATTGTGTCAATTTTGCGACAAAGAAAGATTCAAAACTTTTTTGAGTCTAGGTACTGCCAGGTTGTCAAAAACTATCAGTAAATTACATAAAACAATTGAATAATTGTAGTTGTCGAGAAAAGGAGCATCAGTTACATGTACAAGGGTCATTATGAAGATACTGATGACCCTGGGAATGGTAAATTACTATCGTTTTTGTCAACCCCTCGCGTGTTTTAACTTCATAAAGGTGATAGGAACAATAATCAGTTTAGATATGAAAACTGATAGATCATTCTTTCGTCACAATAAGTAGAAAAAAGCTTTTGGTTTGTATAGCATTACAGATTTTGTTGCATTTGATGAAAGGTGCCTTTGAGTTCAACGTTTTGAAAAAAAATCAGCTTGAAATAAAAAGATTTTTTGTGTAATTTTGCAAATAAATAGCTTTTTTAGAAAAACAACTGAAAAATTTTTGATGAAAAATTAATTGGCGATTCGAGGCGACTTTATTGATTCCAGTGGCGCATTTGCTTTTTCAGCTGCAGAAAAACCTGCAGCACCACTTCATCTGAAGATTTTAATATGCCAATGTCCTCTGTTTCTCATAAAATAAAATGTAGGGTGTCTCCAGAGGCTCCAATAAATTCAATACGTCGCCAGAACACTTAGTGACACGACTATCGTCAAACTTAAACCAGTGTTAGGAATGACACGTTAAAAGGTAAGACCTCGTTAATCCTTAGCTCGCACAAGCTTCTTCTGAGGATTGTCATTCGTAGGGGTGCGACAGCTGGTTAACGGGAAAACAGAACATATTTTAAACAGTGCTTTTCATCTTTGACCAAGGCGTAATAATGCCAAAACCACAGTGAACAATGACTGCATGAAGATCATAATAGTGGTCTGCTAAATTGAAGTGTTCATCTACTTCAAACCTTCGTAACAGGTTGGTGCTTCTGTCCGAGGTTGAGTCATGTTCGAAGATCATCAGTGTTATTATTAGATTGACTGGTGCCTCAGTTATACTTGTTTTCAGTCAGTCAGTCTGTTTTCAGTCAGTTAGTCTGGCACATGTTTGGCAATACAGTCGATCATCACCTGTTAAAAGTTTCATTTTCAGGTGATCTAACAATAAGCTCTGAAGAAAATGCATTTTTTGCTAGATTACAAAAGTATCTTTTCACTTCAAACTGAAGTTTTTTCGAAACTGAGAACTTCGAATCGGTCAAACTTCTAGAGTTTATTGCAAGGGAATGATAAAGTGGTTATTATTTTCAATTGGGGTAGTGATTAAGGGGTGATTTTCAAATTTTTTCCTGAAAAAAATTTAGACCAAAACTATTTTGGTCATAACTCGCTTAGTTTTGATACTAAGGACTATGAAAATCAAAAATGAAGATTTTTTCAAGCACTTTAAAGAAGGTTGTATGAGTTATTCCAGAAAAATAGATTGTTTTTTCGGTTACTTCACCGTAAAAGTTTCAATTTGATCATAAATCCACATTTATTTTTGTTTTTCAAAAGTCGGATTTTCATTAAAAATTAAATTTCTGATAAAAACTTACTTTTTGAGTTATCGTCCATAATGATATCAGAAATAACGTTTTTGAATATAAGTATGTTATAAGAAACACCATGTGAAAATCCAGAATTGATAAAAAAGTCTAGTTCGGCAAACACTTTCGAAAATTTCTTCCTCTCCCTAAGAAACCTTATACGGTGATGTTCATAAAGAAAAGGCAGACCAGTCGAATAAATTATACACATCTACGTTAGTTATAGGAGTGTATTCTCGGCCTAACAAATTCCACATTCATTATGCCGTCTCCCGATTTCCACCCTCAATATATCAAGCCGAGTTTGGCTTATCGCCCATTAATGGTAGTGAAGAGATACACAAAGGTGAGTGGAATGGTCGGAATCCGTTCCTTTTCTTATCAGATCTCCGACGAAATTCGGGAGCCCTAACTAATTACTCGAAACTTCTTCTGAACAATAGAATATGCTTGATTAATTCCGGTCATCAACATAAGAAATAAGGCCATTGTTGGCGACTGGATTCAGTGGCGACGTGTTGAAATAGCGTGTCGCTTTTATTGATTTCAGATAAAAGGCAATGTTTCGATAGAAACTATGCCCAAACACGATGCCCGTAATATGGTGTATCTGTATACAGGGCTCGTCTAAAGTCAGTTCTCCTTATTGAATTTTGAACAACCTGGTATATCGGAACTGAGTTTAAAGGGTTCAGATAAGAGAAGATGTTTTAACATGTCAGCTGAGCACCATTTTGAATATTTTTTTAAATAGATTACCCCGTATATTACCTGGGTATATTCATAGATATCGAGGGAGCGTTTGATAAAACAACCTTTCCAACAGTTATCCAGCAACTACACTCCAGGGATGTACCCCTGGTAGTGGGAGAATGGATACTCAAGATGCTCTCTAGTAAAGTAATAAGTATTAATGTAGAAGACATCACAGTGAAAGGACTGGTCATGAGGGGATGTCCACAGGGAGGGGTCTTATCATCCCTTCTCTGGAACATAGTTCTGGATTTCCTGATTAATCACCTCAACAATAATGGATTGTACATAATTGCATTTGCAGATGACATAGTTATCTTGCAGATTTGTGAACACGCTGTGAGATAGAGCGCAGGATGGCCTCAAATTAATAGAAACATGGTTTGAGGAACACTCACTGTTGTTCAACCCCAAGAAGTCTAAGATGGTCCTTTTCACCAGAAAAAGAAGTTTATCGGGCTCAAAACCTCCCGAAATCTTCAAAAGCAAACTAAAATTGTCTGAAGAAGTGAAATACCTTGGTACTATCCTCGACAGGACGCCAACATGGAACTCTCATCTACAGAGTAGAGCAAAAAGAGCATATGTGGCTTATGAGCAATGTCGGAGGACAGTGGGACGCGCATGGGGTCTTTCACCCCATGTGGTTACCTGGATCTACACTACAATAATAAGATCTATGTTAACGTACGGAGCCATTGCATGGGGACCGAAAGTTCTACAAGCAACGGCCATCCAAAAATTATATCAAATACAGCGACTGGCTTGTTTAAACATTACAGGAGCCATAAGAACCACGCCAACCGCGGCAATGGAATTAATTACGGGTATGATGCCTCTGGACCTGTACGTTAAGGAGGGTGCGTTAATGGCCATGTTACGATTGCGCACGGCTGGTGTAAACCTCGAAGTAGGAATGAGTCAATCGAGGATGAGCCTGTGGCGAGAAGCGCTTACTGAGCAACCTCCGCTGCAGGCAACCAGTGATGCAATTGAACCCAGATTTGTGTTTATTAAACCCTACAAAATACAAACAAAATAGTCAGATGCTACAAATGCAATACACATATATACAGACTGCTCAAAAACCAACGCTGGCTCAGGACGTGGAATGTACTCCAGATCACTAAGCCTAAGGATTAAGTAGGGAATGGGAAAAAATACCAGCGTGGTCCAAACAGAACTGGCTGGTATCTCTCAATCGCCATAAAAGAAATAACCAAGAAAGGAATTTCTGGCAAAAATATAACAATCTGCACTGACAGCAGACGAGCCCTATTAGCCTTGAACAGACAAAATGTTATCTCAGAGCTAGTACTAGAGTGCCACCAGCCAAAGCCTCGGTAGAGTATAACATTATCCTGAGGTGGGTTAAAGGGCACGACAGGAGTAAAGGAAATCGCATTGCCGACTCTTTAGCCAAGGAAGCGGCTGGACTAAGAATTATAGGACCCAGTGGCACCTACGGCCTGATGACTTCGACAATTGCGGAACTAGCCGAACGTCACACCCACGCTCAATCCCTGAAGAGATGAGATGGAATCAAAGGATGCAATTTTGCTAGGATCACTTTGATGGGCGACCCTGGGAAGCTGGCGCCGAAGAAATATCTGGCGATGACCAAGAAAAATCTACGCTCAACAGTAGGATTTCTGACTGTCCACTGTTAACTAAGGAAATACCTCCATAATATGGATCTAGGGACACACCTCTATGCAGTTTGTGTAAACAGGAAGATAAAACTGTCAGGCATGTCCTATGCGAGTGTCCGGAGTTATCGTCAATAAGAGAGTGTGTATTCGGCGAGTCTTGGCCTACCCCTGCCGATATAAAGGAGTTGTCTCCTAGTGACCTGTCCACCTTCTGGAAAGGACAGGATAGACGATGATCTAGGAGGATAACTCCTCGGGAGGATGTACAATGGGTCACATGTGGCCTAAGTGCTCACCCTCCCTACTCTACAGATGCAGATACCATATTCGCCGGATTTGGCTCCCAGTGGCTACTGGCTGTTCGCAGATGTCAAAAAAATGCTCACCGGTGAGAAATTCCGTTCGAATGAAGAGGTTATTGCTGAAACTGAGACCTATTTTGAGGCCGTTCTACAAAAGTGGTATTTAAATGAGGCTCTTGATGGAGATTAAGTTGATCAATAAAGCCAATTTTTGAAAAACACGTTTTTTTTTTCTTAGTCCCGGGACTTTTTAGTCCAGGTGTTAGTATGAAAGAAGTACAATTTCACTAACATGTATCACTGTTATTCTAAATGGCGGACATCGATGTTTCGGAATGAGATTCCTACATTTTTTATAGAGATGGAGAAATAGAAAGCCTACAGCCTCTTTTCTATATAAAAACAAATAAGTTGATAGGGATATTTCTGTGACAAGTGCACATATGCACAGTGATGCAATACTATTGTCTTTTCCAGCAAAAATTAGTAACAATTATGTCTTTTTTACATATTTTTTTTAACATTGGGTTCATTCATTACAGTTTTGCAGATAATACGGCCATAATATATACTGATGATAATTGGGAAAAATTGAAAATGAAAGTTGAAACCCAAATTAATGTATTGAAAGACTGGTTTGATCATACACTCACTCACAATCAATTTTGAAAAAACAAAATTTCTACCCTTTGCAAGTTACGAAAATCAACTACCAAACTATAATGAATTAAAAATAAATAACCACGGAAAAAAATAGAAGTCCTAAGAACAGAAATACCTGGGAGTCAAAATTGATTCACATCTCAGATGGAATGAACATATTAGAGAAATAACTAAATCATTGAGATGTTTATTGTATAAATTCAAGTACTTGAGATCTGTTCTCCATATCAATCACCTCAAAATAATATACTACGCATTGGTACAATCTAGGCTCCAATATGCCATACTCAGTTGGGGTGGCATATTGGACATCCACCTGAAAAAAGCTGAGGTATTACAAAAAAAAATAATTAAAATTATGTACAATAGAAAGAATGACTACCCCTCTAATTATATTTTTAGAGATTCAAAGCTACTTGATGTACGACAGTTATATATGTATAATATAATATTGTATATCTTCAAAAATAAAACATCTCTAAAGAATTCCCACGCACAACTTCGATTTTAGTGGGTTTCTCCATGTTTGTTTGTATTGCTTTGTTTGCATGTTACTATCTTGTGTTGTTGTATATTTATAAATGAACATTATTATTATTTTTTTTTCACCGTAGTGTGCGCTGGTCAGGCCCTATCCCCAGAAGCCCCGATATATGGGCGCGCCAGCATTGTCAACCAATGACCTCTTCCCACACCGTGGGGTAAGTGATCATTGGGTCCGAGAATCATGTGCGCAATCAAGCGCAGTGAGCCAAGAATATGCATCTGTGCGGCTAAGATTTCTGCCATAGTGCGGCAAGCCGGTATGATTTTAAGATTCGAGAGTAGAGAGAACATTATTCCACCAAGGACTTCAATAATCAGAACAACCATCTTGACAGAGTGATCTGGAAGAGAAAATCTCGATATTTTATCCGTTTTTCCTCCTCTTTTCTGACGATATTCGTCTCGCCAGGCGCTGAAAACTCCACGACAAATATCGTCTTGGTCTGGTGGTCGAGAAGGACTACATCAGGCTTATTAGCTTGTATGAGCTTGAGGGTGGGGAACGAATAGTTCCAATAAATTCGGCACTTCTCGTTCCCCACAACGGATTCAATATCCCCCGGAGCGTAGGCAACACCGGTGTGTCGTCAATACCGTAAGAGTGCCGTATTATTATTATTATTATTATTATTATTATATTATTATTCTCTCGCATATATAACGTGTGTACACTTTATAGTGTAGTATCGACATGTTTTGTGACCTGCCGTAAATGTAACTGTATATAACTTGAAGAATAAAACTATTAATCACTTTGCTGATGGACGCTTAAAAAATTACAATTCAATTGACTGATTCCGGGCAATGGTTGCGTGCCTGAATTATTGTCTCAATACGTGGTATTGAATGAAGATAAATAACTTACCCAACAACATTTCCCTAATTTCGATCATCGAAATTAATTTGCTCCCGAGCACAGAACTGAAAACACGATAATTTCGTTTGTTCACCAATCCTTAACGAGCTTTTGATATGTTTGTCAATACAGTACTCAATAAAGTTTCGGTTTGTTCGGACAAACCGAGTATAAATTACAAGGCTTTCGTTAAATACCCAAGTTCGAGATCGGGCTAAAAATAAAATATTTAAAAGGCACTTAGAATCAGCGTTGATACATGCAATAAGATGCACGGGATGAGATATTTTTGTTCGCATTATCTAGCGATGATTTATGATAGCGATGACACATTCACAATCCGTAACCACTTTACTAAGAAATTGAAAGCCGTATTACCGTTCGGGTTGATTAATTTGACCTATAAAAAATCAGTTCGTAAATACAGACGCCGATGATGTGTTTGATTTAGAGGGTGAGAAAAGGTTCGGCTTCAGGCGATGTTTTTTCAAACACAAATAAGTATACAACTGGTATTTTCACGAGTTGAAAATGGTAGAGATAGTGATAGGAAAAGTAAGTGCGATGCACGAAATTTGCCAGAAAGTTTTGGAAGAATTCTGTAGATGCAGATTTGAAAAGAGCATTCAGATCAGTAGACAGATCAGAATTATTGTGGAAATTGGATAAACACGAAATAGCGGAACTGACATAGGTGTTCCACTTGGAAGTGTACTGGGGCCCTTCATTTTTCGATCTTTGACAAAACGCAAATTATGTTTTGCAAATGAAACTATGATTCATGCAATGGTTGTTGATTGTGGTTCTTCCAGAAATTAGTCTGGAAGAGATGAAAATTTATTTATAGAATCAATGATAGAACAAAAAATTCAAAGAGCTCTGGGTTGCAATCGTATAGATGATGTCTGCAAAAAATAATAAATGCAATGGGTGTTCCAGGTGGAATTATTAAAAGTTGAGTGCAATATACATCTTGCTTATACATTCTTAACTTTCTTCCATTCTCAATTCCCGGTATCAATTAGAAATGTGGACCCGGAAACAAACGAAACAAAAATTAAAAAATGGGCAACTTCAATAAAATAAGAAGTTACTGAGAATTAACACAATGTCAAAACAGTCGAAGGAAGCAAATTACGGACCTATTTTTTCAGTTAATTCTACAAAATAGACCTATCCTGGAGCTATCATTCTACATTTTTTACTTTCTTCCATTCTTACTTCGTATACCTAATGCGAACTCAAAGAATGAATTATAAAGAGTATGATGAAAACGATGGAAAAAAGCAACACAAGAAGCTAGAGAACAGATACACAAAATTCTGAAACAAACAATTTTATGAAGAATTAACAAAACATCACAATATTCACCCGAAGCAAATTATGGACCTACCTTTCCATTTAATTCTACAAATTAGGAGGAATTAATGGAAAGCACGCAAACATTTCACGAAACGCGACCAATCATTCAATTGAATCATCATTACAAGAATTACCCTTTTAACAATGAAGATACGGAATCAGAAGCTTTTACAAATTAAATTCGTATAATTTCTTTTGCTCATTAACTTATCAGAGCTCCTCCTATTTATTTCAGATTAATATCAATCCGCCGTATCATATGACTCGACAAGATTACATTCAACGTTTGCACAGTTGGTGCAACGGAAGAATACACATGCGTCATCGATTTGTGAAAATGGATGTAAAAGTGGACAGAATAATGAAAACGCCGTCGTCAGCAGAACTATACAGGGTGGGCCATGGAAAACTTGACATGGAGGTTTTGGGTACTAATCTTGCAACTCCTAAAAAACGCTCAGACAGGTCGATTTTTATTGGGGGGGGGGTCAGTTTTGCCCCATTTACACCGTCGTCACTTTAACCCCGGAGCAGAGGGGGGAACAACCCTTGGAATTTTAATGAGGAACTGGGAGCGACTCGCATACCGTTTGAAATATCTTGGAATTCTCTGAACAACGGTTGACATTTTTTTTAATTTGGACGAACCATATTGAATTTAGAGTTGAAGTTACTTACTTTATTCTCGTGTTAGCATATGCTCAAAATGGGCACCTCCAGCTTCCATGCAATAATAGAGATTCTGCTGGAAACGTTCTCGAACATTATGGAGCATTTCTGGAGTGATTTGGCGCGACATTCATTTGTGATTAGTTGTCGTGAATTTTCGAGTGATGCAGGGGGAGTACAGTGAATTTTGCTTTTCAAATGACCCCACAGAAAGAAATCTAACGGCGAAAGGTCTGATAATTGTGGTGGTCATTCGATAGTGCCTCGCCTCCCAATCCAGTGATCCGGAAAAGTCTGATCTAAATATCGCCAAACAGGCAGAGTATAGTGCGGAGGAGCCCCATCTTGTTGAAATATTAACAGATCCTCCCGATAATTGTGGTCGTTTTCAATAATATCAGTGAGAAGGGGATTAATAGTATCTTCCAGAAGCTTCAGATACATTTGTCCTTCTAAAAACAATGGGCCAACTATACGGTCACCAAAAATTCCAGCCCGTACATTAAGTTTTTGTAGACGTTGTATATGCACTTCATGAAAAATGTGAGGATTTGAATTAGCCCAGTAGCGACAATTATGACGAATAACTGTACCATTTATAAAAAAAGAACATTTATCACTGAAGCAAATGTTGAAAACAAAACACTAACCAACTCGCAAAATTGCAAGCGTCGATCGAAATCATCTTCATTCAGTTCTTACGTAAATTTCATCTTGTGAGGATGCATTTTGTGGGTTTTCAAAATACGCCGAATGCTAGTTCATGACTTTTTTGTGCTCAAAGTATGGTCAAGCTCAACATGGCCCAGAATTGCCACTTGTGTCGCCTCATTTGTTACTGGTGATTCGATTTGCCGTTTTCTATTTGCTACAGATCCAGTTGCGCGAAATTTTGAAATTAAATCGAAAACATACTGTCGCGACACATTCTTATCATGTTGTTGTTTGAACAGTTCAGCGGCTCTCACAGAACATCTATTTCCATAGTACAGTTTAATCAACTCAACCCTCTCTACACTTGTGTGAACCATTGTTTCTTTAGCAACACTTTACGGCACTCACTATTAGTAATAATGTAGATATTGCTTTCAACATGAAAATGAGAAATAAAAACAGCAAGAAACAAATGAAAGAGTTCCAAATACATTCCAATTTGTCAGTGACGTACAACAATTTGTTTCTATCAACAATATTGAAAAAGGTAATTATCGGAAAGGACTCTTTTAAATACGTACAAATTAAAAAAAAATGTACACCGTTCCAAGGGTTGTTCACCCCACTGCTCCGGGGTTGAAGTGACGGCGCTGTAAATGGGAAAAACTGTACCCCTTCCAATAAAAATCGACCTGTCAGAACGTTTTTTCGGATTTGCAAGATTAGTACCCAAAACCTCCATGTCGAGTTTTCGATGGTCCACCCTGTATATTCCATTCTTGGTTTTTCCAATAAGCCGTTGATATACAATAAAAAATGGGTTGGAGAAAATATGGCTCTCTAGGGGAAACCAGCGTCAATGGTAAAAGTATATTTAACAAATTTTCCTCTCAGACCAAGGTCTCATATATGCAGTCGGACCGCATTCGAATTCCAAAAGCACGATTGGCTGAGTCGGATCATTGCTGTATTGATCAGTCTCCATTGTTTTGTGAAAAAGGAAGCTGCATAAAAGTATTTGTTTCATTGCTTATTATTCCAATGATGACGCATGTGTAATATTTCGTTGCCCCAAGTGTACTTACTTTCAACGTCTGCATGAAATGTTGAGCGAGATCGTACCGATATGAAATGAATCAATTATTCTACTCGATCGTTGGTACATCCACTTTTCCACTTGTGTGGTCTTCATTACGATGCCAAATGAAGAGACATCTTCCGACTAAAAGGATAAAACGGGTTCGGCATTTGTAATTTAAATCGGCAATCATTTTACACATCATCATGGTGTTTCCAATCGCTCGATTGGTTTGCAGCGTACTTCGCCATTATTACTGAAACAAGTTTTTGACTACCTCGTAATTTCTTCTTTACCCATCCTCGGGTACTTTAATGACCATTTTCAGCTCTTTTGTTGTTCCTTCGAGACTCGATATCTCCGTTGTGATTTTTAACAAAACGCGTTGGAAGTAGTATAAATCTGTTGGAAATCACTATGGCAAGTTGTTACTTCACAGTTGAATTTGGAAAAACCTTGTTTGAAGTCTTATTCAGTTTTAGTGTTTCAATAGAATGTGGAACAATAAAAATCACATCAGTTTTTTGGGAAACAAATAAGTACCAACAAATGTTGTTATTATTATTTTTCAAGTTACGGACACAATGTTGGTGCATTATTCATAATATATCAATCATGTCAGGCTTAGACACTAATAGAGATATAGATAAAGGGAGAAAATGGGAATCTGGTTCAGCGAAAAGAAAAAAAAAATAGCCACAGTATCAGTGACTTTGACTGGGGTTTTAATTACGACAACCTAAATATGATTTTGTTAAATTACTTTTTACTTATGATGCACTGTTTGGAACCTTTGGTGTAGTAATGAATATTACTGGAGTTTTTTCCCAACACCAAATCGTTATTTTTAACACCACGACACGTGTTTCGATCACCAAGTGATCATCTCCAAAGAGGAAGATTAAAACTGAATCTGAATTAATCTTCCTCTTTGAAGATGATCAATTGATGATCGAAACACGTGTCGAGGTGTTAAAAATAACGATTTGGTGTTGGGAAAAAACTCCAGTAATAAAAGTTACTTTTTAGTCAAGTTATTTTTTTAATTTTGTTTTTCAATGTTTCAAAACAGTACATAAGTGAAAATTTCGGTGAGTGTTTCTTAACGAATAAAAAATTGTTTAATTTCAAGTGTTTCTTTAATTTTATGAACCCTTCTTGTTTGTATTCCAAACTGTCGTTATGGAACAGATACCATACAGGAACGCCCAAGTATTGGTACAAAATGGGACGCATGGGACGCCATCATTCACAACGATGTACTTCGAAGTTTCGGGACAAAACACTTGTTTCATCACCTCATTAGCACCGGTTTGGATAGTACGAAGTGTACAATTTTTTTCAAAACTTTACGACTTCATGACACCAGAAGAGACAACTCAGCTGTACTGTACAATACATATTCCGGTTAGATAAATTAATCCCAACATTAGGAATTTCATTTGAATTCAAAAGGAGATAGTTTAAGGAAAGATTTGCTTTTGGCTTCATACTTCTTCTAAAAATATTCCCCTTCCAATTTGAACGTCAATAATTTTCAAAATAATCGACAACTTAATTATATTATTCTTCGAACGGGGATAATCTTAGCGACTGAGAAATATACGGCAAAAAAAGATTAACAGGGTCTCTCAGTCAAAAAATCAAACTCTGCTTTACTTTGCCAAGCTTTCGCTTCCAATGGGAAGCTTCTTCAGGGCCTATAATTTGATGAGTTGTGAATATTTTCGCCATTGAATAACATTACAAATCATACTTACAGTAAAAATGAGCGAAAAACAATAAATTGAACATATAAATTGACGAAAAAGTTATACATGTATAGGATTAATTTGGATTTGACAAATGTCATACCTTCACATAAATGTCATTTTACAATGGGTATGATGATTTCATAATTTTTGACTCTAAAGAAAGAGAGTTATTGATTGATACAATTTTCATTATTATTATGTTTTTGATGTAGTTCCAGTAAGTTACTGTATACACTGCTGAGATTATCAATGCCAGTTCTCTTATTCATACAATCAGAAGGCTTATTAATTTCAACCATTTCAAGAAAAACGCGTTTGGAAATATTTTTTTGTCTGTATGTAAAACTTTGATATTAGGGTAATTTGGTTTATGTCCTGTTTCTATAGAGTGTTGTGCTAATGCACATGATTTCTTATTAAGCTTTATATCACTTTTATGTGAAGTTACTCTATCATTAAGAATTCTAGATGTTGTTCCAATATAATTCAAGTTACAATTGGTACAAGGAATGTTATAAATCACATTTGACTTTTTTGTAGTATCCATTTTATCTTTCAATTTAGTATTCAAATTCTTTTTAGTTTTAATATTTTTTGGCATATAAATATCATGTATGCCAGGGAGTAAGAAAAACTCTTTGGTATGTTACGTCAAGCTTTCCGAAATGTTTATTTCCTTCTTCTGGAAAATTGTAAACAAATTAACAACACAGTTACAATTCCATAGACTGGATGAGATTACGTACTATCGTGAGTTTAAGAAGCTAGTTCTTTCATAACAATCAGAACTTGTCGGTCATCTTATACAGAACAAACAGTATAAATGTAAATTGAAATCTAAAATAATTTAATTGGCAAGGATATAACAATACAAATAAGACACAATATCGCAAAAAACGTCAATTGTGCCAAATTTGAGCATATCAAACTGCACAAAACTGCAAATTATTTCATCAATATAAAATGCAGAAATATATTCGAATCCTCTCTCCAGTCTCATCTGACATATTTTTGTTAATATTGAGATGCAATTATAGGAGTTTTAAAACATCCAACTGAAAGAAGGAGTATTAACCAGGTATTACTGAGTTTTATTATTTTCCGGTGTATTACTGTGGGTTTCAATTCCCTATAAAATTTAAATTTGTTTCTTCCCTCTAGATTTGGGATCCAAATATGTAATTTCACTCGAGAAATATTTTAATTCACTGAAATAACAGTTTATTGTGAGCTTTTCATTGAACATTGATAATATATATTATCAAAAGTATCTAATAGCATTATTTAATAAAATGAAAGTATAACACCAACACCTTCACCAATATATAGAAGGTTGACCGTTCTAAGAATTTTAATACATTTGTCAGTTGAACACACATATCTTGGAAAATAAATCAAACACGTTCAATACTGAATGGAATATACAGAGTCATATACATTAGTGGAACGATCTACATATGTCATAATGAGATTAATATAAAAAATATTTCCATAAATAACAATTTTGTAATGAATGACCAGATAGACGAAGACATGGAAATATCAGTAAAAGAAATACCTGAAAGAAAAGGTCTATTGCGATGACATTTCGTGCTGTCATGGAATTATGTATGCTATTCACGTGGAATTGTTTATAAATCTAAAAGTCTATACATTTTTGGAATTTTTGATTTCATCAAAACGTGCATTTATTTTAAAGATTATTTAGAGAACGACAAAGAAGCAAGAAGAGAAAATGTATGAAACATTTTTCCTGATTTAGACTTTATGAATTGCGAATTCATTTTGCAATCCCAATTTTAAAATTCACTGAATTTGATATAATATACTTCAATAAAAATTACTTGCATCAAAAACTAATTCATCATTTATAATACACTTTTTTAGAAATGATGGACATCCTCGTCATTATTTCATAGATATGGCCACTACCAAACAATTTATGAATGAAAAGTTTCAATAGCATCCATATTAATCACAATATTCGAACGGAAAAATGTTAATATCATATAAAATTATTCAATCAGAAATAAAAAAATTCACCTCATCTCCATAAAAAGATGGTATATTCGTATCAGCCAGGGTTTATAAAATGTTTTGATTATTTTATATTCCTTGGTGAACTCTGTGTAATATATATATACCTACTTACGCATGACAGATGCATCTTGAAGGATTCTAATAATAGTTGGCTAGGTTTCCTGATACGAAACCTATTGAATTTTTTTCTTAAGAACTGTTTCTATCAAGAGAAAGATTTTTACGTGCCAAAAACGCTCTAGAGAAACTAATATACTTACTTTTCTTAAATAACTAGAAAGAGGCAAAACAACTAATTTCTCACAACTAGTTTTGAATTTATCGCCACATTTTTTTGCATAATCATCAGGTGAGAAGACATTAGCTGACTCCCATGTGAATTGCTAATAGTGATGATTTAATGATAAACTGTTTTGCATTTCATCTCAGCCAGTATTAGATGTAAAATCGTTGTGTATGTGTGTGTGATTATGAAACTTGTAGGTATATATTAATTTACTGAAATCATGCATGCCAGAGAATTAAAATAGCATGTCTAGCTAATCATTATATTCACATCGAGATGTGAATTAAATTTTCACCGTTAAAGTCAACTACTGTATAATTGAGGCATTTGAATTAAGTTGCAATAAAATATAAATTAACAAAATGAGTTTATAATGAAAAACTGACAGTCCATATATAACAATGGGAAGATATAAAAAACTCATCAACTTCTTTTTACAAATGTTCATTCAAAAAGATAAAATCTGCATAGTTGCCACGCATACATGTAGGTTCCTAATATACCCATAAATGCCAACTTGGGAGTCACAAATTGAACGTGTTATTATTATATTTATCATTTTTGAACTTCACTTCCATATAGAAATTTACCTTTGAAATTTACTCATACTCACAAAATATGTTTCATACAAAATCTCCAAACAACACATATATAGGAGGCGTCCAAAAGATCTTATATGATTTTTGCACATATGTATATCGCCTAATTTTTAATAAATCCCACCTTTTTTGAGTATATTATTGTTTATCTTGCATCTATTTTGGCGTGTTGCAAGTATATGTTTTTGTACCTACATAATGTTGTTAAACAAATTCCTATCCATCTATCTATAAATCAGTCGTTTAACCCTAATATACCTATCTCTGTTTTTTAGAAATGAATTATTTTGAGTTCTTTGGGTCTATACAAGATTTGATATAAAATTAAATGCTTATTGTGAGTTTCATCTCTTTCTGAACAAATTTTTCTATTATAATGAAAAACACGGACCCTACTGGGTGTCAGAAAAACATTTTCACAACAGAAATTTCATTTGTGCTCAATAAATACCTTAAGGATTAATTACTATTAGACAGTGATCCAGTTTTCACCAACATTCTTCATGATGTTTTAATTTTCATCTAAATATATCTTGAAGTTTATTATTTTTAGATAATACATGATTAGTCAACAGTTCTCAAAACTAATGAAATGGAAGTTTTGATAAATATAAAATTCAATAACCTGTTTTCTCATCGTTGACAGAGAATTCAATATTAGAAAACAATTGGCAATTTTCACTACAAATATTCCAAAAATTTACTCACGTAAAGTGAAATTGAAGTATAGGCCAAAAGGAGACCTTGAGGGACAACTAATGAAAGTTTCAGCTCTGATCACAGTTCCGAACAGAAACATATCACTGTAGATTGGTCAAGTAGGTGTATATAATATAGAAATACCTACATATTTTGGGAAATTATCGTCTACAGACGTACTGATGGACTAATATAGTTTTATACGTTCAGATATTGTCATACCTATAGGCTTTTAGATGAGATCAAGAATATAAATGGGCAATATATTTTCATGCACAACAATGCTTTTCTTCATATAATATTACAGAGGTGTTGAAAAATGTCGAGAGATTGATCGGTTATATTTGGCCTGCTATATCTCCAGACATTATTCCATGACATATTTGATATGTGAATTGGAAATTCACATGTGAATGTACGGTATTCTACGCCAATTTTTATGTTTTTGATTTGTGAATACAGGCACACGTAAAAATCTTATATTTTATGAATACAGTGGTATCGAAAATGAATGAATATGAAAAATTAAAATGAAATCTGTAAATTTCCAATAATTCAATTATTGATACATTGAAAATAATGTGACAATTCTTTAAACAATGAAAAATTGAAAATATATATACATACGAGTGAATACTCTGATAACTTTTGTCAATGAGAAAACAAAACAGTCAGAACATGAAAACAGGTTTAGTGCTCAAGTGGGTAAGTAGGTAGGTTTCTTTTTTTATCTTTGATTAAAAAATGGAAAATTACCATTTTTCAATTTTTTTGAGGGTATTTTCTGAAGCCTCTAAGAATAGTTCCAGAAACAAAAAAAAATCATGATTTAATTTCGAAAATTACCAAGGTTTTCAAGTCCTAAACCTCCAACTTCGAGAAAAAATTCAATCAACAAAAGCATAATTCCTTAAGGAAAATTATGATGATTTGTTTTGCTAGTTGCTTAGTTTATTCAACTATACAGGGTGTAACAAAAGTACGTTAAAATATTCAGGTGACGTATTCCTGAGACAATTTTAAGAAAAAAGTCTGTGTCCGGAAATGCTTCGTTTCGGAGATACAGGGTCGTGAAATTGATTTTTTGTTCGTTTTTTGAAAATAACTTTCGCAAAAAAGTCATTCGCAAAGTCATGACAAAAACCAACCATGTTTTGAAAAATTTCAGCGTACGCAGCGCCCTCTAGATTTTACATGAAAATCAGTCCGAAATTATGATTTCTCGCGTCAAAAAACCATGAGTCCAAATTTCGTGCGAAAGACTTATTTTTTGCCAAAGTTATTTAAAAAAACGAACAAAAAAAATCTATTTCAACACCCTGTGTCTCCCAAACGAAGCACTCCCAGATACAAGTTTATAAAGACTTTTTAATCTCAAAATTGCCTCAGGAATACGTCACTTCAATATTTTAACGTATACTTATGTTACAATCTGTATATCCAGTCGAAGTAGGTACCTCATTTACAACAAACAAACCCCCTTTTTCGTCAAACCGATTTGATTATATCTAACTTCCAATCATAATTATCTGGTGAACTGTAGAAATTTCATCAATTAGAATTTAACTACAATTCAGATCCTTGTGGCACAACTAAAGACAAAATAATTATTCTGTGTGAACGTTTTCATGCGGTTTGAAAGAAAATTTTGGTACTTTACCTGAACTTGGTCTATCAGAGTATCGAGTGCAATAAACCCAAGCTGGCCAAAGTTGTGGAACGCCCCCATCTTCATCCTTCTTCACCTCTTCCACGCTGGGCAACTTCTTCACCGGACTCTGCGACCTCGGAATCGGCTCCGGTATCCTTTTTACCGTGCTCCCGATCTGCGAAACGGCCTGACAGAGACTCCCGAGGGGGGCCATCGACAGAGGCTTCAAGTCTTTGATCTTTTCGCATTTTTCGTAAGGTTTGAAGCTGATTTTCGGCACTGTCCTAGTCCTCTGAACTGCAGTCCTGCCAAAATCGGGCTTCAGTATATTGTTTATCGAATACTTGAGAGTTTGAATCGTGGGCTCGTTTCTGTCGGAGGATCTAGAAGAAACGCTGTCGGATGGAGAGGCAGACCGAAAACTCGCAGGACTCTGCCTTTCGCATTCGCTTTTAGGGCTAGGTAAGGCGAAAGAAGTTATTCTGAAGAAAGACCTTTCCTGCTCCACCTTAGGAAGGACGTAGTGCGTCGGTGAAGTGGAAGGCGAAGACACGAAACTCCTGGAGTTGTCCTCGTGATGTATAGTCGTGCAAGTGTACGAAGAGGTCCTGGTGGATTCAGGGGAGTTCGGCGAGTTCATGTTTCTGTCTGTGCTCGCCGCAGCACTGGGGCTCGACCGATCTTCCAGAGCCATCGAGATAAAGTTGTAATTCATCAAGACGTCAGCCAGTCAGTTCGAGCACCGCACACACACTTCTCAGAACTCTCACAGAAATCTAGTACTCACTACTAAAACGGCGCTGTCAAACTGAGTGAGATTTCAAAATAGTCATCTTTATCACGGTGGCATAACCCTGGCCACGCCTACGAAAGCATGCGCTTCATCTCGGTCGCTATCGCCCTCTTTGTCTGGCTCGTACCTAGCCGTCTATCCCTCCTTGTTCTCATCGTACGACCTCTGCCCCTCGATTACGCATTCCTCCATTAAATATACAAAGTTATACTACTACAATTTCAATATCCACAACATCACTCATTGATTTCGAGAAACAAAACAATCCTCTCAGCGTTTCTATTCCTAATATGCAAATTCAATTCTATCTTTCAATTTTACAAAATTTCCCATGAGCATTATTGATTTTGGACTCTCTCCGTCCTTTTTCAACTCGCCGTGTTTGGACCGAGCTTTCACTCTATGAAACATCTCACTCAAAGCGATGCGACTGCCAATGGTAAATGGGCGGGGCCGTATCTATCCTGCTGGTTGGCCTGGTAACGGTGGAGAGGGTAAAATACGCAGATTGAGATGTAAGGCTGTTAGTTTTTGCCGATATGAGGCGGAGCTAACGAATGTAAACGTGATAATTCAATATGATACATAAGTAGTATTGATTAATAAGCGGTTTCCGATAATGGTCTTCTATCAATCTGGGTATTAATTGACAATTTTCTTGACATCACTACGTTTATTGAATAGTTGATGAGTAGTATTACCGCGACTTGGCAATTATACTGGCGATTCCGATATCATTAATATATTTACCACCAAGCACAAAATGAAGTAGGTCGATGTTGACACTTGCATAATCACTTCAACTATTTTGATACCTACCCTGATATTTGAATACAGCATTCACCTAGGGTGTTACTCAATTTCAGATTCAGATTTCTCCTCCGGGGGAGAAACAAATTTTAAAGCATTTTGGTTGATGTGATTTTTTCTGAATGTGACCGTTTGGAGTTTCACTTCAATTTTATAATATAAGTATCTACTTATACATCTTGAATTTTCATTTCTGAATAAGTGTTCCACTTCATGTAGGTATAGGCACAATTTTTGTCAATACTCGAACCCTTCAATAATTGGCATCATCAATATAGTTATTCTTTTCAAGAATCATCTTTGAGTTCGGAGGAATTGAAAATCATCCTGATGTTGGGAATTTAACAATTATTATAGATAGTGATAGGTATTCAAAAACAGTTCTTGTCCGTTTCTTAGCTGAAGACGTATAATATTCACGCTATATAGATATAGGTAGGTAGGTATACCTACAGCCTGTTTTTTCAGCTGATCATCCCGCTATTGCTATTTCGTCTACAAAAAATCTGTTGAACAAAACTTGGACTATTTATCGTTGGAAACTTATTACCACAATCATTGTGTATCATATAACGATACGTAATTTTTTTTGCAGTACAGAAAGTGTGAAAGTCACAATTTATTTACTAAAATTTCACAGTAAAAAGATTTGTAATTCAAAATTACAGCACAAATAGGGTTATTATAAATGATATATTGTGGACATTTTCAGTAAGAATATATCTGTAATTTTCCGGTTCCCTTCATATAATTGTACATTACTCGAAATTGAGTATTTTCTCAATTTGAGTATTAATACAATATAGGAACTGTATCTTTACCATGCGAAATCGCGAATTCCTCTGTAGATTTCCATTATATATGTATAGGGTAGGCATATGTAAAAATACATTGTAATATCAGAGTGTGAAATTACAAGGTATTATTACATTTTTGTTGAAAAGCTTCAAGGTATTTCGTGGTTATTACCTAATAAAATCCAAAACTATTACAAAAATAGTTTTCACAACAGAGAATTAACATAAAATAAATTTTTCAAATAAACGAACAAAAATTAATATTTAATAAACTAAATAATATGAGGAACAATAAAAACTCACACAATAATGTTCCAAAGATTAAATACTAATATGCAGGAAAACTGAAAATGTATTCGAGGAAAGAACCAGTTTTTTAATTTGTTGACACATCTAATAAGAATTCGGCTCTAAAAATTGTAACTAACATACTAGTGAATGGGTTTAACTATAAAAATAAATTTTCAAGATTGTCAACAAAAGGTTATGCGATTCTACTGTTGCTTTTCAGTAGACGTAGTTTCTAGATACTCACTTGTCTTGGAATGAATAATTATTAAATTTTACCATATAATTCAAAACTTTCTTCTTTGTTAGAGTGACATGATGAATTTTGAGATACATCCTATGAAGAAATTCTAAGTTTTGATGGATATTTCATATAAAAAATAAAATATAATGAAAACTCAACTTTTGGAGCTTCCGTATCCTTGTAAATCGATGTTCTCTCTTCCCACAAAAACTAAGATGATTTCATTTTCTTGTGCATTATCTTAAATGAAAGAATAAATAGGTTTTCTCATATATGAAATATATGAAAAATAGTGATAAAGCATCTGGAGCCGCGATGATTTCCTATTATTATTTGAATGCAGACCTATACAGGGTGTACTATACACAAGGTGTTGTTTCCCTACTATGGTACGAAACTTTAGAGGGTGATTTGTTAGGTCGTTTTAACAAAAAAGTTCCTTCGAACATACCTATGTCCGGAGTTGCTTCGTTTCTGATATACAGGGCGTTGAATTTTAAAAAAAAACGGTATTCATAAAATATCATGAATATCCTGACTGATTTGGTTGAAATTTGCTACAGTTATTTCAAGTAATAAGGCGCTCATTTAGCGCAAAGTAGAATGGAATCATTATGTCCAGTGGCGTCTCAGTGGGCACCACAACCAACAATATTGAGGAAAAAAAGGAACGCCACTGACTTTTTTGTAGTTTTTTTGGTTGAGCAACTGAAAACAACTATTTCGTCGCTTGTATTTTCTTCATATCAAACTTCGTTTCCGAGAAAAAAAACACTTCTAAAATCTATCCATGGACAACATAAAATAAAAACCAAAAGTCAATGATGAACAATTTCGACCTTGAAGTAAGTCAGCAAAATGTCCATCTTCTGAAGAAATACACGACTGCAATTTATTTGTCATTGATTGTCTGACACATTCAAAAATACCTGGAGTATTCCTTATGACATTGCAATTGTCAATTATTCGATACCCCAAGTCATTCACATCTAGTACAGAAGTTCTATAAGATGAACCCATAAAAAAATCTAGAGGATTCATATCAGAACTGCGAACTGGCCAATTTTGAGGTCCTGCACGTCCAATCCAACGATTAGAGTAGGTGATGTCGTGCATAAATCACATGTTGCCTCTTACAAGTACCGGCACTTCTTCCAACAAAATGGGTAAATGATCTCGCAAAAAGTCCGTGTAGGATTCACCTGTTAATCTTGGTAGAAAAAATGGGCCAATGGGCGAAAATTGTTACTGTTAATGAGTTTCTCTAATAACGTGGGGATTTTAGTCGGTCCAAAATGGTCATTGATATAAAGTTCATAATAGCATCTCGTGAAAAATTTGCTTTGTCCGAAAATCAAATATTTAAAAAAAATCATTATTAATATTTATATATCACTTTTATAAAAACCCCCAGTTTCACATAATCTTGCATGTAGCGTTCTTAATGTTTTACTATATGGAATGGGGAATGTTCCTTCTGACGAAAATCAAGCAGTTTTCATAAAAGAGCTCTAAAACAACGCATTTTGAACTTATCATTTCAACCTTCTTCTTTAAAAAAAATTTTAAATACTTAAAAAAGAGAAATGAAATTATGCATTCAACATTTAATGGGATTCGTTTCTATTTCACCATTTGGCAACATCGGTTATAGCTAATAAAGGACAATGAATCTGTTACCTGTATGAGACAAAGATGACATACTTCAGAGGCGCGCTGTTCTGTTTACTTATGTTCCGAGACATTCTGTGACATAAAACATTTTTTATACCTAACCTATCTTCCTCTATATAAATAAATAACAAAACAACTGTTTTTATGTGGCTTGTGGAGGTGGCATTAAAGTATAACTTATATTTTGCATTAATTGTTGATTTATAAAAATAATTTTCCTTTTTTAAAGTTGAATATCTAGGTACGTATATATTATTTCAACTTGATATACGCGCTGTCGCCAATATGTGAATTAGAAAAAAATCCCTTGAAAAATTAAAACCCAACATTTGAAACATCAATTTGAATACTTTTCGAAGTGAATTTGAAAAACTCATGAATTAAACTCAACTTTATTTTGTTCAGAGTTGCATTTGCTGTAATAACCCAAATTGAGGAACATTTGCGTGAAATATGAAAAAATACCGATTTTCGAAATTTCGAGCAATATCTGCTTTTGGAAAAAATGTCAAATTGGACAGGGAAGAAAAATCACTTGATCGGTCATATGCATGTCATTTGGCATCATTTTTAAAGCACAACCTAATGGAGATATCAAAAGTTGCTTGTAGAGATGAACAAAAAAAATGCCATTTGATGCGGACTTTATGTGAGACACTGTATATCGTTTAAAATTATGGTTGCTTTTCTGCATTGTTTTCCTGGTTTCGATACAACATCATGGTAAATTCATTATTGAACGATGAAAATTCATCAGATTTTTCATAAAAAAAAGATGTGAACAAAGAATATACTTATAAAAAATAGATTACAATTAATGAAATGTATTTATAAATGTAAAAATGACAATATAACTCATCTATTGGCAAAAATCAAATTTGTTTGAAGGTGGTTGACAATGTTTCGTGGTGCATTTCATTAGTTCCGACTTCCATTGTCTAATATGATATAAATTGATTTGAATTCTCTGAAAGAATCTGTGAAAAATTAAAAACATTAGCTGAAAAAAAACCACTACATCAAGCAAAAAAATTATAATTGCTTTTTTTTTCAGCAAATCTTTTAAATTTTTGTAGATTTTTTCAGGGATTTCAAATCAATTTATATCATATTAGACAATGGAAGTCCAAACTAATGAAATTCAAAAATCAAATTATCTTTCAAATCTCCCACCCACAGAAGGTGTAGCAGAACAACATTGTTATAGGGCATATTATCAGCTTCAGACTTGGCGAAAGAATTAACAGCAACAGATTGGTGCTGACAGCAACATATTGGGTTTGGAAGCAACATCAACGTGGCGTTATGCCCAAATTCACTCCAATTTGGGTATAACGCCACGCCAATTTGCTCCAAACTATTTGATGCAGCTGTGAAACTGGATGTAACAGTTTGAAATGTGGCTGCCGAAAACATGGTTTAAAATGCACAAACTGTCGTTGTTCTGAAAAATGCTCCAATGTTGAAGAAAAACCCTACGAAGAAGTTAATGATTCACATGAAATTGTGAATGAAAAAAAATATTGGAGATGACAACGATGTTGGTCTTGAAGATCTCCAAGATCTATTGGAATCGGATAAGTTTGTTGAATCTAACGATAAAAAATCGTGATACACTTCAGATACACGTACCTACACGTACTGAGGCATTGCATCATAACAATATTTTAATTTATGTACCTTGATTCAAAATAGAACGAAAATCACCCAATGAAAAACCT
Source organism: Leptinotarsa decemlineata (assembly GCF_025532065.1). NCBI lineage: Eukaryota > Metazoa > Arthropoda > Insecta > Coleoptera > Chrysomelidae > Leptinotarsa > Leptinotarsa decemlineata. The sequence continues at coordinate 20,698,415 of NW_027412747.1, forward strand.
TCATTATACATTCAAATTCATCGGTCCCCTTTTAAAGATATATCGTGCGTTGAATTTTTCCACGAACACAGAATGTGCAACTATTCACACGTAAAACTGCCATTATTTCCTTCTTCTTATAACTTGGGCTTTAATGAGTTTCAACTTTGAGAATGATGAATGATCTCTTAGTGGAAATCAGTACACTTATCGTGAGAAGAAAGTTGTTCACGTCTATACGCATAACCTTTTCGTATACTTGTTGGATAAGAAATTTGCATATATTTTTTTTTTAATTAATGATTACATGAATTCTGTAACGACTGTACCTAATATCTCCTAATGATTTTTACTCGATAAGTGACAGATATATGGATAGATCAAAACACTTTATACTGAGATTTTCAATATATATAGTAGCTTCCTTAGGCGTGTTCATACTTGCAAAACTTCAACACATATTTCGCTATGCAATAGCTTCCTCAGGCGTGCTCATACTATGGACAATAGCTTCCTCATGCGTTAAACCTGTTTCGCTATGCAATAGCTCTCTCAGGAGTGTTCATACTAAGAAAAATAGCTTCCTTAGGCGTATTCATACTTGCAAAACTTCAACACATATTTCGCTATACATTAGCTTCTTCAGGCGTGCTCATAATATGGACAATAGCTTCCTCATGCGTTAAACCTGTTTCGCTATGCAATAGCTCTCTCAGGAGTGTTCATACTACGAAAAATAGCTTTCTCAGGCATGTTCATACTATGAAGAATAGTTCCCTCAGACGTGTGCATACTTGCAAAACCTCAACACATATTTCGCTATACAATAGCTTCGTCAGGCGTGCTCATTCTATGTACAATAGCTTCCTCAGGCGTAAAACGTGTTTCGCTATGCAATAGCTTTCTCAGGAGTGTTCATACTACGAAAAATAGCTTTCTCATGCGTGTTCATATTTGCAAAACTGTAGCACGTGTTTGTATATACAGTAGCTTCCTCAGGCGTGCTCATACTATGGAGAATAGTTCCCTCAGACGTGTTCATACTTGCAAAACCTCAACACATATTTCGCTATACAATAGCTTCCTCAGGCGTGTTCATACTAAGGAGAATAGCTTCCTCAGACGGGAAACGTGTTTCGGTATGCTATAACTTCCTCAGAAGTGTTCATACTACGGAGAATAGTTTCCTCAGACATGTTCATACTACCAAAAATAGCCATCTCAGGCGTGTTTATACTTGCAGAACTGTAACACGTATTTTGCAATACAGTAGCTTCCTCAGGCGTATTCATACTATGTACAATAGTTCCCCCAGACGTGTTCATACTTGCCAAACCTCAACAAATATTTTGCTATACAATGGCTTCCTCAGACGTGTTCATACTATACTGTTTTTCAAAACCCTTGCATTGCATCAAAAACTCACCACACCCAACCATACATATACTAAAAGACACAAAAACAAATTAATAGTACTCTTCGCATTTAAAACAATAGGACACAGATCTCATCAATTTTTGGGCCCAAAGGTGTTCAATTCCTTACCAGAAGATATAGTCTGGTTCACATGTACTCGATTTAGCTCTTTTTGGTGACATTTTTCAGCCCTGTCCAAAAATTACGACCAAGGTGTCATTCGATTCGTATTTTTGCCTAGAAAGTTTAAGGAAAGGTCCGAAAACGCGCCGATAAAAATTACAAAAGTTATAAACAATTAAGTGAAAAAAATGGGGTAAAGCCCATTGTAAGGGCTTATATTGTTAATAAATTCATAATGAACAAAAAAGACTTGAAGCATATTTATCATAACTGCAATAGTTTGAAAGTTATTATAATTATGAAAGCGAAGGAGCGAATGAAAAAGACATTTTATTATAGAACAAAGTATTGAAAAAATAAAAATGAAAAAAAATAATTTGTCTATAACAAATTTTTTTTAAAATAAACAATTAAAAAAAGAATTAGAAAAAAGTTTTTTCAAAATCTCAAAGAACAATAAAATTTATGATTAAAAAAACGGTTCCTTAATTTTAATATTTAGTTGCAAAAAATGATTGTTAATGAACAAACGCATTTTTTAGCAACAAAGAATTTTTTTTAATGAATATTTTTTTTATAAAAATCATGATTTTTTTCCATTACCATAATGCAAAAAACATTTTTCGAATTGCTTATAAACAATGTATTTGTTTATAATAAATTTATTAACAATAGCTGTGAAAAAATTTAAAAAAAATATTATTAATTAGTTTTTAGCCATGAGACATTGGAACAATGAAAAATTTGAAAAAAAAAATTGTAATGTATTTTTTATAAAATTATAACTTTCAATTGTCATTAAAAAAATAGAAAATAACAATTTTTTTATTTTGGCAACGGTAATCTATTTTTTTGCCTATTAAGAATAACTTCACCAAAGGAAAAAAATGTTAGGGTTTTAGTTTAATAATTATAGGGATTTTTATATTAACTTTCGATTCAGAAAAAGTTAATAATTAAAAAATTTATAATTAACGTTAAAACGTTGGGATAAAAATTTTTTGGCTGCGGATTATTTTTTATTGATGTATCCTAACATTACATGAATTTTTTCATTCCTTAATATTTACATTTAATATGTTTAAATAATTTTTTTTGTTTTTATGTCGGAGTGACGAAAGGCGCGCGGAAGCCAGACTACCCGCTTATGGCTCTATTTTCAGGGCTCTGTAAAAATTATAAATAATCGAGATACAGTTTCGGGAGTCAAAACTTTTTTTTACGCAAAGTCATTGATCTTTTCAAATCTTTTTTCAAATTTCCAAAATTTTGAAAATTTTCCGAGATATTAAGAAAAAACTAAAGCCCAATTTTTTTTCACTCAATTGTTTATAACTTTTGTAATTTTCATCGTCGCGTTTTTGGACCTTTCCTTAAACTTTCTAGGCAAAAATAAGAATCGAATGACACCTTGGTCGTAATTTTTGGACAGGGCTGAAAAATGTTACAAAAAAAAGTACATGTGAACTAGACTAATATGCACATGAAACAGGTACTCGAAAAATGTATTACTGGGCTTCATCGTAAAAACATTGAAAGAATATTCGACTAAAATGGTTGAGTACGGATTACATATCATTATACACCCCAAATCCTTTTCATCCCCTGATTTTGATATGTATATATTTATTTTCCACGTGATCTATTCTAATGATTTTCATCTTATACACCATTTCAATGGCTCTGTCATCGCAAAAATGTAAATAATTATATTTTGCTGTTTTTTATACATCACAGGAAACTTATATTTCCATGTAACACAAATATTATTTTGAAGTCACATCTTCTCGACCTTCTGTTAAAAGCTTGTATCACTTGTGTGGACATTTTTCTGACTCAGAGTACAATCATCGTATGGCAATGTCAACATGTTCCAGTGTTTTCCACAAAAGTTGGTGCACATTCTTGGTCGGCAGAAAATCGCCGAAAACGCGAAACACTTCTAACTTTTATGCCTCTCATCAACAAAGTAAACATGCTAAACAGCTGAAACTGTGAACATATATTCGAGAGGAGTGTACCAACATAAAACAATGAAACAATCGCTAATCGATTGTATATAGCTCGCGAAATTTGAACATTCACCTTATTTTTTGAACTGTCCACGTATTCCACAACTTTTGCAGAACTAAATTACAAAGAAAAACAACATTTTGAATTGGCACTTCTCCAAATGGAATCAACACCTGAATATCTAGAAAAACCCCCTTAGTATTTAGTTCACGGATAGAGTGTCTCCTCATTTACCAATTTCCCCCGTATCCAGCTTTTCCCCCGGTTTATATCCTGCAATCGATCTAAGTCTTTTCCCGACCGTTCACTTTGATTTTATTCACAAGTGATGTAGAAAATTGAATTTCTCACCCTCCGCGGGAAGGTGAGAGAATTTCATCCCTTTAATCAATCGATAGCAGTGTGCGGAGGGGGCGGCGAACGCTGTTTTTATAGCTTTCCTCGTGTTTGGTTTTGCGGAAGGATTTCGATAGTTTGAGGTTTGTTTCTAGGAGATCGTGATTCATTAGGGAATGTTGGGGTTTTGGTCTAGTGGAAAGGAAAAGTAGCTTGCTTTTAGGCAGGGATAGACAGGGATGGAATAGTGCTACGGAGAAGAAAGTATTTTGAAATAATAAAATCCTGCAGGAATGAAAATGACAACGTTTATTTTGTAGACGAGACTTGGGTAAATGCCGGACATATCAAATGAAAAACTTAGATTGATAATTCTTTCGCTTCCTCAAGACGGGAATTCATTATGGAGAGTCATGTCCGGTATGGAATTCCTTTCTGGGGCTTAGGCAGCCGGATTATGAGTATTTCAGAAAAGAGCTTTGGGAATAATATTCAAATTGAAGATGCGTGCCTCGTGTAGGCCACTTTTCTGCAGAAATAAAATATCAACAATGCTTGTTGATATTTTATATCATTCATCATCATTATATCATTCATTTATATTCATTCTAGAGACTGTCTGCTTACTTCACAAACATAAAGAAAAGTTTGAAAGCCATACAGAAATGAATTTCACTAGTTCGGACTTCCATTGTCTACTATATAAAATGATTTGAAATCCCTGAAACAACTAAAAAAGAAGAATTAAAAATGAATAGGTGAAAATAACAATTATATTAAGCAGAATAAACCTGAAATGAGATAATAGTGAACTAAAATACAAGTAAAAATAGAACAATTGAATAAATAAAAATAAAGAAATAAAAAAAGAAAATGAAAATTGGAGAGATTCCAAGTCACGTTAGTTCACGACATTTCGGTTGTTAGTATCTACAATCGTCTTCGGGTGATGACTGGACTGATTCCTCCGAGAGATGACTATTTATAGGTCGTTCGAGTACTTTCACTTATCCCCGCTTTCCATTTTCCGCTTCACTGGTTCCGTGGGAGATGACCGTTTTGGCGGGAGTTGGCCATTTTTCGCTTGATGATGGGTTTCCATATGTTACGTATTTCTACGCTGGCTTGGCTGAATACGTTGTTGGACAACGTGTATGCGGCTTCCTTGAATTTTCTCCTAAACCAATGTTCCTCTCTGTGCCAGATCTCAGCTTGGGACCACTCGATGTTGTGTTGATGGGTCCAAACATGGTCTGCTATTCCTGATTTGCTGGTTTCCCATCGCTGTGTGTGTTTCTTGTGCTCGGCAATGCGAACATTCAATGGCCTCTTAGTTTCACCAATATAGGATTTTCCGCACTCACAGGGTATCCGGTAAATGCAATTCTTGGAATCGCAAATCGCGTTTGGTGGCCTGGTTTTCGTGAGGCTGCTACGGATAGTGTTACCGGATCTGAAGCAGGTTCTGATGTTGTACTTGGAACAAATTCTTCTTATCCTCTCCGATAATCCTCTGATGTAGGGAAGTGCAAGCCCTGGTTGTGACGGCTTCTCTTCCTTGCGAGGCTCCTGCTATCTTCTAGCCAAAGTCTTCTCTACCATCGCTTTGGAGTAGCCATTCCGTTGAAGATCATTTTTGATGATGTCTAGCTCCTTCTGGAGACCTTCCTTCGTATTACAAAGCCCAAAAGTACGGTCTAATAGAGTCTTGATGATTCCTCTTTTAGTCGATTGATGGTGGTTGGATTCGTGGTTCAGATACTGTCCCGTATGAGTGGGTTTTCGGTATACAGATGTTTCCCACTTAGTGTCGGTCCTCTTCACCAAAACGTCTAAGAATGGCAATTCGTTGTGGATTTCCTTCTCCATTGTGAAATTGATGGAAAGTCTCACGCTGTTGATGTGTTTCAGGAAGGCGTCTAGTTCAGTATTCCCATGGTTCCATATTACGAAGGTGTCGTCAACATATCTAAACCAGACTCGAGGTTTCTTGTGGGCTTCTTCAGTGGCCAGAGTTTCAAACCACTCCATATATATATGTTGGCTATGACTGGTGAAAGTGGCCATCCCATTAGCAGTCCCTCATCTTGTGTAAAGAATTCGTCCTTCAGTTGGAAATAACAGTTTCGTACACAGCATCCTAGTAATTCCATGATCACTTCTATAGGTAGATTCGTTCTCTCTATCAGGTTCCCGTCTTCGGACAGCTTTCTCTGTATGATTTGGAGTGCTTCTTCGACCGGAACGTTGGTGTAAAGGCTTTCCACGTCGAAACTAATTAGTTGATCTTCCTGTATGACCTCAATTGACCCTAGTAGTTCGACAAAATGCTTTGAATTCTTCACAAAAGACGATGGTTTTCCTTGTAATGGTTGTATTAAGGGAAGTAAAAATCTAGATAAGTTTTGAGTAGCCGAATCTCTGGAGCTGATGATCGGTCTAAGCGGAACGTCCTTCTTGTGGATTTTGGGTAGTCCATACAAGTGAGGGGGCTCACTGTGGTGCGGTGTTAGCGATGATCTTTCCTCGTCCGAAAAATAGACTTGGTGTTTTTTCAAAATCTGGTACAACTTCCTTTCGATTGATGCAGTAGGGTCCCGTACGATCTTTGTGTATCGTCCCTTCTGAAGAACCTCTTCGATCTTCTGTTCGTAGAGAACGGTATCCATTACCACAGTAGCGTTTCCTTTATCTGCAGGTAGGATCTTGATGGGTTGTCTCTACGTAGGCCGTTCAGAGCTCTACGTTCTTCATTGCTGATGTTAGATGTTGGAACTGGTTCTCGATCCAGCTGTTCTGTTCTATTTTTACTTGTATTTTATTTCACTATTATTCCATTTCAGGTTTATTTTGCTTATTATAATTCTTATTTTCAGCTATTCATTTTTAATTCTTCTTTTTTAGTTGTTTCAGGGATTTCAAATAATTTTATATAGTAGACAATGGAAGTCCGAACTAGTGAAATGCATCATGAAACATTGTCAATCACCTTCAAACAAAGCCATACAGAAAGTTCTACGCGTAGCGATAAAAAACTTGCCCTTCCACTGCCCACATCATCTTTAACCAGGCAGTCTCAAATCTATAGAAGTAGACAAATATATAATCATCTACCAAAACATATTACATCAATTAATGAACTCGAAAAATTTGGAAAATCAGTAAACAGCCTTGTTTTGGGAAAATGCTTCTATACAGTTTGGAACAGTATTTTGCATACAAATTCTAGTCTTTCGGTATACCACGATGAGTATTACGATTTATGTCAAGTAATTTTAAAATTGTGTTGTTTCATTGATAACATATACGCATATTTATTCTTAACTTTGATATTTTTTTATTGTTTTTTTTGTCTGTTATTTTTAATCTTGACTGTATCATTGTGAATACTTTATAGTCTTAAAAAACATTTTATACATTTTCAACATTTTATGTATTTATAAACATGACACCCTTTGGCGACAATTTGTATTATACTTTAGACAATAAAGATCTATATATATATATATCTATCTATCTATCTATTGATGGACGTTGAACGGGATACATCTAGCTGATAATTTGCCTCATTGTAGGTGATGACAGATTCGTTCTAGAGACGCTTTGGGCTTTTGAATCCAAATTAACACGAGGAAATAGATGGAAAATATTATTGAAAAATATTTTGTCAAAACTAATATCTGTACTATTGTATTGGACAATGACCCGTATCATTCTAGAAAACTGGAAAAAATCCAACTACTGCATCAAGGAAATCTAATTTTCAAGACTGCGTTCTAAAAGTATTCAATTTGAAGAAACATTACTCAGAGTGGAACAATAGTTAATGAGCATCGAAAAAAAAAAAAAAGATAAATACATTATTGAGGAAATGATCAAAGATGATAATAACTTTTTTATCGCCCTTTTTGGGGTATTTTTTACCTTTCAAAATCTGAAAAATATAAAAATTATAATGGAGTTTGCCCTTTTTACGCACTTGTGCGTAAAAAAGGCAAACTTTCTAGTTTAGTTACTACATAAAATCAAGTATTTTTTACAAAGAAAAATGTTATATCTGAACACCCACTCACTTGTGACCTAACCTAACCTAACTACTTACTCACATATACACACATCGGAAAAGTCTAGGGATATTTTTATAACATACTAAATATCATAAAAATAAATGCATGAGGTCGTTTAATTTCGATTAAATTGGTACACTCGACCACTCTGTAGATTTCTATGGGTTGAACAGAGCCTGCAAAAACGGTAACTAATCTTTTATCAAGTTTTTTACAAACTGTAGGTTTTCGGCTAAAATGAATAATCTGAAAGTGTCGAGTTTGTACATTCTATGCAGTTCTTGCTCAGCAATTAAAGTGGAAATATTGTGCTTTAACATGGAACGCCATCACTTACCATTAGCTGAGATGAAAAGAGCTGTAGGGCTTCTTCAAGGTGGCATGCGACAAAATGATGTAGCTCTTCGTTTGGGGGTCTCCCAAAGTGTTATCAGTCGATTGTGGCGGCGTTTCCGTGAAACTAGCAGTCCAGCCGAAAAACATCCGGGGCGAGGACGCGCTACAACTGCAATTCAAGACCGATTTTTGGTCTTAACCACAAGAAGACAACCGACAATCACAGCACCTGAGTTGGTTAACGTGTTGCAGCAGACGCACCAGGTAACCATTGGTCGTGATACTGTCAGAAATCGACTGCATGAAGCAGATCTCCACAACAGAAGGCCACTTAGATGTCCACCTTTGTCGAGAGGCAATCGCGGTAGAAGATTAGAGTGGTGTCAAGAACATCAAAACTGGGATGCAAATGATTGGGCCACAGTTTTGTTTACAGACGAATCCAGATTTGGATTTCATCCAGATTCTCGTCGAGTAAGACTGTGGAGACGACCTGAAAATAATGAACGTTTGAGACACGTCCAGGAAGTCCACACATCCAGAGGTGGTACAGTAATGCTAAGGGGCGGAATCATGATCGGCGGCAGTACCTCGACACCATTCTTCTACCTATCGTCCGTCCATTTGGTGGTGCTGTTGGTGAAAACTTCCACCTAATGCACGATAATGCTCGTCCACATGTCGCGCGTCTAGTGACTGACTGGCTCACCAACGAAGGAGTTGATGTATTGCCATGGCCAGCACAATCACCGGACCTGAATCCCATGGAGCATGTGTGGGACATGCTTCAACGAAGAATTGCTCCGCATATGGGGAATATTCACACAACGTTTCAATTGAGAGAGCTTTTAATCGCTGAATGGGCAAATGTACCTCAACAAGACATTGACAATCTCATTTTGTCGATGCACGATAGATGTAGGGCCGTAATAAATCAACGTGGAGGCCATACTTTGTACTGATTCCAATTTTTTTTATATTATGATTTTTTTTCGGGGTGCCAAAGAAGAGCCATATTTTCTTGTAGTTTTGCTTATATGCGCACTCAGTATTTTTGACCATTTAATAAATTTTGTTGTAAGTTACATTCGTTTAATGATCACCCGTCAACTTTTTTTCCCTAAAGCGATCTAAAAAAAATTATTGCCATTTTTAAAAATATCTCTAGACTTTTTCGATGTGTGTATATACAATCGATCGCTTTAAAAACAGTTCACTAACTTTTTTCGAAAGCTTCTAATAATTCCTCTTCCATATTCTCCGTTTCACTATCACTGTCGACATTTAAATCAATAATGAATTCATTTCCACCATTAGTATGGAAGTGTCCAATCTCCATAAATATAGTCTTTTTCAACTAGAATTACTTTTTCAATCCATTTCTGCCAGTCTTCTTCGGTAATATTAGATACTTCTTCTTTAAGTAGCTCTATCAACTTCTTATCAAATTTTGGAAAATTATTTTTACACCTGATGCTTTGTTTCAATTTTCCCCAAATCAACTCGATGGGATTGAAAACACAAAAATAGGGGGGAAGTCTCACTATAGTGTGTCCATACTTTTCAGCAATACTCTCAAGAGTATACACTTTTTCTGTGAAACTGTGAAACTTCAAGTAAGGTAGGTGCGGCCAATAAGGCCTAGCTAAGCGGAAATTTAAATGAGTCAAAGACTGTTTAAACAAATCAGTAAATTTTAATGTTTATTAAACATTTATGTCAATCACTATTAATTGAAAACGAAAAACAGCAACTTCTGCTATAAACATAGTTAAAATTAAACATTTTAAAAAACACTGTCTTTAGGCCTTATTAAACTATGGTAGTATATTAAGGCCTAAGACTTTAAACTACAAAAATAAATGAAATAATCTTCTTATATTTGGTAATTGAGATCCATAAAATAATAGTAATACGATAATCACAGTAAAGACTTAAAAATAACATTTTTTCTTTAATTAGGCACAATCTGGACACTCAAAATCATCATCATCCTCCTCTGTTGAACCAACGCACTCCTCGTGGTACCACTTGCTGCATTTGCAACACATCCTCATAGCAGTCTCTTGCTCCTGTTTACATGCGTGACAGTACCAACTTTCTCTATTCTCTTTCCTGCTCTTTGCTCCTTTTGTGCTTTTCATTTTTGAGGTCTTTTTTTCTATTTTGTTTTTATCAAACAGGTCTTTGGTAACTGGAGTTCCTCTATAATTGATGGCTTTTCTTCTGACTGTTGGTGTATTTTCGGTATTTTTAGCTGGTGTAGGCAGGAGTTGCTTAAATGATGCTCTTTTCATTTGAGCGAGGGGTACATTATCCTCATCGTCAGAACTGGAACTACCGTAAACCATTCTGTAAAACATTTCAGATGATTTTTTTGGGGTATTATCAATTCTTTGTTCTTGCATGGACGTCGATGTCTGGGGTGTCTCGGAAGCTGTTGGCCTAGATGGGACGTGAGGTGGCGAATTTTCTACATCTACAACGTCTGGTACAGGAGCTGGAGCTTCTGACAATACAGATGGAGCAAAGGCTGTTTCAGGAATAGCGTGCGGATTGAATGGATACAAACCAGTCGCTCTAAAACCACTTGTTATGTTACTATGTGTCATACATTTAGACCAGACAGTAGTAAGTATAATATTGAAGCGTGCCTTGGTAAGCTTTTTGTCTGGATTTTGTTCCTTGAATAATAAAACTTCTGAATCCCAGTGGTGTTCAAATGATCGATAGACAGCTTTGTCCAGTAGTTGCAGTTCATGGGTTGTATTGGAAGGTAAGCAGTACAATGCTATGTCGAGTGAATCTGCAACTTCCACGATGGATAGATCTAAGTGACAAACTGCCCCGTCAAATATTAAGAGGCACTTTCCTGGAGTTTTGTAGCGGGCTAGGTGCTTCAAAAACTCTTTAAACAGTTCATTTGTCATATAACCTTTTGCAGATTTTTCTACTAATGATCCCGGTGGTAAATTATCATATAACTCAGGCTTCAAACGTTTGCCTTTAAAAATTATCATTGGTGGTATGCTAGTACCAAGTGCGTTCACACAACCGGCGATGGTGACACTTTCGGCGTGTTCTGAAGACTGTAAATGAACTCTTTTGGCTCCCTTCTGTGCCAAAACAGTCTGCTGGTGGTGAATCGTTAGGCGGCAGCCCTTCTTATCCATGTTGTAAATCTTCTCAGGGCGAGTTTTGAGATCCAATTTATCATAAACTTCGTTCAGTCTCTGGAAATGATCATCTACGATAAATTTATTAAGCTTTTGAGCCCTGGCCGGGTTCATAAACTGAGCCTTTCGACGTGATATCTCCGGATGTCTCTTCATAAACGCCCTAAACCAATCCTTACCAGCAACTTCAGCTTTTTGATTGAAGGAATGATTGATGGCATTCGTCTCGCAAAATTTAAAGACTAACCGGCGGAGAATCTCTGGAGTAACAGGTAATCCTATTGCAGCAAACCTCACAATTCTACTCACAAGCTCAGCTTCCTGTTCTTCATTGAGTAAAGGTTTTCGGCCCAAGGTTTTTTTTAAACTGGCGGTCTGGAGGTGGTTTCGTATAGTTCTTCTGGGTACTTTGTACCTTTCAGCAGCTTTGTACGTACTCAACCGTCCACATTGTACTGCTCTGACTGCTGCCACCAGATCATCTTCAGACCACAATGCTCGCTTGGAAGGCATTGTGATTTATGGTTTTCAGGTTTGCCTGAAAACCATAAATCAATTAAAAACAGTTGTTATTTCATTTCTAGAGGTCGTAAATAAACAGTAAAATAGTCACTCGATGATATTAATAAAGGAGGGTAATAAGGCCTATGGTCAAATTTTATAGGCCTTATTAACAACCAACCACATTGTCAAGAAAAGTTTAAAATATTATTATTTTGTCTAATTTATACTATTTTGTACAATACAGGTCTTTAAAACTTTAACTAATAGAAAAGTTAATTATAAAATAATGTGGAAAAGTGTAAAAATGAAAAAAAATACTTACGTTTGGTTCGACCGTTATATTATAAATCGAGACGTGTGTCCACCGGCCACAATGAGCGATGTCGCACTGGCGGCAGCACGCGGGCTTGCGAGTCGTAACAGGTTTGGGGCGCCATCTAGGATGGTTTGCTACCTATGACTGTGATTTCGCTTAGCGGGAACCATTTAAAGTTGTGTTTCTGTTACTTAGGCCTTATTACCCGATAGGCCTTATTGGCCGCACCTACCTTAGTTGGTTTTTGGTATAGTTATCTTCAAAATACAAATTGTTATCCATTAAAAAACTTTGTATTTCGTCTTTCTCCGAATTTTTATTCGCTACTTTGATGAGCTGTCGCGAATGATAGGAAGCGTTGTCAAGAACTATTACACTATTCCCATCCAAATTTGGGATCAATGTGTTTTCAAAACATTCCCCAAAAATATAAGTTTCCATGTTCTTATGATAGTCAACATTGCAGTCCTCATTTTTTTTCTATTTAATTTCAAAGAATTCGGAACCCATCCTTTACTTCCTCCTCAATGCACAATGATTAGTCGCGATCCTTTGTTTGCAGGCATGTTAGGCGTACATATTCTCGAACCATCAGTCCACCCTTTCGTAACTGTGTCGTGGGTGTCATACCAAGTTTAGTCCAATATTCAGTTATTTGTTCTGAGTATTGGTTACGCAATTCTACTATTCTTCTGCTTTCCATAACTGCTTGACGTTTGGTTATTATTTTAAATCTGAATCCTAGTTTCTTTATGCAATTCTGAAGAGTTTTGTCACAGCTCACGTTATGTCCGGAAGTATCCAATTTCTTCCTCATCATTTCAATTGTAGGAATCTCATTGCTTTTGTAACAGTCATATATTGTTTTTTTTAATGATTTTATTAGATGAACATCTGAAGGTTTCGGTAATCCCGCATCAAATCGCGCCTTGCGTTCATAAGGTTTGTTTTTGACTATTTTACGTGCAGTTGAGAAAATAATTTCGGTCAAATCTGATGTTGCTTGTAATATTTTTTTTCCTCGAAACCAAACTCGATATATAGATTCTTATATACATTGAAACATACTCTCTGTGTTTCAAATGCATCCAAATCTTATTCACTGGTAACTATTTTTCGCATTGTTCACCAGCGCTATTGGAATCACTACACAGGAAAAAGTCTGCGTTGTTATCACACTCGTTATTACTATAAGTACTTGTCCAAGAACGCCACATTTTAAACAAATAACAAAAATTATAAGTAATCATAACTTCACCAATATCGCATTTCAACACTCAATTCGCGATCAGTTCCTGAACTGAACATTGACGACACACCGGCGGTACTCACCGCTATATTGGTCACCGTAATATGACTTCAAATTTAATTTTATGACTCTTCAGCCAATCATAAAATTCGGTTGGTAAAAATTAACCAATACGAACCGGCAATTATTCAGTCCACGTGGACTAATTCGTAGCGGTATTATTTCTTTGAGTTCGCCGATAGTTTTGAGAATTACTATATCAGTTACTTCGACTATACCAAATTTCAGCTTCCTAAGACTTACCAGTAAGGAAAGTTAGTGACTTTCGCATTCATAAGTATAGAAAAGATTGTCAAATATACATGTTTAGGTACTAGTAGCGTTTTTGTCTATGATTTATTCACAGTTTTTTAGTCTGCCTTGTCGTTTCAGAGCCGAAATAATCGAAAATGTCTTCACCAATCGGTTCCTATCAACTATATTATTCTCCCCCAATTTTGATACGACTTCATCGCAACTTTACAAATAATAAATGAACTCGGCAACATACATTATTCTGTTTTCCCTTGGCACAATAATGCACCCAGATTAGAGACGGCCTTGAATGAACTGTATTGTCGAAGTCGGGGTTAAGCCGCCTAACTGCTTTGTTTGTACCGTTTGTGGTTTTGGGATAAAGGGATTCCAAGGTTTATAATTATTCTTCCCCGGTTGTCAGTCGAAATTTATGGCTCCTTTCCACTTCAGTCTAAATATTGACAATTTAACTTCTAAATCCGATTTGAGCATACAGAGCGAAACGGCTGAACACAGAATAGGTGCACCCAAAGGTGCTCACCGGTGGAAGTTATTGTTAGCGATGAGAAACAATACGCCTTTCGTTTGTTTACCTGTTTTGGCTGAAAGCAAAAGTGTAAAGTACACGAACACAAAAACCGATGAAAATCTCACGAATGGAGTAATTGGTTACACCGATTTTTGTCTAGGAAAAAATCTGAGGAATTCGCGTCACGCTGTCATGTCACGCCGCTGGTGGTTGACAAGTAAATGAACTGTTCGAAATGTATATCCTGCAGTTGTCAATAACTGGACGTCTGATGCTTTGACTTCTCGTATTTGCTTGTCAGAAAAAATCTTTTCGTTATCGTGGTTTTGGTTTCCACAGGTTCGTGATTTCTGAGAATACATTTCATATTACTTTCAACAGTTAGTCTCTGAAACATTTTGAAGTGTGAACAAGGGGAATTATGTAATTTTTTCGATGAATATTTCAGATTTTCATTGTCTATATATATTAACACATATGAAACTTGAGGATGTGAAAAACCCAATGAAAAAGAACCGAAATATTCACCAATAAATAAATGAAGATTACACAAGATCACATTACAAATGGAGGTGGATCATCTTCTATTAATCCGCATTGAAGTATCATTCGAACTATACTTGCTTATACACCCAATAAGCTAGCTAACAACTGGAATTATGAATAGTCTGAACCGTTACTTATAATTATAATTATAGAATTTTCACAAATTTCATTCATTGACGCGTTTCGCTATACTAGCTTCACCAGTTACCGGTATAGTCGAAGTAAACGATATTGTGCACTCTTAAAGTTAGCGGCACTCTCGAAGGCCAAAAAAACCAATACATAGAATTGAACCGACTACAAAATAGTCCACGTGGACTGTAGAATTGGAGGTTCCTATTGGATAGTTTCAACTAACAGAGTTTTATAATTGGCTGAAGAGTCATAAAATTAAATTTGAAGGTGACGGTGACGGATAGAAATCGGGGAATGCGGAGATGGTTATCGCCGTCGTGTTCAGTTCAGGAATTGATCGCGATTTGAATGTTGGAATTCGATATCGGTGCAGTTATAATTTCTTGAAATTTTTGTTATATGTTTAAAATGTGGCGTCCTTGGACCAGTACTAATAGTAACAACGAGTGTGATAACAACGCAAACTTTTTCCAGTGTAGTGTTATTTTCCTTTATTTTCAGTATTTCAATATTAAATTTTACAAAAGTGCCTCAAACTGCAGTTTGAGGAGTGCCTCGAAGATGACAGTACTACCAACTGTCGAAAACGCTCGCAGATAATTAATAGAAGATATTAAGCTTCAAATCCTATTTGTAAAATTTGATATTAAAATAATATATATATATATATATATATATATATATATATATATATATATATATATATATATATATATATTGTTATATTCTAGTGATGTTGATAATTAATAATTTGTTTTTGTATTAATTTTCTATTTGAATTTTATGAATGGGTTCAGAATTTTATTCTTAGAGTTTTGATTTTTATTGTTTGTTCAATCAAATTTGATAAATATACTTCAGGTAGATACCTTATCTTACAGATATTTCTTACCTTGATTAGCTCAGTCGGATTTATATAAGCATGCAGCGCCCTCTCTATCTACAGGTAGAGTTCTTGGAAAAGGCTTGTTTGTTTTAAAAAAATATTGTGCCAAATAAATTTTAAAAAAAAAGATAATAAATATAATATTGAATTCAAAAATTATGGCACTAATACAATTAACCTTAACCTACCTACACCTGCGAAAAATATCTTAAAATTTAAATCCTGAATGGAATTACACAAAAAGGTACCACTCTATAATAATTGCTGTTCCGTGGTATAATCTTGTTGAAATTAAAATGCTACAACGTTCTCTGCCTTATGACAGATTACTAAAATGTCTGCTCAGTGAATGTTTATAAATTAATCATTAATATCAATTTTACAAATGGTTATCGTTCTCAATGTGTTTTAAAATGGTGAATGAATGTTCAGTGAGTTTTCAAAAACTGAGAAATTGAAATGTCTCTCCTGGATTCCTTCTATCAGCAAACAGGTTCAGTGATGGCGGTTTGAGTTTTATAAATGATTTCTAAATACCTTGAACTTTTCCTTTTTGGTGCGGTGAATTGATCTGGATGTTTCTTCTTTCAACTCCAATTTTCCCAATTGGTACTATGGGTAAGTTCAATTGTCTGCTTTCCACTATATATATATATTCATTTATAATTGAATCTATATGTATTTTTAAAGGTTTGATTCAGCAATTCTCAATTTTAATTCAATTTTCAAAACTTTCAAAAATTTTACGTGCTTCTCGTTCCAGCGATGATCATCGACCCCTTTGGCTTCCCCTTTCAACAAACTCCCAATCTCCTTGGCAACCAATTTTGGAAAATTCTAGATGCTGTCAAAACCTTCTAATTTGTAAATTTTGGCACTTCACTCAAACTACACTTAGTTTATTAACCATTTGTACTCATAAACAAACTCTAATATCTAATATTTACAATATTGGTTGTCTTATAACAATTCATGTTCTGTATTTTACAAAATTAATTTTTGAAGTTTGCATTTGGCAAAATTTCATGAGCTCCTCTCCAATTCTCTCACCTAGTAGGCTAGACAATATTTCGGCTACATGTTTTTTTTTATATACTGAGTGTTTTTCCTTTCATAAATTGAAACTCTTTCAATTGTAATGTTGTTTTGTTTTCTAATATTGATCTAAATGGTTTTATTAATTTGATTTTGTGTTTCAGGAAAATATATGTCTGGTGACTGATCTTTTCAATACTGGATTGTGACATTTGAATTTCAATGGAAACCAACTAAGGAATGATTTAGTTGTTACATTGTGTGCGTAACCATTTTACTGAGAACAAAAGATAAGAAATTTCTTACTAAGGTAACGTATCTAACCTATATTTTAAACGAACAAACTTATTAACTAGTCTCATCGGTCAATATTCTTATAAACAATAAATATTATAAAAATATAAATATAATCAGAAATGATTATTGAATAACGAAATTAGTTAGCTCCATAACTATATTATTGAAGGGGAGCTGTTGAAAGGTAGGTTACACTATAACCTGAAGTTCTGGAAATTTTTGAGTATTTTTCAGTTTTAAGAACATCTAAATACATAGGAATCATTTGAAAATGTCCAGACGGATTTTTGTTGTTGCAAACTTGTGTTATTATTAATAAACTTCAGATCGATACCATCTTCCGTCAATAGGGGGTACTGGTTGCTTTGCTACCAATATTATGACTTTATAAACCATTCAAATTACACAGAATATATTCAAAAAATATTGAAGTTGTTGGTAATATCGACAAAATGTATTCTTAGTGATTAGATTTCATTTATGAAGTGATATTTATTTTTGAATTGAAAATGTTATATTTTCAGGATAGAAAGACTTTCGCTTTATACTTTTCCATCTTGATACAAAAGAAAGTGGAAATCTCTCAAATGAAGGAAGAAAGCAATCATTATCGACATTTTCCTTTCGATATTTATCGTATATCGATACTTTTCAATCGATGTTAATTAACATCGATGTCAACATCGATGCTATTCTAATATCGAAGAAATGACACTAAAATCTTTACTGAAAACTGTGGACTCGGACACCTAACGCCAGCTGTTGGTCGTCTTGCGAACTGCCACGACCCTAGGCAGGGCAAGGAGGGAAATCGACGTGTGTGGTCCTCGACGCGAGCAAGTTGCCTGCTCACGAGTGCCGTTTAACAATCTCCTTTCTATATAAAACAAACCGCCGCTCGTCCATCCGTCTCTCTCTGCTGCAGGATTAGCCGCATGAGAGAATCCTGCTGGGAAAAATTCGAACAAAAACGAGCGGCATCTCATTACCACCAACATAAATATGCGATATAGGCGAACAGGAATGTCATTATTATCAAAAATTGTTGTTTTGCCGTTCGTAACAGGTATTATTAGGACGAACGATTACGGGTCTCGAAATTATGCGACTCCGCGAGGCTAAATATATCGTTCTTCAGCTGAAACTGATGCGTTTGGACTCACTTATATGCACTGTTTTGATTACCATTATAATAGTAATAATGATATTTATTCGTAAATAAGTACAAACACAAAATTTTTGAGCTTTTTTAAACCTTGAACGTAACAACAATTTTACAGGAAATTGTTTGTTGAAAATGTTGGCTACTAGAATGAAATGAATTACTTTGGGTTGGATATTTTAATATGCTAATAATAATAACTCAGAAATACTCGAGGGTATAACTGTGACACCCCCGGAAACCGGAGGCACAAGGTCACCTATTTGTTTTATATGGATGGTCTTAAACTTTATGCCTCTGGAAAGAAGGATCTCCATCAGTCCTTGAGGGTGGTGGAAGAGTACATGCATGCTATCGGTATGAAATTTGGGATAGATAAATGTGCAATGGTCCAAAAGAGGACAATGCGGGGTGGAACAACGCCACTCACAAGCAGTAACAGCAGTGAAGAACTCTCTTCGCGGCAAGTATCAGCACAAACTTCGACAGATCTGGTCATCGGAACTGTCGGGGAAGAACAAAGTTGCTGCAACAAATATGCTTGTTGTTCCAGTCTTACTTTACTCGTTTGGAGTAGTGAAATAGACTAGTGAGGAGCTGTATCAACTCGACGTAAAGACCCGAAAAATGATGCATCTCTATAGGAGTTTGCATCCCAAATCGTCGGTCCCACGGTTGTACTTCCCCCGACAACAGAGAGGCCGTGGACTTCTGAGTTTGGAGTGTCTACATGACAGAATGGTACTGGATACAGCCTGTAAAGTCGTCAGGAGTTCGATCCCCTTCTCTGCATGGTTAGCGACCATGAGAGATCAGGAATTGGAGCATTTCTCTTTAGGGCAGCTGCCTGAGCAGCTGATGAACTCGGTTAAGTTTTCGACACTGAAAGAGGTGACCACAACTCTGTCACCGAGTTGGAACCCGTTCAGCAAAAAGCTCATATAAAAGCCGCAGAGATTCCCTCACTTCTGCGGAAACACAAGGATAAGCCAATGCATGGGGTCTTCTTCAATAACTTCGAAGACCTTGGCTTATCAAAGCGCCTGACTTTCGCTTATCTCAGGTCGAGTGGGATGAAGTCGGAAACTGAGGGGTTCATCACGGCTTGCCAGGATGGTGTCTTCAACACCTTAGTCTACCGCAGTGGCGTGATGGGTATAGAGGTTCCTGACATAAGGTGCAGGGCCTGCCGCGAGGCGCCCGAGACTCTAATGTACTTGCTATCAGCATGTCCAGCATATGCGGTGTCGGCCTATATCCATCGACACAACGCGGCCCTAAGAATGCTATATTACCATCTAAGGCACTTTTACGGTATTAACGAGACACGGTGCTGCCCTACGCTCCGGGGGATATCGAATCCGTGCTGGGGAACGAGAAGTGCCGAATTTATTGGAACTAATCAATCCCCACCCTCAGGCTCATACAAGCTAATAAGCCTGATGTAGTCCTTCTCGACCACCAGAGCAAGACGATATTTGTCATGGAGTTTTCAGCTTTTGGCGAGACGAATATCGTCCGAAAAGAGGAAGAAAAACGGATGAAATATCGAGATTTTCTATTCGAACTCCGCAGACTCTATCCAGACCACTCTGTCAAGATGGTTGTTCTGATTATTGGAGTCCTTCCTATTCTCGAATCTTAAAATCATACCGGCTTGCCGCACTAATGCAGAATTCTTAGCCACACATATGCATAAGGCTGTCATTCTTGGCTCAGTGCGCTTACTCAGGGCAGATGATTCTCGGGGACAATGATCACTTAACCCACGGTGTGGGTTGAGTGATCATTGATTGATAATGCTGGCGCGCCCTCCCAAATATACTGGGGCTTCGGGGAATAGGGCCTGAGCAGCGCAGACTGCGGTGAAAAAATAATAATAATAATAATACTCGAGGGTGACACCTCTGGGAACCGCAGCTTTGTTCCGAAGATACGGGGCGAAAAAAATTTCGACAAAAACAATGTAATACCAAAAATTATATGTAATGCTTTTTAATCTACAACTGTTGAAAATGATCACCCCCGCTCGGATGCAGGAATCCAATCTTCTCCTCATCGATTCTCGAAGTCTTTCAAAAACACCAGGATCGTTTCTGATTGCGTTACACTTAGCAATTATCCGATTTCTTAAATCTTCCACATCTTCCACTGGAGTAGTATAAAATAATGACTTTAGGTGGCGCCATAGAAAATAATCCAGGGGGTTTAAGTCCGGTGATCGAGCAGACCATAAGTGTGGTCCACCTTGACCAATCCAGCGATCTCCATATGTTACTATTAAAAACTCTCGAGCCAATATCCTAAAATGCGCTGGTGCCCCATCGTGCATAAACCACATTGCATTCCTTGTAAGCAATGATACATCCTCCAGAAACTGAGGTAACGTTTGTTCCAAAAAGTTGCGGTATACTTCGCCGGTGAGTCTTCGTGGCAGAAATACCGGCCAATTAGGAAGTCACATACAACATATCCATCACTCAAACTTTTAACGAGAACAATAACATGGTTATTGTGGAAATTCAATAGAGAACCCACTTTATAATTTTAGTTCAAGTGGGATTTGAGAAAAAGAATGTAAATTTTAATTTTCTGTAAATTAAATTGGACAATCGAAGAATAACATAATTCTTATAAGTGACAGAGACTACAGAAATGATCACAACTTATCAATGAAATTTTTTTTCATCCTGCGTTTGAAACAGTCTAAAGAGATTTCAAAATATTGAATATCATTGAAAATTTCGTTAAAGGTTTTAAGCATTCTATAAAGTGGTGAATTTTGAGTAGCATTTGTTTGTCCTTACATTACGATTGAGAATTCACTTGCAAGTGTGTTCCAATAATTGAAAATCTATTGCGGCAGTTGTATCGCCAAATGAATATGCAGCAATAATTTCAGTGAAGAATCCTGCACATGTCGGATATAATCCAACGCCCTTCGTGGTATTAGCCAGGGGAGTAGTTGTTTTTTGATGGGTATGGGTCTATATGCCTACAGTGTAGGGAGTTGAGGGCCTGAATGAATTGTTCCTTTGGATGATTTGACCATGAGTTTTGTTAAGATAGCGTGTTTACATCATAAAAATTCGTTGTGACCATTCGAAATTAATTTTTCCAAATAATGGTAGACATCTCAGGTTGGATGTCGTCGATTTTGTTGAAAAATAATTGTCATTTCAAAATTTTGGGGTGTGAACAGTCGGGGGTAGTCCGTTCCTGACTTTGTAGCACAACAACGGATTTCTGCATGAAATCTCATCAAACAAATTCATTTGTTAAGTCATTCGAAATGCTTTCAAAGAAAACATTTTTCATTTTGTAACTTTGAGGGCCCGTAACTTGGTAACGAAGGATTTTAGGAACATATAGTTTAAAACACTAAAAAACGCGCTTTCAAAGAACATTGAACGGAAAAGTTAAAAATATATTTTTTTAAATAAGCTTGGAATAATAACGAAGGAAACATTTTAGTATTATTGGGAAAAAGGGACGAGCGCTTGA
The DNA here is from genome assembly GCF_025532065.1 of Leptinotarsa decemlineata. Classification (NCBI taxonomy): domain Eukaryota; kingdom Metazoa; phylum Arthropoda; class Insecta; order Coleoptera; family Chrysomelidae; genus Leptinotarsa; species Leptinotarsa decemlineata. The sequence continues at coordinate 20,720,321 of NW_027412747.1, forward strand.
TATACAAAAAATATGGCACAAAGCGTCCAATCTTTACTAGTATTTTCCGTTCGTTATTGTTTTAGGCTTATTTTCTGAAAAAATATTTTTAACTTTTCAGTTCGATGTTCTTTGAAAGCGTGTTTTTTAGTTTTTCAACTATATTTATTTTTCATTTTTCAGTTTCCTATACCTACTATAAAAGCGTGTTTTTAGTCTTTTTAAACTATATTTATTAAATCTAAACTTTGGGATCAATCAGCCGTATATTGTTCAGAAAAATGACCATTGATATTTTCCGATTCCGGAAAGGGAGCCTGGAAATTAGCTACCAAGCCCAAGGAAGGCCTCAGGCGCGTGTGTTGATAAAAAAATACTTTTTTCAAATGAAGAAATACATATGAAGTGAGTTTGAATTATATCAAGGACGTTACGTACAGCGCCATCTGTCCGCGAATAGATCAAGCAATAATGTCGATAATTCTGTCAAATACAGATCCCGAGCATTCAAACGGGAATAAATATGAAATGAAAAGGAGACTTACAAACATACATACATACAGGTGTAGCTAATGAAAGCGTGTAAAAAAGTTATATGAAGTACTGGTGACATTTTGACCTCATCTATACATTCTCGAGAGGAAAAGAGGAAGTTCAGAGACCTCCTGTAAAAAGTAAAAACCGTAACTGCGAACATTTTTGACTTGTGTGTTAAATTACAAAAAAAGACACTGATGTATCTTAAAGCATTGTCGCGATCGGACATCCCAACTTCTCACTCGACATTATTTACTCAACTCCATACAAAACGCCTCTCTTGTAAGTCCTGACAGCAACTGCTGCGGTTAAGCTCTAAACTACCAGAAATCTTCGACGTAACTGCCGAGTCGTGCCTTATCTGTGTCTTTCCTCACACTCTCCGCGAGAGAGATAACCGCTAAAATTATATGGTTTGTTGTCAAAATGATCGCCGGCATACCGTTCCCTCCTGATTATTCCTACGCCTATGGAATGGAAGAATTTGTTTCAACACCAAAGTTGAAGGTTTCTTTTAATGGAAACTAAAGCAACATTTCGGTTCTTTCGTTGTTTCGTTCTTTAAAAAATACCAAGTGAAATATGAAGAGAGTTCATAAGTTTTTGGCTTTTTACTTCATCTTTATACAAAAAATGTGGAAATCTTCCAAAGAAAGGATGAAGGCAATTAATTTCAATTTTATGTAAAGGATGGAACAAAATCGCGCCTTTAAGATAACCGAGGGAAAGTTTAACTTTTAGTTTCTTCAATTTTGTAATTTTTTTCAACTTCTCATTTTTGTAAATGAATAAATTATCTGTATTTCGAAAAAAAAAAATTTATTTCAAATTAAACTCTTTACTAAGATTTGTAGATCATGCAAAGAAGTAACTTTCAGACACAAACTGGAAGAAAAAACCCTCAACAATAATAATAACAGTTTCATTCAGAAATGATGTGCCCTAATATAGAACTAGAATAAATACGAATATTGAGATATAAAGAAAGTTTCTTTGAAGTTGATTGACAATGTTTCATGATGAATTTAATTTGTTCGGACTTCCATTATATATATATATATATATATATATATATATATATATATATATATAACTATAAATTATTAGTTATATATATATATATATATATATATATATATATATATATATAACTATAAATTATTTTTGATTTGGGTATTTCAGTCAATATCATATTACTAATAATTTTTCACTTACACTTACATTTAAATCTCACTGTATGTGTCAATATTATAATAATCACATTTTCTCTGGTGTTGTAACAAAATTTTCAACGTCAAATTTTGCATTTGACTTATCGTTTTCTGTTTGGATTTATATGCCTTTTTTTATAATTTATACTAACTTTGGTGAGTTTTTGTAACATATCTATTGCTGTATAATGTTCACATGATCTTTATTTTGTAGATATTCTTGATAAAGGAGAAAAATATACTTTCCGAAAGCTTGAATAACCAAAAATAGTGTTTCCATAGCCCGCAGATATTGACTGAAATACCCAAATGAAAAATAATTTATAGTTATATAATAACCAGTCAACCTTTCGATATATATATATATATATATATATATATATATATATATATATATATATATATAAAATGATTTGAAATCTCTGAAAGAACTAAACAAGAAGAATTTAAAATGAATAGCTAAAAAAATTATATCAAGCAAAAAACCTTGAATGAAGTAATAGTGAAATAAAATGGAACAAATTGAGCAAATAATAAAATAAAATTAAAAAATTAAGAGATTCCAAGCCAAGCTACTTCAGGACGTTTCGATTGTTAGTATCCACAATCGTCTTCAGGTGATGACTGAACTGATTCCTCTTATAGGTCATTTGAATACTTTCATTTATTTCTGCTTTTTTTTCCGCTTCACTGGTTAAGTGGGAGATGACCGTTTGGCGGGAGTCGGCCATTTTTCGCTTGATTATGGGTTTCCATATGTTGCGTATCTCTACACCAGCTTGGCTGAATACATTGTTGGGCAACATGTATGCGGCTTCTTTGAATTTCCACCTGAACCAATGTTTCTCTCTGTGTATGACCTCAGCTTGGGAACACTCGAGGTTGTGTTGATGGGTCCAAACATGGTCTGCCATTCCTGATTTGCTGGTTTCCCCTCGCTGTGTGTGTTTTTTATGCTCGGCAATGCAAACATTCAATGGCCTCTTAGTTTCACCGGATTTTCTGCACTCATAGGGTATCCGGTAAATGCAATTCTTGGAATCGCAGTCCGCGTTTGGTGGCCTGGTTTTCGTGAGGCTGCTACGGATAGTGTTTCCGGATCTGAAGCAGGTTCTGATGTTGTACTTTTGAAACCAATTCTTCTTATCCTTTCCGATAATCCATAATAATGTAGGGAAGTGCAAGGACTGGTTGTGACGGCTTTTCTTTCTTGCGAGGCTTTTAGCCAAAGTCTGTTCTACAATCGCTTTGGAGTAGCCATACCGTTGAAGATCATTTTTGATGATGTCTAGTTCCTTCTATATAATATCAGACAAAGTGAGATATAAAGAAATATAAAAATACTAAAGACCTTACCTAATTACAATCAATGATGTCATGCGCTCCATACACAGTCTACTGAATGTAAAGATACAAGTAATGAAAACAATGACACATTAAAATAATGGAGAAGGTTATATTATAATAGAGACAGTGAACAAACAAAAATATCAACAATATAAAACTTCACAAGTCTAAGCAAATGGTTCTCTTTCAATGAGGCAGAATTGATCGTGATAGAGAAAGTGATAGAGTACGAATAAAAGCGTGAGAGTGGTCAGTGATTCTGCCATGGCTGTGGAGCGGATGAATGTGGTACGGGTAAAGAATAAGAGGGTGGCTATGATTCAGAGAATGATTGAGGTAAGGAGACAACGGGGGGCATGGACCCAAATCGTATGGCGTAGGGGTCATCAGAGAGGCAACCTTGGCAATAAGAAGGCCAATGAAGAGGCAATACGAAGCCTCAACCTCTAAAGTGTAACTTGGAATGTGAGGAGTAAGAATGAGAAGAGAAAAAGGATAAAAGAGCGCATCATAGAAGAATGGTAGAGGGAATGGGAAGACAGAATGACTGGACGGCTGTTATCCAGATACTGTAAAACAGTCGGGTTCGAATCTCTCAATCTGCCGAGGAAGGCTGTCCAACTGTTCAGCGGGCATGGAAACTTTCCGGGTTATCTAGCCAGGTTCAACCTGGAACCAGAGGTTCAGTTCCCCTGTGACTGGGGGAGTCTGAAACGGTAGAGCATGTGCTTGAGAGATGCATGGAGGGAGAGAAAGTTAGATGGCGCGAATGGAAAGAGCGATTCGAACGAGAAAACGGAGGAATGCAACTTAGGGATGTGAATGGAAAGAAACAGGAATGGATTCGCGTTGCTAATGAATGAACAGAGAGTGTTGTGTCCAGGGACACAAATGGGGCGTATTTTCAACGTACATTTTTTGTTAGGGGAGAAATTCGACGACAAGAGAAAGTCTGGTATATTGAAGGTTCTAGTTCCATATGATTGTAGAAAGAATATAATATTTATACAATGACGTAGAGAAAATATTTTCCCTCGAAACCCAATTTCTGTTGTCCAAGTGGACTATGAATTTCATAGGAAGATTTTCAATACACGATTTCAAAATTATGTATATTGGATCTGAAGAACCTAAATAAGTTTCATACGAACGGGAAAATTACATCACAGTGGTTTCAATCCTACAGCGAATATTTCGAATGCTGCTCTCTTCGAACTCAATTTCTTTTATTGGCCTATCAATGTATCATCAATTTCCTTTCTTACAGCTCTCTTCTTAGTTGGCCAACATTTTATTAGAGTGTCTTTCTGCGAAGCGAGCAAATAAAAAACCGCCAAGACATATTATTTCTGTCTTAAGTATTAACTAGAACACTACTCCCATGTATCCAATTCAGCCTTCCATGTAGCTACCTGCAGGTGGTGAATATAAATAGTTTCATTAGGGACCGAGTGACTTCTCGGTTACCAATCAATTACAAATAAAGCTTCAACGAGTTTCAGAGCGAGTATACTTGAAATGAATTGCTGAAATACTGAAAAATGTTGTACGTACTCCGAGAAAATTAGAATGAATCTGACCAAAATATTCTAAAAAATGTTACAATTGTGTTCCACCACCTTACAGTAGGGTAGATTGGGTTAAGTCAAAAGTGAGTGGGCTTATTCGATCCTCCACCGCAACCCGCAAGGTTTTATTGTGGGTCACACCTATTCAAACTCGACCAAATAAACTCAGCTTCTTGACGAAGCCGATTAGTGGGAGATGTCTCAGGTCAGATGGTGGAAGTGTGGTTCTACCAAACTCTGAAAACCTGATTCGGTCAGTAGCGGGGCAGTCCAAAGTAAATGCTCTGCTGTTTCATCATTTTTCAAACAGAGGCCACACACACTGTCTTCCGACCAGTACAAGTCCCTGCATATGTTGATTCAGACGACAGTGACCTGTAAAGAGGCCTGTTAGATATCGTAGTTTATCCTCACTATAGTCCAACAACTGTTTCAAGCTTCGAGAGGTAAATGAACGGCTTGGAGTGAGCCAATCCTGGAAGATTTTGCCAGAAGTCTTTAAATCTTCTTACCATCCAGGTGTTCAATGTTTCTTTGGCAAAACCTCTACCAATGCCAATGACAGGCTCTGGTCCGATGAATCTACTTGCAGCACCCTCCTTTGCAAGGGAGTCAGCAGACTCAATGCCTACCAGGCCAGTGTGGCCAGGAATCCAGACTGTTGATCCATTTGTTGAGTCTTTCTATTGAAGAGAGTCGTTTTTGGCAATTTGAATGAATGAATTTATTTGAATAGGAAGAAAATTCTAATATACAAACATTACATTAACATTACATTAATGCATTGGTTTAATAATACATATACAAGGACAACTTAAATCTAACTCTAAGTCAGACCTACATACTGACAAATATATACAGGGCTTTTCATGATGAGCGTTAATTAGCCGTTTCTGGCAAACTATTCAACGGATCAACCTGAAAATTCCACAGTATGCATATGTCAATATGACCTACACGCCTAAAATATTTTAGACGAAGCGGCGTTGTCGCTTCTACTATAAAGTAGCGGCTTCTTTGATTTTTCAAATGGAACACCCCGTACATAATATCATATTATGATTCATTATCACTTTGTCAACAAATTCATATACTATTTTCCTATACCTATCTATTACCGTTTAGAAGATATAAATTAATTTCGATATTTTTTTTACCAAACATGAACTTTTATAAATGTTGATAATCTTGAACTCTCTTGCACTAAAACGATTAAATTTGAAATGGAGTGGAGTGATACCATGAGGATCATCACTCCGAGTCATATTTTTATTTGCCTCATACAGGGTCTCCAAAAAATGCAGATACTGTGATCTCATGAAAAAATGAGTGGAACTCAATTTTTTCAAATGGAACACCCTGTATATTTCAACATTTTTGAGCTCTACATTCAATTTTAGATTAACTTTGTTCAGATAATACTATTTCTATTTTGAACCGTTTTCGAGATAAACTGTTTCAAACGGAAATTGACATGGTTTCCTTGTTCATCACTCATTTTTGTTAAACAGATTTCGTTTGATGTTTCTCAATTAGTCACAGATAATACAATGAAAAGATAATTATTGAAATACTCCTCAACCATCGAATGAAACTTCTCTTCAAACAATAGTTTTATTAACGCTGAAACACGAACTGAAAATAATAAACCCATAAATTAATGAGTTAATTTAATCGTCAGTGTATTTCAGAATATGTTCAAACACATCTCCACCTCTACTTTAAAAACATGTAATCTCTTGAAAAGATTGTCATGTGTAGCGCTTCTGATCAAGTCTGGAGTCAAACTATTGAAAGCAGTTGTAACTCTTGATTTCATATCTTCCATTGTTGTTATTGGAGATAAACTGTTTCAAACAGAAACTGACGTGGTTTTCTTGCTCGTTTTTTTTTGAATTCATCACTTATTTTGGACATGTTTTTTATACTTAGTAATATTTCTTTTTGATCCATTTTTTTAACTGTCTCAGATCAGTCAATTCGAAATTGGTATGTACCTACCTTAGAAAAAGTTACAATTTGTATACATTGAGGTATTGGTCTCTAACGTACAACAGTACACATCAATATTTTTTAATAGTGTGCTTTGGAAAAATAAATAAACCAATTATTTGACGTCAGACTTTCGTTGGTGGTTTTGACTGATTGTGATAGCTACCAATTATAATGGAATAATGTCAAGATTAGGTTACAGTAATGAAGATTTCTTGAATTTATTGATAATTTATGGTGAGTGCAATAGAATTGCAAGTAGAACATGCCGAGTATTTCATAAAAGATATCCACAACTTCCGAAGCCGAATAATAATGTGATAAATCGACTACTAAAAAACTGTAGGTTGAATGGAGGCTTCAGTCCAAAAATCATTCATGAGAAGACGAAAGTCGATGATGATGACAATGGTATAACAGTTTTGGGATACTTTCATGCAATTCCAAATGCTTCTCTGCACTAGGCTGAAAGGGGGATAGGTATACCCTACGTGACAATTTGTCGAATTCTTAATAAGCATAAATGGCATCCCTATAAGTTCTACTGTATCCAACATTTGAAAGAGACTAATTTACCTCATAGAGTGGAATTCTTTGAATGGTTACTTATCAAGACTCAAGAGGATGAACATTTCCTTGATAGTATCATATGGACAGATAAGGCCAAGTTCACAAAAAATGGAGTTTTCAATAGACACAACAGTCATTATTGGGCGCCAGAAAATCCCCATGTTGTCCGCCAAAGGGGTTTTCAAACAAGATGGCAATTCAATGTATTTTGTGCCATAAAGAATGAGTCACAAACTGTTTTTCTTGTAGAAGTCACCCACCTAATCGATGATAAAATTAACGTAATATTTCTTATTCAAAACGTTAATTGGGTTGGTAAATGGTGGAAAGATAAACGGTTTTAGTATATGCCTTCGCCAAATTTTAAAATGAATATTACAGATACATTAAAAAATAATTGAACACCTAGATCTTACTTTCGATCTGTTTTTTAAACCTGGACAGATTTTGACTACATTCTTTATTTCAGTTGTGCAGATAAATTTTCTCTGTCCTTCAGAAAGTTAAAAAAAATTCTTGGTTTCGTTAGTTAAAGTTGATCATCTCAAAAGATAATTAGACTTTAAATTGAGTATTATACAGTACACTTCTTTAATGCCCCCCCTTTTATTTTTTGAACGGGTCAACTCGAAAAATTTAAATTTGGGATAATGAAATGAATGCATGAACACTTTATTTTGAAATGAAATTGACAGATGAAACTTTTAAGATGGTGACTAGACGCCATCTGAGAAAAAAAATTAAATGGAAAGGGGTTCTTGTGATACATCATTTTGAAGCTCTCTAGAATATGAAGTTGAAGATATTAACTTCATATTCTAGGGAATCTACTACAAAATGGCGGAACATTTAATAATTTCCTGAAGACAAACACAATATCGATATTTCTAGAAATATTCGTTTCTATCTGCCATATGGCAATTCCAACAACCCGATAAGGTTTGTTGAGTTATTTTTTGTTTAAATTAACGACAAAAAATGTCAGCACGACAATGAACATCATTGTTCAGTTAGAATATTCTCATTTAGTTTTCGGTTTCACTAGTAGAAAGGTACCACGTCAACAATCTCTAAAATGGTCAATTCTCGTCCATTGGAAGAAAAAATTGAAGCGATTTTCATTTACGGTGCGACGCGTAACTTTCACGAAACCGAAAGGATTTTCAATGAACGTTTTCTGAATCGTCCTATCTATAGAAAATATTTGTGTACATAACAAAAAGCCCCCAGGTCATCCGTCCATTCCGGAAGAACATCAAGTGCAAATAATTGGTGAGATGGTAGCAAATCCTGAACAGTCTACTTATTCCGTCGCGAATGTTTGTGAGGTTTCTCCTTCTAGTGTGTGGAGACTTTTGAAGAGAAATAGGTAGGTATCATCCATACAAAATTAAAATGGTACACCATTTAACTGAAGCTGATCCTGATCGAAGAACAGAATTCTGCGAAATCATGACGGAAACCATTGCAAGGCATACTACCTATCTCCACAATATTTGTTTCAGTGACGAATGTACATTTTTTTAGACAGAAATGTTCACAGACAAAATTTCCGTTACCCAATATCCAGAAAAACTTAATGTTTGACAGAAATATTGGGAAACCATATTGTAGGACCTCTATTTATTGATCAAAATTTAACAGGGGAACTGTATTTGAATATGCTGGAAGCTACTGTTGACCCTCTCATCACTGAAATCGTCGAAGCGAATCCTAATGAATTCAATATGGATATTGTATTCCAACAAGATGGAGCACCACCACATTACTCCAGACAAGTAAGAAACTATTTGGATACTACTTTTCCCCGTCGTTGGATTGACCGTCGAGGTCCTACAGAATGGCCAGCCCGCTCGCCAGATTTGACACCTTTGGACTTTTGTATGGGGCTATTTGAAGCAAAAGGTGTACGAAACAGAACCTGCTTCAATATTGGATACGGCAGAGATGATAAATATTTGTAGAGATATTGACGTTACTGTCATTTGTCAATTTTACTTCAAAAATAAAGTTTTCATGCATTAATTTCATTATCCCAATTTCAATTTTTTGAGTTGACCCGTTCGAAAAATAAAAGGGGGACATTAAAGAAATGCACTGTATATTCTCCTGTGAATGGCTTTTGGGGCCTGATGAATGTATTACACTAATAAATGAAAGAAAATTTCAACAACAAAACCAAGAAAAAATTCACCGAATTGACTAATTTTCCCGGAGCATCGTTCTCAACCCGATATCGCATAATTAGATGTTAAGGGAGCGAGATGATGAGTAAGAGATAGCAGCCTGAGCGACCGGCTCAATTCGGCAAGTTGGGGTTTTATAAAGAAGGCTGTGAAACAAGTAAAACAAAATGCAGACCACCCAAGTTGAATATGTGATTGTACGAGAGAGAATTCTTATTGGTCGGAAGGCAGTTAACAGACAACGTCCAGATCTCGATTAGTGTTTGTAACGCCGTGTTTGATAGCCTGCTAGATGGATCACAGGCGGGTGCGATGGGTTGACTGTGGGACTTTTTCGTGTGACAATTTGACTTGATATATTCTGGAACGGTGGATATGTTTTTTAGATGATTTATTCCAACGCATTTTTTAAGAACTGTTACTATTATCGTTATGTTTTAAAATAAAATTGAAGAATAGTAAAACCGAAATTTTATTGGCCTTTCCATTTATATGTTGATATACCTAAATGAGTAGTATTTCACGTTTCTTACATAAAAAGATAGGGTAGGTACATACGATGTCTGTTTTAAAAATAAGGTGGATGTTGAAATTTCACGGGCTACGTAAACAAGCTGTCAAAACTCGCTGTTAAAAATGTTTAGTCGAAGCATCTTAGTTTATATATACATGTACAACAATCACAGCAGAATTTTTGTCATTATTGTAGAGATGTTTCGAGGAATAAAATGAAGTACCTACTATAAAAAAATGGTTTTTAATTTCGAAAAACTTTTCATGATAACAATTTTCGATACTATGAAATATAAAGGAACTTCATTCTTGAGTTAAATTTGACAAACATGCGAAACTTTCTTCGAAGGATTTTTTTTTTATAAAATCATTATTGCAATTTGAAATAGACACAGTGTATATGTTTTGTTAATTTTTTAAGTGTATGTATAAATAAGTCACAACCTGTATGTGAAGGTGAATGACACTGTTTCATGATGAATTTCATTAGTTCTGAAGTCCATTGTCTGATATTATATAAAATGATTTGAAACCCCTGAAATAACTAAAAAGAAGAATTAAAAATTGAAAGAAGAATAAAAATGAATAGCTGAAAAAACAATTATATTAAGCAAACAACCTGAAATGAATTAATAGTGAAATAAAATACAAGTAAAAATGGAACAAGTCCAAGTTTATTTTTCGGACAAAGAGAGATCATCGCTAACACCGCACCACAGTAAGCCCCCTCACTTGTATGGACTACCCAAAATCCATAAGAAGAACGTTCCGCTCAGACCGATCATCAGCTCCAGAGATTCGGCTACACAAAACTTGTCTAGATTTTTACTCCCCATGATACAACCACTACAAGGAAAAACATCGTCTTTTGTAATGGATTCAAGGCATTTTGTCGAACTACTAGGGGCAATTGAAGTCACACATGAAGATCAACTAATCAGTTTCGACGTGGAAAACCTTTATACCAACATTCCGGTCGAAGAAGCACTCCAAATCATACAGAGGAAGCTATCGGAAGACGAGGAAAAATAGAACGAATTTACCTATAGAAGTAATTATGGAATTACTAGGATGCTGTGTAGGAAACTGTTCCATCAGAAGGATGTATTCTTTACACAAGATGAGGGACTGCCAATGGCATCGCCACTTTTACCAGTCATAGCCAACATATATGAAGTGGTTTGAAACTCTGGCCGTTGTAGAAGCCCACATGAAACCTCGTGGTTGAGAAACATTGATGATACCTTCATAATATGGAACCATGGGAATACTGAACTAAACGCCTTCCTGAAACACATCAACAGCGTAAGACCTTCCATCACATTCACGATGGAGAAGGAAGCCCACAACGGTCGGTCGATAGCCAAGCGGTTTAGCGTGGGTGATTTGTTCACTTACTCGAATTGACTGCCGTGTTGGTCGGTGGTTCAAGCCCTAGTTTGAACGATCGATCTTCACTTGCTATCGTCCAACCAGTGTTAGGAATCACACGTTAAAAGGTAAGACCTCGTTAATCCTTAGCTCGCACAAGTTTCGACTTCTGAGGATTGTCGTTCGTAGGGGTGCGACAGCTGGTTAACGGAAAAACAGAAAACAGAAACAGAATTGTCATTTTTAGAAGTACCTATTGGTGAAGAGGACCGACACTAAGTGGAAACATCTGTATACCGAAAACCCACTCACACGGGACAGTATCTGAACCACGAATCCAACCACCATCTGTATACCGAAAACCCACTCACACGGGACAGTATCTGAACCACGAATCCAACCACCATCAATCGACTAAAAGAGGAATCATCAAAAATCCGTGCTTTCGGACTTTGTAATAAGAAGGAAGGTCACGAGAAAGAACTAGACATCATCAAAAATGATCTTCAGCGGAAGGGCTACTCCAAAGCGAAGGTAGAAAAGACTTTGGCTGAAAGACATCAAGAGCCTCGCAAGGAAGAGAAGCCGTCACAACCAGTGCTTGCACTTCCCTACATCAGAGGATTATCAGAAAAGATACGAAGAATTGGATCCAAGTGCAACATCAGAACCTGCTTCAGATCGGGAAACACTATCCGTAGCAGCCTCACGAAAACCAGGCCACCAAACGAGAACTGCGATACCAAGAATTGCATTTATCGAATACTATGTGAGTGCGAAAAATCCTATATTGGTGAAACTAAGAATCCATTGAATGTTCGCATTGCCGAGAACAAGAAACACACACAGCGAGGGGAAACCAGCAAATCAGGAATAGCAGAGCATGTTTGGACCCATCAACATAACATCGAATGGTTCCAAGCTGAGGTTTTACACAAAGAGGAACATTGGTTTAGGAGGAAATTCAAAGAAGCCGCATACATGTTATCCAATAATGTATTCAGCCAAGCTAGCGTAGAGATACACAACATATGGAAACCCATAATCAAGGGAGAAATTGCCAACTCCCACCAAACGGTCATTTCCCACTAAAACCAGTGAACGGAAAAAGGAAAGCAGAGATGAGTGAAATTACTCAGATGATCTATAAATAGTCAGCTCACGGAGGAATCGGTCCAGTCATCACCCGATGACGATTGTGGATACTAACAATCGAAACGTCGTGAATTAACTTGGCTTGGAATCTCTCAACTTTTTAATTTCATTTTATTCATTTTTTGTTCGATTTGTTCCATTTTTACTTGTATTTTATTTCACTACTATTTCATTTCAGGTTTTTTTATTGAAAAATTGTTTTTTCATCTATTCATTTTTATTCTTCTTCTTTAATTTTCAATTCTTCTTCTTTAATTTTCAATTCTTCTTTTGTAGTTATTTTAGGGATTTCAAATCATTTTATATAATATCAAACAATGGAAGTCCCAACTAATGAAATTCTTTATATACTTACCTATTATTATGTATTGAAATAAATGAAATGTTCAGGAAATAAATCAAAACCTGAGAATGTCTATCATAAATTTTGTTAAGAGACCATCCTCATAGAAAAAATCCAGTGGAGAAAAATCAGTGGACTTGGGTGGCCATTCTGTAGAACCTGTTTTTCCAAAACATCGACCCGTAAGTTGCAATCGAGGATTTGTCGCACTGGTACTACGCTGTACTGATGAGCCTCAACTTGTTGAAAAACTACCTCTTTTTCTCAACAGAGGATTTAACTCCATATGAGTACGATACATAGATTTTAATATTATTATTGAAAAGCAATGGCTCAATAATTTTCCATGAGTTTTGAAACACCTTTCTTGAATATGAGAACTGTTTTTGCAAGTTTAAGTTTATCGGGATGTCTTCCTGGCAGAACTGACTGGTCCATGATTTTTGTAAGATATAATGTTATTTCTTTCACGAAATTTTTCACAAGTTTGATTGAAATTTCATCTATGGTGGAGGTTCAATTTTTCAGCCCGATTTCAGTGTTTTCCTACATCATACCACTGAAAAAAAAAACGAGTTTCCAGGAAGAGATACAGCTGTAGTACATTCTTCACCAATGGGGGTTAGAGTCTGCTTCATTTCCATGACTGACGTTTCAGAAAAGTTCCAATTCATTCGCATTTAACTGATTATCGTTATAACATTTCTTGAAAGATATTCGGATAAGCACTTGTCCTAATTAGCCAGATAAACTTGTGATCCAGAACACTAGAACGCTAACCCACCAGTTCTCACTTGCTTTTGGGAAAGTTCAGTGGTTTAGCCTGGTACCACTGATAATACCTCACAGTGACTGGTGTTGGATCACAAGTTCTTCTAGCTACCTTACAGTGAATGACAGAATCTCTTCCGGCAATCAATGTTGCCGGAAGAGGTTGCCTCTGAAGCTGACGTCCTTGTTTAGCCTCTTTCACCTTTGATATTCTAGGACTGAGTCTTCTGTCGATCCCATAGATGGTTTTTTTGATGGAGAACATGTTATCGCATTCTCTCAATCAACCACATGACTTTTCAAAGAAGATCCCTGCCTGGGAAGCCGCCTGATTTCTGATATTGTGTCGATCCAAAAGATGGCGTCTTCGTGAGGCGATATATCATTGTTTTTTTCCAAGAAAGTTTGTGATAGAATTAATCAGCTTTTAATTGACGGTAATGTGAAGATAGCGAACTTTTTTTTTGAGGATCACAACACAATCACTACAGGAAAATCCTTACGGCGCTCTACAAGCGGTGCCTATGCGAAAGTAGCGGTTCACATTGGATTTGAATCGCTGGAGATTGTATCCATTTGGAAAAATGGATACAAACGCAGTTCTCCAGATGGAAGAATTCTTAAACAGTGGAGTTCGAGGTGTACTGAGTTGATCCAAATCTTCTTGGATCCAAATGGAATGACAGCAAACCCTCATGCCACACTGTCTAGAAATATCAAGCGCAACGGCTCTTGATTCTCCATGGTCCTCATTTGCGTAATTCCAAATATGGGAGACATACGATAGAAAGTCGCTTGTGGATCTTGGTTTCCGAAAGCCATTGATGATCGCTCAAGATGTTGAAGTATCCCAAATATTTCACGAAAAACTTTAATGAATCAATAATTTCTAATTACAATCCCAATTGTTATCTTCGTGTAACAAAAATCTGAAAGTCGCTAATTTAACGACAGTACTTGGAATCACAGCTTAATGATAGCTTTCTCAATACTTGTCCGAAAGAATATGAATCTGGTGTAGTTTTTTTCTTCAATTCTTTTCTAAGATTGGATCTACGTGTTTCCTCCATTCACAGCTTGTAATGATAGATATAAACTCACCACCCACTAATTGCATATTATTAGCTGACATTACGATTTTATAATGAATTAGAGTTCGTATTACAAAACGGTGATCTGAATGACTCGCAGACATAGGCGTCTGAATGAGCTATTCAAAATTATTTCTGTTTGAATATAGTTGATAATGGTTGTTGTAGAATCAATTTTCTATAAAAACGGCAGTCTTTTGAAGTCAATTTTTTCTCTACTACTATGCTCTGAGTGAACTCAGTTTCACAAAAATGAAACCTGGCGTAATTCGTCTCGAAATATATATTTGAATTGTTAATACATTGACTATTGACTCGCTTCTTGATGAAAATTATTAATACCATCCATGATGATAGTTATACAATTTTTACGTTTCGCTACATGGTAGCTTCATCAACTAGACTGGTAAATCAAACTCTTCTATAATGTCTTTTATGTAACAGTAGATTAGATGAGCTTGTAGGGGAGCTAGCCCTTGGCCTGATTCACCGCGAACTTTTCAGATCTATTGTGACGCTCCTTGGTTGTTAGAGCTCATTGTCTAGCTTGATCTCTTTGATGAGACTCCACAGCCTTTTTTTGTCTCTTGGGAGCTCTCTGACTTGTCCATTTAGTCCAAGTCTCCAGAAAACACTGCAGCCTCTTGGGTTTATTGCGTTTATTCTCCTATGACACCCATTCCATCGGTCTTGTTCCCTGTACTAGTTTGTACAGGTTTCGTGTTGGATGTTCGTCATATTCTTCTGGAAGTGATTTCGTACGTCCATATATTGCCTGCCTCCTGTGATTCAGTGTCTCACATTCGCATAAGATGTGTAGAGCTTTTTATATCCCTTCGTTGCATAATCTGCAGCTGAGGTCTCCGTTGTACAGCCCCATTTTATTCAGGTGTCCTCTAAGCGGACAATGACCGGTTAGTAACCCTGTAATTATTCTGAGCCGATCCGTACTATATTGAAATAGTTCTTCGGTTCTTTTCCCTAATGAAGGTTCTACTGTGTTTGTTGCCAAGTACTTTTGTTCAGTACTCTGTGTGCTTCTTATTGGCCCATGACCTAATCTGGGTCCTCTCTTTTTGGCCCTTTTTGGCCCACAGAAGTTGCTTCGGTTTTTTCTGTTTTTCTGCGGTCTTTTGTATTACATGGATTTTCAATCCACGTTCCCGCAGCTATTTTCTTTGCTCTCTGCGGGGACTGATGTTTCCCGCCATTCGACTATGACTTTCCTGGTCAGTTTACACCTCCAGGATAGTCTGATTTTGCGAGGAGTCACTCAAAGAGTCCTCCTCGGATGTTCTGGTAGTTCTTGTATTTTCCATCCAAGTCCCACGAGTATTGGGGGAATGTATTGTCCACATCCATGGTGCCCCTTGTATGGATGTAAGGCTGGATACTTTGAGAGGTCGTCTGGTATCCCAAAGGCTCCGTTAGTGATACCTGATGAGGCACAGGTACCATTCATCCTTTGGAACGGGTCGTATAACACCTTGGATTAGGCCTGGGTCCTTCTCAGTCTGACTGTTCTGTTACGGCCTCTTCGGCGTGGGAGACCCTACCAGCACCTGAGCTGCCGACGACATAGCCCGTAACTTCATCACGGTACGCAAGCCCTCCCACCACGACAAGGTGAAGACCCCTTGGGTGACCCCTCCACAGCCTTGACACTGATTCGGCCATTACTTGATGAAGATCTATAGTAATTTCATAAACTACACCTTTATTGCCTTATAGGGTGAGCCTGAGACTGGTAACAAGACTTATTACCGGACAATGCCAAATGGGTGAACAGTATTATGTTTTCTGCAATAGCTGTTTTTGTTGTTGTTGTTGGTATTTATCGCAGAATAAAAAAAGAAATAGTTGGCCACTGTCACCCCATCTAATGTTACAATCTACTCTAAGAATAAAGTATATACCAAAACTACTGTAAGAATTTTTTGAACACAAATCATCCGGACTGAAACGTGTATCTTAAACTTTATATGAGAAAAATATCACGACATGTTTCGCTAAAACAGTAGCTTCTTCAACAATTTTTGTATACTACACGTTGCTTCTCACTCTGTTATTAATATACCAGAGGTTACCACAATTGAGGCTACCTCCATCAAATTACCTAAACCTCTTTACCTTTTATATACCTGAGGTACCTCTTCAATTATGATTACCTGAAGCATATTACCTCACCCTACATCAATAATAATACTATTCAAATCCAGTGGGTCATTTGTCACTTTTTCTAGAAAACCTGCTCAACACAATATTCTGCAACTGCAAGGGTGGTTGTGATTCGCGATGTGGATGCAGAAAATTGGTGTCGTAGTTCTCTTTAGGTTGTGGCCAGTGTATTGAGCAAGCTTTTCTCAATGTTTTATCACATCAGAGCGATGTCAATGAAGACAGAACCTTTGACTCCGAAATCATGGAAGACCTGGCGTCAAATGTCGTTGAAGACGATAGGGAAGAAAACTTTGAAACACTACAGCGGTCGGAAGACGAAGAAGAAGAAGGTAATTAAAATTATAAGTTGTAGTTCTTGTAGTTTTTATAACTTTTTTTTAATTTCTACAATAATAAATGTATGGAATATTTTTTGATAAAAACGTTAATGAAGAATTTCGTCTATTTTTTTAAAAAAAGTTATTAATATAAATTACATTAGAATTGAAATATAGTTCAAGTATTTTCCTCAACAATGGGGAATGTTCCTCCTGACGAAAATCAAGTAGTTTTCATAAAATAGCTCTAAAACAACGCATTTTAAACTCATCATTTCAACCTTTTTCTTTAAAAAATTATTGAAATACTTAAAAAAGAGGAATGAAATAATGCATTCAACATTTAAAGGGATTCGTTTCTATTCCACCGTTTGGCAACATCGGTAATAGCTAATAAAGGACAATGAATCTGTTACCTGTATGAGACAAACAAAGATGACATATTTCAGAGGCGTGCTGTTCTGTTTACTTATGTTCCGAGTTCCGAAACATTCTGTGACGTATGACATTTTGTGCACCTAACCTATCTGCCTCTATATAAATAAATAACAAAACAACTGTTGTTTATATGGCTTGTGTAGGTGGTATTAAACTATAATTTATATTTTGCCTCAATTGTTGATTTATAAAGATAATTTTCCTTTTTTAAAGTAGAATATCTAGGTACGTATAAATTATTTCAACTTGATATAGGCGCTGTTGCCAATATATGAATTAGAAACAAATCCCTTTAAAAATCAAAACCCAACATTTAAAACATCAAATTGAATACTTTTCGAAGTGAATTTGAAAAAGTCATGAATTAAATTCAACTTTATTTTGTTCAAAAATGCATTTGCTGTAATAACCCAAATTGACAGGTAATTGTTATAAAATAAATTGATCAAAAATAGATACGTGAGTGAAATAAGTAATAAATATAAGGTAATAGTTAATGAGAAGTTGAAATTATTATATGTATTCATCAATAATCAATAAACTTTATATGGCGTGTTTTTGACCGGGACTACCGGTTGACCCTAAATGACACTTTAACCGAGCGCGTTTCGCTCTCTATTTCGAAAAGGATTCAACGTATGAAAAAATTTTTCGAACAAAAGTTGTAGGGAATTTAATCTTCTACAATATTGATGTAGAATACAAATAGCGATAACCCCATAGGAAATGAGATATTTGCAAAAAATATGCGAACAATCGCTTTTATGAATTTTGACCTTAGATTTTAATAGTCACGTACACCCTATCATATGTAGGTTTTGAGAGAACTTTAAGGATGTTAAAATACAAGTTGATACAAGTTTTTAGCTGGGTATCTCAAATTCCGAGGCGAACTGACTGAGATGACTGGACTGAGAATAATAAAAAATTGAAAACCGGTGATACACGAAATGAGCTGTGAAAACTGGGACAATAGGTATATTGGTTAGACCGAACGACTTTCAGAACTCGTTTCAAAGAACACATATCTAACTTTGGAGACTGGAAAAAAGGGAATCGCTCAAAGAGCCTCGGCAAACCGTCTTTGAATGAATGAACACTGCCTAAAACTGTTAAGTATTTGTTTTGATTTAATTCTAGGCCAGAGGTTAGAGTTCTTACTTTCAGTTAGCCAAACTTTTGTCACAGACGGACACAGTTTCCCCTCGGAAAATATCCCACCGACGCCCATGCTAGCTGTCCGAACATCGTTATCTCATCGTGAAATATATAATCAAGATTACCTGGGCCAGCTGATGGCCACCTCAGGTTTTTATTAGTTTATTGAAAACATAGGTATGCGATGACCTGCAGTCGCCCCGTGTGATAGGACCGCACAAATGTGCCGCCATTTTTTTGGTGGAATTAATTTTCTTCCAAAGTATATTCGAGATAAAGATAAAGATATATGTTAAAGGATCTGACCATAAAGTGTTCGGCGATTTCTTGTGAATTACGATCGAGAGAAGGGAAATTTCAGTGGGAATTTCATACACTGAGAACAATGGAAAAGTACTTGTGTAGGGTATTTTGACAGGGACTTCCAAACTATGACATTTGGTAACGGCCATCTTGTTGAAACTACAGCTGTCAAATTAGTTGTCATTTAGAATCAGAATCAAAACAATATCGTGTCCACGAAATGTATACATATACAGTGCCATCCCCAAAGTATGCACCATATGGGAAAATCCTTTATTAAGGGATTTTCGACAAAAAGTTATTATTGATAAAAGTTTGTGCATCTCTCAAAACTAAACATGCACCAACAAAATGCAGCAAAACATTCGTAATATACGAGGAGCCTTCAAATATTTGATTTTGAGACAAGAGTAAAGTACTCTCATTTTGGACAATCTTGGGAAATGTTATTTAGAAAAGTTGTTTAGCTTCAAAAAATACATCTAGATTTGAAGTCATGGCCATCTGAGCGAAGTAAAATTTTTTTAAATGGGGACGACGAAAAAAAATTGCTAAAACGATAAATCGACAGCATCCAGTATACGATTTTTTATTTCAAAAGCCTGCACTATTACAAATTACACAACTATGGTGTTAACCACAGTAAATATTTTTGAAGAGTAAAATAATTTCCTCAAAGTTTTTGGTGCAAAGTTATTTTAATTTTTTGTTAACACCGAAAAGTAGGTACTCAAAATTATACAGTATTTCAACGAGAACTCAATGTTATTATTATTATTATTATATTCAATAATATCTATCAAATCACAAAACATCAAAATAAAATAGGTATTTCTGGATATTTTTTGTCCAAAATAATTCTCCAAAATAATCTCCAGAAAATCAATGAGTTTGATCCAAAATACCAATTTTATTTTGATGTTTTATGATTTGATATTATTGAATAGTAGATTCTTGTTACAATACTATATAATTTTGAGTAATTTTCGGTGTTAACAAAAAATAAAAATAACTGCACCAAAAACTTTGAAAATTATTTTACTCTCCAAAAAAATTTACCGTGGTTAACACCATAGTTGTGTAATTTCTAATATTATAGGCTTTTAAAATAAACCGTCTTACACAGGATGCTGTATATTTATCGTTTCAGCAAATTTGTTTTCGTAGTGCACATTTAAAAAAATGGGTAAAATAATAAAACACCACTCAGATGGCCATGACTTCAAATCTAGATGTATTTTTTAATGCTGAACAACTTTTTTAGTTAACATTTCCTGAGATTTTTCAAAATAAGAGTACTTCACTCTTGCTTCAAAATCAAATATTTGAAGGCTCCTCGTATATTACGTGTTTTTTACTGTATTTTGTTAGTGCATGTTCAGTTTTAGGGGATGCACAAACTTTTATCAAGAATAACATTTTGTCGAAAAACCCTCAATAAATAAGTTTCCCATATGGTGCATACTTTGGGGATGACACTGTATATTTGTAGAAGAATCTCTTATAATTTTCGAGTATGCAGTCAATAAGAGGATGGTAAAATATGTGAACTCTTTTTCTGTTCAAGCTTTCGAGTCTTTATTAGCTCTTCATCAGGAACTCTACAAATAATTGATAAAATTGATTTGACAATTTGTAAAAAGTGTGAAACTGACGAAAGTGAGGTTAGTAATCCCTTTCACTTGCACTTATTTGTAAAAATAACATATCCCAAACGACAAACACTCTTGATATATTTGTGAGTCAGGAATTAAAGGTAATTACACATGTTTCGAATTGAATGAGCCACCCACCTTCAGTAATAGGTTCTAGAAACTGCTACAAAGAAGAGGATATGAGACTAACTTAGTGATTTTGACAAAGTAGTAATTACATTATAAAAATTATCAAACCTGTAAATCCCAGCCCAAAATCATCACCAGGAGTCTGGTGTCGTTGCTTTTCGAGTTTGAAAGCCGTGGGTTTTTGGAATTTCTTCCTGACGTTTCGCTGGCGCGAGTGGCTAGCTTCTTCAGAGGTTTAACCATCATAGCTTGCTGTCCGATGACTACCCTTTTAGGCTTCGTAAAGCGTATTTATGCCTTGTCAGGTAATCAGTTGTATTTGTACCTGAATTTGTACCAGCATTCGTATCTGCACATGAACCTGGAACATTAACATTCTTGCTGCCTGTTGTCCTGTTCGTTATTCTCGATTTCTTCAGAAAGGGGTTCCATATTTGATTGAGGTTCACCGCTTCTTCTTCTCTGTTAAAATTATCCGTGTGTTTGTGGATCTCTATTGCCTCCCGTACCAGTTGGCTATGGTATCTCTGGTTGGGGGCAGTTAGTTCCAGGGATACCATAGCCGACTGTTACGGGAGGCAATAGAGATCCACAAACACACGGATAATTTTAACAGAAAAGAAGAAGCGGTGATATATCATTTGAAAGGACACAAAATTCTCTTTCCAATGATACCTAATTTGTTGTATTTACTTGAATAGTTGTAAAAAAAGCAAGAACATCTACTCGATATTTTTGGTGTTGAAGAAAATCACGACTTCATTCCTAAATTTCTCTTGTGCGTTTTTTGGTTCAAATAACAACAGCAGCTAAGTGTACAAAAAGAATTTACGCAAACGTTCATTGATTCAGTTCGGTTGCTTTTGAAATTATTTCAACTTTACTGTAAAAATGGTTTATTCCATTCCTGAACGAGTTGAAATTGTTAAACTTTATTATCAACATAATAGTTGTGCTAGACTTACTGCTCGCCTCTTTAATAACAGTCATCTTGGGAAAAATGTGAATGATTCGTACGTTGCCAAGTTAGTCCAAAAGTTTGTCGATACCGGATCTGTCTGTAATGTGAAACACCAGCCACGGAAACCGATCAGAAATGAAGCAGTGGAAGTCGCTGTTTTGGGACATGTTGAATTGGATCATACTCAAAGTACCCGTCAGCTTGCTGCAGCCTCAGGTGTCTCCCGTTCGTCCATAATACGGATATTAAAAGCCTATAAATTTCATCTGAGAAAATTAAATTAGTACATGAAATCAATGAAGATGATCCTGATAGAAGGCTGCAATTTTGTGAACAACTGAGCCAGCTACTAATTGATGATCCGCACCTATCATTCAACACGTGCTTTTCCGATGAGAGTACATTTTTTTTGAATGGAGCTGTGAATAGGCATAATTGCTGTTACTGGGATGACAGTAACCCACACTTATTCCGAGAGGTCCATACCCAGTACCCTCAAAAAATCAATGCCTGGTGTGGCATATTAGGTAGTCATATCGTAGGGCCACTTTTTATTCCTGGGAATTTAACTGGTGAGGTTTACCTGAACATGCTTGAAGATACAATTGATCCTCTCATAACAGAAATAATTTAAGATGACCAAAATCATTGGCTTCATTTCCAGCAAGATGGAGCACCTCATCGCACTATGTTGTTCCGGTAAGAGAGTTTTTAGATGACCGGTTTCCTGGACGGTGGATTGGAAGGAGAGGCCCCATCGAATGGCCTGCCAGGTCACCTGATTTATCGCCTTTAGACTTTTTTTTTGGGGACACTTGAAAAATAAATGTTTTGCTACGCAGCCCGAGTCCATAGAAGATCTTTGCCAACGAATTAACGCAGAGTGCAGAAGTATAACACCTGATATGCTACAGAATGTTAGGAATAGATTTGAACAAAATCCGTATTATTGTATGGAAGCAAATGGGTCACATTTTCAGCACTTGCTGAAGTAGGATTCTACTGAGTCAATTACACATTTCAAAGTACTGGGTTGTAGTTGTTTTTCTTCATAATACCTACATGTTTGAGTGAAATACAACAAATTGGGTATCATTGGAAAGATAATTTTGTACCTTTTCAAATGATATATCACTCGACCCCACTTTCCATTTAAAATTTTAGGGTTGTTACTCACCCTCGCTAGGGGGTTGAAGGCACAGGTAGAAAAATACATCTAAAATAAGTCCCCCTCAAAAGCAAAATTTACCTGTCCGAGCATTTTTGCGTTAAGTTACAAAAAAAGGAGAAAAGCAAGGTGCATACTTTTCGTTGGACCACTCGATATGCTTAGATTTTTTAATCCAGAGAAAATACAATTCACCTTCCTTTACTCGTGTCCTTTCGTCTGAACACTTTTTGTATTCCCGAACGAACGTATGTATGTATTTACGTACCAGTAAATCCGTCCAGCATTTCTTTCCTTACAGACACTCGAAAAACTGGTCTTATTGTCTTGACTAACATGTAACTTGTTGCAAGTGGCAGAAATTTCGATGAAATGGCAAAACGGTTTTGTTCAAGATGACGTTTCCTTTGTGTGTACTTCTCGATGTGCCATGTGTTTTGAAAATAATGTGACTACCGCGGGGCATCGACAAATTGCTGCTGTCTATTTTACATAAGCTTTTGACAGAAACGCCGTTTGGGAAACACTGGTGGTTTTTGACTTTCTTGACAAATGATTGTTGCGAGATGTATCAGTTGGTTAATATGGGATCATTGTTTTTTGATTCAACAGTCGAGTTCTTCTTCGAAATGTTTGAATATGCCGAAACATGAAAATGTGCCGCGAATGAACATATAATTTTATTATGCATAATTATGTACGCTTTGTATCTGTTCCACTTCTTCATTTCACATATTTCTAGGTGAAGTTTGTCTTTCCGTGCAGAAAAAAATGGTTCATACAGGATGTTTCCTAAGTACGGTATCAAAATTCAGAGTGATTCGTTAGGTCGTTTTAAAAAAAAAGTTCTCATGAACACAATTATTGTGGTTTTTGTAAATCAATCAATTGAAGATACTATTTTTTCTTCACTTGCGTTTTCTTCATATCTATCTTCGTTTTCGAGAAAAAAAATTGAAGCCACTTTGCATATCACGAACACCTACTTTCGAGACCAGCTGACAGTGATAGTGTTGTCATATCAGATAAACTTATGATGCACTGTTTGGAACCTTTGGTGTAGTAATGAATATCATGAGAGTTTTTTTCCAACACGAATTCGTTATTTTTAACGCCTCGACACGTGTTTCGATCACCAAGTGATCATCTTCAAAGAGGAAGATTAAAACTAAGAACTAGTGCGAGGTAATCCTATTTATGCTATAAAGGTAAGCCATACAGGTAAACCATCCAGGCGTACCAACCATACAGGTATACCAACCTTAATTAATTTTACAATTTTGCCTAATGTATTATTTTACAATATATGTTTATATAAAACTATTTTCAGCTATATAAAAATTAATTTCACAATATTGCCTATCCAAATTTATTTTTGCAAGGTGTCCTTATGTAGTAATCAGTAAACCCAACAACATTATTTTATTTTAACAAGCTATATAGTATGCTCTTTGGTATAGGTCCGTCATCGTTATTCATAATATTATTGTGTTTACTTATTTCTACACTCTCATAGGCATCTAGTTGCCTGTTGTTGTTAACTTGTCTAACTAATCTTAATGAACTGAAGTCTATGGAATGGTTTTGTTGCAGAATATGATGGGCGACTGCTGATTTTTTAGGTCTTCCATATTTTAAGTGTGCTATGTGTTCCTTATATCTTACTTTAATAGATATTTTTGTCTGTCCACAATATTTTGCATCGCAGTCCTTACATTCAATTTCGTAAATTCCAGATTTTTCCGAATTCTCGACTTTGTCTTTTGGACTTCCCAAAAGGCTTTGTAGTATATGACTTGTTTTAAAAACCACCTTCATACCTAGTTCCTTGAAAATCTTTCCAAAGTTCCTCGTATATTGGTGGTATGGAACTAAGCTGTATTCATCTTGTTTTTTGTCTTTTCTGAAAGTCGAGATTTCGTTCATTCTTAACCTAAACTTCTTTTTCCTTATTATGTCATCTACAATACCCCTCGAGAAACCGTTAGTGGCTGCTATTTCCTGTATTGTACGTCTTTCTTTTGTGAACCTATCATGTGTTAGAGGGAAAGTCAAAAGACGATGCACTGAAAAATTCAACCCAGCACGTTTATGCTGTCCACAGTGATGTGAACTGTCAGGAATATTCCTGTACGTGCTTGTTTCTTTTCTAAATATATCGTATTCTAACCCTCCATCTTGGCTCCTCATTACCAAAACGTCAAGAAGCGGTAGTTATCCCTTATTTTCTAACTCATACGTGAATTTTATTGATGGACATCTATTATTTAAAATGGAAACAAAGTCGTCAATATTCGATTTTTTGGTATCGAATACGCGAAAATATCATCCACATACCTTAGCCAAATCCTAGGAAAATACTTCGACTTTTCCTTGGTTTCCATTTCGAATCTGCTCATGAACAGGTATGCCAGGTAGGGGGACAAGGGGTTTCCCATGGCCGTTCCTTCCTGTTGTTCATAAAAGCAACCTTCTACCTGAAACCGATTTTGTTTCATACACAAATTAGTAAGAGAAACGAATTCATCGATTTCGTTATTATTGAAATTATTTTTCTCTAGTAATTCCCTGAGGTATTGCAAAGTCTGTGGAATTGGGACGCTAGGAAATAAGGAACTAACATCAAAAGAAACCAAAATCTCACCTTCTTGCAAAACCACGCTTTTTGTATGTTGTATGAACTCTAAAGAGTAATAAACCTGAAAAATCGGCATTCGCCTATCATATTTTGCAACAAAACCATTCCATAGACTTCAGTTCATCAAGATTAGTTAGACAAGTTAACAACAACAGGCAACTAGATGCCTATGAGAGTGTAGAAATGAGTAAACACAATAATATTATGAATAAAGATGACGGACCTATACCAAAGAGCATACTATATGTATAGCTTGTTAAAATAAAATAATGTTGTTGGGTTTACTGATTACTACATAAGGACACATTGCAAAAATAAATTTGGATAGGCAATATTGTGAAATTAATTTTTATATAGCTAAAAATTGTTTTATATAAACATATATTGTAAAATAATAGATGAGGCAAAATTGTAAAATTAGTTTAGGTTGGTAGGTATACCTGTATGGTTGGTACGCCTGGATGGTTTACCTGTATGGGTTACCTTTATAGCATAAATAGGATTAGCTGCACTAGTTCTTAGTTTTGATCTTCCTCTTTGAAGATGATCACTTGGTGATCGAAACACGTGTCGATATGTTAAAAATAACAATTTGGTGTTGGGAAAAAACTCCAGTAATATTCATATATCAGAGAAAGAGTTTTTCAAATTCACTTCGAAAAGTATTCAAATTGATGTTTCAAATGTTCAAATATTTGGTTTTTTCGAAATTGATCGTAAGTTTATTGTGACAGAACCATTTTTCGATCTCAATGAAATCTTTTTCTGCAGACAGTTTCAATTGTTTCCATGAAGAGTTGGTATACAAGACAGCCTTATTGTCAGCAAAGCTCAAAATTTTACCTATTGTTGGTATCTGCAACAGTTCATTCAAATATATTGTAAACAGGATTGGTCCTAGAACCGTTCCTTGCAGAACACCATAAGTAACAATTTTGGGATAACTCATAATATGGTGAATAAAACACTACATGCAGAACAATGTGAAACTGGGAGTTTTGATAGAAACGCAGGTGGTGGAACACCAGAAACTGTTACAACTCCTGAACTAGAAGAAGCTATACTTGATGCGATAAGGAGAAGATCCTTTAAATAGTACCAGGAAGATTGCACTGCAGCTAGAAGTCTGCCCAAAAACCGTATGGAAAGTTCTAAAAAGAAACCTTCTATACCCATATCACATACAATGGGTCCAAGCTCTACTGCCTCAGGATTTTCACACAAGATCAATGTTTTGCAGGTGGTTGATTCATACGGTGGCACACAATAATAATTTTTTAGTAAGTAAATATTTTATTAAGAGACAAGGCAAATTTTTCACGAGATGCTATTATGAACATTCACAATGACCATTTCTGGGCCGACAAAAATCCCCAGATTATTAGAGTAATTTTCAGCAACAACTTTTGCTGAACGTTTGGGTAAGAATGATTGGTGACTACCTATATAATTGGCCCATTTTTCTACCAGCAAGATCAACACGTAAATCCTACAAAAACTGTTTGCAAGATCATTTACCCATTTTGTTAGATGAAGTGCCGGTACTTGTAAGAGGCAACATGTGGTTCATGCACTACGGGGCTCCTGCTGATTTTAGTGTTTCTGCTCGTCATCATCCCAACATCACCTATACCTTAATCGCTGGATTAGACTCTAGATTTATTTTTATGGGGTCATCTGAAGCCTCTTGTTCATAAACCTCCTGTAATAGATGATAACGGATCCATAACGGATGATATTTTCAAAGCAACCGATAAAAATTATGTTACATAATACATTAGACTTCAGTAAAGCTTTTGATACCTTATGACCGCAGTCTTTCATGCAATAAACTAAATCACTTTGGTTTGGATAAATGTGTCGGAGATCTTATTGAAAGCTTTTTGGAACACCGAACTCAGTGTATCAGCCTTGATCACTTAAAATCTGCAGTTCTGAATAACAAATTTGGAGTTTCACAAGGTTCCATTCTTGGACCTCTCTTATTTAACATATATATCTCATCGGATCTCATCGGATGGTTAAGGCTTGAAAAACTAGGCACTCTACATATCCTCACAAATACATATAAATTACTATTAACAAATAAACCTGATTATTTATATGATAGACTTGTTAGTTTTTCCCAGACTAACAACTATTATACTCGAAATGGCTCTGTCTTGGTCATTCCCAAACACAACTCGGCACTTTTTACTCGTAGTTTTTCCTATATTTCCGCTAAATGTATAATATGTTGCCCAGTGACTTCAAACTTTACCCGATAATGACATTTAAAAAACGCTTGAAACTTCTTCTTAAATCCTGGTAATTGGTGTTCTGTATGTCGATTTTTGCATAACCCTCATTATTATTCATTTTAATCAAGCTTTTATTATTGTGTTTATTATTGTATTGGTTAATTTATCTTCTATTCTATACTTGTTATTATTATAGTTTTTTATTGTATACTTTTGTAAGGTTGACTTGAAAAACAGCTTATGCTGATGATCCGCCTGTTCATCTAATTTATTTTTGATGAATAAAGTAGATTCATTATTATTATTATTATTAGATGTGAATGACTTGAGGAATCGAATAATTGACAATTGCAATGTCATAAGGAATATTCCAGGTATTTTTGAACGTGTCAGACAATCAATGACAAATCGATTACAGTCGTGAACTTATCAGACATTTTGCTCATTTTCTTAAAGGTCGAAATTGTGTATTATTTACTTTTGGTGTTTATTTCACGTTGTCCATGGATAGTTTTCAGAAACTATTTTTTTCTCGAAAAAAAGTTTGATATGAAGAAAACACAAGCGACAAAAAAATTGTATTTTCAGTTGCTTAATCTAAAAAAAAATAAAAACTACAAAACAGTCAATGGCGTTTTTTTCTCAATATTGTATGATTTGGTGCCGCTGGACCTAATAATTTCAATCTAGTTCGGGCTAGATGAGCGCCTTATTACTTCAAATAACTGTAGCAAGTTTCAACCAAATCTGTGCGAGGATTTTTATGATATTTTATGAATACCTACTGTGTTGTTTGAATTTAATTTTATTAAAACATACCAAAAAAGCTTAATTATAATAACTGGCGACTTCGCCAAAACCGAAACATCAATTTCTAATCATTATTACATTTTTTCCATTTACTTGAGCCCAAAACATAAGATAATTTTAAACTCATGATAGAAATATATTCTAGAAACAAGCTTTCATTTATATGATCTGGAAAGTAAGAATTCAACTACAAATTGAATATAGCCGCCAATTTATAACATCATACAATTTATATGATATACAAGTTTATAGCGGTATTTATCTTCTTCACAAAGAAAGGAATTGTTTCTCTTAAAAGTATCTACACCAAGATCAAATTACATGTCGTTATCTTATTTATCTACACAGGTAAATCTCGTAACAAGCTTCTTCAGCATGTGAATTGTATGATGTAATGAATTGGTGAGCTTAATTTAATTTGAAGTATGTTTTCCTCCTTTCAGAAAATATTATAGAGATCCATAAAAACATAGTTCGCCATCTTTATGAATCACTGATATCCAAGGAAAAACTGTTTTTAATAGCTGGACAATCTATTCATATAAATTGAATGTAATAAATTGATGAGTTTGATTTAAGTTAAAAGTTTATTTCTCTCTTTTTAGAGCTGGTGAATAGAATTTTGTCATATTTCTCCGCCGAATCAAGTAGTTTGATGAATATCTATGAAAACCCCAAGAAAATTGGTATATATATATAAACAAATCCTTGGAGTTATTTGGGATAGCAGCGAAGCGCAAGTGTACTCTTATAACATTATATTTCCAATATTTCGACAATGGTTATTGTCATCATCAGGGAGCTAAGATGATAAACTTTGAATTAATACAGAACTTAAGTTAATAATTGAATACTTACAATGTTAGTGAAATTGGTGGCAATTGAGTTAGAGTTAAAATAAAAATAGGAACGTTGTAATCATGATAAAAACAAATAACAACTATACATATACAAGACATATGAATTAAATGAAAGCTACAATATATATGCGTTAAATAAGGAATAATCATAAAATTTTATTTGAGAATGAACGTGGTGATCTTAGGTTAGAAACACATCACTTGTCAATTTATTAAAATTTTCAAGAAGTAGACTTGGCATTTGCCGCTGGTGCAATTATTCAAAGAGTCACAGTTGCTTTCATAAATGAATTTAAGTAATGTCACATTCGGACATGTACGCAATTGAGAACGAAAGTGTTCCTTGTAATTGATATTTTATTTCGTAATTTCTCGATATATTATATTTTGTAGCGTTTTTGTGAATGATATCTGATTCAGTTCCACATCGAATATTTGGAATATAAACTGAACAGGAAAAAGTGAATTTCATTCAATAGTCATATGAGAGTAGTTGTTTCGGAAAGATTTTACCAGTTTGAACCTGAAAGTAACTTGCTTTCTTCCTTCCTTCGGATATTTGCAGCATTTTTTCTATAAAGACGGAGAAGAAAAAAGCCGAAATCTTTATTTCCCAAAGATATAAATTAGCTAATGATATATTCAAACAATTCCATAATAAGATTATACGCAGCTATCTCAAATATTTTATATCATGAAACGGTGCATATAGTTACAAACTTTCAGTAACTATTACTAAACTGACATTTATTTTTTGATAACTTTTATTAACGACCAATAAAATTTGGCTATGAAATTCGATCGCTAAGAACGAAAGCATGTTTTCTAGTGATATTTGGTTTATGATTCAATAATGTATTATAAAGAGTAGTAAAGTACATTTTATAACTATTTCATAAAGTGAAAAATAAATATTCATGTGATTATTGGTAAGAAATCAACAGATAGCTTCACCAGAAATATTGTTTATAATAAGAAATGAGAAAGGTGTGTCTCACTCTGCAATTTAAATAAATGAGATTATGAAACACATTTTTCTGATATTATGATATACAGTCCTTTTAAAACGAGCCATCCTGAATACGTTGTTTGATATTGAGACTTTTAAAAAATCGTGAAACTCGTCAAGTCAACTTTATTTAATTTCGCACTAGAAAGCGAAACTAAACGGAAAAATTTACTCCACGAAATGTTCGAACCGAGCACCATCCACTCACATCCTGTAGAATGACAGTTACAGCAACTCGAGTGGAGTCAAATCTAGAGAGTTAGGTGGCCATTCCGAAAAGTTATCAGACTTAATTTCGCATTAGAGGATCTAACTGGATGGCGTTGTTGAAGCTTGGCAGAACCTGATTATTCAGCGAATTGAAATATCCTTCACCCCGAGAAGGGGTCCAACAAAATGGTTACTCAAAATTCATCTCCAAACATTTTGTCTTTGAGAAAATGTTGTAAAAATTTGGCGTGACATGCTGAGATTTGAAACACTTCAGGAAATTTTTACCATCAACTCTTCTGAGAAATATGTAGTGTTTGACAATTTATGTAGCAATTCTAATACAAATGTATGTCTGATATGTCAAACCCGTTCACCATTTCAATTCACTCTTAAAGTTCGTTAAGATCAAACTATGATAGTTTCATCTTTCTCTTGAAGATGATCACTTGGTGATCGAAACACGTGTCGAGGTGTTAAAATAACGGGTTTGGTGTTGGAAAAAACTCCAGTAATATTCAATTTATGTTTTGTCCTTAAAAAACTGAGATATTACAGTTCAAAGTATAAACTCATAAAGACGGACAAAACTTTTGAAACAATTCAATAACTCGGTTCAAACAGGGCAGAAATGAAAAACTCCCCTAATAAAACAGCAATCAGTCACTAATACACAATAATTTTGACAACAACTTCATCAGCAGTAACTGGGTGAAGGAATTCAATACCATTTTGTGTACTTGAATAATACATTTTCTTCCGTGAGTTCCTATTTCTTTTATTTTCAATAGTACACACATCGGAAAAGTACAGGGATATTTTTAAAAATGGCAATAATTTTTTTTTAGATCGCTTTAGGGAAAAAAAATTGACGGGTGATTATTAAACGAATGTAACTTACAACAAAATTTATTAAATGGTCAAAAATACCGAGTGCGTATATAAGCAAAACTAAAAAAAATATGGCTCTTCTTTGGCACCCCGAAAAAAAATCATAATACAAAAAAAAATTGGAATCAGTACAAAGTATGGCCTCCACGCTGGTTTATTACGGCCCTACATCTATCGTGCATCGACAAAATGAGATTGTCAATGTCTTGTTGAGGTACATTTGCCCATTCAGCGATTGAAAGCTCTCTCAATTGAAACGTTGTGTGAATGTTCCCAAATGCGGAATAATTCTTCGTTGAAGCATGTCCCACACATGCTCGATGGGATTCAGGTCCGGTGATTGTGCTGGCCATGGCAATACATCAACTCCTTCGTTGGTGAGCCAGTCAATCACTAGACGCGCGACATGTGGACAGGCATTATCGTGCATTAGGTGGAAGTTTTCACCAACAGCACCAGCAAACGGACGGACGATAGGTAGAAGAATGGTGTCGAGGTACTGTCGAGCTGTGAGGGAGCGATTTGGAAAAACGAGATCGGTTCTGTCGCCGATCATGATTCCGCCCCATAGCATTACTGTACCATCTCTGTATGTGTGGACATCCTTGACGTGTCTCAAACGTTCATTATTTCCAGGTCGTCTCCACAGTCTTACTCGACGAGAATCTGGATGAAATCCAAATCTGGATTCGTCTGTAAACAAAACTGTGGCCCAATCATTTGCATCCCAGTTGTGATGTTCTTGACACCACTCTAATCTTCTACCGCGATTGCCTCTCGACAAAGGTGGACATCTAAGTGGCCTTCTGTTGTGGAGATCTGCTTCATGCAGTCGATTTCTGACAGTATCACGACCAATGGTTACCTGGTGCGTCTGCTGCAACACGTTAACCAACTCAGGTGCTGTGATTGTCGGTTGTCTTCTTGCGGTTAAGACCAAAAATCGGTCTTGAACTGCAGTTGTAGCGCGTCCTCGCCCTGGATGTTGTTCGGCTGGACTGCCAGTTTCACGGAAACGCCGCCACAATCGACTGATAATACTTTGGGAGACCCCCAAACGAAGAGCTACATCATTTTGTCGCATGCCACCTTGAAGAAGCCCTACAGCTCTATTCATCTCAGCCAATGGTAAGTGATGGCGTTCCATGTTAAAGCACAATATCTCCAGTTTAATTGCTGAGCAAGAACTGCATTGAATGTACAAACTCGACACTTTCAGATTATTCATTTTAGCCGAAAACCTACAGTTTGTAAAAAACTTGATAAAAGAGTAGTTACCATTTTTGCAGGCTTTGTTCAACCCATAGAAATCTACAGGGTGGTCGAGTGGACCAATTTAATCGAAATTAAACGACCTTATGCATTTATTTTTATTATATTTAGTATGTTATAAAAATATCCCTAGACTTTTCCGATGTGTGTATTATCTTCCAATAGTGGTCAGTATGAACATTTCGAATAGTGAAGTTGTGTATCCAGGTTAATCTTCTAATGGTTTGAAATTGAATAAAAACTTGAAAGATAATTTTTCAGACCGCTGTATACATATTTCCTTTTAATTTTTTATAGCCTATTCTCCTTCGCAACAGGGCATTTCCAAACTAACAGATAACGAAACTTTACATAATATTCAGTAACACTTTGCACCCCAAAAAACAAAGTATTGATTGGGAGAATAACTGAAGGAGGGAATTATATAGGTCGAACAAAAAAATGCTGATTTGCATTAGAAATGAGAATTTGTTATTATATTCATACGAGTATATCATTTACCTGAGAAAGATTCTTTCTCCAAATAGTGATATAATACATGAAAATTGTACTACCTATTCATTCCTTCGTGAGATAAATCCCCGCTTCAAGATTGATTGTAATATAATTTCAGATACTTCATCTCATTTCCAGTGTGAAACACCTGGCAAATTGATTCTTATTTGTATGATTCAAGATCGCTAACATTTTAATGTCTTTTAATGTCTCTCATATGTCTTCGAAGATGATAATGAGGCAAATTATTATAAAACGTTGCCCGTTCTCAATATGAAATATCATTTCTAGAATCATCTCTGACGAATGGCGTTAAATCTATCACAACTGGTCTAGTCTAGTTCACAAGTTCACAAATTGAATGATTCCATGTAGTACTTCATGATATGAGCCAAATTGTGTCAAACAGTTTGAAAAGTATTAACAATTTAGTTGAGAGGTGTTTTTTTTGCAAATAGGTATCTCAAAAACCATTGCATATATTCAAATTTTGAAAAAGTTGCTGTAAAAACAGAATTTTTACTAGAAAAATATCCACGTCATGAAACTGCAGGCGACTTCTGATTCAATCATTAATTAATCCAAAGAATACAAATATTAAGGAATGAAAAAAATTTTAGGTACTTGTAGTTGGTGGATAGTTGTATAAACAATAGTGCACTGGCTGAAAATTTAATTGCAATTTCCCATCCAATTCAGCATTTTTGAATCAACATTTTTCCTTGTCGTAAGTTTACATTGAAAACTGGATCATTTATGAAATAGAATCCTGGATTTTTGCTGTTGCAGTTATTCTAGATTATATTTTAGAAAAGATTTTTGCTAAACAAATTGAAGAAGTGCAATTTTCCATTTATTAACAATCAAAGATGTTCAAAAAAATAACAAGAACATAAATGAAGCATTGAATTTGTTCAAAGATTAGTTGTGAACAAATACATTTTTTGTAAGATGACTTAAATGTGTGGGGAAGAGAGGTAGAAAACCAAAACCTCTTTCCCAAAAAATTGATGTCTACTAAAAATGTACTTTCAATTCAACAATTGAAATTATTTGGGAATCTGATACTTTGATAATCAAATGATGATTTGAAGAAAAATGTTGAAAAAATGTATTCCATAGAAACGCATTCATTAATTCATTTACTTTTGACAGTAAATATCGAGATTGAGAACCCCTTTTTTCGAAAATTATTATTTTCACTGCTCATTTGCATTTTGCACTTTTGCACTGCTCTTTTGCATTTGTTCATAAACAAACAACATAAATGAACACTTTCTTAGAAACAAATAAATTCTCATACTTCATTATTTCAATTGTGAAAAATTAAATAAAAAAAATTTAATCTTGTAATTTTCGAAACAAAAAATGAAGTAGAATGAGAAATAGAATTACTTTTATTACAAAATGATACATGGTTATTTTTATTTGATTTTTTGCTATTCAAAATATGGATGTGTCAAAATTCATTTGCAAATTGTTCATCAAATGAGTAAGCAAATAATTTTTTTTTTTCGAAATACACAGAAAAACAATGAAAATAATCTTTAAAATTTTTTGTCTCAATATTAACATTTATTGGCAAAAATGAATATTTAATCAAAGAACATTTTTCAAACATCGTTTGATTACCAGGTTTACAAAAAAATCTATTATTTCAATTAAATTGTATTTGTTCATTACAATTTTTTCAATGAAGAAAAATCAAAAAATTTCATATTAATCTAGTTTTTAGTAATTTTTATGGTCTTTAGGAATATTTTTTCAATTTTCAATAACTGCCTTAGTTTTTCAGATATTGGCAAAGAACTTGCACCTTTTTTTTATTCAACTAAACTGTTTATAGCGTTGAAACTATTTGTTAGCACTATTTCGCTCGAATCGAAAATTATTCCGTGTGGAATCACGAATCTAGTGACACCTCAATAATAATTTTCGATGAAGGTGAACTAAAAGATTGTGAAATGGCACTTGTCAACTGGACTAATCTTTCGAGAGGTCTTGTTTACATTGAATGTGACACATGCAATCAAAATCCAAAGTACGTCAAGTATGTAGTACTTAAATGATGGTCATTAAACTAATGACTTGAATATTCAATGCGGTGCTATCTACCAATTGCTTTTATACTTAGCGTTGAAGAACAGTACGATAGGAATGTCAAAGCATATTGTTAGCAGCAGGACTTTTTCAAAGCATGCACTATTATCGTGAGATTTTAATAAAAAAAAATACAAAAATTTTCCCCTTCTTGCCCCTCATGTCTTCTTCAGTGACGAAAAGATATTTTTTATCCACAACTCTTGAAAAAAGCATTACTATATAGGGTGTTTGGGAAAGAATAGTTTTGGCTTTCTACTTTTCCATCTTCATACAAAATATGTAGGAAT
Organism: Leptinotarsa decemlineata; assembly: GCF_025532065.1. Taxonomy (NCBI): domain Eukaryota; kingdom Metazoa; phylum Arthropoda; class Insecta; order Coleoptera; family Chrysomelidae; genus Leptinotarsa; species Leptinotarsa decemlineata. The sequence continues at coordinate 20,756,080 of NW_027412747.1, forward strand.
TCAGAGGAGGAAAGAAGCAATTAATCTCAAAATAAACTCTTCACAAAAATGAGAAGCAAAGAAGTAACTCTCAGACACAAACTGGATGATTTTGTATTCAGTATATCATAAAATTTCTCAGAATAATTCATAACATATTTTTTTGTTTCAATATTGTATTTCTTCATTTTTGAAATCTGTTTCAGATCAATTGGTAAGGCATTGAAAAATTTGGAACCGAAAAAAAAGAAAGTTCTTTGTGTTAATGTTTTTTTAAAGGATTGGACATTAACATTCATGTTTGTGGTAGACCTGTTTATCCTAATGTTTTTCTGGTTGAATTTCTCTTGATTTATATGCTCTTCAAACATTGATGAGTCTATATAATAGTTTAACATTTAATATATTTTCTTCCTGATATAGCTTATCGGTGGAAAAACGTTAATTTTTTTGCAGGATGATTTTTAATAGTGTGTTTTGTGTTGTTTGTATAACTCACTCACATCGACGATACCAATAATTCGCCTTCTCCTAATTTAATATCTTTTATTTTCTCTATGAATTCTTGTAAGTTTTTAACACTCGCATCGGTTTGGCCGATCGGGATGCGACTATTGGTCGCATCGATTTTCCAGGTTTGTGTATTTTTGGTAAACAATATATCTTTGGTACTGTGGGATTTGAAAGTTGTAGCCTCCTGTTTGAAATCGGTGTGATCAGTGTCTTGCATTTCTTCAATGTGGCTTTTACGGCTAGACTAGAAAACACAGAAAGGTCGGGGATTTACGAAATCAGTTGTCAAGATTGCAACAGCAAATACATAGGCCAGAGCCGACGAGCGATTAAAACCCGCTTCAAAGAGCATTGTGCACACATGAAATACGGAAGGATAGAAAAATCCAGTGTCGCTCAACATGCTCTAGACAAGGACCACAGAATTGGTGGAAACAATCTGAAACTGATTAAGCATGTGCTTGACACCAGGCTACTCGATGCATGTGAGAGTCTAGAAATAGCAAAATGTAAAAACAGCTTGAATGGCGATAAGGGACCCATCCCGTTTAGCCCGCTGTCTATCTTCTGTTAGGAAGAGAATAATTACTAAGAACTTGCATGTAGAAATTCCATATTGGACTTCAGGTATACAACCTCAGGTAACAAATTTTAGTATATAAGGACTAACCAGACTAGACTAGGTATCGATTTTCTTCTCCTGAGGATGCTAACTTTGTTGGCGAAACGCGCGTCGAGTGCAAAAATATCAGTTTGGTGTTTGGGCAATTGATCTCGAAAAAAGTTATTCTACTTCTGTAGAGCTTTTAGGACAATTCCTATACAATTTAGTACGTAAACAAATAAAGGTATACCACTGCATTAGCATTAAAAGAGTAGCCACACGATATATTTTCATCAAGTTTCATTCTACAAGCAAGTTCTTGTTCGAATTAGCTGTGACATATGCATTCAAAACCTCAATTACATCAACTATGGCGCATCCATAAAACATTAAACTAACGATGCGAACACGAAAAATTGCCTCTTTATAAAAACCGTGTAATTACCAACCAGAACGTACCTCAAATGCGACAAAAAAACGCTTTAATTAAAAGCGCTTCATATCGAAAGTGAAACCTTTCATTATTTTCTCCTCATATCCGGCCTGCTACTATCATTATTTTGCCACCTAACTAAGCGTACAGTACTTTAGAATGACTGGCTGTATTTGACATCGTAGAATATATCATTATACACTCGTGGTTTTACTTTGTTATTCAATTTCGCTGAAATTACAGACCACATACAATCAATTCACTATAAGCAATCAGAATTGGATATTTGATTGGCACTGTACCACTACAGTGATTGTAGTTGTAACAAATGTTGGGGCGGAATAAACATCAACTACCAGAATTATCGGAACTGATACAACAAGACTTCAAAATTTTGTAGATAGATTTCCATTCTTCGTCCAAAGAATATATAAACTTTAACGCCTGAGATAACTGTGCAATTTTCCGGCTTTTTTGTCCATGGTCTGCAGGTTTATTGCCTGACGTTTCGTCTGCTACTGCGGTAGACATTTCATTGAAAAGAAGAGGCAATGAACATCAATGAAATCTAGCTACCTGTCTTTACAGGTACACGAACAAGGTCAGCGCGCATTTGCAATAACTCAATAAATATTTATTCGTCTGTGTCGTGGTGTATATACTGAACGATAAAACATTTTGTACTCTATACATTGATGCTGTTCATTTATTTCCTAATATAAAATTTCACTATATTATGTTGTTATTCAATTTTCGACCAATTGAAACAAAGCGATGTTGAAACAGCCCAAAAAATTAACCAGGCACTTGGCAAAGATAGTATAGTCGAAGTAAATGATATTGTGCACATTTAAAGGTGGCGGCATTCTCAAAGGCGGTTCGTATTGGATAATTTTTACTAACTGAGTTTTATGATTGGCTGAAAAGTCATAAAATTAAATTTAAAATCATGTTACGGTGACGAATAAAAATCGGTAAATGCGGGGATGGTTATCGCCGTCGTGTTCAGTTCAGGAACTGATCGCGATTTGAGTGTTGAAATTCGATATCGGTGCAGTTATAATTACTTAATTTTTTTTTCATGAAATATGGTGTCTTTGGACAAGTACTAATAGTAATAACGAGTGTGATAACAACACAGACTTTTTCCAGTGTAGTGATTCCAATAGAAATGGTGAACAATGCGAAAAAGAGATACCAGTGAATGAGATTCAGATGCATTTGAATATTGAAATACAGAGATTATGTTTCAATGTATATAAGAATCTACATCTCAAGTTTGGTTTCGAGGGAAACAAACTATTACAAGCAACATCAGATTTGACCGAAATTCCTTTCTCAACTGTACGTAAACCTTATGAACGTAAGACGCGATGTAATCCAAAATCAGCAAAACCTTTAGATGTTCATCTATAATACGCCTAACATGCCTGCAAACAAAGGATCGCGACTAATCATTGTGCATTTCCTATTCTTTCAGAAAAAATATCTCAAAATCCATAAGAACCCTATGACAACAAATATCATGTAGAAATAATTTCTACCCTGAAGAATAACTTCAAAAATCGTTTTAAGGATTTCAATGAATTGGCTTTAGTAGCGCAGTTTGTTGTTTCACCCTTTATGGAAATTGATATCCAACAGTTTGCAACTTGTGTTGGAAGTCATTGAGTTTCAAAATGATTTAGCCTTAAAATCGTTAGTCTCAAGTACTGAATGTATCTGGCCTATTGTAAGTAAAGACAAATATTCAGTTCTATGCCGTGTTGCCTTGAAAGTGAAAGAATTATTCAGTTCAACCTATTTGTGTGAATCTTCTTTTTCCAATATGAAGTTTATTAAGAACAAATATCACAATCGACTTACAGATGAACATTTGGATAATTGTATTCGAATGGCTGCATCAAATTATACTGCAAACATAAAAAAAAAATTATCGATGAGTCTGAGTGTCAACCTTCTCATTGAACTTGCTTTTTTATTTTTCAATGTTTATGTTCATGATAGTGAGTTACTTTTTTGTTGTTATTATTAACTATTTTTAAATCATACGTGACATGCCGTTGTGGTTGGATAAAAGATTGTGTTTATTTTTCAAACACCTTCGTTTGATAGGTAGGAATGTAGCTATGAACAAGTACGTACTAGTAATATTAGTTATTTTGTTATTAGTTTATTATTAGTACCTATGTATTATGTATAACCAGTTAAATACTAAAATAAATATATATAATGATAAAATTATCTGTGGATTATTTCATTTACGTTGCGTTACGTGGCTTCCGTGTAGGTAGCTCGCTGTTTATTCCAAAATTAACAAAGTAGCTCAACACATTGAAGAGGTTGGCGACCACTGGTCTACATATCTGTACCAAAAATGAATGTGTTTTTTACTCAGGTCGGAATTTACCATAGTGGTCTCCAAGTGTTCATAACTATGTCTGCTAAAAGTGGACTAAGGGGTGAGCCCATTGGTAAACCTGAATCCTGTTTATAAAATTGTTTGTTGAACTGCAGGCAGTTCTGATTTAGGCACACATCGAAAGCTGTTGAAACTTTAAAAGAAATGGTATGGTCTACTTTGGCTTGATCTAATGTCTAAAATGAGGGGCTGACACTCGTACGGCATGTTGGAGAACATACTCTTCACATTGAATGAAACTAAAATTGTTCATTTGTTCTTAATATGTAGTTAACAGTTATGTTGTATATCGAAGGGATTGGCAGCGTTTTCGATTGAATCTTTCCGGCTACGCACAGATAACATGGTCATATTTCAGCCAGTCCACAAAAAATCATTGAATTATAAACATGATTCATCCTCTGGAACAACTTCATCCACCGCTAAAAACCTCTGAAAACCCCATTTTTTGAGTTTGACGCGCTCAGACAGACACACAGACAAACGCGGCAGAGGCTCCTTGTTCCATTAATATGTAATATGTTTCTTGTAAATTTCAGACAAAAACACACAAAATTCTAACGGCTGACCAAATCAACTATTTTTGTTTTCAATTACATACCTTACAGTTGAAAACAAATTTTGCAAAAATAGTTTCAGACACGATGGTTGCTTTCACTGCACATCCATCAAACAGATTGAAGGAGTCGATAACGTTTATGTACGGCGTATGCCAATTTGTCCAAAGAAGAAATGCCTTGTCACAAACACATGCTGACAGCTAAAACAAAAGTAGTCCATTCAAGAACAGATCTTTTGTTTTCACAATGCGAAGTTTTGAAATGTTCAGTGACATGCGGACATGCATATTGAGGAGATGTGCAATAAATAGAGCCTTTTGCTTTACTACTCTCTTTATAACAATAACGAATTCATCCGACAACAGGAAAATATAAACGAGAAAAGAATTTGCTAATGAAATTATTATCGTGGAGAATTAGAAAAGCAAAACCTTTCTTTCCCATGAATAAGCTATTATTGATTTCTTAATACGCAAAAAATCGTGTTGTAGGAGTAACGTTTCAGAATATCCATATCTATTTCTGAAGATATGAGATTGAGCCAAAACTCACTTTTATTTAACGGAACACACTGTATTTTAGAATAGGTTTGAGATTCCTGGATGATTTTCACTCATTTTCACTAAACATTTCCTCAAATATCAACCGTTCATGAGGTGTTTCAGTTTTTCTTGAAAAACATGAGACATGCGCATGTCAACCATAAAACTACACACTACGAAACCTTCATTTTGAACAGTTTCAAAAAAATTTATTAGAGATATTAATTTGCCGTTATGGTTTCATTGAAGACAGGATTGCAGATGAAAAATAATGAATAAGAAAATGATTATTCTAAATGTTTCATATAAAAGAGGAAATTGAAAAATATTGTAATACATGGTACCTATTTTACATTCTCGAAAGATCTAAAAAATTTTAAGTTGCCAGCAAAGACAGGTTTGTTGATTTCATACGTTGGTTAGATCATTGATGAATAGTGAGGAAAGTAGTGACCCTTGATTTGTTTTTTTGAAGGACAAAACGCAAGCACTACAGGAAAATCCTCAAGGCGCTCTGAAAGCGGAGTCTGTGCGAAAGTAAGGATTCACATTGAATTTGAATCTCTGAAGATTAAATTCATTTGGAAAAACTTTCGCGGGAAGTTTATTCCACATGAATGCAGCTCTCCAAATGAAAGAGTTCTTAAATGAAAAAAAATTGTATATTATTCAATTGTTCATTAGTTTAACAATTTGTTATAAACAAATATTGACCAACGTTATATTTTTTCTGAAGCAGAGAAAAATTATTAAACAGCTACCGTGTTAGGAATCACACGTTAAAAGGTAAGACTTCGTTAGTCCTTAGCTCGCACAAGTTTTTCAACTTCTGAGAGTTGTCGTTCGTATGGGGGCGACAGCTGATTAACGGAAAAACAGATTTTAAACAGAACAGATATATACCGTATCGTATGATATTAGAAAGTATTATAATAAATGAAATAAAAATGTATGGCACTTTTCTATATATAGCTGTTTTTAAAAATTTTTTCTGCTTCATAAAAAAATATAACGTTGGTCAATATTTGTTTACAACAAATTGTTGAACTAATAAACAATTAAATAATAAATAAATACATTTTTTGCCAAACTATTCAAAAGTGTAAATTATGATTTTTAAAAGCAAAATTACTTCTTAACAAAATTTTGAAATTTTTTTTTAATCATCATTAGGTATCTCTAGACTACAAAATAGCAAAAAAATTTTTCAAAAATATTGAATTTCTCTATTTATTTTAAACAACTTATTCAAGAAATTACGTAAGAAATTCATATCCTATATTAATAACCGCCATTATTTAATGTGAAAACAAACATGTTGAAAAAAAAATTTTTCAACAATTTTTAGATATTTCATTCTGAAATAGTTATAAAAAATCATAATAAACAAATTAATGAATTTTTATGAACTTTTATCGCAGGATAGTATGAGTGATATATATCAAAAGGGCTCCAAGAAATTTAAAATTTATAGGCCAATTATTCATACCGTTTATCCCATTATTTATGCCAACGGAGATTGGGAAAAAATTTGTTAGTTGACAAATGTTTTGAAAAATGGCGATAAAACTTTTTTTCTACGGGACTCTATTCATTCAAGTGTTGAGAAGATACTAGATTTTTTCAAATTCTTTAAATGACATTTTATGTTATAAAATAATTATTTCTTTTGATAAACTCTCTTTAGCCGCAGCGCGCGCATACCGTAACAGTCGCGCGGAACCCTATTTTCAACGTCAAATTAAAATGATAAATAATGGAGATAGAGTTTCGGGAGTTACGGCTTTTTTATCGGAAATTTCCTCCTTTTCAACGAGTTTTTTTTTAAATTGCTTAAATATCAATATTTTTTGAGTTATAAACGAAAAACTAAATACCATTTTTTTAAATCTTATTTTTTTAATAACAATTGCAAGTTCTTACCTGCACCAAAACCCTTCAAAAACATTTTTCTAGAGGTGACTCCGAATCGAATGAGCTATGGCTCATATTTTTAGGACCTTCATCTCTATTTTTCATGTTTTTGAACTTGTGATTAGACGAAACTTATAGAAGCAGAATGCGGAATGACCTATCATAACACTATTTTATTCGGTTCGGATACATTTATCTTTTTGGAGAAAAAATCGATGCCTAGGTTTCTATGGCATTGAATTGTGCCTCAATTCGAAATCAGTTCTGAAGCAAATTCAAATCCAAGATAGAGTGGATATAAACATTGACATGCCCTACGCACGTGATATTGAAAATCCCAAGAATTGGCCAGGGTCGTATTCAGAACCAACATCTTGTTGATCGCAAATGCTATATCATACTTAGGAAAACTTTTTTATAGTAACGAGTGAAATGCACAAGTTTTGCAGTTTAACGGGAAAAAATGCAGATAATATGTGTGATATAAAAAGATTTTCATTGGATTTTTCACAGCGCACTCAAGCATTATATGAAAAGAGACGTAATTATTTCTTTATTGATAATTTTTATTTTATGTAAAATCAATAGGAATATTAATCAAAATCATTCAACTGGATGACTTTGTCTCTTCATCAGTAGTGTCATCCTCACCAATCTGAATTATTAGTGGCTCGATTTGTGCCTCTATTATGTTATCAAGCTTCCACATCTTTGTCTCGACTTCCGATATCACATGCCGAACACACTTCTCCCATTTCTACGCTGTGACTCTTTCCAAAGCTTCATCAAAAAGTACTTTGAGATCTGCAAACTTGCAGATGCTGAGCTTCTTCACATCCGCCCATATTAACTCGATGGGATTGAGCTCGCAGTGGTATGGAGGCAGGCGAATGACAATTTTGTTTTGGCCTGCTGCCATCTCATCGACTATATATATTTTTGGTATTCAAGCTTGCGCTCCTTGACAATTTTTAGAAGCTGTACTCTTAGCATTGAGTCTTCAAAGCTAATACTCTTTTATCGCAGCCAATGTTGGATTTCAACCTTCTTTGAAGACGTTGTCGGAATCTTCTCTAACCGTCACGAATGATAAGGTGCATTGTCCATTACAATCACAGCATTATCCTCTAGATGGGGTAGAACTTTGGAAAACCACTGTTCGAAAGATTCACCGTTAATTTCTTCGTGATAATCTCCAGTTTTCTTCGACTCGAAACACCACAGCCCTTCAGCAACAAACCCATTCTCATTGCTGATGTGACAAATAATAAGCCGTTTTCCTTTACCTGAAATCATGAAGAGGTATGTACGTAAATAAAACAAATACGAGGGTTACTTTTTATATATTGAGATTGAGGCAGGTCTTGATATAAATATAAGTTTACCTGATGGATTTGTTAATCCGGTGGATAGTCCATCTAGAAAGGCCCTCCTAGTTTCATCGACCCATACTTTAGAGGTAGTATGACCAGCATTAACCCAGGTTTCATACATATAATAAATTGTTCTCTGTTGTTCCCTATAATATTTAATTTTGGTCAAATACTCTCTCCTCCATAACACAATTTCCTCTCTATCCAATAATAATCTATTGCGCCCTCGTTTTTTCCATACAAAATTCAAATGTTTCAATACTTTATGGAATGTTGACCGCTTGAAACTTGGCAATAAAATATTTTCATTTATTTCTGTGAGTACTTTGTCTATCGTGGGTATTTCATTTCTGAACAAGTACTCATGCACTTTCCTCCTGATTGCATGTTTATCAGCATCATCTATTGATTTTATAATGGTTTGACGATTCTGATTTGTATTCGGTTTGGAAAATGTATGATTTTATTTATATTCCCGTAAAACATTGTAAATCGAAGCGCAACACACTCCAATTTTATCGGAAACTTTCGATACGACTTCGTCGACAGTCGATGTCTCAATTTGTTCCATCTCTTTCTTGAACACATTCAAAATCACTTCTTTCATCTCAACACTCAACTGTCTTTTTTTGGATCGTTTCCTGGCTGGACTCAGAGGATAGCTCACAGTGTCATCAGCAGTGTCTGTACTGGACATCTTGGAAAACAATTTTAAACAATATACTATAACGCACGCCACACAAACACGCAAACGACTGATTACAACCCTGTGCTGGTACCGAACTCGTACCAAGAAGGCGAATTCACCAATGAACGCTGCCCTTTCCATCTGACACTGGGCGATCACGTGAACATCACGCTTCGGTTTTGTTTTGTTTTACTCTATCTTGGATTTGGATAGACTTTAGATCCTCATTAAGATATGCAATCTCCTGCTGCTGGTGAAGATGTACATCCGCAGCCGATGTCCTGGAATCCAAATGGATTGGCAAGACAAGTGCGTGCTGTCATCAGCAAAGCAATATATTGGATTCTTTGTTTTTTCCAATAAGTCGTTGATATACAATAAAAAGAGGGTTGGAGACAATATGTATCCTTGGGGAACACCAATGTTGATGGCGAAAGTATTCGAGAGATATCCATCGACGGCCACTTGCAGGGAACGTTCTGTCAGGAAGGTGAAGAGCTATACACAAAAATGATCTGACAAGCCATATAGCATCGAAGTTTGGCTAGCAAATCCTCATGCCAAACACGGTCAAAAGCCTTAGAAATATTATGAACGCGAGCCATCTTCCAACAAGAAGGAACTGGGATTTTTGCGCCACTGCCGGCAGACGAGATTTTTGTTGTCAATAATGAGTCAGCATTTTGTTCATTATTCAGATTATAGAAGGTTCAGCAGGTTAGTTCTGATTTATAAGCATTATATGTTGCCTTTCAAGATCGATTTGACTAGAAGGATTCAAAAAAGTGAGAGTTGTTCAATAAGACGTATATTTTTCAAGTTCATGATCAGCACATCCCAATCTATCTTGTCCAATGCCTTGGAAAAATCTATATAAACAACGTCAACCTGACTCTGCCCCAATTTTACCTCCTCCATTACTCTTATCGTTTTCGTAAGCTTCAAGCAATACGTCGAATCTCACCCACGTGGTATAAGAAGGAGAACCACAATGCACTGACCCTGTGAACTGCGGCAAAAGGTATGTTGGTCAAACAAGAGGATCCTCCAAAATTCGCTTCAAAGAACATTGGGTACTCATCAAATTTCTTGTACTGGAAGAGTCTAGATATTGTTTGGGTTTTTTTGTTGAATCGTGTACCCTCTTCTGAACCGTTGACGCCACTGCATTCAGTTCTCCTTATCCGCGGGAAAAAACGACCTTTTACATTCGGCAACATGTTCGCGGAAGCCCGTTTACTATTTTATGAAAACCGTGCTGGCGCTGTACGGCATTTTCGCTTCGGCTTCAAGGGTTTTTTCCTCCATGTTAAACTCATATACCACACATGGTGTTATGCGGCAGACTGTGCCCTTAGCTGGGCGGGCCTCTGCGCGACCTGGCCAATGGAAGGTCGGCGTTCCCCCGGGCATATTATTATTCAGACATCTGTTAATCACCTGGTCCAGTTAACCGCACAAAGCTATCAACTGTGAGAATGGAGTCTCGGCTTTAGAAACGGCTCGGGAAGATCCAACGTTATAAATCTCGAATATCCTATTTTTTGTGCGAGAGCGGATCGTTTCGAAAGTCGGGGTCACAATTTGGTGGTTTACGATGCCTTATTTAGAGATTGTGGTATACATTGGAGTACACAGGATGGACCAATGAATATGAAGCGGAATTCCCGTAGTTAGCATTTAGAAAAAATTGAACTAATCAGTTTTGATTTTGGGAGACACTTTTTAAAGCTTACTTTCACTCTCTCTGCGGGGTGATATCAAACCCTCAAATGTTGAATGGGACAGAGATCTAGTGACATCTCATTCATTAATTCTACTTTTCAATGCTTCTTAGGGTCTATTTTCAACCAGTGGGTTAATAAATCATTTTCAAGTGGCTGTGCACAATATAAATTGTTTGTATTCAGTGTGGGTTTTGAATTGAAAGATTGTTGTCTTATACTTGTGGGGTTATGTGAATCTGTGAAGTATGGCAGTTCGTTTTTTATTTCTTTTTCTTTGTATCTGTTCACCACTGTACTGTTATGTTTCATTTGATTTATACATTCATTCGAGTTGTCTCAGTAGAGTTACGGTCTAGTCACTGTCATATTCATATTATCAAATTGAAGTCGTGAATTTCTGTAGAAGCATTTATGTAAAGTTTTAATATTTAGTCTCAAAAATTATTGAATATTAGATTCCACGTTTCAATTTGATTAGAACAGTGGCAGTGATTGAAATTGTTCAACTGGCCACGTAGGAACCAAAAATATTCCCACCTAGATGTTAGTTTCATGTCTGTCAGTTGGTGCCTTCGATTGTATCGGTTAGAAGAAAACAATCGCTGTAAAACTTCGTTTTAGTAGCCAAATCTTCAATTTTTTGGTTTGAAGAAAATAATCGCTGTAAAACTTCATTTTGCTAGCCAAATCTTCAATTTTTTGGTTTGAAGAAAATAATCGCTGTAAAACTTTGTTTTGATGGCCCAACTTTCAACTTCGTTGGTTTGAAGAACATAATCGCTGTAAATCTCTATTTCGATGACTTAGTCTTCAATTTCATCGGTTTGAAGAAAATAATCGCTGTCAATATCTGTTTCGATGACCTAATATTCAATTTCATCGGTTTGAAGAAAATAATCGCTGTAAAACTCTGTTTTGGTGACCCAATCTTCAATTTCATAGGTTTTAAGAAATCAATTAATGTAATACTCTGTTTTGGTAGCCTAACTTTCAATTTCATCGGTTTGAAGGAAATAATCGATGTAATAGGTATTTGTTTTGGTAGTACAACTTTCAATTTCGTCGGTTTGAAGAAAATAATAGCAGTAAAACTTGTTTCGATGACGTAATCACTGAATAATCACTGTTATACTCTGTTTTGGTGGCCTAACTTGCAATTTCGTCCTTTTGAAGAAAATAATCTTCAATTTCATCGGTTTGAATAAAATAATCGCTGTAAAACTCTGTTTTGGTAACCTTATTCTCAATTCGATGACCTAATTCTTCATTTTGAAAGAAATAGCTACTGTAATACTCTGTTTTGATGGCCTACCTTTGAATTATGTCGGTTTGAAGAAAATAATCGCTGACAATATCTGTTTCGATGACGTAATCTTCAATTTCATCGGTTTGGATAAAATAATCGCTGTAAAACTCTGTTTTGGTAACCTTATTCTCAATTCGATGACCTAATTCTCCATTTTGAAAGAAATAGCTACTGTAATACTCTGTTTTGATGGCCTACCTTTGAATTTTGTTGGTTTGAAGAAAATAATCGCTGACAATATCTGTTTCGATGACGTAATCTTCAATTTCATCGGTTTGGATAAAATAATCGCTGTAAAACTCTGTTTTGGTGACCTAACTTTCATTTCGATGACTTAATTCTTCAATTTCATCGGTTTGAAAGAAATAGCTACTGTAATACTCTATTTTGATGGCCTACCTTTGAATTTTGTCGGTTTGAAGAAAATAATCGCTGACAATATCTGTTTCGATGGCGTAATCTTCAATTTCATCGGTTTGGATAAAATAATCGCAGTAAAACTCTGTTTTGGTGACCTAACTTTCATTTCGATGACTTAATTCTTCAATTTCATCGGTTTGAAAGAAATAGTTACTGTCATACTCTGTTTTGATGACCTAACTCTAAATTTTATCGGTTTGGAGAAAATAATTGCTGTCAATATCTGTTTCGATGACCTTATCTTCAGTTTCGTTGGTTTGAAGAAAATAATCACTGTCAATATCTATTTCGATGAGCTGGTCTTCAATTTTTGTTTGAACGTGGTTGACAATGTTTCGTGGTGTATTTCATCAGTTCGGACTTCCATTGTCTAATATAATATAAATTGATTTGATAACCCTGAAAAAATCAAATCTAACTTTTTAATTTTTCAATTTTTTTCAGCTTTAATTGATATTTCAATTTTTTTTTGTTTGGTTGTTGTTTTATGTTAATTCTTTGTAATTTCTGTTTTTTGTTTAATAAAATTGTTATTTTCGGTTAATCTTTTTTTATTTTTTCAGGGTTATCAAATCAATTTATATTATTTTAGACAATAGAAGTTCGAACTGATGAAATAGTCTTCAATTTCATCGATTTGAAGGAAAAAATCGATGTAAAACTCTGTTTTCGTAACCAGCCTTCGATGTTTTCATCATTTAATCAGTTTGAAGGAAATAATCGCTGTAAAACTTTGTTTTGGTGTCTAGCCTTCATTTTTTCCATCAGTATATCGATTTGGAGAGAATAATCGCTATTGAACTCGCTGTAAAACTTTGTTTTGGTATCTAGCCTTCATTTTTTCCATCATTATATCGATTTGGAGAGAATAATCGCTGTTAAACTCTGTATTGGGGGCCTAATCTTCAATGTCATCGGTAGGAAAAACATAATCGCTGTAAAACTTTTATTTGGTGTGTAGTCTTCAATTTTCTTGTCATTTCATCGGTCTGAAGAAAATAATTGCTGCAAAACTTTGTATTGGTGTCTACCCTTCAACTTTTCCATTATCTCATTGGTTTGAAGAGAATAATCGCTGTAAAAGTCCATTTTGGTGACCTAACCTTCAATTTTATCGCTTTGAAGGAAATAATTGCGAAATGTTTCCGCATACATGTTCCACGAAATTGATTCAATTTTCAAAAGTGTCACAGGTGCAGAATATTGCCCCTATTGCCAGATCAATAGAAGTTGATTTTCATTCTGTGATTAGGGTTTGCTGAGTTTACTTTTTTGCTAATTGAAAGTCATAAGCCATACATCTTCTTTTTCCCCCGATTTCTGCATAACTTCCTTTACAACAAACTTCATTGATCCACCCTGTACATCCGCTTGTTTGAGAGATGATTCTTCATTTAATGTACGAGATTATACTCATTATTGAGATATTAGCGGCTCGATCAAATGGAATTTGCGCCTCAATCATTATAATTTTTTTCCTATTGAGAGTAACTGTTTTATGAATTGCGGTCTGAATTTATAGTACCCCGTTATTTTCACGTGACTTCTGTCGGTATGAACTTGAGCTTTTAGAAAGTCAATAGGAGATGGTAGGTCACATTTCGACACTGGGTTTGCCCAATACTGGTAGGAAAATTTTCCAAAACAAATTTATGCATGAGCTACCGGTGTAAAAATTATTTTTCTTTGCCATATTTATTCTCTATCTCCGAGAAAAAAATTCCCTCAGGGATGTGTGCTTAAGAATTGCAAACTTTTTATTGAAGCGTCAACCTTTCAAAAAAAAATAATTAATTTGATGTACGTAAGAAATCTCGATTGCCCCCCCCCCCCGAAATCATGGTCTTGATCCGTCACTGTCATTAGGGTTAGTAATTTACAATGTTTTCTTTAATATTTTTCGGGACCGTGATATAGGCTTATGCCTCTTCAGGGTTTACAATTTTATACTATCGGTGTTAGTATGAGTTAGTATGTATTATCTTAAATATTAGATGAATTATAAATTATAGATTATGAAAAATAAGTGTAAATAGTAGATTCGGTTGTCCTGGTTCTTTGTTGTGGTCGGTGTTCATGGGAGTGTGGATTTGTGTTGAGTCTGAGGTGTTGTTGGTTTCATTTGAGTTTTCGGGCCGTTCCAGGCTGTGATTTTCCGCTATCTGATGGCTAATGGATATTCCTCAAGGATATTCTGGATCTGCTCCGTAGGGTCTTCCATTAACCCCAGGAATCTGGCTGGGGGAACGGTAGCTTTTTCCGTGGTATCCTTTAGGCGCCTCCGCGGGGCCTCCATGGGGTGGTAAGGGTGTTGATGACTGTGGCACTAAGGTTTGAATTCCTTCGTCAAAAAATAAAGCTATTCTCATATAATAGTATCAGTACTAATACGATTAGGTGTGTCGTTTATGTTAAGAAAATTAACGGACCCAATATGGAGGCTTGGGGATCACCAAGATTGAATGTTCTGATATATACACAGATATTTTCTCACAAGACATCAATACCTAACGTGATAAAAGACTTACTTTTATACCGACATCATTTTCCTCTACAATTGAGAAACAAAACGGTTCCTTTGTAAAATTTCTGCAAATAGTTGTTTCGTTATTACAAATTTTATCTTCAACATAGATATGGCTTTGTTTATTGATTCACATCCTAAAATATTTTAATTAGGTACAAGATATTCCAGTTGTGGAATATGGAATATAAAATATACTATTTTTACCGATTAATTGATAGATGATAGTTAAATATTGTGTGACGGTACTGTATATAGACATATTTTCACAAACTATTTAACGTTTGCCAACCTGCTCATGGAGGGTTTGTTCCTCCACCTGAGACAGATTCTGCGAAAGCCGCTCAAGAATTTGGTGCAAGACGGTTTCATAATTTGTTTGAAGGTGGTTGACAATGTTTCGTGGTGTATTTCATCAGTTCGGACTTCCATTGTCTAATATTAATATAAATTGATTTGATATTCCTGAAAAAAAATTACCGAAAAAACAATTTTATTTGAACAAAAAAAAACTGAAATTACAAAGAAATAACATAAAACCAAACAACAACCAAAAAATTAAAAATTGAAATATTAATAAAAGCTGAAAATTAAAAATTATTATTAACAAAAAATGAAAAATAAAAATTAACAAATTTCAAACCAAGTTATGTCACGACGTTTCGATTGTTAGTATCCACAATTGTCTTTTCATTGGTTTTAAGCGGGAGATGACCGTTTGGCGGAAGTTGGTCGTTTTTCGTTTGATTAGAGGTTACCATATGTTACGTATCTCTACGCTAGTTTAACTAAATGCGTTGTTTGACAACACATACGCGGCTTCTTTGAATTTTCTCCTTAACCAGTGTTCCTCTTTGTGGATGATTTCAGCTTGAGCATACTTGATATTATGTTGATGAGCTCAAACATGCTCTGCTAATCCGGATTTGTTGGTTGCTCCTTGCTGTGTGTGTTTCTTGTGCTCAGCAATGCGAACTTTCAATGACCTCTTAGTTTCACCGATGTATGATTCTCCGCACTCGCAGGGTATCCGGTAAATGCAATTCTTGGAATCGCAGTCCGCGTTTGGTGGCCTGGTTTTCGTGTGGCTACTACGGATAGTGTTCCCAGATCTGAAGCAGGTCCTGATGTTATACTTGAACCCAACCCTTCGTATCCTTTCCGATAATCCTCTGATGTAGGAAAGTACAAGTACTGGTTGTGGAGGCTTCTCTTCCTTGTGGAGCTCTTGCTGTCTTCTGATGATGCCTAGTTCCCTTTCGAGACCTTCCTTTGCATTACAGAGCCCGAAGGCACGGCCTAGTAGAGTCTTGATGATTCCTCTCTTAGTCAATTGATGGTGGATGGATTTCTGATTCTGATGCTGTCCTGTGTGAGTGGGTTTTCGATATACAGATGTTTCCCATTTAGTGTCGGTCCTCTGCACCAATACGTCTAAGAAAGGCAATTCGTTGTGGACTTCCTTTTTCATTGAGAAAGTGATGGAAGGACTTACGTTGTTGATGTGCTTGAGGAAAGTGTCTATTTCTGCATTCCCATGGTTCCATATTATGAAGGTATCCTATACGTATCTCAACCAGACTTGGTGCTTCTTGTGGGCTTCTTCAAAGGCCAGAGCTATAACCGGTGAAAGTGGCGATCCCATTGGCAGTCCCTCATCTTGCGTAAAGAATTCGTCCTTCAGTTGGAAGTAACAGTTTCGTACACAGCATCCTAGTAATTCCATGATTACTTGTATCGGTAAGTTTGTTCTATCTTTCAGGTCTCCATCTTCGGATAGCTTTTTCTGTATGATTTGAAGTGCTTCTTCGACAGGAACGTTGGCATAGAGGCTTTCCACGTCGAAACTGATCAGTTGATCCTGCTCTTTGACTTCGATTTCCCCTAGTATTTCAAAGAAATGCCTTGAATTTTTCACAAAAGATGATGTTTTACTTTGCAATGTTTTAATTATCGGTAGTAAAAATCTGGACAAGTTCTGAGTGGCTGAATCTCTAGAGCTAATGATCGGTCTGACCAGAACATCCTTTTTATGGATTTTAGGTAGTCCATACAAGTCCATACAAATCAATTTATATTATATCAGACAATGGAAGTCTAACTGATGAAATATGGTTTCATAAGGTACCCCGCTCTTGAGGAGACGATTCAGTCGTTTCCTGGCTGCACCACCAAATTTTTTTTAGGATCAGTTATTGGATCAAGAGTTGGTGAGTTGAGAAGCTCGCGCTCCTGATCTAAATTTACAGGGAGGTCAGTTGGAGTCGTAAACTCAACATCCATCTCCTCTATAGATTCAGCGTCAGAAAGAATTTTTAAGTTTACTCTGTCCATGAAAGTCCCACGAGTAGCCAGGGAATGAAGGTCAACCACGGCAGCGCCCCGCATTACCGTTACAAGGCGATGCTACGACGAGAGGGCGACTGGTATCTCGAAGGTTCCGTAGAGACAGCTGATAATAATAATAATAATAATAATAATAATAAATGCTTTTATTGAAAGGTTACTCAGTACAAGGGATACTAATCTAACCTAACAAATGGCAGAATTCAACGTCTGCGCATGATGAATCAAGGCAGAAATTGCTCTTCCATCCAACCAGATAGGCTCAGTGTCATTCATCCTCTCGGCACGGATACACACACCTTAGGATTAAGCCATCGATGGGATGCCATTCAGGACCACAAGTGATTCTGTCATTCTCGTATCCAGCGGGGCTACGTGGAAGCAAGCATCCGATGGCCGATTTGCTCAACCCCCAAGTCCCAAGCCAGTGTACTCGTCAAAAACAGCATGCACAGTGGTTCAGGCAGTGAAAGATGAACAAGGACATAGTTAATAATAATAATATTTATTTGCCAAATCTTCTTAGAAGTATTACATTGAATATTGAAAAGCATAAGAGTGTGCAAATAAAAAACGATTGCACTTGGGTTCACATGGAACCTGTCTGTGGGAACAATTGTTTTTTTTTTGGTTCGTCTTATGAGTAAGCTTATGAGAGGAAATTAAAAATAATCATGAAGAAAAGAAATAAGATAAATAAATGAGTAAATAAGAAATGAATCAATTTGCTGGGTCTACAATGTTTTCGACAAATTGTCTACTTTGTTCAAGAATCCATTTTTTAATGCATTTCTTCATCAGACCAATATTATTAAGTGTTTTAACTGAGACAGGAACATGATTCAGGAGTTTAGCTCCAATATAGGTAAAGCATCTTTGACCAATTGTTTTTTTTTGCTCTTGGTATGTACACTGCTGCAGAGTTTTGAGCTCGTGTTATTCGATTGTGGGATAAGTTTTTCAAGTAATTTCTATTTTTCAGGAGAAATGTGATAATCGTTCTAGAAAACAGTTGCCTTAAATCTAAAATTTTTAATTCCCCATAGAGTTGTTCTGTAGGATAACGAGAGCTTTTGTTATATATAATTTTTAAAATACACTTCTGCATTTTTTCTAGTGGATCGAGTGCAGTAGCATTAATACCACCCCAACCAATTACACCGTATTGTAGAAGAGATTCTACAAATGCGTACTATAATATTTTCAATTTGTTAAGGGTTAGTATATTTCGTAGCTGGCGAAACCTGTATAGAAGTCCTCTCAATTTATTTTTCAAGTTATGCACTTGAATATTCCATCTCAGAAAGCTATCTCTGTGAATACATAAGTATTTTGCTGATTCAACTAAATTGATATTTTTGGAGTTGATGTTTATATTTATATATTCTGGTAAATATGACTCATACGAAGTGAACGGAAGTACTTTAGTTTTTTCAACGCTGATTGTGAGCAGATTTGCTCTAAACCACTTAGTTAATGATTCCAGAACCTAGAGCATATTGTATCAATTCTACATCAATAATGATATATCTACAAAAACTAGGATAATATCGGTTTCTAAGAAAACAAGTTCAGTAATGGTGATCTATTTCAATCTAGTTAGTCATTCAGTAGGATGTTTGAATGTTTGATTTCCATCTGATAATTCTATAACTGAAGTAATAGTATCATCAGGAGGTACGGTGGAAAAATATTCTGCACCTCGAAGGATTTGTGTAGTTTTATGGATCTTCATCAAGTAACGACCAAGTCAATCAGAAAACTGTATAGATATAGACAGAGAAGAAATAAAGCAAATTATGATTTCTTCAAAACACCCTCAATGAATTCTGGTATATTATTGGAAACATATGAAGTGATATAACAACGCTACATGTAGACTGTCAAGCTAATTCATCCGGAAAAACACTTTGTTAATCAAAGTATATATCCAATCTATCTGTGAATGCATGCATATGGATGAAAACATGAAACTAATGCCCCGAGTAATTTTATAACTTGATTATTAGTGGAGATAACAAAGGGCCAGTCTATCTTCCATTTAAAACGCAGCAACCATAACAATAAGGGCGGATCTAAGGGAAACACAGGTCATTTTTTACCAAAACTAATTTTGAGAAGGGATGTAGTTTTTAATGATATATCAAGTTGATTACCATGTAATCATAGATACCCTTGACTTTTCAATTACAAGAGAATCGGATAAAAAATATGAATGATAATACTTATACAAGACGGTATTGATTATGAAAATGCAGGTGGATCCATGTCGAAACCGACAGGAAATAATTACAAATGCAATTCGTCAAGTCTGAAGAAAAGAATTACTAATAAGAAGTCATACTGATTCTTTCCCAAACAAAAATATATTATGGAAGACAATCAATCACATGTTGTTATTAGAGAAGGATTCTATACAACCAGTAAGGAAGGTGAAAGAAATAATTTTTCAAAAAACAGATTTTAGTTGAAAATGCGCACCTTCAAAAAAGCTACAACGGTTAATTATTTTTACTTCTCTTTAAGATGTGTTAAATCACACAATATAGATATCAAGCTTTGTGCTTCGGCCATTGAGTTATTCATTCACATACCGGGTATCAATTAAATTTAAATTCTTTCAAGAGAAGCGTCATATATCACTTTACATGTTGGGATTTTATTGGAAAACTACTTTACATATTTCATGGGAATGAGTCGATCGGTTAAGAAGTTTTTCAAAAAATAATATTACGTGGTTCTTGAACCAGTCTGATGATTATTGAAATTTTTAATGGAATGATTTTTTCTTCCATTCTAAAAAGCGGATGTATGTATCACATCTAGTGAATGAATGAATGAAAAAGAGACATGGTTCTGTCGTTTGTTTGAAGTTGGTTGACCATGTTTCATGATGAATTTCATTAGTTGAAACTATTGTATTATTTGATATTATATACATAGATAGATAGACAATTAATTGGTGTTTTATACATTCATCAGTATTTACACAAGTCATTACACACATATTGATAAAATTAGCATGTCAGGCATTTAATATTATTTACATAAAATGTGGAATGTTCCTCCTGATGAAAATCAAGTAGTTTCCATAAAAGAGCTCTAAAACAACGCATTTTAAACTTATCATTTCAACCTTTTTCTTCGAAAAATTATTTGAATTCTTAAAAAAGAGGAATGAAATAATGCATTCAACATTTAAAGGGATTCGTTTCTATTTCACCATTTGGCAACATCGATTATAGCTAATAAAGGACAATGAATCTGTTACTTGTATGAGACAAACAAAGATGACATATTTCAGAGGTGTGCTGTTTTGTTTACTTATGTTCCGAGACATTCTGTGATATATGACATTTTGTGCACCTAACATATCTTCCTCTATATAAATAAATAACAAAACAACTGTTGTTTATGTGACTTGTGGAGGTGGTATTTAACTATAATTTATATTTTGCCTTAATTGTTGATTTATAAAGATAATTTTCCTTTTATAAAGTAGAATATCTAGGTAAGTATAAATTATTTCAACTTGATATAGGCTTGTGTGAATTAGATGTGTGTGAATTAGAAACAAATCCCTTTAAAAATTAAAACCCAACATTCGAAACATCACTTTTCGAAGTGAATTTTAAAAACTCATGAATAAAACTCAACTTTATTTTGTTCAAACTTGTATTTGCTGTAATAACTCAAATTGAGGAACATTCTCCATTCAAAGAACAAGGTTTTTTTATAAAAAATATTTATATCTTATACAGTACATCTGAGTTATGTCGACGAGCACAGTTGAAAACAAAGCAGTAAAATTTTAAATTGGGTGTTATAAAACAACGACAAATGTCTATATGGTTAAATAACTTATATCACAGTGCATGGATTCTTCAGTGCTTAAGAAGGCGACTTTCATTAAAAAATATTTTATCCTTATTTTGAATATATTATTAGGTAGAGATCTTATTTTTTGTGGTAATATATTGTAAAGTTTCACAGCCCAAAAATTTGGTCCATTTTGACATATTTTTGAGCGGCAGTGGTTTGTACCCATATCATTTTTATGCCTAGTTTTGTGGTCGTGCACATTTTCAAAATTTTCATATTGAGATATATTATTATTTATGTATAATACATTTTCCATGATATAGAGAGCAGGGAACGTTAGTATTTTTAATGTAATGAATGAATTTCGACATTCATCTCTGTAGTCTATATTATCTAATATTCTAATTGCTTTCCGTTGGTGTCGGAATATTCTCAGTCCATTCTGTTGCATGACCCCAGTTAGTAAAAATAGATTTCTCATGAGTTTTTCTGATATTTCATTATTATGATGATCCCATTTTAACTCACTGTCAATATGAAATCCTAGAAATTTCACACTATTTTGCGAATTTGAATAATTTTCCATATTTCCTATGGTGAATACCATGTTTTGGGTTTTGTTTTTATTCAGATATAATTCGGGATTTGAAATCCCTGAAAGAACAAATAAAACTGAAAAATATAATTGTTATTTTCAGCTATTCATTTTAATTTTCAATTTTATTTGTTCTTTCAAGGATTTTAAATCATATTATATTAGGTATATGTATTATATTAGACAATGGAAGTCCGAACTAATGAAATTCATGGTTTTGTAGGAGAAACTAGTTATTGAGCATATTTAAAACGACATTATCATTTGCTGAAGCCATCGATACCACTAACACAGCAATATCCTCTGCTTCAACGAATACATGGTGGATTTTAATATCTAGTGGATAATGTACAATTACAATCACTTTCTACTTGACTGACTCCAAGACATGTTATTTTCGGCCAATTTTCTGCGAAGAATACTAATAAACCTATTTTTATTTTTGCTGTTTCCTGAAAAAAAAATTCGAATTGATTTTAGAAGGATGTATTCTTCAAGTAAATGATCGAATGGAGTATAACTTATATATCTACGAAGCTTGAGTTCCATCGTTATTATATCCGCACCAAAACCAAGTTAAACTTTGTTATTATATATATATATATATATATATATATATATATATATATATATATATATATATATATATATATATATATACAAATCAAAAAAGAAACAATTAGTGGACATAACACTCCAAAAAGGGGGGGCAAACCGCGGACACGTGTTTCTGGCTATTGGCCTCATTTGTATATCATATACGCTCGATAAAATCTTCTTTGTCTATATATACAGTGTGACCCATTTAAGATAGAAGCACCCTTATAAAACTTACTTTTTTTAACCGATTGGAATGATTTTTTTTTGTTAGGCAGATATTCAAAAAATCTATTAGGACAATTCCAGGGCCAATTTCCAGGGCCAACTAATCTTATTTTTCAAGGTCAAAAATCTAAAAAAATTACTAGCGATTTTTTTAGAAAAACTCTGACTACACCACTGGATTTGTGACATTTTCAAATGAGTAATATGTAAATTACGTTGAAATGCGTCAATCAATAAAAAAGTTATAAAGGAATGAAATTTGAAAAATATGCCGTTCAATCAACCCACCAATTCATGTTCAGGAATTTTATGGAAATTGTGTATACTCCACTGGATTCAGGATGTCTTGAAATATTACTGATCACAGTTTCATCGAAATCTGTTCGGTAATAAAAAAGTTATAAAGGAATAAAATTTGAAAAATATGTTGTTCAATGGAATTTTAGCAACGTTCTTACTACACCACTGGATTAGGGGCAATATTCAACAAAATATTATTTATTCAAATAAAATTCATGAAACGTTTATGGGAGAATCAATTTCCTTTCATAATGTATGTCGAACCATATCAATCAATCAGTTTATCACAACAAACTTTAGTGTCAATAATTTCAAATGAATCTACAAAAAACTAACTGTAAGTACATTTTACTAATTGCTACAAACTAACGGAAAACAATCTTTTATTCACAATCAATGTAAAAAAAGAAACCAAGAAGATACCGAATTGAAAAATAAATGAGTGCAATTCATATTCTGGTGGCCTCCACCAAACTTCCATCCAATTCAATGCATTTATCATATCGCTTACGAATATTTTTTAAAGTATTCCTCAATTGTTGTGGAGTAATTGCATCGCAAGCTTGCTGAATTCTGGTGCACAGTTCCACTCGATTCCTTGGTCGTGATTTGTGAACCTTTTGTGTAACATAACCCCAAAGGAAAAATCGAGTGAAGTAAGGTCAGGCGATCTTGGTGGCCATCCAATTAATGTACTCCCCCTTCCTATCCAACGATTAGGGTAATTTTGATTCAGCCAACTCTTCACAATTCCCGCATTATGTATGGAACAACCATCTAACTGAAAATATAAATTTCTTGTTTCTGCAAGGGGAAGTTCATCTATTGCGTCCGAAAATTCATTCCTTAAAAATTGTAGGAAAATTGCGCCATTCATGTTGCCGTCGAAAAAGAATGGTCCAATTATCCTTTCATTCAGTATTCCACACCAAACGTTCACTTTTTCTGAATACTGCCTTTTACAGTTTATTACCCAGTTAGGATTTTCAGTGGCCCAATATTTTGTGATGAAACCACTCCATTTGTGGTGAAACTAGCTTCATCACTAAATAAAATTTTCTTTAAAAATTGCCTGTCATTAAGATACTCGCCCTGGGCCCATAAGCAGAATTCCAATCGTTTTTCTTGATCACCTAGTTCCAGAGTATGTAAAAACTTTGGTTTAAATGGCCTCAATTTATTTTTCTTCAAACATCGCCTAACATTCTCCCTAGGTAAGTTTAAATCTAAGCTGGCATCCCTCAAACTACTATTTGGATTATTTCTGAAGTAATCTAATATAGTCTGGTTATTTTCGTTCCTTCTTCGTATATTGTTCTTTAAAATATATGTGGTTACTGCTCCAGTCCGATTGAAAACTTGGTTTATTTTATGTACCGTGCTGTTACTTATGGCTGGACGATTTGGGTGTCTTTCATTGAATATTCTAGTTACTTCTCTTTCACTCCGGTAATCATCACCGGAAAGACGTATAATTTCGATTTTTTCTTGAATTGACAATTGAGCCATTATCTGTTTTTATTTTGAAACACAAATTATTCAGTTCACTAATGGTGCGTAACAAAATGACAATTTAACAAAATGACAATTCATGCGCAAATAAATAGATGAGAAACTGTAAGTCACAGCTAACTTGTTTATTTCATTAATGCATTCTGAATAACAGGCAGTTAAAATTGCAAATCTCATTTTTTGCTATTCAACAAAAGGAAGAAATCACAGCTGATGTTACCTACTGGAATGATAATAATTATTATCCATTGCATATTTTTTTCGTTATAATTTCTATTGGGAGTACATTAGACTTGTCTTATATTGTTGAAATTGTTTTCATGAAGATTAACCAGGAGTTCTCTCCTGATTGTACTTGTTTATGTATCCACTCCACTTCGAGAAATACCTATAGACTATTTTTACCATCATGATTTTCAGATGTTATAATTGTACGACATTGCAATAATCACCCCAATAATTTTTTCAATAATCAACAGTGGTGTAGTAAGAACGTTGTTAAAATTTCATTTTACAACATATTTTTCAAATTTCATTCCCTTATAACTTTTTTATTACTGAACAGATTTCGATGAAACTGTGACCAGTGATATTTCAAGACATCCTGAATCCAGTGGTGTATTCAGAATTTCCATAAAATTCCTGAACATGAATTGGTGGGTTGATTAAACGGCATATTTTTCAAATTTCATTCCTTTATAACTTTTTTATTGATTGACGCATTTCAACGTAATTTACATGTTACCCATTTGAAAATGTCACAAATCCAGTGGTGTAGTCAGAGTTTTTCTAAAAAAATCGCTAGTAATTTTTTTAGATTTTTGACCTTGAAAAATAAGATTAGTTGGCCCTGGAAATTGAGATTTATTCATGATATTTGGTGTCCTAATAGACTTTTTGAATATCTACCTAACAAAAAAAAAACATTTCAATCGGTTGAAAAATGTAAGTTTTATAAGGGTGCTTCCATCTTAAATGGGTCACACTGTATATAAATATATATATATATATATATATATATATATATATATATATATATATATATATATATATATATATATAATCTAGAAAGATTATTGCAGTCAAGCTGCTGGAAAATAATTCCATGAAAATCAAAAAATAAATAGATAAGTATACTCTTTGATCATTCAGATATATGAATATCTGGTGCTGTGTGGGTTTTTAAGTACCGAAATATATTTTCAAATTGCGACCCTGTATATTTCAAGCAAGCAAATGCTGATCAGTGTTAAACTGTTTTTATTCGATGATTCGATTCTAGTAGCAGGTGCTTGCCACGTTTTGTTTAATGAGGCATAGAATAAAGATCGTTCTCAGCTGATAAACTTGTATACAAACTTTTAATATCGATCATGAATTGTCTACCAGATAACTTCCGATGCAGCAGGTGGAAATTCTATTATTCAACAGGAGAAACTAAAAACTTGTTTATCGGGGAAGATTTCACGCATATATTTCTTGATAGTTTCTGTCGAAGGACTCTCTTTGTCCTCCCTGACCTGCACAAGATGCAAGGACGATAATTTTCAAGGCTCCATAAATTGTGTCAAAATCCCGCATCGAACGGCAAGCACAATCTCGAAAACTCACAATGAGGCGGTGCCTCGATAAAGGAATGCCGTGTTTTGACTGGCTTTCACCTGTATTTTGTAAATGCCTGCGTTTAGCGTCAAAACAGATAAAACGGCTTGACCATAATTTACGGATGGACGAGACGCCCTGTAGCGTCGAGCTGTGTGGCATTCGCTATCTGCCCGGCATCGACAATGTCAGCACTGAAATAAATGTCTCTTTCGTACATTATGAACCTTGTCGGTGAGCGCCAAAAAGAAGTATTATTTTCAATTAACCTTTTTTCCTTTTTTCAATTCGATCTGTCTCTTTGAAAGGGGAATTTGTTTGTGCGATGTCATTCCCCGGTGAATTTTGTGGTTTTGCCGGAACAAAACCACTGTCCCAATAAAATGGCTGTTGGGACTTTATAAATGTCTCCCACGGTTCAAGAAACCGAATATATTTATGTATTAGGTCGTTTCAAAAGTTCTGTCCGTTTTAATGTCATGTGTTTCTGTAGCTCCATATCTCGATAAATATTTATTCTTGTTCGGTGGATGACCTATTAATTTCGTAGAAATTCATATTGAATATATCATATCATATCAGTATAATTATAAAACTGATCAGTGATTTTATCATTGAGCCCTTAACACATCTAATTAATTTTTGTATTGCGCATAACACCTTTCCGGAAGTTTTCAAACTCTCCCAGATATCTCCAATATTTAAAATAATTATCACTAATAGTTATCGTCCCATCTCTATAATACCCATCCTAGCAAAAATTTTCGAGATAGCATTAAAAATTAGACTAGTGGAATTCTTTGAAAAAAATGAGTTACTTACCAACTTTCAGTACGGTTATCGATCTGGAAAATCCACAGTTACTGCCCTAAGTGATGTTTGTGATAAAGTATTGGAGTCTTTCGAAACACAAGAATACTGTAACGCGAAGTTCTATGACCTTTCACGTGCCTTCGATACGGTAAATCATAAGATTATGGCTGGAAAACTTGAATACTACGGAATTAGAGGTTGACAACTAAATTTATTCAAGTCATACCTTGTAAATAGGAAAGCCAGAGTGCACCACTGGGAAAATGAAGTATCCGATTTTGTAGCCATGGAGCACGGAGTACCACAAGGATCTGTACTAGGTCCCATTCTTTTTATTAGTTATGTCAATGAAATGATGTTCAATAAACAGAGCCTAAGCACCTCTATTCACCCTTTTGGTTATGCTGACGATGTATCAATGATACATTGTGACACAAACAGTCGGTCATTAGGAGACCTTATGATAGATTCTGATGAACTCATCCGGATGTGGAATAAGAGTGACTACGTTTTCCTCAACTCTGACAAAACTCTGAATCTCAACTTTACACTAGTTGAACAAAGAGATGAAGATCGAGTAAAATGACTCGGTGTACACCTTGACAACAGTTTGAATTTTTCATATCATATCAAGTATCTTTCAAAACGTCTCTCAACTGCCACATATATTATAAGACAGCTGAAAAGCCAACTAAGGGAAGAATATTGGACGATATCATATTTTTCATTATTCCATTCAACAATGACGTACGCTTTGATAGTATGGGGATCCTCGAGTCACTAAGCTAAAATATTTACTCTACAAAAAAAAGTACTCAGGATAATGGCTGGGAAAAGTTTCAATGAACATTGTAAACCAATTTTTAGACAATTTGGAATGTTAACGCTTCCTTCCTGTTTTATATATGAATGCTTAATCTACATGAGGAAGGAAATCTCCAAAAGCAATAAGATTAGAAATGAAGAAATACATAAATACCCCACTAGAAAGAGAATGGACTTTAGATTGCCTAAACCAAGAATAACCAAAACTAAGCACTCTTACAGATATCTGGCAATAAAATTTTACAATGCTCTTCCCACTGATCTAAAAGACGTAGCCCTGAATATGAATCGATTCAAAATTAAAATCAAAAAAATTTTTATTGCGGAAAGTTTTTACTCTTTGATTTCTTTTCATCATGTACATCTTACGAAGTCTGATGGATGTAATGTTACTGTTATCCTAGGGTGTATCTAATAATTTAATAATTGATAGTGTAATTCTATTTATGTATATGTAAATGTGTATATGCCTATATGAGTTATGTGTGTCTGGTGTATATGTATGTGTATGTTCTTTTGAGTTTATCAAATTATTGATTTCACGTATGTAAAAACACTTTGTGTAATGGCATGAATGAATATCTATCTATCTATCTATCGATCTTAAAAAATAACTTTTGTCTAATTTCTCCTAAGTTTATTACTTGTTACTTGAGATTGGTCCAACAAACCGAAACCGGTAGTAATAAAAATGATAAACTTAGTAGAAATTGGACAAAAGTTATGTTCTACATCCTTCATTCAATATTCAGTCTACTGTGTTTTTTTTGTACCTGTCTGACTTGTCCATTTAGTCCAAGTCTTCAGAAAACACTGCGGCCTCTTGAGCTTATTGCTTTTATTCTCACATCTTCTCATGACACCCATTCCATCAGTCTCGTTCCCTGTACAAGTTTGTACAGATTCCGTGTTGGATATTCATCATATTCTTCTGGACGTAATTTTGTACGTCCATATATTGCCTGCCTCCTGTGATTCAGTGCCTCTCATTCGCATAAGATGTGTAGAGCTGTTTATATCCCTTCGTTGCATAATCTGCAGCTGAGGTCTTCGTTGTACAGCCCCATTTTATTCAGGGGTCCTCTAAGCGAACAATGACCGGTTAGTAACCCTGTTATTATTCTGAGCCGATCCCTACTATATTGAAGTAGTTCTTCGGTTCTTTTCTCGGACAGTTCCCTAATGAAGGTTCTACTGTGTTTGTTGCCAGGTACATTTGTCCAGTACTCTGTGTGCTTCTTATTGGTCCATATCCTAATCTGATTTCTTACCAATTATTTTGGTACCCCCAAGCTAGTTCAGGACCTATATATGAAGTTGATGATCCGCATCTAGCGCATTCATCAGCTTTATCATTACCTGTGATTCCTGTATGCCCTGGCACCCAGTACAAGGTTAATTTGTTCCTGTTTGCAAGTTCATTCAGTTCTTCATGGCATTCTACTGTGTTAGATATATATTGATCCAAAGAGAATTTTGTAGTCTATACAGGGTGTTTCAAATTCGATCCTTACCATTGGGATCTCGGAAACTATGAGAGATTCGAAGATGGTTTGATTGAGACAAAGTTGCGCATTTACCTGACTAACAACAGGTAGGTATGCCGTTGAGAAAGTTCTGAAATCATACAATTGCTTGGAGACATCTCAAAAAGACAAATGTAATTTGGACAGATGAAAGCACTTTAACGAATTGTGGGAGATTCAACCGAAATAATGAACACATTGGGAGCATAAACAACCCCAAGCAGTTATGAGAAATTCGACCTCAAGTGCGATTTAGTATTAACGTATGGACAAGAATTTACAAAGATATAATTTCGGGTCCTCATTTATTTGACGGAATTCTGAATGGAGAAACCTATCACCAGTTTTTAATGTCGATTTTCGAAGACTGTTTGGATGATCTACCTTTGGCTAACTATAACAACATCTGGTGTCAACATGATGGTACTCCACCGCACACTACCAGACGAGTATCTAATTACCTGACTGAAAGGTTTGGTGATAAATGGATAGGAAATATTGGGCCGGTGTAGTGGCCAGCAAGGTCTCCAGACTTAAGTGTTATGGATACATTCTTTTGGGGTGCACTGAAAAATAGAGTTTATGGTTAGAGGGGATATCAAAATATTGAGGACCTTCAACACAGCATTGTTAGAGAGTTAGGAAGATTGAGGAGGAGGAAAATTAATCGTGCAGTGAATAATATTCTACTGATTCGGCCCTTCACCATGTGGTTGGCAGAATCGAGAGATCATTAGACAACAAAGGGTATAATCATAGATATCGAGGGAGCGTTTGATAAAACAACCTTTCCAACGATTACCCAGCAACTACACTCCAGGAATGTACCCCTGGTAGTGGGAGAATGGATACTCAAGATGCTCTCTAGTAGAGTAATAAGTATTAATGTAGAAGACATCACAGTGAAAGGACTGGTCATGAGGGGATGTCCACAGGGAGGGATCTTATCACCCCTTCTCTGGAACATAGTTCTGGATTCCCTGATTAATCATCTTAACAGAAATGTATTCTACACAATTGCATACGCAGATGACATAGTTATCTTGCAGACCGGCAAATTTGTAAACACACTGTGCGATAGAGCGCAGGATGGGCTCAAATTAATAGGAACATGGTGTAAGGAACACTCACTGTCGATCAATCCTAAGAAGACTGAGATGGTCCTTTTCACCAGGAAAAAAAGTTTAATGGGCTTAAAATCTCCCGAAATCTTCAAAAGCAAACTAAACTTCTCTGAAGAGGTGAAATACCTTGCTACTGACTGTCCTCGACAGAACATGGAACTCTCATCTACAGAGTAGAGCAAAAAGAGCATACGTGGCTTATGAGCAATGTTGGAGGACAGTGGGACGCGCATGGGGTCTTTCACCCCGTGTGGTCACCTGGATCTACTCTGCAATAATAAGACCTATGTTAACATATGGAGCCATTGCATTGGGACCGAAAGTTCTACAAGCAACGGCCATCTAAAAACTGTATCAAATACAGCGACTGGCTTGTTTAAACATCACAGGAGATATGAGAACAACACCAACCGCGGCAAAGAAATTAATCACGGGTCTGACCCCTCTGGATCTGTAGGTTGAGGAGGAAAGCGTTAATGGCCATGATACTGTCGCAACTCAGTACTCGCTTGGCTATTAACGAGAGGATTTTTATTTGCTGTTTCACCCATTCATTCATTCATTAAAAATAATGAAAGAACTCATTTGAAACTTGATTAAATATTTATTGTGAAGAAACAGAAAAAATAAACTCACACTCAAATGTAAATCAAAAACTTACATTATACTGCCACCCAGCAGGATCGAAGAGAAGGAGATGTGCTGCATTGCTGATTATCAATCGATACTCAAATGAATACTGTCTGTTGTCTGTTGACTGTTAACTATTAACTATGATCCATGATCTTGACCTCCCTCAATATTTATAAAGAATTATACGCTGACATTGCGAGTTTGATCCGGTCACTGTACTGAGGTAAAATGCACAGCATGCAATCTGTGCCAAGTTTGCGTATTTGGAGATTGTTTTATATTCCATATCCTGTGATCGGATCAATTTCGATGTCTATGAACTTGAAATATTAAAAGATGGAATTCTGAATACTGAGTGTTCTTGTGTTAAAATATTGAAGTGAGGTTGGAACATCTTTCAATTCATGTATTTACTTAAATGAATCTGAATTATTTCATGATTATTTTCTATATTTGACAATACTATTGCGCACGGCTGGTGTAAACCTCGAAGTAGGAATGGGTCAATTGAGGCTGGGCCTATGGCGGAAAGCGCTTACTGCGCATTCTCTGCTGGAGGCAGCAAATGAAGCAATTGAACCCAGATTCAATAAACCCTTCAAAATACAAAAAACACAGAACTCAGAGTCAGATGCTACAAATGCAATACGCATATATACAGACGGCTCAAAAATCAAAGACGGCTCAGGATGTGGAGTGTACTCCAGATCACTAAGCCTAAGGATTAAATGGGGAATGGGAAAGAATACCAGCGTGGTCCAAACAGAACTGGCCGGTATCTCAATCGCCACAAAAAAAAATAACCAGGATAGGAATTTCTGATGAAAACATAACAATTTGCACCGACAGTAAACAAGCCCTATCAGCTTGAACAGACAACGTGTTACCTCAGGGCTAGTACTACAGTGCCACCAAGATTTGGCCATAGACTCGGTAGATAATGATATTATCCTGAAGTGGGTTAAAGGGCACGACAGGAGTAAAGGTAATCGCATTGCCGACTCTTTAGCTAAGGAGGCGCCTGGACTAAGAATTTTAGGACCCAGTGGCACCTACGGCCTGATGACTTCGACATTTACGGAACTAGTCAAATGTTACACCCATGCTCAATCCTTAAAGAGATGGGATGGAATCAAAGGATGTAATCTTGCCAGGATCACCTTGGACGACCCTGGGAAGCTGGCGCCAAAGAAATATCTGGCGATGACCACGAAAAATCTACACCTAACAGTAGGATTTCTGACTGGCCACTGTCAACTAAGGAAACACCTCCATAATATGGGGCTAGTGCACTCACCTCTATGCAGGATATGTGAACAGGAAGATGAGACTGTCAGGCAGGTCAATAAGAGAGTGTATGTACGGCGAGTCTTGGCCTACACCTGCCGATATAAAGTTGATGTCTCCCAGTGACCTGTCCACCTTCCTAGAAAATGCAGGATGGACGATGACCTAAGAGAACAACTCCTCGGGAGGATGTACAATTTGTCACATGTGGCTTCAGTGCTGTGGGCTTACACTCACCCTCCCTACTCTACAGATACAGATACTCCTGCGAAGTGAGGTATCACCCTTGGAAGTAAGAGTTTCCCTGAATGACTCCTCATAAAGTTTGTGTATCAATGCCAAAAGGTACGCTGTTCTCTCGTGGAAGAAAGTAAAGACACAGTATTGTAGGCTGTTTCATGGAGGATCTCCTTCGCCAGCTATTCGTGGACCAGAAGGCCATCAAAGAATCCGACAGAGGAGATGTACGTCAACTAAAGGACTCCAACTGTTTTCCCTGCTCATCTCAAAAGCGAGCGCTTCTCAGTTCTTCAACTCTTGATCCTGTTGATACTTCTAGGAAGATGGGTGGATGTGCCGCCTCCACACGAGGCAGATATATCTGTTTTGCATCAAACTCTTGAGCAGTAGAGCAGAAGCTGCCTCAGGAGCTGAGTTTGTTTCACCCAAGCCAGCCGCAGAAAATCCTGGAAAGGACAGGATGGGTCACATGTGGTCTAAGTTCTGTGGGCTCATACTCACCCTCCCTACTCTACAGATACAGAGAATATTCGAAGAAGACACAGTTGTGTTATCTTGAACAAGGCCAGCATTTTGAGCATTTGCTGTGATTTACTTTTGATTTACATTTTAGTTTATTATTGTTATTTATTCCAAAGTTCTATTTTCATTGAAAATGACACAATGTCTAATATACCTCATACACACCTCATTTATCAAATTTTGATTGTTGACTCTGTCTCCGTATTTTCTCACTGGCTTTTCAAACGAACCAAACTCGGTGAGATTTTGATCCAATAACTTGAACATAGTTCGATGTGGTTGTCGTCTTTCGAAATATAGTTAAATACATTTCCGATGTCCCAACATTGTTTCTATCGTATTTGTTATAAATTTGTAACAAATCTTTTTTCTTCATTCGTGAAAGCCATTTTTCGCCAAAAATTCAATGACTTGTACAATAACAAAATGTCAACAAATTGAAAGTCAAATCTAGAAACATCAAAGTCGAAGCCTATTATGATAAGAATTAATGTTTTTCAATATCTCCAGTTTTTCGAAAAAGAATGATTACTTATGATACAGCATTGAAAAGGTAAAATCTGGTTCTATTCAAAACAGAAAGAATCCAATATAGATCATTCGATCTGACGTGGGCGTTCGATACAGTGGATCGAAGGTTCGTATCAGAAAAAATCGATAAACTTGGATTACGTGGTCCAATAAATAACTGGATAACGTGCTACCTGGAGAAAAGAAAAATTATCGTCAAAATTGATAACATAAAATCAGACGAATATTCCCTTGAACTTGGAACTCCCCAAGGAAGTGTTCTAGGCCCCTTAATTTTTTTAACATATGTGAATGACCTTCCTGAGCTCATTAGAAGTGGTAGAACCTTTATGTATGTGGACGACACCACCATTGTGGTATCCGGAGTTGACGCACATAAAATGAAATCAGAAGCAGATCTGGTGCTGAATGATTTCTCAAATTACTGCATGAAAAATATGTTGATCATTAATCACAGCAAAACTGTAGTAATAGAATATTACACAAAGAATATATAGACCTCCAATAAACTACGTATATGAATTTAAAGATATTGCTTTGAAAACCTCTATATCGTCACAACTCCTAGGCATATACATTGACTGCAACCTCTCATGGGAAGAACAAATCAATTTCGTTTGTAAGAAATTGAATAAAAGGTTTTATATACTTGTTAATCAAAAGAATATGCTAAACATTGACTCACTTCTTCAAATATATTACGCATTGGTATATTCAGCTATATCTTATAATACTATAGCGCGGAGACAGACATCTGAGATCACTAGAGTTTTTGTTGCTAAAAAGCGTATACTCAGACTAATATTTGGCATAAAAAATCGCAACTCTTGTAGGGATATTTTCAAAAAATACCAAATCCTAACAGTCGTATCTATTTACCTATTTAAAATTCTGTGTTACATATTCAAGAATAAGCATCTGTATCATCTAAACAGTGACTCTCGTTTGGCTTAATGCACCTCAACGGTAGCAAAAGCCATCATCATAGAGAGAGAGAACAGTGACTCTCACTCCCATAATACTAGATGTAAAAACGACATCAAATTGACCAAACACAAACATTCGTTTTATAAAAAGTCACCGAATAATGCTGGCTGCCGTTTCTTCAATGGCCTACCAGACAATATGAAAAAAGCGAGTTCCCCAACACTTTTTGAATATCACCTGAAAGAACTCTTAAGTCACACAATGTTTTTATTCACTCGATGAATTCGAGACGTATTTATATCGACTGTAAGTAAGCTGACGACGTAATTGTAATTGATATTGTATGCATATTTTTTATACTCAATGTATTTTACTTGGGTTGGTACTTTTACATCACTCTCATTAATTTTAACGACATGTCCCATATTGAATTGAAGGGGTTATATTTTTGAGAGTGATTAATTTTTTGGGAAAGAAAGTTTTTGGCTTTCTACTACTCCATCTGATACAAAAAAAGGGATGAGAGAATCTTCCAAAAAAAGGAAGGAAGTAATCAATTTGAAACTCATACATGAATGTGTAGATCATGCAAAGAAGTAACTTTCAGATACAAACTGAAAGAAAGTCCTCCTGAAACAGCTACTTTCGTATAAACATTGAATTACACGAAAGAAAGTAATTCTTTCGAAACAAATACTTCTATATGAACACTGAATTATACAGAAGATACTTTTCTCTACTCAGTTTGTATTTCAAACATTTGTTGTGGAATAAGAATCAGATATCATTCACATGAGTTCTACTTTGAGTGAATGGTAATAAATTGTACTCACATAGAACACTGTCACCCTCACTGGTATACACCGATGTTTCGCCTTAAGACACTTGCCCTAAGGCTCTTCAGTACCAAATTGGATAACATTATAGAAAATACACACACTTCATTCATGAATTACGATTTTGAATGTCACGGAATAAGCTTGATCTGCTTATGTCATCGATGACATCGTAATGACATTCATTCACCTATTTGATTTAATCCCAGCCAAGAGGAATCTTATTTGAATTGAAGGGGTTATATTTTTAGGAGTGATTTTTTGTATCAGATGGAGTAGTAGAAAGCAAAAAACTTTCTTTCCCAAAAAATGTCCCATCTTGTTTATATACTAGCTTAAGGGATCAATAAATATTTTTTTTATTTTATAGCGCCCATAAGAAAAAATTAGGTTGATATACTTGGAATTTCAGTACTTTATCAACGGCATATTGTTAGTCAGGTGAATGCGTAACTTTGCCCTAATTTAACCATCTTCGTATCTATCAGTTTCCCAGATCCCAATGGTGAGGATCGAATTTGAAACACCCTGTATAAAAAGTATGTATTTCGTCGCGAATTCGCATTATTTAATCGTTCATATACAGTAGGAGGATTTGAAAATGGTAATCTTCATGTAAAAATACAAATTAGAAATCTAAACACTCTCCAGATTAACGTTAAAGAGCTAATTTTTCAAAAATAATGAAACCAGAATTACCTACCTTCGAACAAGTAACACAATACCAGGCGGAAATATATCAACTTTCTCGTACCTTGACCGTAACAAAAGAACAAAGATTCCTACAGATTCAGCTCGAATGAATTAGACACCTCAAGTCAAAATAAACTACAAAGTAACAACAGCAGACCAGTTTACCTTATCACTGGGCGTCAAAGATACCGCCTTCAAGACCAAAAAGTCAAAATATCACCTTCAGCCCGGGTGGCATCATCTTGTCGACAAAAGAATACACAATGCTAGCCAAGTCGCAAAATCAAAGCGAAAAAAAGAGATGCCGATCTGCGGCCCGTCCACAAACGGGTCTTTGTGTACCAAAAATAAGAAGATTAGTTCGTTTTGACATATTGTGGTAAACAAGGTTAAGTAATTGTAAGTGAGCGCAGGCAATGGCCGTGTAACAGTGATTCCTCTTTTATGCTCAGGTAGAAAACACGTACCTGAGAGTGTACTGCATAAAGGACGACCAACAGTGAAGAGAATCACTAGGGGCTTTTCTAGTTGTGTGCGAACATCACGCACAAGAAACTTGTACAAAGCCAGTAAATGGGTTATCGCCAAAAAGCGGAAATTTTCAAATCACATGAAATTTCGCCGAGATCCGAAAATAATATTCATTGAATCTATCGCAGATGTAATTTTTTGATGAGCAAATCTCCATGAAATCAATTCAGAGAGGAGGAGTGGTCAAGCAAGGAAAATGTATCGCTTCAGTTACGAATTCTCAGGGCTGGGAAGTTAATCTACCAAATGCTTTTTCACTGTGGGTCTTTATTTTATGAAGAACAAGTCCATAATGAATGTTTGGGGTACAAACTGAATAAGAAAAAGTGTCTCAATATTCGTATGAGAGGACTTTTTTCCAGTTTGTGTCTGAAAGAAAATTCTACGAATATGCATGATTTACACATCGTTGTAAAGAGTTGATTTTGAACTTGACTGCTTTCTTCTTCTTTTTGAAAGATTCCCATATTTTTTTGTATGAAGGTGGAGAAGTAGAAAACAAAAACATTTCGTTACCAAAAATTAACCTCTCCTAAAAATATGTCCCTTTCAATTTTAACTCTTGGATCATTTGAAAAATTCTGAAAGATATAAACCAATTTTTTTTCAATATTTTCAGAACTGCCAATGTAAGAATAATAAAAAATAATTCTGAGAAAAATCACTGAATTCCCAGTCTGAAGTATTAGGAATTTCACAAAATTCCGGTTTTCAAAACGGGAATTTCAAACAAATATTGTTATTTTGAATTTTGAGTTCTGAACACGGCTTTCGACTTTCATTGAATGTTGTCTTCAAACTCGAAATTTCATTAAATTCCGAAAATTCTGAAGAATGTTCTTAAATTCCGATTTCAAATTCTGAATTTTCTTAAATTTCAACTTCAAAATAGAAATTTTATTAAACTCCAACTTCGAATCCGGAATTTTCTTAAATGTGAACAATTACTCATGATATATCACGCTTATGGATCCCATATCGTATCCTTGATATGGAATCCTCCTTTGGAGAGGATCCACACTAGCACGAGATGTTTTCTTGGTACAAAAAAAGATTCTGCGACTCATTGCTAGGGTACCCTGTACATACTCATGTATAAATATATTTATTTCTGACCGGGATATTATAAGCTTATATCGTCATAGTTACGCTATCAATAAAGAGGGTCATAACTCCCTTGGGACATTATAGATTTTATAATTCCCTCTACCTTTCACAAGTAAAAATAAATAGAAATGAAAACTGAACCATATTTTATTTATTCACGTCATTACAAATAATAAATGTACAATTTTGAAATGTTCCCTGAAAATTACTTCCGCCACTGGAAACAATTTCTTCTTTTGTATGGCTGGAGCTTCTGTTCACTACAGTCGAGGTACCTGCCTCTTCTGATGACAAAGTAGACAACATACGCGCCGTTTTATTTCTCAATTCGATGCTATCCTCCAAATACCCCTCCGCCACCGTGGAACTTTTTCAACCTCCGTGTCTTTTTAAGTTAGTCATAGTTGCTCCTGCATTGGCTAGAGCAGTAGCAGAAGTGCGACGAAGGCAATGTCCCGTATAGGAAGATGAGTTTGGCAATCCTAAATACATTGCGATTTTGCTGGGGATTTTCCCAAACATGTTTTTCCAATTGGCTGAGATGTACATTTATTTTGTTGGAAGCTCAAAAAAAATCGTTCAATACCTTTACGACGCAAAGACATATAAAGTCTTAATAAAAGCAAAGCGGAGAACTCTTTTTCATCCACAACTGTAAATTTCTTCGATACACCAGTTTTACTTTCCGGTACGTTCACTACCATAACGGAATCCCGGTCCTCTATATCCGATATCTTCATATTCAAAAGTTCCTGACTTCTGCATCCTCCAAAATAACCCATAATCAAAACAACCTATAACAAAAAAAAAAGGAAATAAATACACACAAAAAGGAAAATAAGAAAAAAATTACCTTATGCAATAAATGAATATCATTAGGAGCGTCCTTTAGGAATCTGATAACATCTTTAGGAGATAAAACAGCAGACTTTTTCGGCTTATAACTCTTACTCTTCCGTTTCAAAAAAGCCTGTAGTTCATGGAACTTGGTGAGATCTCGTTTCTCATGTATAGTCACCATCGATTTTAGCATTGACCATTTAGTCCATAAAGAATTCGGACTATACGTTTCTGACTGAAACGAATAAACACAATTACTACCAAATCTACCGAAAAACATAGAAAATTCCTTACCAGTTCTTGAAAATATGCCAGAAATACAGTTTCAGTGACATCTTTTGGCATAACATTTTTCCGTGTCAGCCAGTCCAGATATATCTTGTATTCTTTTTGGTATACGGCTTCACTTTTCGATGGAATTAATGATTCTCTTGCTTGTTCAGCTTTTTTCAAAATATCCTCCATTATATTTGGGGTAGAAAACACGTTTTCACCGCAAACACAGCTTGATAACAAAGTTCTGTTTATAAACAAGTAACATAGCAACAACCTAGCAACAAGAAAACTCTACTATAATCAACGGTACCTGATTCAAATATACCGGGAAGGTAATGAATTGGTACATTTTTCCTTTTCAAAAATGAACAAAATTTTATTGAAATCGGTCAGAAATAAAATTATCTATGTACCACGGGAATTAATGAGCCTTAATAACCTCAGGCAATTGCTGTCCCTCGGGCCAGAGGCCCTCGGGACGCAAACTTTGCCATCGGTAATTAAGGCCCTTCTAATTCCCTTGATACATAAATAACTATTTTCCACTTCAGACTTTTAACAATAGTAAGTTCATTTATCTTAGAGCTATGCATTTATGAATTTAATAATAGAAAAGACTTTACTTTGAATGTGAATATTCACAGCATTAATACCAGACAAAATAAAGACAAACTTTATATTCCATTTTATAAGTACAAGGTGACAGAAAACTCTGCTTGTTACCTGGGACCAAAACGTTTTAATAATCTTCCACAAGAGATTAGGGAAACAGGGTGCCTGAGATTTTTAATCAACAAAAATCCCTACACGATACAGGAGTTCTTTTTGAAGTAGCACTGCCAACATTCTTATGTATTATTTCATCAGTTCGGACTTCCATTGTCTAATATAATATAAAATGATTTGAAATTCCTGAAAAAATATCAGAGAGATTAACCGAAAATAACAATTTTATTTGAACAAAAAACAACCAAAAACCAAACCAACAACCAAAAAATAAAAATGGAAATAATAATAAAAGCTGAAAATTCAAAATCATTATTAACAAAAAATGAAAAACAAGTTATGTCACGACGTTTCGATTGTTAGTATCCACAATCAATCCGGATTTTTTGCTGGTTTCTCCTCGCTGTGTGTGTTTTTTGTGCTCAGCACTAAACTAAGAGGCCATTGAAAGATCGCATTGCTGAGCACAAAAAACACACACAACGAGGAGAAACCAGCAAATCCGGAATGGCAGAGCATGTTTGGACTTATCAACATAATATCAAGTGGGCTCAAGCTGAAATCATCCACAAAGAGGAACACTGGTTAAGGAGAAAATTCAAAGAAGCCGCGTATGTGTTGTCAAACAACGCATTTAGTCAAGCTAGCGTAGAGATACGTAATATATGGAAAACTCTTATCAAACGAAAAACGACCAACTCCCGCCAAACGGTCATCTCCCGCTAAAAACCAATGAAGCGGAAAGAGAGAAGAGGGGATGGTGAAAGCACTCGAATGGCCTATAAATAGTCGGATCTCGGAGGAATAAGTCCAGTTATCACCAGAAGACGATTGTGGATACTAACATACTTATTATTGGAAGTCCGAACTGATGTTTGTAGAACAGAACAGAACACTAAACATTGTCAACCACCTTCAAACAAACATTCTTATGTATATGTAGATCATGTATATGTATATGTGTGTGTATCTGTGCATACGTGTATACATAAATAAAAGTTATATATTTCTATTTATATTTCTATTTTATTATAAACGTGACTAATTACTGTCTTATTTTAGTAACATGTATTACTTTTACTTTCACTATTATTACGTATGCTATTTTCTATGTACCTGACGATTTCTATACGTGTTCAATCATGTCAAAAAGAAAAATAAAGATTATTATTAGTATCACCTTAAATGGATGTATTGGCTGAAACAGAATGAATGAGAGCCTCAAAACACCTGTACTGGTTGTCAAGATTATCTAATCCCACGTCGGCTCATGGTGTTCAGGATAACAGCTCAGCAGGCCACTATATATTCCTCAGTTTCTGATTTCAGCCCGCTCGATCTAAGAAAAACAAAAGCCTAGGATAAATCTTTTAGGTATACTTTGAACTCAAAAGTTTACAGTCCCCTTGTTATGTGTAGAACTATTTCTAAGTAGGTAGGCATAAAGTAAGTAGGTCTATTCTGTAACCGGTAACGTTTATAGTAGCTCATACCTTTTCAAACAAGTCCAAACAAATTCAGCTCTTCAACGAAGTCAATGGTTG
The DNA here is from genome assembly GCF_025532065.1 of Leptinotarsa decemlineata. Classification (NCBI taxonomy): domain Eukaryota; kingdom Metazoa; phylum Arthropoda; class Insecta; order Coleoptera; family Chrysomelidae; genus Leptinotarsa; species Leptinotarsa decemlineata. Next base: position 20,797,068 of record NW_027412747.1, read on the forward strand.
ACATTTTCCTCAACCTATTGAGGACCTGATTGGCGATCAGTCTACTTTCGTCAGCTCGGTAAGCAACACGAATGTGTGACTTTGGAGGTAGGTCTCCTAACACGCATTTCTGAGAGATGTTTTCCTGATCTTCTCAGTTAACTTGTAGACTTCCAGCCTGGAATGTTCGGAATCGTACCTGTAGACTGTTTTCTGAAATATCCTCTACTGTGGTCATAATTGCATACCGGAGAGATGCCACTTGATTGGTCGATGCTGAAATTGTCAAGTGTTTGAGATGCAAGTTTTCCATCTTAATAACCATAGAAACTCTCTGTAATACCTGAAGATGCCTTAGACTTAGCCCTACAGAGTTATTTTGCGTCTGGCTTGGGTGAAACAAACTACCCCTCAGCTCTTGATGCAGCTTGTGCTCTACTGCTCAAGAGTTTTGTGCTAAACAGATATATCTGCTGTTGTGGAGGCGGCCCCTCCACCCATCTTCCTATATGTATCAACAGATCAAGAGATTAAGAACTGAGAAGCTTTTGCCTTTGATCTGAGCAGAGAAAACAGTTGAAGTCCTTCAGTCGACGTCCATCTCCTCTGTCGAATTCTTTGATTGGGTCGTGGTCCACGAATAGCTAGGAGAAGGATATCCTTCATGAAAGAGCCTGCAATACCGTGTTCATGCTTTCTTCCACGAGAGTACAGCCTATATCTCCAAAGTTCCATTATTGACACTGAATGGGCTCAGAGTCGTACATCCTTTTGGCATGGATACACAAACTTTATGAGGCGTCATTTAGGGAGACTCCAAGGGTGATACCTCACTTCGCAGGGGTATCTGTATCTGTAGAGTAGAGAGGATGAGTGTGACCCCACAGCACTGTGGCCACATGTGACCCAATGTACATCCTCCCGAGGAATTGTCCTCCTAGGTCATCGTCCATCCTGTCCTTTCCAGGAAGGTAGACAGGTCATTGGGAGACTCGGATTGGGAGACTCGCCGAACACACACTCTGTTATTGACGATAACTCCGAGCACTCGCATAGGACGTGCTCGACAGTCTCATATTCCTGTTCACACATCCTGCATAGAGGTGTGTCCACTAGCCCCATATTATGGAGGTGTTTCCTTAGTTGACAGTGGCCAGTCAGAAATCCTACTGGTAAGCGTAGATTTTTCCTGGTCATCGCCAGATATTCCTTCGGCGTCAGCTTCCCAAGGTGGCCCAAGGTGGCAAGATTACATCCTTTGACTCCTCCATCCCATCTCTTTAGGGATTGAGCATGGGTGTAACATTTCACTAGTTCTGTAATTGTTGAAGTCATCAGGCGGCAGGTGCCATTGGGTCCTAAAATTCTTCGTCCAACTGCTTCCTTGGCTAAAGAGTAGGCATGTTAGCCAATGCGATTACCTTTACTCTTGTCGTGCCCTTTAACCCACCTCAGGATAATGTTATTATCTACCAAGGCTTTGGCCAAATCTTGGTGGTAGTACTAGCTGTACTAGTACTACTAGTAGTACTAGTACTGTAGTACTAGCCCTAAGGTAACACGTTGTCTGTTCAAGGCTAATAGGGCTTGTCTACTCTCAGTGCAGATTGTTATGTGTTTGCCAGAAATTCCTTTCCTGGTTATTTCTTTTGTGGCGATTGAGATACCATTCAGTTCTTTTTGGACCACGCTGGTATTTTTTCCCATTTCCCATTTAATCCTTAGGCTTAGTGATCTGGAGTCCACTCCACATCCTGAGCCTTCCTTGGTTTTTGAGCCGTCTGTATATATGTGTATTGCATTTGTAGCATTTGACTCTGTGTTCTGTTTTATTTGTATTTTGTAGGGTTTATTAAACACAAACATGGGTTTAATTGCATCACTGGTTTCCTGCAGCAGAGGTTGCGCAGTAAGCGGTTCTCGCCATAGGCACAGCCTCAATTGACTCATTCCTATTTCGAGGTTCACACCAGCAGTGCGTAATCGTAACATGGCCATTAACGCAACGTACAGGTCCAGAGGGGTCAGACCCGTAATTCCATTGCCGCAGTTGGTGTTCGTTCTCATGGCTCCTGTGATGTTTAAACAAACCAGTCGCTGTATTTCATATAATTTTTGGATGGCCATTGCTTGTAGAACTTTCGGTCCCCATGCAATGGCTCCGTATGTTAACATAGGTCTTATTATTGTAGTGTAGATCCAGGTAACCACACGGGGTGAAAGACCCCATGCGCGTCCCACTGTCCTCCGAAATTGCTCATAAGCCACATATGCTCTTTTTGCTCTACTCTGTAGAGCAAAAAGAGGAAGTAATGAGAAAGTTCTGGAAGATTCATTTGAATTCTATAATACTTTGTCGAAAGTTCTATCTACAAAACGGCTTTGACGCTACTAAATTATATGGGCTTGAAGCAAAAGACTAACTATAGTGAAAGAACAGGTACAGTTACCTCCAAACTGTAGGTTTGTTTGATTCGTGCATTTTGATTGTTGCATTCTCGTTCAACGATACGCCACCGGTGGCAAACTCATTTTCATTACCGTAATAATAGTAGTAAGCACTAATAACGACCGTTTTGGCAAATGCCATTTTGCAAACGTACGATCAGTTCCAATTTCACAGTGTCTGTTGGAAGGCAAGTAGATTGAGGTGCCACGCGATAACTACATTCGCAAGGCCCAAACAAGCCCGATAAATTGGCCCAAGAAAATTGGTTCGCGTTCGTCACGAACTCGCCACTTTTGCGGCGATCACTACAATTCTGCCATTCACTATGCCATAATTCATCCTGGAAAAACGGTCGGAGTGAGTTTTTAAGTCTTTTGCGGAATATTTTAATTCGAACAGACGTAATTATATACGAGAACATTATGTTAATCGCCAAGATATGCTTATGGCGTGTATGAGCAGTATATCTGGAAATTACATTCAAATTATTGCAAAACATATAAATATAGAGCTATAACTAAGGAAAATAATGGTCATGAAAAAATCTGAACTTTATTGTTTATTATTGGCGAGTACCTTTTGAATGGGTGTTGTACATACACGTGAACTATTCAAAAATTAAAGTAAATGTTCACATTTAGCGGTGTACATACATTCGATTAGCGATTTTTCATGTTAGTCCACTCCTGTCGAACATACAGTGCATTTCTAAACGGGTCAACTCAAAAAATTAAAATTTGGGATAATGAAATTAATGTTTCGTGGTGTATTTCATCAGTTCGGACTTCCATTGTCTAATTGATTTGATAACCCTGAAAAAAATTAAAAAGATTAACCGAAAATAACAATTTTATTGAACAAAAAACTGAAATTACAAAGAAATAACATACAACAACAACCAAACAAATAAAAATTGAAATATTAATAAAAGCTAAACAAATTGAAAATATTAACAAAAAATGAAACAATAAAAATTGAAAGATTTCAAACCAAGTTATGTCACAACGTTTCGATTGTTAGTATCCACAATCGTCTTCGGGTGATAACTGGACTTATTCCTCCGAGATCCGACTATTTATAGGTCATTCGAGGGCTTTCACCTATCCCCTCTTCCCTCTTTCCGTCTCAATGGTTTTCAGCGGGAGATGACCGTTTGGCGGGAGTTGGTCGTTTTTCGTTTGATTAGAGTATTCCATATGTTACGTATCTCTACGCTAGCTTGACTTGCTCCCGCCAAAGCAGGCAACGTCAGATTTTTTTCAAAAGACAAAACTCAAGCACTACAATAAAATCCGCAAGCCATTCTAAGAGCGGTGCCTGTGCGAAAGTAGCAATTCACGTTGGGTTTGGATCGCTGGAGAATAAATTCATTTGAAAAAATATTCTCAGGAAGTTTATTACACATAAACGTAGTTCTTCCAATGAAAGAGTTCTTCAACAGTGAAGTTCGAAGTGTATTGATTTGAACCTCAAAACGATGGGTAGCCACAGTCCGTCGCGTATTTCTGATATGAACCGCTCTTGGTGGAATCAAATGTGCCAATTCATTTGAACACCTCCCGTGAAAGTATCTATAGAAGAGAGACAAATGTCTAACCTTTCTTCGATGTTCCAGGCTATCAAGGTTGCACGTGATGTTCGCGTCTCCAATCAGACGGATGACTCTTTTCTGGATGGAATCCACAATCGTCTTCAGGTGATACTAACAATCGAAACGTCGTGAAGTAACTTGGTTTGGAATCTTTTACTTTTTATTTTTCATCTCATGTTTAATAGTTCAATTTTTTCATTTTTGGCTGTTGCTTGTGTTTTACTTCATTGTGATTTCAGTTTTTCTGGGGATCATCCTACAACTCTGTACCAGAAAGAGGTGGAGGAAACCCTAAAGTCAATTGAGCTAAATATTATTGAACCTGCAATCAACCTGCAATGAACCTGCAATCAACCAGACTCTATTCCCTCATTAAATTACATGAAACCGATTTTCCAATTAGACCTGTGGTGTCATTTGTAACGGCTCGATCCATCCAATTGATTTAAAATTCACATCAATTTCAAACCTCGATATAGTATAATAATATCGTTTGTAGCCCAATTGAAACAATTAGTCTCTTAGACAGAAACCATATTAATCTTTAAATAAAACAGAAAATTCTAGGCCTACTCATTATTTATTTGTTTCAAAATTATTTTCAATTCAATGAAAAGTTTTATTGCAGCAAAGGGCTAATGGGAAACCCCAAGCGTTCTCATACTCAGTTGCTATATAGTAGCTCCCTCAAACGTTTTCATATCCAGTCGCTATGCAATAGCTTTCTCAAACGTTTTTTTTCATGCTCAGTCGCTATGAATAGCTTGCTGAACGTTCTCAGACTCAGTCACTAAACATTAGCTTCCTCAAGCGTTTTCCTACTCAGTCGCTGTACAATAGCTTTCTCAAGCGTTTCCAAACTCACTTGCTATACAATAGCTTCCTCGAGCGTTGTCATACTCAGTCGCTATAGAATAGCCTCCTCAAGCGTTTTCAGGCTCAATGGCTATACAGTAGCTCCCTCAAGTAACAGTATAAAGTAAACTGTTGATTAACTTATTATTGTGATTTTCATTTTCGAGGTCATCCAAAAAATTTCAGCTATTCAAAGCGACTGAGCATGGAAGCGCTTGAGGAAGCTATTGTATATCAACTGAGTATAGAAACGCTTGAGAAAGCTATAGCGATTAATTATGAAAACACTTGGGGAAGCTATTTATAGCTACTGATCATGAAAATACTCGAGGAAGCTGTTTGTATGGCGAGTAAGTGTGAATATCCGTGAGGAAGCTATTGTATAGCGACTGAGTATGGAAACACTAGAGAAAGCTATTGTATAGCGATTGAGTATAAAAAATTTCGAGGGAGCTAGTGTATAGCGACTGAGTGTGAAAACGCTCGAGGGAGCTACTGTATAGCGACTGAGTATGGAAACGCTTGAGGAAGCTATTGTAAAGCAACTGAGTATAGAAATGTTTGAGAAAGCTATAGTATAGCGACTGAGTGTGAAAACGCTCGAGGGAGCTAGTGTATAGCGACTGAGTATGGAAACGCTTGAGGAAGCTATTGTTTAGCAACTGAGTATATAAATGTTTGAGGAAGCTATAGTATAGCGACTGAGTGTGAAAACGCTCTAGGGAGCTAGTGTATAGCGACTGAGTATGGAAACGCTTGAGGAAGCTATTGTATAGCAACTGAGTATATAAATGTTTGAAAAAGCTATAGTATAACGACTGAGTGGGAAAACGCTCTAGGGAGCTAGTGTGTAGCGACTGAGTATGGAAACGCTCGAGGGAGCTATTTTAAAGCAACTAAGTATAGAAACGCTTTAGAAAGCTATTGTATAGCAATTGAGCATGAAAACGCTTAAGGAAGCTACTGAGTAGTGACTGATTATAAAAACGTTCGGGGAAGCTAATTATAGTGCCTCAGTATGAAAAAGTTTGATGAAGCTATTGTATAGCGAAACACGTGTTGCGGTTTTGTTAACCCTCCAGTGAAAATTTCACAATGAAGTGTGACTTGAATGATTGAATTATTTCATATATCTGGGACGGTGCTTCTTTTCAAAAGCCCCCCCCTCCGAGTGCGCTGATAATCAATTGCTTTACATATAATAAATAATAATAATAATAATAATAATAATAATCTTTATTCATCCTTTAAGATCATACAAATGATATAGGACAAGTCATAAAATGTATATTCACATACATATATAGGTACACATAACTATATTACTTCAAACATATCGTCCATACAAACAAGCAAACAACAAATCAAAAAAAACTATGAATTAGCAAAATATTCATTAATGTCATAAAAGCAGGACTCCACTAATATTTTTTCAATCTTGTTTTGAATTTATTAATATTTGTTTCTTTTTTGATATCACTTGGAAGATGATTGAAAAATCGTATTCCATTATATTTAGGACTGCTTTCGTGAAGTGATGTACGGTGCTTTATACTTCTAAATAAGTCACCATGCCTCGTAGCATGGTCATGAGAGTCAGAATTTTTTGAGAAGCTCTTGATGTTGAGTTTAACATATGTTACAGTTTTATAAATGTAGATCGATGGTACTGTTAGTAATTTAAACTTTTTGAAATGATTCCTACAAGTAATTCGGTAATCTAAGCCAAAGATTAGACGAATTAGTCTTTTTTGACTGATGAAAACTCTGCGAACATTGGCCGTACTTCCCCAAAGGACAATATTATAATATGAGAGAGCATAGTACACATTTATTAATTGCTCTAGTGTGAATATATTTTTCAGTTGCAAAATTGCATAATAACAACTATTGAGCCTCTTACACACCTGATCAACATGTGTATTCCACTTCAAATTTACATCTAAATATGTGCCCAGAAATTTTATTGAATCCGAAAAATATATATTTTTGTTGTTTACGCGAACAAAATAGTCATTTGAGATTTTTGTACGAGAATAAAACTGTAGACATACTGTTTTGTCAGGATTGACAATTAAGGAATTGTCACTACACCGATCAGTAAATTATTTCGACAAACTATTCATTTTCTGCACAAGTTCTTCCGGGGTTTCAACATCAGTGGCGATTGTCGTATCATCTGCATACAAAAAAATTTGTTCAGTGCTCAAATAATTTGGTAAGTCATTGACGTACAGCAGAAAAATCAAGAAAAAATAGAAAATGTCAAAGAGCTAGATGTAAAGAATAATTAAATGTAATATAGTAATTATAACAGGGATTATTTGTGTAGAACTCTAATATGTGGTACTGCAAAAAGTATCTACTGAAAGTAATGTGTCAATTAAAAAATGGAAAACAGTCGAAGAGATCATTTGTAAGGACTGGAAACGGCAAACCTTAGATCTCTTCAAGAGTTTTTTCTCAAATAAATTTTACAAAATAGGGTCTAAGCTTAGGAAAAAGCATTCGGTAAGATCTATGGCTAGTGGCCTCGCTCTCAGATAGGCCGTGATCGTTATATATATAGAAGCGGTAAAAAACCTCTGACCATTGTGGTTTATAATAGAGGCTGAAAACAACATAATTTACGACATGGGGTGTTCTTCACTGCCGACCTACAAAAACTTAATAGCTTATTTATTCAAAACGTGAACGATTCAAAATGGCCGACCATAGGTAGACCAGGTAACCGGCCGTACCGCTATAAAGCAGCGTTAATAGCTGGTTTGAGTATTGTGTTCAAAAAATCTATCCCGGCGATATCGTGTAGACAACTCGTCTTTTCTTTAACTGGTTTGTTTTCAACTCACTAACTTACCGTTTCTTTTGTGAGCCGTTCTCTAAAAGACTGAATGTGTTAATTATGCCATTTCTTTCAATTCTCCCCATACAATGAGATCTTTATACGCCGATCCTGATAACAATGTCGGGCTTTTTATAAGTAATCGCTCGAATAATTCTTTCTCAACTTCCCTACAGGGATTTATGTGTATTATATAAGCGCTTGTACGGTTAAAAAGGCAAATTATGAGAAAAACCGATTGGATATGGATGAAAGTTGTTTGTCGAAACAAAAAACAAAATTGTTATGGCATTCAAGTCGTCTCCTGATGATGCTAACTTGGTTAGCGAAACGCGCATCGAGAGACAATATTTTTGTTCTGGTGTGTAAAAAGAGTTTGCAATAGATTCAACTTTCTGTTGGGGTGTTCCAGCCTTCAACTACAGAAGTGGAGCTCCAGCCTCCATGCTTTCTAGAATGCTAATCTCAGCAATGCGGCAAATTGACAAATGAAGCTAAGAATTACGAAAACAATGACCAGTGCGTTTCTCAGGACGAGTACAACTTTTTTTTTCATTTTCATCAGCTAACCAACTACTATGTTTCTTCTAATAATAATATTCCCATCACTATGGAGAAGACTTTTTCATGCTGCTTGTTAGTTCCAAAAAAGCCCTCCTGAAATTTTGAAACGTTATTTTTCACATCAAATATGCACCATATACAACTCTTTACCTCTGGAACTTAAGTGTGTATCGTTCAAATAATAATAATAATATTTATGATTATTGGAGTCCTTGGGGGGATGGTGCATGATTTTGTAATAAAATATTCACAACAGGTAGCCCACAAAAGGATATATCCTTGTGCGTGGGGTTATAAGGTAAACGATAATACAACTAGTGATTTTTTATATATAATAAAGTATAGAGTATATACACATATACACAGACATTGATGTGACTCGACGCCGGTGCCTCAATCTGCCTACTCCCCAGGTCTCGTCATGAGTTCTCTGTAAGGTCTCAGTCTGCCTACTCCTTAGATTTAACTAAGGAACTAAGGCGTCAAGTCACATAAATTTCTTGTAAATGGCTCCAAATGGATTTGAGTGAGATCTGTTGGTATTTTTAGGTATATTATGGGTCCTAGGTACGTGAAGTGTCTCTGTGGTGAAGTTTTTTCAACTTTTGGTATAGCAGTTATTATTGCTTCATTTATCGAGTTATATACATTATCTATTCGCTCAAAAAAAGTTCTACTTTTACAATTTTCATAAATTACACCTTACGGTTTCATTATTTGTATGAAAATGCATTATTATACTTTGGAAATATACAGTGTCACCATTAAAGTGCGCACCATATGGGAAACTTTTTTTTCGAAAAGTTTCAATGAAGTTCAACTTCGGCACTTGTTTGTGCTTTGTATTTAACTTAAAATGATGCGGCCAACTGCGAACCACTGACGTTCAGTGTTTGTCAAATTCAACTTTTTTTTTTAATTGAAAAAGTGCATTTCTAGATCGAATTTAACAAAAAGTTACTTGAAAAACTTGTGTCTACGGCAATTTTATATCCATATGCCGAATATTATGCAACTAGGATAAAGTTAACGTTTTGCTTATTTTTGACAGATATCCCCTTTATTTTAAAAAACAAGTTCGGTTAATTGTCATCAATTCATGTATACATAACAAACTCATCATGGAGTTTAACTTTTCTCAGAAAATATATATCATGAAATGGGTTTATAATCAGAAGGGACTCTGCTGTTGACCGAAGTACTGTATCAAGAAGGGGTTTTCGAATTGTAGATATCAACCCTCGAGGTCGATTTGATATATACTATATAATTATATATCAAATAATGTAAAAGAATTATCGCACCCTCTCTTCAAGAAAAAAATTTAAAAAATGCTGACAATGAATGCTTTCTACAACCTTGAAGAATTTGTGAACTATTGCAAAAGTACCTAATTTATGTTAATATATATTATTATATATAAAGGAAAATTAGTTGCATCAATCAAAAAAAAAATATATATATACATATATATATAGATACATAAATATACATACAAGTAAATTTATCTTCAACTAGGATGAAAGAAATGCAGTGAAAGCAATAATAATGATAACAGTATATCCCGTTCTAAGAATTCTTCTACGCTATAATATCCCTTATTAGTTAATAGCTCCTTTATTTGTTTTTTAAATATGCATATCTTTAATATCTTGAGGCAACGTATTGAATAATATTATGCCATTATATACAAGTGATTCCTTGAATGTCGATGTTTTGTTTTGGGATAGTTAATAAATGTCCATTTCGTGTTGCATAGTTATGAACTATTGATTCATCTCTCAGATTGGGTACATTATTTTTCACATGGAGCAGAGCTTTATATCTATATAGATACACGGTAACGTTAGCATCTTGTTCTTGCAGAAAACAGGTCTACAGCTATCCCTGGGTGCAATATTAAAGATAGTTCTAATTATTCTTTTTTGAACAATAAAAACACAGAAGAACCCCACATTAATACATTTTGAGCCATTGTACACCAATGACAATCCTGATACCATCTAAACTAAGCACGTCTTTGATCTGTCATATTGCAAATAACGCTCGATTCAATTTTTTGCAGACATGATCGATATGGGGCTCCCAAGACAAGGTTTTATCTATAAACATACCAAGGAGTTTGGCTGTTTCCGACAGTTGGATGTTGTTGAGTTTCACCCTTTTCCTTAACGCGAAGCTTGAATGTATTGTTTTACTTTCATTCAGTTTTAGTTGATTTCTATCACACCAAGAAATCATGGCATCCATAACTGAATTAATGTTGTTTTCTAGCTCCTCCGCAGTATTTCCGGAAACTGTTATGGTAGTGTCAACTGCGAATAGGATAATGAAATGAAATGAAACCTTGTTTTATATACTTCGGAAAATCATTTATATAGATAGAGAAAAGCAGTGGGCCTAAAATGGACTCCTGTGGTACACCAAGAATAATATCTTAAATATCAGATACTGCATTATTCACAGTCACTACCATTTTCGTATCTTCCATGAACGATTTTATTCATTCTAGAAGGAACTCTCTAATGCCAATGTTATATAACTTACTAACCATTATGTCACTATTTACTGAATCAAACGCCTTAGCCAAGTCAAATAATATTGAAACTACGTACTTCCCCTTATCGATTTAATTGTAAATAAACTCGAATTTTCTAGCAATTGCAGTCTCAACTGATCTAGCTTTTCTAAAACCATGTTGATGTTCGGTTAGAATCTTGTATTTTTCGAGAAACGCAATAATTCTATTTGCTAGTATTTTTTCAATAAGTTTAGATGGAATCTCACCTGTACGTATGTATGTATGATTATTTGTATGCATGTTTGCTTGTAAGAATTATCGGCATTATTGCTTCATCTATTCGCGAGCAGATGGCGCTATATGCAACATACTTATGTGTCTAAGGATTTACCTACTTGATATTTCTTGATCTATTCGCGGGCAGATGGCGCTGTATGTAACTTACTTAATATTTCTTGATATTTCTTCGATCGTTATTGTTTTAAGCTTATTAAAAATATTTTCTTCTTTATAGTTCGATTTTCTTGAAAAGCGTGTTTTTTAGTTTTTTAAAACTGTATTTATTATGAATAGGAATAACTTTGGCTGTTTTGAAGACACTCGGAAACACGCCTTCCATTATAGAGTGATTAATTAGATTCAATAGAATTTCAGATGTTTATCAAAGCACCAAGAACCAGGAAAACTTAACAGTATCAACACTTGCTGTAGTTGAAGGCTTCAACGCACAAAGTACAAGTGTTTCAACAAATAAGCCTCTGAGCCGATAACCATCAAACAAATCGTTTCTTTTGCTGGCCCAAAATATGCGCGTCGGGAACTAGAAAGTTCACCTGGCCGTAACGAGTGGGAGGTCTCTCTCTCTCCCACAGACGCGTAGAATAATAATTTCTCTACGAAATATCATGGTCCACTTTCGCTCGTAACAACGTATCGATAATTATATAGTGATGTTCGTACCGACTACATAGTTGTTGGCATTAACGATATCGTAAACCTTTTATTTTGTGTACGTATTATGGCTTATTACAACACACACGGACTGAAACAACATAATTTACGATCAGGGTGTTCTTTATGCACCACATACCGCTGATTTATTAACTCTTAATAGCTTATTTATTCAAAACATCATGATCGATTCAAAATGGCTGACCACGAGAAGGGCAGGTAAACAGATATCTCTATGGGTTACCTCTACCCACCAGAGTGTTTTGCTCGAAAATAGGGCCCCCTCTTGCGTGCAGTTTGATATTTCTATAGGAAAACAATGGATCTTTGGCATCTATAATCGCTCAATGCCCGTGTTCTTTTTTCACCGATTAACTCACCGATGTAATCGGAATCCAAGCGAACTGGTCCTTTTTTCACTGGCTTTCAATCGAACTTTCTTTTGCCATCGGTTTACATCAAATAAGTTTATCAATTACTAGAAACCACAGCAGATGAATTTTATGAGTTACTGTTAGCTATCAACTGTCAACAAGTAGTGGGGGCTACATGAGGATGTATAATAATAATAATAATCTTTATTCAATCCTTACAGATCACATACAGCATGATATAGCATATGTCACAAATAAAAAAACCGTGTGATGGTAGACAAATTTACAATCAACAATATTAAAATATCATTATTCAATAGATTTGTACACATATACATAAAAACATTCATTACATTTATATTCATTCATATGAGCAAACACATTTTCATTTAGCATCAAAAAATTCTTTGATGCTATAGTAACATTTGTCTTGCAAATGTATTTTCAATTTTGATTTGAAGATGTTTTTTTTCCGTTGCTCTCTCAGGTTTGCCGGAAGATGATTGAAAAACTTTATCTTATCCAGATAGCTCATCATTCATAGAATGATGAGCTATGTTTTAATTGCAATATAGCATAGTAACATGTGTTCCATTTTTTGATTATGGCATCAACTTTATAAGTTCCAAGAAATTTCGTAACTTCAGAAAGATGGATAGTGCTATTTTTGGGGTGTTGAAGCCATATGTCGTTGGTATCCAGATAATCCAATTCAGGCCAATTCATCCACATATAGTGCTCCCCATTGACACTAAAGGCCTGGCCAACGTCGTTCTCGAAAAAATATGGACCAATGACGGCGCCAGCCCAAAATCCACACCAAACAGTCACTTTTTTGGGATGCATTGGACGCTCTTGGATCTCTAGTGGATATGTAGATTGGTATCGTCCCAAATTCGACATGAAAATAATGAATTTGACCCCTTGTATTTCTTAGGAGAATTAAGTTACTGGCAATCTGATTATAATCACAGAACCACATCTCTATTTGCTCTTCCTGAAGCCTATACTTCTTCTTCTTGGCAAAAATGCACCTCTCTATAAACTGTGCAAAGTTATGAATTATTTAGATCCCATCATAATATCAAAACACCCTTTTTATTTCAGAAACAAAATATGTTCACGTTATCACAGATTGGTAACTTAAAAAAAGAAAACATGCTAATCGAAGAAAAAACTATGTCAATTTAGAATTAATTTGGGGTTTTTCTGTTCAGTTCATAAATATATGTATATATAAATATATATACAGGGTGTAACTAAATAAGTGTAAAACATTTGAGGAAGTGATTCCTCATCGAAAAAAAGATAGGATCTTTCATATGAAGAAATTTCATTGGAGCATCCCTCGTTAAGATACAGCCCCTTAAAGGGGGTACACAAAATTTGTATAACAATTTTTTTCACAAGCACTAGAAAAGTTATAATATTGAAATTAACCTGACGTTTTGTACTACCAAAAAGACTCAAGAATCAAAGTTCGGAAGTCCCTATTGGAAAACCTACTAAATATATTGCATTATATGGGGATATCTGATAACGCTGTCAAACTTATGGGCAATTATCTGGAAGGTACAAAGCAGCACGTTTGGTTGGATTCTCAAGTGTCGAATAATCTGGAACTGAAGGCGGGAGTACCACAAGGATCAGTTTTGGGTCCAACCTTGTTAAGGAAACTTGAAACCTGTAATGTACATCTTTATGCGGACGACGCTCAATTTTATCACAGTTTTCATCCAGAAGATGTCAAAGAAGCCTGCGGAATCTCACTATTTATTAACACAGAAAAATCTAAAGTTTTTCGTGTCAAAAATCAATAGGAGTAAAATCATCAATAAAGTTGAAATTGCAGATACTCTTCATGTGCCGAACCTGACAAGTCACTATTAACAAAAAATTCAGAAAGTCCAAAATTCTTATTTGAGTCTTATAATATGGAATAAGAAGAAGAAACAGAATATCCCACAAGCTCAAGGAAGTTGGATGGCTGAATATGGAATATAGGAGAAAACTACATGTTGCTTGCCTCTATCATAAGATTCTCCTATATAAAATCCCTTCGTACCTGCATAGGAAAGCGACGTTTCGAACCGATGTTCATAATATTAACATCAGGTTCAAAGGCTCTTTAACAACTCACATTTTCACAACTCAGTTAGTCAAACGCTCCTTCAGTTACCAGATAGCTAAAGTATATTGAATGCTATTCCTGAACTTGTAACATAACTGCCAACCTCTCAGTTCAAAATCAAATTGAAATTATATCTTTTCCAAAATCAATAACATGATGAACGTTTTACCATTCCGTTTTTCTATCTTCTTCTATTTTTTTCCTCTTTGAGCAATTCCTGGCCAATATTAGTTTGCCTAGTTTTGTATCATCGCCAGTCACTGATCTTTATTCATGTATTCATATACTTATGTTAATGCTATGTTACTTTAATACCCATGCAGAGACTTTTTTAAGTTAAGTAATAATAATAATAATAATAATAATAATAATAATAATAATAATAATAATGTTTATTTATCAAAAAATTACAATATTGAATATATCAGTAGTGCTTGAGAGATGCATAAATAAACAATGGCATCACTGAAGAAACAATCGCAAGATTGCTCCTTGTGCGTGATATAGCCTCTAGAAAAGATTCAAAAAAATGACAAAAAAACATTCATGTAGCACATAATACAATATTTAAAATATCACAATGATTGGTTGTCAGTTTTATGCAAGATATTACATGATATAAGTGAAAGAACACTTTAGCAGTTATTTACATAGCTGCGAAAATTAAACTTCGTCTTTTACTATAACTTTATATATGTAGTTAGAAATTAATATTGTTATTTTTTGTGTGGTTGTAGTAATAAAGACGTTTATTATTATCATTATTATTATACGTGTTGTCTATATACGTGAAAAAACGAGAAGATATTAAAAAACATAAAATAAAACCTGCACAATTTTTATCACTATGTTCAACACTAGCCTTTGATCTCTCGTCACGAATTTCATCATCAGCGTTAAGCCCGCCCAATTTTGTTAGAATTTCGGCACGTTCACTTAATAAATCTTTGGATACTATAATTCACCGTCGTAAGCTTATAATTAAACCAAAAATCGAAACAATTAGAAAGTAACCAACAGTTTCACACATATACATACATAGTGAACTCTGACAGCTTGAAATTTTTGAAGACGCCTTCTGTTGATTGTTTGATGTTTAAAAAATATACTAGCCAACAAATAAGAGAAAAAAATGCGACGAATAGTTTAAAGCATACTGAAGGCGACTTCAACATCAAAAATTTTCCATCACGTAAAGATTTTGAGTTATAGTATTTTTATTTTATACACAAATTTTCACATATTATAGGGAAATATAAAATCAAAACAAGAAAAAACCAATATATTTTATGGATAACAGACTTCATTTACAATACACATGAAAAAACATTCATATAAAGTCTTTTGTGCATAACCTTCTTGCAAATGTTGACTTTCGTTTATTAATTTCATCGTTTTCCCTCATAATCTCCCATCATTGCTGCATCTCATCTGCCTTGGTAACGTTGCTCCATTGTCAGTATGTCTTGGTGAAACCTTTCCCCTTGTTCGTCACTGACAGCACCTAAATTTTCTGGGAAAAAATTCAAATGGGAGTGCAAGAAATGGATTTTGAGAGACATGTGACATCCCATTCTGCAGTAGTTTTCAAGTAGTTATTCTACAAGTGTTTCGTACTTTTCTACTTTCTTGTTCCCTATAAACTCCAAAACAAACTCCACGCAGCTAATTCAGCATTACTTAATTTTTTATCAAACTGTTGATCACTTCGTAGTTTTCTAATTTGTGGTCCAACAACTATATCTTACTTGAACTTTGCATCACTTAATTTTGGAAAAACGTGTTTAAGATATTTAGACGCATCTCCTTCTTTGTCTAATGCTTTTACAAAATTTGTCATTAACCCTAGTTTAATGTGTAATGGAGGTAACAAAAGGTTTTGGGATTAACAAATGGTATATTCTTCACGTTAGCTTGACCTGGAATATATTTATCTGTCGGAGGCAGATAATGGCTCTGTGTTGCACTACTGTTCCAAAGGCAAAGAAAACAGCAAAACTTCGTAAATCCGCCCTGAAGACCTAGTAATAGTCCTATGACTTCTAGGTCACCACATATTTGCCACTTATACGTATTATAACTTATTGCATTTGAAATAAGTGATACACTTTCGTGTATTTCCTTCATGGTAACTGCATGTGCAAGAGGAATAGAGATTCTTTTGTTACCATTAAGGATCAGAACGGCTTCTAAACTGGTTTTTGACGAATCCCGGACCCGGACGAATCCCGAACCCGGACGCCATTCGTCCGGGTTATGTGCAAATCCTAACTTTTCCATCACACCATTTGGATTTACACAAATACATATTTTATCCTGCTTAGTAAAAAACGAGGATAGCTCATGGTTACGGTTCCTAAATATTGTAACTTTGATTTTAGGGGCTAGTAAATTCCATTGTTGTAATCCAGACCCTAATGGTTCAGCATTCTCTTTGGACAAGTGGTCCCGAACTAGGTCATCAAATTCAGGTTGTTCGATTAAATGGGGTGCTCTTCCTTCACTCTTGGGAAAATAAGTCTTTTTCTGCCACATCGTGGGAACCGGCCTGATCATCAAACATTTCCAAATCTTCCTCCCAATTGGCCGGGGGTGTTGGAACTGGTAAACCTTCTCCATGAAGAACCGGCCTTCTTGCAGAAGGAATATCCGGAAATACAATTTTGTGTTTACTCTTTCTTGAAAAACCAAACACGTTTGTCATGCAAAAGTAACAGTCGTTGTTCTGATTTGTTGTTTCTCGCCAAATCATCGGAACTGCAAAAGGCATAGAAGAGCGTTTGTCATTTAACCAGTCACCTAGATTTGCCGCACAGGTTTGGCAACATACGTGAGGAGCCCAATCCCGATCTTAATCACTAACAACACATTCAAAATACTTATGGTTAATTACTTTGGTCATTTGATTAATTGGCCATAGAGAAGTTACGCTTATATTATATCGAGTCCTTTACTATTACTATCATTAGGTATATACATTCTTAGATAATCAAAACAATTACCTTTATCAAAATATGTTTGTGTTTGTGAAATGTTCTTTATTACATCGTAAGGCATTTGTTTGAAAAAATTATTGAACACATGCGTCACTGTAACGCCATCATCTATAAGCTCTCCACCGTCAACGGAAACAGAAATATCATTTCTGGTTAACTCCTTGACTATGTTCCAACACGTCTTATTCAACCAACCTAGTTGGTTTAACGTTTCAAAGTAATGAAACACTCAGTATCCACAATCGTTTTGTTGAAAACCTCAGCGTTGTCGACAATGCGGAGGCGTCACAAAAATTACACATAACTCAACGTCAGCCTTATTTAGCTTCCTCGCCGTACAATACGATACTGTGAGGTACAATAGCGATGAACCTCGTTCGAAATACAAAAGACTACTTTATCAAGAAGAACCACACGATAAACAACCCTTCCGAGTTCGGTTGAATTGTATAAACGAAAAGTTGGTAGGCTACACGCTACTTAGGATAATAATAATAGCCCACGCCTTTCGCGAGAACACGGTTCTGCATTAATTAGCAACACCAAAAGTTCAAACCGAGAGCATCTGTGTTTGGACGACCGTATCTTCACCAAAAACATTCGTATTTGAAAGGGATATGGGGATCGAGGGTTTGGCATAATTATATGTTTGCTCGGGTTTTGGAATGGTGATTTCCACGAGGGTTGTACAGAGTCGGCTCCTATTGAAGTCGGCCCTTTGCTAATGCGTATGTTTCGGAACACTGGAAAGTAAAATTAAAATATCTGGCGAAGAATATATTTGCCCTGAGGAAAATTTTATTAACCACTGTTGAAATAGTGACATTCTAAAATTTTATTTTCATACGTGACTGGGGCACCATGAGTAAAAAACCCTGACACAATTAAACAAAAGCAGGAAGCACTACCTATAATTGAACTAAAACACTTACGAACTTTTTATTACATATGGTTTATCTCAGAAAGTAACAACCTTTACAAGAATTACTAATAACAGTAAGATCTTAATTGATTATGTGTTAACTAATTGGGACAGCACACATTGCCATCAAATGTAAAAAAATTGAGTATTAATGTCTTTAAAAAATACTTAAAAAAGTATCTCCTGAAATATTGTTTTTACACTGTTGAAGATTACATTGCGCATTGCGAAGCCAAACGCATTGCCGCATCTCTGCTGTGATACTTCAATAACATATTGTAACTCAATTCTTAAATTCCTGTTTTTACTGTATTTGCTGTCAAATTTTATGTAAAAAAATTTTTATTGGACTTTCTTTTTTGACGTGCTACAAACAAACATATTGTAAAGTAGTTAAATAAAATCTATCTGTCATTTCTCGATCGTTGAATAATACAGTATTTTTTTCTGAAGACAACATTTCAATACCACTTTTGTAGATCGATTTATTTTTTGCCTCAAAATAGACCTGTTTCAGCAATAACCTCTTTATTCGAGCAAAATTTTTTAGAGCATTTTTTGAGGTCTGCGAACAGAAAAAAGTCGCTGGAGGCCATACCTATATAACACTTTTCAAGCCATTGCTGCGCTTGAACGGTTTTTTTCCCATCAAGAAACAGTGTAAAAGCAAAACACGAAATTGTTTTTGATCCATTGTTTTGAAAATAACAAAAGTACTTAGTGTCACTTTTAGCACAACGAAATTTCAACAGCTTTCTTATGAAGGTCAGTACTAACTGCAAAAGCGATGAATGCAATGAGACTACCGCCATCTATGTGTTATGTCCGAGACTAACCGAAGCAATTCGGTATGTTTCAAAAAATAACTAACAATATGCACCCCCCTGAACTTACAACTGTTGTATAACCTAATTAATAAAGAAAAGCAACGAAAAATCTATTTTAAGTTGGTATTAGGATTGGCAACACTGTTTGTCATAAATATAAAATAGTTTTATGTTTTGATGTTTATTTTTAAGAAGAAGAAGAAGTTGTAGTTGAACCGTTGTTCAAGTAATATATTAAATAATTAAAAACAACTCTTGGCGTTGATTAAAACTTCCTTAACTCTGTACAAACAACAACAACAAATGGGATGGTGCAAAGCGACAGAAGACCATTAACAAAAAAAACCAATTCAGGATGACGTCGCTAAAGCAATAATCTTCGAGGATAATGGAATCACGGATGTTTACCTGTCGAAAAACGCAGAAACTACATGAGAGACTCCCGACGGGACATCATTTATCTATCTTGTTTACAATTGTTGCGATCAATTAGGGGGCAAAAGGAAATTGATGGCGTGGAGCAACGGGCTGAGAAAACTCTTACAAATTTTGCAGCTGTCGAGCTGAAACTCTCGTGCACAAAACACGCGGCGTCGCTTGACTTCCTTCTCGCTCAAACTCATCATCTGCACAAAAGGTCAACCACAAATCTTCCGGTGAATAGGATGAGATTCAGCGGCGGGCCGGATTCCATTAAGGGGGAAACGCAACAAAATGGCGAATGAAGGACGAAGCTGTATAGGAGGGCCTTATTTCATTTTTTCAATCGAGATCTTCAGTTTTTTCTCATGATGGAGACAAGTTTTTTCTTCGAGATCGCGCATTTCTCTAGATATCTCGACTTTTCTTTAAGTCAAGATTTCATTCTCTAGATCTATAATTTTTTCAGATATTCAGACTCTTTTCAAAGATCTGTTTTTTGAGATATCGACTTTATTAAAGACTTTTTCAAAGTTCGATACTTTTTCTCAAAATCTCGATTTTTATAGATATCTAGGTTTTTGCTCAAAATCGAGAGTTTTGTCGAGACATCGACTTTTATGTATATGTCCCGACTATATTCTTAAAATTTCGACCTCATTCTCGAAATCCTGAACTCCTGACACTCTTTGGATATCTCTTCTTCATACACAATATTTTCTGTTTCATTTCGATTTTTTATCGGAATCTTTACTTTTTTGGAAACCTCGACTTTATTTTCGAAGTCTCGACATTGTCCAGAAATTTCAACTTCGTAAAGTGTCATATTTTTGATTTCATGTCGACTCTTTTCTCTAGTTTCTACTCTTTCCTAATACCTCTTCTTTTTTCTACAGAACTCGATTTTTACTCAAGATCGTAATTTTTTCAGTGTACAAACACTATATTTTTTGCATGACCTACACATTTTGGTATAGAGTTAAAAATTTGAAATTGATTACTTCCTTCCAGTCTTAGGAAAGTTACCCACATTTTTTTGTATAAAAATCCCAGAGATCTAGACTTTCTCAAAATCTTGACTGTTTTGTGTCGTTAACCTGTATTTTTTTTTGTTTCTTCCTGACTGTTTTGTCAAAACCTTATCTATTTTCTCGAGATACCAAATTTTTTCTAGAGATATCTACTGTGTATGAAAGAGTCAGTTTTGAGAAACATCGAAAAAAGTTAACGTCATGATGGTTGTTGAATAAAATTGCTTTTTGTAAATAATTAGTCTAATAGTCATGGTTATCTAATCAAAATAAAACGAGGTACAATAATAGAAAGTAATATGGCAACTTTTAAAAAAAAGAAGGGAAATCGGCTCTTTCAAAGCAACATGTGTATGAAAGAGCTGGACATGCGCTATGAAAGAGCCGGGTTCCTATTTACAAAAAAAAACAGTCTTTCAGCAAATAAAAATTACTTAATGAACTATCAACTGTTATATAAATTTTATCAAACTGTATAATTTCTTATTTCTCTGAAAATCAGTTATTTATCAGTTAAATCACAATCTTTCAACAATCTTAAGCAATATAATGTATATTTTTTTTAGTAATCACTCTCCATTATGAAATAATTAATTAACTAGAAATCTTTTAATGCCTCTTTACAAAAAAACTGTCTTTCAGTAATAACAATCTCTTAATAAACTATTCATATCTTATAAAAACCTAACCAAACTTGAACATTGCTTATTTCTATTAAAATCATCAGTTTCAAATCACAATTTTACAATATTCTTGAGCATCTTAATATAATTGTGATTTTTTTAAAATCAGTCTCCTTATGAAATGATTAACTAGAAACATTTTTGGCAAAAGGAATTTGTAACACCTTCAATGCCACAAATCTACTTTGCTCTTAGAATAAACTTCATTACACACAATGCCATCATTTTTATCTTTCTGTGAAGTAATCTTCTTGGTTTTCAATTCCAGTAGATTAATTTCATTATCTGACCTTGTTAATGACGAATCATCGTGCAAAGATATGTTGGCGCTGGAATCACTGGCTTCATCATGTTCCTTGGAATTCGTTTTTTCATATTTTGTTTTGTTGACATCTTCCTAACACCAAATTTTCTATGTTTGTTTTTCTTCTCTCATTTTCTATCCTCGTTTATTTTTTCTAAAGCTGGATTAGGTCTGTCGGTCACATATGCTGCAAGGAACGCATCGTCATAAAATATGTTGGAATTTAAGGGATATACGCCAGTTTTGATGAATCCTTGAAAAACATTTTGTATGCTGAAAGCTTCGCAATTTGGTAGTTTATAGTGTATTGAAAGAGCCAGTTTTCGTGCCATGAAAGAGCCAGTTTTCGTGCCATGAAAGAGCCGGTTTCAAAGCCTCCACAAGTGACTCTTTCAAAACATTTTGTCATTTAAGTTGTAACCTTGAAATACAGCTATTTCGCGTAAACTTTATGACATCAATATTATCGTAAAATAATGCTAAATATATTCATAACATAACAATTTTATCAAGTCATGCTGCACTTTTCTTTGTCAAACAAATTGAGTAAACGCAAACAAACATACTTTTTGGTACTGAAATCTTTGATGTGGTCTACTGACGCCATTCGTTTTTGCAGAACTGTCAAATTTTTATGGATGACAGTTATTCAGTGTTGCCATACAAACATTGAAATTGAATTATGGTAGGATTAGCGGTAGAAAATCACATCGCGAGTGTTTCAAAGCCTGGCTCTTTCATATACACTATCTCCTAGTATATTTTTTGTTTTTCAACTCAAAATCTTGACTTTTTTCTTAATAACTCGATTTTGTTGATACGAAATCACGATTTCTTCCTCAAAATTTCTAATTTCGTCTGTTTTATCTTCACTTTTTGCTAGAAATTTCAACTTTTTTACTAGATCTCATTTTTTCTCGAAATCTCGATTTTTTTTTCGAAATATCATTGTTTTTCTCTACATCTCGTCTTTTTTCTCGAAATTTTGATTTTGGTCTCCAGATCTCTATTTTATAGGGACTCGTTATAAAGCCATTATTATAAAATAAAAATTTTTGTTAAAATTAAGTTAAAATTAAGCTCTGTTTCAAATATTTACATTCATTTTCATTACATTTTTATAAGATATAGATTTTATGATTTTTATAAAAGACTATGGAAAATATCCAAAAAATCATTGAGACAAATCATGAAAATTTTGGTTCACCTTCAAAACAGCAGATGTTTCAAAGAAATTGCAAACAGGAAGTATCTATATATATTTTCGTATTATATTATGGAACAAATACAAAGATAAAAAGCAAACCGCATTTAAAGAATCAGCGGAGGTAGGTAATAACTGTCTTGGGGGCACACATAATGAAATGACAGAGGGTAATGCAGCGAAATCCGAAAAACTCTAAATTACATCGCAACATGGCGTCCGGTAGGCGGTAGACCCTTGATTGGTCCATGGAAAATATAACAGCTGCACATCGAGAGCTATTAATGAGGACCATTAAAGCACACTGAGGCCAATATTTGGTTAAAATGTGTGTGGACGAACCCCAAATTGTTCATATCCTCTCTTTCTACCCTCGGTTCTTTTTTATGGAGGTACAGAATAGGTCCCTCGGTATTAGGTCTTTTATGAAGATGAAATTATTTATTTTTCGCAGAAGATGATACAATCTGCAAACTTAGTTTGTTGATGATGTAGGTAATAATTTAATGGATAATCTGTGAACAGCGTGAAATTAAAAAATGAGTGGGTTAGCGGAATTTACTACCTGCAAAAAGACTCTTCAGCCCAAATCTGATCTATTTATAAATTTTAGGGGACATAAGTAAGAAACAATTTTGATTTTCTGATTGATTCGGCCGTTACTTGATGAAGATCCATAGTACTGTTATCAACAGTACTAAATCATCAATAAATCAGCAATAAATCCAAAGCAATCTGGACTATCACAAATAATTTTTCAGCGAAATCCAAAAAACAGAAACAATTAGAAATCTCTTATGAAGGTCATTTAACCACGGATCCAAAGATTATCGCAGATCTATTTGGCAACTACCTATCCACTGTTATTGAAAAAAAAAGACTGAACATTTCGGAAATAATATATCGAAGTCGTGCACAACCTCCAACAGCATAAGTAATTCTCTTGTATTCATATCGGCCACTAAAGAGGAAGTTGAAGAAGTTATCGCTAACTTACCTAATAAAAAATCTACTGGATTACATGAAATCCCGGTTGATATAATAAAAAAGTGTGCTTGTATTATATCACAATACCTTGCTGACATTATAAACCTATCAATGAATTCAGGCACTTTTCCTAGTGTTCTGAAATCGGCTGCCATCATTCCCATATTCAAAAAAGGTGATACGAGCAACATAGAGAACTACCGCCCAATTGCTCTCCTGAGCATATTTTTCAAAATCATTGAAAAAATCATTTGCAAAAGAATTACAGATTTCTTCACAAAGCATAAAATACTTACTGCTTGCCAGCATGGTTTCTGCCCTGGCCTATCTACCGAAACAGCCATAACAGAACTTGTCCAACACATTAATGATCTGATGGACAAAAATGAGTATGTAGTTGTCATATCGTTTGACCTAACGCGGGCATTCGACACGGTTAATCGTAATTTCGTCTCCGAAAAAATCAACAACCTAGGTCTACGTGGCCCAGTGAACGACTGGATAACGTCCTTTCTTGAAGATCGAAAGATCATCGTGAGAATCGGTGAAACCAAATCGAAGGAATACGATTTAGATCTTGGAACACCGCAGGGAAGTGTCATGGGTCCCTTGATCTTCCTTACCTATGTCAATGACTTGCCTCATAACATAAAGGACGGTAGAGTTTTCATGTATGCTGATGACACCTCTATTGTGGTGTCTGACACTGATCGCCAAAGACTACAGCAGAAAACTGACTCAGTTTTGAAAGATTTTGCGGATTACTGTATGCAGAATACACTAATAATGAATCAAAGTAAGACAGTAATAATTGAGTTTCACACAAAACATGGAATACCTTCTAATTTCACCTTCGAAGTCAATAATAATATTGTTGAAACCTCCACTTCATCTAAATTCTAAGGAACGCTCATATATTGTAACCTAACATGGGAAGATCAAATACAAATAGTATGTAAAAAAATCAACAAAAGCTTTTATATTTTGGCAACACTAAGAAATATTTTGAACACAGATTCATTATTACAGTTTTACTATGCATTTGTGTATCCCGCAATTTCCTACAATATTATAGTATGGGGTCAGGCATCAGACATAACAAGAATTTTTGTTGCTCAGAAAAGAATTATAAGGCTTATCTTTAACATTAGTAGTCGCCAATCATGCAGACAGGTTTTCAAAACTAAACGGATCCTCACGGTTACATCAATTTATTTAATGAAACTATTATCATATATTTTCAATAACAAACATTCATACATAGTCTATGTTAGTCATCATTGTGCTTGTTTCGTCCTCTTTGTCAATTAAAACTTAATGACACTGTTTTTGACTCATCCTATCTATTGTTAACAATAGTTGAAAGGATTAATAAATATTTTATTTTATTTATTTTATTTATAACACTGTTGAAGAGGCTACTGTGTTACAGCGAAACATGTCGTGATATATTTTTCAAATAAAGTTTGTGAAGATCAAATCGTGAAGTGTAGTTTATGAAATAACAATTTGGAACATTCAGATTATTTTTTCTCCATGTTTTCTAGTTATCATGATTTTTCATACGCTAGTCAAGTTTGGCTCATGCAAATATAATGATGATCATCGTCATTGTTTTCAACGCCCTTACCTTCGAAAATATCTCTAACAAGTACAAAATAATGAGGAGTCAGTATTTTTTATGTCATCAATGAAAAGTGTTCGTAAGGGAACAATAAATATATTGGTTGTTTCAGAAGTTTTGTCCGTTTTTATGAATCTACGTCAAACTGTAATATTCTGAAATTATTATTGTTTTTTGAAGTTACTTCAATTGCTTATTACTCGTCAAAAAATGATGTTTTAGAAGTAATGAAATCGTGAGAACTGAATAATGTTGTCTTGTGGTGTCATAATTATTCGTATAATTAGCATTGATGATAAATTAAACATGTTTCATTAGTATTAATTGTATTATTACATGTGTTTCAACTGACCCCAATTGCTGTTTCAATCGCCCCTGGCATTGGATCTGACCTGACTATCAATATGCCCTTGAGAAAGTTCTGAAATTCCGAGTATATCCGGAGATATCCGGAAAAACAGAAAATTCGAAAAATGGTTTTAATTTTTTTCTGGCTTTATATTTCGAAGGATTCGAAAATAAATTGCACTTCCACATTGCCACTTTTTCCCTGCTACATAATAGTGTTTTCAGATTTGCTATCTGACGTTTCGTCTTCCGGCCACCATCATCAACTTTCTTTTTTCTTATGGGCGCTACATTATGTTTTTTTCTGTTTTGAATAGAACCAGATTTTACCTTATCGATTATGTATCATGAGTTATCATTCTTTTTCGAAAAATTGGATATATTGAAAGCAATTAATTCTCATTATAAAGGCTTTGACTTTGATGTTTCTAAATTTGACTTCAATTTATTACATACACTCAATGACATTTTGTTATTGTACTGTACAAGTCATTAAATTTTTGGCGAAAAATGGGTTTTACGAATGAATAAAAAAGAGATATGATACAAATCTATTACAAATACGGAAATGTATTTAAACTTGTATTCCGAAAGACGATAACCACATCGAACTATGTTCAAGTTATTGGATCAAAATCTCACCGAGTTTGGTTCTTTTGAAAAGCCAATGATAAAATACGGAGACAGAATCAACAATCAAAATTTGATAAATGAGGTGTGTTTGAGGTAGATTAGACATTATGTCCTTTTCAATGAAAATATAACTTTGAACAAATAACAATAGATGACTTAAATATAATAGCAGAGGAGCCCACGATGCAAAATGGGGATTTACTCGAGCGTCATTGAGACATATTAGGTTGCAAAGCTTATATGATAAGAAGAAAAAAATGTTATATAATATATACCTTTTCATCAGTGGGGGAAGCGGCTATAGATTTTTAAATATGTAAAAAATACTGTTGCATGGACATACTCGAGCGCGCCAGATATTGATAGCATCAATGTCCTACGTATTTTTAATAATGTTGGTATGTTAATCTGATCGTTTGCATGATGTGGGTGGTTGTACGTAAGGGTGAAAAGAAAAAAATTTAATTGAGCGCGTCAGATTTTCTAAGGGGGTGTTAAGTGCAACAAAAAAAAGCTTTTATTCAATAATCTGACGATTTCGATCTGACGCAAACTCGCGACCGTTACTACGATGTGCAAAAAAATTCGCCATTTTAAAATACTCAAACGCGTCAGATTAAGATATATATGGTTCATCTTCATGTTTCAGACGTGCTGTCTCATAATCTGACGATTATCTAGAGGAATTCGGTTAATCTGACAAAAACAATATTTTTTTTTAATTCATTGAACTTAATCAATTGAGAAGCTCAGGAAATAGCATGCAAATAAATAAGTGTATGTTTTTTAAGTAGGATACTTGTATTTATAAGAAAATAATTTTTTTTAAATGTTCAAAAAAAATTAATTTTTATAATCAATTGATTAATTGATGAAGAAAAGAGAAATGGAACTTTCGATGTTTTTTACCACTTTTATTTGTTACTGCAGTTTCGTCCTATAAGGACATTTTCAATTTTATATAATGTAAAAGTTTGAAAATGTCCTTATATATTGTATAAGTTCGAAAATGTCCTTATAGGACGAAACTGCAGTAACGTTAGTTACAAAAGAAAGTGGTAAAAAACAGAAAGTTCAATTTTTCTTTTCTTCATTATGATTTCTTACCACGTAGTAACGGCTACATCCATCAATTTATTGATTAATTAATCATCATCTTCATTTTCTTCACAAACGAGTCTCTGTGATCAGCTGTGATGGCGGCATGGCAACAGAAATCTGAGTGGGGAGAGAGTAATAGATGATAGAGAAAAAGTGAATAGAGAATAGAGGAATAGAAACTCGGAGAGGAAAATATAGGTATCACACAGTTGCACGCGTTAAACTTTATCGACGAAATTTGTTATTTCGGCTTGCGGAAATCGTCAGATTATATATTTTTCGTTATCCTTGAATTATTTCCTTCAAAATAAAAATAAAAATAGCTACGCTCGAGAATGTCGAAATGACGTTATTCTTTTACAACTTTGCTGCCCTCCCCTGTCTTTACGTCACTCTCAAATTGTCAGATTACTGGAATATACACTTTTTAGCAGATAATTAACTCACCCTACCTTAATCTGACGCGCTCGAAAATGTCTGATGATCAATTTTTTTTACTAATCTGATCCTTTATCCTTCACAGGCGGCTTTATATATGGGGCTCATATTTGATGGAGGTACTTAACCGGGTACAAGGTATCCCCCTGTATATTAATCTGCCGCGCTTTAGTAAATCCCGAAATCCCCGCTTGTGCTCCTCTATGATGAAGACAAAAGTAAATCACAGCAAATGCTGGCCTTGTCCATGATTTTTCTGATTGATTCGGCCGTTACTTGATGAAGATCCATAGTAATTTCAAAAACTACACCCCACGATTTGATCTTCACAAACTTTATTTTGAAAAAAATATCACAACATGTTTCGCTAGCAAGTGAATCACTTGAAAAAGCTACTGTGCTAGCGAAACGCATGTTGTGATATATTTTTTAAAATGAAGTTTGTGAAGATCAAATCGTGAGGTGTAGTTTTTGAAAAAACTTGTTCATGACAACACAACTATGCCCATCTTCGAATATTATTCATTGCACGATTAATTTCCCTCCTCCTCAAACTTCTGAACTCTTTAACAATGCTGTGTTGGAGGTCCTCAATATTTTGAGGACCATAGACTCTATTTTTCAGTGTACCCCTTAAGAATGTATCCATAACACTTAACATTGCTGGTCACCTCACGGGCCCAATATTCCCTATCCATTTATCACCAAACCTTTCAGTCAGCTAATTAGATACTCATCTGGTAGTGTTCGGTGGACCACCATCATGTTGAAACCAGATGTTGTTATAGTTATTAGCCAAAGGTAGATCATCCAAACAGTCTTCGAAAATCGACATTAAAAACTGGTGATAGGTTTCTCTATTCAGAATTCCGTCAACACGTTAATACTAAATCGCACTTCAGGTCGAATTTCTCGGAACTGCCAGGGGTTGTTTATGCTCCAAATGTGTTCTTTATTTCGGGTGAATATCCCAAAATTCGTAAAAGTGCTTTCATCTGTCCAAATTACATTTTCCAGAAAAACAGGAAAAGCAGGTCTTCCTATTAGTCACTCACAAAATTCTAATCGCCTTTCGGCATCACCTGAATACAATTTTTGAGATATGTGTATTTTGTAACATTTTAAACCACTTTTTTTATATGTCTCCAAACACTTGTATGACAAATATTCATTTCGGAGGAAATTTGACATGTAGATTTCCCTGGGTTCATGTTTATCTGCAAATTATTAATTTTTATTGAAGAGGACACAATGTCTAACTTACCTCATACATACCTCATTTATCAAATTTTCATTAGTTTTCTGGTCCATTCTGTCCCCGTATTTTTTCCTCGGCTTTTCAAATGAACCAAACTCGGTGAGATTTTGATCCAGTAACTTGAATATAGTTCGATGTGTTTGTCCTCTTTTGGGATACAAGTTTAAATACATTTCCGATGTCATAACACTGTTTCTATCGTATTTGTATCTAATATATCTTTTTTTTTCATTCGTGAAAGCCATTTTTGCCAAAAATTCAATGACTTGTGCAATAACAAATTGTCATCGAGTGTAACAAATTGAAAGTCAAATTTAGAAACATCAAAGTCAAAGCCTATTATGATAAGAATTATGTTTTTTCAATATCTCCAATTTTTCGAAAAAGAATGATAACTCATGATACATTATTGAAAAGATAAAATATGGTTCTATTCAAAACAGAAAGAATATAATGAATATATGTAGCAGGAAAATAGTTGGCAATGCGAAAGTGCAATTTATTTTCGAATCCTTCGAAAAATAAAAACCATTTTCTTCAACTTCTGTTTTTTCCGGATATCTCCGGGTATACTCGGAATTTTAGAACTTTCTCGATGGCATATTATTAGTCAGGTAAATGCCTGACTTTGCCCCAATTTAACCATCTTCGTATCTCTCATAGTTTCCGAGATCCCAATGGTGTGGATCGAATTTGAAACACCCTGTATATTTCTGAAAATAGTAACCCGGTAACTTTAATGATACAGCCATGTCGTAGCTAAAACTTCACATTTGAATTTCACGTATCATAATCGTCACTTGGTTTATAAACAACAAAATTATAAACGATAAAAGTTAAATCGTTTCAACCGTACCCAGTCTACCCTACATGAACGACTTAAACAAACTTTTTCTCATACTCCAGGGTAGAAATCCTTTTAGTGATAATAAAATCCAACATTTTACGATGGGGATATTGTATCGAACATCTCTCATCCCAAATGAGTTTGTTTTATGAAGATTTTTTCATAACGCGGTCGCTATCTCCTCCGGCCGATCTTTTATTGGTGTATGTTACCCACATATGACATGTGTTACAAGTTTTATTACATTCAACACATCGTTATCTGCATCCGTTGTCCGAAAATAGCGAGACGAACGTGCTGTCATCGGTACAGAAGCAGTAGCTTCCTTATGTCAGGGAATTTATGCTTTGTTTGAAGCTGACCAAGAAGCTGAAGAATAATCTAGGGCTGTCTCGTAATATAACAATGAAATGAAAATCTAAAACGGAACTGAGCACGCACCGGAATTAGAACCCTATTTACCTTTTTTTCAGTTAGTATACCTATACTTACTACTTACTGACCTTCAAAAGAAAGCTGTTGAAATTTCATGATATTCTACTCTTAAGTTTGTGTGTTATTGTGCTAAGAGTGACACTACTTTTGTCATTTTCAAAACAATGGATCAAAAACATTTTCGTGTTTTAATTTTACACTGCTTCTTGATAGAGAAAAATACCGTTCAAAGCAAGCGAAGAAATATATATAGATATTTATTCAGTATACATATAAATATAATTAATAAATAGTAATGGAATTGCAAAAAAACAAGAATCCAAGTTATTGCTTTGCTCTGGCGGATTGGCTGTCCTTTTGTTCATCTTTCACTGCCAGAACCACTGTGCATACTGTTTTTGGCGAGTGCATTGGCTTGGGATGTGGTGGTAGAGCAAACCGGCCGTCGGATGCCTACCAGCGATGGCTCAATCCTGGATGAATGACACTGAGCCTATCAGCTGTCTCTACGGAACCTTCGAGATGCCGGGCGCCCTCTCGTCGTAGCCTTGTCACGTTAATACGGAACTCTGCCGTGATTGACCTCCTTTCCCTAGCTACTCGTGGGACTGTTATGGACAGAGTAAACTCAAAAATTATTTCTGACGCTGAGTCTGCAGAGGAGATGGATGTTGAGCTTACGACTCCAACTGACTTCCCTGTAAATTTAGATCAGGAGCGAGTCTACAGAGGAGATGGATGACTCCAACTGACCTCCCTGTAA
Organism: Leptinotarsa decemlineata; assembly: GCF_025532065.1. Classification (NCBI taxonomy): domain Eukaryota; kingdom Metazoa; phylum Arthropoda; class Insecta; order Coleoptera; family Chrysomelidae; genus Leptinotarsa; species Leptinotarsa decemlineata. The sequence goes on from NW_027412747.1 coordinate 20,828,149, forward strand.
ATGTATATCAGGAGCGAGAGCTTCTCAACTCTCACCTCCTTATCCAATAACTGAACCTTATGGGATACCTTGTGAAACCGCACAAAATTGTTGAGCGGCGTACGCAGAATCTGAGTCTCGATTCGACTTGGACATAATAAACATTCATCATCTGTTTCACTTTTAAAACAGATTGTAGATTGACAAAGATAAATTTCGAAGAATTTAGTTTGGAAGATAATTGTTGTCAATGGAATTTCCAAGAGAGATGTTCATCCAGAAATACCTACTTCCAAAAACCTATATAAGCTGTTGAAAATATGTCATTCCGTAAACAAGCTCTGTAAAGTAATGGAGTATTTACATCCTATGAGCATTTACTTTTTGAAAATTGTAGGTATACAAACAATGAACCATTTGTACTGTTTTTTTTTCCTGAAAAAAAAATTTAATTATAGAAACATATAAAAAAAGTAATACAAATTATGAAGTTATGAAACAACAAATATTAATTGGAGCTTCGGGGCGACTTGAATGATTCCAGTGGCGCATATTTGCTTTTTCAGCTGCAGGAAAACCCGGAAAAACCTGCAGCACCACATCATCTGAAGACCTTGATCTGCCAATGTCCTCTCTTATATAAACAAACCACATTTCTTTCGTTTTTTTTCGTATATGCATAACTATAGGCGGTGCATCTAAAAATGTTCAGAATTTTCAAGCCGGGTTTTCTGCCACTTCATACTTCCTCAGGGGCGATGTTCTTCTAAACTACTGACAGCTTCTGCCCATAATTTTGGCGGTGAATCAGCATCGTATAACGTTGAACGTGGTTTTTTCAAAACTCCGTTTTGTTTAGGAGTGTACTCAGTAGTTGTGTAGGTATTGCCTGTTGGCATTCACTTTGTATATAACGATGAAGAAGTATGAAAGGTAAAGGTTTATTACTTAAATAGATAGTACCTACCTTAGTACTTGACTTACTTATAAATTCAACCCAACTGAGAACCCATCATCTCTCAACATTGAGAAAATCTTGCAAGAATTTGTGAAGAGTCCCACCAAAACGGCTGTTCGAAGAACATTTCTTCAAAACTATAATGTCATATTGCTAGGTCAATGAATTTTAAAGAATTATATATTAAAGGCATGACCAACTTGCTTCTGACGAGGAATACTAGAAATACATTAGAATTTAAAGTGCAGAAACTGATTCCAGGATCCTATCGTTACAAAGCGTCACTGTCAAACAAAACTCGAACAACTTTGACGTTTGTCACTGTCAAGAAAAAATAAATTTCAGAAATTAAAAATGGGAGAAAACAATTGACGACCCAGTGTTATTTTAGGACAGATTTGTTCGTTCACTTCATAATCTATACATGTCAAATAGATATAAACAGCTAACAAATCAAACGTCGTCAATTTATATGAACTTCATTTTTTTTCCTGATTCTTTGAATGTTTTCGTAGTTATTAAATTCAGTCTAGCTAATCGTGAGTTATAAATAGCGCAAGTGATATTTTCGACTTTTTTATACGAGTATGTTAGATATACCACTTTTTTCTCATAATCTGGCTGTCAAACAAAACACTTGGCATTACCATTAAAAGAGAAGAGCACTTCTCTTAGACACGTGCAAGTCTCTATTTGCAACTATAGCACAAAACGAAATCTTGTATTCTTATCTAATAACGTAAAGAAAGATCCAGGCATGCATACTGATGGCTGATTCATAGATCAAATGTGTTTCACTTAATAGTTCACGTTAAGAAAGTTCTCATAATGTAAATCTATGGAAGCGTTCAGCGAACGGCGAGTGATTCAAGAATAGGGCCGTTGTTCTATTCTTTTATGAACTGTCGACATCTAGTGAGCAGTACTCTGTTTTAACTGTCATAGAAATCTATTAAATCTTTGCAACTCTCGACATCTATTGTCGAATTTTGTTACTGAAAAGTAGCTAAGCTGATGACAATGGCTGATGATGAATAATTGTGAGCGACATCTGTTTTTATTAATTTTCGGTCAGCACGTTCATTAATTAATACATATCGCAGGATTCTGTAAAAGGATATGCTATTTTAATTTCTTGAAAATCTATTTGAAATATAGCTTTCTTTTTATTAATCGGGGAATATGTATGTTATGTTGTATAATGAGCTCCAAAAAAATAAGATAAAACCTGTAAAATATAAATTCATTTCATGCATAAATTCAGTTCATTATTTGAAAAACAGTTTGCATTCATAATTCTTTACCGACTATCACGTACGTTCACTTAGAATTCTTCAATTTGTCTGAATGCTTTCTAAGCATTTCCCATTAATGTTTTTTTTTGGCGGATATCTCTTTATGAAGAGGAGTTTCAAGTGAAAATGAGATATTCTATGGTTTTTGTTACACCAGAAACAAGTTTTTCTTCTATCCCTTAGTTTTGCAACGTCACCTTGCGGTAATGGTCTTCGATCAAATGTATTTCCGAAAAATGCATATTTTTGACTGTTGGCAGTTCCGTCAAGTCAAGTCAATATTGACATGTCAAAGGTCGTAGGAAAGGTGTGGAATGCAGAGAAATTTTACATGTTTCCCATGTAGAGGATAAATAATGTTAATATGGTGTGTTTGGTGTTCTGCATTGGCGAAGTCAGTGTGTGATTTTTAAATTAGATTAGCGACAGCTAACTGTGAAATGGCTTCTGGTGATACTATCGAAACTATACCAACTGTGGATACAAAACTGATGACAAATATGAACAACTCAAAGGAGATCTCGTCCTACCGTGAGTCAGCAGACACAGAAGAAATTGAAGGTAATTGAGAGATTCATATTTTTGTAACTCGAGGATTTGTTATTCAGAAAAATATTTATTTTACGCTGATTTTGCTGAAATTACCTGTGTCCTTCCTGGAAACCCCATTACTAATTTTTCATGACCTAGTCCTACTTCCTCGTTTTCATTTTGCAACAATTCAATGGTGAGTTATTTGTAATGGGTGTGTGGACAACAATTCTGACAGCAGAACTCATTAAAACCTAATTACCTGTTTGATCATAATTTCTTTTGTCCATTAGTGATGTTGAGAAGTACATTTTTTAGATCATAGATCATACATTTTTTGAGCTTGATGAATTTTCTGAAACATATTTCCTCCTTTGAGAAAAACTTTTGGGATGTCATTCTGTAATAAATGACCCTCTGCTGGCCTTCATTTTCAGTAACAAAGTACGTCCCAAACCAGATGATTCATGGGTAATTTCAAACAAGTAGACCATATTGAAAATCAGCCAGTATTTCATTGCAAACATGTATAACTTGAAATTGTTATGTTTACATATTTTTCTGCAAAGTGAATATCATCAAGTAAAATAACAGTACTTAATGTAGAAATGGAATCTTTGGCATAAAATTAAAACACTTTTTCCGCATCAGAACAAAAGCACTGTCTTTTGATGAGTGTTTCAATAACCAAGTTGGCATCATCAGAGTTTTAGTCATTTCCTGATGATACCAACTTGGTTACCGATATGTGCGTTGAGAAACAACGCCGTTGGCCTGGTGTGGAAAAAAATGTTTTTTCAGAATAGAACAGTAAGGGTAGAAGTGGAAAAAAATATAGCATTAAGATTGAATTATTTGGTTCTTTGTAGAAAAAAATCTAATCGCATTTTACATAATTTTCTTCATAATTGTTCGTGTCCAACTTACCTATCTCTCATCCTGAGACAGTATTTTCAAACGAGTATGTAATCTATGATTGACAAGGATTTCATAAATTTCTTTTTCGTCTTGCTTCTTCAACAAGTTTGTTTCTCAGAACCTTAATGTATTTTTTCTAGAGTAAATGAAACCAAACCTTGCTGCTAACTTAGCAACCCCCTTAACCCTCTAAAACATAATGTCATAGTTGTCCAATTTAATTATTTTATTGTTGTTTTTCAGATGGGGATGACAATTCTTTGCCAAATACAAGTTTGCAAGATGTAAGTATGATATTGATTTATTTATGATGAAATAACAAAAAGTATTTATATAGAACCAGTGAGTTAAGTACAGATGCTGATTGTTCAGATGCAGGTTTTAGTTGTATGCACACTTAAGGATACCACGATGATAAAATGTTAGTTAGAAGTTATTCCTGCATATGCTGTTGGCAATACAACTGCATATGCTGTTAGCAATACAACTGCCACAATAGATGATACTCTGAAGGAATTCGATTTTCAATTATCAGAAATCATCGACTGACACCTGTCAGATATAATCCATCGCTCTTCGTGGTGTTAGCTGGCGAAGTAATTCTTTTCTGATAGGTGTCAGTCCATTAACCTTCAGTCTTGGGAGTTGAGATTAGCCTAAACGAATTGTTCTTTCAGATGATTTGTGTAAATAAATATTGCATAATTTGTCCTTCATGATCTTATATGATGACACAATAAGTCAATAAATGGGAATATAAATGAATAAAAATGTAAACAGTCAGATGAATATTATACAATACAATTTATATTTCAAGTTGTACACTTATTGAGTGTCACTGTGAGAAAAATTCATTGCATATGTGTGATTTATTTTATAGTGCTAATCAATAAACAACTACCTATCAAAATTTTCTGCAGATTCGGTGATCTAAATCTAAATTATATGAAACAGAGTTCTTAGAGTAGAACTTTGTAGAGTACTCGAGATGATTTAATATAAAATTATTCATCTCATTAAAGAATATATTCAAGTCTTTATCGTCCCTTCTGTTATGGAGTGTTTGGATATCGGTGAGAGAATATAACTGTGGATATTTTTATACGTAGTCCTCAGGGGTCTTTCAGGATTTAAGCGCAACCAATTTTAGAAATTTTCATTGAAATTGTTTTTGCATATTGATGTGGCTTGCATATGATGGGTTCCATACGGAGGATATGTATTCAAGTATGTTGTCCAGGAGTAAACCTAATATTTTTATTCCATAACATTATTGAGTGGGACTTGATTTATTAAGAGAATGCTGAAGGCTAATCATGCTGCTAAAAATTATGGAATGGCATTTACGTGTATTAGGTCCCATACCATTGACAAAACACTTTGCAGAAAGTTGGTTCGGTTTACTCTGGAGTTCAACACAGCCATCTCGTGGATCGATTTTTTGGTAAACTTTTAAATCATCTGCTAAGCACAGGAATTCTCCATTAGAAAAGCAGTTCAAATGTCGTCCATTAAAACATTGTACAGCAATGGTCACAAATGGAATCTTTGGGTCACACGGGACAGTAATAAACTTCCAGAAGATTTAAATCCGATTAGAGATGACTTCGTATCCAAGATAGGGGTTTGCCACAAATTCCCATATTTTTGAGTTTTTGCATTAATCGAGTATGGTTGACTTCATCAAGCGCCTTGGAAAATCTGTGTAAATGGAATGAACTTGGTCACGTACGTCCAAGACGTTAGAGAGATAATCTGCACAGACAAGAAGATTAAGCTCAGAAGACTTCCCTGGACAAAATTCAAATTGTTGATTACGAAGTAATGGGTCTAAGAATAGTGTTAGGTGTTGAGTAATAAGGAAATATAAGACTTTGGGAATGCTATTTAAGATACAGATTGCTCCGTAGCTTGTAATATCAGACTCATCACCAGATTTATATATGGTTTAGGTGAAAACTAATTGAAAATATATAGATGATTAAAGAAAACTTTACCAACTTGTTAAATGAAGATGTAATAAACCAGTTACCAATTTCGACATTAGAAAACAGATTCAGAAGAGGAGAAGAATTCAATTTCACTTTGTCATTCAGTAAATTCTCAGAATTTTCAAATCTATTATTTCTAATCACTCCAAAAGATGTGATATTTCATAGTCGTAGTTGAACTCATGCTTCTCTGGCACAAGGTGGTTTGCAAATGTGGAGAAACATGTAATATGTTCTTTTTATCTTTGGGAAAAGCTTCTCCCCGTTTGGCCAATATAAAGTTTTGGGTGAGAACCAAAAGTCAACTCATATACATCTGATCTATCTAACACTATAGTTTTGTCTTTATCGTTTTTAACAAATTTGCTTCAATTTTTTTTTGTCCGGAAACCCACAACCAAATTTGTTCTTTACAAAAAACTAGCAATATTGTTAGAGGATTCACCACAGTATGTCAATGTCCTATGTTTATTGAAGTGGGATAAACCTGGTAAATAACTTTTTTCCACAGTTTTTTTGAAAGATTGTTTTCACTTGTTAGAAATGTGAGTTTTATTTTTATGTTAATTATAAAGAAAACAGGTCTTTATACTGAGCCCTGCACCACTCCAATGAAAATATATCTTCAACATATTTCTCCAACAAGGACTATTTTAGTATTAACACCATCGCCTCAATAATATTTATTTGAGGAGTGATGACAAATAAATAAATCGGACAAGTCTAACTTTTTGAAATTTGAAATGGACTAAAAGTTCCGAATATTATTTTCTTCCTCGCTCTTTTATTGATATAACTTAGTGTGAATAATATTAATTATAAATTGGAGGACCTTGGAACTGTAGATAAGATTAAAGTAGCTTGTAAGCCTTGAATCTTATTGGAAATTAAATAAAATAATCAAAAGAGGAATAGGAAATGGTTCGTGAAAGGCTATCAGTAATTTGTTAAATGTTTTAATGAAATGTATCACAATATTTGGCAAATTATTTTGTTGAGAGAAATGTGGTTGTGCAGTACCAGTTGTGTGCTTGACATTCGTATGTATTATGCAGGGTTCATTTAAATTTAGCATGTAACTATTTTACATCATCAAATAAAGTAACCGCCTGGCTCCTTCATTTAATCATTTTTCTTATCTGGCCTTTAATTGCGTCCTCACTCTATAAAGATAACATTCATTGACGCTTTTAACCATCATTGAAGAGTGCAGCATAAATTTTCATATTCATTAGCCATTAATTATGTACATTATTCATATCTTAACATTATCAATTTATCAATACATCAGTTTGATTAAGTGGGTAGAATCTAATTTTAATGCTGGAACAATATTTATAATCAGGGCATAAGTGATAATTATTGTTAGTTTTGCTGTCATTGTCATAGAATTGGCAATAGAAGTGAATATTGAGTGGAGTTACAACCGCTTACCAATTATTGACGACTTTATAAATAATGTGAAAGAATAGTTTACTGCCAATTATATTGAATGAAATCTAAGAAAGAATGGAATTTATATCTATTCAAAAAAATTATACATATACATAGGTTTTTGTTATTAATGGTACTTTCCTAGAATATATACGTTTAAAAATAAGGTAATTGTTCAAATTTCGCGGGCTACGTAAATTTGATTAACGATTTTTTTTCAATGTTGGTACCCTCATCGCGAACATATGTCCACAGTTTCAGCTGTTTAGCATGTTTAGTTTCTTAGTGACAGGCGATTTATGCTATCGAAAAAAAATTGATAAAAAATTTGCACCAAATTTTGTGCAAATATGTTTATGTCTTTGTCATGAATAATTGTCAGTGGAAATTTGCTATCTCTTGGAACCAAGTTCAAACATTTTATCGAAAAGTTACAGGAAGCCGTGCCCATATACTTCCTTTTTATGAGAAAAAAATCGACTGATAATAACAACAACAGATGACCTTGGTTCACCAAATGAAATGCATTATATTCGAGTTTGTTCAAATCTACTTGAATGACAGTGAAAAACATGATGGATAAGAATGTACGTCAGTAGGAAAATATTGAAAATTACTATACAAAAATCGAGGAAGTTGAATTATAAATACTTCTTTTTTCAAACCTCAACTGGAAACCCAAATCCTCCTGAACAATATTTTATATTATATGTTATGAATAGTGCTTTTTCTGTATATATGGAACACAATTAAAACCTGTTCAAATTAGAATTTGATCAACTTTCCTAAGAAATGACTAAAAATAACTACAACATACATATTGTAAACATTGTATTCATGATAAAATGTCTAAACTGTTAGCAGAAATTTCCACTAAGGATTTCTTCGTAATGACTTCTAACAGTAAAAACAATGACAATAGCAGTTTTGCCAGACACAGCACAAATGAACATCATTAGGTTTCAAGTTGTATAATTCCTTAATGCTGTATATTGAGCTGGTAATGAGAGTTTTCCTGATTTTCAAGTTATTCAATTCCATTGTTTAAAGTGATAAGTGATTATGTAATATGAACCATTATGTATAATGTCATTTTCCATCGTGGTTGAGGTTAGATGGTAATGGCAGTTTTAAGATTATGAGAAGATCGAAAATGGTAGATATGTTGAGTAGGGTTATACGAGTATTACATTGTTCCAAAAGTTTTGTCCATTTGTATGAGTCTACTTTAAACTGCAATATATCAGTAAATACTTATTCAATTCATTCGAAATAAGCGTCATTTGAATCAGTGCACTTTTACTAACGTAACACAAGTCTATTACTTCCGACAGCATGAAAATTGTATGGTCGGGATTCGATGAAGTCGACGAAGGCCGTTTTTGCCTGGTTCTGATTGGCGAAGGTTCTACCGGTGAGAAAGTTATCAAAGTGCTTGAAGAGATGCAATTTGGTGGGTTTTCGCCTTTGGGATGTGTCTGGGGGCTCATCGGTTTCCAACCACTGTCCTAAACGTCTCTTGTTGTCATAGAGGATCCACTTTTCATAAAACGTGACTATCCGATCAAAAAAAGGATCATTTTGGCTGCACAACAGCACAGAAGAACAGAGTTCGATACGTGTCAATTACTATTGGGCTTTTTGACGTTTCCAATACGTTTCAAACCAAAAACCAATTTGGGTTTCAGGCGGAAAAAGAAACAAATGATGCTATCTTCTCTTTTTTATATGAAATTCACTCTGAATTGAATGCTGGTGAAGTAGCAGCCAAAATTTTTTGCGATATTTCAAAGGCGTGTGATTGTGTCAATCATAAAATTTTACTAAAAAAACTTAAGAAATATGGATGTAGAGGTGTAACGAACACTGGGTTCGAATCGTACCTTTCAGGTCGGAGTCAAATGGTGAGGACAACGGAACTCTCGGAGAACAGGGCAATTGAATCTGGTTTACCACAGGTTTCTGTGTTAGGCCCTATTCTATTTCTGCTATATATGAATGACATCTCTATGATTGACATATCTGACATATTTGGAATGAAAAAAACTCAGTGGAGCTAAATAAAATAATATCATCCGACTTGAAGAAGGACAACAGAACTCTCGGAGAAAAAAGCCATTGAATCTGGTTTACCACAGGGTTCTGTGTTGGCCCTATTCTATTTCTGCTATATATGAATGACATCTCTATGATTGACATATCTGACATATTTGGAATGAAAAAAACTCAGTGGAGCTAAATAAAATAATATCATCCGACTTGAAGAAGGTGAAGAGCTGGTACAATGCAAATGTCATTCAAATGTTTGTTGATGAAATTACAATAGACGCTGCTATATTACAAAATGAATTAAACACATAATTTCTGGGTGTACTCATTGATGATAGGCTGAAATTTGATGAACACCTTAAACAACTCAGGAGTAAGATCTCCGGATGTTATGCAGTTAGAGTGGTTTCAAATGAGTTGGGCCATTTACCATGCACTTATTGAATCTCGACTACATTATGGAATACCTTCTTGGGGAGCAGGCAACTCATCCCTTCTCTCTTCTGCATTGATATTACTGAAGAGAGCACTAAGATGTCTCTGTAAAGTAAAACCCAGAGAATCGTGCAGGAACTTGTTCACTGCCAATAAAATTTTAACAGTCATTGCACTTTTTATCCTAGAGATGGTTTGCCTTATTTATAAGCATAAATCGAAGTTCAACTTTACCTCTACTCCTTATGCTACTCATAATAGCAATTATACATTTAGACTTCCCATGCCAACTTCGAATTTAATCAAGGATTCCATATACTATAATGGTGGTAAGTTGTTCAATCATTTATTATTAGAAATGAGATCTGCATATCTAAGCAACATTCATTTCAAAAAGGTGGTGAATAACCTACTTGTTGATAGACCCTGTTATAGTTTGGTATTTTAGCGAATCCTTTTAACAATAAATTAACAATTTGTTTCTTTGTCTATCACTTTATACATGGTGGTGTTTTATCTATACATTTTTAGAACTTTTTTTTAATATTTACATTTATACATTTTTGGAACTTTTTTTTATATCTATATTTATACTTTTTAAAAACTTTTTCTATATCTACATTGTATTTCTTGAACTTTATCAATAAGATGTAAATCTTCGGACAATAAAGTATATTTTGATTTGATTTAATTTGATCAAAAACTGGCTAAGCGAGGCTAAAATCCCCGAAACGAAATTTCATAAACCAATCTCGAACAGTGCGTTCATTAACACTATCATTGTCAAATGCCTGGTAAATTTTTTGGGCTGTTTCGGTTTTGGTTGTAAAATTTCAAATCTGCATCTAACTTCAGTTCAAAGAACTTACTCAAAAGAATAACTGATTCGAATAAGTTTTCTTTTTTCGAAATACATTCGTGGTAGAAGTTTATAAATCATTTTTATTGTTTTGAAATTCTGAGACATATGTTACCCACCTTGTACCACACGCTAATAAATCAGTCCAATCGACGACAATTTCTATTGTTCACAATTCAATTTTCAGCTGATAATTGTTCGAGTAAATACACAGTGTTTGATATCGAATTGAACAAATGACGCCTGTACTTCCAGTATGAATTTGTTCTGACTAGTAAATCATCATATAAATATTTTTTACAAACATACGTGTGTATATATAAAAAATAATGTCAAGTGCTTTAATTGGCATCAGATAAAATCGTAAACATAATTAGAATATGTTGTTTTTTAATGATTGTGAAATATTAGAACCTGACAGTGATTCTAAATCATGGAATGATTATGTAAAAAACTAGGTACAGTTTTTACAGACTATCTCTTTGCAATATCGAAAGAGATATCTTAAACAATATTTTTGAAGCCTGATATAAGAATTTGATCTCCCGAATTGAATATGACATTAGTGAACTAATTATTGAATTCTTTATCGTGTGTGTATCATTTCTCACGGAGATGGGTGTCACACCATTACTAGCTTTTTCTTATATTTGTGCTTAGATCTGCAAAGTAATTATCTCTCTCTTTCTTGAAAATCGTTAGATCAATAATCTAATACATCCCAACAATTTGGTATCCCTCATATAATGATATGCCTAAAAGTTTTCAAAACAAATTTTTAAGGTACTTTGCATACAAACTAGGATATCCTATTGTTGAATATAACTATAAAACTATATTGGACATTCTTACCTTGAATACTCTGGCTCATAGAAGTTTAGAATCAGATCTTACAGTAATTCGCGAAATTATCAATGGTAGTATTAACTCCCCGGAACTTGTTGAACTTATAACTGCAAGTGTGAATCCGGAGCAAGAAATACATATATCTTCAAAGAAATACAGAAGTTGTCAAAGTACCTTTTTATCATACAAGAAATACAGAAATCTTAAAGTACCCTTTTATCATACAAGAAATGGCGAAATTTTCAAAGTACCCTATATCATACAAGAAATACATAAATTTCAAAGTACCCTTTTATCATACAAAACATACAGAAATTTCAAAGTACCCTTTTAACATACAAGAAATGCAGAAATCTTAAAGTACCCTTTTATACAAGAAATTCAGAAATTTTCCAAGTACCCTTTTATCATACATACAGAAAATTTCGAAGTTCTTTTTTATCATACATGAAATAAAGAAATCTTCTAAATACCTTTTTATCATACCAGAATGGCCAGAATGAATCTATAGGTACAATTTTGAGACTTGCAAACACATATAATGTAGATTTAGAACTTTTTAATTATTTAAATTGAAATGGTTATATTTTTAGGAGTGATTAATTTTTGGGAAAGAAAGTTTTTGGCACTACTACATCTTGATACACACATTTTTTTGTATCAAGATGGAATATTATAGAGCCAAAAACTTTCTTTCCCAAAAATTTTCAATACCTCTTCGGAATCATTTCAAAAGACTGAAAAGATTGTAATTGATTAGCTTATTTTTGCCTTTTTTTTTAAGTTTTTCCTTTCTTATATTTTCCCCTTACATCTAGCTGATGGTTATAGATTGGAGGCGGATAATTGAAATATATATTCTGCGAAAATGGTGAATTTATCACTACGTTTGCATATCAAATCAAATTATGCTTTATTACCCAATACATGAACATCTTATTGGCAAAGTCTAGTAAAGTAAAACATGTATATGTGACAATTAACAAATATAAACTATAATATATTGCTTAGAGACAAGAGCAGAGTATATGGACAGAACAATATTAAGTCCAGCTGAACAGATACAAATATAAGTACATGAATTTATGAATATTAGGTAAATGTAAATATATAATGCTACATAATGAACATTGATAGCCATTTCGTGTTGGTTTCAATAATTTGTTTACACAAAGCTACATGCCAATTACTCGATAGAGCCTTGGTAGAATTCGTCCACACTATAATAGGGCCTCCCAACAAGGGAGGCACATATCAAGTAGCTGATAAATATCAGGAAAAGAATGCTATCCAAAACTGAACCTTGGGAAACACCTCACTTCACTGAATTTCATTTTTATTTCAATAAAACCTGCCGGCATTCAGAAAGATATAATCTGAACCAAAGCAATCCCAACCAATAATCATGTGCCCTGAGCAAGCACTATGAGCCAAGTGTCACTGCCCTCTGCATTTGTCCGGCTAAGATTTTCGCCTTAGTGTGGCAAACCGGTATGATTTTGAGATTCAAGAGTGGAGAGGGCATCGTTCCACCAAGGACTCCAATAATCTCGAACAACCATCTTGACAGAATGGTCTGGATAGAGTCTGCGGAGTTCGAAGAGAAAATCTCTATATTTTATCCGTTTTTCCTTCTCTTTACGAACGATGTTCGTTTCGCCAGGGATTGAAAGTTCCACGGCAAATATCGTCTTGCAATAATTATTATTGTTATTGTTATCTTACCTATGATAATTCCACTGCATGTTCATTGGATCAGTTAGAAAATGAAGTTATCTTATTGCTTACAGATCCACGAAAAAACGATCACAAATGATGCAAAACCAAAAACAGAGCGTGAGAAAAAAATTGGTCATCGACGAGTGGGTGTGGGAGGTGAAATCACTTACAAGAAAATCCAATCCACCCAAATCATGGGATCAATTCAGTTGGGTAAGTAAATGCAATATAACTTTGTGAATACAATTATTTTTGAGATGACTTATTAAATATTACTAAAGCAAATTCAAATCCAAGATAGAGTGGATGTAAACATTGACATGCCCTACGCACGTGATATTGAAAATCCCAAGAATTGGCCAGGGTCGTATTCAGAACCAACATCTTGTTGATCGCAAATGCTATATCATACTTAGGAAAACTTTTTTATAATAAAGAGTGAAATACACAAGTTTTGCAGTTTAACGGGAAAAATGCAGATAATATGTGTAATATAAAAAGATTTTCATTGGATTTTTCACAGCGCACTCAAGCATTATATGAAAAGAGACGTAATTATTTATTTATTGATAATTTTTATTTTATGTAAAATCAAAAGGAATATTAATCAAAATTATTCAACTGGATGAATTTGCCTCTTCATCAGTAGTGTCATCCTCACCAATCTTTATTATCAGTGGCTCGATTTGTGCCTCTATTATGTTATCAAGCTTCCACATCCTTGTCTCGACTTCTGATATCACATGCCGAACACACTTCTCCCATTTCTCCGCTGTGACTCTTTTCAAAGCCTCATCAAAAAGTACTTTGAGATCTGCAAATTTGAACATGGTGTTATGCTGAGCTACAAAATTCTTCACATCCGCCCATATTAACTCGATGGGATTGAGCTCGCAGTGGTATGGAAGCAGGCGAAGGACAATTTTGTTTTGGCCTGCTGCAATCTCATCGACTATATATTTTTGGTATTCAAGTTTGCGCTCCTTGACAATTTTTAGTAGCTGTACTCTTAGCATTGAGTCTTCAAAGCTAATATTCATTGATCGCAGCCAATTTTGGATTTCAACCTTTTTTGAAGACGTTGTCGGAATTTTTTCTAACCGTCGCGAATGATAAGGTGCATTGTCCACTACAATCACAGCATTATCCTCCAGATGGGGTAGAACTTTGGAAAACCACTGTTCGAAAGATTCACCGTTCATTTCTTCGTGATAATCTCCAGTTTTCTTCGACTCGAACCACCACAGCCCTTCAGCAACAAACCTATTTTCATTGCCGATGTGACAAATAATAAGCCGTTTTCCTTTACCTGAAATTATGAATAGGTATGTAAGTAAATAAAACAAATACGAGGGTTACTTTTTATATATTGAGATTGAGGCAGGTCTTAATATAAATATAAGTTTACCTGATGGATTTGTTAATACGGTGCATAGTCCATCTAGAAAGGCCCTCCTAGATGAGGTCACAGTTTCATCGACCCATACTTTAGAGGTAGTATGACCAGCATTAACCCAGGTTTCATCCACATAATAAATTGTTCTCTGTTGTTCCCTATAATATTTAATTTGGGTCAAATACTCTCTCCTCCATAACACAATTTCCTCTCTATCCAATAATAAACTATTGCGCCCTCGTTTTTGCCATACAAAATTCAAATGTTTCAATACTTTATGGAATGTTGACCGCTTGAAACTTGGCAATAAAACATCTTCATTTATTTCTGTGAGTACTTTATCTATCGTGGGTATTTCATTTCTGAAAAAGTACTCATGCACTTTCCTCCTGATTGCATGTTTATCAGCATCATCTATTGATTTTATAATGGTTTGACGATTCTGATTTGTATTGGGTTAGGAAAATGTAGGATTTTGTTTATATTCCCGTAAAACATTGTAAATCGAAGCGCAACACACTCCAATTTTATCGGAAACTCTCGATACGACTTCGTCGACAGTCGATGTCTCAATTTCTTCCATCTCTTTCTTGAACACATTTAAAATCACTTCTTTCATCTCAACACTCAAATGTCTTTTTTTGGATCGTTTCCTGGCTGGACTCAGAGGATAGCTCACAGTATCATCAGCAGTGTCTGTACTGGACATCTTGGAAAACAATTTTAAACAATATACTATAACGCACGCCACACAAACACGCAAACGACTGATTACAACCCTGTGCTGGTACCGAACTCGTACCAAGAAGGCGAATTCACCAATGAACGCTGCCCTTTCCATCTGACACTGGGCGATCACGTGAACATCACGCTTCGGTTTTGTTTTACTCTATCTTGGATTTGGATAGACTTTAGTGATCATCTTCAATGATATGCATTGTTTATAATGCATATATTTTGGCGAATCTTAGGTATCTGTTAATCATATAGGATAATTGCGGCATTACTAATTTAAAAAAAATCAAACGCCACAAAATAAATCAATGAAAATTTAAGATGCACTGTTTGGAACCTTTGGTGTAGTAATGAATATTACTGGAGTTTTTTCCCAACACCAAATCGTTATTTTTAACACCTCGACACGTGTTTCGATCACCAAGTGATCATCTTCAAAGAGGAAGATTAAAACTGTTTACAACTGTTAAAGCAGTTTTAATATTCCACTTTGAAGATGATCACTTGGTGACCTAAACACGTGTCGAGGTGTTAAAAATAACGATTTGGTGTTGGGAAAAAACTCCAGTAATATTAATGAAAATTTTATTTCAAATTCCATTTCGAACCCACACAAATGATCTATTCTCATAGATTGAACTACACCCAATCAAATATCTACTTAAACTTGAGCCATGCAAGAACATATATAAAATAAAAAACAGAAGACCCAAAAGCAACAACGATCTACTAGTCTACCACCAGTTTTATCAGTATTATACAGGGGGTAGAAATGACTTACACCTGAGCATGGTAAGAACGAACAAAGGATTATACAATCTTTCGGCACAGGCTGTAAAAGTCTTCAATGAATTACCTGTCCATATACGTGAGTTGCCGGGCTATAGTTCATTCGTAAATAGTTTAAAATAACATTTGAGCCCCGGGGCACATGTCTGATACGTTACTACTATGAGCTTTGTAGTGGTATTCTAGTGTTCGTGTTTCACTTGTCATGTTGAATGTTTGTGAATCCCCAGACCAGCATTTTTGCTGATAAGGGAGAATAACAACATATTTTATATTTGTTGTTGTTGAACTGTACTCTGTTGTTATATTTTTAATAAAAAAAGATGCGTGGCCATGATAAAATTCAGCACACCAATTGCAAACCTTTTTTCTGATGTAGCAGACGAGTTTCATCAATATTTGTGATGCCACATTTCAGTATTGCCAACTTATATCTAATGGTCGTTTGTAAAAACATAGAAGAAAACCCTTCAATTCTCTTTATTCTAATCTGTGTGCCAAAGAAATATAAGGTGGGTCCAATGTAAATTCCAGCATAACCCTACATATAATAGAGTCTGACTGCTTTCATTTGTGAGGAGAGTGACTTTTCAATTGAACTGTTGAATACGGATATATATTCTATTTCAGGTATACAGCACGCAGTTGGAGGCTTGGCGTCGAAACCCGAAAGAGATCTTCTCATGCAAGATTTCATGACGGTAGAAACAACAAATTTTCCAAGTGAAGGTTCCAATCACACACCAGCCCATCATTTTTCCGAATTTAAGTTTAAGAATTACGCACCGATTGCTTTTAGATATTTTAGAGATCTGTTTGGTATTCAGCCTGATGATTTTTTGGTAAGCATCTGAATTTTCTTCACACTGAAATAAAAAAATTATACAACAGGTTTTTTATTCTCATTTTAGTGGACCCATCATCTGTGATGTTGAAGATTTCATTGACAATGTTTTTACTAGTTTTTAATATTTGATAGTCTAATCTGTGAAACATAAATGAATTAGCTGCGATTCTCAGAATCATAGAAGGGCGGAGGAAATCCAAAAAGGAGGAATGAAAAAAAAATTATATATCAAAAAACTTAGCACAAAGATGTATAGATGATGTACCTAAGTTCCTTAAAGATATAAACCGGGAGAAAAAATCCATTTGAAACAACTACTTTTGATCATAAATGTTTTATTACACGGAAATCCCTCTTTCAGTTATTTTGTTATGCAAATATTTAAATTATAGTAATTCTGTCTCTAAGTTTCAATATTGTCCCAGACTTCAAAATGTAAACTTTCGATTTGAAATATCCCCGAGGAAAAAATCGACAAGAGTCAAATCCGGTGATCGTGCAGGCCGTTTCTACGAACCACGCCTACCAACCGACATGCCTGGATAATAATAATATGTATTTAGTTGGATCATCTATAGATGCCATTGAGTATGTCAAAACGTGTACAAATATAAAATTGAAAATACAAACTCCGTGTACTTAGAGGCACAATATACAATTGACATATAATGTAATATAATAGTAATGTAATAATAATAGTCAAAACCCAAAATAATCTGCTATTTATGAAACAGCATCGTTATTAAAATCGGACTAAAATGTTGGACATGTACATACTATATAAAAGTCAAAACCAAAAATAATCTGTTATTTATGTAACAGCATCGTTATTAAAATTTTCCTAAAATGTTACAAATGTACAGGGTCATAAGTTATCATCCATATATTCTTTGAGAGAAGAATAGGATTTATCCAGGAGCAACTCTTTGATTTAATAGTTATACTGTTTTAGAACCAGATTTTTTATTGTACTTGGAATTTTATTGTACAATTTAATGGCCATAAGCCTGGGATATGATTCAGATATAACTAATTTGTGTGTAGGCATTTCCAACGGTAGGGAATGTCTAGTATTATAGTTCTTATTACCCTTAAGAGTAGGAAAACTGGTTATGTGCGATTTTAGGTACATAATTTAATATCTCATAAATGTATATACTTGTAACATTCAATATTCTGAGATTTTGGAAGATGAGTTTGCAACTTGTCGTTCTAGTAACTCCTGCTATATACCTTAGGGTTCTTTTTTGAATTTTGAGTATTCTGGAACAATCACTAGATGCTCTCCAAGCTATAATACCATAGGAAATGTTGCAATGAGAGTATGCATGGTAGTATATTAATAAGAATGATCTATGTACATTCCAGCGTAGTTGTTGAACACAATAAGATATTGAGGATATCTTTTTACAAATCGTATCAATGCGGCTAATAACCTAGCAGTTGATTCCGAAAAAAAAATCGTATCAATATGCTTATTCCATTTGAGATTTTCTGTTATCTTCAAACCCATGTATATGTAGTAGTATTTATTTATTTAGGGTACCCTAATTTACAAACGTTCAATAAAAATTTAATACATAATGTGGGAGTAAGTAAAAAGTAGATAATAATGAATTAATGATAATATATAGTTATTTTACAAAGTCAACATGATAAAATCAATGATTTATGAAAGTTGAATAATTTGAATTTAAACATTTTATTAAAACAACGATAAAAATAAAATAAAAACAACAATAAAAATAAATTGGCGCTCCGGGGCGACTTCATTGATTCCAGTGGCGCATTTGCTTTTTCAGCTGCAGGAAAACCCGAAAAAACCTGCAGTCTGTCTTTGACCAAGCGTTTCTTGCTTCCGTTAGAGGTTGAGTCTTGTTCGAAAATCATCAGTGTTATTATTAGATTGACTGGTGCCTCAGCTATACTTGTTTCCTTATAACAGTCAGGTAGTTTGGCGCATGTTTGACCATACAGTCGGTCATCACCTGTACGGAATCATTCAGTCCAGAGCGGTTAGGAGTATTGATTTTGCTAATGTTTTGCTCACGAAGAGTATTCAACAAGAACCCCAAGAATTCGGAACAATCCTCTTGTTGTCCTAACGAGTATCTAGTGGACTTCAAATTAAAAATGAGAAGTACATGAATGTCACAAAAAATAAATAAATAAATTAAACTAATAAGTATAGATACAGAGGCACTCAAACGCATATATTAAAATTTATTTTCTTTGATATGCTGCAATAACGCTTGTTTGGAAGTGTGAATACTTCTGTTGTTTCTCAAATATGTCTGATCCAACCAATCACTCACAGGCTTCTTTTGGTTGCAAAATTACAAGTTATTATTTTCCCTGGTCTACAATTGATACTCCACAATCGGTTATTCAAATTCAAAAAAGTAAAAGCCTGTATACAATTTTAGACAATTTAAGAAATATGAGACATACTTTGTAGCTTTGAAATAAGTTTCTTAATTATCATTTATAGATGTCGCTGTGCAACGCAAGGTTGACGGAATTGTCAAATCCTGGCGCTAGTGGTTCTATATTTTATGTTACCAGTGATGATGAGTTCATCATCAAGACTGTACAGCACAAGGAGGGAGAGTTTCTACAAAAGTTATTAGCAGGTTTGTCTGTTAAACCAAAAGCTTATGAAGGTCTCGCTATGTTCCATCCGCAATGTGATATCTAATCGGATGTCTAAATTTGCTAATACTTTTAATTTTTAGGTTATTACATGAACCTGAATCAAAACCCTAGGACATTATTACCAAAGTTTTTCGGACTCTATTGTTATCAGTGTAATAGTAAAAATGTAAGACTGGTTGTTATGAATAATTTATTACCTAGTAACATTACTATGCATCAGAAATATGACCTGAAAGGAAGCACTTACAAGCGAAAGGTAAATATCATTGCCACAATCATTATACGACTTCTGTCGAGACAAAAAATATTAGTGCGACAACTTTTGAAAGGAAATTTGATGAGCGGTAATTTTGGTTTTTAGGCCTCAAAGGCGGAACGGCAGAAACGTTCGCCAACTTACAAAGATTTAGATTTTATGGAACACCATCCAGAAGGCATTTTTATGGAAGCAGATACTTATAACGCGCTAGTCAAGACGATTCAGAGGGATTGTAGAGTATTAGAGAGTTTTAAAATAATGGATTACAGCTTGCTTTTAGCTATTCACAATTTGGATCAAGCACAAAAAGAAAAATCGGTAATTATTTCAGTTTGTTAGCATAATTTTCATATTATCCAGTAATTTTCTGGGATACTTGAAAAACAATAGATGTCTCTAGTGGTACTTGCCCTTGTATAATATAGTAAAAATATTCACTTGTTTACCATAAAATGTGTATACAGGGTGTAACTGAATAAGTGTAAAACATTTAAGGAGGTGATTCCTCATCGAAAAAAAGGTAGGATTTTTCATATAAAAAACTTCATGGGAGCATCCCTTGTTAAGATACAGCCCCTTGAAGGGGGTACATAAAATTTGTATAACAATTTTTTTCACAAGCACTGAAAAAGTTACAATATTGAAATTAACCTGACGTTTTGTACTACCAAAAAGACACCCAGTAGTTTATTTGGTTTACCCCAAGGTTGTAAGGGGTGGAAAACGCAATCCCTAAAATTTATTTTCAATGTAACTTTTTGTCTTATTATTTGTTTACCATTCAAAAATTTATTTCCGATAGCCTGTTTCATTCTAAACAAAAAATGTCATTTGGGTTTTTTGCCCAAAATAAACCAGTTCGCAGCAAAAAATTATTTTACGAACAACTACAGAGATACGTCATAAATGCGAACTGGATTTATTGTTATTTTGTAGCTAGTACCTGCATTAAACGATTAAAGGGTAATAAACAAAACTAATTTATTAATAACAAAACACACAACATGTAGAAATCATCGTAAATGTTCAATATGTCTACCTTCAGACATTACGCATGCGTCTAGACGTCGCGTCGGCGCATTGAGCCACGTATTCGTTCAAATATTCCTGGAGTCTCTCTGATTACCCTGCACGCATCGATAATGCGGTTTCATAAGTTCTCTACTTCGCGAACAGGAGTACGATAAACCAAATGCTGTAAATGACCCCAAATAGAGAAATCGAGAGGATTGAGATCCGGGGATCGAGCGGGCCAGTTCTGTGGTCCTCCTAGACCTATCCACTGATTTGCATATGTTTCAGTTAAATGCTGACGTGCTATTTGACTAAAATGGGCGGGGGCCCCATCATGCATCAAAAACATATTCCTTCTGACGCCCAAAGGAACTTCCTCCAGCAGTACTGGATGCACTTCTCTTAAAAATTGAACGTATGCCTCACCATTTAATCGAGGAGGTAGAAAATGAGGCCCAATTAAATCATCCCCAATAACTCCGAGCCACACGTTAAGAGAAAACTGTTCTTGATGGTTAGTTTCGACAATAGCGTGAGGGTTTTCATCAGCCCATATGTGGTAATTATAAAAATTAATAATCTTATCCCGAGAAAAACTACATTCGTCTGTGAATTCTATCGTCTTCAGAAAGTCACAATTCGTTCTAATCATTTCCAGCATTCAATTGCAAAATTCAAGACGGTTCGGAAAGTCTTGCGGTAACAGTGCCTGTACTCGTTACAGATGGTAAGGGTATAAGAGTTGTTACTTTAAAATTCGTAATACCGTCATATGATCAACATTTAGCTGGAAATCAATCTTTCTAGTACTGGTAGTAGGTTGTTCTTCAATCAAATTAAGTACTGCTTCCTCAAGCTGTGGTGTTCGTACTTCTCGATGGCGACCACAATCCTGGGTTCTTTTGTCGAATGAACCATATTCTCGTAATCGTTGATGAAGTTGAGCAAATATTCTATGTGAAGGATGCTGCCGTTGAGGATACATTTCAGCATATCTTCTAGAAGCTTTTAACCCATTCCCCTCATTTGTGTATGCCATTTTAATAACAAGTGAATTATATAAGTAACAAATTAAGAACAGAACAACAACACACAATTGGTATTACTATCGCTAATAGCGACCTACTAGATAGATTAGTTTCGTATTTTCGCATTTATGACGATGTATCTCTGTAGTTGTTCCTAAAATAACTTTTTGCTGCGAACTGGTTTATTTTGGGCAAAAAACCCAAGAGACATTTTTTGTTTAGAATGAAACAGGCTATCGGAAATAAATTTTTAAATGGTAAACCAATAATGAGACAAAAAGTTATATTGAAAATAAATTTTAGGGGTTGCGTTTTCCACCCCTTACAACCATGGGGTAAACCAAACAAATTTCTGGCTAAGTGTCTATTTGGTAGTACAAAACGTCAGTTTAATTTCAATATTATAACTTTTTTAGTGCTTGTGAAAAAAATTGTTATACAAATTTTTTGTACCCCCTTTAAGGAGCTGTATCTTAACAAGGGATGCTCCAATGAAATTTCTTTATATGAATGATCCTATCTTTTTTTTCAATGAGGAATCACCTCCTTAAATGTTTTACACTTATTTAGTTACACCCTGTATAGAGAAATATTCATTCACTATAGAATTGGAAAGGCACAAGAATTAATGAATTGGAGTAAAATAACCTTTTCAAAGCTTTTAGCAAAAATGAAAAAATTATTGGTAATTTTTCTGTTTTTCCACTTATGTGTTAGAAACTCTCAGAAACTTAATTTTGACATTTATTATTGTATGAATAATGATTGCATTCTATAAAAATGTTCTCGCAGGAGATGAAATCTCAAACCCAATTGGAGAAACTACCCGAAGAAGGAGAAGCAGGAGATATGAGTGCAGCTATGCTTACAGAAGAAAGGGAGAGAGAAAAAGAAGACAGAATAGGCGCGGCAGCCATATTGAACAGGAGTAAATCAATAAACAGACAGAGACTGGTGGCCCATTCTACAGCCATGGAAAGTATACAGGCAGAGTCGGAACCCATCGACGAGGATGATGATACACCGTAAGTTAAATGACATAACCTAATTCTTAAGAAAAATTTACATTTTTTGGGAAAACGTGTACACGAATAATCATCGTTGAAATGACTTTTGTCCTATTGTGTTACTGAATGAATGCATTTTTCATTAAATAAATATACTGCTCTATACTCTATTATTACAGAAACTGTTAGTATACATTTTTGCTTCAGACAGACAACATTTGTTAAAATCTCATTCATCAGATCATCAGTATGTATATTTCTACTCAATCCAATCATATACAATGACTGTTAGACATGGAGTTCCTCAAGGATCATTTATGGATCCCAAATTATTTCTAATTCATATCAATGATTCACCAGTTTACCTCTAAAGTCTATCCAAATCCAAGATAGAGTAAAACAAAACAAAACCGAAGCGTGATATTCACGTGATCGCCCAGTGTCAGATGGAAAGGGCAGCGTTTATTGGTGAATTCGCCTTCTTGGTACAAGTTCGGTACCAGCACAGGGTTGTAATCAGTCGTTTGCGTATTTGTGTGGTGTGCGTTATAGTATATTGTTTAAAATTGTTTTCCAAGATGTCCAGTACAGACACTGCTGTTGACACTGTGAGCTATCCTCTGAGTCCAGCTAGGAAACGATCCAAAAAAAGACATTTGAGTGTTGAGATGAAAGAAGTGATTTTAAATGTGTTCAAGAAAGAGATGGAAGAAATTGAGACATCGACTGTCGACGAAGTCGTATCGAAAGTTTACGATAAAATTCGAGTGTGTTGTGCTTCGATTTACAATGTTTTACGGGAATATAAACAAAATTATACATTTTCCAAACCCAATACAAATCAGAATCGTCAAACCATTATAAAATCAATAGATTATGCTGATAAACTTGCAATCAGGAGGAAAGTGCATGAGTACTTTTTTAGAAATGAAATACCCACGATAGACAAAGTACTCACAGAAATAAATGAAGATGTTTTATTGCCAAGTTTTAAGCGGTCAACATTCCAACATTCAACATTCCAAGTATTGAAACATTTGAATTTTGAGAGGAAATTGTGTTATGGAGGAGAGAGTATTTGACCAAAATTAAATATTATAGGGAACAATAGAGAACAATTTATTACATGGATGAAACCTGGGTTAATGCTGGTCATACTACCCCTAAAGTATGGGTCGATGAAACTGTGACCTCATCTAGGAGGGCCTTTCTAGATGGACTATCCACCGGATTAACAAATCCATCAGGTAAACTTATATTTATATTAAGACCTGCCTCAATCTCAATATATAAAAAGTAACCCTCGTATTTGTTTCATTTACTTACATACCTCTCAATAATTTCAGGTAAAGGAAAACGGCTTATTATTTGTCACATTGGCAATGAGAATGGGTTTGTTGCTGAAGGGCTGTGGTGTTTCGAGTCGAAGAAAACTGGAGATTATCACGAAGAAATAAACGGTAAATCTTTCGAACAGTGGTTTTCCAAAGTTCTACCCCATCTAGAGGATAATGCTGTGATTGTAATGGGCAATGCACCTTATCATTCGCGACGGTTAGAAAAGATTCCGACAACGTCTTCAAAGAATGTTGAAATCCAAAATTGGCTGCGATCAAAGAATATTAGCATTGAAGACTCAATGCTAAGAGTACGGCTACTAAAAATTGTCAAGGAGCGCAAGCTTGAATACCAAAAATATATAGTCGATGAGATGGCAACAGGCCAAAACAAAATTGTCCTTCGCCTGCCTCCATACCACTGCGAGCTAAATCCCATCGAGTTAATATGGGCAGATGTGAAGAATTTTGCAGCTCAGCATAACACCACGGTCAAATTTGCGGATCTCAAAGTACTTTTTGATAAGCTTTGAAAAGATTCACAGCAGAGAAATGGGAGAAGTGTGTTCGGCATGTGATATCGGAAGTCAAGACAAAGATGTGAAAGCTTGATAACATAATAGAGGCACAAATCGAGCCACTGATAATTCAGATTGGTGAGGATGACACTACTGATGAAGAGACAAATTCATCCAGTTGAATAATATTCCTTTTGATTTTACATAAAATAAAAATTATCAATAAAGAAATAATTACGTCTCTTTTCATATAATGCTTGAGTGCGCTGTGAAAAATCCAATGAAAATCTTTTTATATTACACGTATCTGCATTTTGCCCGTTAACCTGCAAAACTTGTGCATTTCACTCGTTATTATAAAAAAGTTTTCCTAAGTATGATATAGCATTTGCGATCAACAAGATGTTGATTCTGAATACGACCCTGGCCAATTCTTGGGATTTTCAATATCACGTGCGTAGGGCAGGTCAATGTTTATATCCACTCTATCTTGGATTTGAATTTGCTTTAGTGTAGGAGAGAGCAACGCGGTGGCGGTAAAAACAGATAAAATCGTCCAGCCGATTTGTGCATTGAATATTTGTGGCTGGCACCCTTAAAATTGATAGAGTAAATTTCTTAGAGAGTCAAGAAAATACATAACTTTCTGGGAGATGTTCCATGAAAAACAAAACTTAACCTCTACTTTCAGTTTTATTTCCATTTAGAACTCTCCAACCTAACTCACATACTTATCAATCACTTGGAACCAAGGATGTAATCATTATGAGATGATTTGAGAAATATTTCAACTCAATCCAATCATATCCAACGGTTGTTAGACATGGAGGTTTTCAAGGATCACTTATGGGCCCTACATTATTTCTAATTCATATCAATGATGCATCACTTTGACTCTGGAGTGATGAAGAGCAACTCATTAGCGGTAAAAAAAAAGGAACTATGCAGCCGATTTTTGCATGAAATATCTGTGGCTAGAACTCTTAAAATTGACATATGACCGGTAAATATCATCTCCAAAGAGTCGACTAAAAAAGTTATGAATGTATATAGGTTTCTCAGAGATGCTCCAGGAAAAACATCTTCAGGAAAAGAGAACTAACATTTTTTTCTAACCTAACCTCCACTTTAAGTCTCATTTCCATTTTCTAATTATCACTTGTGGATGTATTTCGTACCTTCAATTTTTTGTTTGTGAAATTATCTACCAACTTATTTTCATGAAAGCCATTATATATCTTGCGCCAAAAGTGGTAATTTTTTTTTGATGTGGTCTAATAAAGAAATGTAGTCCTCTCTATAACCACTTGTTCATGAAGTGACATACATGTACGATGTCAACTGGCAAATTTTTGTCAAAGATTTGAATAATAGACAAAAGCGTACATCATATTTTAGTGTTGCTAAAGAATTGAAGAAATTACCTCAGACACAAAGAGTCGAAACCATTATTTAAAGGAGATATATTTTTCCAGACCTGGAGGAATTCCAGCTCGAAATGAAAGAGGTGAGCGTCTGCTATTGTTTATAGGAATTATAGACATTTTGCAGAGTTATAGACTGAAGAAAAAATTAGAACATACTTGGAAATCGATGATCCACGATGGGGTAAGTAGAATATTCATTGTCGTTAATTTTAACGTAATGAATATGATTTTTCTTGTCACAGGATACCGTCTCTGTACATAGACCTAGTTTTTATGCCCAAAGATTCCAAAAGTTCATGTCACAGACTGTGTTTAAGAAGATTCCATCACGTGAGTATTTATTCAGTAGCCATTTGATTTCAAAATAAAAGTTTTCTTCAAATCAAACTCAGGTTAATTTAAGAGGATGGTTTCTAATATCAACTCTTTCTAAATCCATCTGATTTAAACATTGTTACTTGAAAAAAACTATTGTAAAATGAAAGAAGAGTCTTAATTCATTATCAAACTTTTGAGTCTTTCTAATACTGTTAAAAGAATGTTTTTAATCTCAGAACTGCCGTATGACTTAATTGTTTTAACTTTATAGGGTTCAACCTTCAACTGTTTCTTTGATTGAAGAGTAACTTTCTAGTTAATAATGACCTTACAAACTGAATCGACATGAAACAAAAACTTTTAGAGCGATAACTTCACAAGGGGTTACAAGTGTACTTCCTTCGGAATAACGATAATTTCCCTCTTATGTTTGATGTAAGGAGTATTCCAAAAGTCAACAGTATTTTTTCACAAGTTGACCAGTTTTCTTGAAACCTACTAGAACACCACCTTTTTTTGTATAAAGAGAGACAAAATATTGCTCAATTTATTTTTGAATTGAGGAGCTCTCTGACTTCATCACCTGAATAAATGACAGAATAATGAGGCAAGTGTTGTTATTGCTTGCTACGATATAAAAAATATTTCCATACAAAAGATGGGGTTGGTGACCATCACTATTTTGATATAAAATATTTGTTAAAATGTCAAATACACAAAATATATAAGCAAGCGATCATATTGCTTATTGCAAGATAAAATATATTGCTATATTCATACAAAAGAAGTTGTTTGTGATCATCCCTATTCGTTTTAACAAAAACATTTGTTGAAGTGTCACCATTTTTAACTGAAAACATTTGTTGAAATATCAGGTGCTTATTTCAAACTGAATAAGTCGTAGAATATCTAGTCAAGTGCAACACAAGCTCTTTATGATCATTACTATTTTATCAGAAGACATTTGTTGAAGTGTCACCATTTTTAACTGAAATACCGGATGCTTATTCTAGACTGAATAAATCACAAGAATATCTAGGCAAGTGAACAAATTGCTTGTTGCAAGATGAAAAGCATTGCTATTTTCTTGCAACAGAAGTTCTTTGTGATCATCACTATTTTAACAGAAGACATTTGTTGAAGTGTCACCGTTTTTAACTGAAAAAAAAAGAGATATCAGGTGCTTATTCTAGACTGAATAAATCACAGAATATCTAGGCAAGTGAACAAATTGCTTGTTGCAAGATGAAAAGGATTGCTATTTTCTTGCAACAGAAGCTCTTTGTGATCATCACTATTTTAACAGAAGACATTTGTTGAAGTGTCACCGTTTTTAACTGAAAAAAAAATTGAGATATCAGGTGCTTATTCTAGACTGAATAAATCACAGAATATCTAGGCAAGTGAAAAAATTGCTTGTTGCAAGATGAAAAGGGTTGTTATTTTCTTGCAACAGAAGGTCTTTGTGATCATCACTATTTTAACAGAAGACATTTGTTGAAGTGTCACCGTTTTTAACTGAAAAAAACTAATGAGATACCAGGTGCTTATTTCGAACTGAGGGATCAAATTTGTTGCTTGATAAAATATATTGCTATTTTCATACAAAAGAAGCTCTTTGTGATCATCACTATATCAACAAGAAACTTTTGTTAACGTATCAGGTGCTTTTTCAAACTGAATTGGTTATGATACATCATTTCTCAATCTAGTAGGTTTATATCCCGAGACCAAGAAGGCCATAGACTAAGAAAGAATTGGCATCTGAAAATTCAAGCATGGGCCGATTATTTGACCATTGAAAATACCGTTTCACATCATTTGAAATATTGTTGATGAAAAGTTAAAATGAAATGGGCCCTATGTGAGATCCCTCTGGGAGATTACCTCTTAGCTCTCGAAAAGATAATGTTGACTTTTGGACCAGCTTGTATAACGTTTTTTTTGAGAATGGAAAATCGCTTCCCAAACAAATTTTGGGTAATTTAAATCGTTATGATCACTGTTGGCATTTTTCAAATATATTTTTGTAAAACAAAGACAAATTCCGCTGGTTTTTTTCAGTAAAGTTCTAGTATATGATGAGGGTTTATAGTATTAGTAGGATGATCTTCCCTGGGTCTTTAATTAAAATATCTTTTAATGCTTCATGTAGTGGACTTGCCAGAAATTAAAGGCAATCATCGCAAGTTTCGTAACCTGGTTTCCAGCTATATAGGTAAATCCTACTTGATTCTATTATCAATTTTGCTATATTTTTTTTGCTACAACTTTCTGCGGTGTTCCAGAAAATAGAAATGTTCAAAAATTTACGATATGGTGGTTTTCCACGTGAGACTGCTTGAAAGAGTTGAACCAAAGTCCGTTTATAATAGACCTTTACACTTTCAAAAAAAAAAAGAAATGAAATCATTATTATTTGTAAGTTCTATAAAAAAAATATTCATTACCAGGAAATAACACTCAAATTTTTCCATTTCAAACAAAAATCGAAGTTTCAAAAATGACTATTATGTCACTCACTACCCCTCTTTTCAAACCAGTTTCAAAATGTATATCATTTTTGTAAAGCAGGAAAAGTACATGAATGAATATACAATATAGTTATTTAATTAATATCACTATGTCAAATATCTCTTCAACAAAACTCTAACTTTATTAAAGTTTTTGTAACGTAATATGAATTGTTTCTTAATTTCGGAACTAACGACCATCAAATCTCCCTAAAAATCAAGTTGGCAATATCGCACGCAGTTAGAACAACAACAACACAGGAAGAAGAAAAAAATTATGCAATATGAATAAGTTTTGCGGTGTTGCCAAGTTCATATAAATGTCAGTGACGTCATGACTATCGTTTTCACTCGATTTTGAAAAAACAATTGTAAAACATATAAAACGAGGTACTGTTATACATGTAGGGTTTAGTGTAAAGGTCCATTGTAGAATGCTATTTTTTTCTAAAAATAAACCTTCACATATCAATCTAATGAATCTAATCTGAAAGGAAAATACCAAATGTCTTGATTTTTGAGAGACTTATTTTCTGGAATAACTTGTTTTTGCTTTTTTGCCTTCAAGGAAATACTTGCATTATAATGCTTAAAATGGATTGCTTTTCACAATTGGCACGAAATTTAAAATAATACAGAACGCCTAATAGTTTTACTAGTTTTTAATTATTTGAATAAATCAGGCTATATTTTTACCAAAAGTATTGTTTAATGCCTAAATTTGAAATCAATTGCATCTTGCTGCATTCTGTGAATATTATTTTCGAATGAATTGAAATTGAAATGAATTATTTACTGATTTTCTTCTGGTCATTTGGATTTTTACATCAAAAATTTTTGCATGACACAAGAAATAACCTTCAATGCATTAGAATAGATTTGTTTTAGGTCATCTAGATATAGAAGCTCAAAATTATTCGGAGGCATGTTCTAAAGCGGTTTTTCGTAGAGCAGGGCATTAACTGTTTTGGATTCATGGAATGAAAATATATCTGTCATATTTCATTATGATTGTCAGAATTAACGTGTTCATCTGAGGCTGAATATTATCAGCTCTATAGGTATTGTGCTTGCCCTAAAAATGAAAATATTTCGCAATGTTGCCAATACAGAACTCTCGAAACAAAGATATTTCAGTATTTTGAAGGACCACAGTTTTCCCAAATGTATATCATTGAAACACAAACTTTATTTTTGATGTGATACAACACTATAAGGTCCTTGCATGTCTCTTTCTATTCTTCCTCAAACGGGATAAAAGTTTTCTATCTATCATTACAACCACGTGTTCATTCATGTATCGTAAAATTCTTACTTCTAAACTCTTAAAATTTCACGTCACATCAAAACGCTTTCTAAGTTGTGAAGAAAAACTCGTTTTCCGTATGGATAGATAATGGAATTCAATGTATAACTTAGAGATAAATTTTCGAAATGAGGTTTGAGGTTAAGTTACATTATATGGGAATAATACTAGTTTATATCAGTATGTCAAGCAATGCAGAAAATGACCCAAGATTGAGGCGTTTCTGTTAATGGGTAGGAAATGGGGTTAAGTGTACAATTTAGAGAGAAATTTTGAGGTTATGTTACATCATGTGACATTAATACTATGTTATAGCAGTTAGTCACATTATGTATAGACTGGTAAGTTGAATTCCTGTTAATCGTAGTAATCCTGTTATTATGAATAATTTTTGAAAAGAATATTGAGTAAGCACACAGTTCTGGTCCTCTTGATAAGCTTTATCCTCCAATAGCGTAGTATCTGCATGAGCTGTGAGATAATTCTAGTGAATTGTCGCTCACAATCCTGTATACTCTCAATTTCATTTTTGATCTGTTTCAATAAATAGTTTTCTCGTGTTTCTGTCGATTTTTATAGTTGAATGTATATGAACTATTTAATATGACGCAGATAATTTGTGAAGATCAGCATGGAGAAATGTAGTGAGTTCTTAGAACAATAAGCATGAAAAACTAGAGATATTGACATTTCTTCACGTATGGATTTGCGAAACGTCTTTCGTGACTTGAGCTACTTCATACAACAGATCGGAGGTCAGTCTCAGACAAAGGGTATGTCTATGGATGAAGCTCTATATATGTGAACAATTTTCAAAGGTCTATGTAGGTAGGTCCAACCCCTGCAAGGATTTATTGTATAGGGTCTTTCATTGAACGCTTCCTTTTTCTAAATTTAAATAAAACAAAGTGTGTGAGATATCATCGAAATTTTTTATTCGTTTGAAAGACCTATTGTATCATTATGCCGCTATGGCTTCTCTGACGCATATATCAGACTGAATTCAAATTTTATTGCATCCATATCCTATTAACAAGAAATAGATCGGATTAGCCCAAGTTCACAAATTAAATTGTGTCTGATGATATATACAATTAAAATTACATAAATAATGGTTTAAAAAAAAAAAAGGTTACATTCTTGAATGTTATGAAACATCGAGTCAAACCGAATTCGAATCGGGTATTTCAGTGATGCATACTTTACCGCCTGTGAAAAATCACACAAAGAAGCATGAGAAGATCAGTACTGAAAGTCACTAACGACAAAAAAGTTCGAATTCACGGAGGGAGTAAAAGCATCCTTCGGCCAGTACCTTCTTTAATTTGCGTTTGAAAATATCTGGGCGTCTGCTCTCTCTCAATTCGAGGGGCAGAATGTTGAATAGACGAATTCCAGTATTCACCGGAGCTTTTTTTTGCATGGAATGACAAATTGTCTTCTGTAGGATATTTCTTTTGTTTCTGGTGCCATACATGTGAATATCGCAATGCCTTCAAAAGCTGTTTAGGTTCTTGAAAATGTGAGTCAAAAGTTTTAATAAATAAATACAGGGCACCGTTAGAATTGTATTACTTTTGAAAGTGTCTCTGCATGATGTTCTATAAGATAAGCAGAAAATACGTCTAATAATACGTTTTTGCAACACAAACACTCTTTGTAGTTCGGACGCTTGACCCCAGACAACGATACTATATGAAATAGCGGAGTACCCCAGTGCATAGAAAACTTCAAGCAGACATTCTCGTTCCAGCATGTTTTGGAGTGTGGTGACCACATAAAAACATTTGTTCAGCTTGTCACAAACTTCATCGACATGCGAGTTCCATGATAGGTTGCAGTCGAATTGTGTTCCTAAGAACTTCACCGTTATAGATGGCTCAATTGACACTCCTTCAAATGAGAGCGGTAAATGCAGAGGTGTACTACGTTTGCTATAAAACTCTATATCGAGTGGTCCAACGAAAAGTATGCACCTTGCTTTTCTCCTTTTTTTGTAACTTAATGCAAAAATGCTCGGACCAGGTGCTCTCTTTCCAATGATACCGAATTTGTTGTATTTACTTGAATAGTTATAAAAAAAGCAAGAACATTTACTTGATATTTTTGGTGTTAATGAAAATGCGGAAAAAACGGCATTTTTATCACTAATACATTCCTCAATTTCTCTCGTGCGTTTTTTGGTTCAAATAACAACAGGAGATAAGTGTACAAAAAGAATTTAGAATCGGAAACCGATCAGAAATGAAGCAGTGGAAGTCGCTGTTTTGGGACATGTTGAATTGGATCATACTCAAAGTACCCGTCAGCTTGTTCGTCCATAATACGGATATTAAAAGCCTATAAATTTCATCCGTACAAAATTAAATTAGTACAGGAACTCAATGAAGATGATCCTGATAGAAGGCTGCAATTTTGTGAACAACTGAGCCAGCTACTAATTGATGATCCCCACCTATCATTCAACACATGCTTTTTCGATGAGAGTACATTTTCTTTGAATGGAGCTGTGAATAGGCATAATTGCCGTTACTGGGATGACAGTAACCCACACTTATTCCGAGAGGTCCATACCCAGTACCCTCAAAAAATCCATGTCTGGTGTGGAATATTAGGTAGTCATATCGTAGGGCCACTTTTTATTCCTGGCAATTTAACTGGTGAGGTCTACCTGACCTCACCTGGTGAGGTCTACCTGACCTTGAAGATACAGTTGATCCTCTCATAACGGAAATAATTGAAAATGACCAAAATCATAATGATGATCGGCTTCATTTCCAGCAAGATGGAGCACCTCCTCACTATGTTTCTCCGGTAAGAGAGTTTTTAGATGACCGGTTTCCTGGACGGTGGATTGGAAGAAGAGGCCCCATCGAATGGCCTGCCAGGTCACCTGATTTATCGCCTTTAGACTTTTTTCTTTGGGGACACTTGAAAAATTGATGTTTTGCTACGCAGCCCGAGTCCATAGAAGATCTTCGCCAACGAATTACAGCAGAGTGCAGAAGTATAACACCTGATATGCTACAGAATATTAGGAATAGATTTGAACAAAATCTGTATTATTGTATGGAAGCAAATGGGTCACATTTTCAGCACTTGCCCCTCAAAAGCAAAATTGACCCGGTCCGAGCATTTTCGCATTAAGTTACAAAAAAAGGAGAAAAGCAAGGTGCATACTTTTCGTTGGACCACTCTGTATATTCCCTCTTATTATGATTAATCATAAGTTTATTTTCAAAACACCAGTCCTTGAACTCTCTTAGGATTGTGTTGACCTTTTCAGATAGTCTTACAGATGAAGTATCTGACACAGTAATGCAAGTATCATCTGCATGTAGCACATACCTCAAACCACATGTCGTTGGTGTCCAGATAATCCAATTCAGGCCAAAATAAGTTGGTAATCATCGACCTATAGTGCTCGCCGTTGACAGTAATGGCCTGACCAACGTCTTTCTCAAAGAAATATGGACCGATGACGTCACAAGCCCAAAATCCACACCAAACAGTGACTTTTTGGGGAGTATTAGGCGCTCTTGGATCTCACGTGGATTGGTATCGTTTCAAATTTGACAATTTTGTTTGTTCACGTACCTAGTCATCCAGAAATGGGCCTCATCGCTGAAGATGGTTTTTCGGTGAAAATTAGGGTCGGTTGCCAACTACTCCAGAGCCCATTTAGCGACCACACGCCGTTGTCCATTGTCGTTTACCTTCAGCTCCTGGGTACGTTGAATTTTGTATGGGTGCAGGTCCAAGTCACGACGCAAAATTCGCCAAGTTGTGGTCTGAGTTCTTGTGAGCGACGCGAAATCGACTGCCTCGGATTCTCCAGCACACTCTCACAGACAGCGGCGATGTTTTGGGTAGATCTTGCGTTTCGTTGACATACGGGAGTTGGTCGATCGTTTACTGAACCAGTGGACCAGTTTTCCGCAATTTCGCCCTTCAAACGCTCCAATAACGTTTTGTAATAGTCGCTGATTTTTCCTTTTTCAATATAGTCGATGAGCATCCCAAAATACTGATGCCATAACCTAACCAGCCGACTGTTGCTTTTTTGCACGCTTTGGAGTTGTTTCACCGTGTGCAGTCCACTCAGATGACAGGATATTTTATTTAGTATGAATCCTTGTTTTCAGTTGGATCAACATATTCGGTTTCTTCCTAACGGTTATCCACAGAGTTTTTCTGTGTATTTCCTGGGAATTATCACCTTTCTGAATCTGAAAAAAAAAATTATAATGGAAAACTTTATACAGGTGTATTTGGGACAAACATCTAATTCATCGCTATAAGTTGCTGCGTAAATTCAATGTATTTGTGGAAGGTGGCGAATCCCAGAAAGATCCATAGAAAAACCGACATTTATATTCAATTGAGTGAATTTTCATTCATATTTACTTGGGATTACAATACTATTATCTATTTCTCAACTGTACCGTTAAACTGGCAATTGGTCTGGGTGCATTTGTACACTGTAAATTTCAAAGTATATTTCGGTTCCACTGATTTCATTTGATAGACCAGATGTAGATGACGCTCTAAAAAATATTCCTTCTTCAATTCAAATGGGATTAAATTAACTAAACGTATGAATGTGCATATGTACTGTAATATTGACAAGAGCAGAGTTGTCTCTTCTGGTGACAAAGTCGTTGTGTCATGAAAAAATGACTCCTTCGTCTTGTAATGTTGTTAAAAATGGTGGTTATGAGGTGATAAGATACGTGTCTTTTTCCGAAACTTTGAAGTACACCATTAAGGATGTAGTTCCGTGTAAGTGCCATTTTCTATCAATATTTTTTCATATATTTCGTAGCATTTTTTTGAATGAAATCTGTTTCACTTCCATAATGAATGTTTGGAGTACAAACTGAATGGTAAAAAGTGATTTACAGGTAATTCGATGTTCATATGAAAGTAGTCGTTTCAAAAAAGTTTTTTCCGAAATGAACTTCTGTACACGATTTACATATCTTTGTAAAGAGTTTTTATTGTAGTTATTTTCTTTCATCCTTTATTTGGAAGTTTCCATATTTTTTTGTTTGATAATGGAGAAGTAGAAAGCCAAAAAGTTGTTTCCCACAACACTTTTCTCCCAAATACGATAGGTTGCCTTTTATGTTTCGGGATTTGACAACCCTAGTGTTGCAATCTGACAACTGACAGCTCTATCGTAAAGTAACTTAAAAGATTCATCTCGGCCCAAAAATGGAATTAAATCGTGAAAATTTTCGTGCGATTATTTTCTACAACTTTCGACGTGGATTAACTCAGCAACAGTGCATGGATGAACTTAATTCAATTTTTGGCGATGAAGCTCCATCAAAGACCGGTGTTTATCGATGGTATGATGAATTCAATTGTTGTCGTAGTTCACTTCAAGACGAATTTCGTGAAGGTCGTCCAAAATCAGTTGTTGTTCCGAAAACCATTGATGGTGTGCGCGAACTGATATTGCAAGATCGTCATGTGACCTATCGTGAGATTGAGACAACCTTAGGCATGAGTGGGACCAGCATACATTCAATATTGCATACACATTTGACTGTGAAAAAAATTTGTTCGTGTTGGATCCCACACAATTTGTCAATCGCTCAAAAAAAGGATAGAGTCGATTGGTCGAAAGAAATGCTCAAAAAATACGATCGCGGTGCTTCGAAACACGTCTATGATATCGTGACAGGTGATGAATCGTGGATTTACGCGTATGAGTCCGAAAGTAAACAGCAGTCGACTGTATGGGTGTTTCACGATGAGCCAAATCCAGCAAAAGTTGTTCGCGTACGAAGCACTTCAAAGCAAATGGTC
This sequence comes from Leptinotarsa decemlineata, assembly GCF_025532065.1. Taxonomy (NCBI): domain Eukaryota; kingdom Metazoa; phylum Arthropoda; class Insecta; order Coleoptera; family Chrysomelidae; genus Leptinotarsa; species Leptinotarsa decemlineata. Next base: position 20,864,129 of record NW_027412747.1, read on the forward strand.
GCCTGTTTTTTCGGAAAAACTGAAAATGTCGCAACCGTACCACTAGAACAGTGGGCCAACCTGTCGATCACGAGCTACCGGTAGCTCGCGGAGGCAATTCTGGTAGCTCTCATAACGATTTTACTTTAAAAAATACAAACTGCAAAAATCAGAGAAGCTTTCGAAAATTCCACAAAAAAATCTAATTGTCATAACATTAAACATAAACAGCGGCAACGTTGCGGTGAGCGATCTGCCGCTGACGCCATCGAGCTAGAATCGGCTAGAACCGACCAGCCGGACCAGCGCGTTAGTGTTCGAGAACGATCTGGATTGCTTTGAACGGGATAAATACGCACGGCGCGGCGACATTGCGCTTAGTTTAAAACTGAACGCGTAACCAACGTCCAGCGGTTGGGTTAGTAGAGAACAACAAAAATAATATTATGGCAAGCAGTTGTAAGAAGGTAAAGACATACCACTTTCATTCGGAATGGGAAGAACAATACTTTTTTACAGAAGTTAAAGATAAAAATGTGTGTTTGTTATGTAATATTTCGGTCTCCGTTGCTAAAAAAGGAAATATTGAGAGACATCATAAAAGTGTACATTCTAATTTTGAAAAATCATTCCCACTACATTCTGCCGCCAGAAACGAGAAACTGAAACAGTAAAAAAAGCAGTTTATTGGACAACAATCAATATTTTTAAGAACAGTCGACAAAAATAAGGCTGCAACTGAAGCATCGTGTCCCAGATAATTGCACAAAAAAAGAAACCTTATGAAGACGGGTAAATGATAAAACAGGCGTTTTTCGAAGCTGTTGATTCGTTATTTGCCAACTTTAGTAATAAAGACGAGATAGTTTCAGCTATAAAATCTATGCAACTTTCTGCTAATACAGTGATGAGACGTGTAGAAGTAATGAGCAATGATATTTTTTTACAGTTAAGAACTGACTTAGATAACTGTGTTTATTTTTCACTTCAACGGGATGAATCAACAGATGTCGTTGACACTGCCCAGATGGCCGTGTTCGTCAGGATGGTTTTTACTGATTTTACGATTAAAGATCTTTTGAAGTTCATTCCACTGAAAGGACACACTACTGGACATGAGTTGTTTTCTCATTTAAAAAATATTATTTCTTCCGAGAAAATTCCAATATCGAAAATGGTAGGCTTGACAACCGATGGCGCTCCAGCTATGGTGGGTTGTGATAAGGGTCTGGTGGCGTTATGTCGTAAAGATAAAACTTTTCCGCAATTTCTCTGTTACCACTGCATTATCCATCAGCAAGCATTATGTGGAAATTTCCTGAAACTAAACAACGTTATGAAACTGGTGGTAAAAATTGTGAACAAGATTAGAGCTCAAGCGTTACAAAGAAGATTATTCAGAACCTTGGCCGATGAAGTTGACTGTCAATACGGGGACCTACTCCTTCACTCTGAAGTCCGATGGTTAAGTAGAGGACGGGTGCTGAAACGTTTTAATGATGTCCTATCTGGCATAGTTCAATTTTTCAAACAACGCGATGAACCGATTCCGGAACTAGAAAATTCAATCTGGCTTAGAGATTTTGGTTTTCTCGTGGACATTACAGAGAAATTAAACGAAATTAATTTGCAGCTTCAGGGGAGAGACAAAGAACTAGCGGAAATGATGTCTGATATAAAAGCATTTATCAAAAAGCTGGAGTTTTGGGAACAAAACCTAATTAACAGCGATACCAAGCATTTTCCTATTCTTTCAGAAAAAATATCTCAAAATCCATTAGAACCATATGACAACAAATATCATGTAGAAATAATTTCTACCCTGAAAAATAACTTCAAAAATCGTTTTAAGGATTTCAATGAAATGGTTTTAGTAGCGCAGTTTGTTGTTTCACCCTTAATGGAAATTGATATCCGACAGTTTGCAACTTGTGTTATGCAGAACTTTGGCGAAGACATCGCTGCAACAGAAATGGAAGTCATTGAGTTTCAAAATGATTTAGCCTTAAAATCGTTAGTCTCAAGTACTGAATGTATCTGGCCTATTGTAAGTAAAGACAAATATTCAGTTCTATGCCGTGTTGCCTTGAAAGTGAAAGCATTATTCAGTTCAACCTATTTGTGTGAATCTTCTTTTTCCAATATGAAGTTTATTAAGAACAAATATCGCAATCGGCTTACAGATGAACATTTGGATAATTGTATTCGAATGGCTGCATCAAATTATACACATCGGCTCAAACAACTGCATTTTTGAGCACCCAAAACATCGATTTGATGAGTCATCCGCCGTATAGTCCTGACTTGGCACCGAATGACTTCTTTTTATTCCCGCACGTAAAAAACAAACTGAGAGGTCAACGGTTTTCGACACCTGAAGAAGCGGTTGCTGCATTCAGAATGCATGTTTTGGAGATACCTCAATCAAAGTAGCAAAAGTGCTTCGATAATTGGTTCAAACGCATGCAAAAGTGCATAGATCTTCATGGGGAATATTTTGAAAAACAATAAAGTGATTTTCAATGATTAATATTTGTTTTTGTTCTCTAATCACGAAATATAAAAGGCAACCATCGTATATCCATTCTCAAGGTATTTACCTATATTTGAAACGGTAGTGTTTAATAAAAAGACGTATTCAAATTCGGCCATGTGAATGGCCATACCAGAAAAGATTTTTGGGGAGTAACTATCATGTATACTTTGACATTGACCAATGGTTACGCTGAATCCGATTTCTGATTCTGTATATTTTTGAATTTATCTTTGTTTCAGCTCTGAAACATTCGCCATCGAAAAGGAAATCCCTATCGAGGCCTTTGGGGCGACACGAGGAAACAAATGAAAGAGAAAGTGAGTAAGATTATTATTGATCATTTTCATCACTTTTCGTATACAACCCTTCAGAAAATTCGAATCGGTTTGGTCAACTCTGTTCATTTTGATAACTGTCAATAGGATTGCAGAAATTTGAGCTTTAGCGGCCGTTATTTGAAACTGTTTTTGATTTCAGTTTTTCATTCCACCGCCTGTTACAATTCCTTTCTAATGTTCAGTCAGCGCGAGTGGTTGGCATCTTCATAGTCTGTGTTATCGCTTTCAAGGTTGGAGGTACACTGGTGCATTCATGGACGCAGGCTATATTTAAGAATGAGAGGAGGGGGAGGTCAGCCCAATCACATACGGGTTGTTCAGCCAGTCCAATCTGTTCAGTTGGAATGGTCTACTCAGACAGTCCGGGTATCTCCCTCTACTGGTGTTCCGCATAGTTAACGGTTTGTTTCATCCAGTGTTGTCATATTTGTAGATTTCAATGCTACCAATTAGCTAATGAATACTCCAAATAGGCAACAATGTGAACTTTCTTATTGGTCAGTGGGCTATGCTTGAAGTAGGTTGAACCTACTGTGTAGGTATATCCGAGACGGGCTTGAACATTCAAAGTTCATTTCTTTAGACTTGTTTACTGCCTTTCTTCAAGCATAGCCCACTGACTAAAAAGAAAGTTTTTCTTCCTTATTCAGAGGAATCGGGCAAATTACGGATATGAAGTTGGTTTGTACCTCGTCCACTAGATGGAGTGACATTTTTGTTGTTCGTCCAACTTGAGACGAGGAATGAAATACTCTGAAAGAATTTCGATTTTCAATTATGGAGTATCATCGACTTTAGGTCGATGATGGCCACTATCTTGCACTGACGAGTGGCTAATGAGCCCGAAACCGGTCTGCAAGTGTGCCCGTTCCAAAATTGAAGGTCGACTCTTTCAGTTGTATTGCCAATTGCATATGCAGGACATTTTCTGTGAAGATTACTGCACTGACGCCTGTCGGATATAATCCAACGCCCTTCGTGGTATTAGCCAGTGGAGTAGTTGTTTTCTGATAGGCGTCAGTCCATTCAACCTACCTTGTAGGGATATCCGAGACGGGCTTGAACATTTAAAGTTCATTTCTTTAGATTTTTTACAATGTGAAGGAAAATAGAATTATTTCTGAATGTAAACCAAAGCAGGAGCCGAAGGCAAAAGTTTTCTTAACTTCCATCCCAAAAGTAATCGACAGGATTGGTCGCCTGCTTCGAAAGTACACCAAATAACAGCATTACTTGAGATTAGCAAAGGACAGAGGTGAGAGAATGCCCAGGCTGACTGGGCAGATTGGACTGGTCGAACAACCAACACATGATTGGTCAGGACCGGCCGTCCCCTCTGTTACATATTTTACATATCCTATTTACTTTTCCAATACCAGAAAATACACATTTGTATTCCGTCAAAATAGCTTTTAGTTCATCTTTAACAACACAGTCATAATTGACCTCACTTATATTACAGTTTTTTATTATTTTCAAATCTCGTACTGCCGGTAAGCCAAGTAAAGATTTAGGTACTGTTGAATTCAAAACATAAAACTGATAAGAATGGATTGTATCTTTATTTTATGTTTTTGTTGTTAAAAGTTGGTTAATACCAATTTTTAATTTTTTGAAGTCAGAATAATTGAATATATTGACTTGACTACCAGTATCTACTTTCAATTTGAAATCTATACCATTTATTTTGAGTGTTTCAAACCACTCAATAGAGTCTACAAAACAGTTATTGAAATAACCTATTTCTAATTTATCAATTGTCCAAACAATATTTTGTTCATATTGAGAATCATCCTGATAAATATCAAATGTTTCTTCAATTTTGCTTTCGACATCACAAATTTCACTATCATGTACTTCATGAATGTCTCTTGTATTTTTTGGACATAGCCTTCTGTAGTGTCCAGGCTGACGACATCCAGAACAAATTCTATTGAATGCAGAGCACTTACCGCTTCGGTGATTCTGTCCACACATTCTGCATTCCTGAATGAAAATTGCATTGCTATTCCTATAAGTGTTTGATCCCTGATACGTATATCCAGTTTCACTATTTTTCTCTGCACTGTAAATTCCTGAGCTGCTCTCTCTTCGATCACTGTCCCGACAATTAAACTGTCTCGAAGCACAATTCACTTGTTTCACGTGTTTTATAGCACCAACACTAACCGAAGATTCACTTATTTCCTTCTGGGTAGCGACACTGGTTTCCATGGCTCTGCACGTAGCAATTGCAAGTCAGCTGTTTGCAACAGCTTCTCCTGGATTCTGGGATCTCGGATACCTAAAACAATCCTATCCCTGATCAGAACGTCCTTCTCTTTGAATTCACATGAGGATGACAATTGCCTTAATGCAGTTACAAACTGATCAACGGATTCTCCCGGTTGTTGATCTCGTTTAAAGAATTTGAAATGTTCATTTACGAGATTTCTAAGTGGTTTGCAATAGTTATCAAAATTTCCTAAAACCACAGCTAATTTTTTATAATCTCCGACTTCTTCATATTCAAAAGTGTTATAAATCTGAATTCCTTCATCTCCCAATAAATTCATGAGGGTTGCAACCTTGATTTCATCCCCTTTTGCAGCTATTCCGCTGGCAAGCAGGTAAAATTCAAATTTTTCTCTCCATAGTTTCCAACTGTTGGCAATGTTTCCACCATGAAAACTAAACATTTCCGGAGACTTCAAATCAGCCATCCTATATAAATTGTTCACCACAATAAAGCAGATACGAATTTATTAACTTTCCAAGTCAACTTTTTGTCAGTGACGGTTTTTTTTTCTGTTTACTGCATTAAAAAAAAATCTCGCGCACTTTACCGCTGCCACCATGTTATGTTTTGTATCGGTTTGACCTACTTTCCTTATCTAAATAAGGGTCGTCGGACGCACCCCTCCGAGGGGTGCGTACTACAAGAAATCTGATTAGTCTGAAAGGTGTCCCCCTTTAATTAGAAATCTACGTGTCCGAGCTTTTTTTAAAAATCTTATTTTTTATATTCAAAAACGGCTCTGTTAAGTTTTCGTTGTTACACACTGTATAGCGTTTTTTGTTGAATTTATACACCATAGTCTCCTGCATTTTTTAAATTTACACTGGACATATAACCTGTACTTTAGTCATAGAAAAGCATAGTATTCGACTCCCGAGAAATGGCCATATTCCTCATTCCTTGAATTATATACCATTATTTTATTGATTCACAACAAAAAAACAACTTTTGTTCAAATGCTCCTGACCCGTTGTGTTGACATATTTAATTTACTGGATGCCTCATGATGGATTATAATTTTAATACCCACTGTGACGCCAATGAGTAACAAACTTTGTTGTGTTGGTACTCTCTATGATCTCAATTTTTGGTTAGAACAATTGTATTGCTTGCAAACTCAACAGAAAAGCATCATTATTACTCTCTATTATCCTTTCACTATATGTCATCCTTTAAAATCACTATTTCAATAAATACCATGCACGAACAACAATGGTAGCACGAACTGGAGAAATTTGTAAACAGTAAAGAATGGTCACACAGGCATTCAACAGCGTTGTTACGTATGGAGTTGCAAGGAATCGCTCAGAAATATTTGAAAACACAAAACAATTTTTAAAGCACATTGCACTAATTTATTTAAATTCTGAAATGTTTGATGTCGATTTTTATTCCACGAAATAGGTCGTGATTTCAATAGGAACGAACGGGACTCGTTGATGAAAAAGTTTAGGTCAGTACTACCTTGGAATGTTCCCGAACGCCGACTTCATCTAATGAGCCAAGTAATTAGGTCCATTTTATTTTCATCCAACCACGAAAGCAATAGCTGATGGCTCAGAAACTCGAAACCACAAACAGAGTCCATAGGATTTAATAAATTTGTAGTATAATTATAGCAATGTAACTAATACAGAGTAAAAACAATCTTTGAAAAGTTTACATTGTCATCCTTGAGACAAATACCAATGTTACGACAGTTTTTGACTTCTTTAAAGTTTTTCCCAACTTGATTTCGAAAATTGTACAAAAATTTGAAATTTTTTCAATCTTCCATTAATATTACTTCAATAATGTTTTTGCACCATGTATTTATTATAAAATGAATTGTGTGAAACTAGGATTGTAACTGTATAGTTGCGATCAACTTTGCTTGTACTTGAAAACACTCACTTTATCTTGAATTATTCAGCAGCGGTGAAGACTAATAATTCAACTCAACATAGTATTGTGAGCAAAAACCGTAAGTATGTTGAGTGTCTTGTCGTTTGTGAAGAATATTCAGTAAACTTTTTTGATGTTTGGGCTTGTGACTGATAAAAACTGTTGTGATTTTTTATTCACAACTTGTTAATTTATCCAGATCCCTTTTAACTTTTATAATTATTGTAAAGTAAATATTTTTAGTTTTTTATTATTTATGTGACTGTTTTTCTAAAATTTATTAAAAAAAATTGTATCAATATAAATTTTTTTTTATTTATACTAATTTTTACAACAAACGAAAAGGTGTCTCGGAAACAGAAAAATTTTAACGTTTCTGACTCTTTCTCTAACCCCCAATAAAAATTAAAAAAATGTTTTCCCCTTCTAGAAATCGGGAATTAATATATTAAATATTTATAAACAGTACTATTCAAACTGTTCAGAGATATTATTCCTAAATATGACAAACCTGAGGCGGATTTGAGGGGCCCCACCTTTTAGAGCCTTCAACAGAATAATTATTCTTCCAAAAGTGAATTTATTGCTGATGAAAAATCAGCACAGGAATTGTGTAAAAATATACTAGATTTTTTAATGTGTGTGTAATATGTGAAGCATTTTTTGTAAATTGAAATATCTAGTAACTAGTCTTTCAGAAAATAAATGAAAATATGAAGCACCTTGAAAAGCATCACAAAAAAACAATGCTTAAAAATTAATGGAAAAGATTTTACTAAAAGAGATTATAATCTCTCAGATGCTTTTATTATCTAGAAGATAATAATAATGCTGTTGCAATATTCATGTGATAAAAAAGTTTGTAAAACATTTCACAACTAAAAGAGCTTCATAATTTTTTTGGCACATCAATAATTTAGATGCAAGAGAAGTTAAAAAAATTGTTGTTGTCATTGATGTTAAAGCTTTAGCCATAATATTGTGTAACATCTTCGCACCTCGATTTGAAAAAAAAAAAAATTAAAAAGCTAAATCAATAGAGAATTTGCTGAAGTGTAATAAAGGGCAAAATGAAAAGTGCTTGATATAAACCACTAAAGAGTCCAGTCAGCCTGTTACTTTGGCCAACGTTTCCGAAAAAAGTTTTTGCAGTTTTCAACACCCGAAATTCACTTTGAAACTTTTGCCTCAAATTGTGAATAGCTTTAATTTTTTTGACATACGTCAAAATAATGAAATGGATGTTTTCTGATAAGTAATTACGTTGAAGTTGTACACTTCTTACCTGCTAGGAGAATATATGCGGTTTCATTGAGTTTTTCTAATTTTTTCATGTTTCACTCCATTCTATAACATGATCACCAGTTGATTTCAGAATATGCTCCAGAATCCCCGGTCCTGGCATCTGTCTTCTCCTTTTATATTCACGTGTTAATTTTTTCTCACATTTAGGGGTATTGAGGTTTCACCCATTTAATTTTTTACATAGGAACAAGGTATATTGTAAATACAATCTTTCGTTTTGTACATCAGGTATACCTGATAATACATTAGAGTCAATCATGCGGAGCTTTTTGGCCTGTGGTTGAAGATGACTCATCATTTGAGCATTGTAACCTCTCCTGATGCAGATTCTGCTTCTGTTGCTCAAAAACTTGTTGCAAAACAGATTCATCAGGTATCCTGCTCCAGAGGAGGTGACAAGTCGCTTCCTGGCTGGAATATCCAGCCTACTAGGTTTGTTTGAGATATGTAGAACTGGTAAGCTCTTTGAGGAGGACAGTTGAGGTCATATAGTCGACGCTGTATATAATAATTTTAATAGAAATCAAATTCGAAATTCAATGGAGGAGACACATTCAATTTTATCTGGTCATTGAGACATTGTTCTGCATCTATTGATTTTCAAGCAGTTTCACACCTTTTTCTTCCGAATATTATTACATCACAGTCATTCACCTTATACCCCTTTGTCAAAAGGTGGTTTCAAAAATTGCCTTTTTCTTTTGATAAACTTGAAAATTAGGAAAGAACTACAAGTTAACTCACATACTCCTGCTCTAACGGACACAGAAGGCTTGTTTTCAACTAATATCTATTAATAGTTCTACAAAATTGGTTCAAGTTTTTTTTTAAAGAGTAGATTTCTAGAAAGAAAGAAACCATAATATCTACATCTCGGCTTTGTCGATAGCAATTCCTTTCAAGAAATTTATATATAGTGAAACCCATGTTGCGGAATTGTTAATTTTGTTATAAAAATCTCACAATAAAGTTATTCATGAATAACATTTCATCTGACCCACCCTTGAATTCATCTTAAACTTTTTTTTCATGTCTCTTCCTTGGATCCCTTTTCATTGATCATTTTCGCTATCACCGCTCCATAATTGACGAATATACAGTAAACGTCACTGACACGGTCATCGCCAAAACATCTGTACCTTCCGTTCATCCAGTTGGTGGATCCCAAACGACAACGGCGAGCATAACTTCGCCACCCTCCGTCTACCCCGCCGTGCTCGTAGGTCGTTTGAACACCGAGACGAAAACAAAGATTCCGCCCCCGGTACCCCCCAGGGGGACGCCGAAACCACCGCGGGGTGATCACTGCGACAAAGGTGTGATGTATTTAGTGTTTTTTTTATTTTTGGTGGCAAGCATGCTTTGCACAATTGTGACTTCGTAGTAGGTGAATTAGGGGGCAATCATTGCATCTTTCAGAACATTTCACGATAAATAAAAGGTGTCGGAGTGAGAACCTCCCACTTTCGAAAGAATTCTTTCAGGAAATGATATAAAAAAATCGGAAAGATTTGTGAATTATTTCTCTGCGAATGCGTCAACATTAGACCTGTTTTTTACACAGTTTTTGTGAACAAACGTGGTGTTAGAATATCCGAGTACAAATAAACAATAAAAAAATATTAAATGAATCACATTTCATTGGAATAAGTTAGAAAAATTGTGTATTTCTAAGGCTGTGGGCACGAAAATCGCGAAGGCCGAGCGATGACGAGGTGACGCGCACGAAACGAGCGATGGTGGGGCGATTGAGCAATGCGCGGGCGGGAATGTAAGCGACAAGAACAAACTAGTGTGTTTAGGTCGTTCGCGATTACTGTAGCTTTGTGTAGATGCATATTGTACCAATATCAAATGGAAATGAAAATGAGGAATATATTTCGTGTATTTTGTAAAAACCTGCTCTCTGGGACAGTAAAAATGTTCACCTTAGCTCGTAATGTACTCCCATTCAAAAAGTTACTTCTCCTACTCAGCATGGTTTCGTACAACAAAGATTATGTATGACAAATCTTGCATGTTTGAATCAATATCTCTGTACGTACCTGGACACGCAAAAACAAGTCGATGTTGTTCATTTAGACTTTCGAAAAGCCTTCGATCAAATATACCTTTATGTTCTTCTCAGCAAATTGACAAAATTGGGAGTCTCTAACCAACTGCTTACTCTTGAAACATATCCAGTTAACAGAAAACAATTCGTCGAATATGAATCTTTCAAATTGGCTCAGTACATGTTGCATCTGGGGTATCACAAGGTTCTAATCTTGGACCTCTTTTATTTTTTATTTTTATTAATGACTTGGCAATCTCTTTAAATATTCCTAGCCTACTATTTGCAGACTACCTGAAACTATACTATAAAATCGACGACATTAATGACTGCCAACGTGTACAACATGATTTAGATGTAATCAAACTTTGGTGTAATAATAATCGTCTACAACTGAACGTAGCCAAATGTAAAATAATATCATTTGCAACAAAACAGCGAACTTTAATGTACGATTGTTCAATCAACAATACTACAATCAACAGCGTACACGAGATAAACGATCTTGGTATAACATACGACAGTAAATTAACATTTACAACAGATATAGGGAATATGACTGCTGATGCAAATAGGATGCTTGGATTCATTTACAGAAATGGCAAAAACTTCAAAAGTATTGCCACCTTAAAAATGCTATATTTTGCGTATGCCAGATCTAAGTTAGAGTATAGCTCTGTGTTATTGAATCCAGTTTACGACTACCAAGAAACATCAATTGAGAACGTGCAAAGGAAGTTCCTGAAATACTTATATCTAAAAGTTGATGTACAGTACCTCACGAGAGGCATCGATTATAACATTTTGTTGGCACGATTTGATGTGACATCTTTGGAAAATAGGAGAGTTATCCTTGGTATAAAATTCCTGCATAAATTACTAAACAACAATATTGACAGTACGGTTCTTTTGCCCGAGATCAATTTCTTAGTACCAAGAAGTGAAGGTCGACACAATCTGAAGTTCTATTGCGAAGCATCGCGCACAAATGTTATGCTACGATCACCATTGAATTTTATGTGCAGTAGCTTCAATAAAATCTGTGAATACTGCGATTTTTTTTGAGGGTAGAAAATTCGCCAAAAGTACTTCTTCTTTCATTTATTGAATGAGCACCATCTCTAGGTAATAACTCCGTTCTCATTACAAAACTTGGCTCCAATAGTTCTCTTCGACGTAAACTTGTGTTACGACGACTTGACATGTTGCTTATGTTATTACTCCAGCACGATTGAGACCGACCGAAGTTTCGTGCCCACGCGAAATACTCCTCATCGCGCCGCGCCACCCAGCGGTCGTCATCGCTCAACCGACGCTATTTTCGTGCCCGCAACCTAAGTGGCATAGTTTGAAAAAACTAAAACATTAATTATCACGTTACCCTGTCCCAAAAAGAACATCAAAACGGTGCTGTTAAGATGTTTATAAAAGTGATACACATTATAAATCATGTGAAACAATACCTACTAGTTTATAACCTTCACAAAACCTTGTTATAAATATCATAAAAAAAACAATCATGTAAAATCTATATTGAAACATGTTTGAAATACAGAAAATGTGAAATATGGGTGGAAATCCCATATTTCACATAGATCGATGTTACAAAAGATACTTATATTTGCTGCCTGTGTTTTTATAGAGAAAATGGACAAACCAATCAATAAGGTAGAATAGAATAGAATAGAACTTTATTCGTCACTGAAGTTATTACAAAAAGGAGTACAGAATGTATAACTTATTGGACTCGTCACAAAATATGATATAAATTTAGAATTTAGTCTACATATAAAAATCAGCACGTGAAGAAGTATAAAAAACAAAATACAGACATATATAAAATTATACCTAATTACAACATATTAGTTCATGTCTCCAGAAATTCCTCTAACGAGTAGAATGCCCTGGATTCTAAATACTTGTACAGGGAGTTTTTGAAAATTCTCAGATCGGCAAGATCAGTTCTACTATTAAACAAATCTATAAATATATTATAGCAGAGAATACCTTTATATATGTGCGAGTTTTGCCCAATGGTTAATCTTGAGTATGGTTGATGTAGGTTAGATTTTCTTGTATCGTACTTGTGTAAACTGCTATTTTTAAGAATGGAATTCTCTTGTGTTTTGATATTCAGAGTAATTTGAAACTGTGAGAATACCTATCTTTGGAAAAATTGATTAACAAGATATATTAGGCTTGACTCCAATCATACTTCTGATGATTCTATGATCATTAGTAGGATTACAATATTCTCTAAAATAGGATCTCACATTTAGCCTCAATTTCAAATACCCATTGAGAGTTTCTAATAGTGCTAATAATGAATTGTCTCAGTTTAATACGATACAATCATTCAATCGTTTTTAATTCGTACATTAACAATGTATTGATAACTAACCTCTCAACGAGTTTACTTTTTTGCCTTTTAGCGATTTTTTAATTGTTTACAATCATGTGCTTCAATTAAACTATCTACAAATACAGCATCCTAAATAATCTGTTCTAATGAATGTTTTGTTTGAGGACATAATATTGCCAAACTGTATGAAACGTTTAAACTGTCGCTCTTTCAATATGCCGGCTCGCTTGCACTTGTCACGTGACGAAAACGCCTATATAAAAAAACAGGGTTATGTTACAAATAATATTGACCACACATGCACCCGTAGAACTTTCTTTAAAGTAGAAGTGTGCTGTATAAATGCTCCGATTGATTTACAATGTGTCAGCTTTTGTAAAGTAAAAGATAGAAGGAACGTAGAAGTTTGGTAGTTTGTTGTATGAATCTGCCACTATTATTGTTATATAATTTTCAGTAAGTGTCAAAATTCTAGATGAGGTAGGTAGCAGAATCGTCATTCATGAATTACACAAAATCTAAACTCGCATAACTGAAATCCAATTATTTTTAATAGTCGACCTTTCGCATTTGAGAAAATCCCTTTGAATATAATAATAATAAATGATACTCTAGCCTATGCTACATTTGTTTGTTATGGTTTGTAGAAGCTTGATATTCCAATGTTCTAAATTTTGTTTCTTTGATTTGCTAGGTCCATGCACGATTCAGGAGAGAGGATGGCCAAGAAATATTTGTTCGATATCGTAACTCTTTCTGTATGTTTATTAGTTGCTGTGTTGTTTGTTTTTTGAGCTTATTTGTCGTTTTCAACTTTTTTAACATGAGTGTAGTTTAAATACCGGTCTTGAACTTTGCAAGTAACACCGTTCGAAGAGAATTAATTGGCCAGAGTTGGTATTGAAACTGTTATATTTTTTGTGAAGGTATTGCGCCAAGCTGTTGCAGCACTCCGCCACCAACTTACGAGGCCTTGGATCAAAATACCGGTGATATACCGTTAACCGTAGGCGCTACTTCTTCCTCAACCTCGAATGCCCATTTGGGATCCCATTCTTCCAGCCAGTCTTACATTTCCCATCACCATATTGTCGTCAGGAGTTACAAAGACGATGCTGTTAGGTGAGTTTTGTTTCCGCACCTTCGTATATATATGTTAGAAGTCTGAATTAGGGCACAATCATTATTTTGCATTGAATGAAAATGCAGTTGTTTGTTAAACAAATCAGAAAGTTATTGTATCAACCAGCTTCACTTAGAAAAACAAACGCACATATTTGACACTGTTGAATTAGTCCCAGTGAACGTAACAATGGGGGTATCTCAATCATTGATTTTATATCCTTTGTTGTTCATTATATTCATGAATGGCATAACTCTCATACTTATCCAAGTAAAGTGATAGTACATTCAGATGACACAGATGGACTCATGATAGCTGAGGATAATTTTGAATTATCTGTAGAAAAATCCAATAGGTGTGTGTACAATTTCACTTTGGTGCAATTAAAAAGGAGTATTAATAATGACGTTTTCAACACAATGTATGATTTGAAAAAATGTGACCACAGGTCTATAAAACAAGTCCTTGAAAACAAATTTTATTGTGTTACCGTAGATTAGAAGTTAACAAGGATAGCACATGATGAACATAGTATATCAGTACTGTATACTGTATCAGTATACAGTATACAGACTTTGACCTATAGCTATGGATTGATCTAGGAAGATTCAATACATGTAAGTACAGTTTGTCAAGAATAGGAAAAAGTTTCAAAATCTTAATTTGAGACCGCCTTAGCTGTGCACAGAAGACAGGAGTGGAAACGCCCACAGCCCAGTCAGTCGAATTTGTCTGTTGTGAAGGGAGCATCGCGGGTTAACCGTAAGATCAGTCCGAGCAGAAATAAAGCGTAAAGGGTACAATTTGATTATTGTTACTTAACCAGGATGGAGTTTAAAACAAACCTAAATCGTGAAGTGCTGACAAACCAATCGAGGTAAGTCATAGCCTATGTAATTTATTTTATGCAACGAGAAGCGGCAGAAAATAAACCTGTATAGGACTTTAAAAAGTTCAAGAAAGAGCTGCTATGGCAACTGGCGTAAATTTAACTGAGTGGAAAAAACGATGTGAGCATGCTCAAAGTTTTTAACAGTTTTTCATGGAAAAGGAACCAACATTAGATTTCATGGTAGACGACATGATAATCAACTTGCAAGAAGATAGTGACACTGAACCAGATTACATCAGTTCAGACCTTAGCGAAGATTCATTATCCGAAGATTAGGATTAAATTTTTTTTAATTTCAATTATTGCATTTTTTGCCTTTTATAATTTTTTGCTTTGTATTGTTTTATTTGTAATTGTTACGTTCTTAGAAATTTTTCGCCGTATTTTGCGTTTAATTTAAGTATAAAAAATATACATATTTATAAGTGAAATAAAAGCAACTTTATAATTCAAAGCAAGTATTTACCTATTTATTCCAATCATTTCTCCGAGTAATGGCATAACCATTATTCATAATTTTCTAACTCAAAATAATACTGATTCCATAATTAAACAAGTCATTTCCTGTCTTGACCAAAATTATTTTGAATTCAATAATGAAATGGACTAATAGTGGGGACTTTGTACGTTGGTTTCACAGTTTTATTCGGGAGACTGTACATCTACACTAAGCAGAGACAACTTTAATCACAAATATCTGCATCTTTGTTCCTCCGAATGCTTTCTAGCTCTTCATTACGCGCACGCCGCAAAAATTTCACCCTTTTTCCTATTCTTGACAAACTGTAAAGTGTATTACATACAGAAGAAAATGATGGGATGTAGAATGCAACTGACCGATACTGGATGACAACTTACTAAAATAGTTTACTGTATGCATTTCCGTCAGGCATTTCATATGCATCTCTCAGAAATATGTTCATAATTCTGACTCCCACCCTGGAGTATGCGTTTGTGGACTTGCCTCCGGACCTTGGCTGTAGGTGATGCAGTGGTACATCCTACTGAATCAACTGTAGGCAGAGCTTGAGACGGTTGGAATTAGTTTTGTTTGTTCGGGGTATTCAGACGGTTCACTCTGTTTGAAATGACCCACCCAGCACTGACAAGGAGCTAGTACTCTGAAACCGGTCTGTCGGTTATCATCTCGACCAAATGAAATCTATTTCAGGTTTTTATATATAGGAAGTTACTTGCGACAAATCTTCCAAATAAAAGTCGTTGCACAGGTGCCTAATGGCTTCACTTCAGCTTTATGCGCGGCATTCGCTAGGTTAGCTGTTGTTTTTCCGTCGGGTATCTGCCATACATACCTACAAAATAATGTAGATTTCACATGAGAGGCAAGGGTTTGATATATATAAGAACTCATCTGTTGACTGGCCTTATAAAGTTTTGTACTACCCCTGTACAACGATGAACAAATGTTTTATGTTATTTCAGCATAAGTGATATAAAGCTAGAATCTCGACCCGAAAATAAGTCGTCCCTGAGTGTGGAATCAGGAAGTTCGGGAGCTGGTCACTCGAGTCACTCAAGGGGGCTCGCATGGACTCCTCCGACATCAGTAGAAGGGTCCACGCCTACGTGGACTGAAGGTACACCTTCTTTTACCGAATCTTCAAGTAGTGGAGATATGGGTGAGTGATTAAATGAAAAGAGCGTTGACGTTTCTTGATAAAGCAACAAATTTCTAGAGAATTCAACAAATAAATGGATATTGCAGTAAATATAATCTTTTGTACTGACTAGGCTAGGGCAGTTAAAATAAAAAAATTGCTCCATATGTTATTTGCAAGAACTAGGATGAACGACAACATACCTTTGTACAGAGTTCTTATTGTAGTTATTTTTCCTTTGTTTTAATTTTTCCCACATTTTTTGTTCAATGATGGAGAATAAAGCCAAACATTTTTTCCGGTCGAATTATTTTTTCAGTTCTATAACACAATTGGCCATTTCTATTCAAATGTCGGTTTCAACTTCATCCATTCCAAAAATATTGTCACATTGCTTGGATTCTTTCACAAGAGAGGAAACTCTGGATGGAGATGGAAAAACCAATGTGTTCGAGGTGCAAGCAAAGGAGAAAATGTACAAAGTCCTTATCAATCTATAAGTTTCCCCGTATTTTAGTAATTCATTTGAAAAGATTCTCTCCGACGGAAAGGTTCAGAGGCAAATTGAATGTTTCCATTGACTTTTCTTCAGATGGATTAGATTTGAGCAGTTATGCAGCAGACAATGTAGCTCCTTGTCGTTATAATCTATATGCACTTTCAAATCACAGTGGGACTACTTACAACGGGCATTACACAGATTGCAGACACCCATATAGTGGCACGTGGCATGAATACAACAATTCACACGTGTTCCCAATTTCGCCAAAATCACTTGTGAGCAATGAGGCATATGTCCTCTTTTATGAACAGGAGGGAACAAAGCAGCACCTTTGATGTGATTTTTTTTTCTTCTTTCCTTTTTTTATAATCTTAGTTCTTTCAATTGATTTGTATTTCATGATTGTTCCAAATTTCATTATTTATTGTTACTTGAATATTTGAAAAATGAAAACAATTAAAAAAAATTGTTCTTTCTACACTTTGATGTTGAAGTTTAAAAAGTACCACTTTCTATTAAGATTTACAATTGAACCAAAAAAAAAAATGTGCGTGAATTAGTTGAAAATTTCAGCTTTCGCATTTTTCCTCAAAAACTAAGCAACCCTTGTCTTTTCTTTATCATTATATCAAACTGTTAGACGTTTCCATAGATATCTCAGTGAATGTCTATTCGATTCAACACTTCTGCCAACGAAACACAAGTTAATTAATTCCGTCAGCATGAAAATTGTGTGCTCGGCATTCGATGAAGTTGACGAAGGCCGCTTTCGCCTTTTCCTTATTGGCGAAAAATCGCTTGATGACATAAAACGATTAAAAAAAATTAACAGCATCAGTGTATAGAGTAGAAAATTCTCTATCGATCAGCATATACTACGAACCATCGGAATAAATATTCATTGAGAGATATTGCTACAAAAATACATAATATCAAAACGGACAAAACTCTTGAAAACATCTAATGAAGTTCTTGTTCGTTTGTTGAACCAGAATAGGTTTTCAATTGTTTCATCATTGGAAATATCGGCTTCAATGAACTATATCTTCGTTCCGAATTTGAAATTTTTCAACCCGCAAACAAGTGAATGGCGCCGTGTACAATGATTTTGTCGTCACCCAGTATAGCGAGGATGAGGGAATGGAATGATTAGCTCTAGGCTTTTAATAAAACATATTTTACTTGCATTCAATAATTATAAAGGGAGATACAGGGTTACTCATCATTCAAGATAACCCGCATGTATTGAGTGATTTTTTTTGGCGTTATTTCAGTTGCATTGAACTGGCACTATCATTTGCTCAGATTTTGACGAACATTCGTCCAGGAAGATACATCTCGATATCCTGTATTTGACAGTAAGGTAAAAAAGAAGCTATGATGCCATTTCCCAATTATATGCTTGCATTGATTGTAATTTGAAATAGCCCTGTATCGCCTGTCTTTGAAGTAAAGTCTTACACTAGTCTGAAGATATTTAGAAAATGTAGATGAAAGTTTCTCAGAATACTGGATATATTTTGAAACTTTGTTTCTAGTAGTTTTGTAAAATGAGATACCAAAAATCATTCTTTACTTCTAAAACGTGCTTGGCACAGAAAATTTATATTAAATCAGCATACTTTTGTGTTGAAAGCTATTTGCTCTGTTAACCGTGGCCTGAAGGTTTGATGTTTTGTTTACGACCGTGATAGACATTATCAAAAGCTATGAGGCATCAAACAAAGCGCTCTGGTTGTTCTCACATCACATACCACCTTCAAGGTTCGAGACTCTGAGTTTATTGGTGGCGGGCGTGGCTTCATTTCTATTGGTTGAAATGAATAATCTCTTTTTGTGGGTGTAATTTAGTGCAGGCATCCATACATTATTGATGTTAATTCCCCCTTCTTTTTGGTTGAAATTATTTTTGGGGTATTCCGACAAATCAGTATGTAGTATCAAAGAAAACAAATGACCAGGTCTGGACCCGCAGAAAACAAACTATCTATATTTTCACAATAGACAAAAACTTGTTAAAACCTCGAGTTTTAAAATGGAGCACACACATAAATTGAAAAACTCAGCTGATAAATAAAAACATAGGCTGCTAGTTCGTAGTTGAATTGAACCTGAAATACCAAACGTATAGACAATACGTTTGGTATTTCAGGTTCAATTCAAGCTACTGCAGCAGCTATCATCACTGGTGTGTGCGTTTTTTTTCCGGATTTCGTTCTCTTCAATCATGATAAAACTCTAATATGCTTTTTTGGGTCTGAAGCTGTGTTATGGGACTGTTTCTAGGGACCTAGCGCTCAGGAAAGCGTTGTTCAATCTTTGACTGGTGTCTCCAAATCAAAACTATTAAACATTCTTTTGAGAGTGTCAGGGCCGTACATGTCTATTTACTAATTTCATAATAGTAATAATAATAATATTAATATTAATATATTTCAGAAAATGTTCTACATTTCATAAAGAAAACATCAAACAAAATGAAACAACATCAAACAATTTCTACATAAAGGTTTATAAATTATCTAGATATTCCTGAAGTGAATAAGGTTCTAACTTGATCAAGAGCTCTTTGACACCTGTTTTGAATTTTTTCAAGCTCTCTAATATTTTAAGTCTCTGTGGTAATTTATTGAAAAACCTTATGCACACATAGAATGGATGCCTTTCTGACACTGTCAATTTGTCAATCGGAAAAGATATATTCATATTGCGCTTAGGATAATGGGGAATGTTCCTCCCGACGAAAATCAAGTATTTTTCATAAAAGAGCTCTAAAACAATGCATTTTAACTTATCATTTCAACCATTTTCTTAAAAAATTATTTAAATACCTAAAAAAGAGGAATGAAATAATGCATTCAACATTTAAAGGGATTCGTTTCTATTTCACCGTTTGGCAACATCGCTTATAGCTAATAAAGGACAATGAATCTGTTACCTGTATGAGACAAACAAAGATGACATATTTCATAGGCATGCTGCTCTGTTTACTTATGTTCCGAGTTCCGAGACATTCTGTGACATATGATATTTTGTGCCTTTGTGCACCTAACCTATCTTCCTCTATATAAATAAATAACAAAAAACTGTTGTTAATGTGGCTTGTGGAGGTGGTATTGAACTATAATTTATATTTTGCCTTAATTGTTGATTTATAAAGATAATATTCCTTTTTTAAAGTAGAAAATGATATAGGCGCTGTTGCCAATATGTGAATTAGAAAGAAATCCCTTCAAAAATTAACATTTGAAACATCAATTTGAATACTTTTCGAAGTGAATTTGAAAAACTCATGAAATAAACTTAACTTCATTTTGTTCAAACTTGCATTTGCTGTAATAACCCAAATTGAGGAACATTCCCCATTATGACTTGGTCCAGCTTCCAAAAATCTACTTTTATTTTTAAATAGGTATACTACTCTCTCATAGATATAGATCGCTTATATTGTCAAGATATTATTTGCCTTGAATGCCCCGGCATGACTGACGAAAGTTCAGTTTGAATATAACTCTCATAATTCTTTTTTAGATAAGGAATATATCAGAAGTATTACTGCTGCTTACCCAGAATATTATACCAAATTCAAGTAAAGATTCAAAATTCGCAGAATATATAATTTTTAGTGATTTTTCATTGAGGTAGGAGCCAATAACTCTGATACTGTAACATATTTGATTCAATTTTTTTCCCCAGATTTGTAAGCGTATACCAATGCAAGTGATCGTTAACATATACATCAAGAAATTTTGTTGAGTTCTGAACTGCAAGTTCATTGTTTGACAGATTAATTGTACTTGGTGTTTCAATTCTTTGCTGTGCCATTCTAAATAAAATAACATTTGTTTTCTCAACATTCAGAATCAAATTGTTATTATTCTTCTTCTTCATTGTGTCAATGAGATTGTTACCAAAGATCCAGTCTTCTGAGAAACCCCCGTATCCATCAAGATAACCTTTCATTAAGTAAATCTGTTGTATATACATACTAGGTTGTCCCACAACACCTTTGCGGCAAAGCAGCCACACGTCGACCAAGCTCCACCACAAGAAAACGGTAGAACACGCTATCAACTGCCTTTCCACAGAAATGGTGAGTACCAACCAAATGAATGTTCAGTCGTCGAGGTGGTGGTTTGTTTATATAGGGCGTTTTGAAAATTCTGCATACTTGAAAAGGCTTTCTCGCAAAAAAAAAGAAAATCCAGCCTCACTTTTTTTTCAGGAAAGCCTTCCTGAGGAAGTCACACATCTTTGAATGGATTCGGTGAGGTTTATATTGTATAACTTGAACCAATGAAAATACGTTATACCATCTTTTTGTGTTGACTGGGGAGATGTTTACACCATTGAACAGTTGAAGAACCGTCCAAGTGAAATTTGGCTTTGATCTGAATCGACTTTCTTGTCGTTCAATTGTAGCTTACTGGAAAAATGCTATTAGCAACCATTTTTAATACGAGCTCGGTAGAAAAGCTTTCGGAAAATGTTTCTTTCGTTATATCGAACAAACAGTGATAGTTTATGTATTTACTTTATTGATGAAAACCTAATGAGATTCAATTCGAATATTTATTTTATTTATTTACGGGTATTCCAAATGTAATATATAAGATGTAAGGTGATGCATTAGTTAGTTAAGAATTGTTTATAATTTTGGTCCAGGAGATGTGACAGTGAAATTATATTGTTTTTATACAGAAAACAATAATGAACTCACTCATAGATCGTGATTATTTATAATATTCAAAAGTGTAATTTGATTCTATTGAATAAAATATTTATTTCAAAAACTGTAGTAACAGTATTTCTGATTTTTCATGTTTTCTGTTGCTCAAAGAACTACTAGTCTTATTGACAAAGCAGCAAATGCTCTTTATACACTACTAGATGGTGACAGTTTAACGCGAATCACGGAATCAAACGATCTGGAGGTTTTGTTTGATCAAAAACTCTCGTTTTCCTATCATTTTCAGAATGTAATATCAACTTCAATGAGAAGTCTGGGTTTCTTGTTACGCAACTGCAAGGAATTTAAGGCTTTTCGCTCTTTGAAAACAGTTTACCTAACACTGATCAGGAGTAAATTAGAGTACTGCAGTGTCGTTTGGAATCCGTCCCATATGAAACATATATCTAGTTTAGA
This sequence comes from Leptinotarsa decemlineata, assembly GCF_025532065.1. NCBI lineage: Eukaryota > Metazoa > Arthropoda > Insecta > Coleoptera > Chrysomelidae > Leptinotarsa > Leptinotarsa decemlineata. The sequence continues at coordinate 20,886,146 of NW_027412747.1, forward strand.
AAATGTATTTTTTTTTTCAAATATGCATATTTTAAAAAAAACATGGTGCTTATCCCGAGAGGGGTTATAGCTATGACTCATTGTTGGACGATTTCCAAATAATATCTCTAAAAAATCCATGCAAAGCCGAGATATGTGTTTTGCATATAAAATAATACATGGACAGATAGATTGCTCGCCTCTATTTTTTCTGTAGCACATTTCTGTTTAAAATCTGTTTTTCCGTTAATCAGCTGCCGCCCCCATACGAACGACAACTCTCAGAAGTTGAGAAACTTGTGCGAGCTAAGGACTAACGAGGTCTTACCTTTTAACGTGTGATTCCTAACACGGTTGCAGAATCATTCCAGCTTCAACCAGATACATTCTCTCGAGAAAAATATCTGGTCGAGGCGGGAATCGAACACACGACCTTCCGATCGTGAGTCGGACGCACTACCACCGCGGCCAATTCCACAATTAAAAATATGACCACTCTCCAATATATATATTGGACTAGACTATATATATTAGACTAGTACTATGTTGCTGTATCGCTGCTGTTCCAATGTTTTGACAGAATCAGAATCAACGAACTTAGGCGTGCGCAGCGTTATAGAACAGTGCTTTCCAAAAAATAATCTACAGCGCCATCTAGTGGCGAGTTACAGAAAAATTGATAGAGTATAAACCTTCCGTTTCTACGCATCACGATCGGTTGAGCGATGTAGAAGTTAATCACTTACCAACCAACCAACATACATTTTTATGTATTAGATGAACAAAACATGGTATGGTAAGAATCTGAAGCTCTTTGAATAATTACATACAGGATACTTTAGGTTCTTCCTTGAATAGGCACCAATAAGACATGGTACGCAATTTTTCATTTGATACCATACAAATAATCTGGAAAAAATTTTACTCAAGTTTGAAATCATTATCAAAATTTACTTCACAGCATCAGGTGATGAAATTGTCAATTCCGAAGGTTAAATAATATACAGTGAAATATTGAAAGGGTGGTTTTTAATTGGCAAGGAAATCAATTAGTTTTCTGATTGATTTGGCCGTTACTTGATGAAGATCCATAGTAATTTCAAAAACTACACCTGACGATTTGATCTCCACAAAATTCATTTGAGAAATATATCACAACATGTTTCGCTAGCACGGTAGCTTTCTCAAGTGATTTGAAATCACGAAACATGTTGTGATATATTTTTCAAATAAAGTTTGTGGAAATCAAATCGTGAGGTGTAGTTTTTGAAATCAATTAGCATCACACCATTCATTAATGAGTATAAGTATAAGGGGAACAAGATAGGCCCAAGAAGAGATCTTTGTGGTACACTTGGACCAATATCGAATAGGGTACCTTCTTATCAGCTAGGTTTAGTAACTTGAATACGATTCAAAACTGCTTAGACTGTGGTATTTAATTCCATAGTGCAATTGTCTAAGGCACTATGGAATTGAAGCAAATCAAAATCCAAGATGGAGTGGATGTAAACATTGACCTGCCCTACGCACGTGATATTGAAAATCCCAAGAATTGGCCAGGGTCGTATTCAGAACCAACATCTTGTTGATCGCAAATGCTATATCATACTTACGAAAACTTTTTTATAATATAGAGTGAAATGCAAAAGTTTTGCAGTTTAACGGGAAAAATGCAGATAATGTGTAATATAAAAAGATTTTCATTGGATTTTTCACAGCGCACTCAAGCATTATATGAAAAGAGACGTAATTATTTCTTTATTGATAATTTTTATTTTATGTAAAATCAAAAGGAATATTAATCAAAATTATTCAACTGGGTGAATTTGTCTCTTCATCAGTAGTGTCATCCTCACCAATCTGAATTATCAGTGGTTCGATTTGTGCCTCTATTATGTTATCAAGCTTCCACATCTTTGTCTCCACTTCCGATATCACATGCCGAACACACTTCTCCCATTTCTCCGATGTGACTCTTTTCAAAGCCTCATCAAAAAGTACTTTGAGATCTGCACCACAGCCCTTCAGCAACAAACCCATTCTCATTTCCGATGTGACAAATAATAAGCCGTTTTCCTTCACCTGAAATTATGAAGAGGTATGAAAGTAAATAAAACAAATACTAGGGTTACTTTTTATATATCGAGATTGAGGCAGGTCTTAATATAAATATAAGTTTACCTGATGGAGTTGTTAATCCGGTGGATAGTCCATCTAGAAAGGCCCTCCTAGATGATGTCACAGTTTCATTGACCTTTACTTTAGGGGTAGTATGAGCAGCATTAACCCAGGTTTCATCCATATAATAAATTGTTCTCTGTTGTTCCCTATAATATTTAATTTTGGTCAAATACTCTCTCCTCCATAACACAATTTCCTCTCTATCCAATAATAAACTATTGCGCCCTCGTTTTTTACATACAAAATTCAAATGTTTCAATACTTTATGGAATGTTGACCGCTTAAAACTTGGCAATAAAACATCTTCATTTATTTCTGTGAGTACTTTGTCTTTCGTGGGTATTTCATTTCTGAAAAAGTACTCATGCACTTTCCTCCTGATTGCATGTTTATCAGCATCATCTATTGATTTTATAATGGTTTGACGATTCTGATTTGTATTCGGTTTGGAAAATGTATGATTTTGTTTATATTCCCGTAAAACATTGTAAATCGAAGCGCAACACACTCCAATTTTATCGGAAACTTTCGATACGACTTCGTCGACAGTCGATATCTCAATTTCTTCCATCTCTTTCTTGAACACATTTAAATCACTTCTTTCATCTCAACACTCAAATGTCTTTTTTTGGATCGTTTCCTGGCTGGACTCAGAGGATAGCTCACAGTGTCATCAGAAGTGTCTGTACTGGACATCTTGGAAAACAATTTTAAACAATATACTAAAACGCACGCCACACAAACGAATTCACCAATGAACGCTGCCCTTTCCATCTGACACTGGGCGATCACATGAACATCACGCTTCGGTTTTGTTTTACTCTATCTTGGATTTGGATAAACTTAGGTCTGACGACGGTTCAATTCTCTTTCACTAACATAATCGACGTGATCTGTGATCATCCTTTGCTCATATACGAGGTATTACTACTAAAATTATTAAGGTGATTCATGTCGATTGCGGTTTTGTAGTTGTAACATAAGCTGTCTAAGAGAATTCACCCCACCGAAAAAAAAAAAAAAGATAATATCCTCATGTGCAGTCCAAAATGACAGCTTTATACTTCTTCGTATTTTTTTACAGAATTCCTCGGGGCTAACAGAATCATTCCGAAAAAGAAAACAATGAATTAAGATGTCAGACTTTCAAAGGACACCATTCGAGCAGAGTTTGGCCAAGAAGTTTATAATTCGGATTGTCGTATATTCCATTATGGCGCTTTGTCCTAGGCTTGCACTGCGAACCAACACAGGAGTCTTCATGAGGACTAGGTCTAACGCGAAATATGATATAATTCAAATGCTGGTGTTTTTGTGGAGCTTCAATGTTATGTACATATTTGGTGGCACCTCATCATAACGTTTTGTTGTAAAATTTCTATGGAAGTGACGAAGATGGCAGTTTTAGGATGTAAAATTGTAGATCTGCCATAAATTATCGAAAATATACAATATAAATATATGAATAAGCATAAAAGGAACCTTGTACCCACTGTTTTTGTAATTATAAAACATTTGTTAGTCCATTTGTGATGCAGACTTTTCATGAATATCTGATAGTTGTTATGAAATACTCAAAATGCCAAATACAGATTCTCTAAAAATGATATATCGTTTGATGTTAAAACTAGAGATGAAACGGATAGCAGTTTTGCCGAATACCGGATATTCGGTCAACCTTGATATTCGGTTGAAAAAAGCACGCTTGCTTGCGCATGCGCGAACGATAACCCTATTGTCCAATTGAGTTATTTTCGTTGATAAGCGAAGTTAACAGCAGCTTGCAGCAGCGTGTACAGCAAAAGACTTTTTTCTGAAACTGGCCTTATTTATGAATACAAGCGAAACCGCTTACTAGCTCTTAGTGCAGAGATATTAGTATTCATCTACTATAATTTTCCCTTAGTGCAGTATGAGTACTAACTAATTTTGTAAGTTGTAGAACTATTGTGTGACTACTGATTGTATTTCTCAAGTGATACCAACTAAATAAAGCAATCAATTTAGTGTCCGACCGAAACTGGTTTTTAGACCGAAAACGAATTTCGACAACGGTCTCAGTTTCGGCCGAAACCGAAACTTCCTTACAAGGATTATGTTTTGAGGGAAAAATAAAGAAAACATTATAATCAGTCAGTCTTTATTTTTCATCTTTAAATCACAACGTTATGCAGTCTTCGACATTTTTACTTATTGATAATCAACATAACAAACCCTTATTTAAGAGAAAATATTAATTGCACCTTAAAAATACTTAAAATAGGTGTTTATTTGAGTAGGTGTAGATCCTTATTTTGAATATTATTGATGGTTTTTCAAAAATATCAAACAACTTATTTAAGTTGTTACCTAATATCACAATAGGTACTTAATATTTATGTAATGAACAAAGTAAGTTACGAGTCATGACATGATTAGGCACGTAGACGCGGCAAAATGTCTTCGTCGCTTGTATGAAATTCAACGCGTCGAACATGACCGATCACAGCGCGGGAACTCCCGAATGCAATTTCGGTTTCGGTCGTCGTTTCGGCAGGTTTGCCACCGAAACTCATTTTTTTGCCGAAACTCGTCGGAAACCGAACTTTCGGTCGGACACTAAATCAATTACCTAAAAAAAATTGATCCGGTATTCGGCCGGTAAGCGCTAGTTATCAGGTGTTCGCCGGATAGTATTGAGGAGGATAACTATCGGATATCCGTGTCATCTCTAGTAAAAACCCTAGCAAAACATTCTCTGCTCTTACTATTTATTATGGTACTGAAATCCCTAGTGCTAACCTACTGTTTATCAGAAACTCGATATTGAAGATATATGGGGTAAGTAAAAGCAATTTTGATATTATAGACAAGTGATGGAAGAACAATTAAAAAATTCGATATCGTTAAGATCTGTTCATTTTATATCAGATGAAATGCAAACGATGTGTTTTCAGAATGGTTTGTCCTATTTCTTTTCATGTTATTATGGTCCTATTTTGAAATTAAGGTTATTATTAAAATTTAACTGGTTTAGTGATCTAATAATTTTTTTCAAGAAGGGTTATAATAATCTTCAAGAATAAATCTTGTGGACAAAGCTTTTAAAAAATAAATATAAATGTAAGTATGAAAAGAAAAACACCTAAACAAAAGTAAAATTAGAACATACACTACAGTCTATAGTTCAACGTCGAAATTTTGTATCAACATGGTTGTGTACAGATTTGTTTAAAAATATTATCAACACTCATAATAGTCATATATAGGCTGTTCATGTAAAGAAGAGAATGACGTCATTTTTGGTAATTTTGTATATCCAACATAACAACGTTAAAATTCCCACTGAAATGCGTTCAACAGCAATTAAACTAGTAACATTTCATTTTGTAAGTTGCTCAACTGCTAGTAAAATTTCAGACGTTGCCGAATCGAAAAAACTCGAAAACTGTCAGTCTTTCTTTTCTTTTCAGAACTAATCATTTCTTTTGATAAGACCCTCGTATATTCAATATGCCTGAAGCATTGTGGAAATAGTCCCAACAAATACTAAAAAATAAGTAAGGATAATAGCAATAAAACATATCAACAGTACAAAAAAATTTGAAAGTTCGAAATAGTGCACATGTTGGCAACGCCATAACTTGTCATCTTGTGAAGTCATTCTCTTCTTAACGTGAACAACCTATAAACATATATACTTATATATAATATTACATAAATAAACACACCCATTGCACCAGACAATCAAACATATATCAAACAAGAATATAAACAAAAATCTTATATAACCTAAATTCAAATATGCACATTTTGTCAGGTGAATTCATCATTATAGAATTCTTGCAAATTATAATGGGGTCTATCAGCCAAAAATGTTTTTACTCTTATTCTAAACATTTTGTTGGTCAAATTTGCCGGTCTTATATCTGAGGGTACAGGTGCTCTTTGGCATGAAACCTTAAATAGGGACATATTTTTGTAAATGAGGCAAACCGATTCCAAAATGAACAAAGCAATCACTGTTAAAATCTTTTGCTCAACGAATTTGTCTCTGCATGAATCACGAGGTTTAATTTTACACATATTAGTTGGGTACCCGGACCGATTTTTCTCAAAAACCATTTGTTTTCTTGTCAATGTTTCGAATTTAATTGAATTCTTCTTCAAGGTCTTTTCTACCATCGCTTTGGAAAAGACCTTGGCTAAAAGACAGCAGGAGCCTCACAAGGAAGAGAAGCTGTCACAACCAGTGCTTGCACTTCCCTACATCAGAGGATTATCGGAGAGGATAAGAAGAATTGGTTCCAAGTACAACAACAGAACCTGCTTCAGCCTCACGAAAACCAAGCCACCAAACGCGAACTGCGATTCCAAGTATTGTATTTACCGGATACCCTGTGAGTGCGGAAAATCCTATATTGGTGAAACTAAGAGGCCATTGAATGTTGGCATTGCCGAGCACAAGAAACACACACAGCGAGGGGAAACTAGCAAATCAGGAATAGCAGACCATGTTTGGATCCATCAACACAACATCGAGTGGTCCCAAGCTGAGATCTTGCACAGAGAGGAACATTGGTTTAGGAGAAAATTCAAGGAAGCCGTTTACATGTTGTCCAACAACGTATTCAGCCAAGCCAGCGTAGAAATACGCAACATATGGAAACCCATCATCAAGCGAAAAATTGCCAACTCCCGCCAAACGGTCATCTCCCACGGAACCGGTGAAGCGTAAAATGGAAAGCGGGAATAAGTGAAAGTACTCGAACGACCTATAAATAGTCATCTCTCGGAGGAATCAGTCCAGTCATCACCCAAAGACGATTGTAGATACTAACGATCGAAACGTCGTGAACTAACGTGACTTGGAATCTCTCAACTTTTTATTTTTATTTTCTTTTTTCATTTCTTTATTTTTATTTATTTTTGTTCAATTGTTCTAGTTTACTTGTATTTTATTTCACTATTATTCCTTTTCAGGTTTATTTTGCTTAGTATAATTGTTGTTTTCAGCTATTCATTTTTAATTTTCTTTTTCAGTTGTTTCAGGGATTTCAAATCATTTTATATAGTAGACAATGGAAGTCTGAACTAGTGAAATTCATCCTGAAACATTGTCAATCACCTTCAAACAAACGTTAAAATAATGAAATTTGCGAAACAAGAACACTACACAAAATAAGAAACAAATGAAGTTATTATAAACAAACATCTGGACTAAAATTAAACAAGAATTTAATGAATACATCTATTAAAACGTCTAACATTCACAGTAGCCGATAAGCCACTGAAAGGACCTGACAAATGTTATCAACAAGTGTTTTAAAAAATAATGCAATCAACAAGTTCAACTATATATTAAATTCTACTTCTTTGCAATCGCAAAATATACTTTTCATCAGTTTGGCCCGAAAAGCAAAGCCGGTTTTTGAAAGAATTATTCTAGAATTCACAAGATGATAAAAGCTGTCTCCAAAAGATGGCGTCACCAAAGTAACCTCTCCATCAACTCTGGTCGTGAAATCATTTGTTAATATAACCTAAAAAAACATTCAAAATATTTGAATAGGAAAATGTTGCTCCCTAGAATATGACCACAATAAACTGTATTTGTATGAAAATGTACTTATAGGACGAAACTGCAGTAACGTTAGTTACAAATACAAATGGTATAAAAACATAGGAAGTTTTAATTCTCGTTTTTCAAAACGCATATTGGAAGAAAAATTGCAAGTTTCGTGTAAGAGATAATGTTTTAGTTGAATTCAACTGCATTGCATTTCATGTAACTTACTGCAAAATTGAAATGTTCCGCCAGGACCCTCAATTCCAGAAAAAATTTACTTATCACCACTATCCTATTTGTTACATCCAGTTGCCTTAAGAGATATGATACGCTATCTATTACTATCAATCGTATCTGAAAAAGTGAATATTAACAATGATGTTGCAATCAAAATCCGAGTCAGTCTTACATTTTTATCCACAAGATATTGTCGTAAGTAAGTCAAACATGCTAGAAGTTCTAAAGTTGTATCAATCTTGATACAGTGAATATTTTTTAAAATTGTCTTTTCGTTTAAGTCGACATCTGGGTCTTTTTTAATTCCCATCTGGTGAAACTGTCTGGTAAAATCCTTTGCTAAATCTTGAAAAAAGAATTTTAGACTGGGAGAATTATCTGATAATATTGACCATTGAAATGAAAGATTTTTCTTCAACAAGAGTAAAAACTTTTGAATATTACAAAAGCTTATGGAACTGTTTTTTAATTTTTTGTAAAGATTCTTTTGAACACTTTCCTTGAAAAACAAATTATCCCAAAGCAGTGTCACTCTATTTTCTTCATTTCTCAATGGAATATTGAGTGGATAAATAACCTGGAGACAGATTTATGTCTGAAGCGAATTTTAACATAGTTTTCACTACTACATGTCAAGGATAACCTTACTAGATTGTCACTACGTACAAATGTTAAAGATTCAATAATGTACAACGGAATAAAAATGTAAAAATAAAATTCCCATCAACCTGTTTCGTGGTGTCATATTACAACTGACCTTATGACTTGTACAATTTACTTGTATCTCTCTATATTGTGACATAATTTTGAAGGAAGTTTCAATTTATTTATTACCACTTTCAACTACAATGTATACAACATACTCTACTCATATATTCTCCATTCGTCAAGAGAAACTAGTTTTTATAGGACAATAATTGTATATGTACAGTATGCCTCCCGAAGTTGAGACCATATGGAAAACTTTAAATATTGATTTTAGAAAAATGATATATTCTTCATGAAAAGTTCTCCTATGACTAAAACCTAAAATGTAACCAACAGTTATCAAAATATTTCATTCGTACCCAAGGTTTGACAAAAAATATTAGTTTTGCTCAATAGTCGAGTATCTACCTTCATTTCTGATAATATCGAAAATCATTATTTGAAAAAGTCAATCAGAATTGAAAATCCCGTTCGAATATACAATTTTATTAATGAATAATATATTTATTTTTTTTTTCGTAACTTATCTACACAATAACAACAAAAATTCAACTGTAATTTGTGTACATTAACAGAAAATGTTTTCCTTATGATTCCAACTTACTGAGGCATACTAAATATCTCTTTCTAGGATTTGACATATCCTGTAGATGAGATTGGAACCCAAAAAAATCATTAGTTAGACCCCACTGAGATAGAGAAGCAAGGTGGTGAAATTTATAACAAGCTACCTGACTTTTTCGGTAATGAAGCTTAAGAGTACCTTTAAGTTCAAACTAAAAAATATTTTAAGTGGATAAATGTTTTTATTGTCTTGATGATTTTTTAGCCACTTGAAATTTTTGTGAATTTTTTTCTGTATACTTTAATTTTAATTAAATAATTTTGTATATTTCTCTTTCTAATATGGTTGACGTTTTCTTTTATAAGAGAAGCAATAAAGAGAAACAGGATGAAACAGAAAAAACCTAAAATTATCAAGCATAAAAAAATTGAACATAAAATATACCGACAGATGATGGTGTAGTCTACCAACTACATATGAATTTTAAATATATGTTCATTACCTGTTAGTCTTTGGACGGCAAAATTTCTATTTGTACTTATGTAAAGAGCTGCTCCTCCATATCCACCACAACATTTTGGCAATTGAACAGATATACACAGCTGAAAACTGAAATTGATACGGTTCCTACATATGGTGTCAAAGCTTTGCATGCTTTCTAATCAGAAAAAAGTTTTAAAAGATTTATCTCCAGCAGTAAAAGTTTCCATTCGCTATATTATTATCAAAATATGAAATCAAAAGTTTCACATAGATATATCTAGGATTGAGAAAGTACAAAATAAATTTCTAAGATCATGTGCATTTGAGCTCGTATTTCAGAGGTCCGATTATAAGTAGTATTCTACTCCTTTTGAATTTATCTACTTTAGAGCACCGCCGAGCTGAAATTGATTCAATACTTCTTCATAAAGTTATAAATGGTGAAATGAACTGTCCATATGTAACGCAACGGATTGACTTCAATGTAAATTCAAGAAGAACCAGAGTGATGGAGTTGTTCAAAGTTACTTACCATTCTACTAGCTATGGCTTGAATGAATTCATTACCAGAATGCTTAGGCTAGCAAATAAGAATAGCATATATATTGATTTATTTGATTCTTGCTTATATTCTTTCAAACATCAGATTAATCGTATTAACCTACTATGAAGAAACTGCTGATTATTATTAATAAATAATTGATATTTTGTATTCTTAGTATTCTATATTATTGTCCAATTGTTAATTTTTCTTTCATACTATTTATATGCTTACAAACCGTAAATAATTAAATAAATAAATATGGTTGGATACATATTATGGTCCATATGCTTTTGGTTCGTGCTCGGTTTGATAAAATTTCCTTGTTCTTATATTACACTTTGAGCTCCGCCACAAAATAGACACAAATAGTTGAATTCATAAATGAGTTTTTGGCGTTAAAGGTAATAGGTATGCACTTTTCAAGCGAAGAATTACATATGTATATCACTCCTCTGCAGAAATTATTGGTATGCCTTAGGTAACAAATTTAACGTTATGTAATCCATTTGGTATGGAATATTCCACAGACTAGATTTGAAAAATGTATTCAAGAGTTACACTCAACTTATATACTCTTATCACAATATTAAGTATATTTGTAATATTCAAATGTGCAGTTTTCAATTTATATTGTGTTACAACATATATGGATATTCTTCATTAGTTTGATGTTTGGTGGTGTTTTGAATTGTATTTATAGCCCTGGCTCACTCTTAACAATAATCAATAATCTAAAATCAATGATACAAATGAAGCCTTTCAAAATCAATCAATTGCCTATCATTTTTAGTTTCCATTCAGTTATATTTACCAACATTTTTCTCTATAAATACATTGAATTCAAAATACACTACATAAACTTGTATACAAATTTATTTATAATGCCTATATATTGATCTTTTTCAAAAATTCACAATATTAAAAATTATTTGTGTAAATACTCTTGTATCTCACACACACTTGTTGATGGTATAGCAAAGCACTAGCTGAACGGGGAAATGGAGTGGAAACGTAATCTCACTACCATGACGAATTGATAGAAGAATGATATCACTCCTATAAAATATTTTTGAAAATCCATCTGTATCGGAACCTCATGGAACCAAAACTTAAGCAGTAGCAATAGTGTGGTTAGGTTATTTGTTTCTTCTGTAAAAATATTTTATCATACCAAGAGCACATTGAGATTGGTCTCACAGTGTAGATTGACCCTCAATTGGAACAGAAAGTTAGGACATTGAAACACTTTCAGATAGAATATGTAATAGAATAGCGACATACTACTTGTTTTTCAGGATTGACGTCGTTCGTTTTCCGTAAGTTTTTAAACTTTTCCTCAAGACAAAATGGTTCTCATTAGAAACACAAAACAACCTTTATTGTAGCAAAAATAAATAACGAATTGTTTTGGTACAGGAAATGAAGTCTTACCAAACTTGTGTTTTTCCCGATCCAGGGTACCCGGTCAATTCAGTGATTGATTGAGGTACAATTACATGTTTTAGAATACTATCAAGATTTTCATTATAACTTAAAATACACCCATTGAGTAGTTCTTCTTGGAGTAGACTGAATGCAGTTGTTTTCTGTTTGCCGTCACTTATTTCATTAGATGAAGCCATCATCATATTCATTATTAATTTTTATTTTAAAGATCACAATAATCTAAAACGAACATTGTGTCATTCAAAATGACGTTTATAATCCCGCCAAATATTCAAATTTATCTTCTTCTTCTCATTTATTTTCTGGCTAAACTTTTGCGTTATTGATCCAGTCCCGATAAACATTTCAATTTTAAAAGACAGAGAGAAAATGGCTAGTTTTGTCTGAAAATCATGACGCCATCTTGATTGATGGAATACGATAATCGTTCTGGGGTATGTGGGTAACATGTGGCCTAAGTGCTGTGGGCCTATACTCACCCTCCTACTCTAGAGATACAGATAGGATATGCATTTTCGTTGGATTCATCTATGTATGTCTATTTGATATCAAATATAGAGCATTTGAATTTTCTGTAATGTTTTCTGAGTTACTTCGTACTATTATTCTTAGGAACTACCTTAAAACTGATTGCAGATAAAATATCTTCACACCATCCTCAGTTATCACTGGGCACATAATTGATTCAATTTCATAATGGAAATACTAATTTGATTATAAACACTAACAAATTAAACATGCTGACCAGCTGAAACTGTAAACATGTATTCGAGACGAGTATACCAACATAAAAAAACGTCAATCGAATGTACGGGGCCCGCAAAATTTGGACATTCACTTTATTTTTTAAACAGTCCATGTAGATCAGAACTATGTATTTACAAGCAGAAGGAGGAGTTGAGGTAAATATCTAAGGTAAGTAAAAAGTTAACTAAAGACAAGTTCATTATTTTTAAGACTGAACGTTTTTGTAGCTAAGGTCAATTAAACTGGTTAATATTTATACAATTTTCACTAAACGGTAGTTTCATCTGTGGGACGCAGTGAAATGCGTCTGCGAATTGAATTTATCGCGTGAAAATTGTATAATTACACTCCCAATTTACTTGTTAGTAGTGCTTTGGAGTAAGTTTAATGATGACGATTGAACAGTGTAATTTTTTTCATTTGTGACAAGTAAACAGTGCTACTATTGACATTTTAACAGCGGTCATGAAAGTTATTTCTCAGTACTCATCACTAGAAAGTTTCAGAGACCCTTGGTGAGAGCTACTAACTTAGCATACTTCGAAGGTCTTCCGTCAGTACAGATGTTAGGAATTTGACAATAAAACAACATTGTTACCACGTTATTTTTATTGATGGCAAAAACGAGGTATTTGGTACAATACAGAACAAGATATGAGTTGGACAACTATAATAATATGTGATTCACATTGATTTTTAATGAGATATTCGGACACAGTAACAATTCTATTTTTACAGATATTATTGATTTCAAAACTTCTAACACACCTTGAAATGAACATATTTGAAGCATTTATCCGAAAGTAGGTTCGGGTATAGAATTGGGGGCAATTAAAAATTCAAATGAGATCAACAAAGTAACTGAATAGTCTTTGAATAGTGTATCAAAAAGGATTCCTACTTGATAGGTATCCGATATGGATAAAAAATTTTCAGCAATATATCTAACACATGTTTCTTTTGCAGGTTAAACTATTGAATTAAAAATAATTATTTCTCTAATCGGAAAATATATTGGTAGGTCAGTCGATACACTGGTAAAGATAATTTATCAAGTTGTAGTTCTGTGATTGCGTGAAAATACGACCTACAACTAGGCCTAATAAGCTTCATTAATCGACTCGTCATAACTTCCTTCCAGGATATCTTGACGGGAGAGTTTTTCCGTTACGTCAAGTTCGGACGAATAGTACCTTTGTGAATTAATTGGTGTTTTGAACACGGACACGCGAGGCTTCCCTTGCTTTTGCGGTTTGCCTCTGACGATTTTCGGAATTGGCGGGATCTCTTCTCTGGAGCAATCGGGACAGTCCTCTTCTGATGACAGAGGACTCTTTACGATAACGGGCGCCTGTTTTTTGTCGGCTCGTCTTTCTTGGATCTCCTCATCCTCTGCTGATTCTTGGTCTCTAGGAGCAGTTTCGATATTATCGTTGCTGACTTTGGTGTTGACAGTTCTTTCGGAACTGTTCGCATTTCTGGATGTTTCGCCCCGACTTCCATTTCTTCTAAGCGCAGCAGCTCTTCTCCTAGATGGTTTTCCTGTTGTCGTGGTGGTGGTTGTGCTTTCTGAACTACTTTCTCGAGATTCGTAGTCACTTGGTTCTTCCAAATCCCTTGGCGGTTCAGAGTTCATCGATTTGTAGGCGAATTTGTCGGCCGCGTTTTTCGGTACTGGTAGATTTATTCTTGGTGCTACCCTTGGCCGATCGTAAAGAGTTCCAGTTGTAGGTTTGATAATCGCTCTGGATTCGTCTTGCTTTCTAGAGGTTGTATCCCTCTCGCTTTTTCTGAGTCGCGGGGTTTCTTCTGCGTTGTCTTCGTATTCAAGGCTAGGGGGCAGATATCGCTTCATGTTCATTTTTTGAACTCTTTTCGGATCTGCTTTCGCTCGCGGCGACTCTTCCTGCTTTGGTCTTTTACTTTCTAAGATGTAGTCATAGTCATCTTCAAAATCATCATCAAAGGGTCGTTTTCTGAGGGGTTTTGCCGTGGTTCGTCTTTTTTCGAATCCTTCCCTTCGATTTTGCTGTTTTCTCTTGCCTCGATCTATTCTTCCTGGAAAATACATTTCGTTATCAGATATCAAAATCAAATCGTATTGGAAATGAGAAAAAAAATGTGAATATTTCAGTATCATCAAAACTATTTTCTAAACTATGAGGAAGGTGATAAATGGATCCGAGAATCATGACGTAGACGCCATATTTTTGCCTTAATGCGGCAAAAGCCGGTATGATCTTGAGATTTGAGAGTAGACAGGGCATCATTCCACCGAGGACTCCAATAATCAGAACAACCATCTCAACTGAGTGGTCTGGATGAATTCTGTGGAGATATGAGAAAATCTCAATGTTTCATCCGTTTTCCCTCCTCTTTTCAGACGATATTTGTCTCTACGACCAGTATCGTCTTCTTTTGATGGTCGTGAAGAATTATCACGCTTATTAGCTTGTCCGAGCCTGGTGGTGAGGAATCAATAGTCCCCAATTTGGCACTTCTTATCCCACACAATGGATTCAATATCCCACGGAGCATAGGGCAACACCGGTGTCAAGTCAACACTGTCAAAGTGCCGTGGCATTATTATGATTATTATTACTGAGAACTATCTGGTATCTTTACCTGGAAGTATATCATCATCCTCGAATCTACCGGTTTCCTCAAACCGATAATCGTCATCATCGTCTTCATACATCACTCTCCTGCTCTGATTTTTCCTCATCGGCCTCTTCTCGTACGGCCTCCTCCTGCGGCCTCCTCCTCTCCTAATACTCCTCTCGTCGTAATACTCATAGTCATCGTCGTAATAAACTGGTCTGGGGCGAGGCCTCTTTCTTCTGTAGACCATCCTCGGTTGCTCCTCGTAGTCATCTTCGTCGTAGTATTCGAATTGTTGTGTCCGTTTCGGAGGCGGAGGTTGGGGCCTTCTCTGACCTACAGGCCTTCGCGGTTCGATGGGGGCTCCGGCGGGCAAAGGGGCGAACCCTGGGGCAGGTTGAGTTCGTTGTACGGGCGAAGGGGTTAAGACGTAGGCCGGGGAAGACGTGGTGGTGTAAAAGTTGTAATTGACGGGGGCTGCTGTCGTACTTTTGGTCTTGTAGAGCTCGTCGTTCCTGGATATTTGAAAAAATACAGAAATATTTCAACAGTATCTTTCATTGTAATGTTTGGTTTGTTTTCAGTACTGTTGATGGGACCCCTCCCCGTCGTTTCATCAACGTATTACTGACGTTCGAGGAAATAATTATGGAATTTTCAAGAGATTGTATTTACCTTCACGGTCTGTTATTGATGTAACTTACCTATTCCAGAATTTTTTCGAGTTAACGCAGTCGACATTTGATACGAAGTTGCAGTTGAAAAGGGTTTGATCAAATGCTGTGTAATTGGCACATAAAAAGTCATATCTCCTACCAAAGAGGCAATGATGATATACCTGAAAACAAAAATGTATGGTAGAATTCAATAAATTTGCATATATTAGGTAACTAGGTGAAATAGAACCTGAAGGCTAGTGGTTCTCTTACCAGGCAGAAAGATTTTCCAAGTGGTTACTTCCTAGAGGGCTATATAAGTGTGTATCAAAACCCATGTTACAGTTGTTTCCCTACGCCCTGTATGTTAATTTTGTTTACTCTATCGCGACGTCGATAAAAGCGAATGCAGCAATAATTTTTGCGGTCTTTGTACTAGACGAATTTATCGGCTTCATTGCTTTTCGTTTCACGTCGAAAAAATCGAGTTGTTCTGGCTACTGCATGGACTAGCCGAGACGTCACTTTTACATATTATATTCCACCTGCGGATCACATGTGAAAAATCAAATCACAATGGAAATATGCAAACGTAAAACATTGTGACGTATCTGACGTTGAGTGTGTGAGTGACGTTATTGCCAAGACGCGAATCTCTTCATCTTTTTTTAGTTGTTGGAGTCAATGTTCTCTCTTCAATGGCTAGTCCATATTATGACGTCATTCATTCGTTTTTATGTTTTTGAAACGACTTTCGGTGGTAAGAGGTATACTAAAAAATATTTCAACAACGACAAAACATGGGTGACAAATAAGAAGAGATCAGGGTACTGTGAAGGCAAATGATACGTAGACGAGCAAAATTGAACTGTTTTTTACATTATTTTTCTATAGTTATATAGTTATGGACAGTCTCGGGCTGTGTCGTTGAATGTCAAGCTTTCGTTCGTGTTCGCCATGAGCGCTTACAAATTAACTTCGATGTGATGGCTTGGAAGAGAGTTTTTATTCAAGGCTTTTAGGTTTTTACAGTGCCCCCTCCTTACAAAGTGGCTATCAATAGTTTTCTCTCTCACATCAAACCTTGGTGTGCCACAAGGGTCCTCATTGTCTCCATTCCGTTTTCTATTAAACAATTATAACGAATTGGAAACGACCAAAAATCCACTAGAGGTGGCGTTGGGTGGCAACAGCACACTTGTTTTTTTAATTTCACAGGTATGCCAAAAATTATTTGTCGACGTCTATCCCCTCCGAGAACAAGTTTTAAATCTCGATGAAGAATTGTATGAAAATATAATTGGTATAATTTTATACCAAGAATATCACTCTTTCGATTTTTTTTAATACGGGAAATGGTGCAGACCCGATTATAAAGATGTAAACATCATTTTGCCAGAACCGCGAATGGCAGCTTCTCAAAAACTTAGAATATTATGTTGAACGGGCAAGTTGCACGTTCTTAGACGACTTGTAAAGCTCAAGATAAACAAAACATAGCCGTTTTCAGGACCGAGTCTACACTTCGGGAAAATGCAAAGACTCATCGAATTTTGATACCCTTTAAAGTGGTTTTTGAATTTTGAATTTGATAGCTCCGTAAAAAATTACTTGACTTTGTTCAAATGCTCACTCACTACTTAGATGGTCCCTACTCCAACTGTCAAATACGAACTGCCTTATACGGTCCTGTTCCCGGGAGAAGAAATATTGATTCACAGATGGATCAAAAACACCTCTATTTTCTGGTCTGAATGCAGGTCAAAAATATCAACCTGCCTAGAGACTGTAATTCAAGCGAAAATTAACGTTATTGATTTGTGTGTGGAGACTGGTAGAAACTAACCTAATACATAAGTCAATAAAATATACAAGGACACCTAAGCGGTCCTAAAAGCTCCTGTCTCTCACCGAACACTCCCTTAGTTGATAGTGAACTACTAAAGAAACTAAACAAATGTCTGTGGTTTAGGTGCTTGACCCCACAGGCCTGGAAGGTAACGAGGCTACCGATTCCTATGCAAAGAGGGGCGCTACAAGTAGTTTAGTCGGACCAGAATCTGCCATTGGCATCGCTTTAGGCTTTGTAAAACAAACAGTGAATAACTGGACTGCAAGAAGAGTTTGAGACTTTTGGAGAATCCATTAGGATTGGTCCTTTCGAAGATATTCATACATCCTTTGAAGTATGTTACCAATCAATTCTTAGACTACAGCAGGGATGAACTATGTTGTCTAACAGACCTTCTTTTATGTCACTATCGTTTGAATCATCACATACAGAGACTGTTTTTCAAAAAAATATGTTCAGAAACACCGTTCATGAAATTTTCAGTGTCTGCAAAACTAGAAATTATAGATTATGTGTGTTTTGAAGAAAGGTGGAACAAAAACTTAATTGAAACTGAATTACGGTTGTCACAACCACGGAAAAATAAACAATTATACACTTTATTACTATATTCTAGGAATTTTACAAATTTCTTATCAACTAATATTAAATAAATCCTAATTCAGTATGGCTGTTGAGCAATTTTAATATCCTGGATAGAAAGCCTGTGTGTTTTGTGCTTGCCTGGGTCGGTAACTATCACGCATTGGGTCGAGCTGTCCTTTATAATTTGCATTACTATATACCTCCTCACTGGGGGCAACTTGAGAATGCAATTCGTACCTCTGCCTCTGATCCGGAGGTTTAGATTTGAAATTGTACCCTGTGTTGGCGGTGGCCACTGCTTGATCAGAGGGATAACTGCCCCTCTGGAAATTACTGAAGGTGTAATCATTCCTTACGTCAAACCCAGAGGGATATCCCCTGACTGGCAGATTTGGCAGAGTCGGATTCAGTGCGTCATTGAGGGTAACATCGTATTCGTCTATGTCTATATCCAATGGATTCCTGGGGGAAAATTTCGGTTGATGAACAGAAACCCCTTGAGTCATATACTTTTGTCTGGAGTCGGAATTAACAGGGAAATCTACTACTGCATCAGATGGTAAGAACATTGTTTTCACTGGTGGTTCTGGAACCTCTGTCTTAACTGTCGACGGTGCGAAATCATCGTATATTCGTTGTCTATTGATGTTTTCTATTTGCTCCTCAAAATCACTGCTTGTTCCCCTCGACTTGGTCAAAACCCTGGCACCCACCGGCTGGAGGCCTCTTGGTAGGTACGGGTTACCTCCTCTACTGGGTAAAAACGGTCTCTTGACCAACCTTATCAGAGGCTGCTCTAGTTTTTCTATCGGTGCCATAGTCGTGGTTGTTGTCGTAGACGTGGTGGTGGTTGTGGTGGTTGCTGTCGTAGTAGATGGTGGTTTAGTTGACGTTGGCTTAACTTTTCTTTCATTCTTCGCATATATTACGGGCTGATCATCTTCGTATTCGTAATTCTCATAATCATCAATAACAGGTTTCTTCTTTTCCGATTGCCGTGAATCATACCGGTTCTCAGTCTTCTCAGTGGGTTTTCTAGAAACAAAACGAGGAGCAGAACTCTCTTGTTTTCGGCTATTTTTGCTTATTTCTACTTTATCTCCATTACTTGGTTTATTCCTCTTCGAGTTAAATACAGCTTCCACTTCTTCGTAGTCGTCATCGTATTCCAGAACATCCTCTGATGCAATTTCAGATGACGATTCTGGTTTATACGCATATTTCTTAGCTTCGTTCTTTGGTACGGGTAATTTGATTCTAGGGGCCAATCTTGGACGATCGTACACTGTTCCACTGACGGGTTTTATGATTGTTCGCGAGTCTGTAGTTTGTTTATTTCGTTGTTCCTTTTTCGCAGATGATGGCCTATCAATAATGCCTTCGTCTTCTTCTAATTCATCTTCTGACGGACGTCGTCTCTGGTAATTCTTCGATCTAGATTCTCCTGAAACAGCTGGCTTTCTTCTGCTACCTGAAAAAATAATTATCATTATTATTTGTAGAAAATATATCTGTATTGGCAGTTTTATGGATATTATTTCATCTTTCTCAATACCCAAATATTTGCAGAAGAAGGTTGTAGCAGTAGACAGAGCTTGAAAAAATCCACCAGTGTTTTTGAAAACATTTCAAAAATCTTTTTTTTATAACGTGGGTCATTCAAAATGGTCTGCCATTGACCATAAAATCGAAACTCATCCCCATATCTACATAGAATGTTTGAAGGTGATTGACAATGTTTCGTGATGAATTTCACTAGTTCGGACTTCCATTGTCTACTATATAAAATGATTTGAAATCCCTGAAACAAGTAAAAAAGAATAATTAAAAAAGAATAGTTGAAAATAACAATTATATTAAGCAACAATAAACCTGAAATGAAATGATAGTGAAATAACCTACAAGTAAAAATATAATAATTGAATAAATAAAAATTAAAGGAATGCAAAAAAGAAAATAATAAAAATAAAGTGTAGAGATTCCAAGTCACGTTAGTTCACGACGTTTCGATTGTTGGTATCTACAATCGTCTTCGTCATCACCCGAAGACGATTGTAGATACCAACAATCGAAACGTCGTGAACTAACGTGACTTGGAATCTCTACACTTTATTTTTATTATTTTCTTTTTTGCATTCCTTTAATTTTTATTTATTCAATTATTATATTTTTACTTGTAGGTTATTTCACTATCATTTCATTTCAGGTTTATTGTTGCTTAATATAATTGTTATTTTCAACTATTCTTTTTTAATTATTCTTTTTTACTTGTTTCAGGGATTTCAAATCATTTTATATAGTAGACAATGGAAGTCCGAACTAGTGAAATCTACATAGAATCTTCAAAGGATTCGAGAAACTGGCAATATATGACATAAGAATGTGATGGAAATCACAGATACTTGTGTAATGAAACTTCTGAAATCTTTGTTTTCCCGTATCTAACGCATTTACTGAAAAATATTCGGAAGACGTATCTGTAAGACTGTTTTTGTGATGAAACACAAAAGTCTATCAGATATAATCCAATACTCATCGTGGTATTAGCCAGGTGAGTAATTGGTTTTCTGGCAGAGGGCGCTCCTAAGCCCGGAGCTTACTCCCTAAAAATCCCTAATGTACTATTGTGACAAAAACATCTCGCCAAATGAAATCTCATACAGAAACTTCTCTTACTTCGGCGTTTTATGTAGGTATTTCCTTTGTTGATCGCCGTACATTTTCCAGATCTCTTTATTTTGAGCGCGTTAGTGGCATATTTTTGTATTGAGATTTTTTGGCGCGTGATGTTTTGGACTTGATTTTCACCAAGATGTTTTTGGCTGAGAAATTATTGTCCGATATACTATTCGTGGGATAAAAAGAAGGGGAAACTTCAATTTCAATACCCAGCAATTTATTTATTTCGTCGCTATAGGTTAGGCCGTAATATTATACGTATGGTTGTTCTCTGTTTTTTGTTGACTATTACATCTAAGTGATTCACGTTTGTGATGTGAGCATATATTTCAATTCAAAGTTGGTGCATTAAATTCATATTTTTGCCTCAGTAAAAAACAGATCCAGCCCTGCTGAGATTGACGTGAGTACAGCTGTGCCCCTGGATGTCCAGTAGATCAGCTGGTGGAGTAGGGCGAGAGCTCATTAACATCGAGGAACTCGTGTAGTTACACTCATTATTTTTCAATCATTTTCCACCTGCATGAAAGGAAGACTTAGGGTTCCTGATCCCTACTGGTACATGTGTTATTGTCAACACTTGCCGAATTTATTTAGGCCAAAATTCTTCTCCCGATGGTACTTCCCGATAAAAGTTGGTAGTGGACAGGTACCATCTCTCTTTATCGTTCGTGCATTACTGTAGCTCCTTGCAGTATATCTTTGAATTATGCTCAGTTATGTGATTGCCTCTTCATACTTGCTTCTGACGATGATAACTAGTTCATATCTATAACGTTTGATTAAGAAGATATGCTCTGACATAGCCGATAATATTCCTCTTTGTGAACCTTTTTATCAGAAAAAGACGTGTGATTATAATAATTTTAAAGAACACGTCAATTTTTTTTCTAGGGGGTTTACTTCTGATTTGATACTTCACCCATTTGGGGATAGCAGCTCCCCCTATATTTTTGGCTGAAGGGGTCGAGTAATACATTATTAGAAAGGTCTGCTTTTTCATAATAAATTGGTTTATTCGTTATCAAGAACGATGTTCAAAGTTTTATTTGGGGAAAACTATAATTTGCTTTCGTTTCTCTTGTTGAGGAGAATTGACAAAAAATAACCACCTAACTTAACCTAACCTAACCTAAACCTAAGCAGATAGAACTAAATCCTTCGCGAGAAGGAAATGCTAAAAGCAGATAGTTGATGGTTCCCAGATGGACCAAAACACCCTTTGATTTTGATACAGTGTATATAGTCCTAGACCCATAAACTATCAAACAATACCCCCCAATAACAAATCGACTCCGGTGTAAGGGAGGACGATGCAAACGGTTTCATCGGTCTAGAATCTGTCATTCGCATCGTTTTAGACTTTACCAAACAAACACTGTATATCTGGACTGGGAGAGTTCAGACTTCTACCAACATCTACAAGGATTGGCACTTTCCAAAGCATTTACATATCTTTCGAAGTATATTACTGAACAATTATTTAGATTACATCAGGGATGATGTTCGTTGTCTGATATGACTACCTACAGGCCACTTCATCATATGAAGAGACTTGGACTGTTGGATGACTGTGCATGCCGTCTTCTTTTGGAAGATGATGAAACAGCAGAGCTTGTTCCACCGTTGACCACATCAGGTTTTCAGTATTTGCATTGTCACTCTTGCCATCTGACCTGAAAGATCGGATTGCAAGATCGAGTTTGTATGGTTCCGGCCCACAAAAAATCCATTATTCTCTGACGCAGCTCTCATTGATTTGTGGGAGTTCTAGTGATGAAAACTTACTACCTTAGGCATTTGAAAAATAATTGAAAGATCAGGTGGCTAACCCCACTAGACCACTTGGCAGTTCCAATGCCTGAGAATTTATCGAAAGCGAGAGAATTAATTTCGAACAAAAAAAAACCATCACAAGATACGTTTCGAACTATGTAACAATCGATTCCCACGCCACTGAGAAAAAAAAGGAGTAGCTGCTATCGGCAAGCGGCTGAAGTCCCTGAATTTCATAATAAACTTGGACTCTTAGCTACAAAGAGAATCACGTTTATATTGCGACACCTTGTGTACAATTTTTTGATATCGAACCTTCTGAAATAGTACTTACCACGGTCATCTTCGACTTGACCCTCTTCATCGAACTGATCTTCCTCATCGTAATCAATCTTAACCCTTTCCTTATTCCTTCCTCTCGCGCTGGGCCTTCTACTATAAGGCCTCCTTTGTTCTTTTCTCCTTGCCCCAGACCCCCTCTTCTCATACCGTTCTTCGTCATACTCTTCATCGTAGTCGTCATCGTAAACAGGCCTAGGTCGAGGACGAGGTCTCTTTCTTCCGCGGGACCTCGGCCGGTCGTCGTAATAAAAATCGTCATAATATTCGTCGTAGTACTCGAATTGGGGTCTACGTCTGCGGTAAGGCCTGCCGACCACTCTTCGCGGTCCACCAATAGGTTTGCTAGTTTGAAGTATCACTGGAGGCGGAGTGTATGCGACCGTGGTCGGAATGGTTCTAATCGTGGTAGTTGAGGCAGCTTGGTAAAGAGCATCATTTCTGAAAGAGAAAATGATATAGTTCAGCGTCTGAGTCAATGAGGAGTCAAAATTGGCCAAATAGTTATTGAGGTAATCTGCTTGCTTGCCAGACTTCAGGGATCCAACCATCACCCTTCCTCTTGTGGCATTCAGTGCAAGCCATGTGTACGATATTGATCGTATCACGGCCGACAACAATACAACAATAAAATTGTGATGCACGGACGGCAGACATTTACGCATTACAATAAATATAAAACGTGTACAAAATGAACTCTGCGTTTCGCCGTCGACAAGAAAGCCACAATACGTCCACTGCCTTCGACAACGGAAGAGGAACTTTACAACTGTTTTATTTCAACGACATCGAAAAATTATTTTATCCTTAAACTTCCAATCATAGCTTCTTCAAAGAAAAACGATTTGAAAACCAGGGGAGGGTTGTTCTAGTAAAGAATGATATAACTGAAATATTCTCAGTAGTTTCAAGTTATTGAATATTAACCCTTCAGGACGAATAGTTTTATAAATTGGAAAGGGATTTTCAGGTTGCAATAAAATTACATGAAAAGTCGCTATGCAGTAATTAGATATGTCTGGTGTCATCTTATAAATAGATCACTAGAAACTAGTACATTTTTTAAGTTAATTGAAAATAACCACAAGATCAACAGAAAAAGTCGTAGATACCAATGATGAATTTCATCAGTTCGGAATTTCATTGTCTAATATTATATAGAATGATTGGAAATCCCTGAAAAAACCAATACAAATGAAAAATTAGAAAGAATAGCTCAAAATAACAAATATATTAAGAAAAAAACCCTGAAATGAAATTAAAGTGAAATAAAATATAAGTAAAAAATAGAACAATTGAACAAAAAATTAAAAATTAAGAGATTCCCTGTAAATCAGAAACTAGGGAGGGCCTAGGGCAGTCCCCTGAGGTACTTCTCTGTTGACTTTGCCGCGGTAGACTGTTTATAAATATTAATATTTGTCTACTGTTAACGTATAACTTCAGCAAATCAAAATTATTTTCTCGAGTATCATAGAAATGAATATCTATCTATACTCATATAAATGTTAAAGTTTGTAAGGATGTATGTATGTATGTATTTGTGGCTCTTTCACGCCTAAACGACTGAACGGATTTAGATGAAACTTCACAAAATACAGCTTATACATCAGAATAACATATAGGCTACAATTTACAAAGGTTTTGTGTAATTTTGGGCATAATATAATCAGAAAAATTCTTTCTCCCTGACGTGCGCTGCCTATACCGTTGGAGTTACATACAAATGATGTACCGTAAGATTGTTTATCTTAAATAGTTGTAAATAAAAATCCGCGATAGCATATATTTACCTCTTATGTGGTAGCCACCATATGAAAAATACTGAGCCATAAATTTAATTGAATTAGATACTTTTTTCACAATGCACATTTCAGAATATCTGTCAAACTCTTATAAAAATTGATACAATTGTCGTTTCAAGTGTTTGATATAGATAAATTTTTGTCTTTTACACTAAGTAATTTGAACGATAAGATTAACTTAACGCAACGCAGTAAGCCATTACGCGTTGCGTCTACTGTAAGACGACGAGGGACGATGCGTGGGGGTAGAGGGGCGGTATAAGCGATGAAGCGCCATCGCCGAGAAAGCGACCCGAACGCGGGCAGACGCATGAGGGCAGACGTCGTTGACGGTTGTGTTAGTTTTACGAATTTCTTTATAGGTAACATAATTCTATTCACGAAGCTATTCATAACTTAGTGTAGGTGGCTTTTTTTTAAGTTACTGTATTCTTGAAGCAAAAATATACATTAATAGCTGTTGCCCCCTCTTATATTTAACGTACAGCCGGAGCTACTGAACCTAGACTCTTGAAATATGCAGGTAGGTTCTTTGTAGAGCATAAATAAGCATCAAGAAAGGGAATCAGGAATATCCACCCGCAAGGTGGAAAATAATGGTACGGAGATTGTATTATATTTCGTCAGTTTTGAAGTTGGAAACGTAAAATTCTAGGTTAGTAAAAAAAATATTGTAGCTATATGTTTAAAATGGTCTGTCACGAAAATCAATGTGACAAACCAAATTCTAAGCTGGCAAAGCCGCAGGCAACAACTAGTCTAACATAATTAATCAAATTTGATTACTGTGCTAAGTATATTTTAAATCATTTAAAACTATCTTGATTGAGTTCAAGTGGGAATGGTATTCATTGCTAAAATAGCAATGGTTTCCACTAAAAATTACGTCCAAGAGAGTGCTTCAGACCCAATAAAAAAGGTCATTTTCACGATCGGAAATTTGAAATTATTGTTTTGAAATGTTTCCTCGTGATAGCGGCTAACGCAATTCTGAATATCTCTTCGATGGCGAAAACTTTCATTGTTTTTCATTCGAAGGTTATAACTAGTTGTGCATTTGTAATTTGCCCATTCTCTTTTTTAAAGATGCATTGTTTGGAATACTAATAGTGATGTGGTGTAACAAATCGATTGATGGGTAAATCCTTTGATGATCCGATAGTAAAGTTCAAATATTCTGTTGGTTGGCGATTGTTTTATTCCAGTAATAAATTATTTAAATTTCCAATGTTGCATCAGATTTTAAAGATGGAACAGATTAAGATGCATTTATGTAGACAGATCTAGCTGTGTCTCTCAGATGCGTGAACTATAAAGAGAGATGTTAATTGTCTCCACTACCAACTTTTATCCGGAAGTTCATTCGGGAATAGAATGTTGAAAATCAAACATATGGGAATAGGAACCCCAATTCTTCCCTTTGTGCAGGTGGAAAATAATTGACAGATAATGAGTGATATACAATGCTTTTTTTAATGTCCTCCCCTTTTATTTTTTGAACAGGTCAACTCAAAAAATTGAAATTTGGGACAATAAAATTAATGCATGAATATTTTATTTTGAAGTGAAATTGACAGATGAAACTTTCAAGATGGCGACTGGGAGCCATCTGGGAAAAACATTAAATGAAAAAGGGGGTCTTGTGAAACATCTTTTTGAAGCTGTAAATGGGGAAAAACTGCCCCCCTCCCAATGAAAAACGACACATATGAGCGTTTTTTCGGATTTGCAAGATTAGTAACTTGTCAAAGAATGTATTGATATTAAATGTGAACCAATTGCGCAACTAATAAACTTATGTATTTCTTTTGGAGGCTAACTAACACAGAAAATTATCGCCCCATATCGATTATCAGCGTCTTCTCTAAATCCATGGTTCAATCAATGAGAGAAAAGTCGTTGTGGGACTTTTTTTCGACTCAAGCAGAGCTTTCGATATTCTGAGTATTGAAATAATTTCTAAAAAACTCTTCAACATTGCTATCAGAGGCAATATCAATATAGGCTCATCGTGTCCTTCTTATTTCAATGTGAAACAAAATAATACATTATCTGACGAGTATTCTGTTACAACAGGAACACCACAGGGTAGTATTCTTGGTCCACTGATATTTTTACTGTATGTTAATGATCTTCCTGATAACATAAGTTATGGTAATGTATACCTTTATGCAGATGCTACGACGTCTATCATATTATCGAGCAAAACACCAGATGAAATGAATACCCAAGTCAACACTGTACTGCAAGAAATCACTGAGTGGTGTTTTGAAAACAGATTGATTGTTAATGTTAATAAGACTGTTTGTATTGAATTTGCATATTCTCTTCGAAGTCTACATAACTTCACCTTCAATTTTCTCAACGAATCTCTGAGATCAACAATTTGTACAAAGTTTTTAGGAACAATGATTGACTCCCTTTTCACATGGAGAGAACACATAGAGTTTACATCTGAGAAACTGAACCAATCTTATTACTTAATAAAATCAGTGAAAAGTAAATTAAATACCAAATCTCTACTAATGGTTTATTATGCAAAATTTCACTCCATAGTATGTTGCAACATTTTTATCTGGGGATTAGCCACTGAAATTGACAGAATATTCGTAAAACAAACGGCACTGTTACGATTGATTTTTAACCTTGATTAAAGAATGTCGTGTAGAGGAATATTTCAAGAGAATAAAATATTAACTGTGGCAAGCATATTTATTTTAAAACTAATGACATATATCCATGAAAATAAAAGGCACTTCGACCTACGATCAGAAGTATATAAATATAGTACTAATAAAAACTATATGCTCACAACTCGAAAACACCTCTATACAAAATATGAAAAGTCTCCTGTGTTTGTTGGAACGAGTATTTATAATAAATTGCCAAACAGTGTAAAAACACTGCCACCAATTGCCTTCAAACAAAAACTCAAGTCATTTTTATTGACAAATTGCTTTTATACACTTGACGAATTTTTACTTGAAGTTGTAAATATTCAATATTTTTTATAATATTTTTTATTTTATTTTATTATATTTTATTATGTACTGTATATATATATATACATATATGTATAATATATATACATATATGTATATATATTATACTATATGTATTTAATTTTTATATGTTTCCGATCAAGATTTTATTTGACGTATCATCTATGTAATGTAGCACAAAGGATAAATAAATTCTATCTATCTATCTATTATTATTATTATTAAAACCTACATGTCAAATTTTCGATGGCCAACCCTGTATACATACATCCATCCTTACAAACTTTCACATTTATATTAGTACTAGATTTACCAATATAGGGGTTCTAAACAGATTAACTAATCCAATAGAGAACCCACTTCATAATTTTAGTTTAGGTGGGCTTTGAGAAAAAAAGAGTAGGAAAAAAATAAATTGTACGATCGAAGGAGAGCATAATCATCATAAGAGTTACAGCGACTACAGAAATGATCACAACACATCAATGAATATTTTTTCGCCCTGCATTTGAAACAGTGTAAAGAAATTTCAAAATATTGAATATTGTTGCAATATTCGTTTTAAGCATCCTATAAAGTGGTGAATTTTGGGCAGCATATGTCCTCGTACAAGTTAACTTAAAGAATTCTGTACGCCTTAACGTTCCACCCTGAATATTGAACTCGATTTTGGAACGAAACACGGACAGTGAACTGATCCTTTGAAAATCATGATGAGATCCGTAACAGTTCTCAAATTCTTCATAGGCATAATATTGTATTGGCACGTAATATATAATGATTTCGAAACATCCAAATGAGGCATGGATATACATATAGGTTTCTGAGTGTAAGTAGTTCACTTCCTTCATAAAACAGTTTCGTACCATATCGTTTTGATGAATGTATTATGAGTAACCTGTATATTTGTCTATCTACCAACGACAGGCAATATATTTCATACACTAACAGTCTGAGTGTATATTACTGGAGTTTTTTCCCAACACCAAATCGTTATTTTTAACACCTCGACGCGTGTTTCGATCACCAAGTGATCATCTTCAAAGAGGAAGATTGAAATTAGATACGGTTGAAGATGATCACTTGGTGATCGAAACACGTGTCGAGGTGTTAGAAATAATGATTTGATGTTGGGAAAAAACACCAGTAATATTCATTACTACACCAAAGGTTCCAAACAGTGCATCATAAGTCTGAGTGTGTTCGACTCAATATCCGAATATCAAAGATAAACGAGTCTCCCCAAGGCGGTCAGTTGCAAAGCCAAGCTTCGACATCGATTGCCGATGAAATTGGTCCTTTATCTTTCACTGCAGCTGACCGCCTTGGGGAGCCTCAATTATTCTTGATATTCGGGGTTTCAGTCTTCCGGCGATCCCATAGATGTTGGATCACAAATCCATCAACTCCAAGATATTTAATTTTTGATACTTGTCGATGCTGAACAATTAGAGGCGATTCTAAAACGATTTACTTGTATATGTGAACGCTGAACTTAACTGATCGAAAAATGTAAAAAAACGTAAGTCTTATATTTTGTTTTGGTTATATATAAATTAAGATTATTTAACCATATTTGTAATTTAGGAAGGCCGAATTCAGTGATATTATATACTTGTTGCCCTTGTATTTTATCGCTGTATCGCCTTTAGAATTTTTCTTTGATACTTTTATGAGAAAAAAAAGTTTAGGCCCGAATACCATGACTTGCGGCATACCCATTGGTATTTCACGACTTAGAACGACAATCCTGAAAAGTCGAAACTTGTTTGAACTAAGGGTTAATGGGGTCCTACCTTTCAACGTGCGATTCCTAGCACGGAATTATTACTATAAGATAAATTTTATAAGCGAAGAAAGGATAATAAATATTAAATATTTGTGTTTATGTCGTGACTAATGAAATAATCTGCATATTCACGATAATGAATAGTAATTGATATATAATAGCTGTTGATAGGATAATGAAAAGTTCAGTATATCAAGGCCAGGTTCTAAATGAAGTGTATTTCATCACTGTTACGAGCAATTTGCGTGGTTAACAAACACACTTTCTTGTATGATATTCCACATAAACAAGACTTTGTTGTTTTATAGATAAGAAATTTCATTAGAATGTATGTAATGATTATTTGTTTTTCACTTGGGAATTAATTATGTACATGATAATTTTGTAGAAATCGGTTGTTATTTTAAATACTTCCAAATTCATTAAATGAAGTTTGTTGAAGTTCTTGGTACGACTATTGATGCTGTAATCATATTTCTTTAATGTCATTGTGGTTGAAGGAGGTACATTTCGCTCCAAATAAAACTAATAATAATAATAATAAAAAATTGCTATATTTCATTCGATAGAGTTCCGTTACGCTTTTCTTCAACTCAACTCATTACAGAAAATTCATAACGAATAGTAACGCATTATGCTTGTTTTGGATTTATTCTACGCCAAAGGTTCAATGTTCATCTTTTAGGACATGAAAAATTCAGAATCTTCTGAATAACATCAAAATCTTACCTGTGCCAAAATTTCTTCGAGTTATTACAGTCCACTTCTGATGCGAAATGACAAATGAAGGTTTTCTGATCAAAAGCAGTGTAGTTAGCACATAAAAAGTCGTATCTTGTTCCGTATAAACAATGATGATAAACCTGAAACAATACATAGTATGAATACCTATTAATTTTCGAAGGAAAATACTTCAAACAAAATTATAAAACAACAACAAAAATTAATTGGCGCTCCGGAGCAGCACCACATCATCTGAAGATCTTGATCTGCCAATATCCTCTCTCTCATAAAACAAAATTTAAGGTGTCTCCAGAGGCTCTACTAAATTCAATGCATCGCCAGAACACTTAGTGACAAGACTATCGTCAAACTCAAACCAGTCCGTTTCGTCTTTGACCAAGACGTAATAATGACCAGATTCAACGCCAGAACCACAGTGAATAATGATTGCATGAAAATTATAATAGTGGTCTGCTAGATTGAAGTGATCATCTATTTCAAACCTTCGTAAGAGTTTGATGCTTCCGTCAGAGGTTGAGTCATGTTTGAAAATCATCAGTGTTATTATTATATTGACTGGTGCTTCAGCTATACTTGTTTTCTTATAACAGTTAGTTAGTTTGGCGCATATTTGGCAATACAGTCGATCATCACCTGTTGAAATTTACATTTTCAGATGATTTCACAATAAGCTTTGCACGGACTGGTTATTAGTCATATTAGGAAACCTACTACCTCTTGAACATTTACTACAAAATAAACAAGTGAGGATTTTTCCAGCAAAAGATTCACAAACACAAGACGATGGACTGTACGCAATCATTCAATCCAGAGTGGTCAGGAGTAATTCTGCTAATTTTTTGCTCACCAAGAGTATTCAACAAGAACCCCAAGAATTCGGAACAATCCTCTTGTTGTCCTAACGAGTATCTAGTAGTCTTCAAAGACTCCAAGAAATCGGTTGGTGGGAAAGATGATACATTCTTACGAAACTGCAGCTGCATGAACATGTGTTTGAGTTTGGTAAATAACTAGGAAACATTCTCGTTCTCGTTCATCATTAAAACCTCGTTCTTGGATTTCGTCGTCATGAACAACACTTGTGAAATGCTATTCATGTAGCAAGTGTTTCCTGAATTATTCAATCCAGTTTTCTCCTCAAGATTTTCAGGACAACTCTCGAATGATTCGTAAGGAAGAAAATGTTTCACAGAATCTGCATAAGAACCATTTCTCAAGCTGCAATCGATCCTCACAAGTGTTAGGAATCATACGCTAAAAGGTAAGACCTCGTTAGTCTTCAGCTCGCACAAGTTTCTCAACTTCTGAGAGTTGTCGTTCGTTTGGTGACGACAGCTGATAAACGGAAAACAGATTTTAGACAGATTTCAGACAGATGAAGAGTTTCGTAGAAGGATCAATTCGGCTCTTGCTTCATGAAGCTCTTCAAAAAATAAATTCAAATGATGAAGACCGATATAAGAAATCAAAAAAGGTAGTTTTGAAACTTTCTGATGGTACGCAAAAATTCTGTAATGGGAAAATGTATCTTATAGTTTTCAAAGACTACCTATTCTTCATTGTTGAAACTCTATTCCGCCTTCAAAAAGGATAATATATTTGTGGGTATAACTACTTTTTCCACAAAGAACTTGGAAAAACTGAGAAAATATTAAGTGGAATTTATTTTTCAAAGGACACACGTTTTGTGCAGGGAAAATCGTAATGAAAGCCTTATAAATCAGGAAACTGTCCAGAAAACTAAATACAAAGTCAAAGGAAGTAAAAAAAGTTTTATCCATTACGACGTAGAACAAGAGAGGTTTTTAAAGAGTATTTTGAGAAATCAATATGTAGGTATTCGAAAGAAAATATACTCAAAATGTCTAACCTGGATGTAAATTTTCTCTTAGATAATATTAAAAGTTAAGCAGTAACGTTGGTTACAAATATAAGTGGTATAAAAACATAGGACGTTTCAGTTTTCATTTTTCTTAATAAGTCGATTAATTTGCCTGATCCTGATTGGCGGAGGTTCTACCGGTGAGAAAGTTATCGAAATGCTTGAAAACATGATTGGCGAGAGGTCTGGAGAGTATGGTGGGTGAGGCAGAATTTCGATGCTAAATTCGTTTAATTCAAACTATTCTGTTGACTAATGCTGGCTGCTGCAGACGCGTCGATTTTCTCACAATAGAACTCTGCTGTGACGGTTTGGCCCGGTTGCAGAAAGTAATAGTGAATCACACCAGTCGCTAACCACCATACAGTAACCATGGTCTTTTTTTGGTGGGCATTCGCCTTCGGAAAGTGCCTGGGTGAATCATCGGTATCCAACCACTGCCCTGAACATTTCCTGTTATCGTAGAGGATCTACTTTTCATCACACGTGACGATCCGATCCAAAAAAACGATCGTTTCGGTTGAGCAAAAGCAAAAAAAACAGACCTCGAGGCGAGACAATTTTTGTCGTCGTTCAAATCGTAAGGCATACACGTTTTGAGCTTTTTGACCTTTCCGATACGTTTTCAAAAATCAAAACCGCATGGGAGCTGACGACCAGTTCATCCGTCACCCCACTCTTTTGTGATGGGTCAGTTTACAAAAACATATAACATTTAAACGGACAAAACTTTTGAAACAACCTAATAAAACATATATTCTTTCAGCTGTTATTATTAAGCTTATCATTTTCATTCATTCAGTGGTTTGAAATATCATCACCGTAGTGAAATTTTCCTTGAGTAGGTTTATAAGAAGTGTTCTATTCAGCCATGTGTGATTGAGGAGGTGGAACAAAAGAAATGATGCATTACTAGAAAAGAAGTGCAGGGAAAGGAAATCGCTCCGAAATATCCGTTCAAACCCAAAACGTGAAGTGCTTTATTGAAGTGAATTTTCAGATTTTCATGCTTGAAGTTTCAAAAATATCAAATACAAATTTTGTATCCCTCGAAAATTATGGAGTATATTCTATATAGGGGGTAACTGAATAAGAGTAAAACATTCAAGGAGGTGATTCCTCATCGAAAAAAGGATAGGATCTTTCATATAAAGAAACTTCATTGGAGCATCCCTTGTTAAGATACATCCCCTTAAAGGGGGTACATAAAATTTGTATAACATTTTTTTCACAAGCACCGACAAAGTTACAATTTCGAAATTAACCTAACGTTTTGTACTACCA
The DNA here is from genome assembly GCF_025532065.1 of Leptinotarsa decemlineata. Taxonomy (NCBI): domain Eukaryota; kingdom Metazoa; phylum Arthropoda; class Insecta; order Coleoptera; family Chrysomelidae; genus Leptinotarsa; species Leptinotarsa decemlineata. The sequence continues at coordinate 20,919,581 of NW_027412747.1, forward strand.
AATAGACACTTAGCCAGTAATTTATTTGGTTTACCCCATGGTTGTGAGAGGTGGAAAACGCAACCCCTAAAATTTATTCCCAATGTAACTTTTTGTCTTATTAGTTGTTTTCCATTTGAAAATTTATTTCCGATAGCCTGTTTCATTCTAAACAAAAAATGTCTCTTGGGTTTTTTGCCCAAAATAAACCAGTTCGCAGCAAAAAATTATTTTACGAACAACTACAGAGATACATCGTCATAAATGCGAACTGGATGTATTGTTATTATGTAGTTAGTACCTGCATTAAACGATTAAAGGGTAATAAACAAAACTAATTTATTAATAACAAAACACACAACATGTAGAAATCATAGTAAATGTTCAATATATCTACCTTCAGACATTACGCATGCGTCTAGACGTCGGCGCATTGAGCCACGTATTCGCTCAAATATTCCTGGAGTCTCTCTGATTACCCTGCACGCATCGACGATGCGGTTTCTTAAGTGCTCTACATCGCGAACAGGAGTACGATAAACCAAATGCTGTAAACCAAATAGAAAAATCGAAAGGATTGAGGTCCGGGGATCGAGCGGGCCAGTTCGGTGGTCCTCTTCAACCTATCTACTGATTTGCATATGTTTCAGTTGAATGTTGAAGTGCTACTTGACTAAAATGGGCGGGAGCCCCATCATGCATAAAAAAACATATCCCTTTTGACGCCCAAAGGAACTTCCTCCAGCAGTACTGGATGCACTTCTTTTAAAAATTGAACTTATGCCTCACCATTTAATCGAGGAGGTAGAAAATGAGGCCCAATTAAATCATCCCCAATAACTCCGGGCCACACGTTAAGAGAAAACTGTTTTTGATGGTTAGTTTCGACAATAGCGTGAGGGTTTTCATCAACCCATATGTGGTAATAATGAAAATCAATAAGGGTATAAGAGTTGTTCCTTTAAAATTCGAAATACCGTCATATGATCAATATTTAGCAGGAAAGCAATCTTTCCAGTACTGGTAGTAGGTTGTTCTTCAATCAAATTAAGTACTGCTTCCTCAAGCTGTGGTATTCGTACTTCTCGATGGCGACCACAATCCTGCGTTTTTTTGTCGAATGAACCATATTCTCGTAATCGTTGATGAAGTCGAGCAATTATTCTATGTGAAGGATGCTGCCGTTGAGGATACATTTCAGCATATCTTCTAGAATCTTCTGACCGATTCCTCTGCGACAGACCGTAAACGTAATGCATATCAGCCATTTCCTCATTTGTGTATGCCATTTTAATAACTAGTGAATTATTAAAGTAACAAATTAAGAACAGAACAACAACACACAATTAGTATCAATTCAATTTCGAAAATGCACAAACTGACAGCGTCATACCAATTTAATTGTCACTATCGCTAATAGCGACCTACTAGATAGATTGTTTCGTGTTTCACATTTATGATGATGTATCTCTGTAGTTGTTCGTAAAATAATATTTTGCTGCTTGGGCAAAAAACCCAAGAGACATTTCTTGTTTATAATGAAACAGGCTATCGGAAATAAATTTTTGAATGGTAAACAAATTATAAGACAAAAAGTTACATTGGAAATAAATTTTAGGGGTTTCGTTTTCCACCGCTTACAACCAGGTGGTAAACCAAATAAATTTCTGGCTAAGTGTCTTTTTGGTGGTACAAAATGTCAGGTTAATTACAATATTGTAACTTTGTCAGTGCTTGTGAAAAACATTGTTATACAAATTTTATGTATCCCCCTTTAAGGGGCTGTATCTTAACAAGGGATGCTCCAATGAAATTTATTTATATCCAAGATCTTATCTTTTTTTCTATGAGGAATCACCTCCTTGAATGTTTCACACTTATTTAGTTACACCCTGTATAGCCAAACCGAAATACTTTTCTACTTGTCAGTCAAAAAGTCAATTGAAAACTTTGAAAAATTGAATTTTCCAAAAATTAAATATAAGAGATTTTCAGAACAACTTATTTCCTCTAACAAGTGTCATGTAACCCGAAAATGTTGGTCAAGCTAAACGACACATTACAACTCGCTTCATAGAACAAAAAGCTTTCCACTAGTTTGTTGTCAGAGGTATGACTTAAAGTAAAAGTTCACATGTTGTAAACATGTGTTGTGAACACATTGACTTCATTAACTAAATAGGCGCCTAATGGCGCCTATTTAGTTAATGAAGTCAAACATTGTCAATTGAAGAATTGTAATCTGACTTGCAGTAATAATAGATCATATTATCCAATATGAAAAAGTAACGTAAAGCATAATTCATATATATTCATTAATATCTAACCTGACACCGAATTTGGATATTATTAGGGTGGTAATATGTTTAAGTAGAGGCCAATATGATAGTTCCGACTTTTCATAGTCTGCCATAGAAAAGACCAAAACTGAACTGGAACTGGTATTACAACTCTACAACCATACGTTGTCTAAGTAACTAATGCTGAATCCATCATTTAATTTTTAGTATTCCTAGGTCCAGGACATAAAATTCTCAAATGATTTATTACCAATCTCCAGAAAATCTAATAGGCAATAAATGTTATAAGCGTAAATCTTGATATGTATTCAGGAATGTTAATCGAAATCTGTCACTTCCAAATCGACCAATCCGACAGCACAAGAATCAATTATACTTCAAGTTATTCTTCTGAATTGCAGTCTCGTCTCTTTAAGCTGTCGTTATAAATTTCACTACATCAGGGTTAAGGTTTTAACTATATTGCAAACTTCTAGTGTAAGAGGAAGCTGAAGCCGTATCTAAACCAAAAAGAAAGACCCATATAGGTAAACCTTCTTCATCTTGAATACTCAGATGATAAAACAAATATACAGGGGAACCGCTTCATAATAAGAGTAGATCAATTTGTTTATCCAATTGGTATGTGCACTATCAATAAATAATCTACATTGGCTAGTTTGAAAATGAGTTTGTGGCGATAGAAATGACTTTGATAACACAAATTGAAGGTATATTTGATAAAAAAAATTCGTTAGGTGGAAGAATACCTTGGAACTTACGCAAAAGGACCTCGAATAAATTGCAAAGCTAGCGTGCAATGTGGATCCTCGAAAACTGATACAGTTATTTACTATGAACTGATAGTCCTAGTGCCTGAATGACAAACTAAACATGCCTCTGAGTGTTTGAAAATATGGTTTTCAATTTTTAAAATTATCTGATGATGATAATGTACATTACACCCGTTTACATCATGGTAGATAATGAAAAATCAGTGTAAGCCAAATAGTAGAGAAAAGGAAGGGTCGACCAAATCTGACTGGACGAGCAAAACGAAAATGTCGGAATATGTGGAGGAAAGAACACATAAAACATGGATTCGGATCACAACTTGGTTGTTGAAGTGAACAGTCATCCCGAGCTCTACATAAATATCTGGTATACATAAGGGTCAAAAACCGAACAAGCTGGCGAGAAGAAATCCTCATTTCAGTTACCCACTCGGTCAGAACCCACCAGTTTTTCAGGCTGAATATGCAATTTTTTAATGTGCAAGGAACATCAGTTTGTCGCCTCAACGAAATGAGCCAGAAGCTGACTTTTGAGGAATTCATTTCACGAATTATGTCTTCCTTGGATTGCTCTGTGACATTTTTTGGAAGCCATGATTTGAAAGAATTATCATTTTCTATTTCCATTAATACTATTTGAGTAGATTTACCATATCGTATGGAAAGCTTTGATATATTTTCAATTTTATATTCTTAATCAATAACCAGGCTTCTGCTCAAAAGCCTCACTTTGTTGAATTATTGCGAAATTAATCTTTTAAGTATCAAATTTCAAATCGTCCATTTCAAAAACACCTATTCGAATACTTTAGGTAATCTAAACTGAGAATTATCAACAAGGGAGAGGAGTCGAAGGTACGCTTTATATAGTTCTCAAGTTCGTGTATTGAGGAGTCGGCCATCAAAGTAATATGACGCGCACATAGCTCAAGGTCAATCGTAGCCATGCAAGGCAAAGAGTGTATGGTGGAGAAACAGATGCGACAAACATTTGAGGGTGATTTCCAAGGCTGAGTCAGATATTTGACATTGAACGTCCTTGATGATAATCAAGATTAAATTAAAAGTGTGACTTTGCATGACCTTCAACATGACTCATCAAGTTCATATGACACAGTTCAAGATCAAACCTAAAGCACCTGAAAGTAACCTAATCAAGGTCGTATGATGTGGTCCAAGGTTGTTTCAAGGTTGAGTGGTGGGAAAGGACTCAGGATCGGTATAAATCAACTACTGGTTCTGAGTATATCTGAAAATGTCCTTATAGGACGAAACTGCAGGAACGTTAGTTACAAATAAAAGTGGTAAGAAACATTATGATTTCCTACCACGTAGTTACGGCTACATCCACCAACCCTTTTAGTGTTTACAGTTCTAGAATCCATTGAATTGAAGAGATGGAACGAGAAATGTAACTGATAAGTAGGAAAGTATTTCTCTTTTTGTCGAGTCTAATTCATTTTATTTTCACTACAATGGAATGTTTATATTCTAATAATATTCGACGTATTCAAAGATTATGAAAATATTCCTAAATAACGTAGACGTTATCAAATGTTATCAGTTAGTAAAGCTTTTTTACATACCTTGCTATCACCTGCAGTCATGTCCAACGCTCCTCGAGAAGAATCTGCTTCAGGATTTTTTTAAAGTCACACACCCATGCTGTGTAGTAGGAAAATGAAATTATTTCTCGTTGCTATTCTAGTAAATGAAAATATATGTACAAAAGATACAAGTAAGTATATTAAAAACATTTATGTACATGTTATAAACTGATTTTACTTACCCTTGGAATAATTAAAAGCGTAGTTTTGTGAGTATATTTCTGTACAGATTAATACATTTTTTAAAACATTCGGTTACGTTTCAACAAAAATATTGTGCTACTCAGAGCGTTGACAACCAGTTTGTCCAAATTCCACCTGTCTTCAAAACACATTGAATAATATTTTTATACTGTCATTTTTGGGTTTCCACATTCGAAAAAAAATGTCCAGTCAATTGCAAACTATATTAATTGTTTGTATCTACATACTAGGAAAGGTTCAATCCGAGATCCTTACAAATTTTTATCAACAAGCAAAAATCCCTAATTTTTGGGTTCAACACTATTTTGGCTGTAACTGAAGCCAATAGAACTTTTCGTATTTTTCAGAACCAATTTTTTATTTATTGTGACAATGTGAGTAAAAATTTTGCTGAAAACCAGTTAAGAAGGCGAAAACATTACATATTAGACATTCTAGTACGATTAATATACAAGATGGATTGTAAAACAAATTAGAAAATTCAACTGCTCTCCTAGATAAGGAAATAATTATCTCCCTTATCCTATTGGTTAGTGCGTAATAATTTAGTACAGTTTGTCAAATGTAGGAAGAGCTTTCTGAATTATGGTCCTGCCCAGTAAATGTGCGTTCATTAAAAGAGATGAGAGCGAGAGAGAGATAATCACCAAGCCTCTTCCTAGATTTGACAAGCTTTTGTTTTCGCTTAAATTAGAAGAATATGTCTGTCCTGGTCAATATTCTAGCTATTTCAGCAAAATATCAAACTACAGAAGTCCTTTTGACCTCCTCTTTAGGGAAAATTCTTGAGAATCGTGAGTATGAAATTACTGAAATTCGAAACACCACTAAGGAATATATGAGCAGAACTTATTGTTAACGAAAAGTTTCTACAGTTATCAGAAATGTAGAAATGAATTAATATTATTTTAACCCGAGCCTATAAATTCAAATGCTAAGCGGGCCTGACGAGATAAAACCTGTTGAAAAACTTCAAAAACACGTCGAGTTTGTGATTAAAAAATTGTTGAAGATGAATTCATTGTTGAAGATGATTCAAATAGGCATAGTCTGTATTGTGAATTGAGGTGAAATGATTTAATTTTTTTATAACTTTTCCATTTTACTGTTCAGTTATAGGTACTTAAATCAGGTTGCCGGGCTATTTAACCTATAGCGTTCAATAGCATTTGTCTGGAAAATTTCTGGTCCAAAATAAAGAATTGAGGGAGAAAATTCGGTACTAAACAAAGCTGTAGATGTAACAGAAGGTACAAGAAGTCGTCCGGGGGTTATTAAAAAAATCACTAGTTCCATTCGTAGAAATTATGAATGAAGGAGTTATGAAACGGTACTTTTTTGAATTGTGTAGCTAATCGCCACAATTGTCGTTACTGGTATTCACACAAAACGCGCACATAAAACCCTCGAGAGTTGAAGGCATGTGATGTTTTTGATGGAATGGTATGGAATTAAACGTTTGAAAATTCCTTCCAAGACACTTTTCATCTTTCAGGAAATTCAATAGGCGATATGTATCTGGATTCATTCAGGAATAAAATTATCAACCCAGGTCTTGCCATTGTCCTGCTCAAATTGGACAGAAAATGATGTTTTAACAAGACGGTGCTTTTTCACGTTGCTCACAAAATGTGCATAATTATATAAATGGCAGATCTCGGAGTTGCTGGAAAGCAATTGACTGGCCTCCTGGGTCACCCGACTTGGGTTCTTTAGATACGTTTGCGGGCACACATTGAAAACGAAGGGTATTGCGCTCCATCTTACTTATTGGCAGACCACAAGTGGTTCGAAATGTACGACAAAGGTTTCAAGATAACCTTTAACATTGTATGGAGGTTGCGGACAGCATTTCTAGTATTGACCTGATAATATGGTAGGTTTCTAAGTATAACTGAACATTTTTCAGAACACGTATTGTTGGCCATATCTTCTAAACTAGTTGATTGATTTTCAAAAGCAAAGCGGCTGTGGATAAAGAACCGTAAGCTCGTTTCCCATTCTTATTTAAACAGTTGGGCATGACACCCCTGCTTAGAGCACTGAAGGGTTTGTGCTGGTAGTCCGGTGAAAACTTACATATTTGAAGTGTTTTTGAAATTTTTCAAAAAGTTTTTTCCCTTGTTATTGGGCCTTACGGTATTATCCACTCAGTATACGAAAATTATAATGAAATACTCTGAAATTTAAACGCGTTTACTGATTTGAAAAGTTACTAGTTATATTCTGACAACCCAGAAGCAAGTGGGTGTGATACATATTTATTTTAAAGAAGTTTTTCAAATAAACAAGTTATTCAATTTGAATTCAAAAGAAAATAGTTTAGTTTTTAGGAAAAAAGCGTTTTCGCATTCGACCTCTGCATCATTATACAGAAGATGTTGGAAAATAACGAAGAAAGAAAAAATAATTAACTTGAATATAAATTACGGAGTCTGTTAAAAAAATAAGCTGAATGTTCAACGTTTGTGTTAAATATGGAATTAGGTGCTCATACGATGATTGTACTCTGAGCCAGAAAAATGTTTACAAGTGAAAGGAGCTTTTCTCAGAAGCGCGAGAAGATGTAAATAATAATAATAATAATAATAATAAATGTTGCTCCAGCCCTAGCGCAGTTCGAAGCTTTCAACAGAGAGCTTCGACAGCCTGAACCCAATGAATTGCGCAACCCGATAACCCCGGATGACGTTCGAAGGTCCCTTGTTGGTTTCAAGAACTTTGCTGCTCCAGGACCAGATGGGCTGAACACTTATTGGTGGAAAAAACTACCAAGTACCCACCGCTATCTGGCCAGAGTTTTCAACTCATGGCTGGATGGAGAGCAGCCGATTCCGGATTGGTTTGTCGAGGGGCGGACCGTTCTTATCCCCAAAAGCGGAGATTTGTCGATTCCTAAGAATGACAGGCCGATAACATGCTTGAATTCGTGTTATAAGTTGTTTACAAGCATCTTATACACACGAATACTCGCCGCAGTTGATCGAGTGTTCGAACGGATATATGAGCAGAGAGGGTCGAAGAGAGGAGTCGCTGGATGTAAAGAGAACCTGCTCATCGATAGATGTCTAACGCAGGACTCGATACAATATAAGCGTAACCTTTCTATGGACTGGATCGATTACCGTAAGGCCTTTGATACAATTTCGCATGAGCTCATCTTGCATTTACTCAGATGCCTTGCGGTACCCGACAACATAGTGAAATGCATTGAACAACTGATACCACTTTGGCGAACTCGCTTCACCATAACATCTGGTCAAGCAAGAGTCCAAACAGGGTGGGTCACTTTCAGAAGGGGTGTATTTCAGGGTGATTCCCTCAGTCCTCTTCTATTCTGCATCTCACTATTGCCATTATCCGTTGCGCTCAGAAATACTCGAGGGTATAACTGTGGCACCCCCGGAAACCGGAGGCACAAGGTCACCCATCTGTTTTATATGGATGATCTTAAACTTTATGCCTCTGGAGAGAAGGATCTCCATCAGTCCTTGAGGGTGGTGGAAGAGTACACGCATGCTATCGGTATGAAATTCGGGATAGACAAATTTGCAATGGTTCATCTCAAAAGAGGACGATGCGGGTACTACGGAGATGATGTGCAGCTCGTAGATGGAAGCATCCTACACCATCTGGATGCCAGAGAGACGTATACTTACCTCGGGGTGGAACAACGCCACTCACAAGAGGTAACTGCAGTGAAAAACTCTCTCCGCGGCAAGTATCAGCACAAACTTCGACAGATCTGGTCATCGGAACTGTCGGGGAAGAACAAAGTTGCTGCAACAAATATGCTTGCCGTTTCAATCTTACTCTACTCGTTTGGAGTAGTGAAGTGGACTCGGGAGGAGCTGTATCAACTCGACGTAAAGACCCGAAAAATGATGCATCTCTATAGGAGTTTGCATCCCAAATTGTCCATTCCACGGTTGTACTTCCCCCGACAACAGGGAGGCCGTGGACTTTTGAGTTTGGAGTGTCTACATGACAGAATGGTGCTGGATACAGCCTGTAAAGTCGTCAGGAATTTGGATCCCCTTTTCTGCATGGTCCGTGACCATGAGAGAGCAGGAATTGGAGCATTTCTCTTTAGGGCAGCTGCCCGAGCAGCTGGTGAACTCGGTATAGTTTTCGACACTGATCGAGGTGACCACAACTCTGTCACCGAGTTGGAACCTGTTCAGCAAAAAGCTCAGATAAAAGCCACAGAGATCACCTTACTTCTGCGGAAACACAAGGATAAGGCAATGCATGGGGTCTTCTTCAATAACATTGGAGACCGTGGCTTATCGAAGCGCCTGACGTTCGCTTTTCTCAGGTCGAGTGGGCTGACGTGGGAAACTGAGGGGTTCATCATGGCTTGCCAGGATGGTGTCTTCAACACCTTAGTCTACCGCAGTCGCGTGATGGGTATAGAGGTTCCTGACACAAGGTGCAGGGCCTGCCGCGAGGCGCCCGAGACCCTAATGCACTTGCTATCAGTATGTCCAGCATATGCGGTCTCGGACTATATTCATCGACATAACGCGGCCTACTTTGAAGGAGACAAAATAGAAATTGATGAATAAATGAATATTTTTTGAGAAAAATGAAAATTTACTTTATATGTTCAACATACCTCTCATTTACAAAGATATTTACAGAAGTTCCGTCTGGATCCAAATTGTAAGGAAAAGTTCATTCGAAACAAGTACTTCCAAAGATATAGACTATGAAGTACACGGTTGTGCTCCAAATATTCGTAATGGAATTGAAACAGATATAAATCACTGGAATACCTACTAACTAACGAAGTATTGATATAAAAATTTCACATACCTGGAAAACGATCGAACTCTTGTTAGACTTTACGGATTCAGGTAAAGATATTTGTCTTCATCCTCATCAACACCTTTTTTGGATAACACAAAACGAAGCACTGAATTCTTGAATTGAATTACGACTTTTTGTTACCCGAAAAGACAATTTTGCGGTTGTCGCAATGACAGTTAGTAAAAAATTAATTGTGGAGACAAAAAAAAAATGCATATTGTTTGCTAAAAATATTTCCTTTTCAATTTAAACGATAATCTCATTACAGCCTAAATTAAACCAAAAAACCATATGAATGTTTTACGAACTGTCATCGTAATAAGAGCAAACCTGTCTCCTCCGGTCAGAAAAAAGTCTGAAAAGTCTTAGTGATTGCTTCGTCTTGTGAAGTTATCCAAAATTGTGGTAATGAAATGTTGAAAACCAATGTCTTTGTACGACATTTCAAAGATCACCGGGCTTGTTTTCCAAGTAAGAGGAACGTTTATATCAATGCTCTTTATGTGTTACGTTGTGTAGCGCTCCTGTGAATGATATCTGTTCCAATTCCATTACGAATACTTGAATTATAAACCTAATAAGAAGAAGTGATTCCTGTTTAGTTCAATGTTCATATTCTTGAAAGTGTTTGTTTTGGGTTGGACTTTTCCTCCCGCAATATATCTCAAAGAAACTTTAATACAGGAACTACTCATCGTTGTAAACAATTTTCATGAAAGTTAATTACTTTTTTCTGTAGTTTCCCATATTTTTTTGTATAATGATGAGCGATTATGAAGCCAAAACTCTTTTTTTTCACAAAAACTATCCAATAACTATTGTAAGATTACATGTTTTCATCGATGTGAGATTGAAAAGTTTATAATAATAATAAATCACTGTTACATTAGATAAATACCTGGCATTTGTGTTTCACACTGGCATAAAATCCATCGTGGAGGCCGTCACACTTGAAGTCTATGTCTTCTGGAACCCTTTCATAAAAGGGATAATCTGATAAGTTGTATCCATTTAATTCTTTGGGTAAATTTGGATCATAAATATAGTCGAGTTGAGGATTTCCTGTTAGCGTCGGTTTCGTTACATTGCCTTCCGAACTCACTTCTGTTGTTACGCCCTGAAAACAAAAATACAACTTAATCTTTATTACTGGTGATGTCGAATTTATCCATACAGTCACGTTTTTAAGTTTCAGGAATTTATTTTCTAATAGTAAAATGTAAAAAATGCTCATTATGATAGAATTTATTTCATAATATCTGTCTGTTCAAACATCTTCTTTTTCATAAAAAACCTTGTTTACAACTTGAATGAAATGAGTGGACAGTAGAGGATCTCTTTGTAAATTTTTTCACCGCTGAAAGAAAGTTATTGCTGAAAGAAAAAAAATAACACCACCATGAATGCCATTATAAAAAATTTATGAATAGAATTCAAGCAGGAATACAAGCACTACCAAGTTCGGGATGAAATGTCGATATGGCCTGAAAATTACATTTCTTAAACAGGAGATTTTATACAGAGGCACTAACTTGACAAACTTCGAATATCAAAAACTTGATGCTTTCAAATGGAACACCCAGTGGGATCTGAATTTGACATTCAATGATCGATAAATTTTGGCATAAAACAAAAAATTGATGTCATACAATTTTGTACCTATCGCTTCATAATAAGCATTTGAAATGAATTTGTCCACCGACGAATTTTCAAGACTTTTCCCAACTGGTTTTCAGTTTCAAGTTTGACATTGCAATCATGTTAAATTTCAGTACATCACAAAAAATATACAAAAAATCAAAAGCCACAGAAGATTACCAAGCTCATCGAAATTTCTCAAAACACTTGGTATCAACAATACGATCTTCACGTCGTGAGTTCGAAGAATCTATTGCAGACTCTGAAAACAATAAAAAATTGTACAAGTTCATACGATCTAACCTGAACACCAAAGTAAACATTCCGCTCCTTCGAAAACCTGACGGTTTCTTTGGTCTACAGACAGCGAATCAGCAGAGATTTTGGCCGATTCTTTCACAAACTCCTTCACGGTTGAGCCTCGAGATGACCAATTACCAAAAATTATAGCAGAACGACTACGTGATAATCTGACTAATGTGACTACTTCGGAAAAAATTAAAAATCATTTATTGAATATTAAATCGAATTCATCTCCTGGTTTGGATGGAATAAGCCCCTTTTTTCTCAAAAAGTTTGCCGAAACTCTCTGCTCTCCGTTGTCAACAATCATGTCAGTCTCTTTCGCAAAATCTCGCATCCCACGGGCTTGGAAGAAGGCATCTGTCACCGCTATTTTTAAAAAAGGCAATAAATTCAATCCAATTAACTACAGGCCCATTAGTCTTTCATCCGTACTTTCCAAAGAAATGGAATCCATCATCGTAGAAGATATGTCAGAATTTTTAACAAAAAACGCAATCATACCACCAGAACAACATGGTTTCATCAAAGGTAGATCAACCACCAGCAATCTACTACAGTGCATGAACGATTGGACGACAGCTTACGATAGGAAAATATCGACAGATATCATTTATCTTGACTTTGCCAAGGCTTTTGACACGGTCCCAGTGAGGAGGCTAATGCACAAACTTGACACACACGGTATTCGAGGTCAACTAAACCTATGGATTGAAAATTACATGACAGATAGAACTTTCAAAGTGGGTCACTCTTTTTCTTTGCACAGACAAGTCACAAGTGGAGTTCCCCAGAGATCTGTTTTTGGCCCGCTCCTCTTCGTTGTTCACATAAAGTCCAGCAAGTCGTTTTATGCCGATGATACTCAACTGTATAATGCCTTAGTCGAACATCATTCCCTTCGAGTAGACCTCAACTCGATTAGTTAGTGGTACGAGGATTGGCTTCTACAAATGCGTCGTACTTCATGCTTCATCTAAGAAAGAACAATCCACTCCATACGTACACAGTAAGCGGTCAATCGTTACGTACAGTGTCCTCACATGCAGACTTGCGAGTGACTATTAATACTGACTTAACTTGGTCCGAACATTTAATATCCACATGCAAACGCGCAAACACACTGATTTACCTCATCCGCAACACGTTCCTCCATTTATCATATTCAAGTTCCATAAAACTCTACAAAACCTACGTTCGTCCAATCATGGAGTATGCAGGTCCAGTGTGGTGTCCTGTTCTGGTGCGCGATAGGGACTTGTTGGAAAATGTACAGCGTCGAGCCACATGTATGACTTTTGGTGAAGTGCGTCCAACTTATACCGAAAGACTGAGGATGGCACAACTGCTAGCTTTTGACCAACGTCGACTCCGTGGGGACCTCATCATATCTTTCCGTATAGCTAAGTATAACTATGCTAATCAGAAATAACTTTTTGTTCAACCATGATTCGCGGTTACGTGGTCACACACCCAAATAAAAAAGTAAAAATTCGCAACGAGGCAGAGACAATATTTTTTGGCGAATCGTATTTTCGAAACATGGAATAACTTACCCAACGATGTTATGAATTCCGACTCAGTGAACAGTTTCAAAAACAAAATAGACATTTGCTTATTTGCTTAATCACCTCTATGCATATATTAATTATTTTTCTTTTCTTTTTGCATGCATTGTATTAACTTGTTGATATCCTTCGTTTTTAGGCTTACATAGGACTTTGTCGTCAGTATTTATTTATATGTAATAATAATAATAATAATAAAAATTTGTGACAAATTGAACATTGAATTGTAAATTTCTCAAAAAGAGATTATTTCATCTTTTCCAAATTTTCAGCGATGAAATAGTTCTAAAAAATTGTGACATAACATACTGGGTGTTTCATTTAAAAAAAAAATAAGTTTTGCATATTCAAAGTTTGTCAAGTTAATGCCTCTCTCTGTATAAAATCTTCTGTTTGAGAAATTTAACTTCCAGTCCAAACCAACATTTCAACTCACTTTTGTTGTTGTCTGTCTCGAGTAGTTCTGCTTAAATTTCATCCATAAATTTTTTATGATAGTATTTGTGGTGGTCTGTTTTTCCGAAGATTTTTTAATTTCAGCAATAACTTGACAACACCGCAAAATTTTCGAAAAAAAGAAACAATTGTGCAGTTATTTGCATAGCTGGGAAAATTGAACTTCGCCTTCTACTATAACCTTTTATATGTAGTTAGAACTTGACACTGTGAATTTTTGTGTGGTTGTAGTAATGAAGACGTTAATTATTATTATTAAATACCTCCTTGTGTGAAACATTTTGTTCAAAAAATTATGATTTGTATTGCCCCGCTTCAAAGTAACACTCTGTGTAATCTAAAATATTTTCAAAATAAGCAACACAGTGAACCATTTAACTTTTATCTGAAACATTTTATCATACTCATCATAGGCATCATGTGCTTCCTCACAAAAATGGGCCACCCTGTATGTAATATTGATGAAAATATAATAATTGGCTGTAAAAAATTCAAGTAACTGATGTAAAAAACTGATTCCACTTCATATGCACGAAGATACCAAAAAGGTACGGGATGTAATATATCAACAAAAATGCAGTTCGATTTATTCAAATGAATTGCTCGAAGAATAATAATTTTCAAGCGGGAATCTTCTACGTGCTTTGTATAATCTTGACTAAAACAATGTATCAATACGATAAGAATATTATAATTTCCTTTATGCCAATTCTTGTGGTAGTGGACGTGACATTGAATTTTTTCATTCAATAATTTATAGCACCAGTTTCATGCCAGTATATTATTTTAGATCATGTGAATAATTCATATGGAGTGGGAGACTACGACACACTCACGCAAAACTGATTTCAATAAACAGACTGATTTAAAAAAAATGGGGAAGGTAGTATTTAATGTTTGTGTTACACGAGAAAGTAAAAAAAAAAATTTTTTTCTGATTTTTTCTGAAAACTTAAAACAATAACGAATGAAAAATACTAGTATTTTTGTGAAAAAAGCGTAGGCGCTTTGTGTCATATTTTTTGTATATCAAGCGCCTGTCGCTTTTTTTACAATAATACTGATATTTTCCGTTCGTTATTGTTTCAAACTTATTTTAAAAACATATTTTTCACTTTTCAGTTCGATGTTCTTTAAAAGCGTGTTTTTTAGTTTATTTTATTGAACAGTCAGTCCACTATATCTGTGAACCAACTTTCACACTAGCAAGTATGCTTTTACATTTCACACTATTCATTTTCAAAATATTGATTTTGATGAAGTGACTTAGTCTGGCGGTTCTGAGATTTTGGATTACAATTATTTTTCTGTTCACGAAATATTCCACTGAAAGGTGTTATGTAAAAACTACCGCAACTATTATCTTGTTGCTTATTTTCCACACCCCTTAGAGTGCAGTTGCTTTCGTCGGCATTGAGTTTGATTAGCAGCGAAAAAACACAATTTACAAATTATATAAACATGACATTTATAAAAAATAGCTGTAGGAAATCTGAAGCAGTCGAATGCTCGACAGTGGACCCGCATAAAATCACGTTTCATACAGGTGTGTAAACACTCCTTGGAATGTGAATGTAGTCTCTCAGAGGCCGTCAAATGACTTTTCGCAAAGAATGAAGTTCACTCGAAATCACTTGTTTTGTCTTTAGTAAAATACACGTTTTGCAACGCACAATATTTTAAAATATCTTCAAATAAAATGAGTGTCACTACCAGTTAATAAAATCATTTCCGGAAAGCGTAGAGAAACAGAACATAACTCGCTGTAAAACATAAAAAGTAAGAATTCTTTAAAAAACATCAACAAAACGATACTAACCTGTGGTAGAAGTCCCTTATATCTCAAAGCGGAGTGCAGTAGATTTACGAAGAATAAAAACTCGAAGTCGTTTCTATAATTTATGGTAAAACCATCAATGGTAATACCATCAATCATTACCTGTTTCGAACCTATATAGGATCATCATCAACTAATGATTTAAAATTCTTCAATAAAAGAAGAATAATATAACAATAGTTAATACAATGAAGTATAAAATACATGGAGAAAAAAATATTTTATAATGGAAAAAATAAAATTGTCACATGTTAACAGATGAGTAGGTGGTACGGGATCTGAGCAAACAGATAAGTAGATGGTATGGGATCTGTTGGCTCAGAACACGAGACGGTATGTATGTGGTGGTCCTTCTGTTGTGTTCTGTGTTTGCAAATCTCTTATCATTGTTCCATGTCATCTCGATTTCATCTCTTTATATATTTTTGACAGTTGATTCTCCATTCTCATTCAATTCAGTCCGGATTTGTGTTCATGTACCGTTTTATGATTTTGATGTTATTGAGTGGGTATAAAGGCTTTAAGCCTCCCATAGTTTCATCTTATATAGATATGATGTTATATGATGTTTTTACTACTTTAAAAAAATATTTTTTCATTATTATTAACATTTAATTGTGACCATTTGTTCATTAGTAACATGTACTGATTGATAGTTTCACCGTTCTATCATCTGAGGGTGATGATAAATTGTGGAGACGACTTCGAGTTTTTATTCGTCGCAAAACGATACTAATTTATGCGATTTTAATTAAAAAAAAACATTTTCAGTTATGTATGTTACCACCCTTAGCAACAACACATGTCTGAGTTACCAAGATAATGCTTTGGAAGATATACTTCATTCTGTCCTAGCAACTAATACCGACTCTTGAAAGATGCGAAAGGGTTATTCGGTTGCTAACTAGAAAAGATACCTCAAATATGCTTTATAGGACTCATGTCTGGATAAGTAGTAGGCCAACCTATCGATTGCTCCAGTCTTGATATATTGTACAGGATATCATTGGAAGCAGAATTGAACGCCAATCAAGATGATTCGCCACTTGATCCCCCTTCCCATTGGAAATTCCAAGGGTAACATCTACCTCTCCTAGGGGGTTGAATCACGAGAGCTACAAAGTGTCCCCTTGGCAATAAAATTGACCTATTTTTTGATTTCTGATATTGTTTACTGGAAGGGAGATATTAAAGTTGGGACCCAAATTGACACCCTGTATACAGAACATTTCACAGACTTTCCATTGAACATGATATAATAAAGTGATCTACGGTATTTTACGTAATATATATCGAGAAATATAACCTTGGTCACACTGAAATCAGTTGAAATATTGATTAGCATTCTCGATAGTTTTCGATTCCGTTCTTTTTCAAGTAGGTCACAACCATATCTGTATTTCCGCTCAAGACTGTTTCATAATGGTAGGTAATGTCTATAATCATGATTCGATATAGCTTGACATAAACAAAAAATCACTTCCTGAATTAGACAGAAAATCGTGAATAGTTAAACAAAGTTAGTTTTTAACATTACTATGATGCAGCTAAGATCTAATCAAACTTAATAGATTAGAATACACGCTTGGTAAATGTTAACCGATTGCAAAACAACAAGTATTTTTCAAATTATTATGATTCTGATCAAAAGTTTCATATTTACGTGCCAATTATTCCCAGGCATTTTCAAAATGTCATGTGAATCATCTGATGCATTAGATGCATTTTGATTACACAGAAAATGTTTTCCAAGAGTTACGTCTCTCATCATAGGATGAGTTACCAAGTTTGGCTAGAAAATAACATGGTTTTTGGTGAAACTCCTTTTATTTATATCTTTTGAAACTTTCATGCTATCTTCATCAATATACTCCACTTCACAGCTTTCACTGTATCAAATCCAGCTCTTTTCAATGCTTCCCTTCTCACCACATCAAATCTGGTTAGTAAGGTGGATGTTCCAATACAAGGATTTCATGCTTGGCTCATTTTGTAGGAATCCAATTTACATTTAGAATTCTACAGATGAAAGACTTCTTGGATCATCATCGATGTCTTTACGTTCTTCAATGAAACGTTTATACCACTCAAAAACCAGTGTATGTTACATTCTTCCATCCCCTTATACTTGTTGTGAAGAGAGAATAGGTCCCTACAAGTCAATAAACGTTTTGTTTTCAGCAATCATGTGACAGTAGAAAGTAACAACTATGAAACCGCCCTCATTATTAGTTTCTGTCTGTTGTACGTTAACTGGTTTTCTTTTTTTTACTTGTGTTTATTCATGAGTTCTTGTCGTTGATATCCACCAATACACCACATTTGAATGCAGCTTCGGTCATTTGAGACGCATGATTCGATGCGTCATGAATTAATTTTGAAACATCTCTGGACAGAACTATTGCTCTGTGGTGACCATCACATGTGGAGGTAACAGTTCTCTTATGTGGAGCAAATTTCGACTTGGGTAGCCATTTGGAAAGAAATATCCTGTATTGGAGGGCGTTGGAACAATACTGCCGATGTGGTGTCAATAAGTGTCCTAATATAGGAATTTAAGCTTGCATGGCTGGCGTCAATGTTTTGGTTTTGCCGTAGTCTTTTTTGGTTATAATCTCCAAACGTTTCAGCTGCAACTGCGGCAGTCATCTTCAGTGGCGTGGTAGAAGTACTATATATGAGCGAGATTCCAGGTAACTGTCTTTATCGGTGCATTTGTAATTGGACCCCACAGGATGTGTAACCCTTCTGCAGGGTAGTGAAAGCATGTTAACTTGTGTTTTACACTGCGATTCGAGATTCGACTTTGGAAAGTCAAGAAGTCAACTTTGATGAGTTGAAAGTTTGCTGTGCGATTTTTACTATTGAGTTTTAACGACGACTAGTCGGTATTTTAACTACTGGGAAAGTGTTCTCGGGTTTTCAACGTTATTAAAGTCTGTAGTGCATACTTATAATAAATCTTCGTGGTGTTGCTCAGTGGAGCAACAAGAGTTAAGTTCCTGCGTTTATAAACTAGAAGTGAATAGTATCAACGATCCAATCAGCGAGAGGAGTGATTTGAATATAATACTTGGGTGTTGGTTGCTGCTTAGAATTGAATTTGGAGTTGAAAGGCGATTCGTTTCAAGTGGCTGGGAAGTAATTTAACCCAAATTACTTCCCAAATGGATTCGTTATGCATCACAAAGTGATCCACAAACAAATCAGCTTTTCTCAAGGCTAAATAAACAATTGAATTTTTCAGTTCTGAACAAGTGGATTCGAGTGCAGTGAACCGGACTTGGTAAGACATTAACTTTACTTTACCAACTTTTAATCAAGTGAAATCGTTTCTCAGTGTGTTCCTGCCAGGACGTCTAGATTCAACAAGGGAGAACTAAGGAAAAGGCCTCTGTCGCCGCCGTATTTACTGTACCCTCAGCAAATACAGCCAGAGGTACGACAACTCGAACTGTCTACGAGAGTTTTCACGTGGAAACTCTCATTGCATTGATATTCAGCGGCTTTAAAGCCCTTGAGTCCCCAGGGACTTGTCTCACCTTCGGGATAGGCTGTTAGGCAGGTAACTTCGCGGTTTATTGTGTTTATTCTAGATCAGGGATCGATAGGGAACCTTTCAGTCCGGTCCTAGCGGCCAACGTGGAGGCTGATCGTACCCCCGCGATTTTTGTTTAGCATTATTTTTCTGTAGGGAAATAAAAATAATTACGAATCTGATTTTAAAGGTTATTTTCTCGTGTATATTTCTTATACGCGAAAGAGATCCTCCTGGAGTCAAGAGGACTTCCCAGCTTTGGTCTTGTGGGATGCTTGGCGTCGACGAAAGGACCTACTTGCCTAGCCGGGCAGGAAACAAGTCGACACAGTGAGAAAATGAACGACGACTTTCATTTTCGAAGTACGCCGAGTCGTCTACATGTAAAGACATCCATAAATTCATGGATGCAAGCCGATAGATTGGTGGAATAGGCTCCCAGGAATGAGGCAGGCGAAAGATTTCATAATGAAACCATCGCCCAGATTCATGGAAGACTTGCTAAACCACAACCGTAATGTTGTAAGGGCAGTGGTGGATCTACTAATCGGGCAAATCCGACTAAGGAAACATGGGTCTGACAGAAGAAACCCAATGCAGGTTCTATCAAGAAGAAGAAGAAGAATAAACCACACTGTATGTGCTCTGTGAATGGGAAGCGATAGCAAGACCGAGACACGCAAGATGCGGGGAAGAGAAACCAGAGACTGCCAGCTATATAAAAGGGTCAGTGTCAAGGCTATGGAGTCTCATCAAAGATATCAAGCTGAAAAATGAGCTCTAACAACCAAGGAGCATCACAATAGATCTAGAATAGATTAGATTGTCGGGCTAGCTCCCCGACAATCTAATCTAATCTAAAGTCTATATCGGTAAGACGAAAAGAAGCAATGGTACCCGCCTAGTCGAGCACAACCATAGTTGCCGATTGGGACAGATCGAGAAGTTTGTATTCCCGACGGGGAACACAAGATCCTGTTCGAAAACACCGAAAGGCTAGCAACGTCGAATCATTATTCAACAGGAATGTATTTAGAAACCATAGAAATACACAAACATCGAGAGAACCTGAACAGAAAGGAAGAGAGAATATATCTACCAAAGATCTGGCACAAAGCATTGAAAAGCGCCAAAACGAAGTCAAGTCATTCAAATCGCGCGGGAAGCACGGCGAATCCGCCATTAAAGAAAGTGCGCGAATCCGCCATTAAAGAAAGTGCGCGAATCCGCCATTGAAGAAAATGCGCGAATCCGCCATTAGAAAGTACGCGAAAATCAGTCCTATAAAGTGACACGGCAGAAATGAGAGCTTCAGTTTCAGTTAATAGGTACGTCAAGAAGAGTATTTCTACCACGCCAAAATCCGGAAACCAACCAAAACAATATAATAGGGGAGCCCAAGCGGGAATTTCGGGATTTACTAAAGCGCGGCAGATTAATATACAGGGGGATACCTTGTACCCGGTTAAGAATCTCCACCAAATATGAGCCCCATATATAAGGCCGCCTGTCAGGGATAAAGGATCAGATTAGTAGAAGAAAATTGATCATCAGAAATTCTCGAGCGCGTCAGATTGAGGTAGGGTGAGTTAATTACCTGCTAAAAAGTGAATATTCCAGTAATCTGACAATTTGAGAGTGATGTATTTACTTTTTCTCTATCTATTACTCTCTCACTCCGTCCCCACTCTGAATTCTATTGCCATGACACCATCACAGCTGATCACAGAGACTCGTTCATGATGAAGATGAAGATGATGATTGATTAATCAATTAATTGATGGATGTAGCCGTTACTACGTGTTAGGAAATTATAATGAAGAAAAGTGAAATTAAACTTTCTATAAAAAACATAGAAAGTTTCATTTCTCTTTTCTTCATTAATGAATCAAGTGATTATGAAAAATTAAATTTTTTTCAGCATTTAAAAAAATTATATTCTCATAAATACAAGTATTCTACTTAAAAAACATACACTCATTTATTTGTTTGCTATTTCCTGAGCTTTTTAATTAATTGAGTTCAATTAATAAGAAAAAATATTTAAAAATATTGTTTGTGTCAGATTAAGCGAATCCCTCTAAATAATCGTCAGATTATGAGACATCACGTCTAAAACATAAAGATGAACCATATATATCTTAATCTGACGCGCTTGAGTATTTCAAAATGGCGAATTTTTTTTACACATTATAATAATGGCCGCGTCAGATCTAAATCGTCAGGTTATTGAATGAGAGCTTTTTTTGTTGCACCTTAGAAAATCTGACGCGCTCGATTAAATTCTTTTTCTTTTCACTTTTAACCCTTACGTACAACCACCCACATCATGTAAACGACCAGATTAACATACCAACATTATTAATAATACGTAGGACATTGATGATATCAATATATGACGCTCTCGAGTATGTCCATGCAACAGTATTTTTTAACATATTTAAAAATCTATAGCCGCTTCCACCACCGATGAAAGGGTATATATTATATAACATTTTTTCTTCTTATCATCTAAGCTTTGCAACCTAATATGTCTCAATGACGCTCGAGTAATCCCCATTTTGCATCGTGGGCTTTTAGAAGTGTCCTTCTAAAAAGTGGCCTCATTCGTTTGTGTATATGGTCTGAAATACTGGGTGCTTCTCGACATAGAAAGTCTTCTAACGGCAATGCGGGGCTTTGTCCTAATGGAACCCTCTTCTTTAGCTACTCGCGCGACCTTTTATTGACCTTGAAGTAACCCAAAAAGCCGTCCCTGAATCTATAGAGGATATGAATGCCGATTTAACGACCTCAACTGTTCTCGCTGCTGATCGGGTCAAGAGCAAAAATTTCTCAGTACCATGATACCATGGTCTGTCAAGTTTGAAGTGGATTATTCTCCCAGGACGTGAATATCTACTTTATACCCTTGGTACGTGAATAACTTTCAAATCCACGTGAAAATAATAATTACTAGTCATCTAATGACAACATATTGAAGGTTAACGTTGTAGAGAATGACGAGCGTTGTTTTTTCTTCGTAACATTTACAAAAAACCAAGGTAATTGTGACATAACTTTCATTTTCACCTGCTACCAAATTTTATCTTGTATCATCGTGAAAGGTTCTGAGAGGAAATAAAAATGGCGTTTCCAAGTACTGAAGGTGGACTGTGATTTATTGCACGTTTACCAGATATAAATCAATAGACAAGAGATTCACTTTCTATATTAACGCAACTCTGAAATCAATAAATGTAATCTGGCCTTGAGCATTCGTATATACTCAAACAGAAAATCTCATACGTCTGCTTAAAATTTTATCTAAGGTGGAACAGGGTCGGATCGGGAGTTAGTTCAAGAGGTTTTTTGGTTTCACGAACATTTTGATTAGGTAACTTTTGGTAGTGGGTGACTTCAGGATATTGGAATTTACTGTTCCTACTCCTTAATGTTGTTCAAATGAATATGAAGATAAGTCGTTCAGTTTTAGCTGATCCGGACAACTGTTAAGTATTGTTCTTGAGTTGTCACTGACCCAACAAAAAAAACACAAAAATTTTGGGAAAAAATGTGTTTATTTTTCAGCATAATCTTCTTGCAGCTCTGTACAACCCTTACAACCCTTGTATCCCTTGCAGTGACATCTACATATCAGTAGCAGGCTCACGACATTAGAAATACCGGAAAACAGTCAGTAATTCTTGCGGACTGATTCGCTGGACTTGTAGAGGACGTTAAGAGTTCCAATCTTAAAAACAATTTTAGACTTTCTGATTGGTGGGAATTTTTACGAGATTATTTGAATTACATCACTTGGAATGTTTATTTAACAATCGATTTACAGAAATTTCTACTGGGGGAGCAGTTTCGAATATATTATTAAACCTAATGAAAGATGTAGATTTTCTTCATCCTTGTGAAAATTTTCCAAAAATGTACATAATTAAGCTATTCATAAGAATAAAAAATTTTTATAGTATCAAATATACCAATAGAGATATCAATAATACCAAAGGTAAAACTGTGAAAAGGAAACTTAAGA
Organism: Leptinotarsa decemlineata; assembly: GCF_025532065.1. Lineage (NCBI taxonomy): Eukaryota > Metazoa > Arthropoda > Insecta > Coleoptera > Chrysomelidae > Leptinotarsa > Leptinotarsa decemlineata. The sequence goes on from NW_027412747.1 coordinate 20,942,623, forward strand.
TTGTATTGATGTTGTTAATGAAAGTTTAAGTTAAGATTACATAAAATAACAAAAGTCACTTCTATTCATTCCATCTTTAGTGGACTTATTTATTTCAGAGGATATAAAATGATTATATAATATAAGCATTATTCTATTACCGTAACTTCATTTTAATTTTCTATCTAATGAATTTGATTTACAAAATAAAGTAATTTAATTTATTTCTTAAAAGCCAATTCATCATAAATAATAATAAATTGGCAACATAGTTGAATATTCTCTATTATTACTGCGAAAGTTGTTCAATTAGCAATATACAAATTGAATGGAATAATATGCCCTTCACACTATAATTTTATATTTCACAGTGAGCCCACGTACTATACTAGGACGTAAGAGTAAGTATTTTTATTAGTGTATATCGCTGAGAGGTCATTTTTCTCAGTGAACCAGGTCGTTTATCACTCAAAATCTTCGGTTCGGAGTTGGGACACCGAACATCAAAGGATCCGACGTTAATGTCGCTTCTCTGTGGTAGGTATTCTCGGGTTTAGCTGCAATTTTGCGAATTGAACCATTCAGAAAATAAACTAGGAGGGAGACATTAAAGAAAAGCATTGTTAGTGGGCATAAAGTAAACTCCACCTATTATAATATAATTTCTTCAGTCCGATCCTGGAGCTAATTTCGAACCGAATACAATTCTCGCTAGAAAATGATATTGAAAAAGAACAGCATGCGCGGTTGCGGTCTGAATATTTCACTTTCTATTAGATACTATTTTCATTGCATTGTTCTCTTGCAACTACAGATCAAGCAAGGATAAACGACGGTGACTTTTAACACCTGTCGTCGTTGCACGATATTCTGCACGTGGAAAATATAAACCTACATTTTTTGATAATTATGTTTATTAGAGAGCGGCAAGATAACTATGTAATATTTTATAAAGCGTCCGCGTAAAGTGCGTGCCGCTAAAACTTAGAAATTCGTTCCGGTGTGATTAAAGCAGTGTTGACAATGTCAAACTAGCAAATTACATCCATCACATTTCCATCACAATGGAATTACAAACAACTATTTTTCAGCCACACTGAAACCATAATGGATCGTGGAGTTATTTATCCTAATCAACGAAATTTTGCGGAATGGTATCCCTACTCCGTAGGGATAAATTTAAAAAATAGGTGTTTATACGGAAGTAATAACAAAAACAATCTATTTGTCATTACTATACATGAGAAAACAAATTTTCAACAAGTCCGATTCCCATTCGTCGAAATTTCTTGAAAGGAAAGAAGTGACAGTTCCGTTACAAGGAAATTATTTCCTATATTATTTGCCAATTCCAACCGGTCTAGATCCTTCTGGTCGGTAGCTAAAGCTGTTAATCAGAACTTTACAAAATCCACCATTAACACAGGGGGTTGGTTCATTGCAACAACAGCCATAGAAAAAGCAAACCGACTAGCTGAACAATTTGCGTCCTACTCCACAGTCGATTTTCAGGGAAAGGCACTGCCCACTATTATTTCCACACTACAATCTACAATGCCGGACCTTCTATCGAATGTTACCCATATTTGGAATGACGCAATCCAATATAGCAGACCAACATCGAGTGGTCCCAAGCTGAGATCATTCACAGAGAGGAACATTGGTTTGGGAGAAAGTTCAAGAAAGCCGCATACATGCTGTCCAACAACGTATTCAGCCAACCTAGGGTAGAAATACGCAACATATGGAAACCCATCATCAAGCGAAAAATGGCCAACTCCCGCCAAACGGTCATCTCCTACTGAACCAGTGAAGCGAAAAAAATGGAAATCGGGGCTAAGTGAAAGTACTCAAACGACCATAAATGTGGATACAAACAATCGAAACTTCGTGAACTAACATGTCTTGAAATCTCTTAACTTTTTATTTTATTTTCATTTTTATTTCTTTGTTCAATCGTTCTATTTTTAGTCACCTCAGTTTTCTGTGTAGAGCGAGAGACAACAACAACATCCCCAAAGGTTTTCTGCTGAAATCGCCAATCCCAGAAGAGAGAGCTGAACGCGCCAGCCGAGAACTGATAAGGTCTCAAATCAATTTTCACCGTTGGAAGAGGTCAACTTTGTTGCAGGATGCCTCGAAACGATTTGAAGAAAGACATTGGAAGATACCCACAGAGAATACCCACAACAGAAAGTGGGGGAAGTTAGTGAGGAAATAATGCCCAGATACAGACCGAAAACAGGACAACTATGAAGCCGCCAACGACATCAACATGAGTTCCCACCGCTCCCGGGAATAGAGGAATCCTTGTTGAGGAAAGGCCTTAATTTCGCCATTGCGCCAACATCTGTGCCCACTTTGGAGATAATTACGGCAGTGATATCCACCAGTTCCCTTATTGACCAGACCGAGGCAGAAGAATTCAGATGAAAAATCAGAGAACTGCATGATCAAGAACCAGTTTCAACATCTAACATCATCAATGAAGAACGTAGAGCTCCGAACGGCATACGTAGAGACAACACAATCAAAATCCTACCTGCAGATAAAGGAAACGCTACTGTGATGATGGATACTGTTCTCTACGAACAGAAGATCGAAGAGGTTCTTCAGAAGGGACGATACACAAAGATCGTACGGGACCCTACTGCATCAATTGAAAGAAAGTTGTTTCAGATTTTGAAAAAACACCAAGTTTATTTTTCGGACAAGGAAAGATCATCGCTAACACCGCATCATAGTAATCCCCCTCACTTGTATGGATTACCGTTTAGACCGATCTTCAGCTCCAGAGATTCGGCTACTCAAAACTTGTCATCTCCCACTGAACCAGTGAAGCAGAAAAAATGGAAAGCGGGGATAAGTGAACGTATTCGAACGACCCATAAATAGTCATCTCTCGGAGAAATCAGTACAGTCATCACACAGAAGAATTGCACGACAACCTCATCACTTCAAAGAATGATATGGTGTACTTGACAGATCTGTATACATTATTTATTGATGTCAGTCTCCAACTTCAAGGTGACGACTTGAATTCAATTGAAACAAAAAATATAATTGCTGCTTTTGTAGCCAAATTGCTCTTATACAAGAATTATATCGGCACACGTGAGTTTCGCAAATTCCCTAATTTGTCAGCAGTATCCTTCAACGACGACGACTTGCTCGTTTACTGCCAACATTCAGAGAACCTCCACAGCGATTTCGCAGAACGATTCCAGGACATTTTAAAATTGGAAATACCCGACTGGGTGTTGGATCCTTTTTCAAATGTCAACACATCAGGATCACCTCAGCTGGAAGAAGAACTCATAGAACTGATAACGAACGAGGAAATAAAAATAAAATTTATGGAAGCTGACGCCCACTTCTTCCGCCATCCCACCCACCGATTGTGATGAGTCAGTCTCCAACCATGGTCATCAAATCCTTATTCTGAATTACTGTAGGTCGATCATTTCGGGGGTCACGAGGCCGTGGAATGAATATTTATTGAGATTTGGAGTTGCAAAAACTCATGATATCAAAACAGACAAAACTACCTACTACTTAACCAGGTTTTTGGGGAAAAATATGTATCTGTTTACATTTGGTCAAGAACGTTTTCCCTTTCAGTAACAATACAAATCAGTTTGAATTTTTTTCCTGATATTCTTCCACGAATAAAAAGCAACGCATTTACAACCTTGAATTCGACACTGACTTTATTAAGATGAATAAATTCATACTGTTTAATTGCACACATTAATGTGTAATGATAACAACTGAATAAATGCACTCCTAAGCAGCAGTGCATACTTAATTTATTTTTCACGGTTCGTTATGCTCAAAGATACACTCCTGATAATTTTTTCAAGCAGCAGATAATAACTTACTTCTTCTTCCGAGGTCTCAGGAAGTGCCGTAGTTGTAGTTGTAGTCGTCGTGGTTGACTTGAACTTTAGAGATGTCGGTCTCGCACAATACACATTTTGTACGCTAAGCCAAAGTACACCTGAAACAAAAATTTGTAGAGAATAAGTGACTGATTATCAGATTCAATATACTTCATTAGAACTATGAAATGTAAATCAATTCACTGAATTTGTTGTATTGAAAAAATCCACCCCAAAGGTGCTACATCGTTCCCGTCTGTTTAAAAGCGAACATATGCCTCTCCAGAATCGAAATCAACCTTGGTGTTACTTTTGATTATAAATTATCATTTAGATATCATATACTGAATATAACAAACAAAGCCTCAAAGATGTATGGGTTTGTAGTTCGCAACTCTAGGCAATTCAACAATGTTACCTGAATCAAACATTTGTATATCACTATCATTAGAAGCATTTTGGAATATGTTTCCATTATCTGGTGTCCTCAATATAACTGTTACAAGTAGGTATATCATAAAAAAAGTTCCTGAGATATCTTCACTTCAAGAAACAGGTAAGTATGACCTTGATATTTCCAAAGCAGTGCTACTTGGAAAGTACAACATACAACCACAGCATCGAAGTTCCAAATATGGGACAGAAAGTCGCCTGTTTTATTTATTTATGTATTTATTTGCCACTGAGGTACAGTATGTACATATGGTATGTCAATAACTTAAAATTAAGTAAAATCATTGCTCAACGGAAATCATCTTCCAGGAATTCATCACAACTATAGTAACATTTCTGCAGCAGCAATTGCTTTACTCTACCATGAAACACTTTATCAGAGGTAATTTGATCTGCTCTGGTAATTTATTATACAGATTTATGGCATTATACAAAGGGGACTTTTTATATTTCGTTGACTTATGACTTGGAATACGCAAAACATCACCATGACGTGTGTTGTAACTGTGCACCGTTGCGTTTGTTTCTAGTTCATGGATGTTAGATCTAGCAAATCCTATACATTTAGGAATGTATATGGAGGGAGCCGGTAATAATTTTTCCCTAACGAATACTGGTTTACAGCTGTCTCGGTGTTCAATGCTGAAAATTAGTCTAACAATGCGCTTTTGTGCTACGAATACTCTGATGAATTCATTTGCTGTTGATCTTTGTTTCCGAAAGCCATATAGATGATCGCTCAAGATGTTGAAGACTTCCAAATATTTGAGGATATGGTGGTTTACGACTTTCTCCATGAGTTTTTATATCACCGTTAGCAAATAGACTGGTCTATAGTTATTTGGAAGATATTTATTGCCCTTTTTTGAAGCTCCTGACATATGCTTCACAACCCTAAAATATAATGTCAATATCTTCAACTACTACAAAATGGCGGAACTTTTAATAATTGCCTGAACACATTGACATTTAACTATATAATATGAGGTAATTAGCTTGAGGTCAGTTCAGAAGATACTCGAAATGGTTGCCTTGAACTTCTTGACACATGAACAGCCTATCCGATGTTTCACGCCGAACATTCTCAAACATACTAACGTCAATATCTTTTCAAATATTTATTATTCTCTGCCATATATTCATTACTGAAGCAGGTTCAGTTTCGTATACCTTTTGTTTCAAATAACCCCATAAAAATAGTCCAAAGGTGTCAGATCTGGCGAGCTGACCGGCTATTCTGTAGGAATAGTTTATTACTTGTATGGAGTAATGTGGTGGTACTCCATCTTGTTGGAATACAATATCAATATCAAATTCATTAGCATTCGCTTCGACGACTTCAGTGATGAGAGGATCAACAGTAGTTTCCAGCGTATTCAAAAACAGTTCCCCTGTTAAATTTTAAACAATAAAAAGAGGTCCTACAATATGGTTTCCAAATATTCCTGCCCAAATTTTAATTTCTTCTGGATATTGGGTATGTGTTTTGCAATTTTGTCTGTGAACTTTGCCGTTTGAAAAAAATGTACGTTCGTCACTAAAACAGATATTGTGGAGATAGGTAGGATGCCTTGCAATGGTTTCCGTCATGATTTCGCAGAATTCTGTTCTTCGATCAGGGTCATCTTCAATTAATTGGTGTACCATTTCAATTCTGTATGGATGATACCTATTCATCTTCAAAAGTCTCCACATAGTAAAAAGAGACATCTCACAAACATTCGCGACGGAATAAGTAGACTGTTTAGGATTTTCTACCATCTCACCAATTATTTGCACTTGCTGTTCTTCCGAAATGGACGGATGACCCGGTAGCTTTTTGTTATGTACACTACCAGTAGTTGTGAATTTGGATACAAGTTCTCTCAAATATTTTCTACAGATAGGACGATTTGGAAAACGTTCATTGAAAATGCTTTCGGTCTCGTGAAAGTTACGCGTCGCACCGTAAATAAAAATCGCTTCAATTTTTTCTTCCAATGGACGAGAATCGACCATTTTAAAGATTGTTGACGTGGCACCTTTCTACTAGTAAACCCGAAAACTAAATGAGAATATTCTAACTGAACAATGACGTTCATTGTAGTACTGACATTTTTTGACGTTTTTATAAACAAAAAATAACTCAACAAACCTTATCGGATATTCTCTCATAAAAATACAAATTAATTCAAAGAACTAAAATTATAAAAAAAAAGGAAAGAAGAAAAAAAATCACATCAAAGGTGCTGCTTCGTTCCTTCCTGTTCATAAAAGAGGACATATGCCTCATCGCTCACAAGTGATTTTGGCGAAATTGGGAACACGTGTTGTTGAAATTGCCTTATGGCAGATAAAAAAGAAATATTGTTAGAAATATCGATATTAATATGTTTGTCTGCAGGAAATTATTAAATGTTTCGCCATTTTGTAGTAGGTGAAGATATTGACTTCATGTGAAGTATTCGTCAGGAGCTTCAAAATGATGTGTCATAAGACTCCCCTTTCCATTTAATTTTTTTCCCAGTCGCCATCTTGAAAGTTTCATCTCTGTCAGTTTCACTTCAGAATAAAGTATTCATGCATCAATTTCATCATCCCAAATTTCAATTTTTTGGGTTGACCAGTTCAAAAAATGAAAGGGGGGGACATTAAAGAAATGCACTGTAATTGAATGAACATCGTGATATCAGCCAAGGATGCAGTTATTTTCCTGAAGGCATTTACTAAATCCTACTGTGTAGAAATATTTATTTCGGAATATTTGGTAACGATTGCGACACACCCAAGGTTTTTCTTATTCTATTTCCTGGTTATCTTCAGCAAATACTTATAGAACCATCATAACTGTTTATAGACACGTTTATGTGCTAATTATTATTACACACACATTATGACACCCAAATATGCAACAGTTTGTTTTTCAGACATCATTCGTTTTGTAATACGAATACTTGCAAAAACCGTTAATGTGTTACGAAACATGATATTGTATCAATCTATCCATATAATTCGAAACTTTATGAACCACGCCTCTAAAAATCGCCTCATTCGGATAAAGTTGTGGAAAAATCCACATTCACTTAATCTAGCGAGACTAACAAGAACCACATTCGCTCATTGTTATTTTATCATCGCTGAAGATATTTTCATTAGCAGTAAAACAACATGAAATGTTAATCTTATTGCGAGATCAAGTCTCTGACGACCATGGAAGCCTTCACCTACATCAAACGGTATGCTGCACCAAGTCTACCATTGACATATGATATAGGTGCGTGTCTTAGACGTACCTACATATTTGGTCTGCATTCGTATAAAAAGATCATTCGTCGTTTATGGAAAGACATCTGTTACGTATCAAGTTTGATACATTTGTTGACGGTTTCACTTGATTGTTTTTTTCTTAAGAAATTGGGTAACTGGCGATTGACATACATATGTTATATTTAATATTGTTATTGCGATAATGTTGAACAAGAGACAATGTGTGATATATTTAGATTATTCATAACCACATATACAATATGATAAAATGTTTGGTATAGTCGATATAAACGATATAAACGATATTGTGTACTATTACAGTTGGCAGCACTCTCAAACGCCACTCTCAAAAGCATGTTACGGTGACGAATAGAAATCGGGGAATGCGAGGATGGTTATCGCCGTCGTATTCAGTTCAGAAACGGATCGCGATTTGATTGTTGAAATTCGATATTGGTGCAGTTATAATTACTTAACAGTTTTGTGATCTGTTTGAAATGTGGCGTCCATGGACAAATGACAATAGTAATAACGAGTGTGATAAAAATGAAGACTTTTTCCAGTGTAGTGATTCCAATAGCGATGGTGAACAATGCGAAGAAGGGATACCAGTGAATACGATTCGGATGCATTTGAATATTGAAACTCAGAGAGTATGTTTCAATGTATCTAAGAATCTTCATCTCAAGTTTGGTTTCGAGGGAAACAAACTATTACAAACAGCATCAGATTTGACCAAAATTCCTTTCTCAACTGTACGTAATACAGTCAAAAACAAACCTTATGAACGCAAAACGCGATACAGGATTACCAAAACCTTTAGATGTTCATCCAATAAAATCATTGAAAACAACAATATTCGACTGTTACAAAAGCAATGAGATCATAAGGATTTCATAAGGAAGAAATTGAATACTTCCGGCCACAACGTGAGCTGTTGTGACAAAACTCTTCAGAATTGGATAAAGAAACTATATAATTCAGATTTAAAATAATAAACAAACGTCAATAATAATAATAATAACCTGGTCTTCTTCAATAACATTGGAGACCTTGGCTTATCAAAGCGCCTGACGTTTGCTTTTCTCAGGTCGAGTGGGCTGAAGTCGAAAACTGAGGGGTTCATCATGGCTTGCCAGGATGGTGTCTTCAACACCTTAGTCTACCGCAGTTACGTGATGGGTATAGAGGTTCCTGACACAAGGTGCAGGGCCTGCCGCGAGGCGCCCGAGACCCTAATGCACTTGCTATCAGCATGTCCAGCATATGCGGTCTCGGCCTATATTCATCAACATTAACATCAAATGTTAATTTATGATCGAATATTACCCCTAGGTATTCGATCTCATTACATTTCAGCAGATCTGAATCCTGTAATACATACGGGAATGTATAAACCTCTTTTTTTCGACTATAACTCACTACTTTACATTTCTCCACATTGAGTTTCAATTTATTGTTGCTACACCAAGCAACAAGAAATTCTAATTGAAATTGAAAATTTACACAATCACCTACTTCCTTAATTATAGAAAATAATTTCAAGTCATCCGCAAAGCATAACCGCTCACAAGCTAAACTTTCACATAAGTCATTAATAAACAATAAAAACAAAAGAAGACCTAGGTTGGAGCCCTGAGGCACATCAGAAGAAGCTATATGTGTTCTAGATTTATAACCGTTATAGGACACGAATTGTTTTCTACATGTCAGATAGGATTGCATCAGCTGACAGGCAAAACTCATCAGTTTATTGAGCAAGACACCATGATCAATTTTATCAAATGCTTTAGAAAAATCCGTGTATATAACATCAACTTGGCCATTGTTATCTAATGCCTCGGAAATAAATTGAGTAATAATGACTAGATTTGTAACAGTAGAACGCTTAGTAACAAATCCGTGTTGATGTTGAGATAGTTGCCGTTGAACAGAAGCATATATGCGATTATATAAAATAATCTCAAAAATTTTAAAAAACATACATAAAATAGATATGGGTCTGTAATTCTCTAGCAAGCAAGCAGTTATGGAAAGCAGAAGAATAGTGGAATTGCGTAACGAATACTTAGAACAAATAATTAAATATAGACAAGAACAACGGCAAACTTTCTATTCGGATGAAACTTTGTATGACACTCACGACACAGTTACGAAAGCGTGGACTGATGGTTCGAGAATGTGTACGCCTAACATGTCTGCAAACAAAGGATCGCGACTATTCATTGTGCATTGCGGAGGTGAAGGATGGGTTCCCAATTCTTTGAAATGACATGTAAGAAAACTTGAGGACTGCAATTTTGACTATCATAAGAACATGGAAGCTAATATTTTCGAGGAATGGTTTGAAAACACATTGAATCCAAATTTGGAAGCGAATAGCGTAATAGTTCTTGACAACGCTTGACATTCGCGACAGCTTATCAAAGTACCGAATAAAAATTCGAGGAAAGATGAAATACGAAGTTTTTCAATGAATAACAAGGGACCCAAAAAAACAAGTGATTACGAGGAATCACACAAGGTCATTTTGCACGTCGTTTCATGAGCATATGGACGATTTCTTCATCTCACCTTCGTTGTTAATACGAAAAAACTTTCGGACTTGATGACTGAGATGAAGATTCCAAGAATAAAATGGAAGATTTCTTGGAATGGTATAATAACAAACTGCACATGTGTCTCCAAGAAAATGACGGGTTCCTCTACTGTATCGTTCATCATAAAGTATGAAAAATCCCAAATTTGCCAAGGTAAGACTTCAATAATCTACGGATAATGAATTTGTGAAATATTTGTGGACAGCCTTATTGAGAATGCAAATGAAGAAATAGGTGTGTTGCAAACTCGAAGATATTTTTAAATATAATACAAATACAAATATGTTGCATAATTAATTCGACGAATTATCATTGAGATCGGGACATAGATCCTTGAAATCTTCAATTTCGCAGATGATTAAGATATTTGAAAGAATATTCTTTTGAACAGTCGCCAATGCTAATGAGTGTGTAATACGGTAATACTCATAATAAAAATGAACGTTCACTAATGGTAAAAATGGAAATTAAGCAGCGATCTTATCTAGGACAGAGGTTAAATTACCTCCCATCAGTCGCTTATGACTGTAAAAGTTGATTATAATAATTATGTCTACTATCTTAAGGATGATCATTAATATTTGAATGAAATTCCATTATGAAATTCCATCATCATCCAAAATAATACTGCGAAGAGAAGATATTCCATTTTTTTGTTTGTAAAGGATACAATCAAAATTACTCAGGCTAATTGAAAAATTATTTCACCTCTAGTAAACTAAAATACGGTCAGTGAGTGACATGGGCTGTATTCAATTTAATAAATTAGAGATCCTTGCGAAAATGACAATAATATATCAGATGATGTAAAAAGTAAGATGCAGAAAGCGCCAAACGTGATGGCGAGCCCGCCCCCATGCGCACAAACTCATTTTCAATATAACGCCCGCTAGAGCTCTTGCAAGACATACAAATGCTCTGCACAGAGGCGTATCATTACTTGTCCTCCAATGCTGTTGGCGTTTGGCATTGTCTGAATAATTTGTGTTGTTTCTGAAAAAATGTCATCGCATAACAGAAAAACAGTCATCCAGAGTCAGGCACGTGAAGTAATTTTTTAAGTGTTCAACTCCTTTCATCTCTCGCTACAGGAAACATTAAATAAATTCAAAAAATAACTATTTCAACAATAATTTTCATTTTGTATAAGGTATTTCAATAAGAACTATTGAAAGAGTGAGTAAAGAAGGAAAGTAAGAAGCAATTAATTTATGAAAATAACGAAGGAGTGAAATTTTCCACCCCAAGAAAGAAGTGGCCTAAAAGAGCACCAGTAAATAATATTCCCGAGTTTGAGTATTTCAAAATTAGACGGATTATTTACGACTTTTATAAGACAGAAGGGTGTCGTCTTACGGAAAAAGTTCCAACAGAAAATTAATGACGTTTTGGGAATTGTGGCTTCCGAAACATCTCTTTGTAGAATTTTAAAGAGAATATGTGTCAAATGGAGAAGGACTGAGAATAATAGAAAAATTCCAATAGATAAAATGGACATGAGAGCATTGAGGATCAAGTGTTTACAAAAAAGCAATTATTTCCGTAGCCAACAGCTCCCAATTGTGTTTGTTGATGAAACATACCTTCATAGTGGACATACATCTTCCAAGAACTCGACGGATCAACCAAAGGGTTATTTAAAAATATTACGAAGGGACCAAGACTCATTATTGTCCATGCAGGAGGTGACATTGGCTTTATACCTAGTTGTCGGCCTATATTTAAATCAGGCACAACATCAGGAAATTATCATTCAGAAATGAATTCTGAAATTTACCTGTGAATTCAATAGTCGTGACCGATAATGCCCCATACCATAATATTCAAATTAATCCAGCCCCCAACACAAATTCCAGGAAGGCTGACATGGTGAAGTGGCTGCACGAAAAAAAAATTATGTTCACCTCCAACATGCCTAAACCCAAATTATACGAGTTGATCAAGGTTAGTGAAAAGCATCATATTAGATACAAATGTGATGAGATTCTGCTTGAACACTGAAAGTTTTGAGACTTCCACCCTATCATCCGGATTTGAATGCCATTGAACTCATTTGGGCTACTGTCAAAAACAACGTGTCCTAAAAGAATATTACTTTCAAGTTGGAAAATGTGATGAAACTGGCGGAGCACGAGTTTAATCAAATCAGTTCTGAGGAATGGCAAAGCGTTGCCGACATGTAGTAGATATAGAGCGGAAATATTAGGAAAATGAAACATTCACAGACGTTCAAACAGAGGTAAATCCAGTGATTATTAATTTAAATGACAATAGGAACACAAACACAATCAGCAGTGAAGATGAAGAAAATTTGTATTCAGATAGTGACTGATTAAATTTTATTTTTGGATAAGTGTATCATTATGTAACATTTCAATGAATTGTACGACTACCTAAAATACTGAATAAAATATGAAAAGGAATTACAAAGAAGTCATGTTCCTTTTGCTACTCTAATTGAAACTAATTATAGGTACGACACTGTAAGTAAGTTATTCAACCAATTTAAAGTCACCCATCTTCCAGCAAAGCAAGATGAAAAAACTACCAAAGTATTATATTGTTTCAACAGTTTTATCCGTTTTAATGTCATGTGTTCTTACAGCACTCAATAAATATTCATGGGTCACCGAAATGCGCTAGAGTTCCATCTTGTACCTGAATACCACATATTCTGCCTCATTCCTAAATTTACCTCTTCCTTGTTCATCTTTCACTGCCTGAACCACTGTGCATACTGTTTTTGGCGAGTACATTGGCTTGGGATGTGGGGGTTGAGCAAACTGGCCATCGGATGCCTGCTTCCACGTAGCCCCGCTGGATACGGGAATGACAGAATCACTTGTGGTTCTGTTCTTCCCTAACTGAATAGCATCCCAACGATAGCTTAATCCTAAGGTGTGTGTATCCGTGCCGAGAGGATGAATTTCACTGAGCCTATCAGCTGTCTCTACGGAACCTTCGACATACCGGGCGACCTCTCGTCGTAGCATCGCCTTGTCACGGTAATGCGGGGCTCTGCCGTGATTGACCTTCTTTTCCTAGATACGCGTGGGACTTATTTGGACAGAGTGAACGTAAAAATTCTTTCTGGCGCTGAGTCTACAGAGGAGATGGATGTTGAGCTTACGACTCCAACTGGCCTCCCTGTAAATTTAGATCAGGAGAGAGTCTATGGAGGAGATGGATGTCGAGCTTACTACTCCAACTGACCTCCCTGTAAATTTAGATCAGGAGCGAGAGCTTCTCAACTCTCCAAGTCCTGATCCAGTAACTGAACCTGAAAAAAAGGTTTGGTGGTGCAGCCAGGAAACGACTCAAGAGCGGGGTACCTTATGAAACCACCTTGCACCAAATTCTTGAGCGGCGTACGCAGAATCTGTCTCAGGTGCAGGAACAAACCCCCCATGAGCAGGTTAGCGAACGTTTGCGCTCAAGTGATGATTCACCAAAACCAGGGGAGAAAAAGCCGTGCACGGTTGATTCCAAGGCATCGTCAGGTAGAGCTGACGTGCAAAAACCCTCATTGTTGCGGATATCAAGGTGGGAATCTTGCACCTTAACTATCCGACTACCTCATTAACGATGAAACAGCAGAGCATATATTTGGTGCCTGCCCCGCTGGGGACCGAATCAGGTTTTTAGAGTTCGACAGAGCCGTACTCTTACCATCTGACCTGAAAAACCACTCACCATACAAACTAATCGGCTTCGTTAAGAAGCTGTTTTTATTTGGTCGAGTATGAATAGGTGTGAGCCACAATAAACCCTTGCGGGTTGAGGTGGAGGGTCAAATAGACCCACTCACTTTAGACCTAATCTAACCTTTCAAGTATTATTGTGAGTTATTTTGTAGGGACTGTAAATAAATCGGAAGAAATACTGGTCCTATTAAATTTATATTCACAATTCCTGAACAAACATTGACTTCAAAAAGTATTTTGGTGATGAATCGTTTTTTACGTAAAGCTTTTCTTCGGTCCATATGTGTGATTCGTAATGGCATTTCTATTGAAAGTAGCATCATCGGTGAATAAAATATGATTGATGAAATTGATATTTCGATTGCTTTCCGTTCAGAACCTATCGCAAAATCCAATTCTTTGAAGATAATCTTCATGTAGCGATTCTTGAACGGTTGTTAAGTGATAGGGATGAAGCTGCTGTTCTTTCAATTTTCTCCAAACCATCATGTGACCAACATCTAATTGAACAGCTATTATCGTTTTTTGCCCTATATTCACTGAAATCAACCTTGAACAGATCATCCCTGCTAAACGTTTATTACGCCTTAGCCTACTCAGCTATTAGCTATAATATCACCACATGGGGACAAGCTACAGAACGGAACCGGGTATTCATGATCCCGAAACGCATTATTCGATTAATATAAGCCTGGAATACCGTGAATCGTGTAGACCAACTTTTAAATCTCAAAAAATTCTTACCGCAACAGGTATATATTTATTCAAATTATTGATAGACACACATAGGAATATCATCAACCTACAAAAAAATTCAGATCTTCATCAATACTCTACGAGAAAACAGGAGAATATACATCTCAGAAGCTTCAAGCACCTCTCGTATAAAAAATCACCAGAGTGGGCAGGAAGTTACTTTTATAACCTGCTGCCGAAGGAAATAAAAAATACCACCGTTAACAGATTCAAAAAGCTTGTAAAAACTCTACTGGCTGACAATCCGCTTTATAATATTCAAGAATTCGTAGATCTTCTAAATGTTAATAAATAGTAATTTTGCATTCAAATCTGGGTGAGAATACTTGTTTATTGTACTGTTTCTTTAACATTTTTATGTCATTAATTCTACCTTTTTTTTTATTTTTTTTTTCAATATAATGTTAAATTTTAAAGATTGTATCCGGTTGTATCCGATGATTGTAACTAACGAACCTACACTTATGTGGCTAATGAGGTAATAAAGTCTATCTATCTATCTATCCTTCTTCTGCTTCCAGGGTTTTTTTTTTCGACAAATTCTAAAATCTCCTCATCATTTGTATCCATTTTTGAACGGCCACTATTACTAGCAACTTGCGGTAGCAAAGGACCCGTCTTCCGTAAACGATGATCAATGGAAAGAAGTTATCTTCTGTTTGGTGTATTCCGATTGTGGGATATGTTTCCGCATAACGCCTTCTAGCAGCTGCACTATTCCTTCGTCATTTACCAGTGATCACCAAAATCACAGATAATCATCTGAAACCTTGTCTTAGCCTAACCAAACTTACTCAGAATTGAATGCATATCCGCCATTTCTGCAAACGTAACATTGTAGAAAGTTTAATTGTTCTCAACACTTTCAAAATGCGTTATAATCGAAAGCTTTCACTGACAAGTAATTGTTGAAGCAACTGTTTATTATTTATCCATTTCTGAGGTATTTGTCCGTGTGTGTCATAGGGTTTGCTGCACAAACTTCGATACTATGGCTTGTGTATGACTCTTCAACTTTCTGAAAGAACGTTTCCTGCAAGTGGCCGTCGATGAATATATCTCGAGTACTTTCACCATCAACGCTGGTGTTCTCCAGGGATCCATATTGTCTCCAACCTTATTTTTATTGTATATCAAAGACCTATTGGAAAAAACAAGAATCCAATATACTGCTTTGCTGAAGACAGCACACTTGTCTCGTCATTCTATTTGGATTCCAGGACATCAGATACGGAGGCACATCTTCACCAGCAGCAGGAGGTTGTAGATCTTAATTAGGATCTAGAAGTGATTTCAAATTGGGGTGAAAGTAACCACGTTCAATTTAATGCCACAGAAACTCAGGCATGGGTTTTCTTCAAGAAAATAAATGTCTCCGAACCGGATATAATAATGTCAGGTCAGACAATTCCGTTTTCTGCTTCGATAAGTTTGTCGGGGATCAAAATGAACACCAATATGTCTTGACACAATCATATCGCTGAAATTGCGAAGGATGCTTCTCAAAAGCTTGGAACACTGTTCCGAACCAGAAAACTGTGCACACCTCAGCAACTTTTGATGCTTTATAACGCTCAGATCAGACCTTTTTTGGAGTATTGTTCTCATGTATGGAGCTCTGCTCCCAAACATACCCTCAAGTTGCTGGATTCCATCCAGAAAAGAGCCATCCGTCTGATTGGAGACGCGAACATCACGTCCAACCTTGATAGCCTGGAACATTGATGAAAAAAGATGATGAAATCATTTTCACGGAATCAGAGCAACGGAGAATCACCAACATGAACCCCTCTTCCCTAAACTATATGGCCTGATAAAAACACATAAAGAGGATAACCCCATAAGACCGGTAGTTTTGTATATGAATAGTCCGGTTAGAGAACTAGGAATACGTCTTAACAAGTTGTTTAAAAATATTACCAATTCCCACCTCACAGCATTAAAAATTCACTGACTTTAGTAGAAAATATAAGGAACCAAACCACGCCACATAATTCAATTTTAGTTTCATTCGATGTTAAGAGTATGTTCTCCAACATACCGTACAACGAATGTAAGCCCCTCATTTTAGACATTAGATCAAGCCAAAGTAGACCATATCACTTCCTTTGAAGTTTCAACAGCTTTCAATATGTGCAGAGCTCCTTACAGTTCAACAACAAATTCTATAAACAGGATTCAGGTTTATCAATGGGCTCACACCTTAGTCCACTTTTAGCAGACATATTTATGAACAACTTGGAGACCACTATAGTAAACTCCGACCTGGGTAAAAAACATTCATTTTTGGTACAGATATGTAGACGATATTCTTGCCTGTTTCAGAGGTACTACACGACAGCTGAACCAATTATGACATTCATGAACAATCTCAACAGCAATATTCAGTTCACACTGGAAACAGAGATAGAGAAACAGATACATTTCTTAGACCTGGCCATTACACACAATCAGAATAAATTCGAGTTCAATGTTTTTAGAAAACCTAGCTATACAGACATCACCATCCCAAGCGATTTTTTCCATCCAGACAGTCATAAATTAGCAGCCTACAACTCAATGTTGCACAGAACATTCTCACCGCCTTTGTCTGCAGACAATCTAGCTAGGGAAATTGATACAATTACACAGATAGGTCATAATAATGGTTTCAACGCAGATACTATCCAGAAGTTGGTCAGGAAACAAATCACTTACAGATTAATATATCCTCAGGTCAAACAACCAGAAATCAATAAATAGGTAACGCTAACATATTTTGGAAAAAGAACAGAAATAATCGCAGCTTTCTTCAGAAAAAACAATGTGGAAGTAGCATCTGACCACATGCTAGGTTATCTCATTTCCTTTTCAATGCCAAAGATAAGGTCGACAAGTTGGAAAAATCTGGAGTTTATAAGCTTAAGTGTCCGGAGTGTAATAGTTTTTATGTGGGACAATGCGGCCGAAATTTCCAAAAACGGTATGCTGAACATGAAGGGTCCTTCAGACATGGTGATGGAGGTTTCTTCAGATATTTTGGCAAAGTTGCCACCAAACTTCGACCGTGATGCCGCTATGGAGAAGTACCCCGTATCGTACACGCAGAGTATGAACACCGTTTTGGTTCAGGAAATGACTCGTTTCAACGTTTTGTTAACTGCCATCAGGACCAGCTTGAAGAACGTTCAAAAAGCCATTAAAGGTCAGATTGTTATGTCAGTGGATCTGGAAGAAGTTGTCCTTCTATGAAACCTCTGAGAAGTTATGTCGATTTTCTGGCTAGATTGGCCTTTTTACAAAAATGGATGGATGAAGGAGCGCCCCCCACCTTTTGGCTATCAGGATTTTTCTTCACACAAGCTTTCTTAACAGGTGCACAACAAAACTATGCCAGAAAATATACGATTCCTATCGATCTCCTGACTTTCGATTATGAGGTTCATCTAGATCTAAATTCACCGAACCTCCTGCAGATGGTGTCTATGTCTATGGATTGTTTTTAGACGGTGCTCGATGGAATTATGATATAATGGAGTTGTACGAATCCCTTCCGAAGGTTTTATACGATATTGTACCATATTTATGGTTGAAGCCAGTGAAGAGAGACGATCTCCTCCCGAAAAAAACGTATACGTGTCCGTATACGAATTCGACGAATTTTGTAATTGCCATGACTCTGCCATCCTCCCAGCCGCAGGCACACTAGATCATGCGAGGTGGAGCAAAGCTTTGTCAGTTGTCCCAGTAATTAGGAGGGTTTGATTACCTGTACGGATTTTTATATTTCACAGGAAAAAATTATTCGACGTTTTCAAACCATTCCTTGGCATGCAACCACAAGTTTCCGAATCTAAACGATACGGAAATTCTGCACTATGCAAGGAAGGGTTTCAAACTTAATTATTTAGAATCCTTAGAAATTTACAAGCATAAACATTGCGGGTGCAACCTGTTAAATGATCAAATCGATTTAGTTCACTCACTGGTTTTTAAATTGGCACATCCGCATTGTGAACTGTAAATTCAGGAACTCAATCAAGTACCGGAATAGTATATATTGGCGAATGTAATGAATCATTGCTAGTTTATTGTATTAGTTTGAGAATGTCCATATAGGACGAAACTGCAGTAACGTTAGTTACAATTAAAAGTGGTGAAAAACATAGAAATTTTCATTTCTCTTTTCACTATGATCTCCTACCACGTAGTAACGGCTACATCCATCAATTTATTGTTAGAGATTTGTCTGTTTTCTATAGATACTTTCACATGAAGTGTTCTTGGAACATTTGATTCCACCAAGAGCGGTACATATCAGAAATACGCGACGGACTGTGGCTGCTCATCGTTTTGAGATTCAATTCAGTACGCCTCGAACTTCACTGTTTAAGAACTCTTTCATCTGGAGAACACGTTTATGTGGAAAACACTTCCTGAGAACATTTTCCCAAATGGATTTAATTTCCAGCGAATCAAATCCAATGTCAATCCCTACTTTCGCACAGGCACCGCTCTGAGCAAAAAAACATGAACTGCAAGTGTTGAACAGCCAATTAATTAATTTTCAAAGGATAATGAAAAGGAGCATGCATCTCGATAAAAACCGGATTTTTGAAAAAGTGCTACGGGGTTAAAAAAAATTCAAAAATGATGTATCAAACCAATGGTGACTCAATATCAATTAAATTCTAACACATGGAAAAGTTTGGGGGATTTTAGGAGTTCAATTAACCCAATTAATTTTTATGGGCGTAATATATATCGTGGTTCTATATGGACTGGAAAGCCACAACATTTTCATCACAAAATGTTGAACAGTTCATGAAATATTGGAAAAAATTGATTTTGATTTTTTTATTTTTGGAGGGCTTAAATTTTTTTGTGTGTACATTTGCATTGAGATAAGTTATATCCAATCGAGTTATTTTGACCCCAGAATATGTGGTTCAATTTATGACCTACCTTTTTGTTACACCCTGTATATGATAACACTGCAAATTAACAAAAAACTATTTAATGAATGTAATCTAACGTAGTGACTACTATATTTCTTCTATTTGTTCGACATGCTCATAAGAAAACCAGTCTCTTTTCGTACCTGTGGAGAATAAATTTGCTGGCAAATTAAAGTAGACTTTCCATTTCGTTCGACCAGTATCACAAATAGTTCGACTTTTACTTTGTTGGGTATGTACAACAATTATGAAACAAATCAATTATTTCGGTGTCATATGAGCTTTCGCAACGGTTGGCAGGTGGACCGATTAAAGACCAGAAGACAAGATTCGTAGTCCGGGAAGAATATACAAAGAAAGGAAATATCAGAAACTATACCATGCATGTGTTCTGTGGTTTGCAAATCAATACATACAGGGTGTAACTTTGATTTCAGGGAGTGATTCTTTGCCGTGAAAGGTCAAATAAACATGTCCAAAATTGCTTCGTTTTAAAGTTTTAACGAAAAAGCCCTTTTGCATCAATGGCTCAGAAGATATTTAGACGATTATGATCAAACTTGGTATGTTTGATATCAATAATAAGGATCCCCTTTTGATGTAGTCAAATTCAAAAAAGTAATTTCAGTGGCATCGGAAAGAGTTACCTGACTGATATTTATGCTGAAAAACATTGTGGTTCACTTTTTTCTTAAGATGCATCGATTAATCAATTGTAATGACAACTTTCTGGTCTCGTGAGTTTTTTTTGTATCGCATTCAGTTTTCGAGGACAAAAAAATTATTATCTGCGCCTCCATGAGCCATGAAACAAAAAATCTAAAAATGCCTTCATTTCTTCAAATGTTCGGTTTACAGGTAAAAGTTGGTAAACCCCCAGATCTATGTCGACACTCCTAAATCTTTTAACTTCACACAAAAAATTACGGAAAATTACTCTGAAAATTACGGAAAGACATAGAGGAACTGCAGCAAATTTGGAATACTTCAGATAAGTTGGAATACCTTGGATACCTAATTATTATAAGTGCCATCAGCGTTTTCTTCTTGTAAACTTATCGCCACACGCCATACGGAGCTAATGAGCTCTAAAAACCAACCGCCATCTTGACATTCCGGCTGCTAATTTCAAACTTTTTTCGGTAAAAAAGCAATCATTGATGATCATTTACTATGATACATAAAATCTTTGTTGTAATTATTCAAACTAATAAGCGATCTTTTTAGTTAATGGTTTTACTTTTATTTTGTTAATATTTCTGAAATTGAAAATGTGATATGAAATTTTAGGTTAGGATGTCATGTTGTTAATTTGGAATACCGAAAGTGAATAAAATTTGGGATATTCCATCTGTGATTATTGTGACTGATTATTACTTAATAATTATAATAGTGTAAGCTATTTTGTTATAAAAAGTATTACCAAGAGAAGTGAAAACTGTAAAGCTGTTACAAAAATAAGAAATGTATTAGATAGTAAGGAAAAGTGTGAGCAAAGTCGAAGAAAAAAAGGTGATCATAATGTGGAATGATATATTCCAAATTATCTGCACCATAAGTCAAATGAAGCTTTTGGAGTTTTTTAGGTCGATTAAAATTTTAATAATGTTCTTAATTGTTTTGTTCAATCCTGTCTATTATTGAAGTTTAATAATTTTCCAACCATTTGATGTATTTTTTATTGGGCTAAGCCATTTTCTTCTCTACTTATTCCCAAAAAACAAAACCAAATCAGTATTCCAAATTTGCTGCAGTTCCTCTAATTTAATTTTGTTTAATAACTTGAAACATTATTCAAAATTCATTAGTTATTCGCTTTTCATGTTCAGTGTCGTTATCGCTCATACTTTGAGATATAACCTTCGTCCTCGCAGTCAACGTACATACTGATGATGTCCGCCGCAGTTGCAAACGAAACGTTTCGTACTGCAAGTTCGATTCGGTCTCAGCCAACCAGCCCGGATTTTATTCTCATTAATTGAGTCTCCGGCTGTAAAACCATATGTACCTTTATTCAATGTCGTTGTTGATGAGGGACGACACCAAATAATTGAACTGAAAATTTCTCATAAGCAATGTCAATATTCATAATTCTTACATGATCTCACTGTGTGAAGAATCAATCTTTTCTCTCGTTATTATTGATGATTTCAAAATTCAAATCATGTAATCAAATATCGAATCTTCTGAAATGCAAATGTTTCGTCACCAATTGGTGATGTTATGATATAATTATATGTGTACATATATGATTTTTAAAGCTTTGATACCACCACACATAGCATAGCACCATATATGGAATTCAGCTCTATAGTATATTCCGACAGCTCATTCCGACAAAAGTAGGTAACTCATTTTAATGGTGACAATCTTTAAATAATACTAATAATAATAATGAAAATAAAATAAAAAATTTCAGAACAATAATTAGATGTAGACGAAAAGGTGGAAGTATCAGCCTAGGCTGCTTTTCAACTCAACCTTACAAAAAAAATCAGAAAAAACTATATGAGTACTATTTGAGAATCAGGGTATATAGAATCAAAAATACATAAAAATATTCAATCTACTTATTTTAGAACAATTTATCCTCGTATAAATATAAAAGTATAAAAGTCAAATTAAGTTGGTGCCTAAATTTCTAAAAGGTATTTTCCACCTTATTTGTAACCACAGCGTAAATAATTATCATATACAGGTCCGTCTTAATAGCAAATCTACAGTGACTGTAGTAACATTTTCAATTTCTTTCTGAATTTTATATAAAGAGAAGTTCCAAATCTACTTGGGGAAAGTGTTATAAAATTTGGGTGGTGAATATGAAGGTAAGTAAATGGAGTTTTCGGAAGTTATCTAATTTGAGCCATCCTGTTTCTTTAAATTTCATACTAATATGATCAAATTTCCATATGTCATAAGAAAAACGTAAGCAGGAATGAAGTAACATATGTTTGTTAATTAAATTATATTGAAATGAAATGAACTTACCTGCCGATAATAATATCCAAAGGCCTGACGGCCTCTTCATTCTCCTGAAAACAAAAATACTTGTTATCAAAATGTCAGTTATTGTAAATTTAAAGTAAATTAAAAATTTTTTTTTTATGGAACTATTAGAATTTTTGTTGACCCTCCTGCAGACGTGGTATATTCAGTCTACTAATAGTTCAGTAGAAATTAATTGATTATAAAACTTTCGGCTAACCTAAATGCTCCCGGATTTGGATTTTATATGTACAGTGTGATCCACAAAGTGTGCAACAAATGGGAAACTTTTTTATTATCGATTTCTCAGAAAATTTTATTCCTGGCAAAAGTTGGTGCATGTTCCAAAACTATACCAAGTGTACCTGAAATGGCTTTATGACAAACACCATACAGGTTAGGCCAAAAAATATAAAGTTCGTTCAGGAGTAAAGTAACCTTATTTCAAAAAATATAGAAATATGTTGAAGAGAAAAGTTGCTTAGAATCAAAAGTTATGTTCAGATACGAAGTCATGGACCGCTATTCGAATTTTTTTCTTTTGGAAAATTTTGAATTACCCCCATATGATACATATTTTTACTATTTTGATTTAATATGTATTTGAAGTAGCCACAATCAAATAAGTTTAAAGTATTTTTTATCAAATTAAAGTGTATTCGTAAAATTTACTTGGATTTGTATTTTTTTAGGTGACCGTCAACTTCATGTTTGTTTTAACGATATTTAACAGAACTCTAGAATAAAACAAATACTCTTTTTAACGAGGCAAATACTTTACTAAGTATAATGTTCATATGAATAAACTGTCAATAAAAGTATAAAATTTCTTGTATTCTGACAACAATGCCTCAACTAGAACAGATATTAAAAACAATCCAAAATCTATCGCGGATAGCCATGAACAAAAAACACATACGCCCTAAAACAATACTGTAGTTTGATAGTGTGGCTTCTTAAAACTTTCCTGTAAAACGTTTTCATATTTGTCCTTAATTAAAAATGCCTCGCCCAGTATTATTAACGTTAACTGAAAAGGCAGAATTAGTTTTAATATGTGGTGATGGTTATAAAACAATGCGCGAAGCTGCATCAACGAGCGGCATCCAGACAAACAAATTTGTTATTCAAATGTAAGTAGAATTTTAAAGAATTTCAAACAGACCGGCTCACTATAATATAAACATAATACAGAGCGTACGAAACCTGTATGCACAGAAGAAAACCAGCTTGACGTACTTCAAGCAGTAGTAGAAAATCCTAGAAGGTCCACCCAAGAAATTAGTGATTATACTGGCATAAAAAACCTCTGTGAAGCGTATTCTCAAGAAACATAAGTACCATGCTTACAAACCTACATTCATTTGTACATTTCAAGAAAGAGACTATGATTTGAGATATGATTTTTCTATGTGGATACAGAGGGAAATAGAAGAACAACGAGATTTTCATCGATGTATTCTGTTTGGAGATAAGGAAGCTACACTATCAAACTATAGTATTGTTTTAGGGCGTATGTGTTTTTTGTTCATGGCTATCCGCGATAGATTTTGGATTGTTTTTTAATATCTATTCTAGTTGAGACATTGTTGTCAGAATAAAAGAAATTTTATACTTTTATTGACAGTTTATTCATATGAACATTATACTTAGTAAAGTATTTGCCTCGTTAAAAAGAGTATTTGTTTTATTCTAGAGTTCTGTTTAATATCGTTGCAACAAACATGAAGTTGACGGTCACCTAAAAAAGTACAAATCCAAGTAAATTTTACAAATACACTTTAATTTGATAAAAAAATACTTCAGACTGATTTGATTGTGGCTACTTCAAATACATATTATATCAAAATAGTAGAAATATGTATCATACGGGGGTAATTCAAAATTTTCCAAAAGAAAAATAAAATTCGAATAACAAGCCATGACTTCGTATCTGAATACAACTTTAA
The DNA here is from genome assembly GCF_025532065.1 of Leptinotarsa decemlineata. NCBI lineage: Eukaryota > Metazoa > Arthropoda > Insecta > Coleoptera > Chrysomelidae > Leptinotarsa > Leptinotarsa decemlineata. The sequence goes on from NW_027412747.1 coordinate 20,967,113, forward strand.
ATTCTAATCAACTTTTCTCTCCAACATATTTCTATATTTTTTGAAATAAGGGTACTTCACTCTTGAACGAACTTTATATTTTTTGGCCTATCCTGTATGGTGTTTGTCATAAAGCCATTTCAGGTACACTTGGTATAGTTTTGGAACATACACCAACTTTCGTCAATTATAAAATTTCCTGAGAAATCGACAATAAAAAAGTTTACCATTTGTTGCAGACTTAGTGGACCACACTGTATACTGAATTGGATTAATAGTTTTCATACTTATGGATTTCAATGTGTTCGAATCAACAACTTTATATCATCCGCAATCAGAGTGATTTCAGGTGTTCCGCAAGGTTCTCACCGCGCCCCCTGCTATTCAACTTGTTTGTCAATGATATAACAAATTGTCTTGTGAACCCAAATTTCCTGAATAATTCTTCATTTACCAAGATTGTGAATAAAAAATAATCATTATTTGAAACTAGGAGAATTTATTTAAAGGTCACCGTTTATTGATATACAGTATTTTTCAGCGGAAACTTTCAAAGTCAATTTCTGTTTAAGTTTTATACGTTTCTTTGAACTGATGGGTACGAAACTTATTCATCAATACGATACCAAGAACAAACGATATGGTTGCGTGTCGCACGACCCATTCACATTACCCTAGATTCCAACATTTTTAAAGGGAAATGTTCACATATTAATGCATTCATCGTTCCAATTTACCATACCGGCAGTTTCTTATGTGGAATACTTATATTCTTATAAATCAGACCTATACATTTCTCAATATACAGTAAACGGCATTACTCGGACACTTTTGATAACTAAAGAACATATGTGAATGAAGAAATAAAGATATTTTGTTAAATTGAATTCTACTGGAACACTTTCTAATAACGGGTTTATACCACATACTTAATAACTAAACCTAAGACTTAGAACTTGAAGTTGAACCGCTAAAAATAAAAAATCAACGGGTGCATGGCAAGTCGTTTATAACTATTGAATATAGGATAAAGAAAAAAACTTTTGTCTAATTTCTACTACGATTTTTATTTGTTACGACCGCAGTGGCAGCGAAGCGCAAAATTTAATGTGGGCAAGGTACATTCCGCGAAGCTCTCTGATGGTGTTAAACAGGGCCGTAGCGAAAAGAAAAACCAGGGGAGGGAATCCAAATTTTCCCAACCCCACCAGCAAAACTTCGAAAAAATTAAAGCCGAATGATTAGTTACTACTATAATATATTAATTTGCTTACTTAGCTATCCAAAGATTGGCTGAATGCTTTTGCCCGTTAGGGTATGCACAAACAAAAATAAATTTTGGTAATTATGAAAATAATAATGGGAATTATTCTACGTTGGACCAAGGTCCTTGGTCTTCCACTATATCCACCATGAAATAAGTAGGGTGAGGGGAACTAAAACTTCCCAAAAGCCTTTGCAAAACATGCCACCGTGGACCAACCTACCCAAGCTAAGGTGTAAGGAATCGTGCAGACAGCCGAATGGCCGCAGGGTGGTATGCGGTCACGAACGATCCCCTTGGGGAACTGGGCGAAACCTTATTGTAATCAGCCTACCTCTGGTAATGCGGGGCTCTGCCAGAGGTGACCAACTCTCCTCTTGCTACTCGTAGGAACACACACGGAAAGGATAAGAAGGATTGGGTTCAAGTATAACATCAGGACCTGCTTCAGATCTGGGAACACTATCCGTAGAACACAAAAACCAGGCCATACATCGGTGAAACTAAGAGGCTATTGAAAGTTCGCATTGCTGAGCACAAGAAACACACACAGCGAGGAGAAACCAGCAAATCCGGAATAGCAGAGCATGTTTGGACTCATCAACATAATATCAAGTAGGCTCAAGCTGAAATCATCCACAAAGAGGAACACTGGTTTAGGAGAGAATTCAAGAAAGCCGCGTATATGTTGTCCAACAACGCATTCAATCAAGCTAGCGTAGGGATACGTAACATATGGAAACCTCTTATCAAGCGAAAAACGACCAACTTCCGCCAAACGGTCATCTCCCGCTAAAACCAATGAAGCGGAAAGAGGAAAGAGGGGATAGGTGAAACGTGAAAGCATCCGAAATAGTCAGATCTCAGAGGAATACGTCCAGTTATCACCCGAAGACGATTGTGGATACTAACAATCGAAACGTCGTGACGTAACTTGGTTTGGAATCTTTTTAATTTTTATTTTTATTCTTATTTTTCATTTTTGTTAATAATTTTCAGCTTTTATTATTCAAATTGCAGAAAAAAGTCATACGAATAATAGCTCAAGCTGGCTTCAAGGACCACTGCAGACCATTATTTAAAAAATTAAATATATTAACACTACCATCAGTTTTTATATTACAATGCGTGATGTACATTAAAGAAAATGAGAATTCACTATCTCTAAATTCATCATATCACTACTACAACACCAGAAATAAAAATTTATTGAGTATTCCCTACCATAGAATGAAAAGAACTCAGCAGCCAACAAATTATACTGCTCTGAAACTTTTCAATAAATTACCAAATGGATTAAAAAATGCTCCGATAAAAAGATTCAAAGCTGCAGTTATGGAAATTTTACTGTATAATGCTTTCTACAATCTCGACGAATTTTTTTACTTCTCTTTTGATGAAATACAACCATAATCCACTGAAATTGTTAATAATTTTGTTGAAAGTTTCTCAGATACTGTAAATGTCATGTACTGTTTGTCACTAAACTATATGTCGTTTACTTTTTCTATGTTTTACACTGAATCTACGTTCTACACATATACTTATACCTCTGTTATGACAACCTTAAATGTACTTTATACATACTTGGGCTAATAAATTATGATTATGATTATTAATATTTCAATTTTTTATTTTCTGGTTGTAGCTTGTATGTTATTTCCTTGTAATTTCAGTTTTTTGTTTGAATAAAATTGTTGTTTTCGGTTAATCTTTTATTTTTTTCAGGGATTCCAAATCAATATATATTATATTAGACAATGGAAGTCCGAACTGATGAAATAAATAACTAAGAGCTTAGGGCAAAACGAATATGGATATACGTGTCAGATTGAATTAAATATTTACAGCTGTCATTGATCATAGAAATGATCATAGAAATCGGATGTCCGCCATTGAGGATGACAGTGTTCCATGTGAGTAAAATTTTACTTCTTTCATTTATTATATTGTGTAGGAATTCTGTGAATGATATCTGACTCGATTCCATTACGAATGTTTGGAATAGAAACGGAATAGAGAAAAGTGTTTTTCGTATAATTCACGGCTCATATAAAAGTATTTGTTTCAAAGCATGTTTATATGAAAATAGCTTTTTCGAAAGAACTGTTTCTTCCAGTTTGTGTCTGAAAATTATTTCTATGATGAAAGATATACCCCTTTCAATTCAAACTGAATTAGTTTTTTAGAACATCATTTGGTATTAATAACTTCTTGAAGGCTCGAAGTATATAATTTTTTAAAGGTAATTTAATGTCGGCAGATCTGAAGTAGAAACAAATTGAATTTTAAATGCGCGACGTTAGTGTTATTAAAATAACAGGAAATTCCATCTCATTGACAATTCATTTCGAAGAAACCTCTCGTGTTTTGAATAAATAATTGAAGAATAAATATCGCTTGGAAAACATGAACAGCTCTGATTTCGAATGGATTCTTTTAAATACGATTATTGAAAAGTAATGACAACTGGCAAGTGATATCGAATAGTTTCATGCAGTCACTAATTCGATAATTATGTGAAATCACGGCACTCTATAATTATTTGGATCACTACTACTGTCTATTATACCACAACGGTATAACATGATTATCATTTCACTTGTCAGAACTTTCCTAATAAGCATCATTTAAAGTTAAAAATAATTAAAGGCTTTATGATGTATATACATCTGAGGTGGACAGGATGGAGGACAGGATGGACGATGACCTAGGAGGACAGCTCCTTAGGAGAATGTAGTAGAAGTGCTGTGGGCCTACAGTCACCCTCCCTACTCTACATATACAGATGTATATACATAAATTCCCAAGCGATTGAATTTTGTGTGTAGCAGAAAGATCGGAAAGTTTCGTTTCCCTATCGATGATGAGAGGCCCGTCAACATTGAATTGATAACAACCTCGATGATGAAGTTGAACATTTTCAAGGTTGTTCTCAGTTTTTTTACAGTTTGAATGCTTCAAGTATTCAATTCAATTACCATACCTTCAATTTACATGAATTTTCAAACCTTCTGGCAGATTTTTTGTATTAGTTTTTCCATTCTTCAGTTAAAAATTTCGAGCAGATATTGCAGTCGTAGACAAGAGAAAATAAAAACACTTTTTTTCTGTTCACGCTTTCGAAACTTTATTACTTCTTTCTCAGAAACTCTATAGGTATAAAGGTGTAAAATTGTAGGGAACACATTCAAATAGGTGAGATTGGTACTTACCAAAAATGAGGTTAAACATAAGAAGCCTCAAGAAACATTTAATTGTGGCACACATTAATCAAATAGGATGAGGAAAATATTGAAAATTTGTATTAATCATATGGATGGTAACATATTTAAGAAACACTCATTGAGTTATCTATATATTATATTTAGAATTTTGTCACTGTAAAGAACCATCTTGGTGGACGCATGGAGGACATGTCACTGCCAATTGTCATGTCAAAAATATGTGAAATGAAAATGTAATCGATCCGTGATCATGAAACATGGTACATAAAATTTGACATAGATGTCACAGAAAGAACATGTACCAACAAAATTTTCGAAAAATATGAAATATGAAAGATCTACAACAATCTTAGCAGTTGTTTGGCGGGAGATTTGAAAAATCTGAATGGATAAATCCAATTTTCAGGTAGTAAGTAGAAATAATGTAATTGAGAAATTTCATTAAATTTTGACATAATTTAATATGTATGATGGAATTGGCAGATACTCGATAAAAATCCATAACGTATTCAAAAAAACACTTTATTGTGAGTGTTTTTAGAATAATTTAATATGCCAATAGCTAATAATTCATCATACAATATTCTTCTCTTACTTTTATTCGTAGATTTTCATAGGGGTTTTATAGTCATTTGATGAAAATGTTGGCAAATTTTCTAAAGTATAAATTTTTAAGATCCTATCTTTTAACCAAAAGAGATACAAGAGAAAATACATATGGTTTTAACTCTCAAACACTTAACCTGTTCATCTCTATCAAAGTCACACATCAATGATTCATTGAATGAAAATTAGGAAGAAATTTCTCTAGAAAGTTCTTGCAAATTTGAAAATTGTTTGAAAATAGTGATGTTTTTTAATGGCACCTTTGTCTCTGATAATAGTTGCTATTTCCACACTTCATAGAAGTCTACTTTTTTGTACATCCTAGACTTCACGATTTTCGTTATCAAGTTGCCTAAAATCCGATCAGATTTTTTTAAATTTGAATCTGAATAACAATGAGCGTATACTTATTATTGTAATAAACAGTAAAATCTTCGACTTTCTACTCCCGAATTGATATCACAAAAATCCGCAAAAATGGTCCAAAACTCATGATCCGTTTCTAGACCATTATAGGTACATTACACCAATTTTATCTTTCGCTATGCCTTCAACTGATCAAAGTGGCAATGGAGTAACGAAACAACTTTTACTTTCATTATAGTCTCGCCTTACAGGTTTGGTTATAATTGATAGTTATGCTGTCCGCTATCTATCTCTATCGCGTACGAGACTGATTTACATTTCTGTAAAATGTCCATATGCGTAAGACAGCAAATATAGCTTTATAGTTTGCGATACTGGTTATAGTAGATCCAATTATTGAATTAGCTAGGAGAAGGAGAAAAGTTAATGTTACCGATTTCCTAGACATTAAAATATTTTTTGGTGGAAACACTAGCAAAAAGATCACAATAATTGAATTATAAAATGTAATACATTGGGCTTCTGCGTAACAACATAATAAAAATATCCAATAGTAATAGATTCTAATCCAAAAACAAGCAATTATCCCAATCACCAGAAATGCAATACTCTTTAGGAGATGAAGAAAACTGAAAACGACAACTTGGTTAGTGAACGCGCGTCGAGAAGAGTATCGCTTTTCTGATGATTGGGGCAATTGCTTGTTTTTAGATTTATTCTACGCTGGAAGTTCCCGTTTTCCATTTTATTAGTAATAGATTTATTACGAAAGTACTAAAACTGGCAACCATGCCTATGGATTAGAAATAGGAAAACAGTGCATTCGCTAAGATTCTGTGACAAATGAGAAGAAGAAAATGACAAGTGTGCACTTTTGGCCAATATTTTTCCCACAGAACTATAACTTTGAGTTCTGTGATTTTTCCTTCAGTTTGGGCACAATTGAAAATCCCTAAATAACAATACTGAAAGTGACACCTCCATAAAATAGGCAGATCGATCAGTCGCAGCTGCTGCAACTCTACCTACCTCTGAAACTGCAGAGCAATTGCTTTGCGAGTGTCAAGCTCTGGTATGAAAAGACTCAAGTTTCTTTAAGGGATAATGCCCTGTAATATCAAGAAATTGTCTCTCAAGAATCTCATTAACTTCGATAGAAATATCTGCATTTCGGGGCTCGAATAGAATGAGGTTTTGTACAAAATGCCTTAGGTATACCAATCCCTAAAATATACATTGATGGTATGAGCGTCATTATTTATTTTCTCTAGCGTTGGGTAGGTACACATAAATAAGAATCAACTTTGCCAGCAAGTCGCTGAACTTCCGGTCCGCATTCAATTCTTATTATAAATATGCATTGAATGCGGAAGCCCAACCTGTTTGTCAGTAGGAATAGTCCTTCATGCCTGAAACTACTGAAATTTGTGCCATTAAATCTATATAATTTGCATTTTAACGGTTCCGCAAATGTTCTTTGAGTATTATTAAGGTATTGAACTGGAATAATTATGTGAACTCAACTACTTCTTTTTTATCTTCTTATAAAGTCCGGACCCGTTCCTTGCATATCTGAATAGGTTTCTTGGAATTCCGATATTGACACGAAGTTTCTGTGAGAGATATGCAGTTGCTTCGGATCTTTCATTTATGTCTGCACACCACAAATCCACTCTTTTATATTCAATGTATTTGATCACCTGTGACAGACACAAACGACTTCTACGAAAACTTCTTGCATATTGATTTTGTTGGTTATTGTTCGTATCTGGTGTTTGTCGGAGTATCCAGTTGTTTTCCAATGTAAATTCAATAATTCATTTAAAAAATTGTACTAACTGGTATAGTAATACAAACGATGAACGATATATATTTTAATTAAAACTAACCCGCCACTACATTACAAGAACACACAGTATACCGGGAAGATGACCTACAAGAAGGAAAGCGTGTTAACCTAACCTAACTTTATATACTCTTTCACAAAGAAGAAGAACTATGGTTATAACATCGTGAAGTATGCTTGGAATGTTTGCTTAGAGAAATATTGATATGACAACCGTCATCTAGAACAGTAATGGTACGGGTAGCAAGGGGGAGAAGCAGGGAGGAGTTTTGTCCCCACTGTTATGGAACCTAGTAATGAAGGAGTTACCCGTCTTTGGCCCATATTGAACACAAAGTACGGGACTACGTAGATGACTTAGTCATCCTAGCTCAAGGAAATATTATAATATAATGTCATGGACCGATGTAGAAACGCTGAATATAAGCGCAACGAAATGACCATAGTAGTGTTTATCAAGAAAGTCACAACAGTGGACCTAGGATCTCTAAAACGTCGTGGTGAAGAGATAAATTCGTCGGTGAAGGTCGAATATCTGGGAGTGCCAGATTTCAGGCTGAATTGGAACCATCATCTAGGAAAAGTTCTAAGAATGCCGGAGGTAACAATGATACTGGCCATAATCCCTTGAGGAAAGACATGGGGGCTCAAACCCGACATGATGTTTTGGCTCTACACCGTGGTTATGGAACCCATGATATTGGTAGACAGAAATTAAAAAAACGATAGGTAATGCTATTAATAAACTAAGCAGAAGGCAAAGTCTTGCATGTTTGGGAATTATGGAAACAATGAAAACCACTCATATAGTTGCGTTGGAGGTGCTCCTCTACATTTTCTAACTGAAAAACTCACTGAGTTATATGAGGTATCGTGCAAAACACAAATTTTGGAATATGTGGAGGAAGGAACATTAAACACGTTCTCGGACCACATGACACCGATATAACTTTGTGGCCGATGTCTCAAACAGCAAAGAGTGGAGGATGAACAGTCATTCCTTGAACATTTTCGGTAGACCAGTCGAAAACCGAACATGGGACGAGAGCTGGCATTTGTCGTGCTGGGAGAAATCTACATATCGGCTACTCACTCGGTCAGTAAGCACCAGTCTTCCAGGAATTCCTTGTGATGCGTAGGGATAATTAATTTGGGGCTTCAACAATGATCGGATCAATAGCCAGGATACACTTGAGGCACTGATGGACGCAAAAGTGACATCGAGACTAGTCTGAGAATGCCGTAAAAACTGCGGAAACTAGCGGACAGATTGACTATATACTTAGTGCCAGGATTCTCTGGTATCGCAGGCAACAGAAAAAATTGTTGGGTGTGCCAGAGACGGATGAGTGTGACAGGACCATATATAGGCCCTGAACCAGCAGTGGAGGGTTAGGTTAGATTAAAAGTGAGTGGCTCGCAAGGCTCACACCTATTCCCACTCCACCAAATTAACCCAGCTTCTTTACGAAGCCGATTAGTTTATATGGTGAATGATCTTTTAGGTCAAATGGTGAGAGTGCGGCTCTGACAAACTCTGGAAACCTGATTTGGTCCGCAGCGGGGTAGTCACGAAGTATGAACTTTGCTGTTTCATCAATCAGACGACAGTGACCTGTGAGAAGGCCTGTTAGACGTCATAGTTCATTCATACTGTAGTGCAACAACTGTTTGGTTTCAAGCATCGAAGAGTGGATTAACGCCTTGGAGCGAGCCAATCCTGGTTTTGCGAGAAGTCCATAAATCTTCTTGCCATCCAGGTGTTCAATGTTTGTTTGGCAAAGCCTGAAGCGATGCCAATGACAGGTTCTGGTTCGATGAAGCTGCTTACAGCACCCTTTTTGGCAGGGAAGTCAGCAGCCCCATTGCCTTCCAGGCCAGTATGGCCAGGAATCCAGAGCAGATACAATTTGTTGAGTCTTCCTATTGAGGAGTAATTTTTGGCAATTTTTTACCAATTTAGACGTTACTCGGTAGGAGCCAAGAACTTCCAACGCCGCTTGAATGTCCGATAATATTTTTAGACTTGTGTATGAGGTTAGATTCTACCAATATATCCGCACACAATTCAATAGCATAGATTTCCTCTTGAAATACAGTCGCATAGGTCCCTAGGCAGGTTGATATTTCTGTCCTGGTTCTGCGACTGAAAACACCTGCATCAGAACCGGAAGGTGGTTTTGATCCATCTGTGAACCAACAACTACCTGCTCTTAATATTTCCTTCTCCCGGAGGATTCAGTCCCCTCTACTCGGGAATAGTACTGTATAAGGCAGTCCGTATTTGACAATTGGAGGCAAAATGTCAGCAAAAAAATGCCCCTATATGCAAAGGTGATACATTTCTGCACGGCACGTTTCCTAAATACCGTCCTAAAATCAAACGAATTTGTTCGGTCTCAAAATCTTGCTATCGAAATTATTATGTTTATCAAGTGAATCTTAATTTATTAGTATTCAGCCTAGAGTTGCCAGCTCTAAAATTTGTATAACAAAACAGACTGTTTTGTGGCATTATTTTTATTTTATGTATTGTTAACTAATATTGTTTACGTTATTAAATTTTTCTCATTATTCCTAATCGGGGTTTTCCAGATAATTCTCAAATGTACGGGTCTTTTTTAATCCACTTATCCTCATAAAATTCAATATTCTCGACTATATTTTCTCAAGCAACCCGTACATTTAAGTCTACGAGTATTTCACGCAAATATTGTAAGCTACAAATAAAATAGCTAAATTTTTTAATTACTTAATTTTTCCTTGTATCCCTTATCTTGGGAATTACCCGCTATCATGATCTCTCCTAACTATGTTAATTCAAACCTTTGTTTATCCCTCCAAAGATCAATCTGAAATCTCTTCTGTATCTATCGATGTGAAACATTGCCATTTTTGTAAAACTCATTCATTTACGTTTCAAACCTTGTAAGAGTACAGTTAGAATTAAATCTTGTCTTGTCTACACTACATCTATAGTCTATTTCAAAAGAGTGTAGAGTAATAAAATCTCATTAAGTATTCAAAAGCGCTACAGGGTGATCCGTCAATAAATTCTGTCACTTCCTTAGTCCGCATTGCAAAATTATGTCGTTTCATAAAGAGCAGGTAGGTATCACCCTGTTTTAAGGGATTTGTCCATTGTTATCGACGGATAAATACTGAGCCAGAGGCGCGCTAGTGGGATAATTGCCAAAAGAATATGCATTCATAAAAATTATATTAAAGGAAATAAAAATTTAATACAGCAGAACAGTGTTATTAAAAAAATATAAAATGTAACAATAAAATATATACGAACCGAAATCGGGAAATACTCACAAACACACACGAACGAACTTTACGTATTGAAACACTTGTGGGGACTTTAAATCAATTCATTCACAAAAACGACAAGAACTTTACTGGATACGTTATTACAATTTGACACTTGAACAATACTAAAACTGTGAACTTCCCTTAACGTTTAACAACACTCTATTTATACCCTAATTGAATGTTCTAGAGATTACTAGGTACAATTTTCGAGAACCTTCCGAGAAAATAATTATTCAGACTACCCTTAATTCTAAACCCTAACCTAAGCAAAAGTGTCACTGTCACTGATACACTGGTCTCTGTCCAGATTGCTTATCCCGCTACAGTATATTTACAATTCAATTAAATTATTCTACATCAGTATAGTCTTCATCCGAAGAACTGTCATCATCCCCTGGTGTTATAATTATAGGGTCAACCACCTGATCGACCAAGTTGTCCAGTTCCCACATTTTATCTTCCTCTTTTAAAACATGCTGGATTGCTTTTTGCCAGTTTTCTGATGTGATTTCCATAATGGCTTGATCAAACAATACCTTGACATCTTTCATTTTAAATGTGGTATTGTGCCTTGCAACATATCCTTTAACTTGTGCCCATATAAGTTCTATAGGATTTAATTCGCAATGATATGGCGGTAGGCGCAGCACAGTTACTTTATACTTTTCTGCTACATCTTCTACGGCATATTTCATGAAGCGAGATTTATGTTGTTTCACTATGGCTAGTAGTTCCTTCTTTACTGAATTCGTCTCAAACTGAATACCTTTATTTGACAGCCAGTTAATAATTTATAACTTTTTCGCAAACAGATAGCGGAGAATTTTTTACACTTCTTTTCTTTGGAGTAAATGTCCCCATTTTATAACTTTTTCACTATTTCTATATCACAATATCACTGTACGTTTAATTGGTGTAGTAACAATTACTATTATAACTCGAATGTTTAAGACACCATTACAATATATTTAAACCCTTTTTCTTAATTACCTGGGTTTAATAGGTATTGCATGATTGGTGGGCAGGGTCAAAAAGGGATTATTATAATGACATGGCACCTCGGAACTAAGTGTTAACCCTTTTTTGAGAAATCATGCTCAAGTATATGAACCCAAATTGCATATTAAATAAGTTTACAAGAACCACTAAAATTAATCTTAATCTTTTTTTAAGAAATTTTACTTACCTAAATACATGTAGGTACTTAGTTTTAGACCAAATTACTTCCCAAAAATGGCCTTTTATTATTATCTATGTCTGTAATTTTTAATTTACTTTAATTATTAAGTTTAATAATCCTAAGATTTGCCTACGCCCATGGACGACAACGAAATTCAGGCAAATTTTATGACACTTCATGATTTATTACTCTACACTCTTTTGAAATAGACTATAACTACACACATCGGAAAAGTCTAGGGATATTTTTAAAAATGACAATAATTTTTTTTTAGATCGCTTTAGGGAAAAAAAGTTGACGGGTGATTATTAAACGAATGTAACTTACAACAAAATTTATTGAATGGTCAAAAATACTGAGTGCGCATATAAGCAAAACTAAAAAAAAAATATGGCTCTCCTTTGGCACCCCGAAAAAAAATCATATTACAAAAAAAATTGGAATCAGTACAAAGTATGGCCTCCACGCTGGTTTATTACGGCCCTACATCTATCGTGCATCGACAAAATGAGATTTACATTTGCCCATTCAGCGATTGCTCTCTCAATTGAAACGTTGTGTGAATGTTCCCCATATGCTTCATGGAAGCATGTCCCACACATGCTCGATGGGATTCAGGTCCGGTGATTGTACTGGCCATTGCAATACATCAACTCCTTCGTTGGTGAGCCAGTCAGTCACTAGACGCGCGACATGTGGACGAGCATTATCGTGCATTAGGTGGAAGTTTTCACCAACAGCACCACCAAACGGACGGACGATAAGTAGAAGAATGGTGTCGAGGTACTGTTGAGCTGTGAGGGAGCGATTTGGAAAAACGAGATCGGTTCTGCCGCCAATCATGATTCCGCCCCATAGCATTACTGTTCCACCTCTTTATGTGTGGACTTCCTTGACGTGTCTCAAACGTTCATTATTTCCAGGTCGTCTCCACAGTCTTACTCGACGAGAATCTGGATGAAATCCAAATCTGGATTCGTCTGTAAACAGAACTGTGGGCCAATCATTTGCATCCCAGTTTTGATGTTCTTGACACCACTCTAATCTTCTACCGCGATTGCCTCTCGACAAAGGTGGACATCTAAGTGGCCTTCTGTTGTGGAGATCTGCTTCATGCAGTCGATTTCTGACAGTATCACGACGAATGGTTACCTGGTGCGTCTGCTGCAACACGTTAACCAACTCAGGTGCTGTGATTGTCGGTTGTCTTCTTGCGGTTAAGACCAAAAATCGGTCTTGAACTGCAGTTGTAGCGCGTCCTCGCCCTGGATGTTGTTCGGATGGACTGCCAGTTTCACGGAAACGCCGCCACAATCGACTGATAACACTTTGGGAGACCCCCAAACGAAGAGCTACATCATTTTGTCGCATGCCACCTTGAAGAAGCCCTACAGCTCTATTCATCTCAGCCAATGGTAAGTGATGGCGTTCCATGTTAAAGCACAATATTTCCAGTTTAATTGCTGAGCAAGAACTGCATAGAATGTACAAACTCGACACTTTCAGATTATTCATTTTAGCCGAAAACCTACAATTTGTAAAAAACTTGATAAAAGATTAGTTACCGTTTTTGCAGGCTTTGTTCAACCCATAGAAATCTACAGGGTGGTCGAGTGTACCAATTTAATCGAAATTAAACGACCTCATGCATTTATTTTTATGATATTTAGTATGTTATAAAAATATTCCTAGACTTTTTCGATGTGTGTAGTTATTTTTCTTATCCTATCATTTCACAAGAGATAGTGTAATTCTTGTGTTAGGAATCACACGTTGAAAGGTGAGACCTCGTTAGTCCTTAGCTCCCACAAGTTCTGAGAGTTGTCGTTCGTATGGGGGCGGCAGCTGATTAACGGAAAAACAGATTTTAAACAGATTTTAAACAGATCAAGCATTTCATACTCACGATAAAACAATCGTGGGTCAAAACAGAATTGATTGTCGAAGTTCAGCCTTGCCCACCATACTCCCTAGACCCCTCTGCAACCGACTACCATATTTTCAAGCAGTTCGATAACTTTCTCCCGCTAAAACCTTTGCCAATCAGGTCCATGTAAAAAACGGCATTCGTCAACTTCTTCGAATCCCAAGCAGACAATGTTTATGCTGATGGAATTATTCGACTTGTTATGTTGGTAGAAGTGCACTGACTCAAATGGCGCTTTCGAATAAATTGAAATATTAACGTTTTAAGTAGACTCATAGAAACGGACAAACATTTTGAAACGAGTATCTTGTCAAATAAAACGTTGAAATCGTATCTAACAATTTGGAATATTTGTGGGGTAGTGATAGCACAATTTTTGGTAATTCTGTCTCTTGATTTCCGTATTGTCCCCAGGTAGCGTAACATGAACTCTCGACCTCAAAAAAACGAGAGGAGTCAAATCTGGTGAAAGAGCACGCCAACCAATCCTTTGAAGAAATAAAAAAATGTGGGGATCATCATTTCGTTAGAAAACAATTGGATTTTCAAATTCATTTTGATTTTTGAATAAGTGTTCATTGAGATATTACAGTTCTGTCACTTTTGAATCGACCTTATACTTTATGTATCTTTGAGTATCTCGTCAAATGAAACGTTGAAATCCACTCTTCAACTCCAAAAATACTACTAAGTATACTAGGTAACGAGACAATCTGCATTTCTCTTCAAACATTCCTTCAATACTATGCAATTACATGCAATGAATGACATTATGATATTATGTATATAAGTATTATGTGTCTCCAATTTAAGTCTGACATAATCGAATGTTATGGCAACAATTCATGGGCCGAGTATGCAGAAGAAAGTAGCCTTAATCCCAATGGATTTGTCATTAGCGCTTTCTAAAACCCAGATTTGTCAGCCAAATATTAATCATTGCTAAATGATAAACATTAATAAATATTTAGGAATTATCTACGAAGAGTAAAATGTTTGTTAATTAGTCAACTATCATTATATAACTTGCCATCACTTTTGGAATTTACAATTCACAACAACTCTTGAAAGCATTATGAAACAGTCCTCAAAATCTTTCCTTGATATCATGAAGTAAGTATTAGCTGAAAAATTGACATGTTTATGAAATATTTAATCAATTCACTTATTTTCAACTATTATTTGTTTAAAAAGTTGACACCAGTACCAAAAAACGGAGTGTTAGTGATCCTACACGGGAAAGCGCTGTTTCGACCCGCCCTAGGTCTCATCAGTGATGCTGCTGAACCATGAAATCATTCTGGATCCTACTGACTCGAAGGACAAACCTGAGAAATAAAGACGATGACGACTCCCCCTATAGAAGATCAATCCACGAATATCAAACATAAACGAGGCTTCGCAACAATGCTCAAAAAGCGCCTGAACTGCGCATTTCTGTCGCATTTTACTTTTTGTGCAATTTCACCGCAAGGTATATCAGACCCAATACGATTCAATATTGTACTTCAACAGTTTTCTTGCAAACAATCAAAACGGTTTGACCGGTTTCACATAATAATTTTCTGACAGGGATTGTCACGCAGGTAGCTATAGCTGCAGGGGTCTTCTGACTGAAGCCATATGTAACGTATTCAAAAAACACTTCATTGTGAGGTTTCCACTGAACAGTTTTACAAAAACGCAACATGAAACGCCTGAAGAAGCCATGCAATGGCTTCTTCAGGCGTTTCTTTACCGTATGTTTACAAGGCGATAACTAACATATACACAAAGGCAGCTGTAGCTACCTGCGTGATCTTCTTATTCGGGAGTTCTTTCACTCATGAAACATCTATTTTGTATAAGAATTATCGAGCAGAGATATCACGCAGATAGCTGTAGCTGCTAGGGGTCTTCTGGCTGAAGCCAGCTATAGCTACCCACGTGACATCCCTGTCCGAGGTTCTGTCCTGTATGTTATAAAACATATATTTTGTATGATAATTTTCAGACCAGGATATCACGCAGATAGCTATAGCTGCCAGGGGTCTTCTGACGGAAGCATATGTTTAAAAGGCGATAACTAACATATCCACGAAGGCAGCTATAGCTACCTGTGTGACCTTCTCGTCCGGAAGTTTTCTCTCTCACTAAAAAATCTAATTTGTATAATAAACGAAACGAGTGTCTGCAGTTTGTCAATCAATTTTCTTTTATGTAATGGAATTGGCCAATATTTGATAAAAATTCATATCGTTTTCAAGTAACAATTTATCTTGAGATTTTCAATGAATGGTTTACAAAACTGAAACACTAATTTGTTTTACTATACAACTTCTTCAGGCGTGTTGAGTATGAATACGCCTACGGAAGCTATCGTATAGTGAAACATATGTTGCGATTTTGTGAAAACTTTAATATATCTTTCTTTTTTTGAGGGATGGTCCGTTATTTTTAGATTATAGTGAATAATAATTTTGACAAAATGGTTTAGGCTTTCACGGCTGAGGTTTTCAGTGTCATTGTTTTTCAGAGGTTTAACCACCATGGCTTGCTGTCCAGGTTTAACCATCATGGCTTGCTGTCCATGATGGTTAAACCTCTGAAGAAGCTAGCCACTCGCGCCAGCGAAACGTCAGGAAGAAATTCCAAAAATCCACGGCTTTCAAACTCGAAAAGTAATGACACTGAATAATAATTTTGTTAAATTCTGACTTTACTTCCAGAATTTTTGTTGAATTCAAACTTCAAACTCGGAATTTTAGTGAATTCTGAGTAAGAACTCGGAATTTTAATTTTATTGAATACCGACTTTAAATTCGAAATTTTGGTGAATTTCAATTTTGAATCCAAAATTTTGTTAAATTCTGACTTTGAACTAGTAATTATGGTCGGATTTTTTGAAATCATGACTTCAAACTCGCAATTTTAGTGAATTCCAACTTTAAACTAGAAAGTTTCTCGAATACCGATTTTGAACTCGGAATTTTAGAAGACTTTGAACTCAGGCTTTTATAAAATTCCGACATTTAACTCGAAATTTTGTCAAATTCCGACTTTGAACTAAGACTTTTACTAGATTATAACTTTAAACTCGGAATTTTCCAATTATGACTTCAAACTTAGAGTAAATTCTTACTTTGAACTCGAAATTTTGTCAAATCAGGTCTTCAAACTCCAAATTTCATTGAATTTCATCTTTAAACTTGGAATTTTTGTAAATTCTAACTTTGAACTCGGAATTTTGGAAAATTCCGTCTTTGAACTAGGACTTTTGCTAAATTATGACTTTCAAGTCGGAATTTTTTAATCATGACTTCAAACTTGAAGTGAATTCCAACTTTGAACTCGAAATTTTGTTGAATCATTACTTCAAACTCGGCATTTTCTCCAATTCCAATTTTAAACGCGGAATTTTTGTAAATTCTAACTTTGAACTCAGAATTTAGAGAATTTCTGACTTTGAACTGTAACTTTTCCTAAATTATAGCTCCAAACTCGGATTTTTCTCTAAATTAAGACTTCAAATTCCAGAATTTTTTCAAATCCCAACTTTAACTCAAAATTTTGTTAAATTCCGACTTTGAATTCAAATTTTTGTTGAACTTTGAATTCAAAATCAGAATTTTTTGATTTATGACTTCAAACCTGAAGTAAATTCCTACTTTGAGATTAAAACTTTGTTAAATTAGGACTGTAAAACTCTGAATTTTATTGAATTTCGACTTTAATATCGGAATTTTAGTAAATTCTTACTTTGAACTAGAAATTTTGTTAAATTCTGCCTTTGATCTCAGATTTTTCTTAAATTGTGACTTTGAACACGGAATTTTTTGAATTATGAATTCAAACTTGTAAATTTCTACTTGGATCTCGAAACTTTGTTGAATTATGACTTTAAAACTTTTTTAATGTCGGAATTTCAGTAAATTCTTACTTTGAACTGGAAATTTTGTTATACTCCGGCTTTGGACTCGACATTTTGCTAAATTTTGACTCGAAACTCGGAATTTTTCCTGAATTTAGAATTCAAACTCTAAATCACGTGATTTTATTTTCAAAATAATGTTTAGTCCTTCTACGCCTTCGTACATTGAGTTCAAAACATTTTTCGTAGAAATTTTCATTTCATAATTAGTCGCATTCATGCGACTAATTATGAAATGAATATTATTAATACTTTGGCGTATAATAACAGGGCCACTCTTTTAGTTTGGAACACAATTCACTTTCGCAAAAATGCCAGCTTTTCAAGGTATAAACATAAAACAAAATTGAGAGCGATCCAAATTACCAGTACATTTATTATAAAACTTCCACCAAATATGCCACATCATTCAAAAATATGGCAAAATCAAAATAACGATACGTACAATCCAAAATTTTCCGTCGCCGTCTGGAAGGCAATTTTGAAACACTCGCTGCACTATCCTACCACGTTAGATAAATCCACATGGAAAAAGACACAGGATTTCCGATTTTCACCTCGCGCACCGTGAAACGTCAAACGAAACTGAAATTGTCTCTTTCTTTCGACGGCATTCACCTGAGCATCGAGCACCAAGTGACTACAAGAACTAAAGAAAAGTCAAGATCATTAATTCTGTCTTGCTCGGTATCATGCGGCACCGCTTACTTTCTAAATAATGTACTATTAGTCCAGTCGAAATGAGAGAAAAGTTTGTGAGCTTATGGTAATTCACTTAGAGCTGAGCTTCAGCACAGATATTAATTACACTGTTATGAAAAAAAATACCAAATTTTCCCACCGATACTGTGCGTGCGAAAGAAGTCAAAAATATCGTTTTCTTGCATTTTTGCAATTAATGATACCATAATGATACGTGTTATTCTAGAAATGAGTCAAATTGTAGTGGTAAATCATTCGATTGTCTACAAAAAATTGTACAATTTTACAATCAAATAAAGACGTGAATGTTCTCATAAATTAAGTGAAGTAAAGTAAATTTTATTTAGGTAAGTATAATCTACAATATGAATTCAAAATTAAAACTAGATAACTTGATAAACTAGAAGAAAAAAAAGGAAAGAACTAACTAAAACTGGAAATTTTGAGTCCAAGCTTAGCTAACTAAGCAATGCTTGTGTTGTAGTCAACAAACTGGGTTACATTGATTATTCATTTAATGAGTGGTGAGTAGAAAGAAAGAAAAAAAACAAAGTTAAATTAATTGCGAGGGAGAGAGAATATCGTTATTTGTTTGTATTTTTATTCGAGACCGTGAGGTCTGTATTTTTATTCGAGTTCATATACTGTTTTCAGTTTGTTATAATTTTGGTTCACATATTCTTTCAGTTTTGATTTCATTTTACGTTTATTAGGAATTACTCTGATTTCTAAAGGGACTAGGTTTAACAATTTTGGACCAAAGTATGGTATAAGTTTCTGTGTGTGTGTTAGTCTACAGAGGGGAACATTTGTTTTCTGCTCAGATTTAGTACGTGAGTTTTCTTGTATCAAATAAGCCAGTTTCTTTGTAAAGGTCTTCAGTTGAGTACCTTCTATTTTTCTTAAAAATTATTTTTATTATGGTATTTTGCATAAACTCGAGACCGTGTAATAATGTTTTACTGAGACCACCCCATATAATGATACAGTACCTCAATAAAGATTCAGCGAGTGAGTGGTAAATCATAAGTAAAAGCTTTTTATTAATCAGATTTCTGATTTGATATAATTTACTGTGTTATCAATGTGTTCCTCCCATCGCAGGTGTTGGTCCACATATACACCCAAATACAAATGAAACAGCAATGGAATATTTCAATACAAAAATAAGGATCCCAGCAAAACTTGATAGTCGGTTTAGTGCCGGGCCTTCTCTAGAATCACCGATACATTGATAGCAACGGATCAATAATTATGAGGTGGCATACTGGACAATGCCGCTTAGTCTTTACTAAACTCTTATTTTTTACCAACTACTCTTCATTACTGTGTTTGCAGTACGATTGCCATTTGCCATTGCCGCATCATATGAAACACTGCCTTCATTTTGATGTGTTGATTACAAACGCAGACAGTGTTTTCATTTTGTGATCGATTTCTATTTTGCCAGCGTTTTTTCCAATCCTCGAAGCAGTTCTGATATGCTTTTTTGGTATGTCCTTGATTCAATTTTTATCTCCTCAATCGTCACAAAATGCCGTCCATTTATGGCTCT
Source organism: Leptinotarsa decemlineata (assembly GCF_025532065.1). Lineage (NCBI taxonomy): Eukaryota > Metazoa > Arthropoda > Insecta > Coleoptera > Chrysomelidae > Leptinotarsa > Leptinotarsa decemlineata. Next base: position 20,986,993 of record NW_027412747.1, read on the forward strand.
CTTCAACCTTGGGAACAGAAGAAAATCGCAGTGGGTGAATCTGATGAATACGGTGGCTGGAGCATGATTACGGTGTTGTTTTTGGACAAAAAATTACGAACAAGCAACGATGAGTGAGCAGGTGCACTATCGTGATCAAAAGCAATGAATTGTTTCTCCACAAATAATAATAATAATAATAATAATAATAATATTTATTTTGAGTCGCTAAGAAAATTTACATTTTATGGACCAGTCAGTTAATAAAATACAAACTACACACAATAATACAAACTACAATTAAATATAACAATTTCAAGTTACAAGAAAATACGTTTATCAGTTGCTATTTTAGTAAAATCGTCAATACTATAAAGACAATGCTCAGTCAGTATGTTTTTCAATTTGTACTTAAATATTTTAAACGATAAGTTGCGAAAATGGATGGGTAGGGCATTGAAAAGGTAAGTGTCCACTTTTTGCGTCTTTTGCAACCTCAATTGTGGTTTTATCAGATTGTTCTTTGACCTGGTGTCATGGGCGTGAACATCAGAATGAGCTGAATACTCATTAATATGTTTCCTGACATATAGTAATTTTTCATATACAATGACGGCATATAAAGTCATGATCTTCAGAGCTGGGAATATTACTTTACAGCTCGAGTCCCAATTTGCTTTGACAATTTTTCGTACAGCAGATTTTTGTAAGATAAATACTCTCATTAAATGTGATTGAGCTGAGTTTCCCCAGGCTAATATACCATAGCGAAGAAGAGAATGAAACAGAGAAAAGTAGGTGGTAAGAGCAGCCTCTTGATTGACTACTTCTCGAATTTTTTTTATTGCAAATACACATTTAGCAAGTTTGTTACAGAGAGTACTTATGTGTTCAGACCAGTTTAAGTGACTATCGATTAGAATACCAAGAAATTTGGTGGAAGTATAATTACAGCTGTTGTTTAAGGCTCTCGAATCAAAATTAAGAGTTACAGTTTTTGTTTCATTCAGTAAGAGATCATTCGCCGAGAACCATGTTTTGGCTTGATTCATAATTGCCTCAAGGGCAATTTCGGGATCCTCCCGTCTATCAATACTAGCACTGATTGTAGTATCGTCAGCAAAGAGAACTGTTGCTGTATTATGGTAGGTTACAGAAGACGTCATATCGTTGATATAAATTAGGAAGAGTAATGGTCCCAAAACTGATCCTTGAGGCACACCCCTCATTATTTCAAGGGGATTACTTCTTACATTATTACATTCAACAGTCTGAGTTCTGTTGCATAAGTAAGAGGAGAATAGGTCAAGCGTGTTTCCCCGAACACCATAATAATTGAGTTTACTCAATAAAGTTGAGTGATCAACACAATCAAATGCTGCTGATAAGTCAGTGAATAATCCTATACAATGTTGATTGTTTTCAAAGCAATTTTCAATAAATTTGGTTAAAGAAAGAATAGCATCAGAAGTTGAAACACCTTTTCTGAATCCAAACTGTTGAGGTATTATTGTATTAAACATATTAAGATAACTGTTTAAGTTACTATAGATTGCTATTTCAAAGATCTTTGAAAACGAAGGTAGTATTGATATTTGTCTGAAATTTATTGGTTGAGATGGATCTCCTTTCTTATAAATAGGGATGATTTTAGCTTTTTTTAGTTTAGTAGGAAAGTGACCTTGTGATATACAGGAGTTTATTATATCAGCCAGGGGATCAATAATCCATAATACACATTTTTTTATAATAAAAATATTTATACCATCAAGATCTTCAGTTTTTTTATTTTTAAGACCGTTTATTATTACTCTCACATCATCTGGAGTGACTGGTTTAATGAATAGAGACTGTGCAGAATTAAGTTTCATATTAGAGAGTAAAGTTTCAGAGTCAATCGGGGATTTAGGTATTTTCTGAATCATTCTGTCAGCATTTTCTACAAAAAAAGAGTTTAACCTGTCTACAGATATGTCATTGGGATAAACCTTTTTTTGGGTTCTGCCAGCTTCACGATTTATAACTTGCCATACAGCTTTGTTATAATTATTTGATTCATCCAAGAATTTTTGATTATGAGCTTGTTTAGCTGATATTAATAGAAGATTGTACACTCTTTTGTACTCATTGTAAGCTTGTTTATTATTATCAGATGGATATTTTTTACAGTAAGAGTGCAGAAAGAGCAATCTGTTTTTTGCAGCAGTCACTTCAGCTGTAACCCATTTTTTAGAAATATTTTTACGTTTTTTATTTGGACCAATGAAGCAAATATTATAGTAATATAAAAATGTTTCATAAAACGCATTATATTTATCCTCGCTCGAGACAGCATTATAGGAGTCCCGCCACTTTTCAGCTTTCAGGTAATTTACTAGCATTTCAATGTTGCCTTTGCTATAGTTTTTACTTTTAATATATTGTGTTAGGGATTTATCATAATCACACACATAATTCATTAGCTGACCGTAGTGATCCGACAAGCCAATATCGATTATATTGACGTCAGAATAATTGAAGTTAGCAAAGATATTGTCAAGACATTTACCTCTATTATTTTGAAATCTAGTATTCAGAAACACAACTTGATTTAGACCATATGTTGAGAATAACTGTTTTACTTTGCTGCTATTGTTATCATTTACATCCAAGAAGTTCACATTAAAATCTCCCGCAAGAAGTATTCGGTTTTTAAGATTTGACTTATAAGATTCAGCAATGTCAAGAGCATTTACCATAATTCGTAGAAATTCATCAACATTTTGGCAGAATGTTGATCTATAAACTGCAATTACTATTAATTCTAATTGTTCCGGACGTTTTCTTCGTATTGCTTCTCGCAAGCGGCGCATAACTTCCAACATAATAATCCTTACTGACGGTACGACCATGTGGCAAAAACTCCTAGTGAACTAGGAGATTGAAGAAAACAGTGAGCAAAACCTTAACATTTGATCGAACTTGGCGTGCTTCTTTTGATCTTGGCTCTCCTGGGTTCTTCGACTCGGACAAATGGACTTTGGTTTTGATGTCATAACCATATGACCCTTTTAAGCAAATCTGGATCGCCGTTGACGTCATTCAACACTTTCTGCTTATGCTATGGTTTTTTTTTTGTTAAAATTCAGCAATTTCAGAATGAACCTCGTTGCCACACGCTTCGTGCCCAAAATTTTCGAAAAAATTGCATGGCATGAGCCAACGGATATGCCGATATCCTCAACAACTTCTCTAATAGTGATTCGAGGATTCTCCATAGCAATTTTCTTCACTTTCTCAACATTTTTTTCGGTTGTTGATAGGCTGGGGCGTTCAAAGCGAGCGTCGTCATTCACATCTTCTCGACCTTCTGTGGGAAGCTTCACATTTTTCTGACTCAGAGTACAATCACCGTATGCCACTGTCAACATTTCAAGTGTTCTGAGCACTCAATTCCATTGTTTACACAAATTTTATTTAAACTCTTTGAACCATTTTTTCTCGATAACAGAAAATCATCGCCGAACGCGCAAAACACTTCTAAATTTCATGCTTCTCACCAACAAACTAAACAAGCTAAATAGCTGAAACTGTGAACATATTTTCAAGTCCAGTGTACCAACATAAAATATACAAAAAATCGCTAATCGAATGTACGTAGCCCGAGAAATTTGAACATTCACCTTATTTTTTGAACGGACCTCATATAAATTGTGTATCTGTAGAGTAGGGAGGGTGAGTATAGGCCCACAGCACTTAGGCTACATGTGACCCATTGTACATCCTCCCGAGGAGTTGTCCTCCTAGGTCATAGGCCATCTTGTCCTATCCACGAAGGTGAACAGTTCACTAGGAGACATTTTCTTTATATCGGCAGGTGAAGGCCAAGACTCGCCTAACACACACTCTCATTGGCAACCTTATGCTGTCTCACAGCGGCCTCCGTGAAGGTTTTGGAAGGTGCAGCGACATTACTGTCGTTGCGCGGCTTCTTCCTTGCCTTCCTTGCTTCCTTGCCTTTATTCAAGGCGGAGCTCTTAGCGCCCGCCGCAGGAAGTGACCTTTCTGTTGGAGGTGGAGTGGGGGAGGAGAAGGGTGCACTATAGTTGCTGCCACTCCTGCCTCTACCGCTCTCTTTCTCATTTTTGGCCTCGGCGCCACGAATGCGATTACGCCTTGGCCTTTGTATTACATCACGAGGTCATCTGCCGTGTCCAGCCTCATTCCAAGCGGTACATTGGGGTGGACATTTCTGTTCATCCCCAGCCACTGCCATAGATTGAGGAGAGCACTTCTGTTCAGCCTCGAGATTTTTGTTTTTGTTGTGTCGGTTTTTATGTTTGTTTTATTCATGTGTGTTCCCACGAGTAGCAGGGAAAGAGTTGGTCACCTCTGGCAGAGCCCCGTATTAACAGAGGAAGGCCAAAACTATTTCTAACCTTTTTCGATTTATAACCCTTCAAAATCGGTATGACGGTCATCTTGTTTTCGCCATTTTGAATGTTTTCCTTCTGATGCCTTTCATTTTATATCCATATCATGATTATCATGAGAGACTCCAATATCTAAATCAGAGAGACTTCAACTTATTTACCGCATAATTTTCAGCAAACCATATCGATCTATCGCCAAATCATGAGGGTGCATAAAAAACAAATCCGGTATATTTGGCTGTTCGTTGGATATAGAGTGACGTCATGTTAATATTCGTATTATTTTCAGCGAAACCTTTCATTTGATACTTATTCCATGGTTGTGCATAAATAAACTAGCCCATCATATTGAATTTATCGTGATATTTTCAGCGAACCATTTCATTTGATACCGATATCAAAGGGGTTCATGAAAAAATGGCGACACTTAGCTAGCCATGCATTGTCATCCAAATTAAACGTGTCAAAATTTCAGCTCAATTAGTTGAGTATCATTGCTTCATAATTCAATTCAATGTAGACAAGGCTCAGTTTTGGGGCCACTAATTTTTCTGATTTATATCAATGATTTACCTCAACATTTAGGTACAAAATCAATATCACTTTTTGTCGAAACTAAACACAATAAGTCGTAAATTTACGAAATGGTGTCACACAAATAAACGTATAGTCAATGCCGACAAAACGGTGTTAATTCAAATCTATCCGTCGGAAAACACTTCTTCATATAGATTCTGGGTTGAGTTGACAAGTTCACATAAATTATGTTTGCAAGAGAATCAACACCAGTTTTTAGACATTAGTACAACTTGAAAAGGTTATGAATGAAGAGCATTTGCTGAACATTTACTGTGCGATGGTTTATTTAGTACTATCTTACAATGTGCTTTTGTGGGGAGAGGGAATTAACATCAGTCGAGCATTCATCTCTCAAAAAAGGATAATACGTATGTTGTATGGTCTTCGACACACAGATTCCTGTAGACCCGTTTTTAGGGAAAGAAACATTTTTACGCTACCATCTATATACATTTATAATTGTCTGCTTTTTGTTAAAAAGAAGGAGTCTGAATTTGAAACTAATTAAAAGTGTCACAATTACCCAACAAGAAATGGAAATCTAATTAACTTGCAGCAACATCGTACGAGATTGTTTCAAAAATCACCCTCTCTAGTAGGGTCCAAGTTATTGTCTGCCTTCAAATATAAAGACTATCCCATTAATGTCTACTTTCAAACGGAAAGTTAAAGAATACCTTTTAGAGGGACGTTCTCATTCTATTAATGAGTATTTTGAGTACACTTCCAAATAATTGTGATCATAGTACTGTAATCTCTATGTTATTTATTAATTCCGTATTATACATCTACATGTTTTTTTTACTTGACGTTTCCTATATCATTGTTAAATGATCAAAGGCCGAGACCGCATATGCTGGACTTGCTGCGGGCGCCTCGCGGCAGGCCCTGCACCTTGTGTCAGGAACCTCTATACCCATCACGCGACTGCGGTAGACTAAGGTGTTAAAGACATCATCCTGGCAAACCATGATGAACTCCTCAGTTGCCGACTTCATGCCACTCGACCTGAGAAAAGCGAACGTCAGGCGCTTTGATAAGCCAAGGTTTCCAATGTTATTGAAGAATACCCCAGGCATTGGCTTATCCTTGTGTCTCCGCAGAAGTAAGGTGATCTCTGCGGCTTTCATCTGAGCTTTTTGCTGAACGGGTTCCAACTCGGTGACAGAGTTGTGGTCACCTCGTTCAGAGTCGAAAACTATATCGAGTTCATCAGCATCAGAAATGCTCCAATTCCTTGTCTCTCATGGTCACGGACCATGCAGAGAAGGGGATCCGAACTCCTAACGACTTTACAGGCTGTATCGATCTTCCAGCGAAGTCTTGTTTTTTGGAACGTCTTTAGACGAAAATTTGACCTGGAGCGGTCATATTCAGAAGGTCTGCAACACACTCAATTCCGCATATTACTCAATCAAACAATTGAAAAACACTCTAGATAATTCTGGATTGATGAATGTCTACTTTTCTATGGCTTATTCTCACATCAGCTTTAATATATCATTTCTTGGGGATGTGCAAGGGAATTTCCACGAGTTTTTGTTGCTCAGAAAAGATTGCTGAGACTAATTTTTAATATAGATTTTCAAGATAGTTGTAGACCAATTTTCTTAAGAGAGGGCCTATTGACGGCACCTTCTTTATTTATCTTGAAGTGTGTCACTTTTGCCCGTAACAATATAACTGAATTTGTCACAAACACGGATATACATGGTAGAGACACCCGTCATGGGAAACTGTCAAAAAACCCCTCACACAAAACGGCTCACTTTAGATGCTCCCCACTATTTAATACAACAAACTGTTATAATAACTTGCCGGCATCTATTAGGAAAATCGAGTCAGATAAACTTTTTAAAATTGAGGTGAAGAAACTTCTCTTACAGAAGTGTTACTACAGTCTTGAGGAATTCTTGCACGACACTTTTTCATGACATTTTGAGAGTATTTGCTAGAGCTTCTCCGATTTTTTATATAATACTTCTATGTTGTGAAAGTTTGTGGATGTGAACCATATTTATTGTTTTTGTATTGTTCAACTTCTGTAGTTTTATTTTTGTTTTTTTAATTATGACTTAGCACATGTACTCAATGTACCAAAGTGTCAAATAAATAAATAAATAAATATCCAGTACCATCATTATTATTATTATTACAAAATTTGATCCGAAGTAACATACAAACATTGCAAGTTAAATAAAAGCTTATGAAAATCAACTCCTTCAACAACATAGCAAGTTCTATTTCTCATTTCTCACAACTTCTTCAACTTTTGCAATGGCGATATTTCAGTAATAATCGTAGAAAACAAATAAGTGAAACGATTTTTGTAAATAATCGCTTGGTCTATAAACTTACCACTGATCTGTTTTTGCGATAACACTTGCTGTGACGATAAAAAACCAAAAAACCGATATTTTAAACGTTTGACCTTCGATAGATTTTTCAGCACACATGTCATCGTCAGGACTTTCGACGTTTTATTCATAACAGTGTAATTAGAACCCACACCAATTTTCTGCCCAATTCGAATCATTATAAACTGAAATATTAATTTCACTAGACTATAATGATGGCGACCAAGCTGCTTCTTACAGATGGTGCAAGAAACTTCAGCCACTTTCTAAGATACCATTCGTCGATTCTGTTATCGTCATTGAAGTAGATTGTGCATCAGAAGTTGGAGGTGTAGATGCAAAACCGATAAGCGAAGAGTGATTATCTTGCTAATAGCAGGCTTCGCAATGAGTTTGTTTTATTTGCATACCAAACAATGGCAAAGTGGCGACCGCTTGATGGCTTCTCATTGTTTTTGTTATTTTGTACTTGAATTGAATAGTCCGCATCCGAGGTCTGAGAACTCTTAATAAAAAAGATTCAAAAAGTGTCATTGGGGAAATATATGGTGCTATATTTCATGATCTAGTGACTGTGTAGCCTTGTGGCTCTAAGGTAAAGTACCGAGCTTGTCGTTTCTCAAGTAAATTGTTTTGATTGTCATATTAAAATGCCAGATTATTTAAAAGAATCACTTTTTCAGGCTTTTTTCTTATAATACAATTTGGCACGTGCTGGAACTTGGAATTTCCAGCGCAGAATATTTGATTTTATCACTTCTTGTTCAGAACTAGTAGACGATAAGGTGTGGCCTGTTTGCTCGTTCAATTCGTCATGAAAAGAACCTCCAAAATGTCCGAGCAAATCCGAGACATTTTTTATAATTCATATTTCTTTGTCCGAAACTATCGAATACCATTTGTATTATAAAAGCACCTGTGGCTAAAGAACGATTGCGATAATATTTTTGCGGTTCCGCAAATTTGCCTCAATTGTCAAAATACCCTGTTCATGTTGAAGCGGGCAATATCTAGGGATTTCATTGTTGAATTTTAAATTTTATTACATGAACCTGAATAATGACATACGACTCATATGAATTACGACTTTTATGACCAGACTCCATCATATCAGAATATAGGACTAACAATTTGCTCAAGTTTTGTTTGATAGGAGCGTGTCCTCAAACCACTTATCTTAACGTTACTGCCTGCAGGGGCGAGGGGTTCTTTTGCAAAATGAGTTTTCTTTAATGAGGGGCCAACCAAATTCAATAATTTATTGAATAATGAGAGAGTGAGCCTGAAATAGTTGAAATATTTCTCTGGATCACTAATTCTCATTCACTTCAGCCACAAGATTGTGATATTCTCCATATTTTCTTCTATTTTTGAAAATATTTCCCACTGTAAAGACGGGGTTTTCTCAATGAAGATTTTTACGGTAAAGTTGATATAATTTGGCAACCTGACACATTCGTCCATTTCGGATTCAAATTCGATGTATGGGCTTAAAAAATGAGAGTCAAAGCAATATAACTACTTTGTATGTTGACGTATAACATTTTGCGGAAATCGCAAAAAAGTTCAGTTTTGTCAACTTTTTTACGATAAACACGACGCCATTTTAAATCGCACTTTTTATGCGATGTTCGTTCCAACATGAACTAGCCTTAACTTAGTGTATGACATGGACTTCATAAATAACAATGTACCTCTGTGCCCTAACACATTTTATATGTCCCCAATAACAGAAAATGACCTATTAGAATTAATTCTCAGCTTGAAAAATTCAACATCCCTTGACATAGATGGATTTAGTAATACTATTCTGAAAGAAATTGGTCCCAGTATATGCAAACCGTTAACAGTATATATTAACTTATCAGCACAAAAGGGGATTTTTACAAAAAAACTAAAATACGCAAGGGTGTGTCCAATATACAAAAAAGGAGACCAGAGTGATCTGAATAACTATAGATCAATAAGCATTATTTCTAGTATTTCAAAACTATTTGACCTGAATATGAAAAACCAGCTGTGTGTTTTCCTCGACAAATATAATCTGCTTTCGTCATAGCAGCATGGTTTCATTAAAAAGAAAAGCACAGAATCTGCTCTCTGTGAATTCCAGAGCCGTGTAATGAAATATCTCGACAACAACAAATTTGTGATGGGCCTATTTCTGGCCTTCTCACGCGCTTTCAACTGCGTCGATCATAAACTACTGATTACTAAGTTACCGAGATATGGTGTCAGGGGAGTACCCCTGTACCTTCTAGAGTCTTTTGTAAGTAATCAAAAGCAAGTTGTGAAACTTAATCAGTCCTACTCACACATACCTCAAGGAGTACCGCAAGGCTCGATCCTGGGACCATTTCTCTATGTAGTTTATGCAAATGACCTCATAAGATATCTCAACATGACTAACAACTTTAATATACGTATGGTGTGTTTTGCCGATGATACTAATGTATCATCGGCTCCCACGCGGTTTTCATGATATAAAACATATTGGATATATTGAAAAGTGGGTGCCCCACGATTTGAACGATCGACAGAAATTGTCACGTTGAGATATGTTCTTCTTTGCTTTTGCGCAACAAAGCGATCTATTTTGTATCGGATCGTCACGTGTGGTGAAAAGTGGATCCTCTACAACAGGAGATGTTCAGGATAGTGATTGGACACCAATATACCACCTAGGCACTTTCAAAAGGCGAAAGCCCAACAAAAAAAGACCATGGATACTGTGGGGTCGTCAGCGGCTGGTGTGTTTCACTATAACTTTCTGCAACCGGACCAAATCCTCACAGCAAAGTCCTATTGTGTGGAAATCGACGAAATGTACCGAAAATTGCGTCAGCAACAGCCGCATTGGTCAACAGAAGAGGTCCACTCATGCTCCATGACAACGGCCATCCGCACGTTTCTCAAGTCACCGTCCTTTTGTTTATAACCCACGTTATTAAGTAACATGTTGTATAAAAAAAAGCTTTTTTCGTGAATTATGTTCGCCGAAAGGTATATGAATCAAGTAACAAGAGACTCTTCTATTCTAAGAGTAGAGGATAAAGCTGATGAATGGTTTGTAGCGAATAATTTTGAACAGAATCCAAATAAAAATACTTCGTTCTCGTATAAACCTCTGAATCTAATGGGTGAAAAAGCTAAGCACTCTGTTAAAATTAGCGGGAAATTTTTTCGCAAATTCCTACCCGAAATCATTTTTGCAGTTGGGAATCTGTTTTCAGCAACTCCTGACCACGCAAATTCAGTTGGTGAAACACGTGTCGAAAACAGTACCTATTGCGGTTCTGGTGATTGGAAAAGTGTTTGTTTTGGATCGACTTCTTGACACAAAAGGATTGAAATAAAATACTGCCTATCATAAATTTACTTTAATACTACTTCAGACTAGTATTGTGAACACCCACAGGTGTGTGAGGTCAACTCATTTTATTGAGAGCAGTAATAAGTCTTTCAACTTGTTTGTTAACTCTTATTAGTATCATGTAACTCAACATCACGGATCCCAGAGTAACCAGCATTCCTATCGACTCGAAGATCAGCTTTGGAGCAAATATTTTCCATATCATCAAGTGACGACAGTGGATTGTAGCGGCTAACATGCTAACGAAAACCTAAAAAAAATCAAAGGATAATAAAAATTGTTTAACTGTGAAGGTTCTAAACTTAAAAATTCACGTTGAATAGAGATGTTGAATATTCCTGATTAATTAAATCGGAAACAAACTGTCACGTCTCTGTCGATTCTCGAGTTTTTTTGGACGTAATACAGCTGAAATTATTTGTTTTTTAAAGTTCGAGTAATGCATTTGAATACTTCATAATTGATATATTGGTGAAATTCGAAGTTTTGGGGCAAGATACTTGTTTTATCTCCTCATCATTTCGCGGGTAAGATTATATTTTTATTTGAATACAGTGAACATCTCTATTGCAATGTTCGGAATGGAAAAGTATTTGAAACAAATAAATAAATAAACATACTAACCCTTATACCATGCCCCACAATGTACTTGCAGCATAGCGTGAACAAGGAATTCATAAAGAGACCATTCTTTTCAAACAATATGACTTCTCCTTTGAACAGAACGTGCTTGATAGCAGTGTTTTTCTCGCACACTGACGGTATCATTACGAAAATGGTAAATGGTGCGATCAATACCAACGGCAACAAAAATCCAATCAGAACATTCGAACAAAAAGTATTTATTATTATCAAAGTTCCTGGAATGAAGTTGTTTGAAACTATTTCTGAAGTTCCTACAAAGGCTGCCTCCCAAGCTATATTGGGAAGAGCCGGTTGGTGTCCGGAAGCATAAAAAAAGTACTGGGCCAAAATAATCCAAATCAATATAAATATATTCGGTACCTCGAATAATTGTTCTGAAAAGAAAAGATTTCGCATATATTTCATCTTACCCAAAACATCTTATACAAAACATCTTATCCAAAAACGTCTTATACAAAACCTCTTACACAAAACATCTTATACAAAACATCTTATCCAAAAACGTCTTATACAAAACATCTTATACAAAACATCTTATCCAAAAACGTCTTATACAAAACATCTTATACAAAACATCTTATCCAAAACATGATATCAGCTAGTTAGACTCACTTCAAAACATTTTCAGTTTTGAATAGTGTATGAAATGTATTTTTTCAACCCTTGAGGTGTCGGTGATAATGAACATATAATGAAAACATATGACACAGGGCCACCTGAAGAAAAAACTTTCAATTAACAAGTGAATTCTAAGTCTAGTTCATCAGTTCCTTAAACTTTCAAATTATTATTAGTGTAGTAATAATTTGTTTGTGATCTGTCTATTATTGTAAATTAAGAGGATAATAAATGTATCTATTGATCTATCTTTTTGCTTTTCAAATCCGAAGAAGCTATGTGAGAATTGGAATACCTCAGGGATCAATCGTGAGTCATAGTCATTTGATCATATTGTTTGTGAATGATATAAAAGAAATATGTACAGCTCCAAATTCAAAAAATGATTTATGTGTATGATACTACTTTTCGCATTGATGGCAAACAAAGTGAAGTCATAAATGTCACCAATGGAAATATTGAAAAACTTCACCAATGCTTGAGCAACGGACTTGCTCTGGAAACCCCTAAAAATATCCTCCATGGCTTCCTTAGCAAAAAAACATTTGTCGCGATTATAGTAGATAGTTTGGTAAGATTGAATGAAAAAGTTTTAGGAATGAGAGTGGATAGTGAGATGACAGGAGAAACATATTCAACAATATAGTGTGGCAGGGTGGTTGAGCTCTGAATGTTTTTTTTATCAGACAATTGAAAAACACTTTTTCGATGAGTGTACTGAACTTTTCATAATTAGGATTATGCAGTCAATATTCTCTTGTGTGACACACCAATATCGATACTTACATTCCATTAGAATTATCTGTGATCACATTAAATTATTACTTTTGTGCCATTTTGAAATATGTCTAACTAGGGTTATCAAGAATCATCCTACATTTGAAGAAAACAAAACTGAACAAAAAAAAACAATCGATATCTTACCTACAGAAGTCGCTTTCTCTACCCGAAGAATGGAAATTACTATCAGGATAAAACAAGCTGTCATAAACATAATTACAGCAGATGGCGCCACTGCATCGCCCAAAAGTAAAGCTATGAATAGTGTGATGTACACCCCCATTATTATAAATACTGAACTGTATACAGTACCCAATCCGTACACCACCGGAACATCTTCGGATTTCTTCTCGCTCTTCAGTTTCTTCAGAATGGAAGGAATCGAGTTGTCAGTTTGACTAGCCTCTCTAGACGGAAAGATGTAAGCACAGAGGGGTTTCAATATGCACGTGATAATCCCTAAAAACGTCAAGCCGTACACAGCCCACGCCATCATGTTAATCGACTTGAAAGAAAAAGAATGTTTCTTGTTAGGGGGCACTCTTTTCAATGCCCAAAACCCGGCGATGCATACCACGATGGCGGTAGGCAAAAACTTGGAAAGCGTGACTGTCAGCGAGTAGCCGTTTAAATTTCCCGCGTTTTTCAACCATTCTTTGGTGGCAAAAACAAAAACCCCCAGGCAGATCACGGTGATTGTCCATTGCAGTTTGGTGGTTTCAGTTTTGGTTGTGTAACCAATTTCGTGATGCATCGAGAAACACCAGTGTTGTTCTTCCCTGCACCTCCAGAAATACATAGAACTTCTGACCAAGGCGGCGATCGCTACTGCCAACATTAGAAATTTAACTTTGGACCAACTGAAGACTTTAATCACGCCTTGCTTCCGCTTGGTTTCTGTTTGGTTACTCGAAGAAGCTATACCTACTGACCCAACAAGTATAACAGTTATTAGTAGAAAGAGAAGAACAAAGGATTCTTCTACAATGAAGCTGTTCGAAAACAGCCCGCATAAGTTGCAGACCAAAACGAGGCGGCATACCAGATTGGACAGCCTGTCTGATTTACCCTTCGAATACCAATTTAGAGTTATCGATTCCCAGTTCTGGAGGATAATCAACGCCAACATAACCTGCGACATTCCGCCTGTAGCGAAAAATATCACCGATGACAAGTTCTCTGCCAAACCGAAATGATAAAAAACTGCCCCGCACATGGCAGCTACAAGCACCATAGCGTAGGAGCACATCACGTAAGAGCTCGAAAATATTGCAACAAGCGTTTCGTAAGGAATACCGTCGGTTATGACGAATACGAAAAAGACTGTCAAAAACGAGAAAAGGAGTCCTCTGGCCATTGAGAAGGCATCGTACTGCACCCACATTTCCTCACACAAGTGACGCAGTTCGCCGAGAAATTTAATTGCTTCTTCAGAAAATTTTGTGAATTTCTCTTCGTTGTCAACGGAAAATATTTTTCCATTGAGAATGGAGTACTTCTGGAAGAACGAGTTCAACCTATTCTGATCAAGAGTGCCTTCGTTTTCAGAGTATTCCTTTATATACTCTACCATTTGCTGAGTATTCGCCCACAAGGAATAAAGAATCATTCGCCAATTATCTTGTTCACTTGTTTTCGGCAAGCAATTCGGAACGAGTATTCCTAAATTTTGAAAGGGTATTGGAACTCCTAGTAAGGTAGATAAAGTGGGCACCAAATCTACCTGCTTCACCGAGTTCGTATATTCAAAATTCGATAGAGGTTCTTTGGAATAAACAAACATAGCGGATGTAACTTCGTCGGTACCCTCACCTCCGTGCTCACCTTGAACAAAAAACATCGATTCAGTAGAGCTCTTTGCACTTTGAAATGGAATTTACCTGTCGCAGTCATACCATGGTCCCCAATAACAAAGAGGATTGTGTTTTCAATTTCGCTCATTTGTTGGACGATATTTCTAAAAATTAGGCCCAAGTACTGATATGTAAGAGTTTTTTTTCTTCAAAATCATAACTAGATAAAGTTTTGTGACCTAGTGTCTTTATCAGAATGACTCTCAAAATATTCATATTGAAATTTTTACTAATAATGGTTTTGTCCGTTTTAATGTCAAAAGTTTTTGTAGCTCTATATCTCAATAAATATTTATTCTACCATGTCGTAGTATATACTGTTGTAGATCATACCCGAAAAAAAGTAACGCCGGTCGCCACTGGTAACCATAAACCAAACGTGACGTGGCTAAGAGCGCGGGAATGCCCAATGTTCCCTGCCGCTCAAGAAGCAGCGAGAGTCATGCTACCGATGTCGATGTAACTTCGGCGAAAATTCTATGATGTTCGCTGGCTGCAAGCGTATCGAGACAGTCAAGTACACAGTCAAGTGGACGTTACAGTGCGGCACGCGAAGTGATCTAGTTAGGCGATAGACATTCAAATAATAGTTGAAGTGTTTGTTGTAACGTTGTAACGTAACAATACTAATCGACAGAGAATTTTGTACTCTATACATTGATGCTATACAATTTCTTCCAAATTTTAATTTTTTTGATGTCATTAGGCGTTGTCGAAACAGACTGAAAAATCAATCCAGCAATTGGCAATGATAGTGTTAATGAACGCACTGTTCGACGTTGTTATGCGACATTTCATTCCGGAGATATTAGCCACGAAGATGAGCCCCCGAAGTGGTCGACCTGCAGTAATCCAGGACGAGGATTTGGGGATCTAGGTGGAGACTGGCCCATCACAAAATGTGCGTGGATTGGCGGAAGAACTGGGCGTCAGCTCCAATGCGGTTTTAGATGGTTTAAAACGTATTGTAAAGGTCAAAAATCTCGAAAAGTGGATGATCCACGATTTGAACGATTGACAGAAATAGTCACGTTTCGAGGTCTGTTCTTCTTTGCCTTTGCGCAACCGAAACAATAATGTTTTTAATCGGATCCTCGCGTGAGATAAAAAGTGAGAGAGAGAGAGAGAGAGAGAGAGAAATACGTTTATTGTCCTAAGAAAAAATTTCTTGTTGGCAGACGTTTTTGACCTATGTCAAGTTAGTATAAAAGTAGTACCTAAAATTCTATCTACATAAAATATAATGTCAAACACATTTTCACAGAGCATATAAATGCTGAACAAACTAAAATTTTCTTCAAAAATATATGTTATAATACAGCGAGATACTTTAGTAAATCCTATAGTTCATAAAATGAATGGACATTATAAAATTCATCCAAATCATAATAGGCCTTATCAAATAAAATGTCGCTTAAATTTTCCCGAAAATATTCAAAGAATAACTCTTCAGGTGCATGGGAATTTTATTGTACATCTTTATTCCATTGTTTATCAATGAATCCTTAATCATAGTTGTTGTGGGCACGGGAAATCTGATCAAGTTAGCTTAGCGTGTATTATAGTGCGGCTCGTTTGTATCATCAAGGGCAGACATATTTTTATGAATCAGACTAACTGTTTCAAGGATCCTTTATGACAATAGGAGACGTTCAGGGCAGTGGTTGGATACCGATGAGCCACCTAATAACTTCCCAAAGGCGGAAAGCTACTAAAAAAATTACATAGTGGTCCGCGGCTGGTGTGATTCACTATAACTTTCCGCAACCGGGCCAAACCATCACAGCAAAGTCCTATTGTGAGGAAATTGACAAAATGCACCATTGCCGGCTGATACTGTCGCATCAGCCGACCCTGGTCAACAGAAGAGGTCCGGTCCTGCTCCACGACAACGCCTATTGGCACGTTTCACAAATCTCCGTCCAAAAATTGAGCCAAGTGAGCGTCGAAGTTTTGCTTCATCCACCATACTTCCCAGATCCCCCGCCAATCGACAACCGTCTTTTCAAGCACTTCGATAACTTTCTCAACGGTAGAACCTTCGCCAACCAGGACCAGGCAAAAAACAGCCTTCGTCGACTACATCGAAACCCGAGCACTCAATTTTTATGCTAATGGAATTATTTGACTTGTCAAATGACACTTATTTCGATTAAATTGAATAAGTATTCACTGAGATATTACAGTTTGAAGTAGATTCGTAAAAACGGACAAATTATTTTGCTGAATTAGCTAGCAATTGAAATGAGTGCAATAATGCTCTAGTTATTGTTTTTGAATATATTGCAGGCATCGGGTTATCACGTTTGCTGATTCAATGGGGAATGCCCCTCAATTTGGGTTATTACAGCAAATGCAAGTTTGAACAAAATAAAGTTGAGTTTAATTCATGAGTTTTTCAAATTCACTTCTAAAAGTATTCAAATTGATGTTTCAAATGTTGGGTTTTAAAGGGATTTGTTTCTAATTCATATATTGGGAACAGCGCCTATATCAAGTTGAAATAATTTATAAATACCTAGATATTCTACCTTAAAAAAAGGAAAATTATCTTTATAAATCAACTCTTAAGGCAAAATATAAATTACAGTTCAATACCACCTCCACAAGCCACATAAACAACAGTTGTTTTGTTATTTATTTATATAGAGGATAGATAGGTTAGGTGCACAAAATGTCATATGTCACAGAATGTCTCGGAACTCGGAACATGAGTAAACATAACAACACGCCTCTGAAATATGTCATATTTGTTTGTCTCATACAGGTAACAGATTCATTGTCCTTTATTAGCTATAACCGATGTTGCCAAATGGTGAAATAGAAACGAATCCCTTTAAATGTTGAATGCATTATTTAATTTCTCTTTTTTTAATAATTAAATAATTTTTTAAAGAAAAAGGTTGAAATGATAAGTTTAAAATGCGTTGTTTAAGAGCTCTTTTATGAAAACTACTTGATTTTCGTCAGGAGGAACATTCCCCATTGAAAGGAAGCTTGGACTGTTTTCATTAAACTGTTTTCTGATTAATTCATTCAGATGTCAAAAACAGGCTAAGGAGTAAAAAAGGAGCTGAAATAGTAATTTTTTTGTAAGCCTTATTACAGTTATCAAAGTGAACATTTTGTTTCTGCCCTCTATTTTGTAAAAAAGAGTGTTTTAGAAGTTTTATGCTTGTGAAATGTATTTCAAAATTTTTAAGGTTTCATTCTGTAAATATATTTGTATGTTTCAATATTGGTTCAATTCAACTTGGTGAAAGTGTGATTTTCATGAAGTGATTAAATATTAAATGAAATAAACAACTAGTTAAATCAATTGAGAATTTGGCCGTATCTGTTTGAACTTACTCTATAACTGTGTTTATTTCACTCAGTTTTCTCTGCATTTCAGGATGATTTGGACCATAACAATGACCGCAGTGATCAACTCCTAGAAAATGTCCAATGAGCAGACTCCAATCAGAATTATTCATTTCTGGGTATAAATGTTCTCTCACACCATTATCTACTGTATCCAAATCCCATACATTGAAGGATGGATAAGAAAAACTTCTTGTAAACCTGTTTGGGTATAATCCATTCCAAGTATCATCTCCCATGAATACTATTTGATGATTCTGTCTAATTAACTAGAAATATAAGGAACTCATAATAGTTCAGATAATTATGCTAAGACTTGCATGTTAATCAAACTTAACTTCTTTAGAATAACTTAGTATTTTCTTTATACATTAAACTACAGATAATAGAATTAATTGTTTGAATTGAAAGGGGTATATTTTTTAAGACATACTAGTTTTTGGGAAAAAAAGTTGAATTTTTTATTGTAACTCTTTCATATATTATATTGAGTAGAGTTCCCATGAATGTAATTTGATTCAATTCCATGAAAAATGTATAGATAACAAATTGAATAGGAGAAAGTTATTTTCGTGTAATTCAATGTTCATATGAAAGTACTTGTTTCGGATGGTGCTTTTTCTTCCAGTTAGTATATGAAAGCAAATTCTATGCATGATCGATACATCTATGTAAAACATTCATTTTGAATTGAATTACTTTTTTCATTCCTTGGAAAGTTCCCCACAATTTCTTGTATGAAGATGGGGAGTTAGAAAGTCAAAATATTTTTTGACCCAGTAAACTTTCATTACATTTCAATTAGTTGTAAACCATATCTTAATTACAAGGTTCATAATAAAAAATGCTGGCTTGTAAAATAGAGCACTGAGTACTTGCCTGATCGATGATGTTATCTTCACTGATCTCCGAGGTAGCAAAATTTGAACCCGCGTCAATAAAAGTTGGAAGACTTCCTGTGGTTAAGGCTTTCAATCTCTGCATTGTCGTCGTTGGTGGGTCAGCTACAAACTTATACAGACGAGTATTATTAGGGAATTTTTTTAATAAGCCATTCATAGCTGGTAACTTATTTTGGAAAGGTAAAGGATCCAGATTTCTGTCATCATAAGTGGTGAAATCATATCTTAAAGCATCAACAATGATCAAAATAACTCTTGCTTTGGGGGGCAGGCATATAGCAGAGGCACTAGTATATTCGCTTAGAATGTTGGAAACCTTATCATTAGAGGAACATTGTTCCTGGTAGTCATTTGAATCCACTGTTGTACATGGAATTTCGTTCGGCGAAAGGCAAGTAGCATTTTTTTGCTGAACAGTTCTAGTGAGTAAAAATCCTCTGGTAAATAGGATTATTGATGATGTTATTAAATAACATACCCATAACATAAAAAGGAAATAATATAAATACCTCCCCATTTCGGGGTTAATTGGAATCTGGAATTGAGGTTAAGTTAGTTGTTTATCCGATCTTCTTCTCTTTTTTTTATAACTAATATTCCAATGGGAATTTTGTCAAAGAATGGTTTTAATGAGAGATCATTCCGATGATTTTGAAAATTGTAGAAGTGGCCGAACATAATGGTCACAAAACTCGATATGTAATTTATAATCGTTAACAAACAAGAAATTGGACTTTGAAATGCCACCTGTTTCCCTAACTGGTCATCTCTAGTTGTATGCTTACACTGAAAGCTGCAGAGAGATAGTTATAGATGTGGAAGTCAGACTTTGACGTGAATCACATAAGGAGAGAATCATGCCAATTTTCTTCAACTATTTTCGGAAAACAGCTCGAAATTACAAATAAAACTGATTTCTTCATTATAATGGACTATTACTTCCTTTAGTTTCAATTTTCGCAGAGGGCGCTACAGAGTTGTCAATATTCAAGTATATGACGTCTTCTAAGGATTGTCTTTATTATTGTTGATAAGACGAAATTTGAAGTATTGATGATTCATCATTACTCGAGTCAATGGTATTATAAAAATGATTATAGTCAGATTTTAATGAATTTTCACATGATAACCATGAGTGGTTCTAGTGTTTTGGGAAAAATTATTCGAATTCAAGGCTTTTCTCAATTTTTAATATTTCGAATGAAAAAAGAGTTTAGAGAATCTGTTCGAGATATATATTTTACAGTTCATTATATTTGCAAGGTGACTTGACTATTGTGATAAACCATAATTACCACTGTCGAATAATAAAAATAGTATCGTTTTTAAATATCTTTGAAACACATAGATAATGTATACAAAAGATACCTACTGTCCAAAAAAATGGATACGCCAAGTACTCGCATTGTACCACTATTTCTGATTGAGTCATATTGTGGGTCCCATATATCATCCACAAATTCAAGAAATTATGGCCAGCAATCAAGATGAATTCGAAATTCAAATCTCTCTCCGACAAGATGGTGCGCCTCTGAATTTTTTCAGTCCTGTAAGGGATTGGTTGTATCATACATACTCAGGTATATGGCTTGGTAGGCGCAGTCCATTGGAATGGCCTGCTCGTTCACCGGATTTGACACCTCTCGATTTTTTTCCAGTATGTCAGAAATAAGTTCGAAAATAGACTGTTTTTAAAGTCATAACGTCAATGACAAAATGATTTAGACTTTCGCGGCTGAGGGCTTTCAGTGTCATTATTTTTCGAGTTTGAAAGCCGTGGATTTTTGGAATGTCTTCCTGAAGTTTCGCTGGCGCGAGTGGCTAGCTTCTTCAGAGGTTTAACCATCATGGCTTGCTGTCCGATGACTAACTTTTTTTTTTTCATTCCCATCTGAAAATGTGAAAACATATGTCCATTTTTGGAAGTGTTAAAAGATTGTCCATGACAATAAACCATAGATTTGTGATACTGGACATAGAACCTCTAGCACTAAACTTGAACCAAAAATTAAAAAAAAATATTCAGATCACAATCATCAAATTTAGGTATCAATGAATAACTTTATTTGAATAACAACTGGATACATCAATTGGAAGATTTCTTTGTTCTGAAATAACAAATGAGTATAACACAAAACGATAACAAATATATTCAAGTTTACAAAATATTTACATAACTGATATAATACAACAAATGAACAAACTTTTACACATATCTAAATGGTCAATATCTAGAATAGATTGTGTAAACATTCTAGTTACTTGAGACAAAATACAAATTATGGCGGTTATCTCACCAAATTAAAACAGTCGGTAAAAATTAAAACAACTAAAGGTTGAAGGAGCGAGCTGAACAGTGTCAAAAAAAATACACCAATGAATATAAGAATTGTTGAATGGAAAACGAACACATGTGATGGTATCAGAAGAACAGCTGAGCCAATAAAAATTGAAGGAAAGCTAAGACGATTAAACATCTATCAATATAGAAGAGAAATTTAAACTATTTGCCGATGATTCCAACAATGTGGCGTATCAAAACTTCATGTAATATCCACAAGAATATAGATTCAAATATAAAAAAATTAAAGGATGATGTTACCAACAAACTCAATATCGTTGTGCTTCTCTAGCGACACCATACTCATCAAAAAAGGGTGTTAATGGGATACATGAAAATAGGGCGAGTTGTGAATTCCTGGTACTAAAAAATGACAATGAGCTGAAATTCTACGACCACATTGTAGCTCCCAATAAGAAGTGAGAATAACTTATGAGCAAATAGGTATGCTGCCACAAAATCAGCTCATTTTCTCACTTATATCATGAAATTGTATTCAAGGTGGAGTATATGTTGCAAACTAAATTACAGACTGTTTTCATAACACAGAAAAAGACAATAAGATTTCTGTGTACTGCTAAAAGTCGAGACTCCTGCATAATTCTGTTCGAACCACACGGAATTTTGAGTCACTGGAGTTTTTATTTTAGAAAATGTGTTTGTTGAACAAACATAAAATGATATTTAACGGCAACTGACGACTTAAGACTATCCACATCAGCATCTACTCTAGTCAAAGACTTTATATATTTAAAAAAACTCAACATTTTCAATCATTATCCTGTTTGCCTAGTCTTGATAATAATTATACAATTTTTACTACATGATAGTTTCATCAGTGGGACTGATAAATCAAAGTATTCTACAATGTCTTTTATACAGCAGTAGGTAATTACACTTTGATTAGACAAATGATTAATTCTGTTAAAACAGGTAAATTCTCAATAAAACAATTACAATACAATATTAATTCTAAGAAACAGGTAATTCATAAATATGTTGATTATTGGCATTTTATGAAAACAAGTTCAACAGTGGGCAGTAAATAATCTCTTGTTAGTTGTTTAACTTATTCACTCGCCATTATTTAACTTGTTTTCATTAATGCCAATAATTAACATAATTTATAAATTACCTATTTTCCTAGAAGTAACATAATATTGTAATTGTTTTACAAAATCTACCCATTTTTCCAGAATCAATCCAATCAAGTTTTGACAAAAAATGCCAGTAATCAACATTTTTATAAACTACCTGTTTTCCTAGAACCAATATTGTATTGTAATTGTTTTTTCAAAAACTACCTGTTTTACCAGAATGAATATTTTATCTAATGAAGTTTTGGCATGAAATGCCAAATATTAACATATTTATAAATTACCTGTTTTTCCAGAATCAATATTGTACTGTAATGTAATTGTTTTTTAACAACCTGTTTTACGAGAATCAGTCCTTTATCTAATCAAGTTGTTATTACCTACTGATGTATAAAAAATATTTTAGAATAGTTTGATGTACCAATCTAACCGTTGAAACTACTCTGTAGAGAAACACGTCTTGACTAAAATTTATGGTGTGAAAATTGAATAATTATTGTCAATAGTGTTCTTGATTTTCATCAAGTAAAAGGTCAGAATAATCACAATTAAACCCTATTACAGTTTAGAACAGTTTTGAAGGGATACTTTTTCTAAATTATTTTAGAGTATTTTCCAATATATTGTCAAAGTATGTTTCTGGGTTTTTAATTTTTCTTGTATTGTATCATGTTGTCTACAAATGTATATATTTAGATAAAATTGTATGCAAATATGTCTTTTATTCTGTATATAAGCTATTTTCATTATGTTATCAGTCCTTCATATATCTATTTGGATAACCACATTTATCATTGTGTACTAGTTTTATGGAATATGAACATCATTAGCTTTGTCAGTGAGACCTCTGGTTCTTTGGACAATAAAGCATATCAATTAAGATGATATTTTTGAGGTAAATTGTGAGATTCCTCAAGAGTCTGTTCCGGGACCAGTTATATTTTAGTGGTATCTACATAATTTAATAACAATTAACATTAAGTAATAAATTATTAGGACATAATCAAAACTGATAAAGCTTCAAAAAAGTAGTTTTTCAGGTCCTAACAGAATTTCTCAAATAGTGCCGTATCTTCTGGTCTCAAAATCATTTTGACTTGATAACATCAATAATTGAACTACAGGACCATGAAAATACTGAATCAACCACGTCATTTATCTTTCAAGACGAAAAATTAGAAAATTTTCAATAAACTACCATCTGTTGTTTGAGCAGATTCAAAAGTGAAAAATAGTCTCGTACACAAGAACCTTGTAGTTTTTCGACACATGTAGATTCCGTTTTTATTCGAATGAGAAATTACAAATAGTTTCATGTTGAAAATGAATACATCTCATAAAAGGCAAAAATAATGTGTAACTCCCTTCAAGTGAGAAACTAATAATTATCATAAAACCAAAATAATCATAGCATTAACTAAATAAACAGCCAGTCATATTATACACATTAAAAAGGAATGACACAACTCTGTATAATGCAAATAAGTTGTACACAAAATCAGGTTTTGTAGAGAGATCACGAAATTTTTCAAAATGAACGTCATATTTATGAAGCATAATCAATGAATCCAGTGGTCAGATAAACGACAAGTGAACGATTCCAACCACAAGTCTTCCTTCATAACCTCTAATAGTGGCGCTGTTATCGCCGCTGTATTTCTGACGCCACCAAACGTATCTGCATTCCAGTCAAAGAGCTTGGTTCGATTATGACTTATATTCCAGAATTAGTTTCGAAAAGTTCAAAGAAACTCGACTCCTAAAATCTTCAGAGCTAATCAGAGTTACAATACACTACCCTGACAACTCACCTGAATTACTGTGTACATCTATTTTAGTAAAAGAGTATTGCAAACGGTGAATGAGTACTTCTCGAACGAAACTGATATGTGAACATTAAAAACTAAAATATCAACTTATAAAATAACGTTCAACGCAGTCCAAGCTCTTCTCGTGATGGTTATTAAAGACACTGACGTACGTCAAAGCTAAATTTGTTTGCTTTCAGCTTTACTTAAACTTATCGCTAAATCTAAATCGGCCTGCTCTTGCATTTGTCTCCTTTTACGATCCTCTTCGAGCCTCAAGCTCTCTAGGGCGGCCCACTCCAGTTGTTGGACTTCGCTGAACCCTTGCGAAGTGAGGGGGGCGGAGGCTCTACCACACGTACTAACAAAAGGGTCCGAACTAGGTAAAGGTACCGACTGCCTCCCTCCCAGTCCGAAAGGGTCGAATTTATTTTTATCGAAATCACTGCTGGCGGGGTCTTTCGAGTCCTTGGACGAGTTCGATGGTGGTTCGTCGTCAAAGGTAAAGTTAAACGGATCTTCGTACCGGTAATCTCGAAAAGGATCGTCGGTGAAATCGAGACCTTTAGAAGATTGTGCTTGGACCTTAGGAGTCGGCTTATCGGTGAACTGAAGAGGATACATGTAGATTATTAAGGCTGGAATGATTATTGAATATGTGTTAGTATGGGGTAACTTTGAGCAGCGCCTGTAAATTGTTAGGCAAATTCAGATATACTTGCAACTACATCAACTTGCACATGCAGGTGCCATTCGATTGGAATAAATGAAAATGAACTGCTAAAAACAAAATAAATCAGGTGAATAAATACAATTTATAACAATATTTAAGTAAGTAATCATAACCCCGATCCCACTACCAACTCCACCATTGCTCCCTCTACTGGCCCACCCCTCCATTCGTCCAGGGACATAAATACGAGACCAGAGCCTGTGGACCCACAGTCGACGCTTAGAGTTGGCAGAGCGACGAGACCTGGAGAGTAGGCAGATTGAGACCCCTGTGTCAAGTCACAAAACCCTTACAGCGTGTCGCTACCTGAGGAGTAGGTAGATTGAGACCTCAGTGTAGTCATAGCTTCTTGAAAATGGCTACAAAGTCGAAGCCGAAACGTCAAGCAACTAAAAATATCAGAAGCGGTTCAACCCGGACTTCAGATTATCGGATAAATATGAATT
This sequence comes from Leptinotarsa decemlineata, assembly GCF_025532065.1. Taxonomy (NCBI): domain Eukaryota; kingdom Metazoa; phylum Arthropoda; class Insecta; order Coleoptera; family Chrysomelidae; genus Leptinotarsa; species Leptinotarsa decemlineata. Next base: position 21,012,279 of record NW_027412747.1, read on the forward strand.
AATAGGTATCTGTAAACGATGAACTGCAATTTGAAAACCATACATGCAACATGAATAAAAAGTTGGCTACTAGAAGCTTGGATACCAAGCTTTCAGGTTGGTATCTCATCAACTTGGGTCCTCTGTTGTAGTTGGAAGTACCAACAACAGCTTGGGGAGTTGCAAACAACAGCCTTGTGCAAAGCACTTGTGCTTGGGGAGTTGCAAACAACAGCCCTGTGCAAAGCACTTGTGCTGAGGAAACAGAAAAAGAAATATTTTCAGTCAAAAACAGCTGGTCTTGTGCTGAAATGAAAATTGTATAGCCTTGTGCTTTTCACGAGGCTGTACGAGGCTCAAGAGAGACCTCACTATAGTCTGGAAGAGTTTAATAATGATTGATTGAACAATTTATTATGTCGCTCAGTTTGACTTATGAATTTTTGAACTATAATTCAAAGAATTTTTTGTTTTTTTGGTGGTTGCTTGTTTTTTTGACGGTTTGATGGAAGAGCAATATCTGCCTTGATTTATCATATGCAGATGTTGAATTCTGCCATTTGTTAGGTTAGTTTAGTATTTCTTGTACAGAGTAATCTTTCAATAAAAGCATTTTTTTTCCACCAAAGTATGCGCTGCTCAGACCCTATCCTCCGAAGTCCCGATACATTCGGGAGGGCGTGTCAGCATTGTCAACCAACGACCACTCTCCACACCGTGAGGTAAGTGATCATTGGCTCCGAGAATCATGTTAAAAAAAAAAAATCTGCTTTACCGTTAATCAGCTGTCGCCCCCATACGAACGTCAACTCTCATAAGTTGAGAAACTTGTGCGAGATAAGGACTAACGAGGTCTTACCTTTTAACGTGTGATTCCTAACACGGTTGCAGAATCATTTCAGCTTCAACCAGATAAATTCTCTCGAGAAAAATATCTGGTCGAAGCGGGAATCGAACACACGACCTTCCGATCGTGAGTCGGACGCACTACCACCGCGGCCAATTCCACAACATGTGCACTGAGCAAGCGCAGTGAGCCAAGAATGACAGCCTTATGCATCTGTCCGGCTAAGATTTCTGCCTTAGTGCGGCAAGCCGGTATGATTTTAAGATTAGAGAGGGCATCATTCCTCCAAGGACTCCAATAATCAGAACAACCATCTTGACAGAGTGATCTGGATAGAGTCTGTGGAGTTCGAAGAGAAAATCTCGATATTTTGTCCGTTTTTCCACCTCTTTTCGGACGATATTCGTCTCGCCAGGAGCTGAAAACTCCACGACAAATATCGTTTTGGTCTGGTGGTCGAGAAGGACTACATCAGGCTTATTAGCTTGTATGAGCTTGAGAGTGGGGAACGAATAGTTCCAAAAAATTCGGCACTTCTCGTTCCCCACAACGGATTCAATATCAGCCGGAGCGTAGGGCAACACCGGTGTCTCGTCAATACCGTAAGAGTGCCTTAGATGGTGATATAGCACTCTTAGGGCCGCGTTATGTCAATGGATATAGGCCGAGACCGCATATGCTGGACATGCTGATAGCAAGTGCATTAGGGTCTCGGGCGCCTCGCGGCAGGCCCTGCCCCTTGTGTCAGGAACGTCTATACCCATCACGCGACTGCGGTAGACTAAGGTGTTGAAGACACCATCCTGACAAGCCATGATGAACCCTTCAGTTTCCGACTTCAGCCCACTCGACCTGAGAAAAGCGAACGTCAGGCGCTTTGATAAGCCAAGGTCTCCAATGTTATTGAAGAAGACCCCATGCATTGGCTTATCCTTGTGTCTCCGCAGAAGTAAGGTGATCTCTGTGGCTTTTATCTGAGCTTTTTGCTGAACAGGTTCCAACTCGGTGACAGAGTTGTGGTCACCTCGATCAGTGTCGAAAACTATACCGAGTTCATCAGCTGCTCGGGCAGCTGCCCTAAAGAGAAATGCTCCAATTCTTGCTCTCTCATGGTCACAGACCATGCAGAGAAGGGGATCCGAACTCCTGACGATTTTACAGACTGTATCCAGTACCATTCTGTCATGTAGACACTCTAAACTCAAAAGTCCACGGCCTCCCTGTTGTCGGGGGAAGTACAACCGTGGAACGGACGATTTGGGATGCAAACTCCTATAGAGATGCATCATTTTTCGGGTCTTTACGTCGAGTTGATACAGCTCCTCCCGAGTCCACTTCACTACTCCAAACGAGTAGAATAAGATTGGAACGGCAAGCATATTTGTTGCAGCAACTTTGTTCTTCCCCGACAGTTCCGATGACCAGATCTGTCGAAGTTTGTGCTGATATTTGCCGCGGAGAGAGTTTTTCACTGCTGTTACCTCTTGTGAGTGGCATTGTTCAACCCCGAGGTAAGTATACGTCTCTCCGGCATCCAGATGGAGTAGGATGCTTCCATCTACGAGCTGCACATCCTCTCCGTAGTCCCCGCATCGTCCTCTTTTGAGATGAACCATTGCAAATTTGTCTATCCCGAATTTCATACCGATAGCATGCGTGTACTCTTCCACCACCCTCAAGGACTGATGGAGATCCTTCTCTCCAGAGGCATAAAGTTTTAGATCATCCATATAAAACAGATGGTTGACCTTGTGCCTCCGGTTTCCGGGGGTGCCACAGTTATACCCTCGGCCTCCCTGCATTTATTATTATTACCATTATTATTATTATTATTAAACATTTTTCAACTGTTTCTATTTATTCATCTGTAGTATCCATTGTTCTCAAACTATACTTTTTTATAAACATGTTGTGTTTTTTATAATTGTGACTGTTTTGTCTTGAAATTGAAGTATATTTCTTTTTCTCTGTCTAACGACTTTTGAAAAGTATTTTACAACTATTTAAGTTATTTTTTTAATGTATTGTTACTGCAACATATCGATAATAAATAATTTTCCACATTGCTTTGTGAAAATTGTTAATATTTTCAAAAATATCACCTAATCATAGATCTATGACTGTCTCAAAAAAAAAAGGATTTTGGCGAATTGTTTTCCATTTCAACATCCGGCCTGTGAAACGCTGAGAAAATATGAAAGAGCTTGATATTGAAATGGTCAACAATTTCCATACAATAAGAAGTTTCAATATCAAAAACACACAGTGTTTCATAGTAGCATACCGCACAATAAGCAGGAAAACCGGATATGAACTGGGTGAATATGGGATCGGCAAGGGAAGGAAAGGCAAGCTCGGTGTAATTGATCAGGAAACTGCGATGCAAACACTACAAACAAAAGTGAATGAGCATCGGAAACCAAACGAAAAAACTCCTACCTTAGCATCGAAATTGGAAAAATCAGCAAACTCGCCAACGTTCGAACCGAAAGGATCCGATTCGAAAGAGTTCTGCTGAGAATTCTTCTTCATCGCCGGCGGCATCGTCGGCCTCGGAGGGGCTGGCCTGGGAGGAGGCTGTTTGTTTTTCTTCGGAGGTAGAGCGGGGCTAGGGCTCGTGGGTCGAGGAGGCGCTGATCCATCTCTCGTCGGCGCGTGGAGGATGGCGAAGGGATCACAACCGAAAGGATCTTTATCTTGCTGGGGAAACAGAAAAAGAAATATTTTTCAGTCAAAAACAGCCGGTCTTAAGTCAATAGCTGAAAAACAGTATTTTAATTTCAATCTCCTCTCCTTGTTCATGTCCATAACAATTTCCACAAAATTTTCTTTTGAATAAGCTAGAAAGAAAACCCCGAGTCGAGTCTATTTATAATGACTTCTCTAAAGGTCTCAACAGTATTGATCTTCTCATGTGATATAATCAAAAGTGTTATCATTCGTTGAAATAAATCAGGTCTACACCAATAAAAAAGCCTTAGAGGCGAACAAGATGCTTGAGAAATAGTAAAAAGTACACAAATATACATGCCTCAAAATACTATTCGAAAAATAAGATGAAAGTTCAAATTTCGCGGGCTAAAAACATTCGATTAGCGAATTTTTATTTTTTATTATGGTGGTAAACCTGTCTCGAATATATGTCCACGGTTTCAGCCATTTAGTTATGATCAGTTTGTTGATGAGAGGCATAAAAGTTAGAAGTGTAGAAAAAAATTAATCAAAGAATTTGCATCAAATGTTGTGTAAAGAAAATTAAATTAGGTGCTCAAAAATACTTGAAATTATTCAAGGTACTTATATTAAGAAAAATCTAATTGCTATGCATGGGTATTTGTTGAATTTTTTTCCTCCTTTGGAATGTTTTCCATTATTCATTTGGTAAAGGAAAAGCAGAAAACCAAACGGCAGTATTATTTTTAAATCACTAATCTCTCCAGGAAGTTACGTATTTCATCATATACATATTCTCAACTCACTTGGTTCGTTGATGCAGTGTCAGAGTCTTTGTGTGTGTCACCAAAGGCATTGAAGGGATCATTCTGTGCCGTGGTGGAAGAAAATGATCCTCCAAATGGATCTGGCGAAAAGCCATTCTGAAATAATGCAATATTAGTAAAGCTACAAACTTGAGTTCAGTTTCTCAATAGAGTAAGCGAGCTCTTTTTACTCACGTTAGTGTCTGGAAAAGCGGCAACAAATGGTTCACTAGAAAATGAACCTGAAATCATAAAATAAAAAAATGCAGTTAATGAAAAAAGAAGAAAGGAATATAACTGAAAATATATTATTATTTATAGAGCATACCACTTTGAAAGGGATCATCATTAAATCCAGACGACTTGCGATCAGATGGATTGCTGAAAGGATCAACGTCGAACCCATTCTAAAAAATCAACAATGAAAAATGTTAAATTTTTTATTTCAGGTAATATCAGAATAAACAAGTTTTCATTTCTTATTGACATTTAATCAAATCGGTTTTGATAAAAACAGGTTTTGGCTTTCTACTTCTCCAAATTTATACAAAAAAAGGGGGCAACTTCTCACATTTTTTATATAAAGATGGTGAAGCGACATTAGCATTTAGTGTCAAAATATTTTTCGATACGTTGCCTAAAGATATTAGAGAGTTACATATCATACCATTTAAAAACGAATAAAGGAGCTATTAACTGATAAGGAATATTATAGCATAGAAGAATGTTTAGAAAGGGATTCACTACTTTTTTTACCTCAGTTAAAGATTTATTTACTTCCATGAATTTTGTGTCATTCAGAACACATAGTTATTCCAAATTCGTTGATTTTCTGGAGATTTTCTTGTCCAAAATAATCTCCAGAAAATCAATGAGTTTATTCCAAAATACTCATTTTAGTTTGATGTTTTGTGATTTGATATCATTAAATATAAAATAACTTTGCAGCAAAAACTTTGAAAATTATTTTACCCTTCGAAAAAATTGACCGCGGTTAACACCATAGTTGTGTAATTTGTAATATTGCAGGCTTTTAAAATAAACCGTCGATTTATCGTTTTAGCAAATTTTTCTTTTCGTAGTCCCCATTAAAAAAATGGGTACAAAAAATAAAACTTCACTTAGATGGTTATGACTTCAAATCTAGATGTGTTTTCCAATGCTGAACAATTTTTCTAAATAACATTTCCCGAGATTTTTCAAAATAAGAGTACTTTACTCTTGTCTCAAAATCAAATATTTGAAGACTCCTCGTATATTAAGTGTGTTTTACTGTATTTTGTTGGTACATGTTTAGTTTTAGGGGATGCACAAACTTTTATCAAGAATAACTTTTTGTCGAAAAATCCTTAATGAAGAAGTTTCCCATATGGTGCATACTTTGAGGATGACACTGTATATGTATATGTTTTTATTTCCAATGTATAGATAGATAGACAAATAGATGTTTATTTTACTACATTATGTACAAAGATACATTTATAGCAAGTCAAATCTAAGATTCAGATTAGAAAAACAAGTATACTTCCGACATAAATTCAGCTATTTCTATAACAACACACAAAATTTACACATATACATTATATATAAATAAATGAGAGGGTTTGACCTCAATGTCTAGACTAGTTAGCTAGATAGAGTAATCATTAATCAAATATTCATTAACAGAGTAAAAACCGTATTGCAAAAGAGTTTTTTTTATCGCAGATTTAAATTTTATCATGTCAAGATCTCTTGTCTTCTCAATCAATTTATTATAAAGTTTAATATTGGGAGAATTCCTACCCGATATCGAGGCTCAAGTAAAATGTCTTTTGTTCTTGTATTGTACGTATGGAAATCCGAACTGGTTATGAATATGTCTTTATGTTTATGAATGTGAAGAAGAGTATGATAGATATATAATGAAGGCACTGTCATGATACCATACCTGACAAATAGCGGACGGCAATGATCTCTGTATTCAGCATTAGCCATAACTCTCAGCGCTCTTTTCCGTATAATGAACACTTTACTGGCGTACGTTGAATTTCCCCACAACATGACACCGTAATTCAGATGTGATTGAATGAAGGCTTGAAAAGTACTGAGTACAGTTTCTCGATTTGTAAATGTTTTAAGTTTGCGGAGAACAAGGATATAGGTGGAGATTTTCTTACACAGAATGTCAATATGTGGACCCCAGGCTAGATTGTCATCCAGTGTTATTCCCAGAAGGTTAACAGTATACCTTTACTCGACTTATGATTGCTGAAGAAGTTTAATTTCTGCGTTTTATCTATATTCAGAGTCAGCAGGTTATCAGAATACCAGTGTTCAGCTGAGTCTACTACCTCATCCTCTATATTTGTGAGATTGTGTAGAACACGGTCTGTGTTAAGTATGGTAGCGTAATCAGCATACATAACTATTTTATTAGGCAAAAATTGATAGAAAAGATCATTTATATAGATGATAAAAAGAAGGGGCCCTACAACCGACCCTTGCGGAACGCCATGATTAATTTTTACCACTTGGGAACGTCTCGTGCTATCTGAGACGCATATATATCTGTCTGTTAGGTAAGATTTCAATAGTTTCAGTATAGTTAAGTACCTGTGTTAAGTGTCCTATCTATGTTTATTCTGTGAACCTTCATTATTGTTTATATATTTTTCATTTATGACATGTCTGATATCATGTAAAATTATCAAACGGACGAATAAAGTTATTATTGTTATTATCAGCTCACAATTAATACATATTAATAGAAATCTTTATACATACCTGGACTATAAAAAAGTAAACAATACCAAAGCGAGTAAAACTAAGCTAAATCAACTCACGAAAAATCATAACTTACCTGTTTTCTGGTATCACTATTCATGGTTAATTTATTATATTCGGGATCCTTGAATTCCGGTTTGATTCTCAGAACCGCTTCGGGTATTTGAGAAACATCGCCGGATTCCATTGCTGAGTCGCACGTTGCTATTGCGTCATTCATTTGACGCGTTTGCTCCTGTAGCTGAGTTATTAAAGCTTTGGCCTGTAAGAAACATTAAGTGAAAACGTCAATGTAGAAATTTAGGCTTTCGCGGTCATCTATTGAAACTGTTTGCGGTTTCGGGTTTTTAGACATCTTTGGATGTCTGTGTTATTGCTTGCAAGGTTAGAGATAAAATGGAGCACTCGTGAATTCAGGTTATGTTTATCAGTGGCCGAGAGGGGGGGCGGCTATCCTGCCCAATCACGTATGAGTTATTCACTGGTCCAGAATCACAAACAATTTCATATGCCCAAAATATCACATCTGGTATACAATATTTGTACCTGGCTAATGCTCAACTGCGTATCTTGTAAATTTGAATTCAAATTTGACAATTTCTTCGTGTTCTCAGCTTTCAGCTTTTCTAATCGCTCTTCTTCGATGCGGAGTCCCTCCAATTGTTCCTTTTTGCTATTCAATTCCGTTTCTTGTGCTTTCACCATTTCTGCTTGTTCTGCAGCCTGAGCTCTCAGTTTATCAACCTACAATTGTTTATCCGTAAGTTTGAGTTATTTAAAATACAAAAATAGTGGCAAATAATATTAGGAATAATCAAATAGTTAGATGAGAATGTCTCTGAATGGTTTAATGAGTAAATATCCCCCATTATGAACCCTACATGCCATCACAAGTTAATAGTATACATATACAAGAGCAAGTTATCCTTGAAGCCAAAAAATATTCACATAATATATACAATTGTTATTTGTGTCGATCAAACAAAGCTATGAATAATGTGGGTCTAATAAAACTGGCAATCATAAACTGACAATCATTTAATCATTCTTAATACTAGGAAATGCAGAGACTGGGCTTGTGATTCTTGAACAAAATCAAAATTTGACATTAAAATTTGGACTAAAGGTATAGTTCATTGAAGCTGATATTCTCGACTATAAATCAATTGAATATCACTTCCAGTTTAACCAGAAGTGAATCCAATTTTTGACGAGAATTTCGAAAATTTAAATTTCCACCAATTCACACACATTTTGATGTTTCCTTTTCACTTAATTTCGCTCGAAAAGTTTGAAAAGATGTGGTATTCTTAAGGTTTGAAATTGAACTACTGTTTTTTTCGTATCGTAAATGCTGTGTTTTCTGTCCATTAAATAAAATTGAAACGATTCTTTAATGAAACAGAAAAATAAACTGCATTATATCACGAAAGTATACTTTGGAATTTACAAAAGTACCACTTTCTATTGAGAATATTTAAATAAAAATGGGCATTTGAAAAAACCAAATATATGTGAATTGGTAAAAAATTAAATATCCGAAATGTTATCATTCGTTTCTCAGTTATTCGAAGTGTTTTATTAATGATGTCATAATGCAGTCATATTGAATCTGTCGAAAAAAGGCTAATACAATTGTTCACTGTTATTGAAAAGAGAATTTCACATGCTATCGAATGATTTACGAAAATATACAGGGTTGATTAAATAAATTGCAGTCAATAATGGTTACAAGATATATCAGTATTTCTAAAAAGACACGAAAACAAGCTATGAACAAGATCTACTCAATTTTTAAAAAACGTTATACCTACTTTGGTGAACACACCAATGAAATCGCTCAATTATCGAAAGAAAGAGTTGGACATAGTTTATACAACAAATAATAATTTGAGAATATTAATTGAGAATAATCAAGAAAAAACTTCAATGCCGCATAGATCAGGAGTATATAAGTTGACTTGTCACTCTTTTCCCAAAACTTGTTTATATTGGGCAAACGGGGATAACTTTCTCCAAAAGAATAAAAGAACATATAAGTAGGTTTTTGAACGAGATGGGCATTTCAACATAACAAACTATCTTTAAGAAGAGGGGCAGGAGTTTAATTATGTAGGTCCACTTCTGATTCAAAGATATATAAGTGTTGTAGAAAATATCAGCAACGATGATCATAATTCCAAATATCAAATGTCTAGTCTCACAAAAAGTTAAATGGAAAATTTATGACTATATCGTTCACAACAATGAAAAAATATTCCATTTTCTCGTATAGACAAAACTCTTGACTCTGGAACAATTTACACTGAGTGAAAATACATGCATAAAAAGATCAGGTATTTGAGACAAAATACCAATCATCCCAATGGAAAAGCTCATGAGAGCCAAGACCACAAAAAGCACGCCGGTATTGTGGAAAAACAATTCAATCACGATAATGCACCTGCTCAACTCGTCAATGCTTGGGGGCCACATTTGGCCCCCTACGACTTTTTTCTGTTTCCAAGATTGAAGGTACCCATGAAAAGACGGCGTGTTGCCACGATTGGTGAGATAAAAACCGAATCAGAGAACTGAAGGACATACCAGAAGGTGCACATAGGAACTGCTTCGAGTAAGAAACGCTGGCAGAAGTGTATTATGAGGGGGACTACTTTGAATGAGACAAAATAGAAATTAATGAATGCATATTTATTGAGAAAAATGAAAATTCACCTTATTTTTTGAACAGACCTGTATACATTGCATTTCTTCAATGTTATTGAACAGGTCAACTCAAAAAATTGGTGAAAGACCCCCCCTTTCTGTTTAATTTTTTTTCCCAGATGGCACCCAGTCGCCATCTTGAAAGTTTCATCTGTCAATTTCAGTTCAAAATGAAGTATTCATGCATTAATTTCATTACCCCAAATTTCAATTTTTTGAGTTGATCCGTTCAAAAAATAGAAGGAGGGGGGCATTGAAGAAATGCACAGTATGAGCTGAATCTTTATTAGAAACAATTTTCCCGCTTCCAAGTTTTTCTTCCAATTCATTATATGAAGCTCACAAGTATTCAGAAAGTAATTACAATAACGTAATGAACCGTTCAAAAAATGTATTTCCAAGCTCACCTGTTCACATTTTTCCTCCAGTTGCTTAGTGACAGTTTCTAATTGCTCATCCACCACCGATTTCTATCAAAAAAATAATGCAACATGCTGTCCTAACTAAAAACTTGCAAGAGATGAGGTGCATATAAACAAAAGCTTCAAAAATACAGTGCAACATTCAGGTTAACCAACAAGTCATATGTTTAAGCCTGTGCTTTGAGAAAATCAAATCATGAGACAAGTTAAAACTGGTTAAACATTTCACGAAAAACGCAGAAAAACTTTTTATATTGTATATATTTTACCAGAAGTAAACTTATGTTTGGAAGTAAAATAGATTTATAAAAAAAATTAACTGGTCTCAAATTGATTCACATACTCTTTTGACTCAAATTGTTCAACAGATTTGAATAGATAAATGTAGCCTGTGAAAACTATCAAAATTCCAAGGCAATGATCACCAAATCAGAACATCCATTTCAAAAAAATGATTGTAGTCATCAGAAGATGACTTAACAATACTGCACCAACGGACAAGAAAGGTTTTTATTGAGACAGTTTTCAGTTTATTTTACTGCCGAACAATTTCAATCAATTGTAAACATATTACAGTATTAGAGTATAGGACACTAAATTTACAAATTACAGATTAGAGATGTATGAGAAAATAAATATCTCGAAATGAAATCTTGAAATATTCATCTTTCCCAACTACCTGCACCGTAGGTCCTGGTAAATGCCTGCCGGAAAATAACTACTTCCCCGGCTAATACCACTCTGGATATTGAACTATATCCGACAGACAGTTGTGCAAGATATCTAACAGAGGTTGGTCCCGCAGATGTTTCTCGTTCTTCCAGCAAAAGGACCATGCTGAGCCTACTCGAATAGATCACTTACAGACCGGTTTTAAGGTATTACCTCTCACCAGTGCAGGAAAGATCCAACCCAAACCTACGGTGTAGGTAATGAGTGATTTTTTTGCTGGTATCTTTTTGGCAACACTATTTTTGACAGATCACGCATGAATCGTGTCTTGTGTCATTGTCAAACTTCTTCAGTTTGGTCTATAATTTAACCATGAATCGACTTACGAATGAACAACGCTTGCAAATGATTGAAATTTATTATCAAAATTAATGCTCGGTAAAGAAAGTGCATCGTGCACTTCTTCCAATTTATGGGCAGTTTCGTCGGCCTACTGAGGGAGCTATTCTGAAGCTTGTGACTAAATTTCGAACCCAGTTTACATTACTGGACATTAAACAACCAACACGCATACGTAGAGTGAGGACCGAAGAAAATATTGCGGCTGTATCCGCCAGTGTTCGTGATGACCGTGAAATGTCGATTCGCCGCCGTTCGCAGCAATTGGGACTCTGTTACTCCACTACGTGGAAAATTTTGCAAAAGGATTTGGGTATAAAACCTTATAAAATACAGCTGGTGCAAGAATTGAAGCCACACGACCTCCCACAACGTCTAACATTTGTTGAATGGGCGCTGGCACAGTTGGAGGAAGAGAAATTGTGTTCAGCGACGAGGCTCATTTCTGGTTGAATGGATACGTTAACAAGCAAAATTGCCGCATCTGGAGTAAAGACCAGCCACAAAGTCACTGTTTGGTGTGGATTATGGGTCGGTGGCATCATCGGGCCGTACTTCTTCAAAGACGACAATGGCCGGAACGTTTCTGTGAAAGGCGAGCGCTACCGTGTGCCCAAAATGAAAGAAATGGACATGCCTGACATGTGGTTTCAACAAGACGGTGCCACATGCCACACGGCACGCGAAACAATGGCCCAATTAAGAGCCGCCTTCGGTGAACAGTTTGTCTCACGTTTGGGGCCCGTCAATTGGCCGCCTAGATCGTGTGATTTAACGCCTTTGGATTATTTCTTGTGGGGTCATGTTAAGGCTCATGTCTACAGGGATAAACCAGCAACGACTGACGCTCTGGAAGCTAATATTAAAGCATTTATACCTGAAATATCGGTCGATATGTTAGAGAGAGTGTGCCAAAATTGGACCTTGTGCATGGGCCATCTAAAGCGGAGCCGCGGACAACATTTGCATGAAATCTTCTTCAAACATTAAATTATATTGATCGTTCTATCGATTCCAATAGATTTCATCAATTTTTTCAAATGTTTTGAAAATCAAATCCTATACCTCTTGAAAAATCACCTGTTAGTTGGGAGAGATAAATATTTCGAGATTTTATTTCAAAATGTTCATTTTCTCATATGTATAAATCTCTCACCTATACAGTTTTCAGACACGATTAGAGATGTAACTGTAATGAACAAGCAAACGAAACAACATACCTATTATTAGCAAACGAAAGCATAAACTTGTTTTTCTCTTACTTGTGCTTTGAGATCATTGAGCCTTTTCTGGGCCTCTCCTTTTTGGTTTTCAAGCTGTTTTAAAGTAGCAGCTAATGTATCAAGTTCGCTCTGTAAATTTTTAATCTCGCCACTCTTTATCTTCAAGTCGGCTTCTTTTTGCGCAATATCTGTTTCCAGGGCTAACTTTTCTCTAGACAATTCTTCTATGTCTTTAGTGATCATATCCAGTTCGGGGTTTGAATACCTGGTATTATTATTCTCCTATAAAAAAACGTAACTGATAGAGAGAAAGAGAGAGAGAAATACGTTTATTGTCCTAAGAAAGAGTTCTTGTTGACAAACGATTATGAACTATGTCAAAGTAGTATAAAAGTAATTCCTACTAGTTACAGTAGTAGTAGATAGTTTTAGTAGAAAGCCAACAAGAATATATTAGTTTCTGTCATTAGATTTCTTGGTGATTTATTGATTAATATGAAGGAGTTTAAATGTGGTGCAAATTTATTACAAGGTCGTCTAACATCCTTGTGTGTTTATACTAAAGAACTGATTTTCATCAAACAAATTGCGGTGAACAACGGTTACGAGGTGGATAATATTGAATCAATAATTTCTAAAAAATTGCAGAAACAAGCTCTGAACCAAGCCTATCTACTTTCAAAAAATAATACTGTACATTATGGAACTCTGAACTTACTTCAGTGATCCTACTAACAAAGCTCTAATACTCTATTATTCCTTCATTAAAGTAATCAGAGAATTATTATATTACATATTATATTATTGTTATATATTATTATTAACATATTTACATATATTAATTTACATTAGACATATTTCTTTCAAATTGAATTTTATATTTTACAAAACATATTGTAATAGACTCAATGTACCATGGTATTTTCAAATTTTCAATATCGCTTGTTTTTTTTCAAGCTTAAAAAAAAACAAAGAATTAGATTTAGCCTACAGAACAAATAATTTCGAGTAGATTCATTAAAAACATTAAAGATTAAACTCCAGTGTCTAATAGATCAGGAGTTTACAAGTTGACTTGTGGTTCTTGTCCAAAATTTTATATAGGAAAAACCGGAAGAATTTGTTCCACAAGATTAAAGGAACATAGAAGTTGTATTTTGAATGGGAAGACCAATTCAACATTTGCGAATCATCTTCTGATAGTGGGGCATGAGTTCAATAACGATGACATATTGCATTTGGAAGAGAAAGGATCAAAACTCAACTTTTTGGAATGTTTGGAAATCAATGGATTAAAAATATTCGGGATTATTGCTCAGTGATCAAATAGATTTGAATTGCTCTCTTTATTGAATTTAGTTAGCAATGAGGAAATTGGTAATTAGGATAGATCTTAAAAGTAGGTGAAATACGCTATTGTTTAACGAAACACATGTCACGGTTTTGTAAGCTTTCGAGTGGAAGTCTCATTAAAGTTTTTTCAATACATTATAATGGATTTTCATCAGGTATCGGTCAGTTCTATACAATTTTTACAGGAATCTTTTTTCAACAGCCGAATCTGATCTCAAACTACCTCAGACTTTACGTATGTTCAAGTGTATTATCGGTACTCACCACAAGGCCATCTAAAGGTTTCATAGTCCGGAAACTGGGGGGCACCATATCAGCCGAAAGTACGCCTGGAGGTTCTATACCTTTTAAGCATCTTGCCACAAACCACATGGCTAACGCAAACTGTTCGTCATTCAATTTACCGCTTTGCTTGATGTCACACAAAGCCCTGAAAAAAAAAAATTCTATGTTGAGAATATTGATCAAAAGCAACCAATAGTTTCTGATTCACTTTCAAAGATCCACATACCATATGTGGGCTAACACCGGCTGCGGTACGCCGGACTGTAAAAAGACATCCTTAATTTCTTGACCGGAAACGAAACCGTCTTTGTCAATATCACTCTTCACAAATAGAACATCAGATTTCTCCTTTTCCTCTGGCGATACTACCCAACTAACGACGGGCTGAATGGAAGTGGGTTTTTTGACAACTGGAACTGGAGAAGCAGTCGGAATAGATACCGGAAGAGGTGGAACTTCGGGTTTTATATTGATACCGTCTATTCCTTTAATCAAAGTTGAACTTTTCCTCTTGACTTGTTCGACGAGTTCCGCCGGTAACGTATTCGGTATCGCGTATTTCTCTAAAGCTTTGTAAACTAGATGCATAGCCTAAAAAAACCTCCGGTAACAAATGATACTTTATTCGTACATAGACATCTTTTCCGGGCTATTCAATTACTTACCACTACGAACTCATGCCTATTCAACATTCCGTCTTTATCTTGATCGGCTAAATCCCAAATTTTGCCTAGCGTTTCGAATGGCAACTTGGATTCCATGAGGACGTTTTTCACCTTGGAAAATCAAAGATCGGTCATTGATGAAAAATAAAATTGATGTACCAAAACTAGTGTTCACAATTGCCACTGATAAGTAAATTAATTATTCTTTTTTTTGTCAACAAGTTTGGTATCTGGTATCGAAAATAAAAAAAAATTGTTCAATGTCTTAACACGAATAAATCCCAATAAAGACATGTTAATATTATTAACAAGCATGTTACAGTTTATATCTGCCTATAAACACACAATACACATACATATACAGAGTGGTCCAACGAAAAGTATGCACCTTGCTTTTCTCCTTTTTTTGTAACTTAACGCAAAAATGCTCGGACAGGTCAATTTCGCTTTTGAGGGGGACACATTTTAGATGTATTTTTCTACCTGTGCCTTCAATCCCCTAGCGAGGGTGAGTAACAACCCTAAAATTTTAAATGGAAAGTGAGGTCAAGTGATTTGAGAGGGCACAAAATTATCCTTCCAATGATACCTAATTTGTTGTATTTCACTCAAACATGTAGGTATTATGAAGAAAAACAACTACAACCCAGTACTTTGAAATGTTTAATTGACTTAGTAGAATCCTACTTCAGCAAGTGCTGAAAATGTGACCCATTTGTTTCCATACAATAATACAGATTTTGTTCAAATCTATTCCTAACATTCTGTAGCATATCAGGTGTTATACTTCTGCACTCTGCTGTAATTCGTTAGCGAAGATCTTCTATGGACTCGGGCTGCGTAGCAAAACATTTATTTTTCAAGTGTCCCCAAAGGAAAAAGTCTAAAGGCGATAAATCAGGTGACTTGGCAGGCCATTCGATGGCCTCTCCTTCCAATCCACCGTCCAGGAAACCGGTCATCTAAAAACTCTCTTACCGGAGCAACATGTGAGGAGGTGCTCCATCTTGCTGGAAATGAAGCCGATCATCATTATGATTTTTGTCATTTTCAATTATTTCTGTTATGAGAGGATCAACTGTATCTTCAAGCATGTTCAGGTAGACCTCACCAGTTAAATTCCCAGGAATAAAAAGTGGCCCTACGATATGACTACCTAATATGCCACACCAAACATTGATTTTTTGAGGGTACTGGGTATGGACCTCTCTGAATAAGTGTGGGTTACTGTCATCCCAGTAACGGCAATTATGTCTATTCACAGCTCCATTAAAAAAAAAGTATTCTTATCGGAAAAGCGCGTGTTGAATGATAGGTGCGGATATCAATTAGTAGCTGGCTCAGTTGTTCACAAAATTGCAGCCTTCTATCAGGATCATCTTCATTGATTTCCTGTACTAATTTAATTTTGTACGGATGAAATTTATAGGCTTTTAATATCCGTATTATGGACGAACGGGAGACACCTGAGGCTGCAGCAAGCTGACGGGTACTTTGAGTATGATCCAATTCAACATGTCCCAAAACAGCGACTTCCACTGCTTCATTTCTGATCGGTTTCCGTGGCTGGTGTTTCACATTACAGACAGATCCGGTATCGACAAACTTTTGGACTAACTTGGCAACGTACGAATCATTCACATTTTTCCCGGGATGACTGTTATTAAAGAGGCGAGCAATAAGTCTAGCACAACTATTATGTTGATAATAAAGTTTAACAATTTCAACTCGTTCAGGAATGGAATAAACAATTTTTACAGTAAAGTTGAAATAATTTCAAAAGCAACCGAACTGAATCAATAAACGTTTGCCTAAATTCTTTTTGTACACTTATCTGCTGTTGTTATTTGAACCAAAAAACGCACGAGAGAAATTGAGAAATGTAGTAGTGATAAAAAAGCCGTTTTTCCGCATTTTCATTAACACCAAAAATATCGAGTAAATGTTCTTGCTTCTTTTATAACTATTCGAATAAATACAACAAATTAGGTATTATTGGAAAGAGAATTTTGTGCCCTTTCAAATGATATATCACTGGACCCCACTTTCCATTTAAAATTTTAGGGTTATTACTCACCCTCGCTAGGGGGTTGAAGGCACAGGTAGAAACATACATCTAAAATGTGTCCCCCTCAAAAGCAAAATTGACCTGTCCGAGCATTTTTGCGTTAAGTTACAAAAAAAGGAGAAAGGCAAGGTGCATACTTTTCATTGGACCACTCTATATACATACATACATACATACATACACATATACATGAATACAATACTAATTTATCAACTAGAAACACCTGAAGCGAGTAAACAAAAAATAAAATAAAGTAAACATTTAGGAGTTAAGCAAAAAATTAGGTGGAACACTTGTGTGCAGCAAGCTAGGAGAGTAATTGAAAAAAAAACTTCAAGTCAGATATAGAGCTAACAAGTGAAAACATAGTTCAGGTGTATTACAAAAAAAAACATAATTCAGCAGTAATACAGTAGTAGTAATAAGCTCACATGGTAGAATAACTTTCAATTTGGGCTCATGTATTTTGACTAGAGTGTAAAAGTTTCTTAACATGGTTCTTAACTTGACCAATAGGTTCATAATAAATGCTGAGATTTTCACAGAGTTGATTGTAAAGTTTGCTCATTGCAACAACTGGTGACTTAAGTATTATGTTTGTTCTAGAATTTGGTAGATAAAAAGTCAGTTCATTTCTAGAATTGATTCGTGGAACATAAGAGTTGAAGTGGGAGAGTAGTTCGGGACAGTCAATCAGATTATTCACTAGTTTATAAATGAAAATTATAGAGTAGAAGGTTCTTCGGTTTTGCAGGGATAATAGATTAAATTTATTCAGTAGTATTCTGTTGTCGATGCCTTGTTCAGGGTAAACTCCTTCTAGCTTGTAAGTAATATATTTCATGAAGCCTCTTTGTATAGACTCGATTTTGTTTATGTGGACATTGTATATGGGTGACCATATAAGGGAGGCATATTCCAGCCGAGATTTGACGTATGCATAGAAAAGAGTTCAAAAACTGTCTCTGCTACAAAAGTTCTTACAGTTACGATAAATGAGCCCTAGCATCCGTTTGGCTGAGCATGTTATTGTATCATAGTGGATGGAGAAACTCAGTTTAGGGTCAAATGTACACCAAGATCCATTCGATGAGTGCTTATTTGAAGAGGTGTGTTATTTATGAAGTAATCATGAGAAATAACATTATGTTTAAGGGTGTATTTTGAGTATTTACATTTGTTTGTATTGAGGGGAAGATTATTTTCGGTACACCAAATTTACAAAAAGTCAAGGTCTTTTTGTGAGATTAAGTAGTCCTCTTGTGATGTAATGGGCCGAAAGATTTTCAAATCATTCAATTGACGACGTAAATCCATTATTTAAAGCAGGTATTGAAGAACAATTGACAAATTATAGACCAATTTCGAAATTACCAGTTTCATCTAAAATTATTGAGAAATCAGCACATTCCAGATTGTTTGAATATCTTGAAGGATCAATACTGGGGCCCGTTTTGCTTCTTTTATATTTCGATTAATTGGCTACAGTAAATTTATTTGGTAAATTGAAAATGCTTGCTGACGACACCACTTTCATCCACAATGAAAATAGTGCACCAAAATTGAAACTAATATTTCAAAAGACCTTGTCAAATGTCATTATGGCTTCAAAATTTTCAGAAATCTTAGTATATGTTTATACCGAAAAGGTCTATATCAATTGATTTGAAAGATAGAATTGAATTCCATAATGAAAATATTAAATTCTCTCCAAGTGCAAAATTTATTGGTCTCATTCTAGACGAAAATTCATCATGAGACAACATATTAAAACAATAAAACCGAAAATAGCTTCCAGAATCGGAATTTTTTTCAAAATAAGAAATTTTGTACCATTGAAATATCTTAAATGGGTTTTTTTTAATTAGTTTATTCAAATATACAATATCTGATATCAGTATGGGAAGTAGCAAAAAATTCGTCATTCAAACCGATTAAAAAACTTTGAAAAAAATCATAAAGTGTATATTCAAGTTAATCTACAGTTCTGACTTTCACAATTAATAGTAACAAACTCAACTATTCCGCTAATTATTCAGGCAATCTGAAAGTGATGAAAATGAATGAAAACAAATATTGGACAAAAGTCAATTCATTACAAAGGTGTCAAATTTCACAATGTACTATCAAATGCTCAATCTGCCTACTCCCAAACTGCGACTTGGGAGTAGGCAGACTGAGACCAGCGACGAGACCTGGGGAGTAGGCAGATTGAGGCCCCG
This sequence comes from Leptinotarsa decemlineata, assembly GCF_025532065.1. Taxonomy (NCBI): domain Eukaryota; kingdom Metazoa; phylum Arthropoda; class Insecta; order Coleoptera; family Chrysomelidae; genus Leptinotarsa; species Leptinotarsa decemlineata. Next base: position 21,031,365 of record NW_027412747.1, read on the forward strand.
GCCTCAAGTCGCAAAGCTCTTGCAGCGTGTCACTACCTGAGGAGTAGACAGATTGAGACCTCAGTGTAATGAAAGGTTTTTGAAAATGGTTTTAAGTCGAAAGCGAAACGTCGAAAAACTAATAACGCAAGACGCCGTTCAAGCTGGACTTTAAATTATCAGATTGCTGACTGCAGAAACCTTTCCTAACCCAAACACACACACGCACGCACGCACGCACGCACCCGCGCACACACACGCACGCACACCCACTCGCACGCATACACGCGTGCGCACGCATGCACGCACGCACGCAGGCATGCACGATTTTGATAATCATTTTTCCGACTCTCAAAGTATATTAAATCATTCATTTTTTATGTTTCTGTTCTGAATAATTCAGTGGTTGAAGATGTTTTCAATTTCATTACGTCAATCTTCATGTTATAAGCTTCAGTTTTCCATATACTTTTTGAGTTGAGATACTGTACATTTTACAAACAAAATAGATGCAGAAAAACACTGAAACAATCTTGAAATTCGTACAACCACAACATTATCAAAGTATTGTTGCGTTTGTACAAGTTTAATGCTGTGTATATCCCATTCTCATTTGTTACTTGGAATTACAAGCAAAATATGAAGGGTTTATTCGTGAAAAAGGAGTCAATAAAATCTGAAACATACCTTATTACCAGGAATCAGACCGTTGGTGGGTTGCAAAGAATCGAAAAGTTTATCATACTTTTCCCTTTCAATTGGTTTAATTGTCCAATCGACGGCTGATGGTGGAATTGACGTGATCAAAGTATTGTTTCGTGGTGGAGGTGGTTTTGTAGGTTTTGGCAAAGGAATGTCTCCCTAGAAATAACAATTCACAAGAAATATAAAGACAGCTTTTGTTATTCAGAAATGTTACACCTAACAGCTACACTTAAGCAACTCATCTTAATGAGTGTTGTCGTTCGTAGGAGGGTGACGAAAAACAGATTTAAACACACTCTAATGTTTAGAAAATCCGATTTTTATTCGAATTAACTCCTATAATAATTTACTGATTTATAATTACCATTTTTGGTGGAGGAACATCTATACCAACATCGGATACCTTCAAATCTTTTCCATTTTGAACGAGAGCGACTAACTTCAAAGCCACAAACATGCCTGCTTTGTCTAAACAGCCCCTTCCACCAGGATCGGACAAATCCCATATTTTGGAAAGAATTACATCACTCAACCCGGATTTTTTGAGAAAACGAGCTGCTTCCATTCCACCAACAGTTCCAATGCCCTTTGGATCAACCTGAAGGAAACAGTTCAAATATATCTGTATGTTTAGGAAAAAACTAATTAAAAATGTTAACATCATAAAAGAAAATTTCACCAACTCATTGAATGAACATATAACGAACTAACTACCAATTTTCTCATTGGAAAATAGATTTTATCAAATCTATTGTCCAATTATTATTAAAGGTGGATATTATCGACTCCATTCTTTCCAAAAAACTGCGGACACAAGCCATTTATAAGGTCTATCCCACTTCATCGGACATTGACATACTATGATGTATGTCAATAGTACTAGTCAAATTAGTTTGGGGAAGCAAGTTATGTGTTAGTATTGTATTTATTTGTATTGTATTTATTTATTAAGTAGGCAAGCCTAATATACAAAAAAAGAAAAATTACAAATTCATAAATATCTCACGACATTAACTATGTAAATATAGTAACATTTTAAAGTACCTTTCAAGGAAAACCAAATATACATACATATCTATAGATATTAAAAAATAAAAAAATTACAAATATCATAATGAGCTGTCACTAATATACTTCTTTAATGATAACTTAAATTGGTTTATTGAATTAGATTCTTTTACAAATTGTGGTAGTTTGAAAATGAATATCATTGCTACAGTATCTGGGAAACAGACAACCACTGCAATGTACTTAACATGTTTGATATACTGGAATACCTATTCACTTGTAAAATAATCCTCATTCCACGATTCTGTAACTTTTGTAAAGCCGATACCTTATTTTAGTCAAATGAGTATAAAACACTAGCACAATAATCAAAATGGGGTTGGATTATACAATTACATAATGTAATTTTTGAATACATTGAAAGCTGAGATGAAATTCTTGAGAAAAAATATATTTTTTCAGTAATTTTCCTGAACATGAAGAGATAAACGATTATCCACCATGAAACCTAAGTATTTGAATTCACTTACGAACATCACCTGCAATTTGTAATCTCAAGTTACGTTTGTTGAGTGATATCTTATAACCAGTTGATAAGATCATATATTTTGTTTTGGAGCTGTTGAGTTTTAGTTTAATGTGATTCATGTACTTGAAAACATTTCTTAGTTCATTATTCATTTGATCAGCTACTGTTTCTATATTATCTCCTGAAATTGATAATAAAGTGTCATCTGCAAAAAGGTTCATGAACTCACAACCATGGATGGTATCTATATCATTCAGGTAGATTAAAAATAATATAGGTCCCAAAACACTCCGCTAAGGTACCCCGAAAACGACATCGCGAGATGATGACACTGAATCTTTTATTTTGGTTACCTGTTTGCTTTGTGATAAATAATCAGTCAGTCATAACAAAACAGTTTTCCTGTGAGGACTCACACTGTAATCGGAGGTATGGCTGAATAATTGTGTTACAGACTGTAACTGAAGTTTTATAACTGCGAGCGATATCTTGCCAAGAATAATATATTTGGGATTTTTTCGTATTTGTATTTGAAGCGAATTTATGAGTCTAATGTATTGTCAACTATGAACTGGAGATATTTGATGTCTTCTTCTATTTCAATTTTTTCATTATATATAGAAATATTTATGTTGTTATATCGATAAAGTAGTTGTTGAAATTTTTGACCTTGTCAATATCATTTTTTGCAAATGTTACCTTTCCACTTATCATAAATTGCAAATGAACTATTTCAATACTATTCATAGGTTTTAAAATAGATTCAAGAGTTTGCAACATCCTTTTAGCATTATTTACATTTCAGTCCATTTTGTTTTTGTAATATTCTCTCTTTTTGGTCCTTAAACTTTCAACAATTTTCCTACATCTAAACAAATTTTATGTTTTGTGGTACCAAGGAAGTTTCTAAAACATTCAAATGATTCAATTGGCAAAATTTCCTCTATGAACATTACACAATTTGCACTACTGAAACAGTTCAGTGAATTATGCTGTTCATTCACATGACAGGAAACTGTTTCTGGGCAGTAGATTCATTTTAAATACAGTTATTTCCTGGATATCACTTACGGGAAACAAAAATTTGATAGACTTACCACATTGTAATAAGCTTCATATATGGCACTAGAACTGCCTGCTACCTAAAAATGATTTGCAAAATATATCATCCAGAACCAAAGGGTTGGGGCATTTTATTGATATTGTAAAAATATAAAATATAATGAATGGTCAAAGTTAAACTTTTCCAAACACGATATAAAGAGAACTATTTTACTTCAACCAACAATCCTGGATGTAATTAGTGCTTATTATCTTAGAGCCAGCCTGGAAAACATTTATTTAAATTATTTCAATACCGCCCACTGAACTGTCAAAAATGTGGTGAATGGAGTACATTCAAAATTAATTTTCAACATAATACAGGAAGAGTCTAATTGCATCCAAGCATTTAGTTACATAAATTAAGGAGTATTTGATTCTGTAATCTATTTGTATTCCACCTACCTGGGTAGGAGACGGCAGCGCAGCCATCTTTTTCAATAATAACTAAAAATTGTCGGATTCGTGGAAACAACTACCAATCCAAACAACAATCAATATTGACAATTCAAGTAAACCTCGTTCTGACATTTAATGATATTAACCAATGAGAATACTTGTCAGATTTTGAAGTACATGCCCAGGACACGCATAGAATATTCCTGGTTCATCATTTTCATAACAGAGGTGCTGAGTTCAACTGAGTACAAGTGACGCAGCTTGACAATGTCAAGTTGCCACATCAATTTTCAATGTTTTTTACATTTTGAAAAAAATCATATAGAAAATATTTTTACGTTATGGTCCTTAAATTGAATTTCTCAACAAAATACGCACGACAGATTTCGATTCTTGCACCATCTATCAACATGTGTACAAAGTTGGGTCAATCTCATTTCTCGTGCCGATAGTTTTTGACAGAACGAAAGTGAATTGGTTGAAACACCAGGGTTTCTATGCATCTTTGTCAAGCCCTATGAAAAAGGAGACATATATATTAACTTCATTCAAAATTACACACTATAAAAGGGCAAAATTTGTATGGATAAGGGTGACTTTAAGCTCAACAAATGGTGACATAAAACGGTAACATGAGGAAAACATGTTCATGTTTGTTGTGCTTTGAGTTGTTATGAATCTTTGAGAGAAGTATTTAGCTGAGTGAGGCTATTCAGCAATGTTAAATGCACATCAGTTATCAAATATGTTTCGAATTGACGAATGAGTGAATTCATTACTGAAAGCGTATTAGACTTATTTTTTGTTTGGTGCGATTTTTGTAGAAGTTAGAAATGCGTTTCCATAGATGAAATGGAATACTTTCGCAAACGTGAAGCACAATAATCCAAAATGATATGTACAAGATAGCCAATATTTTTTTGTTTGCTATTTAACTTTATTCTCGTATTTTCGATTGACGTGCTATCTGGATAATGAACTTTCTTCATTTCACTGAACAAAAAACATTTGGTATTGCATGGTTGCAACGCTTTTTAATGACAATACTCGCGTCCAGCAGCTCTCCGCGGCTTAATTCATTTACTGCCAGATGAGCCAATTTGAGCCAGATTCATACATTCCCAATTAAATAAGTGAAAGATAGGAGAAAATCACTTGGTATTCAGATTTTTTCCACATGACACTCTGTCAAAATTTGACCTAATTCAATTTTTTCAATGTTTTTATATGTTCGTTTTGTGTAGGTTTTTTTTTATTCTCTCGTTAGTGAGTCTTCCATATTTATATCTTTATAAATAACATCATGTAATCTACTATTTTAGTTGTCCAGATGAAGGTAAAAAATTTACCGAAATCTTGACAAGTACTGAATCTTATTATAACAGCTTTACGAATCTGATTGCAATATGCAATCTCACGAAATAAATCGATTCATATCAAAGCGTGCGCAGAGCTTCCGCATTATTCAACATCTTACTCAATTTGTATTTCTGGATACGACCAAGGAAAAGTTTATATTTTTGCAATATTTGACGTTCCCTGTCCAGAAAATCTCTGTGTGACAATATGACAACACTGCACACTTCAGTCATTGCTGACTGCTTGTCAAAAACATTATGAAAGTTATCAATTAACCTCAAAAAATAGGATTTGAAACCTAAGAGTAGTGGATTATTGTATTATTTCTATTCTAAAAAACTTGCAAAGAAAACTGTTATCAACTATGTCTTTATTTTTCATGAATAGTGTTTGGAATTATACATTATGTTAAAAATAAACTTTGCCAACTTGCTATTACTAAAGCCTCGATTTGTTTTCACTAATAGTATTCGAAAAGCAGGATCGAGACAGATAAAAAATTTTATTAATTTTCATCCTCATCTTAAAGTGGCCCATCGCATACCTGCAATTTATAAAAAAATTGCAGCAAGAGACTCTATTGACTACCTATATTTAGTATGTCCAGAGATTGCCAGAAATATTGCCAATCATGTATTGGCCTCGGTGAATTTGGATAAAAAACAAGTCATCGCAGAGGCGAATGCCGGATTAGGTCTTGTATCGACCGAGTTGCTCGAAAGAGGTGTAAATCGAGTGAGGATATATGAAAAATGCGACAAATGTTTGTCAATACTGCAGGTATACATATGTAATGTAGATTGATAGGTACACAGATAAATAGATAGATAGATAGATCTTTGAATAAAAAAAAAAACTAATGTTTAGAAGAAAGCAAACGAAATTTTCAGAAATACTGGTTGGAGTTTTATCAGCTATTTTTGCATTTTTGTGTTTCTGTAATTTTTTGTAACTACCTTTCTGATCTATGGTTTTTCTGATGCCATGAACAGGTCTATGCGGTGGTCATCTATTTTAGATATGAGACCACTGATCCTACTCAGATCGAATTAATTTGTGCCGAATTCAAAGTTATCCTTCTAAAAAATGTTGTGCCAAATTCAAAGTTGTCCCTCTATGTGATACAATGACATGATCAATTGTCTCAAAGATTTCTTGGCAGTGAGTAATTTGTTTATTGAGAGTTTTGAGTCGGCATTATTTGCTAAGAATTAATCAAAGAGGGTAGACTAAACTTTTCTTCCTTAGATTACAATTAACATTAGACTATGCTTCCTAAGTCTCAATAATCTCAATGGTCAGGGCTGTATTTTTCATAAAATACTAATTGAATTTTTCACAAGTAACTGTTTTCTTTAACAAAACTTTTTTTTTAAACTTACTAGTACAGTTTATCATAAGATTTTCACTTTGAAAATTCACAAAACCGCGACGCAAATTACTCCTGATTTTCAATAATGTCTACTCCAACTGTATTTGCTACTACTTATGGTCCATCTTATGTTCCTCTATGAGGAGGTAAGTGGCATATGTTCATTTATTTCATCATTCTGTTTCTATGTTCTTTCAAGCGTGTAGTAAATATTTTTCCAGTTTGACCTATGTAAAACGTGATCCACATGATAATTTATAAAATCAACATTTTCAAAAAGTGTTTCTATTTTAGTACTATTAAGCCAAAAGAAGTTCATTTTCACTCATACATGATCAGATTGGTTTTTATCCTAGTCAATTTTTTTTGTTGAGATATCTGCATTATTTAACATTATATAATATATACTAGGTAATAACATTTTATTGGTATAAATATTTTTGGATTGTCACTTTTATCCAAAAGAGTGCTTTTAAGGAATTATTTATTATTGCAGAACTTCAACATAACTTACCCAGAACGAGTTGAGATTATCTGTGAAAGCTTTTTCGATTTAAATATATTGGACCTGAAAGATCGGCATGAAAACCAAGGTAGAGTCCATATCTTTTTCAAAGATATTCCCAAACGGGCTTGGACTGATGGTGAGAAAATATATTTATTTGAGCTTATTTTCAAACAATCAGGAATTCTTACGCGTTGTTTTGTAGTACTTCCGGTGAAAAATGGTATTGATATTGCGTATTTCTGTAGGCACGTATACAAAATGGCATTAAGTAATTGTGATTCAGCAAGTGATTTGTGTGAATTAATTTCATTCAGAAATCTCTCTTAAGTGATGAAATTCATATTCGAGCTTCCTCAGTTTATTTGTTACAGAGGCAATATGCTTGCACCATTTCAAGTTATGAACAACTATTACTCACAACAACTTGATTTCTTTCACCTCTGAAATTGTCTCGTTGATGTTGGTTTTTATGATACTGAAGGTTGACCTATCAACATCTGTAGTAAGAAATGCAATATAGTGTGTTATTTGATATTCAAATATAATTCTGTCCATGGTGATAATTATATAATTAGGTACTTCTAGAAAGTAATATTGCATTTTAATTTTCTTTTCAAAACACACCTGTTTTACCAGAATCCATCATTCATTTAATTAAGTTTTTTAATTAGGTACTTATTGTTATACAGGGTGTAACTAAATAAGTGTAAAACATTTAAGGAGGTGATTCCTCATCGGAAAAAAGATAGGATATTTCATATAAAGAAATTTCATTGGAGCATCCCTTGTTGAGATAAAGCCCCTTAAAGGGGCTGTAAAATTTGTATAACAATTTTTTTCACAAGCACCGCAACCCTTAAAATTTATTTCCATTGTAACTTTTTGCCTTATTATTTGTTTACCATTTAAAAATTTATTTCCGATAGCCTGTTTCATTCTAAACAAAAAATGTCTTTTGGGTTTTTTCTCAAAATAAACCAGTTCGCAGCCCTAAAATTATTTAAGGATTACTACAGAGATACATCGTCATAAATGCGAAAATACGAAACTAATCTATCTAGTAGGTAGCTATTAGCGATAGTGACAATTAAAATTGGTATGACGGTGTCAGTTTGTGAATTTTCGAAATTGAATTATTACTAATTGTGTGTTGTTGTTCTGTTCTCAATTTGTTACTTTAATAATTCACTTGTTATTAAAATGGCATACACAAATGAGGAAATGGTTGATATTCATTACGTTTACAGTCTGTCGCAGGGGAATGGGTTAGAAGCCTCTAGAAGGTATGTTGAAATGTATCCTCAATGGCAGCATCCTTCACATAGAATATTTGCTCGACTTCATCAACGATTTCGAGAATTTGGTTCGTTCGACAAAAGAACCCAGGATTGTGGTCGCCATCGAGAAGTACGAACACCACAGCTTGAGGAAGCAGAACTTAATTTGATTGAAGAACAACCTACTACCAGTACTAGAAAGATTGCCAGCTAAATGTTGATCATATGACGGTATTTCGAATTTTAAAGGAATAATTCTTATACCCTTACCATTTGCAACGAGTACAGGCACTGTTACCGCGAGACTTTACGAGCCGTCTTGATTTTTTCAATTGGATGCTGGAAATGATTAGAAGAAATTGTGACTCTCTGAAGACGATAGAATTCACAGACAAATGTAGTTTTTCTCGGGACAAGATTATTAATTTTCATAATTACCACATATGGGCTGATGAAAATCCCTCGCTATTGTCGAAACTAACCATCAAGAACAGTTTTCTCTTAACGTGTGGCTCGGAGTTATTGGGGATGATTTAATTGTGCCGCATTTTCTACCTCCTCGATTAAATGGTGAGGCATACGTTCAATTTTTAAGAGAAGTGCATCCAGTACTGCTGGAGGAAGTTCCTTTGGGCGTCAGAAGGGATATGTTTTTGATGCATGATGGGGCCCCCGCCCATTTTAGTCAAATAGCACGTCAGCATTTAACTGAAACATATGCAAATCAGTGGATAGGTCTAGGAGGACCACAGAACTGGCCCGCTCGATCCCCGGATCTCAATCCTCTCGATTTCTCTATTTGGGGTCATTTACAGCATTTAGTTTATCGTACTCCTGTTCTCGATGTAGAGGACTCAAGAAACCGCATCATCGATGCGTGCAGGATAATCAGAGAGACTCCAGGAATATTTGAGCAAATACGTGGCTCAATGCGCCGACGTCTAGACGCATGCGTAATGTCTGAAGGTAGACATATTGAACATTTACTATGATTTCTACATGTTGTGTGTTTTTTTATTAATAAATTAGTTTTATTTATTACCCTTTACCCTAACTACAAAATAACAATAAATCTAGTTCGCATTTATGACGATGTATCTCTGTAGTTGTTCCTAAAATCATTTTTTGCTGTGAACTGGTATATTTTGGGCAAAAAACCCAAGAGACATTTTTTGTTTAGAATGAAACAGGCTATCGGAAATAAATTTTCAAATCGTAAACAAATAATAAGACAAAAAGTTACATTGGAAATAAATTTTAGGGGTTGCGTTTTCCACCCCTTACAACCATGGGGTAACCCAAATAAATTACTGGCTAAGTGTCTTTTTGGTAGTACAAAACGTCAGGTTAATTTCAATATTGTAACTTTTTCAGTGCTTGTGAAAAAAATTGTTATACAAATTTTATGTACCCCCTTTGAGGGGCTGAATCTTAACAAGGGATGCTCCAATGAAGTTTCTTTATATGAAAGATCCTATCTTTTTTTTGATGAGGAATCACCTCCTCAAATGTTTTACACTTATTCAGTTACACCCTGTATAAAAGACGTAGAAGAGTTTGATGTACTAGTTCAACTGATGAAGATGCTGTGTAGCAAAACTGTAATATCTCGGTGAATATTTTAATCGAAATAAGCGCAATTTGCAGTGCACTTTCGATAACATAACACAAGTCGATTGATTCCGTCAGCGTAGAAACTGCGTGCTCTGGATTTGATGAAGACAACGAAGGCCGTTTTTGTCTGGTCCTGATTAGCGAAGGTTTTACCGGTGAGAAAGTTATCGAAGTTCTTCAAAAGAAAATAGTCGGTTGGCGAGAAGTCTGGGAAAAATGGTGGGCGAGGCAGAACCTCGACGCTTATTTCGTTTAATTTTCGGACGGTGATTTGTAAAACGTGCGGACAGGCGTTGTCGTGGAGTAGAATCGGGCCTTTTCTGTTGACTAGTGCCGTCTGTCCTTTGTTCCCCACTGCAGCGCACACTGCAAGGCAACTAGTTGAAAACCAGAGCCCAAATACAGCACATTTATGATTCACTATCGTTAATCACGTCTTTGCAAGGCAAGATACCACGTTATTTATTCACATGTTATTCCAAATCACAACATCGTTGCGCGCCTATGTGCCATCACGCTTCATTGTCAAAATCGTGCCAGTGGCGGTACTTTAGCTTGATCGCCCGGTTAGCTGTACCAAGGACGTAACAATACATTTTTCAATACTGTAATTTTCTAAGAAATGAATGAAGAAGTAATATTGAATTCCTTTGATATTTTCAGATCCAGTATTGACTGTTGTGGGAACGTTAACGACAGTGGAGTTTTTCAAACACTTGATTAGGTGTTTTTTTTTTCAATCTACTCCCGTGAGCTTCGGGCGAATACAAATATTTGCTATTTTGAAGCCAAAACATTATAAAGTAAGTTCTTTTCTACAGTTTTATCCACTCAATTTAAAATATTTTTTCGTAGATTTTGTCAGCTAACAAAGGAGATGGAAAGTTCTACCGGAATTTGTCAGTAATGTTTAATCTGTTGTTTGACCATGAGCTTCTTGAAACATTCAACAGGGATATGTTTTTACCATGGGAGAAATTTGGCAGATATAAACATTCTGTGAGAAAAATTTGGAAATACATAGGATAGAAGTGAAAGTTTAAAAATGTTTGCAATTTTCGAAATGTACACTTCCATAAATCATTATCTAAAGTTTTCTTATAGCCCATATATAACCAAAATTCAAACATAAGTAAACATGGACATTTTCCTTGTCAAAAATACTATTTCTGAAATTCTCTACGAATTGTGACGTATTTCCGGCTAAAATGCTTATCCAGATCTTGGCTATTGAACAACTGTGCTGTAACAATAACGCATCTACCGTTTTCGTAATAGAGTTCCGTTATCAGTAGTCATGTCATTGTTTCGATGTGAGTTTATTGTCAAGTAAGTTAATCAGAGTGATTGGATATATGGTTTCCATGTAAGCTTATTGTCAAATTGCCCAGGAATCTTTTGCTTGTTCGGAAAATATTGTTTTCTGAGTAAATTTCTAATGAATTTCAAGAAATTGCCATTGATTTCCATTTTCTACGTGTTGAAGCTTGACTTTGCAAGAGACCACCTAGGAAAGCCTCGTTTATTACTGCTATTTATGGTTTGAGTCATCTGTTGATCGAACCGATGGCGTGTATCAAAATGATATTAAAAAATTACCTCATATTGAAAAAAAATTGCCATATATATATATATATATATATATATATATATATATATATATATATATATATATATATTGTAGGTATGTGTGGCAGGTGGCACAGTAGACATCCCACTGAATCAACTGCAGGGAGATTCTATGACTAGCTGGAATTATTTTCATTTGGTCGTGATACTCAGACGGTTCACACCGTTCTGAAGAGACCATGCTCGGTACTGATGATGGGGCAATCATCCCGAAACCGGTCTATTGGTTGGTCGGATCGACCAAACGAAGTTAATGCGACGAATCTTCCAAGTCGAAGACGTTGCACAGGTGCTTGATGGTTTTACTTCAACTCTCTGTGCGGCATTAGCTGGGTGGGTTGTTGTTTTTCAGTTGGGTATCTGCCACACGTACCTAGAAAGTCGTAGGTCTGCATGAGAGGAAAGGGTACCCCCTTTGTATAAATTTTGAATCATTATTTCTTTAGGGACAATATTATTATTTATTCAGTACATAGTGTTTGTTGGAAGTGTACATTCATTCCTCAGAAAGTTCGTTTTTATTTTTCCTATGTATAGCATTTTTTTTAATTCTTATCTTGAAAATATTTTAGATGCAAGATTTTGATGTTGGTAAGATGTACCTGGTAAAAATTAACTTCAAGAAAGATTTCCCTGTCCCTGCAGAACATTTTATAGGACTGTATCATTTCATTCAACAGTTATATGGGAGAGGAAATAAATGTGTTATTCCACTGATGGAGTGAGTAGTTTTTGTAAATTGTTATTATAATGTTCAGTTGTTATACGTATTACAGGAAATTTGTACCTGGCTCTGGCTTCAATGCTATTGTTCCATCTATGAATCACAAGCATTTTCCAAAAGAGGTTAATATTTTCACTAAATTCAATGAATTGACACCTGAAGAAATATCAACGCTTTTTAAGTGAGTACCATACTGATATTCAAACTAAGCTATGTATACAAAATGCTCTTCAAATCAGCCAAAGTGTTATTTAGTGATGCTGGAACTTTGTTGTACCACTTGTTAAAGCTGATTTAGCTGGTTGAGAACCAAAACAATAATTATTTAACTCTCATAACATCAAAATTATTGAGTATTGATTCAAAAAAACTATTAATAGATCCTAAACTAGTTGTCAAAATTCACAAATTCAAGCTGCATAGTTCTAGTTGTCCTTGGGGGTTTTGAAATTGGGGTTTTTATTCAATTCATTTATTGCCGATGCTTCTAATAAATTCGTCTCCCTTACTTTACTGCTCATATCTACTGATACTCATTGTCCACACATTTTTAATAAATCTAATCTGGCCAATATAATATACAGTATTTTTTTCAGGGAAACAATCATGCATCCTAATTACAAAAGCAGTCCATTAATGGCAATGATTGAAGCTTCGTTTTTGAAGACTGAATTATATGATCCATACAGCGTAGATGATATGGAAGAAAATATTATAAATGAAAAAATGGAGATGGAAGAAAAATTTTAATTTCCAATATAAGCTGTACATCCTCTTCATGGGAAATGAGAATATAAGCATTGAAAAATGAGAACGATAGCCAATGAAACTGTGATGATTTATCATTTAAGTATAATAAAAAATCAAGTACAGGGTAGTTTTTAATTGATTGTTTACTAAGGAAGTGAGAGCGATATCTTCTCTTGAAGAAGCGCCATCTATTGGATTAACAGAGAACTCAAAATCTCTCGATCCCCTACGTGAGGGTAGATGTCATCGCCTTTACTCAGGCTCGTCCTTTAAGAATTGTTGAGTCCTAATCCTAATCACAAGAGGTCGCCTTCCAACCACGAAAGGTCAGATTTCAATATTGCTGAAGTGCCAAGCAGTAGGTTGAGGACCATACAGTAACGGGGCGGTGAAGATTTTATCTCCTGGCACTAAACCCCGACGGGGGGAAGGTATAAGGAATTAATTTGCGGTTCAGCCTAGCACTACTGATGAGACCTGTTGAAGATCGAATCAGAGGAATTCGTATTGATCATAAATGTGTTGTATTTGTTCTATGGTTCTGATTGGTTGTCTTGCAGTGAAAGCTGCAGAGATATATAAACGACGAATCTCTTCGGCGGTCGATACTATAAGCCAGTGACGCTGTGAGATAATGTAAAGTTGAGTTTGAATAGAATCGAAATAATATTGAAGAGGCATTCGTCAATCGTTGATGTTCATTGTAGAAAATATTTTTCACTGAAAGAGGTTGAAACAAAACATGTTTCTCCCTCTGTCTCATAGACGAAGCTTACTACTTAAAGTTTTGTTTATTTTCATTTGAATGAGTAATAATAAGTCGACCCTTTCTGCGGAAGATGGAGCCACTATGTCCTTTCCACATATAAATGTGAAACTATTTTTGCAGGGGTTTTTCATAACATCCTTATCGGTGGAAAATAAATTTGACCGTTTTTTATTGAGTAAACTACTTATGAGAACATAAATTACTTTCCAGTTTCATGCAAACATCTGAAATTTTTGCTGAAACTAGAGTACTTCAAATAGAGGTAAACAAAACAACACTTCTTATATACGGTTTTAATGACAACAATTCAGCGTGTTTTTTACAAGATTTGATTATTTAAATTTTATAGTGGATTCATCAAAATATTTGTTGAACTTCTTCCAACCATATCTTCTTTTGGGATCTTTATTGCTATTGGCAGGTGTGAGATTAGGCATCAAACCTGAAAAAGTGGCATTTAAAGCAACATGATTTCGATAAAAAAAAGTTCATTCAAAACATAATACTTTGTAAAAATGATTCCAAATCAATATCTTGAAGTAATTTACAGGGCGATATCAATATAACCCTATCAATTTAAAGTTATTATATAATTGTTGCCATTAATTTCATTCAAAACTAGAACAGGTATTTAAAGGAAATAAGTTGGTTCAATACTCAACGGTATTATTTTTTGTCAAGAAGAAATGCTTCAACACACAAAATTACTTTTTATCCATTTTCTTCAAACTAACAAAAGTTGCTTCACTGAAAAAGTTCCATTTCACAAACTAATCGACAGCTGTGAAATTTGTACACATATCTTTTGAAGGTTAGGGTTAACTAAAAATCATATGGATTTAATATATGTAGCGCCATCTGTTTGTTACCCCACGAACTATTAGGCGCATCTAATACAACTGATTATTGCTGTTAATATTCATTTATTATTGCATCAATTTTCTTCCTCTCGGTAATCCTTTTTATAAGCCCTTGGATGTGTTGTAATATTGTTAACGTTATTAGTGTAACATTTTATTAATTCACTGTAGGTACTGATTATTTTATTTATGTCATGCAAATGAGTGAATCCTGCTGGATGATAATTATACTTTTTATGTTTAGATAAAGAACATTTTCCCCTCTACATCCAACAAAAAAACATTACTAGCATTCAATCCTCATTAAAAAAATACCCACCAGCTTTTTGAGCCATTGTAACTAAAGAAGACATGCGTTTCTGTTGTGTCCTGCACAATCCTGTTATCCTTCTGGGTAACATGCAACCATCGGACCGCACAAACTGGCTGATGATTAGTACATCTGTATGTTTTATTTGAATGCCACTGGCACATATGGGACATGCAGTAGGATGTTTGTTCTTCAATAAAAATGGTTCTCTTTCTGAGGAAACAATTTCACCGTAGATCACTAACTCCTTGTCATTTTTCTGAACTTCTCGAACTGAAAATCAATGCAAATATATTTTAACTGAAGAAAGTCGAATAAAGTACTTGTGGGACTCGCATTCATACAAGTTGGAAGCCTCCCATTTCCCAGTGACATTAGTTTGAATTTTTCATTATTTTTTACATAATACTAAATTCTCTCACATTTTTCATGTGACGGAATTGGCACTTCATCTGGAGTTGCCACGGCTGACAGGCTTTATTGAAATTCATGTGCAATTTCGAGAATTATAGTTCGATACATGTATCAGTAATCATTCATTAGCCAGTCATAATTCTTACTTTCTTTTAGCTGCAACTTCGGAAAAATAGAAATTTGCCTTGTTTGGGAGACGGTAGAGACTACATTCCTAGTAAGTCTTAATAACGGGATCATTTTCAATTCTAAGTTGACACTAAAAAAATTATTGATTTCTCATTAACCAACTAATTAGCATAATCAACATTTAGAACATTTAGAAAACTAAACCTCAAACTTAGACAAATATTTCTTCTTCACTATTTTCTTCTTCTTCACGTTTTTTTTTAATACTTGCTTCCTTTTGGTGTATTGATCTAACTACCATTTTGGCTTAATGCCCCTGAATGGAAGCAAAAGCTAAAAACAGAGAAAGAGAGAGAGAAATTTAACTACCATATTACATAAACATCCGGCCTGTCTGGACTAGTTACTGGCCTAAATAACAGGATTGTTCCACAAGTACCGCTGCCAGTGTTCTCCTTGAAGAACATTGCACAAATAGATATCAGATTTGACTGCAGTGTATCGAAACAAAATTCAAAATTCTGCTAGTTGGTTTTAGTTAGGATGCCTTTGTAACTTGATTCCTGTTTTCTGAGGAACATTGCACAAGGATTTTTGAAGTGAAACTTCTTCAACCGCGAAGTGGTAATATTAGCCATAATAAAACTTATTTTCATCATGATTTCACAAGTAAGACGTCGTCAGTTTGATAGGCCAAATGCGGTAAATTACATAAACAAATTTAGATATGCAAACGTTGCCGATTATCGAGGCAATTCATGGCGCATCTAAAAAACTAAAAACAAACCGCTCTGCGCTCTGACTCAATAATCATGCGGTCTGTGATTTAATACCAACTGACTTTTTTTGGGTCTTTTCCAGTGATGCCAATTTAACATATTTTATGCTAGATTTAGCATAATTTTATATTGTTTAGAATTTTTATTTGTTGTTTAGCATATAGCATATTTTCCAGCATATGGAATAAGTATTTAATAAAAGTTACATCATGAAACAAACTACCATTTTACTATCTTGCGTACCACATTTCATTGAAATGGTTAGGATCCATTCAACAGTTGGTAATCGTGAAATATTATTATTGGTATGAATATTTTCAGAGGTAACATTTGTTATTTTAGGTACCTATTACATTGGTCTGAGATATTTTTTATCTATAAATCTCTCTTTTCATAATAAATATGGACGACGAAGGAATTCATCGATTGGAAGGCAGTTCGACTACTAAAGGTGGTTTGGTTATCAAAAAAAAACAGACTAGTTCTTTCAAGGTTCCTCTGCCCTCCCTATTTGGCTTGGATAAGTTGGCCGCTCAAAAAAGAAAGGAAAGAGAATTGTCAAGGGTGTCATTTGAAATCGAAGAAAATGATACCGCCGATACTGAAACGAGTGAAACTCTGACAACCGACAAAGTCACTCCAGTTGAAAGAGAAAAACGAAAATATCGAAACCCTCAGGAGGAAACTCCTACATATACAGGAGGTATCACCAGAGAAGCTAAGGAACGGTATAAAGAGAGACTAAGTTCCAGTAAGTCCAAAGAGAAAGGTGTATATGCCACCACTAAAGACAAAGAGCATGAGCGCAGATCACACAAACATGATGACTACACATCTCACAAAAGGAGGAGAGAACACATTCGAGACAGGCACAGAGATAAAGATTACAAGAGAAGTGAGCGTAGTGATTCAAGAAGAGAAAGAACTCCTAGGTTTGGAGATGAGCCCAAAACACCAAACATTCATCTTAAAGACAATCCTTCTAGAAGTCCTTGGGACGAAGACGAGCCTGCTCCATCAAAAAAGTCTACATGGGATTACCCAACACCATCTGTATATAAACAAAGAAGCAATGATTGGTCATCAGAGAGAAGTTATAGGTCTGTGTCTTCCAATTATAAAAGGTCTGGGAATCTCTTAGAAGATGATACACCAAGACCTACACCTGCTCATAAATTCAACGAGTGGATGAAAGAGAGAAAGAAAACAGGCGCGACACCAAGCACTCGCGACAAAGGCCTGAAATGGGATGCCACAGTCGAAAGAGAACACTGGGAAGAAGAGCAGAAGCGTTTGGATAGGGAATGGTACAATTTGGATGAGGGTTATGACAATGAACAGAATCCGTTTGCGGGTGTTAGCGAGGAATACACGAAAAAAAAAGAGGAACAGCTCGAACAAAGGAAGAAAAAAAGGATGTCTGCTCAACAGAGGCAGATTAACAAAGATAATGAACTATGGGAGAGAAACAGGATGTTGACGTCAGGTGTCGTACACTCCGTTGACGTGAACGAAGACTTTGATGAGGAGTCCATAGACAGGGTACACCTACTTGTTCATAATATAGTACCACCTTTTCTTGATGGTCGAATAGTGTTCACTAAACAACCGGAACCTGTTATTCCCGTGCGAGACCCGACTTCGGATATGGCTTTAGTAGCGAGAAAGGGTTCCCATTTGGTTAGGGTCTTTAGAGAACAAAAAGAAAGGCGCAAAGCACAGAAAAAACATTGGGAGTTAGGCGGTACAAAAATTGGTAATATAATGGGTATAAAGAAAAAAGTTGATGAGGAGGACAAGAAATTTGATAAGGACAACGACACTACAGATTATAAAGCCGATCATAAGTTTGCGGAGCATATGAAAGAAACAGGTAATTTTTGAATTTTCTTTTATTAGATACTAGTACTATGTTGCTGTATCGTTTTGACAGAATCAGAATCAATGAACTTAGGGGTGCGCAGCGTTATAAAACAGTGCTTTCAAAAAATTGTTCTACAGCGCCATCTAGTGGTGAGTTACAGAAAAATTGATAGCCTAAAAACCTCAATGAAAAATTAGTTATACATGTCAAATTTCATTACGATTGGTTGAGCAATGTAGAAGTTTATCACTTACCAACCAACCAACAAACATCCATTTTTATATATTAGATATAGCAATCATAATTGATCAAAATAGTCTTCCCCGATCTGCTGAGATATTATCTTTCACAAAGATAATATGCATACACCACTGAACATGTTTGCCATACTAGTGATGAAATTTTCTACCAGCCTAGATTTTGTCGTCTCTTTTCGTGACAACAGCCACGAAAGCATATTTTCTAATATTTCAGACATGCTTGTGATGTTCTTATTTTATTGTATGTGTAATTCAAATTTTAATATTGACATTTAACTACTCGGGTATCTCAGCTTTGATTTCAGTAAACACCTATATAGTGCAAGAGCATCGATAATGGATTGAATATTCCTGCTTTATTTTTCACATGACCCTCTACATTCTTCTATGATTAATATAATTTGCTTCATTATATCGTATTCTCCATTTTCAGGAGGTGCGAGCAGTGATTTTGCAAGAAAGAAATCGATCACAGAACAACGAAGGTACCTACCAGCATTCGCCGTGAGGCAGGAACTTCTAAATATTATTCGGGAAAATTCAGTCGTCATTATTGTTGGTGAAACTGGAAGCGGAAAAACAACACAGTTGACACAGTATTTACACGAAGATGGTTATAGCAAGTACGGTATGATAGGATGTACCCAACCTCGTAGGGTAGCAGCAATGTCTGTTGCAAAGCGAGTAAGTGACGAAATGGGAACACAATTAGGTTAGCATTTATTACTTAACAAACTATGCTGAAAGAATGAATGATTTTTTTTGTTTGAAACTTTGAGAGGGAATCTTCAATTTCACTCTAAGTAAGTTGGGAAGACAATTACTGGTACAGTATGAAGGCTATTTTCTGAATTTTCTGGCCTGACTTTTCGTCTACTACTGCAATAGACGTCAGACATAAAAAACTGCAGATAGGCATAAAAACGGATAGAATACCCCAGAAATAGCCTTCATACAGTTATCTCCGGCCGTGAAAGTTTACATTCTTCAATTACTGGTACTGTTTGAACGCCATACTTGATACTCATTAAAAGTTTTACTCTGTGAATTTGTTGCAGAAAAATAATTTCAGGATTGTTGCAAACCTGTACACATATTGAGTAAAATCAAATTCAAATAATGTATAAAATAATCACTACAAAGACTTTAGTGAAACAACATGTGCATACTAATAATAATTGTAATTTATTGTACAAAATTTCAATTTTGCTCAACTGGCTATCGACCGAAGTAATTCTGCCCGTTAAACAAAATTGCTTTGAAATTACATAGCTTATTTTACAATATTACAAAAAAATTGAATTATATGAATATAAAAATGAACAATGAAAACAATTTCATTGATAAAGTTTTGTTAATTTTTCTAACAGTGTTTCTGTTAGGTGTTGATGTCGTACTCTTGTATGGGGGTTTCTTGTCACAGCATACTTTCTAATGATTTCTACATTGTCGTTTTTTTCAGCAAACTTCTGAGTAAGTGACGGTAGTCTTTCCTCAACAGGGATAATACCATTGAGTTGGTACAGCAGAGAGTTTCGAGGGTTGTGTTTGGGATTATTGGGGTGCCTTAATCTTGTTATTTTCCTGATAGCCGTTGTTTCAGATACATTCATTGTTTTCAAGGCCCTTTGTTTGATATTGAGAAACAGTGGGTGCGAGTATTCAATAAGTGGACGACAGATTAGTTTATATATTCGGCTTGCTGTTGATATGTTTGCACATGCTCCCGGGTTTGTCAAACTTGTGAAATATGCGGCTCTTGCAATCACTTTCTTTTTTTTTTGTTATTGACGTGGCTGTTGAAATTTAGTCTGAAATCAAGCGCAACACCTAGGTAATTAACTGTTGATTTTGCATGTAAGATATGCTGGTAAACGTTGATTGTTGGAGAAGTTGCGGAATGCCGATGATTAAATATGATGAACTGAGACTTAGTTGGGTTTGGCTGGAGCCTCATTTATTGAACCAGTTATTTGTTATTGTTACAAGATGTTCCAAATTGTTAATAACTTTGTCTAGCGTTTAATCGTGCGCAATTAGGGCGGTGTCATCTGCATATTGGAGAATATATGCTTCATTCCTGAAGTGGTTGATATTCTCTTGTTGGTGATGATAAATATCAGAGCTGTATAAGTTATGTAACAATGGTGAGAGCAGTGAACCCTGTGCAACTCCCTGCTCTGAGAGTTTTTATAACTTTCCATGCTGAGAATTGTATGTTAAAAGGCAATACCTAGGTAATCACACACAAATTTTGACTCTGAGGGTTCTTCATAAGGCTGCGACAGATAGTTAACAGAAAAACATCTTAACACACAAACATTCCTAATCTTGATTAAAGAAAATGTATATATATATGTTAAAACATGTTTTTCCGTTAACCAGTTCTTGTCCCTCCCTTGGAACGGCAACCCTCAGAAGTCGAGGTTTGTGCGAGTTGAGAGTTAACAAAGAAAGGTTCAATGACTTTTCGAAATTTTCAGTTTTTAGAAGCAATCTGTCTTCCTTTGATGAAATTTTATGTCCATTATTATTTTTCATAAATAATCTGTAAGCTATTGGCTGTATGGAAAAACTTATTGAAGTATTTTATAATGCTCGATGAGATGACCAAAATTGACTTAATGAGAAATTTATGGTATTCTCAACCTTTCAAATTAATTCCCTTTTTTAAGCAATTCCATAATTATTATAGTTAAGAAAAAAATCCAATACTTTTGTAGAATCCGTTATGTCAAACAAAATTTGTTCTTTGTTAAATTTGGAGTTACGAATGAAATTAGATTGAAACCAATTGTTACTAACTTTTTGGTATACTTTCATCAGAGGAACAAAATGGTCCTATTTCCACTCGAAATTGTTTGAAAACTATTTCGAAAAATCGCCGAAGAAACACCTT
Source organism: Leptinotarsa decemlineata (assembly GCF_025532065.1). Classification (NCBI taxonomy): domain Eukaryota; kingdom Metazoa; phylum Arthropoda; class Insecta; order Coleoptera; family Chrysomelidae; genus Leptinotarsa; species Leptinotarsa decemlineata. The sequence continues at coordinate 21,052,603 of NW_027412747.1, forward strand.
TTCCGTTTTTGTCTTGGGATACTTTCAGTTGCATATTTCAATTCGTTTGGCACATATCATTGACACAAGTTTTCAGGAGAGACAGACATACAAACCCACAAATTTTATTATTTGGCGCTATTTTCAAAGAATGTGAACTTTCACGGCCAGAGATGACTGAAAGCTATTTTCCGTTTTTTTTTTGCTGTGGTCTGTAGATTTTCGTCTACCGCTGCGGTAGATATCAAAAGCGATGTGGAAACGGTCGCAGTAACCAAGTTGGTCCTCGCGTTGTTGTTCCCGTTGTTCCCAACGGAGAAACTACTATGTTTGACTTCAATAATAATATAAAACTGGAGTCAAATACCAGCGTTATAGTTTCTGGGTTGGGAATAACAAACAACTCGAGCATCAACTCGGGTACTGCGCCCGTTACCACATCACATTTGATAATATCTACCGCAATAGTAGACGAAACGGCATGTATAAGAATCTGCAGACCACAGCTAAAAAACCCGGAAAAGAGCTTTCACACTGATTATTTTCTTCGAAGCATAGGACTCTATCTCTTCAAATGAAAACGTTAGCATCTTTCCTAAATATTGTAACATAAAAAAAGCCGCAGCAAGGATCTTTGTGGGGCACAATTTTCAATTGTTTACGTCTAGGCATTAGTATTTTTTGACGAAGGATTATGTTATAAAAAGGATTATACATACATTATTTCGGTTACGGTACATATTTTAACAAAATCCCGAAACACGTCAAATTTAAATTATAATTTAACATCCTTCAACGGAAAAATGCTACCCCTACCTTCAACCCCCCTCGAATGACAGGTACAACCCCCAATTTTTTTAATGGGAAGTAAATAGGCTTGTGATATATGGTTTAAAATGTCTCTTCATTCTCTATTCAAAAATGTTATCGCTACAATTGAGATAAAATAAATTAAAATCATGTGGTTACCGAAATTCGATAAAATACACTCAAAACTTATTGCAATATACTCAAAACATTTTTCATTTTGAGGTATTGATAATAAGAAAGTAAGCAAAAAGCATAGTAATGCTCTTTTTAGATGGTATCTTTTAAAAAACTGTAGATAATTTCTGTGGCAACGTTAGGTAAAAACGTCTTGTCAACTTGTTTTGTATGTTACAACATTAGTTGTCAGTATTTTAATTTAAGTTTAAAGTTCGTTAACTTCAAGTCTGACAAATGGTTAGATTAACGGAAATGCATAAAATAACAGTTTTACAAATGCTTAGTTACGGAGATAAAACCCGCTCGCCTATTCCTAATTTATCGCCCATATCTCAAGGAACAATAAGCAAAATAGAGGAGCAGTTTCTCGAGCTTGGTCATGTGGGGCAGATAAATGTACAGTAATCAAAATAATGAATTTATTCCATTTGTCTTTTACACACTGTATAAATACATATACATATAAAGTAAAAGTATTCAACCATGAAGCAAACTCAACTAACATAACCCCATAAAAACTTTTGCTTCCAGGGGACGAAGTTGGCTACGCGATACGATTCGAAGATTGCACCTCCGAAAACACGGTCATCAAGTACATGACAGACGGTATTCTGCTTCGTGAAAGCCTGCGCGAACCAGACCTGGACCACTACAGCGCTGTAATAATGGACGAAGCTCACGAACGTTCTTTGAGCACTGACGTACTGTTCGGACTGTTGAGGGAAATCGTAGCAAGACGCCACGACCTCAAATTAATCGTCACCTCGGCCACGATGGACAGCACCAAGTTCTCCATGTTCTTCGGCAATGTTCCTACGTTCACCATACCCGGAAGGACATTCCCCGTCGAGGTATTGTTCAGCAAAAATCCAGTTGAAGACTACGTTGACGCTGCGGTTAAGCAAGCCCTGCAGATCCACCTTCAACCTCCTTCGGGGGATATTCTGATTTTCATGCCCGGACAGGAGGATATCGAGGTGACCTGCGAAGTTTTGTCAGAGAGGTTAGGCGAGATCGATAACGCGCCTGAGTTGTCCATTTTGCCGATCTACTCACAGCTGCCGTCTGACTTGCAAGCGAAGATATTCCAGAAAGCACCGGAAGGAATTAGGAAGTGTGTGGTTGCCACGAATATCGCCGAGACGTCTCTCACGGTGGACGGGATTATTTTCGTAATCGACGCTGGTTACTGTAAGTTGAAGGTTTACAATCCTAGGATCGGTATGGATGCTCTACAGGTAAGACCACGTTTTGGTTGATTACCAGTATTGAATTGAAGGTTCATTAGATAAATCAGCTTCAGTCGAAAGTTCTTTATTGTCCAAAGACTTACAATTCGCATTGATGAAGTCGGTGAAGCATAAAAATTTAATAAAATAGTTAAACAAATAGTAAAATAAGGCGTACACATTACTAAGTTCAGCCAAATAAATAGAGTTAATTGAATGTATGTAACCTGCGAATTTTCAACAATAACTTAATTTTTTTTAACAGTCCACGTATTTCTATCTCTCTCTTTCTCTGTACAAAACTATTTGATGGTCTAGTATGCTGGAATATTTTTTTATTTTTGTTTCAGATATACCCAATCAGTCAAGCGAACGCAAACCAAAGATCCGGTAGAGCCGGAAGAACAGGGCCAGGCCAGGCATTCAGATTGTATACAGAAAGGCAATATAAAGAGGAACTTCTTATTACTACTGTTCCTGAAATCCAGAGGACTAATTTAGCGAATACGGTTCTGTTACTGAAATCCTTAGGGGTGCAGGATCTGTTACAGTTTCACTTCATGGACCCCCCTCCCCAAGACAATATCCTGAATTCTCTTTATCAGCTGTGGATTCTTGGAGCCCTCGACCATACAGGGGTCCTAACAAAATTAGGTAATTTTCTTCAATTTTTCTCTTTCTTTCTCTCTGATGAGATACACGCTGGTAGCTAATTTATTTCCAAGAATGTCTATGTCAGCTTAAAATCCGATGATACTCCCAAACATTTCACCTGTGAATTTTTCTCCAGAATTAAGCATTCAGAGTACAGAGTACCGTTTGTGCTTTATTATTATTAGGACACAATCTTGTATACATGAAATAATCCTGAGCACTTTTGAAGGTGTCTGATTTGATGACCTCAACTTGACCAGAGTTTTGCACTGATGATTGGTATCATCAGCATACTCAACATGTTTCAACAATTTCCTATTGAATGACCAACAAGAAGTTATTCTCGCACCAATGTTTTATGTTGGAACATATCGAGTTAGTTCTCTGTTTATCCCATAGATGGCGTCTTCTTGAGGGGAGACGTCATTGACCCCACTTACTCAAGCTTGTCTTTTGAGGACAGTTGAGTCCAGCAACACATTGCCTTCTCTGTTTATACCATAGATGGCGTCTTCTTGAGGGGATATGTCATCGACCCCACTTGCTCAAGCTTGTCTTTTAAGGACAGTTAAGTCCAATAACGCATTGAGGTCTCTGTTTATCCCATAGATGGCGTCTTCGTAAAGGGGGTTGTCGTCGAACTCAGCTACTCATGCTTGTCTTTTAAGGACAATTAAGAGTCCAGTAACGTATTGAGTTCTCTGTTTATTCCATAGATGGCGTTCCTGGACTCTAATTGTCCTTAAAAGACAAGTCTGTGTACCTGAGTTCGACGACATCTCCCTTTACGAAGACGCCATCTATGGGATAAACAGAGAACTCAATCCGTTGCTGGACTCAATTGTCCTTAAAAGACAAGCCTGAGTAGCTGAGTTCGACGACATCTCTCTTTACGAAGGCGCCATCTATGGGATCAACAGAGAACCAATAGATTTACTGGAATTAACTGAAGTGAATTTCAGTACATTTTTTCATAAACCTTGATATCTTGTTTTGTTCAAAAGTTGAGAGGGAGGGGCCCATTTACGTTTGCACTCTATACTATCATTTATTTGCTCAACTGAACTTGGTATGTTTCAGGACGTCAGATGGCTGAATTTCCTCTCGACCCTCCTCAATGTCAGATGCTGATCGTGTCCTCACAGATGGGTTGTACCGCCGAAATTTTGATTGTAGTCTCCATGTTGTCCGTCCCGTCGATTTTTTATAGGCCAAAAGGCAGAGAAGAAGAAGCCGACGGCGTCAGAGAAAAGTTTCAGGTTCCCGAAAGCGATCACTTGACGTTTCTCAACGTCTACAACCAGTGGAAGCAAAACAACTATTCTTCTCATTGGTGCAACGATCACTTCATACACATCAAAGCTATGCGGAAGGTTCGAGAAGTGCGCCAACAGTTGAAGGATATTGTGATTCAGCAGAAACTGGAAATTAAATCTTGCGGTTCCGATTGGGATGTCGTGAGGAAATGTATTTGTTCAGCTTATTTTCATCAAGCTGCAAGACTCAAAGGTGAGTTGCAACTATATTATTTTCAATATTATGAGGGGTTGAATAATTTCAACTACACTATTTTGAAGTGAAAGAGCATACCGGCATTTTGAGGAGTGAAAAAATTAAAGAAAAATGTTGTTCAAGAAGTACTAATGTCATTTTTCATTATTAACTGTTGAACTACCTCCATCAAACCGTTTGAGAATCTATGAAAAACAAGCGATTTCAATCATTTGATTTTTCTTGTGTTCACACTCATCCCAAACCTTAAAGGTTAAAGTAAGTCATTCTTGAACTTTTTTTTGGAGTTCTCAGGTAAGATATTTATTTCACAATTTTCGAAATAAATATAATACTTCATTAATTAAATGAATTCTCACTTATTTAACTGACAGTTAATGTACCACCCAGAACACCTGGTTGTTTTTGTGTTCCATGTCAACTGTCATTGTAAACTGACACTTTTTGTTTCATGGACAGTTTATACTGCCTAAATTTCCAGTATTTCCTTGTTAACAGTTCCATCTGGTGTGGTGTAGGAATCTCATTTAGGACCATTACTTTTCAACCTGTTTCTAAATAACTTGAATGATGTTATTCTCTCTAGTGAATTTCTTCTGTTTGCTTACAATCAGAAGACATTCAAAGTTTATTTATTTATTTCATACACTATTTCTACAGGATGAACCCAATTACAGAATAGGGAGTAACAGTGGCATTTACAAATATGAACTTACATAATATAATTTGTGAATCTATATAAAAAAAAAATAAAAACAAAACTGTCAGCTAAGAAATGGCTTGTGATTTGTATAATCTGGCAGTTGAATATATCTAGGACATGACTAACAGAATTAGAGGTATCATACATTATATAAATTGGAGATTTTTTCATTATATTTGTATGCGGAGTGTTGAGATAAAATATGACACTATTTCTAGATGACCGTCTAGGAACCCAAAACTTAAACATATGTAACAGTTGAGAGCAGGTGATGATATTGTTTATGACCTTGAATAAAAAAAGAAATGAATAATATTTACGCCTTACCTCGAGACTACAAAAATTGTGAGTTACAAGCAATTCATAATAGGGTATTCCTACAGTGGGATACGTGCCTTCAAGTTTAAAAGACATATATTTTGGGAAGCGCCTCTGTAGGGCTTCTAGTTGATTTATATGAACCTGATAGTAGGGACTCCACACGACAGATGCATATTCCAGCTTAGATCTAACAAAAGTGAAATAAAGTAATTTCAATGTTGAAGCTTTAAGTCTTTTGTATTTCCAACTAACATTCTATGCATGCGATAAGCTGGTGTAGTGTCAATATGTTTATTGAAAGAGAGGGATGAATCAAAAGTAACACCTAGATCAGTGAGTGTGTCAGGACGCTCCAGAACTTGATTGTTTATGATGTAGTTGTGTAAATTCAAGTTCGTTTTTAGTGAGTAAGACATTACATTACATTTGGATATGTTGATAGATAGATTATTCTTTCGACACCATGTAGCAACGTAATTTAAATTCAGGGCGAGACGTTTGCAATCATTAGAAAATGTTATATTATGATAGAGTTTCAAGTCATCTGCGTATAAAAGGAAATTAAAATCAATCTCAGCTCCGATATCATTAATGAACATATTGAACAGTAGGGGTTCTAGATTTGATCCTTGTGGTACACCAGATGTGGCTATATATTCGATAGACTTGAGGCCATTAAGTTGGACGTACTGCTTACGGTTGTAAAAATAAGATTTCAAGAGGGTAATTAATTCATTGGATAACCCAAAAGTCGAAAGCTTGTTGAGCAGGATACTACGGTCAAGTCTGTCGAACGCTTTAATTCAATTTCAATTCAATTCTTTATTTATCCATTCAAGCAAATACAGCTATAGGACAAGTCAAAAAACATATAGACATACAAAAAAGTACAGTGAGTGAAATGATAAAATAAAATAAATTATGTACATGCATAACAAAGATTGCAGACAAAATACAATTAACATAGGATAGTGAAATAAATAATACATGTTACAGGTTGTTCTTTAAAAAACTAATTCATAATAATCTTCTAGGGAGTAGGGACACAGATCAATTAGTATCTTTTTCACTTCAATAGGAAATTTCCGGTTTGAAAGGGATCTATATCTTTGTGGAAGTCGATTATAGTCTCAAGCCAAGTACAGTAGGTGAATTTAAGCTAATATTTGAGCGTCTGAAGGGAATGCAATATTTGCCTTTCTGTCTAGTATCATAATTGTGTAGTTCATCTACACGCATATGGTCGTCACAAGCTTTGTGTATATTCTTCAAAAGTTCTCAAATGAAAATACCACTAACTGTTAAAATCCTCATGTTTTTGAAGAGGTCACGACAACTATGGTTAAATGAGACTCTAGCAATACATCTAATAATGCGCTTTTGAGCCAGAAAAATATTTTGTGCATATGCTGATCCACCCCAGGCTGTTTTAGGAAAATCAGTGTAGATGACATCAGTCTGAGACTGACAATCAATACCCTCTGTGATTGAGTGATTGTTACAAGATTGGTATTCATGACTCATGTGATACTGAATTATGACAGTGCGATTTATCTAACTTTGTAAGCTAGTATGATATAAACTTATTGCAATTGCATATAGACAAATATGATAAATTTACTTTTTTCCAAAACAAATATACCATAAATGGTCCATATAAAATAAAGCAATCGGAACTGGAAACAACAAATACAATCAAAGATTTAGTACAAAATGGTTAAGGCTTTCGCCGTCAAGGTTTTCAATGTTACTATTTTCCGGGTTTGAAGGCTGTGGTTTTTTTGATGTGATGCCCAAGGATGATCATATAGCGAAACACATGTCGTGGTTTTGTAAAATTTCAAGCGGAAATCTCACATTGAAGTATGTTTTTTTTTAATACATTGAAATGGATTTCCATCAAGTATCAGTCACTTCCATCATATATGTGTGAAATATCATTTCAAGAGGGACAGAGAAAGAGGGGGGAGAGTTGAGATAAACGGAGAGGAGTGTTCCAAATTCCACATTCAAATGCAGTGATACTGAGACTCACTGTGCCACAAAACTTGACTATGGTTGAAACTTTAAGAGAATCTGTCTATCTTCGTTTCAGGTATTGGTGAATACGTAAACTGCCGAACCGGAATGCCCTGCCACTTGCACCCCACCTCAGCTCTCTTCGGTCTTGGAAGCACCCCCGATTACGTGGTGTATCACGAACTCGTCATGACAGCTCGCGAATACATGCAGTGCGTAACTTCGGTGGACGGACATTGGCTGGCTGAACTGGGGCCGATGTTCTTCTCTGTGAAGGAAACGGGTAAGTCTGGAAGGGCTAAGAAGAAACAAGCTGCAGAGCATCTACTGGAGATGGAGAATCAGATGCAGTTGGCCCAGGAGGAGATGAAAGCTCGGAAGGAGGCTGCCGAAAAGAAAGAAGCTGCTCTTCACAAGGGACAGGAAATTGTTAGCGCGGGGGCTACTCCAAGAAGGACGCCTGCAAGATTCGGGCTGTAGAAGTCAGTTGTTGGAAGGATATTGTACATAATATTTTTTTAATTAAATTATACGATTTTTCATTGAGTTTTTTTACTGTTTTCCTCTTAAAAGGCTTGGTACACTGAAAACATTCCAGGTCTGACAGAACCCTACCACATGAGAATATACTCATCTGCCAGTTGAAACTATTTAATTTAATTTAATATAATCATATTATACAAAAGCACTGTAACAATAGGATTCTCAAAATCAATATACAATTTTTATACAATTGAAAATGATAACAATACAATAAATATGATATGATATATATACACACACACATATACATATATATATATATATATATATATATATATATATATATATATATATATATATATATATATATATATATATATATATATATATATATATATATATATATATATATATATATATATATATATATATATATACAAATAGAGATTTCATCGAGTGTGCATGATATTAATCAAAAATTAAACAACTTGTGGACACAACACTCCAAAAAGGGGGGCAAACCGCGGACACGTGCTTCTGGCTATTGACCTCATCAGCGCGGTGCAGCCAAGTGTAAAGATGGGCAACACTTGTTTGCCAAAATCAGGAAACAATACAAACGCACGGAGCCAACAACAGGAGCCAACCGCACATTTGTGGTTCCAGTTAGAAGACCTAGAATTCCTAGGCTACATCTAACATGACCACGGAGGCAGCTATGTTGACTCCGTGCGTTTGTATTGTTTCCTGATTTTGGCAAACAAGTGTTGCCCATCTTTACACTTGGCTGCACCGCGCTGATGAGGTCAATAGCCAGAAGCACGTGTCCGCGGTTTGCCCCCCTTTTTGGAGTGTTGTGTCCACAAGTTGTTTAATTTTTGATATATATATATATATATATATATATACATATATATATATATATATATATATATATATATATATATATATATATATATATATATATATATATATATACATATATATATATATATATATATATATATATATATATATATATATATATATATATATATATATACATACATATATATATACCATACATTTTTACTACTATATTCAATAAATATAAATACTTGTGAGATCTAGTTCTTCAGTTTGCATTTTTTGCAATTTTCATGGCGGGTTCATAATCTGCTGACCATTATTGGAATTAATATTCTTCTTAACTGGTAGAACTCTGTAAAATATGGAGATACAACATCTACGCCCATTCAGGTTCCATCAGGGGTACCGCAGGGATCCCATATGGGCCCACTGCTGTTCAATTTGTTTGTATCGGACATAGAGTTTGTTTTCAAATATTCAGAATTTCTTATGTTTGCTGATGATCTCAAGCCTTAAAAAGATCTCGAAGCCTTTACCATGTGGTGTAGAAATAATTTGTTAGAGGTAAACATTGATAAGTGTCAAATCATTAGGTTCGCTAAAATTATAAGTCCAATATTCTGTGAATATAAATTGAATAATATAGCTCTTAAAAGAGAAACATTTATTCGCGATCTGGGAGTTAAATTGGATAGCGAAATTAATTTTAAACTTCAAGTATAAGAAATTGTGGCAAAAAGTCTCAAAATGTTGGGTTTTGTGTTGAGAATTTCTACTGATTTGATGAGTGATCACTTCTCATTTGCAGATGATTTTGCACTGTTTTATTGAGAATAAAAATGAGAATTCATTAAAAATGAATATAAATAATGACATAAAAAAGTGTAACGAATCTAAAGCCGCCCCTGACCGATATGCTGGCCAACTCAGCGAACAAACACATGGCATCACCGCGAAAGAATGCAGTCGGGAATCGTCGGTAAAACTCTAGAACTGAACCGACTACAGATTGCTAGAAAGGACTGTTACCGGTATAAGCACGGCTTCCCGACCCAAGAGGGCAGTTCAGAAAGTGAATCAAGCGGCTAAACAAGAAATTCAAATAGTGGAAATAAATTAAGCGTTAGTTGCTAAGTGTTTTAAATAAATTAGTTTGTGATGGAAATAAATTTGTTTAAGACAGTTAAGTCGTTAATTTGTTACGAAAGGTTGAAAAAATGGTTAAATGTCCTCAATTTAATAATCAACTTAGAAAAGACAGTTTTGATGATTTTCGAGTAAAAAAAATACGAACAATATAAAACTAAATCTTAAAAATGAGAACAAATCAATCACCCAAGTTGAAAAATATAAATATTTAGGCCTGATAATTGATGAAGATTTAAATTTTGAAAGTCATATGAATAAAAGTAAAGAATTGATAGTACCACTGGTGATCGCAATCAGAAGAATACATTTTCCAAGTAGTCCTATACAAATTCTACGTTATGATGTTCATATTCTCTCATGAATCAGATATATCTTGCACTAAAAAGCAAAACATATAAGTTATCCCCCAACGAATAAAGATAATATTTAATAATAAACTATGGGGTACTCCATCTTTGGAATTATACAAAATGAATAATAATATGACTGTCGAAACATCTCCTAAAAAGTAATATTGAAGAAATCTAAATTGCATAATCACAATACAAAAAGTTGCAGGTTATTGTCAATGTGTAGTCCAAGGAATTTTGTTACTACCTAATCATATCCGATATAAATTCAGCTCAAAAGTTTCCAAGTTTGTTTTGGATGTATTCAGCATCAGTATGTTTGGCTCATACCAAATTTTTATTTTTTCTATATCAAAACTGAGTCACTTGAATGGGGCAACAGGATCTTTAAATTGTAGCACAATCTGCAAACAATGTGAATTGTTCAGAAATATGGATACTGATAAATCATTAACGAATAAAGGACCCAGAACTGACCCCTGGAGGACACCCCGCACAATCACTTCACTTCCAGGTACACTTCTACCCACTGCAACTCTCTGGTTTCTGTCAATTAGGTATGACTTGAACCAATAAGTGCTATACCTCAAAACCCATGGATAGGTCAGGAATCACTAACAGTGTTTCTCCAAAAAATTTATCAATTTCTCAATTATTTTTGACAGTGTCGACAGAATCCTGATAGGTCTGAAGTTGAACTATAAGAAACGATGAATCATTCTAGAGAAGGTGAGGAACAAAAAAGATGGTTATTAAAGTTGAGTAGAAAGCACAATACTGTACATATAAAGTAGGTCAAAGTACTATAAGGTTTTGTTTGGTTTTCTGCATTTTAATTGATAAAGTCAGCATAAAATATGCAGGTAACAGAAATAAACAGGTAAAGGACCATAAATAATGAAATACATTTCAAGAAAAACCAAGAAAATGTAAAAATTGAGTCATTTTATAAAACTTAAAATAACTCTCAAAGTTCATTAGCACCATCAGAATCATGATCACTTTCATACCCAGGCTTACGGTAATTATTATTACCGCAGTGAGAACAGAATGGACAGTTTCTATTCACATTTATTTGCACATTAACATTGGCCGGTTTTGGAGCCGGTCTACCAAGATGTTTGAACTTGCGCCGGTGCTCCATATTAACTCTGTAGCAAGTAGCACCAAAAGGACACGCAGGTCGATCGTCAGCAGAGTCACTGTCATAGTCTTCATCGCCGGGATGACTCAAGTTTGAACGATGCGTTGGATTTTTTCTGAAAGATTAATTTTAATTTCAGGAAATCAAATATACCTCGTTTGATAACTTATATCCTAGAGTCGTTGGGAAAAGTAATGTAAAGATGGAACCAACAAAGTTGGGAATATTTAAAATATATTCTTTGAAAGACATATCTTTGTGGAGGTGTTCATGTTTCCTAATGAAAAAGGAGAAGAATTGTTTTCCGAAACCTCAACTATCTAAAGAAAACAGTGTATAGAAATTTTATTTTCTCAATTCGTAGGCAAAATTTATGAATATGTCAAGTTACTCAGTTATATGATGAAATTGGTCGATACTTGAAGAAGCCATTGTATGGCGAAATTAGTGTTGCGTTTTTGTGAAACTGTTTATTGTGAAAATCTCACAAAAAAGCGTTTTTTGAATACGAAAGTTACCCTAGTAATTGGACTCTTTAGTGGTTTACATTACGCAGTAACTTATTACTCTTTAGCAGTATCTCTATCGATTTAGCTTTATTAATTTCAGATTGTGGAATCAAAAGTAAAATAAAAACGTATGTTGTAGAACAAAAATTACCTTTCAATCAATCAATCAATGTACTTTATTGTCTAAGAGGAAAGACTCTTGTTGACAAAGCATGGTTTTGAACTTTTTACAGTTCTGGAAATTTTACATTACCTAGACTATTATATTTTATTATATTTTTATTTTGTCTGCACCTGTTATTTTTATTTTTCTTTATAATTACTTGATAACTTGTATTTCATATATATATATGTGTGTGTATATATGTGCATATATGTGTTATATATGTGTATGTATATATATATATATGTGTATGTTATTTTGTGTAATAGTATTGTTTTCATATGCTTTGTCAATAAGATTTTTTTCTTAGACAATAAAGTACAGTGATTGATTGATTGATTACATGTACAATACAATAGTATATGCCTATTAATTTGTCAGTGATTTATATAAAATGGTTAAAATTTTCAGATATAAACAATAGATAACACCTATATCTTTGGTCTAGTTGTAAAAAGAACAAAACATAAAAATAAAAATATATAAAATTTTTTTCATCTCTCGATGAAATCACACATAAATATAGAATACAGATAATTTTATCTTATAGATAAAATGCAAAAAGCTACAGTTAGCCCAAGATACTGTCACTATAATACTCCTGCAGGCTGTAGTATCCTTTAGTTAAAAATATGCTTTTGATGGTTTTCCGAAAGATTCTTGGGCATGATATATTTTTTCCTTGTCTCGGCAGATGATTGAAGAGTTTTTTACTCTCAAATATGAGAGAGTGTTTGGTTAATGTCGTTTTTGGTAGTGGTAGGGGTAAGTCGTCTTTTTGACGAGTATTATATGGTCTTACAATTGTCATATTGGATTTTTTCTTATGCATCAAGCACACTGTCTCAAGGATAAAAATACTGTATAGGGTCAGAATTCCATGTTTTATTACAATGATCCCTGGACTTAGCTTTTGATAAATATCTGAGAGCTCTTTTTTGTAAGACAAATACTGAACTCATTAGCTGATAACAGCAAAAACCCCAGAACGAAATGCCATCCATTAAGTGTGATTCAATGAGAGAAAAGTAAGCCATTCTGCCTGCCTTTGTTCCGAGTTCCGTAGTGATAACTCTGATTGCATAGCAGCCCGATGCTAGGTTTTTGTTTATGGTCCTTACATGATCATCAAATCGTAATTTATCATCAATGTATATACCTAAAAATTTTATGCTGGTATTGTTATTTATGATTTGTTCATTCAACGTAAGATTTTCATAATTGAACTTGAAGGCCAGGATTTTGGTTTTATTTCCATTGAAGCAAAGATAGTTTGAGTCACAGCAGGTTTTAACTTTCTGTAAGTCTAGAAAGATACGCTCTTTCAGAATTTCTATATCACTTCCATGCCATAGTATGGTGGTATCGTCTGCAAACATAGTAAAGGTTCCATGTATATCAATCCTACTGAGGTCATTAATGTAAATAAGGAAAAGAATTGGACCAAGAACGGATCTATGGGGAACCCCCCAGTTTATTTTTGAGATATCAGAGGAACAATTCGGCAATTTGACAATCTGATTTCGGTTCGAAAGATAGCTTGCAAACCAGTCGAGTGTCACTCCTCTGAATCCATAGCAATATAATTTTTTGAGCAGTACTCTGTGATTAACACAGTCGAATGCTTTTGAAAAATCGCAGAATACTGCTCCAATAGCTCTTCCATCGTTTAGGCCAACATACAGTTCATTTAAAAAGTTGAAAGTTAAAGTTTAGATACGTAGAAGTTGCTTACAATATCTAGGGTCATGACAAGTTACCACGAAAAAAGTTTCACCTCAAAAAGAACCCAAAAATAATCCCAAATCGAGGAATAACCTGTACAGAAGTAGTTCTTACCTGTAACAACTATGACCATACCAGCACCGATCCCTCCAAGTTTTATTCTTGCCACTGCTGCTGCTGGGACCTGTGGTATCGCCATTCTGCGAATTATTATCCTCCTTATCTGGTGCTTCTTTTTTTATATTATCCACTGACAACAAAGTATTGGGTACAGCATGCGTCGAAGAATTAAAATTCACATTAGTTTCAGTATCATCAGGGCACGCTAAATTGATTGATTCTGAGGGGTTACAAGTCACATTCAAATTGTCACCAATTTGTTCCACGAATGAGTCAGATTCAGTTTCCACAACCTCTTCTTTCACTTTTACATGAACTACGTCGTATGGTACACTAGCATGAGGAGAAATTTCTTGCTGGATGTTAATATCTTCGTTTACCAACTCATTTGAAGGTACTGAAGGTGCAGGTTTTTCAGCAGTTGTTTTTGATGGTTGCTCATTACTTTGTATATTATCGCCGGACAAAGAACGATCAGGTTCATTATTGTTCTGTGGACATTCTTTACTAACTTCAGAGTTGGAGGGTACATGTCTATTTTTTTCGCCATTTTGTAAGAGACTAGTAGAAGTACTTGCTCTGCCATAATCTTCGTTTATTATAATATTCAAACTTTTGATTAGGCCATTTGCGTCAATGTTCGAAACCTTTGCTGGGGTTACCGAAACAGTTTGATCACTGACGTTACAAGTTTTCAACCGTTTACATGTATCATTACCCTCGTTATGGTCTAAACCTCTTTTGAGTTCCTTGAAAGGATTTACCGATGTAGTATCCTGCGGAGTGATATCATTACTTGAAATTACTTTCACTTTGTACCAACACAAATCCATGAGGAGGGAAAATTGATCAGCATTTTGCAAAGTGACAGTGCAATCTTTTCTTACAACTTGAATCAAGTTCTCATTTGATGACTTGAAGTAGCATGGATTTACATGAACCTGCAAAATGAGAGAAGGTCTCTTTATGAATTGTCTTCAATTTTTAGTAGATATTGCCCATAATCACTACTTTATTGTCAATAGTAATTTGTGTATTGATGGATAATAAATGACTGGGTATTGGAGAAGCCAATTCACCAATCTCGTACATTTTCATTGAGTGAGAAACTTTTATTTCATCATAACTAATTCTTTGCATAATATGAAAATGAGTGAAATATGTATCAGAATAAGGAGACAACATTTGAGAAGTTCTGAGAATAATGCGATATATTTTTGGTATATGAGCTGAAATATTTACTGTACATCTTGCTTACCGCTGTGAGAGTGACTCCATCCGCCCTAACTTGGATTAGAGCATGTTTCCTAGATACCCTCTTATCATGGCACTGAAATACATAATTAGAAGAACATAAAATATATTTGTCCAACTCATATTAGCTTTAGAAAAAATCTTATTTAATAATGCATATAATTCAATAATTAAAAGATTTGTCGATTATACACATGGTGTGCCACACTCTGCCTCAATATTGTGTCAGATTTAGATTGAGGATGATTTAAATAAAATAGCTTGAGACTCACCAAAATCAAGTCACAGTGTGACTATAACCTACTATCATTCAATATAAAATACATTGGATCACCAATCAGTTGAATCAGTAGGGACCAACCGTAGTTCGGAAAATCAAATATTCGGATAGTTTGGGACAATAACCTAAAATGATTCAAGTGAATAAAAACAATAAATCGTCTGAACGGCAACCCGCAGAAGTCAAACTTTGTGCAAGACAAGGATTAACGAGGTTAACGTGCTATTAAAGGTTGGACAATAAGCAGTGAAAATTGATCGTCCGGTCGTAGGGCTTGAACCACCGTTTCACACAGTGGTCAACTGAATGAGTGGTTCATCTACTTATGGTTTATATGGTAGGTAGCCTAAGCTTGGGATCGAAGAAGAATGAAAATAAACAGTTTCTTATAGAATTGAAACTTTCGTGATGCTTAAGCTTTTACCCATCAAACTGACGACTGCTTGGTAACAACATACAGATTGTTTTGACATTAAATATAAATCATATGTAAGTAACAGTAAACGGTGTAAAGTTTTCTGCTGATGTTAGTCAATTATTATGTTAGTAAAACACTGACATAATGGTGTACTTACATCTGAAAGTTTATCTCTTCCAACAAAATGTTCTCCTTCATATAGGGTGCTTACAGCATTGGCCTCCTCAGAATCTTCAGGTTTATATATTTTCAAAATGGTCATATTATATAAAAGACAAACCCACTATTAATTTCAATGGCTATGAAAACAGAAATTTGACCTGTTGATTCGATTATTTTTTTAATTTCTTATCTATATTTAAATTGAGGATTGAGGTTGACTTCTACTTCTTTTTTGAACTTACTGGCCTCAGTTGCTTGAAGCGACCATTTGGAAAAAGTATTAGAGGGCGAATGAAAAAGTATACCCGCACCCTTTCCAGTATTGTGTTTATAGTTTCTATGGAATTATTAATTACGATTTGAATGTAAGTAAAAATGATCGAGTGACAAGAAGTGAGCATTAAAGACAATGTGACAATGTATCGTACTGTGTTAGGAATCACACGTCGAAAGGTAAGACCTCGTTATTCCTTAGCTCGCACAAGTTTCTCAACTTCTGAGAGTTGTCGTTCGTATGGGGGCGACATCTGATTAACGGAAAAACTGATTTTAACAGATTTTTAAACAGAAAAGGATTTCATTTGGAGCACATGTAATTTTTCTGAGTTGGCTACAACTATGCAGATTCAATATAAATTTGCCATCTCCATACCCACAGATACCTCAGAATAAGAGAAGTAATAACTTCAAGACGTTCAGAATAACTATGATAAGATAATATTGAAATCTTGAATTCAGAATTGTTTTTTTTTCCCTCAATGAACTTCTACATGGGTGATATATTGAATCCATGTTATGTAATGTGCATGGAGAATTTATTAGGGTTTAGCCTGAAAGCAAATATTGTAGTGTCAATGTAATAAGAGTTCAACTAAGTCGTTTATTTAGATGTAATTACTGAAGAATATTTGTTATAGCAATTTATGTAGAATGATAAAACCTATTATTATTATATTTATTTCCTGTGGTATGAACTTAGGTCATTATTATTATACATCGGAATTCTCATGCTAACTCTCAATAAACGTAATAGAAAAAACACCATAAAACAATTAACACTGAAGAATATTTCTTGAATTCACTAATGAGGAGACCTCCAATGGATCAGATGGATTCTTCTATTGGTCCATTCGAACCGTTAGCGCATTTCTATTGGTTGAAGCAATATATCAGAATTATTTTGTTGGATTCAGAACTCACCTGAACAAATACGTGACGTCATTGGAAGGATTTCTTCTTACGTCAGGTACGCTCTTGTCAAAATTCGGCTCTATTTCGTAACCCCTCCTATATATGAACCCTACGTGTTGGTAATTTTTTAGATTTTATTCACAGAGTATTGAAATTCTGTGATCTGCGATTTCAGTTTTGTGTTCATGATTGTTATTGATATATTCCTTGTTGTTTTTATGTGTTTTTCAATACGAAATGGCTGCCCCAAATAGAGGAGAGGCTGTTCAAAAACAAATCCAACAAGATTGGGTCAACAGGGAATACATAGAGATAATCACAATAAGCATAAAGAAAATAACTGACTTTTTGAATTCTTTTGGTAAGCTCCATCCCACTATGATGAATGACTTCTCTAATTATATTTTGTATTTGCAGACTTGTCTTGCCGATCAAAACTTGCTGGATTGAATGAGAAACTAACAATTCTAGAGAGAAAAATCGATTACTTGGAAGCTTGTGTGAGTAATTCTGAAACGTTTCAAACTTCAAGGTATAATGTTATATTAACTTTCAAGGTGACCAAAGGTGAAACGCTGCCCTAATAAAGTTCTTGAAATGTTACTCAAAGGTATTTTTTCGAAGCCTTTGTCCTTACAATGTCAGCGAAGCCTTTTCTATTGGATAAATTTGCAGTTCAATGCTTTAGATGAACAGCGCCAAAAAAAGCTTGGCTCGGACCGAACCTGTGCTGAATGGATCTTACGTAACGGAGGAACAATTAAGTGGGTGAATTCTAGTGATGTATTAACGGATTACAATGAATTGCCTAAGGAGGGTTCGGTGCGCCGTTTGCAAGAAGTGGACGCAACCAATACCAACATCATGGCTAACGGTTTCGAACATTTCAGGGGATGCGATAATTTAACCAAACTAGTGTTGAATAGATGTTATTATGTGGAAGATAAGGCTTTAGCGGAGCTTCATCATTTGAAAAATTCTTTGCTGTTTTTGCAAGTAAGCAGTTGTCCGAATGTGACGGACAAAGGGCTTATTGGTTTGAGTGTTTTGAAAAATCTGAAAGACTTAGTTTTGTATGATTTGCAGTCTGTAAAAGATTTGGAAAAAGTCGTTGGAGCATTGAAAAGTGATTTACCTAGATGTAATGTAAGGACTGAAGAATATAAATGATTTAGAAAAACACGTATTTTTTTATTAACTATAATTTAGGAATCATCCTTCAGCATATAAATACAATGAAAAAATTTTTGAAAAAATAAAAAATTTTAATAATTTTTTGGTAATGAACGTATGGAATGTGTTTCCGTCGCTACTGTTCATCTAAATATAGTGACTTGAATAATTTTCTCCATGATTTGGAAGTAGTCAAGAAACGAGACAAAGCTGAAATTCAGAGATATAGACCTATAGTATCCAAGCTGTCTTCTTGAATATTTCAGCTGCTATTAAATAAACTGCTACAGACTTTTTACCGAATATATCAATATATTAATGACCGAACAATTTGGATTGAAAAATGGTAAATCCATAACTTCAGCAATCGACTAGTTATACAAACATACAATTGAGATCTTTGAAAATGATCAGTTTGTGGAATCAATCTTCTGTGATCCAAATAGCTCATTGTATAGCTCATGAAATCTTGTTACAAAAACTTGAATACTATGGTCTTGATCATATAAGCTTGATTATAATGCCGAGTTATCCAGATAATCGTAGACAGATCACATTCTACACTGTTGAATATTCAGAATAAATAAATAAACATGAAGTCCCAAAAAGTTCCATTTTGGTACTGCTACTATTTTTAATACATATATATGACATGAAAACAGCTCTACCACATTGCTCTCTTCTACAACTCTATGCTGATGATACCACTTCTACAAACAGTAATGATAACATGAATAATTTAGAATCCGAAATTAGTAAAGCAATGTCTGATGCAACAACCTACTGGCTACAGCTGAAAAACATAATTTGAATGTTGTTAATATAACTGACAGGATAACATTTTCTATGAAAAAATATTTGACCAGTAATGCGTTTTATACTTATGATGTTTACCTCGGCAGCAACTTCATGATTGACATAAATGACATTCTGTTTTATTATATAACATCATTTTGAATGGTAAAGTTTCTAAATGTAGGTATTTTAGCTTTTTTACTTTATTTTATTCATGTTCTTGACTTGTGTAAAACTCGAAGTTTAACAGCACCAATAACTTTTTGTAGTTCTTGATGGGAATTTCAATAATTACTCCATTGGAAATGCTTGATCTGATGGATATGTCACAGCTCATCAACTCTTCTGATCTCAAAAAATAATGTACTGAGTGATTATACCAGATATGATCCAAGAACGAAAAAATACATGTACCTATTGCCAATATACTTACGAGTATTGTTAGGAATCGCATGTTGAAAAGCAAGACCTCGCTAATCCATAGCACGCACAAGTTTCTACTTCTGAGCGAGTTATCGTTCGTAAGGGGCGACAGCTGGTAAAAAAACATTTTTTGGTATTGCAGATTGGTATTGCATTTGGAGTTTAGACAGGCATGTCAGAGCATATGCGACAATTCAAAAACGTTCTTGGGAAAGACTCAAAATGCCCAAGAAGGTTCTGAGACGCAAACAGCAGCATTGAATATTTTCAAGAGGAATTACAGCTGTTCGACAGGATCACTGATTACTGCGATGGTCATTTTCCCGTGGTTAACAAAGTTGACAGCAAAAAACCTTTCACAAAATTTTTCAATGATGCCCTAGAAAAAAGTGTAACACAATCCGCTTTGAAAACTTTTAGGAGAAAACGTCGACATTGTACAGAACAAACAAAAAAGGTAATTTCCTACATATACAAACACATACTTGATACCACTATTTTTAGGTAGGTATATTAAAAAATTATCCTTTGGTTCACCCTATCAATTTATCGAATCGTAATATTGTCTTTATCATAATAGGAAATCAACTAGCAGAGATACCCACCTGAAAAAATCGAAACAATTTTTTTCTGATAAACTTTATTGAAGAAATACAAAAACCATTTTTAACAATATTCAAATTGCATTTACACATTACATTTTTTCATCTAGTTGAAAAATTTCATTTTAATTTTCTTATGTTTGTTCGTCAATTTCTCCTCGAACTAGTTACTGTCAAAACATTTATGTCAACTTCATTAGTCTCTTTCCAATCGCAATTTTTTATATATTCAACACGTCTATAACTTTGTGTTTCCCTTAGTCTTGTCATGTGATTCTATGCCCGTCAAACTTTTCAATTATTTGTTCTGTCAATCTGTCATTGTTGTAACCGTCTTTCTATTCTGCCATATAATGTGATTCTTTGCACATTTTTTGACCGTCGGTCTCAAGGAATGGACAGATTAGAAGTTAGGTTAGTTTCCGTTAGGTCAGGTTAGGTTAGGTTAGGTTAGGTTAGGTTAGGTTAGGTTAGGTTAGGTTAGGATAGGTTAGGTTAGGTTAAAGTTAGGTAATAGGTTATGTTAGTTTTCAATAAATAGAATGTTTTTAACAAGCCGTATTCCATCATAATATAAATATTTGAAAATTAATTTCTCATAGTAAGTAAATATTGCTATTTTATTATGACTCATTTATATTCTCCACTTAAGCTGTCAGTTATATAGAAACGGAAAAACTAAGCAGTTGATAGAAAGATACATTCGCAAGAATCATTAAATGAGGATATCGGCAATGTTTCCAAACGTAAATGTTAATTAAAAGGAAGCTTATGCAGTAGAAAGTTGACAGACTTTGAAGTTGTAAGTAGTCAGTCTATTGATATTCAACTATGCGTCTGATTTCAAGTATTAGTTTAAGTTCAGTTTGTCGAAAGTTTTTCTTCTTTTGGTGGATTCTTCGTCTGGTATATAACAGTCAGATGGTCTGTGTATGTAGATGAGAATGTTTCTATGTTCCGTCATTGGTGAGATATCAAACTATTGAAAAAAGAAGTCTCATGTGTTGGATTTTGCAAGAGTGTTCTACTTAATGTATAGTTCCCAAAATGTATTTTGTGAACACTGTTGAAATAAATAATATATAAATAATAATAAAATAATAGATAGTCCTAATGGAATCTAGTTGGCTCCAAGACAGTTTTGTATCTTACGCTGTTCTGATTCCATCATACCCGGCATCTGTTTTTATAGGAATTTTCATAGTGACAAAGTACGACTGACTACCTTGTCGTATCTTCATGGCATGTTGGATTTAGCTTTCCGCAGTCATCTATCGTCGTGATCGTTTCATTTTGCTTGTATTTTTGGTAGGAGTCATCACTGGAAACACATTGGACACTTATTTTTATATACACATTCAGAGGTGAGTAAATTATAACGTATAGGAAAGCAAAGGTTGGTTTCAAAAACAAGTGGAAATTTACTTATCCAGATACAGTAATGTGGCACTAGAGTGCCGCCAAGATTCAGCCAAAGCCTAGGTAGATAATAACATCCTGAGGTGGGTTAAAGGGCACGACATGAGTAAAGGTAATCGCATTGCCGACTCTTTAAGCACGAAAGCGGCTGGACTAAGAATTTTAAGACCCAGTGGCACTTACGGCCGTATGCGGAACTAACCAAACGTCACACCCATTCTTAATCCTTAAAGATATGGGATGAAATCTTGCTAGGATCACCCTGGGCGACCCTGGGAAGCTGGCGCCGAAGAAATATCTGGCGATGACCAGGAAAAATCTACGCTTAACAGTAGGATTTCTGACTGGCCACTGCCAAATAAGGAAACACCTCCACAATATGAGGCTAATGGACATACCACTATGCAGGATGTGTGAACAGAAAGATGAAACTGTCAGGCATGTTCTAGGTGAATGTCCGGAGTTATAGTCAATAAGAGAGTGTGTGTTCGGCGAGTCTTAGCCTTCACCTGCCGATATAAAATCTCTGTCTCCCAGATACCTGTTCACCTTCCTGGAAAGGACAGGATGGACGATGACCTAGGAGGACAACTCCTTGGGAGGATGTACAATGGGTTACATGTGGCCTAAGTGCTGTGAGCCTACGCTCACCCTCCCTACTTCACAGATAGGCACAGTAATGAATAAAGGAAAATGTGTACTTTGAAATAATAGAAGTGAAATGATTTGGTAAATATGCTCCAATTGTGGATCAGTGATGATTTGAAACTATAAATAATTGGTTGATAACCATATTGCTGATTTATACTTCAAAATCACTCTGATTTATTCTATCTTGCTTGCTGTAATAATATAACGGATGGACATGTTGAAGATGTAAGACTTCTCAGCACTGTGTAAGCAATAGGTGAAGAGTGCAATGGCAAAAGATGAGGTTCTATTTCAACAGACTCTGATAAAACTGAATCTCTGGCGTTCTTTCTGTGAACAAAACAGTATTCAATTCGTGTTATAAAGTGATAAGAATAATATTGCGATAATCACAAAAGACAGTGAACAGGAGAAAACTTTAAACTCTGAAACGCTGCGCTGGAGAGAGAAGAGGAAACCTCAATGTTCTTTTTAGTCTCATGGTTCTCCAGCTGTGTAAGGTATTTTCAAACGTGAAACTAATTGATTTTCTCCCGAACCTTTGGACGTGTTGATATTTATGGTACTAGCCTACATATGCCACCGAAATTCCAATTCTGACAAAATATGGAGCCTCATAGTTTTTTCACTGGGGTTCACTGTGGGTGATGCATTCAATTATGACGGTATGCATGAAGTCTTGAAATCACTACGACAAAACAACAGAGCGAGTACTAGATTGAAAAGAAAAAAGAAGAAGAACAGAATCAACATCAATAGGAAAAGTAAAGAAGACGAAAAATAAAAAGGAAGATGAACAATTAGAAATGCCGTAAGAATAACTTACCAATGATTAAACTAATTTTTTTGTGCGAAAGAATCGAAGGATTCGAAAAGAGGAAGGCGAAACTTGGTTTGAAGTGTTCATAAGGAGCGAATTAACGAAGAGGTGATTAATTCAAATATACCCACATGGTCAGCCACTAGATACCTCTTGGGCATAGTGTTCAAATTCATATAGAACAGACTTAACTGGATAAACGAGAGTCAAAATCCTGAAGTATCTTATTATTGTTGGAAAATCATAATGGATCATATTTCATGGATAACTTAGAATGGCAGTCAACGTCAATGGCTTCATGAAAGAGGAAGTACAGAACATTCCAGAATCAGTCGCAATGAATGAAAATGATTGTGAAAGCTCTGAAAATTCAATATGAACAAAAATATTTGGCAGAAAGCAGTAACTACAAGAAACTTTACCGACATCGTAATATTATCCAAGATGTCTTATTTTTGAGATTCGAAAGAAATTTTCGACGTTTTAAGAACACATGGGCTGCAGTAGCTAATGATAAAAGCTGTACTGAAAACTGCAATGACATTTAAGTTTGTGACACATATGTGTCAGAGGAGAGGTTGAGTGGGATGTCGGTTTCCTTTGCAGCAACACTGGAGGAAAGTCAATAGTTTCGAGCAGATGGTTTTTAGGATGAGCTCATTATTGAAGGAAAGAGGACATCCATAGGAAAACTGTGGAAAACAACCGAGACATTTGCAGGTGTATTTTTGAACGATGAAAATCTATTCTAAAGAAAACATTTCACCTACTGAAAAATTTAGTTGTGTTCGTTATTATTTCGAAAACAGATACCTACTTACCTCAATAAATCATAGGCAGCTTTGAGTATGTAGCTTTGCCTGACATTAAACTCCGCCTCGCAAACAAATTTTCTCTTACATTCGTCACTGCTCAAGTGCATGTCTCTAAATATCACGTCAGTTGTGTTCAACCTTGAAAAAATATTGTATTACTTCATGAACTCAGAATATTGGGGAGCTATATACTTTCTGACAATACGTGAAAAGGTGCTTAGACTTTCGAAAATACCCCCACCATTTCCGTCATCGCTTCTGCCGGTGTTTCCAGTACGGGAGGGGTCATAACCGTCACCTGGAGCACTAGCTCCATAATTTTCTGCTGGATAGGAGTCCGGAGGTGAAAAATCCTGCGTGAAATCACTTCCAGGATGGTGGTCAATCGAAAATTCCGGGAAAAAACCACTGGAGTAAGATTTACCATACGGTCCTGAGTATTCGAATGACTCGTGATGGGAAGGTGCGTATACTATTTTTTCATGGTGATCGTCGTGATAGTAATTTTCTGAAATGAAGAATAATCATCTATTACTGTGCTTTATGTATATAATCTAACGAATATATATCGGTCAGCGAACAAACACCGCAAAAGGAATGCAGTCAGCAACCGCCGATTAAACTCTAGTTGAGTACCGAAACGACTATAGAATTCTAAAACGATCGTTACCGATATATAAGGCCGGCTTCTCGTCCCAAGAGGGCAGTGGAGTTCAGAAAGTGAATCGAGTGTTTGAACAAAGAATTCAAACAGTGGAAATAAATTAAGCGTTGTTGCTCAGTGTTGTAAATAAATTAGTTTGCGATAGTGAAATATTGTTGGAAATAAATTTGTTTACGACAGTTAATTCTTTGATTTGTTACAATAATATTATGATTATTCATACAGGAGTACAATACCGATAAGAAAAACATTTAAAGCTTTCCGAGAACCTGTGTGGAATTGAAGATAGATTTTGGAATTGTAGGTTATATTTGCTATTCGTGTTGAATCCTGAATGATAATTCAGACGGTTAAAATAGCATAATGTGTAACAGTAAAGCGTCGACCGACGCTTAATTTTATTCAAAGAATGCATAAAGTTAAGCCGAACCAGTGCATGTGTTGAACTCTATACTTTTTCTATGACTTTGGAATGGTAATAAAAAATGGGCGCTTTCATTACAATTTTAAACATTCATTTTCTGTGATGATTATCAACCAATCAATTTGATGTGTAATATTGGATGGAGACTGAATACTTGAAGCGTGTATTTTGAATAGAGTTCTCAATGTAACCTTCCGCTACGGTGGATGATTTCCAACCACCGTTTTTCCTGACACTCAACAAATCCGCTCCATACTCAACTAAAAGAAAGCAGCAATCCTGTATATTTAACGGGATTCGTGAGAAATTCGTCGGGTCTCATGTGGTTTTAAACCATATTGGAAAGGTCGAAAAGCTTGAAAAGCGGGTGCCTCATGATTTGAACAATTGACAGAAATTTTCACGTTTAAAGGATGTTCTTTATTGCTTTTGCGCAACCAAAACGATCCTTTTTTGAATCGGATCGTCACCTGTGTGATGAAAAGAGCCACATAGGCACTTCTCAAGGCAGAAACCCACCAAAAAGAACATGGTTATTGTATGGTTGTCAGTGATTCAATATAATTTTCTGCAATCGGGCCAAACTATCACAGCAGGGTCCTATTATCCCTTGAGGGAAAATCGATGGAATGTACCAAAAATTGCGTCAGCATGACAACGCCCATCCGCACGTTTAACAAATCACCGTCCAAAAGTTGATTGAATTGTGCGTCGTTTTGACCCATCCACCATACTACCCAGACCTCATGCTAACCGAATACCATATTTTCAAGCAGTTCGATAACTTTCTCACCGGTGGAACCTTGGCCAATCAGGACAAGACGAAATCGACTTTTGTTGACTTCATCGAATCCTGAGTACATAATTTATATGCTGACCGAGTTGAAAGACTTCGATTGAATTGAATAAGTATTTACTATGATATTACAGGTTGAAGGAGACTCATAGAAACGGCAGAAAACTTTTGAAACAACCTAGTATATGAATGATATCTGTTTCAATTACATAATGAATGTTTGTAGTACAAACTCAATGGAAAAGTGGTTTTATTCAATGTTAGTGTCAAAGTAGTTGTTTTAGTTTGTTACTGAAAGAAATTTCCGCTATAGTTATTTTCTTTCTTCGTTTCTTTGGAGGTTTCCCACATTGTTTGTTGAGTGACGGAGAAATAGGAACAGAAAAAGTTCTTTCCCCAATAATAATGATACTTTGGTACATAGAAAAACATTTGTGATAGTTCACTATATGAAGTAAAACTTACTTTTCATATATTCAGCTAGTTTGATGGCAGCGAACACTTTTCCAAAAAATATCGAGAACGCCCAAATGGTTCCAAGTACAAGGAAAAACTTTACCTTCAACGCCAAGAATAGTAAATAATGAAACTCGTGAACTGAAATAAAGTTATTTTTCAAAACCGCTACAAATTTTTTTTCCGTTTTCACTCACAGAATAGATGTTTATGATGGTATTTCTTTTTCCTTTCAGTTGATGTGTCACAGTAGCAAAGTGCTATCAAACAAAAAAACACAATCGATGTTCTGAACGATAACATGGTAGTTAATGCTGTAACGATTCAAACTGAAGTTGATTAATTTTCATATCTTACTTATATACCTCGTTAGGAGTAGCAAAGAAAAGCGAACGGTTGTCTATTGATTTGTTGATTATCACCTCTTGTGGGACTTTTAGTTTCATTTTTGTCGTCAGTGAAAACTGAATTCGGAACCAGGTTAATGATTAATCCAAACATTTGTGATGATTTCTCAAATCAGTTTTCTTGGGAATTGATGTTTTCACGCTTTTTCTTATTAACGAAAGATTCATTTGAAATTGATAGAATCAAGAGTAAAAAAATTAATTACGAAGATACCTCTTGTACAAACATTTTTCAGAAAAGAGGACCTTCATTCCTTCGAATCTAACATTAAAAAGAGAGACCTCTTTGTAACAGATTCTATCGAAACAGATAGAACAGGAAATTCTACAGAGATAGCTTTAATGACAAGCTCATTCCGTTTTCTAGTCAAGTTTGTATATATTCTAAAGACTTTGATTTTATTTACAATAAAAGTTTGCAACACTTTATTTTAAACGCATGAGAAATATTTCATTGAAATGGAGATATGTGAAATATCTCACAATGAATTTTAGCGCAATAATATATGCTTATGAAAAGAGTATTTTTTGTAAAAAGAATAATATCTTGAAAAACCAACGAAATGTTGTTTTTCAAAGACTTTCAATTTTTACATAGTAGAAGTTTGCAACACTTTATTACTTCATTTTGAACAACTGGAAAATATTTCAATGAAATTGAGATATGTTAAATATCACGTAGCCAGGTACGTGACTTTAAGGTTTGACCTTGAAGGACGTTTTACGACCTTGCGCTAGGTTCATGCTGTATGACTTCGAACGTGGAATTTGACTTTGAGATTCGAGACCACCCCTGGCACGTGATTTGAGGTTTGATATTGAAGGACACCTCACGACCTTGAGATATATGAATGCCATATGACCTTGAACATGTAGTTTGACCTTTTCGGGACTGTCTCCGGTACGTGACCTTGATGTTCGACCTTGGCTGAATACTGCTTTGAAATTCAGATGCAAATTTGATCAGAAATCATTAGTTCTGGATTCATATGATTGAAATTGATCCCCAGTGGATTTTCCTTGTACTGAAATCATGTGAAAATTTCCATTTATTTTAATGAAAAAGTCCCGCCACTTTGCAACAAACTGCCCATGAAGCGTGATGAATAAATTCATGAATTGAATATGAGTTACCCGATAACAAGCTTTGGTAATGATACAGGGTGGGCAATGGATTAGTGTACATTAAAAAACAATTTCCAATGCAAACACAAGTGATACGGCCGCTTCCCAGGTTCTCGGAAATTTATTGATTGTTTTCATCTGATAATTTTTGATTCGTATTGGCAATTTTAATTTTGTTTGGAAGTCAATTGTTTGCATATCCTTTTTAAATTTGTGATGTTTCCACCATAATCAACAAATAACGTCGCTGAATTTTGACAAAAGCCTGTGTATTTTTTGGAATTGGGTAAATTTAAAAATTTTGCGATTCTTAATCCGAGATTCTCAAAACTGTGAATACCAACAGGGTGAATCGAACATTTTTCTCTATTTGTAATTCATGACTAATCTGTTATGTGGAGTATGGGATTGACCCCTTATTGACCACTATAAGTGGCTTAAGAGATGTTCCCAAAAAAGCTAATTTCTAGGAGAGACGACATCCAGTGGCCACTCAAGAGTCCTGATTTGTCACCAACATATTTCCTTTTATTAGGATATTTGAAGAATTCTGACTTGATACTATGTCTGCAAACACACGATATCTTTGCTGAAGAGTTTTCGGGAGTTTTCGTGCTTATCTAGAGGAATGCCAAAGTCAGATATCATTTTCATAACATTAAGTTCCATTTGGCTATTTTATAAATAAATGAGTCGTAAGGTTTTCATACATTAGCAGTTGAACAGTTCATGGTCGACCCTGTAAATTGTGATAATAATATTTTAAGGAATGTGTTCGTCTCTGAAAACGAATTGAGAATTAGAATTGTTAAGTAGCAGATAATTAGTATCGCACCGTAGCAGGAATACGATACGGTGAATTGAATAACGTGCTGAAAGTGGCTTTCTCAACATTATATAGTTCAATGCTGGGTGTAACATTATCTGCTGCTATTTTTGTAACTTTAATTGTTGGTTTTGTTTCACAAAGTTGTAGAGAATATTCACAAACCGTAAGTAACCTATTAGAAAGTCGAAATGATGGCACCTTCAGTATTGAAAACACAACAGAATTTTTTCATAGTGGGGTAACGATAAAGACGAATGAAGCCCTCGTCAACAATTTTGTGTGGAAAGTACTGTATTGAGATAATAACGATAGATCTTGTATTGTTCAAATTCAAGTATAATTTCATTTTCATCAAGCTCGGAGATACGTTTCGAATTGTACTAGTATTGCAATTATAAGTTTTGTATACTTTATGCCCTGTCTAGAAAGCTTTTGCCTGCGACTTCGTTTGCGTGAATTTACTGTACATAATCAATTTTGATTATAGAACCATTCAGTTGGACAACGATCAAAATCATGATACGAATGCCATTCTGAAGGTTTTTTATTGTTCAAAAGTCTGTTTTGTGCCTCAACGGTTTTAGTTAGACACAAAGCTCCGTGAATTTTTTGTGATTAATAATTTCTATTCCAATAGTTTGATAATTTACCATATCAATATCAATATCAATATCAATATCAATATCACTTTCAAAATAATTTTCGATATCACTGTCAATATAATATCAACGTCAAAAAATACCGAATGTCGATACAGAATGAATCTCCCGTAGACACTTTCTTATGAAACAATTTCAGTTTCAGCAAAGAGCTCTGTGAAAACAAAAATTAAATTGTTACATTGTTTTGGGTTTTTGTTTTTCAGTGTGCTGATTCTGCTGCATGTTGTGGAGGTTGCTGTTTGCAAGGAATTTGTAGGGACAGTAAGTAAAATGATATTTAAGTTTTAATGCAAGCAAGAAAGTAGTTTTGGGCTGTGATGAAAAATTGGAAAGTATCCAAGTGTCCAAGTATCACCTAACTCCAAACCAAATTTCGATATCATAGTACTTCTTAACTAAAAGATATCGGCATTTTTAGAAGTCATGATTTTCGAAGAAAAAAATTGAAATTAATTTTTATTTCGAAAACGGTAACAGATAGGTATAGGGAAATATCAAGAAAAGTTGTCGGGCAATTGTTGGAGATTCCAAAAATAATATTATATACAGAGTGTTCCATTTGAAAAATCAAAGTTGCTACTGCTTTCTAATAGAAGCGGCAACACCGCATTGTCGAAAATATTTTAGTTGGCTAGAGAATGTCCGCATATGCCCTCCATTGAATTTTCAAAGTGATCCGTTGTCTGGTTCACCAGAAACGTCTAATGTGCCATCCACCGTGAATCAGCCTGTATATTGAAGTCTCTCACAGTGATCTTTTCATGAGTAGCGTTTAATTAAAAGTTTCCGAATTTTTGTAGCTTATGCAGATTGTCGACTGGGAGGAGACCCGTGTACAAATTTTTATTGTCCTCCAGGAGATGAGTGCTATGTTTATCAAGCAAAAGATTGTGGTGGCTGCGGTCCAACAAGAGAATGTCGAACTGTTTCAATACCTCTAGCACCTGAAAAGTATACGACTCAGCAGATATATCGTTTAGTAGAAAATATGGCAAGAAAAGTACTTCCTAACGCAAAAACTGTTGTATTCATAGAGGTTTTATATATTTTTATAAGTTATTGTTTGTGAAATAATATTCTGTCCTACTTCAACACTGTTCGTTTTATTTCAGTATGAGATAATTATTACTGGAGTTTTTTTCCAATACCAAACCTTTATTTTAACACCTCGACACGTGTTTTGATTACCAAGTGATCATCTTCAAGAGGCTAACGTATGTAGATGATATTTTCGCGATATTCGATAACAAAAAATCGAATATTGAGGTCTTTGTTTCCTTTTTATGGGTTCTTTTGTTTCCTTGTGCAATTATTTGGAATCCTTGGAAATTCATAAGCATAAACATTGCAGGTGCAACCTGTTAAATGATCAAATCGATTTAGCTTACTCACCGGTTTTCAAATTGGCACATCCGCGTTGTAAATTGTGAATTCAGGTACTCAATCAAGCCAAGTACCTCTATTATTACCAACAGGGTTGCTATGTAATGGTTAATGTAATGAACCACTTTTAGTTTAATGTGTGAGTTTGAAAATGTCTATAGGACGAAACTGCAGTAACGTTAGTTAGCAATAAAAGTGGTGAAAAACATAGAAAGTTTCAATTCTCTTTCCTTCATCATTCAAGAACATATGATAGCTGAAACTTTCATTTAGACAGTGTCTAAAATCTAAGGAAATATTTTCACTACCTACCTTTGAATGTAAGTGTGAGACGTATGTATTTTAATAATTCAACCAAATTGAAAACAGTAAAATCACATCAAGTTTCATTTGATATTGGAGTTCCACAGGGTTCTATTTTGGGTCCTGTATTATTCTCTCTGTATGTGAACGAAATAGGTTCATCTGACGCTCTCATTACACAATATGCCGATGACACATCTGCAATTATATCCGACAGACTGGCAATCGACTTGGAAAACAAATGTAATAGGGTAGTTTCTACAATGAATAACTGGTTTTCTCAAAACTTACTACTTCTTAATCCAACCAATACCAACATTATATGTTTTCATAACAAACAAAAAGGAGAAAAGATAATCAACGTTTATCTTGAAAATGCTCAGATAGAACAAAAAAATAATGTTAAATTTTTAGGTATTGAGGTTGATAAGCATCTCTATTGGAAACTCCATTGCTCTGGAATTGTCTCTAAGTTGAACACCATAACATATTTGTTTTATAATCTGAAATCGATTTTGAATGTAGGTCAGAAGATAAATTTATACTTTGCTCAGGTCGACTCAAGGCTACGATATGGTATTTGTGTATGGAGAAATTCTACTTCCACTCCGGAAATATTAAAATCGCAAAAAAGAGTAATGATATGTATTACTGGTCTCCCAAAAAAGATATCTTGCCGCGAAAATTTTAAAACATATAAAATTTTAACTGTTGTGTCGTTGTATGTTTATGAAATGTGCATGTATGTTTTCAAAAACAGAAATAAATTCTTCCGTGTTAGTGAATATTACTCTTTGAATACAAGACAAAGTAAAAATTATTACATACCATTTGCAAAAACTAAAGTAACGTCTTGTACGTCAAGCTGTTTAGGTTTGAGATTATTTAATGCTCTTCTGATACACGTTAGTGACTGTAAATATTTTCAAAAAAAAATTGAAGGACTTCCTGTTAGATATATGTCTGTATTCACTTAGTGAATACTTTTAGGTTTACATTTCTATTGTAATGAAGGACGACTCCTATGCTGATTATTGCCAGTCTCTTGGGCAAATGAATGTATTTTTTAATTTATTTTATTTTAAATTCAGAACATGACTATTCAGAATGAACTTTCATCATTGTATTCTTTCAAAGCGCAAACGAAATATATATTCAGTCTGTTGAATCATCTTGAAATTGAAACTGGTTGAAACCTTAACAATTCAGTAGCATTGATGTATGACCTTTGAGTTAGTACAATTATCACATTTGTCGGGAAGTGTCACATTCATTTCACGCCTGCACAGATAATGCAACTTATTTCCATTCTCATTATTAGCTTGTTATCAGCAATTTTTATCACCGTTGAAAATAACGACTAATTAATCATTTGGTAAGCTCAATTTGATTCATTGCCCAGGTAAAGAAGACGAAATTCATTTTAATTAGTAAGTTATTGGTAACAAAATAGTTACTTTATTTTTGTTGAAATAATAATAATAATAATCGGCTTTATTAATCGACAAGCCAAAAACAAGAATAACGATGAAAGGCGAAGTTCAGCTTGAGCTGTTTTTCAAATAAACCTAGTTAAAAGGACACAAATATACACAGACATTGAAAAAGTTAAACTCATAAAAGAATATTTGACAGTTGCAAAAAATTAAAATATGAAAAATAAAATAGTAAACAGGAAAATAAGAGAAAAACTGCAATAACATGTCATGAAAGAGAGCCTTACGGTATCCAATTGAAGGTATCCAGCTAATTTCAAGTGCAGTGTGAGTTTCTTTTTGAAGTTATATAACGTGTAGCGCCTGAACTCACTGGGAAGTGCATTATAGAAGACAACTGAATTATATATGAAACTTCGAGTGAAACAAGCTGTGGAGTGTTTGGGGTTGATAAATTTACCACGATTTCAGGTTTTGAGAGTGACTCTATGTTTCAAATATTACGTATCTCTCAGATAAATAGTGAAGTTTCCTTTGACAGATGAATATGTGGGTTGTAACAATGAGGTTTTTTTACTTATGATGCACCGTTTGGAACCTTTGGTGTAGTAATGAATATCACTAGAGTTTTTTCCAACACCAAATCGTTATTTTTAACACCTCGACACGTGTTTCGATCACCAAGTGATCATCTTCAAGAGGTAGATTAAACTGATCCCAATTTTGCCTAATTTTGATCAGTCTGTGCCAGCTAGACTCCTCAAATTTAGCCAAGATGTGATCAAACTTTCCTACACCATAAGAACCGTATACAGTTGTTTTGAATTTTCTGGAGGCGCTTGATGTTTGATTGTATTACGGCCAACGCATAGATGAACTCACAGTAATGGACTCTGGATAACATCAGTGCTTCTCAAAGCTTTTGAGCCTAGATGTTATCAAGTCCCTATTTTGGTACAGCTGCCGTTAGATATTATAGCAGTTCTGACAAATTACAGTAACATGCTTGTGGAACCTGAGGTCGGAGTCTAACCACACTTCTAGATTTTTGCTTTCGTTTGCTATCAAAAGTGTATAATCACTAAGTCGTACACTGGAAGTCTCAGCATTCTGGAAATGACCTACAACTGTCAACTACGAACTGAGTAGAGATTCGAGAGGACTGGATTCTCCGTGAGAAGGAAGAGCAGATAGTTATTGGTTCACAGATGGATCAAAAACACCTTCCGGTTCTGGTGCAGCTGTTTTCAGTCGCAGACCCAGGACAGAGATATCAACCTGGCCAGGAGCTCATGCGACTATATTTCAAGCGGAAATTCACGCTATTGAATTGTGTGCGGAGGAATTGGAAGAATTCAACTTCATACACAAGTCAATAAAAATATTCTCGGACAGTCAAACGGCGTTGGAAGCTCTTGGCTCCTACCGATCAACGTCTAAATTGGTAGTAGATTACTACGACTCTCCTCTGGGTATGGATTCCTGGGTATACTGGTCTGGAAGGCAACGAGGCTGCTGATTCCCTTGCAAAAGAGGGTGCTTGCTGTAAGCAGCTTCATCGGACCAGATCCTGTCATTGGAATCGCTTCAGGCTTTGCTAAACAAAGATTGAACACCTGGATGGCAAGAAGATTTATTGACTTCTGGCAGAATCTTCCAGGATTGGCTCACTCCAAGGCGTTTATTCACCCTTCGAAGCTTGATTCCAAACAGTTGTTGGACTACAGTAGGGATGAACTACAATGTCTAACAGCCTTCCTACTGGTCACTGTCATTTGAAGGCAAGGGAGGCTTAGCCTCCCCATAAAATTTGAGGCTATTCATCGCAATAAATTAAAAGATATCGACAAATAATAAATATTATTTTTTTCTAAAAATGCTTGGGTATCATTACTTTACCATTAGTTTTTAATATAAATACATAATTTGCCCGAAAAAACACTCACTCACTACGTAGTAGGTACCACAGTGTATCCTGTATCAACAAAACTCCAACGCACCGCTCATGAACGAATAAACAATTAACCCGAAATAATAAATGCCATACGTTGCAAGGGAGCGAAGCCTCCGACCGCTTTAAAAAACACAGGCTCCACGAGACCGATCCAACCAGCGACATACGTCCCGATTTGTAATTTCAGTCGCAGAAATTATAACGTCAGAGGAGGCTTGCCTCCAGTTGGTCTCCGTTAGTGTATGAATGCGTTTGTTTTTTATTTAATTATTCGGACGGGATACCGTGACGGACCGGGACTAAAAATATTCCGGTAAATCGTTTTGGTGTTTCTTGATAATATTTGTTATTTGTGTATAAAACATGCAGTATTATATTATAGCAGTGCTTTTTGGTAATATTTTTAATGTGTTTTTGAGTGTTTCCTTTCAATAAATCAGTATTCTGCTTTGTCTTCGGTTTCTTTGGCATTTACAAGTAAATTTGAGATATCAGAATTTGATTGTAACATAGTGGTGTCGTCGGTAAAGCAGATCACTGTACAGGGTAAAAGGTAATAGAATAAATCATTTAAATAGATTACAAAAAGGGATGGACCCAAGATGGATCCTTGAGGTATTCCATAATCCATAGACTTTTCATCTGATAAATTACCATTTATGCATACTGCCTGCTTTCGAAATGAGATATAAGACTGGAAGAATTTTGAAGCTTAATCTCTGATGCCATAAAATTCAAGTTTCTCTATTAGTAAATGATGGTTTACACAGTCAAAAGCTTTGCTCAGATCCCACAATGTTAGAACCGTAAAGTCTCCATTTTCTCCGTTTCTAATTACATGTTGGATGACTTCATATTGATATTGATGGATGTGATGTAGAAATGGTAGTTTTACCAACGAATATTTTCTCACACAAAAAACGAGTCGAAAGAAGAAACAGATAAAAATGAAGAAAATAGAAATTAAAACTATTTTATTCAAATACATTTTTCATATATTATTCTATTATCCGGAATTGGACTTCCACGTGATGAGAGATTCCATTAAACGAGGGATGTGTCAGTTTCCAAAACTGTTGCATTCGAACCCAGGTCCTGCATGGAATCCAATTCTGGAAATAAAAAAAAGTACTTGGGTCAAACCTTGAATTTTGAAAAATTATTTATAAAACTCATGACAAAATAGTTTAGACTTTCACGGCTGAGGTTTTCAGTGTCGTTGCTTTTCGTGTTTGGAAGCCGTGTATTTTTGGAATTTCTTTCTGACGTTTCGCTGGCGCGAGTTGCTAGCTTCTTCAGAGGTTTAACTATCATGGCTTGCTGTCCGATGACTACCTTTTAGGCTTCGTAAAGCGTAGTTATGCCTTGTCAGGCAATCAGTTGTATTTGTAACTGTACTTGTACCTGAATTTGTACCTGTATTCGTACCTGCACTTGAACCTGGAACATTAACAATCTTGCTGCCTGTTGTCCTGTTCGTTATTCTCGAATTCCTTAAAATGGGGTTCCATATTTGATTGTTGTATCAACAAAGCCTCAGGTCGGCTAAAGACGAAAGAGACCCATTATCAGCAGCAGGGGTCTATCGCATTCCGTGCACTTGTGGAAAGATATATATCGGAACCACCAAACGATCCATGGGAACAAGACTGAAAGAGCATAAAAGGAACTGCAGACTAGGCCAAACAGACAAGTTAGCTGTGGCAGCACACGCATTGAGTGAAGGAGACCACAGAATTTTGTTTGAGAACACAGAACTAATTGCCCCCAACCAGGGATACCATAGCCGACTGGTACGGGAGGCAATAGAGATCCACAAACACACGAATAATTTTAACAGAAAAGAAGAAGCGGTGAACCTTAATCAAATATGGAACCCTATTCTGAAGAAATCGAGAATAACGAACAGGAAAACAGGCAGCAAGATTGTTAATGTTCCAGGTTCAAGTGCAGGTACGAATATAGGTACGAATTCAGGTACAAATACAGGTACAAATACAACTGATTACCTGACAAGGCATAAATACGCGTTACGAAGCCTAAAAGGTAGTCATCGGACAGCAAGCCATGATGGTTAACCCTCTGAAGCTAGCCACTCGCGCCAGCGAAACGTAGGAAGAAATTCCAAAAATCCACGGCTTTCAAACTCGAAAAGCAACGACACTATAAAACTCATGTTATGATATTCCACAAGTATTTCAGATTGTGACAGATCGTAATATCTTGAAGTTGTAAAGTAACTCTCCTTTTCATTTCATATCGGGATCTGTATTTGACAGAATTATCGACATTATTGCTTGATCTATTCGCGGGCAGATGGCGCTGTATGTAACCTTGATATAATTCGAACTCACTTTACATGTATTTCTTCATTTGCAAAAATTTTTTTTTATTTTAACACGCGCGCCTGCTGCCTTATTTGTAACCCTTCTTTGCGCGCCTGCTGCCTAGGGCTTGGTAGCTGATTTTCAGGCTCCTTCTCCGGAATTGGGAAATACCAATGGTCATTTTTCTAAACAATATACGGCTGATTGATCCCAAAGTTTAGATAAAATAAATATAGCTTGAAAAGTCTAAAAAACACGCTTTTATAGCATATGAAACTAAAAATATGAAAAATAAATATAGTAAAAAAATAGATAGATAGATAGATACATATCTTAATTTACTTAACAGAGTATTTGTAGTCCTACATGAACACAGTGGCAGAATACGTTGTCTGTAAAAGTACGTCAACAAAATACAAAATCTTAAATCTACATACACTTCAGGAAATATGGACTGTCAAAAATCACACAAGGAGCTTAAAAAAATAAATATATAGTAGAAAATGTTAAAAAACTAAAATATATCACACTTTTTTAATTGAATAGAATTGGCCGATACTTGATGAAAATCCATATTAAAAAACTAATCAATACAGTTCATTGTATGATTTTCACTATAAGGGTTTTACAAAAACCACGACACGTGTTTGGCTATACAATAGCTTCTTCAAGCATAATTGAATAGATAACTTTTTTAGATACATCATACACTGACTAAAATTTTTTGACTAAATAAATTTGATTCAAATGGAACTTTTGCATGTTTATACATTTTGTATCGTCAAAAGTCGGAGTTTCCAAGAAACAAACAAAAAATTGTGTGCACTTTCTACGCTTCCGTAAGTATGTGAAAAAAGAACGCTTTAATTGAAAGGTGTATATTTTTAGTAGAGATCAATTTTTGGGAAATAAACCTTCTGGCTTTCTACTTCTCCATCTTGATACAAAAAAATGTGGAAATTTTGCAAAGGAATAAAGAATGCAATGTATTTTAGAATAAACTCTCTGCAAAGATGTGTAAATCACGATTATTTGTGATTGTGACCTGAAATCAATACGTATAAACGATGAAAAATGCTGAAATTCAGCTCAAATTCAAGAAGATATTCAAATCTGCCATCAAACTTACCAAATATGTCAGGAGTATCCGATGCGTTGAAATGATTACTACAGTTTGTCAACATCGCGTAAACTTGTTGAACTTCATTTTCGGGTCTGTAGTAGTCATAAAGTTTCACGTATGAATTTTTCCTTTCTTCCACTATGAAGTGCTCATTTATATTGAATGTGAAACAGAAGAGTTTCTTATCCAGTTTTGTAAAATACAAATTAACTTTATCTGTCTTCTCTTCGAACATTTTGATTCCTGTAAATAAAATAAATGTTAGGCTTCTGCCAAACTTATATCAAACGAATAAGTGTAGAGATATAGAGATCACTATTTGAAACTGTTCGTTATTTTGGGTTTTTAGACCGTCGTCTGTTGGTTCTTCCTGACGTTTCGTCGGTGCGAGTGGCTGGCTACTTCAAAGGACTCTCTTATCGTTCCCAAGTTCGGAGGTACGTTGGCGTGCTCGTCAACATTTGTAGTAGATTATTCAAAAAAAGTTGCGTTTGACAGAAAATTGTAACTTCTGAATGAATCGCATAAAAGCACAGCATTTCATGCAGAGATGTTGGCAACACTAGCTTCAAAAGTCATAGGGAAGAATTTCTACCGATGATGGTGCTACTCAAATGATAAACAGCTGGTCGGAATGACTGAATGTGAAACAAAGGTTATGTTTATTGTCATCGGTATTTTTTGAGTTATTTGATTGTGAATTTGTAAGAGTAATGTTCTTTGGTGCGTTTATTACGGCCATGGTAAACTAAATATTGAGCAGAATAGATTACTTTCGCTCACGAAAAGAAACCACAACAATATTTGAAAACAATGGACAGTTTTTGTTTTATCGCCTGGCTCAGTTTTAATATGTCTATTTTCACACGTCAGAAGACTTGTGAGAATGCTCTCCGATCGTCGGTTTCGGTATGTTAACTCTCAGTTATGATACGTCAACTATCAGTTTTAATGCGACACTTCTCAAAATGTAACAAAATTGGTGAAATCGTAACTTTTTGAACGTCAAAAAGTAGCATTTTGTTACTAAAGTAACGCCAGTGAACGCAGGCTAAATTCATTAGTGGCTGGAGAGGGGTTAGACTCGGTTAGAGCTGATCCTGACTGATCACGCTCTGCTCAGACGGTTCAGGAATTTTCTCCGTACTGGTGTTTTTAAAGCTGGTGTCTGAATTTTGTTGTTCTTAATTGTTTCTTCCTTCCAGTTGAAGGACAATTAACATTTTTGGATGTTCTGGATACAGTAAACGGAGACCAATTAGATCACAGAGTATATAGAAGCCGGGAATGGTTGATAAAACAAGTGGAAAGAATCTGCGCCCCATAATATCTATAAGAAGAGCAAAAATACCTCAAATTTTTTGCTGGAAGGTAATCTAAACGATACATCGATAAGAAAATCATTTCAGAACGTAGGTCAAAGTAAGAGGCAAAAACGAAGGCCTTTCTTCGGTCCATATACAGGGTGTTAATTAAGTACGTAGCATAAATTCAACAGACGATTCTTTAGGTATAAACATATAAGATTATAGGTTTCCATATGTTGCGTATATCTACGCTACTTGGCTAAATGCATTGTTGGACAATATATAAGTGACTTCTTTGAATTTTCTCCTAAACCAGTGTTCCTCCTTGTGGAAGATTTCAGCTTGAGACTACTGATTTGCTGGTTTCTCCTCGCTGTGTGTGTTTCTTCGGCAATGCGAACTACCAATGGCCTCTTAGTTTCACCGATGTATGATTCTCCGCACTCACAGGGTATTCAGTATATTCAATTCTTGGAATCGCAGTCCGCGTTTGGTGATCTGGTTTTCGTGACGCTGCTACGGATAGTGTTCCCAGATCTGAAGCAGGTTCTGATGTTATACTTGGTCCACATTCTTCTTATCCTTTCTGATAATCCTCTGATGTAGGGAAGTACAAGTACTGGTAATCCCTTTGAAGTAACCATTTTGTTGAAGGTCATTTTTGATGATGCCTAATTCCTTTTCGAGATCTTTCTTTGTATTACAGAGCCCGGAAGCACGGTCTAATAGAGTCTCGATGATTCCTCTCTTAGTCGATCGATGGTGGTTGGATTCCTGATTAAGATACTGTTCTGTGTGAGTTTTCGGTATACAGATGTTTCCCATTTCGTGTCGTTCCTCCTCACCAATACGTTTAAAAATGGCAATTCGTTGTAGAATTCCTCCTCCATTGTTGTGAAAGTGATGGAAGGACTTCCGTTGTTGATGAGCTTCAGGAAGGTGACTAGTTCTGCATTCTCATGGTTCCATATTATGAAGGTTCTATCAACCAGACTCGGGGCTTCTTCAATGGCTAAAGTTTCAAACCACTTGGTATCGGTAAGTCTGTTCTATCTTTCAGGTCCCCATCTTCGAATAGCTTTCTCTGTAAGATTTGAATTGCTTCTTCGAAAGGAACGTTGGTGTAGAGGCTTTCCACGAAACTGATTAGTTGATCCTGCTTTGTGACTCCGATTGCCCCTAGTAGTTCGACAAAATGCCTTGAATTAGTCACAAAAGATGATGTTTTTCCTTGCAGGGGTTTTATTATTGGTAATATGCACCACGAAACATTGTCAACCCCTTTTTTCATAACAGAATATGAAAACTAATGTTCAAAAACACTATTATTGGTAGTATGCACCACGAAACATTGTCAACCCCTTCTTTCAGAACAGAATATGAAAACTAATGTTCGAAAACACACGAGTACCTACATATTAAACATCTAGATAATATAATATTCAAGTGATATAATGACGAATGCCATTTCCTTTTTTTACAACATTTTGTAGTATAAATTCAGACTCATAATGAACAATCATTTTATTGAAATATCATGTCTTTTGGGCATTATCAAGAAAAAAAAATCCATTCACATATATTCAATTTGAAATGCATCCCCTGCCACGAAAAACGACTTTTTTTCAATTAAGGTGCTATGCTAATGAAATATCGATATTATATACACATGAAATTGAGACAAAAAATCTCATCTGGTTTTGAAAACCTACGCCTCATATCATAGGCGAGCCCATACAATGAATATTACTGGAGTTTTTTCCCAACACCAAATCGTTATTTTCAACACCTCGATACGTGTTTCGATCACCAAGTGATCATCTTCAAATAGGAAGATTGAAACTAGAAACTAATGCGAGCTAACCCTATTTATGCTATATAGGTATCCCATACAGGTAAACCATCCAGGCGTACCACCCATACAGGTAGGTATACCAACCTAAATTAATTTTGCCTTATCTATTATTTTACAATATATGTTTTAAAAAAACAATTTTCAGCTATATAAAAATTAATATCAAAATATTGCCTATCTAAATTTATTTTTTTGCAATGTGTCCTTATGTAGTAATCAGTAAACCCAACAATATTATTTTATTTTAACAAGCTATATAGTATGCTGTTTGGTATAGGTCCGTCATCGTTATCCATAATATTATTGTGTTTACTTATTTCTTATAGGCATCTAGTTGCCTGTTGTTGTTAACTTGTCTAACTAATCTTAATGAACTGAAGTCTATGGAATGGTTTTGTTGCAAAATATGATGGGCGACTGCTGATTTTTCAGGTCTTCCATATTTTAAGCGTGCTATCTGTTCCTTATATCTTACTTTGATAGATCTTTTTGTCTGTCCATAATATTTTGCATCAGAGTCCTTACATTCAATTTCGTAAATTCCAGATTTTTCCGAATTCTCGACTTTGTCTTTTGGACTTCCCAAAAGGCTCTAGTGTATGACTTGTTTTGAAAACCACCTTCGTACCTAGTTCCTTGAAAATCTTTCCAAAGTTCCTCGTATATGGTGGTATGGAACTGAGATGTATTTATCTTGGTTTTTGTCCTTTCTGAAAGTCGAAATTTCGTTCAGAACTTTGGGAAATATTTTCAAGAAACTAGAAAAATTGGAAAAATATAAAATTTTTACCGATTCTTTTTTGACATATTAGTGAACCACCCTTAGTCCATACGGAATTTTGCTCGATTTGTTAACTGTATTATCAATCTGTTGTTTCCATTTCAAGAATTCATCAATATGAAGTCCTAGAAATTTGGTGTCTTCTGAATATTTTATAGTAATGTTTTCAATTTTCAAATTTTAAGGTCGTTCTATCTGTAATTGATTAGTTTCAGATTCATTCAAAATTAATCTATTTCTAGTGAACCATTCTTTTGTATCATTAAACATTTCTTTACCTAGTTTTATTACTTCAGGGCATGTTTCACGGCCTATTAATGAATTAGTGTTATCAGCAAAGACTGT
The DNA here is from genome assembly GCF_025532065.1 of Leptinotarsa decemlineata. Taxonomy (NCBI): domain Eukaryota; kingdom Metazoa; phylum Arthropoda; class Insecta; order Coleoptera; family Chrysomelidae; genus Leptinotarsa; species Leptinotarsa decemlineata. The sequence goes on from NW_027412747.1 coordinate 21,094,679, forward strand.
AATTGAATTATCTGTGTTTGGATGATAACATAAATCGTTTATGTAGATAATAAATAACAAGGGACCCGCAATGCTTCCTTGGGGTATTCCTACTTTCACTGCTGCATTCTCAGATTTGTATGTTCGACCATGTTCGTTAATAGTTACTATTTTTGGCGATCTGGATTCAATCCATTTCAGTGAGTTTTCTCTTATACAATATAGTTCTAGTTTTTTTTAAAAGTATCTCGTGATCCAAGCGGTCAAAGTCCTTTGGCAGATCTAAGAATATAACGCTATGTGATAGTCGCTGTTGATGGTTTTTTTCTTTTCAAGATTGTCGATGAAAGTCGAAATTTCGTTCAGAAAGGACAAAAACCAAGATAAATACATCTCAGTTCCATACCACCAATATACGAGGAACTTTGGAAAGATTTTCAAGGAACTAGGTATGGAGGTGGTTTTTAAAATAAGTCATACACTACAGAGCCTTTTGGGAAGTCCAAAAGACAAAGTCGAGAATTCGGAAAAGTCTGGAATTTACGAAATTCAATGTAACTGCGATGGAAAATATTATAGACAGACAAAAAGATCTATTAAAGTAAGATATAAGGAACATATAGCATACTTAAAATATGGAAGACCTGAAAAATCAGCAGTCGCCTATCATATTTTGCAACAAAACCATTCCAAAGACTTCAGTTCATTAAGATTAGTTAGACAAGTTAACAACAACAGGCAACTAGATGCATATGAGAGTGTAGAAATAAGTAAACACAATAATATTCTGAATAACGATGACGGACCTATACCAAAGAGCATACTATATGTATAGCTTGTTAAAATAAAATAATGTTGTTGGGTTTACTGATTACTACATAAGGACACATTGCAAAAATATAAATTTGGATTGGCAATATTGTGAAATTGATTTTTATATAGCTGAAAATTGTTTCATAAAAAAATATATTGTGAAATAATAGATAAGGCAAAATTGTAAAATTAATTTAGGTTGGTATACCTCTATGGGTGGTACGCCTGGATGGTTTACCTGTATGGGATACGTATATAACATAGATAGGGTTAGCTCGCATTAGTTTCTGGTTTTGATCTTCCTCTTTGAAGATGATCACTTGGTGATCGAAACACGTGTCGAGGTGTTGAAAATAACGATTTGGTGTTGGAAAAAAACTCCAGTAATATCCATTACTACACCAAAGGTTCCAAACAGTGCATCATATGCTCCCATACAATGCGATGTAAAACTGTTACATTTGCACGCACAACGTGTTTATTACAAAACTGATATATGTGGCACGACATGCGGCTCTCGGGCTGTGCATGTGTTGGACATCGATTTAAACTTTTCAGTTCAGGCGGCTAGAATCTTATTGTGTTAACAAAATGACAGATCGGCACAAGGAAGACGTATAAGTATTTATGAAAGTAATCTACGCTTTCAAAAAGCTAAAAACTACTCTTCCACCCATTTTGTTCTCTTTCGCCGTTGCAACTTGAATATCAGTCATATTAATTAGTTTGCGTTCACGTTCAGGCGAATTGTAGAGTTGAAAGGGAGCCCATTACCTGACGAATCCGTCGATTCCACTAATTTGTATAGAGAAGCTCGATCCGCTTGATACCCTGTAGGTAAAGAGACTTCCATGACAGCCATATTCGAAATTCCATCAGGTCCCGAATAAGCTAAACAGGGGGATAAACTTGTAATCGAACACTGATCAATAGTAGAAACAGGCGATACATCCAAGGCTAGTTTAAACGCTTCGCTTCTAGGTATGTTTTTGAGGTAATAGGATTGTGTCACCTGAAAAAAGAAAATGAAATAAATGAATGTCTTTTCAAAATGGGACTCTCTAGTCAGCAACATCAACTCTTTCTTCTTGTGAATTGTATATTCTGTTATATACGACTTTTGAATGATAATAATAATAATAATAATTGCTTTTATTGATAGGAACAAAATACAAAGACAATTATATATATATATATATATATATATATATATATATATATATATATATATATATATATATATATATATATATAAACAAAAATATAACCTCCAATCTGATCAATATCTTTTTTTAGGCTTTCTACTCTCTTTATCACTGTTTTGAGATTGAAGTGTTCATTCCACTGGTTTTATTTAACAAAACACACCCCTTGTAAGCAAGAATGGTAAACCATGATCTAAAATTATTTTTTTACTACGATTTGTCTTTATCCTCAAAATATTCCTCAGTTTTTACGATTATTCTTTCTCGGAGCTGAATTAATGTTCAGCGAGCATTTTCTCAAGGTCTGAGAACAAGAAAAAGTCGCTGGGTGTTGAAACTGGATAATACGGTGGATGAGGAAACAATTCCAAAACCAATTCATGCCATTTTGCTATCGTTTTCATTGATTTGTGATACAGTGTTTTGTCTGATGGAACAAAACTTAAATTTTTTTTCAAATGGAGCCGTTTTTTCGCGATTTTATCCTTCAAACGCTCCAATAATAATAATAATAATAATATAGTGCCGACTATTACAGCTTGTACACAGACAACATAGAATGAAATAATGTTAACAAAAAAAGAAAAAGACTATATATATATATATATATATATATATATATATATATATAGTTATATATATTAACCATATATATATATATGGTTCTAAATCTATTAAACATTTTTTTATTTCTTTCTTAGATTTTTTTATGCTCCTCGAATCTTTGATTCGATTAGGCTGTACAATAAATTATTGTACATATAATGAGGAGTTTTTTCTATTATCGTTAACCTATGTTTAGGGAGCACGAAATCATCTCTTCTTGTTCCATAGGAATGTTGATTAATATTGTTAAAGAACAGATGCCAATTTTTTAATACAAACATTGAGCATTCATAAATATAAAGAGGATATATCGTCATCATCCCATTATTCTTGACACGATTGATTATACTTCGAATTATTCACTCATTCGAATGTTTTATTTATATTACTATTGCTTTCCCAAAATATAATTCCATATCTAGCTACAGACTCAAAATTGGAAAAATATACAATTTTTACCGATTCTTTTTTGACATATCAGTGAACCACCCTTAGTCCATACGAAATTTTGTCAATTTGTTAACTGTATAATCAATCTGTTTGTTCCATTTCAAGAATTCATCAATATGAAGTCCTAGAAATTTGGTGTCTTCTGAATATTTTATAGTAATGTTTTCAATATCCAAATTTCAAAGTCGTTCTATCTATAATTGATCAGTTTTAGATTCATTCAAAATTAAACTATTCCTAGTGAACCATTCTTTTGTATCATTGAACATTTCTTTACCTAGTTTTACTACTTCAGGGTATGTTTCACAGTCTATTAATAAATTAGTGTCACCAGCAAAGACTGTAATTGAATTATGTGGGTTTGGATGATAACATAAATCGTTTATGAAGATAATAAATAACAAGGGACCCGCAATGCTTCCTTGGGAAATTCCTACTTTCACTGCCGCATTCTCAGACTCGTATGTTCGACCATGTTTGTTAATAGTTACTATTTTTGGTGATATGGATTCAATCCATTACAGTGAGTTTCCTCTTATACAATGTAGTTCTAGTTCTGCCTATAAAGTTGTACTTGTATTAGTGGGAGGATTAGACTGGTATACACTTTGAATTCAAGCCAAAACTGTAAAGGAACTAATGATTTTTTATAGATCTAATGTAGCGACCTTTTGAAACTTCAATAAATGATTTGAAAATGCTTCTTATTCACCTACTTGTGCCAGAACACATCCGTTGCCACGTATTTTTATAGTAACTTGTCCACTGTTTTGCTTCAAATTGATCCTTCTGGATTTTAGTACATCGCTATCAGAGATCATCAAGTTCTGCTTGCCATAAGTTGTTTCAACATCCAGATTTAGATTCAAATACTCCGACTTTACCATTCCCAAGTATCTTGTTAATGCATCCAAGGCTACAACTGTATCCTGAAAGTGAAAACAAATGTTTTTTTACGAGGATAAGGATTTCGATGCTTTTGAAGATAATTTAAACAATTGATGTTCAGTCCATAGAAGTAAACAATAATCACATATTCAACTGAAATGGAGATATTTTTAGGACAGATTATTTTTGAGAAAGACAAATTTTGGCTTTCTACTTCTTCATCTTAATACAAAAAATGTGAAAATCTTCCGAAGGAAGGAAGAAAATAATTCATTAAAGAAATTACCTCAATACAAAAACATGTAGATCACGCATACTTTAATATGAAATGATATGGTTTGGACATGACATGATACGACACGACACGTCGCGACATGACATGGAACGACACAAAAAGACACGACATGGCATTACAAAACAAGACATTTCACGACATACCACGACACCACATGACACGATATATGGTGACATGGCACAACACTACATAACAAAATAAGATACGATATGCCACCACATGACACGACACGATATGCCATGACAAGACGACTCGACATGACATGACACGACATGAAACGATATGACACGACACGGCACGTCACGATGTATCATGACATGATATGACACGATATGATATGACACGACATGACATGATACGACCTCGTGGCAAAACGACACGAAATGATATGACACGACATGACACGGCACGACATTACGTGACAAGACATAACACGACACGGTATGGCACGACACGAAATGACGCGACATGACGTGACACGAGGTAACACAAAATGTCACAACATGACACCACGCGATATGACCTGACACGATGACTCGACACGAAATGATACATGACATGACATGTAATTACACGACATCATAACAAGACATGATACGACATGTCACAACACGACACGATATGACATGACGCGGCACGACATGAAATGTCACGTCAAGTTGGGACACGATATGCTGACACGACTCGACACGACATAACACAACATGCCATGAAACGACATGACACATCATGACACGACATGACATGAAATGACATGACACATCATGACACGATACGGCATGGCATTACACGACACGACATGAAGCGACACGAAAAGACAAGAAAAGACATACAATATAATATAATCTCTTTTCATAAACGAAATTCTGTTAATTGATTTGTATTTCAAAAATAACACATCTTGTGCCATGTTAAAAATAAAATCTGTTGAAACAAATCTGTTTTTCCGTTAACCAAACGAAAACTCTCAAAAGTCGAAACTTGTGCGAGCTAAGGAATAACGCGGTCTTATCTTTTAACATGTGATTAATAACACGGGTTGGACGATAGGAAGTCAAATCGATCGTCCGACCTTGCGGTTCGAACCGCCGGTTTACACCTCGGTGGATTGAGTGAGCGAAGCAAACCACCCACGTCGAAGGTATTTACGAGGGTTTTCGATCTAACTTTACTAGAAATAAACCTCACCTGAGTCGATTTGAAGCTACCTTTAGATTCAAATTTGGAAGATAGCCAGCGTACCACTGCGAGTGCATTTGCCATATTCTCCGATGTATTCTGATGTAGCAGCGATAATAGCGCATAGCTTGTTGTCTCAATATCTGATGCTGATGTTGAATTTCCTGATGAATTCAGAATTGGTTACGATTATATAAATGCTATAGATGTTTTATTTAGAAAAATTCAAATGACCATCTACATACTTCGAAAAATACATTTATTGAATAATATTTACGCCAAATGACACCAAAACAAGTGCCAAAATGACAACAATTTTCCTGGTTAATAAACTTTTTTGAAAACAAAGTTAATTTTCAGAATTGAAAAAGTTATGTTTCTAAAAATATCATCAGGATGTTGAGCTTCCAGCAAACTGTAATTACATCTATCATTATATCTGCAGAACCTTTCGTTAGATCTGTCTAAACAATAATTGCAGCCTCACATATCTTTGCAATATATATTTCAGTAGTTTATTTGTGAAATTATAAAACAACGATAAAAATATAAACAACAATAAGAATTGATTGGCGCTCCGGGGCGACTTCATTGATTCCAGTGGCGCATTTGCTTTTTCAGCTGCAGGAAAACCCGGAAAAACCTGCAGCACCACATCATCTGAAGATCTGGATCTACCAATGTCCTCTCCATCATAAACAAAATGTAGGGTGTCTCCAGAGGCTCTAATAGATTCAATATATCGCCAGAACACTCCGTGACACGACTATTGTCAAACTTAAACCAGTCCGGTTCGTCTTCAACCAAGGCGTGATAATGACCAAATTCAACGCCAGAACCACAATGAACAATGACTGCATGAATATTAAATTAGTGGTCTGCTAGATTGAAATGTTCATCTATTTCGAATCTTCCAAAGAGTTTCTTGCTTCCTTCAGAGGTTGAGTCTTGTTTGAAGATCATCAGTGTTATTATTAGATTGACTGGTGCCTCAGCTATACTTGTTTCCTTATAACAGTCAGTTGGGTTGGCGCATGTTTGGCAATAGAGTCGATCATAACCTGTTAAAAATTCCATTTTCAGATGATTTAACAATAAGCTTTGCACGGACTGGTTATTAGTCATATTAAGAAAAGTTAGATGAAGTTCCAGAAACTCACATACGTTTTCGCTACCTCTTGAACATTTACTACAGAGTAAACAAGTGTGGATTTTTCCAGCAAAAGATTTACAAACACAAGACGAGATGGACTGTACGGAATCATTCAATCCAGAGCGGTCAAGAGCATTGATTTTGCTATTGTTTTGCTCACGAAGAGTATTCAACAAAAACCCCAAGAATTCGGAACAATCCTCTTGTTGTCCTAACGAGTATCTAGTGGACTTCAAAGACTCCAGGAAATCGGTTGGAGGGAAAGATGATACATTCTTACGAAACTGCAACTGCATGAACAGGTGTTTGAGTTTGATGAATAAGTAAGAAACATTCCCGTTCTCGTTCATCATTTAAACCTCGTTCTTGAAATTCTTCGTCATGAACAACACTTGTAAAATGCTATTCATGTAGCAGTAGTGGACCCGACCAAAATTTTTACTTCTATATTTTGATTCTGAACCCAAGATGAAGTTCTGCTTCACACACCATACTCTCCAGACCTGTCGCCAACTGATTACCATCTTTTCAAGAACTTCGAAAACCTTCTCATCGATACAACCATCGCCAGTCAGGCAAAAAGGTCTTCGTAAACTTCATCGAATCCCGAGCACCCAGTGTTTATGCTTGTGTTGAGTTGTCAAAAGTACACTGATTCAAATGACACTCATATCGACCAAATTGAATAAGTATTCACTGAGCTACAGTTTAAATTAGGCTCATAAAAACGTACAAAATTTTTGAAACAACCAATACAACAAATAGTTTTGCGTTATATTTCTGGAATTAATTTCTCTTCTGTCAATTGGAACATGAATCCATATGGATATTGTTTTCATCTAAAATGCTTAGCTGTTAGATTTTTTTGAGCTAAGTTTCAAGTTACTGTTATTTTACTGTCCCTTCAGTGATGGGAGATTTTCTGATTCAAAAGATGATTTTTTTGTTGCAACTCTCAGATATCATAGAAAGAGTAACATTTTCATTGAAAAATTGACTAAAACAGTTTTTGTCAGTTAGTCCCATTTTCTGACAAATTCTCTTTACTTTTCTCCAATACTATCTCAAGTGAATACTTGAATAAGTTAATACGAAATAAAAGACCAATGTCTTCATCCAACTTCCATCCATAGGAGAGATATTTACATTGAGAATCGCAAAAAACATTGAATCTTTTTCCTTGTTTGAGGCGCAATATTCTTCAATCTTTCTAACAATTTTTGACTGTCATAAAGAAACAGTTACCATCTCTCTTTATTGTACGCGCATCTCAGAGGAATATCTAGATTTGCCAAGCTGTAATTGTTCTGCATGAATTTCTAAACAGTCCCAATTTATCTAAAAATCTACATACCTTTATGGCTCCACCACATCATATTTTGGTGTTGATCAGAAACCGCCAAAAGCTTTTTCAGTGTTTTATCTGCTTCGTGGTACCACCTCAATTTGAACATTGCGTAACATGACAGTGCCAAACTATATTTATCAGGATTATGCTGACTGCGAATACAATATTTGGCATCGGTTTGAACTAGCTTGGGGACTTCAATGTTGGCTTCCAGAAGACTTAGAATCACGTATGCAGTCAAGCCGGCGGTACTATTTTCTCTGCTTGTTCCTCCCTGGATTCAGATACAGATCTTTGATAAATTCAGGTATAATCATATTTAACTAATTCGAGTATTTTCTCTACAACTTTTTTACAGGATCCATCAATATTTTCAGTAATAATGACCACTTTTTGTAAACAAAATTACCAAGTTTTTATAATGGGAATAACAAAAAATAAATGAATAATAATAATAGAAACAAAGATTGGTTGGGTAACAGGATGAATTTTTGTCTTGAAAAATGTTTCGAAGAAACTATTTTTCGGTGAGTGATTTAACTTGTAAAATTGAAACAATAATAATTTTTTAAGTTTTGTGGGAGGTATGTTTATGAAAATTCATTGTTACAGTCCCTGGACAAGAATTTAATTAAATTCAAAGCGTCGGCAACAAAACAACTGTTTTTTCAAACAAATTTGATCCTGTTACCCAGAAAAATTATTATATCACTAGTAAATGATTGAATATGAATAAAAATATATTAAGAGTAATATTCATGAATAAAAACAAGTAAATAAAAAACACAAATTACGAATACAATCACCTGGATGAATGTTGAGATAAGTTATGATTATCAATTATTTTTTAAACCAATCAACTAATGAATTTTCATTCTAGGAATTGATAATATCTATTTTTCAATTTGAGACTTGAATAAAGGAATAGAGTTGAGAAGTTTGCGTCATACAGAAGAAGATGACGAATTTGCGCTTCTACACTCCTTTATTAAGCGTCTATATCAGGGGTCTCCAAACTACGGCCCGCGGGCCAAATCCGGCCCGCCAGTGTTATCAATCCGGTCCGCGACAGCCAATGATTTACTGTCATCGATCTGGCCCGCGACAGCCGATGATTACCTAATTGTTGTTACTATTGCTGTGATAAGTTGAAGAAGAAAACACAGAATGATAATTACTCGGTTTTATTTACTTGCAAGGTAAAACTCAACGACAGACATGATGACAAAGAAAACTTAACTTAAGTATCTAAGTTCAAGCATATTAATAACTAACAAATAATTGAAATGAATCACAGTAAAACAAATACACTAATGAGATTTATGTAATTGTGATTTTCCACCGACAATACTTTGTAGTTGTGGATCAATTTTATTTGTACCAATTATCAAAAGAGATTTAAGATGCTCATCGGTTAATTGAGATCTGTAAACATTCTTTGTGTACTTCATTTTGGAAAACGTTTTCTCACACAAGTAAGTAGTACCAAAAACAGAAAACAACCCACGAGCAAATTTATGCAAATTATCAAATTGTTCCAGTGGAAGACTCTTACAAAATTCCAATAGAGATGAATTTTGATATTTGTTCTTAAGCGTATCACTGCACCGTAAATCAATAATTTCCATTTGGACTTCCGGAGCCAGGATTTCAATGGCAGAATCAAAAGGATTTTGAAAAAGCTTAATTTCATTCGTAATGACATCAACATCTGAAAAACGAGTATCAAAATTTATCTTCAAAGCACTCAAAGTTTCGATTGCAAAATTGACGGAAAATTCAGTCTCTGTAGTGTGGCTGAATATTTCACATGTTTCAAAATGTGCGAAACATTTTTTACTTAATTGTGATTGGAATAGTGTATTATTTTCTGCCTGAAGGATTTGATATTGGTATATGAATCAGGGAGAAGCTGATTTTCTCCTTGCAATCTCAAATTCAGTTCGTTCATATGATTTGTCAAATCGACATAGAAGGCTAACTTCCACATCCATTCACTATTTTCTAAATCGGCAAAAGGGCGCTGCTTCTCATTTAAAAAAAAAATCGATCTCTGCTCGAAGTTCAAAAAAGCGCTTAAGGACTTTTCCACAACTAAGCCAGCGTACGGCAGTATGATATGGTAAATCTCCAATCTATTGAAAAAACTCGCGGAATTGTCGGTGATTCAGCCCAGTGGATCTGATGAAGTTAACAACTGATATGACTGGTTTTTGAACTTCAGACATATCCAACCATTTTCCGCACAAGGACTGTTGATGAATGATATAATGTAAGACCAATGGTTTTGAACCACCATCATTTTCTACAACCTTTGACACAAGTGCAACCACTCCTTTATTTTTACCATACATATTTTTGCCTCCATCAGTTGTTATAGATTTCAAATTTCTCCATCGAAGGTTCTTTTTATTAATGGCATTTTCAACTCCCTTAAAAATATCTGCCCCAGTTGTCGTGCCGTGAATACTATCAATATCAAGAAGTTCTTCATACACTTCATAGCTTTTATCTACTCCGCGAATAAAAATCAACACCTGAGCAGTATCTGACACATCCGTTGACTCATCCAATGCTAGAGAAAACCACTCATGACGTCCATTTTTGTCAGACAGTTGAGATAATATATTTTCTACGATGTCTTGCACCCTCCGAGCCACGGTCTTTGCTGACAAACTGACACTTTTAAATAAATTCACCTTTTCGGGGCATATTTCTTCGGTTACTGCAATCAAGCATTTTTTTATCATTTCTCCATCGGTGAATGGGTTGCCACGTTTTCCGAATTCAAGAGCCACATGAAAGCTGGCGCGAGTTGCAGACTCTTGTTCAGTATTTGCTTTGGTAAACAAAGATTGCTGCGATTTGAGTCCGCGTTTCAAAGCTTCAAATTTTTCCTTCCGCAAACTTCCTCAATACTTGGAGTAACTTTGAAGATGTTTCGATTCATAGTGTTGTTTAATGTTAGTCTTTGAGAACAGCTATGGTTTCATTACAAATTGAACATAGCGCCTTATTACTGGACTCAATCACAAAATACTGAAAGATCCATCTTTCTTGGAACGTTCTGCATTCACTGTCGATTTTTCTCTTCTTTTCCATACTAACAAATCACACATAAAAACAATAAGTCAAATCAAAATACTTTTATTGACGGGTGTTACTTTATTTCACAATAGACAGTTTCGCTTCCTTCGCCTTTTCTACGCAGACTAACTCGCAGTTGCGCCGCTAGCCTTTTTATATGCAATTATTACTGCCATCTCGAGGTGATCGGAATGCACTAGCTAGAACCAGAACTTTCTCGAACCAACGCGGTAATTCCAAATATTTAATTACGCCTAATGCCACCTAGCAGGTAGCTGAAAAAGATAGTACATAGTAGCACTACTCGCCACTAGATGTCGTTAAGTGCCACAATACACAATAATAATTGAAATGCAAAAAAAGCGTAAGTTTGCCTAGGTCACGCACGTTGCGTGCGTGCGAAATATAGTTAAGGGCAGAAATTGGCCTTTGGAACAAACTGAAAAAATCATTATGGCCCGAAGGCTTCAAAGTTTGGAGACCCCTGGTCTATATGATCCAAATCATAGTGTAGTCAAATTTTATTTTCGATTTTATTCACTTCATTTGAAAAAATGTGTTCTCGATTTACACGGGCAAGCCCAACTCAGATATAAGTAGTACAGCGCTAACTAGTAATTGATGCAATACAGTGGGATAAAAGTAAATTATATGAATAATACAATTTCGAAGCATGATAGCAAGTAGATTATTTAAGAAAAATTAAAATGTAATACAATATGAACTAATATAATTCTTACAGGCAAGTAACACTAGACACAATGTAACAAAACTAGCAAATAGTATTAGATGGCTAGGTGAAGAATATGGTTTTTAAAGTACATACCATGTCCTGAAAAACATGCAACATCGTATTGAAGCAACCATTTTCGAGTTGATTTTCAAAGATCCAAGCAACAGCCTTGTCAATTATTCGCTGGTTGACGTATATGTACTCTTTGGCCTCTTGAAGAATTTTAACAACGAAGGTCGTCAGAAACATGGAACCCATAGGATCGTGGTAACCGAAGGCAGAAAATGATCCATCTTTGTGAACGTAATTGAGTATTCTTTGATATCCTAGAAAGAAGAAAGTAGATCATTCGAAATGTAGGTATTAGAGATGAAACAGATACTAGTCACTATTTGGAATTCGGTCTATCAAGCCGGATGTAGAATGAAGGCAGATATTCGGCAGATTCCGTACTCAAATATTATTAAAGATTTCAAATTTATATTATTTGAACATATGGATTTCAGCAGAAATGAAACCACTAAATATCCATTTGAAAACTGTGTAACATTTATGAGTATCTAAGAAAGAAAATCAGTACTCAGACCATATTGTGGAGTCCAGCTTTTTGCCTTGGACAGATATCTGATATCCGGCTTCTAAGTTGGCCGAATTTTTGATATCCGGACAAACTAGAAGCTATCTGCTTCATCTTCAGAATCTTTATGAAAATTAACCATCAAGTTATCCCTGTTTCCGAAATATTTACCTATCTTCAAATTCCGTAAAATCCTCTGCCTCACAGATTTCTTCAACTTGTTGGTTGCATTGAGGTACCGCAAAACGTACAAATTTGGAGCCACAGATGCCATTATTTGCTCACCACAACCCATAGGAACATCTAGTAGGTCTTCTAAATTCTAAAGAAATAATAGTGAGTTAGACAATAAACTAATAAAGTGAGCGTTGGTTATTTTCCACTTTGGCCTGGATCAGAAGTAAAATCAGCGAGGGGATTCATGAAATGAAGAGAGTTCAAAATGAGAATGAAAAAAATCCGCGTTACAATGTTGAAGTTAGATGATATAAAGTATACTGAAGGTCATTTCCTAACTTGGTGAAAAGCGCATCGAGAAGAGTCTTACAGTTTTGGTGTGCAGAAGTTCTGGTACGTAAGAGTTACTCTAAGTCAGAGAAAACAATTTCAGTTTTGATAGACCAAACAGACGTGTCAATAATGGGATTGACAGAAAACTTACGAAAGAGATCAACCCGCAGTGCAATCTTTGATTTTACTTTGCAAAGAAAACACTTAACACTGGGTATGCTATATCCGTTCATGGTGATTTGGCAAAACAGACTGGATGTATGACAACTCATTTAAAAGATGTACCTTCAACAAGATGGTCGTCATCAATTGTCAAAGTTCGTAAGTTTCTATTGGATGACTCGTTATGAATCTGAGAATGCTGCAGTAGAAGTAGGGATACCCCAAAGAAGCATTGCGGGTCCTTTGCTATTTAATATCTATATGAACGATTGATTTCGTCATTCAAACACAGATGAATTCATTATAGTTTTTGCTGATGATACTGATTCATTAATAGTCAGCGTAACCAGAAGTGGTGAAGACAGTTGTGGAAATTTTCAACGATACAAAAGATTGGTTCACTAGGAACATATTGTTTCAAATAAATCTATAACCATTCTCATACGTTTTGGAAGTAATCAATTTTAGAAAGACCGTCATCAAAATTTGATTGCTGGAAACATCAATATGAAATATTCAGAGTTTCTAGAACTATATATAAAGCCTTCGAAATTTTAGATAATAAAACTCAATTAGACGTTGCTTTCACTAATTTTCGTAAAGCTTTCGATCAGGTTCATCATGATATTCTGATAGAAAAGCTTAGTAAATATGGAATTTCAAGAAACTTTTTAGAAATAACGAAAAATTATCTTCAAAATCGGTTTTTCATTGTCAAACATAATGAAAAAAATTCGGATAAATTTCCAGCTAGGTCAGGTGTACCACAAGGATCAAATCTAGGTCCACTTTCATTCATAATTTTCATCAATGATTTACCATCAACTCTGAAATATTCGGACTGTCTTCTTTTTGCTCATGATTTGAAACTTTTTAAATAAGTCCAAACAGTCCGAGACTGTACATATCTGCAAAGGGATATAAATAACATCTTAGATTGGAGTTTGAAGGATAAATTATACTTCAATCTTAATAAATGTTCAGTCATCTCAATAACTCGCATAAAGGAGCCAATCATATTTAGTTATGAGATTGATGGTGTGGTTCTTGAAAGAAAAACTGATACTGAAGATCTTGGATTGAGGTATAATACACAATTCTCATTTGTTGTTCATATACGAGATATTATGAAATCTGGTAGTCGAATGTTGGGTTTTGTAATCAGACAAACTTCTTCATTCTCTAATATAGACATTATTAAATTACTTTATTTTTCGTTGGTAAGACCGAAATTGGAGTTTGCTTCTATTATTTGGTTTGCGGAGTACCGAAAATTCAGAACAAATTCTTGAGGTGTTTGTTTGAAGGTGATTGACAATGTTTCGTGATGAATTTCACTAGTTCGGACTTTCATTGTATACTATATAAAATGATTTGAAATCCCTGAAACAAGTAAAAAACTATTCTTTTTTAATTATTCTTTTTTACTTGTTTCAGGGATTTCAAATCATTTTATATAGTAGACAATGGAAGTCCGAACTAGTGAAATTCAAATTCTTGAGGTATCTATTTTTTAAGCGATATCACAGGTGGCCAAACTATAACTCAACAAGGTCTTTGGACCTACGACATGAATTTGAAATATTATCTTTAGAACAGCGACGCCAATTATCAGCAATGATACTCATGCATAAACTCTTGAATAACAACATTGATTCTTCAGAAATTCTCATTATGTTACCATTTCACGTACCTCCTCGTCGCACCCGATTTTCGCTCATGTTCAATATTCCAACCGTAAGTACCACAACAAAAGCACCACTAATATCCTTACTAAAGTTAGTTAATAGCAAAATGATAAAAGCAAAAAATTTTGGAAAATATGTTAAATTTACCTATTCAAGCAGTATTTCCCTCTACAATTCTGGTACATATTTTATTATTTTTATATATTCATAAGTATTTCAAGGATTATATGAACTTTAATTTTTTTATCCATGTAATTAGGCTGTAATAGCTTGTGTGGATAATGAATAAATAAATAAATAAATATTGCTGAATTTTTGTTCATGTGAGAGTGCTAACATATTATCATATATCACCATTTACGCTGGTAACAAACAGAAAGTATACGGGAGATTCAATAAATAAAGTTGTGCAGACCTAAAAAAGGATAAAGAATCAATGATAAGTGAAGGATTGAGAAAAACAAGATGTCTGCAGTTCCCGAACGGAGTTCTCATTATGTAATCACGTAATGAGAAATAATAGTGGCGAAAGGAAGCTGAGGCCATTAATCCATTGGAAGAAGAAGTTGTTAAGAAGTTGTTTGCTTGGAATCGAACATGATGGAGTGTCGCTGGGAAGAAACTCGATTTTTTAATCTCATATTCGTAAAATCTAAAAATACTAGTACTTTTGAATGTGTCTGATTCGTTAACTCAAATAAGGTCTACTCATGGTTGATTTTTACGTAGAACTGAAGGATGGTGAAAGGTCTGTGGAAATATAGAATTATCTGCGGTCGTTTCTTCTAGATATGAGCTGGAAATGAATCTCAATCCGAATGATCTGATGAAAAACTAAGCAAAAAGTATTTTCAGCATAATGCAACAACCGTTGATGGAATAGTTGTTCAAAAAAGACTACTAATGGTTTTAGAGCTGAGAGCTGAGTACTGTGTTGGAGACATGGCTTTTTATGGAAGAAATCAACAGTGTATCTTAAAACACTGCTTTGATTTAATAGAGTTACCACTTACCTCGATAGTTTTTCCCAGTAAATCACCATTCAAACTTATGTGAGATTTGAATGTTTCTGAAATTATGTTTGCAGGAACTGTAATATACCAAGAAACATTGGTGGGAGGCGATGAATCTGAAAATAAAGTGATTGGTTTGAAATGGCATAAATTTTGGCTCGATAAATGTAAATGATTGTCATAAATATCTATTGAGATATGGAGATATGGAGGTCAAATTTTGTTAAACAACCCAATAGATAGGTCATTATTTGGTTTGCATAATGAAGAATCTATTGGGGCAGTATTCTGTGGTTTCTCAAAAGCATTCGACTGCGTGAACTATGAAACACTATTATTTAAACTTCAGTGCTATGGCTTTAGAGGATTGTCATATAACTGGCTGTACAATGATTCATCAGGTGTACCACAAGGTTCGGTTCTGGGTTCTATCCTTTTTCTGCTTTATCAGAATGATCTGGTAACCATTGACATCAAAGGAAAGTTCACAATTTTTGCGGATGACACCACGATCCTTTGGCGTGACACAAATGAAGATAATCTCAGAGACATCATAACTCTGGATCTCTAAACAAACATAGTTTGCTTCAAACTCAATTTCGACGACTAACTTATAGAAAATCACGCTATAGTTAACAAAACTCACAAAAAATTTTTAGGGGTGTTTATAGATGATAAATTAAAATTTGATGAGCATATAATGAATTTATGCAAAAAATAGCTCCTGGCTGCTATGCGGTTCGAATTATTTCTAACGAAGTCAATCACTTCTATTATCTGCGAGCGCTGCGAAGAGGAGTGCCAGAAGATGACAGTACTACCAACTGTCGAAAGCGCTCGCAGATAATTAATAGAAGATATAAAGCTTCAAATCCTTTTTGTAGAATTTAATATTGAAATACTCAAAATAAAGGAAAATTAGTTGCATCAATCAAATATATATATATATATATATATATATATATATATATATATATATATATATTCAGTATCTACTTGAAATTGTATATTATTTTATAGTTCATAAACTAAGTAGCCCTAGCTAATATGATGTGTAATTTTGTTTGTTTGTTTTTCTTTCATTTGATTATTTTAAACAAGCTTTGTCAATAAGATATGAATCTTCAGACAATAAAGCATATTTTGACTTTGAGTTTGACTTTGACTATCTTCATCATTTTGATTTTTTTGTTTTTTGGGTTTGAGGAAAGTAGTATGTCTCCGGTAAGCCCTAGCCAGATGGTTCTATGTAAGACATCTTGGGATAGGTGACTATTTCAAATTTTCATTCAAAATTATTCCTTCATACAAAATCTTCAGTAAATTGATTTGTATCTTTGATTATGAAGTGTTCATTGTTTAACTGGTACCGCAAAGCCATCTATTATTTCATAATGCTTTATGAATCATTTATCTAACATGTATCATCATAACTTTCTGAAATATTCAAAATTCTGGGTAAATTATTTATGTAGTGAAGAGTTTTTTACCTTCTGAACATAGCAACGCCGACTTTGTTTCTTTCATTGGATATCCCTCTGGCTCTACTAGAATTTTCTTAAGTACACTGTCTCTGAAAAATAGAAACAACAAATATTCAGAGCATACGAATCAGACTAGAACTATTTCAAATAATAATCTAATTTCTCACATTATAGACAGGGAACAAAATTTCATCACTATGTTTATTTAGGACTACAGTGGTTCCAGAAGTACCCGACCTGACCTAGAGATGGCGATAGTTGTTTAAAATATCATTGTATCGAAAAGCACACTATCTACGAAGTACGTGTCACAAGTTTGAAGACGCTGCGTTATTTTTGGGGCTACCTTTCCTGATAGATGCGTCTGGCTTCGCTTGAATTTCCGTCAGCCAAGCCGTATGCAAAAACCATATCAGCCATTTCAGCATTCGTAAAGTCGGGCATGGTATCAAAAATTACTTAATAAACTTCGAACTGTGAATTTGTCAAATAATAGTTGAAAATGTGACAGCGAACTTCTATTTTTATAAACAAACTTTCATAGCCTACTCGCTTTAATTAACTTAATTTGCAAGCGGAGAGTTACAGAAATTATTGAAATCAAATTTGGCTATAAAGTAATATGCATCGATATAGAAAATTGTAAGTATCTCGAAAACGATCCCCGCCAGCGTTGTTGAGGAGGTGTACCTTTCTTTACTTGGAAAAGGTGTGGAAATTAGGTTTTTAATGAAAAGTACCAAAAGTTTACTGTCAAAAAAGTTAGGGCAATTTGAAATAAATAATGATAGCATACACAGCGCCCTCTAGATGTTACATGAAAATTAATACGAAATTATGATTTCCCACGTCAAAAAAACCCCAGGCACCGAATTTCGTGGAAATAACTTATTTTTTGCAAGAGTTATTTTCAAAAAGCGAACAAAAAAATTCAATTCTAACACCCCGTATCTCCGAAACGAAGCATTTTCGGACACAAGTTCATATAGACTTTTTTTCTTGAAATTGTCTCAGGAATACGTCACTTTTATATATTGTAACGTACTTATGTTACACCCTGTATATTGTAAATAGATTCATCTGTTGGGCAATGCATTTTTTATTTTCTTTTTCTTTCTTTTCTTTTCTACACGAGGCCGCACGAGTTGCCATGACGAGTATCGCAGTGGTCAACTCAGTGGTCAAAGATTTTCCAACGATTAAGTAGAGATGTCGTTAGTTGATGGCTATTTTGAGGAGAAAGATAGTTCTTATTATTAAAACGGTTATCGGACTGAAAGAAGAATATGCTGAAAAATGAATACATTTTTCCCAAAATTTCTGTGTTTTTCTGTTGGGCCGGGTACTTCTTGGACCATCTATGGTAACTCACTTCTTCGAGAGAATAGTTTCTGGTCCACAGTCATATGGAAATTGATGGTCTGTTTTGGCAGTGACACTAACATTGACGGTACCTAATTCAGTTGCTTTTAGTGGAAATTTATGACTGATTGTATAATTTTCCGATAAGCAGAAAGACACAGACAGTTTTTCGTCTTCATCGCGAAGCTCCAAACCTGTGGACATTTGCAGAGTGATCCTGATCTATCAACAAAAAAAAAGGTTTCTTAAATACCATTCGATCTCCTGCAAATACATAACTTTGAATATTCTAACTTGCAATCTTTCAGTAATCACTATAGTTATTCTTATTAGCTAATTACACACGCCAACAAAAAATGTTTCAAACTTTGTTTACTTTAATAGTTGATTTTTATAGATTTTTGTGTGCTAAATCCAAATCTGGCCATAGTTTTTTGTATAGTTTTTGAGAAACTGACTTTTTTTATATAATTTAAAATCTGTACGGTATATGGTAAAATTATTGAAACACTATGTTAAATCACTATCATGGTTTTTATATACAGTAGGTTACTTGAAATAATGATACAGTATTGTAATGTAGGTTTCACTAGTCAGATGGAATTGGTTCATACTTCCTTTCTCTGTTTTCTTTGAACTTTCTTGTGTAGCTTTTCCTGCGATGAGTCGCTTGTTGAGCTTCACGATGAAGTGACCAACAGTAGTCTCCCATCATGTTGATGTTCCAGAGGCTCTGGTAACGTTTTTTCATCAATTTAATATGTTGGTGAAAACGCTCACCCTGTTCCTCACAAACATCTCCCAAATTTTTCGGGAAGTAATCAAGATGACTGTTCAAGAAGTGTACTTTCAGGCTCATCAAACATCCTAGTTTCTTAAAATTCTTTAACATGTTAGCTAGAATGGTACGATATTCTGGTTTTCAGTATTTCCTAAGAATTTTGTAACAACTTGCTTGAATGATACCCATGCTTCTTTCTTATGAATGGTCATGGTCATGGTCATGGTTACATTTATCGAATGTCGGGTCCTACAGGGACACCTTCTTCAAGTTTAACCTCTGGAAGGTTTGGAAATGTCTGACAGAAATACTTGAAACAAGGTCCATCTTTAGGCAATGCCTTCACAAACTGTTTCATGAGGCCTAACTTTATATGTAGAGATGATAAGAGGATGTTTCTAGGATCTACAAGGTTTTTGCGGAGAATGTTCTTCTCGCCGGGTTTTGAAGACTTCCTCACAGGCCAGTTCCTTCTGCACCAATGTTGATCCCTTGCTCTACTGTCCCATTCACACAAAAAACATGGAAATTTGGTAAAACCGCCTTGCTGACCAAGAAACATGCATGTTATTTTCAAGTCACCACATATCATCCAACCATGGGTCAAATAGCCAATTTTATTCAACACTATTTCTAGGTTTCCATAGGTCTTTTTCATATGTACAGAATGGCCAACAGGTATAGATGCATAAGTGTTACTGTTGTATTGTTCAAAAATTTTCGAAAACTGTTGCTCTCTCATCCTATACACATATATGCTAGTTCCAACTGCCAAAAGGTTCTTTTCTTTTAGTCTAGAACCAAGCAATTCAGCTTTTTCTTTTGTTAACCCCAGATTCCTAGCTAAGTCGTTAAGGTCAATCTGAGTAAACAGTTTAGGCTTTATACTTGCTGTAGCACACTGGAACTCTTCATCATCTTGCTCATCTATATCTGACAGTACATCAGAAAACATTTCAGCTTGAACAGAATTCAAATCATCTGGAGGTTCTGAGACCGGCAAATCTACATCGTGCCCTACTGGTCGAATGACGGAATTTAGGTTAGGGTAGCTTATTACCTTCTTGTTTTTCGAGTTATGGCCAGTAATATCAACACTACAAAAGTAGCAATCATCAGTGTGGTTTCTATGAACAGCGAACTTGAAGGGCTTTTTTCTTTTTTGACCATTTTCTAAGATCTTCAACACAAACATAACATACCTTATGCGGGGCCCAAGATTTATCCTGATCACCAAGTTTAATTCTAAAATATGAGAAATAAACCTTTTTCACAAAGTCGGCAATGTTTTTTTGATATTTTACAATAACTAACTCACCACAAATTCAACAAAAACTGTCAGCAGAGTTCTTACAACCGCGATTAGACATTTTAATGAGCACATGTAGGTACTGGAAAGCAGAAAGTAAGGTTAGGTTGACAGTGAACAAAACATCAGCTGTGAACACAACAGTAAAATTCCCCTTTTTCTGGAAAGTAAATGTGTTTCAGCAGTGCTGTCAACTCTTCT
The DNA here is from genome assembly GCF_025532065.1 of Leptinotarsa decemlineata. NCBI lineage: Eukaryota > Metazoa > Arthropoda > Insecta > Coleoptera > Chrysomelidae > Leptinotarsa > Leptinotarsa decemlineata. Next base: position 21,115,502 of record NW_027412747.1, read on the forward strand.
ACATCCAGTACAAATGATTTTAAAATTTTATTTATAGTATATAAAAGCTGTTAAATTCTGTAATAAATCAAAACATTTAATATATTGATGTGCAAATGTGAAAAAAAGGTGGGTGATACGGCTTAAAAAGTATCATATTTGGATTTAGCACCCTAAAAAAACCGAATAATAAGGTGTTTCAAGTAAAAAAGTTTTTTGATAGTTGGCCTGTGTTATCTATAATTTACCTACTTGTGATACTTTGAATCTTTCCCAAAAGTCATTTTGGAACTTACTGGAAATTTATGATTCCAATAATTGGATACGTGGGCATATAAATAAAAGACTTCTTCTCTCTTAACAGTGTGTGGAGCGAGAATATCAACAAAAAACGACTGAAAACTAGTTATTTCAGTCTCTTCGCTGAAACCGATTCCTTCTACATCTGAAATACACAACACATTTGTGGTCCAGCTTGAGATTGAATGAGGTAGGTGTCTTTTCAGTTGAACGGATCCCCTAGTAATGTAAATCAGAATATTAAATATACTGTTCAGTTGTTTTAACGGAAAAAATCAAAAGAGCTATCTTGATTTCTTTTGGTGACTATCGCTCTTCTATTTTTCGAAATGAACAGTGCAATTCGAATGCTAACTTAGAAGTTAAATGAGAAATGTACATACAAACTGTTTCAAAAATATTTCAAAGAATATGACTCAACAGTATCATGTCGCAAAATTTTTATTCGTTAACTGTAGAGCGAACTTAATGTTATTTCGACTCACCGTACTGGTACTAACTCCCATATCCAAGTTTCCGGAAAATTTGATCTAATCGAAACCAGTTGGTCTTCATCTTGATTTTCATATTGATCTGTTAGAAACTGAACTGAAAATTTTAGGAGGAGATAAAGAGTGTAAAAGCAAGTTCATACAAACCTTGTTTAGTGTGTTTCAGTAGGGGACCTGAAAAAACCAACCATTCAGTTGAGTTTCAGAAAATTAACTATGATTTAGTATTTTTTATACGACAGTGAACAACGGTATCCTTTATTGGGAAAGAAAGTTTTTGGCTCTCTTCTACTCCATCTTGATACAAAAAAAAGATGAGGGAATCTTCCAAAGAAAGGAAGGAAGTAATCAAATTTGAAAATAAGTAACTCTATACATGGATGTGTAGATCATGCAAAGAAGTAACTTTCAGACACAAACTGAAAGAAAGTCCTCCTGAAACAGCTACTTCCATATAAACATTGAATTATACGAAAGAAAAAAAAAATCTTTCGAAACAAATACTTCTTTATGAACACTGAATTATACAGAAGATAATTTTCTCTACTCAGTTTGTATTTCAAACATTCGTTGTGGAATAAGAATCAGATATCATTCACATGAGTTCTACTTTGAATGAATGGTAACAAATTGCACTTACATAGAACACTATCAAAAAAAATTGATAAGTAAAGTATCCTTTACTTATCAATTGCTCTCTTTGAATCCCACGTGTTTGGAATCATTATTTTTTCTCTAAGTAAAATAATATGGAGCTAACTAATCATAATCTAGCTGAAGTTGTTGTTGAGAACGTTCAGGAATAGCACTTACATGAAGAAGAAATAATAAGGGCCCAAAAACTGATCCTTGTATCGATATTCAAGGAAAGGATGGGATTGTTTTAGCCAGTTGATATTGGAATTTTTTATAATAATACAAGACATACAGGGTGCTTCCTATTGGACCCGTGTAAAATGATTCATATGAAAGTTGTAGACATCAAATCATTCAACCTTTTGGAATCATTCGCAAATGTCCGGGATATCAAATGTTAGTGTATCCTGTCTAAGTTATATTTTGTTGTTGAATGAAAAATAATTATAGCTTTCCATATTGCTTTCTTTCTGAAAATATGAGGTTGAAAATAAAATCACTTAGGGTGTTTGTTTCGCTATATTGTCTTATCTCCGGATGTTCATTTTTATTCATCCAGTAGATGAATGAAAACGTATTCAATGTATTCAAACGTTTTCAAACAGGTCTTCACAAAAATATATGATAAGATATTTTGAAAATTAACTTCTTATCAAACGATTTGTGATGAAGAAAGCTTCGTTGTATATTATTCTACATACAATATTGTTTCACATTTTTACACACTCTATTTTGTGATATTGTTGTCATTAATTGATTATCAACAAGTGGGCAACAAGACATATTTTCATTTTGAATCAATTGTTTTTTCAAAAATGAAATTCATTCAGATTTCGAAACCAATTAATCAAATTGAAAAAAAGTGTGATTTCAGTTTTTTCAATTCATTCAAAAATAGTATTCGATAAGCATTGCATTTGCAAAATATGATGTTTTTCGCAAGACCTCTGCGAACAGACCAGAATAGTTCTAAAAAATTTCGTTAGTAATGAGATGATCCGAGAAATGATTGATGACGTTTTTTTTGGGGTCGTTAATATATATATTTTTTATATTGGAATATTCCGTATAATATATCTCATATCAAACCATTTTCATCAAGATGATACGTATCCATTCAATTAAAAAAAATATGTATTCCGATTCAGTGAGTCATACATAATAATGCTGTTTCAAATACATACCAAAGACACCATTCCATGCAAAAAATAAACGATTATTTACGATTCATATGGAATGAGTTATGATTGTTGTCTCAAAGACATTTGTTTTGACAAGCTATATATAATTTTTTTTCATGCTGATGAATATGCATTGGTTTTGAATTTATTGAAAATATATGTTCTCCCAATGTAGGCAAAATAAGGTTATATAAATAAAATGTTAGTATGTTAGTTCAGTTCAGTATACTCAAAACTTCCATCACTTTTTGTGTGTAATTTATGACAAATAAACATGATTCAGGTTGTGTTATGATTACACAACTCCGCAAATCGCTTCTGAAAAAACGTATGATGAAAACCTCATTATGATTCTCTTTATCGTTTCCAAAACGAAAAACACATATAAAACATGTTTGCCAGGAATTATTTATTTCTAAACATTTGATTATACTTCTCGATAATTTTACTCTCTCGAGTCAAAGTTTTGATGGAAGCTCAATGACAGATATTCTGTGTTTTGTTTTAGGTTTTAGGTTAGGTTACGTTGGTTTCCGTTTTATTTAGTGTAAATTTGAGTCTTTGTTTTCGTCAAGTATATTATATTTTGTGGAAAATATCATAAATATCATGAATATCATGAAATATCAGTGAAAAAAAAATGATACTTTCAGACACTTACCATTGTAACATGTTTTTGTTACTAATTTCAAATTGGTGATAATTAAACTACCGAAATTCTGAAACGAAAAAAAAATAGTACGTTATGCAGTTTCAATAATTATTAAATTCTCACATTTATAATGTCATAGGCATCAAAATCTTCAGAGAATGAATAGACATGACGTTTTGTCCTTTTGACAGTTTCATTTGCGATGACAGGTTCATAAGATAACGTAGCAACTGAAATGAAATATCAAAAAATATATTTTTCATAACAAAAAATGGCCTCCAAGATCTCTAGGTCTTAACTCAGTAGAATATTTTTATTGATATATGTGAAAGATCTTGTGTACAACATGAGTTTGCAACCGTGTGTACAACACATCGTTTCTTCGGAAAATTTATGAATCTTCATGCATAAAAACAAAACGTATTTGTGAGATTCCACTTGTTTCGTAGTTGGTACAAAACTGAATTCAATTACCAATGATTCCATATACAAGGTTTAGCATCATAGGATATTGAATTACTTTGGTGCAACCACCAATTATACTATCCGTGTTTTGAAAGAAAAAGTCTTGTACGTAGCTTATAGAACAAGAGACAGTTTGAGTGGATTTATCAAAAATAATAAAAACAAAATATTAGTGCAGGGTGATCAGTGGATCAGTGTGTAAGTTGATTTGTGATTCTTGCTCCAGTCCTTATACTGGTCAAACATATGGGACTTTTTCCAAAAGAAAGAAAGAACATAAAACTAATAAAGATTTGAGACCCCATCAAGCTAATTCTATGATTGAGGCATTGGAAAATTTGCTCTATTACCAAATACAATTGAATAATTTCCCTTTGTAGAATTGGTCCTCTAACGATGAAATTGGTAATGAAGTAGAGATTTTGAGAAAGGCGAATACGGGAACACATATGTCATAAAACAGTTGTAGCACGTCATTGTTTAGTGAAAATTAATTGTACAAACAACTCACCTTTAACTTTCTTCCTTTCAGGCATAACGCAATTTTGTCTCTCCGAATGAAATTCGCTCTTTTCGTTCAAAGCAAAAGATTCAATCAAAGCTGCGAGACTCAAAGTACGGTGATTCGTCGACAAAAACTTCGTTGACTTGTCTATCGCAGAAACAGAACACCATGAGTGTGCCCCGGTGTCAATCCTCAAGTTTGCTGTTGCTCCAGGAACCATGAGTTTTTGACTCCACTTTACTTTAACCTGCAATTGTTTTGCAACAATATTCACCTTTGTTTTGAATAGAGTAGTATAGTATTTTTTGTGTGCAAGAAGACAGTAGACCTGATAGATGCTATGCTTTCCAATAGAAAATTCCAAGTACTTCTGGGTAATGACATGAGTGCTCAGAAGAAGTTCAACAACGACTCACCACAGGGATCAGTACTTGCCTACTGTTCAGCTCATATATTGCTGACATGCCTGAAATGAGTTCGAGAAAGTTCGGATACGCTGACGACTGGACATAAGTTGCTAGACACAAAGATATTGAAGTCACCGACGATATCCTGACAAACGACCTGCTCGCTATCAGATAATACTTTCGCAAGTGGAGACAACCTAAAACCTAGGGGTTACGCTAGACAGAACGTTGAATTTCAAAGAACATCTGTCGAAAACAGCAGCTAAGATCAAAACTCGTTATAATATCCTCCAAAAACTATGCGGCACTACTTGGGGAGCATCAGTCTCCACACTGAGATCTTCAGCCTTCAGCAGCTTGGTATATTCAGCAGCTGAATACTGTACCCTTGTGTGGCTTAACGGCGCTAGGGCTGGTCTGGTTGATGTCCAGCTCAAACACACAATACGGCTTATTACAGGTACGATCAAACCAACACCTACTTTCTGGTTTCACACGCTTAGCCACATAGCTCCTCCTCACCATCGTAGAGAGCACGCTCTTGTTAGGGAATTCAAGAAGATCATTAATAATGCTCGACTACCGATCCACTTCTATAAAAAGAAACCGACTCCGCTCCAGCCACCCCCTCTCAGAAATGGAAAGCCTCTGCATGATGCAGTTTTTGAGATAACTACTCGCTGGCGAGAAAAATGGAAGGTCAATGCTCCACTAGCCTACCACAACATGCCTTGCATTTTTGGGAAAGGAAGTTTTTGGCTTTCTTCTACTCCATCTTGATACAAAAAAAAGATGGGGAAATCTTCCAAAGAAAGGAAGGGAGTAATCAATTTGAAAATAAGTAACTCTATACATGGATGTGTAGATCATACAAAGAAATAACTTTCAGACACAAACTGAAAGTCCTCCTGAAATAGCTACGTTCATATAAACATTGAATTACACGAAAGAAAAAAATTCTTTCGAAACAAATACTTCTATATCAACACTGAATTATACAGAAGATACTTTTCTCTACTCAGTTTGTATTTCAAACATTCGTTGTGGAATAAAAATCAGATATCATTCACATGAGTTCTACTTTAAATGAATGGTAACAAATTGCACTTACATGGAACACTGTCATCCTCACTGGTATACATCGATGTTTCGCCTTAAGACACTTGCCCTAAGGCTCTTCAGTACCAAATTGGATACCACTATAGAAATTACACACAATTCATTCATGAATTATGATTTTGAATGTCACAGAATGAGCTTGATCTGCTTATGTCATCGATGACATCGTAATGACATTCATTCACCTATTTGATTTCATCCCAGCCAAGAGGAATCTCATTTGAATTGAAGGGGTTATATTTTTAGAAGTGATTAATTTTTGGGAAAGAAAGTTTTTGGCTTTCTTCTACACCGTCTTGATACAAAAAAAAAATATGCCTTGCATATCCAGCAAACTACATGGATTCGAGATACCCCGCAAAACATGGTCAACCCTAAATAGTATTAGAATCAAATGCGGTAGATGCGCTGAGTCACTTTTTAAATGGGGTAAAAAGCTTTCGCCCTGGTGCGACTGTGAAGGTGATATGCAAACAATCAGCCACATCGTTGAAGGCTGTCCATTGAGAGCCTACACCGGTGACCCCTCTGACTGCCGGACAGCGACTAAGGATGCAATTGAATATATACGTTACTTAAATGTTTGTTTGTGAACTTAATTTCCTGTTTTTTTCATACTTTTATACAATTATGTTTGTTATGTTAACTTTTCCCGCGGGTTGGGCTACTTATCGGGCGCGTCCCCAAGTGACGGATAGGGGAACGGCCAGGGGACTGGGAACCCTGTCCGGAAAGCCAATGTGGCCTTACAGATGGGGTCGCCGGACTCCTGGTCAGTGGCAGAAATAAGTGGGAACCAAAACTCTCCAAAAGCTTTTGCGAAACATGCCACCGTGGACCAGCCTACCCAAGCTAAGGTGTAGGGAATCGTGCCGATAGCTCAATGGTCGCAGGGTGATATGCGGTTACGAACGATCCCCTTGGGGACCAGGCGAAACCTCATTGTAATCAGCCTTTTGCTTGTGATGCAGGGCTCTGCCAGAGGTGACCAACTCTTCCCTTGCTTCCTCGTGGGGACACACATGAATGAAACAAAAACAAAAACAGAAACAACAAAAACCAATCCCTAGGCTGGACAGAAGTGCTCACCTCAATCTAAGGTGGTGGCTGGGGATGAACAGGAATGTCCACCCCAATCTACCACTTGGAATGAAGCTGGACATAGATCACCTCGTGATGTAATACAAAGGCCAAGGCCTAAGAGTATTTTCGGCGGCGAGGAGGCCAAAAGGAGGAAGAGAGCGATAGAGGTAGGAGTGGCAGCAACTATAAGTGTACCCTTCTCCTCCCCACTCCACCTCCAACAACAAGGGCACTTCCTGCGGCGGGCGCAAACAGTCTCGCCTTGAATAAAAGCAAGGAACCGGCTATCCCTACAGGGAAGTGCCCTTACTTGATCACCTTCACGGAGGGAACCCAAAGAAGGTTGAAGAAGCCGCGCAACGACAGTAATGTCGCTGCATCTTCTAAAATCTTCACGAAGGCCGCCGTGAGACACCTCAAGTTTGCCAAAGAGAGTGTGTTCGGCGAGTCTTGGCCTTCACCTGCCGATATAAAGGAGATGTCTCTTAGTGACCTGTCCACCTTCCTGGAAATGACAGGATGGACGATGGCTTAGGAGGACAACTCCTCGGGAGGATGTACAATGGGTTACATGTTGCCTAAGTGCTGTGAGCTTACACTCAACCTCCCTACTCTACAGATACAGATTAGTTAACTTCTGTTAACATGTGTGTGAATATGTGTATGTGTGTTTTCTTTCCAAGAAGTAGGAAATTGATAATAAAAAATAAAAATAATGAAGAAAAGAGAATTGAAACTTTCTTTGTTTTTTACCACTTTTATATAATATAAAAAGTGGTAAAAACATAGAAAGTTTCAGTTCTCTTCTCTTCATTATGATTTTCTACCACGGCTATATCCATCAATTTATTGAAATAAAAATAGAAGGTATGTTGAAGTTCACTATGTTTGAAGCATTTAGTTTTGCTAGTGAAAATTTTCATGAAAAACAAAACTCATTATGATAAATTGAGAAGCATGTATACCAAAAACCAAATTCAATAATTTACTGTATTTTTTCCGATACTATAATTATCCTTTATTGTTCAAGAAATGAATTGATATAGATGTAAATTAATTTATTGTACTTACTTTCATCAAACATGGTTCAACATTTACGTTTTTTGTGTCAGCAACTGTCTCACCGGTTCTTGTCACGTAATAAACCAATAATTGGTAATTGGTTATAACTCTCTTGTCTAATTTGAACTTTAACGTGAAATTATCAAAGCTGGTTCCGAGTTTTGAGAAGGAATGCCTTCCACCTACGATATTTCTCAAGGTATGCAGATAGTCTGGAAAAAATTTCTTCACTTGGTGCCTAATTTTTCTCAGTTTGAAAATTTGTGATGAACTTTTTATCTGAAATGATAGTTTTCAGATTTACACCAATGATATTCACCACTGGTAATGAGGTGGATGATCCATTTGAGTAACTTTGGTGAATTGATTCTTTCATGTTTATATATTAAAAGTAATTCTGATGCTTGGAAACATTCCCCACTCCCAACGTGCTTACACAGTAGGATTTGGCATATGTCTGCTGGGAAACTACTACTTACCTGGATGATACCACGACAGATAATGAATTATGTCCTCAGGGTAGAATATAACATCATATATTCGCCACAAGTACTGAAATCGATTCCAAAAATTCGTTTAAAATGTTTTTTCATGATCGGGTTGTTAGTTGGCATGGGTGTGTTATTTTGGAAGGGGCCTACTTCGGAGGTGATGTAATCAATTTGGATGAATGATACATATTTTGCGTTTCATTGACCAATTCCTGGTACTCTTCTGACATGGTAGTGATTTAATATCCGACGTAGTATCGCCAGGGACGTAGTCATTTTTCGGTAGCATTTTCCTGATTTTTTTCTGTACAATGATTGAGAAAGGTGGATGAGTAGATAACCCGAATTTTAATCAAAATATCTATTTTCTACCAATGACAGTTTGGTATACAAAGCAAATGGCATAAAATGTGTGATTGAAATTTTGTAGGCTATTGTTTGGATATTGTAACTGCCATATTTATTCTTTATAACTTCTTCAAAAATTTCCTAGGCGTTATTTTTTGTTCAGTTATGATTATTATTTTCTAAAAACACCTTCTTTATGAACCAACTCTTTGCAAATTTTGAATGAGGCAACAAAATAGTTTTTATAACGCATTCTGACTGAGATAAAACTCCGTTATCAAAAATTTCGAGTCTGTTGAACCCACATTCATATATCATTCAAATTATATTTTCTTTCATTGCCTGGAAAAAATTGTGTTGGATTCATCCACCTTGTATATAACCTAACCACAGTCAGTTCACTTACCATGTAATAAAAGGTGATATTTTCATTGTCGTTGAGAGCATCTGCAGTGAAAATAACTTTGAATTGCTGCGAAGGTCTACATTCATTTTCTTCTTTTTTCGCGACAGTTTGTTGAAGATCAATATAGCTGTTGCTAGGTGAAAACAAACGGACTGCTAAAAAACTATCCCCAATATTGGAATGGTTCAGCGATCTGGCCTGAAACATTTGTTAAAATGAAATGAGCAGAAAAAAGGCATTCTGGCTCAGAACTTGAATGTGCAAATAGAAATTAATTTTTATATTTTATAGTTGAGATATTGTGTCTTCTTTTGAGAATCTGAATTATGAGAAGAGAAAATTTGGATGATTTCAAATAATTCTGCTGAAAAGGAGTTTTAGATAAGAATAATTTTTTCAGTAATTTAGGAAATATCAAACTGAATTTTGAACGAGAACGCTCAACATAAGTATACAAAATGGAGGAGTTTTTTAATAATCGCCATCACTATCAACAATTCGCAATCACTTACAATATCTCACGTTGGTGTCAAGGCTGAGGATAAAGTCCACCACGCCGACGACCTGGGTTCAATTACCACACCGATCGTTTTTTTAAATTCAATTTCCCTCAGCTGCCGATGACCACTAGAACCACGTGACTGGTACGCGACAAGAGGCTTAGGGGTGAAGCCCTAAGACGACCTGAGCGGCGAGGCGGAGTTCCAAGGAGCCCAAGTCTATGCTCTTATCTTTGAATCTCTCTGATAGTCATTCCATCCTTCTCTGCATCGATTACGTCACACGTTTCTATCTCCCTCTCCCTAAAGTCTCTCTCTGAAACACTTATCAACGACGCGCGACCTTGAAGTGGGCTCGCACCGGCCTTGTTTCCCTACTTCTAGAACTAATGTTTTAATAATTTGTGCTTCCCGAATATATCTTTTTTCAGAATTAATAGTTGATCTTGAGTTTTGACATAAAATGCAAATATTTTAGCCGTTCCCTAGAGGTAAAATTGTATTGTACCTAATTGTTTATTCAAAATTCATCTGTTTCACCAGATTCAATCACGTATCTGACAAGTTTTGATGTAACTTACCACTATATGAACATTATTATAGAATAGTATGATATACCATTAACTGATGAAGCTACCGTGTAGAGAAATTGCTACTCAAAATATCAAAAACTATAACATTTTTTTCTCCACACCACACATTGAACATGGCCGGAAAAGTAAAATGTTTTGTGCTGAATTCAACAATTGACTCGTTTGGGATTCCCGCATAGACAGTGTTTCTGCAAAATGTAACGTGGCCTATTTTGCTATGCGTCTGTAGGATTATTAAAAAGGTCATCAGGTCTGATTTTGTTGAATTTGCTGAGGCAAAGAGTTCAAGTTTGATACCTTCAACTTACGTTCAAATTCATATGAATAACTTTGCTCGTCATCGGCAGAATACTAAAAGGTATTATGTTTCTCCCATCAACCGTAAAATTAGAACATTGTTCATCATTAACATAGTTCCAGCTCTTCTTTATAGCTATATTGTAACATATTTCTACCAACTCCTTGCTAAGATCCGCATGTATATCGCTGAACTTTAGTTTTCCATGATAAGGAAGTCCCGGTTTGAAAACTGGATGGCTCGTGAATTTCATGGAATAAGCTTGCAGTTTCACCTGCGATCTTGCGTTTGCTAGCTCGATTCTGTTTGTTCCCCGTTCGCTTACTGTTGCTGTTATTTGAACGAACATTTTTTGATCACGGGTGATCAATTTTTCATTCACTTGGGCCAACACGAGGTCTTCAGATGTGAACTCGAAGTTTCCACATCCGTCTTTCATCTATAAAACAAAATAGTACAAAAAGTGAGTAAACAAGAGGATAGGTAAGTGAGTAAATCGGTAAGTAAAAACATGTGGCATCGATAAGTGCTACGTATGAGTGTGTGCGATTTCAAACTGCAACACCCTGTTATTTTGGAACCATGAACCAATTTTGCAAAAATGACAATTTCAAATTATGGTACTTGACGAGCTCAATCCAAATATGTTGACATATATGAATTATTCTCATTTTCAAGGCTTACTTTGATCTGCAAAATGGGTCGAAATTACTGTAGCAGTCTCTCTTGTAGTGACGAATCTAGTATACGTAAAGTAAAGATTATTATTATTATTATTACGACTCACTAGTCTATCTCGGATCAGAAAATCTTCTAACGTAGCAAAGTTGCATACGGATGCAAACATTTCAATGTCTGTTACAAAGTTACTCAATGATTCACCTTCTTGTTGAGTTCTGGCAAAAAACTTATAGCGATCATAAGTTTCATTTCGCATGGGTTTACAGTAGTCCTTGAAGACGTTTACTACACTATCAAAGTCACTTTTTTCTGCATGTCAGGCGAAATGTCTGAAACTTCTTCTGTGCTTCCTCACCAGCCAAATTCAATGAGTTAGCAACTTCAGTTGGATCTTCCTTACTTTCAAGTTTCGTTACCGTACTTGAAGAAGCCTTGATATTTACTTTCATGTAAATATCAAGGCTTCTTAAACAATTATCCAGATTCACATGGGCATCTTGGTTGAACAACAAGCTCTCAGGTGGCTTGAAAGTTCCCTTCATTTTCAGCAATTATTTGTTCGATTATTTATTACTTTAACTGGGTATTTTACTTTTTACTCAAGTACCCCACACCTGACACCATATTACAGTTGTGTAATGATGCAGTCTGCAGAATGGGTCGAAATTTCGAGAAGGACCATTACGAATTTTTTTTTATCGAAGAAGGGACATAGTTCGAACATATAGATTCCAAATTTCCCCCCAATATCTCATATAGGGTGTTACTTATAAATGGACTATCCATGCCTAATGACCCTTCTTGAAATTTTGACCCATTGAGCAGGTCATATCTCTCAACATATTTGAATGAAGCTCGGAGTACTATGATTTGAATTTTTTATTTTTCAAAATCGGGTGTTGCGGTTTGAAATAGCATACACTGTATATTTCTGCCTAGGAAGTAAAGCGAGTCAGTCAATTTGGAGAATTGGAAAATCAATAATGAATGGAATTCAATGTGGATAACACTAACGTTCATAAAAACATGGACATCTTGGAATAGTCTGTATTCAAATAAAACCGGTTTTAAGTATGTTCTCAGTTTTCTTATAAATGATCAATCAATTCTTTTGTTCCTAAAAAGCTCTAACATATGTATGTTTTGTGATCTAAGTTTTCATTTCCGAAATGAAATACTTCATTACATGTTATGAATATTGGAAAATGAAAAGAATGTTAGGTTGTTTCAAAAGTTTGATCCGTTTCATTAGTCTAATTTAAACTGTATTTTTAGTGAATACTCATTGAATTTAATCAATATGAGCACCATTTGACTCAGTGCACTTTTGTCAACATAAATCGAACGTACCTACGTCGATTAATCCCGTCAGCATAAAACTTGAGTGCTCGGGATTCGATGAAGTCAACGTAGAGTGTTTCTGCCAGACCCTGATTGGTTCAATCAGTGAAAAAGTTATCGAAGTGCTTGAAAAGATGATGTAAGGTTATTACACTTCAAAATAGACTGATAAAAACAGCCAAAACTTTTGAAACCACCGACAGTAGGTAAAAAGCAGATTTTGTTTTGTGAACATGAACAATTTGAATAGTTGCCTGCCTAACTGTATCTATAACAAAATTAAATGAGATAATCCCAATTCACCGTTTGAAAATCCTTTTTTGAATTATTGGTTACTATTTAATATGTATTTTATTGTTTTTTGCGCGATTGTAACTACTGAATTCAATATATCAGGGACTAGATTTCTCCAAGAAGAAATGAGAATTACTGAAATATCTTTTTAATAACAGAAAACAGAGTCGTATCACAAATTTCGCATGGAAGCTATTTGCAAGTGTAAAAACCACTGATAGAATTGATGAAAACAGCAAACAATGCAAAAAATTATTTTTGATTCTTGGAAGGTATATTCAGTGCTTCATAAAAATTTCAGCTCTCTGTTGTTCAACTGTTGAAATGTTCAGGAATTTTTCTCAAAGTGGACTGAAAAATACCCTTGTCGAATACTAACATGTTATTGAAAAACAACCTGATGTATGTGAAATTGAAAAATTGATATTTCAAGAAAAGTAGGCTTCCTGTGATCAATATTATTCTGGGGGTTTTTCTTGTCTACAGAAATTACTCCTTTGAGCCGGAAATCGAATGACACCAAAGTATCATCGTTAGCTTTGTTTTCAGTTGAATTTTCTTTATTTACTCACCTCTTTCAGTACATGTATTGGTCGCATGTGTCCCAGAGAATCGAATATTTTGACGAAAGCCAGACCTTCTACATTTCTCCCATAGGAATATTGGGCGCATACATGGATGTTGATTGATTTTGTATTGCGGTAAATCATCTGAGGATACACTAAATTGATTTTGAATCGAGGTAGAGTATATTTTGATACTTCAAAGGACTTTGATTTTCCAGATATTTGTATTTTCCATGTTCCCTGAAATGAAAAAAATTGTTTTGATTATTTCTCTTTGAAACAGTGTTAATGAAAATACAAATGCCGATCGACTTCTCATCGTCAGCACGTGTTTAAAAACACTCACAATCATAGATTCTTGAACCATTCCATATTCTAGGCTGACCAAACCGTTATCCAAAACGACTTCTTCCCAAACGGCCACCGTAACGTCTAAAGGGTTAACAATTTTTATTTCTGAAATCTGTAATGAGTTAAAAGTTTATTATTTTAATCTATGAATTCCATGCAACATTAATTACATTAGGTAACAATGATTAATTCTTGGTGAACGGGTAGATTTTGAGGGATCTGGCTAAAGCCTTTGATACTGTCAACCATCAAATTCTTCTGGACCGCTTAGAAACTGTAGGAGTTAGAGTTATTACTTTAGACTTATTCAAAAACTACATATCTGATAGGAATCAAAAGGTTGAAATAAACAGTACCCTCAGCGATCCACTACCTGTCAACATGGGCGTATCCCAGGGGACAGTGCCGAGTCCTATTTTATTTTAACAATTTTTATAAACTTCATAATATCAATGGCAAAATAATATCTTACGCAGACGATACAGCATTTTTATTTGGAGGCGATTCCTGGAATGAAGTCTATGAGAAAGCTAAAACAGGGCTCTAATATGTACTTGGTTGAATGTGAGCCTCTTGAGTATGAATGTTGGAAAAACTAAGTTCATTACATTCACCACAACAAAAAAAGACCGACCCTTAATTAACACTCTCGCTGTTCATAAGAATCTATGCCGAACCCCAACGTAGTGTTCGTGTTGTCGTGGACAACACGAAGTATTTGGGTGTATATGTGGACCAACACCTGAGATGGGAAGAACACATTGACAGCACAGTTAAGAGGCTCAATAAGTTAGTTTATGAATTCTATCAACTCAGAAATCTGAATAATATAAAGCTCTTACTTACGATTTCCAAATCACTTGCTGAATTTTTATTGAGGTACTGTATCATTATGAGGGGTGGTCTCAGTAAAACATTATTACACGTTCTAGAGGTTATGCAGAATACCATATTGAAAATAATTTTTAAGAAAAATAGAAGGTACTCAAATGAAGACCTTTACAAAAAACTGGCTTATTTGATCTAAGGAAATTCTATAACTATCAATGCTTAATATGAATGCAAAATACCTCCATCTCTCAGATGAGTTATACTTATAACACACGTACTAAATCTGAGCAGAAAACGAATGTTCCCCTCCATAGACTAACACACACACAGAAATTTATATCATGCTTTGGTCCAAAACTGTTAAACCTAGTCCCTATAGAAATTAGAGTCATTCCTAACATGAAATGAAATTAAAACTGAAAGAATATGTGAACCAAAATTATAACAAACTGAAAATCATATACGAACTCGAATAATGATAAGACATACAAAATACAATAAATAACCATATTCTCTCTCTCTCACAAAGAATTTGACTTTGTATTTTTCCTTCTTCCTACTCATCACTCATTATGTAAATAATCAATGTAATTCACGTTGATAACTACAACACAAGCATTGCTTAGGTAGCTCAGCCTGGACTCACAATTTCCAGTTTCAGTTAGTTCTTTTTTTTTTCTAGTTTCTCAAGTTATCTAACAGATTTTAAACAGACAGATCTAGTTTTGATTTTGAATTCATATTGTAGATTATGCTCACTGTAGAATAACGAAAATAGTTACATTGCAATAAAAATTGTAGGTATCTAAGAAGGCAAATTGAAAAATTATGATGACTGATTGATAATGATTGATTCTCGAAATTTTATGAAAATGAGATTCAGAAATGTGATTGATTATAGTCTATACGAAGTCAATTCGAACGGCTGAATGAAAAACTAATGTAACGGGTCTGATGAATTTATTGGTTAACACCATATAAAACCTTCCGCATAAAAATAACTACTTAGTTTTCATGCCGTTCGAATTGACTTTGTTTGGACTATGCCTTCTTGTTGGTCGTTGAATGGAAAAATTGATTGTTTTTGTTTTCAATTATCAGGAATTTCACAAAAGGTTTGATTTCTGATTTTTCATATGCCATAGTTCATGTGGGAACGGCGTTTGTGTTCTGATTTCGTTTGTTCCATGTCGTTTTGTGTTGATGTTGTCTCAAATTTGGTTGTTGCAATGTTTTTATTTTTTTTTCAATACGTATCTATGTCTGATGGTAATGGTAATATTATCAACACGAAGAAACTACTTTTCGAGCCCTGAAGAAAAATTTAATGGAGTTCGAGACGTAGGCAAGAAAACATATGTTTTTTTTAAGAAAAATTAATACTGTTACCTAATCAACCTTTTTTTTAAGAAAAATTATTGGATTACTAAACTAGTTAACACGATATTATCCTTGGAATAACTCATGCGTTTCCATTTCTACTTCTCCATCTTCAAACAAGAAATGTGGTAAACTCTCTTCTTCAATGGTGTACCTACTTTGAAGTTTCGAGACACAACACTTGTCTTATCAACCCGTCAGCACCGTTATGGAGAGCACCCATTTCTCTTACAATTTTATGACACATTTTTGTTTGATGATGAAGAAGTAGGAAAACCAGAAAGCTGTTTTCCCAGAAAACTAATTTCTCCTATAAATATTATTTTTCAAGTCATGTGAAATGATTTTTCCTACCTTGGTGCTGACTGGAAGAAGTTTTTGGTCCAGAACAATTATTCTAAATTTCACTTTGTCTCCAGGTTTGTATACCCCTCTGTCTGTATCTATGAAAGTTTTCACAACTTTAGTTGGAAGCATAACCAGAGGATTTTGATTGTGTGCATTCTGTACGGCTCCATTGGAATGTACTTGAATTCTCAAATTCACAAAAATTGGATCCTTGATTTCCAAACGGGGAACGAATACTTCAAAGCAACTGTGTTCTGGAATGAAAACAAAATGTTTATCGTCGATTGAATCGTCGTAAGAATTATGCAATTAAGAGAACGTCTTCCATGTTGAAAAATCCTTTCGACTCGATATAAAAAATGTGTATATATTTAATGAGGTATATTAAAATATAAGGTAAGTATCAGGTTTTTCTTTTGTATGGCATGATTAGTCAATAAGACTGAATTGTTGTTCTGGGCAATGAGAAAATATACAATTTCAGGTGATACTTGAATGTAGTTGGCCTTGAAATATTTTGAATTTCAGCTGGAAGACATTGGTATAGTTTGGGACTCAAATATGTCAGACTTTTTATTATATAGAAATATAAAAATAAATACCTAGTATACATTGATGAGTGAGTAGTTTATGAATCTTTGTAAAACTGAGAAAAAAACAAAGGCTATAAATTTCAAAGTGAATATTAAAAATCTATTCAGCTTGAATAAGGTGAAATATATAGCAAAACAAAGGGAAAACCATATGAGCAAGGCATAACATGAATATATTATCTATCCAGAAGACTTCAGATATGTTTTAACCTTTTCTTGAGATTATATATGGAGTAGTGTCTGAATTCATTGGGCAGAGTACTATATTGTTTGATGAAGTTGTGAATAAACCTACGAGAAAAGCAGGCTGTCGAGTGTTTTGGAATGATAAAAGTGTGACGGTTTCGTGTCCTCGAATTATACTGAGATTTGAAAGTTTTATATCTTTCATAAATATAATTTGGCTTTTTTTGTCAATGAGGAATTGATGTGTATTGACGTGTAGGTAGAACTGCCAGGTTTTAGCAATCGGTAACCAACCTGACTCCTCGAACTTGGGGGATATATGGTCGAATTTTCTCACACCATAAGAAAGAAGAATGCAATTGTTTTGTTTTTTTTTGTAAGCGATTCACATCAATTTGTATCAAAGCAGGCCCGTAGATTATATCACAATATGCTAATCTAGACAATATAATGGTTTCGCAAAGTTTCAATTTCAATTTGGAAGTCATAATATCTCCTCTTTGATAGAGTTGACGAAAGATACTGTACGAGTTACGACGAAGTGAATTTATATGTTTGTGGAGTCTCAGATCAGCATCTAGCCACAAACCCAAGTTCTTGCTTTCTGTAATTATTTGTAGTAAGTCTTGTCCAAGTTTGATTTTAATTCTTTCTTTAATTTCCCACCTTTTGTGTTTCGGGGCAAAAAGTATCAGCTGAGATTTTTTAGAATTCGATTTCAGGTTGTGGGCTATAGACAGATCCAGTAACTTTTGTAGATCGCTGTTAATTTTTTCCATTGCTACCTGCCAGTTACTTGGAGGAAATCGATGATATAACAGAGTGTCATCTGCATGATGATGAACTGGGCAATGATCAATTATTTTATGGAAGTCAGATATATGAAGAGAGAACAGAATGGGGCCAAAGATAGAGCCCTAAGGTACTCCATGGTCAACAGGTAGAGCACTAGAACACTTTCCTTCCAGACATACTGACTGAGTCCGATTTATGAGGTAACTTATCAATAGATCTACAGTCCCTTCACTAAATCCAAAAAATGACATTTTCCTATACAGAATATTGTGGTCTAATGCATCAAATGCTTTACTGTAGTCCAAGAGTACCATGTCAGTTACTTCATTATCATCAGCTGCTTTCAATAAATCTCGGGTGATGTTGACAAGAGCAGTGGTGGTGCTATAGAATGTACGAAATCCAGATTGAACATTTGTTATTAAATTATTAATGTATACAAAAGAATCAATTTGACCTCACAGAATCCACTCGAATACCTTAGATAGGATAGGCAGTTTGCTAAATGGCGTCAAATCAGATAATACAGTTGGATTTTCACATTTTGGCAAAGGGAGTAAATTGCATGTTTCCATGCAGAAGAAAAATGATTTGTTTCTATAGAAGAATTGAATATGTGTGTTATGTGGTTGATGAGATGATTTTCACTATACTTCAACATAATGACAGAAATGCTGTCAAATCCAGCACAGTTACTTTTCATATCACTGATGTATTGTGGAGTCTGGAGTGGTATCACTCTGCGAAAATTCAAAGTAGGTCCATTATAGGTCTGAGTATATCTATCAATGAGTGTTTCATGATGATCAGATTTTGCAGGATGAATAATATTTGTGAGAGTTTATTTGATTCAGATCTGATAAATCCGCGGGAAGGTTAGGGCTGTGTTTATTTTTTAAAATTCCAAGTTTTCTTAAAGTACCCCAGATCAAACTGGAATTTTTGTTTCTCGAAACAAATTCTAAATAAGAGATTTGGTTACTTTGAACTTTCCAAGAGCTTTATCTCTTAGTTTAACAATTTCCTTGATGTTGAAGGTATGCTATAGAGCGGGCGGTTTTGTTGTTCTTATAGTCCTAACTAGGGCATGTGCATTGAAAATAATTGATGTGTTTGTGGTGAAAAACTCTACCATTGCATCTATTGTTTCGAAGTGAAAGATTATATCTCAATCAAAGAGGTATAGATCATTGAAAAAATCATCTTGGTTGAAATTTGGGAAATCTCGGTAGCAAATTGTATTTTGATGTTGTTTCTAGTGAGATAATTTCACAAGTAATCGCTTGCATTTGATTTTTTCTTTACGTTTCCTACTAGATTGTTTTCTGGCTGATTTCAAAACATGAAAGATTTATTTCAAAACTCACCTGCTTCCAAATTCCTCGTGGAGGAAGAATGTTTTTCACGCCACTTGAAATCTATCACAATTCTAGCGGGAAGGGGTGTTTCGTGCAAAGAAACGCAAACCGTTTCATTTTTACCTGAAACGATTGTTCTCGATATTGAAAACAGGAATCCGCCGTCATTTATACGATACTGATTGTCACTGAAATAATAACAAACGTGAATCCACTTACAACTGATGGAGGTAGCAATCTGGCGATGTACCTGTCACATAATATCGTACAAGATAAGTGAAGTACAATAATCACAAATGAATGTAGATTATTCGTCATTTTGATCTCATTCTTAGACATGAAGGAGATGCTTGCACCATAATTTCTAGATAATGGAGAATATTGTTATTCATATATTTTGTGTTGGCGCCACTATCTCTTATTTATACATTCTTTTCACATCATGAACTCTGACTGGAAGTGTCCGAGATAATAACATCCTCTAGGATGCATTATCTGTCGATGCAAATACTGAGTGAGGCTGTAAAAATACAGCCTATTGCGACTTTTAAGAGAGCCAACACTCTTTGATTTCGAAAATAGAACACATCATTTCTTAGGAGAACCCGATACAGACGTTTGTTCAGTTGCGGTTATTGAAAGTTCTATCGAAATAGATTTTCCTGGAGACTCAACGGACGATAATTATTTGTTCATAACTGTCTTCTCTCACGGATGATTGATATAAGCGTCCATTCTGCTGTAATTCCGAGTATCCATTGTTTTAAGTGACGTCCACTATTGTTGTGACTGCCCACTTTGATCCTGAGCACCCATTGTTGTTCTGAGTTCCCACCGCCAACACTGCTATTCTGAGTGCCACTGTTGTTCTGTGCCGCCATTGTTCTGAATGCCCAGTGTTGTTCTAAGCGCCCAGTGTTCTTCTGAGCGCCCACTGTTGTTTTAAATATCCACTGTTGTTAGAGGCGTCCACTGTTGTTCTAACCACCCTCTGTTGTTCTGAATGTCCACTCATTAGCGCCCACTGCGCCGTTGTTCTTTTAAGCGCCCACTGTCTTTCTGAGCATCCACTGTTGTTCTAAGAATCCACTGTTGTTCTAAGTGCCCACTGTTATGAGTACCCATTGTTATTCCAAGTGCCCCCTGCGCTGCTATTCTGAGTGTCACTGTTGCTTTGAATATTCACTGTTGTTCTGAGCGGTCATTGTTGTTTTAAATGCCCGCTGTTGTTCTAACTGTCCACTGTTGTTTTGAACACCCACTCATGAGCGCCCACTGCCCTGTTATTCTTCTGAGAGTCCACTGTTGTTCTAACTGTCCACTGTTGTTCTGAACGCCCCTCATAAGCGCCCACTGCGCTGTTGTTCTTCTGAGCACCCACTGTCGTTTTGAACATTCACTGTTGTTGGAGGTGTCCACTGTTGTTCCAAGTACTCACTGTTGTTATGAGCACACACTGTTGTTCTAAGTACCCACTGCGCTGTTATTCTTAGTGCCACTGTTGTTTTGAGCGGCAACTGTTCTTAATGTCCGGTGTTGTTTTAAACGCTCAGTGTTGTTCTGAGTTCCCACCGTTGTTATAAGCACTCACTGTTGTTCCGAAATCCGAAAACCCATTCATAGGCGCCCACTGCTCTATTGTTCTTCTGAGCGCCCACTGTATTTCCGAGCATCCACTGTTGTTCTAATTGCCCACTGTTATGAGTACCCATTGTTATTCCAAGTGCACACTGCGCTGCTATTCCGAGTGTCACTGTTGTTTTGGATATTTACTGTTGTTCTGGGCGGCCATTGTTGTTTTAAATGCCCACTGTCTACTGTTGTTTTGAACACTCACTCATGGGCACCCACTGCTCTGTTATTCTTCTGAAAGTCCACTGTTGTCCTAACTGTCCACTGTTGTTCTGAACGCCCTTCATAAGCGCCCACTGCGCTGTTGTTCTTCTGAGCGCCCACTGTCCTTTTGAACATCCTCTGTTGTTGGAGGTGTCCACTGTTGTTCCCAGTACTCACTGTTGTTATGAGCACCCACTGTTATTTTAGGTGCCCACTTCGCTGTTATTCTTAGTGCCACTGTTGTTTCGAGCGGCAACTGTTCTTAATGTTTAGTGTTGTTCTGAACGCCCAGTGTTGTTCTGAGTTCCCACCGTTGTTTTAAGCACCCACTGTTGTTCCGAAAACCCATTCATAGGCGCCCACTGCTCTATTGTTCTTCTAAGCGCCTACTGTTGTTCACAGTATCCACTGTTGCTGAGGGCGACTACTGTTGTTATGAAAGCGCCCCTTGTTCTGTTTTTCTTCCGAGCTCCCACTGTTGTTATGAGCACCAACTGTTATTCTAAGTGACCACTGCGCTGCTATTCTGAGTGTCACTATTGTTTTAAACATTCATTGTTGTTCTAAGCGGCCTCTGTCGTTCTAAATTCCCAGTGTTTTTCTAAGCGCTTAGTGTTGTTTTGAGCGTCCATCGTTGTTTCAAGCAACCACTGTTGTTCTAACTGCCCACTGTTGTTCTGAACACCCATTCATAAGCGCCTATAACGCTGTTGTTCTTCGGAGCCCCCCCGTTGTTCTATCCAGTGTCCACTGACCACTGCGCTGCTATTCTGAGTGCCACTGTTGTTTCATACATCCAGTGGTGTTTCAAATGTCCACTTCTGTTATGAGCTCCACTGTTGTTGTTTGAGCGTCCACTGTTGTTACAGGCGCTCGCTGTTGCGCAGTGTTGTTCTAAGTCTCCCCCACTAGTCATTCTACCCATCGCACACCCAATCTCAATTATTCATCCCACCACGATCATTGGATCTGAGAATTATGTGCCCTGAGCGTATGCAATGAGCCAAGGATGACAGTTTTGAACACTTTTTCGGTCAAGTTTCCTGTCTTATTGCGGCACGCGGCATGTCGATGTAGATACTGCATATGCTGGGAATGACGAAAGCAAATGCGTCCCCAAGTTTTAAAAAAATCTGTTTTCAATGAAAATATATCTCAGTAGTTACGGAATGAGCTCTGACAAGAATTTTGTATTTTCTTGATATTGCGACACTTTTCTGAAATGAAACGTCCATGGTTTGACTGTTCTACGCAAAAAGATATCATAATTGTGCTTATCGTTTGAAACAGTTTGAGGTCAACATAAACATTAATCTTTAGATTTTTTTTTAATATCTCAATGAAATGCAATTATTATCAGTTCATTATCTCCTGCTGAGAGGAACTATTCTAGGAATATCACTATACATTACTTACATACCGAGTGTTTTAGTTTCACCAACCAAATTGTCGACAAGATGCAGCAGGCTAATTTTAAACCTGGCCTCTATTAATCTAACAGAGTACACTTTCACTTCCACTATTGGACACACATCAATGATTTTTTTCGGTACAAAGTGGCAGACGTTTTTTTTCGATAAAGATTCCACTCATTTTCAACAGCGATTCATATGAAGTTGAACTCACCTGTGAAGACTGTGACAAAAAGTATATTGGTCAGACTGAGAAAGCTACACAAACTCTTTTCAAAGAACACAAAGCAGATATCTGGCTTCGAAGACCAGACAAATATAGTGTTGTTCAACAAGCCTGAACAACAAGAATGACCGAATGATAAATTAAGACTGTCTGAAATTGTAGGAACTGCAAACAGTGACATAGGCCGTTATCCAAAAAGCCTATTCTTCTTCTTATAATGGATCACTTTGTTGAGAATCAGCGAGATCTTCCACGAGAATATTCTCTGTCAATTTGTACCCCAAAAATTATTGATGCGTGTCTGGAGATGAATATGAAAGTGTACTCTTGAACATATAAATCAAGTTCAGAGTTAGAAGTTAGTCTGCTTCATCTTCCGAAAAGGTAAACTTAGTTGATAAAACGTGCGTCGAACAAAGTAATGCAGTTCTGGTGGTTGAGAACAGTGCTTGTTCTGGGTTCCAGTTCTATCTTCCAATTCCAATTAGGTTAGGTTAGGTTAGGTTATGTCAGGTCAGGATAGGTTAGGTTAGGTTAGGTTAGGAATCTAATCATATTCAAAATATTAGTGTCATGTTGGTGTTCTTCTAAATATTTATATTTCTCAAGATACACCTTATTTTTCTAAGTTTGTGGGAAAAGTGATAATTTGTCTGATATTTTTTGATAAAAAAACAAACAGTATTCAAAATGATATGTTCTATTGGTAATTGATAAATCTAAATTAACTTGTTTTGATAATAACCGATTGTTTCAAACAAGTTTGGCGAAATGAGAAGGTATAGGTTATGTTGCAAATTAGACGAGTACGCTCATTTACAAAAGGAATACCTGTTTAGGCAATGGGAAGTATCAAAAAGCCTACTTTTGCATCTAATCGCAGATAACCACGATATCTGGGAGCAATAACTATGCCAGAAAATTCAAACGGTAGTGAGCTAGTGGTGTGTTATGATATTTGATGAATATTGGAACATACCGTAATCTTTTCAAAACCTAATCACATATCTTGCAGTATTATTTGCGTCTGATCATCAACTAAACAGACCCCGATATATGAATCGGCAATCGTGAGTATTTTCCAGAAAATATCATGTGACGAATCTGAATTGAACATATCTCTTTTTATTTTATGACTTTTCCATTTCGAAAATGAAGTACTTTGATGATTCAAGCCCTCTTTGAAGAACTGCCACAAACTGCCACAAGTTAGGTATGAATTTATCAGTTTTCTACCAAATTTATGATGGACTCTTGATGCATGAGTTTCATTCCGTTCATCCTAGATGGCGGACATTCACCAATAACATTTATTCTATTACATTTTTGGAAAAATTAATAGAAGATTCTTCAATTGAAAATAGAGTGATACTTGATATACTTTGGAAAATAAGGATGCCACGTCAAGTTTTTTGCAGAAAAGGTTTGTTTCCTATTCAAAATACCACAGGAACGAGGGAAATCAATATATAATGCTTTCCACTCCAAAGTTGGGGTTAAGCACCAGGTAATTGACACTGATTACCTTGCAAGACTATTTGAAAGGGCTTGGTATTTGAAATTTTTCGAACAGATAGCATTGTTATGAATTTGACGAATACAGTTTTTCATGCAGTATGCTTTGAGGAATTGCTCCATCATATACTCAATTTGATATGTAGTCGCGAAAGTATGATATGTTCTCTATTTAACAATGGCTCATTTATTATTTGTTTGGAAATGATTTGAAATCTCTAAAAGCACCAATACAAATGAAAAAGAACAGATGAAAATAACAATTAGGTATATTGAGCGAAAAACCCTGAAATGAAATCACAGTGAAGTAAAAAATAGAACAATTGAACAAAAAAAAAAACAAAATTAAGAGATTCCAAACCAAGTTAATTCACGACGCTTCGATAGTTAGTATCAACAATCGTCTTCGGATGATGACTGAATTAATTCCTCCGAGAGATGACTATTAATGAGTCATTTATCTCCTCTTTGCTTTTTCGGCTTCACTGGTTTCGCGGGAGATGACCTTTTTTTCGGGAGTTGACCATTTTTCTCTTGATTGTGGGTTTCCATATGTTGCGTATCTCTACGCTAGCTTGGCTGAATACATTGTTGGACAACATTTAAGCGGCTTCTTTGCATTTCCTCGTGAACCATTGTTCCTCCCTGTCTATGATCTCAGCTGCAACAGATAGTGATTCCGGATCTGATATTGTATTAAGATCCAATTCTTCTTATCCTTTTCGATACTCCTCTGATGTAGGGAAGTTCAAGCACTGTTTGTAACGTCTTCACTTTATGGCGAGGCTCTTGCTATCTTTTGGCCAAAGTCTGTTATATTTATTATATTGGCTTTACCAGCTATCAAGGATTCTTCAGAGGGCCGGATTTTTCGTTCCCAGTGAACTTTCTTCGTTCTGCGTATCCACTTTGCTGACCAAGATTGAAGTTGATCATTTTTGATACATCAGAAACTACTTTCGAAGCGTAAATAGGTCGAGAAAGATCTTCCCTGTGTAAGACAGGACATCTTGAAGACTGTAAATTTGGATAGTGCCACGTTTTATTTCGTTCGAAATCTTCAGTATCCACTACGTAAAAGTAGCAATTATTAAAATGATTCCTGGGCTCAATTCAGATTATAGGGGTAGCAAAATTCAATACGTTTCGGTTTCCTTTCTCCTACAAACGTAAAGACTCAACACAAGCTTCACCAACCCCATGAGAAAACGATGGCTCTCAGTTTTTGAAATTTCTTCCTGACCTTTCTCTAGCACTAGCTTTTTCAGAGGTTCATACATCTTGAGTTCATCTCCGATGACTGGATATTACGCCTGCGTACATCGTATTCATGTTGACGCAGGTAGTTTTGTGTGATAATACCTATACCTGAATTAGGTAAAGCGTGGTTGTGTTGACTCTGGCAGTCTGGTATGATAATACCTTTACCTGGATTAGGTGAATTGTCAATAACATTTATCGCCCCTTTTTTACGTGTCGTCATTCTGTTTGCTGGTTTGAACTTCTTAGAATGGGATTCTATGTTAGGTTAAAGTTTTTCAGCTTCTCTTCTCATTTCTTTTTAAAATTATACGTAGTATCTTCTTTGGGGGTATAAAAACAGTTTAAATGTTGTGTTCTCCAAAAGTTTTCCAGTTCTGTCTGTACCCTGAGGATATATGATAGATAGGCACGTGCAACCATCCGAGCCTCCCCACCGATTTGAACCGTGGAATTCTTCAGTTTCATGGCTTTGTTGATCTTGAGTACACTCCAAGGTCACTTGGAGATTTTCCAGTTCTTCCTCTAGGTGCTCTAGTTTATATATTCGAACCCGTTCAGTTACAGTAGAGATGATTCCTCTCTTTTGACTAGGATGGTGACTAGGATGACGCAGTTACCTACTGCGTGGGTTTTCGGTACACTTTGTAGGTTAGTCTATCACTACATCGTTCGATGAGTACATCTGGGAATGCTATCCGCTGTTCCTGTTCAGTCTCCATGGTGAACTTGATGCTGGAGTGGTCTACGAAAAGGTTCAGAGCGTCCCTTGATTGACTCAAGATGACAAAGATGTCATCCATGTAACGAAGCCACAATGTTGGTTTCAATTCAAAGGTGTCGATTGCTTTCTCTTCAAAACCTTCCATGAAGTATTTGGCTATCACTGTGCTGAGTGGATTTCCCATTGTCACGCTATCTGACGCCACGCTTTCGTCATCTGGAAACATGGAAGGGACTCTCCAAACTTTCTCCTAGACTTTTTGAACGCTCAACATCCCAGTATCAAGTTAACCATGGAGTCTGAACAGGACGGGCTATGTTGTTAATCATTCAACAATCGACACAAAAACATTTTTAATCTTCCACTATTGAATTCGCTTCTCATGAATATAAATAATTGATAATTCGCTGGTCGGAGCCTTTTTGCACTTATGTTAATATATTCGGTCAACAATTCATAATAATCCATAATCCGTTATTGGAAATATGATTAAACTGAAAGGATTACAGTCGATTTGACTGCATTTGCATGGAAATATTAAATAACCGTTCTCATAATTCAAACTGAACCATTTCGAAACAATTATGAAATTTGATTAGTTGCAACCACAAATATTTCCCAAGAGAAATCCTATAAAACTGTCAACATTTGGAATTATAATATTGATGTAAAACAACTAGAGTACAGGATGCATCATTATTAATTCTTCCTATGGGAAAATGAAAACGCTGCCATGATGAAGGTGAAATGCAGTATTTCTTGATTTTTTTTTCAAGAACAAATCACAAGCACTACAGAAATATCCTTAAGACACTTTAAAAGCGGTGCCTGTGCGAAAGTAGTGATTGACATTGGATTTGAAGCGCTGGAGATTAAATCCATTTGGAAAAACGTTCTGAGAAAGTTTATTCCACATAACCGCAGTTCTCAAAATGAGACAGTTCTTAAGTAGTGAAGTTGTACTGATTTGAACCTCAAAACGATGAGTAGCCACAGTCGGTCGCGTATTTCTAATATGTACCGCTCTTAGTGGAAACTTCCTGTGGAAGTATCTATAGAAGAGAGACAAATCCCCTACCTTCCTTCTATGTTCCAGATTATCAAGGTTGCGTCTCCAATTAGACGGATGGTTCTCTTTTGGATAGAATTCAGCAGCTTCAGGATATGGTTAGGAGCGCAGCTCCATACATGAGAACAATATTCCAAAGAAGATCTGATATGAGCTTTATAAAGCATCAAAAGTTGCTGAGGTATGTACAGTTTTCTGGTTCCGAACAGTGTTTCAAGCTTTTGAGAAGCAGCCTTTGCAATTCCAGTGACACATTCGGTGTCCATTTTAACCCCCAACAAACTTATCGAAGCAGAACACGGAATTGTCTGTCCTGACAGTTTTATATCTGGTTCAGAGACATTTATCTTTTTGGACAAAACAGATGCCTGGGTTTCTGTGGCATTGAATTGAATCTGATTAGTTTCACCCCAATTCGAAATCACTTCGAGATCCTTATTGAAATATACAAACTCCTGCTGCAGGTGAAGATGTGCATCTGCATCCGATATCCTGGAATCCAACTGGAATGACGGGACAAGTGTGCTGTCATCAGCAAAGCAATATATGGGATTCTTTGTTTGGTCATCTTTCGCTCAAGATGTTAAAGCCTTCCAAATTTTCAAGGATACGGTGGTTTACGGCTTTCTCCATGATGCAAAGTCTGCAACATACTGGTGCGAGTTCATTTGCGCATTTTTCAAATGACCAGGACCAGACGCCTTGGTAATATCGAGCTTTTTCAAAATTTGCCTGACTAGACGTTGTCGAAAAGCGTTTTTCGGCATTGTGGTTTCTAGTGTGGAAATGGTGGGTGATGACTTTTCCAGAGAATCGACTTTTGGACGCAAATTGTTCAGCTAGTAGATTTGCTTTTTCTATGGCTGCTGTTGCAGTTGAACCATCCGCTTGTGTTAGTGGTGGAATTGTGGATTTCTGAAGTTCTGAATAACATCTTTAGCTACCGACCCGTTGGGATTGGCAAGCCGTTTATCCCTAATTCCACATAAACGCAGTTCTCCAAATGGAAGAGTTCTCAAACAGTGAAGTTTGAGGTGCCGTGAGTTGAATATCAAAGCGATGAGCAGCCAAAATAATATAGAACAGGCAAAGACTCGCTGTACCTCAAAGTATGGAGAAGTCTCCATACTTTTAATTGGCCGATACTTGATGAAAATCCATAACCAACGTTTGTTTGAAGATAGTTGACAATGTTTCGTGGTGTATTTCATCAGTTCGGACTTCCATTGTCTAATATAACCAACTAATATAACCATAACCAACGTATTTAAAAACACTTTAATGAAATGGGCTATGTTGTCAGCGGATGTTCCTGCGTTTCAGGAACCTTTAGATACCAGACGACATAATGGTAAACGACCAGATGGTATGTCTCTCATACCATGGAAATACGGTAAACCTGTGGTATGGGACCTCACTTGCGTTGATACGGTCGCGACTTCCCATCTAGCCGAAAGTTCGAAGTCTGCTGGAGCTGCAGTATTGTCTGGCGAGAAATTGAAAAGAAAAAAATACCAAAATCTTGGTAACAACTATCTGTTCCATCCAGTAGCGGTTGAAACTTTTGGTGTTTATGGCCCGGAGTCTCTGTTATATGTTCATGAACTCGGAAGGAGAATAGGCCAAGCAACGAAAGATTACCGTTCTACCTCTTTTTTGATAAAAAAATTAGTATTGCTATTCAACATGGCAATGCTGCTTCGGTCCTTGGAACTATTCCTCCTTCACATAATTTTGATAAGATCAAGCAATGCCCTTATTTCAGTACGGAATTAAAATCTCTTCGAAACAAGCCGAGATATGTGGATATTCATCAGTCTCCTATCAAGGTTAATTCACAAGTGATTGATCCACCTTCTTCTTCTTCAGTGCAGTCAGTGGACTCAGGTCATTCTTGCCCCCCAAATATGAGTTGCAGTCCTCGTAGTTCTGGTTCCCTTTCAGTGAAAGAGCTTCATGAAGCAAGAGCCGAATCGATCCCTCTACGAAACCCTTCTTCACTTGGAAGGATCGATCGCAGCTAGAGAAATGGTTCTTTTGTAGATTCTGTGCAACGTGTTCTTCCTTACGAATCAGTGGGGAGTTGTCCTGAAAATCTGGAGAAGAAAATTGGATTGGATATTTTAGGAAACACTTGCTACATGAATAGTATTTACGAGTGTTGTTCATGACGAAGAATTTAAAGAACGAGGTTTTAATGATGAACGAGAACGGAAATGTTTTCTACCTATTCATCAAACTCAAACACCTGTTCATGCAGCTACAGTTTCGTAAGAATGTATCATCTTTCCCTCCAATCGATTTGATGGAGTCTTTGAAGTCCTATAGATACTGTTAGGACAACATGAGGATTGTTCCGAATTCTTGGGGTTCTTGTGATGATCGACTGTATTGCCAAACATGCGCCAAACTAACTGTCTGTTATAAGGAAACAAGTACAGCTGAGGCACCAGTCAATCTAATAATAACACTGATGATCTATAAACAAGACTCAACCTCTGACGGAAGCAAGAAACTCTTTGGAAGGTTCGAAATAGATGAACATTTCAATCTAGCAGACCCTATTATAATATTCATGCTGTCATTGTTCACTGTGGTTCTGGCGTTGAATATAGTCATGTTTACGTCTTGGTCAAAGACGAAACGGACTGGTTTGAGTTTGACGATAGTCGTGTCACGAAGTGTTCTGGCAATGCATTGAATCTATTGGAGCCTCTGGAGACACCCTACATTTTATAAGAGAAAGGACAGCGGTAGATCTAGATCTTCAGATGATGTGGTGCTGCAGGTTTTTTCTGGCTTTCCTGCAGCTGAAAAAGCAAATGCGCCACTGGAATCAATGAAGTCGCCCCGGAGCGCCAATTAATTTTTATTGTTGTTTTTATTTTTATCGTTGTTTTAATTAAATTGACAAATACTTTATTGTGAGCTTTTCACTAAACGATTTTACAAAAACGCAACACGCGTTTCACCAAGGGGATAGAAAAAAGTGGCTTCATTATTGAATAAATGAGATATCAAAATTGCATACACACAGCTTATACGTTGGGAAAGTTAGTTGAAAATAACAAAACCCAAATTCGAAAAATCAGGAGTATATAAATTAAAGTGTGAAACGTTCCCTAAGATATATATTGGTCGAACTGGCAGAACATTTAGGTATGTATCGTATGAACTTTGTTGATGAGAAAACAAGTTCAACATATTCGAATCATCTTTTAGAAGAAAATCATATCTTCAACGGAGATTTTGAAATTTTCCACATAAAAAATAAAGGGTAAAAGCTGAATCATTTGGGAGCACCACTGCCGGACTCAATAGACTACCCATTGCAGTACCATACATTTGAAGAGGTTTATTGATACATCAAAAGCGCAGCAAATATATACACTATATACTCAAATACGAGTATCGTGGTTAAGCTAGTCGGAAAGAAGGGAACAACATCTCGAGCACCAACTGGATCACTGCGAATATTAGCACATCGCCTTTGATAATGCCTACCGCAGTAGTACACAAAACAGCAGGTACAAAAACCTGCAGATCACGGCCAAAAACCCAAAAGATAGCTTTCAAACAGAATATTACTCAGATCAACATAACATGTTTTAAATAAATGAAAATGATAAATTCAAAAATTTATATTGTTTTCAATATGGACTGTCCATAGAGATAACCATTCATTTCGAAATTTGTTGCAACATCTGAGGCTAGTCAGCATATATTTCATCTAACAGGCATCTAGGAACCTTGAGACGTAACAAAACTACCTACTGCACAATTTTTCTCATAAACCTGGTATAAATTTAAATATTTTTTTATAAATTCTAACGAACGCAATTGCCTCATTACTGGATACAAAACCCACAATTTTGTCTATCAGCGAACCTCTTAATTTTGACGTTCAAAAACAACAAAGTGAATCGAGAACTTTCGCCGATGTTAGAAACTGTTCTAAGGTTGACATAATTTCACGGCGCACCAGAAGTGCGATTCTTCGACAAATTATCGAGGCAATATCGATCTGAAAGCTGTTTGGGACTTCGCAAACTTGAAACAAGATTAAAGTTTCCTTTATAAACTTCCCTCCTTAATGTTGTGCCAACGTTTTGTAGGGATTGAGGCGATTTTGTTCGATTCTAATTCATAGAAAATGTTCTTCAACTCGCTCATCAGGATTAAATTGTGCAAGCACCTTTCTATAGCTAAGAGGTTTGTATTGTCGATAACTTTTTCCCCTGTAGTTCTAGCTGAACAATTGAGGAAGAGAGAGAAATTGAAAAAAATTGATATCCGACAGTTCATGTAGATAGAATATTGATTGGGATGGAGACTAGAACGGACTGATTATTACATATGAAGCTAGTAGTTCGCCCCGGCTGCGCACGGGTGCAATGCTGATACTGAATATAAATTCACCCACCAGAAATTCAAAGGCATGAAGAAATAGTAATAAGAAGATGATTTTGTTTTACGGACGCGCCTTTTTTCTCTGCAGCTGTCGCCCCTATTGGAATATTTGAAAATCCTTCCTCATTGCACATCTACAATATAAAACGAACCTACATACAAAATTTCAGCTTCCAAAAATGTACTGGTATGGACAAACAATGATGAAAATGTTACGTTATTTTATAAACGCTCTTTTTTCCCTGCGGCTAGCTCCCCAGTTAGAATTTTCAGAAATTCTTTCTTATTGCACATCTACAACATAAAAATAATCTACATACAAAATTTAGCGGTACAGGAAAACAGTGATGAAAAGGTAATTTTCATATGTAAACGCTCCCTTTTTATCCCCAGCGGGACCCCCAGTTGGAATTTCCAAAATCCTTTTTTATTGTTCATCTATAACATTGAATGACCCTACATACAAAATTTCAGCCTCCAAAAAATATTGCGGTATGGAGAAACAATAATAAAAGGTTAATTTTCATATGTAAAAGCCTCATTTTTAACCCCAGTAGAAGAGTCCCAGTTGGAATATTAAAAAATCCTTTTTTTTTGCTTATTTAAAACATGGAATGAACATACATATATAATTTAAGCCTCCGAAAATATACCGGTTTGGTAAATTTATTTCATGAACGCTCCCTTTTCCCCCGCTGCTAGCGCCCCAGTTGAAACAGTAAAAAATCCACTTTTATTACCATCTTCGACTTAAAAACAAACATACATACAAAATTTCAGTCTCCGAAAATATAGCGATACGGAGAAACAATAATGAAAAAGTAATTTTAATAAGTGAATCCTCCCCTTTTATTCCTAGGGGGGTCGCTCCAGTTGAAAAGTTTGAAAATCGTTCATAATTGCACATCTACAACATAAAACGCACCTACATACAACACTTCTGTCTCCAAAAATATAGCGGAATGGAAAAACAGCGATAAAGTGTAATTTTCATATCTGAACGCGTCCCTTTTATCTCCAGGGGTGGCATCCCAATTAGAATATTTGGAAATTATATTTTATTGCACATCTTCAACATAAAACGAACCTACATACAAAATTTGATCCACCGAAAATACAGACGTGCGGAGAAACAGTGATGAAAATGTAATTTTCATATGTAAACACCCTACTTTCAATATCAAGGGCCTATCAACAGTTGATACGTCAAGAAAATATTTCGACCACGCTACTGAAGATAACTGCCGCAGTTGCAGTTGAAACGTTAGGAGATTGTAACCAAAGAAGACCACGGCAAAACCCGGAAACCAGTCAAAACATTGACGCCATCCGTGAAAGCCTACATTTCTATATCAGTGGGTTCTACGAGGAGGAAACCCACTAGTTTGTCAGAAGACTAGAAACATCACGCAAGAAAAAAGGTTAATTTTTAAGTTCTCTAACATTTCTTTCACGTTGCAGAGATTCAGGAACTGTACCAAAATTCATACATTTGAAGAGGATTATTAATACACCACAAGCTCAGCGAACATATAACAGTATGGAGAGCCTTGAAATACAAGCACTACAGGAAAATCCCTAAGGCGCTCCCAGAACGGTGTCTGAGCCAAAGGAGCGATTCACATTAGATATGAATCGCTGGAGATGAAATCCTTCTGGAGAAACATTCTCTGGAAGTTTATTCCACATAAACACAAGTCTCCAGAAGGAGTTTTCAAAGAGTGGAGTTCGAGGTGTACTGAGTTGAACCTCAATACGATGAGCAGCAACAGTCCGTCGCGTATTCTTGATAAGTACCGCTCTTGGTGGAATCAAATCTGCCAAGTCACTTGAATACCTCCCGTGAAGGTATCTATAGAAGAGAGACAAATCTCCAACCTTTCTTCGTTGTTCCAGACTATCAAGGTTGCACGTGATGTTCGCGTCTCCAATCAGGCGGATGGCTCTTTTCTGGATGGAATCCAGCAACTTCCGGGAATATTTGGAGGCAGAGCTCCATACATGGGAACAATACTCCAAAAAAGGTCTGATCTGAGCTTTGTAAAACGTCAAAAGTTGTTGAGGTGTGCACAGTTTTCTAGTTCGGAACAGTGTTCTAAGCTTTTGAGAAGCAGCCTTTGCATTCCAGGGACATGATTGTGCTAAGATATATTGGTGCCCATTTCAACCCCCAACAAACTTATCAAAGCAGAAGGCGGAATTGTCTGACCTGACATTATTATATCCGGTTCGGAGACATTTATCTTCTTGGAGAAAACCGATGCCTGGGTTTTTGTTGCTTCGAATTGAATCTAGTTACTTTCACCCCAATTCGAAATCACTTCTAGATCCTCATTAAGATATACAATCTCTTGCTACCGGTGAAGATGTGCTTACGTAGCCGATGTCCAGGAATCCAAATGGAATGACGAGACAAGTGTGCTGTCTTCAGCAAAGCAATATGTCGGATTCTTGTTTTTTCCAATAAGTCTTTGATATACAATGAAAAAAGGATTGGAGACAATATGGATCTCTGGGGAACACCAGCATTGATGGTGGAAGTTTTCGAGAGATATCCATTTCAGGATGCTGAATAGCCATACACAGAAATGATCCAACAAGCCATAGCGTCGAAGTTTGGCTAGCAAACCCTCATGCCACACACGAGAGAGAATCCATAAGATACGGAAAAAATTGGCAAACATGATGAACAACTCTTGAAATATCACCTGAAGCATAGTAACTTACTGGAGCAGAGAGACTGGAATCCTCAAAGCAGTGGATTCAACCTTACAGTCATCAAATGAGAGACAGAAGAGGAAATTCAACCAGATTCAGAAAAAACAGCAAGAGAATCCAAAACTAGACACTAAGCTGGTTTTTATCAATAAATCCAATCCACCTCTCACCAGTAACGAAACAAGTACACTAGCTAAAGGTGGAAATTTCAGCGTAAGACCATCGACATTACCCTCAGAAGAAATCATCGCGAACATAGAAGCTCGAATTGAAAAACTACCTGTTGATATGAAAGAAGAATTATGAAGCGAACCTGCAATAATTCTGAGGAAATCCATACCTCCAAAATGCAAAATTTCAAGGGTTGAAAATGCCGACATAAGAAGTTGATACGTCAAGAAGAGTACGTTGATCACGCTACTCATGATGACTGCTGCAAATGCAGTTGAAACGTTTAGAGATTGTAATGGTAGGTGAACCGATAGCCATCTTGGTTTCGAACAGGTTGAAGCCTGACTCTCTTACCCTTTTGACTGATCTTATGATGCACTGTTTGGAACCTTTGGTGTAGTAATGAATATTAATGGAGTTTTTTTCCAATACTAAATCGTTATTTTTAACACTTCGACACGTGTTTCGATCACCAAGTGATCATCCTCTTTGAAGATGATCACTTGGTGATCGAAACAAGTGTCGAGGTGTTAAAAATAACGATTTGGTGTTGGGAAAAAACTCCAGTAATATTCTTTTGACTGATGTTTGTCAGAGGGACAAACGGGTCATGACTGATGATGGGATGGCGACATGAATGTCCTCAGACATCAGTGCCGCCATTCACGGTGTACCCCTACCTGGCTGGGGTGGGATGGATGAAAAAATTGTTCATCTTCTAACGAAGGACAAAGGTGCCTCATTCGACAGTGTCGGGGCCTTCTATATCATCTACAGTATAATCCATAGCTTCTCTGATGGTAGGTGAAAGCCTAAATTCACAACTATATTGATTAGTAAAATCGAATTTTATCAATAAAATTTCCATTCTGTTAGCCTACTAACTCTTCAGCCCAACTCAGTGACAGTTCTATACTGTTACTGAAGTGATTCTATTGAACTGCGAAAGGTGAAATATATACGTGACGAAATTTCGTTCCAAATCTGATTTTACATCAAAGAAGTTGAGAAAGGTCGACACATTCGGGTAGGCAAGTATTTCCGACATGTTTTCCATCAGCTTGTCCACGTCACTACCGGCTCTCACTGGTTATTAATAATCCAGACTTTTCGCATTTTCTGTGTTGCGAGCTACAGTCAGTCATGGCTACTTGATTTATTGGACATACGAATAGTAGTGCTGCGCTGCCCTGGAAACAGATTAGATGTTTTCGGAATGTATATCATGATCCTAGAAATGGACAGGCAACCGCTCTGTTGCGATATTATTCAATTTGATTTGTGATCTGGAAATTAGCACTCGTTTGGCAGCTTGTGAAAAATTGACGAATAGGAAAAATAAAAGGTTGCTTTCCTGAAATAATCATAACAATAATTATCAATCCGCAGGATAGACAGATGGCACTTATTTCCAACAGGTGTACACCCAAATACGTGATGTAAAATTCAAAATTCATTATTGTGAATCACTTCCTTAGAAACTGACATCAAGTGATGCTTTTGGAAAATATTTATATTTACATAAAAGTGAGGTTAACTATTTTTGTACGAAACTATAAGATGAAAATGTATCTAAATTTGAGAGCCAATGTTGAATTAGTAAAATAGATAATTTTTCTGATAAAGAAGTTAAAAATTTGTATGTGTGAAAATTGATAGATGGTAACTAGGGGAACGAAATATACTTCCAATTTTTCTATCAACAATAGAGATTCTTCTTGAGGCAATGAAAGAGACGTCACGCTAAATTTTTCTCTCCTTAAAATTTGAAATATATAGTATATTAATTCGGAAGTAAACAGAACAGTAGTCAATACTGATTTGTGATAATAGATTCAGTGAAAAACCTACCTGTCCAGCCAAGTCTAGTAAGATGTCCATGAGTTCCAGCTTCGCAGAAATATCACACCACACACACCAGCGTTGGAGGAAAGTAAGGTATTTACCTATACCATTTCTAAATAATATATGCATATATTAATGAAAATACCCAAGAACTCAACATGACCATAAAAATAGAAGTTTGAACCAAATATTTAAGTCTGCCGAATTGCAGTGATCTGCAATTATAAACTGACATTTACCAAATTTGTTCGGTGTATTCATTTTGAATGGTTCGTTGTTCGTTGTAAATTTAGGACATTCTTAGATTTAAGGAATTTTCACTTTTGGAAATTCATAAATTCATACATTTTTTGAATTACACATATTTTTAGTCTTATAATTAAAACTGTTTTATATTTTCTGAGATCAATTGTGTCTTTTTTCAAATTTCTTCACAGGTGAAATCTACTAGAAAAATCAAAGTTTGGTAAGTAATTGTGTTTGTGCCTGAATCCACCTGAGAGGTTGAGAAATGAGAAGCGTAAATAAAATAATAATTTGTGATTACCTTTCTGAAGAGAGTTGATAAA
This sequence comes from Leptinotarsa decemlineata, assembly GCF_025532065.1. Taxonomy (NCBI): domain Eukaryota; kingdom Metazoa; phylum Arthropoda; class Insecta; order Coleoptera; family Chrysomelidae; genus Leptinotarsa; species Leptinotarsa decemlineata. The sequence continues at coordinate 21,152,497 of NW_027412747.1, forward strand.
TAATTCAATTTAATTGATCTGTTGTCCAAAAAGCAAAACTTGACATAACTGACCATCATAGATATAATTTTTATATTTGTATTTGAATTTCCTTATATTGAATCTCTTCAATTGCTCGGGCAATGAATTATAGTGTTTTACAGCACCAAAAAGAAATGATCTCTGAAACTGTGCAGTGCGATGTTGTGGCATAGTTAATTTGTTTTTATGTCTGATGTTTCTTGAGTAGATATTTTCACGCAGAATTGGTTTTTGTATCAAAAGGGGAGAATGGGGAAGGGTAATAAATTTATGAACAAAACAACCCAAATGATGAATCATACGCTTTTTCATATTGAGCCAGCGGGAGTTTTTAATGGCTTCAGAAAATGAATCATACTTACGAAGTCCATAAATTAGGCGGCAATAAGAATCTTGCAATTTTTTTATTTTTTTTTTATCTGAATCATATAAGTATGGCCCATATATGCAGTCACAGTAGTTGAAATCGCTTAGCACCAAACTATCACAGAGCATTCTTTTTAGAGGTTGGCTCAGAATGAAACAATTACAGTATAACAGTTTCGATGACATATAAGCTTTTTTAATTGAATTTTTAACATTACTAGTGAATTTAAGATCAGTGTCAAGCATCCCCCTAAGTTTTTAGCTGTATTGACAGGAGTCAAGATAGTTTGACCTAGTTCTAACTGGAAATTGTTTTCTGCAAATTTACGATTCTTCTGCGATCCAAAAATGCATCATCATTGTTTCATTAGGATTAATTTCCAAATCATGCCCACTTGATAGCGCATTGATCAAATCAAGATCAGTGTTGGAGAGATTTTGTGCCTCAGCACACTCATCGATTTTAAAGTGCATGTATAATTAATTGTATGTCATCAGCATACGCCTGTATTTTACATTTCTTGATGGACAAGATAATGTCAGTAGTATAAATGATGAACAATAAAGGTACCAAAATGGAACCCTGTGGTACTCCTGATAGAATATCAAGAGGTGACGAGTAAGTGACAAGTAAATAAGACCAGATGACAAATAGGGCAGCACTATCAAAACCCTAATATTTGAGTCTCATGCAAATCAGCTCATCATTGATGGTATCGAAAGCTTTCAAAAAATCTAGTAGTACCAGAGTGCTAAATCATTCCCTTATCAAATCCCTCAACATCGGTTCCCTTCAAAAAGATAAGTGTCTCAAAACCGGATATAATAATGCCAGGAAAGACAATACAGCTTTCTGCTTTGTTAAGTTTGTTGGGGGTTGAAATCGACACCAATATGTATTGGCACGATCATGTCGCTGGATTTGCTGCAAAACCGATGAGAGATGTAACACGTGTATGTTGGAACAAGTTTGTATGCTATTTTGCGAAAATCTTCCGATAAAATATATATTGGAATTGGCCGATACTTGATGAAAATTCGTAACGTATTCAAAAAACACTTTATTGTGTGATTTCCACTAAACAGTTTTACAAAAACGCAATACGTATTTCAAAATACAATGGCTTCTTCGGAGGTGTGTTTACTAACTTCACTACTAACATTTGATAAAGATATGACAGAAGAAGCCAGTGTATGGCGAAACACGTGTTGCGTTTTTGTAAAACTGTTCACTGGAAATCTCACAATGAAGTGTTTTTCGAATGTATCCCAATAAAGTGTTTCTGAAAACGTTTTTCAAACTGACACTTTGTAAAACACTTTTCTTGAAATCGAGCCTTGTCTTCGGTTCCACCACAACTGGAAGAGAGCCATTTTCGCCAGAACAATGAATCTGCATTAGCTCATTCATCGTTATCAACTCAAGTATGATGTGACTGTAAGGAAACGATGCACTTGACGAGACTACATTCCAATTTCACTCGAGTGTTCAGTTTTTGCTGTGTTTCCATCGTCGATTATGAAGTCTCCGGAGCTGAATTCCTAATTAATCCCACACTGTGGTTCCCAATTAATTATAAAGACAGATTTCTCGTACCGACACAGAATTTAATTGAACAAATCCCTGCTCCAGATCTAAGCCGTGGAACGATGTTCTTATTTGCGCAAAAACAACAAAAATTCTCAGCTCGGCTATAATGAGTGATTAAATTCCTTTTTGAATTAACAGGGTCTCTTTGTCTTCCGATTTCGCGGCTAATTACGTTTCGCGATGGAATTCTTTCCTGTTTGCAATGGAAGCGTTCACTCGTAAGGCACGAAGTCCTTGCGAAACAGAAAACGCATCCATTTTCGGTGTTCAGCACCAGCTGTCCTTGTGGTATATTAGAGAAACGGCTGTTATGGCGCGTAATTATACATCACTTCATTATGTTCGCGCTAATTTCGTTTAAATGGTTCCAAGTTACTTCAGCGAATTGTGAAATACAACTTAATTGCGGAATATCAAATACAGAGTGAGTTGAAGCTCGGAGCTGAATCTCCCTTTCTGGCATATTCGAGTTGCTAACTTTTATTACACTCATTTACATATTCTTTCAACCCATTAGTATATAGTGTCCGTTTGAGCGGACATAAGTATTACTTTTTCACTATTTTCAGCTGAACAAACGGGCATTGTGTAAGAAAAAACAATTTGGTAGACTCCGCGATGCAACTGATTCATCACCAAAACTTGAATTATGAGTTAGTCCATGGAAATGTTACATTTTGTAGGTCTTGCATGCGTTTTTCTGAAGACGCAATTTCATTATTTTGATACATTGGGTTTAATATGTTTGAAGGTAATTGACAATGTTTCATGATGAATTTCACTAGTTCGAACTTCCATTGTCTACTATATAAAATGATTTGAAATCCGTAAAACAACTAAAAAAGAAGAATTGAAAATGAATAGCTGAAAATAACAATTATATTAACCAAAATAAACCTGAAAAGAAATAATAGTTAAATAAAATACAAGTAAAAATAGAACAATTGAATAAATTAAAATAAAGAAATGAAAAAGAAAATAAAAATAAAAAGTGGAGATATTACAAGTCACGTTAGTTCACGACGTATCGATTGTTAGTATCTACAATCGTCTTCGGGTGATGACTGGACTGATTCCTCCGAGAGGAATCCATTTTTCGCTTCACTGGTTCCGTGGGAGATGACCGTTTTGGCAGGAGTTGGCCATTTTTCGCTTGAAGATGGGTTTCCATATGTTGCGTATTTCTACGCTGGCTTGGCTAAATACGTTATTGGACAACATGTAAGCGGCTTCCTTGAATTTTCTCCTAAACCAATGTTCCTCTCTGTGCAAGATCTCAGCTTGGGACCACTCGATGTCCAAACATGGTCTGCTATTCCTGATTTGCTGGTTTCTCCTCGCTGTGTAAGTTTCTTGTGCTCGGCAATGCGAACATTCAATGGCCTCTTAGTTTCACCAATATAGGATTTTCCGCACTCACAGGGTATCCGGTAAATGCAATTCTTGGAATCGCAGTCCGCGTTTGGTGGCGTGTTTTTCGTGAAGCTGCTACGGATAGTGTTAACGGATCTGAAGCAGGTTCTGATGTTGTACTTGGAACCAATTCTTCTTATCCTCTCCGATAATCCACTGATGTAGGGAAGTGCAAGCACTGGTTGTGACGGCTTCTCTTCCTTGCGAGGCTCCTGCTGTCTTCTGCTGTCGTCTGGTTGAGATATGTTGACGACACCCTCATAATATGGAACCATGGGAATACTGAACTAGACGCCTTCCTGAAACACATCAACAGCGTGAGACCTTCCATCAATTTTACAATGGGGAAGGAAATCCACAACGAATTGCCATTCTTAGACGTTTTGGTGAAGAGGACCGACACTAAGTGGGAAACATCTGTATACCGAGAACCCACTCATACGGGACAGTATCTGAACCACGAATCCAATCACCATCAATCGACTAAAAGAGGAATCATCAAAACTCTGTTAGACCGTGCTTTTGGGCTCTGTAATACAAAAGAAGGTCTCGAGAAGGAACTAGACATCATCAAAAATGATCTTCAACGGAATGGCTACTCCAAAGCGATGGTAGAAAAGACTTTGGCTAGAAGACAGCAGGAGCCTCGCAAGGAAGAGAAGCCATCACAACCCGTGCTTGCACTTCCCTATATCAGAGGATTATCGGGGAGGATAAGAAGAATTGGTTTCAAGTACAACATCTGAGCCTGCTTCAGATCCGGTAACACTATCCGTAGCGGACTGCGATTCCAAGAATTGCATTTACCGGATACCCTGTGAGTGCGGAAAATCCTATATTGGTGAAACTAAGAGGCCATTGAATGTTCGCATTGCCGAGCACAAGAAACACACACAGCGAGGGGAAACCAGCAAATCAGGAATAGCAGACCATGTTTGGACCCATCAATACAACATCGAGTGGTCTCAAGCTGAGATCTTGCACAGAGAGGAACATTGTTTTAGGAGAAAATTCAAGGAAGCCGCTTACATGTTGTCCAACAACGTATGCAGCCAAGCCAGCGTAGAAATACGCAGCATATGGAAACCAATCATCAAGCGAAAAATGGCCAACTCCGTCCAAAACGGTCATTTTCCACGGAACCAGTGAAGATGAAAATGGAAAGCATGGATAAGTGAAAGTACTCGAACGACCTATAAATAGTCATCTCTCGGAGGAATCAGTCCAGTCATCACCCGAAGACGATTGTAGATACTAACAATCGATACGTCGTGAACTAACATGACTTGGAATCTCTCCACTATTTATTTTTATTTTCTTTTTCATTTCTTCGTGAATGATGTAAAATTTTGATAATGTCTCTAGGTATCACAAAAGTTTAGGTAGAATGAAGATAATAATGCCACATAATATTAAGAATGTACTTTTCAATCTACTTCACAATTTAATTGAATGTTCAAAATGACCACCATCAACTTCTTGACAATAAACCAGGCGATTTTGGAATTCTTGTACAACATTTTGTATGACCTCGGGGGTTATTTTGTTAATTTCTTCCGATATCCTAACTTTTAAATCACCAATATTGTTTGGTCTATTGAAATATACTTTAGATTTTAAATTATCCCATGAGAAGTAATCGTGAGGAGTCAAATCGGGGGATCTAGCCGACCATTCGATCGTTCCACGTTATCCAATCCACCTATTGGGAACAACCTCGTTCGAATAATTTCTAACTGTACGTGCAAAATGCAGTGGAGCTCCATCTTGTTGGTATAGTGAATAGTTCGATCTATCTCATTTGGATGATTAACATAAGGAAAATGTATTTGTAATGTAGGCACTGAAAAGTTAATAAAAAAATCTAAATAAACCTCAACATTAACAGTGCCCTCAAAAAATAAGGGCCAATGATTTTATTGTTGATGATACCAGCCCAAACGTTAACTTTTTTAGGATATTGAGTGTGAGTCGCACACATCCAGTGAGGATTTTCTCTGCTACAATATCTACAGTTCTGTCTGTTAACTGTTCCGTTTGAATGAAACGTCGCTTTATCAGAAAACACTATTTTGTTTGTGAATTGCAAATCTGCGTTCATTCTGTCCATCATCAATTCACAGAAATCTTGCCTTCTATCAGGATCATCGTCATTTAACTCCTGAACCAACTGAACTTTGTAAGGGTGGTATTTTTCTTTATGCAAAAATCCCAAAATAGATGATCTACTTACATCATTGTCGGAGGCAAGTTCTCGAGTTTTCTTATGCGGATTTTCCTCAATCTCTAGAAGTACATCTGACTCTTTTCATCAGTGAATCGAACATTTCTACCTGGTTTTCCAATATCTTTTACATGTCCAGTTTCACGAAACTTCCAATTTTGCTAAGTGTAGACTCCGACACGTGTTGACCAGGGTATTAATTATTAAAAATCTCACAAAATTTCTTTAAAGTTCCTGTTTTATTATCACAAAAAATCATAATTAGAATGTCTATTCTTTGAGTCTCGAACAATACGCCCTCAAATATTGTACTGACGTCTTTTAGTAACTTTAAATACCTAAATGACAGCAGCCTACTAGATTCATATCAATTGTTTGTTTGGCTTTTTGTTCAATATTTTAGTATCTTCAAAGATTTTTGCCAGGATTCAAGATTAGTAAGGAGTGTGTTACAGGAATGGCCTGTTTGATAGATCAGGTTATTGTCAAGAAGTGAATAATGGTGGTCATTTTGAACATTTAATTTAATTGTAAAAATTAATTTTCTCAGTTACGATTGCACCAAACTCAAAAAACTTTATATTGCTGAACAAAGGACTAAAATCCCTTTCCAACAAGGTGTCACATGACCCTCTTTGCTATTACAAATTTTCGAGGGGGTGCTTATAATTCAGAAGGGGTGCTGGAGGGGGATAATATTTCCAAACTGTGAATTTTCAATTTAAGAATAAAAATCGACCTGTTTCAGTTTTTTTCACATAGTACATAATAACGCTAAAAATGAATTTAATCCATACATATGGACCGCACTGTATAAAATTAGCTGCTGAAGTCATAAGAAAGACATGCTGCTTGTGGAAATATCAAAGTCCACAACACATATTGAGAGTCCATTCGTTGTAATTGGGCAGTACAACCTGCTGTTGTATAGGCAATATTTGTCTTTACGTCTATCTCATACCCCACATAACAGATTATTCGTGAGTTACAGAAACTTCAGCGCCGTTAATTGTTGATAACTCTGGAAACATCACAAATTTGAAGATACACGGAGGCTGGATGTCTACCAATGTCACTGAAGAATATATAGAATTGAAATTGCCGAAACCAATCAAAAATTTTCAGATGAAAACAGTCATTTTAAATAAGTTATTGAAATCAACATGAAATGGTTATCAATGATCATTACGTAGCATTAATTATTTACATTTACTAACATATTCATATATTCATGTACTTATATTTGTATCTGTTTAGCTGGGCTCAATATTGTTCTCTCCATATACTCTGCTATTGTCTCTAAGCATTATTTTATAGTTTATATTTGTTAATTTGATGTCCCATATACACCTTTTACTTAACTAGACTTTGCCAATGAGATGTTCAGATCTTATTATGATTTGATTTGATTTGAATGAGAAATGGAAACCACCTTTTTTTTTGACTTGACCAAAAGACATTACAATATATCAAGCATTCCATATGAATTAATTCTCTCTAATATTGGTAATTGACCAAATTTCCATATAAATGTTGATATAAATAAGAGAATCAGAATGTTTTTGTCACACCATATTTTCTGTTCGAATTTGAATATTTCATTCAAATAAGGATTGAAATGTTTATTCTACAGAGAAATACAATATTGATTCGTCATTCCACGCGGTTGTCAATCAATTGTAGCTCTATCTAATTATAAAGGCGCCTCTATTTCCCAGCAAACAAATGTTCCACCAGCTCTCTTAATTATTCAAAATTTTCTAAGTTGAGTCCAACCCAACCACAGCCACACGCTAATTGAGATACAAAGAGAGTATTTAAACAGTTTCTAGTTTCGCAGAAGGGAACAATGTTTCAGCAAGATTAAGTATTAGCCGTGCTAATGAAATTATAAGGATAGTGAGAGGATCTCTCGGTAATATAAAAGCGATTCTTCAGTCTTATCGCCCTCCTAGCATCGTACACCTCCAGGATTAGCGGTGAACGCAGCACACCTATCCCCACTTTCGCGACCCATAAAAAATAAAACTCATCACGAAGCAAATCCGGAGGAAAATGCAATGCAAATGAACCTTGCACGTTAATTCCAACTCCTGTCTTATACAGTTATCTTAAATGGATATATATTATATGTGCAGGTTTCAGCAGGAATTTAAACTTTGGCTCGGGGAAATGGAAGGTGAGGATGTTTGGATGAGTTGAATTCGGGAAGCAATAAGTTTTTGTTTATAACAGATTCGTATCGCTCTAGGAAATGAGCTTGTTGATTTCATCTCCGGTTCTGAGTCAGCTGGGGAAAATTGATTTACTGGGAGGAAAGAGGGAAAGCTCGAATTAATGAAAGTGAAGACTGAGATATTAGTTTGAAAATAGTTGTCAATGTTTCATGGTGGATTTTACCGGTTCGGACTTCCTTTGTCTAATTTGATTCCAAATCGATTCGAAATCAAGTTACTTCATGACGTTTCGAATGTTAGTATCCACAAGCGTCTTCAAGTGATGACTGGGATATGCCTCCGAGAGACGAATATTTATAGATCATTCGAGCGCTTTCACCTATAATAATAATAATAATAATACGTCTCATATTGCATTTGCTCAGATGCCTTGCGGTACCCGACAAAATAGTGAGATGCATTGAACAACTGATACCACTTTGGCGAACTCGCTTCACCGTAACACCTGGTCAAGTAAGAGTCCAAACAGGGCGGGTCACTTTCAGAAGGGGTGTATTTCAGGATGATTCCTTCAGTCCCCTTCTCTTCTGCATCTCACCATTGCCATTATCCGTTGCGCTCAAAAATACTCGACGGTATAACTGTGGCACCCCCGGAAACCGGAGGCACAAGGTCACCCATCTGTTTTATATGGATGATCTTAAACTGTATGCCTCTGGAGAGAAGGATCTCCAACAGTTCTTGAGGGTGGTGGAAGAGTACACGCATGCTATCGGTATGAAATTTGGGATAGACAAAAGTGCAATGGTCCATCTCAAAAAAGGACGATGCGGGGACTACGTAGAGGATGTGCAGCTCGTAGATGGAAGCATCCCACACCATCTGGATGCCGGAGAGACGTATACTTACCTCGGGGTGGAACAACGCCACTCACAAGAAGTAACAGAAGTGAAGAACTCTCTTCGCGGCAAGTTTCAGCAAAAACTTCGACAAATCTGGTCATCGGAACTGTCGGGGAAGAACAAAGCTTCTGCAACAAATATCCTTGCCGTTCCAATCTTACTCTACTCGTTTGGAGTAGTGAAGTGGACTCGGGAGGAGCTGTATCAACTCGACGTAAAGACCCGAAAAATGATGCATCTCTATAGGAGTTTGCATCCCAAATCGTCCGTTCCACGGTTGTACTTCCCCCGACAACAGGGAGGCCGTGAACTTTTGAGTTTGGAGTGTCTACATGACAGAATGGTACTGGATACAGCCTGTAAAGTCGTCAGGAGTTCGGATACCCTTCTCTGCATGGTCCGTGACCATGAGGGAGCAGGAGTTGGAGCATTTCTTTTTCGGACAGTTGCCCGAGCAGCTGATGAACTCGGTATTGTTTTCGACTCTGAACGAGGTGACCACAACTTTGTCACCGAGTTGGAACCTGTTCAGCAAAAAGCTCAGATAAAAGCCGCAGAGATCACCTTACTTCTGCGGAGACACAAGGATCAGCCAATGCATGGGGTCTTCTTCAATAACATTGGAGACCTTGGCTTATCAAAGCGCCTGACGTTCGCTTTTCTCAGGTCGAGTGGGCTGAAGTCGGAAATTGAGGGGTTCATCATGGCTTGCCAGGATGGTGTCTTCAACACCTTTGTCTACCGCAGCCGCGTGATGGGTTTAGAGGTTCCCGACACAAGGTGCAGGGCCTGCCGCGTAGATTACCATCTACAGCACTCTTACGGTTATTGACGAGACACCGGTGTTGCCCTACGCTCCAGGGGATATTGAATCCATTATGGGGAACGAGAAGTGCCGAATTTATTGAAACTATTCGTTCCCTACCCTCAGGCTCATACATGCTAATGAGCCTGATGTAGTCCTTCTCGACCACCAGAGCAAAACGATATCGAATCTTAAAATCATACTGGCTTGCCGCACTAAGGCAGAAATCTCAGCCGCACATATGCAGAAGAGAGTCATTCTTGGCTCACTGCGCTTGCTCAGGGCACTTGATTCTTCGACCCAATAATCACTCATCTCACGGTGTGGGGAGTGGTTGATAATGCTGGCGCGCTCTCCCGAAAAAAAAAATAATAATGAATAATTCATTTATTTCGCTTGTTAAAAAGTACATAACAGTGGATATTTCTATTAGTACAATAACAAGGAGAACGTGTTTTTCATATATTCATATATATTCACACACAAGTATTCATCTAAATATTTTAATAGAATTAAGATAGAAAGATGAAAAATATATGTAGATACATAAAAGTAGCGGAATACTACAAAAGTAAAATTGAGGGTCGTGGTTATAATTAGGAAGAAGAGAGCAGCTTTCAGTCTTGATTTAAAAATATTGACATTTGGCGCATTCTTTACCGTATCATCAAGCTTATTGTAAAATTTTGGTCCAAGAAAACGATGGCTTTTTTGGTATATGATGGTATGGTGCTTATGGGGTATTAATAAGTTTTTAGAGCAGGTCGGGTATTTATGCTGATTAGATACAAAATTATGACCATTCTTGTACATGTATACGCATAATTCATAAATATAAATACCCGCAACAGTGAGTATTTTGAGTTCTTTGAAAATGTTTCTACACGATTGGATCCATCCTATACGAGCAATAGTTCTGATGGCATATTTCTGTAGTGTAAAAACCCTCACTGCAGACGATCCAGTGCCTCAGTTCAGTATATGACAGTGTATTGATCCATAGTACAGATTCAACAAAACTTGTTTACCGCAATGGTTTGACATAAATCCTAGCGCATAGCAATTTCTGTGGAGTTTGTTCCAAAAAGTTTCAATGTGAGGGATCCAGGAGAGCTTGTAGTCAAGTGTTAGGCCAAGCATCTTTGTTGTTGAGCAAGATTCAATATACAACTCCTCGTTCTCATGAATGCTAAAATTGTCATGAGCAGAATTCAGCGAGAATTTCATTAATGATGTTTTCGTGATGTTCAGCCATAGTTGATTTTTTTTGCCCATGTTACTACCCGCTCATAGACATTCTCTGTTTTCTCTGCAAGTGCTATTGCATTGCTTTCTTTGATGGGGAAGTTGGTGTCGTCTGCATAAGCAACCACATGTATTTCCGTGACACTATTCATGAACTGCAACAAGTCATTCGCATATATCAGAAACAGTAAGGGGCCAAGAATTGAGCCTCGTGGAACACCCTGTTCAATGGTCGACTTCATTAATAGATAGAGAGTAACTGAAAAGTAACCACTGGAGAAGGATTCGAAGAGCATATATCGGGTATCGAAATTGTATCACAAAACGCAGCTCAAATTCATAATTTCTTCATCGATCATGGGCAGGACACTTCGTCGTCCCATTCAACAGTACTCCGGAGACGCAAATGAACAATATTCAAATATATTGAAAAGCTTCAAAAGTAATCGAACTCATTCCAGCAAGAAATAGAAGTAAATATATCCGCGGGGCATGATTGGCGTAACGATAAATTAGATTCTGCGATATAAAACGGGAACAACTCGCGAAGTCTGAAAGTCAAGATCTCTTGTGAAAAGTTTAATTGAAAACGGCAACGACTCTTCTCATGCGGAGAAATGAAAAAGGATATGTGCTCCACATACAGGATGAACTTTAATCCAGAATGATTACTTTCTAGGAATTTTGGTGCTCAGCGGGGCTGGACTCGGCTTCAGAGCTCACTGAAGTTTTTCAGTCGTGGATTGAATTATCTGTTTGTGAAGTTTCCGATGTAACTTGGATCGAATGTAGAAAATCAATCACTCATTACCATTACTTTTTTAATTAGAAGTGACGAATCTTACCAACGTGGAGAAACAATGTAATCTCCAAACTAAAAATATTTGATGCAATCCTAAGGCTTCTCAATAGTATCGTGTCGCCTGAATATGCTACTGCATAGCGAAACACGTGTCGCGGTTTTGAAACCTCTTGAGTGGAAATCTAACATTCAAGTGGTGTCTTTTATTTTGAATACTTCTATACTAGTCACAGATCTCCACCTAGAATGGAAATGCATATCAACTGTGTCCTCTACACACACTATAATTTTTTTTCCAGACCAATTCGAAGATTTTCCTGCAGAATTATTCAGTGTTTTTGCAAGTTTTCAGGACTATCTGAATCAGTTATAGAATTTAACTAATATGGCCAGGTAGATCGTTTATGAATAATAAAAAAATACAGAGTTTCATCCAAATAGAAAATTTGCCGTTGTTCTTGTCCATATTTAGTTATTTGCTCTTAGTATTTGTTACGCAATTCCACTATTCTTCTGCTTTCCATTGACATCTGTTTATTGTTTTAAATCTAAATCCTAGTTTCTTTATCCAATTCTGAAGAGTTTTGTCACAGCAGCTCACGTTATGGCCGGAAGTATTCAATTTATTCCTTATGTTCCTGTAGCACATCGCGTCTTGCGCCCATAAGGTTTGTTCTTGACTATTTCACGTACAGTTGAGAAAGGAATTTCGGTCAATTATGATGTTGCTTGTAATAGTTTGTTTTCCTCGAAACCCAACTTGAGATGTAGATTCTTATATACATTGAAACATAATATCTGTGCTTCAATATTCAAATGCGCCGAATCTTATTCACTGGTATCTCTTTTTCGCATTGTTCACCATCGTTATTGGAATCACTACACTGGAAAAATTCTGCGTTATCACACTCGTTATTATTATTAGTACTTGTCCAAAGACGCCACGTTTCAAGTAGATAACAAAAATTTTGAGTAAATATAACTGCACTAATATCGACTTTCAACACTCAAATCGCGATCAGTTTCTGAACTGAACACGACGGCGATAACGAAAGGTTGCATTCCATGATTTCTATTCGTCAACGTAACATGACATCAAATTTCATTTTATGACTCTTCAACCAATCACAAAACTCGGTTGGTAAAAATTATCCAATGCGAAACGCCAAGTATACAGTCCACACATATAAACGCTGCCGATTCATTCTATGTGTTGGTTTTTACGACTTTTGAGGGTGCCGACAACTTTGATAGTGTACAATATCGGTTACTTCGACTATACATATAACTAAATTTACATCACAGACTGAGATTGCACACAATAAAAACATTTCCACATTCGCGTTCTCAACTTCAACTAATAATGTCGAAAGTCATGTCACAAACATCAAATAACATTTCACACGCACAGAGCATGATCACGGTCACAGAATATCGGAACTATTGGTTTAAGACATCGACATAACCTTAATATGTCGTCTTGCAGTAAGACACAACCCAAGGAACCGCCGCCAGCGACGCCAGACACTCAGTCTACGCCAACGTTGCCAAAGGTACTCGGCTTGTGTAACGCGGTAGATTCAAAATCAAATCTAAATATTTGTTCATTTTTTCAATTTTTATTTTACATTCTTTGCTTTAGATCTGAACGGGGTAGATTTACTCAAGGGGAGCGAGAGGGTGAAATTGAGTTCAAGAGGGGTAGAACTACCCTGTTCGGGGTAGCTGTGGCAACTGTGCTATGGATATCATTATGTGGCACACTTTGAAGATAGGAAGCATTAAATGAAAGATCCTATATAATACCAAATGCTTCTGTTTTGAATCCTCTGGATCACTTCGTTTGTGGGTAAAAACTTCATGGAAACCCGTTTGAGAATATTTGATGTTACCACATTCAGACAGACAGACAGACGCGACCAGAGACTTTGTTCTACATAAGGTAGTGAAGAATCATTAGAACTGAATTGAAAAGCGATGAGCTCACCCAATTACCGGAATTTCCGTTACTCTCCACCAATATCCCTCTAGTTACTCCCCGGATTCTCCATTATAAACGGACAATAGAGGGAGAACTTTTTATTTCCGTTCTGTCTTCTATGTCAACCAGAACATGGGCCAGGGCAAAGCTCGCTTTGTCTGGGAATTACCTCCAACCTATTGTTTCTGTGTTATGTATCAGAATGCAACACAGCGTCTGCAACCTAATATCGTAGATTAGCAGACCTCGTTCGGGATAAGAATGGAGTTGTTGCTGAGCAGGCACACGCTATTTCATGCAGGTAATTACATGTTTAATTCTCGCTGCGATCGTCTTTTGTTTCGGGGTTCGTTCGGGTCTGGGCCGTGAAAGGGAATAGAACGCGGAGTGGGATTCTGAAGAATGAGGTTCCCGAGTAATCTGCTGTTTCCGTGTTTGTGCATACATAAAGGATGCAATTCCTTGAACTGAATGATTTTCTAATTTTTTCTAACGAACGTTTATTTTTACCCTCAACAGCATCATTCTGATGCTTGAGAGGCAACTGCTTGGACATTAGAGAATGATCTTGCCAGAGTGACCAACTCTTCCCTTGCTACTCGTGGAAACACACATGAATGAAACAGATACAAAAACAGACACAGAAAAAACAAAAACCAATCCCGAGGCTGGACAGAAGTGCTCACCTCAATCTATCGCGGTGGCTGAGGATGAACAGAAATGTCCACCCCAATCTACCGCTTGGAATGAGGCTGGACATGGCAGATCACCTCGTGATATAATAATAATAATAATGATACATATTTTCATTGCTATACAAATAGCAATACAGGGAACAAGGTTAATTATTAATGAGTAGCAAATGGCATCGTTCGCTCTTCTACCTTATGAGAACGCAACCACGTGAAGGGACCAGTGACAAGAACTGGTCCCTACAAAAAAAAAACCTACTCATAAACATGGTACAAATGAAAAAGAATTTACATATCGATATAAATAAAAATTATAATTATGTCACGAAGTGCAATGAATTTCACATAAGTTCATCAATATAATCAGAAGTCTATTCTGATTAGCAGCAGAAGACCTTCAACCTTCTTCTTGAAATTAAAGATTGATAAGTTTTTGAAATATTCAGGGATACAATTGTAGATTTTAGCGATGCCATGCATGCGATGCATGGGTACAGATAATTTTTCTGTTGAAACCGGACATTTACATTGTGCGCTTCAGAACGCCTCTATCGGATTTTTTAATAGCTGGCCCATAAACAAATGAACAACATCGCAGTAATTTAGCAGTCATAAGACGAGTGACTCGCATAGGGTGATTTTGCGAGCTTTATTCAGAATCTCTCTGTTGAAATAGATCAGTTTTAGGTTTACGAAAGCTTTTTTGATTACATGTAATATATGCGTGGAAAACGTGAGGGAGTCATCAAGAAACTGGCCTAAATTTTTTTCGCAATTTGACAATTCTAGTGTTTCATTGCAAATGTGAAGGAAAATCAGGGGTCGGGATCTATTTTGGTCGATTTTCTACCAAAAAGTATACTTTTGGATTTGGTTGAGTTGATGGACAAACAGAATTTTTCTGATATATCGACAAGTCTCGCGAGATCCTCGTTAACTCTATTGCAGGCACCAACAATATCTTTTTCATCAAATAGCTGTGTGTCATCCGCATAGAAATGTGATGTCACTTGTGTCAAATGTTCACAGAATTGAGAGGTGTAAACAGTGAACAGTAGCGGTCCCAATATTGATCCCTGAGGTACACCACACAAGGTTTCGTTTGAGTCTGATGATGTAGAGTTCAGTATAACTCTTTGTGTACGTTTATTGAGATAAGCAGCAATAAGTTGCTGCGATGATGGAGAAAAAATGGAGATATAATGTATAATAGCTAACAACAATTCATGATTTTTCCTGTCGAAAGCTTTTGAGTAATCAAGAAGTACGAAAACACAAAGCTTGTTCGCATCTATATATGAGAATATATCATCCGTCACTTTGAGGAGAGCAGTGGCGCAGCTATGATTTGGACGGAAAGCTGACTGGTGGTGTGGAAGAACATTGTGCATAAGGACGTGCTCACGAATCTGTTCGTCAATTATTCTTTCAAGAGCTTTTGACAAGGTGCAGAGTATGCTTATAGGCCTTAGATCATTTATGCTTGTAACGTCATGTTTTTTCGGAAATAGGATGATATTTGATCGTTTCCAAACAGAAGGAAAAACCAATTAATTAGGTAGAAGTTAAAAATGTGAACGATGCATGGCAAAGTCAGAGGACAGTAATACAGGATCATCGTTGAGGAAATTTTGTCTGGACCAGAGGCCGTGGATTTGATAGAAAGTAACGATGATATATTCATCTATCAGAAACAAATCATAAGAACTATGCTCAACCTGAAAAATGAAACCTCTAGCAGACAATTATTTTTTAATTCAGGAATTATGACTGTTCATTGTGCCTACTTATATAATATTGAAATAATCGCTAAAAAATACCTGTACAAATTTCCTGCAAATAATGAATACATTTGCAATATGGTAACAAGAGGAAGTGAACATTTACACATTCCACTACATAGAACAAGTCTATTCGAGAAAGGTCGGTACTATAACGGTATAAATGTATACAGGGTGATTCAAAAGTACTTTGACAAACTTCAGGAGGTGATTCCTCACAATATTCTAATATGAATTGTCCGAAAACGCTTCGTTTCCAAGATACAGGATGTTGAAGTTTTATTTTTATTTTCGTTTTTTTCAAATAACTTTTGATATACTGAACTTAAACGAAACTTGATAATAGGAGGTTTTTGAGGTGTCGAATTCGAACCGGATGTTCTTATTGCTCTTATTCGTGGGGGGCGCCACCTACACGTCTTTTTCTTTTTTAAAGATTCATAACTTTTTTGGGCGTACTTCTAGCACATTTTTCAGTAAAAAATCGATTCCTCTATCATATCTACGTAAATAGGCTACCCTTGTTACTAGTCGCTGTAAGCAACCGTTTTCTAAATATTTGGACTTGAAAACTTCAAGTTGATTATTTGATAATCGATGCATGTTGAAGTTACGAATATTTTGCTTTTTTCACAAGAATTTTTTAGAAATGAATTTGACGTTTTACTTGTTTGAAAAGGTCATTACTGTTGGGTACGTTCCTTTATGACATCCTTAAGTGAAATAGTTATTTTTGTATCAAGGGTGCATAATCAGTATTTGTTTTAATAAAATTTGCAAGAAATGTCAACATTTTATTTCAGGAAATTTTGAATATGTAGAATAAACTAAAATAAACAAATTGAATTGTATTCAAATAAATTGTTGGAAGTGTCCACCTTCAGCGAAAATACAGGCAGTTAGTCGTCTAGTCATTGAATCTCGTTCCCGCTCAAAAATTATTGGTGTGTTTCTTATTGTTTCACAGGCGTCTACTATTCGGTTTCTTAGATCTTCCTCATTCACTACTGGAGTCTTATAAACTAGTGACTTCAAATGTCCCCAAAAATAAAAATCTATCGGGTTTAGATCTGGGGATCTTGGTGCCCACGCCTGGTTAGGTTCTTCTACGCCCCTACCGATCCATCGATTTGGATAGACTGTGTTAAGGAATTCCCTGGCTACAACGCTAAAATGGGCCGGACCCCATGCATAAACCACATGCGGATACGAATTTCTAATGGTACATTCTGAAGTAGTCCCGGCAATTTATTTTCTAAAAAGTGTCTGTAAGTTGCGCCATTCAGTCGGAGCGGAAGAAAGAAAGGACCTATCAAGTAATTATCAATTATTGCCGCCCATACATTTACAGAAAATTCACTAACTGCGTGCGGATTTTCGAGAGCCCAAATATGGTTGTTATGAAAGTTTGTGATAGCATTTCGGGAGAAGTTTGCCTCGTCCGTGAAGAGTGCATATCTTAAATATTGAGGATTTCTAGCCAATTTTCTCAAAAACCATTGACACATAGTAATGCGTTGGGGAAAGTCTCGTGGAAAAAGAGCTTGTATCCTTTGAATATGGTATGGATAAAACTATTGATCATGGATAATTCTCCAAACTGTGGACTGAGTAGAATTGACAGCTTCAGCAATTACTCTTTTGTGCTTGTTTCTGGATTCTCCTCGAGAGCGTTCAAAACAGCTTCTTCCAATTCTGGGGTTCGGACTGCTCGTGGTCTTTCAATAATATTAGCTGCCCTCTTGAAGCTACCTTTTTCTGCCAAACGACGGTGGAGACTAGCAAATGTTGAAGCTGAAGGCAGTACTCGATTAGGAAATCGCTCCTGGTAAATACGTCTTGCTTCGCGCGCATTGCCATCCGCAAGGCCATAAACGAAATGCATATCGGCTAAATGAGCATTATTGTTTAAATAATCCATTTTTTCAAAATAAGTGTTTTCTACTTCTACTTACGGAAACTTCAACAAAACGTCTAACTGTCACAAAATATGTAATTACCAAAACTACTCACAAACGTCAAATTTATTTCCAAAGCATTCTTGTGAAAAATGCAAAATATTCGTAATAACTTCAACATGCATCGATTATCAGATAATCGACTTGAAGTTTTAAAGTCCAAATATTTAGAAAACGGTTGCTTACAGCGACTAGTAACAAGGGTAGCTTATTTACGTAGATATGATAGAGGAATCGATTTTTTTACTGAAAAATGTGCTAGAAGTACGCCCAAAAAAGTTATGAATCTTTAAAAAAGAGAAAGACGTGTAGGTGGCGCCCCCTACGAGTAAGAGCAATAAGAACATCCGGTTCGAATTCGACACCCCAAAAACCTCCTATTACCAAGTTTCGTTTAATTAAGTTCAGTATTTCAAAAGTTATTTGAAAAAAACGAAAATAAAAATAAAACTTCAACATCCTGTATCTTGGAAACGTTTCCGGACATTAATTTATTTGGACAATTCATATTAGAATATTGTGAGGAATCACCTCCTGAAATTTGTCAAAGTACTTTTGAATCACCCTGTATAGTGCACTGCCTGCACATTTCAAAGAAATCAATACCATGAGTATCTTCAAACGAACTTTAAAGGAATATATGACTGAAAATCCCCTATATTCACTTGACGAATATTGAAAAGTCTGTAAAGTATAATGTATGAGATATAGATGCATATTTATGATGCACTGTTTGGAATCTTTGGTGGTAGTAATGAATATTACTGGAAATTTTTCCCAACACCGAATCGTTATTTTTAACACCTCGACACGTGTTTCGATCACCAAGTGATCATCTTCAAAGAGGAAGATTGAACTAGTAACTAACGCGAAGCTAACGCTATTTATGCTATAAAGGTATCCCATACAGGTAAACCATCCAAGTGTACCACCCATACAGGTATACTAACCTAAATTAATTTTACAATTTTGCTCTCTTCTTTTACTGAATTGATTATAACTTTTGCAATTTTTTCGAGCCGCTCTGGAAATTTTTCAAAAACGGATCTTCTGACCCAGATTACAGACCTCGTACATGCCTACAACTCCAAATGATCATTCAGTTTGTCAACAGCTACACGACTGCATATTATTTTCAAAATAACGACGTTATACTGCGAGTTTAATCGGTTAAAATTTCGTATAGCTCGAAACAATCGGTTTATATCACCGCGACTATTCAATTGATTACGCGTGCTTTTCACCTAATAAGAATTAATTGATTACATTGTTGTACCTCTCAGTCAACTGATTATTACTGTATTCTCCGGTCATTCTCTATAACGCGTTCGGTGATGTTCAAGGTGATCCAATAAATGAACTTTCCTTTAAAAAATTGTTTCGAAAGAGGTGAAAATTCAGCAACGCGACGCAATAAATCATTCACTGGATTTTCATGAACTTCACTTTTTTATTTATTTACAAAATAAAGTAGCGGAAATTACATGCTACACTTTATTGAAATGAATAAAAACACTTTTGTCTAATTACAACTAGTGGTAATTAGACAAGAGCGGTTTTATTCATGCCATTAAAGCGATCATGAATTACCACAAAATGAACAAGTCATCAATCACACAAATTAATTTATAATTTTTGCTTGGAAATGTTATTGAATAGAGAAACACGTTTAGAAGTATTTGTTGAACCTTTAATAGTGAAAATGTTGAGATTATCTGAATTAGTATGTTTCAGAATGGATTTTTATTCAGTATCCGCCAATTATGTTCACATTTTTATAATTACTCATATTCATTGATTCATCTGGAAAAATTTGTAGCAAACATGATTCTTTAAAGTACTTGATTTGTTTGTGTGATTTACGGACACTGTTATAGACAAAAATATAAAACTGAGGCGCCACTAAAATGAAAGACACCTCCGCCAGAACATTGAATTGATATCACCAGTTCATTCGCCAAATTACAGAATCTAGTAAATACACAAAACTGAATTGTTTTGAAAAGCTGATTCACCAATCATATTTTTGTATACTAAAAAAATTATTCTTTCAAATCGAGAACAATATAAGTAATACTAATGAGATAGATAAGAATTGTACATCCTTTTCTACTGATTTGATAATTTAAATACTTTCCTTTTACATCAACTATGAACTTTTATTAAATTTTATAGTCTATGATCTCGAATGGTTTTATCTTATGTGTATACTTGTGTACATATTTATTGTTTTGTATTCGTGGATGAATCTATTTTTATTTTTATATTAACGATTTCGATACAACTGCAATGATTATCTAAATAAAATGTCGGAATGATACAAATAAAAGTGGTCAAAACATAGAAAGTTTCAATTCACTTTTCTTCATTAAACGTAAGGTGCTCAGCAGAAAAATCAAGATAATACTCTTGCAGAGATCTTTTCAATAAAATAAACATTTTAACTTTGACTGGATTTTTATTTTTGAGATATGTTTATTTGTCTATATTTGTCAATAGGAAAGGAAATTCACATGTAGACAATCTCTTATCAGTTTTGAAAAACTTTGGTCTGACTCAAATCATTGATTTACCTACTAGAATAGATACAACAGGTAGAAGGGGGTGTCATCAATAATAATCACTTCATAGTTCAATGTAAAATAATAGTTGTTGATAAGAGGCGGATTGGAAAACTGTATACATACAGGAATTTTAAAATGAAGAAGAAATTAACTAATGAAGAACTTTTTCAGAGAGACTTATACAATATGCCATTCTTTCAAATTTACGATCAAGAAAACATTGATGAAAGAATTTCTTTGTTGGTAAATATCCTTCATAATTTATTTGATCGACATGCTCCCATTACTACTTCTAGAGTCACTAAACCCAAAGCTCCCTGGCTAACGTTTAACATGAGGCGGATGATGTCTACTAGGGACGAAACACTGAGATCATTGAGAAGAAATAGAACCAAGAGGTGGCTGCAGTATTGGAAGACATCAGGAACTATGTGAATGAGCCTTTTCAGAAAGAAGAGAAATCATATTTATGTATCAGTTGGAGGTCACTGAAATTAATAGAGAAATGTGGAAAAAATTGGACTCAAATCAAATCTTATCTGAAAAATGCAATGAAGACGGAACCAAATTGTTCCGTCTTCACCTCCATTTTTTTTTGTGTTCATATAATTAAGAGATATTGTGTTTGTCTGATAATTTTTTCCCATATTTTTTTTTCTCGACTGTGCGTTCCATGTTGGGAGAAGGCTGGCTCGCAGAGAAGTGAACAGATACCTTTTTGAATCGGTTGTCAACGGCTCGATAAGTGATCTACCTCGATATTAATAATTTCGCTCTACAAGCGCAAGATTTCGATTATAATAGTTATTCATATAAACACTTGTGTTTATGCCCAGTTTCCTCTCTAAGAAAAGGAATTCAATCAACGTTGGATCTGGATGCAGAACGATTCCAAGGTAGGAAAACACAGTCTCGTGTAATAAATTCTCATCATTATTCTCTGGCCATTGGAAGGCAACTTTATAAAACCGGTCAAACACTCTTTGAGATAGCGAACTTCTATTTTTTTACAGTCCATTTATCAAATACAAAACACAAATGATGCGAATAACTTTTTCATTAATTCTATACCTAACATGCAGCCTCCTCAAGGTCTAATAACTTTTTACTAGGAAAACTATCGAGTAGAACCGGATTTGGTTTCCCAGGAAATTGATGAATTATCCATAAATGAAATTATATGTAACATAAAATCGAATGCTATAGGTTTCTGTATCTGTAGAGTAGGGAGGTTGAGTGTAGATCCACAGCACTTAGGCCACTTGTGATCCATTGTACATCCTCCCAAGGAGTTATCCTCCTAGGTCATCGTCCATCCTGTCCTTTCCAGGAAGGTGGACATGTCACTGGGAGACATCTCCTTTATATCGGCAGGTGTAGGCCAAGACTCGCCAAACACACACTCTCTTATTGACGATAACTTCGGACACTCGCACAGGACATGCCTGATAGTCTCATCTTCCGGTTCACACATCCACTAGCCCTATATTATGGAGGTGTTTTCTCAGTTGACAGTGGCCAGTCAGAAATCCTACTATTAGGCGTAGATTTTTCCTGGTCATCGCCGGATATTTCTTCGGCGCCAGCTTCCCAAGGTCGTTCAAGGTGATCCTGGCAAGATTAAATTCTTTGATTCCATCCCATCTCTTTGAGGATTGAGCATGGGTGTAACATTTGACTAGTTCCGCAATTGTGGAAGTCATCAGGCCGTTGGTGCCACTAGGTCCTAAAATTCTTAGTCCAGCCGCTTCCTTGGCTAAAGAGTCAGCAATGCAATTACCTTTACTCCTGTTATGCCCTTTAGCCCACCTCAGGATAATGTTATTATCTACCGAGGCTTTGGCTAAATCTTGGTGACACTCTAGTATTAGCCCTGAGAATATACGTTGGGTGTTCAAGGCTAATAGGACTTGTCAGATTGTTATGTTTTTGCCAGAAATTCTTTTCTTGGTTATTTCTTTTGAGGCGATTGAGATACCAGCCAATTCTGTTTGAACCACGCTGGTATTTCTTCCCATTCCATACTTGATTCATAGGCTTAGTGATCTGGAGTACACTCCACACCCTGAGCCTTCTTTGGTTTTTGAGCCATCTGTATAAATCCGTGTTGCATTTGTATCACCTGACTCTATGTTCTGCTTAATTTGTATTTTGTAGGGTTCATTAAACACAAACCTGGATTCAATTGCATCACATGTTGCCTGCAGCAGAGGTTGCGCAGTAAGCGCTTTCCGCCATAGGCCCAGCCTCAATTGACCCATTTCTACTTCGAGGTTTACACCAGCCGTGCGCAATCGTACCATGGTCATTAACGCAACCTCCTTAACATACAGATCCAGAGGGGTCAGACCCGTGATTAATTCCATTGCCGCGGTTGGTGTTGTTCTCATGGCTCCTGTGATATTTAAACAAGCCAGTCGCTGTATTTGATATAATTTTTGGATGGCCGTTGCTTGTAGAACTTTCGGTCCCCATGCAATGGCTCCATACGTTAACATAGGTCTTATTATTGCAGTGTAGATCCAGGTGACCACACGGGGTGAAAGACCCCATGCGCGTCCCACTGTCCTCCGACATTGCTCATAAGCCACGTATGCTCTTTTTGATCTACTCTGTAGATGAATGTTCCATGTTAGCTTCCTGTCGAGGATAGTACTAAAGTATTTTACCTCTTCAGAGAAGTTTAGTTTGCTTTTGACATTTCGGGAGGTTTTAAGCCCATTAAACTTTTTTTCCTGGTGAACAGGAGAGCTGTCGTTCATATGGGGGCGACAGCTGATTAACAGAAAAACAGATTTTTAACATTTTTTTTTTAATCTCAGTTTTGTTGGGATTGATCGACATTGAGTGTTCCTTACACCATGTTTCTATTAATTTGAGCCTATCCTGTGCTCTACCGCATAGTGTGTTTATACATTTGCCGGTCTGCAAGATAACTATGTCATCTGCGTATGCAATTGTGTAGAATCCATTTTTATTAAGGTGATCAATCAGGGTATCCAGAACTATGTTCCAGAAAACGGGTGATACGACCCCTCCCTGTAGACATCCTCTCAAGACCAGTCCTTTCACTGTGATGTCTTCTATATTAATACTTATTGCTCTACTAGATGGCATCTTGAGTATCTGGGTGATTGTTGGAAAGCTTGTTTTATCAAACGCTTTCTCGATATCTATGAATATACCCAGGGTGGATTATTTGTTGTCCAATGATCTCTCGATTCTGCCAACCACTTGATGAAGGTGCTATAAGTTTGAATTAATTGAAATGTATTATCCCATATTGTGCAATATATCACCCACATAGTGAATATTTGTCTAACCCTTAGTGTATTTTCAGCGATGTGGGGGAGAGCAGTGGTACGAGTATTGTCCAAAAAATCTATTTCAACTGAATATACAAAAATTTTCAAACGAACTGTTGAAGAAGAACAGCTGAGAAATGATCTCTCTCGGTTTTCTCTACTTCCGTGCTCTGCTGCACATCGTGGACGACATTTTTAGGGCTACAGATGGGTGTCTTTATTCCGAACGTGTGCTTCTTGATTTTAGTCGAGCTTTTGACACTCTGAACTATGATCTACTTCTGGCCCTTTTGAACTATATGGGATTAGTGTAATGCTACCAAGTTTCTTGAATGTTATATCAAAATCAGGGATCAAAATGTGTGCAATCTATTCGAACTATCTAAATTTAAGTCAGATGTGCCAATATTGGGTCCACTATTGTTTACAATTTATTCATCAAACATGTTGTGTAGTCTAAAACACTGTAAATTTCACCTTTATGCTGATGACATTCAACTGTATCACCTCAAGGTGTGGAAAACGCATCTTATTAACAATGATTTTGAGTCATTTGTTGAGTTGGCAAAAGATCACTGTCTACTACTAAATGCCACTTAATCTAATATCATTCTTTTCGGATCAAAAAAGAATCGCCAATGAATCTTTTACAATCACGATTGAAAATGTTTCATTACAACCCACTAATGAATGCAAAAATCTTGGAGTTATAATCGATTTGACTTGCGGTTTGAGAAATATATAAACAAACAAATACAACTTGCATATTCTTCGTTGAGTGTGAACTTATTTATGGACACATACATGTACTCACGAAACAGACGAAAGCAACTCTCTGTGATGCACTGGTTTTATCGCGCTTCAACTACTCGGATACTTAATATGGGCCATGTTCAACCAAACAGTTTGCTCAGAAAATACAGAAAATAACAAAACTCGTGTCTACGACTCATTCACGGTATAAGGAAATATCAAATGACATTCCATAAGTTACTGGATACGGGTGGATCACAATGGAAAATAGATGGATATTAAATACTATTAATTTATATAACAAAATTATACAAACAAAAACGCCGCCTTATCTGTACAGGAAAATCACTTTCTCTACTGATGTTCATAATTTGAACATCAGATTTGAGGGGACTCTTACCCCACCTAGTTTTAAAACTGAATTTTTCAAGTTATCGTTTTGCTATAATATATGCCAAGTGATCAACCTGTTACCAAAATTCAGAACGTTCTGTTTTACGGATAAGATTCAAACTCCTTCTGTTCAAAAGCTAACTTCAAGTATAAACTGCCCAACCCTATACATTTTTCATCATTATGAGACCAGAATAAGTCTCAGTCTTCTCCAGCATCTTAATAGATATTTGAACAACCCCAATTTTTTTTTCATGTATTACTTCCTTTTTGTCTTACTTTAGGTAGAATCTTTTTGAGGTTGAATGGAAGAACAACTCAGTAGCACTTTTGCTAACTGACTTGAACTTCGTGTTTTGTTATATCAGCAACTAGCTCTCTAATTTATCTAAATATTTGTATGTAACTAACGCTGAGAAACAACATTATTATTATATAGATGGTGTCCTTGTAAAAGAAGATGTCATCGTCTCATCTTACTCTGTGAACTCTATTTGTTCCATCGTGTTTCATGCATTGAAGGATATAAACTTTAAGAAAAAGTACAAATACAATTTCGAACAACGTCGCTACAGCAAAGAAATCTCATTTGAGCGCGGTTCATGAAAAAACCTGCGTGGGGTGACGTAGAAAGTAATTCTGGAGATTTATATTTTTCATCTTTTGCAAGAAAAGAAACATCAGGTTGCAGGATTCGGAATCATTACGTCCCATTTAGCTTATTGCATGTCCAGCGGAGAAATAAAATTAGAGCGATTTGTCATTTCATACAATGTGACAGACGGGCATTTACTGAATTGAATGGCAAAACATCGTTGTTTCGATTCTGAATGTGTTGCGGGTTACGACAGTTATAAATTTCCCAGTGGAGATGAAAGCGAGAAAACAAAGGATGATGAACGTCATGAATTAAAGTAATGATGAGGCGATTCTTGAACGTCGTGATATGTCGACGATTTCGTTTTTGCGTTGTTTGAGGTACACCTGCATACATCCCGTCTGGTCGGTCACGCAAGACAAGTGAAAAATGGTCTTCGGTTAACGAGAATAGAAAAATTACACTGAAGACCTGGTGAACCATCTTTTCTGAATAGATAAAAAAAATGTGTTGCATGACAGCATCATGATGACGTTTCCATGATACGTCGTTCATTATGGGGTGATGTCAGATTTTTCGGCGTTGAATCATATTTACGTCTTGAGAAATTACATACAAAATATGATGAAAATCTTGAGTGAAATGTACAGTATATTTCACTGGTTCCTTCCATTGTCTACTATATAAAATGATTTGAAATCCCTGAAATAACAATTATATTGAGCAAAATAAACCGGAAATGAAATAATGGTGAAATAAACTACAAGTAAAAATACAACAATTGAATAAATGAAAATAAAGGAATGAAAAAAGAAAATAATAAAAAGTGTTTCGATTGTTAGTATCTACAATCGTCTTCGGGTGATGACTGGACTGATTCCTCCGAGGTGACTATTTATAGGTCGTTGAAATACTTTCACTTATCCCTGCTTTCCATTTTTCCGCTTCACTGGTTCCGTGGGAGATGACCGTTTTGGCGGGAGTTGGCCATTTTTCGCTTGATGATGGGTTTCCATATATTGCGTATTTCTACGCTGGCCTGGTTGAATACGTTGTTGGACAACATGTATGCGGCTTCCTTGAATTTTCTCCTAAACCAATGTTCCTCTTTGTGCAAGATCTCAGCTTGGGACCACTCGATGTTGTGTTGATGGGTCCAAACATGGTCTGCTATTCCTGATTTGCCGGTTTCCCCTCGCTGTGTGTGCTTCTTGTGCTCGGCAATGTGAACATTCAATGGCCTCTTAGTTTCACCAATATAGGATTTTCCGCACTCACAGGGTATCCGGTAAATGCACCCCATTTTGCAAAAAAATTGTAATATTTTTTGTACATGCAATACCTGAATTAAACTTGAATAATTGATATGGTGTGCTGAACATAGAAGGTCCTTAGGACTAGGTAAAAATGATTCAAACCATTCCTTGGAATGCCACCACAAGATCCCGAATCTAAACGATACGGAGATTTTGCGCTATGCAAGCAAGGGTTGGAAACTCAATTATATGGAATTATAAGCATAAGCGTTGCGAATGTAATTTGTTGAGTAATCGAATCGATTTAGTTCACTCACCAGTTTTAAATCTGATAATTCTGTCAAATACAGATCACGAGCATGGGATGAAGCTGATAAAAGCGTCTTTAAAAGTTACAAAATAATTGAATTACCTGAATTTATGTACTGAAATGAAATATTGGAGACAACCCTACTATCTCGGTTTTCAAAGTCTGTCATCGAGAACTTTCCTTATAGACTTCTATGGGAAAAAATCTTCAGATCAGAAATTTCGAGGAGTATACTAGGAGGATGATAGATTTTCATGTAAATGAAATTTCATACCAATACTCTTTCATATGTTACAATGTGTAGCTTTTTTTTTAATATCTATTTCTACTAACCCCATTTTTGGTGAAAATTACAGAAAATTCTACGACATTGTTAGGTAAGGTTAGGTTAGGTCCAAAGTGAGTGGGTCTATTCGACTCTCCACCGCAACCCGCGAGGGTTTATTGTGGCTCACATCTGTTCTGAATCGACCAAATAAACCCCGCTTCTTAACGAAGCCGATTAGTTTGTATGGAGAGTGCTCTTTCAGGTCAGATGGTGAGAGTACGGATCTGCCGAACTCAAAGAACCTGATTCGGTCCCCAGCGGGGTAGGCACAAAGTATGTGCTCTGCTGTTCCATCATTTTCCAAACAGAGGCGACACACACTTTATTCCGACAGTCCGAATCACTGCGTATGATGATTCAAACGACAGTGACTGTAAGAGGCCCTGTTAAACATCGTAGTTCATCCCTACTGTAGTCCAACTATTTGGCATCAAGCTTCGAAGGGGTAATAAACGCCTTGGAGCCAGCCAATCCTAGAAGATTCTGCCAGAAGTCCATAAATCTTCCTGCGAACCAGGTGTTCAATCTATGTTTGGCAAAGCCTAAAGCGATGCTAATAACAGGTATCCGATGAAATCACTTGTAGCACCCTCCCTTGCAAGTCCCATTGCCTTCCAGTCCCGTATGGCTAGGAATCCAAACCAGAGACAGCCTGTTGAGTCTTCCTACGAAGGAGAGTCGTTTTTTGGCAATTTGCTACCAACTTAGACGTTGCTCGGTAGGATCTCCCAACTATTTTCTTGTCCCGGAGAATCTAGTCCTCTCTACTTCTACTCTACTACAGTTGGATGCATAAATTCAGAGGTCATTTCCAGAATGCTGCGACTTTTAGTGTCAACCAACAGCTTGATGCACTCTGAATTGAAGTCTATATGCAGTCCATCTAGCTTCTCTTCAGAAAAATGTGGAGGGGAGGTAGATCTAGAAGGATCTCCGTGGCCGCTGACGGTGTGGTGCTGATGGCACCACTGATAGCCAGACAAGACTGTCTCCGTTTTCTGTAAAGCCTTCGGACACCAAGCAATTGCACCATAACTGATCATTGGTCTGACAATTATCAGCTATAATATCCCAAGGACATTGATAACTAATGAAATAATTTTATCACAGTTTTCGAAAGCACGTTATTTGGTAACATCCCGACGCCGAAGGATGTTACCTAAAATAACGTGCTTGAGGAAGTTGTGATAAAATTATGAGTTATTTATCAATGTTCGAGGGATATTCGGTGAGAAAATTTTTTGCAATTCGAACAAAATTATTTATTGAACACACAGTTATTAAAAGAACAATTCGTATAATGATATTCCGTTGATCTTGCTGTATTTGCCTCGGTTACTGCATAGGTGTTTCCACGCATACTATTGATTATTTGGTTATGATGTTCTTGATCAATATTCAAATAAGGTTTTATGGAATTTCCATTATTGTGCCCAGTAATTTTCAACAATTGCTGTTCTTGAACTCCACTCTCTAGTTGACTGACTGCAGTTGCTCTATTAGAGTGATTGGTTATTTTCCTCTGTTTCGTATCCAAGCCAATTGCTTCAGCAGAAGATTTCGTCCATCCGTTGATTATATTTCTACCCAGAGGCATAGTGTCATACCAGTTATCGCTTCCTCTCTTCCAGTGACGATTTGGCCTTGAAAATAGTCTATTTGTCTTGATATTTGTGCCTCGTTTTGATAATAATTTAATGAATAATCTGACAGGACAAGCATTGTTATCACTATTTTGAACTAACCATTTGCTAGAGGCGCAGTTCTTTGAACCCCCTTGGCAGGTTTTACTGAAAATTGGATTATATTCTATCCTATTAGTTGGAGATCCATTGTTGTCCTTTTCGATATGAAAATAATCAACTAAGCAAGCAGCACCTTCACCACCTCTCCAAGCCAATTCCACCGCTGCTATGTGATAAAATTTGCGTAGGAGTCCTATAGGGGTATTTTCATCCCAAAAGTTTATAATTTTACTCATTTCATTTGAAGTTAATGGTACTGAGCTTGTTTTGCGTTTAGTGGGATCTGTTTGTAAATTTCTTCGTGCTGCGTCGCGTGCATTCCGCGCTTGTTTGAATGCAACACTTTTAAAGGGGTCTAGCATGATATTATACTCCTTGTAATACTTTTCTTGTAATAATTTGCTTGTTACATTCCATACGGTTTTAACAGTAGCCTCCTTAAACTCTGTGCTATCCTTTTTTCTCATATTAATCGCCCAATCCTTGAGTATTAATGCAAGCTCTTCGAGAGTACGATTTCCATCCAATTCATATTTTCTGGCGTCACAAAACTCCATAAATATTTTCCAAGTGTATTTTTTACTATTGACAGTATTTTTTGGTGTATTTTCTTCAATGATTTTGTCAATTGCCGCATCATTTTGAACACCAAAGCGAGGAAGTGACATTTTCGAAATAAATTGAATTACTGAAATGTCAAACAACTTTATTGTGTTGGTTGCTTAGCAATGTCATGACATAAGTGATAACTACCCGTGAAAACTATCCATGGGTAGTTATCAGTGTAATGATGGTTTCATTGGTTATTTCGACACACATGACTAGAAATAGACAAATTTGATAGGATAATTTTTTTAGCAAAAAATTTTCAGTGTGATGATGGTTTCATTGGTTATTTCGACACACATGACTAGAAATAGACAAATTTGATAGGATAATTTTTTTGGCAAAAAATTTCACATAAATTCAATGAGTTTGTTTGTGACCTATATTCCAAGTTTTACCACAAATCCATCGACATGTCCATACGATACTGTAACGATCAATGTGAAATATGAAGAATGAATGAAATAGAATATCAGAATGTGAATTTTTGTTCAAACTATAATTTGATAATTTTCACATTCATCATTTGAAAATGAGGAGAAGCTTCCAATTGAAGTCAAAGACTATATCTCCATTATTCGTTGAAACTGGAAAGGAGAAATCCGTTTTCCATCAAGACAATTTCTAATTTCGATGGAAGCTCTCGTCTATAAATATCCTAGCCTCACTAGGCTCTGAGAGATCACGAATTTGATAAAATATTCCAATACCGTAACAAGGAGAAAACACTGCCGTTGGGTGAGATTACTTGGATCCGTCCCACTTCATTAGCGAGGGATCTTTTTATTGCCTCAACCTCCATGCTTGTGATAATCCTTTTCCAGATCAAATTGATTTTGATGAGAAAATTATAAAGGGATTTTTGTTTCGTTCAATAACGTATTACTTGTGTCACATTCATACAATGTCATGTTTACTTCTGTAATCAGGACATTGGTCATGGTCAAACCGTACACACGTTGCTGTGATATATTTCGGATACCTTATTCCGACTTGAAATCAAAAAGCCCCCTAATTTTCAATCGAAAATTCTTCCATCAAAATATCAGCTTTTTTCAAAAAGTTGGTGTGCTTTTTGTTCGTTGAAATCTCTACTTTCTGAAAAAAATTATACATTACTATAGTAAATGTTCTCAGAAAATGCAAAAAATCGAAAAAGTTCCAATTTTTCTTTAAATTATTATGTACAATTTTAATCTATTTACTAAAATTCACACTTCAATTACTCAAAAAATTCAAGATTCCATGTTACGTTGTAAACGAAAAAATTGCAAATCGAAATATACTACTTACTATAATTAACAAACAAATGAGTTGATTAAGTTAATATTTAATAAGACATTAACAATATTTTGAGAAGGTTGTAGAATCTTCTTTAAATAATATTTGTAGATGCCTTTTTATTGCTGCATTTGTGCTATTTCAAAGGATATCGTTAACGATCGACACTTATATGGACACTTATTTACAAAACGAGCTTGCACCTTTTTCACTGCCACTTTTACAGAAAATGACCTCAGGAAAAATTTAAAATCTCAACTCTACAAATTATTTGTGAGTGTGACTGCCGGCATTGTGCATGTTGTCGATTTTTTGCATTTTCTGAGAACATTTACTATAGTTTTTGGGAAAGAAAGTTTTTGGTTTTCAACTACTCCATCTTGATACAAAAAAAAGGGATGAGGGAATCTTCCAAAGAAAGGAAGGAAGTAATCAATTTGAAAATAAGTAACTCTATACAAAGTAGAACTCATGTGAATGATATCTGATTTTTATTCAACAACGAATGTTCGAAATACAAACTGAGTAGAGAAAAGTATCTTCTGTATAATTCAGTGTTCATATAGAAGCATTTGTTTCGAAAGAATTTTTTTCTTTCGTGTAATTCAATGTTCATATGGAAGTAGCTATTTCAGGAGGACTTTCTTTCAGTTTGTATCTGAAAGTAACTTCTTTGCATGATCTACACATCCATGTACATCCAGTTACTTATTTTCAAATTGATTACTTCCTTCCTTTCTTTGGCAGATTCCCTCATTTCTTTTTTTTGTATCAAGATGGAGTAGTAGAAAGCCAAAAACTTTCTTTCCCAAAAATTAATCACTCCTAAAAATTTAACCCCTTCAATTCATTTACTATAGTAATGTACACTTTTTTACACCATCAGAAAGTAGAGATTTCAACAAACAAAAAGCATACTGACTTTTTGAAGAAAGCTAATATTTGGATGCGAGAAAGTGATGCGAGAAAGTGAGGTGAAAAAATAAATATTTCGAATCAAATAAATCACAGTGCATTTGGGACATAGGAAGGTAGGTTTTCACCTATTTTTGTGGAAAAATATTTTTTTTTGAAAAAGATAAAAATGAAAAACCAAAAACTTGGTTATTTGAATTTTTCACATTAATTTTGTGGTTATGTGAAAAAACTGTTGGAACAAAAGTTGTAGATCTTTTTATTACCTACAACTTTTTGTTTTTACTTTTTTCCATAGGACTTGTAGTTTTGCCGGAAATCGAGTTGAACCATTTTTTAACCTTAAAAACCCACCCCCTCCCACTTCCCGATCACAGACCGCCCGTAATTTATTTTTCTTCTCATTTTCATCATATTCCTCTCCCTTTCTGATGAGTTTCATCCTACTATTATTTTTTTCAACTTTTTACCATTTTTGAAGTCTTCAGCCCTGGTCTATTGAGAGTGGCTTCCGTAGAAAGCTGGTTTATTTGAATAGGTGCAAGCCATAAGAAATCCTCGCGGGTTGCATTGAGCTGTTGAATATACCCACTCACTTAGGACCTACTTCTCATGGAATACAACTGGATATTGAATGAGTTGCAGTTAATGGGATAGTAGAGTTCCCTTTTACATAACGATGTTGCATTCTGTGCTGTGAACATAAATTTGAATGGTCATGAGTTAGAGTAACGCGATTTGAAAATGAGCGTGTCTCTCATCGAATGTAGTCCGGAAATAGCATTATGCGTTAATCTCATTTTACATTCACAGAAATTCCGTTCCCATAAAAGCAGTGGTATGGTTGAATTCAGACAGACAATGCTAATGGAGTTGAACATTTTCGCCAGAGAACATTCGATCCTTCAAAATAGTTATCTACTCCACCATTCATCGTGATGTTATGGAGTGTTAGGCCAATGCAAATTACTTTTAAACAGTAGTGAATGAAAACATGAAAATATAGAGAATTTTGTAGTCCATGCTACTTTTTTTTCCAAATCAAATTTTTATTTTTTTACCCTTTTGCAGCTATGTGATTTCACCAAGCGATTTTCGGCCAATTCTCCGCTACGAATTCGAATTGAACCAGAGCGCTGCAAAAACAGCCCGAAAAATTACCCAGGTTCTTGGTAATTTTTCAGTGGGTATACTTGAAGACTGGCTATAAATCAAATCATATAAAGGAACTGGAAAGGCTGCTTCGAAAATAATGGAACCTCTGATTTATCTTATCAATTTATCTTTCTCTGAAGGTATTTATCCTTCCCGGCTTAAGCAAGCAATGGTCGTCCCACCCATAAAAAAAGCGATAAGCATGTAATGTCGAACTACAGAGGTATTGCTTTACTATCTCCATTTGTCGAAAATATTTGAAAAATCATATTTATCAAAACAGACTTGTGTCCTTTTTAAATAAATACAATATCGTATCTGACAACCAATATGGGTTTCAAGTGGGCTTGTCAACCCAGGATGCCATCCTT
Organism: Leptinotarsa decemlineata; assembly: GCF_025532065.1. NCBI lineage: Eukaryota > Metazoa > Arthropoda > Insecta > Coleoptera > Chrysomelidae > Leptinotarsa > Leptinotarsa decemlineata. The sequence continues at coordinate 21,186,035 of NW_027412747.1, forward strand.
TCTCTACATAATAATGTATTATCAAACTTCGACAACGGTGAAAAATCACTTAGTGTTCTTTTCGACTTGACACGAGCGTTTGATACCATACATCATGGTCTTCTTCTTGATAAACTGTTTGACATGGGCGTCCGTGGTCCAAGTCTGAAATGGATTGAAACCTATTTAACTGGTCGTACACAGGTTGTTGAAGTTAGGCTTTAGACTGGGTCATTTTTCTCTGAATCTCGAAACGTTGTTACACGTGTGCCCCAAGGTAGTGTTTTGGGGCCTACACTATTTATTTTATTTGTTGATGACCTTTTAAAAATTAATCATCCACAGTGCTCTATACAATTTGCTGATGACACATCTTTTACTGTCAGTGGTTCGGAATGTGAAACATTGTCAGTAAGAGCAAATGATGCTATATCCAACATGCAAAATTATTGTTCTAAGAATGACTTGATTCTAAATAATCTTAAAACCAACATCATTCTCTTTACAATTCAGGAAACTGTATGTAGTGTATTGGTTAGGTCTGAGATTAAAAGTATTGAACAGGTAAACTATAAAAAATTTTTAGGAGTTGTTATTGATTTCCAACTCAATTGGAATCATCATGTTGATTTCATACTGAAGAAATTAGCGACACACTGTTTCGTTATATGGAATTTGCGTAATTTTGTGTCTATTGAAATTCTTAAAAGTCACTATTATGTATATGTTCACTCTGCCCTCAATTACTGTATTATTTGTTTTGGCAACTGCAATAGAATCAGTGACTTATTAATTTTCCAGAAAAAGATTATTAGAACAACTTGTTTTAAAAAACCACTCGATTCCTGTAAACCACTATTTGCAAAGTTGAATATATTAACTTTTACTTGCATGTATATTCTTAATTGCGTAATCTACGTTAAATCAAATTGCTCCAAGTTTCAGAACAGAGATGATACATGTCTTCTTTTGGGCTTCACCCTGAGAAAAAAATATAACATTTTAATTCCTACAACAAGCTCCCAATATCCATTAAAAAAATAACTAGTGTAAAGCTCTTTAAACAAAAAGTTCGGAAACTATTATGTGGAAAGGTATTTTATTCGCTTGATGAATTTTTTCAGACTGATTTGGAATTTTAAATTTTAATTTTTGTATCCCTTTTATGGTCTAAATGTTATATAATATGTCTTATAAATATGTTGTTTTATGATTGTGACCTCATTGTAATTGTACTGAGTTATGTGAATTTTTCCATGCCTTCCCTAGGTCTACGGAAATAAAGATTTTTTGATTTTGATTTTGAACAATTCGTTCAGGCCAATCTCATCTTCCTATACAGTAGGTTAATGGACTGACACCTATCAGAAAACAACTACTCCCCTGGCTAATACCACGAAAGGCGTTGGATTATATCCGACATATGTCAATGTAGGATTCTTCACTGAAGCTATTTCTGCATATGCTGTTGGCGATACAACTGCCGAAATAGATTCTCAACACACTCACAGACCGGTTTCGTGCTGTTTGACCACTCGTCAGTGCAAGGTAGTGTATATCATCAACATAAAGTCGATGATTTACGATAATTTGAAAATCGAATTCCTTCAGAGTATCATTCCACGAACTAGGCTGAAGCGGACAACAAACAACCGATTTGTCATCGCTCCATTTGCCTGTGAACGAGGTAACCGACTGCATATCCGAAATTTGACCAATTCCTTGTATAAGGAAGAAAACTGAATGAATTGTTTCTTCAGATTATTTGGCTTGCAGTTGGTAATGATAGTGATAATGAACTGGGCGTCGGCACCCAGGCGGTTTTTAATAGTTCAAAACGTATTGGGAAGCTTAAATAGCTCGAGAAGTTGGTGTTCCATAATTTGACCGATCCACAGAAATTGTCAGTTTCTGAAGACTGTTATTCTTCGCTTCTGCGCAACCAGAACGTTAATTTTTTGGATCGAATCGTCACGTGTGATGAAAAGCAGATCTTCTACGATGACAGCAGACTTTTAGGACAGTGGTTGGACACCGATGAGACACTTAGTCAACTTCCCAAAGGCGAAAATCCACCAGACAAAGACCGTGGTTAGGTTGGGTTAGATCCAAAGTGAGTGAGTCTATTCGACCCTCCACCGCAACCCGCAAAGGTTTATTGTGGCTCATATCTATTCCCACTCGACCAAATAAACCCAGCAGATGATTTCACGCCAATAAGTTGATTACGAAAGTTGTTGGGAATATGAAAGTTTGCAAATTTTGTATGAATTATTTTTTCACATACCTTGAAATTTTTCCAAAAACATTGGGAATGCCGATTGTTCTGTTATTAATTTTTCATATAGTTTAATTTTTACGATACTGGATGGAAAATGTTTTCTTCTTCTGAATATGCTCTGAGTTTTTCAATCGAAATAGTTGATGTAAGATTGTATTTCTGAAAAATACATCATTTTCAGTCTGTAACAGTGTAATAGTGCTGGGAACAGTTGTTCCAGAATTGACAGTCCTATTTTTGTGCTGAAATTTCTACTTTCAGATATGTGAAAGGAAATTAACAATACTTAGTGACCCAAGTTACTCAAAAACTCATTTTTGAAGTGAATTTTTTCTTTTCCAACATTTTCTGGCAATGGGTATTTCAGGTTGAAAATAAGGTATATCTGTTCAGGTTCAATATCCAAATGAAATGTTCAACAGTTACTGAAGAACACAACGAAAGTATATTCTTTTGTTTGAAATATTTTCTGACAGTGAGTATTTCAGGTTGAGGATAAAAGTTTTTGTTTGAAATCGAAATGAAATGTAATTCAAAAGAATTACATTATATTCAGAACACAGTTCTTAAAAAATGGAAATCCTTTTGTTTTCTTGCGATGGTGAATTTTTAGGTTTTACATCAAAATACAACATCAAAAAAACATATTCAGAAACAGAAAATGTGAGTTTCCACTTGATATCGTCTAGGAGAAAATAATCAACAAGGAAAAAATGGTTTTTTGAAATTTTTAAATGAAAAAATTGTCCATGCAGAAGTTTAGATCTTTATATCGCCTACAACTGATTGTTCGGCTTTGTTAAGGTTGGTCCTTCTGCAGTTATTTTGCATCATCATTGCTAGGCTAGCACACGTTTTTACTTCTGCGGGTGGTCGTTTGTGAGAAGGCGACAACTGGCTGAGGGAGAAACAAATCCAACACTGATTTTTCCTGTTTTTAGCCCACTAGTTTCTACTATTTCTAATAATTTTCACGCTGTTATTACTTTTTCTTTTTTGCTTTCTCAACAGGCTTCTGAACTGGTCTATGTTGTTAATGCATTACCACATAATATAACTTTTCACCAGCAAACTATAGTTTCGAACTTTGGCAAGTTTCTTCTTGTAAAGTAGGCGCCCAAGTTTCAGAAGTTGTTGTTTGTCTTGATATGCTTTCGAAATTCTAAGATAGTGTATCAGTTTCACTTTTCTTTGATGAGATTATGATCACATGTATCAACAGGAGTGCGAAAACTTTCTTGCAGCTTTGGTTTTCAGGAAAAGTGAAATTAAAATTGAAAGTACATACACAATAACTGTAAGGCAAGTAAGTGGTCCCAATGAACTGAATCTATTTTCTTTAAAATAATGCTATAAAAAATATAAAAGAGATATTCATCGGACATCTGCTTCATCTACGAACCTATTGGGATTTTCGATTCAATGCAGAAGTGAAGTATAATAGTTTTCATAAGAATTATAACCGAATAATTTGACAAATTCATGAATTAACGCTGTTGCTGTTTTCTGTAATCTTTGGTTTTGACGTCCCTGAAATGATTTTTTGAATGAATGAATGTGAATAATTTTTGTCAAAAATTACTATTGATTCGAATATCGTAAGAGATTTCTCTAGAGGGTTACATTGAAATGTGAGTTTGAAGTAGGTTTTGAAAGTTTTAACAGACAAAATGCAAAATAATATTAGCATTTGAGTGGGTCTATTCGACCCTCCACCGCAACCCGCAAGGGTTTATTGTGGCTCACAACTATTACACTCGACCAAATGAACCTAGCATCTTAACGAAGCCAATCAGTTTGTATGGTGAGTAGTCTTTCAGGTCAGATGATTAAAGTACGGCTCTGCCGAACTCTAAAAACCTGATTCGGTTTTTGGAACTAACCTAACGTAAACTATATCGAAACCTTGAATATTTACCACGAAATGGATGGCAGCTATAATGCAACGAAGAAAGCATAACGAGGAAATGCCAAGATAAAGAAATATAGTAATGTAGTGGGGACGTGACTGAACATGACACAAATATTTCTGTTGCCTTCGTTAACAACGAGGTCAGCTAGGTCGACATCAGCATCATTAGAGCCACTTTATTTACTCACACTTAAGACATTTCTTGAATAAGGTGGTGACATTTTGAGAAATAATTGAAAATGAAATCAGTTTTGACGAGTTTTCACGGAAAGGAACATGAACAGGAGAATTCTCACACCTGTGACCTCAATATAACTCAAGTGAACTTTCAGGCCTCTATTACGTCGTAAGAACACTCGCCTTGAGACATAAAACTTTTCATTACGTACCCTAGAAAGTTCTTATCTCTTTCAATAAAGTATTACAATGTCTTAGGTATTATATTCGGAATAATCACACCACTTCTGTTGAGGGCTCTGGAAATAGTACCGCATCATTTTCAATCACGAGTTGAACTAGCGAAATATATTGATGAGATGCAAAATCTGATTATTCATCTGGACCTTTCCCCTTGTTGGAGTAGAAGATGGGTACTGTGTGTTTGTGTTGATGTGTCTTAAACATCATCAAAATGATATAACTCGTAATGTTACATCTGCCCATACCGATATCAATATAGGTGTTCCACAAGGATCTATGTTGGGCCCAGTTTATTTTATTTTATACATGAATGAAATCGCAAATTACTTTCCCAATATTGAGATGACTATTCATGCAGACGACACTTTTCTATCAATTTCCAACAAAAATCAAGTAGAACTGAAAGAAACCTGTAAAACTGCTCCAAGCCAACTAACTTCTTGGTTCAATCGAATCACTCTTTACTTTAATGAAGACGAAACTAACCTTGTGAAATTCCATAGTCATCAGAGGGAATTGGTAGATATAGATATGATTTTAAATAACACACCTCTACTTATAAATAACAGCTGTAAATTTTTAGGACTATTCGTTGACTCACATTTAGATTGGAAAGAACATTGCAAGCTCCTGATTCCCAAACTTTCATCACTCCACTATATGTTCAGAAATGTGAAAGTTGTTGTGACACGGCAACAATTAATAATAGGGGAACCCACGATGCAAAATGAGGATTTAATCGAGTGTCACAGAGACATATTAGGTTGCAAAGCTTAGATGATAAGAAGGAAAAAATGTTATATGATATATTCCTTTTCATCGGTGGGGAAAGCGGCTATAGATTTTTAAATATGTAAAAAAATACTGTTGCATGGACATACTCGAGCGCGTCAGATATTGATAGCATCAACGTCCTACGTATTTTTAACAACGTTCGTATGTTAATTTGATAGTTTGCATGATGGGGGTGGTTGTACGTAAGGGTTAAAAGTGAAAAGAAAAAAAAATCAATCGAGCGCGTCAGATTTTCTAAGGGGGTGTTGAGTGCAACAAAAAAACTCTCATTCAATAATCTGACGATTTCGATCTGACACAAACTCGCGGCCATTATTATGATGTGCAAAAAAAATTCGTCATTTTCAAATACACAAGCGCGTCAGATTAAGATATATATGGTTCATCTTTATGTTCTAGAGGTGCTGCCTCATAATCTGACGATTATTATAAGGGATTCGCCTAATCTGACGAAAAAAAAATATTTTTTTTAATTTTGATCATTGAACCTAATTGAATAGCTCAGGAAATAGCATGCAAATAAATAAGTGTACGTTTTTTAAGTAGAATACATGTATTTAAAAGAAAATAATAAGAAAAAATGCTCAAAAAAATTTAATTTCGATAATCAATTGATCAATCGATCACTATCTTCATCTTCATCACGAACGAGTCTCTGTGATCAGCTGTGAGAGGAGCGAGAGAGTAATAGATAGAGAAAAAGGGAAAGAGGAATAAAAACTTGGAGAGGGAAATATAGGTATCACACAGCTGCACGCATTGAACTCTCAAATTGTCAGATTACTAGAATATACACCTTTTAGAATGTAATTAACTCACCCTACCTTAATCTGACGCAGTATCAAATTTACGAATGTCGTATTGACATTTGATAGATTTTTCTCTTCTGTGAACTGACTTGATACTATCAAGTTTCCTGCTGTCGGAACTCTGATGAGAAATCGTAAAAATGTTCCCAAATTTTCTGGAAACTTGAATCGAGGAGAAAATCAATTTATGTTCAATGAAAACGGTACAATAGTTTGCAGATGGCAATACACAAAAGAAGTGTTGGCGATCAGTAACTGCTTCTCTGATGAAACTACTCTAGTAACACGAACTATGAAAGATGGCACCAAGAAAGAATTCTCCAGAAGTTTTATAATGACCATATGGGAGGAGTAGATCTAACCGATCAATATGCGGGCTTATACGACTTCGCCAGGAGATCAAATAAGTGGTGGAAACAAGTTTTTTTCAAACTCCTTATGATAGCTGCAAGAAATGCTCATATTCTCTACGATGATGTAAGACGCACAAAAACTTCATTCCTGTCATTCCTAATTACAATAGCAGAAGATTTGATTGCGTTGGGACGAAGTGGGGCAAGTGTGAAGAGAAAATCAGCAACATCTTTAGGGCGACCATTTACCTATTGAGGGCCCCACAAGACGTCGCTGCTGCAGATGCGCACAGATGCAAAAAAAGTAAGAACAAAAACATTGTGTCAAATGTGCAATAAACCTCTGTGCAAAAATTGCTTCACCCCTTATCATCTGCAATAATGTCCTATATGTTGTCCAATATAATTTGAATGGAAATAATTTTTTTTTCGAGACTACTGGGCTTAATATGTCCCACCTAAAATGTCCAATGGGACACATATGTCCCGGCCCTTAGCGTAAAAAGGGCGTAACCTTCATTCATAAAACTAACATTTCTTGATATAGTATCCACATTTACATAAAATTTGACCTCAGATATATCACAAGTATAAGAAAAATTAATCAGACTCCAAAGGGTTAGTGTCTTCACGAAATTATTCACGTTCCATTTTATTTTTTTCTCAAATGGTGCCCAGTCGTCATCTTGAAAGTTTTATCTGTCAATTTCACTTCAAAATAAAGTATTCACGTATTAATTTCATTATCCCAAATTTTAATTTTTTGAGTTGACCCATTCAAAAAATAAAAGGCGGGAGGGACACTAAAGAAATGTACTGTATATACATTATTCACTTTTTAACCGACCATGTACGTCTAAGGAACGGACAATTGAAACTGATTCAGTACTGAGCTTCTGAACTATAATATAGATTATAATATCTATAGTCCGTTCATAATTTGTCGATAGCACAAAATGAGGGCCCAAGTCATAAAACGGTCGTAAAACTCGTAAAATCATAGGCGGAGGTTCCTGAGGTGTTTATTCATTAAATATAAAGCTTCAGTTTATATTCGAAACTTGGCTTGAAAGGGTGAAGTTGTTACGAACAAAAATAATTTTTGGTTTAGTACATTTTTTAATCGCATTTAATTTACGGCTCGTTGGTGTTTCGGCGTCTACGGCAGTAATTAACGTCTCTAATATTTATTTTGCGAATTTTGTGCAGTGCGTGAATAACTTTTTTTCATATTCCTACAAACATATACGTACCTTTCGTTCCTGCTTGTTTTGTTTGATTGCTTGCGATGGCTTCGTCATCATCATCAACATCATCAAGTTTTACACCGGTACTGTTGCGTACAGTCAGTAAGTCTGTCTATTCACCAAGAGAGAAGACTATTGTTCTGAACGTTCACGATGCTCTGGTTTCTCAGAATCCCACAAACACTGTTCAGAACATAATCAAGAGTTGTGCCAACATGACGGGCTTAGGGGAGTCAACAATATATAGGTTCCTATCAGAAAGAAAAAAAAAGGTATAGCTAACCTGAATACAAACGAATACTCAAAGAGGGGGAGAAAACCTATTGAAATTGATGAATTGGCCAAAAATGGTATTCGAAGGAAAATTCACGAATTTTTTTACAAAAAAGAAATACCCAACTTGAACAAAATTTTACAAGAAGTTAGAGACGATCCGGATTTGCCTCATGTCGGACGAACCAAATTGTGGCAAGTTTTAAAAGAATTAAATTTCGGGTGGGAGAAATCAGACCGAAAATCACTTTTGATTGACCGGGAAGAGATAATATGTTGGAGAAGAAAGTATCTAAGATCTATACGAAAATTTCGGGCTGAAGGAAGGCCAATTTACTATCAGGACGAAACGTGGGTAAACGCAGGTCATACTCTCACAAAAATTTGGACAGATAAAAATATATCAAGCTCCGGGCAAGCCTTTATGGAAGGTTGGTCTACTGGTATTTCCCCACCCTCTGGTAAAGGCAGTAGATTAATAGTTTCTCACATTGGCAGTGAAAAAAGATTTGCTAAGCATGGTTTGTTGGAATTTGAATCCAAAAGCACAAAAGACTATCACGAGGAGATGACAGCTGATGTTTTCGAAGAGTATTTTGAGCAGATGATTGAACATATACCACCAAACTCAATTATAGTATTACATAATGCACCTTATCATTCACGACTAGTTGAAAGACTTCCAACGACTGCGTGGAAGAAACAGGATATCATTGACTGGCTGCGGAATAAGTCCCTGCCTTACGTAGATGGAATGGTTAAAGCAGAACTTTTAAAAATTGCCCGGCAACACAAATCTAAGTTCAAGAAATACGTAGTTGACAAAATGGCGGAAAGACGAAACATCACAGTCCTTAGACTTCCACCCTACCACTGCGAATTAAATCCAATTGAACTCATTTGGGCACAAATGAAAAGCTATGTGGCTAGAAAAAATACGTCATATAAAATACAAGCTGTACGTGAATTGTTATATGCGTCTTTACAACATATTACAGAACAAAATTGGCGAGATGCAGTAAGACATGCAATAGAAGAAGAACAAAAAATGTGGGATCTTGACAATATAATTGATGCGACTGTAGAGACACAACCGCTAATTATTAACCTGCAAGACGACTCGGATTCCGAAGATGATCCTGTTTATTTTGAATTTGAATAGTTTTGTAAGTAATCGTAGTTTATATCATTTAAAAATAGGTATTAATTAAATAAATGTATCTTTTACAAATTGCAAGTAACTTATTATTTTTGAATAAAATAAAGAAATTTTTTCAAAATGAAAATACAGTTTACAGTACCTACAGTTTAGGAATATTAATATATTTATTTATTTAAAGTAACTAATGTTTTAATCATATACTCTACGAAACTGGTCACTCATTTCCACTCAAAATACCTACATAATCGGATTAAAAGTTTTATAGCTGTATTGTATTTCTTCAGATACAAGGTGGGTTAGTCGAAAACATCTTAAACTGCCAGTTTTAGTTTGGTTTTTGTTATTATATCATATTAGCTGTCCTCTCTGTATTTCAGTTCTCTAATGAGGGTCAAACTTGCAGTGAGCTATCAACAAATTATGAACGGACTATACATATTTGCGAACATTTATGAATTTTTACTACATAAATAACGCAGTCTTCCAGAAGGGTTCATTAAAACTTATAGGAGAATTTATAAGGAAGCTATAAATTGGGGACTATTTCATTCTCTGGGAAGTCTGAAGCGTTTCCGTTTGTTACTCTACGAATGCAAGCTCGTGATTAAAAACTTCTTTCAACTAAAAAAAAATAACGTCAGAAATAATTGACAACAAAATGAAGAATCTCTATTATTCATCATCATTTGTTGGAATTCAGTAATATTTTGTGCTACAGCAAAATGGCAGTCTCTCTCGAATAACATTCCCATCTTATTTAATCATCTTTTGTCTCCGGTCGGAGAAGAAAGGCATCGCTGTGTAGCGCCATAACTATATTCTGCAAATGAACTGCAGTTGAATTTGTCTGCCTCTCACTCCGCTCTCCGTGAAAATGAACGCCTTTTGTGAATTTTATGGAATTGGTGTAATATCGACCATTAACGACAGCCTCAGCAACGTATTCACGGAACTCGCTATAGAGACGTCAAGCCGAGTTATTTATCTGTCACGTCGAGAAATCATAAAGATAATAGCTTCTCGAGAGGTAGACATTTTAAAGGCAATCAACATTTGATATGCCGGGAACAAGCGATTTATTGCAGTAGGATATTCATTTTGGGATGACGTGGAGTCTTCTCTGAAATGGATACATTTGGGGCAATGAAAGATTACTCATGAGTTATCGATTAGTGTATGCGAAATAAGTCGACAAGGTATTGAAAACGCGGTTACTCCTCAACCTGATCCATCTACGAAAAACTGCTTTCATTTTCTGAATTAACGTTTTAGTTACAGTCGAATCGACGAAGTCTTTTGTCGGAAGCCTCGATATTGACCTTTATTTTTAATTTTGTCTTTTCATAAAACTTGAGAGCGGGGACAAAGTCATTCGTATTTTTTGAACTAAAAATTTGACATGTATTCAAGATACTAAATTTCAATTTGTCAAAATAGTTCCCAGTTTATCAAGTGACTTTACATCACAAGTACAATCATGACACTAGAACGAGAAGGAATCATATAAATGCACCAAATGGAGGAAAAACTATTGGACAACGTTCTTTGGAGTTTCTAGCAAATTTTCAATACTATGCCTGGTTTTTTGAAAACCATAAAGACTCGCAAGCTTTCCAGAATTCATACAAAGAATTGGGTACATAGTACTGGCAGAACACAACCTTTGAAGGCCTCGTGATGGAGCTATAAAATCGTGTTTATATAAGTTGAAATATGATCGAATTTCCATGTGAATACTACCAAAGAATCATCTTTAGGAAACGACAAAAATGATAATAGGCTTACGAGTTTTCTCTGCAGATACTGGTCCATAATAATAATAATCTCTAGAGCCAAGCAGAAAATGATCATTCAGTTGTTCGATCACCCTTAGATAAAAACTTCCATGATATAGTTGTAGCCACCTGATGATGAATAATTGTATTCCAACCAGTCAAAAATTACAAGGATTTTATTAATAAAAACCATGTTGAAGTATTCTAATATTACAACAAATTATATTTTTTACTCTCATGCATTCACTGGATACGACACTTCGTCTGCTTTCTATAATAGAAGAAAAAATAATTTCATCAAAATTTTCTGAAACGACGAAACTAATGCGGTTTGATATGTTTAAACATGGCCAAATACTGCTCAGAATCATCAAGACGTTCTTGTTTTTGGTCGACAGTGTGCTCGCGCGGCACCCACTCTAAACAGAGCTATCTCATAGCCAAATGCTCATGCAATATGAAGCCAACACGTTCTTTTGATATTGTAATGCATCTGAAGCAGTCCCTGACCTATACACCAGCTGATTCTTCGAATAAATACATGACTCACCGCGAAAGAATGCAGTCTGAAACCGCCGGGAAAATTCTAGGCGAGTACCGAACAGACTACAGAATTCTACAATGGACCTTTACCGATATACAGTGTGTCCAAGATAAGGATCCTAAGCATGGGAATCTCAGTACCTGTTGGAGATACAGCTTAGGTTCAATTAGGAAAAAGTTGTGTTCTTTAAAGCTTGTTTACATGCCGTTTAGAAACTTGAAGAATTTTCATGGCCTGCTGAGATATTTGGGAAAAACGAGAATTTGACAATATCAATTTTATTTTTTTCTGACTTTATTTGAAAAGATATCAAAAAACGAATAACACTTTTTCATTGGCACTTTCAAGGTACTACACGGTGGTATTTTTAGTTTTTATATCCGACGTTTCGTTTTCAAAAAACCATTATCAACTTTATTTTTTTAAATAGCCCGAAAAAAAAGTACACCCTGTATCTGATTCCATTTTTTATTACGAATTCAACGATGTAACACATGCCATTGTTTTCTTTTTAGTTTAAGGTAAAATTGCATTTTTTCTATTTTCAAAATGTATTTTTAAGTAGGTTAATAATGATTTTTTTAAAGTAATGAAAACAACAAAGAAATTAACGCATTTTTTATTTGATTCAAAGGAGGTGTTCAAACAGGTTTCCGTTATTTTCCAAACATAAGTATGATCTTTTAACTGTAGAACTTAAAACATCACGTAACATCTCTGGTGTAATACTGTTAAATGCGACAGTTACACATTCTCGTAACTGCTGTTCAGTTTCAAAAGAATGTTGGTGAACCCGGTTTTTAACAAAACCCCATATGAAGAAGTCCAGAGGAGTTAAGTCAGGGGATCGCGCTGGCCAAGACACTTCACTAAAGGTTCCAATCCACCTTCCAGGAAATCGCTGCGAAAGATACTCTCGAACTTGTCTAGAATTATGTGCAGGAGCACCGTCTTGTTGAAACCAACAGTTATTGACCTGTGCCAGAGGTAAATTATCTAAACAGTCTTCTACATAGTTTTGCAATAAATGATGGTATCGTTCGGCGGTCAAAGAATTATAGTAAGAAAATGGACCTAGTATTTTAGTTCCTAAAATTGCACACCACATATTAAATCCAAAACGTTCTTGATGTCTTGATATTTTCTTAACACGCGGATTTTGCTGAGCCCAGTAATGCGTATTGCGGCGGTTGAAGATACCATTATTAGTGACCATACTTTCGTCGGACCATATTATTTTTGAAGGGAAATTATAATCTTCTTCACACGCGCGTGTATACCATTCGCAAAAATTTCGGCGCCGTTCGAAATCCCCTGGTTTAAGTCCTTGGCAAATCCTAAATTTATAAGGGTGATATCTATTTTTACGCAAAATAAATTGAGCTGTGGATTTGGCTACTCCTACATTATTTTCGATTTGCCTAGTTGATATTTCAGGGTTCTCAACAACTGCTTGTAAAACATTATTTTGGGCTTCTTCTGAAGATTCCTTTTTTCGAGATAAAACCAGCTTTTTAAATGAACCATATTCTTTTAAATTTCGAGCCAGCTCTAAGAAAATGGACTTACATGGCTGCTTTCTTTCTGGATATGTATTAAGATACATTGCTGCTGTATTTACAGTATTTTTGTGGCACAAAATGTAGCACGTTAGCATGTCAAACTTTTCTTCATAGCTATAATGCTCACCCGGCATATTCGACGATAATAACACAATATTATCTATTCAACAATGAACAATAATAACGACAACAGTAACAATAACTCTAAAAACAACAACTCGACAAACAGGCTAACAACAACGACAACTACTATTTTATCGTGCCATTAAATAATATTTGACAGGCTCGGTGACAGGTATTTACGTCAAAGCATTTGTTTGCAACGCCTACTTAAAGATTTTTTTAAAAATAGAAAAAATGTAATTTTCCTTTAAACTAAAAAGAAAACAATGGCATGTGATACATCGTTGAATTTGTAATAAAAAATGGAATGAGTTACAGGGTGTACTTTTGTTTCGGGTCATATAAAAAAATAAAGTTGATGATGGTTTCTCGAAAACGAAACGTCGGATATAAAATCTAAAAATACCATCGTGTAGTACCTTAAAAGTGCCAATGGAAAAGTGTTATTCGTTTTTTGATATCTTTTCAAATAAAGTCAGAAAAAAATAAAATTGATATTGTCAAATTCTCGTTTTTCCCAAATATCTCAGCAGGCCATGAAAATTCTTCAAGTTTCTAAACGGCATGTAAATAAGCTTTAAAGAACACAACTTTTTCCTAATTTAACCTAAGCTGTATCTCCAACAGGCACTGAGATTCCCATGCTTAGGATCCTTATCTTGGACACATTGTATAAGGCCGGCTCTCCTCCAAAGAGGGCAGTTGAGTTCAGAAAGTGAATCGAGGGTTGAACAATAGTGGAAATAAATTAGGCGTTAGTACTTAATGTTAAATATAAATTAGTTTGTGATAGTGAAATATTGTTACAAATAAATTTGTCCAAGACAGTTAATTCTTTAATATGTTACAATATCTTCACGATGTCAGCTAACTCACACAACTTCACTCTTCGATCATTCAAAATGATTTTGTAGATTTTTTTAATCGTTTCTGGTGTAACTGCCTCATTTGTATCCATCATCGGTGTCTCTACGACTACGTTTGAAGTCAGTAAACCAACGTTTAATTGTTGTTTCTAATGGAGCGGAGCCTTATTACACTTTTCAAGCCATTGCTTCGCTTGAACGGCATTTCTTCACATTAAGAAGCAATGCAAAATTAAAACACGATTTTTTTTCGATCCATTGTTTCAAAAATGATAAAATTGGTGTCACTCTTAGCACAATAACCCACAAACTTATGAGGAGTTTGTTATGAAATTTCAACAGCTCTCTGTTGAAGGTCAGTACTAATGCGGTAAATGCAATAACACTAGCGTCATCTATGTGTTAGTCCCGAGACTTTTCAGCCCATCTAGTAAAAACCCAAAAATTCCGACAATATATTAGCACCCTGTCTAGCGGAAATATAATTTCCTGCTGATCAATTTCAGCTCACTATATTTTCTCTCACAAGCGGAAACCTGTGATAAAATTTCATAGGATGAATCTATTGTCGTGCTAACGAAATTCCCTCGTCGAAGTAGAAAGAAAAGTTCGCCCTATGCACTATTCTCTCACCTTCCATTGTCGTGCGGTAAATAACAGCCATAGTATTCAGGAGAGTTTTCAAAGCCATTCTGGATGTTTTCATAAATATCACAGGATGGTGTCAGGTGCCGAACAAGCTTCAGAATTTCGGAATGGCTAAAGTTTCGCTAAATAATGGCGTCTCTTATAGGAAACGTCAAGTCGAGAACTTTGTTTAGCATACGTAGCTGAAAATTCTGACGTGGTTTTTGGAGAAATATGACTGTCTGTAAAATGCTGGGAAGGGCAGTTTGCGTTATCCGCTGCCTGATAAAAACATATTACCTGTAAGTTGAAAATAACGTCGTTAATGAAAATTGATTCACATTGATACTATCCATGATTTTCTTATTAGTCAGTGGGATATGCTTCAAGACTGGCAGTAAACAAATCTAAAGAAATAAACTTTAAACGTTCGAGCCAGTCTCGGATATACCCACACAGTAGGTTGAATTGACTGACGCCTATCAAAAAACAACTACTCCATTGGCTAATAGCACGAAGGGCGTTGGATTATATCCGACAAGCGTCAGTGCAGGAATCTTCACAGAAAATTTCCTGCATATGCAATTGGCAATACAGCTGAAAGAGTCGACCTTCAATTTTGGAACGGGCACACTTGCAGACCGGTTTCGGGCTCATTAGCCACTCGTCAAGAGAGTGACCATCATTGACCTGAAGTCAATGATATTCCATGATTGAAAATCGGAATCCTTTCAGAGTATTCCATTCCTCTTCCTAAGTTGGAGCGAACAACAGAATGTCACTCCTTCTAGTGGACGAGGTAGTAACCAACTGCATATCCTAAATTTGCCCAATTCCTCTAAATAAGGTAGAAAAACTTTCTTATTAGTCAGTGGGCTATGCTTGAAGACTGGGAGTAAACAAATCTAAAGAAATGAACTTTAAACGTTCAAGTTTCTCTCTCACAACTGGAAAATATTAATGGCAAATTGTCTAGAAATAGGGTTGAATTGTGTTTCTTTCTCGCACTCCTTTGCGACCAAAAAGCAATGCTTTAGATTTATCGTCAAACAGAATTTCTTCGATAAAGAAGCCAAATAACTTTTTTCGAGATCAATTGCCCTGATATTTTTGCACTCGACGCGCGTTTCGCCAATAAAGTTAGCATCCTTAGGAGAGGATGCTAACTTTGTCGCGTCGAGTGCAAAAATATCAGTTTGGTGTTAGGACAATTGATCTCGAAAAATGTTATTCAACTTTCACACCAAAGGTTCCAATCTCATCGTTATTAAAGAAGCCAAAGTTGATAGATCGGAATTCAAAATTAATGAAGGAAGAATGTCTAGTTCTGCATGTCTAGGTATCATCAAAAATGACCTACAACGGAATGGTACCTCCAGAGTGATGGCAGAACAGGCCTTAATTAGAAGACAGCAAGAACTTCAAAAGGAAGAGAAGCCGCCACAACCAGTACTTGTACTTCCCTACATCAGAGGATTATCGGAAAGGATAAGAATGATTGGATCCAAGTATAACATCAGGATCTGCCTCAGATCTGGGAACACTATCCGTAGCAGCCTCACGAAAACCAGGCCACCAAACACGGACTGCGATTCCAAGAATTGCATTTACCGGATACCCTGCGAGTACAGAGAATCATACATCGGTGAAACTATGAGGCCTTTGAAAGTTCGTATTGCTGAGCATAAGAAACACACACAGCGAGGAGAAACCATCAAATCCGGAACAGTAGAGCATGTTTGGATTCATCAACATAACATCAAGTGGGCTCAAGCTGAAATCATCCACAAAGAGGAACACTGGTTTAGGAGAAAATTCAAAGAAGCCGCGTATATGTTTTCCAACAACGCATTTAGTCAAGCCAGCGTAGGGATACGTAACATATGGAAACCTCTAATCAAGCGAAGAAATCCAAACGATCATAATTTGCATAAACTGGATGGATCATACCTATAACTATCGCCGTTGGTATTCAAATACAAATTCAAAAACTACTTACTTAGTACTCAGTGAAGTTCTCAAAAATTGCTCTGCTCTCTCTCTCTAACCCTTACCTTCTTATGCTTTCCTTTCCTCTCCTTCTCTTTATTTACTTATCTTTACTCATTTAGTTTCGTTAATGTATTGCTCTCTGTTAAAACTGTAAATATCTCTTTGGCATTGGTGGAAGAACAGAAACGGTTTTCAACTGTTATCTGAACCAAGTCCAGCCATTTATTCATCAGAATATCATTTAATAGCACCACCACTACTGTATATTCTTCTGTTTTTTTTTGATGGGTATTAAATGTATTATTATTATCTCCCGCTGAAACCAATGAAACGGAAAGAGTGAAGAGGGGATAGGTGGAAGCTCTCGAATGACCTATAAATAGTCAGATCTCGGAGGAATAAGTCCAGTTATCACCCGAAGACGATTGTGGATACTAACAATCGAAACGTCGTGACGTAACTTGGTCTGAAATCGTATAATTTTTATTTTCAATTTTTTGTTGATAATGTTTTTTAATTTTTTTGTTATTTTTCAGCTTTTATTAATATTTCAATATTTTAATTTTTTGGTTGTTGCTTGTATGTTATTTCTTTGTAATTTCAGCTTTTGTTTTAATAAAATTGTTATTTTCGGTTAATCTTATTAATTTTTTTTAAATTGTTTTTCAGGGTTTTCAAATCAATTTATGTTATATTAGACAATGGAAGTCTGAACTGATGAAATACGCGTCTTCAACTTTTGTCAACAAGTGTAGGCCTATGTCAAAAAACCGTTTTCATTATTATTATTCCTCCAATGAATGGTGTGTGAAACGCTAGCCAAAAAAGTGTTACACTTCCGTTCTATGGAAAAATGTTTTAGTTGAAAATAAATCAGAATACAACATCAAAGTCACGTAGTAGGTATGTGACAAAGGGAATTATATTATTCGTAACGTACATCAACATTGGTGAGTTGTCATGAAGCTAATTTTAACATGGGTATGAGCTGTGGTGGAATCACAAAATTTCATGCAATCAGAGCGTGAGTTAGAATAAATGAATGTACATATCAGTTTACGCGTTTTAACTTTGTCATTTGAAAATCAATCGTAATACCGGAATTCAATGAATATCATGAATATTTTGAATTTTCATTCGGCGATATGTGTATTTGTTTAGAGTCGTTCTCGATTTCATTGCAGGTCTGACTCAATATTCAAATTCTCAGTATGTTTGTGGGCCCCCAGGATGACATTTAATAAGGGTCAGCGGCAGGACGATATCCAATATTTCCGTTTGTCGCGAAGAAAACGAAAAAAGGATTCAGTAATAGCGGAACAACATGAAAGGTCTTTGGAACGGAAAAACTCATTCCTCATTCAAATTCCAAATACGGATCATTTGGCAGAGAGGAGTGAAAACAATCTGGAGAAGTTTTTCAATGATGAACCGAAGTATCACCTTATTTGAAGTTTCTAATTATTCAGGAAATGAATTTGATTCAATTTGAGAATTACTATTTCATTATCGTATCGTTCAAAATGTATTGAATATATGAATTGAGAGGGTTATATTTTTAGGAGTGATTGATTTTTGGGAAAGAAAGTTTTTGGCTTTCTACTACTCCATCTTGATACAAAAAAAAGGGATGAGAGAAACTTCCAAAGATAGGAAGGAAGTAATCAATTTGAAAATATCATACACATCCATGTATAGAGTTACTTATTTTCAAATTGATTACTTCCTTCCTTTCTTTGGAAGATTCTCTCATCCATTTATTTTTTTTGTATCAGATGAAGTAGTAGAAAGCCAAACACTTTTTTTCCCAAAAAAGTATTGAATATAATTTTACAATACAATATTCTGCCTAGCTAGTTAGAGAGGGGGCCGGCCAGATTGGTCATTATAGGGAGAGGAAATATGAACAGAATAACTATAGATGGGAAAAGGTCATAATAGCGGGTAAGGAACACGAGAAACAATAAGGGAACTGAAAACTTAGCTGTTTGTAGTTTACAATATTTACATGGGAATTGGTCTAAATATACGAGCTGCTTGCGTGAAGATATTCGTGGATATTGATTTTCATGAGGATAAGTGGATTATAAAAGACCCATCCATACATACATACAAGGAGACCAACTGGAATACCCAGATTAGGGAACCCCTGAGAATAATGCAAGACTAAACAACTTGAACAACATTAGTTAACAATATCTTAAATATAAATAATGCAATGAACAAAGCTGATTTGTTATAGAAATTTAAGCGCTGCCAACTCTAGTCTGAAGTCTTGATTCGACGAAAATATCTGTCCTCTGAGAGCAATTTTCAGATGAGGGAACAAAAAAAGTCCCTTGTGGCTAGGTCTGGTGAGTGAGGTGGTTGGTCAAGCAGTTCAAACCGTAATTCGTAGGTTTCCGCCATGACAACTGTTGAGATATGGAACGGTGCGTTGTCTTGGTGAAACAGGATTCTCTTTTTCTGCAAATGTGGCAGTTTTTCCGCGAGTTTTGCCTTCAGCTTGTCGATTAATGATGGTTTTTCTGTGATGGTTTTTCTTTTTTTGCAGATTATCGATTGGAATAACTCTATACATATCACAAAAAACAGTCGGCATCACTTTCTCAGTCGAAAAAAAACAGTTTTTGTTTTTTTGGAACCGGATTTCCCTTTGCAGTCCATTGTTTGGGGTATATTATTATTTCGGGCATATCATGATGTACCCAAATTTCATCGACAAAAATTATTCGACACCAAAACTCGGATTAATTGGGCCTAAACTGAGAAAAGATTTAAATTTCGCCATTGCGTCAACATTTGTGTCCACTTTGGAGATAATAACTGCAGTGGAATCCACCAAATCCCTTATTGGCCAGACCGAGTTGGAAGAATTCAGATGGATATCAGAGAACAGCTGGATCAAGAACCAGTTCCAACATATAACATCCGCAACGAAGAACGTAGAGCTCTGAGTGTCCTGCGTAGAGAGAACACCATGAAGATCCTACCTGCAGATGAAGAAAACGCTACTGTGGTGATGAATACCGTTCTCTACGAACATAAATCGAAGAGGTTCTTTAGAAGGAACAATACACGAAGATCGTACGGCCCAATTGCATCAATTGAAAGGAAGTTGTACCAGACTTTAAAAAACACCAAGTCTATTTTTCGGAAAAGGAGATATCATCGCTAACACCGCACCACAGTTAGCCCCCTCACTTGTATGGACTACTCAAAATCCACAAAAAAGATGTTCCGCTCAGACCGATCATCACCTCCAGAGATTCGGCTACTAAAAACTAGATTTTCACTTTCAATAATACAACCATTACCAGGAAAACATAATCTTTTGTGAAAAATTCAAGGCATTTTGTAGAACTATTAGGGGCAATCGAAGTCACAGAGCAAGATCAACTAATCAGTTTCGACGTGAAAAGCCTTCACATCAACGTTCCGGTCGAAGAAAGACTCCAAATCTCAGCTATCCGAAGACGAGGACCTGGAAGATAAAACGAACTTACCTCTAGAAGTAATTATGGAATTATTATGATGCTGTGTACGAAACTGTTATTTCCAACTGAAGGACAAATTCTTTACAAAAGATGAGGGATTGCCAATGGAATCGCCATTTTCACCAGTCATAGCCAACATATACATGATGTGGTTTGAAACTCTGGCCATTGAAGAAGCCCACAAGGAACCCCAAGTCTGGTTGATGATACCTTCATGATACGGAACCATGGGGATACTAAATTAGACACTTCCCTGATACACATCAACAGCGTAAGGCCTTCCACCACCTCCACAATGAAGAAGGAAGTCCACAACGTATTTCCATTCTCAGACGCATTGGTGGAGAGGACTGACACTAAGTGGAAAACATCTGTATACCAAACACTCACTCAGACGGGAAAGTATCTGAACCACGAATCCAACCACCATCAATCGACTGAAAGAAAAATCATCAAAACTCTATTAGACCGTGCTTTAAGGCTCTGTGATACGAAGGTAGGTCTCGAGAAGGAACTAGACATCATTAAAAATGATTTTCAACAGAATGGCTACCCCAAAGCAATGGTGGAACAGACTTTGGCTGAAAAAACAGCAGGCAAAAGCCTCGGAAGGAAGGGAAGCCTTCACAATCAGTGCTTGCACTTCCCTTCATCAGAGGATTATCGGAAAGGATGGAAAGAATTGGTTCCAAGTAGAACATCAGAACCTGCTTCAGATGCGGAAACACTATCCGTAGCAGCTTCACGAAAATCAAGCCACCAAACGCGTACTGCGATTCCAAGAATGGCATTCACCAGATACCCTGTGACTGCGGAAAATCCTATATCAGTGAAACTAAGAGGCCATTGAGAATTCGCATTGCTGAGCACAAGCAACACACACAGCGAGGAAAAACCAGCAAATCAGGAATATCAGAAAAAATTCAAAGAATCCGCATTCATATTTTGTCCAACAATGTATTCAGCCAAGCTAGCGTAGAGATACGCAACATATAGCGTAGAGATACGCAACATAGGGACACGAAATCCAATTCCCTTCTTTATAACTGCTACAGCATGGTCAATATTGCTAGAGTAATCTCACTTTATATCAACCTAGGTACTATAAGTTAACTAGTTTATGAACCAAAACTTTATTTCCCTTACATTCTAAAAATCAGAGAATTACACCCGTTGGATGTTTGAATGAATAAACTTTTACCGTTTATTTAAAAAAAAAAAGAAAATGAAAAAAAAATATATTGCCCTTTATATATTTCTTTGTCCTGCGATTGTAATATACATCACTAGGAGTTATAGCCAGAACTATAGCCATGGGCGGATATATTTCCTTATGGCTGTTCTTGTGTTTATTCCTTCACTTATGGTTTCTGTTATAAGCTGTACTAACTCAATGTTATTGATGAATAAACATAGTATCATATCATATCATATGGAAACCCATAATCAAGCGAAAAATGGCCAATTTACGTCAAACGGTCATCTCCCTCTAAATCGGTGAGTGGAAAAAGGAGATAAGTGAAAGTAATCGAATGACCCATAAATAGCCATCTCTCGGAGGAATTAGTCCAGTCATCATCAGAAGACGATTGTGGATACTAACAATCGAAACGTTGTGAAGTAACTTGGCTTGGAATCTCCCAATTTTTTTTGTTTAATTGTTTTATTTCTACTTGCATTCTACTTCACTGTTATTTCACTAGTTTCTATTATCGAGTGCGGCTATCTTCATGTTGATGTCGGAAACTTACCAGACCACGCTTCATTCATAACTTCAAAATTTTCTAAAAGTAGTATAGAATATGACAATTTGTATTTTTATCTAAAAAAATGTGTAATTCTAACTAAAATCCGATGGAATCGAATCGAAAAAATTGATAGGATTGAAATATTGAATGAAGATTATTTGAAGTATCGTTCCAAACTCCCAATAACTTTATTCTCATGGGTTTTTCGCATTACCAACTTTACATATAAAATACTGAATTCCGCGAAATATAATACCCAAGCCAGTCTCAACAAAACCGCTTCCAACAGATCATTTCTGTCACTCCGACCAATATTCCATTCAGGCATACATATGAAACATATCTATCTTTATATTTCTCGAAAAAATGACAGGATTTCTCGCAAATATATTGCTCCACTTTGGTCGATGTTCACAGACGGGGCGTATTCATAATACGTTTTCAGGAAAAAGGAGATACATCAACCACTTTCTGAATAAAAATGGCATAACTTGACTTTTAAAAATAGCCACATTTAGAAAAACAAGGAACCGAAGCGAAAACGCGATGAAAACCTATTTTGTTCCCGGAGTTTTTGTATTTTGATATGCAACAGGGAGAAAAATGTGCAAATGTTCTCCTGTCACGGCGGACAAACAAGAAAAGAGAACTTGGAATGAGATTTTTCACGTCGCTTCAAATTGAATAAGTTGTACGAACATAACTCCGTCATTTGGAGAATGTTTTGACATAATATGTTTCGCAGGGTATATTTCTTCGGACCGTGTTCTCTTACGCTTTTGGACGTGTGGGGGATATTCCGGGAAAATTTATATACGTAGTAGAAATCAACTTTAATAACGAGACGGATGGATGACATGCTATCACGTTATACTATATTCATAATCTGTCCAATAAAAGTTGAAGTGGTACGAGTGTAGTTTCCTCTTATAAAGAAGTCATTTTCTAATGATTGCGAACGTCTCGCCCTGAATTTAAATCGCGTTGCTACTTGGTGTCGAAAGAATAATCTATCTTTCAACATATCCAAATGTAATGGAATGTCTTACTCACTGAAAACCAACCTGAATTTACACAACTACGTCATAAACAATCAAGTTCTGGAGCGTCCTGACACACTCACTGATCTAGGTGTTACTTTTGATTCATCCCTCTCTTTCAATAAAAATATTGACACTACTCTAACAGCAGCTTATCGCATGTATGGATTCTTAGTTAGAAATACAAAAGACTTCGAAAAAGCTTCAACATTGAAATTACTTTATTCCACTTTTGGTCGATCTAGGCTGGAATATGCATCTGTCGGGTGGAGTCCCTATTATCAGGTTCATATAAATCAACTAGAAGTCCTACAAAGGCGCTTCCTGAAATATGCGTCTTTTGAACTTGAAGGTACGTATCCTACATTTAGGAATACCTTATCATGAATTGCTTGTAACTCAAAATTTTTGTAGTCTCGAGGTAAGGCGTGAATATTATTCATTTCTTTTTTTATTCAAGGTCATAAACAAAATCATCACCTGCTCTCAACTGTTACATATGTTGAATTTTTGGGTTCCTAGACGGTCATCTAGGAATAGTGTTACATTTTATCTCAACACTCCGCGTACAAATATAATGAAAAAATCTTCATTTTATACAATGTGCGATACCTCTAATTCTGTTAGTCACGTCTAGATATATTCAACTGCCAGATTATACAAATCAAAAGACATTTCTTAGCTAACTGACAGTTCTGTTTTTATTTTTTTTCATATAGATTCACAAATTATATTATGGAGGTACATATTTGTAAATGCCACTGTTACTCCCTATTCTGTAATTGGGTTCATCCTGCAGAATAGTG
Organism: Leptinotarsa decemlineata; assembly: GCF_025532065.1. Classification (NCBI taxonomy): domain Eukaryota; kingdom Metazoa; phylum Arthropoda; class Insecta; order Coleoptera; family Chrysomelidae; genus Leptinotarsa; species Leptinotarsa decemlineata. The sequence goes on from NW_027412747.1 coordinate 21,209,846, forward strand.
CATGGAATGAATAAATAATGAATAAATAAATAAATGAACGAATAAATAAATAAATGAATGAATACATAAATGTATAAATAAATCAATAAATGAAAAAATGAATAAATAAATGAATTAATAAGGCATCTATTGAATCTACAGAAGACAAAAGAATAATAAAGAAGTTTTGAATAGTTACAACTATTATAATTGGAAATTTATAGTGGAAGTTATAAGGGGTCTTTCATTAGGCGTGGTAGTAAGCTTCGATGGTTCAACGAGACAAACAAATCACTCATTACTTGAAATTCCTCATTAGTTCACACGATAAAATCAAATTCACCGTAGAGGTATGTTGTCAGGTTGAGTTAGGTTAGGTCCAAAGTGAGTGGGTTAATTCGACCCTCCACTGCAACCCGCAAGGGTTCATTGTGGCTCACATCTATTGACACTCGACCAAATAAACCCAGCTTCTTAACGAAGCTGGTGGTCTTTCAGGTCGAATGCTAAGAGTACGGCTCTGCCGAACTCTAAAAACCTGATTCGGTCCCCAGCAGGGCAGGCACAAAGTATGTGCGTTGTTTCATCATTTTCCAAACAGAGGCGACAAATATTGTCTTCCGACAGTCCGATCTCTGCATATGATGTTTCAAATGACAGTGATCTCTAGGAAGGCCTGTTAGACATCGTATTTCATCCCTACTGTTGTCCGGCAACTGTTTGGTATCAAGCTTTGAAAGATGAATAAACGCCTTGAAGTGAGCCAATCCTGGAAGATTTTGCCAGAAGTCCATAAATCTTCTTGCCTTTGTTTGGCAAAGCTTGAAGCAATGCCAATGACAGGTTCTGGAAGCTGCTTGCAGCACCCTCCTTTGCAAGAGAATCAGCAGCCTCATTGCCTTCCAGACCAGTGAGGCCAGGAATCCAGACCAGGGACAATCTGTTAAGTCTTCCTATCGAGAGAGTCGTTTTTGGCAAATTGCTAATAAATAAGACGTTCATATCTACCGTTTGTCCCTAGGGTCACGGAAAGAATTGGAAAACTATTGGGCAAACACGATATCGAAACAGTCTACAAACCCACGAGAAAGATATAACAAAGCCTCAGGTCGGCTAAAGACAAAAGAAACCCGTTATCAGCAGCAGGGGTCTATCGCATTCCGTGCACTTGTGGAAATGTATCTATCGGAACCACTAAACGATCCATGGGAACAAGACTAAAAGAGCATAAAAAAAACTGCAGACTAGGTCAAACAGACAAGTCAGCGGTGGCAGAACACGCACTGAGTGAAGTAGACCACAGAATTTTGTTTGAGTACACATAACTTATTGCCCCCAACCAGGGATACCATAGTCGACTGGTACGGGAGGCAATAGAGATCCACAAACACACGGATAATTTCAACAGAAAAGAAAAAGCGGTGAAGCTCAATCAAATATGGAACCCCATTTCACCTGTACTTGAACCTAGAACATTAACAATCTTGCTGCCTGTTGTCATTCTGTTCGTTATTCTTGAATTCCTTGAAATGGGGTTCCCTATTCGATTGAGGTTCACCGCTTCTTCTTTTTTGTTGAAATTATCCGTGTGTTTGTGGATCTCTATTGCCTCCCGTACCAGTCGGCTATGGTATCCTTGGTTGGGGGCAATTAGTTCTGTGTTCTCAAACAAAATTATGTGGTCTCTTTCACTAAGTGCGTGTTCTGCCACAGCTGACTTGTCTGCTTGGCTTAGTCTGCAGTTCCTTTTATGCTCCTTCAGTCTTGTTCCCATGGATCATTTGGTGGTTCCGATATATACCTTTCCACAAATGCACGGTATGCGATAGACCCCTGCTGCTGATAATGGGTCTTATTTGTCTTTAGCTGACCTGAGGCTTTGTTGTATCTTCCTCGTGGGTTTGAAGACTGTTTCGATGTCGTGTTTATCCAATAGGCAGGTTGCGATAGACCCCTGCTGCTGATAATGGGTCTTATTTGTCTTTAGCTGACCTGAGGCTTTGTTGTATCTTCCTCGTGGGTTTGAAGACTGTTTCGATGTCGTGTTTATCCAATAGTTTTCCAATTCTGTCCGTGACCCTAGGGGTAAATGGTAGATATGCGCGTGCAACCATTCGATCCTTCTTCGCTTTTTGAACCGTGGCGTTCTTCGGTTTCATGGCTTTCCTGATTTCGGAGACACTGTAACCATTCGATCTCAAGGTCACTTCAAGGTATTTTAGTTCCCTCTCCATATGTTCTGGTTCATATATTCTCCGAGCCCGTTCCGTAAGAGTGGAGATAACTCCTCTCTTTTGGCTAGGATGGTGGTTTGATTGTGCGTGCAAGTATCTATCTGTGTGTGTGGGTTTTCGATACACTTTGTGGGTTAGTCTCGTGACACATCGTTCTACTAGTACATCCAGGGAAGCTATCCGTTGGTCCCGCTCAATCTTCATGGTGAATTTTATGCTCGGGTGTTGGGCGTTTAAGTGGTTTAGGAAACGGTTCAGGGCGTCTCTTCCATGTTTCCAGATGACGAAGGTGTCATCCACGTAACGTAGCCACAAGGTCGGCTTCAATTCAAAAGTGTCTATCGCTTCTCCTTCAAACCGTTCCATGAAATAATTTGCTATCACTGAGCTGAGTGGAGTCTCCATCACAACGCCATCTAATCGCAACGCCATCTAGTTGCTCATAGAAGTTTCCCCTCCATTGAAAGTAACTTCCTGTGAGACATGCTCTAAAGAGTTCGACCTTCGGGAACACGTGGGCTAACCCCCTCACAGAGTCTTCCAGTGGGACATTGGTTAACAAGGACACCACATCGAAGCTGACCAGAATATCCGTCGGCTAACCAAAAGTTAGTCATCGGACAGCAAGCTATGATGGTTAAACCTCTGAAGAAGCTAACCACTCGCGCCAGCGAAACGTCAGGAAGAATTTCCAAAAATCCACGGCTTTCGAACTCGAAAAACAGTGACATTGAAAACCTCAGCCGCGAAAGTCTGAACCATTTTGTCAATCCTGTCATTTACTCATTTACAAATAACCCCCACAAAGACGGTACTACATATATTGCAAGTTTTTCTGCTTTTTTGTAAAATGGAACAAAATATCAATTTATTTTGAGGAAATTCCAATTTTAAAAGGCACAAAAGTGCTGAATCACTTCTACATAGATTTCTCCGCGAATATTCCTTTGTGACCATCTCCGCCCAAAGCTATTCAAGGGGATGAACGGCATAATCGTAGTTCGCTGCTCGGCAATCTTTCACTCTATCTCGGACAAAGGGTCAAATAAGTGACACATGTTACCAGTTCTTCGGCAGACTGTTTGTTTTCCGTTGGAGAGAAAAAATCCTACTGGCAAGGCAATATTATTAATCCTTCTGTTTATTTTTTGGAACTAAATGCTGATACTAGATTTTCTTATTTCACAAACAGTAGAGTTCGGGGGTGAAAAAAATGTAGCAGCCGTGCGATTGACGTCAAGTGATTTTTTGTTGGGGAGAAGCATGCCAAGAACGATCCAACTACAGGGTGAACAAACAAAATAGAACGGGGATACTTTTTCCAACACTTTCACCCTAAAGCCAGGTTAGGAGTTAGCTCAAAATATTTCAATGGCATCAAATGTGGAGTCATTCGTAACGAGAATATTAGAGTAATTATTTAACTGGAGGTCAAAAGAAATACAGAAAATGCAGAATACACTCACAAGATATATAGGACGTCTCCAGAATCATCTAGGCATCGTGGCGAAGATGAATCGACGATACTAGCTACCAATGAATAATCGTCATTCTTAGAGGAACATTGTTGAAGCCAACCTATATTGGAGAAATAGTAGTGGCAAAGGTGGCAGTAGAGGGAGGGATTTCCTCACTATTATGAAAACTTGTAATGGACCAGTCACTAAATTTCATGAACTATACTGACTATGCAGACATCATAATCAGCGTAGTCCAAGGCCCAGGTCAGGCCCAGTCCAAGCCCTGATTATTAAAACAAGATGAAACGAGGAGAAAGAGTCAACGGAATCGACCAAAGTAGCATTCATTAAGAGGACCAAGACAAAAAGCCTAGAACCTCTGAAAATTGGAGGCACCTGTCGAGCAAAGTTGAATATCTGATACTGAAACTAGTTTACAGGCCGACCTGGAACCAATGTCTAGAAATAGTAACGATAAAAGGTGAGGTAACACGGATGCTGGTGAGAAGCAGATAAACATGGGGGCTGAAACCATGAATGTTCTATAGGCTCCATACCATGGTGGTTGAACCTTTGATAACTTATGCACAACTACTATACAGATTGGTCAAAAATGGAACATTCTGTGGGAGTTAGAATATACAGTACGGAGAGAAATTTACATTATAGCTACCCACTCAGATGGTACTGACTCTCAAGAAACTGTAGAAATAAAGGTGGAATGGAAGTCATTTTGAATTTCTGAATTTCTATTGAAACTATAAAAAACTAGTAAATTTCTCGCCAAATAGTATTGTGGAAAACACTTTTCTCTCGAATTGAAAATTGCTTATATGCTCATTCACCATGAACTTATTTGGTTGTATTGTTCAAACTTATTGTGATTCGCATTCATACAATTTGGACATTCAAAATAATTCATTTTGAAGACAACGGATTTTTTATTTTATATATTTCCCATTCTAGAAACCTCCTCAAAAATCAATGAACGACAAATCTGGTGATTATACAGTCCATCAGCTGCTACCTTTTGTTCTCCTTCAGTGATATGGGGAATGTTGGTCTGAACAATCAAGACAAGATGCGGAAGAGCCCAATTATATCAATATCAAATGACCTACAATGTAAATAATGCAACTGTACATTCCACAACCAATGAAGATTCTACTTCCGGAACGGCAAAATACCTGAACGGTTTCATCACAACACTCAAATAAAAAAAAAATCGACACACCATCAGAAAGGAAAACATCTATACATCTATTGAAGATCTGAAAAATCAGCAGTCGCCTAACATATTTTGTAACAAAACCAATCCATAGACTTCAGTTCATTTAGATTAGTAAGACCAATTGAGAACAACAGTCATCTAGATGCCTATGAGAGTGTAGAAATAAGAGAACATAATAATATTATGAATAACAATGGTGGACCAATACCTAGTAGTATACTATATAGCTTGACAAAATAATATTTCATTCATTAGATTCATCTGACTATCACATAAGGACTCATTGTAAAATCAATTTAAGACTAGTAGATAAGGCAATATTGTGAAATCAATTTAGGACACTCTAGACCCGGTACCTAGAAGAGGTACCTATGGTATAAATGAGGAAAACTTCGTAAATAGGATTAGTTTGATCTTTCTCTTGAAGATAATCACTAGGTGAACGAAACACGTGTCGAGGTGTTGAAATAACAGTTTGGTGTCGATAAAAATCTCCAGTAATATTCTTTACTTTATTCATAATCAATTTATGATATCTTCCATTTAATAGTTTACCTGCCAGCAATAAAATCATTGGGCTGTTGTTTCTCAATCTACTGTGGCACAAGAGATGCTTTTTGCTCTATGTTTGAAACAAATTTGAGAAATTTAAAATTTTCACCATTAATTTTTTCAATTACTTTTTGAACTCCACTCTCCTCCAAAATCTCAGTTGAAAGTGATACTTTCTTATTCAACTTGCTTATTCAACTATATCCTTCAAATGTACCTTGTGTACTACAAAAAATACCGAAGATACTACGTGTTTTATAAGATAGCTTTCCAATTGATTTTTCTTCGAAAATATCTTCTCCAATGAACTATACTTCCGTTCTGGATATGAAATTTCTTACCCCAGAATCAATTGTGAGGCCGTCGCTCACGATAATTCCGTTGTCACTCATTATACCCATAAAAATCGAATTCACACTCTTCCGCAATGAATTCTAGGGACAGTGCGAAAAAGTTCATGAAGCCGAAAAAGTATCTGGGTCAATTTAGAATTCCGATCCGTGTCGGTTATTCCGCAACTCATAATATATTCAGAATCTGTAATTGATGATATTGTGGAATACACTGTGGAACGAATTTTTATTTTTGGATTATCTCGCCACTGCAACAACTCTGAGTGTAATGTGATTAGAATCTTCTCAGGGGTAGTATTGACCACGGGTTAGGCGAAGAGCGTAGAGCAACAGTATGAAATGCATACATGAATAAAAATGTATCTGGAAAAATGTAGAATTGTGTTCCAATTATATGGCATGGCATGTCAAAAACAGTCCAGTAAAGATTACGACTTTGCATGTGGAAATAAAAAGTAATACTCAGCCACATATACTTTTGTTTTCAGAAATACATATCAAAACATCATTCTATCACCCTTTCTTTGACACTTCATCAGAAATGGTATTCACTTCAGTTCTAACTGTAAGGTAACTTGTTTGAAACCAGAGCCCAAACACAACACATTTATGATACTATACCCGACAGCACTGTTTCGACCTGCCAGTGCTGTTAGGCTAAACCATACTTGCATCCACCATGCCCCCGGGTTTGAGTGCCCTGAGAGGAAATCTTCCTCACAACGTTTCTTTGTCCAGAACTTCAAATCTCATTAGTCCACCTCCACTCACTTTCGAGTGACCATCAACCTGCCGCTTGGTACTTCAACAAGACTCAAAATCTGACCTCTTTTGGTCGGAAGTCGGCCTTCAATGCGTTCACTCCCTCATATGATTATTTGTTCAACCTGATTCTACTGTGTGTAGTGTGCGCATGGTGGTCCCATGTACCTAACTGGATACGAGAGTTTTGTGTCGCGGACTGATGTGTGTGTTTCAGAACCCGAACATGTTTGTGAAAGTTGTAAAAAAATGTACTCACCGGAGTCTAGGACTGCAGCTCTCGAAAATGGTCTCTGGTTTTGCTTTGTCAGCCCCATATTGCTGTTCCTCTCGCGGTATCTGGAGTCGTATCTGTTCAATGCGTCGTGAAGATCACGCAACATTGGGTTTGGGTGTATCCGGATACGCTTTCAGCGTGGTTTCTCATGAGTGTATCCACGTACTCGGTGTAAAGATCCAGGTCCCGGTAGATGAATCGGTTGGGTATGTATCTGAGAGCGTTTACGGCTGCCCGCAAGCAGGTGTTCATAAATGTTTGGATTTGGCGTCTGTAAGTTTCTGCGAACTGGCCAAAGGCAGTGGAGGCATACAGAATCATGAGGAGTGGGATTAGGAGCAGTTTCACCTGGAGATCCATGTTAGGTCCAATGATATGGTAGATGTTATGTTGAACGGCTATTGTCAGCCCTAACCTTTTTTGGATGTGGGACCTGAATGTTAGTTACCTGTAGAGGGTGACTCCCAGATATCTTGCTCGGTTTGTCCACGAAATCTCCTGTTCGTTGAAGATAGTGTGTTCTTCCGGATGTACCTTCCTTCAGGTGAAGAGTGTCGCTTGATTCTTATCACGGTTGATACTAATCTCCTAGAGGTTGGCTCACTCTTTTAGTCTGCCCGCTTGTTGTTGCAGGTATTCTGTAACTAACGCTAGAGATTAGTAGAACTCTGTTGTCCGCCTGGAGTACCAACTTGTTGAAGTTGTTCTCTGGCTTAGGCACGTCTACTGTATACACCGACGTGAGTTGTGAGGACTGTGAGATTCCTGCTTCCAGAAGTCATCTGGTGTAGAATTCTTGTCCCTCTCTGCCTGGGTATCGTCAGTCAGCTATCGATTGGTCCTACTAATGGTTCCGAGTAGCCGAAATTTATCATTCTCGCCATGAGTCCGTCGTGCCAGACTCGATCGAATGCCTTGGAGATGTTAAAGTATATCGCTCCGGTGTGGTGACCTTTGCCCAGGTTGAAACTTTCGATCTCGTACTCAACCACCCTCAGGACTTGAAGTTCCTTAGAGTATTCTGACCTAAAACCGAACTGTTCATCAGGTAGGATTCTTAGTTCGTCAGTCTGATCCTCAAGTCTTCTAAGTGTGACGCGTTTTGCCATCTTGCAATTGTTGGGCTTCGGGATCATAGTGACCGTTGCCTCTTTGAACAGGGAAAAAAGTGTTGTAGGCCTAGTATAGTGATAATGGTGTTCGTCATTTCCACTATACCTTTACTGGATAGGGTTTTCTGCGGCTGGTATGGGATTTGATCCGGGCCTGGAGCTTTACATGCAGCGAGGCCTCTTATGAAGCCTTTTACTTTCCCAGGGAATGTTTGATTCAGCGGTTGAGCGTCGTCTTTTTTCTGTTGTCCCATTCTGCGCACGGTTTGTTCGACTAGTTGCGCCACGTTTTCCATCTCGGCTGTAATGGATTCACCACTTTCCCAACATCGTCTTTCGAAATTGTCAGCAAATGCCTCCGCTTCCTCTTGATCGTCATAGACGACACCTTGCTCACCATGTATTAGTGGGCACGGTTTTTGACCTGGTTGCAGAAAGTTATAGTGAATCACACCAGTCACTGACCACCATACAGAAACCATGGACTTTTTTGGCGAGTTTTTTCTTGAGTATCTGGATGTCCAACCACGATTCTGGACATCTCCTGTTGTAGTAGTGGATCCACTTCATCACACGTAACGATCGGATCCAATAGGTTGGGCAAATGTAAGAGTAAAAAGGAACAGACTTTGAAACGTGACACTTTCTGTTGATCTTTAAAATGCTGGCGCTCCACTTTTTGAGTAGCTTACGTTTTGAACCATCAAAAACCGCAAAGGAGCTACCGCCCAGTTCTTTTGCCAACACACGCACCCTTTCTAAGCCAAAATCCCACGTATTTTAGTACGGAGCTAGATTCTGGACCTTTTTGGACCTCAGGCCCACTTTACACGGAAGGGGCGAAGGTCAGCGCCTTGTCTCTGCCAGACGTCCATTATGTGTTAACTGAGCCTTAGCCTTCAAAGCCCACTTCAGATCACCCCCACTTCTCCAGTTTTGCCGTCATGCAGTCGACAAATCAGAAGCTACCGCACATACAGCGGGAAATTCAAATCCAGTAGATGAATAACATTGATTCTGGCCCAAAATCCCATGTATTTTCTTATGGCGCTGAACTTTTTGCAATTTTTGGTTCGTACAGGAGTGGGGAAGAACGTGTGACGTCATCGACGCAGGATGGAATGAGTATCGTAGCGATTCAAGCGTGGGCCCCCTTGCACCTCGGCCCCCTTAGTACTCCGCATCACCGGTCGACTCCCCTTGGGACTCCGCCTACCCTCGGCCCCCTTGTCACGTTCCAGTCACGTGATTCTAATTAAAAAAAGTTTTTAGTTATGAGAATCGAACCCGAGTCGTCCACGTGGTAGACATTGTCCTTTGCCTCTAAACTAACGTAAGATATTGGAATTAACTGCGAATGATGGGTATTTATAGCGTAAGTAAAGTAAGTAAGTGAGGAAAGTATACCTAAATTTGGGAAAGTGTGTTTGTGTGTGTAAGAGCGAGAGACGCGTGTGACGTAATCGAGGCAAAGAGAGATGAAGATGATATCGAGGTTTTACGTTCCTAGCGCAGCAGGTGTTGTCGGTTGTAAAATAAATCTTTGTTTATAGGGCAATGTAGCGTTGCCGGTTTTAAAATTAACCGTGAAAGAGTCGATGAAAATTGGAAGAGCGAAAGTGATATATTACCTCGTCCAGGATTACTGTAAGTCGACCACTTCGTGCCTCATTTTCGGAGCTGAATTCTCCGGAACAAAATTTAGCAAACCAACGTCGAACACTGTGTTTATTAACACTACCATTGTCAAGTGACTGGCTAATTTTTCGAGCTGTTTCTGCAGCACAATTTCAATTCGTACAGATGAATTGGCTGGAAATCGCTCAACGACATCATATAGTAATATGGTGAAAAGTGACAAAAAATAAAAAAAAACCGCCACATGTTTTGCCTCATTCCACAGTGGATTTTCAATATACCATTGTATATTTGTCACCAAGCTATAAATTGAAGGAAGCGTAATATTTTCTTTCCTCAGGTTCTCTTCCCAAGGTTGTCTCCTCAAGGTGATCTGCATGAAACTGTGGGAGATGAAAAGCATTGGTAAAAAATCATGACTTGATCTCTAATTCAATTTTACAGGTCCTGACGAAATTCCTATTTCATTAATTAAAGACACCACTGATATAATTGCACCAGTTTTCGAGCATATTATCAATCTGTCCATATTGCAGGGCCAATTTCCCTCTAGCCTCAAATTAGCCTCTTTGATTCTTATTTTTAAAAAAGGCGAGCCCAGTTATATCGAGAATTATAGACCAATCGCTTCACCAAGCATTTTTCCTAAACACATATTAGGTTTTATGTGACGAACAGCATGGGTTCCGTAATGGCTTATCAATTGAAACAGGCACGATTGAATTTGTTCAATATGTCAACAACAAAATGGACTCTGGCGAATTTGTGATCTCAATTTTCTTCGATCTTACTAGAGCTTTCGACTCGGTCGATAATTCTTTCATATCTGATAAATTGAATAACTTTGGTGTCCGCGGCCCAATCAATGAGTGGATGGTGTCCTTTCTCGAACGAAGAAAGTTCAGTGTTGAAATTGATGATGTCATCTCGGAAGAATTTAAAACAGATATTGGTACCCCAGGGAAGCGTACTTGGTCCTTTAATTTTCCTCATTTTCATTAATGACCTTCCTATTCACATATCTCAAGGAAAGGTTCTTATGTATGCAGATGATACTTGCATTACTGTGTAAGATACTTCATTTGTAAGACTATCTGAAAAGGTCAACACAATCCTAAGAGAGTTCAAGGACTGGTGCTTTAAAAATAAACTTATGATTAATTAGAATAAGACGGAATATATAGAGTTTTGTAGCAAACGTAGTACACCTCTCATTTGAAGGAGTGTCAATTGAGCCATCTATAATGGTGAAGTTCTTAGGAACACAATTCGACTGCAACCTATCATGGAACTTGCATGTCGATGAAGTTTGTGGCAAGCTGAACAAATAATTTTATGTGGTCACCACACTCCAAAACATGCTGGAACGAGAATGTCTGCTTGAAGTTTTCTATGCCCTGGGTACTCCGCTATTTCATATAGTATCGTTGTCTGGGGTCAAGCGTCCGAACTACAAAGAGTGTTTGTGTTGCAAAAACGTATTATTAGACGTATTTTCTGCTTATATTATAGAACATCATGCAGAGACACCTTCAAAAACAATGAAATTCTCACGGTGTCATGTATTTATTTATTAAAACTGTTGACTCACATTTTCAAGAACCTAAACAAACAAAAGAAATATTCCACCGAAGAAAATTCGTCACTCCATGCAAAAAAAAGCTCCACTGAATACTAGAACTTGTCTATTCAACATTCTGCCCCTCGAATTGAGAGAGAGCAGATGTCCAGATATCTTCAAACGCAAATCAAAGAAAGTACTGGCTGAAGGATGCTTTTACTCCCTCCGTGAATTCGAATTTTTTGTCGTTAGTGACTTTCAGTACTGACCTTCTCATGCTTCTTCATATTTTGATTTATCTTTGTGATGGTCTTATGATTTTTCACAGGCGGTGAAGTATGCATCACTGAAATACCCGAATCAAATTCGATTTTTGACTCGATGTTTCATTCAAGAATGTAATCTTTTTTTTTTAAATCATTATTTATGTTTGTCATTTTAATTGTAGATATTCATCAGACACAATTTAATTTGTGAACTTGGACTAATCCGATCTATTTCTTGTTAATAGGAAATGGATGCAATAAAATTTGAATTTGAATTTGAATGGACATCAACGGGTTCAACTGTGAAAAATAGGATTCATATTTACTTTTTTTGACGTTCACACTCGTCCAAGAAAATGAACTGTGGTGAAAATAACTTGGAATCCTATATTATTGTTAACCAGCTGTAGCCCCTCTAGAAACGATAACCCTCAGGAGTCGAAACTTAGCAGGCTGAGGATTACCGAAGTCTTGCCTATCAACGTGCGATTTCTAGCATTTAAAAGGTGACGGTTATAGTAACAGTTCTGAATGAATATTACTGGAGTTTTTTCCCAACACCAAATCGTTATTTTTACACCTCGACACGTGTTTCGATCACCAAGTGATCATCTGCAAGAGGAAGATAAAACTAAAAACTATTCAAAACTAAAGCTACTTATGCTAATCAGGTATATCATACAGATAGGTAATCAGTAATACCACCTATACGAGTGTACCACCCTAATTAATTTTACAATTGGCTTTTCTATTAGTTTACAATATGTCCTTATGTATGTTTAAATGTTACAGATATATATAGAACAATTTTCAGCTATATAAAATTAGTTTCACAATATTGCCTATCTAAATATATTTACAATGTGTCTTTTTGTAGTAATCAGTAAACCCAACAATATTATTTCAACAAGCTATATAGTATGCTATTTGGTATTGGTCCGTTATCGTTATTTATAATATTATTATGTTTACTTATTTCTACACTCTCATAGGCATCTAGCTGCCTGTTGTTGTTAACTTGGTTTTGTTGCAAAATATGATGGGCGACTGCTGATTTTTCAGGTCTTCCATATTTTAAGTGTACTATGTGTTCCTTATATCTCACTTTGATAGATCTTTTTGTCTGTCCATAATATTTTGCATCGCAGTACACTTGTATGGGTGGTATTACTGATTACCTACCTGTATGATGTACATGATTAGTATAAGTAGCTTTAGTTTTGAGTAGTTTTTAGTTTTATCTTCCTCTTGAAGATGATCACTTGGTGATCGAAACACGTGCCGAGGTGTAAGAATAACGATTTGGTGTTGGGAAAAAACTCCAGTAATATTCATCACTACACCAAAGGTTCCAAACAGTACATCACAAACAGTTCTGACTGACTAGTAATTTGAGTAAAAAATAATTCGATAGTAAAATGGTTTATAGATAATAAGTGAGTTGCCTTCATTAAAACAAAACAGGATTAGTATTTCAACGTTGTGATAAATGAAGCTTATATTATCATCCTGTCGACGTTCTGAATTTATTTTCATTAGTGATTTCAGGGGGCGAATTTCATGCCATCATTCCATGTTATGCCTGGATAAACAAACAGAGCGGATAAAACAAGACTCCAACAAATATGTCGATGTTAATCCAATGTAAATTCAGATTCTATCTCAGCTACAACCAAAAATGTTTGTAATAACAGCTCTTGTGTTGAAATTGACCATGTAACAGGTTGACATGCAGCTAATAGATTTATATTGAAGTGAGATTTGGTTATCGTGGAAATATGAAATACTGTGTACTAGATCAGTTGCTTGGGCGAATATAAAGATACATTTTTTGAACAGGAAGTGCTTGGCTTTCTACTACTTCGATTTCTATAATCAATTTCAAAAGTAATAACTCTATACAAAGATGTGTAGTACCAACGACGATTTATATCTATACTGCCCCAAGAGGATCGCAAAAACAAATATCTGACCCTCATTCATTATCGTCATTTCTCGATACAGGCTACAGGACGGATATTCTCGCGGTTTTTGATATATCATTTCGAGAATGCACTTTTGAATTTTCTGTACATTATTGATAAGTGTTTTTAAGGCTCCTTCCCATGTAATTACTCCATAGGAGATAAGACTTTTGACCAAAGCACGGTACAGTATTTTTAGACATTTTATATTGATGATTTTACATATGTTCAAACTCTGCTTTACTTTGCCAAGCTTTCGCTTCTAGTGGAAAGCTTCTTCAGAGCAGTAAAAATGAGTAAAAATAATGAATTGAACATATAAATTGACGAAAAAAAGTTATATGAATATAAATAAGTAAAACAATAAGTTAAAGAGTATGTAAAACATATTTGTCAAAAAAACAAACCTTGCATGTTCATTATGAATGCAATTGTATCACAATTCAATTAACACATACGAGTACACATATTATTGTGGAATAAAACAAGTATATATGCATAATAATAATAATGATAAAAAATGATCGTTAATACATAGTATTGTTGAGCTTATCTTGGCAAAACACTGAGACTATTTACAATTGGACATCATAATATTCCTGCAGGCTATAATAAGCTTTCATGAGCAGTCTCTGCTCTATTATATCCCTGACATTACCTGTGGTGAATGGTTGAACATTTTTTTCCCTTCGCACATATTAGAGTGTTTTGTTAGAGTTGATCTGGGTATTGGCAGATGGATATTAATACTCCTGTTCTGTCTTGTGTTGTGGATTCTATGTGTATCTGGAGAATAAGTGTTGTATAATTTATGAATCAGGCAAACAATTTGGAGAATGAAGATGCCGAATAGAGTGAGGATTCGGTATTTAACGGAAAGTTGTCTACAGCTATCCCTATGGTTTGCTTCACATAAAAACCGCAAAGATCTCTGTGGTTTACTACAGAATCCCCAAAATGCAATGCCATACCTTAGATGAGACTCTACTAGGACGAAGTGAGTCGATCTAGCAGTGAATGTATCAAGTTCATTGGAGACAATTCTGACAGCAAATGATCCTGAAGCCAATTTTGTGCATAAAGATGTGATATGTTATTTCAATTTCAACTTATTGTCAATATGCAGACCAAGAAATTCAGTGCAAGTTGTTTCTTTTATCTTCTTACTATCTAATAGCGAGTTGTCATAGCTAAATTTGAAGTTTACAATTTTGGTCTTATCTACGTTGAAGAAGAGTAAAGTAGAATTACACCATTGTTTGACTTTTTCTAAATCTAATGATATCATTTGTTTTATGAAATATTTCAGATTCAAATGAACTCAGTGTGAAAATTCTGTTAAGATCGAGTGTTTCAATGAGAGAGGGACCCACTATAAATAGTTTTCGACCCACTTCAGCGGGTCTGCAGGCTATTCGAGCTCAAGAGCTAATTGAAAGACGGAACATTATTCTTCCTAGGGCGCTAAACATAAGTTTTTGCGAAATCGCTCCCTGGCGTATAAAAAAGGTCGATCGTCGCCTGGAACTCTTTCAATTTAAAGGAAAGGTACACCTTTCAGAAAAGAAAAGGAAACTTTCGGAGACAATCTAGTGAAACTACAGCGATTTGGAACAAATACACGAATATCCACTCATGCGAGTTTTGCATAAAATAGAACCCCCTGTCAAATGACTTAAAGAATGTTTGGAAGTAGAAAGATCGCAAAGTAGAATAATTGAATTCAGTTATCCTGAAAAATATCACTGACACCTTAGATTCAATTTTGGGATATCTAATCAATGAAAGTTTGAAAACAAACATATCTCCATTCCCTCCAGCATCGCAAAGATATTTGAAAATAGTTATTGAGTGCGTGAAATCACGAATTTATACACGAATTATAACAACATTTTTTGTATAACCGTGAATTTGAATTCACACCGACTGGAATATATTGAGGATTATTACTACCAATACATCTTGACGTGGTTTTTTATGCCGATAAGTTATCGCTTTTAAAAAACAGTCATTTTGAAAATACTACTCAATGTTTTTGGTTGAATTGTATTCAAAAAATGTTCCTGTCTGAAAAAAATAAGTCCAAAATAACTCAATGATTCTTCTGTTCTTCATACATTTTATCCTTGATGTTCTGTCTGTAGAGTAGGGAGGGTGAGTGTAAGCCCACGCACTTAGGCCACATGTGACCCATTGTACATTCTCCCGAGGAGTTGTCCTCCTAGGTCATCGTTGATCCGGTCCTTTCCAGGAAGGTGGACAGGTCGCTGGGAGACATCTCCTTTATATCGGCAGGTGTAGGCCAAAACTTGCCAAACACACACTCTCTCTCATTGACGATAACTCCGGGCACTTGCACAGGACATGCCTGACAGTCTTATCTTCCTGTTCACACATCCTGCATAGAGGTGTGTCTACTAGCCCCATATTATGGAGGTGTTTCCTTAGTTGACAGTGGCCAGTCAGAAATCCTACCGTAAGGCGTAGATTTTTCCTGGTCATCGTCAGATATTTCTTCGGCGCCAGCTTCCCAGGGTCGCCCAAGGTGATCCTAGTAAGATTACATCCTTTGATTTCATCCCATCTTTTTAAGGATTGAGCATGGGTGTAACATTTGACTAGTTCCGCAATTGTCGAAGTCATCAGGCCATGGGTGCCACTGGGTCCTAAAATTCTTAGTCCAGCCGCTTCCTTGGCTGAAGAGTCGGCAATGCGATTACCTTTACTCCTGTCGTGCCCTTTAACCCACCTCAGGATAATGTTATTATCTACCGAGGCTTTGGCTGAATCTTGGTGGCACTCTAGTACTAGCCCTGAGGTAACACGCTGTCTGTTCAAGGCTAATAGTGCTTGTCTGCTATCAGTGCAGATTGTTATGTTTTTGCCAGAAATTCCTTTCTTGGTTATTTCTTTTGTGGCGATTGAGATACCAGTCAGTTCTGTTTGGACCACGCTGGTATTTCTTCCCATTCCCCACTTAATCCTTAGGCTTAGTGACCTGGAGTATATTCCACATCCCGAGCCTTCTTTGGTTTTTGAGTCGTCTGTATAAATCTGTATTGCATTTGTAGCATCTGACTCTGTGTTCTGCTTAATTTGTATTTTGTAGGGTTCATTAAACAGGAACTTGCGTTCAATTGCATCACTTGTTGCCTGCAGCAGAGGTTGCGCAGTTATTTTTGATTTTACTATTACTTCTAATACAATTTCATAGCATCCAGTGGTCTTTCTGTGTCGTTACTGTACAAACGGTTTGTTGACATGCCGCGTGTTTGACTGTTTGCTCGTAGTCGCTTGAATTTCAAGTTATTTTCAAGAAGATGGATGTTGATTATAAAAGTAGTAGTGAAACTCCATTAGATATATCTGAGAAAGCAAATGCAATAGTATCTAATATGATACCGGCCAAATCCAAATTAGTATATGAGAAAACATATGACCTGTCTTCCACCCCATCCAAAAGTTATACAGTGAGTGTAAAAAAATAATTATAAAAATACTAATTTACTATCATAACAATGATAGAGAAAATAGAGATCATATAGTTGCTAATCACTTTTAATATTCTTAACATTATTTTGGTCAATTTAACAATTTCATTGCACTACCATACATTGGATTTGAAATTTTTTAAACTAGCATTGAGCAGTAAGCATCTGTGATTTTATTTCTTTCTTAAATTGATGAATTTTAAAAGGGGTAAAATTTCATTCAGATAAGAAGGGGCTATATAGAAAAAACATCCTTGAAATTTGGAATTACGGTGCTTAGGTTTGTTGAAGGAGTTAATTCTCAAATTCACCATGTGTATGTCAGAATGCCTGCTTAATAAACTATATGAATATGTAGGTGTTTTAGTTTAAAGCAACTTATAGAAAATATTTTTTTATCAAATATTGGACTCTGTACCTCACCAACTTCTTCATTTTTAACAACTAAGATCAACTCCTACCCTAAACGTACCCTAAACGTAAAACAGTTGTTTTATTGTCAATATCGAACCCCTAGAGTTTGTGAAATCTGAGTTGAGGGAATCATATCTTAGATATCTGTGAGCCAGATAAATCAATCAGACAAAACATATTTCTGCAAAGAACAGAAATTCTTAAATTTTATTGTTCGAAGGCATAATAGCCATTCCGGACCACTGACCGATATTTAACCGAGGAAGTAGAAATATGTATTGCAGGTCATTCGAAAATAATAATATGATGACGGTTATTTGAATATTCAAAACGGTATGAGAATACTATTCAAGGAAATATTGTGATTGAATCTTAAAAACCTACATGAGGAAATCCCTGTTTTTTATTGGATTAAATTCATTCAGATTGTGATGACTTTCTCTGACACCACAGACATTATTATATTTTCAACATTGCAATTCAAACTAATTTCATGATTTTCAATACTTGACATGCACAGTATTTGCTGAATTTATAACTTTTGAGGATACATTTCTAGCAAGCTCGATCAGATAGATAGATAGATAGGTAGATAGATAGATAGATAGATAGATAGATGTTTATTGACTACGTTATATAAAAAATAACATTTGCTATGTACTATGTACATAGCTGCTGTTCCAATGTTTTAACAGAATCAGAATCAACGAACTTAGGCGTGCGCAGCGTTATAGAACGGTGCTTTCAAAAAAATTGTTCTATAGCGCCATCTAGTGGCGATTTACAGAAAAATTGATAGTATAAAAACCTTCTTTATGAAAAATTACTTATACATGTCCAGTTTCATCACGATTGGTGGAGCGATGTAGAAGTTTATCACTTACCAACCAACCAACCAATCAACAAACATCCATTTCCATATATAAGATTACATTTGCTATGTACTATGTACTGTGTTACTGTATCGCTGCTGTTCTAATGTTTTGACAGAATCAGAATCAACGAACTTAGGCGTGCGCAGCGTTATAGAACAGTGCTTTCAAAAATATTGTTCTATAGCGCCACCTAGTGGCGATTCACAGAAAAATTGATAGCCTAAAAACCTTCTTCATGAAACATTACTCATACATGTCAAGTTTTATCACGATCGGTTGGGCGATGTAGAAAATTATCACTTACCAACCAACCAACCAACCAACCAACAAACATCCATTTTCATTATATTAGATTAGAGTTTGAAGAATGATACTTTGAAAATGTTTGTCACATGTTCACGGAAAAACAAAAAGCTATCTATGGTTACGCCAAAAGTTTTAGAACTATGTACCCGATCAACGTCTGCGTTATCGAGAGTGAGCCTAAAGTTACACTGAGTTTCTACTATTTGTCTTTGAGACCCTATGCATAAGGCCAAAGTTTTATTTGAATTGATTTTCAGGCCATGATTCTCCGAGTATAGGAATGGTTTGTACAAATCTGTGTTTATATTGGCCATGCAACTTTCTGTATCGGTGTTATGAGAAGACAAATATAACTATATATCATCCGCGTACAGATGTACTTGACAATGTGATAAGAAAGTGGGGTAATCGAAAATAAATACTGAAAACATCAAAGGTCCTAAAATACTTCCCTGCGGTACACCTGAGATTGTTTATTTTGGGAGGACCATTAGTAATAAACCAGTTTGACCCTCTGTGATCGGCATGTGAGATAGCTGGTCATTCATTCAAGAGAAATGTCATTGAATCCTATGAACTTGAGCTTGCTGATGAGTAAATTCAAAATAACTAAATCAGAAGCTTTAACATTGATCAAGCAGTACTGAAATGGTGACTTTTGATTGATCTCTGAATCTCGCAAGATTATTGATTACTTTCAAGAGGGCAGTCTGTGTTCCTATCACTGAACGTGGTAGGTGCATTCTTTTTCGGAATTGGATTTATATTAGCAACCTTCCAAACATCTGGAAGAATGCCCTGTCTGAAGGACTCGTTGAAAATATGTTGAACTTCATCAATACAGTGTGGTTTATCTGAAGAAAACATCTTGATATTTACATTGTCAATACCTGAAGCATTAGATTTTATTTCTTTGATAGCAGTCAAAATATCATCATGACATATATCGGTCAGGGAAAAGTTCATAGGAGCGTTCAATTTATTATTATTGTAGAATAAAAGAGTGTTATCATTTACTATTGAATGTCCTACGTTATGGAGTGTTCATTCAATGTTGAGAAGTACATTGATTGATTGATTGATAGCGCTTTATTTCCAACAGGCATTCACCCAATTACAAGAAATGTACAAAGGTGTTGATGGAAATATATGCAAAACAGTATAATTAGTTAAAAAAAAAGATTGCTACAACTAAAAGAAAAATAAGTAGAAATAGAAATATATCACAAGAAGCGAAAAGAAAAAGTGATCACAGTTAAACTGTGATTAATATCGCACATATCACATATTGAATTATAGTTGTTATAAAGTATTGACACTGGTGCTTCAAACTGTTATTTGTTCTGACAAGATCACAGTGAAATGTCGTTTGGTATCTGGAATTGAGGCGTGGGGTGCGGAAGTTGATCATTTGTAAAAGAGAGGCACACGAGATCTTATTGTTTAGCAGTTTGTGAAGAAAGGAGATTGTAACAAAAAGTCGTCGCATATTCAGAGATATTACATTAAATTGATTCAGAAGGATACAATAGTCGGTTCCCCTCTGAGGATATATTCCTGTGACCTTGAAAGACAGATATCTTAAAATTTTTTTTTGAACAGCATCGATATGATGTATGTGGCGATTGTGAATTGAATACCATATTAACACGCCGTATTCTAGTTTAGACCTCACATAGGCATTAAACAGTGTTATAATAGTATTAATATTCTTGAATTCTCTGGTATTCCTTATAATAAAGCCCAACATTCGATTCGCTGATGAAACGGCCTGGTCTATGTGGGGAGTGAAAGTGAATTTATAATCAAAAGTGATTCCAAGATCTGTCATCTCATCCACTCGACTAACTGGAATGCTGTCAATAACATAAGAAAATTCTATAAAATTATTTTTTCTAGAAAATGATAAAATGTAACATTTCGATATGTTCAAACGTAAATGGTTCTTGGAACACCAGTCGAATACTAAATCGATTTCATTTTGTAATATTAAACAGTCTTCATAATTGTCAATTACTTTGTATAGCTTTAGATCATAGAATGTTGAGAAAAATATTGATATAAGGAAGTTTTCCAAATTGGTCTCGCTCTGCTCTGAAGTAGGCGACTTTTTCTGATTCCACCAATTTTTTATTTCTCATGTTCACCGACTTTTCCATGTTGGTCTTCCTTATCTTGGACATGCCGTATGATGATATTTGTATATTGCCCGTATTGAACCATCGATGTATACACCTCTCTGTTTCCAATAATTGCGGGGTAATTAGTGAACTCCACATTTTGTTTGAATTCAAAATACACAACTATTGAATACGTAATTCATTACGTTAAATGGAGGTATAATAACAGCACCTAATTCCTCGTTTACGTTACCACTTCAATGAATACAGTATTCTGTTTAATACCACTTAATGTAACCTGCATGATTGGCGAGTTTTATACAATTCATCACTGCCTGTTTCGCAGAACAATCCCATTCTCCGTGCTCTGCTAATACAAGAGGGCGGGATGGTAACATTCATCAAGAGTACATAATACCACCGTCTCCAGGGTGAATGATATCTGGGTCATGTTGCCTCAGAGACTTCATGTCTCAGAGCACTCATCGATGTAGAGCGGGTTATAGATGTTATTTTGAAACAAACGAGTCAACTTCTTGGAGATATTGGGAAGATTTTTTCGAAAATAACTTTTTTGGTTTGAATTCAAACAGCTATATCTCCCAGGAGAGATTGATTTAATATAAAACTTTTTGGCTTTTCACTACTCCATCTTTATGGAAAAAATGTAAACTTCTGAAGGAAGGACGAAAAAAAAAACAAGTTCATGATTCGACTATTGAATATTTTGTTGCTTTCAGTAGCTCATCTCCATTATAAAACATTGTGATTCATCACTAAATTGACAAAACGCTTATACTGTATCGAGTCCTGCGTTCACATCCAGTGATTCTTTTTTTCGACCCTGCGATGAGTATTCGTGTGGATGAGATGCAAGGAATCGACAAATCTTCGCTTCTGGGGATGAAAATGGTTCGCCCCTCGACAAACCAATCAAGAATCGGCGGCCCTCCATCCAGCCACTAGTTGAAGACTCTGTCCAGGTGGCGGTAGATGCTTGGTAGTTTTCTCCGCTAATAAGTGTTCAGCTCATCTGGGCCTAGAGCAGCAAATTTCCAAGTACTTTGACGGATCCTATCAAAACAGTGCTGTTTGGTGGTCAGCACCACGCCTCGTCTGAAAGTATGATGGATACGTCGCAATCTGGTGGCTATTCATCACACTGCGGGTATGCAAGGCCTCTTGGCCGCCCTATAATTCATCACACATTCAATCTTCTGAATCGCAAGGTCGTGATTTCGTTCTTCCGATTCGGAAACGACTGAACGATGCTGTACACGTACAAGTAGGTGTTGAATTCGCCAGATATCAGCTTATTCTGTAAAACACTATGAACTTCTGAATCCATACAAGCTAGTTCTTGTGGTTCCAGAGGCCTAATTATGTGGAGTGCCCTGTGTGTTCTGGTAATGTCCATTGGTGGCATGATACGAATTTGTTTCCTCAATGTGAGAGCCATCAGTATGCACCTGTTTCATCCTGTTGGACATTGTCTGCGTTCAGCAGATGATCTTAGATTAAAGGTAATCTCAAATTGAAGACAAATTGCGAAGAATTAAAAAAATTACTTTGTTAATTCATTAAAATTACTGTTGAACGCAAGCGAGTCATGTTTCTAGAAATAAACAAAATGAATAAATATGAAATGACAGAATGAAGAAGGAAGGCACAATTGAGAAATATGATAAAATAAAGAAATATGGCAGAATGAAGGTAGGAATATGAAAGATTAGAGAAATAGAAAAGAATAAATACATATGCCGGAATGAAGAAATATAGCACAATGAACACATAACGAAAAGAGAAATATAGAAAGTTCTATAGAAGTACTATCAGAAACCAAATGACAAAATGAAGAAAGGGTAATGCATTCCAGAATGAAAATAGAAAAATAAATAGATGAGCGCTTGTGACCATCTGAAATTTGTTTTTAATGTAGGAGCAGTATTCATCTGTTTCAACCTGTTGGATATCGTCTGTGCTCAGCAGGTAGTTCAGAAAGTGAATCGAGCGGTTAAATAAGGAATAAGGAATAGGAATAGTGAAAATAATTTTAGCGTTAATTGCTTAGTGTTGTAAATAAATTAGTTTGTGATTAGTGAAATATTATTAGAAATAAATTTGTTTAAGACAGTTAAGTCATTAATTCGTTACGAAAGGTAGAAAAATGATTAAATGTCCTCAATTTAATAATCAACTTAGAAAAGACAGTTTTGATGATTTTCGAGCAAAAAAAATACAAACAATGTAAAACTAAATCTCAAACATGAGAACAAATTAATCACCCAAGTTGAACAACATAAATATTCAGACCTGATAATCGATGTAGATTTAAATTTTGAAAGTCATACGAAGACAGTTAATTCTTCAATTTGTTACAAATGGTGTCAGAAGTGGGATTTGTAAAATGAACAATAGAATGAAGAAGGATGGCAGCATGAAGGAATATGACAGAATGTAGGAATATGATAAAATAAATTTGAATTTGACAGGATGAAGAAACATGACAGAAAGAGGAAATATGACATACCTACGGAATGGAAAATATAGAAAGCTCTCTAAGAGTGCCACCAGTAACCGAATATACATATGTTGTTAAAGATGACACAATAAAGAAAAGTATCGGAATTAAAAGTGAAAGATTGATAGACGAGCACTTATACCATCCGAAATTCGATTGATATCAATTTAGGAGCCATCGATATGTTGTTTTGGCGACGTTATTCAACTCTGTGTTGCCTGTGTCTGAATTGTAGTTGTGTATTTCTGATTAGATTAGATTATTATCAGTATTTATCTGAACTCACTGGGATCATACATTTCTTCAGTAGTGTACTCATAATAGAGATTTCTAACGTGTTTACTCTATTTTCTTCCACGATTTCTCTCAAATTGTACTTCATTTCATCTCTCTCACATAGCCTGTAGCTTTCGAATCTATCAAGACTTCCAAAGAGCCTTTTCCAAATTCAGATTTCGCTCAAACAGAAAGCGTTTAATTCATCATTTCTCATACTAATTAAACCATCCATTCCGGAAGTCCAAAATCTCCCTGAATTGTTTGTACATCAGGATTTGTAACAGCTGCCCAGTTCTACCCTTCGGGATCAGCTTCTGGTAAATATATTTTATAATTGCCTTGTTCAACTCTTTCCTTGCCGGATAAACTCCTTGCATTTCCCTTGTTGCACGGCCTCAAGGGATTCCGTATATCCTTCCCAGTTTATTTCTCGAAGGATTCCGAATTTGGTTGAAATAATTAGGTCAAATCCAATTCTCTGAACGGTTTTGCTCGTTGTAATGCAACTGGATACTCACTGATATTATTGGTATTGGATGAAGGTCTAGAAAGTATCACATCACACGGTAAATGTTCATTTCATTGCTGGATGCTTGGTAAAATGAGGGCTGTTCCCTGATTTGGGTTGTCGATCGCTTCTCAGGCATAAATATCAGCACTCTCGTTTCTCTGTATGTCCACCTTCTCTTTCTATGCATCTAATTGTTCGGATTAGAATAATCCAACCTCATACACAAGTCAATAAAAATATTCTCGGACAGTTAAGCGACGTTGGAAGCTCTTGGCTCCTACTGAGCAACGTCTAAATTGGTAGCAAATTGCCAAAAACGACACTACTTGATAAGAAGACTAGACAGATTGTTTCTAGTCTGGATTCCTGGCCATATTGACCTGGAAGGCAATCAGGCTGCTGACTCGAATCAGAACCTGTCATTGGCATCGCTTTGGGCTTTGTCAAACAAAGATTGAACACCTGCATGGCAAAAAGATTCATAGACTTCTGGCAGAATCTTCCAGGATTGGCTCACTCCAAACAATTGTTGGACTACAGTAGTAAACTCAGCTTCCTAACGAAGCCGAGTTTATTTGGTCGAGTGTGAAGAGGTGTGAGCCACAATAAACCCTTGTGGGTTGCGGTGGAGAGTCGAATAAACCTTTGGACCTAACCTGACCTAACATAACCTGGAATGTTTGGTAACTAGTGAGGTTATGTTGTTGATACTGAGAAATGTTAACCCATTCAACAAAAGTATTAGATCTCTCGAACCGCTCATTCATGAGTTTGATCTATTTTGTGTACCACACGAATCCCTCCTACACGTCGAGGCAAAACCAAAACATTACTCATTATCATCATCATTACTATTATTAATAATTTCGTTTCACGTCTTTCTTCACCTGTTCGTTTCATGAAGTTTTCCCAAGCACTTACATCTTTTATTCCAAATTTCTCGGGAGAAACATTAAAATGGATTGTTTTCATTGTTATCATTTCATTAAACAATACAGAGTAATTTATGATGAGTCGTTATAAAGAAACATGGAAAATATGTTCCACAGGAGTTCAACGGAGAAAAATGAAAACTTCACAACACTACTTGTTCAATTAGTGAAGAAAAATTAATAGACATGAATCTTAGAGACGTGGAAAAGAATATTCCTTAAGAATTATGCCGAAAATAATATTGTATCTATTATCAACAACTGTAATTGTCTCTTCTATACCTAATGATTCCTTTTTTATGAGAATCACCAATTCTATTATTCATAGAGTTACAGAGAGATCAGGAACACATTTTGAAATACCTACAAATCTTTGATGTTGGAAAATATATTATAAATACAACATCTTCAATAATATTATAAATGTGAAAGTTTCTGAATATGTCTGTATGTATGTTTGTTTTTTTAATGCACATTTTACAATATTTGTCAAATTCTTTTGAAAATTGATTCAATTTGCGTTTTGAGTATTTAATATAAATTAACCTCCTTTTACAGTAGGTAATTTGGACGAATCGTAGCCATTACGCATCGCGTCTACTGTAAGATGACGGGGGACGATGCGTGGTGATAGAGGGGTAGTTTAAGCAAAGAAGCGCCATCGCCGAGAACGCGGGCAGATGCGTGGAGGCAGACGTTGAAGGTTGTGTTAGTTTTGCAGAATTTATTCAAATAGTTGGAATATTTTTTTATCCACCTTGAATTTCAGGTTTTCAATTTCAAAACTGAAGAAATTCCATACAATTTTTGAATCTCTATTTTTTCTCCTTGGACTGGAAATTCCTGTTCTCCTTTCTTGATGCTTATTTACGCTATACAAAGAACTTACATGCATATTTAACAATTCTAGGTTCAGTAACTTTGGCTGTTCTAAATATAAGAGTGTCAGTCAATCAATGGGTACTTATTTATACAATAATAGCTGTTCCCTGCTGTTGTACATGCGTTACGGTGGGAACCTACCCTAAGTGTTATTCCAGATCATGATCTATCTATCTATATACCAACTGACATTTGAATCTATTGAGCTGTTCAGGAGTGATAAAGTAAGAAACGTGAATATATACATTACATTAATTTATCCCCACAAACTTTACGTATTTATAATATTAGTAGGTGTAGGATTAGTGGGATAACCAATGTATTTCATTCTGATTCTTTCAGTTTTTTGCTGATGCTATATCTTGGAAATATGCAGGTGGGTTCTTTATATTTCGTTAGTGAACATCCGGAAAGGAAATTAGGAATTTCCACCCCCAAGGGGAAAACATAGGAGTTTGAAGATTGTATTTAATTTCGTCAGTTTTGAAGATGGAAACCTGAAGTTTTGGGTAGATAAAAAATATTGTAACTATTTGTTTGGAATGGTCTGGTACGAACCTCAATGTGACAAACCAAATTTTATGCTGGTGAAGCCGAGGACAACAACTAGTATATCATATATCTATTTGTGCTTTCTGTCTAGTGTTTTTGAAGCCATTCGTATGATGAAATCTACATTATCTAGTGTCCCAGACGGAGTTTCTTCATGCTTGTTGGAACAATGTGTTTACTCATCATCATAGCCTCTTTTTCTTTTATACAACAAATCCCTAGCTAGTGGTATATTTCCTGATTTATGGAAACATAGAGGATGTATCCAACTATCGAGGAATATGTATACAATCAGCTATACCTAAACTTTTGGATGGATTAGTCAGCAAAGTGTTAACTAATATTTGTAGATCATTAATTATACCAGAGCAGCATGGGTTCACAAATGGTAGATCGACAGTATCCAACCTAATTTATTACCAGCACAACATAACAAAAACACTCGAGGGATCTGCACAGGTTAATGTTATCTATACAGACTTTTCTAAAGCCTTCGATCGGGTCTCTCATGATTCATTGATTAAAAAACTGTATACCATTGGGTTAGGTGGTAGGATGTTGGATTGGATAAGCAGTTATTTGATAGGTCGTTTTCAATCAGTGAGGTTGAATCGTATAATCTCTGAACCTTATGCAGTAAAATCAGGAGTACCTCAGGGATCCCATTGTGGTCCCTTGCTGTTTTGCCTTCTCATCAATGACATTAAGACTAAAATTCAGTATTCTGATTTTCTCCTTTTCGCTGATGATCTGAAGATCTTCTGAGCAGTGAAAAATATGTATGCTGCTAATCTTCTCCAAATAGATCTCAATAATATAGCAGAATGGTGTTACGCAAATTGTCTTTATCTTAATAATAAGAAATGTTCCTCAATGGTGTTTAGTAGATCACAATCAGCAATTCGATTTGATCACCAATTAGAAGATAATATGTTAGATAAAAACAAGAATGTAAAGATTTGGGAATATTATAAGACAACCAGCTTTGTTTTAATAACCATGTGAACAATGTCTCAAAATGATTGCTTTTATTGCGAGGTCATCAACAAATTTTTCCCCTTCTACTATAAAAGTTTTATACTGCTCTCTAGTCAGATCCATTGTTGAATTTGGAATCCTACTATGACAAGTATATCCATCAAATAGAAAATGTACAAAGAAAATTTCTGAAAATCATAGCATACAAACTAGGTCTAGTTGTTGGTGAATATAACTACAATGAAGTAATGAGCTTGATGAGTCTACCTAGTCTAAGTGATCGCAGGATTATGATATCGTTGGTTTATCTTTTCAAAATAATCCTGGCATAATCGATTGTCCGGAAGTTCTCTCTATTATACCATTCAATGTTCCAAATAGACAAACCAGACAAAAAAAATTATTTGTTGTACCACATCACTCAACTAACTATGGTTTTTATACACCCATCTCAAATATGATAAGATTGGGAAATACATATTGTCATAATGTTGATTTCTTCTGCGAAAATCCAAAGATTTTTAAAAAACAAATAGCTAGATTGTTGTTCAATTCATTTCTATTTATGATTTTATGATTAGTGATAATGTTGTGAAATTGAAATTTTATTATTATTTCATATTTATATATTTCAGATATTATTATATTTCTGTATTCTGATGTGATTTCCATGTGATTTAGTGCATGAGTTAAACGTCGCAATATATATGTTATTTCTTAACTGTATTGAGGTAACCATTTTATAAATAAATAAATAAATAAACATTTCTGCAAGTTTAATATAAAATGAATTTACAATAATTTATGAGTTTGAAAAATCGGACGAAAACATTTCAAATCGTTATGGTGTCGCTTGTGACGTCATATTCGAGTAGACCATATATGAACACTAGAAGCTTTTCCATAAATTTGGTGATAACTGTTATTAATTATGGATTCAAAAGTGTATCGGTAGTGTGCTGTCCCTTGACTAAAATCATACACATAAAAACTATACAGAAAAGTAATTCACGATATACTATGAGTACAGAACAATGAAAATGACAGGGTTGTTACCCCCCTGTTAACTACAATATTGAAAATATGATAAAATACCCATGCACAACCTACGTTTCTGTGGGTCTCCCTGTTTATTAGTGGCAACAATATATGAAACTGATATTCATTATTGCACTTACTAATAATAATATGTTTATTAAGGAACGGGTAGCTATAGTTTAATCGAATAACAAACCATATGCATGGGAACCTCATATTAACCAAGTTGGTTGTATGAGTTGATATCTTTTTTTTTCAGATACTGAGTCGAATACAGAATAAAACAGAAAGGGAGAGATAAGAATGGAGAAGATGAAAGGGATAGTAATTTTAACATATATGTAAACTAATACTATTTCATTGTTAATATTATATTGTCCAACTTAGGGGTGTCTTTATATACATCATTATTATTGTTATATTTTCTACATTTCACTATTCTGCCCACGCACAAGTTTTACTTTTGTGGGTCTTCTTTTATTTATTCACTATTCTCATGTCTAGTTGTCATGTCTAGTTCTATTCCCAATTGTACTTCCTGATAAAAGATGGTAGTGGATAATTACCATCTCTCTTTATCATTCACGCATCTCATAGACACAGCTAGATTTGCCAAGCTGAATTATTTCATCATTACATTTCTCATTCTATCCATCATCCTTATAATCTGAGATAATTCGATTGTCATAGTTTTATCGATTCGAACAAATTTTGTGTCAGTTTCAAATTCTGGCACATTCAATCCATCTGAAAATTGAACGCAACGGGAACACCGCACGGATTGCCTATCAAATCGCATCAACGTCTCAATGAAATATAAATATCGATGTTTTGAAATGGATTGAACCACTAGATTCATTTTGTGAATTGTTAGAGTTGGGCTACGATTGTGTGTAGTATTTCACTGCGTGAATCCATATTTTATAATTGGAAATAACTTCAGAGAGGAATTTGTTGACAGATCATACTAGAGGTCATACCTGGAACCAAAGAGGTTCAATCAATGGAATCCCTTGTAGAGGGTGAATCATAAAAAAGAAACTCTTCATATTGACATAGGTATGCATCCGCTTCATTTATGAGCGGGTGTTGCAATTTTACAAACAAATCATTCCTCCCCTAAGTCATATCTCTGAAACTGCTTCGCATTGTTTCTCAATTTTGGTTCATACAAAGTATGCGGTAAAAGTTTCCTCAATGCTTTTTTATATGGACAAAAAAGCAAGCACTACGGCGCTCAGAGAGTGGTACCTGTGCGAAAGTATCGATTCACATTGGATTCGAATCGCTGCAGATTGAATTTATTGATGTTGATGGATCATTAGAGTTGAAACAAGCATCTACTCAGGGGGAATTTCGGAAATGGTCTTGGAAATTCTCACACTCAGCAGCAACATTTATCGGTAATTCACATAACACTGAAATAAGTTTGTGATCAGAAAATCTCAATGAAGACTTATGTTGGTAGTTAGTAGTTGGTTTGAGGTGATTTCGGAACAATAACCTGTTCATACGTCACACAACGAAGACAAGGTGACTTTGAGGAGGTGTTTTGAGGTTGACCTTGAACGACCTTGACCTAAGTTACGCGACTCAGGTAAGGTGACTTTGAGGTTGTGATTTGTGTTTGACCAATGAATAACCTTTATTCACATCATTGATGTTGATGGATCATTAGAGTTGAAACAAGCATCTACTCAGGGGGAATTTCAGAAATGGTCTTGGAAATTCTCACACTCAGCAGCAACATTTATCGGTGATTCACTTTGAAATGAGTTTGTGGTCGGAAAATCTCAATGGAGACTTATGTTGGTAGTTAGTAGTTGGTTTGAGCTGATTTCGGAACAATAACCTGTTCATACGTCACACAACGAAGACAAGGTGACTTTGAGGAAGTGTTTTGAGTTTGACCTTGAACGACCTTGACATAAGTTACACGACTCAGGCAAGGTGACTTTGAGGTTGTGTTTTGTGTTTGACCAATGAATAACCTTTATTCACTTCCCATATTTTTGACAAGGTTTCCAAGATTAGTTGCCCACAGGTTATATTATGATTTGTCGGCTACCATTGATCTCTGGTTCTTATCAGGAATCGTTTCGATTCCAGATAGACTAATATCTTTATCCATGCTATGATGACTTCAACCATTTTGGTGTGTGTGTGTGTGTAGCGTGTATATATGTTCCATTCATATAGATAATAGGTCAAAATTCTTTTGAAGGCCCGCAATTTCTTCAAGAATTTTATTCTGAGCAGTCGAAAAATCTGGTTTTTCATCAATATTTCCCTTTCACTCTTCACCTTTCCCCATTGAAATCGAAGTTTATGAATTTCTTCTGAGAGTTGTCGTTCGTGTGGGGGCGACAGTTGATTAATGGAAAAACAGATTTTGAACAGTTTTTTTTTAAATAGACCTTTTCTTAGCAGATACTGCTTGCTATCCTAATTGTTAATATAACAGATGATAGTTTTAATTTCTTCAAGCGTAGAAACTTTCGATATGGAAATTGACCATGCATCTGCGTAAAATTGCCACATTAGCACAATCCATCACAATTTAATGATATCCAAAACATATGGAGTTTGAAGTTTTTTTTCATCATTTTTTATTTTTTCGTCATTTCCGTATAGTTCTTATGCAAACCCTGTAGCCTCAGCTACTCGTTTTCGAATCGTCACAGTTAAAATACAATTTCAGTGAAAACTGTTTCCATTATTACTACCACCTCTCACCTCAGCAAGAGAAATTCTCATGCCATCTGCCGTTGATTCCGATTGCATAAACCTTAATTCGTTCACAATTTTTCTGCTTTGTTTACTGAGAACCCTGTATTCATTCCTCTAAGACAACAAATAACCCACTACACAGAATAATTTCTCCACCTACTCTACTGAAACGAAGGTCACTACACGAGTTCCTCGATGTTGAACTTTCGCCCCACTCCGCCGGCTTATCTACTGCACATCCAATATTCAGGGACACAGTTAGATTTGCCAAGATGTATATAATAACTATTCTGAAGGGATTGGGTAAGATCGTCAGGTGAAACAAATTTTACAAGGCACATTACACATTATTTAAATTGGCCTGTGATAGTTTGGCGACTTGCCATTTCATCATTCTCATTACGTCTGCTCAGGCACAATTCTCGGACCACTCCGAAGAATGTAAGAAATATCGGTCCACAATTATCTGCATTACAGTATCATAAGTTTGATAAAAATTCTGAGAAGGTCCATTGTCTGGGTAATCGTAAAATAAGAGCAAGGATTTGAGTTCAATCGATATAATTCTTCGACAGACGAGCAGAATATACGTCTGTATTGTATTTCGGAATTTATAGGACATAAAATACACATAAAATTGCAGCTCCGTGAAAGCAAGGGTCGTTTCGAAGATATGCAGATATAAAGCCGTTGAGGCTCGTAATGACTTTTCAGAATATATCCAGCATCCAATTTCGGGCACTAAAAGCGTGAAAAACAGAAACAATTGACTGGATGCCAGAAAAATCAATGTGATATTCAGGCGATGTTTGCTCTTCATTTATTGTGAATCATTTGCTCAGGGTTTCATTCCGGCTTGCCACATGGCAGGAAAAATACAGAAGATCATCATTGGACGCTACGTCTTCTCAGGGCACATGAACCCAATGAACACTCATCCCACGGTTGTACAAAGTAGTCATTGGTTGATGACCAGACCAGATAGACTGGAAGCTTCGGTCCTAATGGATAGGAGTTTCTGGTCCAGAGCCTGAGAAGCTATATGGTAAGTACATTTTCAGTGTATTTTAGTTGAATGTCGACGTGGAGAGCCTTTACACCAACGTTCCAGTCGAAGAAGCACTCCACAGAAAGCTATCCGAAGACGGCGACCTGGAAGATAGAACAAATTTACCTATAGAAGTAATCATGGAATTACTAGGATGCCGTGTACGAATCTGTTATTGTCAACTGAAGGACTCCAACATATATATGGAGTGGCTTGAAACTCTGGCCATTGAAGAATCCCACAAGAAACCGCGTGTCTGGTTGAGATACGTCCACGATATCTTTATGATATGGAAACATAGGAATACTGAACTAGACGCCGTTCTGAAACACATCCACAGCGTAAGACCTTCCATTACTTTCACAATGGAGAAGGAATTCCACAACGAATTGCCTTTCTTAGAGGTACTGGTGAAGAGGACCGACACTGAGTGGGAAACACCTGTATTTCGAAAACCTACTCACACGGGACAGTATCTGAACCACATATTCAATCATCATCAATCGACTGAAAGAGGAATCGTCAAGAATCTATTAAATGGTGCTTGGTGCTTCTGGGATCTGTAATACAAAGGAAGGGTTCGAGAAGGAACCAGACATCATCAAAAACTATCTTCAACGGAATGGCCAAAGCGATGGTGGAACAGACTTTGGCTAACACACAGCAGGAGCCTCGCAAGGAAGAGAAGCCGTCACAACCAGTGCTTGCACTTCCCTACATCAGAGGATTATCAGAAAGGATAAGAAGAATTGAATCCAAGTACAACATCGGAACCTGCTTCAGGTTTTCTTGAGGCTGCTACGGATAGTGTATCTGTAGCAGCCTCAAGAAAACCAGGCCAAAAAAACGCGGACTGCGATTTCAAGAATTGCATTTACCGGATAGCCTGTGAGTGCGGAAAATCCTATGTCGGTGAAACTGAGAAAGAGGCCATTGAATGTTCGCATTGCCGAGCACAAGAAACACACACAGAGAGCGGAAACCAGCAAATGAGAAATATCAGAGCATGTTTGGACCTATCAACATAACATCGAGTGGTCCCAAGCTGAGATCATATACAAGAAGGAACATTGGTTTAGGAGGAAATTCAAAGAAGCCGCATACATGTTGTACAACAATGTATTCAGCCAAGTTAGCGTAGAGATACGCATCATATGGAAACCCATAAATGAGTGAAAAATGGCCAACTCCCGTCAAACGGTCATCTCCCACTAAACTGGTGTGGAGATAAATAAAAGTACTCGAATAACCAAAAAATTGTCAACTCTCGGAGGAATCAGTCCAGTCATCACCCGAAGATGATTGTGAATACAAAGAATCGAAACGTCGTGAAGTAACTTGGTTTGGAATCTCTCAACTTTTTTTATTTTCGATATTTTCTTCAATTGCTCTATTTTTCCTTGTATTTCATTTCACTGTTATTTAATTCCAGGTTTTTTTGCTTAATATAATTGTTATTTCCAGCTGTTTTATAATTCTTTTTTCACTTTCAAACAAATGCCAAAAATTTGTATCAATCGGATTGGCCGCTGCTGCGAGCAATTGCCTAGCAGTCTGTTTTGATCCACTTTCGTTAATGTCAACTTTTTTTTGAGAAATAATTAGTGCGGATATTGGGATTTTATTGCTACGCAGAGTGGACACTGACGTTCTGCAGCAGGAATTAACGCTCTGTAGAATCACCTTACGGCTCCTCGTAGTGTAAATAAATTTGGTGTACAATGCGTGCGTGTGTGCTGACACAATCTGGCTCATAATGACCCCGTCAGATGAATGTTTGCATGCGACGTTTGGCTGGGCGAATGATACGAATTAGACGTATTTCCAGCCGCATGAAATAACGTACAATGTTGCAATCACCATAGTGCAGTATTTATAAACAAAACTGAAACGGCATGGTGATGAAAAGCTCTCTGACACGGATTGCATATCACCCCATTTTCTCGATAGGTTTTAAAACCGTATTAAAACAAGCAACCTTTGTCCCTAAAGACAGTTATGATTTTTTCAATTTAGTTTTTTTATCTTATTCAGAAAAATACACTTTCGAAGCGAGGACAGAATTACTTACGTTATTTGAACAATATGCATAATATGCATATTGGTATTTGGAACTGAAGTGCCGATAAGGCTCTTCAGTTCTTCAGTGTCTTACAGTAAAATATCGGATGTCTTTCAGTGAGGACGACAATGTTCCATGTAAGTGCATGGAGTTTTACTTCTTTCATTCATAATATTGTGTAGGAATCCTGTAAATAGTATCTGAGTCGATTCCATTACGAATGTTTGGAACACAAACAGAATAGAGAAAAGTGTTTTTTGTATAATTCAGCTTTGATGAAATGAATAAAAACGCTTTGGTCTATATACCATTGACAGATATATGTTTTACCGTAAAAATGGGGTGTTCCATCGCGAGTGGCGGACAGTGTATATCACTTTGGCCAACTCCATTCAGGTGGTAGGTGCATTTTGAGCATTTCCATCAGTCCAGAGAGTTTCATCGTTCTATCTCGAATATTACGGAAGATACGGGGGTGTTTTCATGAGAAGTGAGGCACACTGTATATATAATCTAAAAAGGTTAATGCAGTCAAGCTGCTGGAAAATAATTCCATGAAAATAAAAAAAATAAATAGATAAGTCCTTTTTTGATCATTCTCATATTGATTTCAATTTAAGAGCCACTGGTAGACAGCTGTTTCAGCCTATTGGGCATCGTCAGTACCGGGCAGGCAGTCCTCGATTGAAGACAAAATGAGAAAAACCAAGAAAGTACTTGATAAAAATAGCTGCGTAAACGCAAGCGAAACATAAGTGGAACCATCTATTGGTGTGACACCCAAGTCAACTTGCCAAGTTTTTATGTCAGTGTCAGTCAGATGAATAATTAATTACCATTCTGATCATTCCCATATTGATTTCAATTCAAGAACCACAATATATGTGAATAACCAAGAAAAGTACCTAATAAAAGTAACTGTGTAAACGCAAGCGAGACATAAGTGGAACCACCTATTGGTGTGACACCCAAGTCAACTTGCCAAGTTTTTATGTCAGTGTTGGTGGTTTGACCAATCAACCGACAACTGCGGTAGTAGAAATTTGGGAAGCTAACCTGAAATGCCATCGGAAATCGAATCCATATGTTTCTAGAAATGATATGAAATCTAGAAACCCGAAGACGATCACTTTCAAAATTACTATTTCACGTTTATACATTTTAGATTTCACATCTTCACAAATTTTCATGTTTAGATTTCACATTTTATATCTCCAACTCCACAACGTTGATTGATTAGTTAGTTTGCTTATGCACAAGGTTATACCTTTTATGAGCAACAAACTGATCTATTTGCTGAATTAGATTGAATAATTGTTATTATTATTTTATATATATTTTGATGACAAATAAACGAAAAAAAACTATTATAACAAAAAAATGTTTCATTCAGAATAGGACGGTATTCCCATTTTGATATGGACTTCAAAAGTTGTTTGAAATAATCTGCCACGGTCCTCATTCGACTGATTACCATTTGATTACACCAGAATTACCTTTCTGACAATTTTTCAGTAACACCTAATTAGGTTGTAAAATAATCTCTCCTGGGATAAAACGTGTGCTGTTTGTAAAACGGATGGCAGGATGTTTTTTTCGGGATGAAAGTCACGTAGCTGACTTGATTGCCGAGATAATTCGCAAGATGATTGTCGAATACCACACGGGAATTATGCTTAACGTTTGTGCCTACCTAGCAGAGCATTCTTGTCATAATCAGAGAAAATGAAATTCGGTCCGTCCCTTCAAGAACTCGAATTCTCTTTTCCATCCATTAGTGTAGATGAATTATTCATGGTTGCTTTGTTTTGATATAAACATGTTATTATGGAAATATGGAATTGAACGAATGCAAAATATTCTGAATAATACTCCAAGAGTCAGCCAATAATTATGAGATATTGTGAATGCAAGTCACCGGGCAAGTCTGCCAGAAAGTTTTCTGAAAACTGTCGCAATAATCAACAGGGAACACTTAATTTTCAGAAATATTGCCCCATTCTCTAGTTTTAGTATTTTTCAAAATACTATTTTAGAATTGGTTACTATTTGACTATTAAATGTTTTCGTAGCTCCATACTTCATCGTACTTAAAAAATGCACAAATGAACTCGTTCCAGTATTTTGCAGACTTTTCAACCTGTATTCAACCTGTCTTGTTCAAAGGATAACTACAGACCAGTCACTTTGCTATCAGTGATATCAAAAATCATGGAGAAAGCCATAAACCACCATATCTTTGAATATTTGGAAGGCTCTAACATCTTGAGCCATCATCAATATGACTTTCAGAAACAAAGATCAACAAGCGATCTTCTATCCTTTTATAGATAGATAGATATATTTATCAGTCCTTTGTGCTACATTATGTAAGTAAGTAAGTAAGTTAGTAGCTTTATTCATCATTAAAACATATACACAATTCAGCCTGCTGGTGAACATATATATATATATATATATATATATATATATATATATATATATATATATATATATATATATATATATATATATATATATATATATATATATATATACTTATTAGACTAGTAAAAATCTTAAAACTAAGGTTAAAAATTCAGACGAATCCCAATTATAAATATAAAACATTATAAAAGAAGAAAACTCTACGATATATATACACTTATACACACATATAATGTATAGGTTACAATAATCATGCCGCCAGGTATTCATTCAGAGAAAAGAATGCGCCGTTACAGAGAAATGAATGTAGCTCAGTCTTAAATTTACCCGTCTTGTTTGGTTCCGAGCACAACTCCAAGTATTTGTTGAAGCATTTTATTTGTTGGTATTTATGATATTTCTGTCCAATAGTCAATCTAGAAAGTGGTTGATAGATTTTGTTCATATTTCTTGTATAATAGTCGTGGATGTCTCGATTCTTGGGAATATTCTGTTTTTGTTGTGTGAAATCTATAATTAGTTTGAATATGGGTAGGGTTAAGATTCTTGTTTTCCTGAACAATTCTTCACAGAATGCAGCAGGTGACGTTCCCATCATGCATCTCATTATTTGTTTCTGTATAATAAATGCATCATTCAGATTACTAGATGACCCCAAAAAAATGAGACCATATGACAGTATGCTTTCTGCATGTGCAAAATATATCATTTTCAAGACATCAAAACTGACTGTGTTACGTAATTGCCTCATTAAGAAGCAGATACTGCTCAGTTTGGCTACCACATTATCAATATGTTCTTTCCAGGTCATCTTATGTTCCAATGTAACTCCTAGGAATTTTATCGATTCAGCTTGTTGGATTGTTTGGTGGTTCATTGTTATTGTTAGAGTATCATCAAAGCTGCCATTCTTGGGTAAGAATATCATAAAGTGAATTTTTTCTGCATTAACAGATAATCCGTTATTGTGACAGTAATTATAAAATGCCTGTGCACTTACATCAGCTCTGGCAGAACACTCTTGAGCTGTTGAGTTCCTCAAGCAGAAGTTTGTGTCGTCTACATATACAATTTCTAAAACTGCTTGTCTGACTGAGTGAGTCAGGTCATTCATAAACACTATGAACAACAGTGGGCCAAGTACTGAACCCTGTGATACCCCCGGTGTGACAAATTGTTTATCAGATACGTTATTATTCAGTACTACAGTTTGTCTTCTTCCGTCAAGATAGGAGCGCAGCCAGTCGTTGCCTATTCCTCTAATTTCCAGATACTCCAGTTTATCAAAGAGTAGTTTATGATCTAACATGTCGAACGCCCTACTTTAATCAAAATAGAGTGCAATAGGAGTTTCTTTTTCATTCCATGTGTCATAGATAAAAGAAGTAAGTTGAGCTATAGCAGTAGTTGTAGATTTTTTCCTCCTGAACCCGTGTTGGAAGTTCTGTATCAGAAAATTTGACTCAAGAAAATCTACCAGTCTGAAATAGCAGCAAATATCAAATACTTTGGCTAGTTGACTTTGCAGATAGATGTTTCTATAGTTCTTAGTGTCATTTTTTGTTCCTTTATTTTTATAGATCGGTATTGATTTCGACAACTTCAGTATGCTGGGGTATTGTCCACATAAGAAAGATTCATTGACGAGATAAGTCAGTGGTTCATTGAGAGCATGAGCAGATGCACTCTGCACTTTTCCACAAATTTCATCAATTCCAGGGCAGGGTTTCAGCGAAGCTTTTTTTAATAGTAATTCAATTTCATCAGTAGTGACTGGGAGAAAAAAAGAAAGTTTTGTATTTACGAGGTGGAAGTTTGATGTTAGTATAATTTGGTTTGTTATGTGGAAAATTAGTGAGAGACTTGTTGAATGCATTTACAATATTTGATATAACTGATATCTCCTGTCCATTGTAGATGATGGTATCAGGAACATTTATTTTCCCTGTGTCTTATTTCCATGTTTCATTTCACTATCTTCCAACTTTCCTTCACAATGTTTGTGCTAGTGGCTAAGCTGATATTATTGTATGTGTATTTCGTTTCATTTTCAAATTGATTATATATAATTTTTTGACTCTTATATCTTTTTTTGATTATAACATTATCAGTGGATTTTGCCAGCCGAGATATTTCACATAAGGTGTTATGTAATTCTCCTAGTTCCTTTGTGTACCAAGACTTCTTTTCAGTTTTTGTTTTTATTGTTTCATGGGGAAATGCACTATTGAAGTGAAACATGAGAGTGTCATAGAATTCCTGAAACTTATTATCGAGACCTGAGGCTGTTTTCATATCCACCCATGTTTCTTTCCATAGCGCGGTAATGAATGAATGAATGTTATTATCATTGATGATTCGTTTGAATATTGGACTGTCTGTTGTATTTTGCTTAGCATTACCAACTAGGATGCTACATACCTGAAATGTATGATCAGACATATAAGAATCTTTCACCCATACTTTCTCTGTATTTACATCTGTGAACAGAACATCTATTAGTGTTTGTGATGTGCCCTGTATTCTTGTTTCCATTCTTCATTAACCATATTAAATTCTTTTTGAAAGTTGTTAACCTGCTTGGAAATATTACTGTCAGATAACATATTTACATTTATGTCTCCACAGAAAAAATAGAAAGCATCATTTACATAGATTCTGTAAAGCAATTGTTGCAATTTTTCTATGAACACTATTTCATCACTTCCCGGTGATCTATATAAAACAACTATGAATAGTTTTTCATTAGTTTCATGACGTTTATGTAAATGGGAGATGTCATATTTCTCATGTATAATGAAAATGTGTAACATTTTAAGATGTCATCTGAATGAAAAAATAATGTGAAACACATTGTAAAACAAACACATACATATTAATATATAAGTAGAAGATAAAAATAGATAAATAAACAACATGTTACGATATTTACGTCACAATGACAGTGATCTGACTATACCAACTTCAAGTATAAATTCATCTATTATGTAGAAAACTTCACACATGGCACAGGAGACTTTTTATACTTTGCGTGATGGTGTTTTTGGGTGATGGGCATATGGTTATTCCTATTATGATAATTATGGAGGTTCTATATTTTCATGGATATACGTCAATGTTTATAGAATGAACAGACAACAGTTAGTATATTATTTTGACGAAAAATCTCTCTACATGTTCTGTAATCTAGATTGGAAATTAGTCTCAGTAATGATTTCTGTTTTATGAAACTTCTGTCCACCTCAGTTGCTGAACCCGAGACAGCCTTGTTGTTGTGAATGATGGGCTGAATGATTGGCAGTATCCAATTCATTCTTGAGGGATTTAATGAGATAATACGATTCATTGCATTTCTTGGATGTGAAGTCTCGCTAAGTGAAATGTGAATCCATTATTGTTCCTAAGAACCTTGTTGAGCTTGTTAATGTCAAGGATTCTTTCCAGAAAATGGTATTGAAATCATGTAGGCTTCAAGATGAATCTGCAAATTCCATTCAGACAGTTTTTCTCAGGTTAACTATAAGTTTATTCCTGTAACACCAGTCATCAAATTCGTGTAGGACTGAGTTTACAAGGTTATGCATTTCTTTCGTTGTTTTACTTGAAAGAATAATGGAAGTGTTGTCTCCGTAAAGGTATATCGCCTTATATACCTTACATTATTAGGTAGGTCATTCATATATAACAAAAAATTAGTGGACCGAGTACACTGCCTTGAGGTGTCCCATTTGTTGCAAGGAATTTATCGGATATTGTAGCATTATGTTTCACCTGGAAATATCTATTTGTTAGGAAAGACATTTCAAGCTGATTTATGTTTCCTCGAATATCAATCTTAAATAGTTTATCTGATACGAATTCAATCAAATAAGAAAATAAACCTATCACAATGTTTTTTATCCATTAAATCATGTACTTCTTGTACAAAGTTGAATGTTGCAGTTTCTATCGAGCCATTTTTAAGTATATGGATAAGGACCTCAATTTTGATCAGGTCAGGATATTCTCCAAAGGAAATACATAAGTTTAAAATATATTCTATAGTTTTAGATAATATATCCACGCATTCTTTGATTATGTCCTGTTCTTTTCTTATTGTCTAACTTTTTTACTTCATCCGTAGTGACTAGTTCAAAAAACATGGTTGCATAAACATTTGGCATTGTGGTATAATTTTCTGAATTTTTCCCTGGAAAATGTGTCCTAATTTTCTCGTCAATTATTGTCGAGAAATACTCTCCGAATGTTACTATTTCTTCTCCGCTACTGATTACTTCATCATTATGACTTAGTACTTTACATTTGTTTTCATTATTTTCATGTGGTTGTTTTATAATATTCCAGAGAGTTTTGGTTTCACTGGTAGAATCCTGAACTTTTTTCATGAAATGATTCATTTTTTCTGACGTATTTAATCTTCAACACTCCTCTTGGCTATTTTATGAGCAGTGTTACTATTTTCAGAGTTCTCCTGTTTCCTCATATTTGAAATAACGCAATCGAGAAACATGGAGAGTCAAGAGCTGTTGCGCTTGATATTTCTAAGGCCTCTGATCGTGGCTGGATAAATTTCGATGCTGTGGCATGTCAGATCTTTTTTGTGTATGGCATATTGTAAAATAGATTTAAGACGAGTAGATAAGACAATTCTGTGAAATTGATTCAAGACACTGAAGAAGCAGATACCTAGAACAGGTATCTATTTCATAAATAGCGATAACTATGTAAGTGATCGAAACACGTGTCGAGGTGTTAAAATAATGGTTAAGTGTAGGAAAAATCTCCAGTAATATTCGGTGTTTCGTATGATGTAATAAGGACCCAATGAAATGGTGTCATTTCAATATAGATATGGAATCCCGTAATGAAGCTGGACATTAATTTCAATCGAAAGTTCATACAGCCTTGGTCTCATAATTGCGAATTGATCAAATTTCAAAGTGCTTGCTTATATACTTTCGTTCAGGGCCTTTGTGTACCTCTTCATACTTAGAACTCACTCCTATTTTCCATCGAATGGTTACGCAATGCACTGAAGAAGCCTTGCTGGAAATTTCCGAAGTGAACATTAATAAACGCCGAGCGTAAAGTTTAAATATTGTTTCTGAACAATAATTTGCTCTTTTTTGTTTCGTTAACTTCTGCAATAACTTGTTAAACTGAATTGCCGAGTTCTAATCCGATGGCGTTCGTTGCGGACTCCTCATTTTGGGAAATTTAATTTGATTTGTGAACAGTTGGAAATGTTTGACACGGAAAAGTCTTGAATCTCGTTAGGAATTTGTCTTGCTTCGAATTGTCTCGAATTTTTTGATTTATGCAATCATCAAGATGACAAAATGATATTCGATAATTAAAAAAGATTCAACCTGATAATAAATATTCATGAATAAAAATATATCCCGGGCGTTCCTTCGATGCAAATCAATCAGATATATTGATGATGCTGATATACAAGGTGTCCCGAAAGTTGTAGAAAGTAATAGAGGCTATTTGTTTCGAGGTGGTTGACAATGTTTCGTGATGTACTTCATTTGTTTTGACTTCCATTGTCTCCTACAATGTAAATTGATTTGAAATCCCTGAAAGTATCTTTGAAGAAATGAAAAGATTAGCTGAAAAGAAACTTGTCCAGATTTCTACTACCAATCATAAAACCACTGCAAGGAAAAACATCATCTTTTGTGGAGAATTCAATGCATTTTATCGAACCGCTAGGGGCAATCGAAGTCAGAGAGCAGGATCAACTGATCAGTTTCGACGTGGAGAGTGTCTAGGACGAATTCTTTACGCAAGATTAGGGACTGTCAATGGAATCGCCACTTTCACCCTTTATAGCCAACACATAAATAGAGTGGTTCAAAACGCTGGCCATTGAAGAAGCCCACAAGAAGCCCCGAGTCTGTTTGCGATACGTGGACGACATCTTCATAATATGGAACCATGGGGATACATAACTAGACACTTTCCTGAAGCACATCAACAACGTAAGTCCTTCAATCACTAAGAGGATTCATCAAGACTCTAGTAGAACGTGCTTTCAGGCTTTGTAGTACGGAGGAAAGTCTCGAAAAGGGACCAGGCATCATCAAAAATGACCTTCAACGGAATGGTTACTCCAAAATGATGGTGAAACAGACTTTGTCTAGAAGACAGCTAGAGCCTCACAAAGAAGAGAAGCCGCAACAATCAGTACTTGTACTTCCCTACCTCAGGGAATTGTCAAAAAGGATAAGGAGAATTGGGTCTAAGTATAACAACAGAGCCTGCTTCCGATCTGGGAACACTGGGAACAAAAACCAGACCACCAAACGCGAACTGCGAATCCAAGAATTGCATTTACCGGATACCCTGCGACTGCGGAGAATCATACATTGGTCTGGTTCACATGTACTCGATTTAGCTCTTTTTGGTGACATTTTTCAGCCCTATCCAAAAATTACGACCAAGATGTCATTCGATTCGTATTTTTGTCTAGAAAAAAAAAATGAAAATTACAAAAGTTATAAACAATTAAGTGAAAAAAATTGGGCTTTAGTTTTTTTTAATATCTCGGAAAATTCTCAAAATTTTGGAAATTTCAAAGAAGATTTGAAAAGATCAATGAATTTGCGTAAAAAAAGTCTCGACTCCCGAAACTGTATCTCGATTATTTATAATTTTTACAGAGACCTGAAAATGGAGCCAAAAACGGGTAGTCTGGCTTCCGCGCGCCTTTCGTCAGTCTGACATAAAAACAAAAAAAAAATATTCAAACATATCAACTGTGAATATTAAGGAATGAAAAAATTCATGTTATGTTGGGATACATCAATAAACAATAATCCACAGTGAAAAAATTTTTATCCCAATTTTAACGTTAATTATAAATTTGTTAATAAATAACTTTTTCTGAATTGAAAGTTAATATAAAATTTCCCTATGATTATTAAACTAAAACCCTGGCATTTTTTCCTTCAGTGAAGTTATCTTCAATAGGCAAAAATAAAGATGACCGTTGCCAAAATAAAAAAAAATTGTCATTTTATATTTTTTAATTGACAATTGAAAATTGTAATTTTATGAAAAATACATTACAATTTTTTTTATTTTTTATTGTTCCAATGTCTCATGGCTAAAAACCAATTAATAATAATAAATTTATTATAAACAAATACATTGTTTATAAGCAATTCGAATTTTTTTTTTCATTATGTTAATTGAAAAAAATCATGATTTTTAGTAAAAAAATTATTTAAAAAAAAAATTCTTTGTTGCTGAAAAATGCGTTTGTTAATTAACACTCGTTTTTTGCAACTAAATATCAAAATTTAGAAACCACTTTTTTTAATCATAAATTCTATTATTCTTTAAGGTTTTGGAGAAACTTTTTTTATTCTTTTTTTAATTGTTTATTTAAAAAAAACTGTTTTAAACAAATTATTTTTAAAAATTTTTTTTCAATGTTACAAAAAAAAGTATATTAGACTAAGAGGTCATTGAAAGTTCGCATTACCGAGCACAAGAAACGCACACAGCGAGGATAAACCAGCAACATAACATCAAATGGTCTCAAGCTGAAATCATCCACTGGCTTAGGAGAAAATTCATAGAAGCCGCATATATGTTGTTCAACAACGCATTTAGCCAAGC
The DNA here is from genome assembly GCF_025532065.1 of Leptinotarsa decemlineata. NCBI lineage: Eukaryota > Metazoa > Arthropoda > Insecta > Coleoptera > Chrysomelidae > Leptinotarsa > Leptinotarsa decemlineata. The sequence goes on from NW_027412747.1 coordinate 21,254,033, forward strand.
TAGTGTAGAGATACGCAACATAAGGAAACCTTCATTCAAGCGGAAAACGACCAACTTCCGCCAAACGGTCAGCTCCCGCAAAAACCGATGACCTATAAACAGTCAGATCTCGGAGGAATGAGTCCAGTTATCACCCGAAGACTATTGTGGTTAATAAAAATCGAATCGAAGTGGAGTAACTTGGCTGGAATCTTTTAATTTTTATTTTCCATTTCTTGTTAATGATTTTCAATTTGCATCTCGTGTTGATAGTTCAGAAAATATTCTTCGTCACGATAATATTTACATGAATACTGTGAAAAGAAAAATCATAAGTTGAGATTTATTGAGAGTTGAGTTGCACGAAAATATTCTACTGGCCTGTTTACAATGGAGGTTGTTTTCACAATAATTTGATAAGAGATCTATATACTGATTACACAGGCTAACGATGAAAGAACTTTTTTAGTTAAAACACCTTATTATTCTGTTTTTTAGGGTGCTAAATCCAAATATGACACTTATTATGCCGTATCACCTACCATATTTTCATATTTGCACATCAATTTATTGAATTTTTTGATTCATTACAGAATTTGACAGCTTTCATATACTACAAATAAAATTGTAAAATAATTTTTGCTGGATGTAGAAGAGTTAGCAGCACTGCCAAAACACATTCACTGTCCAGAAAAAGGGGAGTTATATTGTTCTGTTCACAGCTTATGTTTTGTTTACTGTTAACCCAACCTTACTTTCTGGTTTCCAGTACATGTGCTCATTAAAATGTTTAATCGCCGTTGTAAGAACTCTGCTGACAATTTTTGTTATATTTGTGGTGAGTTTGTTATTGAAAAACATCAATGAAACATTACAGACTTCGTGAAAGAGGTTTATTTTTCATATTTTGGAATTAAACTTGGTGATCAGGATAAATCTTTGGCCCCGCATAAGGTGTGTTATGTTTGTGTTGAAGATCTTAGAAAATGGTCAAAAAAGAAGAAAAAAGCCTTTGAATACGCTGTTCCTATGGTATGGAAGGAACCTAGAAACCACACTGATGATTGCTACTTTTGTAGTGTTGATATTACTGGCCACAACTCGAAAAACAAGAAGGTAATAAGCTACCCTAACCTAATTTTTGCCATCCGTGTAGATTTGCCGGTCCTACAACCTCAAGATGATTCGAATTCTGTTAAAACTGAAATGCTTTCTGATGTACTGTCAGATATAGATGAGCAAGATGATGAAGAGTGCCAATGTGCTGCAGCAAATATAAAGCCTAAACTGTTTACTCAGATTGGGCTTAACGACTTAGGGATCTTGGGTTAACAAAAGAAAAAGCTGAATTGCTTGGTTCTAGACTGAAAGAAGAGAATTTATTGGCAGTTGGAACTAGCATATATGTGTATGAGAAGAGAGAGCAGCAGTTTTCGAAAATTTTTGAAGAAGGTGATTTAGTGTACCGCTCAGACATTCCAGATCTGATCAAAGAGTTTGGTGTTGAATACAAAAAGAAGACTGGAGGTTGTTTGTTGATTCTTCCAAAACTAGTTGAGAAGCTGTATTTTCACATAATAGTAATACCTGTTGGCCATTCTGTCCATATGAAACAGACCTATGAAAACCTAGAAATAGTGTTGAATAAAATTGGCTATTCAGCTCATGGTTGGATGATATGTGGTGATTTGAAAGTAACATGCATGCTTCTTGGTCAGCAAGGCGATTTCACCAAATTTCCATGTTTTTTGTGTAAATGGGACAGTATAGCAATGGATCAACATTGGTGCAGAAAGAACTGGCCTGTGAAGGAGTCTTTAAAACCCGGCGAGAAGAACATTTTCCGCAAAAACCTTGTAGATCATAGAAACATTCTCTCACCACCTCTACATATTAAATTAGGCCTCATGAAACAGTTCGTAAAGGCACTGCCTAAAGATGGACCTTGTTTCAAGTATTTCTGTCAGAAATTTCCATACCTTTCAAAGGCTGAACCTTGTAGGACCTTGTAGGCGTCATTGTAGGACCCGAAATTCGAAAAATGATGTTCGACGTAAACTTTGAAACCACTATGACAATACATGAGGAAGAAACATGGGCATCATTCAAGCAAGTTGTTACAAAATTCTTAGGAAATGCGAAAAACCCATAATGCCGTACCATCGTAGCTAACATGTTGAAGAATTTTAAGAAACTAGGATGTTTGATGAGCCTGAAAGTCCACTTCTTGAACAGTCATCTTGATTACTTTCCAGAAAACTTGGGAGAGGCAGGGTATAACTCTATACACATCCATGTATAGAGTTACTTATTTTTAAATTGATTACTTCCTTCCTTTCTTTGTAAGATTCCCTCATCCCTTTTTTTGAATCAAGATGGAGTAGTAGAAAATCAAAAAATTCTTTCCCAAAAATCAATCAATCCTAAAAATATAACCCCTTCAATTCAAACTTTTATCTTCTTCTCTTCGAATTGGAAAAAAACGATGTTTTGGGACGATTGAAGAGATAAATCTCTGGCATAAATGTATCATATCTAAAGGGACTACTTTGAAGGAAACAAAATAAAAATTGATGAACCCATGATTATTTTCTGATTAAAATGGATGTTTACCCCATTTTTCAACACACCACACTATCATTATTTCTTCAACTGCTCCTGAAATAACACACTGCTTCACAGTTTTTGAAATTCCTTAACAAATTGCGTGCATTTAAAAGCTTTCCTCGAATGAACCTAATTCTCATCTGAATTAAAAAAAAATCAAATTTTCACTCTCGATATTAGAAATAAATTTTTCAACGGGCACTTTATTTCAACTCCATGTCGTATAAAACGAAAACAAAAATAAAGTTGGCAGAACGGAGAATCGATAAAACTTCCATTAAAATTTTAAAGCCTCGTAAAGAATTTCCTATCTCATCATACTCGTGAAATAAGGATTCTCAAAGATGTAAAAGACGTGAGAAGCCATTGAAGTGTTTTCGGGCCTGCGATATATTGGGGGTTTTGCTGCATACCAGATATTTCGAATTTTTGGTCGAAGAAGCTGAAAAGGAATATTTCGGGGTTTTATGTGGTTATACAGAGTGTGAATGCCAAATGGAATGAGTTCACTATTTCGGTTACTGTATATATTAAAAAAAAAACCGAAACACCCCTCCCCTCCCTTCAATACCCCTTCGAATGACAGGTACATCCCCCAATTTTTAAATGGTGTCAGTCATCATCCGAAGACGATTGTAGATACTAACAGTCGAAACGTCGCGAACTAACGTGACTTGGAATCTCTCCACTTTTTATTTTTATTTTCTTTTCTTAATTTTTATTTATTCAATTGTTCTATTTTTACTTGTATTTTATTTTACTATTATTTCATTTCAGGTTTATTTTGGTTAATATAATTCTTATTTTCAGCTATTCATTTTTAATTCTTCTTTTTTAGTTGTTTCAGGGATTTCAAATCATTTTATATAGTAGACAATGGAAGTCCGAACTAGTGAAATTCATCATAAAACATTGTCAATCACCTTCAAACAATAATAATAATGTTTATTAAATCTTTCAAGATCTCAAAACGATATAGGATACGTCACATGGAAAATAAAATACATACATATATGCACAAACCCACATTTACATATATATGACTTACAAACATACAGATAGAATATTTCACAAAGCATATTTCATTATCAACTCTTATATTATCAGTCCTAATATTGACTCAAATATTCTGCTGTACCGTAAAAGCATCCGTTAATCAAGAACTCTTTCAGTTTGACTTTGAAAATATTAATTTTTTTTTCATTTCTTATATTCACAGGAAGATTATTGAAACATTTTGCACCTATGAAAGATGGACACTTTTCAAAAAACGATGTAGAGTGTTTTTGAAGGCTTATCAAATTACCATGTCTCGTGAATAATTCTTGAATATTAATATGCACTTGTAAATATATATACATGGTACACACATAATTCCATTTTCAACAAAAGTTTTTTGCAAGACTCTCTGCACTCTAATTTGAATATTAGTCGTATAACCCTTTTCTGGGACACAAAAATTCTATGAAGCTTGGAGGAGCAACCCCACACAGCGATATTATATGAGATGTGACAGTAAATGAGGGCAAAATAAACATTTAGGAGTTGTTTTCTGTTGAATACCGATCTCAATTGTCTAATAGCATAGTACCCCGAATTGACTTTTTTATTCACTTGGAGCTATACTTGACTCCCACGACATGTTGCTATCTATGACCGTACCAAAAAATTTGGTTTTGTCTGATGATGCAATAATCTCTTTTCCAACCCCGACCACAAGTGGTCTAATTTTTTAATAGTTCTATATTAAAATTGCAATACCACAGTTTTGCTTGAATTCACAACTAATGAATTTTTTCTGCACCAGGTTGTGAGTTCAAACGACAATACGTTGAGCTTTTCTTGACGTTCCTCGGAGGTATCAGCATCAATTGCTGAAGTTGTATCATCCGCATATAAGACAATACAATTTGTGCTTATATAATTCGGCATATCATTGATATAGAGTAAAAAAATTAGTGGTCCCAAAATAGAGCCTTGAGGAACTTCTAGGTTTATGCTATACGATTGAGAGTAATAGTTATCAATTTCAACATGTATTTTCCTTTGAGACAAGTATGACCTGAGCCACTGTAGAAAGATACCTCTGAAACCCATTGCATATAGTTTACTGCAAACAATATCGTGGTTACTTTGCAGACAAAAGTTTCATTTATGTATCGAAGCCGGGTTGAAATTAATCGTCCTGTAGTGACGAGGGGTAATACGTGGAAACCGCGGTCTGCAGGTGATCTACTTGAATAATTTCAGCATGATCCTGCTGCTAGTTGAACAAGAAACATGTGCGAGACTAGCCTCTATGAGGAATCTTGCATAATATCTGTCGGATATAATTCAATATCCAGCGTGGTATTAGCCGGAGAAGTAGTTGTTTTTCGACAGACGTTTATCACACCCTACTGTGTAGATAGGTGGGAGAGAATAATATTTCTGGTTAACGTATGGTTTCTGGTATACCTCTTATACCATGGAAATACGGTAAACATGTGGTATGAGGCTTCACTTGCGTTGATACGGTCGCGGCTTTCCATCTAGCCGAAAGGTCGAAGTCTGCTGTAACCGCAACATTGTCTGGCGAAAAATTGAAACGAAAAAAATACAAAAATCTTGGTAACAACTTTCTGTTCCATCTAGTAGCGGTTGAAACTTTTGGTGTTATGGCCCGGAGTCTCCGATATTCCTTCGTAAACTCAGAAGGAGATTAGGCCAGGCAACGAAAGATTACCGTTCTACCTCTTTTTTTTGATAGAAAGAATTAGTATTGCTATTCAACGTGATAATGCTGCTTCGGTCCTTGGAACTATTCCTACTTCACATAATTTTGATGAGATCATGCATTGTCCTTATTTCAGTACGGAACTGAAATCTCTTCGAAACGAGCCGAAATATGTGGATATTCATGAGTCTCCTATCAAGGTTAATTCTCAAGTGATTGATTCACCTTCTTCTTTTTCAGTGCGGTCAATGGACTAAGGTCATTCTTGCCCCTCCAAATATGAGTTGCAGTCCTCGTGGTTCTGGTTCCCTTTCAGTGAAAGAGCTTCATGAAGTAAGAGCCGAATCGACCCGTCTACGAAACCCTTCATCATTTGAAAAGATCGACTGCAGCTTGAGAAATGGTTCTGATGCAGATTCTGTAAAACATGTTCTTCTTAAGGAATCAGTGGAGAGTTGTCCTGAAAATTTGTTACATGAATATCATTTTACAAGTGTTGTTCATGATGATGAATTTCAAGTTTTAATGACGAACGAGAACAAAAACGTTTCCTACCCATTCTCCAAACTCAAACACCTGTTCATGCAGCTGTAGTTTCGTAAAAATGTATCATTTTTCCCTCCAACCAATTTCCTGGAGTGTTTGAAGTCCACTAGATACTCGTTAGAACAACAAGAGAATTGTTGTTGAATACTTCTTGAGCAAAACAATAGCAGAATCAATACTCCTGACCGGTCTAGATTGAATGATTCCGTACAGTTTATCTCGACTTATGTTTGTACATTTTTCTGCTGGAAAAATCTTCACTTGTTTACTTTGTAGTAAATGTTCAAGAGGTAGCGAATTTATGGAACTTCAACTAGCGTTTCCTAATAACCAGTGCAAAGCTCATTTAAATGGAATTCTCAACAGGTGATGATCGACTGTATTGCCAAACATGTGCCAAACTAACTGACTGTTATAAAAAAACATGTATAGCTGAGGCACCAGTCAATCTAATAATAGCACTGATGATCTTCAAACATGGCCCGACCTCTGACGGAAGCACTAAACTCTTACGAAGTTTCGAAATAGATGAACACTTGAATCTAGCAGACCACTATTATATTCTTCATACAGTCATTGTTCTCTATGGTCCTGGCGTTGAATCTGGTCATTACAACGCATTGGTCAAAGACGAAACGGACTGGTTGAAGTTTGACGATAGTCATGTCATTAAGTGTTCTGGCGATGTATCGAATTTATTGGAGCCTCTGGAGCACCCTACATCTTGTTTTATGAGAGAAAGGTCATTGGCAGATCAAGATCTTCAGATAATGTGGTGCTGCAGATTTTTCCGGGTTTTCCTGCAGCTGAAAAAGCAAATGCGCCACTGGAATCAATGAAGTCGCCCGGAGGGCAAATTAATTTTTGTTGTTGTTTTATAATTTCATGATTTGTATTTTGGAAGTGTTATCATTACATAATCTATGAATATTTATTACCTTATACGTATATAATTCTCCTCGATAGTTTTCACTTTTGATTACTGTTCTTTATATTCCTGGAAATCACAGAAGTAGAAGAAGATACCGAATCAGAATTCCAACCGTCTTCACCGCATCTGTTCATTGTTCCCTCAATTGATTCAGAAAAAACTTCAGGAAAGTATTTCCGTTCTCCATATCAATTCAGTAAAAGCCTTCACAGAATGTGACAATCAAACTGATGTTACAGAATCATATAGGTACTAGTAGTTTCATTATAATAATAGCCCGGCATTACGCTTTGAGGCCCGCATCGTTAACTGGAATTTCGCTGTTCTGTTTGCATCTCTTTGATTATAGTATTTCATTTATGTAATAATGTATCACTTTGTGGAATAGTTTTTGAACTGGAATTCAATTATATACGTATAACTCAAAGAGAACTGCAGTTTCATCGATTTCAGTCTATAAAGGATGGTTTACATCAATGTGATTGGGGTTTGGATGGCGAATTATCTTGAAGTAGTAAGTTTTCGAAATGAACCAAGCAAACGAGCAAAATGAATTAACTCATGTAGGAACTATCTAATACTCTATATATTTTCAGAAAGTTATACAGGTACTGATGAGTTTGGCAAACAATTATTCAAAAATCTTTCAACAGAGAATGAGAATACAAAAAATTGAAAGAAACAAAGAGTTTTCTATCCCCGTCCTTCTGTCTTCTTAAGTGCCGGCATCTATGGTTGATGTTCAAGCTCTTTATCTTAAGGTAGAAATCATTTTTGGTGATATAATCCTATGCTCACCCTGTATGGCGGTATCTGGCTTCAACTAGAACTTTCTTATTTAACTTTACTCTTCAAATAAAGTGTTCGAATAAACCGTGCGTCTCACAGACGAATTTAAAACTTGAGTTGACATATTCAGAACAATATTGTTATAGGATGTAGTAACAAATTTTAAAAAATTATGATAGTGCACTTGATTCTTCATACATCCCCAAAGAAAAAAACTAGAGGTGCTAGGTCGGAAGACCTTGCAGGCCAGGATGAGTACCAATCCACTGACCTGGAAAGCGACCTTAAAAAACAAAGCTAGGAGAAAATAAAAACAAAATTCTCTAATTTCAGTTTTCCTCGGATATCTCCGAAACTGCTCGCAATATTGAAACTTCCCATATGGCGTATTATTAGGCACATAAATGCGCTGCTTTTCTCTAATTCAATCGATCCCATATCACTTACCGTTTCTGATATACCCATGTTGTTCTTGTAATTATAATCCCAAAAACTTTCGAATGAGTTCAAAATTGTTTGGTGGAAATATCACTTCCATGCCACTAATTCCTCACCCTATATGTTGGTGCAAAATTTCGAAACTTAATGCATCGGTAGGTATCTAAAATCTTACACTAAACATTTTCCTTCGCCTCAAACTTCTGAGAGTAACTCGCAACCTAATGCATTTTATGCCAAGCGCAATCGTTAAGAATTTTTCAGTGTAAATTTTCCGAGGAAAAAAACTATTTGTGTTTTCCTAGACGGATGAAAAGCAGCTTGAGCCGAAGAAAAATACACTCAATCATCTTATTCTATTCTTGGAAAATGAACGGAGGAGAAACTCTTCTTTGAGAGTCTGACGAGTAGAATCATACCTCACAATCTCTTTTGTGTTTTGCATGTGTGTTGTTTGAAACTGAGCATATTTTCCAGACGTTGAAGCGCTTTACGTAAAGCACGGCAGATTCTCTATTCAGAACTCTGGATGCAACTGTTTCGTTTGATGTTTCAAGGGACTATGTTGTCTTTGATATTTCTGATCAGAGAATCTTGTTATGTTCAATGTGGAAGACATAATCTCGAAGAATGTAATGGGAAGAAAACATATATTTATGTATATATAAACTTTACCTGGGAAATGAACCGATGAACAATTGAGAATGAACCATTCGAGAGTTTATTTGTGTGAAAGTAAGCCTTTGTTAACAGGTGGAATGATTTGGAAACTGAAGGTGAAATGGATGAATATGAGGAGATAAACTGAAGGTTGATTGTAAATTTGTGGAAATTTCTGTTGTTATTTTCCGCTGCACTTACATCTTCAAAACATACTGACCTATGAGATGGTGGAATATTCGAGTACCATCCGATACTCTATAACTACTAGATCACGAGTTCAAACTTTGGGAGGTCGTATCATACCCCGTATCAAACCTCATAATTCTGAAGTTTATCAGTATGGTGAATGAATAGAATAGAAAATAAGTCATCTCGTTCATAGAACATTGTTGTTTGCAAGACTTTTTTATCCTACTGTCATTTTCGAAAGTGATACGCAGCAAAAGGAAAAATAAGGTTGGTAAAGTTATACCTTTCTATAAAAACAAAGACATTAATGAAATGTCTAATAACAGACCAATTACACTTTCTATGTCCCAGTTAAAAATATTTGAATATGCTTTTTTGACGATATTCGTTCCGCCAGGAGCTGAAAACTCCACGACAAATATCGTTTTGCTCTGGTGGTCGAGAAGGACCACATGAGGGTGGAGAAGGAATAGTTTCAATAAATTCGGCACTCCTCGTTCCCTACAACGGATTCAATATCCCCCGGAGCATAGGGCAATACCGGTGTCTCGTCAATACCGTAAGAGTGTCGTAGATGGTAATATAGCACTCTCAGGGCCGCGTTATGTCGATGGATATAGGCCGAGATAGCAAGTGCATTAGGGTCTCGGGCGCCTTGCGGCAGGCCATGCACCTTATGTCAGGAACCTCCACACCCTTCACGCGACTGCGGTAGATTAAGGTGTTGAAGACACCATCCTGGCAAGCCATGATGAACCCCTCAGTTTCCGACTTCAGCCCACTCGACCTGAGAAAAGCGAAGGTCAGGCGCTTTGATAAGCCAATGTCTCCAATTTTATTGAAGAAGACCCCATGCATTGGCTTATCCTTGTGTTTCCGCTGTCATCAAAAATAAGCAAAGCAAAAGAGAAAATGTATAACATAACTTTCATTTGGTACTATCTATCTAAGTACTGAAGGATCGAAATCACTCACAAAATTCTGATCAGAAAATAAACTGTCTGTGATCCTAATCATTTAATTGAAGGCCAACTCCATTCGCTTGTAAATTCCATTTCGTATTCGCTATAATGTGCAATATTTCAACATATCTCTCCGCAAGGTGACTGAATACAGAGTACACGTGAAAATGGTTATTTTCTTTACTGTTATTGGTAACGACTTTCCAGTAGTAGCAGTAAGTTGTAACGACTTTTACGCTTGTAGTAGGTTCATTTTATGGCTACCATCTCCGGGAATGTTTAATATCTATCTCCCATCCCAGGGATGTGAATGTGTATAATACTTGACATAGTATCACACAAACATCCACCTGACTTCAGCAGTGAAAACATATTGGATTTTTGTCACATCTAGAGGGGGAACGGCTGACTAAGGTAAAATAAAATGAAAAATAACATTTCATGAGTCTACAAATATGAAGCAAATACTTTAATCTGAAATATTTGCCATCTATGAAATGAAGAATACGAAATATATTCGGTACAACTATTTGTTTCATCCAGTAGCGGTTGAAACTTTTGGTGTTTATGACCTGGATCTCTGTTATTCGTTCATGAATTCGGAAGAAGAATAGGTCAAGCAACGAAATATCACCATTCCACATCTTTTTTGATAGAAAGAATCAGTATTGCTATTCAACGTGATGATGCTTCTTCGGTCGTTGGAATTTCTCCTTCACATAATTTTTATGAAATCATGCATTGCCCTCATTTCAGTACGGAACTAAAATCTCTTCGAAACAAGCCGAGATATGTCGATATTTATCAGTCTCCTATCAAGGTTACTTCGCAAGTGATTGATCCACCTTTTTCTTTTTCCGGGCGGTCAATGGACTTTGGTCATTCTTGTCCCCCAAATATGAGTTGCAGTCCTCGTGGCTCCGGTTCCTTTTCAGTGGAAAAGCTTCATGAAGTAAAAGCCGAATCGATCCCTCTACGAAACCCTTCATCATTTGGAAGGATGGACTGCAGCTTGAGAAATGGTTCTTATGCAGATTATGTGAAACACGTTCTTCTTTACAAATCAGTGGAGAGTTGTCCTGAAAAGCTTGAGAAGAAAATTGGATTAGATAATTTAGGAAACACTCGCTACATGGATAGCATTTTACAAGTGTTGTTCATGACGAAGAAATTCAAAAACGAGGTTTTAATGATGAATGAGAACGAGAATGTTTCCTACCTATTCAAAAAACTCAAACACCCGTTCATGCAGCTGCAGTTTCGTAAGAATGTGTCGTCTGTCCCTCCAACCAATTTCCTGGAGTCTTTGAAATCCACCAAATGCTCGTTAGGACAACAAGAGGATTGTTCTGAATTCTTGGGGTTCTTGTTGAATACTCTTCGTGAGTGAAACAATTGCAGAATCAATACTCCTGATCACTCTGGATTGAATGATTCTGCAGAGCCTATCTCGTCTTGTGTTTGTAAATCTTTTGCTGTAAAAATGCTCAATTGTTCTACTTCACTTTGTAGTGAATGTTCAAGAGGTAGCTAGCAAAAACGTATGTGAATTTCTGGAACTTCAACTAGCGTTTCCTAATATGACTAATACCCAGTCCGTGCAGAGCTTATTGTTGAATCTTCTGAAAATTGAACTTTTAACAGGTGATGATCGACTGTATTGCCAAACATGCGTCAAACTAACTGACTATTATAAATATCTGAGATTTTATTTATTCTCCTCAAGACATGAACTTCCATTTTTTCAACAGCAAGTTCACAAAAACCAATTTTTGATCAACACAGTGGCCATTTTTTCACAACTGATCAAACCATAAACCAATTGTCAATGTAAAGACTGAATTTAGTCATGTTGCGATTTTCAATTGCTGTCCTATCAAATTCCATTCACAGCTCATAACAGAAGTAATCAAAGGCGCCGATTTCAATTTCACAAATGTGAACGATACGGTTGAATGTGTGAAAGTTCCAACATGAAAGAGGTTTATCGATTGGATAATGTCGACTATTGAATACAATGAAAGCTTTTTTTCAGATAATGAATGTTTGGACGTTTGATATACTCTGTGAAAGAAAGTTTTACTCGGTGGGATCATTTGTTACCTTCTATGAGCTATTATTTGATCAATTCATGAAAACATTCAAAGAGATAAATTCCTTGGATGAAAAGGAATGTTGAAGAAGATGAACGCTTGAAAACTTGCACAGCGTTTTACAGCGATTGAATATGCTACATCTGTTAAACCAGAATGGAAAAAAATAAACAGAAGTCAGTGCCCATAACAAAGGGTTTCAATCATCAATTTTTTTGAGAATTTTGAGGTCTGAGACGAATTTTTTAACTGTATCTTTTTAGGAAGATGAGGATGATCACTTGGTGATCAAAACACGTGTCGAGGTGTTGAGAATAACGGTTTGCTGTTGGGAAAAAAACTCCAGTATTATTTATTACTACACCAAACTACTCGATAAACTTATTGAATTCGTTCGAAAAACAATTCAAACAAATACAATAAACTCATTGTATTCGTTTAAAAATATTCTCGTTGGACGAAACTGCAGTAAAGTTAGTTGCAAATACAAGTGGTGTTTGAAAAACATACAAAGTTTTACTTCTGTGTTTTTATGATCTCCTACCGCGTAGTAACAACGGCTACATCTATCAATTTGAAGAATAATGGGTAATTTTTTCACGGAAAAATTGATTTTTTCCCAATGAGGATATAATTAATTTTTTTTTATTTGAAAATAACAGCATCAACCTTATGGTTATTAGCGGCGGAAAAGATATTAACAAGCAGTAACTATATTGATTGAAACATTATATTTTGTTAGATAAGTTCAGAGCATTTATATAATTCAAAATCTTGCTAGTACTAAAATAACTCAAGGTTTCCTGCGATTCCGTCGATATTTTGCACATTTCCCTTTCTAATTGAAACACTGCTGGCTGCACCAGCAAACCTGTTTTTTAGGTTCAGTTATTGGATCAGGAGTTGATGAAGATTGATAAAGAAGGATTGATAAAGAGAAGGTTTTGCTCACTGCTTTTTTCGATTACCGTAGTATAGAACACCAGTTCTTGCCACACGGACGTATGGTCAATAAGGAGTATTATTTTGAGGTTATGCTCACCTGTCATTGCTTGTTCGTAATCTTTTGGCAAAAAACTACACCGTAATCATGCCACGGCCAACGTAATTACCAGATTTGCCTCCCTGCAAATTTTTCTGTTTCCAAGACACTAGTTTCAAGAAAACTAATCATAAATTGATGAATGAATGGATATTTTTTGAGAAAAATGAAAATCAACCTGATTTTTGGACTGACAAGGTTGGGATTGAGATTCATTTGAAAAGTTTTTGCATGAAAAATTGAAATTTGTCATCAGAAAATGAATTTATTGAATTTTACTCTGTTATTCACCAATTTGATATTGATCATACATCTACTTTGAAGTTTTAATTCTCCTGATTGTTTTGATAATCAATATATGAATTTCAGCTATGAAAATCTGTGATTTTCAAGAGACAATCCCTTGTTGATAGAAATAAATAAAATTGTTTTTCAGTTCTATACGAACTTCAACATGATTTGAATAATGAATTTCCAATAAACTCATCAGTAACAATGATTCTTCTCATTCAGTTGATATCAGATCATTTTGATACTTCTGTAGAACACGCCTTTACAATTTGACATATCACAAAATTTCCCTCTTTTATGTATATAAAATACGTTATCGATTTCGACAACACTGCAAAATGATACTCTACCACATCATGAAAGCACCAAAAAAATTTCGCAACAGTGTGAAAACAATAGTATTTCAAGGGAGGTATATAAAAAATGTAATCGATATCCCAACATCCACCAATGAACCAAGCAAAACTATGATTAATGACATGAAGCAAAATGTGAATATGGCTCTGTGTTGTTGAAAGAGTCAATAGTGAACTTGTGGCTAGGTTCACGTCTCTTATTATCAGGGAATTGAAACTGTTCACGTTATTTTCTGATATTGAAGCCGTTGAGAAACACTTTATTTTTCAGTATGGAATTACATACAAACCAATTTTTGGACAGTCAACGTAATGTTCAATATTTACAAACTCAATTATCAGCAATTGATCGACATTTGAATCTGAGATTGAGAGTTTACTTCATAACTTGAAGAAGACAACTTGGTTTTTGGAAAGTATTGCAACGACAATAAAAAATACACTTATCGTTCCACAATTGAATGCCGTAATAGAAAAATCACTATTTCCAAGCCGCTAAAGTATTATTTCGTTGTGTAGCGTTGTTACGAATGATATCTGTGTCAACTCCATAACGAATGTCCTCGTTAATTACAGATTATACCCGTATATTTACAACAAAAACATTCCAGCTATAATTCCATAGACTATGGAGTTTCAAACGTGCCTAAACTTATAAAAATCAAAAATTTTGACCGTGGTCTCTTAGATCACTACGAACGAATAGCAGTGTGTGAGCTCACCTTAAGTGAAGAGGAACCAATTGTACTAATACGACACACCTAAATGAAAATCACAGAAAATTCTCTGAACGAATTCAAATTCCATCTCTCCCACTCAGATTTCAACATGGACTTTTCAGAAGATATAGATATTATGTTCGATAGCTTATTGGAAAACTACTTGTGGTATTTCTACTGTTCATTCGTGGGAAAAACGCATGTAGTAGAAAATAAATCAATGATTAATAAAAAAAATCAATTTTCAGAAAATCTGACTCAAAACAGAAAAAACCTCCGCAACATAGATTGGCTACGCGAAAGGGTAATAGTTGAACACATTAAAAATGAATATAAAGAGCTCAGTGGCGGACAGTGTATATCACTTTGGCCAACCCCATTCAGGTGGTAGGTGCATTTTGAGCGTGTCCAACAGTCGAGAGAGTTTCATCGTTCTACCTCGAATATTACGGAAGATACGGGGGTGTTTCCATGACAAGTGGACACACTGTATACCTTTTCATCGGTGGGAAAAGCGGCAATAGATTATTAAAGATGTAAAAAACTGTTGCATGGACATACCCTCAATGTCCTATATATATATATATATATATATATATATATATATATATATATATATATATATATATATATATATATATATATATATATCTATATATATATATATATATATATATATATATATATATATATATATATATATACAGGGTGTCCCTGGACTTCCTCTTTTCCTCTCGGAAATGTATAGATGGGGACAAAATATCACCAGTACTTCATATAACTTTTTTTCCTAAAATCCTTCGTTACCAAGTAACGGGCCCTCGAAAAGTTACAAAATGAAAAATGTTTTTCTTTGATAACTTCTCAAGTGAATATTCAAAATCATCCAAATTTTGGTAATTGATTAAACAAATAAATTCCTTCGATGAGCTTTCATGCAGGAGTCAGTTGTTTTGCTACAAAGTCAGGAACGGACTACCCCCGATGGTCCACACCCCAAAACTTTGAAATGACAGATATTTTTCAACAAATTGAGGTTACTTGGACAATTTTATGAATAAAAGTACTCGTGTGGAAAGTCGATCGGAGCAACGAGTCTTGATAAAAATGTAGTTCTACTCGACGACATCAAACCCGCTCGTCCACCATTATTTGAAATGAATAATTATCAAAGCAGAAATAATAATGATAACGTTAATTCAACAACATTTATCCTGAGATGTCTACCATTATTCAAAAATATTAGTTTTTAAGAAAAATGGAAATGATAGGTAAAATGTTCATAACGAATTTTTATAATGCAAACACGTTTAACTAACGAAACTCAAGAGCCTCAAGAGCAAACAGAAATGAAAAATCCGCTACAGAAACTGCTCGATATGACCACCTTCTCTCTCTATACATTTTCTTAGTCTGCGAAGACACCCTCTCTGTACTTGAAATAGCATTCCAGGGTCGTTTCGTATGGCTTCACAATGTAATGTTATTCTATTCAACAATGCATCTCTTGTGTGAATAGGTGTAGCGTAAATAAGGCTTTTAGATGCCCCCACAGAAAGAAATCCAATGGATTTAAATCCGGAGACCGCGATGGCCATGAATATGGCCCACCTCTACCAATCCATCTATTGTGGAAAATATGGTTCAGATGGTCACGCACAATCAAACTAAAATGAGGAGGAGCGCCATCATGCATAAACCACATATCTCTTCGGGTTCGCAATGGAACATGTTCCAAAAGTCCATTCAAATCGTTCTGAATGAACTCCAAATAACGTTCTCCATTCAATCGGTCCTGTAGAACGAATGGTCCTATAAGATGGTTTCCTATGATACCAGCCCAAATATTCACGTTGAATTTCCGTTGGTGTTTGGTTTGCAATATCCCATGGGGATTTTCTTCGGCCCATATATGGAGATTATGAGAGTTGATAACTCCATCTCTACTGAAACCTGCTTCATCAGTGAATAAAACTCGATTAATAAAAGTCATATCCTCTCTTTGCCTATCCATGAACCGATTGGCATATTCCAGTCGTGCTGGAAAATCTTGAGGTGTCATAGCATGTACCTTCTGGATGTGAAATGGGTGGAACAGTTGTTCCCTAATTATTCTATGAATAGTGGACTTGGATGTATGGAACTGTTCTGATAGATTTCTGATGCTCATTGAAGAATCATCAGCGACGGCTTCCAAAATATTTTCCTCCAATACAACGGTACGTACAGTCCTAGGAGCGCCCTCACCACCTCGTTTTGGCAAAACTGTACCTACAATAATATCAAAATAAAACAACGTGCTCAAATTAATTATCAATTATTACATACCTGTCTCCCTCAAGCTGCGATCGACACGCTCGAATGTTTCTCTTGACGGTACCGTTCGATTGGGAAAATGCTCGGAATACAGACGACGAGCTTCTGCAGCATTACAAAATGCTTGTCCATAAAATACATGCATATCTGCATATTCATTGAATGTAAACTGTTCGGCCATATCAAAAAAATTCAAAATATCCTATAGAATATTGACAATACAATGATAGTCATATGACAACGCACCACTCAACAAAACAAAATCGCATTCCAGTTTCTCATTTTTTATCAAAACTTTCTAAAAGGTTTTTTTGTCAACATCTGTGAAAGAAATGGAACATAATTATTCCCTGGATATTTTTCACCTGATCATGTGCAGCCGTTTTTGTAGTTCATTCGTTTGCTTTTTATTAGTATAGTAAATATTTTTTCCGATGTGCGTTTTTTCAGCTAAATTTAGATTCGTGTTGAAGAGTTTCTCCCATGAAATTATAATTATCAGTGAAACTCCTCAACAGTTTAGCTGTGAAGAAGAATTTGAAACATTCGAATGTTTAGTTTCATGAGATTCAGATAACTGATCAACACGAAACGTGATTATTCCACACGTATTATGTACATACAAAATATGGAATGAATTCGATATTTCATAGTAGAGTAGCTTGTTAGTTTAAAAACACCACGAATCTACAGAACTTGATATTTCTTTTGAAAAAATATCTGCTATCACAATTGTGACTTAAACTTCCATATAGGTACTGTACTTTTTGTTTACGACTTCATTTTAGCATACTTTGTATTATTCCTGTTATAAATGTTGTTGAATTAACGTTATCATTATTATTTCTGCTTTGATAATTATTCATTTCAAATAATGGTGGACGAGCGGGTTTGATGTCGTCGAGTAGAACTACATTTTTATCAAGACTCGTTGCTCCGATCGACTTTCCACACGAGTACTTTTATTCATAAAATTGTCCAAGTAACCTTATTTTGTTGAAAAATATTGAAAAATATCTGTCATTTCAAAGTTTTGGGGTGTGGACCATCGGGGGTAGTCCGTTCCTGACTGTGTAGCAAAACAACTGACTCCTGCATGAAAGCTCATCGACGGAATTCATTTGTTTAGTCAATTACCAAAATTTGGATGATTTTGAATATTCACTTGAAAAGTTATCAAAGAAAAACATTTTTCATTTTGTAACTTCGAGGGCCCGTAACTTGGTTACGAAGACTTTCAGGAAAAAAAGTTATATGAAGTACTGGTGATATTTTGACCCCATCTATACATTCCCGAGAGGAAAAGAGGAAGTCCAGGGACACCCTGTATATATATATGGTTCATATTTATGTTTTAGACGTGCTCATAATCTGACGATTATCTAGAGGGATTTGCCTCATCTGACAAAAAATATTTTTTTAATTTTTTTTTTCGATCATTGAACTTAATTAATTGAAAAGCTCAGGAAATAGCACACAAATAAATGAGTGTATGTTTTTTAAGTAGAATACTTGTATTTATAAAAAAATAATTTGAAAAAAATGCTCAAAAAAGTTCAATTGATTTATTGATGAAAAAAAGAGAAATGAAACTTTCTTTATTTTTCACCACTTTTATTTGTATCTAACGTTACTGCAGTTACTTATACAATATAAAAGTTTTAATATGTCCTTATAGGACGAAACTGCAGTAACGTTAGTTATAAATGAAAGTGATAAAAAACATAGAAGGTGTTAGTTACAAATAAAAGTGGTGAAAAACATAGAAAGTTTAATTTCTCATTTCTTCATTATGATTTCCCACCACGTAGTAACGGCTACATACATCAATTAATTGATTTAATCAATTATCATCTTCATCACGAACGAGTCTCTGTGATCAGTTGTGATGGCGTCATGGCAACAGAATTCAGAGTGGGGACGGAGTGAGAGGGTAACAGATAGAGAAAAAGAGAAAAAGGAATAGAAACGCGGAGAGGAAAATATAGGCATTACGCAGCTGCACGCATTAAACTTTCTCGACGAATTTTTGCTATTTCGGCTTGCGGAAATCGTCAGATTATATATTTTTCGATATCCTTGAATTATTTTCTTCGAAATGAAAAAAAAAATAGCTACGCTCGAGAATATCAAGATGACGTTTTTTTTACAACTTTGCTGCCCTCTGCTTCCTTTACGTCACTCTCAAATTGTCAGATTACTGGAATATACACTTTTCAGCATGTAATTAAATCACCCTACCTTAATCTGACGCGCTCTAGAATTTCTGATGATCAATTTTTTATTACTAATCTGATCCTTCATCCTTGACGGGCGGCCTATAAATGGGGCACATATTTGATGGAGGTACAAGGTATCCCCATGTATATTAATCTGCCGCGCTTCAGTAAATCCCGAAATCCCCGCTTGGGCTCCCCTATTACTAGAATGAACCAACATGCAAAGCGTGCCACGTGAATCTGACTCTGAAGCATCTCTTTACTGATTGTCTCCTCTTTGACGAGCTAATAACCACGCTAATAACCAATTTGCTTGATACGTTTTTTGTAATAAAAAAAGCTTCCTAATACAGTGATATTTTCTAAACAACTACCGCCATCTCTATGTTAGGCCGCATATTTCTGGGACCGTCTTCGTATTCATTTGTTACTCTTCAGTTTATATTATTCGATACTGTTTACGTTGAACTTTTCCCACCTACTCCTTTTTTTCCCACTGAGGAAACACTTTATCGTTTTCGTTAACTAATTTCTCTCAAGAATGACTGGCCATCAAGATTTTTGATATGCAATCTGTAGATAGATGCATTTTCAATTCGAGACCATCAACTCAACAGAATCAAACTCACAATCGAAGCTGAACACGAACATTGAACATCCCGTATATAACGGTTAACAAACCCAAGTCGTAAAGACAATAAAACAGTTTGAAACCCTTTGGAAATGTCAGCAATTTGACGATTCGTTAACATTTCAGAAACTCATAAACGCACGCGAAGATACTTGAAATTTCACTACCGCGGACATTTGTATTCAAATTGTTCACGTCTATCGACTTTTTGTCTTTATAGGGTGAACCGCGACATGAGCATACTCCATAGGACGATTTCTTTGTCAGTAATCCAATGAGGATATTTTCAGAAATTATTGTAGTTTGATCAACTTTTATCATTCCACTGACTGAAGATTTTGCTCAGGAAGATTCTTCCCGAACGTGGAAGAGCAATTGACTGATGACTTGTCATCATGCAAATTGAACTTCGCCTTTTGTCTTCATATAACAGTCAAATTGTACCCGAATAATTTGCTTGAAAACTATTTTTGAGAATAATAAAGACCATATTATTATTATTATCAATATTATTATTCCGGAATATTCCTGGATGCTTTGAAATATTGTATAATGCTATCGAATACTCTAATTCTGAACCCATCTTAAACTTCCCAAAGGGTGAAACATCCAGCCTGATATCTTCAAAAGCACTTTCTTCAAGTGAAAATGGAAAGCTTCTTCATGGATGAGGTTTCTGAGTTTTACCACCACACAATCATTTTACACACTTATTTCAATAACATACAATAATCATCATGTCCATATTGTGTTTATATGAATATAAATATTTCAAAGTTTAGCATGAAAGTGCTAAAATTATTGTTGGAGTATATGTATTTGTTCGAAATTATTTTTGCTTTTGAAACTTTGTTGTCTCAAAACATAATATCTCATCATTCATTTTATATAACATACACTTTTTTGCTATTTTCAGATGTCCCAGTCATTGCGGTTGCTGTATTTCTGGATAATGAGGGAGCATTTGACAATGCACTACCTAAATCTATAGGATCGTCTCTAGCTAGGAAAGGTATAGAATCTACCATAACTGGCTGGATCTATGCCATGCTAGTAAACAAAACTGCAACTACGACTCTTCAAGGCAAGGCCATTAGGTTCAGGATCACCAGGGGCTGCTCTCAAGGTGTGGAACTATCTCCCCTTCTGTGGTCGCTCCTGGTGGATAGTCTGCTTGATGCCCTTGACAGAAGGAAAGTAGATCTGCAAGATTATGCAGATGACCTTGTCATTTTGACAACGTCAAGGAACGGCAAGGATAGCTTGTAATATCTTCGAAAGCACGATGGACGTTGTTCACAGTTGGTGCCTGAGGGAGCAGATGTCTGTTAATCCCAGCAAAACTGTGATAATGCCCTTCACCAGAAGGGGAAAACTGGACGATCTAACGCCACTTTTCCTCAATGGTGAAGTCATTCCATTTGGAACGGAGGTGAAATATCTTGGCCTTGTCCTTGATGGAAAACTCAGCTGACATGCTCACTTGGGAAAAGTTTTACACACATCCAGACTAACCCAATGAACATGTCGAAGGATTTCTGGTAAAACTTGGGGTTTAGGTCTCAAACAAATCCATTGAATTCATTAGATGATTGTCACACCAATGATCACTTATAGTGCAATTGACTGGTACAGAAGCCAAAGCTCTCTGGCTTACAGACACAGGCTTATCTGACCATCAGTGGTGCCATCAGTACCACACCGTCAGCGGCTATGGAGATCCTTCTAGATCTATCTTCTGTCTACATTTTTCTGGGGAGAGAGGCTAGATGAACTGTTTATAGACTTGTGCACATTACCAATTGCACGAATCAATTTAATGTAGAGTGCAACAGATTGACACTGGAAGTTACAGTACTCTGGAAATAACCTCCGAGTTTATGCTTACAACTGTCAATTACGAACTGCCTTATTGAGTACTGTTCCCGAGTAGAGAGGACTGGATCTTCCGGGAGAAGGAAATATTAAGAGCAGATAGTTGTTGGTTCACAGATGGATTTGAAATATCTTCCAGTTTTGGTGCAGGTGTTTCCAGTCGCAGACCCAGGAAAGATATATCAACCTGCCTGAGAGCCTATGCGACTTTATTTCAAGCGGAAATTTACGTTATTGAATTGTGTGGGAAGAGATTGGAAGAATCCAACCGCAAACACAAGTTGATCAAAATATTCTTGGAGTGTCAAGCGGCGTTGGGAGCTCTTGCCTTCTACCAAGCAATGTATTAATTGGTATCAAATTGCCAAAAACGACTCTCTTCGACAGGAAGACTGAAAGGATTGCATGTAGTCTGGATTCATGGCCATACTGGCCTGGAAGGCAATGGGGCTGCTGTCTTTCTTGCGAAGGAAGGTACCGGAACCAGCTTCATTCGATCAGATGGTACTGATCTAAAAGACCACTCACCATACAAACTAATCGGCTCCGTTGGGAAGCTGAATTTATTTGTTCGAGTGTGAAAAAGTGTGAGCCACAATAAACCTTCGAGGGTTGCGGTGGGGGGTAGAACAGACCCACTCACTTTGGACCTAACCTAACTCAGTCGTAGATGAAAACTCTGAGAAATGACTGGTGTCGATTTATGAACAAGGTTTCGGATTTCAGGTTCCTCTTCAATTTTGTAAATTGTTTGTTCCTCAATAGAAACATTTGGTTTTCAGGGCAAAAGTAATGAAACATTGATATGAACAAAACAAACATTAAGGAACCAACACTGTTTCCTAAATATTTATTTCAGTATGTTGTGGATATTATCACCAATACTTATTTCATCAGTTCGTGAACTCGACCCTGCGGGAGCATTCATAGAACAGAGTGAAAACATATGTCAAACAGTTTGTTTGAAGGTGGTTGACAATGTTTCGTAGTGTATCTCATCAGTTCGGACTTTCATTGTCTAATATAATATAAACTGATTTGAAATTCCTGAAAAAATATTAAAAAGAATAACCGAAAATAACAATTTTATTTGAACAAAAAAACTAAAATAGCGAAGAAATAACATAAAACCAAACAACAACCAAAAAAATAAAAATTGAAAAATCATTATTAACAGAAAATGAAAAAAAATGAAAAGATTCCAAACCAAGTTATGTCACGACGTTTCGATTGTTAGTATCCACAATCGTCTCCGGGTGAACTCATTCCACTGAGATACGATTATTAATAGGCCATTCGAGTGCCACCACCTATCACCTCTTCTCTCTCACATCGGTGAAACTAAGAGGCTATTGAAAGTTCGCATTGCTGGGCACAAGAAACGCACACAGCGAGGAGAAACCAGCAAATCAGGAATAGCAGATCATGTTTGGACTCATCAACATAACATCAAATGGTCTCAAGCTGAAATCATCTACAAGAAGGAACACTGGTTTAGGAGAAAATTCATAGAAGCCGCATATATGTTGTCCAACAACGCATTTAGCCAAGCTAGCGTAGAGATACGCAACATATGGAAACCTTCAATCAACCGGAAAACGAACAACTCCCGCCAAACGGTCTTCTCCCGCTAAAACCAATGAAGCAGAGAGAGAAGAGGGGATAGGTGAAAGCACTTGAATGGCCTATTAATAGTCGTATTTCGGAGGAATGAGTTCAGTATATCGGTAGCCAGGATAAAGAAACAAAATAAAAAACCACCTTCGCTCGTATTGGTTCTAGTCTCCAGAAAACAGAACCATTCATACGACGTCAGGGAAATTCTGAATGTTAGAGTGAAGTGCGAGCCTCAGAGACCGTGAAAAACAGTGGGGCAGTGCTACCGCTGTAGCTTTGACAAGCTACGGGCCCTGTTGACGAGTTTCCCCGTTCTACAAACCATGTTGACGGTCAACACCCCAGCCAAGACAAGCTGAACACCTCAAAGGCCTCGCCACGGGGTGAGATTATAGTAATCTCGAGGCCACGTGAATACCATTCACAAAGAAAAGTATCCTGTCAAGAGAGATACCCCAGGCGGCAGGAGAAATCTCGGCCACGCTCCAAAAACAACGTACAGATCAATATATATATATATATATATATATATATATATATATATATATATATATATATATATATATATATATATATATATATATATACAGGGTGTCCCTGGACTTCCTCTTTTCCTCTCGGGAATGTATAGATGGGGTCAAAATATCACCAGTACTTCATATAATTTTTTTTCCTAAAAGTCTTCGTAACCAAGTTACGGGCCCTCGAAGTTACAAAATGAAAAATGTTTTTCTTTGATAACTTTTCAAGTGAATATTCAAAATCATCCAAATTTTGGTAATTGACTAAACAAATGAATTCCGTCGATGAGCTTTCATGCAGGAGTCAGTTGTTTTGCTACAAAGTCAGGAACGGACTACCCCCGATGGTCCACACCCCAAAACTTTGAAATGACAGATATTTTTCAATATTTTTCAACAAAATAAGGTTACTTGGACAATTTTATGAATAAAAGTACTCGTGTGGAAAGTCGATCGGAGCAACGAGTCTTGATAAAAATGTAGTTCTACTCGACGACATCAAACCCGCTCGTCCACCATTATTTGAAATGAATAATTATCAAAGCAGAAATAATAATGATAACGTTAATTCAACAACATTTATAACAGGAATAATACAAAGTATGCTAAAATGAAATCGTCAACAAAAAGTACAGTACCTATATGGAAGTTTAAGTCACAATTGTGATAGCAGATATTTTTTCAAAAGAAATATCAAGTTCTGTAGATTCGTGGTGTTTTTAAACTAACAAGCTACTCTACTATGAAATATCGAATTCATTCCATATTTTGTATGTACATAATACGTGTGGAATAATCACGTTTCGTGTTGATCAGTTATCTGAATCTCATGAAACTCAACATTCGAATGTTTCAAATTCTTCTTCACAGCTAAAGTGTTGAGGAGTTTCACTGATAATTATAATTTTATGGGAGAAATTCTTTTAACACGAATCTAAATTTAGCTGAAAAAACGTACATCGGAAAAAATATTTACTATACTAATAAAAAGCAAACGAATGAACTACAAAGACGGCTGCACATGATCAGGTGAAAAATATCCAGGGAATAATATTTCTTTCACAGATGTTGACAAAAAAACCTTTCAGAAAGTTTTGATAAAAAATGAGAAACTGGAATGCGATTTTGTTTTGTTGAGTGGTGCGTTGTCATATGACTATCATTGTATTGTCAATATTCTATAGGATATTTTGAATTTTTTTGATATGGCCGAACAGTTTACATTCAATGAATATGCAGATATGCATGTATTTTATGGACGAGCATTTTGTAATGCTGCAGAAGCTCGTCGTCTGTATTCCGAGCATTTTCCCAATCGAACGGTACCGTCAAGAGAAACATTCGAGCGTGTCGATCGCAGCTTGAGGGAGACAGGTATGTAATAATTGATAATTAATTTGAGCACGTTGTTTTATTTCGATATTATTGTAGGTACAGTTTTGCCAAAACGAGGTGGTGAGGGCGCTCCTAGGACTGTATGTACTGTTGTATTGGAGGAAAATATTTTGGAAGCCGTCGCTGATGATCCTTCAATGAGCATCAGAAATCTATCAGAACAGTTCCATACATCCAAGTCCACTATTCATAGAATAATTAGGGAACAACTGCTCCACCCATTTCACATCCAGAAGGTACATGCCATGACACCTCAAGATTTTCCAGCACGACTGGAATATGCCAATTGGTTCATGGATAGGCAAAGAGAGGATATGACTTTTATTAATCGAGTTTTATTCACTGATGAAGCAGATTTCAGTAGAGATGGAGTTATCAACTCTCATAATCTCCATATATGGGCCGAAGAAAATCCCCATGGGATATTGTAAACCAAACACCAAGGGAAATTCAACGTGAATGTTTGGGCTGGTATCATAGGAAACCATCTTATAGGACCATTCGTTCTACAGGACCGATTGAATGGAGAACGTTATTTGGAGTTCATTCAGAACGATTTGAATGGACTTTCGGAACATGTTCCATTGCAAACCCGAAGAGATATGTGGTTTATGCATGATGGCGCTCCTCCTCATTTTAGTTTGATTGTGCGTGACCATCTGTACCATATTTTCCACAGTAGATGGATTGGTAGAGGTGGGCAATATTCATGGCCATCGCGGTCTCCGGATTTAAATCCATTGGATTTCTTTCTGTGGGGGCATCTAAAAAGCCTTGTTTACGCTACACCTATTCACACAAGAGATGCATTGTTGAATAGAATAACATTACATTGTGAAGCCATACGAAACGACCCTGGAATGCTATTTCAAGTACATAGAGGGTGCCTTCGCAGACTAAGAAAATGTATAGAGAGAGAAGGTGGTCATATCGAGCAGTTTCTGTAGCGGATTTTTCATTTCTGTTTGCTCTTGAGGCTCTTGAGTTTCGTTAGTTAAACGTGTTTGCATTATAAAAATTCGTTATGAACATTTTACCTATCATTTACATTTTCCTTAAAAACTAATATTTTCGAATAATGGTAGACATCTCAGGATAAATGTTGTTGAATTAACGTTATCATTATTATTTCTGCTTTGATAATTATTCATTTCAAATAATGGTGGACGAGCGGGTTTGATGTCGTCGAGTGAAACTACATTTTTATCAAGACTCGTTGCTCCGATCGACTTTCCACACGAGTACTTTTATTCATAAAATTGTCCAAGTAACCTTAATTTGTTGAAAAATATTGAAAAATATCTGTCATTTCAAAGTTTTGGGGTGTGGACCATCGGGGGTAGTCCGTTCCTGACTTTGTAGCAAAACAACTGACTCCTGCATGAAAGCTCATCGAAGGAATTCATTTGTTTAGTCAATTACCAAAATTTGGATGATTTTGAATATTCACTTGAAAAGTTATCAAAGAAAAACATTTTTCATTTTGTAACTTCGAGGGCCCGTAACTTGGTTACGAAGACTTTTAGGAAAAAAAGTTATATGAAGTACTGGTGATATTTTGACCCCATCTATACATTCCCGAGAGGAAAAGAGGAAGTCCAGGGACACCCTGTATATATACAATAAACACAACAAATACAATAAATCACGATGAAAGAGTCAGGGATTCAATATCCAAACTCGCCTGAAAACAAGATGACCAAACATTTTCTGTTAATGATAATTTTTAATTTTCTGCTTTTATTCATATTTCAATTTTTATTTTTTTGGTTGTTGTTTGGTTTTGTGTTATTTCTTTGTAATTTCAGTTTTTTTATTCAAATAAAATTGTTATTTTCTGTCAATCTTTTCAATATTTCTTCATGAATTTCAAATCAATTTATATTATATTAGAAAATTGAAGTCCCAACTGATGAAATGTCAAAACAGTGTTACCGCCCTGTTCATACACATCATCGCGTGTCGTTAATTACTTCAAAGCCTGCAACTCTAAGTGTGGAGTGAAATCATCCGTTCATAAATTATTGAGACATTCAGTATTAAAGGGTCCATTTATGCATATTGACTGGAGCACATTTCCCACCCTTCAGTGCCGCAGCGCATGCATCTCATCCCCAAGTTTCTGCTTAGTTATTAAACTGGACGTCCCTTGAACCTCAGACGGAAATTCTCAAGACGTCATTTTCGTTTGAGGTTGCCTGAATAAGTAATTTGAGTTGGTGAAGATATTAAGGAAGACATACAGTGCGTAGAACCAGGGGCGTATTAGGGAAGTTGACACAGCTCCTCAAACGTAAAAGGATTTTGATTAATACGTTTTGGAAGTTCAAACTTTCCTCTCTGAACAAAATGATATTTATCATTCAAATAACGAGCTTTTTCACTATTTCATTATTTTTTATTTCTTATAGCTTCAGTGGTGGTTAAGACTAACTATTGAAAAGAATGACTATGTCAATTATAATAACTCTGTATTTTTTTCAGGGATTTCAAATCAATTTATATTATATTAGACAATGGAAGTCCGAACTGATGAAATACACCACGAAACATTGTCAACCATCTTCATATAATAACTCTGTTTTGACAGTTCGGACTTCCATTGTCTAATATGATATGAATTGATTTGAAATCCCCAAAAGAATAGGTGAAGAATTGAAAAGATTGGCTGAAAAATAACAATTTTATTAAGCAAAAAAATGAAATTACAATGAAATAATATACAAGCAACAAACAAAAAATAAAAAGATAGAACTATTAACACTCTTTTTCTTCGCACAGACAAGTCACAAGCCTTCATTTATATGTAATAATAAATAATAATAATAATCACGAGCTGAAAATCAAAAATTATCAACAAGAAATGAAAATTAAAAACATTCCAAACCAAGTTACTTCACGACGTTTCGATTGTTAATATCCACAATCGTCTTCGGGTGCTAACTGAACTTATTCCTCAGAGATCTGACTATTTATAGGTCATTCGAGTGCTTTCATCTATCTCCTTTTCCCTCTCTCTGCTTCATTGTTTCAGCGGAAGCTGACCGTTTGGCGGGAGTTGGTCGTGTTCCGCTTGATTAGAGGTTTCCATATGTTGCGTATCTCTACGCTAGCTTGGCTAAATGCGTTGTTGGACAACATATATCGGGCTTCTTTGCATTTTCTCCTGAACCAGTGTTCCTCCTTGTGGATGAATTCAGCTTGAGCACACTTAATGTTGATGAGTCCAAAAATGCTCTGCTATTGTAGATTTGCTGGTTTCTCTTCGCTGTGTGTTTCTTGTGCTCAGCAATGCGCACTTTCAATGACCTCTCAGTTTCATCGATGTATGATTCTCCGCACTCGCAGGGTTAATGCAATTCTTGGAATCGCAGTCAGCGTTTGGTGACCTGGTTTTTGTGAGACTACAGATAGTGTTCCCAGATCTGAAATAGTTTTTGATGTTATACTAGGACCAATCCTTCTTATTCTCTGAGACAATCCTCTGATGTAGGAAAGTACAAGTACTGGTTGTGACGGTTCCTCTTCCTTCTAGAGCTCTTGCTGTCTTCTAACTGAAGCCTCTTTCACTATCACTATCGAGTAACCATTCCGTTGAAGGTCATTTTTGATGATGCCTAGTTCCTTTTCGAGACCTTCCTTTGTATTACAGAGCCCGAAAGCACGGTCTAGTAATATGAAGAAAGGTCTCAAAAAGGAACTGGGCATCATCAAAAATGACCTTCAACCGAATGGTTACTCCAAAGTGATAGTGGAACAGGTTTCAGCTAGAAGACAGCAAGAGCTGTCGAATTTATTATTTCGATGAGGATGATTGGAAACCTGATCCTGACAAAGTTGAATCGACATAGTCCTCAACCTCCATCGAAAACTATCGTGAATGGAAAGTAAAATTGAATTACAGGAAAAAAAATCTGTCGAAAAAAATATTTTTATATGAACACTGAATTATACAAAAAACAGTTTTCTCTACTCAGTTTGTATTCCAAATATTCATTACGGAATTGAATCAGATATCATTTACAGAATTCCTACACAAAATAGTGAATGGAAGAAGTGATATTCCACTTACATAATGAATGATAAAGTGGATATAGTAATGATATAGTTAATATAGTTCAGTCATTTTCATAGTTAGTCTGAAACCTCCACTAAGAACTATTATAAATGAATAATATTGAATGAGAATTTGGGAGAAGTGATTGTTTGAATGATATGTATCATTTTTTTTTCAGCAGTCAGAGTTGTAACCTTCAAAACTGACTTATTCATAGTAAGTCTTTCCGAAAGTGATGTAGGTAATAATATGGTGAATGGTAATAATGATTACAGAGAGTAATATAGTAAATATGCTAATTATGCTATCATATCATCCTGATTTTAATAAAATAGACCAATACTTACTTTGGGCACAATGTTTTGATTTTTTTTTGTTACACCTGACTCTTATCTTTCTGTTACTCTGTTTGTTCGTATGTCGAGTCCAAAATTTCAAAAAACCCTACCTTTTGGATGACACAAAATCTCTATTTGAAATTTGATGAAAGTGTAAAAGTCATTGTGAAAATCATATTTGTATATGTTGAAGGAAATCTACGAATTAGAAAGTTTCATTCAAGTTTTTCTCTTCTGAAACTATTCTCCATCGAATAACTTCCAAAAAGAGGTATAAAAAAAGTGTGACCATTGTCTTTATCTGTGTCATCCCTCTTTCCAAAAAGTCTAATGTATTTCATAACTATTATGCTGTTGAAAAAATAAAAAAAGAACTTTTTTGAAGGTGGTGTTCAACAAGGCATTTAGTCAAGCTAGCGTAGAGATACGTAACATATGGAAACCTCTTATCAAGCGAAAAACGACCAACTCCCGCCAAACGGTCATCTCCCGCTGAAACCAATGGAACGGAAAGAGGAATGAGGGGATAGGTGGAAGGTGAAAGCACCTGAATGACCTATAAATAGTCAGATCTCGGGGGAATGAGTCCAGTTATCACCCGAAGACGATTGTGGATACTAACAATCGAAACGTCGTGACGTAACTTGGTTTGGAATCTTTTAATTTTGATTTTTATTCTTGATTTTTGTTAACAATATTTTTTAATTGTCAGCTCTTATTGATATTTCAATTTTTTATTTGCTGGTTGTAGCTTGTATGCTATTTCCTTGTGATTCCAGTTTTTTGTTTTGATAAAATTGTTATTTTCGGTTAATCTTTTTATTTTTTTTCAGAGATTTCGAATCAATTCATATTATATTAGACACTGAAAGTCCGAACTGATGAAATACAAAAAAAGAACTGTTTAGTTGATTCGGCTGAAAGTAATATATTAGGTCTGAGGTTCTTCTGCTACCAAAAAGCTGGTAAGTTGATTTAGCTTCGGTTGAATTTTTGATTTAGTAGATTTGTACTTCAGAAAATCGATTTTCTTATGAATCAAAAATAGGAAAATACAAAATATATTGCTGGAAAGAATCAAAAACTGAAGACCAAGCTTACAGAGTACCAGGTAAGTGCTGGTAGAACAAATGTTTTTGAACCCAAATGAAATTTTTTAAATGTCACTGGGATATACACTTGGTATAATCACTGTTTCTGAAATCAATTCTCCCGACGGAGCTACATCCTTTTATCATTTTCCACCAAATATTCAAACCAACGGTAACGTTTGCAATTCGCATCGCAAATATCAGTTGAACTTTTTGCTACGCGACATCATTTCAATAGTGCCTCAAGATGAGGAATAGATGGCGTATTCAAGAATCCTAAACCGACAAAACGATAAAATCGGAGAGAGCATATGGAATCAATTCCAAGCATTCACCACCGAAGGGAATATTCAATTGTTCGCGCCGCGTTGCTTTCTGGCTAGACAACAAAATAAAATCTTGGTTTTTCCAGTACAGGGAAATCGAACCGATTTCAATTTCTATTGGCACAGAATGAATGTACCTCTCATATTTTTTTCATAGGTTATAACCATTTGTTTGCCAAACAGTATCGTATTCCAATCAAACTAATCAATATTTCCAGCAGAATTGTGATTTCAATGTATGAACGATAATTTTCAATTCAAGCTTGTTGATTTTTGGCTCGGCAATTTCCAGATGTTTCAAAAGTTTCTCCGCTCACAGGGTAAATATCTTTCACTACGGGAAGTTGTGTTCCTTTGAGTTCCGGGATATTTTTGGAAATGTATTGTTCAATTGATTAGGTTGAATCTTTGCTTGACTGTATTGAGACGGTAAAACGACGAATACATGAGAAATTTCTGCTGTTAGAGAATCTATGAGAATCCAGAATTTGAAGTTTTCATCTATTTCAACTATGAAAGTTCAAATGCTATTTGATTATTTGAAGAAGTTCAAGTAGCATTTGAAACGAATGCGTCATCGAAATATTCGATTGTTTCAAAAATTTGGTCCGTTTACATAAGTAATTTGAATTGAAATATCTTAGTTATATCTGCAGTTAATCCTGTCGTTAAAAGTATAATACACTTTACTTCATTGAATTTTATCATATAAGTAATGGTACCTCGGAAGTTTTTGTTGGATTAGTTCTGGTACAATCAATTCTGTCTACACTTCACCTCATTCAACCTTCCTCTCAAGTTTTGGAAGATTCAACAGAATACCCAAGCAAGCCTATAACGCTTGAATTTAGAAGCTATATTAGAAAGAGGTATGTATGTAGGAATCGTTTTTTTTTGTAATGAATTGCACTTGTACAGATTGAGGATTGTAGAATAAATTGAATATTAGAAATGATTCTTTAATCCAGTTTGCTATATTTTTTGCTTTTCATAACTGTTTGTTATCAAATAACGCATAAAATCATAGTTTAGGTAAATATTTTGTAATCTTTGTGTATTGATTTTAGATATAGAACTTATTCCCAAACATGATCGTGTACATTTTATTTCATGTGGGAATTTTTCATTAATTGAAACGTTAACGGGTTCATATACACTTCCATAATTGAATTGATAATTATAGGCTTCGTGAATTTTACGATTTGGCAATGTTGGTTGTTTCTATTGTTCCTATTGGTCAATCGAACAAGAAGCGGTAATAGGGTCGTGATGTTACCAACCTATCACATTCGAATTTTAATAATTAATCACGCGAAAACTACGGCATTTAGAGAGATGAAACAAAGTGCACTATTTTTAATTTGAAATTTCTATCAAGTGGACTATAAACCAAAAATCATGGAACAAGCCCATTGGTTTTAAGACCTAGCATAATTTATTTTTTAAACTCGTTGTCTGATCTACCGAAGAATATTTTATATTATAGTAAAGAATAAATCCTTTTCATTAATATCATTTTCTAGCAATAGATATCATTTTATGAACAACAATCAACTCATTTTCTCACTTCCTCAAACTGGCAAAACGAAAAATAAATTCAGCCATCCTTGAAACTTTCTGTAAAACAAGTATCTGTAGAATGATTGAACTCAAACAATTCTCAACATTCTTGTGATATCTCGAACAGCCTATTTGATAATTTTGGTGGAATAATAATTTCTATATTCCCTTTGATCCTTCATTTAACCAACTGTTCAACGTTGTGGGGCTTTCCTATCCATTGAATACACAACTGACAACAAAGCATTGGTTATCTTTTCAGAACAATCAATTCTCTGTTTATGTTTGATTCTGGGAAAATAAAGCAAAACCGTTTGATCTTCCGGTTTGATATGCTACGCTTGTACTGCCTAAAGAAAATTGGTCTAATGGAAATGGGTTTGCGAGTATTTCTTGAATCGGTTCTGTTAACAAATATGGAATGGGATGAAGCCTCCAACGAACTTGGATGAATTAGTCTATAATGTATTTTACAACGGATATGAGAGATTCTGTGTCCTTAGAAATTATTGAAAAAACACTACGCTAACAATACACTGAAAATTTTACTGGGTGTAAAATATCCACAGATTTGAAAATGATTGGGAATGGCATCAATTTGTCACTTCAGTGGCAATTTCAAAAGGGTTGATTGGGTTAGGCTAGGTCAAATCCGCAAGGGTTTAGTGTGGCTCGACTCGAAGAATCATGGACTATAAATGAATTAACAGAATTCAGCTTATTAAAAAAGAGAAGGAAAAAAACACCTCAAAAGTGCTGCTTTGTTTCCTCCTGTTCATTAAAGAGGGCATATGCCTCCTCACTCCCAAGCGATTTTGGTGAAATTGTGGACACGTGTGAATCGTTGTATTGAGTCCACGTGCCATGATACGGGTGTCTGCAATATGATGCGTAATGCTTGTTGTAAGTAGTCCCACTGTGATTCGAAAGTGCATATAGATTGTTACTACAAAGAGCCACATTGTCTGCTGCATAATTGCTCATATTCAATCCTTCTGGAGAAAACTCAATGGCAATATTCAATTTGCCTCCGAATCTTTCTGTTGGAGAGAATCTTTTCAAATCAATTACTAAACTACGGGGAAACTTAAGCATTGATAGGGACTTTTCCTTCTTTCCTTGCACCTCGAACAGGTTGGTTTTTCACCTCCATCCAGGGTTTTCTCCTTTGTGATGAAATGCAAGCAATGTGACAAACTCAATTGGCCAGTTCTTTGTGGTACAGGGAGAGAAAAATCCCAGAAGGGATCACAGGTTACTGATGATAATCCACAGTGTATGCACTTCATAGTAGATTTTAATTTACCAACGAAATTGTGTACAATCTTAGAGTTGTTCATGTTCAAGTATCTCAGACAGGACATTGAGATCCTCATGTAAACCTTCTGAAAGATATCGAAGGAATTTCTGGACGTCTTGATAGGAAGATCCCATGATCAGCAATGGAAATTTGTTTCAGGTTCTATTAATCTTGCTAACTCACCCCTGGAAGGATGTTCCGCGGGGATGCCATTGGAGTCCAGATGGTTGGAAGGTTGGTTTAACAGAAGTTAAACAGATGAGGTTTGGTGCGCCATCTAGTTCTTGGCCAAGGCATTATTTATTTCATGATGACAATGCAATAGCACAAGAAAAGAGATAAACTATTACATCCTTAATATTGAGTGGTGAAAATTGAACTGGAATCACAGGAATTACACGGATTTTCACAAAATGGTATCAGTCCTATAAACAAACCTTTTGAAATTCGTCATACTTGTTTTTCGAATTATTCAGAAATCTCAGAAGCAGTTGAAGAGGGTGCTGCTCCATGATGATTTATTTACGTATTCAAAAAATACAACACGTGTTTCGCCACACAAAGGCTTCTTCAGGTGTGTCTTTACTAACTATACTCTACATATTCAATGCTTTATATACCTAATTTCACAATTTGAAGTACCTACAGTTCAAGTACCTGAGTTTCAGCTGGTCATTCGATGTTTCATGTGTACCTGAGTTTGTAATGAAATGAATTACCTGATCTTATGTACCAGTTTCCACATTTGAAAAGAGATTTAGTAACGGATGATTCACTGAATTGAATTGGCTCCACTTTGATCTCTTTAGTTATAATTTTTCCACAATTTTAAGGAATTCATAACCTGGATCTCGTTAGGTGATATATTGAACATCCTTATTTAAAAGAAAAAATAGTTTTGTTGTTTTATTGTTTTATTTGCTCTGGGTAGGATCCATGTGGAAATGATCCATGTGTGATAGTCCATGTGGATCCCCTGTGGATTCCCCGTATAGATTAGTGAATTACTCTGCGTATAGATAAACAAGAATATGTAATTTGATTTCACTCAATAGTGATTTTTATTTGGAATTGGCATATCTCGTGACCAACTTTCATATCATATGAATTATTATAGTTAATTGATGGGTTTTATTCAGGTAAAAGTTCTTTTTCTACACCCATACTCTAACAATACACTTATATGACCATAATCCATTTCATAATGATATCCATTATGATACAGATTTTTCATAACGATACAGATTATCAACCAATAGAAACCCATAATTTTTCAATCAAGAATCCTTTTTCTTTGTTTGTCCTAGATTCTAATCTAAGTAACTGATTGCTTTATTTGTCAAAATCAGTTTTCATATTACCTACCTATATTATCAAAATGTCTGAAAACAGCGATATAGAAGGAATACCATCCACTCCAATATTTTTAAAAGATCAGATTAATTACAGTTGTTATATTCAATATAAATATAATTAGAATCTTTATAGTTTTCATATATCCATGATAATGCCATTAGGTTTGTGTTTTTTTTTTTAAAATATGGGTTAATTACTGTAAATGTGTTCAATACAAATATAATATTTATAGTTTTTCATTATTTATCGGATTTAGAAAAAATAGCGTATACAACTCTCATGTAATGGTTATTATTACACTCGCATATACTATACAAAACTCGCCTTCGGCTCGTTTTATATCCCGGTTAATGTTCGTGTCTTAATAACCATCATTACATGATTGTTGCATAATATACTATTTTTCATTTCTAGAGCATGTAAATAAAAGCTTGTTATTGAAAATGCATTCAATTATCAACTGATTCAACATCACAAATGGCAGACTCATGTATTTGGGAGCCAATTATAGATGTATTCATTTGTAAATATTTATGATCCGTTTTTTTGAACTACACGACTATCGCTTCATAAAAAATGAAAATCTTCAAAAAGCCAGATACATCGACATTCACAATGAGGCGAATGACACGATGGCCATAATATCGGTACAGAGGTCTCGTAAATAAATAAATCGTTGAATATTTGAAACCCGGCGCGGCAAACAAATGCGGTATCGTCGGATAACGAATGTGTAATCAAAATAAAAAATTGATGATTGTTCGGGGTAACGGCGGTCAGGATGAAGTGTGATATTCAAGGGAAGGGATGAAATAGAACCTCCCAATTTACACAGCAATGAACAATTTATATTCGGCTTCGACCCGCCGGGTACATAAACAGTGCCCATTTGTATCAGGCCCGTTTTCGGGAATTAGAATTGAACTGAACCTATTCGTATTTGTTTTTTTGCCCTTCAGTTTCGATGTTACGTGTTGTATTTGTAATCAGGAATCAAACGGATCCACTGAATTGCTTATGATGATAGTAATAAATGTGCTGCTGCCTTGCAATGAGGATAGGGAAGGGTGACGGTTGAGTTAGCCTGTAATACCTCAAAAAATAGTGATCGAAGTGGGGGATAAATTCTGTTTTGAATCCATGAAACAAAGGATATCCATTGGACATCCATTAGACGTAACATTTTAGTCCTTATGCAAAAGCAAATCCACAGGATGTCCACGGAAAGCAAAGTTCTCCAAATCCGCAGGGGCTTCACATGGATATTCACAGGATGTCTATGAAAAGCTCGTTATTTGTCAGCAAAGTTCTTCGAATCCACAGGGACTCTGCAAGCGCCATCCTCAAGATCCCGCGGAACTTCCTGGAGAGGGTTAACGAATTGAAAGCCCTTATTCGGACACCATCTACAGAAATTTCTATAAATACTGTACTGTACAAGTGAAACGGTTTATTGGCAGTCTTGACAGGGTTTGGAATCGTCAACCTTGAAATACTGAATTATCGCATATCAAGTAATACAAAACAAATTGCTCAAAATAGTACTGAAGAAAAATAGAAGACATCTAACTGAGAGATTGTATAAGGAGGCTAGTTAATTCAATATTGGAAAATAATACACCTATCACTGTATATTATGATCGTTGAACTCGTCTCTCACATATCTGACACATATACATGACACCCGAGCCAGATCCGAGAGAACAATTAGTGCTCCTTCTTGTAAAAGTATATATCCAAAGGTTTGTTACTTACTTTGGACCGAAACTTGTCAATCAAGTTCCTATTGAACTAAGACATATAAAAAATATTAATGAATGCAAGAAAACAATTAGATCCTTCTCTGATCATAACTTTGATTTCTTAAAAGAAAAATTTGAATCAACTCACTGAATCATGTCTGAAATATTTTTTATCTCACTTGGACCTGTCTCCCTTTCGCCTGATAGTCTGGTCCAATCCTCCTGCGGATTGATCATTGCTTTCTATTAATTTGTTTTGATTATGAATCATAATTTCTCACTGGAAGAAATGAACAGTATTTTTTTCTCACATAAATTTACGGTTTTGTCCATATCTGGGAAAATACAAGCTTTGCTAAGGCGTTTTCCAAGAATTGAATACCACCACTCATTTATTGTTATTCATTTACTTGGTTTTTATTCACTGTAATTATTATTGAAGATATGCTTACATCCATCATAAATAAGAATATATATCTGAATTGAATAAATTGATTGATATAATGATTCATTGATAACTCTAGGAAGAAGAGTAGAAAAACGATACGGCGTACTCTTTACCTGTCTCACCCTCCATGCAATCCATATTGAACTCGCGGCATCTTTGGACACAAGTTCTGCTATACTTGCTATCCGACGTTTTATGTGTAGAAGAGGTCAACCAAAGGAGATAGTAACAGATAACGGGACCAATTTTGTCGGAGCAGAACGTGAACTTAAGAAATGGTTCCAAACCTTAGACCAGAAAAAGCTTTCAGAAGAAGTCGCATCTAAAAATATAATTTGGAAATTTAACCCTCCCGGAGCTCCACACATGGGTGGAATCTGGGAAAGGATGAAAAGATCTATTGAAACAGCTCTGAAGATCAGTTTGAAGTCCATCAATCCAAAAGAAGAGGTTTTGGTAACCTTGATGAGTGAAATTGAATATATTATTAATTCAAGGCCCTTGACACACATATCAGTCGATCCAAACGAGCCAGAAGCTATCACTCCGAACCATTTTCTGCTACTGCGACCAGGTGATGTCAGATCATTCGGCAATGTGGAGCTTTCTAGCAGAAAGTAATGGAGAATTGCACAAGCATTGGCAGATACGTACTGGAAACGATGGGTAATTGAATATAGACCAACACTTCTTCAGAGACGAAAATGGCATGACAAAACTAATCCTATTAGAATTGGCGACATAGTTTTGATTGTGGACGAGAAGGCACCTAGAAATCAGTGGACCATAGGAAAAATAGAAGAAACGTTTTCCGGTAAAGACGGAGTCATCAGAGTTGTTCGAATTAGGAATAAGCATGGAACATATGTGAGACCTGTCACCAAAGTGTGTATTCTTCCAGTCAAGAGTTGATATACTCACCTTGCAAAGTCTGCTTGGGGGTGGAGAATGTTACTTATTTTATTTGTATTTTTTTATATCAGTTAATTGTTCATCACTATGTATAAGTTGTTTGATAAATATCATAGGTTGTTTGAGAATTAGACAGATGAGAAAAAATGAGAACT
The DNA here is from genome assembly GCF_025532065.1 of Leptinotarsa decemlineata. Lineage (NCBI taxonomy): Eukaryota > Metazoa > Arthropoda > Insecta > Coleoptera > Chrysomelidae > Leptinotarsa > Leptinotarsa decemlineata. The sequence goes on from NW_027412747.1 coordinate 21,292,213, forward strand.
GTCAAGAAAAATCATTAAAGGCGAAATTGTTTGAATTCGTTTTTAATTTGATTAAGTATTTTACAGATATAATGATTCATTGATAACTCTCAGCCAGACACGTCTAAGATGTCCAATTCAATCCAGTTTTTATGCTATCAATGGTTCTTATACCTTGATATTTTTGTGTTTTTATGCTTGCATGCTTTTATTGTTTGTAAGCTTTCTATTCTGATGATTTTGCCTTCTTATGATTATTTTGCCAGGTAGAAATCTGAAGCCAGGTACAGAAATGGTCCTTTCCAAATTTCATCCTTCATACAGTGTAGTAACTGGAGTTTTACTGGGTCAGCTGTGGAATAAACCAGTAGTTTATCCTTTCTGATAGTACTCTGATCTAGGGAAGTGCCGAAGTCTATTTGGAGGAGCCATTTGGTTGAAGATCATTTTTGATGGAGTCTAGTTATTTCTCGAGATATTCCTTCGTGTTACAGAGCCCGAAAGCACGGTCTAATAGAGTCTTGATCAATCCTCTTTTAGTTGATTGATGGTAATTGGATTCGTGGTTCAGATACTGTCCCGTATGAATCGGTTTTCGGTTACAGATCTTTCACACTAAGTGTCGATTCTCTTCACCAACACGTCCAAGAATGGCAATTCGTTGTGAACTTCCTTTTCCATTGTGAAAGTGATGGAAGGTCTCATGCTTTTGATGTGTTTCAGGAAGGCGTCTAGTTCAGTATTTCCATGGTTCCATATTATGAAGGTGTCATCAATGTATCCCAACCATTCACGAGGTTTCTGGTGGGCTTCTTCAATGGCCAGAGTTTCAAATCACTCCATATATCTATTGGCTATGACTGGTGAAAGTGGCGATCCCATTGGCAGTCTCTCATCTCGTCTAAAGAATTCGTCCTTCAGTTGGAAATAACAGTTTCGTAAACAGCATCCTAGTAATTTCATAATCACTTCTATAGGTAAATTAGTTCTATTTTTCAGGTCCTCGTCTTCGGATAGCTTCCTCTGTATGATTTGGACTGCTTCTTCTTCCGGAACGTTGGTATAAAGGCTTTCCACGTCGAAACTAATTAGTTGGTCTGCCTGTGTGATTTAAGTTGTCCCAAGTATTTCGATGTTTGTCCTTGAAATGGTTGTATTATGGGGAGTGAAAATTTGGACCAGAATAATAGATTTGTATTGTTACTGAATCTGATGAAAACATGAATCATCTTCCACGAAATGAGTCAAATCCCTAAAGCCCTTCAAAAACAAGAAGAACAGTTCCCCGGGTGTAAGTAAGAAACTTCTCTAGCGTGGTACAAGTAACGATCGTTATCCATGCTGTAATTGTAAACGGAAACGAATGGAGGAGCACGAGGCATCAGATGTATTTCTATTGTAAGATATTATTCCTCTCATAAGAAATATATGTAGCACGATGAATGTTCAAATCATTTCTCATAAAAATGGAAAAGAAAATTTGTCAACGCCAGGCAACCGTAGATGACATAAACGACAACAATTTGTTCGTATTGACACCTATCAATAACGTACTTTTTGTTCACTGATATTTTTGGTCGATAATCTATGTGATATGTCATATAAATGATATGGTCAGTGTCCTGATCCAGTAGATCAATAGCAAACATTGTGGAAACATGTGAATCGATTTGGAACATTCTACTAGATACTAGATGAAGGAAGTGGTTGACAATGCTTCACGATTGGGACAAAATTGGGACTCTCTAACCAACTGCTTACTCTAATTGAATCATATCCAGTTAACAGAAAACAATTCATCGAATATGAATCTTTCAAATCAGCCCAGTACGTAGTTACATCTGGCGTACCACAAGGTTCTAATCTTGGACCTCTTTTAATTTTAATCTTTATTAATGACTTGGCAACCTCTTTGAATATTCCTAGCCTACTATTTGTCTACAACTGAATGTATCCAAATGTTAAATAATATCATTAACAACAAAAAAGCGAACTTTAATGTACGATTATTCAATCAACAAATCTACAATCAAACGCGTACATGAGATAAAAGATCTTGGTATAACATACGACAGTAAATTAACATTTACAACACATATAAGGAATATGACTGCTGATGTCAATAGGATGCTTGGATTCATTTACAGAAATGGCAAGAACTTCAAAAGTATTGCCACCTTAAAATTGCTATATTTTGCGTATGCCAGATCGAACTTAGATTATGGATCTTTGTTATGGAATCCGGCTTACGACTACCAAAAAACATCAATTGAGAGCGTGCAAAGGAAGTTCCTAAAATACTTATGTCTAAAAGTTTATGGTCAATACCCCACAAGAAGCATCGATCATAACATTTTGTTGACACGATTTGATTTGACATCTTTGGAAAATAGGAGAGTTATCCTTGGTATAAAATTCCTGCATGAATTACTCAACAACAATATTTACAGAACGGTTCTTTTACCCCAGATCAATTTCTTAGTACCAAGAAGTGAAGGTCGACACAATCAGAAATTCTATTGCGAAGCATCACGCACAAATATTATGCTACGATCACTATTGAATTTTATGTGCAGTAGCTTTAATAAAATCTGTGATCACTGCGATATCCATTTCGACTCTCTGAACGATGAAACAGTAGAGCATATACTTTGTGCCTGCCCCGCTGGGGAACGAATCAGGTTTTAAGAGTACGGCTCTGCCCTACCATCTGACCTAAAAGACTACTCACCATACAAACCAATCGGCTTCGTTGAAAAGCTGGGTCTATTTGGCCGAGTGTGAATAGGTGTGAGCCACAATGAACCCTTGCGGGTTGCGGTGGAGTTTCGAATAGACCCACTCACTTTGAACCTGACCTAACCTAACCTAGATTCATGAAAATTTTGAAGTAATTCTTCTCAAACTCTCAACCAGAATATAACTTTCCCTCAATCTTTGAAGATATTATATTCCGAATGAAGCCGTTTGAAACAGTATGCGTGTTCTAAACTCTTGCATGTGGAACGATAAGAACTGTCTTATTATTGGAAGGTGATTTCCTGTTGCATGGCCTCCCATGGAATGAATTATCGAGCTCATATTCGATGATTGCTTGTTCAGTGAAAAATTCATACCCACGTGAGGCAAGTTTGATTGATCGCTTCGTTCCGTTCTCGGAATTGATAGAGCAGGATAGGCTTCATCGATTTGGAATTCATTGGTAATGTATACGAAACTTTCATGTCAGTGAATTTGGAGAAGTCAATAGAGAAAACGGGTAATTGTTCATTGAAGATTCAGGAGCAATTCGTATGGATGGGAATTACGAAGGCAAATCTACCTCTTCGTCAGGTCGCATATACTTGATTTTCCTAATTAGCTATAAAATGTAAATGTCCAATTGGAGTGGTGTTTTTCTTGTTCACTGTTCTGTCCACACCTCTTATCGTTTGATTCGATTGTGTTGCTGTCAATTCTGCTTATTTGCATTGAATTAACTTTTTCATCTATTCTGGTCGATCTAAATTAAAAACACAAAAAGGAATTCAGGTTACCGTCTCCCTGAGAAATGATCGATTCGGGAAAACTGACAAATCAGCTGTAGCCGAAAATTCTTTTGGAGAAGGCACCTACATCATCTCATTTGTAGATGAATATTTCTTTTTCCAAGGGCAGAAGAAAGAACTACAGGAAAATCCTCAAGACGTTAGATTTGAATTGCTGGAGATTACGATCTTTTGGAAAAACGTTCTTGGGAAGTTTATTCCAATACATGCAGTTCTCCAAAGGAAGGAGTTCTTCAGCAGCGAAGTCTCTGAAACGTGGCTGATCGATCAGTTTGATTCTATCTTGATTCATATTTATGGTTACAAGTTCAAGTGAGGATAGAAAAGTGAGAGGTGGGGGTGTCGAAGATTATCTTAGAAATGATTTGAAATACAACAGAATAACTTTTGATTTTGTGGTTGAAGAATCTCTTGAATTCATCTTCATTGAAGTGAAAGTTGGATGTAGGAGTCTGGCCTTAGGGGTATTTTATAGGCCTCAAAATACTGATTTTTTAGCATGATTGGTGACCTTGATAATATTTCATTCGCTGTTTGTCCTGTTTCTGATGATGTGATATGCATGAGACACTTCAAAGTTGACCTTTTCAAACTACCCAATCCCCTACTCAACTACTTTGAACGTTACAATTTAGAACAAATTCTTAATGAGCCTACTAGAATCACCCACGTTTCTAACACGCTCATTGACCCAATTATTGTCAGTAATAATAATCATGTTATAAGATCTGGTACTTTATCATCCCAAATCATTTCAGATCACAGGCTAGTTTACGTTTACGTGAACATTCATCAAAGAAATTCAAAATAGAACCCAAACTTGTAACATACCGCTGTTTCGAAAATTTCACTTTGCATACTTTTTATCAGATTTATACCAGTTGCTGTGGTTCGAAATTATAAGGGAAAATGGTATTGATAGTAAATTGTAAAATTCCAGTTCATTTTTCATCTCTACTTCTGACAGACATGCCCCTCATTACCAAACCTCTCTCTCCTTGGCTCACTCAAAATGTCAGTTTTCTTATGAAAGAACGTGATAAAGCCTTTCAAAAATAAAAAAAAATCTGTTGATGATCGTATGAGGTAAAACGAATTGAGAAATTATACCTTGTCAACAGTTAGCACCAAAAAAAGGATATATCTCAAGTCTGTCTGTTCTGAAAAAATACCACGCAAAACCTGTAATGCTTTCTAACCTCAATGTTCGTTCAAAAAAACAATATTCATCACCCAATCACCTCTCGAATCCCGATAAAATAATTAACTATTTTGCCCAATTCGTACAAAATGTTTCTAATAATTGTGATGAAAATATTGAATTTTATAGCAATAACTATTCAATCAGGCAAGATAACTTCTCATTTCGATTCGCTATTGAAGAAGCTATTCTATTGCTATGATATTGAAAGTCAAGATTCAGGGGTTGATAATATTTCAATCATAATGTTGAAATTGTGTAGCCCCTTTATAGATAAATATATCACACATATCATCAATTGTTGTTTTGAACGTTCATATTTTCCAGACTTGTGGAAAATTGCCAGTAGGAAACCTATTCCCAAGAATAATGATCCAGCTAGTTATTCTGATCTCAAAATTATCAGTATACTCCCAACCATGAGTAAAATTTTCAAAATAGTTATTTATTCACAAATTGATGAATATTTCAATACCAATAATCTGTTATCACCATCGCAATGTGGTTTTAGGCAGGGTTTTAGCACGGCTACAGCTCTTGCTACTGTTACACAAGACATTGTTGAGGGATTTGATAAGGGAATGATTAGCACTCTGGTACTACTAGATTTTTCGAAAGCATTCAATACCATCAATCATGAGCTGATTTGAATGAAACACGAATATTATGGTTTTGATAGTGCTGCCTTATTTCTCATCTGGTCTTATTTACTTGGTCGATCTCAAACAGTTGTTGTTGATGATCATCACTCCTTACCTCTTGATATTCTATCAGGAGTAACACAGAGTTCCATTTTGGGACCTCTATTGTTCATCATTTATACTACTGACATTATCTCGTCTATCAAGAAATGTAAAATACAGGGATGACATACAATTATACATGCACTTTAATCGATGAGTGTGCTGAGGTACAAAATCCTTCAACATTGATCTTGGTTTGATCAATGGGCTATCAAGTGGACATGATTTCAAAATTAACTCTAATGAAACAATGATGATGCATTTTGGATCGCAGAAGAATCGTAAATTTGCAGAAAACAATTTCCATTCAAAACTAGGTCAAACTATCTTGACTCCTGTCAATACAGCTAAAAACTTAGGAGTGATGCTTTACACTGATCTTAGATTCACTAGTCATGTTAAAAATTTAATGAAAAAAGCTTATATGTCATTGAAACTGTTATACTGTAATCGTTTTATTTTGAGCCAAATTCTGAAAAGAATGCTCTGTGATAGTTTGGTGCTAAGCCATTTCAACTACTGTGACTTCATATATGGGCCATACTTATATGATTCAGATAAAAAAAGAATACAAAAAGTGCAAAATTCTTGTTGCCGCCTCATTTGTGGACTTCGTGAGTATGATTCAATTTCTGAAGCCGTTAAAAACTCCCGCTGGTTCAATATGATTCATTTGGGTTGTTTTGTTTTTAAACTGATTGCTTTTCTCCATTCTCCCCTTTTGATACAAAAACTAATTCTGTCTGAAAATATTCACTCAAAGAACATTAGACATGAAAACAAATCAACAGTTTCAGAGATCATTTCGTTTTGGTACTTTAAAACTCTATAATTCAATGCCCGAGCAATGGAAGCGATTGGACTTCAGGAAATTCAAATACAAATATAGAAATTATATCTATGATAGTATTGTCAACTTTTGCTCATTGGACAACAGAATAATTGAATTTAATTATTTATCAGCTCCCTTCAAAAGGTAATCACAAATTATTATTTTATTTGTGTTTCTCATTTCGTGGTACCAACACTGTTAATTGCTTTAATTTTTGTATGTTCGCCTGCATTATGGAGTGGTGCTTGTTGGTTGAGTTAGAGTAGCTTTGAGCTAGACTTCGCCAATTGCATATGCAGGAAATTCTCTGTGAAGATTCCTGCACTGACGCCAGTCGGATATAATCCAACGCCCTTCGTGGTATTAGCCAGGGGAGTTGTTGTTTTCTGATAGGCGTCAGTCCATTCAACCTACTATATAGGTTTTTAACTTTGAAGTTGATTTCTTTAGGTTTGATAAAACTTGTATTGACTGTGCTATTGTATCTCTTGTTATACATGAAAATGGGAAAAAGTTTTCCATCTGCTTCGGATTGCTTTTTTTTCTAAATTACCATGGTGGATACACACTAATGTTACTGTTAATTAGGAAAGGTACAATTTGATGAAGAATGTCACTTTTTTATGACTCCTAGTTCTCAAATTGCCACACGAAAAATGAAGGGTACAGCATTTTTCGACTGTGCTATTATATCTCTTAATATAAATGAAAATGGGATAATTCAGATTCGTTATTGATCTTCCAGAATCGTAGCACTATTCAAATATTATCAGACACTTTGATGGGCTCATTTCGAATGTTATCATAGAATTCAACTCGGTTTATTCGCGAAACTATTAAATTATATGTTTGGCGTATCTCGTCTACATAAATTCAGTTTTAATAAAAACGGTATTTACGTTCCGTTTTCCGCGGAAGTTTTCATTCGTTCGCGCTCCGGGTTTCAAATTCAGATTAGATATCCCTTTTTTTGTCTTTTAATAATTTAACAACGCCGCGGTGTTATCACGTGGAGTAATTGAATAATTTACGTCGAACGAATACATCTTCTGTTTGCATACATCAACTTTTTAATTAGAGTTTGCATGCGAATGTACAGATTTGAACAATTTTTTGAAAAAAGGTTACGGTGAATCAAAGTATTCAGCAAAGACTTGAAATATACCAATTTGGATGTTGATGATATGAGTGAATCTCCTAACCTTTCCTTTGAATTTTTTATAATTTCGCCTTTTGGCAATTCTCATTCTATTTTGAAAATTTCGAAGTTATTTGTTCTCACGAAGAACTTCAAATAGTATCATACAGAACGGGTGTAAGTTGAAGATGAAAAGTATACAGGGTTTAACATAAGTACGTTGAAATATTCAAGTGACGTATTTCTGAGACAATTTTAAGAAAAAAAGTCAATATGAACTTGTGTCCGAAAATGCTTCGTTTTGGAGATACTAAATGTTGAAATTGAATTTTCTAGTTTGTTTTTTGAAAATGACTCTTGCAAAAAATTAGTTATTTGCACGAAATTCGGTACCCGGGGTTTTTTTGACGTGGGAAATCATAATTTCATATTAATTTTCATGTAACATCTAGAGGGCGCTGCGTACGCTGTCATTATTCATTTAAAATTGCCCTAACTTTTTTGACAGTAAACTTTTGGTACTTTTCATGAAAAAAACCTAATTTCCACACCTTCTCCAAGTTAAGTTAATGCATAACAAAGAATGATTCGTTTTCATGGTAGGTTTTTGTCATAAGTTTTTTGCAATTTCAGTTATTTTCATCACACTCTATACGCAGTATACCCGTACAGACTTCTTCTAAACTGAGCATTATAGAACTGCTTATTCAATCCAAATTAAAAGGATTTGTCAGGTTCAATTATTCAATTAGCAAGTGCTACATTTCGGAGTTTGTGAAAGAAACAATTCGGAGAAGTACTATGTTATTTATTAGGAAAATAAACATATAAAAATTGAACGAAACAACTATTACAACAACTGTTCAAAGTGACGACCCCAAACGGTAATACAAGCTTCTGCTCTCCTCATCAAAGAATTCCGCACCTGTTGATAAATGCCCGGAGTGTTTCTTATCGTTTCGCAGCAAGCTATGATGCGATTCCTCAACTTTTCCTCGTTTTCAATGGGGTGAGTATAAACTAGTGATTTTAGGTGTCCCCAAAATAAAAATCGACGGGATTGAGGTCCGGTGACCTCGGGGGCCAATGTTGAGTGCCTCCTCTTCCTATCCATCGTTGGGGATATGCTACGTCTGAAAAATTTCTTGCTATCAAACTAAAATGAGGAGGAGCTCCATCGTGCATAAACCAATGGGGATTTCGGAGACCAATTGGAACATCTTCCATAATTTGAGGAAGGTCGTGTTCCAAAAAATGTATGGGGAGAAAATAGGGCTCAATTAAATAATCCCCAATCATGCCTACCCATACATTGAAAGAGAATTTGTCTTGGAAATGAGTTTGCGTTATCGCATGTGGGTTATCTTCCGCCCAGATGTGGTTGTTATGGAAGTTCATGATACCATTTCTTGAAAAATTAGCCTCATCTGTGAAGGAGATTTTCTATAAAATTTGCGAATGTTTTTCGACTTTTCTTTGAAGCCATAGAGCAAATTCGAAACATGGTTGGAAATCACGTAGCGTAAGTGCCTGAACACGCTGAATATGATAAGGAAATAATTGCTGTTCCTTTAAAATTCTGTAAACTGCCATGTGAATCACATTCGACAGAGCCTTACTCTTACCATCTGAGCTTAAAGACCACCTATCATACAAACTAATCGGCTTCGTTTGGACGAGTGTGAATAGCTGTAAGCCACAATAAACCCTTGCGGGTTGCGGTGGAGGGTCGAATAGACCTACTCATTTTAGACCTAACTTAACCTAACCTAACCATGCCAGAAATGTAAGAGGTATATCAGTAAGAATATATCAAATAATACCAAAGAAATATTTTTTCATCGCAGTTTGCCTCACTAATCAAACGGTTAAAAAAATATCACAGAAAGGAACATTCAAAATTATACAATAAGTGAGGCAACTTTGGGACTTTTTCTTATATTCGATAAAAATTTCGATTTGTACTGGTTTACTAAAATAGTTGGCTTTCTATTTCGAAAAACTCCTTCATGTCATGTCATTTCCAGTTATCAAAGACACACATTTATAATCTGAAGCGAATTTCTCTCGACTCTGCGCCTTTTGTGCATTCTATGTTGAATAAGTTATGCCCGACCTACTACCAGTCTAGTGCGAAATGAGTATTTATGATTCTTTCATAATTTCTTTTGTCGCAGAATGTAATACACCCGTCGACAATTGTTTTTCCCTGGAGTTGTGTCTAGACAAATTTATTACAGTCCACATTTCATTAATTATCGCAAAGAATCAACTTGAAAAGATGGGTTGCGGAAGATGATGCTACTTAATGTGACTGGAATACCACAGAAAGATGTGATTGTAATATAATTTCTACATTGACTGTGGAAAAAGTCGACAAAATAGTCAGGAATACGGATTTTTTCGATTTTAATGGTAGTTATGTTTACTATATATTCGATGAAGAATTGATATTTCCCCTAATTGTCCCTACCTTTTGTGCAACCATCAAGAACAAACTGAACTTCATGCGTGGCTAAGCTCGCTATTCAATATAAATTTCGTCATTTGATTGACATGTGGTCTCATGGGGTCATGGGCTTGAAAACATTTCATGTCAAATTAGGGCCGTGAAGGCAGGTGAGTCTTTCATTGAATTTCCATTCCTAAATTTAATTTTTTTTTCGGTATGACTTGAGCTGCCATGACCATTGACCTACATAACAATATGATATTTCATGAAAATGATTACAAATTCTCACAATACAGACCTAATTTCCAATAAAAATTTCACTTCAACAGTAGTTTTCTCATTAGGACTGGTCCTCTATACACTAATTTATGATGCAATATACGAGGTCGGTTTAAAACACAAGAAGAATTTTCATTTTTATTCACCAATCTCTATTCCACCTCAGATGAAATACAATTGTGCTGGAGTTTTTTTCAATCCTCGAAGCAGTGCTGGTATGCATCTTTTGGTATGTCCTTGAGCTGTCCGAGAGATTCAGTTTTCATCTCTTCAATCGTCACCAAACGCCGTCCTTTCATGGTCCTCAATCTTAGGAACAGGAAAAAGTTGCAGAGCGTCGAAAATGGTGAATGCGGTGGTTGAGGTATGATTACGGTGATATTTTTGGCAAGAACTCCTGGTGCACTACGCCACGATAATCGACTAGAACAGTGAGCAAAATCTCGACATTTGATCAAAATTGGCGTGCTTTATTGATCTTGGCTCTCTTGGACTCTTCCATTGGTACGATTGGACTTTGATTTCGTTGTCATAACCACATAGTTGGTTAGTATAGTACATATAGTAGATATAGTTGAGGCGATGGACGAAGGACATCATGCATCAGTAATCCTATGTGATTTGTCGAAAGCTTTCGACTGTGTCCCTCATGTAGCTGAATTATTATGGACTCAGAGAAGTTGCTCTGAAGCTTTTTGAATCTCACCTAAAAAATCGCTATTAAGTTGTTGAAGTCAGCAATGAGAGGTCAGAGTTGAAAACTAACATACATGGTGTCCTACAGGGTTCGGTCGCTGGACCGTTAATGTTTATCATTTACATCAATGATTTGCGCCAATTTCTGTTGCCGGAAAAGTGAACTTTGTTTGCTGATGATACTACCCTGATTACCTCTCACTATGATTATCAGCAACTACCGATGTTATCACTGGCGTTACAAGAAAAAGCCAAATATTTGTTTCAGGCTTATAAGCTACAACTCAATAATAGTGAAACCCAGAATATCACATTTTCTACAAATAATTCTCTCAGAATATCACATTTTCTACAAATAATTCTCTCATGGAGGACAATAACGTTGAATTATTGGGAATAACTATTGATAACAGACTTGGCTGGAAATGTCATATTGAACAATTCAGACATAAACTTTCTAGTACGCTATTTTAACTTCGGCAATTGAAGAGATATGTTAATCATGATACACTGAAAAGTACCTACTTTGCACTTTTTCATGCTCATATGAGTTACGGTATCATAATGTGGGGTAACTCCTCAAAATCATTGCAAATCTTTCGACAACAAAAAAAGGTCCTGAGAATAATTTTAAATTTTAATAGCAGAGAACATTGTCGTCCTTTATTTGTTCGCCTCAAAATTTTATCGGTACCTTCCTAATATATATGAGACTCTTACAGAAATACATAGACAAACAAGAAATTTGGTAACACAATCTCAAGTACATTCCTATGATACAGAACTTCCAGGTACAGGCTTACAGTCTCTCAAAGAAATTCACCAGACTATCATGTGTATAATATATTACCATCTGATACCAAGTCACTCAATATAATTTCCTTTCAAAAAAAGATAAAAAGATTTCTTTTGCAGCACTGCTTCTATTCAGTGGTTGAGTTTAAAGAATATATGCAACATCCTGAAGTGCCTCTTTGAACACTCCTTTCAGATCCCGTTTGCTCGACTCTGTTTTCTCAGAAGTGCTCTGATAAATACCATAACTATTTCATTTTTCATATGATCATAAATATACTCAACGTGGCAATCTTAATTTGTCGCTGGTATGTCCTCCTAGGTATTTTTAGTATATCTTTATGTATTTTTAATCTAACTGATTTGCTATAAATGTATGTTTATAACATAGGTAAATGAATATTCCATTCTATTCTTTAAACATGATTTGTTACCAGTTATAATCCTTTTGAGCAAATCTAGATCACCGTTGGCGACATTCAACAATTCCTGAGCGATGATTCTGCGGCTGTTCTTTATTCCCAAATTTTTCGAATTGCTAAGCAGATAAGTATGTGTCTAGCAGATACAACTCGGTAAAAATCATTGCTACTAATGATTCGACTTATTTTGGAAAATTTTTCATAGAAATGAATTTAGGAGTGGCGGAAAAATTACTTTTTGTTGGTGGTTGGATGGAAAATTTGATCTTTTACTCTTATTAATTCTTATATCTACTGACATTATTACCGACAATGCTACTTCTTACTGTTCTGTTCATCTGATGGAGTGTCGGAAAACGCTGGGAAAAAGTAGAAAATGCGTTAAAAATGCATTGGGAGAGGATAAAAATGTTGATTTTGAATAATTTTTTATTCGAATATCGTTCCATGCGCACTCAACCATCAAGATGAGTCACGAAAAATTATTTTTCAAAAGAAATTTGTGTACCCGTTTTAAGGATCTTCTACGAGGTAACAGAACGATTTTGAAAAATCACGCTACAGTAGTTCAAAAGATTTTTAGTTTTTGAACCAGATGAACATGTGACCGTTCGTGATTACAGGAAGAATGGATCATAGTGACAAAAATAGCAAACGTTATTTATGTAGTGAATATTTCGTCAATAGCTCAAAAACAGTAAAAACAAACTAAATGATTTATGTACATATGTATAGTAGGGACGGTTAGTGTAGTCTACAGCACTTAGGCCACAAGTGACCCATTGTACATCCCCCTGAGGAGTTGTCCTCCTAGGTCATCGTTGATCCTGTCCTTTCCAGGAAGGTGGACAGGTCGCTGGGAGACATCTCCTTTATATAGGAGGTCTAGGCCAAGACTCGCCGAATGCACACTCTTTTTGGCAACCTTACGGCCTTTGCGAAGGTTTTGGAAGATGCAGCGACATCACTGTCGTTGCGCGGCTTCTTCAACTATCTAGGAGTTCCCCTAGTGGAGGTGCTCGAGTGAGGGCGCTTCTCTGCAGGGTTAGCCGGTTCTTTGCCTTTATTCAAGGCGGAGCTCTTGGTCCCCGCCGCAGGAAGTGCCCTTGCTGTTGGAGGTGGAGTGGGGGAGGAGGAGGGTGCACTTATAGTGCCACTCCTGCATCTTTCGATCTCTTCCTCCTTTTGGCCACGGCGCCGCTAATGCGCATAGCAGATCACGAGGTGATCTGCTATGTCCAGCCTCATTCCGAGCGGTAGATTGGACATTTCTGTTCATCCCCAGCCACCGATGTAGATAGAGGTGAGCACTTCTGTCCAGCCTCGGGATTGGTTTTTGTTTTTGTTGTGTTTGTTTCATTCATGTGTGTTCCCACGAGTAGCAAGGAAGGAGTTGGTCACCTCTGGCAGAACCCCGCATTATCAGAGGGAGGCTGATAACAAGGAGATTTCGCACTGTTCCCCAAAGGGATCATTTGTAACCGTATATCAATTTGCGGCCATTCAGCTGTCGACATGATTCTTCACACCTCAGCTTGGGTAGGCTGGTCCACGTTGGCATGTTTCAATTCCTTCCACCTTACTAATTTCTGCCATTGACCAGGAATCTGGTGATCCCGTCCGTAAGGCCACATGTGGTTCTCGGACAGGGACCCCAGTCCCCTGGTCGTTACCCTATCCGTCACCCGGGGACGCTCCCGATAGGTAGCCCAACACATGGTAATCAAAAGATGTATCAATGAAGCTATATCGACAAGACCATAGATCCTCTCAATTATGAATATCTATTGAAGAAAAGAGAATTGAAACTTTCTTTGTTTTTCACCACTTTTATTTGTAACTAACGTTACTGCAGATTTGTCCTATAAGGACATTTTCCAACTTATACATTGAATCAAACGTATTGTTTGAGTATGAAAATGTCCTTATAGGACGAAACTGCAGTAACGTTAGTTACAAAATAAATTGAAGCATCCTTTGTTAAGATACAGCCCCTTAAAGGGGGTACATAAGCACTAAAAAAGTAACAATATTGAAATTAACCTGACGTTTTGTACTACCAAAAAGACACTTAGCCAGAAATTTATTTGGTTTACCCCATGGTTGTAAGAGGTGGAAAACACAACCCCTAAAATTTATTTCCAATGTACCTTTTTGTCTTATCATTTGTTTACCATTTAAACATTTATTTTCAATAGCTTGTTTTATTCTAAACAAAAAATGTCTTCTGGGTTTTTTGCTCAGAATAAACCAGTTCGAAGCAAAAAATTATTTTACGAACGACTACAAAGATACATCATCATAAATGCGAAAATACGAAACTAATTTATCTAGAAGTGGAATCTAGTTGTGGAATTGGCCGCGGTGGTAGTGCGCCCGACTCACGATCGGAAGATCGTGGGTTTGATTCCCGTCTCCACCAGATATTTTTGTCGAGATAATGTATCTGGTTGAAGCGGGGATGATTCTGCAACCGTGTTAGGAATCACACGTTGAAAGTTAAGACCTCGTTAGTCCTTAGCTCGCACAAGTTTCTCAACTTCTGAGAGTTGTCGTTCGTATGGTGGCGACAGCTGATTAACGGTAAAACATATTTTAAACAGATTTTTAGTAGGTCGCTTTAGCGATAGTAACAATTAAATTGGTATGACACTGTCAGTTTTTGAATTTTCGAAATTGAATTATTACTAATTGTGTGTTGTTGTTCTGTTCTTAATTTGTTACTTTAATAATTCACTTGTTATCAAAATGGCATACACAAATGAGGAAATGACTGATATGCATTACGTTTACGGTCTGTCGCAGGGGAAAGGGTTAGAAGCTTCTAGAAGAAATGATGGAATGTATCCTCAACGGCAGCATCCTTCACATAGAATATTTGCTCAATGATTACAAGAATATGGTTCATTCGACAAAAGAACGCAGGATTGTGGTCGCCATCGAGAAATACGAACACCACAGCTTGAGGAAGCAGTGCTTAATTTGATTGAAGAACAACCTACTACCAGTACTAGATTGATTTCTTTCCAGCTAGATGTTTATCATATGACGATATACCCCTAACATTTGCAACGAGTACAGGCACTGTTACCGCGAGACTTTCCGAACCGTCTTGAATTTTGAAATTGGATGCTGGAAAAGTTTAGAAGAAATTGTGATAGAATTCACAGACGAATTTAGTTTATTCGAGACAAGATTATTAATTTTCATAATTATCACATATGGGCTGATGAAAACCCTCACGCTATTGTCGAAACTAACAATCAAGAACAGTTTTCTCTTAACGTGTGGCTCGGAGTAATTGGGGATGATTCAATTGGGCCAAATTTTCTACCTCCTCGATTAAATGGTGAGGCATACGTTCAGTTTTTAAGAGAAGTGCATCCAGTACTGCTGGAGGAAGTTCCTTTGGGCGACAGAAGGAATATGTTTTTTATGCATTATGAGGCATTTGGCCCATTTTAATCAATTAGTACGTCAGCATTTAACTGAAACATATGCAAATCAGTGGATAGGTCAAGAAGGACCACAGAACTGGCCCGCTCGATATCCGGATCTCAATCCTCTCAATTTCTCTATTTGGGGCCACTTACAGCATTTGGTTCATCGTACTCCTTTTCTCGATGTAGAGGACTCAGGAAACCGCATCATCGATGCGTGCAGGGTGATCAGAGATACTCCAGGAATATTTGAGCAAATACGTGGCTCAATACGCCGACATCTAGACGCATGCGTAATGTCTGAAGGTAGACATATTGAACATTTACTATGATTTCTACATGTTGTGTGTTTTTGGTAATAATAAATTAATTTTGTATATTACCTTTTAATCGTTTAATGCAGGTACTAACTACAAATTAGCAATAAATCCAATCCGCATTTATGACGATGTATCTCTGTAATTGTTCGTAAAATATTTTTTTGCTGCGAACTGGTTTATTTTGGGCAAAAAACCCAAGAGACATTTTTTGTTTAGAATGAAACAGGCTATCGGAAATACATTTTTAAATGGTAAGCAAATGATGAGACAAAAAGTTACATTGGGAATAAATTTTAGGGGTTGCGTTTTCCACCCCTTACAACCATGAGGTAAACCAAATAAATTACTGGCTAAGTGTCTTTTTGGTTGTATCAAACGTCAGGTTAATTTCAATATTGTAACTTTTTCAGTGCTTGTGAAAAAAATTGTTATACAAATTTTATGTACCCCATTCAAGGTGCTGTATCTTAACAAGAGTTGCTCCAATGAAGTTTCTTTACATGAAAGTTCCTATTTTTTTCCGAAGAGGAATCACCTCCTTGAATGTTTTATACTCATTCAGTTACACCCTGTATCGTTTATTTGAAGAGGGAAATTGTGAACCATCCTGTATGTTTAATAATGAATGGTTTCAGTTCTGATGTAGTGATGTTTTAAAGTACAGATTTCTCGAAGAGCTACGGATTGTTTTACGATTTTGTTGGAAAATAAACATGAAAACAGAAACTAATGTCTTGAATTTTCAGTATTGATATCACCCTCAACTTAGACATAAATACATTACACATTTTGTGGAGCGATAGTTTCAATTTTGCAATTACTTCTAAGTAATTGATTTAAATGGGGTGATCAAAATATCGATAGATTGTTTACGTTCATGAAAGTATACTTGAAAATTTTTTGATCTGTTAGTTTTCTTGATTTACTAAGTATTCTGTCATTTGTTTTTATACCTTTATGAACCTTTATGTACCTAAAAAAACAGAAAATCATTTGGTGAATTTTCCAAACACGTATCAATTTGGGAACGGTTGTGTGTGAAAAAAGTATTTTCGGTGAATACATCTGTATATGGATGAATTTGTCCTCGGATTGGATTTCAAAGTTTTTTCTTCAACATCGAATATATACCCCTGTTTTTTGCCACAACACGAATAAATCTCATTTGCCATCGAAATCGATAACGTTTTATCTGTTTTCCGTTTCACCATTTCGTTCTGGTCGCGCCACTGAGCCATAACTTTTGATCAGTCAAACTTAAAAAATGTATGCCTCCAGAGTTACGAACTTCTGAAAAATGATGAGTCTGAGTTCTGAAGGTTTCGCAGTCATAATAATTTATTCGCGATGGAGTGTTGAAAGGAGTTTAATTTCCATAAGTTAAAGGAAGTTCAAGTACTTTCCGTAATTGTTAAATGTCCGGAGAATCTGATTTGTTCAGTCGTCATCTCTGGAGAGAATTTTCAAATTATTTACTTTAACTATATCAATCAAAAATACTGATAATGGGTTCAACTTACTCGTTTCTTGATAAATAGCAAGGAAGGATAAATAGCAGTTAGAATGATTACTTCTTGATTTGCGAAGGCAAAGGCGCAGGTCGGGTCTTGATTTTTATAGAAATTCAATTATAAGTGCTGAAGGGTTATCAAACTGAAAGAAATACGAGTTTTACATTTTCAAACTTCAAATGAATCTGAATCAGTATTAATGTCACTGTAAATGTTAACATACAGTGCATTTCTTTAATGCCGTCTCCCTTTTATTTTTCGAACGGATAAACTGAAAAAATTTAAATTTGAGATACAGGAATTAATGCATGAATACTTTATTTTCAAGTAAAATTGACAGATGAAATTTTCAAGACGGCGACTGGGCCCCATTTGGAAAAAAAAATTAAATAGAAATTGGGGTCTTGTGACACATTATTTTGAAGTCTTCTGATGAATAATTCACATTCCCTAGGATATGAAGTCAATATCTTCAACTACTACAAAATTGCGAAACATCTAATAATTTCCTGAAGACAAACACAAACATATCAATATTTCTAGAAATATTTGATTTTATCTGCCATATAGCAATTCCAACAAGCCGATAAGTTTTGTTTAGTTATTTTTCGTTTATAAAAACAACAAAAAATGTCAGTTCGACAATGAACATCATTGTTCAGTTAAAATATTCTCATTCGTTTTCGGTTTCACTAGTAGAAAGGTACCACGTCAACAATCTCTAAAATGCCCAATTCTCGTTCAGTGGAAAAAAAATTTAAGCTATTTTTATTTACGGTGCAACGCGAAACTTTCACGAGACCAAAAAGATTTTCAATGAACGTTTTCCGAATCGTCCTATCTGTGGAAAATTTGAGGAAACTTCAATCCAAATTCACAACTAAAAGCTCCCAGGTCATCCGTTCATTCCGGAAGGAAAGTGAGTGCAAATAATTGGGTAAATGGTAGTGAATCCTAAACAGTCTACTTACTCCGTCGCGAATGTTTGTGAGGTGTCTCCTTCTACTGTGTGGAGAATTTCGAAGAGGAATAGGTATCATCCATACAAAATTAAAATTGTCTATGTCAGTCTCGTTTCCTGTACTAATTTGTACAGGTTCCGTGTTGAAACATATTCTTCTGGACGTAATTTCGTACGTCCATATATTGCCTGCCTCTTGTGATTCAGTGCATCACATTCGCATAAGATGTATAGAGCTGTTTCTGTCCCTTCGTTGCATAATCTGCAGCTGAGCTAGTTTGAATTTATATCCGCTCGGTATATTCCAGCTCCCGTTCCATGTTTGGTCTTCGATCCATCTGTATACCAGGAGTTTTTTCCAAACATGTTTTCGGGATGACTAATGGTCTTCCACTCTTCACGGCTTATGATTTTGGCCGTGAAGTTTATGTTAAAGGTGTACTTCGGTGTCATGTGGTCCGTGCACATATTCAATATGTGCTCCTCCATTTATTCCGAAATTTCTGTTCGGTCCGATCTTTTGTAGTTGGTTAGTATTCCAGTCTGAATTGGCCCATCCTGGCCTCCCCCATTATAACAAGGTGTAAAGGAGGCAGATTCAGAAGTGTCTCCAATGCAGCTGTTGGGGTAGTTGTCATTGCTCCCGTCATTCCCAAACATGCAAGTCTTTGCACATTGCCTAGTTTGTTGATGGCGGTAGCCTGCTTCATCTTTGGCCACCAGACCAAAGATGCGTATGTTATCACGGGTTTAACCATCATCGTGCATAGCCAATATACCATGTCTGGTTTTAGCCCCCATGTTTTTCCATAGGTGCGTTTGGCGAGCATCAGTGCTACCTCCGCTATCCTCTTTATCCTGTCCATGTGTTGGTTCCAGGTCAGTTTGGAATCTAGGATTACTCCCATATATTTAACCTCCCCCGACACTTGTATTTCTTCACCTCGAAGTTTAAGAGGTCCGAGACCCTACGTTTTAGTCCTCGTGGTAAATGCTACTATGGTCGATTTGGATGGACTTATGTTAAGCCCTTCTTCTTCGGTCCATCTTGTTATAATATTCAGGGCCTGCTGCATGCATCCCTTTACTACATTATTGTATTTACCCTGGACTAAGATGACTAAGTCGTCTGCATAGCCCAGTGCTTTATACCCATTGTGGTCCAAGACAGCCCCTTGCTACCCGTGCCTTGACTCTTTATCCCATAATGGTTGTGTATACCAATCTTCCCCAAGTCTATCCACCTACAGCTTGTCTTGTCGATCCCTCTTCTAGCGTTCTCAACGCAAATGACATAAGATTAATTGGTCTCAAGGCCTTCGCCGAGTTCTGTCCGATTTTCCTTGGTTTCGGAATCAAGGTGGCCCTGATCAGTCTCCAAATTTTTGGTATGTGTCCCAGTGCTAAACTTGCCCTAAGAATTATACACAATTTTTTGAAAAGTACTTCCGGTCCCTTTTTAACCCTACAGTGCTCAATGTATTAAATTCAGGACATCACATTATATTCCTCATTTGAAAGCTAATAAATCTCGAGTAGGTGCCCAAAACGTTTTGTCGCATATTTAGAACAGCTTTATGAATGCGTTAGTTAAGATCCAATTTCCGATGCGCGTGGTCAGTTACTGTTTATGAGTTTTCAAAAGCCCGCTATTGGTCGCTATATGCTTGAAGCAAACACGTGATAAACGATTTATCAAATTTGTGTGATTTTTCTGTGAACAATCATTCCAAATTATTGTATATTGTTCATAAAGGTAAGGTCGATGTTATAAGATGAAAATCATTCATTACTTTTGCGTTTTCCATCGCAGGCTCGTCTATATATTTGAATGTATCGAATTTGAGACATAGCGCTTTTCATTCAGGATGGCTTGGGCGAAAAAATACCTTACAGATGCCGAGTTAGAGGAATGTATTGCACATTTATTGGATAGTGAAGATGATTTCGATTGTTCTGATGGCGAGAGAGATGAAGAGGAAATTCCGATAAATGAGGCTTTAGAGGAATTCGATGATGGATATTTATTAGAGTCCAATTAGGAATCTGAGGTGGATGAAATTGGGCAGAATAATGAGATGGATGAGAATGTCGAAACTGATATTCAGGATGGTGCTGAAACTACTAAAACTCAGATGGAAACCAATAAATATAAAAAGAAAAAACCTGAAGTCACATGGAGAAAAAGAAATTTAGTTTTAGACGAAGATGCCAAAACTTTCAAAGGAAGTGAAACACTTGGTAATAGATTCATGGAATTGGAAACACCATTTGCTTTTTTCAAATATTTTTTTGGCGATGAACTATTGCAGAATATAGTTGATGAATTAAATCTCTACATGGTTCAAAAAGATCCAAATAAGACAACGACAATAACCGTTGCTGATTTACAAAAATATTCAGGCATATGTATATGTATATATATATATATATATATATATATATATATATATATATATATATATATATATATATATATATATATATATATATATATATATATATATATATATATATATATATGTCCATCGTTCATATGCCCAATGTCAGATCATTTTGGAGTAGTAGATTAAGATTGAGATAGGTAAAAGAGACTATGAGTCAAAATCGATTTGAAGATATAAGAAGAGTAATTCATTTCAATGATAATATGAACATGCTACCCAGAGAAAGCGAAACTCATGATAGGCTTCATAAATTGAGACCCATTATAAAGACCCTGTCGTTGAAATTTCAGAGTGTCCCATTGGAAAAAAGCCTATCAGTGGACGAACAGTTATGTGCCACGAAGGCAAGGCATCATTTGAAACAATATATGCCAGCAAAACCTCATAAGTGGGGTTATAAGCTGTTCGTTCTTTGTGGCGCTAGCGGCTTCTCCTATAATTTCGAAATTTATAGTGGTGCCGAAAATCAGCCAAAATTCAGACTACCAGATGAACCAGATTTGGGGGCGGCTTCAAATACTGTCATACGTTTATCCATAGTGGTTCCAACTAATTTGAATCATGTGGTCTACTTTGATAATTATTATACATCACTTTCGCTCATGTCATTTCTGGCTAGCAGAGGTATATTTGCTCTAGGAACTGTGAGAAGAAATTGGGTTCCCAATAATTGCAAGTTGCCTTCAGAAGAAAAAATTGAAAAATTTGATCGAGGAACTTCCTGTGAATATGTCTGCAATTTCGATGGCGTTGATATTTCTATTGTCATGTAGAAAGATAACAAAAATGTTTCATTGATGTCAACTTTCGTGGGAGAATTGCCGAAAGGAACATTCAAACGCTTCGATAAAAAACAGAAAAAAACTGTGGAACTCCAATGCCCAAATCTTGTGCTCGAATATAACAGACACATGGGAGGTGTGGATCTCCTAGATAGCTTGATTGGCCGTTATAAAATAATAATGAGAAGTGAGAAATGGTACATGAGACTATTTTATCATTTAGTAGATAGGGCTCTAGTAAATTCTTGGCTTCTCTATAAGAAATGTGCGGCTCAAAAAAAAAGAAACAAAAATTTTGAAATTGGCAGAGTTCAGAGCAGAAATTGCTGACTGCCTCTGCAGAATTGGAACTGAGCGAATAGCAAAAAGGGGAAGACCATCTGACGTAGAGGCAAATATTGAGCAGAAGAAAAAACGCTCTGCGACCACCTCCTATATTCCACCAAAGGACGTGAGAATGGATGGTCTGTCCCATTGGCCCCTTTATACCGACACAAAACAAAGGTGCAAGTTTCTCATCTGTAATGTTGTTCCCAAATATATATATATATATATATATATATATATATATATATATATATATATATATATATATATATATATATATATATATATATATATATATATATACATATATATTTGACTATTTTTAGGGAATTATTGAGAATTCTCTGAGCTTCTGAGCAATCCCGTGTTTTTTCCATATAAATTCAGAAAATTGAGCATTGTAGGGTTAATCATTACTGGGTATTTGAGGGTTAGTACTGACTGAGATAGCGATGAATGGGATTCAACTATCGCCATCTATGTGTTCGACACGAGACTTTTCAGTATACTGAATGAAAGGTAAACGAAAATCCAAAAAAAGGAAAAAAAATACAGGGTCAACTTGTTTCACTGTTTCATGTATTTTATATTCGATTGAAACAAAAATGATTCGATTTTAATGAAATGAAAGTTTTTATAGAATAGACTGAAGAATGATTCTAATTGTGTAAAAGTTTCCTGGTATTTATGAGATATTTATGAGTTTCATTATCCAAGAGTTTGTTTTTTCAGTTTTTTCACCTTATGCAATCTGGAAAATCTGAAACCTTAGAAAAAAATTACTTACATTCAAAATTTCATTATTTTATCTATAGCCCACTCCCGGACAACTAATCCTTCAACACAACTGAGGGTAGCAGCATTGCTTTGAACAAGACGAAGCTCCTGTCAATTGTTGACAGAAGGAGAATCGCTAAATGTGCCCGAACCGGAAGCAACGACGAGAGACTGATCAATACTATTATTTTTTCATATAAATGTCGGAACTCATCCTCTCTTATGTAAGGTCGTGTTAGGAGAGTTATCTGTCATTGTGCTTCCCTCGCATTTTCGAGAACAGTTTCCGTATTCCACAGGAAATATAACTAATCACTGAAATAATATCAGTGTCAGGTGGATCGATCTCAATTACCTCCATTTGTTAGCAGCACATTCCACCTCCGAACTATTACTGCCTTGGAAGTTTCTGCTTCAATATCTAAGATGATTTATATTTTATAATGACCCAGGCTACCAAAAGTGGAGGAAGCCGAATGAGTTAGTATATCATTAATAATACTGACGATGTGTACAAGATGATCAAAAATCACACTAAGAACAAATATTGCAGAAATTTGAAAATCATGATCTTTAATGAGGAGTAAATATTTCATCAACGACGACACAGTCTCTGTAAACCAAATCATAAATTTTTTAGGAGATTTCTCCATTTTCTTTTGAGTAGAACACTCTGTATTGCGTTACACTTTCAAATATGTCATGAAAAAATGATATGATTTCATGAAAAGTACTATTTATGTATATATGAAAATGCTGGGTACTGGAGACTAGATAACAACGAAATGTATGAAAATCATCCCTTCGAACTCTGACCAAGCATGGAAGAGGTTTTTACGAGCTGATCTGCCAGAGCTTCTGGGGAATGTGCCACTGAATATCAGACAACAAATGTGGTTACAATTGGTTAGAGCTCCGGCACATTTCCAATTCAGTGACAGACAGTTTTTGAATATTTGCTTTCCGAATAAATGGATTCTATTTCCCCTAGTAGTTCAACGAAATGCCTTGAATTTTTCACAAAAGATGATGTTTTACCATGCAATGTATCAATTATTGGTAGTGAATATCTGGACAAGTTCTGAGTGGCTGAATCTCTGGAGCTAATGATCGGTCTGAGCGGAACATTCTTTTTGTGAATTTTGGGTAGTCCATACAAGTGAGGGGGTTTACTGTGGTGCGGTTTAAGCGATGATCTCTTTCTTTCCGAAAAATAGACTTGATGTTTTTTCAAAGTCTGGTACGACTTCCTTTCAATTGATGCAGTAGGGTCTCTTAAGATCTTCGTGTATTTTCCTTCCTGAAGCACCTTTTAGATCATCTGTTCGTAGAGGTCAGTATCCATCACAACAGTAGCGTTTCCCTTATCTGCAGGTGAGATCTTGATGGTGTTGTCTCTACGTAGCCCATTCAAGGCTCTTCGTTCTTCATTGCTGACGTTAGAAGTTTGAACTGGTTTTCGATCTAGCTGTTCTCTGATTTTCCATCTGAATTCTTCTGTCTCGATCTGATCCATAAGGGAACTGGTGGATTCTACTGTAGTTATTATTTCCAAAGTGGGCACAGATGTTGGTGCAATGGCGAAGTTTAGACCTTTTCTCAACAAAGATTCCTCTATATCCGTGAGCGGGCGGGAACTCATGTTGATGACTTGGTGGCTTCATAGTTGTTTTGTTCTCGTTCTGCATTTGGGCAGAGTTTCCTCACCTACGAGTGCGGAGAATCATACATCGGTGAAACTAAGAGGCCATTGAAAGTTTGCATTGATGAGCACAAAGAACACACACAGCGAGGAAAAACTAGCAAATCCGGAATAGCAGACCATGTTTGTCTCATCAACATAATATCAAGTGGGCTCAAACTGAAATCATCCACAAAGAGGAACACTGGTTTAAGAGAAAATTCAAAGAAGCCGCGTATATGTTGACCAACAACGCATTCAGTCAAGCTAGCGTAGAGATACGTAACATATGGCAACCTCTAATCAAACGAAAAACGACCAACTCCCGCCAAACTGTCATCTCCCGCTGAATGATGATGAAGCGGAGTGAGAGAGGAGAGGAGATAGGTGAAAGCACTATAAATAGTCGGATCTCGGAAGAACAAGTCCAGTTATCACCCGAAGACGATTGTGGATACTAACAATCGAAACGTCGTGACATAACTTGGTTTGAAATCTTTTAATTTTTATTTTTCATTTTTTGTTAATAATAATTTTCAATTTTCAGCTTTTAATGATATTTCAATTTTTATTTTTTGGTTGTTGTTGGGTTTCATGTTATTTTTTCGTGATTTAAGTTTTTTTGTTCAAATAAAATTGTTATTTTCGGTTAATTTTTTTAATATTTTTTCAGGAATTTCAAATCATTTCATATTATATCAGACAATGGAAGTCCGAAATGTTTCAATACTGATTGACTAGGTTGATTTCGCGGTAATATGCTGTAAGTCAATTTCTATTGATTTTTGAGTTAACTTCTCTACGTTTTGTTCTCAATGAACACAGGACGTTCTATTAACGTTATTAGCAACTTGATCAATGACACACAATAACTAATAATGCAAAGACAGTTTGTAACAATAAACCAATCTAATTGAACAATACATCTGGATTCAAATATGATAGTATGCATACTTTCCGCATCAAAAGAAAAGTAAAAGATTTCATAGGATGTAAAGTTTTCTGGCCTTTCCAGGGAGAAAAAAATTGAAAAGAAATGTTTTATCGATATTGAGAAATTTCAATTTTTAGGCAATCCTGTTTGGGAAAAATCAGTTATCAGATTGAAGTAAAAATGTGATGAGAAGTAAATACATGAATTTATGGGTACTGAATTCAGAATAGTTCATGAGATAATTTCCCGAATAGAATTTACGAAATGCATTTTTCCATTCCATCTGCTGATTGAAAGGAGGAATCAATTTCTCTGGAATTCTCAGAAAAGTATCTTTCGCTCTATAAAGCAATGAAAATGAACTATTCGGGAGGCCATAAAAGACTTAAATCTAGACAAACCTACAACACGGGGAGAGATAAGGGCAATTCAATCAGGGGCAGAGTGCCAAGACAGAAGGGTTAATCTACTGATCAGCCTCCTCAGTGAACGAAAAAGACGGGAATATTATTCTCAGTGTTGCCAACCCAATAAATTCGTATTGCGTCAGGTTGATGTCACAAATTCGCAAAATTCGATTGAAATGCTCAAATCATACAATGGTATACATTGAACTTCATGAAATGCAGTGCATGGAAACAAGCAACAATCAACGAAAATACATCGAATCATCATAGGCGTTCACGGCTGATACTCGCTTTTTGGCAACACTGATCACTCTCTAATGATTTGTTGAAAGGATCGTCAATCTTTCACGGCCCCTTCGCAGAGGTATTGTGCCTTCAAAATTATGTATGAGGACACAGCAACCATTTGATACTGTTATATTACCCTATGCTAGCTAACTATGTCATTTATTAAGATTTAATCTCCCCAGTATTACTTCTTGCTGGAAACTACGCAGGGTGACAAATTTATGTACATGACCGGTGTGAGACGCGAAATTAAATTTCTTATACCGGGAGTTCGGAAAAGAAATAATCAATTTTATCTTTGAAGGCCTACCGAGTTGGTTTGTAAATTCCTGCTTGGGCATGAACAACGTATTGAAAAAAAATTCTAACCATGTCTCTCTCCATGCATGTACTATTTTTGATTTGATGGAATTCGATAGAAATGAAAATGAAGCTGTTGAAAATTTCAGTGAATTATAAGGTCAAAGCAATTTTCAAAGTTTATTGGCCGTGGTCTGCATTAGTTTTTGGACCTGTTTTCCGTTTTGAAAATGATGAACAGCATCATAACGACCTTTTTATAATAAGTTTCTGTTGACGCTTCACCAGCGTTATGAATTATGATGCTGAATAGCTCATCATAATCATAATTTTTGAACTATAAACATATTACGCACAATACTGTTAACGAAAGTGATATAGCTGAAGGAGTTCTGAGCCATTCCTTATGGAAAAACACGTGCAAATTTGAGCAGGTTTATTCTGGCGTTTTTTGGACATCTATTCTGTGTACATTTGGTCTTAGGCTTTCAGAGACCACTCCTTTACTTCTGCCGTCATTCAGTCAACCAATCAGATACCGCGCGTACAGCGGAAAATTCAAACCACCAGTAGATGAACAATGTATGTTCTGGCGCAAAACCTCATGTATTTTCTTTCGGAGCTAAACTTTCTGTAATTTTCATGTAATTTTTAGCGGAACCTTGTGGAACACCCAACTCAAAGTACATGTGGTTCGGAGAGTGGGAGAGAGAAACGTGTGACGGAATCGATGCTCTGGATGAGTCGAATATGTTTCGGAGAAATGAAGGATCGGAATTTCATTTTCGATGTTGGCAGACTCTATTCAGACCACTCTGACATGATGATGGTTTTGATTATTGGCGTCCTTGGTGGAATGATGGTACATAATTGTCGAACCCAATGAACATTCACCCCACGGTGTCGGAAGTGGTCGTTAGCGCACCTTCCCGGATGTGTCTGGGCTTTGGGGAAGGGGCCTGGCCAGCTTAGACTTTGCTGACAAAAAAAAGATAGACAGATAGATAGGCAGAAGAGGCAGAGGAATTTTTTTCTACAGTGCATTTCTTTAATGCCCCCTCCTTTTATTTTTTGAACGGATTAACTCAAAAAATTGAAATTTGGTACCATGAAATTAATGCATGAAAACTTTATTCTGAAGTGATTGACGGAAATTGACGGATGAAACTTTCAAGATGGCAACTGGGCGCCATCTGGGACGAAAATTAAATAGAAAGGGGGTCTTCTGACACAACTTTTCGAAGCTCCTGACAAATGCTTCACAACCCTAGCATATAACGTCAATATCTTCAACTACTACAAAACGGCGGAACTTTTAATAATTTAATAACGTCAATTTCTCTACAAATATTTATTATTATCTGCCGTATATCCAATATTGAAGCAGGTTCAGTTTCGTACACCTTTTGTTTCAAATAGCCCCATGAAAAAAGTCCAGAGGTGTCAAATCTGGCGAGCGGACTGGCCATTCTGTAGAACCCCGACGTCCAATCCAACAACCGGGAAAAGTAGTATCCAAATAGTTTCTCACTTGTCTGGGGTGATGTGGTGGTGGTCCATCTTGTTGGAATGTAATATCCATATCGAATTCATTGGGATTCGCTTCGACGATTTCATTGATGAGAGATAGAAAAAGAGTCAATATGATCATTTCAGGATAATTGGGAGTCAATGTTCAACCCTAAGAATTCGACTGATTTTTTCTGCACAATAGATTCAGTATTAGCTCTAACTAATATACTGCAGTCCATTTCTCTAAGCGAGAAAACAATTGTATTAGATTTATTGCTATTTAGTACGAGGCCGTTTCTGGCGCAGTAATTAAGCATATTAGCAACTGCAATATCAGCCTGATCAGATAACCCTTCACAAGAAGAAGAAGAACTCAATAAGAAGGACGTATTATCAGCAAACTGTACAGTACAATGTTGTTGATTAATATTAGAGATATCGTTGACGAATAAGAGAGGTCCTAAAATGTGACTCCCCAATTTTTCTGTTTAAACGTTAATTTTTCATGGATATTGGGTATGTGTTTCCCGGAAAACGTTAGGGTTGGTGTCCCTTCAATAACGGCGGTTTTTTCTGTGTACACTGCCGTTTAAAGAAATGTATATTCGTCACTGAAACAAATATTGTGGAGATAGGTGGGATGCCTTGCAATGGTTTCCGTCATGATTTTGAAGAATTCTGTTCTTCGATCAGGATCATCTTCAGTTAATTGATGTACCATTTTAATTTTGTATGGATGATACCTATTCCTCTTCAAAAGTCTTCACACAGTAGAATGAGACCCCTCACAAACATTCGCGACGGGATAAGTAGAATGTTCGGGATTTACTATCATCTCACCAATTATTTGGTGAGATGATAGTAAAGTTTGGTGAGATGATAGTTAAGTTTTTTTACAGATGACGTTCAGTCGCCATCTTGAAGGGTTCATCTGACAATTTCACTTCAAAATAAAGTGTTCATGCATTGATTTCATTATCCCAAATTTCAATTTTTTGAGATGACTAGTTCAAAAAATAAAAAGGGGGGCATTAAAGAAATGCACTGTATAATTTACAGTGACTATCCAGTTCATTTGAATGACAGTTTTTTTTGATTTTTTTCAAGAGTTCACTGCTTCAAGATTTTCTAGTTTTTTGAGAATATTTCTTTTGTATTTGGTTTGTATTTGTCACGATCACTTGGGTCTGATTATCAACATTTATCCAGCAAATGAATATTTTTATGACTCACAGTGTACCTCAACACTGCAAGATATCCACTTCACTCTCTTCCACTGCTTCCATTCTGTATAGTCTTCCGACGAGAAGAACTGTGTTAATTCAATAAAGGCCTCCTCCATCTCCAGTTTTTAATTATTTCCCACCATCGCATATCATTAACTCAAATTTGCTGATGGAGCTTCAATTCTCAAGGAGATTTGCATTCTTTATCATTATGCAAAACTTCTCGAAGTTGGGAAAGAAGTTCACGTGTGTTTTCATTATTCAGAACGTCGGCGTCATTAATTTTCGGGCGTTGCATCCGCGCGGAGAGAGATTGTGTGAAGGTACAAGAAATAATTCAGCGGTACGAATGAAAAATGAACTTAGCTACAAAGAAAAAGGTCGTGACTTAAGCGAACATTCAACATTGATAAACCGTCTGGAGTGAATTACGAGTTTTTAATATTCGTGCCAATATTGCTGGAGGACGCAGCAAGCAAACGATGCCAAAAAACGCCTCGAAATTTATTTTAGTATCATGCAAGTGTTTTACGAGAAGGCAAATATTTACTCTGTTTTCAATCTAGAATATAATATTGGCAGAGCTGGAAATTTTCCATAGAAATTGTTTCAAGAACGGTTTATATTAACAATATTTTGTCCAGAGTGAAATTGATCCTATGAAAATTTCAGATATAAATACTTCGGGCTCTTCTAAAATATTGTCCAATATACACAGTGAAAGCTTAAATACGAGAGAGTTTCTATAAGTACTTTTTCTCACCGCCATATGGCACCACTATCGCAAGACTAATTTTCTACCGTGTTCTATAATGCAAGTGTTTTCAGAGAAGGAAAGTATTTATAATAAAACCAATAGTGATTGAGAGTAAAGCGCGTTGTCATATCTGAATTTTACGTTACCAGTTTATGGCAGAATCAAAATATAGTAAGCAGTTGTAGGTTAGTAGGTTATGGCAAATTATAGATAATACACAATACTGGTACGATTAAAAGGTATTATTCATGACAAAAATCAGTAATGAGCTTGTAATGAGTAACACTTTTACATTTCCTGATTACTGATCAGTTAAAATTCATTATTTTCTGTATAGTGTTAGATATTTATCACAACTAGGGGCAACGCTGTACGCAACGATATTTCTGTCTTTGTTACTTCACCGTTACTTCCATCTCATCGTTGCAGTCCTCACTAATGTACTTGCAGCCATGAGCGTATCATTGGTTTGTGAATTATACAGCGTGAATTGTACGTTTTACAGTTAAGTTAGTCAGCAATGGACGTGTTGTGATAACAATTGGTGAAAATGATAGTGCTAATAAGTGTTTAAGCGTTACTCAATTATATTTCTACACCGTTCTCAAACTACTCAAAAAATGGGAGACATGGTAGGGCCTTCCACGTCGAAAAAGGTAAAACGGTCGGAGTCTCGGTCAGTAAAAGAAAAACAAATTGTGCGAGTATTTCACTGTCTTGAAAGAGATCATCATCCACCAAAAGATGACTTTGTGCATATGTGCTGTAATTTTACGTGTATACCTCCGAATAACCATCCGGGCATTTCTACATCATTAAGTTCCACAATTACAAAAGATAAATTAGTTGATATGTGCTCTGATTATACCGGTGTACCAAAATCATCGATTTACAAAATACTGAGAGAAGCTGAAATTCATAGGGACGTACAAACGCCAAAAACTAGTACCGGACGAAAAAAAATCACAGTTGATGAAGAAGCCAAAACTAGTATACGCAGAACTATTCACCGTTTCTTTTTCAGAAATGAGCTGCCCACACTACAAACAGTTCTGGAGGCACTTAGCGATCATGAATTGGTCCCAAAAATGGGTAAAGAAACTTTTAGGAAACTTGTACACGAAATAAAATTTACGTACGGAAAAGTTGACAGGAAAAGCATTCTCATTGAGCGTCAAGAAATAATAGCATGAAGAAGAAACTATCTAAGAAAAATTGACGAATTTCGGAAGCTCAAAAAAAATTGTACTTCATGGGTTAACCAAGGACATACGGTCAAAAAAGTATGGCACGACTAGCCTTTATCGAAGGTTTGTCAGTTGGGTTAAAACAGCCATCTGGAAAAGCTAGTCGTCTGATAGTTACGCATATAGGAAGCGACAGTGGATTTTCACCAAATGGTGAATTAATATTTAAATCTAAGAAAACAGGCGACTATCATGAAGAGATGGATGCGGAGGTGTTTGAAAAATGGTTTGAAGGCATCATTCAACTTGTGGGACCTGGGTCTGTCATCGTCATGGACAATGCCCCATACCATAGTCGACATTTAGAACCATTACCGAAACAATCATGGAAAAAAGCAGCAATTCAAGAATGGTTAATTAATAAGAACATCCAATATAACAAAGATAGTTTAAAGGCAGAACTACTTCAGCTAACAAAATTACACACAGACAAATATAAAAAATTCGCAGTGGATGAAATGACGTTAAGTCGTGGAATTACAGTTTTAAGGTTACCACCATACCACTGCGAATTAAACCCAATAGAATTAATCTGGGCGCAAGTAAAAGGATATGTGGCACGAGAAAACAGAACATTTAAATTAGTGGACGTGCAACATCAGCTACAAGAAGCTATTCGAACTGTTTCTGCAGAAGACTGGAAGAAATGCATGCAGCATGTTTTAAAAGAGGAGCAAAAATGTGGGACGTAGACAACCGTATTGAACACAATATTGAACCAATCATAATTCACTTTGATGATAGCGGTAGCAACAGTGACGAATCTGAGGTTGATGATTAGACGAAAATTTGTACATTTACATTTATATTATATTCTATTATCAAAAATTTGTAATTTGTATTTTCTAGTACCCCTGACGATGAGTTTAAGTTACTTGAAAGCTTCAGAATAGTTATAAAGAGTTCACTTATCAATTGCTGCAACCCAATAGTGAAAAAAAGTTATATATATATATATATATATATATATATATATATATATATATATATATATATATTGTGTTTTTTATTAATATTGTTAATTTATTTGGTACCTACTATAATTACCACGATTTTTATTCCGTTTTCATAAGGCGCACCTGATGACTACAACGATTAGGTAAATTACGATATTGCAAAGTTTTAATGAAATAAATGAAAAATGTGTATGGATATTTTAACTAATTGTACTAAGAATTTTTCTTCCATTCCTAACCCTCTCAGAAATTAATAAGCACGCCCCCGATTTGTTGTCAACTGGGCTTACTTCTACTCTCAATCATTATTGGTTTCAGTATACGTTAGGTAATTGAGTAATTGAGTGGGTCCATTTGACCCTCCACCACAAGCCACAAGGGTTTATTGTGGCTCACACCTATTCACACTTGACCAAATAAACCCGGCTTTTAAACACAGCTGATTAGTTTGTATGGTGAGTGGTCTATCAGGTCAGATGATGAGAGTATGGCTCTGCTGAACTCTAAAAACCTGATTCGGTCCCCAGCGGGGCAGGCACGAATGATGTGGTCGGATAGTCAAGGTGCAAGATACCCACCTCAATACCCGCGACAACCTTCGCATATGAGGGTTTTTGCACGTCAGCTACACCTGACGATGCCTTAAATTCAACCATGCATGGCTTTTTCGCCTCTGGTTTTGGTGAATCATCATTTGAGCGCAAACGTGTGCTAACCTGCTCATGAGGGGTTTGTTCCCCCACCTGAGACAGATACTGCGGACGCCGCTCAAGAATTTGGTGCAAGGCGGTTTCATAAGGTACCCCGCTCTTGACGAGATGACTCAATAGTTTCCTGGCTGCACCACCAAACCTTTTTAGAGGTTCAGTTATTGGACCAGGAGTTGGAGAGTTGAGGAGCTCTCGCTCCTGATCTAAATTTACTGGGAGGTCAGTTGGAGTGGTAAGCTCGACATCCATCTCCTCTGTAGACTCAACGTCAGAAAGAATTTTTGAGTTTACTCTGTATTACCGTGACAAGGCGATGCTACGACTAGAGGGCGCCTGGTAACTTGAAGAATTCGTAGAGACAGGTGATAGGCTCATTGTCATTTACCTTTTGACACGCATACACACAACTTAGGATTGAGCCATCGTTGAGATGCCAGTCAGTTGGGTTAGTTTTTCATAGATAATTTTCGTATAACTTTTATGATATTTTTTTCAATAGCTTTCTTTACATTATGAGAATCATATCAGCAATATGATTGATTACCTGTTTGATTTATATTGGATTCATTTTATTGTTAGTTTTTGTTAAATACCTGCTGGTATGTTGAAAATTATATTTACTCGAAAAATTTTCTGTTAAATATTTTGAAACATTAAGTATATACCTATTCAACTACATATGCCCATATTTTGGAAAAAATAATGAGTGTGACTATATTGAGAATATGTTAATTGTGAGTATTAATTAATTATTCAATTCGAGTATAGTTTATTAGTTAATTACTTTTAGTGTATTGGAAAATGATTTTCAGCGGTTCTATTATAGACTCAGTGTCAATTGCCATTGACTGATATCTTAAATGATAATATGAACTCACAAATAAAATATTGAAATTCGATTTTGATTCAATCCTAAATCTAGTTTTCTCTTCTTGAAAATATTCATGATAAAATATCCCAGTTTCCGTGACAAGTCTAAACTACGAAATAAACTCTCTGACAGGTCTTGCAACTACGTGTTGATTCAGTCCCTCCATAGCTGAGGAGTTTCGGCAATCAATAAAAACTTCCTAACCTTTCCCGTCAGATCTACCTCACAGCCATGCAGAAATTCTCAATTTTATGGATGGACAAATATTTGGACTGCTCTCAGTTTTTCACAGAATATTAATAAAGCGAGCAAAGTGGTTCGGAGAGTTTGGTGTTTTCACTTTAGGGATACTGGAAAACTGAAAGTCATCAAAGTAATGAAATTTGACTTACAAAAATAGGGAAAAACGATGAGAAGTGAGATGAAAGCATATTTTTTCAAGGATAAAATACAAGCACTACAGGAAAATTCTCAAAACACTCCAAAAGCGGTACTTGTGGGAAATGAGCGATTTACGTTGGATTTGAATCAGTGGAAAAACGTTATCATATGATTTATTTCACATAAACGTAGTGCTCCAAATGGAAACATTCTTGAACAGGAAAGTTCGAGGTGTACTGAGTTGAACATCAAAAGAATGAGCCGCCACAGTCCGTCGCCAATTTCTAATACGTAGCGCTCTTGGTGAAATCAAATGTGCCAAGAAACTTGCACCCTTTTCGTGAAAGTATCTATAGAAAAGAGATAAATCTCCAACGTTTTTTCGGTGTTCCAAATTATCAAGGCTGCAAGTGATATTCGCGTCTCCAATCAGGCGGGTGTATTTTTTCTGGATATAATCCAACAGCTTCAGGGTACACGTAGGAGAGGAGCTCCATACATGAGAACAATACTCCAAAAAAGGTCTGATCTTAGCTTTATATAGCATCAAAAGTTGCTGAGGTGTGTACAGTTTTCTGGTTCGGAACAGTGTTTCAAGCTTTTGAGAAGCAGCCTTTGCAATTCCAGCGACATGATCGTGCCCAGACCTATTGGTATCAATTTTAACCTCCAACAAACTCAACAATGCAGAAAGCTGCATTGTTTCGATTCATATCGATTCGGAGACATTTATACTTTTGAAGAGAACCAATGCTTGGGTTTTTGTGGCATTGAATTGAACTTGATTAACTTCATCCCAATTCGAAACCACTTCTAGATTTCCATTATGATACGTAACTTCCTGCTGCCAGTGAAGATGTACATCCGCAGCAGATATCCTGGAATCCAAATGGAATGACGAAACAAGGGTGCTGTCCTCAGCAAAGCAATATCGTTTTTCCAATAATAAGTCGTTGATATACAATCAAAAGAGTGTTGGAGACAATATGGATCTCTGGAGAACATCAGCAAAAAGCAATTACTTGTTGTTGCTTGTTGCACTTGTTGATCTTTGTTTTCGAAAGCAATACTGATGATCGCCCAAATATTCAAAAACATGGTGGTTTATGATTCTCCACATAATGTTTGATATCATTGATCAACGTAACAGGAGAAGTACTGTCTTTTTGGACGAGTAGACAGAAATAATACTCGCAGTATGATTTTCTATGATTTGTACACAAATTTCTGCCATTTTTTAAATAATTGTCGTATACTCGGAAACATGCCGTCTGAAGTAATTAGGAGAAGAAGAGCCCTACCTGAATATTCCAGCTGACGAAAGCGAGTGCTTAGCAAACCTCAGCGTAATGTCGGCATAAACTTTCGGAAACTTCAAGTGAGTTTGTTTTTCACATGATAACTTCCAGAGGAAGTCCTGTCTCATTATATCCGCTAAAATTGAATTATTCCGATCATTTGAAAGATAATGATGATGAACCACAAAAATTGTTCTTCAGCTAAAACTAATGAGGAACTTTGGATCTCGATAAAATGATATGAAAATGAACAGAAGTAGATAAAGTGAAAGGAGAGGTCATACGTTCAGATTTACCATGGCTCCTTTTAATTATAATAGTCATAGAGGCGAGAAGGCATTTATAAAATAGTGCTGTAGAATAGACCAGAACTATTTAAGAAACTGTGTATATTTGTCGATGCGAGTTTTTTTCCCAAAAATGCACACCAGAAGTATAGAGGTTAATAAGGATCACCTTCGTTCTGTAAGTTCAGGACTAGGGTTTATGATTCAACTCTCGATAGCGCTGTTTCGATTCACCAGGTTCTATCAAAGATGCTACTGTACTATTCTGGACATGACAAGTCTGAAAGTTGATTTTATAGTATCTATACTCTAGATAGATAGATAGATAGATAAATAGATGTATTTATTTGACAACTTTACACTTGAATGTTTATTGCAAGTCAGTTAAAATATACATAGAAAAAGAAAAAAAAACTAGTCACAAGTTAAAAATATCGAATCATAAATTGTGAATGAAATGAAAGATAATTTTGAACATTACAATAATCAGTCTAAAATTTTTGAAATTGTCAAAAAACAAATATTATGTATGAATATGAGCTTCACATATCAGATGAAATAAAATCAAATCTAAATCAGCATAATTGAAGTATTTAAATAATCCTGAGTACTATAAAAACAGTAGTTCTGACTCTGTTTTTGAAGGAGCCTCGCTTGAGCACTTTGAACGAATGGAAGATGATTGTAGAGATTGATATTCAATGAATTTTTAATAGACCTTGTGAGTTTGTATCAATGCTGTATGAACTGATCTGCATTTCTTGTAGCATGACGATGAATATCCTGATGTTGCGAATAGATTGATTTATTTTTATGGATTTCAAGTAATTGACTATATATGAATACCGATGGTAGTGGTAGTATACCTATTTTTTCGAAAAGCGGCTTCCAGTGATCTCTATAACTGGCATTCATCAATATTCTGACTGCTTTTTTCTGAAGTCTGAAGATTTTAATGGAGTAAGAGGACTTACCCCACAAAGCTCTGCCTTAATTCATATGTGAGTGGAACAAGGCAAAATATGAACTTCTCAGGGCGTCAAGAGACAATACTCTATTCAGCTGTCGAAAAGCAAATATACTCTTACACAGCTTCTTACTCAGTTCATCAATGTGTGCATACCATGATAAATTCCAGTCAAAAGTGAGTCCTAGTAGTTTGGCAGTATCATCGCCATTTTCAGTGGTTTCAGTATTTGAGGTCATAAACAAGACATTCTGGATCTTGCTTTCATTTAATTTCAACTGATTTGTTGTGAACCACAGAGACGCCTGTCTCAGAGTATCATCAGTAATTGATGGTAATTCGATTATGTTTTTCTGAGACGTTATTAGAGTTGTGTCATCTGCGAAAAGAACTTTTTCACCTGATGACATAAAATGACTCAAGTCATTGAAATATATCAAGAATAGCAATGGTCCTAGAACGAATCTCTGCGGTACACCATTCTTGATAGTTTTATTGTCAGATATGTTTCCATTCACACACACAGATTGGGTTCTGTTACATAAGTACGACTGAAATAAACTGAGTGGTAGCCTCCTCACTCCATAAAACTTCATCTTTTTGAACAGAGCATCTTGCGAAACGCAGTAGAATGCTTTAGAGAGATCACACATGGTTAATATCACATGCTCACCTCACTCAAGACCCTCGATAACCAGACTCACAGTTTTTCGAATTGCATCTGTTGTTGATCTACCCGCTCTGAATCCGTATTGATCTTCACTAAATAATTTGTTTTTAATAAAAAATTTCATGAGCCTGTTCTTCGAAATAATTTCAAAAATTTTTCCTAAAATGGGAATGATCGATATTGGTCTATAGTTACCAACCAGAGACCTGTCTCCTTTTTTAAAAAGAGGCAATACCTTTGTACATTTAAACATCTCTGGAGAACACCCTTTTTGTATACACGAGTTGAATAAAAATGTCAAAGGATCTATAATTGCTTCAATTATACCCTTGAAAATTTTTTGCCAAAAAAATTATCCTATCAAATTTGTCTATTTCTAGTCATGTGTGTCGAAATAACCAATGAAACCATCATTACACTGATAACTACCCATGGATAGTTTTCACGGGTAGTTATCACTTATGTCATGACATTGCTAAGCAACCAACACAATAAAGTTGTTTGACATTTCAGTAATTCAATTTATTTCGAAAATGTCACTTCCTCGCTTTGGTGTTCAAAATGATGCGGCAATTGACAAAATCATTGAAGAAAATACACCAAAAAATACTGTCAATAGTAAAAAATACACTTGGAAAATATTTATGGAGTTTTGTGACGCCAGAAAATATGAATTGGATGGAAATCGTACTCTCGAAGAGCTTGCATTAATACTCAAGGATTGGGCGATTAATATGAGAAAAAAGGATAGCACAGAGTTTAAGGAGGCTACTGTTAAAACCGTATGGAATATAACAAGCAAATTATTACAAGAAAAGTATTACAAGGAGTATAATATCATGCTAGACCCCTTTAAAAGTGTTGCATTCAAACAAGCGCGGAATGCACGCGACGCAGCACGAAGAAATTTACAAACAGATCCCACTAAACGCAAAACAAGCTCAGTACCATTAACTTCAAATGAAATGAGTAAAATTATAAACTTTTGGGATGAAAATACCCCTATAGGACTCCTACGCAAATTTTATCACATAGCAGCGGTGGAATTGGCTTGGAGAGGTGGTGAAGGTGCTGCTTGCTTAGTTGATTATTTTCATATCGAAAAGGACAACAATGGATCTCCAACTAATAGGATAGAATATAATCCAATTTCCAGTAAAACCTGCCAAGGGGGTTCAAAGAACTGCGCCTCTAGCAAATGGTTAGTTCAAAATAGTGATAACAATGCTTGTCCTGTCAGATTATTCATTAAATTATTATCAAAACGAGGCACAAATATCAAGACAAATAGACTATTTTTAAGGCCAAATCGTCACTGGAAGACAAGAAGCGATAAATGGTATGACAATATGCCTCTGGGTAGAAATATAATCAACGGATGGACGAAATCTTCTGCTGAAGCAATTGGCTTGGATACGAAACAGGAAAATAACCAATCACTCTAATAGAGCAACTGCAGTCAGTCAACTAGCTGAGAGTGTAGTTCAAGAACAGCAATTGTTGAAAATTACTGGGCACAATAATGGAAATTCCATAAAACCTTATTTGAATATTGATCAGGAACATCATAACCAAATAATCAATAGTATGCGTGGAAACACCTATGCAGTAACCGAGGCAAATACAGCAAGATCAACGGAATATCATTATACGAATTGTTCTTTTAATAACTGTGTGTTCAATAAATAATTTTGTTCGAATTGCAAAAAATTTTCTCACCGAATATCCCTCGAACATTGATAAATAACTCATAATTTCATCACAACTTCCTCAAGCACGTTATTTTAGGTAACATCCCTCCGCTTTCGGCGTCGGGATGTTACCAAATAACGTGCTTTCGAAAACTGTGATAAAATTATTTCGTTAGTTATCAATATCCTTGGGATATTATAGCTGATAATTGCACTGTTCATACCGTAAATATCTAAGCAAGAATAATTTTTCAAGGATATCACTGTACCAATTATTTCTGATGGCGTTACAGGTTCAAGAAAGAATGAAGAACATGATGATATAGCACCATTAAGTAAATCATTCGAAGTGAATTGGACTTTGGGTAGTTCTGAAATAACATTTCCTGCTATATTAATGAAGAATTCATTAAAAATATCCCCGTTTATATTATATTTAGTTTGGTTTTCTCTAGGGTTTCTATTCAACTCATGATTTATAATTTTTACATTTTCAAGTTTTTTTCCATATTGCTCACGATAAAGTTTGAATGCAAGATCTTCCGTGCTTTTGTTTACAAACTCATCTAAATTTTGTATACTAGTGTTCCAATTTATATTCATTGATTCATATTTGAATTTGATAATATTTTCATCATTAATTTGTTTTCTCCATATTTTTTCAGGTGAATTACTATCGGCTAGTAAACTTATATATTCACCATAGTGATCTGACAGGCATGGTTCAATTATACCTGTTTTGAAATAATCATTTTCAAGATTTGTCAAAATATTATCTATACAAGTTGGATAATGTGTAGAAACTCTGGTATACTCACTTATGGTGACCTCAATATTGAAAGAACTTATAAGACGAATCAATTCCTGTAGTTCACTTGACTTCGAATTGAAATTTTCATTGAAATCTCCACAGATGATAATTTTCTGACACGTGGATATATATTTCATCAATAGGTTCTCCAAGTTATACAGAAACTGTTCATAATCCCCATCACCTCTCAAAAATATTTATAATTTCATCAACTTCCATTTTGCCTTCTTCAAAGTAACCCCCGCAGATATAATAGACTCGTGTAAGCGTTTTTCAATCATCGAAGAAGTTCTGCAATGCACTTTTTGGTATGTCCTTGAGCTCTCTCTTCAATTCGATTTTCAATAGTCTCAATAGTCACAAAACGCCATCATTTTATGGGTTTCTTCAACTTCGTGAACAGAAAAAAGTCACAAGGGGCCAAATCTGGTGAATACGGTGGCTGAGGCATGATAACGGTGTTGTTTCTGGCCGAAAAATTACGAACAAGCGACGACAAGTCAGCAGGTGCATTATCATAATGCAAAAGTCATGAATGGTGTTTTGACGATAACGGAAGTTTCTCGCAAGCGACGCATAACTACAAGATGATACTCCATATTGAACGTACGACTATGTGGCAAGAACTCCTGATGCACTACGCCAGAGTATTTGAGAAAACAGTGAAAAGAACTTCGACATCTGATCGAACTTGGTGTGCTTTTGTGACCTTGGCTCTCCAAATTTTCGAAAAAATTGCATAAAATGAGCCAACCGATTTGCTGAAGTCCTCAGCAACTTTTCTAATAGTGTCTCGACGAATTTTCATAACAATTTTTCTCATTTCCTCAATATTTCCATCGGTTGATGATGTGCTGGGGCGTCCAGTGCGAAAGTAGCGATTCATATTGGATTTCAATCGCTGGTGATTTAATCCATTTGGAAACCCGTTCTCACGAAGTGTATTCCACATAAACGCAGTTCTCCAGATGGAAAGTTCATAAACAGTGAACTTTGAGTTATACTGAGTTGAACCTCCAAATGATGAGCAGCCACAGTCCGTCGCGTAATTCTGATATGCACCGGTCAAATGTTCCAAGTTACTTGAACACTTCCTGTGAAAGTATCTATAGAAGAGAGAAAAATCTCCAAAATATTTTCGATGTTCCTGGCTATCAAGATAGCACGTGATGTTCGCGTCTCCAATCAGGCGAATGCCTCTTTTCTGGATGAAATCCAGCAGCTTTGGGGTATGTTTGGGGTCGGAGCTCCATACATGAGAACAATACTCCAAAAAAGGTCTGATCTGAGCTGTATGAAGCATCAAAAGTTGCTGAGGTGTGTACAGTTCTTTGGTTCAGAACAGTGTCCCAACTTTTGAGAAAGAAGTAGCCTTTGCAATTTCAGCGACATGATTGTGTCAAGACATATTGATGTCCACTTTAACCCCCAACGAACTCATTGAAGCAGAAAGCGGAATTGTCTGACCTGATATTATTATATCCTGTTCTGAGACATTCATCTTCTAGGATGGAATCGATGCCTGGGTTTTTGTGGCATTGAATTGAACCTGGATACTTTCACCACAATTCGATATCACTTATGGATCCTCATTAAGATATGCAACCTCCTGCTGCCGGTGAAGATGTGCCTCCGTTTCCGTTGTCCTGGAATCCAAATGGAATGACGATTCAAGTGTGCTTTCGTCAGCAAAGCAATATATTGCAATCTTGGTTTTTACCAATTAGTCGTTGATATACAATAATATACAATGCAGGGAATGTTTTTCCAAGAAGCTGAAGAACCACACACAAAAATGACCCGACAAGCCATAGCATAAAAGTTTAACCAGCAAACCCCCATGTCCCATACGGTCAAGCGCAACAGCTCTTGATTCTCCATGTTTCTCGATTGCGTTTTTCCAAATATGGGTGACATACTATAGAAGGTCGCCTGTTGATCTTTGTTTCCGAAAGCCAAATTGTGATCGCTCAAGATGTTGAAGCCCTCCAATTATTCGAGAAAAACCCCTAATTCCAAGTTTCACACAAAATTTGATGCAAATCTTCGACCTAATTTTCTCGACAGTAGAAAATCTGCGAACGCACAGAACTTCTCATTTTCATCCCTCTTAACAAATAATTGAATATGCTAAACAGTATAGTATCTCTAGTATTTCAATCGCCACAAAATAAATAACCAGGAAAGGAATCTCTGGCAGAAACATAACAACCTGCAGTGACAGCAGACAAGCCCTATTAGCCTTGAACAGACAACGTATAACCTCGGGGCTAGTACTAGAGTGTCACCAAGATTCAGCCAAAGCCTCGGTAGATAATAACATTATCCTGAGCTGGGTTAAAGGGCACGACAGGAGTGAAGGTAATCGCATTGCTGACTCTTCAGCCAAGGAAGCGGCTGAACTAAGAATTTTAGGACCCAGTGGCACCTACGGCCTGATGACTTCGACAATTGTGGAACTGGCCAAATGTTACACAAATACTCAATCCTCAAAGAGATGGGATGGAATTGAAGGATGCAATCTTGCCAGGATCACCTTGGGCGACCCTGGGAAGCTGGCGGTAAAGAAATATCTGGTGATGACCATCAAAAATCTACGCTTAACAGTAGGATTTCTGGTAAGTGTTTCAGAGAGAATCTTTAGTCAGTGTGAGACAGAAATGTGTGACGTCATCGACGCACGACCTTGAAGTGTGCTCGTACCCGCCTTGTTCATCTACTGGATTTGAATTTCCCGCTGTACGCGCAGTAGCTTCTGATTGGTCGACTGTATGACGGTGAGAGTGGAGAAGTGGAAGGTGTCTGAGGTGGGCTTTGAAGGCTGAGGCTCAGTTCACACATAAAGGATGTTTGGCAGAGACGAGGCGCTGACCTTTGCCCCTTCCGTGTGAAGTGGGCCTGAGGTCCAAAACAGGTCCAGAATAAACCTGCTCAAATTTACACGTGTTTTCCCATAAGTAATGGGCGAGAACTCCTATAGCTAAATTACTTATAACTCGTTTCACTTTATTCAAAGTTTGATTTCACTGAAATTCATAGATTCGAATTCCAGTGTCATCCTTTATAAAACTTCCGCAACTATCACGTTGAGAAGAAAATGAATTTATTTCCAAACGAATCGTGGCACAACTCTCGGTCCTGCCATTCCTTGCGCAATCACCGTGTGAGCGAACATGGCAAAAAAACAACCTTCTGGTTTCAATTCGCAGCATTTTATTTATATGGACAGTATCTAACGGTAGAGAATCGTACAGACTAGCTGCGGAATTGGAATTTACTCTCATTTCTTAAGCCGTCTGAGCGCACATCTGACCGCGAGACAAATGTATAATAAAGTTCCCAACGAAGCCATAAATATCACTGCGGAGGTATGAAAGCCAAAGTTTCCGAGACGATGTTACCTTGAGTGTGGCAACGGAATTCTTCTACCCTCGGTAATACTGGAACAAACCACCGCGCACGAAGTTATTTGACACTTACTCTGAGATATTACAAGTTTAATTCACAAGCCCCACTTTCCAGTCTCTTACACCAGATGAACGTATTGGCTTAAGTTATGGCAGCTTTTCATGTTGCCATTAAATGAAAATCGAATAAATCAGTGTTACATACGTATCAGGTGGGGTGATTTGTTGGAGAGAGCAGTTGAGCTCATGCGGATTGGAGAGAATTGTTCAAAATGATGAACGATTTTCATTATGCCTCACGGGGCTTTCTTTCTTTGGATTGAAATTGGTTCAGATGGAAAATTTTATTCGGAGAAACGCAATGACGATTCATCTATGACAATCTAACAGTAATGAAATTATTATTGCTGTAAAGGACTTCATAAAAGCATTTGATCGGGTTTCACATCATCAGTTGCTCATGAAGTTATCAAGCTTTGGCATTTCGAGGAGCCTTCAATATCTGCTGAAATCATATTTTAGTGATAGACAATTATTTGTGGAATACGAAGGAATTAAATCGTTTATATTTAATGCAACTCCGGGGTTCCTCAAGGTTCAAACTTGGGTCTACTATCATTTCTTCTGTTTGTTAATGACATTTTTGATAATATCAACTCTGAAAAACTACTTTTGGCTGATGATATGAAGATTTCCAGGGAGATTAAAGACTAATCTAATTGTATATCATTACAAAACGATATTACTGAGTTACATGATTGGTGTCAGAAAAATGAACTATCATTAAACATAGGCAAATGTAAAATTATGACTTTTGCAAGAAAATCCTCAGTACAAATATATAAATAAAAAGTGGATAATATAACATTGGCAAAAATTACCGAATCGAGAGATCTGGGTATCATGTTTGATGAAAAACTAACGTTCTCGTCACATATCGAAGAAATAACATCCCGTGCAATGAAAATGCTAGGATTTGTTATGCATAATAGCAAAAAATTCTCTTCATTAGAGGCAATTAGCTCTATATATTATTCATTGGTCAGAAGCAAACTGGAATATTGTAGGTCCATATGGAACCCTTTCCTCATGGAAAATATATGAATTGTATTGAAGCTGTACAGAAAAAGTTTCTGAAATTTCTTTATTTAAAAAAACATGGTTCTTACCACTTAAGAGAGTATAGCTATGATTTACTCTTGGAAGAGTTCAACTATACATCACTTAAAAAACGCCGCCAAAATAACGATTTGATTTTTACATACAAAATCATACAAAATCAAATCGACTCTTCTACTTTACTTTCTTCATTGAATTTTAACGTTCCACGTATAACTTCCAGGTCACATATAACTTTTTACATCGACGTACCAAACTCACAACACCACTTTCACTGTCCTTTGACATTTATGTGTAGAAGCTACTATAGTCCACAAAACATAGATATATTCTTCTTACCATTATCTCAGTTTAGGAAAGCAATATATAATACACTACAGAACTGATGTGTTACATGGTATGTAATGCTAATATAGATTACGTTTTATGTTTAATTTTTGTTTTTCAGGACTAATATAAGCTTTTTATTTTGTATTATGTAATTGGGTCTCATGACCTGTTGGATGTATTTTCTGAATAAATGAATAAATAAATGATCATAGCAATTGAGAAGTTTGTGTAAATACTTGTTGAGGCTTTGCTTCAGTTTATGTGAAGTGGATATAGTTAATAGAAACCTGCTGAAGCCTTATTTTCGACGTCATGTGGAGGAAGTTTGAAAGTATCCAGATTAAAGAAATGGGTTACCGTATGCATTCGGTTTCCGAGAGTGCCACAGTTA
The DNA here is from genome assembly GCF_025532065.1 of Leptinotarsa decemlineata. Classification (NCBI taxonomy): domain Eukaryota; kingdom Metazoa; phylum Arthropoda; class Insecta; order Coleoptera; family Chrysomelidae; genus Leptinotarsa; species Leptinotarsa decemlineata. Next base: position 21,337,104 of record NW_027412747.1, read on the forward strand.
TATAGTTCAAGTAAACGATATAGTGCAACCTACAGCTCCCGTTTTATAATATAGTGAGTGAGATAACTAATTTTGTTATTTAATAATTGAAAACTGATACTTGAAAATACTCCTGAATAACTACTCTCATATATACAGTGTGGTCCACTAAGTGTGCAACATATGGGAAACTTTTTTATTATCGATTTCTCAGAAAATTTTATTTCTGACAGAAGTTCGTGCATGTTCCAAAACTATACCAAGTGTACCTGAAATGGCTTTATGACAAACACCATACAGGATAGGCCAAAAAATATAGAGTTCGTTCAGGAGTAAAGTACCCTTATTTCAAAAAATATAGAAATATGTTAAAGAGAAAAGTTGCTTAGAATTAAGAGTTATGTTCAGATACGAAGTCATGGTCTGCTATACGATTTTTTTTTCTTTTGTAAAATTTCGAATTACCTCCGTATGATATATATTTTTACTATTTTGATTTAATATATATTTGAAGTAGCCACAATCAAATCAGTTTGGAGTATTTTTAATCAAATTGGAGTCTATTTTTAATCAAATTGGTGTGTATTTTTTTAGGTGACCGTCAATTTTATTTTTGTTGCAACGATATTCAACAGAACTCAAGAATAAAAATAATACTCTTTCTAACGAGGCAAATACTTTACTAAGTATAATGTTCATATGAATAAACTGTCGAAATCTATCGCGGATAGCCATGAACGAAAAAGAACCAATAAGCGATAGTACAGAAAAATACAGGCAAGTTTTAAGAAGCCACACTATCAAACTACAGCATTGTTTTAGGGCGTATGTGTTTTTTGTTCATGACTATCCCCGATAGATTTTGGATTGTTTTTTAATATCTGTTCTAGTTGAGGCATTGTTGTCAGAATAAGAGAAATTTTATACTTTCATTGACAGTTTATTCATATGAACATTCAGTTAGTAAAGTATTTGCCCCGTTGAAAACAGTATTTGTTTTATTCTAGAGTTCTGTTGAATATCTTTGCAACAAACATAAATTTGACGGTCACCTAAAAAATTACAAATCCAAGTAAATTTCACAAATACACTCTAATTTGATAAAAAATACTCCGAACTGATTCGATTGTGGCTACTTCAAATACATATTAAATCAAAATAGTAAAAATATGTATCATACGGAGGTAATTCAGAATTTTCCAAAAAAATCTGAATAGCAAGTCATGAATTCGTATCTGAACATAACTTTTAATTCTAAGCAACTTTTCTCGTTAACACATTTCTATATTTTTTGAAATAAGGGTACTTTACTCTTGAACGAACTTCATATTTTTTGGCCTATCCTGTATGGTGTTTGTCATAAAGCCAATTCAGGTACACTTAGTATAGTTTTGAAACATGCACCAACTTTTGTCAGGAATAAAATTTTCTGAGAAATCGATAATAAAAAAGTTTCCCATTTGTTGCAGACTTAGTGGACCACACTGTATATACAATCGATCGCTTCAAAAACACTTCACTAACTTCCTTCGAAAGCTTCTAATAATTCCTCTTCCATATTCTCTGTTTCACTATCACTGTCGTCATTTAAATCAATAATGAATTTATTTCCACCATTAATATGGAATATTCAATCAATGTCCAATCTCAACTAAAATTACTTCTTCAATCCTTTTCTGCCAGTCTTCTTCGGTAATATTAAATACTTCTTCTTCAACTAGCTCTATTACCTTCTTATCAAATTTTGGAAAAATATCTTTACGCCAGATGCTTTGTTTCAATTTTCCCCAGATCAACTCGATGGGATTGAAAACTCAAAAAAAGGGGGAAAGTCTCAGTGTGGTGTGTCCATACTTTTCAGCAATACTCTCAAAGGCATAAACTTTTTCAAATGTTTTCGTCTGTAAAACTTCAAGTAGTTGATTTTTGATATAGATTTCTTCAAAATACAAACTATTATTCATTAAAAAGCTGTCGCAAATGATAGGAAGCGTTGTCAAGAACTATTACACTATTCGCATCCAAATTTGGGATCGATGTGTTTTCAAACCATTCTTCGAAAAGATCAGCTTCCATGTTCTTATGATAGTCAACATTGCATTCCTCAAGTTTTTTCCACATAATTTCAGAGAATTCGGAACACATCTCTGCAATGCACAATGATTACTCGCGATCCTTTGTTTGAAAGCATCTTAGGTGTACACATTCTCGAACCATCAGCCCACCCTTTCTTAACTGTGTCCTGAGAGTCAAACCAAGTTCCGTCGCAAGTTATTTGTTCCAAGTATTTGTTAGGCAATTCCACTATTCTTCTGCTTTTGATAACCGCTTGACGAATTTTATTCTAAAGGATAGATATATGATAGTGGATTCATGGAAATCATAACACACTGCACGTGCTGTGAAAACGAATAAGCATATCGAACCAATATGTTGAAATCCTCTTTCCAACATAATAATGAGATACATTTCCATATTGAAGCTTTGACGCAGCTTGATTTATGATTAATATGTCATTAGCAGATAGACCAGTGGTCCTTCAAATCATCCTGGGTATTATTTCCATATAATTTGAATTATCGAGAGAGAAATTTCATGTTTATACACTGAACAGACTCATTAGTTTCATGCCACTGACTTTGAATAAAATGTTCCGTCATTTGAACACAACACATTATTGATATTTTCCTTCGGTGATAGTTTTCAATTACCCTTTGTGAAAGAGTCATTGTTACTTTCCTGAATTGCCATAATTTCAATATTGTTTCACTTTGCAATTTTTTTTTCAGAATTACTGATGAATCTATAATTTCAGTTGAAGTACAGGATCAGAATTGTCAGAACAATCCGAAATTATACGGTGGAGTAAAAGTGGAATGGAATTAGAATGATTCCCATAAACCCCACTTCAAGAGACGTAAACTCGATGAATCAGAGTATATTTTCTTATCTCTTCAAACTTGAAACGTATGCTTCATCTATTGTGTACTTTCTAATACACTGATATTCTTACAACAACTACCGCCATCTCTAGGTCAGGCTGGGTACTTCTGGAACCACCCTGGCTGAAACATTTTCATTCAGATCGAGTCAATTACCCAGCTAGTTATAATCAAATTTGAATTCCTAATGAAAAGTTTCTTGGACATTTCTATGAAATTCAATGCCAATTCAACCCCCAAGACAAGGTAACTCCAACAACGCAACGGATGAAATATTCCTTAATAAGAAATATGATCTATTGAATTCACTTTCTTTCGACAGAATTCAATTCTCTGGAATCCACGAACATCACGAGTCACCTGAAAATTATTATATTTCATCCTGATTTTCAACGTCTTGATTTACTCACCCTCTTCGAATTACTGCGGGGTGAATATAAAGCAGAGCGAAAAAGATTCATCTCTCCTCTCATAATTCCAGAACGTCTGCCGCGGAGATATTCAATAAACAAATTGAAAGTGGGTGTAAGGAACTTTGGAGCAGCAATTGACCATGCAAATGAGAATATTAAAATCCTAACTTTGTAAGATCTGCGTTTCTCCGTGTTAGAACAGCGTTTCGGAAATTAATTGGAAATCCGTATGGTTTCGTTTTTTTTTTGTATATCAACAATTCTTTCAATCGTGAATTCTAGAAATAGAGCCTTGTTTATCGATATTCGAGGATTTTCATCGACATCATTATTGGGTTCTCCGTAAGATTCAGGATCAATACGCCGTGTTAGATGAATTTTTCGTAAAGTAACTCTTTCAGTTTATAAAACTCAACTAAATCCATACTTTCAAAGCAATATAAAAATTCTTCAAAACATTTTTCACTAATTGAAACCTGCAATTCTGTCAACAAACTCAAACTAAAACTTACAAGCGGTGATGATACCTACCTAGCTTTTTCGTTAAAGATTGTGCACACCTCTTAGGCATACCATTACAGTCAATCTACAATCCAGCACTGAGTACAAGATGTTTTGCTAACAAATGGAAAATATCAAAAATTTGTCCAATTTTCAAAGCTGGTGCCTTAAACAATATCCAAAACTACCGACTTATAATCTTGTTATCCAACTTTGCAAAGGCTGTGTCACGCCTTTTATTTATCGTTGACCACTTGAGTCAATTCGTAAACGATTTCTCGTTGTTCCACAACTTGGCGTGAGGGTGACTACTAGGGATTAGAGAAAGAGCATAGCTCCCAGGGTAGGCCGCCAGCTTTTAAACAGTGAAGAAGAGCGTGGGTAAGATGGAGGGTAGAGCGCCACCCACTTTATCAACCCTGGAGCTTATATAGCATACAAAACAAAAACGGGAAATTAATTCTAAACGGTAACAAATTGAATCAAACTCGAACCCAGTTAAAATATTTATAATTCCATTCCCTAACATCCACACCTTTCTCAGTTGGATGCAAACTTGTCCCCCTGGTTTACCTGTCAGTTCATAAATTTTATCAACCTTTCATCAACCGTTACTATAGGACTCTCCCTAATATACTGGCAGGAAGCCTTGAGCTCCTGAGGCCACAAAGTGTCAAATATGAGAAGATATTACTTTCCTAATTGTAAACAATACCAAAATGTTTATAAGATATAAATTATATTACACCTATAGCACAAATGTTTCAATTCTAAGGGGGCTGTAATGAATCCAGGCTCCCCAAAGAAGAAAGGAGGATATCTCTTCAATACTTGAGACGTTGCTGTTTTGAAGTTATACTTTACCTTAGATATAGCTATATCGCCAGCTTACAAGTAGGTTGAGGGAATGCATTCATCTACATATGCATAAAAGCATATACCCTACACTAATATGTTTTCCCTTTTTGGGCAGGTTTGAGGGACATAAATCTTTGTTGAGATAATAAATCAAGCATCAAAAACCTAGTCACTGATAAGTTATTTGTCTCTATCTTAATAACTAAGCTTATCTGTGTGCGTCTCCCTCGAGGTGGCTTGAAGAACAAGAATGGTCTTAGAATTCCGAACTTAGGTCTGCAGTGTTCTGTCGGTACCACAATTGTGATCGGCTCAACAGCGGGTAACTACTAACTACTGTCACTACTGTACTAAGCATTCATGCAAGGATGTCTAGCCTTTCAGAAATACTAACATGAGGAAATGGTATCCAGATAAAAGAAGGCCTAAAATGAAACAATTCATATTAGATGGTAACGGTTCACTGGAAGTGATTTCCAGGACGATACGTCTGGACAGAATGATCAAGCTCATTCTCTGAATGTATGAGTTGGCTCGTTGATGAATACCAACTCACCTTTGATGTCGTGTGGCCTATAGGTTTACTTTTGCCTCAAGAAGCCAAGATTCAAATCAGTAAGATTCGGTTCTCCGTAAGAAATTGAATTCAACAAGTGAGTTGAATGTTTTACCAGCAACCAAATGCCAAGAATGAAACGATTTCCTATTCTTATAGAAGATGATCTTACTTTGTTAATCCGAAAAATCGAGAAGTTTATACAAAAATTCCAAAATTAGCAAAATGGCTACCAAAAGTACCACAAAAAATTTTGAATCCCAGCGGCAACATATTCATGGAATCAAAGTCACAGACCACCCTCACTACACAATTTACCGTACAGAGCACAGTTGTTAATCAGTAAATGAGAACTAAACGAATGACGAGGTATTAAAATATCCCAAAACTTTCATGAAAGTATTAATTTCAGGTTTAAATAGTCGTTGACCTCATAACAGAACAAATGACAAAATAAAACCGTAACAGCTGCAACAGAATCTTTCCTGATATTAGGAATTCAATTTCAATCAATCAACACGGTTTCTTTAGCGCACTTAATAATAACCTACAAGAAGATACTGTCTACACAGATTCTTCAAAGGCGTTTGACAACTTGGATCATAATATTCTTATCAATCAACTTGACCAATATGGATTCGACTCTCAACTCTCAAACCTTTTCCGCTCATACTTGCAAACAGTGGTGCCCCTCAAGGGACCAATTTAGCACCTCTTTCATTCTCACTCTTCATTAACGACATAGGAAATAATCTCTCTAGTGATTTCTTACTCTTTGCAGATGATTTGAAAATCTTTCAGCCCATTACATCACAGGAGGACTACTTGATCTTACAAAAAGACCTTGACTCTTTGTACCTTTGGTGTACTAAAAATAAACCTTTTGACATAATGTTATTTCTCATGATTACTGCATAAATAACACACCTTTTCAAATAAGCACTCATCAAAGGGATCTTGGTGTCACATTTGACTCTAAAACTGAGTTTCTCCATTCACTGTCACACAATAACATGCCCAGCCAAACGGATGCTAGGGCTCATCTATAGTAACTGTAAGAACTTTCGTAGCAGATACAGTTTTTTAACTCTTTTCAATGCATACGTCAAATCTCGGCTGGAAACTGCCTCTCTATATATGCAATGTCCACATAAACAAAATCGAGTCTATACAAAAAGGCTTCATGAAACATATTACTTACGAGCTAGAAGGAGTTTACCCTGAACAAGGCATCGACAACAGAATACTACTGAATCCCTTCAAAACCGAAGAAACTACTACTCTATAATTTTCATTTATAAACTAGTGAATAATCTGATTGACTGTCCCGAACTACTCCCACTTCAACTTTCATGTTCCACGAATCAATTCTAGAAATGAACTGACTTTTTATCTACCAAATTCTAGAACGAACATAATACTCAAGTCACCAGTTGTTGCAATGAGCAAATTTTACAATCAACTTTGTGAAAATCTCGACATTTATTATGAACCTATTGGTCAAGTTAAGAACCATGTTAAGAAACTTTTACACTCTACTCAAAATACATGAGCCCAAATTGGAAGGTACTCTATCATGTAAACTTATTACTACCACTGTATCACTGCTGAATTATGTTTTTTTGTAATACATCTGTACTATGTTTTACTTATTAGCTCTACATTTGACTTATGATTTTTTTTCAATTACTCTCCTAGCTTGCTGCACACACGTTCTTCACCTAATTTTTTGCTTAACTCTCCTAAATGATTACTTCATTTTGTTATTTTTTGTTGACTCTCTTCAGGTGTTTTAGTTGATAAGTTAGTATTGATAATTCCCTACTTCTGACTTGGATGGTGGTTCGAACGTGCATGCAGATATCTGTCGGTATGTGTTGGTTTAGGTTACAATTCATGTATCAGTTGTGTGTTCGAAAAGTACATCTAGAAAAGCTATCCGTTGTTCCTCTCCAATTTCCATGGTGAAATTGAGGCTAGATTGTTGAGCATTTATGAGTAGGCATATACCTACACAGTAGGTTGTTGAATGGACTGACGCCTATCAGAAAACAACCACTCCCCTGGCTAATACCACGAAGGGCGTTGGATTATATTCGACATCTATCCATTCAGTCCAGGTATATCGAGACTGGCTTGAACGTTTGAAGTTCATTTCTTTAGATTTGTTTATTGCCAGTCTTCAAGCATAGACCACTGACTAATAAGAACGTTTTTCTCCCTTATTCAGAGAAATCGGGCAAATTACGGATATGCAGTCGGTTAGTACCTCGTCCACTAGATGGAGTGATATTTTGTGATGTTCGCTTCAACTTCGGAAGAGTAATGAAATACTCTGAAAGAATTCCGATTTTCAATTGTGAAATATCATAGCCCACTGACTAATAAGAAAAAATTACGATCGATCTGTATTTCAGATAAGAAATATTTCCACGCTAACGGAAAGTACTCAATGATAATCATTATATTTCAAAAATATTCCAGGATTTCTCTATCAATGGACAATTTCTTTCCTCCCCACCTTGTATCTTCTATAGAAATTGAGTATTATGTGATTCTTTTTTCAACTGATTTCATGGTAATTCTCTAGGACAAATGAAATTCGTGAGGAGAGAAGATAAAATAGTGATTCAATATTCTTCAAAACTCATTAAAATTCGAGAGAAACAAAATCTTTTTCATCTTTCCAGTATTTGTGAGTTGACAATAGATTTTTTTTAAATTAAACGAGTTCTTGGACGAGTATAATTTCTTTATTGCTCTGAAATAACGACTGAAAACAATTAACTGGTGTAATATACCATCGGCATAAAGACATGAAAACGTATTTTACGAGAGAGAGCGAAAATCAAATAAACATTGTTTCAGGATATTTTTCTCGCAAGCAATCGCTGTAATTTAAGTTTTTAAAGCTAACAATAGCTGACGGTAAACATTTCCAATCGATTCGATTATTCTCATAGAGTTTATTAATAATTATAAAAGTAAAAACTGCCAAACAAATCCTACTTCCAGTCGGGATGAAGTTTCATTACCTTTTTCTTTGACAAATTATCAGTAATTATCCAAACATTTTGTTTTGTTATCTACAGTCATGATATCAACAAAATGATGAAAGGATGAAAAAATCGATCTAACATTCTCCCCCCGCTGGAAGAATCACTTTTCGTGATTGGGCGCCTTTAACTCGATGTTGAGGTTTTTACCTCGACGACTCGAATTCTGTCATCAACTCCTGGATAAATAGCAGGTAGTTTACCTAATTTCTACCTATAGCATGGTGTTTGATTGTCGACCAGGATGACCATGTAATTCAGTGCTATGGGTTTGCAGTCATTAGTCCATTTACTTCGTTTCGACAAGGTTGGCAGATATTGTCTTGTCCAGCGAGTCCAAAATTTACTTGTCAACATTCGAGAAGAACTCACATGTGCACAATTTTTGTGAATTGTTTGAAACATCTTTACGATGTCGATAGGGCGAAGCTACCCAAACGAAGCTGAAAAACTCCAATTGAAAATGCTGCCTGATTCCTTTGACATGGAAATACAATTCAGTGTGTATCGTTCTTCCTATTGTTTTCCTTATATAGGTGTACAAGGAAAGTCCGCGGAAGCATATGTTCATATTTTAAAGATAGCTTACTACAGTAATTTCAATGGTCAGTATGATGGTACATATACCCGTAATGTGGAACCTACTTGGAAATATATTTTGACGGATGCATATATTGATCTGCTTCTAACATCATATAATTCAAATTGATTATTGAACCAGATTTCATGGATAGACAGTGACCAGATGATCTTACAAGACACGAAAACACAAATAGCATGTATCATATAGAAATATAAAAATAATTACCTAGCATACATTGGTAAGTGAGTAGTTCATGAATCTTTGTGAGACTGAGAAAAAACAAAGGTTATGAATTCCAAAGTAAATATTAAGAATCTAAGTATTCATCATACTATTCATCAACTATCTTGAGAAGGGAAATACTATCAACAGTGAATATTATATAGCATTATTGGGGCATTCGAAGGCCGAAATTGCAAAGAAACGACCGCATATGGCGGAGAAAAAAAAATGTTTCATCGAGACAACGCACCGTGTCACTAGTCAATTAAAACAATAGCAAAACTACACCACATCCACCGTATTCCCCAGATTTGGCTCCCAGCGACTACTGGTTGTTCGCAGACCTGAGAAAAATTCTTACCGGTAAGAAATTTTGCTTAAATTAGAAAATTATTGCTGAAACTGAGGCCTACTTTGAGGCAAAGGATAAATAACACTGGTAAACAAAATTTTAACTGTTTTTTGTTACATGAAAACTTATATCATACTTTGAATCTACTAGAGCCACTTACCAATATAGTATCAATGAAAAACAATTGACACATCAGTTATTCTCTTGACATCGAAGCATACATTTTCGTAAAAAATACAAAAATCAACTATAGTAGAAGAGATTATAACTTGATGTACAATGAATATTTATGATTTTCGTGAATATTTTTTTTTCTGGTGGGTCCTTTCTTAGTTTCCAACAATGATCTGCTAGCATTCCTGGACACCATTTTCATTCATAACGCTTCTCCATTAGGGATATATCCTGATGGAATCCCTCTCCTTGTTCTTCACTCACAGCACCCAAATTCAGATGAGAGTCCAACATATGTACACATTACACCCCAAAGCTTTATATGACATTATTAGTTCCTTTATTGAGTCTTCGTGTTTTCCGCTTCATGACTTGCTTTCTTCCTTCACGAAACGTTTCCAGGCGATTTTTTCTTGGTCATTTAGTTTTTCTTCAAAGCTCTTATCCTTCATAGGTTATCGTATCAGTAAGCTTACAAATATTCTCCCTTTAATTTTCTCATCGCTGAGTTTGGGGTCTTTCTCCTTCAGATATAAAAATCTACTGCCATTTTGAGCCAGATTCTATTTGAATAGTGACTTTTTCTGTCTCAGCTGCCAAAAATAAATACATTCTAAATCGACACAAATTTTCCAATAGCGTTCACTGTATTTACTATTTTCAAGCAGAAATCTCATATTCTCGTAAGTCTCTTTCATATCAGGACCATGAGCAACCGGTACTGAAGGGAGTTCGTTTCTGTTATGCAGCATTACTGCTTTTAAAGTAGTTTTTGAGGAGTCACTGAACAATCGCCAGTGACTTTGATCATGTTTAAAATTCAATAAACTCATTACAACATGAATGTTATCACAATGGACTGAATAATTTACTGTAGAAAAGTAAGGTTTTATTTCATCGTCACGATGTTGAAAATAAGAAACTTTTGTATCAGGAGAAAATAAAAATTTCAGTCGTTTAATCTAGACCCCAGAAGCTCAGTCTGTTTTCAGACAAATTCAAATCACATACTCAATCATTATAGTCACTTTGTGTTGATGAGTTTGGTTCTTTTGAATTTTGCGGTTAATAATTTGGGTCACTATTTTCATATTCCTCATGCCAACAAGTTCCGGACTGAAATCCTCACTCTTCTCGTCGTTGTAATGCCTTTTATTTTTGTTCGACTCAAATAAAATGCATCACAATGAAGTCCAAACATACTATCCAGTATCCAAACTTGTCCAAATTATTGGTATACTAAATAGCAAATGTCGTCCAGGTTCTTGTTCAGCGTAACCTCATAGAAGTTTCACACATGTTACACAACATTCATGTGGGACTCAGAATTTATCTTGAGGCTGCCCAGTTAATCCAAAATAATTCAATGGGGTGAAATTTCGACACTTTCGTGGCCTATTTGGGATATACCTGACGAAAATCAAATGTATGTTAGCTGATGCAATAGTTATACATAGGCCTAAATGACTTTATTCAAACGAATACATGTATATAAGGTCAGAAATGAATATACCTAAAGATGTCACAAAAACTGGATGTGATTGAAACAAAATTATATATTAATAATGGGGATAGGTTAACATAAACGAAAAACATCACGAAGTTTATGTGACAAAAACACTGTTGATCAGTGTAATAGTTCTAAAAAGTGGTGTTGAATTGTTAGAGCGAAATATTTGTGATGAAGATTACGTTACGTTCAAATCGATTGAATAATCTGAAATAATAACTAAAATAAATGAAACCGTTACGAAATGTATTATTTTCACTTCTTGCACCCCAATCTGAAAAGAAAATAGAAAAAAAAACAGAAAGAAACTATTTCTTTCACCACACTACATTTTCCAATTTCGAGAATACGAGTATAATATGGGACCAGATGTTGCCGATGAACTGAGATGAAAATTTTAGTTAACACGTTCCAGATTTCCCCATTCATACCGTCTGGTGAGTCGGTATTACTATGATAATGGTCCTAATCGGAAAAATATTCGCTGAAGGAACAACTTATGTTCCTGTTCCGTCTCTTGGGATTAACTTTCTTGAACGAAAATGAATTTGAATAAAAAATGAACGAACATTTTCATTTCGGTCTAACTGTCAGACAGGTTTTCAGTGGGAGTTAAAAGGAGCAAAGCGAATGAAATATTCATATGCCGTTCGGAAAACGAAGGGATGACACAATTATTCACGAAATGAAACAGTGAGGATCATGAGAAAAACCGATGAAGGAAAACTCTCAGGTAGGACATATTCAAATGGGTCGCTTTCAGTGAGGTTAGGAACTATTGATTAACAAATGAAATATCACGCACCGGAATGATGATATTTTTCTTGAGGCAGATGGACAATTCCAGAACTTATCTAACCACCGATCAACCCAGAACGGACGACAGGCGTAGACGAGTGTTCTTTCTACTTCATCCCAAGTAAGCAAATAATGTTATGCATATCGAAGAGACGTGGCGCGATCAGCCGTCTTTCCACTTCTACGTCTCATGTGGATCTCTCGTGGCGAATACGCGCTAATTCACCGGGGCGATATTCTTTGAAGGTTCCAAAGCTTTTGACAGATTCTGGCACAATATGCTCGTGACAAAAATTATTTATTTCAGCTACGCGATAACAATGGTAAAACTGATCGATTTTTTTCTAGCTGATCGACGATGAAAATGTAGAGTAGTTCACAAACTCTACAGGCTACTTCTGAAATCAATATTCCCCAAGATGCAGCTCTTTCTCGGCATTTCTTTTCGTTGTGTACGGCAAATGTGCTCAAGCCGGAAAAAACTCCAACTAGTTTGCACCCTGTTGGCCAAATCTAACAACCATGCACTAGTTACAGAATAGCTGCGAAAACAAGCAGAAGAGTTGGAGAGGTGGGCCAGTCTCTGGGAGGTCAGCATTGAACCAAATGAAAATTACCCTTGACATGGAACTAATATTCAGATCCCGTGTCACACAGAGGTTGAGGCAGTCGGAAGCAGCTCGACACAGCCTCTAACCTATCATCAGATGCCGAAATAACATAGATCTCCAATGTGCCGAAAAATACACACACCAGATCCAGAAGTTTACGAATATCTATTTTCAGACGGTGGCAATCCCAGCAACCAGTACCCACACCTGGTCTGAAAAGTCCTAAGCTTAGGAGCAGAAAGGCGTTTTTTTCTATCAAGAACCAGACAGGCATTTCAGCGCCGCTGGACTGATTGTAGAACGATATATCTTTTGCGTGGTATTCGCGTGATATTCGGTAAGAATATTCCACACCAAATTATTATTATATTTATTATTATTATTTTCACCGAAGTATGCGCTGGTCAGGCCCTATCCCCCGAAGCCCCGATACATTCGGGAGGGCGCCCCAGCATTATCAACCAATGACCACTATCCACACCGTGGGGTAAGTGATCATTGGGTCCGAGAATTATGTGCCCTGAGCAAGCGCAGTGAGCCAAGAATGACAGCCTTCTGCATCTGTCCGGCTAAGATGTCTGCCTTAGTGCGGCAAGCCGGTATGATTTTAAGATTCGAGAGTAGGAAGGGCATTATTCCACCAAGGACTTCAATAATTAGAACAACCATCTTGACAGAGTGGTCTAGATAGAGTCTGCGGTCCATAATAAACCCCACAGTTTCCGACTTCACCCCAGTCGACCTGAGGAAAGCGAAAGTCAGGCACTTTGATGAGCCAAGGTCTTCAATGTTATTGAAGAACACCCCATGCATTGGCTTATCCTTGTGTTTCCGCAGAAGTGAGGTTATCTTTGGGGCTTTCATATGAGCTTCTTGCTGAACGGGTTCCAACTCGGTGAAAAAGTTATGGTCACCTCGTTCAGTGTCGAAAACTATATCGAGTTCATCAGTTGCTCGGATAGCTGCCCTGAAAATGAATGCTCCAATTCCTGCTCCCTCATGAACCATGCAGAGAAGCGGATCCGAACTTCTGATGACTTTTCAGGCTGTATACCATTCTGGCATGTAGACACTCCAAACTCAAAATTCCACGGACGATTTGGGATGCAAAGTCCTATACAGATGCATCATTTTTCGGGTCTTAACGTCGAGTTGATACAGCTCCTGCCGAGTCCACTTCATTACTACAAACGAGTAGAGTGAGATTGGAACGGCAAGCATATTTGTTGCAGCAACTTTGTTCTTCCCCGACAGTTCCGATGACCAGATCTGTCGAAGTTTTTGCTGATACTTGCCGCGGAGAGAGTTCTTCACTGCTCTTACCTCTTTTGTGTGACGTTGTTCCACCCCAAGGTAAGTATACGTCTCTCCGACATCCGAATGGTGAAGGATGCTTCCATCTACGAGCTGCACATCTTCTCCGTAATCCCCGAATCGTCCTCTTTTGAAATGGATCATTGCACATTTGTCTACTCCGAATTTCATACCGATAGCATGCGTGTACTCTTCCACCACCCTCAAGGACTGATGGAGATCCTTCTCTCCAGAGGCATAAAGTTTGACATCATCCATATAAAACAAATGGGTGACCTTGTGCCACCGGTTTCCGGGGGTGCCACAGTTATACCCTCGAATATTTCTGAGCGCAACGGATAATGGCAATAGTGAGATGCAGAAGAGAAGTGGACCAAGGGAATCACCCTGAAATACACCCCTTCCGAAAGTGACCCACCCTGTTCGGACTCTTGCTAGGCCAGATGTTATGGTGGAGCAAGTTCGCCAAAGTGGTATCAGTTGCTCATCTCACTATTTTGTAGGGTACCGCAAAGCATCTGAGCAAATGCAAGATGAGCTCATGCGAAATTGTATCAAATGCCTTACGGTAATCAATCGTGGCCATAGAGAGGTTACGCTTAGATTGTATCGATTCCTGTGTTACACTTATATCGATGTTCATTATTATTATTATTATTATTATTATTAATTGTGGTGGAAAAGGTTCACAGCGCGTCATAGCTTTGCCAGCAATTATTTAGGCCTGCAAATTTGTAACTTCTACTCATTGTAGATGCATGGAAATACCATTTCAAGATAGAAAATAGTATATTCTTCAATTTTACATAAGTTTTGAGTAACTATATGTGGTAGAAAATTGTTTTTCTTGCGTTTTTATTATTGTGGGTTATACGCGCTTTAATGATAACCAGCGTCAGCAAGCATCAATCATAGGAGGGTGTGATCATTGTATTTTGACAGTTCAAAACATAAAAAAACTCGTGTTTTGTTGCAATGAAGACTATTGCAGAGCCAGTAAAACCAACAAAATCTTTGTTTAAAGAATGAATCGATTTGAAAGTCATACTATAGGCAAAATATGCGTTAAATTGTCTGATGTAATGATCAATCATCGTATAGTGACTTATTTACTCGCATTAATAGAGGATTATGGCTCTAACTTTAAGAAAGAAAATTTGTTCCGAATTTTCCATGAATATTTGCATCTGAACTGGGCAAAAATGAAAGTACTGAATGAGAAAAAGGTGAATAAATCAGTATCTAAATAATATATATACTTCATTAGACATAGACACTTAATTGAAAACATTCAAAGTCCTGCATTTTCCCATTAAGAAGACAGGAGGTGTCCGAATAATAGAAAAAACATCGTAGCTGTGTAGTTAAAATGTATCAAAATTAAATATTATGTGAACAAATAAAAACCAATCTGTCAAAAATGGTCTGTTATTGTAAACGTCAAAAAATTTCCGGTATAATTCGCTGTTTGTTATCTCACGAAAAAATTTTTACTAAAATACCTCCTTTGCCATGATGATTTGTCAAAATAACGTACTTTGATTGGTTCAAAATCACAGGTGTGGAATTTTCATCAAAATATCATTTGTACGGAGCAAAAATATTATTGAGTTATGAGTGCTTTGTGGACTCATATCGAATGCCCAAAATCAATGTGTATGTATTCTTTCGTTATTCCACCTGCACATTGGATCAACCGGTGATCTAATTTGTCAACGTCAATTGATATCAAGATCCACATACGAATCTATTCAGGCTCTCAGAGACAGACACCCGTTGAGAAAACGAGCCAAAGTACACACAGTAAGAGTGAACGTCCTCTTGTAAGCACCAGAAAGACGTTAGGAGAAGACAAACATCAGAGCACGTTAGACCGTTGCACACACTCATCTATCATAGGTGTTATGATCATTCATAGCTCTTATCATAGGTGACGCTAAATGTGCAAACAAATATATCATTTCTAAGAAAACAATGACGGAGATGTGAGAAATCCATTTGGGTCAGACGAAAGGATCTTGCTTATACAGGGGATCCCATGGATCTTGTAACGAGACGGAGTCAGGTCATGACATCCCAAAATGCTCCCAATATAAGCATGTGAATAAACCTGTAAAAACAAGATGCGACAATACTCTCGTAGTAGCTCATGTAAATTCTCAAAGTATGAAAAATAAAATAAACGAAATAGAACTCCACTTCAATGATCAAAACATAGATAAACTCTGTATATCTGAACACTGGGTTCAAAGTTCTGATATGGCTCAACTATCATTTCCCAACCTACAGGTGGCTCCTTATTTTGCTCGACAAGTTCCATATGGAGGAACTCTTATTTTAACTCGTGAATAGGTGATATGCAGGTCAATAATATATATTGAAAATATCCTGGTACAGTCGAATGTTGAAATAAGCGCAGTCACTTTAGTGGATAGTTTTAAATATAAAACAGCTATCTGTTGCATTTATAGACCTTCTTTGGGTGATTTTGATATATTCATTGAAAAATTGGAACAGACTTGTATTTACTTGCAGTAAAATTTTAATTATTTCATTGTCTGCGGTGATCTGAACGTGAACAGTCTTGATATCACTAATAGCAAAACAACAAATGAGCCAACACATATCCTAAATAATAAACATAACCATGTGAGTGCAACAGCAATTGACTACCTCGTCACGAATATTTCAAAAGAAAACTTCAGTGTATTCTTATATGATACTTTATTGTCCAAACATCTTGCCTATATTTTCTCATGCAATCTTACCAACTCTTCAGCGAATGATTCTATGGCTACAGCTACCTACTTCAATAGAAAATTTACAGATGAGAACTTACAAGAACTTAGGACACGACCAAGTAATATTGATTGGACTGGTGTAAGTAGACTTACTACAAATAATGCATTTGAGGCCTTTATGAAGGAATTGACTTGGTGTCTTGACGTGTTATGTCCTAAAAATAGGATAAATGTAGAACAAAAACAGAGAGTGAAAAAAAGTTGGGTAACGAGAGAAGTAAAGGATGAAAGCAGTCAGTTAAGAGAATTGCACAAAAGAATGATAGATCGAGAAGTGAGTGACGAGATTTACAGAAGGGAAAAAAGAGAATATACAAATATATTGAAGAAGTTAAAAACAGATTATTAGGCAAATCAAATAGAGACAGCTGAAAACAAACAGGAAGCTACATGTGATACTGTGAATAGTTTCAGAGGGGAAACTAAAATTGACAATGAAAGGGGGATTCATCTTGAAGCAAATGGTATCCGGATCAATGATGGAACAGAAGTTGCCAATAATTTTGCTTGCCACTTTACCGGAGCAGCCTTGGTAGCTCTCTCAAGACATGTGGGTCAGAACATGTCACTTCCACATACGGTCTCGGAATTTAACGAAAACTCGATTTTGCAGAAGTGCTAGAACCTGAACTAGTTTCAACAATGACTGAACTAAAAAATGAAAAGTCGAGTAGCCTAGACGATATAACATTAAAAGTTCTAAAATATGCCATTCCATCTATATCTGAAATTCTATTGACTCTTATGAATCACTCTATGATGAAAGGCATATTTTCGAGTGTCTTCAAAACAGCCAAAGTCATTCCTATTCATAAAAATGGTTCACATGAAGATATAGATAACTATCACCAAATATCATTACTGAGTATTCCATCTAAACTTATTGAAAAAACAGTAGCAAATAGAATTATTGCGTTTCTCGAAAAATACAAGATTCTAACCGAACATCAACATGGTTTCAGAACAGCTAGATCAAAAACTCTCACCATCTAATGAACGATCAAACTGAATAGAATAATTCACCTTCATTGAATTTGTTCTCACGCAGGTAATAATAGTTAGGTATATTTACATGTAGACTTTCGAAAAATGTATTGATACCTGACTTTTTCAGGTATATTTTTTGAGGTAGATTTATTACTTACGTAGACGAATAGGTGCCTGTTCCTGTGCGAGAATAGTGATTCACATTGAATTTGAATCGCTGGGGATTCAATCCATTCCGTTAAATCCATTCTCAGAAGTTTATTCCACATATCTGGTATCTGTAGAGAAGTGTAGAGTGTAGCACTCAGGCCACATGTGACCCATTGTACATCCTCCCGAGGAGTTGTCCTCCTAGGTCATCGTCCATCCTGTCCTTTCCAGGAAGGTGAACAGGTCACTGAGAGACTTCTCCTCAATATTAGTAGGTGTAGGCCAAGACTCGCCGAAGTGTCTCACGGTGGCCTCCACGAAGGTTTTGAAAGGTGCAGCGATATTACTGTCGTTGCGCGGCTTCTCTAACCTTTCTGGGGGTTCCCTTCGTGGAGATGCACAAGTGAGGGAGCTTTCCTGCAGGGGCAAGCAGTTTCCTTGCGTTTATTCAAGGCGGAGCCTTGCTGTTGGAGATGATCTGTTATGTCCAGCCTCATTCTAAGCGGTAGATTGGGGTGGACATTTCTGTTCATCCCTTACCACTGCCTTAAATTGTGGTAAGCACTTATGTCCAGCCTCGGGATTGGTTTTTGTTTTTATTTTTGTTTCTGTTGTTTCATTCATGTGTGTTCCCACGAGTAGCAAGGAAAGAGTTGGTCACCTCTGGCAGAGCCCCGCAGTACCAGAGGTAGGCTGGTTACAATAAGGTTCGCCCAGTTCCCCAAGGGGATCGTTTGTGATCGTATATCACCCTTCGGCCATTGAGCTGTCGGCACGATTCCTTACACCTTAGCTTGGGTAGGCTGGCCAACGGTAGCAAGTTTTGCAAAGGCTATTGAAAGTTTTAGTTTTCCTCACCCTACTTATTTCTGCAGCTTACTAGGAGTCCGGCGACCCCGTCCGTAAGGTCACATTGGCTTCGCAGACAGGGCCTCGAGTCCCCTGGCCGTTCCCCTATCCGCCTCCTGGGGACGCGCTCGATAGGTAGTCCAACCCACGGGTTATTCCACATAAAGGCCGTACATGAAGTTCGAGGTGTACTGAGTTGAACCTCAGAATAATGAGCAGCCACAATCCGTCACGTATTGCTGATATGTACCGCTCTTGGTGGAATCAAATGTGCCAAGTCAATTGAATACTTCCCGTAAAAGTATTTACAAAAGAGAGACAAATATCCAATCTATTCTCGATGTTCCAGAATATCAAGGTTGCAAGTGATGTTCGCGTTCCCAATAGGCGGATGGCTCTTTTCTAGATGGAATCCAGCAGCTTCAGGGTATGTTTGGGTTCGGAACTCTATACGTATGTGAACAGTACTCCAATCAAGGTCTGATCTGAGCTTTATAAAGCATCAAAAGCGATTTTTTGAAGGTTCCACTCCATGCTACTAAACAGTTTGTTGTATTTCTAATCTGAAAAAATTCATAGAATAATTTGCATTGTCTAGTTACTGTATAATAATCATTGTGTTCATTTCACCAAAAAAATTGGTCCACTAATACTTTTGTGAATGTTTTGTGAATTTTTGGGTGGTCTCTAGTTGTTGGAGTAAATGCAGTAAAAAAACTAATTGATACACTTTATGGTATGCTTTTCACTATTAAGTGTATTATTCAGTTTTAATATGGATTTTCATCAAGTATCGGCCAGTTGTATTCAATAAATGCAATAAATTTGTTTTTTTCGACATTGACACTCAATAAATTAGCACTCAACCAGTTGAAAATCATTTCGATGCCTATTTCAGTTTGGGGGTATACGTCTTCACCCAAAAAAAAATGAGAGCTGTGTCATAATAATAATAATAATACCTTTATTTCCAACAGGTTGACACCCAATCACAGAGATACTATAATGACATGTTACATAGGCATAAAAATTAGTACTAATATAAAATTAATTAATAACAAATGAAATTCAAGAGAATGCAGAAACTTATAAATGGAATTTATACACATGCATACGGCATATTGACTATGAACGACAAACCCGTAGCCCTTGCTGATCTCAGAGTAAGACCGTATTCCTCCGATAACATTCCAATATACTATTTAGTGAGTCATGGTGAATGTCGCACTGCAAGCTCATTCCATTCACTAAACCACACATATGGAATATTGGTGATCCAATAAGTAGATTGGTTCTTGGTGTAGGAGTGTAAAACGTAATTTCTTTACGTGACTGAAGACGAGGTACTCTAAAGAAAATTTGAGCTAGAATGTCTGGACAATCAATTTTGTTGTGCAAGACTTTAAAGAGGAATGTAATTGCCGACAGATCTCTTCGTAGTTTAAGAGAGTCGAATGAAAACGTTTCAAGCAAAACATTATACTCAATTCCGCGTTCCGGATATATGCCATTACACTTGAAGAATAGATATTTCAGGAATTTCCTCTGGACAGATTCTATCATTATTTTGGCGTACTGGTAAAAAGGAGACCATATTAGGCCAGCATACTCCAATTTGCTTCTTACGAACGTATTAAACAGGATAATGAGTGTACTAGTATTCGCAAAATTGGACCAGTTTCTTATACAGTATCCCAATGTTTTGAGGGCCGACGAGATTGTCTTTGATATATGATCCATAAAACTTAGTTTAGGATCAAATAAAACTCCCAAATCATTTATAGAAAGGCATCTTTCAAGGACATTATTATTTATGTTGTAATCAAATTGTAAAATAGTTTGTTTTCTGGAGAACGATAGAACTTTGCATTTTGCAATGTTGACAGATAAACGGTTTTTAGAACACCATTCAGTTGCCAAATCGAGTCCAACAACATCTTGACTTATTTCACCATTGAAATTAGAAATTTTGGAGATGTTGTTCATATAAAGGAGGAATAAGATGGGTTACAATACAGTTCCTTAAGGTACACCTCGTGTAACTAGTAGTGGGTTTCTGAGATAATCGTTTACCTTGACAATTTGTGTTCTACTTGTCGAACACTTCCTAAATATTTTCCATAAAAACCGTTAACGTACCGATGAAACTAGTCCTTGAACGATGATACACATTGAATAGTCTTGTTTCCTCAGGAAACCCATCTGTATAATGAAATTAAATCCTATTGTGTTCCATTGTATACCGTCATCAGGACGAAACGATAAAAACACTACGGAAAATTGTGGAATAGGCACATAAATAGCATCCAAGGAAGCGGTGCAGCAAAGTAATTTTCCAAGCGTTTGCCTTTCTAATCTACCCTCCATTACGTTGCACTGCGGATAATCCAAACTGGATTTTGAGTAGGGGTGCAACACGTTGGTTAGTGGGAGTTTCGCAGGTGGGTTTCGTCTACGACAGGCAGGAACTGTCTGGTACATGGTCAGAAGTCCAATTTACGATTTTCTTCATTAATTTTTCTGATTCTCCCATTAGCTCCGCTGTCGATGTGGAGAAAATTACGGGGACAAATTGTTTTCATCAGCTGGATTATCAACGATAGAAACGAGTGCAGATGAATGTAAATTGTAAAGTTATAGTTCAATTTTGAACTCTTGTTCACTAAAACTAAATATAGGCAATTGCTGACTTCACTCCAACAAATGTTAGCTTGTTGCAAGAGTTTTGTACGTTTCAATTTCATGTGTTTTTATTGCTCCATACTTCTGTTTTGTGGTGTATATTAATCGATAGAGAAATTTATATTACCCAGGCATTTGGTAATGCCTGGTGTTACTCAATGCTCTGTTCGTTGTTGGTTTGCGGAATTTCGTTCTGTAGATTTTGATTTCGAAGATGAGCCCCAAAGTTTTCGATTTACAATAATCCAGGACGAGAACTTGACGACCCTGGTAGAGACTGACCCTTCACAAATGGGGCTTGGAATGATTGAAGAACTGAGGGTCAGCTCTTTGTGGTTTTTGATGGTTTGAAATGTATATTTGAAAGGTCAAAATGCTGGAAAATTGGGTGCCTCACGATTTGAACGATCACCAGAAATTGTCACGTTCCGAAGTCTATTCTTCTTTTTTTGAATTGGATCCTCATGTGTGATAAAAAGTGGATCTTCTGGATTCACTGGAGACGTTCAGAACAGTGGTTGGACTCCGATGAGCCATAAAGGCACTTCCCAACAGCAGAAACTCAGGGGTGTGCCTCAATAATATGTGAATATTCATGGGACTGATTCTATAGAAGATTATCAGTACTTTATATGACGAAAGGCTATACTATTGCATCGGTGGTCACAGAGAAAGCTCAATCAATTTTTTCTGAATGGAAGAATTTTATGATTATTTTTTGATAAGTATTTTGAATCTTTATCCAATACTATATTACTTTTTGAAATTGGATAATCAGTTTTTGAGTAGTTAGCAATTATATATTCGCTTGAGGAGTCTGGAAACAAATGACAAATATTATAATTTCAGGAAAATATTTTTCAAAACTCTTTCCAGTCTTTCCTGATGAAAAGAGTTCTATTAAAAACTCATTCATTATATTATAGAACGTTTCTGAGGTATTTTCATCAGTAGTATCACTGAGATGAATTGGGTTGTGTAACGTGTACCCTATACTTCACTAATTCATACAAAAAATCTAAGGGCATCATATCAGGTGATCCAGCGGACCATTCAAAGGCCTATTTCTTGATTTCTGGTTTATTGATCTGTAAGTGAATTTCCGGCTTTGTTTCCTGACTGGGTAACGCTAACATATTTTGGAAAAAGAACAGAGATAATTGCGGGTTTCTTCAGAAAAAACAATTTGGAAGTGGCATTCAGACCACAAGCCAGGTTATCTCATTAACTTTTCAATGCCAAAGATAAGGTCGACAAGTTGGAGAAATAAGCTCAAGTGTCCGGAGTGTAATAGTGTTTATGTGGGACAATGTGGCCGAAATTCCTGAAAACGGTATGCTGAACATGAAAGGTCCTTCAGACTAGGACGTTTTCAAACCATTCCTTGCCATGCAACCATAAGTTTCCAAATGTAAACGATACAAAAATTCTGCACTATATCATGAAAGGTTGCAAACTCAATTATTTAGAATCCTTGGAAATTCACAAGCATAAACATTGCGGGTGCAACCTGTTAAATGATCAAATCGATTTAGTTCACTCACCGGTTTTTAAATTGGCACATCCGCATTGTGAACTGTAAATTCAGGTACTCAATCAAGTCAAGTACCTCAATTTCTATTAGTACCTACAGGGGTATATAATGACGAATGTAATGAATCATTGTTAGTTTATTGTATAAGTTTGAAAATGTCCGTATAGGACGAAATTGCAGTAACGTTAGTTACAAATAAAAGTGATAACAAAAATAGGAAGTTTAATTTTTCTTTTCTTCATTATGATTTCCTACCACGTAGTAAAGGCTAAGTCTTTATACAAAGGCTACATCCATCAATTTATTGATAATTACATTTTTAATCTGGTTGAATCATGTTTTTACAAATATATTCACCAACTTTCATACATAAGAACTATCACACAACTATCAATCAGGATTCTTCTCCACCTCAACATTCCAACTTACTATACTTATATTTCAACTTTCTGTCAAATACTAACACGAGAACTTTCCTGATGAACTTTGATTGTTGATTGCTTGTTTTGCTACATTATGCTCAAAATATCGAGTTTCTCGAAGATTCTATTAACAGACACTCTAGATTGAAAGCCAAAGTTCTTTCACAAAAGTATACAGTATGCTCCTGCGAATGCAAAATTAGTCTGTTCACTTTACGATCAATAGGTCGGTAGGAGTACATATCGGATATCGAAATTGCGTTCAATTTGTGATGTGAATTTATAATGATTTGAATAAGTGATTCGAATTTGTGTTGAATGAATGGAATAATAGCATATTATAACGGATTGATTAAGATTGAGATAGAAGAGTGGTAGAGGATTGTCAAGTCAGGCAATAATTGTTTGAAAGAATGAATGAATCAATAAAAATATGCTTTATTATGGAAGCGTGTATATATGAATGTCAATTGAACGGAATTAATAATATTTGATGAATGTATTAAAGGAGTCACTACCATTTGAAATTGAATTGAATTGAAACGATAAGTCAGTTATTCACAATTTGAAATATAACAAACAATAGAATGACCTGAGGGACAAAAAAGAAACTACTCCTACAAAAACTGACCTGCAATCTAATTGTGTTGACAAATATTACTGCTCTGTAGCACATAATTAATCCAACGATATAGAATCCTATATTAATCCTTTGACATTTCCTAAGGACAACTCAGCTTCAGAAACGTTTTTCTTTCATGCCTACAGATATTATGAAACTCTCAAAGAAACTAAAAATACAAACTTAGCTGGTTGTGATGACGGTCATTGTTATTCCTGTGCACAAAGGAGGCTACACAAACAAACCTGCTAACTTTAGGCCTATTTTTATGCTACCTACCCTTGCTAAAGTCATAGAAAAATTTCTTAATCAAAGAATTATGATGTTTCTGGATAGGTATATTATTAGTAGCAATCAGTTTGGGTTCCAGAATTTGGGAACACTAAAGATGCTATGTTTTATCCAATGAAAAACGTTTATCTCGATTTGAGTAATCGTGAAATGGCAGCGGCGGTTTTTTGCGATCTTTCGAAAGCTTTCAGTTGCGTGGATCAGGAAATTCTGCTGCAAAAACTAGATGTAAATGGCTTTAGATATATGCCTTTGAAATTGTTCAGATCATACCTGTCAGAACGTACTCAAAGGGTTAAACTCCCGGACAAAATATCACATTCCTAGATAGTTACTTGTGGTGTTTTACAAGGATCGATTCTAGGCCCAATTCTCTTCTTGTTATATATTAATGGCCCAGCCCGCATTAACATAACTGCAGAAATTACCCAATTCGCAGATGACACTACATTATTTTGATTTTTGGGAAAGAAAGTTTTTGGCTTTCTACTACTCCATCTGATACAAAAAAAGGGATGAGAGAATCTTCGAAAGAAAAGAAGGAAGTAATCAATTTGAAAATAAGTAACTCTATACATAGATGTGTAGATCATGCAAAGAAGTAACTTTCAGACACAAACTGAAAGAAAGTCCTCCTGAAACAGCTACTTTCATATAAACATTGAATTACATGAAAGAAAAAAATTCTTTCGAAACAAATACTTCTATATGAACACTGAATTATACATAAGATACTTTTCTCTACTCAGATTGTATTTCAAAACAGTCGTTGTGGAATAAGAATCAGATATCATTCACATGAGTTCTACTTTGAATGAATGGTAATAAATTGTACTCACATGGAACACTGTCACCCTCACTGGTATTTATTTTGATATTGTAAAAATAAAAAGGAACTGCATGATTTGATCATCAAGGCTATTATCAAAATAGAAGACTGGTGTGATGCTAATCTCTTATCATTTAGTATCTCAAAAACTACCATCATCACCCTCAAGTGCTCGACACTGGATATTTTGCTGGGTTCTCAATTAATAGTAAACGAAATGTCAGCAACATTTCTGGGATTACAAATATATGAAAATTCGGATTTTGAAGGTCACATAAATAACCTATGTAAATAAAATCGTCAGGATGCTTTGCAGTTGAATATCAGCAAATGTACTGGGCACTATTGTGGCAAAAAATGTGTACTTTGCTTCCATCTGCGATCCGGTATCTGTTTTTGGGGTTTTTGGGAAACGTGTTGCCAATACAAGTTCCATAGGGTGTTTATACTACAAAAAAAAGGAGTTAGAAATATTTGTAAAGTTGAATTCAGGGATGCCTATCGACCCTTATTCACAAGGCATAAAATCTTGACCTTGCCTTCCATACTTATCGTGGAATGATATGTCTGATGCAAAAAAATTAGGAGAGAAATTTTCAGTTCACCTCCATGAAATACGAGAAATTAGCTCAATATAATTTTACCGATTCCAATATCATCAAAAATTGAGAGGTCTTTTATATATGATGGGAATAAATGTTTAACCATTTGCCAATTGAGATCAAAGGGATAACATGTTTCACTAAATTTAGAAAGTCCACAAAAAAGCTTCTGACTACAAAAGCTCATTATTCTCCAGACGAGTTATATTCAGACACAAATTTTGATTCTTCAAACAAATAATTTATAGTATTATGTTTTAGTAGCTACTGATACTTAAATTGTGTGACTTTTTGAACTTTTTGTTTGATGTACACATTTGGCTCTGTACTGTAGAGTTTGAAAATGTTTACGAAGTAAATACTTACTATGCTTTCACTTTTTATATTTTCATTCTTTATAGTTAGATAGTATATTCTTATATCTACATTTATGTGTTGCATGAATATTTTCATTATTTATTATTTCAAAGTGTTGCATATATATTTTCACTTTCTGATTACTTTTCCACCCCAAAATTCTGAAATCACCAGAAGTTCAACTATTACTTTCAATTTGTATATCTTGTATTTCTCGAAATAGTAACACTTTGTCAATGATATTCCATCTTCGACAATAAAGTAAATTTTGATTTGATTTTGATAATATTCTCAAAAACTATAATAGGTTCTATGGACAAGAACTCTTTTCAATGCTTTCCTGAAGCTGGCGTTGGACGGTATATCTTTAATATTATTTGGAAGGTGATTTGCAGCCGTTATAATATACAGAGTGGTCCAACGAAAAGTATGCACCTTGCTTTTCTCCTTTTTTTGTAACTTAACGCAAAAGTGCTCGGACAGGTCAATTATGCTTTTGAAGGGGACACATTTTAGATGTATTTTTCTACCTGTGCCTTCAAACCCCCTAGCGAGGGTGAGTAACAACCCTAAAATTTCAAATAGAAAGTGGGGTCGAGTGATATATTATTTGAAAGGGTACAAAATTATCTTCCCAATGATACCTAATGTGTTGTATTCCACTCAAACATGTAGGTATTATGGAGAAGAACAACTACAACCCAGTACTTTGAAATGTGTAATTGACTTAGTAGAATCCTACTTCAGCAAGTGCTGAAAATGTGACTCATTTGCTTCCATACAATAATACAGATTTTGTTCAAATATATTCCTAACATTCTGTAGCATATCAGGTGTTATACTTCTGCACTCTGCTGTAATTCGTTGGCGAAGATCTTCTATGGACTCGGGCTGCGTAACAAAAAATTTATTTTCCAAGTGTCCCCAAAGGAAAAAGTCTAAAGGCGATAAATCAGGTGACCTGGCAGGCCATTCGACGGGGCCTCTCCTTCCAATCCACCGTCCAGGAAACCGGTCATCTAAAAACTCTCTTACCGGAGCAACAAAGTGAGGAGGTGCTCCATCTTGCTGGAAATGGAGCCGATCATCATTTTGATTCTGGTCATTTTCAATTATTTCTGTTATGAGAGGATCAATTGTATCTTCAAGCATGTTCAGGTAGACCTCATCAGTTAAATTCCCAGGAATAAAAAGTGGCCCTACGATATGACTACCTAATATGCCACACCAGACATTGATTTTTTGAGGGTACTGAGTATGGACCTCTCGGAATAAGTGTGAGTTACTGTCATCCCAGTAACGGCAATTATGCCTATTCACAGCTCCATTAAAAAAAAGTACTCTCATCGGAAAAGCATGTGTTGAATGATAGGTGCGGATCATCAATTAGTAGCTGGCTCAGTTGTTCACAAAATTGCAGCCTTCTATCAGGATCATCTTCATTGAGTTCGTGTACTGATTTAATTTTGTACGGATGAAATTTATAGGCTTTTAATATCCGTATTATGGACGAACGGGAGACACCTGAGGCTGCAGCAAGCTGACGGGTACTTTGAGTATGATCCAATTCAACATGTCCCAAAACAGCGACTTCCACTGCTTAATTTCTGATCGGTTTCCGTGGCTGGTGTTTCACATTACAGACAGATCCGGTATCGACAAACTTTTGGACTAACTTGGCAACGTACAAATCATTTACATTTTTCTCGGGATGCCTGTTATTAAAGAGGCGAGCAGTAAGTCTAGCACAACTATTATGTTGATAATAAAGTTTAACAATTCCAACTTGTTCAGGAATGGAATAAACCATTTTCACAGTGAAGTTGAAATAATTTCAAAAGCAACCGAACTGAATCAATGAAAGTTTGCCTAAATTCTTTTTGTACACTTATCTGCTGTTGTTATTTGAACCAAAAATGCCGTTTTTTTCGCATTTTCATCAACACCAAAAATATCGAGTAAATGTTCTTGCTTTTTTTATAACCATTCAAGTAAATACAACAAATTAGGTATCATTGGAAAGAGAATTTTGTGCCCTTTCGAATGATATATCACTCGACCCTACTTTCCATTTAAAATTTTAGGGTTGTTACTCACCCTCGCTAAGGGGTTGAAGGCACAGGTAGAAAAATAAATGTGTCCCCCTCAAAAACAAAATTGACCTGTCCGAGCATTTTTGCGTTAAGTTACAAAAAAGGAGAAAAGCAAGGTGCATACTTTTCATTGGACCACTCGATATAATCTACTCTCCGTAATGTCATGAGACACACAGTGTCTCATGACACTGTGACACAGTGTGTCTCATGACACACACAGTGTGTCAAGAGGCACACTGTTTCAAGTATAAATATAGACACTAACGTGAGTATGTTGTGTTTATTGAAGTGAATTCTGCACGAATCACGAAATTTTAGTTCACAAAGGAATCTCAGGGCTCTTTTTTGTAAAACAAAAACAATTTTGATAACAATACAACTGCACATTCCCCAGAATGGGATACTGTATCGCAAATATTACTATATGAAGTACTAGTATATTGTCTTTGCAGTTCAATATCCTAGATAGTTCGCAGCAAATTTCACAGCATAACATGAAAAAGCACAACAGTACAACAAAAAAAGTAACTATGTGTCATCAGGGTTATGAAAAAACCGTGTATCAAGTTCGAAATTTGATCTTTTTTGTTTCAAATTACTATAAAATACGTTTATTCTTTGTTTTACTCACCCAAACTGGGAGGTCAGACAGCAAATGAATAACTAGAACTAGAACATTATTTAATTTTCCAAAAAATCAAGATACATTGGAAAATATTCAACAACGGATATTGAAGAGCAATCCATTCCATGTATGGATTTGAAATAGTGCTTCATCAACAAATTCACAAATTCTTCTCGGAAGCTTATTGAAAATTTAAATTGAAAGGGTTATATTTTTTTGAAAGATTTTCACCTTTTTTTTTTCAAGATAGAGTAATAGAACTGACCAATTCCCCTCATTTATGTTCAAATCAGTTCCCAATTGCCTTGTGTTCCTCTAGTTTAACATTCAATATAAGTTCAATTAAATGATATAGAAATGAAATACTTTGTCTAATTTCCACTCACTTAATGTAATGATATTAATACGACCAAGGTTTCGGTTTTTACACCATTCTCAAGTATTCTACCACTTTATACTTGAGAATATAATACTCGAGAATGGTGTAGAAACCGAAACTTTGGTCGTATTGAGATCAATACATTAAGTAAGTGAAAATTAGACAAAGTATTTTATTTCTATATCTATATCATTCAATTGAAGTTGAATTTCTACAAAATAAATGAGTCATCAATATCACAAATTCAATAAGTTATTGTTGAATGTCTCCTTGAATTCACGATATACTCCATTGAAAAATCGAATCAGGCAATAGCTGAATCTTTGAATAACCATCAAAGTGCATTTTCGTTAAGTTATTACAGGATGGCACCGAAGAACAAAGAAAAGCTGTTTTCTGAAACGGAACGGCTGAGAGGCTTCTATAGCAGTTATTCCCAAATCAACAGATAAGAGAAATCGGATTATATTGGCTTAAGAAAGGGATCTGATCGGCAGCAGTGGAATGTATTCATCTCAATAAATGAGATCTCTTTCGTTTAGGCCTAACGACTAATCCCCGATGTCATCCTTTTTATGTGGTGCGATTAGAATTCATTGCTTGTTCAGTAGCAGAGAGCGCTGATGTTTCACTATGATACTGTTATAGTCAATAGTTTACTCAGTACTAGTACTGAATACATCGTGGAGAATGAGTCAATCAAATCATGAAATACTCCGTATTAGGTGACTTTACAGTCATAACTACGACAGTTATGACAACGATACTTTCGTAAATATAATTCAGTATTTGATCGATCCACAACGTGTTCGAAGGTTGTGAAAAAAATTGAAAGGAAAAAAATTGCAAGAGGATAGTAGAATAATGACCTTTTAGATAAACTATATGTTTTAATTGTTAATAGAAATCATGAAATTGTAAAACAACAAAAGTTAGTTGGCGCTATGGAGCGACTTCATTGATTCCAGTGGCGCATTTGCCTTTTCAGCTCCAGGAAAACCCGGAAAAACCTGCAGCACCACATCATCCGAAGATTTTGATCCGCCAATGTCCTCTCTCTCATAAAACAAAATGTAGGGTGTCTCCAGAATTATTGAATAATTTTTATTTATGAAAATTCGAAAATAATTGTTTGGTTGATGCGGAATTCTGCTGATGCCCATAATAGCGAAGTCTATGCAAAGTCGAAGAAAACATATGTAACTTATTTATACAAAAAATACTTACTATCAAAACAAATTAGAGGATATGGGACACCATAAGGAACAAAAACAAATTTGGAATATTGTGAGGAACAAAACAAAAAAACAAGAAACACATTAAATACATTGAGGTATAAAGTAGATAAGAATGATGACATTATTGGGGATGAAATAATCGTGGCAAATGCTTTTGGCAGTTCATATGCAAGCGATGCAAAAATAACTGTCAACAGCCACTATAGGTCAAGAATAATGAACGATAGTGAAACATTTTGTTTTCCTCTTGTATTATATTGTGACGTCATGGATGTGATTAGCTCGTTGAAAGACATCAATTATGTCGGGATGTGTTGCGGTACCCGACAAAATAGTGAGATGCATTGAACAACTGGTACTACTTTGGCGAACTCGCTTCACTATAATATCTAGTCAAGCAAGAGGCCAAACAGGGCAGGTTACTTTCAGAAGAGGTGTATTTCAGGGTGATTGCCTCAGTCCCCTTCTCTTCTGTATCTCACTATTGTCATTATCCGTTGCGCTCAGAAATATTCCAAGGTATAACTGTGGCACCCCCGGAAACCGGAGGCACGAGGTCACTCATTTGTTTTATATGGATGATCTTTAACTTTATGCCTCTGGAGAGAAGGATCTCCATCAGGCCTTGAGGGTGGTGGAAGAGTACACGCATGCTATCTGTATGATATTCGGGATATACAAATTTGCAATGGTCCATCTCAAAAGAGGACGATGCGGGGACTACGGAGAGGATGTGCAGCTCTTAGATGGAAGCATCCTACACCATCTGGATGCCGGAGAGACGTATACTTACCTCGGGGTGGAACAACGTCACTTACAAGAGGTAACAGAAGTGCTCTCTCCGTGGCAAGTATCAGCACAAAATTCGACAGATTTGGTCATCGGAACTGTCGAGGAAAAAGAAAGTTGCTGTAACAAATATGCTTGCCGTTCCAATCTTACTCTACTCGTTTGGAGTAGTGAAGTGGATTCGGGAGGAGCTGTATCATCTCGACGTAACGAGCCAAAAAATGATGCATTTCTATTGAAGTTTGCATCCCAAATCGTCCGTTCCACGGTTGTACTTTCTTTGACAACAGAAAGGTCGCGGACTTTTGAGTTTGGAGTGTCTACATGACAGAATGGTACTGGATACAGCCTGTAAAGTCGTCAGGAGTTCGGATCCCCTTCTCTGCATGATCCGTGACCATGAGAGAGAAGGAATTGGAGCATTTCCCTTCAGGGCAGCTGCCCGAGCAGCTGATGAACTTGGTATGGTTTTCGTCAGGGAACGAGGTGACCACAACTCTGTCGCCGAGTTGGAACCGTTCAGCAAAAAGCTCAGATAAAAACCGCAGAGATCACCTCACTTCTGCGGAAACACAAGGATAAGCCAATGCATGGGGTCTTCTTCAATAACATTGGAGACCTTGGCTTCTCAAAGCGCCTGACGTTCGCTTTTCTCAGGTCGAGTGGGCTGAAGTAGGGAACTGAGGGGTTCATAATGGCTTGCCATAATGGTGTCTTCAACACCTCAGTCTACCGCAGTCACGTGATGGGTATAGAGGTTCCTGACACAAGGTAGAGGGCCTGCCGCGAGGCGCCCGAGAACCTAATGCACTTGCTATCAGCATATCCAGCATTGGCGGTCTCTGCCTATATCCATTGACATAACGCGGACCTGAGAGTGATATATCAACATCTACGGCACTGTTACGGTATTGACGAGACACCGGTGTTGCCCTACGCTCCGGGGGATATTAAATCCGTTGTGGGGAACGAGAAGTGCCGAATTCATTGGAACTATTCGTTCTCCACCCTTCGGCTCATACAAGCTAATAAGCCTGATGTAGTCCTTCTCGCCCACCAGAGCAAAACGACATTTGTTGTTTTCAGCTCCCGACGAGACAAATATCGTCAGAAAAGAGGAAGAAAAACGGATAAAATATCGAGATTTTCTCTTCGAACTCCGCAGACTCTATCCAGATCACTCTGTCAAGATGGTTGTTCTGATTATTGGATTCCTTGG
Organism: Leptinotarsa decemlineata; assembly: GCF_025532065.1. Lineage (NCBI taxonomy): Eukaryota > Metazoa > Arthropoda > Insecta > Coleoptera > Chrysomelidae > Leptinotarsa > Leptinotarsa decemlineata. The sequence goes on from NW_027412747.1 coordinate 21,369,445, forward strand.
TGGAATGATGCCCACTCTACCCTCGAATTTCAAAATCATACCGGCTTGCCGCACTAAGGCAGAAATCTTAGCCGCACAAATGCAGAAGGCTGTCATTCTTGGCTCACTGCGCTTGCTCAGGGTACATGATTCTCGGCCCCAATGATCACTTACCCCATGGTGTGGGGAGTGGTCATTGGTTGATAATGCTGGCGCGCCCTCCCGAATGTATCGGGGCTTCGGGGGATAGGGCCTGACCAGCGCACAGTACGGTAAAAAAAAATCTCATCCTGTATTTCATCTTGTAATAGTCCTTCTCGATCACCAGAGTGAAACGATATTTGTCATAGAGTTTTCAGATCCTAGCGAGACGAACATCGTCCGAAAAGAGGAGGAAAAACGGATAATATATCGAGATTTTCTCTTCGAACTCTGCAGACTCTATCCAGACTGTCAAGATGGTTGTTCTGATTATTAGTCCTTGGTGGAATGATGCCCTCAATACTCTCGAATCTTAAAATCATACCGCCTTGCCGGCAAGGCAGAAATTTTAGCCAAACAGATATATATCTCGATTTATTCGACACCAAATCAGGAGTAAATAAGCTGACTTGTAGCTCTTGTCCAAAACTGTATATTGGCTAAACAGAAAGCACATTTTCCCAAGGAATTAAAGAGCATAGAAGTAGTTTTATAAATAGAAAGGCCAATTTCACATTTGCAAACCACCTTTTAGCAGAAGGACATGAGTTCAATCATGAATACGATGTGTTACATTTAAAAGAGAAGAGTTTGAAACTCAATCTTCTAGAATGTTTAGAAATCAATAGATTCAGGAATTACAGAATGAACAATTAGAATTGAAGTACTCTCCGTTACTCCGTTATATATATATATATATATATATATATATATATATATATATATATATATATATATAGTATTGAATGTGTAGAATTAATTTGTGAAGACATGCCAGAGGAAGCCATTGTCTAGTGAAAATCTCACACTAAAGTGTTTTTAGAAGACGTTAGTTATGGATTTTCATCAAATATCGGCCGATTCCATCATATATCCTCGTATAATATCAACCAACTGAAAAATTTTGTTTGCCCTCTGTCGACACAAATCCATAAATATTCGTATCCTCATCTGCAAATATCTGTTCATCATCCGGATATCACTTTAATGGCATTCCTACATAAATATCTGATATGGAATATTCTATTCTTCATCCTTCGAATAAATATGTAGCACAAAGTCCTTCGTCACGTAATCCTAGCGTGAAACTTCTCGAGAAAGTAATACTTTACGCGTCGATTTGATAGGTTTTATCCATTTTCAGCAGTTCTCGGGAAAAGAAAGGCTACCCGGATAATATTTCTAACAATTTATGTGGCCGTGTTATTACCAATAGTCGTATTATTTACTTTTAAAGCAATTTATCATGTAAAAGGATACTGGAACGGATATCGCGTAGAGTTCGAGCTTGCGGCAGTATATGGGATATAAAAAGAGAATCCACGTCGATAGCTTGATGTGGGTGTTGGCCTGTATCCCGGCCAGCCACGATCTCCTGGTGATTTACGGCCGGCCAAGAGAGTGGTCGTTCTGCCTGTTTTTCACGAAAACCGTTGAACTACAAATTTATTCATGAATAGTCACGAGTTCGAGGGATACTCCGGGAGATTTATTGATGGGTTCGACTCATTTGCAGGGACTTTTTTCGTATAATTGATTGAATCATCGGCACATCATCGCAGTAAGCGGCAGTTATCATTTAGGCGGCAGCTAAAACTCGTGGGAATTCGTTGAAAGATTGATTCCAACTAAACTGAAGAAAATACTCAGTTTACTTTGGAAAAATGGCATAAAAAACATGATTATTTTGTGCAATAGTTTCCCTGAATCAATCTTCAGATACAGCATAGTAGCATGGGGTGGTGCTGCTCAATATAAAAACATAACACTTTTCATTTATCAATCATTACTACGCATGTATAGTACGCATAAAAATTCACGGCTGAAATAACAAGGATGATCAGATCGACTCTCAACAATAACCTTCAAGTTCACTCTTTCAAAAAATCTTCAACCCAAAGATCATTCATGTATTTCGGTCTAAAATTTTTCAACCTCATCCCACCCGACCTTAGAGGAATAAAAAATCACAAAACTTTCAAAATACCATGTTTGGATAGTTACTGATAACACTAGTTCACAGCCAATTCACGACTGTAATGCCAAAGGGAGTTCTTTGTTAATTTTTTTCCCTAAATGCGGAAATGATAGCGAAACTTTACTAACACGTAAGATTTTTGAGTTGATTTTTTCACAAAAATTTAATGAACACATTCCAAATTTGCTTTTCTTCTAAAGTGAGGAAATTGTTTGAAATCTGGCAACACAGCGGCTCTGCCCAGTATTCGAATCTGCTTTAACTGTATGGCACCCACGGCCTGATGACTTCGACAATTGCGGAACTAGTCAAATGTTACACCCATGCTCAATCCTTGAAGAGATGGGATGAAATCAAAGGATGTAATCTTGCCAGGATCACCTTGGGCAACCCTGGGAAGCTAGTGCCGAAGAAATATCTGGCGATGACCAGGAAAAATCTACGCCTTACAGTAGGATTTCTGACTGGCCACTGTCAACTTTGGAAACACCTCCATAATATGGGGCTAGTGGACACACCTCTATGCAGGATGTGTGAACAGGATGATGAGACTATCAGGCATGTCCTGTGCGAGTGCCTGGAGTTATCCTGTCCAGCTTCCTGGAAAGGACAGGATGGACGATGACCTAGGAGGACAACTCCTCGGGAGGATGTACAATGGGTCACATGTGTAAGCGTGGGCTTATACTCACCCTCCCTACTCTACAGATAGTATTATCTTTGTGAATAGATGACTCCTATAAACGCAGTATCACATATTCGAATTCGACGTACGCAACAGTACACAAATGTCCAAAGTACAAAACGTGGCTGCGTTAATCCCGCAGATAGTTTCGCCATATATGTGTCAGTTCACTCCTACATCGAAGAAACGGCCGATTAATGACCAAAGTAGCTTACCATAAGTATTTTGGATGTGTTGTTGGATCAAAATCGGGATTGGGCTCCTCACGTACGATGCCAAACCTGTGCAGTGAATCTAAGTAACTGGTTGAATGGCAAATGCTTTTTAATGCCTTTTGCTGTTCCAATGATTTGGGAAACAACGAATCATTACAACGGTTGTTACTTTTGCATGACAAAGGTGTCTGGTTTTTGGTTTTTCAAGAAAGAGCAAACACAAAATTGTATATCCAGATATTCCTTCTGCCTGTTTTTCATTTAGAAGGTTTACCAGCTCCAACAACCCCGGCAGATTCCCATGATGTGCCAGAAAAAGACGGTCCTTATTTTCTTGAGAGTGAAGGAAGAATACTTCATTTTATTGAACAACTTGAATTAAATGACCTAGTTCGGGAACTCCACTTGTCCAAGAGAAACTATTTTTTTTTTGTTTGTTTAAAGGCGTCGACTACGAAGTCATTGGCCTTCTACTATTAGTTTTTTCAACATTTGATTTCTTCTTCAAATTTTTGAGTATAGCCCAATAGCTTTCATAAATTTTATAATTCTCTCCAGACTTTCATTATAATCTTTCAAACATTCCTTCATAGAATTTGGTATTTCAAATCGTCTAGCTTCATCATTTTGGACACAAGGTATATTTGTTGGACCACAAATCAGAAAACTACTTAGTGATCAGCAGTTTTATCAAAAATCAAGTAATGTTGAATTAAGCTGCGTGGAGTGCTTTCAAAAGAATTGTTTTGGAGTTTTTAGGGAATAAGAAAGTAGAAAATTACGAAACACTTGCAGAAAAACTACTCTGTACATGCAAACTCAGATATCATTGATTAATTCTTTGAAAGACGAAAAAACTAGCGAATCTACATATAATGTAGTTATGGATACCCCCCTGTATACTTTTCAGTGGTTCTTAATACTATATCTGAAAACATTCAAGTGGAGATGAATAATCAAAAGAATTCACGAACTACCAACCATTCAAGCAGCCAGGTGTATATCATATTGAATATTCCCGTTACATCTGAAAATTTAACAATTTCCTACAGAATTCATTCCACAAAGTGGTGTCTCATCTGTACAAAGTCGAATAGCTAATTTTCTCTGTCTTCTACGAGCACTTCTGAACCAGCGTCTAATATACCGGTAAAAATATGGATGATTATATCGGAAACTGGGTCTGTATTCTTTCGCTACAAATTCCAAATTCATTTCCTGAGGGAAAATTCCTTTGCAAGCCATCTGATGTTCGTCTACAGATATAAACTCATTCCTAGTTTCATGGAGAAATGAATGCCGCAAGATTAAAAGTTTACGTGGATACTACTAAGCCACTGGATTCATAGTCTACGAGACTGTGGGCCTCCAATCACAAAAATAACAAGTCGAATACTTGGATGGGATAATTATACTTCAGTTTCAGCCAGTTACAGACATGTTTTCCGTAATGTGAAAAAATAAGGGTTGAGAAAGTTTCAGAGCAAATTGTTGAGATGGAAACGTTTATAGATTCACAGAGGTTGAAAATTCAATATCACCCCATTGGAAAAATACAGAATATTAGAAGATACACTGGACAGTGAGTAAATACATATTTCCGTGTCTTGATGAACAAGATTTTTCATTCAACCGATTGAAACTCTCAATGAAAAATCAGTTGGGGTTGAAAAGTGAGAACAGAAAAGAAAATTATCAAAATTGAAAGAAAATAACATCAATGTATAAAGTACAAAATTCTCTATTGAATAATATGTACCACGACACAGTAGAATGAATATTTAATGAGATATGGGGCTGAAACTGTTTTTTAACACTTTTGCACTAAATTAAGTGTTGGAAATGGCAATCGTCTAGCCGCCGCATCATCGAATTTCGCACTCTTCTGAAAATACCTGGCGTATTTTTTATTATGTCATATGAATTAATTATTTCATTCCGTAAATCCTCTTCAGTTTGAATAGCAGTTTGAATACCAACGTTTCAAGGTGTCCTCAGACCCCAGAGGAAATAACTAAGGGATTCATTTCGGGCGAGCGAGGTGGCCATAGGTGTGGGCCTGCTCTCCCAATCCAGCGAATATGGTAATTTTCATCCAAAAATTTCCGTGCCATTACACTAAAGTGTGGTGGAGCACCGTGCATGTACCACATACGGAATCTTTCCATAACTGGAATTTCTTCTAAAAGTCCAGGTAAAACAAATTCTGAAAACCTTCGGTAGTCTTCTTCATTAAGTCCAGGTGGAAGGAAGTGAGGCCCAATGAGATGGTCACCGACAATTCCAACCCAAATATTGAAAGAAAACTGTCCTTGAAAATTATTTTTTATCGAGGCGTGTGGATTGTTTTCGGCCCAAATGTGATTGTTGTGGAAGTTAATAATTGAATTGCGAGAAAAACAAGCTCCATCTGTCAACAATATTCGACGTAGAAAACCTGGATTTCTTCCTATTTTACCGCGTAACTAATTAGAAAAAGCTAGTCTCACAGGCAAATCTCTGGGCAATAGAGCTTGCACATGTTGCATGTGATAGGGATATAGCTGCTGGGCTCTTAAAATCTGCCACACTGTGACATGGGTAATATTCAGTTCTTCAGCTATTTTTCGAGTACTGGTATGAGGATCTTCTTCAATCTCATTTAAAACATCTTCTTCAATTTGAACTGTCCGTACCGTTGCAGGCCTCCCAATGACAACCGTCGATCTTTTAAAACTGCCTGTTTGAGAAAGTCGTGCATGGAGACGTACAGAAGTTCTTCGATTAGGCACTACACGCTGAGGAAATATTTCATGGTAAATGCGTCTTGCAGCAGTCGGGTTTCCGTGAGCCATTCCATAACAGAAATGCATATCTGCCATTTCACTGTTAGTAAATTGAACCATGTTTTACAAAAATGGTTCGAAAAATAACTACTAAACACACTTTTTATAACAATTATAAATTAAAAGCTTATAAAGTTGACAACAACTGTCAAGTTGTTTATTAAATGCTGCAATTGTTTTCCAAGGCATCCCTTGATTATCAGTTATGGTATTTTCAGAAGAGTGCGAAATTCAATGATGCGGCAGCTAGACAGTTGTATTGAAGCCGAAGGAGGCCATTTCCAACACTCAATTTAGTGCAATTCGTTAGTCTAGATGTTAATGTTATTCAATATTTGTTGTTATTGTCACATAATTAGTAATGAAAAATTGTAATGATAATAATTTCCAAAAGAAACATTTAATTTTCCATATTATTCCTTGTGAGGTCCAGCGATATGCAATTAGGTCGACTTTTTTTTCTTGAAAACAAAGCAAGATACGAAAAAAATTCAAGAGACGAAAAAGTTGTATTTCTGATTGTTCAATCTGAATAAATGACGGAAATTCACAAAAAGCCAGTGGCGTATATTTTTAAGTCAAAAGTATTCGTTCAATGGCGTCCTGCTCGAGACGCCACTGGACTTAATAAATTGAATCACGTTTGAGCTAAATTAGCTCCTTAATGTTGTAAATACCATTGCCAAACTACAACAAAATTAGGTGAAGGATATTTAATATATTCACGAATAACTTTTTTTAAATTTTTGTTTTAACACCCTGCATCTTGAGAACGAAGGATTTGCGGACCCATGTTTACGTGAACATTTCGTCTTAAAATTACCTAAAGAATCGTCTGTTAAATTTATAGTACACACTTAACTGACACCCTGTGGATACTTTCACGGAAAATGTTCAAGTGACTTGGCACATTTCATTCCACCAAGAGCAGTACATATCAGAAATACGCGAAATACTGTGGCTGCTTATCGTTTTGGGGTTCAACTCATCACACCTCGAACTTCACTGTTTAAGAACTCTCTCATCTGGAGAACTGTGTTCATGTGAAATGAACTTCCTGAGAAAGTTTTATCCAAATGGATTCAATCTCCAGTACTTAAAATCCAATATGAATCGCTACTTTCGCACAGGCACCGCTCTGAGAGCCTCATGAGGATTTTCCTGTAGTGCTTGTGTTCTGTTTTCAAAAAAAAGTAGAGCATCAACAATCCAAAGTTCTCTTCCAGGTTGATGACTCCCGGAGTAATCTTTTTTTACTTGATATTGTTCATTCTTTTCTCGTTTCTGTACTGCTTCGACCATTTGCGTTCGATCGTCGCTTCTTTCAACAACAGATTCTCTATTCGGGGTAATTTTTTTCTTGTCAAGGTGTTTTTCATGCCACAGGTTATCATAGTAATGCTGAGGCCTTCTTCTTGGTTTTCTGGCTTCCGTCTATCAGTAATTCTCATTTTTTTCAGTCAGTTCCAGTATATGATAAAAGTTATCTCTAGATTGCTTTTCAGATTATCTGTATGGAAAGAATACGTACCTACCCTGTTCATTCAAAATTTTGGAAGTAGTATGAATTCACAAACCGTCATCTCTCTAGAAATAAAAAAGTTGAGCACGTTGAGTTGTTTTGTCTTTCTTCATCACCTCTGAAGCAAAATAAGGCTAAATTGTACTTTATGGGTTTCAATTAGTTGTCGAAATATAGCCTGTCAAAGTTTGTATGACGTCATAATTTACCTTTTTTTTTAAAGCAATAAACGATTGCAATTCACATATTTTTCATTTAACACAACTTTTTTCATATCATCGCACCTTTTTCTATCCCTTCTCAATCAATTGTTGCCGAGTTTCCTGAAATTAGAAAAAAATCCATAATTTGTCAGGTGCACTATGTCGGTGGATGCTCATAAATCACTTTTTATAAATTGCATTTAGTTTCACTATTCGAAAATACATTCCTTTTAGGATTTGAAGGTCAGGTTAGATGTTGAGAAAACATAGTTTTTACAAAAGTAAATATTCGAAAACTCGATCCTTTTAGAATTCGGAGATTAGGTTAGATGTTGAGGAAATATACATAGTTTTCACAAAAGTAAATATTCCAAAATTCATTCCTTTTAGAATTTGGAGTTCAGGTTAGATGCTGAGAATACATAGTTTTTTAAAATTTTAAAGTAAGGTTACTGAGTTAGGTTAGGTCGGGTTAAGTTAGGTTGAGTTAGCATGTGGAATTTCAATCTATTTCAAGGAACTTGGCAATAAGTGAATGAAAAGGGATAGAAAAAAGTACGATGATATGGATAAAGATGTGTTGAATTAAAAATATATGAATTACAATTGTTGATTGCTCAATAAAAAAAGGTAAAATATGACATCATACAAATTTTGACAGGTTATATCTCGAAAACTAATTGAGTCCGACAAAAAATAAAAAGTGTTCTGAATTGCTACCATCACGTAGTATCATCACAGAAAAATCGCGAAATTCCGTGAGTATCCCATAAAGTAAAATCTTACCCGAAATAATTTTTGAATTCAGCTTTCCACAGTTTCCTGTTTTTCGAAATATTCAAATTTGATAACATATATGTCAGACATCGGTTGTCACCAGTTGTATTGAAATTATACTCGTATATGGTTTTCTTTTGTTTTCGTTCACTCAACATCGACCATACATAATCTGTTTCAAATGGAACTCTTTGACGAAAGACATACTCTTCTGAACATTGTCTTCCGCTTGCAGGAAAATGTAGACAGAGAAATGGAAAGACGGAGTTTCTTAAGCAGAAAAAGTCTTCCGACAAAGGATGTTTTTATTACGCATATTCTTCACGAACGCTTGAATTTTAAATCATATCAGATTGTTCTAGCATGAACTGAGCCTCAGAGTTCCGATGGAGGTTGATGTTGGGTCACTAATCTATATCGCATGCAGATGATACGATTTTATACGCTAGGGAACAGCTGGTTCGAAGTTAGGAAAGAGCTGAAAAGAGTACAACACGTAATAAAGTGGCTGGCAAGCATTCTGCTGAAAGTTAATAAATAGCGTGGAGTTTTCTGTACCGTTTTTGTTGTGAAGTTGATATCGCTTAGTGAACTTTTATGAAAGTTTTCAGAAAAGTGCATTCATGATAGAATTCAATTAGGCATTTTCTGTCATATTTTTCATCTCCTATGTGGTTTAATATTTTAGGAACTTTGAAATGAGGTTGAAAAGTTTTTACAGAAATTTAAAATTTTTCTGAATGAATTTCATCAACAATTTTGAATAATTCACCAATCACTTCCAGAGAGCAGTGCCAATTGAGAATAATGTTTAATGGTTAATTTACATCTAACACCAGATGTTGACTAGCATGCCTATATCTTCGGTTGAATTGTATTCACAGAATATCGCTTTGTTTTACTTGGTGTACAATTAATATATGTCAGAAACAATTATTAATCACAGGATCAGACTGAGAAGGTTGTCAAAACGTCTGAAATGATACTGATATTGAATTTACGCTCACTACAGAGTCCCGATGATTATGATGACTAGTTAGTCGAGTGTAAATTTCACTAATATGAAATATCTCACACAATAACATATGAGTCGAGGTGAAACGTTATAACACAAAATGGCGATGGTCCCATAATAATAATGATTCGACAGGGAATCATAAAAAAATTACTGGACTTTGCAGATGTTTGATTTATATCTGTAACGTAATCAAGCAGCACTTCATTTTGAGATTTTTACTAGGCAGCAATTCTTAGTTGTATCAAATAATGCAATGATATCGCTATTTACACATCCACCTATAAAAGGATTTGGTTTTTATACATTTAGCAATAATGCAGAAATAGTGGAATATAGTGGATTCTAAGCCTAATTCTGTTTTCATTTTCGATGATGTGATATGTGAAAAGCAGGATATTATTCGATCATATTTCTGTATGGGACGTCATAAGAATGTTGATTGTTTTTATCTCGCACAGACATATTCACGGGTATCCAAACAATTAGTTCGTGACAATACCAATTTCATCATAATGTTCAAACAAGATGAGACGAATTTACACCACATTTATTCAGATCATGTATCACCCGATGTAACATTCAAGCAATTCCAATTGATGTGTGTTAAATGCTGGGAGGACCAATATGGATTTCTAGTCGTTGATAAGGACAGAAAAATAGATGAAGGTAGAGATCGCAAAGGATTCGGTAGTTGATCTTGATCTTGTTATTCAAATTTATTCGAATACTGAATATTGTAGAGGTCACTTCAGCGAATTGAGCTATAATTTAAAAAAGGCAATATGAATACAAAAAATGATTCTGTGTCAACAACGGTCACATGATGAAAATCATCAAATTCATTCTTTGTCAAGACAAGTTTGCTGTCGTCAGCAAAGCTATATATTGGTTTCTCTCACAATAAGTCGTTGATATACCATAAAAAAAGTTTAAGACAATATGGATTCCTGGGAAATACCAGCGTTGATGGTAAAAGTAATCGAGAGATATCTATGGACGGTCACCCGCAGGGAACGTTCTTCCAGGAAGCTGAATAGTCATACACAAAAGTGATCCGGCAAGCCATAAACAATAATAGGTTTTCTAAGAGGGACTTTCGAACTTTGACAATTGATAACGGACATCTTGGCCAGAAAAAACAAAAAATTGTGAATTGTTGTACGAATTGGTAACTTAAACATTTTGTCATGAACTTTTCAATGGATTCAGGGGTTTTGAAACTTTCTCGATTTCTTCAAGAAATTTATAATTTTTTGGAAAATTGGAAAACATTTCGGTGCCCCGATGAGCTCCTACACATATTTTGGGTATCACTGGGCTATTTAAATTTGTTGCATCAAGTTACTTGGAGAGTTTCACTGGTGAATTTCTAAGTAATTTTTTCGAAGTATTAGAACTGGGGGAAGAAAAAATGGACTATTTAAGAAAATGAAACAGGCACTACCAATTAATAGCGTGTCCTACCGTAGTCAATTGGATTTGAATTTTCGTAACTGAAAATGAAAAATATGTATTGTCCAATCTACGAGAAATTTCATGAAAGTCCTCTTGGAAGGCTGAAGTTACATGTGAATATTCATATTAGTGTGAAATGTCATATCAAGTTCGATATAAATTTTTTTGTATGAAAAAAGTTAAGAAAATTTATTTTCCAAATGAAGGTGAATAACCTCATAAAACCTCACAAATTTTCATATTTAAATGCTGAAAAATATTGTATTTTTCAAATTGGTAACAAAATAGGGCTCAGATTTCATCTTTGATATGTTGAAGTTACAGGATGTATCATCACATCAGAGTCACACACCGTACTGACTCAAATACAGATTTTTACACTTGGAGAAGAAAAAATTTGTATTTTGCAAATTACGACGAGTAACCCAAAGAAATTCAATGAAAGAATTTTTGTTAGTCTAGAGTAATAGTGTCAAATATGGAAAATCGCCATGAAATAATTCAAATCAATTCAAGCAAATTCATGAACTGAAAGATGTTCCAATCTCACCTTCAATATTCTAAAACAAAAACACTCAGTATTCACAATTCTATTTTCCATCATTTGAACTTCGTAGACAACGGAATTGATGCGATTACAGGATAGAGCAATATGAAACAATCTGCAGGTAGGCAAACTTGCACTGATGTGCATCAAGAATTTTGTCTTAGTAGGGTGACCGTAGCAAAGTTGCAACCTCAGCATATGATTGTTCATAAATATAGAGAGAGGTTAAGACCATCAATGAGAATCAGGAATTTCATTCAGTACTCATTGAACACTCTTCAGAAACGGTTCCAGAGCATTTACAGAATGCAGCACATCTCTTTCTGGTCGATTCTGCTGGAAAGCACGAGGGTTTATAGTTATGTATGAACATCGTGTTGAAAGATACAAGGTTGGTAAAACAATTCATATACATAGGATACATTAGAAATGGAAGGAAATATGATTTGCTCGTCACTTGAAATTGTTACCAGCGTACGTCAACGTGGAGGCCAATACATTTTGTACACCACAAGGAAAATTAACAAAATTTAAATTCAAACAAACAACTCATCATAGAATGATGGTATTTATTTTCAGTTAGTATGCCTCTTCTTTAATAGATTTCACGAACACTGACCTCTAAGAGAGAGAGAGACAGTTCACTAATTTGTCTAATGGCATCTTTTCACTTAAATAGTATGGCTCTTTTTATTGAATAGACTACAGGAACATTATTCTCTAAATTAATAGAGACGGTTCATTTATTCGTTCAGTGGCAAATTTTTCTACTCAAATAGTATGTTTCTGGTGATTCTTTGTATATTTCTCTCAACTTTTCAATGTTAGTGCATTCCTGAGCGTATTTTTCAATTTTTTCATAATTAATATATTATCAAGTTCTCAAATGTGTTCTTTCATTATATGGGAGAATGAGGATCAGGTGAAACAGCGAAAACCCCTCTAAAAATTAGCAATGTGAGTACTGTTAGCGACAAATAATTATGATATGCCGTAGTGAGTTCTAAATGAATTTTTATTTCGTATAAAATGAAAAATGCTTATTACTAAAACTATGATGAGTACCCTCATAGAATTTTGTTGAAGTGCTTATGTTGAGCTTTTGTTTCAGGCTGAACCAGTAACTTCTGGAATACCGAACCCCCTGTTGTTACGAACAACGGAGAAGTGAAGCACATCACTCTGAAAAAGTTGTCGCACGGACTTGAATCATCTCTAGTGAAATAAAGGATTTGAAGTGCTGATCCACAAAAAAATGTAACAATGTAATTGCTCAAAAATCACGTCTTCTCTAGCCATACATTTCCAATAATCTCATGTTGTTTTGGGGAAAAATCTCCAACGCCCGATGAAACAAAACTCGATAGTCGACACTCCCGAAGGCAAATATTTCCTTCCAACGAAGAACGCTATTATTTCTACCTAATCCATCTCGCAGATCGGTCCGAAGTTAATCAAGTTCATGCTTCTAAATAGGCATCCATTCATCTAAATACAACTGATGTATTATACTGGAAGGCAAGGCATAGATCCTTTTACCGGTGATTAACTGGTATCTGTCTATAGACGGTATAATAGAAAAGCTCGTTTAACTGTGAGTTTGGTACATAATTCCAAATATGCCATTCTGGATTATGTTTCACGTATTATTTATTTTTATAGATCATCATTTACATGGGTTGTTTAAAAAATAAGGTGAAAGATCAAATTTCGCGGACAACGTCCATTGAATTGGCTAATATTTTTTCATATTGTTCTACACGTCTCGAACGTATGTTGGCAATTTAAGCTATTTAGCATGTTGACTTTGTTGGTAAGAGGCATACAAGGTGAAAGCGTTCTGCATGTTGCCGATTTTTTGCAAAAAATGGAACACTTGAAATGTGGACAGTGGCATACAATGATTGTACTCTGACGCCGTAGCATATCAATAACTGATGGAAATGTGAGAAAAGTGACAGAATTTCTCTCACTTTTCTCTTTAAATTTATAGATGTTTAAGTTTTCCCAAATATCCATGCGGTGGGAAAACTCAAACATCCATAAATTCAACAGTCAAAAATCACTTATCGAGGAACGAGTACAAATCAAAACACAACAAGACCTATCATCCAATATATTGAACAACTCAATATACACTCCTAGAAACAGTATACCTAGAGAAGGTCCAACACAAAGAATAGAACCTGATGTAACCCAAATACAGGCAAATTTATCTGAAATACCTGGAGTACCTGAATTGAGGCGTTTGTTATCTCTAATTTCACCGACGTTTCGACAAAATCTCATTTGTCATTATCAAGGTGTGCTGTTACGTGTTCAGAAGTTTGTTGACCTTGCTCAACTCACTTCTTACTATAATGGTAAAATGGTATTCGTTACGTGTTCAGAGATAGAGTAGTCCATAAACCCTCTACTACCTACTATTTAAATGTTGTTGAGTTTTACCTGAGTTCTTCTTCTTCTTAGTTGACCTCATCTCCCCGTTAAGGTATCGAATATGAAATCTGAAAACTTCAGATTTCATATTCGATACCTTAACGGGGAGATGAGGTCAACTCATCAACGGATAGGAATATGCTGAACTGGTTTTTCCGGGTATTTGATCCGTGTGAAAACTTCAGATTTCATATTCGATCAAATACCCGGAAAAACCAGTTCAGCATATTCCTATCCGTGAAAACTTCAGATTTCATATATATATATATATAAAACCAAGAAAAGTACTCAATAGAAATAACTGCGTAAACGCAAGCGAGACAAAAGTGGAACCACCTATTGGTGTGACACCCAAGTCAACTTGCCAAGTTTTTATGTCAGTGTTGGTGGTTTGACCAATCAACCGACAACTGCTGTGGCAGAAATTCGGGAAGCTAACCTGGAATGTCATCGAAAAACGAATCCACATGTTTCTGGAAATGATATGAAATCGAGAAAGGTTAATGCAGTCAAGCTGCTGGAAGATAATTCCATGGAAATCAAAAGAATAATAAATAAGTACCATTCTGATCATTCCCATATTGATTTCAATTTGAAAGCTGTTTCAGCCAATAGGCTGAACAGGCTTTTGATTTTCATGAAATTATTTTCCAGCAGGTTGACGGCATCGCGGACACGTGTTTCTGGCTATTGGCCTCACCAGCGCGGTGCAGTCAAGTGTAAAGATGGGCAACACTTGTTTGCCGAAAGCAGGAAACAACATAGACGCACGGAGTCAACAACAGAAGCCAACCGAACATTCGTGGTTCCAGTTAGAAGACCTAGAATTCCCAGGCTACATCTAACATGACCACGTAGGCAGCTATAGCTATCTGCGTGACATCCGGGTCCAGGATATAAATACAGAGAGATATTTTATAGAGTGTGTATGATACAAATAAAAAATGTAACAAATAGTGGACATAACACTCCAAAAAGGGGGGCAAACCTCGGATACGTGTTTCTGGCTATTGGCCTCATCAGCGCGGTGCAGCCAAGTGTAAAGATGGGCAACACTTGTTTGCCGAAAGCAGGAAACAACAAAGACGCACGGAGTCAACAACAGAAGCCAACCGCACATTTGTGGTTTCAGTTAGAAGACCTAGAATTCCCAGGTTACACCTACGTGGTCATGTTAGATGTAGCCTGGGATGGCATTATCAAGACGAGTTACTGCTTCGCTTCGAGAGGTGTAACTGATGTTAGGTTCTTCTTCCATATAGGACGAAACTGCAGTAACGTTAGTTACAAATAAAAGTGGTAAAAACATAGAAATTTTCATTTCTCTTTCCATTATGATCTCCTACCACGTAGTAACGGCTACATCCATCAATTTATTCTTTTTTGATTTTGCGCAATCAAAATGATCCGTTTTTGGATCAGAAGATGTTCAAAACACCGTTGGACACCGATAAGCGACCCAAGTACCTCCCAAAGGCGAAAACTCATCAAAAAACTATGGTAACTCTATGTTGGTCATCGGTTGGTGTGATTCACTATAGTTTTTTCCACCGGATCAAAACATCACAGTAGTCCTATTCTGAGGAGATCGACAAAATGTTCCAACAATGACGTCAACAGTAGCCGGTACTGGTCATAAATCACACAAATTGAACGAATTGGGGGTCGAAGTGCTGCCTCATCCACCATACTCCCCAGTCCTCCGACTACATCTTTCCAAGCACTTCGATAACTTCCTCATCGGTAGATCCTTCGCCAATTAGGACCAGGTAAAACGGCCTTCGTCAACTTTATCGAATCCTTAGCCTTCAGTTTTTTTGCTGATGGAGTTAATCGACTCGAGTTACGTTGAAAAAATTGATTCAAATGGAATTTATGAATATTTATGAATGAATATTCACTGAGATATTACAGTTTGCTTAAATGCATATTTGTTCTTTTGCGTTCTTCCATCATTTTGTTGTGAAATATTCTTTCAGGTAACAGAGTAGTTTTTGATGCGTTATTCTTATCAAAGTCGGTTGTAACAACCGGAAAACACGAGTTTCGAAAAATCGACTTTGCAGAGTCTTCTTCGGTGCAACAAAACCATGAAATCGAGTGAAGCCGGCATTCTCATTATCCAGTTCGTTGAAAGAGAAAATTTCATAATGATAAATCATTATGGTGTAATTGATATAAACGATACAAAGGAGTGATATTACCTCTATCCAGGTTTATCAGGAGCTCCGTAGGCAATGAAAATAAAATGAGTTTGTGGGAACAAAAGTATGAGATTCCAATAAATTCTTCGTAGCAGTTTCGGCTTTCTGTCCGATATGAACCTCCGTATATCTTTCTCTATTATCGGATTATCGCGGAACCGGACAATGATACGAATGAAATAAAGCTGGGTCTCGCAATAACCTGAGGCTGATCGGGTGATTGATCCACTGTAGAGGGGCCCTTAATATTATTTATCCATATCCTTGGTTGATGCTTTGTTACATAATAAGAGGTTGAATGAGAAAATATGTCAAATTCGTGGCCAGTGGCTTATTGAAAGTTCAACATATCATGGAGGAATCAGATATGCAAAGGAGTTGACCAATACTTGATAAAAATCCATGATGAAGAAATTGAATAACTTTGAGAGTTTTGAAATTTTTGAGGTTATAAAACCGTTTAATGTTCAAACATGCCAATCTTCAGACGTCATGCTTCATTATAAAGTGATAATTAGAATTATGAAAACTCGTGATAACAACTGATACTCTCAACTATTCTATACAGAAACTCCTCAAATTGAACAGAACACATAGATCTAACCTTGTTTAAAATATACACTAATCACCAATTTCATAATTACGCAACAAGTTCAACAGGAGAAATTGATTATCAGGTAATTTTCTCAAAATCTATTTATTCCTCGGCATGCAAAAAATACAGTTTCAAATCATTCTTTTCCAAATGTAATACGTCAATATTATGAACTAGTGTTTCCCAACCGAAAGAAATTACATCTATAATCTTTAACCTGTGAGAATGAAGTTTTATCCGTTCCATCAATTACCAGTTTGATATAACTTGACTTGTGGTTCGTGCCCCGAAGTTTATATTGGTCGAACAGGAAAAACTTCATCGTTATGAATAAAAGAACATAGATTGAATAGGCATATTTGGAGACTGACTATAAATCGAATTATCTAAAAGGACAATTCATTCAGGCTAGTCTCAAATTAACTACACCGCATGTTAATGGACTGACACCTATCAGAAAACAACTACTCCCCCGGCTACTATCACGAAGAACGTTGGATTATATCCGACAGGTGTCAGTGCAGGATTCTTTACTGAAGTTATTCCTGCATATGCTGTTGGTGAACCAACTGTCGCAATCGATTTTCAATTGTTGGAACACACTTACAGACCGGCTTCGGGCTGTTAGGTCACTCTTCAGTGCAAGGTAGTGTTTATCATCATCAACATAGTCGGATATAATTCAACTCCCTTCGTGGTATCAGCTAGGGGAGTAGTTGTTTTCTGATAGGTGTCAGTACATTGACCTACAGTGTAGGTGATTTGAGACTGACCTGAACGAATTTTTTTTCGGATAATTTGAATGATACACTTCAATTGTTAATTATCTTCTGACGGAAAACCACGGGTACATAAAATCGATGAATAATATTTGGGAGAAAGAGATTCGTAACTTGATTTTGTGGAATGCTCCAAGTATAGTATGAGTTGATTTGTAGTTCTTCTATAATTCCCATCTATTCGACACTGAAGTTCGAAATACATAAGAAACATGAATAACAAAAGTTTAGAAAATACTCATTTCGAATATTCATCAAGACAATGGAAATATTGTGGGCTTCCTCCCGCTTCGCCGAACCCTAAGTTGCCTCCTTACATCTACTTAGTGTGGCTAACCAAGAGACAGGACCATCGACAGCGTTCGACCGAACGTTCGTACAAGTTAACTAAGCTCATCTTTCGCCAGAGAGTGCTCGCGTCGTACATCTGCCCCCGCCAACCTTGCCAAATCAATTGGGAATATTGTCCCGGAAGTGACAGGTCGGGATCCTAAGCTCGGATACTAGTAGCTCCGTCCATTCGGGGTCTGACACCTCGAACGTCTGTCTTGGTGCCCTCCAAGGCTAAACTCGGATACTAGTGCCCGTTGGAAGGACCGCGAGCCCCGACATCTCGAACGTTTGGATCCGTACAGAAGCAGGCGAGGATCATGGAACAGCGTCCAGTGCCTCAGTAGTGGGGGCTGCAATGCACCCATGAATGGATTACCGCAACCATATCCCTTCACCCGCTAGTGGAGCCGCTGCCCCTAAGAGGCCAACGCCAGTTGGAGATGAGGTTCGCTAGCCTCCAGCCGCGAGCGGGCACTCACCTTCCCCCTAGAACTTATGTTAGGAAAGTTCCCTCTCCAACGTTTGATGAGTAACCGTCGAGGACTCTTTCGAGTATCCTCTATCACACATCTTATGTCGAAGACGTCGCGCCCATTACCCGTGTAGGAGTGGGATAGGGCGGTTCGCCAACAACTTTTGGGTGTACGCCGTGTGGTCTCCACCGCATACCCTTACGTTACCCCGAAGGGCACTCATGTTAGGAAAACTACCTTCCCAGCGTTGGCTGAGTAACCGCCGAGGGCTCTTGCGAGACACCTCTCCCACACATCTAGCTTGAAACCGGCCAACGCCTGTTGCCGCAGGTGCGGGATTGGGTGGTTGACCGATAACTTTATTGGGTGAGTGCCGTGTGGTCTGCACCGGAGGCCTGTCATCCGTAAGAGAGAGAAAGTGGTTCCCCCGCTACTCACCCCGTGAATAGTTTCTTCAGAGGTTCGTACTTCCCGAGTTCATCCCCGATGATTGGGTATTACGACTGCGTGGAGCGTATTTATGATGATTCAAGTAGTTTGGTGTCGATAACGTTCGTCAACCCTTCCGTTCTGCATTCATAATCTTTCTCATTCTCAACTTCTCAGAATGAGATACCATATTCAGGTGAGATTCACAGCTATCTCTTTTCTGTTGAAATTATCCGTGTGTTTGTGAATATATATTTCCTCCAGTACCATTCGTCTATGGTATCCCTGGTTGGGAGCAATGAGTTTCGTGTTCTCAAACATGATCGTGTAGGTTTCTTAACTAAGTGCGTTTTCCGCCACAGTCAATTTGTCTGTTAGGCCTGCAGTTTCTTTCATTCTCATTAAGCCTTGTTTCCATGGATCTTCTGGTGGTTTCGATGTATATATTGCCACAAGTATGCGATATACCCCTGCTGCTGATAGTGGGTGTTTTGTATCTTCTGATAGTGTATACAACAAAGCCTCAGATTGGTTGGAGACTAAAGAGACCCACTATCAGCAGCAGGGATATATCGCACACCGTGCACTTGTGAGAAGGGATACATCGGGACCACCAAAAGAACTCATTACCCTCAACCAGAGATATTATAGCCGACTGGTACGTGAGGCAATAATGATTCACAAACACACGGATAATTTCAACGGAAAAAAAGAGGCTCTGAACCTCACATTCTAAAAAGTTCAAGGTTGAATCCAAAACACTAACTCAAAGTCACCTTGACTGAGTCACCGCCATGTAATGTACGTCATGGGTGTGAGGTAGATCAAGGTCGTTCAAGGTCGAAGCCAACTCGATGCGTTGACCACAGGCGATCCCCACCACCAATTCCAACTCGATGCGCTGACTGCAACTTGAATCAACATAAATACGTTTCACGCAATCAAAATAACTAGTCAACGGAAATAAACTCCAGATGTATGAGCCTCTGAAGAAGTCATTAGCACCAATGAAATGTCAGGAAGAAATTTTGGAAATCATCGGCCTTCAAACCTAAAAAAGCACTGGAAAGCTTGGCCGCGGCAAATTTAATCATTTTGAATATCACTGGAGTTTTTTTCCAACACCAAATAGTCATTTTATCACTTGAATACGTGTTTCCATCATCAAGTGATCATCAAGAGGAAGATTAACTTTTCAACGAATACAATTCAATCATTTTGTTAACTAGTTTGGTGATCCAATAATTTTTCTGAAGATAGGTTGAAAAAACAATTGTTTTCTCGCCGATGTTTCGATTACAATTGAATTCTTTTTCGGGGCTCTGTAACAATGAATTTTTATGAAAATATTCAGTGGTAGACCTCTTAGTCCTGAAGCCAAATTTTCTCTACGAGGGTTGCCTTTTATATTTCGGGATTAGAGAACAAAAACAAATACTAATCAACGGAAATCACTTTATATTTTTTCAAAATATTCCCAATGAAGATCTATTCACTTTTGCATGCGTTTGAACCAATTGTCGAAAAACACTTTTGCTACTCTGATTGAGGTATCTTCAAAACAGGCATTCTGAATGCGGCAACCTCTTCTCCAGGTGTCGAAAAACGTTGACCTCAGAAGTCATTCGGTGCCAAGTCAGGACTATATGGCGGATGACTTTTCAAATCGATGTTTTGGGTGCTCAAAAATGCAGTTGTTTGAGCCGATGTGTGAGAGCTAGCATTGTCGTGGTGAAGAGTGATCCGTTTTTGGCGGTTGATTTTTCTGATTTCATGGAAGACAATTGGCATACAAATGGTTGTGTACCACTCAGAATTGACTGTTCTACGTTGTTTTAGTGGTGCGGTTGCGACATGTCCAGTTTTTCCGAAAAAACAGGCGACTATTTGCTTGGAAATGCTTCGTATGCGAACAAATTTTGTTGCATTTGGCTCATATTGAAACACCCATACAGTCGACTGCTGTTTACTTTCGAACTCACACTCGTAAATCCACGTAACAAAGAAAGGGATGCATTCCAACATCCTCAGTTGTTATTCTATGCTGCACTAATATTTTTAAGACCTTTGCAAGAATGGAAATTATGAAAATAGGTCTATAGATCTTCATTAAAATTTTTATTGTGTTATCTATTTATCTATCTCGATATTAGTTTTGAAGATACAAGTGAAACCTCTTCATGTTCCAATATCGAGTTTTCATAATCTATCTGCAATTATTCATTCAAGTGTTTCAAACTTCTCTCATCACTGTTGACGTGGAATTGTTATTGACTTATTTCTGGGAGATTCTGAATTTTTGAAGATTCCAATCATCACCCATTCAAATATTTTCTCTCATAAGCATTTCCAGTCAGTGTAATTGACATCTGGACAGAAAGTGCTTTTGGAGTCGTTTTCATGAGTCAATTGGAAAAATCCATTCGAAGGTTGGAAACCTAATTGAAAGGGAGACAAACGTCAACCCTTAATAAGACAAAATGAAGGGACGAATAATGAAATATCCTCAAAAATAATTAACGCCATTATTAGATTGCAATGTTCGCGTTGTTTCAAAGGACAGACCGTGAATGGACGTCTTTTTAATCATCTGAAAGAATTTCTATAGCGGGTCGGAATGAAAAACTGAAATTCTCTCAACCAGGTCATTAGAGAATATTGATATCGAAAAGAAACTGTGTTGTTGATGGAGTGATCAGTGTCTTTGAATAAAACTACGAACGAAATGAAAAATGATCTCCAATCCATAATTATACTTTTTAGTACAGTAATACAAAAGCGAATGAGTTAATATTTTTTCCTTCTGTATAAAAATTCATATAACGTACCAATTTCGGAACAAAAAATCAACTGTCAGCTGAGTTTGATTATTGGAATTGGTGGGGCTCGTCAAAGAGGCGAACTACGTATAATGACGGCTGAAGATATTTTTGATCAAGGAGACGAAAGTGGAAGGTGAGTTTTCACAGTTACAAATGAACTTTGCGATGGAGTGAATCCTTTGAAAATATTTTGAAAATATGCCAATGATGTTTCCAGAGACAATCAGGGAAAAATGGAAACAATAATGATAGTGGTGAAGATGAAACACCGTGTAATTTCAATCAATCAGTTTATTTGCTTATCATTAGTATAATAGATATAGCACCGTCAAGGTGAATGAATACAGTACAAAACATACACATCGATTAGGCAAAGTATTAAAACTTGTAGTTGAAGAATTCATGAGGGCAGAGATCAACCAGCATCCCTTTTATAACTTTTTTTTATAATTTATCCATATGTAATTTCCTCATACTTGGCTGTGGATGGGTGAAGAGCCTTATCGCCGCAGTAAAAAAAAATTATGAGTAATTGCCACCTGATGTTGTGGCGTAAGAAGATTGTGGCCATTTCTGGTCAAATATTCATGGTTGCGATTAACTTTAGGGGTGTTATTTTGTGTTTTTATATAGACGAGATATTAAAATATGTATGGAGCCGCAATGGTTGATATATTGATTTTTTTAAATAGGAGTATACCGCTGTCAGTCCAATTTGCCGTTCTCAGAATTCTAATAACCGTTTTTTGTAGAATAAATACCCTTTCCCAATCAGTTGAAAGTACCCAATCCGTATGACAGCTAAAACTGAAATAATCCCATGTAAGCAAATCTGAATACACCATTATGTAGCAGCGAGAAAGTGTCAATGTGATAAAGCGATTTATTTGCGAATCCTTCGAAAAATAAAGCTGGAAAAAAATGAAAATCATTTTCCGAAATTTCAGTTTTTTTCAGAAATCTCCGGATATACTCGGAATCTCAAAATATTCTCAACGGATATTGTTAGTCAGGCGAATGCGCAACTTTTCCTCAATTCAACCATCTTCGTATCTCTCATAGTCTCCGAGATCCCAGTGGTGAGGATCGAATTTGAAACACCCTGTATAGCAGTATGGAGGAACAGTGATGAGAAGGTAATTTTCATATGTAAACGCGTCCTTTTCATCTCTAGGGGGTCTTTTCTGTTGGAATATTCAAAAATCCTCACTTACTGCACATCTCTAACATGAAGCGAGCCTATTAACAGAATTTCAGCCTTCAAAAATATAGTGGAGAACCAGTGACGAAAAGTAATTTTTATATGCAAACGCATCCCTCTTACCCCCACGGGTGGAACCCCAGTTGGAATCCTCTAAAATCTCTTGGAAGACCTAAGACGCACATAATAATGATATAATAATAATAATAATTTTATTTACCAAAAAAATGTTACTACATAATCAACACTAGAATTAATTGTTATTGAAATATAAATAAACATGGAAGTCCCACTAAAACCAAAGTTGCGCGTGGGATTGGCACAAATAAATTTACAATTTTTTTTTCTGCCGTTTACAATATATAATGGTTTTAATTGGTCTCACTTTGTTAATTTCTATACTGATTCTTGACATTTTGACAATCGTTTTAGATATGACTTCGATAAAGTCAACAATACACAAAAACAGTGAACCAACAATTTGCGAATTATAAGAATTGACAAACTATATTGATCCACACAAAAATTCAATAATAACATAAGATTCAGAAGGTCAGTTAGTCAATGAGAGAGCGAACCATATCTCGATTCAAGTTAGGAACGTAGTTTTTGATTATTTTTTTCAAAATTTGACAAGAATTTATATTCAATATATTCATTTTTTGTTCAGTGGACAGAAAATTCAAGATTTTTTGAATGAGGTAAGTTATATTTCGTTGTCCGATTTTTGTACTGCTCAGAGATGTTTTAAAATGATATTACTTTTTATTTCTAGTAAAATGTTCGACGTCGATATTATTTAATAGATATTAATTTTTGTGTACATGCGTAAGTATGTTTTTCAGAAATGTTCGTCTTACATCGCATATTCTTGCTTGTGAAAAAAGTAAATTGCTAGAGAAGGTTGGTTCTTTTCCATACATAATTTTCAGAATTCGTTTCAGGTGGATAGCAGCGACCCCACCCCAGCTCAATATGGCATATTGAATACAAGTGTAACTAAAGTTACACCTCTCGAAGCGCAGCAGTAACTCGTCTTGATAATGCCATCTGATATGATGGCGAAACGTCGACTATCGAATAGTACACAACGGATGAACACCCGGAAAAAAAACACATCATATTCTACCATCCGTGAAAACCTACATTGTAATATATATATATATATATATATATATATATATATATATATATATATATATATATATATATATATATATATATATATATACTTCAGCTTCCTAGGACTCATCAGTATGGAGAAACAAAGATGAAGAGGCGATAGACGAGTGTCTTTAGCTGAAACATCTGATGTCCACCAGTGAGGATGACAGTGTTCCATGTAAGTGAAATTTCACTTCTCTAATTCACCATATTGTGTAGCAATCCTGCTAATGATATCTGATTCGATTCCATAAAGAATATTTGGAATACAAACTGAATAGATATGTGTATTTTTTTCTATATTTCAGTGTTCATATAGAAGTATTTGTTTCTTTCGTGTAATTTAATGATGTTTGAAAGTTACTTCTTTGCATGATCTACACACATTTGTATATTGTTATTTTTGTTTTCAATTGATTTTAATTCTTTGAGAAATTACCACACTAGCTACACTATATATTTTGTGTAATATCTATCTGTGTTGAAATTTATCATTTCCAGTGGATTGTATCAGAAAAACTAACATTCATGAGCTTTCACAATTTTTGCAAATCGTCTGTTCATGATTCGTCTGAGAAACACGCTCGAGGCATGGAAAGAAGATAATGAAACAGCTGAAATATAAGACAAGAGAGAAATAAAATTGAGATACTTTCTCGAACTCCGTTACCGATACAATCTAATTCACAGAAGTTAAAAGGTTTTCTTTGATTCTTTAACCGACAGCAAAAAATTATATGAATAAAATTATCGTTGTTTCGGATGAATCGCCCCCAAACGAGACGTTAATATAAAAAACGCACCAGACAAATTGTTGGAGCGGTTCAGGTGGAATTTGTCAACGATAAAAAGGATGAATAAATATAAAATATTGGATACATATGTTACAGGACGGAGGTTTCGCTGTTCAGACAGCAATTGAAAAATGCTCCTCTATTCATTACAACACAACATATCACGCAAGAAAAATATGATAGAAATACATCACAAACAGCCTGTGAGGGTCATTTTTCACAGCTAGATTTGCAGCGGATATGTGCGAACATGTGAAAAACGAAGTACACCTAGTGTTTATAAATTATCCGAAAGCTGATGGATGTTTGAACGTGATATTGCATCTCCGTATCACTCGGTTCCTGCATGTGAATTGCGAACGTGGTTATATTCTGTAACTAACGTGAATGGCTATCAAACTATGGAGTAATCACCGTAAACGTTACTTTTCTGTGGGTTGCAATTATTTTTTCACGACAATACTCCCAAACAAATCATTACTTTCAAAAAATTGTTCTACAGCGCCATCTAGTGGCGAGTTACAGAAAAATTGATAGCCTAAAAACCTTGTCTGTGAAAAATTACTTATACATGTCAAGTTTCATCACGATCGGTTGAGCGATGTAGAAGTTTATCACTCACCAACCAACAAACATCCATTCTTATATATAAGACTAGTACTTTGTTGCTGTATCGCTGCTGTTTCAATGTTTTAACCGAATCAGAATCAACGAACTTAGGCGTGCGCAGCGTTATAGAACAGTGCTTCCAAAAAAGTGTTCTACAGCACCATCTAGTGGCGAGTTACAGAGAAATTGATAGCCTAAAAACCTTCTCTATGAAAAGTTACTTATACATGTCAAGTTTCATCACGATCGGTTGAGCAATGTAGCAGTTTATCACTTACCAACCAACCAACCAACCAACAAACATCCATTTTTATATATCAGGCTAGTACTTTGTTGCTGTATCGCTGCTGTTTCAATGTTTTAACCGAATCAGAATCAACGAACTCAGGCGTGCGCAGCGTTATAGAACAGTGCTTCCAAAAAAACTGTTCTACAGCGCCATCTAGTGGCGAGTTACAGAAAAATTGATACTCATACATGTCAAGTTTCATCACGATCGATTGAGCGATGAAGAAGTTTATCAATTACCAACCAACCAACCAACCAATAAACATCGGCTTGCATCGTTAATAGATATCTTTATATATGCTTTCGCTACCCTGCAGAAGGGTTCTGAGTCGTCATTTTTGATTTCTGAATAAATCATGACATGAGCAAAATGTAGAGATCATTGTCCTCTACTTTTCCACAAAGGGAAAATAATGACTGTTTCAATAATTTTCATACCCTCCCCTAGGCTGTTTCAATTACAGCAAAACCTGAAAACCCATTATAACATAATGTGATTGCCATATTGACAATATTGATATATTGTCTCTAAACCTCTTTTTAATGTATATCAAAGACTTTGGTGGAAAAAACTAAGAATCCAATATATTGCTTCGCTGACGACAGCGCACTTGTCTCATTTGGATTCAAAGACATCGGCTACGGAGGCACATCTTCACCGGCAACAGGAGGTTGGTTGCATATCTTAATGAGGATCTTGAAGTGATTTCAAATTGGAATGACAATAGATTAAAAAGCCGACATATTAATTTGCAGGTAGTGGTTTCACTAGCTAATTACCGAAAAATCAATTAGGATCATCATCATTTAACAAACAAAGTCCACATCGGACCAAAAAACTTCAGGTTTAGCTAACCCTTGTCTTTAGATTCAGCATCAATTTGCTTCTCCTGAAGATGCTAACCTTGTTAGCGAAACGCGCGTCGAGTGCAAAAATATCAGTTTGGTGTTAGGGTAATTGATCTCTAGAAGAAGTTTTCAACTTTTACACCAAAGGTTCCAATCTAATCGTTCAAACCGATTTTTGTGAAAATCTTAGTGTTTTTGAGTACTTCCATCAATATGGCTTTCTGGAGACCTTTCGAAACAAATGATAACATTACGGGTGAGGAATATGTGTCAATCGACAGGGATCCGGAATTCGAAAATAAGGACTTTCATGTTCAAGTTCAGCAAGTAATTTTAAATATTCATGAATGCTTGAAGAAGGAAAACTGTAACACTGCACAGAATGCTATTGTGAATAGAATATGCGAGTTAGCGAAACACTCCTGTTCGATAGTTCTTCGAGTCATTAAAACAGGGGATGTCATTGACCATGCAATGGAACGAAAATAAAGGAATAAAAAATTCGCAAACGTTGATGGTGCTACAAAAGATATGATTCGGCGAACAATTTATGGTATATACCAAAAAATAAAGTACCAACCTTGGAAATGATTTGGTATAAATTACTCGACTATCCCGATTACAATTACAAATCTTTAGAAACTCTACGAGGTGTCTAATTGTCTTGTGGTTTCAAATATAAGAAATTGAACAATCGGATGGTCATAATGGAATCAACACACATTGTTCAACTCCGACAAGAATATTTGAGGCGAATGAAAAGCTATCGAGAAAGCAGCAGACATATGATCTACCTCGACGAAACTTGGTTTGACACCCATGATGTTGCCAAATATGGCTGGGTAGACGAAACCAAGTATTGTGCATTGAACACACCTTCTTCAAGGGGAAACGTGCTATAATTTTGCATGCCGGGAATGAAAATGGTTTCGTACCTAACGCTTTGCTTCTGTCGGCCAAAAATATATAAGATTCGTCTGCTGATTACGACGAAGATATGACTGCGGCTTTATTCGAAACCTGGTTCAGTGAGCAGCTCCTCCTAAATATTCCTCCAAACTCGATTATTGTTATGGATAACGCTTCGTATCGTTCTTGGTTATTGACTACAATACCACAAAAAAGCAGATATTGTTAATTTCATGCGAAATCATGACATGGAAATACCCGAAAAGATTCCAATGGAAAAGGTATTATTGGCGACCATAAAACAACGTAATTTCAAAAAAGAATATATTATTGATTCGATGTGTGAAACACGTGGTCAAATTCTCTTACGTTTGCCTCTATACTATTGTGTGTTCAATCCAATTGAAATGGTTTGGGCCACAATGAAAGAAAGCTTGCGGAAATGTAATCAGTCACCGACTTTGAATACTGTAGTGCTTGACAATATAAGGCGAGTGGTGAATGAAGTAGGTAATAGTGATGTGTAGAAGAACTGTGTGGCCCACGTTATAAAAGAAGAGAACAAATATTATGTGGAAAGTTCCATAAATCCGAGAATTCGGTGTGATTATTTGTGTTTTCATTTTATTTTACAGTTTTCGACTCGGAAATCAACTACCTTAAATTTCGAAGTTTGTCATAATTACCCATGGTGGAAAAATTCAGTTGAGATAACTTTTTCATGGGGTGATCAATTGCTATGATTGAAGCAATAAATAACTGAAAAACTACCACTGATAAATAATATGCCGACGCCTATGTCGAGGCGGGAATTCCTTCTCAGTGCTGTTCCAATTGGTATTGGAAATACTATAACTAAAAGTAACTTTCATGATCTACAATTCTCTGTAACAAATAGTTCATTTTGAACTTGCGTTCTTCATTCCATTCGTCCATTTTTATTAAATTTATTTTATCTGTATAAAAATGGCGAAATTGAACTCAAAAAAACATTTATCTATAATATAAATAGTGCTGAATATTCCATAAATATTCCGGAGAAGCTGAATTCAATTAATTCTCGAAATTATTTCACTATGAACTTCGTAAAAGTATTCATAAGAGCGATTGAACTACTGAAATATCTGTATTAAAAACTACCCTATAATGCCGTGTGAATTTATATAAATGATGTAACCAACATTACTGGTGATCAAAATGCAATTTTCCATTTCGATAAACTGTTACGTTCCACTGGAGTGAATAATTCAATATAGTTATGTGCACATGGAAAATAATTCATTCATTCCTCATCGGTGTAATAATTTTACGACGTTGTATGAAACGTTTATGGGTAACTTTTGATCAATTCAGTAGTGAACCTATTCTTCAATACGCTCCTGTACGAACAACCTCATCAACTAAATAAAACATTTGAAAAAAATAAATCTTCTCATCGAAATTGATGATTTGTTGAATACTGAATCATAATTACCTGGAGCATTTACTCAACTTTCATAAACCTCAGGCATATTTTCAGTTATGATCGCCTTGAATATATTATATCGATTCTACATCAACAATGTTATAACTAGGATAACATCGGTTTCTAATAAAACAAGTTCAATAATGGTGATCTATTCAAATCCAGTTAGACATTCAGTGAAATGTTTAAATTTTTGAGTTCATCAATTTCCATTGCTTCCAAATGATTCACGTTCAAACCTCCATTTTCTATGTGTGAAATTTCGAATTCTTTGTTAAGAATTTGATTTTCTGCTAAAAGTGGTTCGAATATGTTGAACTTGCTTCCTTATTTACATAGCTCATATGTTCCTAGATGCGATTCCTGAATGTTCTGCCGGTTTGACCAATATATACTTTAGGACAAGTTCCACAATTTAATTTGTATACTCCTGATGATGAATTCGTATGTTTTGTCTTTATTATTTTCAACTTTCCCAATGTATTAGCTATCCTGAATGCAATTTTAATATCTTATTTTTCTATTGTTTGCTCTGAATACGTTGAAACTCTATAGTTTCTACACTGCTTTCCATTCCATTCAGATATAGTCTCAAGTTGTCTTGAAGATTAAATATTGTCCATAACTGCATGTCCTACAACTGCAACAGCGACTCCTTCATTCCACATTGGCTTCTCTTGTTCATGTTTTTTATTCAGCACTGATATGGTGTGGTTTTCTCTAGATCAATTCCATTGAAAATTCGAGCACATCGTCCATTTTCAAAATACGCAACTACAATGGATATTTCCTCTTGTATAGCATGAAACATTTTGGAAAGTTTTCAAAACTTAAGCATTTTAGGTGATGAAGAATATGAATATTTTGATGAAACTCAGATTTCATAAAAACTTCAACAACACAAAATGATATATCACAAGTATAGTAGTCCCATTGAAAATTCTAAACTAGGGGATGAGGAAGTTGACAACGCAATAATGATGTATTTAGTGGAAGTGTTCCCCCTTGAAATAAAAATAGACGAGTCTAAGCGATTTTCAATTTTTTTTCGCAGAATAGGTGGGTGACAAGTTTTAGCTCGAACACACTGTATACTTATTTCTCAGGCTTCAGTGATGGCAAATAACAAGAAAAATAATAACAAGCTTGTTGATTCAGTTGAATATTACTAGCAGGATTTTCCTTTGTGGTCGGGAAAAATAAGTATATCATCTCTAAAACGAGGATGCCAACTTCAGATCCGCCGTTTCATTGTGAACGAGATAATTGACAATCGAGTAGAAAACGTTCAGGATCCACCCTTGGGTTTTCATTTCGTTGTTGTCGAGTTGACATGTGGGTCCTGAATATAACGTTCGCCTTGAGACACGACACGAATGGAAAAAAGGAATGTCGACATATATTTCCATATTATTTTGTCATGTTGCTCATGAGATGATATAGAAAAACGTGTTTGTAAAAACGACCTAATGACATTTGAAATCATGTTTCAGAACCATCTTCGATAATCAAAATTATCCTTCAAACTTGATTATGACTTGATTTTGTTATTGGGTTTCGTTATTCACTGTAGTTAGGAAGCGTAGAAAAATTGACACTCCTCAGTAAAAGCACCATCTATATCAGAGACAAATAATTGAAAAATTATTGATTTAGCGACCCGTAACTTGATGAAAATCAATAATATCATTCATGATAACAGTTACATGAATTTCGGCTCTGCCGAACTCTAAAAACCTGATTTAGTCTCCTGTGGGACAGGCACATATATACAGGGTGTCACTAAATAAGTGTAAAACATTCAAGGAGGTGATTCCTCATCGAAAAAGAGATAGGATCTTTCACATAAAGAAATTTCATTGGAGCATCCTTTGTTAGGATACAGCCCCTTAAAGGGGGTACATAAAATTTGTATAACAATTTTTTTCACAGGCACTGAAAAAGTTACAATATTGAAATCAACCTGACGTTTTGTACTACCAAAAAGACACTTAGTCAGAAATTTATTTGATTTACCCCATGGTTGTAAGGGGTGGAAGAAGAAACCCCTAAAATTTATTTCCAATGTAATTTTTTGTCTTATCATTTGTTTACCATTTAAAAATTTATTTTAGATAGCCTGTTTCATTATAAACAAAAAATATCTCTTGGGTTTTTTGCCTAAAATAAACCAGTTCGTAGCAAAAAAATATTTCAGGAAAAACTACAGAGATACATCGTCATAAATGCGAAAATACGAAACTAATCTATCTAGTAGGTAGCTATTAGCGATAGTGACAATTAAATTGGTATGACGCTGTTGGTTTGTGAATTTTCGCAATTGGATTAATACTAATTGTGTGTTGTGTTCTGTTCATAATTTGTTACTTTAATAATTCACTTGTTATCAAAATGGCATACACTAATGAGGAAATTGCTGATATGCATTACGTTTACGGTCTGTCGCAGAGGAATCGGTCAGAAGATTCTAGAAGATATGCTGAAATGTATCCTCAACGGCAGCATCCTTCACATAGAATATTTGCTCGACTTCATCAACGATTACGAGAATATGGTTCATTCGACAAAAGAACGCAGGATTGTGGTCGCCATCGAGAAGTACGAACACCACAGCTTGAGGAAGCAGTACTTAATTCGATTGAAGAACAGTACTAGAAAGATTGCTTTTCAGCTGAATGTTGATCATATGACGGTATTTCGAATTTTAAAGGAACAACTCTTATACCCTTACCATCTGCAACGAGTACAGGTACTGTTACCACGAGACTTTCCGAACCGTCTTGAATTTTGCAATTGGATGCTGGAAATGTTTACAAGAAATTGTGACTTTCTGAAGACGATAGAATTCACTGACGAATGTAGTTTTTCTCGGGACAAGATTATTGATTTTCATAATTACTACATATGGGCTGATGAAAACCCTCACGCTATTGTCGAAACTAACCATCAAGAACAGTTTTCTCTTAACGTGTGGCTCGGAGTCATTGGGGATGATTTAATTGGGCCTCATTCTCTACCTCCTCGATTAAATGGTAAGGTATACGTTCAATTTTTAAGAGAAGTGCATCCAGTACAGCTGGAGGAATTTCCTTTGGGCGTCAGAAGGAATATGCTTTTTATGCATGATGGGGCTCCCGCCCATTTCAGTCAAGAAGCACGTCAGCATTTAACTGAAACATATGCAAATCAGTGGATAGGTCGAGGAGGACCACAGAATTGGCCCGCTCGATCCCCGGATCTCAATCACCTCGATTTCTCTATTTGGGGCCATTTACAACATTTGGTTTATCGTACTCCTGTTCGCGATGTAGAGGACTTAAGAAACCGCATCATCGATGCGTGCAGGGTAATCAGAGAAACTCCAGGAATATTTAAGCGAATACGTGGCTCAATGCGCCGCCGTCAAGGCGCATGCGTAATGTCTGAAGGTAGACATATTGAACATTTACTATTATTTCTACATGTTGTGTGTTTTGTTATTAATAAATTAGTTTTGCTTATTACCCTTCAATCGTTTAATGCAGGTAGTAACTACAAAATAACAATAAATACAGTTCGCATTTATGACGATTTTTCTCTGTAGTTGTTCATAAAATAATTTTTTGCTCCGAACTGGTTTATTTTGGGCAAAAAACCCAAGAGACATTTTTTGTTTAGAATAAAAAAGGCTATCGGAAATGAATTTTCAAATGGTAAACAAATAATAAGACAAAAAGTTACATTGGAAATAATGTAGGGGTTGCGTTTTCCACCCCTTACAACCATGGGGTAAACCAAATAGGTTTTCCAATGAAAATTTGTTGCAAAATATCTATTTATATATCAACATAATTCGCATTTGAGAGCTGCTTCAATATACTTAATGAAACCAAAAGCATTCTCATGTTGAATTTATTCGAAAACAAAAAACGAACATCCATATGGAGATCCGTTTTCACAATTTCACTTCATATGGCTCACAATTCATATCAACCTTTTTTAAAATCACTCCAGTTGACCTATTTAATCCCATTTCATTGTCAGACTCCTGTTGGATACATTCATATGAAAAACTATGGCATAATTCCAAAAGCCAATAATTTCTCTCTGAACACACCTGCTCTCTTCCTGAGTCCAGATATTAACATCGAACATGGGCGGCTCATTATTAGTTGCTGAGAATTACTTGTTCAATTTTTTGTTATATTCGCAATTGAACTTAAAAGGGTGTGTCTCATTATACCGAAACTTTTTCAGGATCATCAAAAATTCAAAAAAAAAAATTGTTATTATGAAACATATCATTATGTCAGTAAAATAAATGTGGAAGTTTACAGATTTGTTGTCTGCGCTGTTATTTTCAGGGTGCCCCAGGGATATATTTTGGGACCCTTCAATTTCATGTATATCTTGAATGATGTTGGCTCATACTTCAAGTTGTGAAATTTTTCAGTATTTGCAAATGATGATCATTCCTGAATTACATCTGTTATGGATTTCCTGTTTTGACAGGATATATATATATATATATATATATATATATATATATATATATATATATATATATATATATATATATATATATATTGATTTCAATTTAAGAGCCACCGGTGTACAGCTGTTTCAGCCTATGGGGCATCGTCAGTACCGGGCAGGCGGTCCTCGATTGAAGACAATATGAGAAAAACCAAGAAAGTACTTGATGAAAATAGCTGCGTAAACGCAAGCGAAACATAAGTGGAACCACCTATTGGTGAGACACCCAAGTCAACTTGCCAAGTTTTTATGTCAGTGTTGGTGGTTTGACCAATCAACCGACAACTGCGGTGGCAGAAATTTGTTTCTTATGTTTCGCTTGCGTTTACGCAGCTATTTTCATCAAATTTTGTGTCTGTACGAATAATAATATGACCAGTTTGAGTTCAAGTTGGACTAACCATCTTCACTAATGTAGCTTTGCTCTCAGTTTTATTGACAATCTGCTCATTGAATGAATAATTGAAAGGAAATCACTGAAAATGAAGCCATAATTGACACTAACGTAATTATTGAGGAGAAGAGAGTTATTCATTCAATCCCGACTAATTATTGAGCTTTTTGATTGAATTTTCTAATCTTTTGAATGCCAATTATTATTTTCAAAATTCATTTTCGCACTTTCCTCTTGGAAAAATAATGCATTATGGTTATGGCTGATTTTAAGCCTTTCTGATGATTTGCAAAATGTCAAACTGTTTTTCCCATTTGAAATACTACTTCTATGCTCTTTTATTTTCTAGAAGAATGTTTTTATTTGATCCTCATGAACTTTTCTCTTTACTATTTCGAAAGAATTTGCTTGAATTTCCATTTGTACGTACAGGTCTTCCTACCACGAAAAAGCTGAAATGTTTTTCTTAGTTCTGCTGAAATTTATCAGTTCTTGTTGAAAATTTTTTTCTGGAAATGTAATGTTCTGTAGGCTGAAATATGTTGATGATACCTTCGTGGTTTCGAGTCACGGAAAAGGGAAACTGGCAAAATCTCTGGAACATCAGAATTGTTGGAATCGGAAAATGCAGTTCACAATGGAGAAAGAATGGGATGGGAAAATCGCTTTTCTGTATGTATTAATGAAAAGATGGATGAGTGACAGTAGTATTGTGGCATGAATTTCACTTATATATACACACAGCGAACGGCAGCTGGTGGCATTGAGCATGGGTTCAAGTCAGAACTAAGTATCGTTTGATAGCAAAAAAAAATGTTAGACTCCACTAGAATTTGATTTTATGAAACCCAGAAAACAATATATTGAGAATGACAGAGCCTTATGAAAATAAAGTCAAAATCCCCAACAATAATTCATTACTACAATAGTTTCTGTTTATAGTTCAAAATGATGATGATCATACAAAATCTGGCACACTATCCAAGATGATTATGAACGAATATGTTTTGTCCATTCCATGGGTGATGAATAAAAATAATAGGATATCATACCTTTTAAAGAGCTTCAGAATCAGCTCCGCCTTAGACGGTATATTGGTGGTGGTGAACGTGTATGGTGGATGTGTCAAACAGGGTGCCTGGTGGAATTATTTTCAGCTGAAGTAAAGACTAGATTCAAACGCATCAGCTGATATTGGTGGAATCAAATCTGCCTTACAATGGAACCTGCATTCTGAACACTTCAATAGAACTATACATCCAACCTGGGATACATCTACGGAGTTTGGGATACTGCTACAGTTTAAAAGTACTGATACAAGTTACAACAGGAAGCTGCTGGACAAGGCTTCGTGGTAGCCGTGCTAGACTTCTTGAGATCTGACTCGAAAAAGAAAATTCCACGAATGGATTATTTCTCCTCAAATTATAGTGAGTAAAGATCATCAAGCCCCAACGGAAAAACCCTGTGAGAAAGGCTTAGTTACAGCCAATTTTAACATACCAGAAAAAATGCAAAATGGCGGAGGGAGGCTTGCAAGATTTAAATACTGAAATTACATACCTATCGGGTTCAGAGGGTGAACTTGCTCTCAACAGAAACAAACTAAACACCAAAATCACAATATGTATGAGCATATCCTCATCGCAAAAGAAAAATTTCACAAAGAAAAGACCTTCTTTTTCATAAAAAGAAAAACTTCTTAAAAATCAACCTACAGCGCATTCTGCGCATTGATGGAGCATTACCACGGTCCACATATGAAAAACACGAACACCCGGTTATCTATATGATGTAAATCTATCATTTGGATAAAAAATATCAGTATAACTCGCTTAAGTTCATG
Source organism: Leptinotarsa decemlineata (assembly GCF_025532065.1). Taxonomy (NCBI): domain Eukaryota; kingdom Metazoa; phylum Arthropoda; class Insecta; order Coleoptera; family Chrysomelidae; genus Leptinotarsa; species Leptinotarsa decemlineata. The sequence continues at coordinate 21,404,958 of NW_027412747.1, forward strand.
CTTAGATACTGTAAGTTGAATATGGTTCAAGTTGACCAAGTGAAACATAAGCTACACCTTGAAAGAAATACCATCTGATAAGGATGGAACGATGCATAGTAAAAGAAAATGCTATAGCATACAGAAGACCAGCCCATACGGACCAATATTTGAATGAACACTTCAATCATCATCCGCGACAGGAACGAGTATTGATTAATATTCTGGTAGAGAAAGCAAGCCGTATCTTTGAACTAGAAGAGCTACAAGAGGAAATGTGGCATCTGAAGAATGTGTTTCTGGGTTAACCGGTAAAACGAGGTCGAATTCAACCAACTCTTAAGACACATACAGAAACACATCACGCTGATACCGGAGCAAAGGGCTAATGAAAGAACTTTTGTAACCAACATAAGCGGTGCTACATAAGCGGTGTGTTGAAGCGAATTGGACGGATTTTCGAAAAATATGGAATATCGGTCATTCTCAAGCCTGCAAGAACGATAGAAAATATCTCGGATCAGCAGAAAACCCCAGGGATCCACTGATTACTCCAGGAGCTCACCCCATGTATTTGTAGTTCGTTCTACATCGAGACCATGAAAAGAAGCCTTGAAACGCGATTCACCGACGATAAAATGAGTTGCCACTATGGCCAAACAGATGAGTAGGTAGTTGCAGAACACGCTTCCCCAAGGTCAGCCGTGACATTGCCTTCGAACGAAGAACAAAAGAGCATCATTTGATCTTTCATGGAAAATTCAAAAGATAACTGCTTCAATGGGTCAGTTGTAGTTCGATACAAAATTCAAAAGTACAAGTACTCTATCTTTGCTGAGAACAGATATTTGTTCGTTTATAGATGGATCAAAAAGACCTTCCGGTTCTGGTGCAGGTGTTTTTAGTCACAGACTCAGGACAGAGATATCAACCTGCCTAGGAACCTGTGCGACAGAATTTCAAGCGGAAATTTACTCTATTGAATTATGTGCGGAGAGATTGGAAGAATCAAATCTCATATACAAGTCAATGAAAATATTTTCGGACAGTCAAGCGGCGTTGGAAGCTCTTTGCTCCTACCAAGCAACGTCTAAATTGGTAGCAATTTGCCAAAAACGACTCTCCTCGATAGGAAGACTTAATATATTGTCTCGGGTCTGGATTCCTGGCCATACTGTCCTTGAAGGCAATGAAGCTGCTGACTCCTATCCAAAGGAGTGTGCTGCAAGCAGCTTCATCGGACCAGAACCTGTCATTGACATCGCTTTAGGCTTTGCCAAATGAAGATTGAACACCTATATGGCAAGAAGATTCATGGACTTCTGGCAAAATCTTCAAGGCGTTTATTCACCCTTCGAGGCTTGATACCAAACAGTTGTTGGACTACAGTAGGAATGAACTACGATGTCTAACAGGCCTTCCTACATCATATGCAGAGACTCGGACTGTTGAAAGACAGTGTGTGTCAGCTTTGTTTGGAAAATGATGGAAGCTGGGTTGAGAAGCTGGGTTTATTTGGTTGAGTATGAATAGGTGTTAGCCACAAAAAACCCTTCGCGGGTTGCGGTGGAAGATCGAATACACCTACTCATTTTGTACCTGACCTAACTATCTTTCTGGATAAAGTGATACTTCGTCTACTCTTGAAGTTCCTCTTTGAGTTCACAAAAACTTACTTCAATTTGTGCAATAGAAAACAAATCATTTGTTTAGTTTTCTTCTGCAAGCCTCTTCAAATAAAACCATCCCCTGGCGCACATGACTCGGAATCTGCTTTAATATCGTCAGTAAAATCCACCTAAACGATTGTATTTTCTATTAAGCGCTTGCTGTGAATGTGGCGAGACATTTTGTACAACTGGACCAGATGTACAATACGGCACCCCTTATCCAGATGCGAATCGCATACAACAGAGCCGCGAATTGCCCTAATTGGAAACAAATTCTTTTGTTCCTTGTGTACTTGCTATCTAATTGGCTCGTGTGATGTAAAAATTAACTCGAACGAAATGAGTTTGTGGGTTGATTTAGGCTAATTTCCTTGATACGCTCCGAAACGTTGTTGAAATATGGTTTCCATAAGTGGAGGGTGATTTTGTAGGGGATTCGTTGTGTAAATGAAAAAACTGGGTAAACACTTATATTTGCTCACTTCACTTTTCAGATATTTTATGATTTTCAGGAAAATCTTAATAATATAAATGTGAAAGTAAATTACTAGAACAGGGATATTTTCCTTTATTTTTCAAAGTGGCAGTAGTCACACTTAACCACAAAAATGGAAATAAGAGTGATGATGCTAACTACAGGCCTATTTCATCAATAACTTACATAGCAAAAATCTTGGAAAAGGTTATCCAAAGAAGAATCAATAAGAAAAACACCGTTTAATGTCAGATTCACAGAATGGCTTCAAAGATAATATGTCCACACAATATCCAATTAGAATATAAACACAAAATATATATATCAATCCTTAGATAAATCGACACCATCAATTAGTGTCTTTATAGATCTGAGGAAAGCTTTCGACACTGCAGATCAAATTATAAACACATCGGAAAAGTCTAGGGATATTTTTATAACATACTAAATATCATAAAAATAAATGCATGAGGTCGTTTAATTTCGATTAAATTGGTACACTCGACCACCCTGTAGATTTCTATGGGTTGAACAAAGCCTGCAAAAACGGTAACTAATCTTTTATCAAGTTTTTCACAAACTGTAGGTTTTCGGCTAAAATGAATAATCTGAAAGTGTCGAGTTCGTACATTCTATGCAGTTCTTGCTCAGCAATTAAACTGGAAATATTGTGCTTTAACATGGAACGCCATCACTTACCATTGGCTGAGATGAATAGAACTGTAGGGCTTCTTCAAGGTGGCATGCGACAAACTGATGTAGCTCTTCGTTTGGGGGTCTCCCAAAGTGTTATCAGTCGATTGTGGCGGCATTTCCGTGAAACTGGCAGTCTTGCCGAACAACATCCAGGGCGAGGACGCGCTACAACTGCAGTTCAATACCGATATTTGGTCTTAACCGCAAGAAGACAACCGACAATCACAGCACCTGAATTGGTTAACGTATTGCAGCAGACGCACAAGGTAACCATTGGTCGTGATACTGTCAGAAATCGACTGCATGAAACAGATCTCCACAACAGAAGGCCAGTTAGATGTCCACCTTTGTCGAGAGGCAATCGCGGTAGAAGATTAGAGTGGTGTCAAGAACATCAAAACTGGGATGCAAATGATTGGGCCACAGTTTTGTTTACAGACGAATCCAGATTTGGATTTCATCCAGATTCTCGTCAAATAAGACTGTGGAGACGACCTGGAAATAATGAACGTTTAAGACACGTCCAGGAAGTCCACACATACAGAGGTGGTAGAGTAATACTATGGGGCGGAATCATGATCGACGGCAGAACCGATCTCGTTTTTCCAAATCGCTCCCTCACAGCTCGACAGTACCTCGACACCATTCTTCTACCTATCGCCCGTCCGTTTGCTAGTGCTGTTGGCCAGCACAATCACCGGACCTGAATCCCATCGAGCATGTGTGGGCCATGCTTCAACGAAGAATTACTCCGCATATGGGGAACATTCACACAACATTTCAATTGAGAGAGCTTTTAATCGCTGAATGGGCAAATGCACCACAACAAGACATTGACAATCTCATTTTGTCGATGCACGATAGATGTAGGGCCGTAATTAACCAGCGTGGAGGCCATACTTTGTACTGATTCCAATTTCTTTTGTATTATGATTTTTTTTCTGGGTGCCAAAGAAGAGCCATATTTTTTTTTTAGTTTTGCTTATATGTGCACTCAGTATTTTTGACCATTTAATAAATTTTGTTGAAAGTTACATTCGTTCAATAATCACCCGTCAATTTTTTTTCCCTAAAGCGATCTAAAAAATAATTATTGCCATTTTAAAAAATATCCCTAGACTTTTCCGATGTGTGTACTTACAGATACGTACAGATACAGGTTACTCGCTTCAATCAAATAAACCTAAATAGGCCTCATCATCATAAAACCACCATCTTCTTGAAACCAACCTGCCCTGATGAAGTACGGCATACTATAATGACCCTATCACCAAAATTTTCAGTTGGTGTTGATGAGATACCGAGTGTCATATTCAAACGTGTAGGGATCCCAATTTGTCATCCACTAGCAGATATAATAAATAAATGCTTCTCTACTGGAATATTTCCTGATGCATTGAACATTTCCAAAATTGTGCCAGTTTACAGAAAGGGAAAAATAATGAAATATCAAACTATAGACCAATTTCTATTCTGTCAGCTTTTTCAAAAATAATTGAACGCCTTCTTTTACAATAGGTCATTGTCGTATTTTATTGAAAATGATATATTTGTGATGAATCATTACGGTTTCCTCCCTAATAGATTCACTAAATCTGCAATTTATGATTCACTCAACTATATAATTGATCAACTCGATAAAGGCAATAAAGTAACTGGTATTCATTTTGACCTCATTAATCACGAGCTCCTAATGCTAAAACTAGAGCGCTATTGTGTTAGAAGAAAAGCCTATGATTTAATAAAATCTCACCTCAGCAACCGAACACAAATAGTCGGTATCTCATCTAAAAATAATTTCAAATCTTCGGTATCCTACTCCGAAAAAGTACAAACTGTCATAGGAGTGCCTCAGGGCACCATACTCGGTCCAATTCTTTTCTTGATATTTATCAAGCAATGCCTATTTGGGGACATAAGTCCCCAAATAGACATCAGCTCAGTTTTTCTGTTCGCTGACGATATCTCAGTTGTTGTGTCAGAGAGGGATACTGATTCTCTGAATTAAACATCTAATGTAACAGTGTCTTGAGTTGTTGAGTGGTGAGAAAAGAACCGTCTCTTAATCAATAAAAATAAAACCACTTATACACATTTCAGAAAAGGTACGGAAGCCTCACTACATATTATTATAGACAATTCCGGAATAGATGAAACATTTTCCTCCAAATTTTTAGGGATTATGATAAATAAAGAATTGCGTTGGACTGATCAGGTAAAAGCAGTAATGGGTAAATCATTGTCAGCTTGATGTGTCATAAGATACCTCAGGGATCAAATAAGTATTAACAATTTCAAAATGTTTTATTTCGCTTATGTCCATTCGGTGATTGATTATAGCGTAATATTTTGTTATCATGCACCAACATCCAAGGATATATTCATCTATCAGAAAAAAATCATAAGAACTATGCTCAACCTGAAAAATGATACCTCTTGCAGACAATTATTTTCTAATTTAGAAATTATGACTTTTCATTGTGCCTATATTTTTAATATTGCAATATTTGCTAAAAAATACCTGCACAAATTTTCTGAAAATAATCAATATATTTGCAATATGGTAACAAGAGGAAGTGAACATATACGCATTCCACTACATAGAATAAGTCTATTCGAGTCGTGAGTCGGGCGCACTACCACCGCTGCCAATTCCAGAAATTTATAATGCACTGCCTCCTTATTTTAAAGAAATCAATACCATGAGTATCTTCAAACGAACTTTGAAGTACTATCTGACTGAAAATCCCCTATATTCACTTGACGAATTATACAATGTCTGTAAAGTATAATGTATGAGTTGTATATGCATACTTTTCAAATTTTTGTAACAGCTACGAATGAACGTTCCTACTCTAAGTGATGATATATATTTTTACATATATTTTTACATATATATATATATATATATATATATATATATATATATATATATATATATATATATATATATATATATATATATATATATATATAATTTATTGAGTTACCTTGCTACCTTTATATCATGATAGCATGATTTGCGATTTCTAGGGATCGGCACAAGCAACAAAATCGTTGTTTTGGCAACTAATTAGCAACTATTTAGCTGCAAATAGATGTATTTTTTTGCAATTTTGCTGGATAGGGCTAGATTTGTTTTCAATCGCAAAATGAGTTAGTAACTGAATGGTGATGTATTTGATATTTTTGAGGTTTCCGAAATCATCTATTCATCCTCATGTAATATAATTTGCTCCTCTTTGTGATGTTATTCAGCAACTGCAGTAAAAACCTATTCCCATACCATGCATCTGAGGAAATAAATTTTGTTTGATGTGACACGACCTTTCGCTAAGGCTTGAAACACTCGATATGTCATTCAATTATGAGCTAAGCGAGTTTCTGGAGATGAAAGAATCGCATGAATATATAGAAACTGGGATATTGGAAAATAATCAGTTATACGTGAGAGCTCCTGCAGGCAGCGATAGTATTTCCTTGGGAGCATGTTGTGTAATGTTATTGAATAATACGTATCCAATAAAGAGGGATAATTTGAGGGATCAAACGAATTTCTACACAGCTGAAATGTGACATTTGAAACCCTACGGAATACAAAACAATCCAAGAAATGGTTTCGCTAATCTCATTTCATTCAGAAGAAATTGTGCACTGGAACAAATTGTGAATGAAATTATTCATCTGATATGGCGAAAATTTAATGAAAAAAGTAAACGTCTTGAATTTCGAAATTGAAGAATTCTTGTGAAATGAAAGAGACTAGGGAGTTCATTACTATAGTGAAACAGCGAAATTGCTTTTTTCACAGATCAGATCTGCCAAATATTTCTTTTCAGGAGTGTCCCATTAGAGCACCTTTAATTATTTTCAAATGTGATTTGATGATTACAGGTATGATTTTTTTTATCCACAAACCCATTCAGATCAGTTGTTGTATGTGAGAGTTTATGTCAATTTTGATGTTATTAAGCAGTCTCAATGAACAAAAGGCACGTATTCTACCTCCTTATATGAATATTACATATATGAAAATAATCTCCTTATGACTCAATAAGTTTGTCGCTAATCCTCAAAATTTTACTGATGAGAGCTAACGAGTACGAAACATCTATGAAATCTGCTTTATCTTCAATCTCTATCAACACACAATTCCTTTTTATGGCTTTCTACTCTTCCATCTTCATATAAGGGTTACTTTTTCTAAATCGACTGCTTTCTTCTTTTTTTGGAAGATTCCTGCTTTTTTTGTATGAGAATTAAGAAGTGGAAAGCTAACACTTTTTCTACATTTCTACATCTATCTGTCAAATTCTCACAATTTTGTCACTGAATCATTTGGTGTAAAGTTTGTCTATTTTGTCTATCATGTGCTTCATTCAGTAAGTCAATAATGGTACTGGATATAGCCTGTAAAGTCGTCAGGAGTTCGGGTTCTCTTCTCTGCATGGTCCGTGACCATGATAGAGCAGGAATTGGAGCATTTCTCTTCAGGGTAGCTGCCCGAGCAGCTGATGAACTTGTTTTAGTTTTCGACACTGAACGAGATGACCACAAGTCTGTCACCGAGTTGGAACCCGTTCAGCAAAAAGCCCATATAAAAGCCGCAGAGGTCACCTCACAGAAACACAAGAATAAGCCAATGCATAGGGTCTTGTTCAATAACATTGAAGACCTTGGCTTATCAAAGCGCCTGACTTTCGCTTTCCTCAGGTCGAGTGGGCTGAAGTCGGAAACTGAGGGGTTCATCACGGCTTGCCAGGATGTTGTCTCCAATACATTAGTCTACCGCTGTCGCGTGATGGATATAGAGGTTCCTGACACAAGGTACAGGGCCTGCCGCGAGGCGCTCGAGAACTTAATGCACTTGCATGTCCAGCAAATGCGGTCTCGGCCTATATCCATCGACATAACGCGGCCCTAAGAGTGCTATATTACCATCTACGGCACTCTTACGGTATTGATAAGACACCGGTGTTGCTCTATGCTCCGGGAGATATTGAATCCGCTGTGCGGAACAAGGAGTGCCGAATTTATTGGAACCATTCGTTCCCCACCCTCAGGCTTATACAAGCTAATAAGCTTGATGTAGTCCTTCTCGACCACCAGAGCAAGACGATATTTGTCGTGGAGTTTTCAGTTCCTAGCGTGACGAATATCGTACGAATAGAGGAGAAGAAACGGATAAAATATCGAGATTTTCTCTTTGGATTCCGCAGACCGCAGACCACTCTGTCAAGATGGTTGTCCTGATCATTGCAGTCTTTGGTGGAATAATGCCCTGTTTCATCCATTTCGAAATTGCCTATATTGATATGTAGTGGGTCCCTCCGTACCGTTTCTGAAATTTATATAATCGGTTTTATTATTATTGATTAGGAGATAGTTCTTTTCACGCCACTCAACAACTCGAGACACTGTTACATTAGATGTTCATTTAGAGTATATACATATCCCTCTCTGACACAACAACTGATATGTCGTCAGCGAACAGAAAAACTGAGCTGATGTCTGTTTGGGGACTTATGTCGAACCGATTCGGTGCCAAAACAGCCCGAAAAGTTAACCTGGCATATGGCCAAAACTTGATGAACATCCAGAACGTGTTCAATAAACACTGTTCAGTGGAAATATCAAAATAAAATTTTACATGAATACGAAAATGAACGCACTGTTTGACGTAGTTTTGCAAAATGTTGATTTGGAGATTATAGCTTCGAAAATGACCCCTCAAGTGGTCAACCTGCAGTAATCCAGGACTAGGATTCAAAGATCCTGGTGGAATTTGACTATCACAAACAGTGCGTGTGATGGCGGAAAAACTGGACGTCATGTTCCATGCGATTTTTGATGTTTCAAAACATATGACCAAGGTTTATATGTTCGAAGTCTGTTTCGAAGTCTGTTCTCCCTTGCTTCAGCGCAACCAAAACAATCCTTTCCTGGACTCTATCTGATTGTTTTGAGTATATTCATATATTTCATATGTTTTTGACTAGGTTTCCTGAACGTAACGCTAATTTGAGTTATTATTTTCGATTTCCATATTCACCTTAACCTACCAAATGTAACAAGTGTATCACGAATGGAAAATTGATCTTATTATTATTATTATTATTTATTTACTTCAGGTACAATATAAAATATAGAATATAGACATAGTAAAAACAAGTCACATAAACTGTTTCTAGTTTGTGTGTGACTGTGAAAATTACAATCAAAGTTAAAATCACTTAAAGAAAACTAATAAAATAATGAAAATACAACATTCATATTCAACCCTAGATATATCCTTATTTACACTTACATTAGTTAAAATACATATATACACATATATACATATATAATATACATATATATATATATGTATATATATATATATATATATATATATATATATATATATATATATATACACACATATACACATATATACATACATACACATATACACATACATATGGTCAGTTTGTTTTTCGATTTAAAGATATATTTATATAATAACGGAACACTATTTGAGGTTAATAACTATATATGTATAGACACAGAAATATTATCGATACAGTATTTTATGTATCTCTGTACGTGGCAAACTGGTAATGTAGTCATTTAATCGTTTTTTAAATTCATTTTGGTTTTTTGAACTTTTTATTTGATAGGGTAGCGAATTAAAAAATTTGAGGCTGAGGTAGCTGTAGCTTTTTTGTCCTACAACTTTGTTCATAAACGGCATTTTGAAGTTAAGTTGTTTTGTTCGAGTGTTGTATTCGTGTTCTATCCTGGGGTGTTTTTGTTTTGATTTGAAGCATTTTATATTAGTAAGCAGAAAGAAGAGCTGCACGGGATCAAATATATTTGTTTCGTGATGAAGAACATCTGTTGGGTGATTCCTCTTTTTTTTGAAAATTATTTAAAGGATTTTTCTTTGTGTTATTATCAATTTATTCATAGTAGTCTTTCCAGCTGATCCCCATGCCAGTATCCCGTAAGTTATATGCGTTTGGATGAGAGCGAAATATAACGTTTTGAGTGTTTTGTTGTCTAATATGTCTCTTAGGACCTTGAAACGGTGCATTAGAAATTGGAGTTTTTTTATTACATAGACTATATGGGATTCCCATTTGAGTTGGTCATCTATAACAATCCCGAGATATTTAAACTGTTCAACAGGTGTGATATTAAACAAGCTGGACACATTGAGGGAAGTAAAAGATGGTGAGGAGCGCGCAGAAGCATACATTGGTAGGTAGTACGTTTTGCTGAAATTTATTGTGAGGAGTTTATGTGAAAACTATTTTCTGATATTTCTGAGATCAGTCTCTACTTTATTTTTCAGGGAAGACCAGGTAGTGTCCTCATAAAAAATGGCTGTGTCATCATCATCTCTTCTCATCTTGTCTCGTCTCGTCTTGTCTTGTCTGGTCTCCCCCCACGGTGACTAGAATCGACACGACACGCCTCGTCATGACTTGCATCACCTCGTCTAATCTCATCTCGTCTCTTCTCGAATAGCTCCGACCCGCCTTGCATCGCCTCTCATTGTCACCAGGCCTCAACGCCAGGCCTCAACAACTAGACTTGCCCCATTCCTACTCGGCGCGCCTCGCCTTGCCTCGTCTCGTCTCGCTTTGTTCTGTCCTATCCTGTCTTGTCTTGTATTGTCATATCTTATCTATTCATTGAAAACTTTGAATATTGTCAAATATTCAGAGTACTTCCAAATTACGCCTCATAACAATCGAGAGAATCGAACGATGCGATAGTGTGTCCCTAAAATAATAAACTTCCTGCTAGATACAGTCAAATGCATTGAGGTATCAGAGGACCGGTCTTTCCAAACTCCATAAAAACTTATCAGCCGGATAAAGTTCTCATCGGGCTCCTGGGAACCATCTTATTCAACGGCCCACTTAGTTAACAGGACGTCAAAAGATCAGTCCTGGGAGACTCGAATACGGTGTTTCTTATAGTTGTCCAATTAAGAAATTGAAGATAAGCCGACGTTCTGTGCGATCTGCAGTAATGGCCGTTGTTTAATATGATTGCATTGATTCAATTACCGGATCGTTTTTCCCCGAGGATGCATTTAAAGATCAATGCCGGTTTTCTTTCTGTGAGGAAGTGCACATTTCAACCAATTTGAACTCACTTCATTGTCTGGATGTTCACATCTCAACAAAATAAATCAGTTGTTTGGCAGGAAGTCTTTAGAAACATGTTTGAATTGAGAGAGTTATATTTTTTGAAGTGACTAATTTTTCGGGAAAGAAAGTTTTTGGCTTTCTACTACTCCATGATACAAAAAAGTGGAAGACTCCCAAAGAAAAGGAGGAAGCAATTAATTTTAAAAGAAATAAGTCAATACATACATATGTATGCAAAGAAGTAACTTTCAGACACAAACTGAAAGAAGAAGCCCTCATGAAACGACTACCTTGATATAAACATTGAATTACACGAAAAAACAAGATTTCAAAACAAATACTTTGAAAAAACACAGAACTATACAAAAAACACTTTTCTCTACTCAGTTTGTATTCCAAACACTCGTTATGGAATTGAATGAGATATTATTCACAGGATTCCTACACAATATACTAAACGAAAGATGAAAATTTCACTTACATAGAATACTGTCATCCTCATTGCCTTAGTCAGGATTTTCCCAGCAAAAGATTTACAAACACAAGACGAGATGGACTGTATGAAATCATTCAATCTAGAGCGGTCAGGAGTATTGATTCTGCTAATTTTTTGCTCACCAAGAGTATTCAACAAGAACCCCAAGATTTTAAAACAATCCTCTTGTTGTCCTAACGAGTATCTAGTGGACTTCAAACACTCCAGGAAATCGGTTGGAGGGAAGATGATACATTCTTACGAAACTGCAGCTGCATGAGCAGGTGTTTGAGTTTGATGAATAAGTAGGAAACATTTCCGTTCTTGTTCATCATTAAAACCTCATTCTTGAAATTCTTCGTCATTAACAACACTTGTAAAATGCTATTCATGTAGCAAGTGTTTCCTAAATTATCCAATCCAATTTTCTTCTCTAGATGTTCAGGACAACTCTCCACTCATGTTTTATAGAATCTCCATAAGAACCATTTCTCAAGCTGCAGTCGATCCTTCCAAGTGAAGAAGGGTTTCGTAGAGGGATCGATTCGGCTCTTGCTTCATGAAGCTCTTCCACTGAAAGGGAAACCAGAACTACGAGGACTGCAACTCATGTTGGGAGGAAATAATGACCTAAGTCCATTGACCGCACTGAAAAAGAAGGAGGTGGATCAATCACTTGTGAATTAACCTTGATAGGAGACTGATGAATATCCACATATCTCGGCTTGTTTCGAAAAGATTTCAGTTCCGTACTGAAATCAGGGCAAAGCATGATCTCATCAAAATTATGTGGAGGAGGAATAGTTCCAAGGACCGAAACACCATTGCCACGTTGAATAGCAATACTAATTCTTTCTGTCAAAAAAAAAGGTGGAACGGTGATCTTTTGTTGATTGGCCTATTCTCCTTCCGAGTTCATGAACGAATAACAGAGACTCCGGACCATGAACACCAAAAGTTTCAACCGCTACTGGATGAAACAGATGGTTGTTTCCAAGATTTTGGTATTTTCTTCTTTTCAATTACTCGCCAGACAATACTGAAGTTCCAGCAGACTTCGAACTTCCGGCTAGATATTTATATGGAAGTAGTTATTTCAGGAGGGCTTCTTCTTCCAGTTTGTGTCTGAAAATTACTGCATTGCATGATCTACACAACAATGTATGGAGTTACTTTTTTCTTTAATTTATTGTTTCCTTTGTTTCTTTCCACAATTTTTCTATATCAAGAGACGTTGTTACATCTTGGTGTGAAGAAAAGTTGTCATTAGATTCATTTTATGGTAGAGATCCCAATTCCACTCATCGAACTGGAAGAATCATTCAACCAAATGATCAATTTTGAACAATTCGTGTAATTTCTGTCTAAAAATACTATTTTCAGAACTTTTAATTTCGATTTTATACCCATTTTAATAAGTTCATGGTGAATGCAGTCTGAACAGTAATTTTCTGGAAGGTCAACCACTCAATCGTAGATCCAATCATAGAGGTGTTTTTCGATTGCACTGTTCTTAATGAGTATACGTGAATATCAAAGTGAACATATACACCTCCACTTCCAAAGATGCTCTCGATAGGATTGACAGAAGAATCATCGCGGATATGAATCATGAGACAAGCTTCAGAAAAAAAACCGCAGCAAAGCAAAATTTTCAAAGGGACAGCTGCTTTTCTTTTTCTCAGTAGCTTTCATTATGAAATACTAACTGGAACTAGAGCAAATAAGATCGTGATTCAAAATTGTTCCAAACTGTGACTTGTGGAGTTTATATTAGATCAGGCCACAAGTGAGTGGGTTAATTTGACTTTCCACCGCAACCCCCAAGGGTTTATCATGGATTACCTATTCAAGCGCAACCAAATGAACTCAGCTTCTCAGCGAAGCCGATTAGATTATTTGGTGTGTCATTTTCCATGTTAGATGGTAAGAGTGTGGTTATGTCAAACTCTGAAAACGTGATTCGGTCCACAGCGGGGCAAGCATGAAGCATAAACTCTGCTGTTCCATAATCTTCCATACAAAGGCGATACACACTGTCTCCCGATAGTTCGAGTCTTTGCATATGATGATTCAGATGACAGTGACCTTCGAGAATGCTTATCAGATCAACTCTACTGTAGTCCAACAACTGTTTGATTTTAAACTCCAAAGGGTGGATGATCGCCTTGGAGCCAATCCTGGAAGATTCTGCCAGAAGTCTATAAATCTTTTTGTCATCCAGGTGGTACGATGAAGCTACTTGCCACACCCTCCTCTTCAAAGAAGTCAGTGACCTCCCACTAATGAATGCAAAAATCTTGGAGTTATAATCGACTCTGACTTGCGGTTTGAGAAACATATAAACAAACAAATACAACTGGCATATTCTTCGATGAGACTCAAACAAACTAAAACAATTCTTTGTGATGTTCTGGTTTTATCGCGCTTCAACTACTTGGATACTTTATATGGTCCATGTTTAAACAAACAGTATGCTTAGAAAATACAGAAAGTACAAAATTCGTGTCTAGGTCTTATTCACGGAATTAGGAAATATCAAAGAATATCCCATAAGTTACGGGATACGTGGTGGATCACAATGGAAAATAGATGGATATTAAATGCTGCTAATTTATATAATAAAATTATACATACCAGAACGCCGCCTGTATCTGTATCTGTATAGGAAAATCACTTTTCGTACTGATGTTCACAATCTGAACATCAGATTTAAGGGTATTCTTACTCCACCTAGTTTTAAAACTGAATTTTTCAAGTGATCTTTTTGCTATAATATATGCCAAGTGATCAACCTGCTACCAAAAGAAATAAGAAATTCAGAACTTTCTGTTTTACGGAAAAGATTCAAACTCATTCTGTTCGAAAGCCAACTTTAAGTATAAACAGCTCAGCCCTATACATTTTTGATCATTATGATACAAGAATAAGTCTCAGTAATTGACGTCTTCTTCAGCATATTAACAGATATTTGAACAAATCCAATTTTTTTTCATGTAATACTTTCATTTTGTCTTAGCTTAGGTAGAATCTTTTTGAGGTTGAGTGAAAGAACAACACAGTAGTACTTGTGCTAATTGAGTTGAACTTCTCTTTTCGTTACATCAGCAACTAGCTCTGTAATTTATATAAATATTTGTGTCTAACAACAGCTGGGAAACAATAAAGACGATTTTTATCATTATTATTGCCTTACAGGTTAGTATGGCCAGCAATTCAGACCAGAGAAAGTTTCTTAAGTTCTCCTATTGAGGATAGTCGTTTTCGGCAATTTAATATCAAATTAAACGTAACTCAGTAGGAACCAAGAGCTTTCAACGCCGCTTTACCACCCAATCATATTTTTAGTGAATTATGTATCAAGTTGTATTTCACCAATCTTTCCGCGCACAATTCAATAGCATTGATTTCCGCATAGGTCCCTAGGCGGGTTGATATATCTGTCCTGGGTCTGCGACTGAGAACACCTGCTCCAGAACCTGGAGTTGTTTTCGATCCGTTTATGAACCAATAACTATCTACTCTTGATATTTCCTCCTTCCGAGGGATCCAATTCTCACTACTTGGAAACAGAACTGCATAAGACAGTTCGTAGTTGTTAGTTGAAGGCATAATTTCAGAATACTGTGACTTCCAGTGTCAACCAGCAGTCTATTGTACTCTGCATTAGATTGCTTTGTGCAATTGTTGATATGCACAAGTCTGAATGCAGTCCATCTGGCCTCTCTTTTGTGGAACACCGAATTGCGAATTTATTAGAGCATCAGCAATTGTTGCAGTCTATGTTCCATTGGAGAGGTCACTTTTGAATTCTTTTCTGTTCCCGGAAAAAGGTGGGGTTTGATATAACTCTTCTTATTGATTCTCCTGAAGTTGGGTGGGGATTGCAAGCAGGGTTTCAAAGTTGATTCAGGAAAAACAATGACATCTTTTTTAATCATTCCAATAACTGTGTTTGCAACACTACAGGTTTTCAGGTATCAGAATATACAAAGTAACTGCTCAGGTTTTTTTCTAATATGTACTATGGCACTATGCCACATAATTGAAAAATAGCAAAATTATCAAATTGAGATACATTCTTTGAAAATTGAACATTGAACTGTTAGCTGAGAATCAAGCATAAAAAAACTATATATTTTTACATATACGATCAAATAATTATTTAAAATTTTTGGGGAGATTGAAAATCAACAGCACAGTGAATAAATGATTGGGATGACTTGTGATAATTCAGTTGAATATTTGGAGGTCTTGAAAGCCTTTGCCAATCATGGAAGTGATTGTAAAGAAAAAACGCCATTTTCAAATATCAGCAGCATAATCGATTCGTTTTCATCAAAGAAATTTAATATTTTCTCCTGCTCCCGGAATCAAACGGAAGGCCAATATAATAAGCTGAAGGGTAAAATATTTGTTCAATAAGCTGCTCAAATATTACGCGCTGTATCTTAAAAATAACAAAGGAATTCCATTTCCTATGAATTATGAGTTACAAACGATATGAGAGTTCCGCCTTCATCAATTTTTCCAACAAAAGATGTCTATTGACGTATATTTCCCGTTATCTATTCTCGAGTACGCATTTGCTCTTTGCTGCATCGATCTTGGCAACCGATCCCTGACACATAATACTTCCTTTCTTGTTCTTTCATCCTTATAAGAAGTTTTCCGACCATAAAAAATGAGTTGTGACATGGGCATCCAGATAAATAGATTTTAAGTTTAAATGTCTCTTTTGTAGTCGTGCCAACTTGAAACTGGAATGACAAAACTTCTGTGATCTTGTCTTTCCCAAACTCCGAATAAACTGGCCTCAATTCGCCAGAAATGATGCGAAAAAGTGAATTATCCAGGCTGGAATCAGTTGCATTCGAAGCCATCGATATGAGTGCTTTGAATATTTCTTGTTTACTGGATGGAATCTCTACAGATCTCTAGATGGAAAATGGAAAAGGAGTAGGTAACTGGGCCCAGAAATGGAATCATCTTTTCACAGCGGTTTCATTGGAAAATGCGCTTATGTTCTGGCCCCACCAGACGGTATTGAATAATCTATACAGGGTACAGCGCGGTGGTTACACTAGCTAACAAATAAGAACTAATATAATAATGGCTATACATGAGAGTTTGAAGAATCCTGATTGCGACAACAACATTTTCCATCGCGTAAAAGTTTTGAGTTATAGTTATTTTCATTTCATAAAAAAAATTTCAAATATAATAGGGAAATATAAGATCATAACGATTTGAGGATAACATACTTTATTTACAATACACATAAAAAAACATCCAAATGAAGTCTCTTGTGTATAATCTATTAGCAAATGTTGACTTTTGTTTATATGTTTCATCGTTTTCCCTAAAAAGAAACCAACAGTTGCTGCATCCCATCTGCCTTGGTAACGTTGCTCCATTGTTAGTATATCTTAGTGGAATCTTTTCCCTTGTTCGTCACTGAAAGCACCCTTTTGTGGAAAAAAATTCAAATGGGAGTGCAAGAAATGGATTTTGAGAGACATGCGACATCCCATATTGCAGTATATAGTTTTCAAGTAGTTCTTCTACAATTGTTTCTTAATTATCTACTTTCTTGTTCCCTATAAACTCCAAAACAATTCTTTCGAAAAAACTCCACGCAGCTAATTCAACATTACCTAATTTTTGATCAAACTGTTGATTACTTAGTAGTTTTCTAATTGATGGTCCAACAAATATACCTTCCTTGAGCTTTTCATCACTTAATTTTGGAAAAACTTGTTTGAGATATATGAACGAATCACCTTCTTTGTCTGATGCTTTTACAACATTTTTCAATAACCCCAGTTCAATTTGTAATGGAGGTAACAAAACGTTTTTGGAATCAACAAGAGGTATATTCTTCACGTTAGCTTGACCTGGAATATATTTATCTCTCGGTGGTCATTCTTTTACTTGATAATGGCTCTGTGTTGCCCTGCTGTTCCAAAGGCAAAGAAAACAGCAAAACTTTGTAAATACGCCCTGAAGACCTAGTAATAGTCCTATGAATATTAGGTCACCACATATTTGCCACTTATACGTATTATAATTCATTGTATTTAGAATAAGTGATATACTTTCGTGTATTTCCGTCATGGCATCTGCGTGAGCAAGAGGAATAGAGGGTTTTTTGTAACCATTATGGAGCAGAACGGCTTTCAAACTTGTTTTTGACGAATCTATAAAAAAACGCCATTCGTCCGGGTTATGTGCAATTTGGAATGTCGTGATCTTTGAAATATTGTGAGAAAAATCATAACTTAAAAATCTTACGTGTTAGGAAATTTTTACTATCATTTTCGCATTTCGGGACCGAAAATTAACAAATAACTACCTTTGGCATTAAAGTCGTGAATTGCCTGTAAACTAATGTCATCAGTTAGCCGTATTTTGGAAAATGAAACGGCTTACATCCTAAAAATTTAAAATTATTGGTTATTCACTATGCGTTTTCAAATGAACCATACTTGAAATTGTGTTAACTATTATCAGCCCAAAAATAATCAATACTTATTTTTGGGCTAACGATTAAATAATCCATTCCTGCTGAACTCAGCTTCATCACTCCAAGTATTTCTATTTCAGGAAATGTGGATGCTCCTGACTCTTTTCATCAGCAACCATTCACATAAATCAATTCAATGATACAAATCCTTGTCATTCAGTTGATGTAGCTGATGATATTTGAACAGTTTCTATTTACGCTTTCCAAAATTCGGTGTGATATTCTAGGTTTAACTAGTAGGATTTTCTCACAATATTTCGAAAACACATTTGGATGAGATGCAAAACATTCAATTCCAGGTATTCATCTTCCATGTGAGGCTTTCCTTTGACCATTTTTGAAAGAAATGATCCCAAATAAATTTCAACAACCTTCTCACCGTTTTGTGATTCCGTTTGAGTTTATTCGGATACCTTTTGGCAAATAACCTGAATATCGGGTCAATAATTCGATTACAATCACCACATAATCCATAATCGAATCAAAAGAATATTCGTTTATTCAACTAAACGAGACAACACGCCTAATGGAAGACTATATATCTCCATTTGTTTCCATAGCATTCCTATTGTATTGGAAGATAAAGTACTCATAAACGATATACAATAGAAAATTCCATCCGATACCGTAGGTACCAATGGAATCAGTTGTGCTGTAAATAACAATTTGATGAAGACAGTTAATGATGCCTGGAAATTAATGAAAATATCTTGGAACATATTTTATAATAGTTTTTATATTTTGTGTGGAAAGGCAATGCATTAATTTTGAATTCAAGCCCTTTTATGAAACATTTGAAATAAACATTTATCAATTCATTATTTACTCATCTGAAATTTTGTCTTCAGAAAAAATCATTACGGCAAATCTTCGTAACGTATTCAAAAAACATTTCATTCTGACTTCTTCTTGAAAAAATATCTTACAATGAGTTATTTCCGTTTCATAATTCTGAATCACTGTTTCAAAACTCAATAAACGTACCATCTGTCAAGTGAAAACTAATATTTTGAAATTATGGAAAGAATTGAATAAACGCAGTAGGTAGATTTACAAATTGGGTAATTCCGTAAACTGGAACGAATTTGTATTGGTATTTTTGGATATAATATAATGGAAAATAAAAGCCCTCCATCAAAATATCTATGAAGGAAATGGGAAACTGTGATCGATTTTCTGGAAACCTGACTCTCTACTCGATTTTATATGTAATTAGTCCCAGTAGAGCTCTTAGCGAAACTGATTCCCTTTGACAAGGTCTTGCTAACCCAGAAAACAATTTAGATATATTGTAGGTACTCCACTATATACTTGTTCCAAATACTTGACATTGATTTTTCATTTTCTTCAAATGAATAGGACTATGAAGACACTGAATTGAACATACGTTGAAATAATCAAGTGACTTGTCTACGAAAATGCTCCGTTCCGAAGATACAGGGTGTTGAAATTGAAAGGTTTTTTATAAATAACTTTGTCAAAAATTAAGTTATTTGCACGAAAATTTGGTACCCGTTTTTTGTTTGACGTGAGGAATAATAATTTCGTATTAATTTCTATGAAACATCTAGAGGGCGCTGCGAGAGCTGTCAATATTCATTTCAAATAGCCATAACTTTCTTTTACATGGATGAACCTAGTTCCCACATCTTTTCCAAGTAAAAATGTTTACTTTCTCAACAACGCTGGGGGTGATCGTTTTCGAAATATTTACCATTTTCTATATGGATGCATCTTACTTAGCTCCTAGGACGCTAAGTGAAGTTGCTGGGAACATTACAAAAAATAGGTGTGTGGTGGATCTCGGCAAAATAAACAACTTTTTCCTATAAAATGTTCATTGAAACATCATTCGTTTTCTAGATATAAATAACTAAACATACATATGACAGAAGTCAACCATGCAGCAACAGCTGCATCATTTGAAATTTCGTATATTTTCAAAACTCATTATCGCTGCTTATTCATACAGGTTATTGAGATATTTGCGAACATAAACCATGCAAACTCTTAAAATCAGAATGTCAACTGATATCATTTCAAATAGCTTTCAGTCGTTCTGTCGCAGTCTATGGCTTCTCTGATCATTTTTGTGTATGGCTCTCCAGAAAGAACGATGGATATCTCTCAAATGCTTTGAAAATCAACGCTGGTGTTCCCCGAGGAGCCATATTGTCTTCAGATCTCTTTATATTGTACATCAACGACTTATTGGATAACTTATTGCTGATGACAGCACACTTGTCTCGTCATTTGATTTAAATTCCAGGACATCAGCTGCGGATACACATATTCACCGGCAGTAGGAGGTCGCATATCTTGATGACAATGTGATTTCGAATTGGGGTGAAACTAACCATATTGAATTCACAAAAACTCAGGCATCGGTTTTCTTCAATAAGATGAATGTCTCCGCTTCCTGCTTCGATAAGTGTGTTGGGGGCTGAAATGGCCACGAATTAAGTCGCTGGAATTGCGAAGGCTGCTTCTTAAAATCTTGGAACACTATTCCGAATCAGAAAACTGTACAAACTTCAGCAAATTTTGATGCTATATAAATCTTAGATCAGACCTTCTTTGGAGTATTGTTCACATGTATGAAGCTCCGCCCCTGAGCAAACCCTGAAGCTGCTGGATTTCAGTTGCGTCTCCAATCCGCCTGATTGGCGACGCAACCTTGATAGCCTGGAACATCGAAGAAAGTTTAGAGATTTGTCTATCTTCTACAGACATTTTCACGGGAAGTGTTCAAGAGATTTAGCACATTTGATTCCACCAAGAGCAGTACATATCAGAAATACGTGACGGACTGTGGCTGCTCATCGTTTTGAGGTTGAACTCAGTTCACTTCGAACTTCATTGTTCAAAAACTCTTCCATCTGGAGAACGGCGTTTATGTAAAATAAACTTACTGAAAACGTTTTTCCAAATGAAGTCAATCTCCAGCGATTCAAATCCACCGTGAATTACTATTTTCACACAGGCACCGCTCTCAGAGCTCTTCAATGATTTTTCTGTAGTGCTTGTAGTTTGTCTTTTGAAAAAATCAACTGCACCTATCAAAACCATTTCTATTAAAATTTCCATATTTTCAGTGACAACGATGTGATTCTTGCCAGCCTATTGGTACTGAAAAGAATGCTAATTTCTCGAAGAGATTGCGTCCGAGAAGTGGGTAACAACAGAAAAAAAGTTACAAAAGTTTAGATCCATATTTGAGTCAAAGTATGAACATATTTAAGAAGTCACTGAGAACAAATTGCGAAAAATAATACTTCGAAATTAAGTATCATCCAATAGTACCAAAAAAATGCAACATCGCCATTATTTGACTTCATTGACGAAATTCCCATCCGAAAGAGAAAGAGAGACCCTTCACACTAATGATCTCAAAGTATATTGAAGTAACATCTACATCCTTAAGAAGTAGGGGGTTGAATCCCAAAAACTGTAACTATTTATCCACTCGACCGTAACTGCCTCTGCTGCCAAGAACTCCACCAACAAAATATGCTGGAAAAATCATCTCAACCCATGGATCGATGCCGAAATAATGGCACTCATACATCGCAAAAAAAGACTCTGGAAAAGATACAAAAGATCAAAAGCCACAGAAGATTACCAAGCTCATCGAGATTTCTCAAAACACTTGGTATCAACAATCTATATCAACAATCAATAGAAAAATCTATTGTAGACTCTGAAAACAATGAAAAACTGTACGAGTTCATACGATCGAACCTGAACACCAAAGTAAGCATTCCGCTCCTACAAAAACCTGATGGTTTCTTGTGTTCTACAGACATCGAATCGGTAGAGATTTTGGCCGATTCTTTCACAAGCTACTTCACGGTCGCGCCTCGAGATGACCACTTACCAAAAATTATAGCAAAACGACTACGTGATGATCTGACTAATGTGTCGTTTACTTCGGATAAAATTAAAAATAATTTATTGAACATTGAATCGAATTCATCTCCTGGTTTGGATGGAATGAGCTCCTTTTTTCCCAAAAAGTTTGGCCGAAACTCTCTGTTCTCCGTTGTCAACGATTATGTCAGTCTCTTTCGCAAAATCTCGCATCTCACGGGCTGTCACCGCTACTTTCAAACGAGGCGATAAACTTAATCCAATCAACTACAGGCCCATTAGTATTTTATCTGTACCTTCCAAAGTAATGGAATCCATCATCGTGGAAGATATGTCAGAATTTTTAACAAAAAACGCAATCATACCACCAGAACAACATGGTTTCGTCAAAGATCAACCACCAGCAATCTACTACAATGCATGAACGATTGGACGACAGCTTACGATTGGAAAATACCGACACATATCGTATATCTTGACTTTGCCAAGGCTTTTGACAGGGTCCCAGTGAGGTGGCGAATGCACAAACTTGACACACACGGTATTCGAGGCCAACTAAACCTATGGATTGAAAATTACATGACAGATAGAACTTTCTCGGTCAAAGTGGGCCACTCTTTTTCTTTGCACAGACAAGTCACAGTTGGAGTTCCCCAGAGATCTGTTCTTGGCCCGCTGCTCTTCGTTGTTTATGCAAGTGATCTTGCTTTACACATAAAGTCCAGCAAGTCGTTTTATGCCGATGATACTAAACGGTATGGAAATGCCTCAGTCGAACATCATTCCCTTCAAGAAGACCTCAACTCGATTAGTCAGTGGTGCAAGGATTGGCTTCTACCTCTTAACGTCGACAAATGCGTCATACTCCATCAAGTGAAGAACAATACACTCCATACGTACACAATAAGTGGCCAATCATTACGTACAGTGTCCTCACATGTAGACTTGGGAGTGACTATTAATACCGACTTAACTTGGTCCGAACATATAATATCCACATGCAAACGCGCAAACACACCAATTTGCCTCATCCGCAAAACGTTCCTCCATCTTATCATATTCAAGTTCCATAAAATTCTACAAAACTAAGGTTTGTCCAATCATGGAGTATGCAGGTCCAGTGTGGTGTCCTGTTCTGGTGCGCGATAGGGACTTGTTGGAAAATGTACAGCGTCGAGCCACACGTATGACTTTTGGTGAAGTGCGTCCAACCTATCCCGTAAGACTGAGGATGGCACAACTGATAGCTTTTGACCACCGTCGACTCCGTGGGGACCTCATCATATCTTTCCGTATAGCTAAGTATAACTATGCTAATCAGAAAGAACTTTCTGTTTTCAACAATGATTCGCGGTTACGTGGTCACTAATTCGAATTAAAAAAGGAACGATTCGCAACGAGACAGATACAATATTTTTTGGTGAATCGTATTTTCGAAACATGGGATAACTTACCCAACGATGTTATGAACTCCGACTCAGTGAACAGTTCAAAAACAAAATAGACATTTGCTTATTTGCCTAATCGGCTGTATGCATATATTAATTATTTTTTTTATCTTTTTGCATGCATTCTATTAACTTGTTGATATCCTTCGTTTTTAGGATTACATAGGACTTTGTCCTCAGCCTTTATTTATATGTAATAATGAATAATAATATTTTTGATTTCATGAATATGAAAGACTTATCTGAACGATCAATTCCTTCACTGTAGCTTGATGGACTGACACCTATCAGGAAACAACTACTCCCCCGGCTAATACCACGAATGGTGTTGGACAAATGTCAGTGCAGGATGCTTCACAGGAGTAACTCCTGCACATGCTGTTGGCAATACAACTGCTAGAATCGAGGAAGTTTCTAACAACAACATAAAGTCTCGGAATTGAAAATCGAAATCCTTTCAGAGTATCATTTCCCGAACTTGGCTGAAGCGAACGACAAACAACATATTTGTCATCGCTTCCTCTGCCCGTAAACGAGGTAGCCAACCGCATATCCAAATTTGCCCAGTTCCTCGTATAATGAAAAAACTTCATATTTAATAAGGGGGCATACTTGAAAACTGGCTATGAATCAAGTTTTCGAAAAGACCAATTCGTTCAGGCTAGTCTCAACTCATCTACACTGGGGAGTAGTTGTTTTCTGTCTGTTGTGTCATTCCATTAACAGTGTAAAATATTTTCATTTCTGGAGATCGTTTTTCTTCATAGAAAAATAGAGATGTCCTTTCCATTCCTCAAATTATTTTCTGCAGGAACAGTATGAAAGTTGAAAATTTCTAAAGTGATAACTGTTGTAAATGGGATGGATTTTTATTATCGTT
The DNA here is from genome assembly GCF_025532065.1 of Leptinotarsa decemlineata. NCBI lineage: Eukaryota > Metazoa > Arthropoda > Insecta > Coleoptera > Chrysomelidae > Leptinotarsa > Leptinotarsa decemlineata. The sequence continues at coordinate 21,429,121 of NW_027412747.1, forward strand.
TTGAAAATAAGTTTTGACTTTTTTCCTAATGACTTCTCAATAATATTTTAGCAACTGAACAACTGGATACAATAGTTACAAAATAAATCAGAAAACAAAACTTTATTCATATAGGGAAAGAACATTTCAACATCAAAAAAATATCATGAACAATTCCAACATTCTCCCCCCCATTCTGCAATCTAATTTCAAAATCATTCCAATCCAAAATGTTTCGGTATCTTCACTCTTCTTCCAGATCTTATTATTACTTGTGATTCAGCCGTCGCATCTTGGTGTGTTGTTTCATATTTATTTTCTCCCTCTTCATCTTCTCCTTGCTGTGTTATATTCTCATTGTGAATGCTATTGTTTTCTCCGTCTTGATTTTCTGCTCTCATCTCATTAGTATCCACTTCTCTAGACTTTTCTAATTGGTTCGGCGTGTCTGCCTCAATTTCTAATGGAAACAATCGCTGCAGAGGACGGATTAATTCCCCCCATTCTGTTTCAACTCGTGCTACTCTTTCCATACCGTCTGTTCCTGGAAACAGTTGAAAAACTTTCCCCAATGGCCAGTTTACTCGTTTTTTGTTGTCAGTTCCAATGAGTACAATATCCCAAATTTTGAGTAGAGTTACCTTTTTTCGACCAATATGGACTAATTCTGCCAGATATTCATTCCTTCCTAAATCGACTACAAAGGCCCTCTCGTAGTTTTTGCAGATACTTGTACCTTTTCAGTAGATGACCTCTTATCCAACCCTTATCCAACTCGGGAGTGTCAGGGCTTGAGTTTGAACTAATAAACATCAAAGGTGTTAATGGAATTCCTCTTCGCTACTTGAGATATATGTGAGAGGTCGAGCATTAATAATTGCTTCACAGTCACATAGAACAGTCATGAGTTCTTCATAAGTCAACGATGATTTTCCCAAATTACGACGCAATAAATCCTTTATGATTCTGACTATTCGCTCACACCAATGTTTCTTCGAATATATCAAACATCTAATTACAGCTCGACAATTCTTACTAAGTAATGTGATTCAATTTCAAACAAGAAAAACATCCACGGTTTTTCATTATTCTAGATTTTCTTCGATCAATTGAAAGACGTTGAGCTTTCAAACAATCCTCACTTGCCTGTGAATTCAAATCGTAGAATAAACAATTATTCTCTTATCTTTTAGATAATCTTTGGGATTAGTTGTGTACAAAGCAGCTGTTGTGTTTAATTCGGGCTCATCTTGTTTTATAAAATATTTATCCATACTGGCATGATATTTGTTGTGCTCGTGTCCTTTTCCAAATCCTTTCTGTGTCAAATTTATCCGTTTTCCTGACTCAACCTCCATTTCTAAAAACTCAATAATATATTCAAATAATTAGTACCTTTAGAATTTTCATTATCATTCTTCTTATTTCGTTGATCATAATTACGATATCTTTCCCAAGTTCTTTAAACTTCTGCAGGCAAAGCCGATTCTACAAGAGGGAAAAGCATAGTCGTATATTTTCCGCTGGTAACTCCTAGGGATTCCAAAGCTTTCAACTGGGTTTCAAGTTTATCATACAGATTGGAAAGAGACATACCTTTTTTAACTTTTGAACTTGTTGCAGTACAAGTTGTAATATTTCCCTTACGAAAAGTCCAATTAGAAATTCGTCCCTGGCAAAACGTGTCAAAACTAGTCAATGGCTTTGATATTATTGGACTCAGACAGGAATAACTTTCTACTGAAGCTCGGGCAACTGCATCACTTTCCGTTGCTTGTAAAAGATATTTCCTTCATCATCTATTTCTGGTTCGTTGTGAATCTTCTTGAATTGTCCCCAGAACCCAATCCAGTTCTTCATGTTCCCATCGAATTTCTTCAGTTCTAGTCATGTTGAATGAAATTTTCTCTAAATTTTGTCCATTATAGAAAAATTAGAACAGCCCAAACTATCTTCTTGGGTCTTTGTAATCTCGTTCAATCGTAATTTGCATTTGGATCTATATTTTATCAGCTCGTCTCTGCAATATTCTACCTCATCGTACTCCTCTTCTAATTCAATATCATCGCTGACAATTTTTCTTTTACTCGTTCATCTACCTCGAATAATCTGCTACTTTTATCCTCCAATTATCTCAGTAGAAACAGTAAATCCTCTTCAGTAGAATCTTTCAGCTTCAAAGATACATCAAGCGCTTCGACAGATTTTTTGAAAAGTCTCCTCAACTGCTGCCTATTTTTCTCCAAACTATCCATCTTTCAAGTCCTGTCACGGTCGACAAATGTTGTAAATGGGATGGATTCTTATTATTTGATCGTTTTGAAAATAGGTTTTGACTTTTCTCGTAATGACTTTTTATTAATATTTCAACAACAGAATAACTGGATACAATAGTTACAAAACAAATCAGAAAACAAAATTAGAATCATATAGGGAGAGAAAATTTTAACATCAAAATAATATCATGAACAATTCCAACAACAACCCGTATTTATTCTATTCTTTTTGAATGATTACTTTTCATCGTTTCTAGAGTGGTAAGTGCATGAAAGACTATTGGAAACATCATAAATGTCCCACTATTATGAATGATGAATGTTATTTCAGGGTTATTTGACATTAATGATGGGAATACGAAAAAAACTCACTTTAATCAGCTCTAATGGTGGAGTAGCATGTTAGTCAAACATTGTGCGTTTTATTCCTGAACGATATTTTGATGAAACGTAAAAAAATCAGTCTGACTTTTCTTGAACAAAAAAAAAAACAGATATTTGGGCATGTGAAAGTCATAAATTTGTTTTTTTTTTGTTAGGAAAAATTGTAGTCTTAATGATTCATCAGTTGTTTTTCAAGGACAAAAAACAAGCACTATAGGAAAATCCTTCAGGCGCTCTCAGTGCTTGTGCGAAAGTAGCGATTCATATTGGATTTTAATCGCTGGAGGTTATGTCCATTTGGTAAAACGTTCTCAGAAAGTTCATTCCACATAAACACAGTTCCCCAGATGAAACACTTCTCATACAGTGGAGTCCAAGGTGTATTGAGTTGAATATCGAAACGATGAACAGCCACAGACTGTTGCGTATTTCTGATATGTACCGCTCTTGGTGGAATCAAATGTGCCAAGCCACTTGGACTGTATATGGGACTGTTATTTGCAACTGAAGGACGATGAGATGGGAGACTGCCAATGGAATCGCCACTTCCACCAGTGATAGCGACAGGGCTATTCAAATTCGTTTCTGTACATGGGGATCTCGTAAACGATAATAGATAGTGTCGGTTAAATCGTGGCAAAGTTGTGTATTTTAGAGACCTTTTCAATGATGTGAAGAGATCGAATATAGCTCTTTTGGTTCTGGAGATATACAGGAAAAACCAAAAAACCCCAAATTATTTTTTTGTCTATATCTCATGGGACAATAAGATAGTCTACCTGCAGATCACCAGATCTTACTATTTTGGAGTACTTTCAATGGGGGACATTGAAAAATAGGATTTACGCTGGCAGAGAGATAGAAAATGTGGAAGACTCGAGATTGAGGATTTTAAATGATTTCGCAACAATGCAGCAGATAAGTGTATTGAGAGCAATAAATAATATAAAAACCAAGTTCAAAAATGTCTCGAAATGGAAGGACTCCAATTCGAACATTTATTGCGCCAATAATTTTTTTGGGTGCCTATATAAATTACTTCATTTTAATTTTCATTACAATTATAGTATTCGTTTCGGATGTTATTATTGCTATCATTTTTTTCCTACTCATTAAAACAAATATAATATATTTTTGATGTAGATATGTTTCAAATAATCATAAGAGGTTTTCTTATTTGAAGTGTATTGTAGAAAACGCTCAGAGCAATAGAAAAAATATGAATAGGACCCTGAAAATGAAACAAAAACTCTCGAAAAACTCTACCATACATAGGGAGACGTGAAAGTTGCTAGTATGTTTTTATTCACCTCAGTCAACCAATTTCCAGGGCCGTAATTCAAAAGGGAATAATTCACACAATTATAATCGAATATTACCGAAAAATCACGAAATATACAATTGAATTTAATTTCTCAGTATGGAGTGAACGTCTACGATCCAAAAACGACAACAAAAATACAAGTCCGTATTTGAAAATTCAAAGATGGGGGTGGCCCAAGTCAGATGACACCCTGTATGAAAGATTCATGGATATATTCTGAGAGCCCACATCGAGTGCCAATAGCAAAATGTGGACAGATTTTCAATATGTCTGCGAATAAGGAAGATATAGGCAAAAAATAATTTGTGATTTTTTGGTTTTTCCTGTATATCTCCAGAACCCTAAGAGCTATATTCGATTTCTTTACATCATTGAATATGTGTCTGAAATACGCAACTTTGCCTTATTCCAACCGATACTCTATCTTTTGTCGTTTACGAGATCCCCATGTACAGAAACGAATTTGAATAGCCCTGTATATCTGAAACTCTGGTCATTGAAGAAACCCACAAGAATTTTCGAGTCTGGTTGAGATACAATTGCGACATCTTCATAATATGGAACCATGGAAATACAGCATCAGACACCATCCTGAATCACATTAACAGCGTAAAATCTTTCATCACTTTGACATTGGTGGAAGAAGTCCACTATGAATTGCCGTTCCTAGGCGTATTGGTAAAGAGAACCGACAATAAGTGGAAAACATCTGTTTTTCGAAAACCCACTCACACGGGACAGTATCTGAATCACGAATTCAACCACGATATATCTACCAAAAAATAAATTATCAAGACTTTAGTGAATCGTGCTTTCAGGCTCTATAATACGAAGTAAGTTCTTGTGAAGGAACTAGGCATCATCAAAAAAGATCTTCAACGGGATGGTTACTCCAGTGTTATGGTGAAATAGACCTAGGCTGAAAGACAACAAGATCCTCACAAGGAAGAGAAGCCGTCCCAAATAATGCTTGCCTTTTTCTATGTCAGAGAATTGTTGAGAAGGATAAGAAGAAATGAGTCCAAGTACAATATCAGAACATGATTCAGATCCAGAAACACCATCCGTAGCAACCTCATCTTTTACCTTGATCATTTTATTCGTTTCATTGTGATTTTATTTCACGTTTTATTGCTTGATATGATTGATAATTCAGTAATTCAATTTAATTTGTTCTTTCAGAGATTCGAATTCATATCAAAATCATTTCAGACAGTGGAATTCTGAGCTGGTAAAATCAACCATAAAACATTGTTGAACACTTTCAAACAAAGAGAAGAGGAAGCTCCCCAATTTCACGAGCATATGAAGTTCAATACCCTCAAAACATCCATTCTCATGCTGACAGTAAAAATCGATACACCATCTGAAACCAATAGAATAACCACATATATCAAATCAGTGACTCCGAATGTATTTTTGAAACAAAATTCCCATATGAAACATCACAGACAGTGCATCCCGCAGTGTCAGTGGGATGTTTACATCTCGTCACACAAATATGTTGGCATTACTCTCATTTGCGATGCCTACAGTGACTTACAGCAGCGTTATAATGCAGAATGAAAATATATTCTACCGGACGTAATAGAATTGAAATTGCTTTTGTTTCTGTATTTTCAGCCTGGTTCATGGTACTGGATGTGCTCAGTGTACGGGATTAATTGCAGCTGTGGAATATAAAGGGGTTTAGGAGAATACATTGGAACCAGAAAGGATTGGAACATGGAAAACGGTCTACTGTTGTTATTGAGCAAAACTATTTGATGGAAATTCAGTCTAAATACCTGAACCATCTATTGATTTTCAGTCGCGAATGATTGGATGAATGGAAGTCTCGGTATATATGATGGAATTGGCCAAACTTGAAGAAAATCCACAATACACGTATTCAAAAAACACTTCATTGTGGGATTTTCACTAAATAGTTATAAAAAAACGTGCGTGTCTTCACTAACTCTAAAGTTAGTTAGTTAGTTGAATAGTAGCATCAACTACTCAGTTAAACTTTCATAAAATATCCAAAATTACTTCTCTCAATACAAAATAACAACAGCTTTCATAGCTAATAATAATTCAGGCAGAATTCTGTTCAATGCAAAACCCAAACGATATAGAACGAAGAAATCAGGTAGACAGTGTGACCCATTTTTAATGGAAACACCCCCCAAAATTTGCAGTTGTAAACCGATTTTAATAATTTTTTTTGAAATGTCAAGTACTAAAAGGTCTACCTTGGGACAAAATTTGATATATTTATCAAAGTTTCAGGGCATAGTACGATATTTTTTCTTAGTCGCAAATCGGGATTTTTTATTAGCGATATTTTTATTGAAGAAATCACTACCGCCACTGGATTCAGAGTGCCCTTAAACAGGTGTAACCAGAATTTCATGAAAAAATATTCATTATTAACAAAGTTATGACAACTCAAAAATTCGAAAACTCACTCAGCTAACAGTTACAAAAAACACCCTATATCAACAGATATAGCCAACAGATATGATTTCAACAATAAAGTGCCGCCAGATGAAAAAAAAAATAGCGTGAATATTTTTAATGAAAATAACGGAATAACATTCAAGTTTTCACGCAAATTAACTAAAACAAAGACCTAATATTTCAATTTAAATCTTAGTTGCCATGGAAATTATATTACAGTTTGACACTTGTGAAAGATTTAAGTGTACTATTATTGTCAACAATAGTCACCTTACAGTTCTTCGAATTATTTTGTGTCATGGCTGCAAGATTGAGCGTAAGAGAGAAAATTGAAATTGTACGCCTTTCGGGAGATGACGTTAGAAGTGCTAGAGAGGTTTGTAGAGTATTTAATGAGAGACATCCAGATCGTCCCCGTATTAACTGCGGTACGGTAAATAAAATACATAAAATATTCAATGAAACTGGTGCAGGTGCAGGAATGACAGGAATGATCAAATCATTTTAGATTATTTCGGAAATAATCCTGATGCCTGTATAAGGAATGCCACTGTAGATTTGAATATTCCACGAGAAACTATTCGGAGATGTCTCAAGGCGAAGAATATTGAACCCTTCAAGCTAAAATTTTTACACACTCTTCAAGAAGGCGATGAAGCAAGACGCCTGGAATATTGTTTATGGGCCCAAGGGGAATATTTAAACAATAGAAATTTCCAAAAAAATATTTTATATACCGACGAAGCCACTTTCACTACAAATGGAGTAGTGTCCTCACAGAATTGTCGCTATTGGGCAGCGGATAATCCTAACTGGGTAATAAACTGTAAAAGCCAGTATTCCCAAAAAATCAACGTCTGGTGTGTGATATTCAACGAACGAATTATTGGTCTTTTCTTTTTTGAGGAAAACATTGATGCGCAGAGGTTTCTAGAATTTTTAAACACAGAGTTTTGAGATGCTATTCACGAGCTGCCAATCAATGAACGATCAAATTTAATTGTCCAATTAGATGGGTGTACAGTTCATTATGCCAGAGCTGTGAGGTAATGGCTTAACGAACATTTTCGAAACCGATGGATAGACCGTGGTGGTCCGTTTATAGAGTGGCCACCCAGATCTCCAGACCTCACAGTTTTTGACTAGGGACTTCGCACATAAAAGGTTTACAAAAACCGCTCAAGTGATAGAAATGAACTTTGTGCAAGAATTCGACAGGTATGTGCAGATATTAGCCCTCAAGAACTAAGGAACGTAATCAAAAACATTCGTAAGCGCTACGACACATGTATCGAAATACGTGGTGGATTAGTAGAGGCTACTAGAATATGAGTTAGAATTAATTGTTGCACTGAATCGAAACATTTCAGTAATTAGTTATTAGTTACGTTTATTAAAATTTTTTGCTTCATTGGTAGTTGAATTGTGTGAATGTAATTGCGTTATTTTCATTGGAAATATTCACGCTATTTGTTTTTTTCTCATCTGGCGGCACTTTATTTTTGAAATCATAAAAAAATGATATATTGTGACTGTTAGCTGTGTGAGTTTTCGAATTTTTGAGATGTCATAACTTTGTTAATAATGAATATTTTTTCATGAAATTTTGGTCACACCTATTTAGAGGCACTCTGAATCCAGTGGCGTAGTGATTTTTTCAATAATAAAATCACTAATGAGAAATCCCGATTTTCGACTAAGAAAAAATATCGTAGTATGCCCTGAAACTTTAATAATTTTTACCAAGGTAGACCTTTTAGTACTTGACATTGAGAAAAAAATTATTGAAATCGATTCACAACTTGAAATTTTAGGGGGGTGTTTCCATTAAAAATCACACTTATATAGAATATAGTGTGGCGAATGCTCTGCAGTATATACAGACCAAACTGGTAGAAATTTTGACGTAAGGCTCTGTAAACACATAAGTAATAACGGGAAAAATGAATTTGTTGTAAGCCATGGAAATAACAAATCAAGTGAAAACCTGAAATATTAACCTCTGAACGAGCAACTTGCTGTATGTTTCATTTTAGTTTCATAGGTAATAATGGGGATAAACATGAAACTGGTTTGTGAATGGAATTAACTAGTGGAAAGTATTTTTATTCATTTCATTAAAGTGTTCATGAATTACCACAAAATAAACAAGTCATTAATCACACATATTGAATACAACTTGCATAGAAAATGTTTTATTGAAACTTGAAATTAAGGAAATGTCGCAATACTCCCATCTCAAACAGAACATTAAATGAAGAACGAACATACATGAAACATTTCCTCATTTAACAGTATCTAGTAAAGTAAAGCGGACTCTTTGATCTCCGTTTTCAATTTGGCATTCTTTCTCTGCTCCGTTGTTCGGTTTGATATCGAAATTTAACCTGCATCCCAAGCATTTCAACCTTTTCTTGAATGATTAATCTCGGGTAACCCTAGTCTGAGACCCTTTCGACTTTTTGCTTGGGAAATACAATATTCGATCAATCTTGCACAATCACTCCCAACTGATAATGTTGTAACTGCTTGATTGCATTTTTGAAGCTCTATATCTCGATAAATATTGATTTTAGTGTATCGTGGAATATACTGGTCGGTAGAGATTTTTGAACTCTATACATTGATATTGTCTTGTTTTTTAAATTTGGATTTTTTGCCATGTCCCAACTCATTTCTCATTTGTTTATTGGTTTTTAGCGGAAGCTGACTGTTTGGCGGGAGTCGGTCGTTTTCCGCTTGATTAGATGTTTCCATTTGTTACGTATCTCTACGCTAGCTCGCTAAATTCATTGTTGGACAATGTATATATGCGGCTTCTTTGAATTTTATCCTGAACCAGTGTTCCTCTTTGTGGATGATTTCAGCCTACTTGATGTTATGTTGATGAGTCCAAACATGCTCTACTATTTCGGATTTGCTGGTTTCTCCTTGCTATGTGTGTTTTTTGTGCCCGGCAATGCGAACTTTCAATGGCCTCTTAGTTTCACCGATGTATGATTCTCCGCACTCGCAGGGTATCCGGTAAATACAATTCTTGGAATCGCAGTCCACGTTTGGAGGCCTGGTTTTCGTGAGGCTACTATTTTTTGGTTGAAGATTTTTTGGTTGTTACTTGTATTTTACTTTATTGTAATTCTCCCAATATGATTGTTCTTTTTCAACTAGTCTTTTTAATTATTTATAGATTTTTCCAGGGATTTCAAATCAATTCATATCATATTAGACAATGGAAGTCCAAACTGATGAAATTTATAGAAAACACCTTTGGACTCGTTAACATTCCTACCAAAGTATGAATGACAAAGTGGTGTACAACAAAACGAAATATATCAAATTATTGTTGACTTTGGAACTCATTATGTTATAAGTATAACGGATATTATTTTATAGATTCTCCATCCACGTGACAATAGAAACTGATGAATCCTTGAAATTTTTGATACAACTCTTTTCATCTGGAGTTGGAAATGTTTCCTTTTCACCATTTTATATTATTTTCATTTCTGATTAGATTTTTTGTATAGTTCGAACGTAAACCCCAGTGGCCTCAGATACTCGTTTTCGAACCTTCCAAGTTGGAATACAATATTGGTTACAATTTCACCTATCAATACTATCACTTATTACCTTCGCAAGATGCATTCTAATATCATCTGCAGTTGCTTCCGCTCGCATGAATCTCAATACCTTTTTCACAATTTCTCTGCTTTGTCTACCAAGAACCTCGTTTTCCAGTTTTCAAAGATAACTAATCAACCTCAGTTCACCACACAAAACAACTTTTCCACTCACTGTCCTCACACGATGGTTCTACACGAGTTTCTTGATGTTAATGAGCTCTCGCCACACACTCCAAAGACTGATCTACTGCGCATCAAATATTCAGAAGTACAGCTAGATTTGCTTAGCTGTACTTTTCTGAACTGCATTCCTGCAAAGACTATTGTAAGTGGGAAAAACTGGAACCCTCCGTTGGCAGAATGCTCTTTGTCAGCACATCTCATTCAGTTTCTAAATGGCGTGAATTAATTGATCCAACCGAGTTTCGAGCTTGAAATTTATTGCGGACTCTAGTGCACTGAATTGCAAATTCTAATTGACCCTCACAAAGTTGCAATGACTGCCGCGGCTTGCTCCGCAATTGATTTATCCTCAGACAGGGCACACCTATTGTACGCAACAAATGAGAATCGCGATTTGGCATATCTGCTGATATAAAGCTGGAGTTTGAGCTAACGGCCCGTTGAGCCGCTTAAAATAACAATGGACCACTATCCTCTCGCATTTGCATAGACTTTCGGCTGACAGTCTCGACCATGCAGAAAGTCTGGATCGCCTCTGCTGGAACTTGCACTGCGGGAGATATGTTGATGTAATACCAATATGTCAGTTTCGTAAACCATTGTTGAAATCTGACGCACTGTCAAGTATAAATTGGATTTGTCATAATCTTTCGGTATGGACTAACATGGAACATCAAACGGCCATTTTGCTTCAATGGGTGTGGCGTGAAATGTGAATACTTATGAGTGATGCTAATATTCCAGTGCAATTAAGTTATTGAGAATCTATTATTCTTGGTTCATGGGTTCCTAACCACCTGAAATTGAAAAGAATAAAATATGAAAGAAAGGGGGGGAGGAAAATAATGTTAGTGCCCAAATGAACAGTAATTTCTCACTGACAAAGTTGAAGATATCCCAGTATACACTTTCGATACAAGAAATAATGATAATATAATCACACAAATACAATCAAAATACAAAAAAACATATCCTTTCATTACATTACAATCGAATATATCCATGTTACGATTGCGGACGGATGGTGTAAACCTCGAAGTAGGAATGGATCAATTGAGGCTGGGCCTATGGCGAGAAGCGCTTATTGCGCAACCCTTTGCTGCAGGCAACCAGTGATGCAACTGAACCGAGGTTTGTGTTCAATGAACCCTACAAACTACAAATGTTACGTTTCAATTCATCACTAGATCAAAACTGCTCCTATGTTACCTTCAAAACACTATCTTACCTTTTAAGATCTTTATTCAGAGGATGTTAACAATGTAATTCAGTTACAAGTTGATTTTATTCATTCAACAACATAGTAATGGGAATCTTCTGTTCCATAGAAAACCATAACTGAAATGTACAAGAACATATGTATGCTCCCTGACTAACTGCTTTGATCAGGACTCACCACTCACTTCGCATCCTCCTATTGCCAATCGACATTGGAGATCCGAAATTATTCGCTAGGTTGAAAAAGTTGTTATTGTATGTTTCTCAGTTTTTCTCACCTATCATTTTTCAGCCGTTGTCTGCCTTATTCTCTGTACCTTTCCAATAATATTTATTGCATATATTGTTATTCATCACTTCGAGAAGGTTTACTCACATATTAGAGCCATATCGCCTGGAAAACAATATTAGTTACCTCTGAGTTTCTGAATACTGTTTGATGTGGGAAAGATGTGACGACTTACCTTATATGTTTCTATTCCATGGCATGAATAAGGATCGGTAAATAGTTGAAAATAGGTTGGAGTCAATATTTTTGTAAACATTCAATGACAAGGTTGAGAGACAGCTGTTGGTTGACATCTGCCGAACTTCCGTAGCGACGTTCCAACGACCTCCACTGAACTAGTTCTATAATCGTTTACGGGTGAGGGATTGATCGGTTACTCAAATTGTCAAGGGTTGTTTTAGGGTTGCATTGCTTTGAGAAGGAGTTTTGATGGGTCGTGGACTTGTTGATGATGTCTCGAGTGGCTGTGGTGGAATTGATAGATTTATGATGTGAACAGCGCCCCCTTGATGCTTGTAGCGTAGATTGGACACACTGTGGCAACAACTGGATAGCTGTCAGATGTGGCAGTCTGTCGGATTTCGGTGTTAACTTTCGTTGAGCTTGGTTGAGAGTTCAAGGGTGCCATCAGACTGATTTGTAAGATATATATGATTGTATTTGTGCCATCCTTCACGGGGATTATTTCTACAAGTCAGGATTGTATAGTGGAAGACTGATTGGTCATTTTGGTGTGAATATTTGCATGATTGCAATGATTGGTAATTTGGCCAACTTGAAGAATTCTGATTCTAAATTTGGATGCTCAATGGAACTGGAAACAGTGGAAGATAATATATTGACACAACAAAAATGTATACGGAGCTTGGTAAATTGTTAGCCAAAAGTTTATTCGGATTCCATGCGTTCACCGGATGTGATTTTAATCTCGCTTCTTTCCAAACGAAGGGGAAGAAAAGACCTTTCTCTTTGTTAAAAAAATACTGTATTTCAAGAAGCATTTGCTACTATTGGTGACGAAGATTTAACTATGGACCAATTACAAGACCTATTCAATGTTATTCAGCAGTTAACTTGTCAGTTCTACAATGCCAAAAAATCTAAGGACGTAGATGATGGAAGATTCCAACTATTTATTAGCAACACTTTGACGCAACAACTCATTATATTTCTACTATTTGAAAAAATGCTTACAAAAAGCAACCTACAACTTTGGACCCATTGGAGTATGGCTGGATTTAGCAGGATAACACATTGGTCCTCAAATGGTTCGAAGGAGATCAACTTCCATCTTTTGTCAGAATCACCAGTATTTCTGGTAAGTTGATAAAAATCTATTCTATGTCGAATATGTTCAAATCTATTTATAAATTAATGATATTTCACAATTTACGTTTAATTTTTACAGAATCTGACTCAATTGATGATGAAGATGGTTTACACAACGATGCACATCACCCGGATGATGATGAATGAAGATCAATGAATATAAATATTTATGTTACCTTAATATATCGTGATATTTATTTTTTTTTCGTATTTTATCGTCTTTTTTATTGTAAATTTTTTTAAATATTATATGAACTACATACAAAATATTAATTTCAATAAATGAAGTGATTAGGTGAATCATGAATACATTATTTTGATGTAAAACATAGTTATCGTAATACATAGACATCTGGCCGGGTAGTATCTCAGAATTTGTTATTTGCTAATGCTTGTACGTACTGAATACTTCTGCCCTAATTATTATTACTTTTTAAAACTATAATAAGTGAAATGCATCAATGGCAGATCTCGTCAATTACTTTCAAAAACATTTTTTAAATTTTTTTCAAATATGTCTGCCACAATGTTGAACGCGAAGTACTGTTCAGCCATTATTATTTTCCGTTCACAATAACAATATATTTCGAAATATCAAAACGGCAAACGTTTTCAAATGCATTTAAAATTACTAAAAAATCGAAACCTGTCCTACCTGTGCACACATCGCGTCTACCACTTTGGGCTTAGTGAGGTCCCATCTCATGTACGATAGGTATAGGGGCCTCAATGTTTAAAAACCTAAGTCTGGTCAAATACATGCAGGTAGCCGCTCACTGGCTCTTAGACTATTATATAATGGAAATTAGTTTATAGATTCTTTATCCTCTCGACAATAGTAGCAGACAGCTCCTTTATTTCCTAGCTCGTTTCACCAATCCCACTCCTCTCTGATATCAATTTCAATTCGGCGGTGAACATATTGTGGTTTCTGTCAATGAAGGCACCCATAAATTTGTTAAAAAGGTGGGTAAATGACACATTCGTTCCCGCCCATTCGCCTAGAGTCGATTCAACAATTCACTGGGACGCTTTTCGGTGAAGAATCGATAGGTCGTTAACATACGAGGTGAGCTTTTGATGGGAAGCTTCTCGCAACGATATATCTATGTGGAAACTCGATAAAAGAATTCTAATCACATATTTGTGACAGATCTGACAAAATTCTGAAATCGAATTATTGTTTCCTTATATTGTTCCGAAACAGCTTTTTCTAAATAAATATAATAACTTTTTTAGAGATCAATTGCCCTAACACCAAACTGATAGTTTTGCACTCGACGCGCGTTTCGCCAACAAAGTTAGCATCCTCAGGAGGAGAAAATTGATACCTAGTCTAGTCTGGTTGATTCTTATATACTAAAATTTGTTACCTGAGGTTGTATACCTGAAGTCCAATTTGGAATTTCTCGGTAATTAACTACCTACAAGTTCTCAGTAAATATTCTCTTCCTAACAGAAGATTAAAAAGCGGGCTAAACGGGCTTATCGTCATTCATGCTGTTCTTACATTTTGCTATCTCTAGACTCTCACATGCATCGTGTAGCCTGGTGTCATGCACATGCTTAATCAGTTTCAGATTGTTTTCACCAATTCTGTGGTCCTTGTCTAGAGCATGTTGGGCGACACTGGATTTTTCTATCCTTCCGTATTTCATGTGTGTACAATGCTCCTTGAAGCGGGTTTTAATCGCTCGTCGGCTCTGGCCGATGTATTTGCTGTTGCAATCTTGACAACTGATTTCGTAAATCCCCGACCTTTCTGTGTTTTCTAGTCTATCTTTTGGATTACCAAGAAGCTGTTGCAATTTATAAGAAGTTTTATATGCAAGTTTCATATTTACTTTTTCGAATGTCTGTTGAAGCCCTCTCGTGTATTGGGGTTCATATGGGATTACTATAAACTTGTTATCACTCTCCTCTTCTTGAAAAGTCGAAGATTCACGAAGTGCTTTCCTAAACTTGCATTTTCTAATCATCTTGTCAACTATATCTGGGTTGAAACCATTTGCTTCAGCTACATACGGAATCACTCTCTTTTCAATGTCGTACTTATCTTTCTTAAAAGGAAAAGTTATTGACCTGTGTAGCAGCAATTGCAGTGTCGACATTTTGTGTTGTGGACAATGATTCGAGTCATTAGGAATGTATCTGAAAGTGCCCGTGTCTTTCCTGTAAATGTCAAATTCTATTTCGTTCTGTTCGTTCCTTATGACCAATACCTCTAAAAACGGCAACTTTTGTTCTTTTTCAACTTCATATGTGAATGTTATACTCTTACACCTGTTGTTTAGTGCTGAAAAGACATTCTAAATTCTGGTTATCTCTGTATCCACTACAGCGAATATGTCATCAACATACCTTATCCAGACCCTAGGGAAGTAACTGAGTTCTTTCCCAGCCATCAATATGATCGATGAATATTATTATTTGGCGTTAAATAGAACTTAGTTGTTGAAATTACAATAAACATACGTTTTTCTTTCAGCTGAATTAAATAGTCGGATAAGTTTTGTGATAAGACCACGAGATTTCATAATTCTGATGTGGTTTTCTGTTGAGTGCCGGATGGTTAGCGTCCTCAGGAGACCATAAAAAACAGGTAAATATTAAAGAAAAATGTAGGGGAGAGTCACTAACATAGAGGAGATACATAACAAATTAGAGGTTTTTAAAAAACAGGTAGCTCACCATAGGATCAGTATTGACAATTCTAGGGCATTTGACACGTTAAATCATCAAATATTTATCATATATCTAAAATTCATTGGTTTGAGTACTTCTGCTTGTTCTTTTCTCAATCATATTTATCAAACCGAATTCAGTGCGTTAAAATAAATATTATTGAATACCATAGTGGTTCACCAAGGGGTTCCACAAGGTAGTGTATTAAGACCACTTTTATATACATTGTATACCTCTAATTTTCATAATCATCTGACATATTGTAATTACCACATGTTTTCTGATGACACGCAAATTCATTATGCATTTAAATTGGAAAATATGAGGGAAGCTAATATAAAAATCAATCGTGATTTAGAAATTCTCTTCAATCTTGGAATTTCATCTGGAGTTGTACACCGAGAACCTTGTTTTCCAGTTAACTGTTTCCAAAAATAACTAATCACCCTCAGTTCACCACACAAAACAACTTTCCTACTCAATGTACTCACACGATGGTACTACACGAGTTTCTCGATGATAATGAGCTCTCGCCACACTTCACCGACTGATCTACTGTGCTTCCAAGATCCAGAAGCATAGCTAGATTTGCTTAGCTGTATTTTTCTGAACTGCATTCCTGCATAGACTTTTGTAAGTGGGAAAAACTGGAACCTTTCGTTGGTAAAATGCCCGTTGTCAGCACATCTCATTCAGTTTCTAAATGGCGTGAATTAATTGATCCAACCGAGTTTCGAGCTTGAAATTTATTGCGGACTCTAGTGCACTGAATTGCAAATTCTAATTGACCCTCACAAAGTTGCACTGACTGCCGCGGCTTGCTCCACAATTGATTTATCCTCAGACAGGGCACACCTATTGTACGCAACAAATGAGAATCGCGATTTGGCATATCTGCTGATATAAAGCTGGAGTTTAAGCTAACGGCCCGTTAAGCCGCTTAAAATAACAATGGACCACTATCCTCTCGCATTTGCATAGACTTTCGGCTAACAGTCTCGACCATGCAGAAAGTCTGGATCGCCTCTGCTGGAACTTGCACTGCGGGAGATATGTTGATGTTACACCAATATGTCAGTTTCGTGAACCGTTGTTGAAGTCTGACGCACTGTCAAGTATAATTTGGATTTATCACCATCTTTCGGTATGCACTGACATGGAACATCAAATGGCCATTTTGCCTCAATGGATGTGACGTGACATGTGAATACTAATGAGTGATGCTGATATTCCAGTGCAATTAAGTCATTGAGAATTTATTATTCTTGGCTCGTGGGTTCTCAACTACATGAATTTGTGAAGAGTGAAATATGAAAGGAAGGGAGAGAGGAAAATAATGTTATTGCCCAAATGAACAGTAATTTTCCACTGACAAAGTTGTGAGCCACAATAAACCCTTGTGGGTTGCGGTGGAGGACCCCTCGGGCTATTCGGCAGGATAGACCCAATCACTTTGGACCTAACCTAACCTAACTCTCGAATTAAAGAAAGTGATGACCATTGTCTTGTCAGTTATTCTACATACTTACAAAACATTTTATTTCCTTTAGAAACAAGGCATAAGTGTACCATTCGAAACAAATAACAATTTGCATTCATTTATAGATAATTCTACGTCAGCACGAATTAAATTCAAAAAATCTGGGGTCTACAAGCTCGAGTGCGATGTCTGCAATACTTCATATATAGGACAGACCGGTCGCAGTTTCAATTGAAGATTTGAGGAGCATTTGAGAAGTTCCAGATTGAATAAACAAGATTCCAACTACGCCAATCAAATATCACAAAATCCGAAATATCTTCACATTCAACCAGAAAGGCTAAACTTGAATATATAGAAATCAAAGAACATCTTGTTGATGAAGTCAACAGTGTTTTGAATGATCAGATAGATATTAATAATTCTCCAATCATCAATAATGTTATTATACTATAATTCCGAAATAGTAGGCACTATATTCTCAGAAATGACTAACGTTATTGCCTTAATCTATCTCTTGTAGTGGCGTACGGAAATTATACTGAACAGATGAGGAAGAATTATGATAAAATATATGACAACTTAACCTCGACAACAATGTTTTTGTTTCAATGCAATTTAGTGCCTACTCTCATGAAATTGTTTAAGAGTAATTACTCAAATGCCTCTTGATATCTCTTTCTCAATACCACATTTAGTATTTAAAGAGATGACATCATATACCCATGGAAGATCCGTCGGAGCAGCTCCAAAACATCCTGGAGAACTACCCACTGGGAATCAGATAGCGAACAGCTGCATCCTGAAAGGAAGTGAAATCTTACAACATCCATTCCCGGCGTAACAACCTGAACCTATGTTAAAACTGACCACCACAACGGACCCGGACCACCCCAACGAAATTACGGAAAATACAAATGAAACACGTGATAACCGAAGACAACTCGCACACTATCTCCAACCCTGAAGAGGCATGAGCCTACCTCAAAACCCTATCTCAAAATGAATGTGTTTTGGCCCAAATTTGAATATACGTTTTTGAATTGAATTGAAATTGAATTCCCAGGTTACTTTATAACTCGTTTGGAAGATGAAGACTGTGTCGAAAACAGCTGTCAGCGTTGAATATTATTATTCCAGACACTCGCCAAAAAACAGCATGTACTGTGGTTCAGGCAGTGGAAGATGAACAAGGACAGCCAGCCCGCCTGAGATGCAGATACCTAGGACAGGTATCTATGCTATGAATATGCTTAGAATTTATCATATCACTGAAAATATTACGTTCCGTCTTGAGAATCCACTCAGTTAAAGAATTTATGAATTTTCAAAATTTTTCAATATTCTGAATCTCATGAGGTATTCGCTTTTATATATTTGGTGCAAGGTAATTGACACTTCATTGTCCAATCGTTTTGTCATATCGGGGTAAAAATAAAGAATATAGAATTATTCTTTCGTGTATTATGAGCATGTTCATACACTTGTAATATAATTGTTTTTATCTTTAATGAGAAATAATATTTTCATGCAGAAAAGTTGTCTGATGTCCATGATATGAGTTTCTTCATATAAGAGATCACTGCTTCAGTCACATGGTTGCCAAATATTAGTTTTAGAATCCACTTTTGAACCACATTTACGTTTTCTGTAAAACAATCACTAACACCCCTCATCCTAAAATTCCGTATGTGAGATTTGACTGTACTAGCTAGAAATAAATCATTTTCATTTACGTAATCTCCATGAATTCTTTGAAATAACTAAATTTCGAAAGAAACCCTCTTAATTTTTTGAGAAGTTATTATTTGAATCATCGTTCACATCTAACTAAACCTAATACCAACTAGTCGTCGTAATTAATCCTAATTTTTCTCAAACAGCTGCATATATTCAAATAAATATTTCCAAGTGCTCTGTCTGTTATGTATGGACTAACTAGAGTCAATTCAACTTTTCGGGGATCAATTAGGATGAGCAACTCACAACTCTAAAACGAATCTGCTATAAATTTCGAGTTCGGACCTCGGTCGGATCAATTAATTTCGACCATTTCAAAGCAGTACAATGTGCTGACAAAGTCTATAAATTCATCAGCGGGAAGTTTATTATTTTTGGAGTGTCGCTTCAGTATGTCCACTTCGAAATTATGCGGGCACGCCACTTTCCTGTTTTATTTTCTCTTAAAAGCATTGTCATGCAAATGGTTTTCAAATTGAATTTTTGTTAAGTTTATTTGGGCTATAAACAAGGCTGGCTAATGGTTATAGCTTTTAGAGCCACGAACTTCGGTAACGTGATAAAGAAAAAAGCCATTTAGGAAGTTACGGTAGAAGTGAGGAATTCAGCATTTCCTGGATTGTCTGAATCGCCAGAACGTATTACATTATATAAATCTTTGTTGCTCTATTTCACACCAAGTTGGGCAAGGATTAGTTGCGGTATTTCCAGAGTTTGTAAACTTATACAATTACAGAATATTGCTGAAAACAAATATCGATTGTTGAAAACGATCGTAAAAAACAAAACCTATTTTTTAACGTCAAAAACTCTCCTGATAAATAAGAAATATCACGGTTCCACTTTAACTGTTGGTGCATTGAAGGATCTTCCATCTGGTACTCCCTATCTTTGCATTTAAATAATACAAAATGTGTGTGAAATAACATCGAAACTTTTTATTCGTTTGATATATGAAGAGATATGGAAGGTAGGAACTAACGGGACTTTCAGTAAAACACGTTCTAAAAACAAACTTACTCTATTTAACAAATCGCCAAGCTTTCGTCTCTGAATAGAGACTTCGTCAGGACGCTAAAATGAAATACAATCGAAATGAACTGAAAGAAATGGACAATACTTACAAGTAATCTGAGTTTCACAATTCAAAATTAAATGTCAGATATCAGATATCTGAAAATGACATTATTAATAACAATGCGTCAATTTTTTCAAAATGTTTTCATCAATATTTAATTTTAAATTGTGAAACTCAGATTACTTGTGATAATCCAGTCAATTTAGGTTTTTCAAACCTCAATCTGTATATAATTTTCTTTTATATTCATTTGTCGTCGATATCCTCAATTTCAACTTCATCAAAAGTTGCTGACAAAACATCGAGTGGACTTATTGCTGTATTTAAATCAATATCTTCATCATTTCCTCCATAGTGGACTCTGTGTTTAAGCATGACTGACCACGACAATGTCCACAAGCTTTAGAACATCTCAATCCAATATTTTTACATCCACATTTGCCGCCACAACCTTTTGTACAATTAGAAAAGACTGTGCTTAGTAGATCATCGGGTGCTGGTGGCAATAAAGGTGTTATTGGTTGTAATGTTATTTTTCAACTCCCAACCCCGCTGTTCTGGATCAATTTCTTTTCTTAGCCAGGTTTGTTTTTGATAATAGACTCGATAAATATGCTGTTGAGCTGCTGAAGAAGCGGGTGGTAATAATTGAAATTTCACAGCTGTACTTTGTCTTGTTAGTTTAGCAAAGCTGCATTATCTGTAATTGTCAATTGAATTTTCTGATTTTGGAGCACCGTACATTGCTAGTAGAAAATTTATTGCAGCATTGGCAAGGACATCTCGAGCGCAATTTTCTTGTTGGAATATTTCTGCAGAATTGTGTGAATCTGGTCTTTCTTCGAACATCTTCATGACTTCCACTTTTCATACTGAGAAATTAAATTCAATTACATATTTCGGGATGTTTCCGTAATATTTGATTGTAATTTTTTAAATTACGGCCCTGGAAATTGGTTGACTGAGTTGAATAAAAGCACAATAGCAATTTTGACGTCTCCCTATGTACCGTAGAGTTTTTCGAAAGTTTTTTTTATATTTAGGTACCTATATTTTTTCCATTGCTCTGAGCGTTTCTACAATGAACTTCGAATAAGAAAACCTTTTATGATTATCTGAAACATATCTACATAAAAAATATATTGAATGTGTTTTGGTAGGCAGAAAAAGAAATGATAACAATAATAACATCCGAAACGAACACAATAATTGTAATGAAAATTGAAATGAAGTAATTTATATACATAAAATCAATGGCGCAATACATATTCCATTTTGACACATTCTTGAACTTGGTATTTCATATCATTTACTGCTCTTAATACATTCATTTGCTGCATTGTTGCGAAATCATTCTAAATCCTCAATCTTGAATCTTCCACATTTTCTATCTCTCTACCAGCGTAAAACCTATTTTTTAATTTCCCTATAGAAAATAGCCCAAAATAGTAAGATCTGGTGATCTTGCAGGCCATCTTATTGGCCCATTATTTGTCTCGAAATGGAAGGACTTCAATTCAAACATTCATTGTGCCATTAATTTTTTTGTGTATATGAATTACTTTATTTCAATTTCCATTACAATTATAGTGTTCGTTTCGAATGTTATTATTGCTATCATTTATTTTCCTGCTCATCAAAACACATATCATATATTTTTGTTGTAGATATGTTTCAGATAATAATGAAAAGTTTTTCTTATTCGAAGTTCATTGTAGAAAATGCTCAGAGCAATGGAAAAAATATGAATAAGTACCTGAAAACGAAAAAAAAAACTCTCTAAAAACTCTACGGCACATAGAGAGACGTGAAAGTTGCTATTGTGTTTTTATTCAACTCAGTCAACCAACTTCCAGGGTCGTAATTTTAAAGGGAACAATTCACCCAATTATAATCAAATAATACGGAAACATCCCGAAATATAAAATTGAATTTAATTTCTCAGTATGAAGTGAACGTCTACGATCCAAAAACTACAACAAAAATACAGGTCCGTATTTGAAAATTCAAAGGTGGGGGTGGCCCAAGTCAGATACCACCCTATATAAAAGATTCATGGTCATATTCTGATAGTCCACATCGAGTGCCAATAGCAAAATGTTGACAGATTTTCAATATGTCTGCGAATAAAGAAGATATAGGCAAAAAAAAATTTGGGATTTTTTGGTTTTTCCTATATATCTCCAGAAACAAAAGAGCTACATTCAATTTTTTCACATCACTGAATAGGTCTCTAAAATACGCAACTTTGCCATAATTCAACCGACACTCTTTCTCTTATCGTTTACGAGATCCCCATGTACAGAAACGAATTCGAATAGCCCTGTATAAAACTATCCAGTAGAATTGAAATAGTCAATAGGACTCTGACGCCACATCGTGAATACTTTTATATCATAGAATCCATTAAAGAGCAGAAAATATTTCAGTTTAGACTTGAATCTGATCAGGTTCGACTGGTTTTTCAATCCATGGGGTAATACATTGTAGAAATAATCTTCATTATTAGATACGAATCTCTAAAATGGTCAACATAAGCAAAGATCGATTCAATTCGAAATATCTGCTTCCTCTATTCACCAAAATCACGCATGAGGACAACATTCAAATTGATTCATGTCACAGGAAATACAGTCCACATAAGTCATACTGAACAACAACATTTCCATCACAGTTTGAACTTGTTTCAACTACTCCATACTCGTATTATGCACTTCAAGAAAAGCTGTTTCATACTCGTATGTGCCGTCTCAAGAGCTTTTAATCGTTCACGAAGTGGACCGTAAATACCGCGGCAACTACCCCTTAGGCGACAACAGTATTCAGGAAATACCTCAACCTCTTGCGCCTGGGATACAAATGACAAACGAACCTCTATAAGCACCCACAAAGGGTCAGTCGAGACCGAAAATAGAAACGGGACACCTTCGCCTCAGGTTCTGTTATGGCATTTAAATTCCACTCGTGTTTTCTGACTGGGGTGGATATGCATGGGGTGGAAGAAATTGTCTTTGAAGTAACGAGTAATTTGAGTCATTTGAGAAATTTCGATCAGATCATTGACTTCGTTCTGATATTTCTGTGGGAAGTATTCGCTTGGCTGTTTCTAAACTTTTGGTGATTGAATTCAATTGTTTTCGCCAGGATACGGATTTCCTATGAGTATTTTATATTTGAATTCGATTTTCAGCGAATCAAATCCCACGTGAATGGCTACAGGCACCGCACTCAGAGCGCCATGAGGATTCTCCTGTAGTATTTGTGTTTCATTGACAGTACCTAATATGCGAAAATCAGTTCACTGGCATAACAATTCGTTTTGCCTTTTGTAATTATACCTAGCATAATCTTTCACATATATGTAAAGTAATGCTACAACCGACGATATCGTTCATTTTGGACAAGGCTTTCACCAGCATTTGTTTTCGCAGCTGTGGCATCTTCAATACAACCTTCGGCTACTGTTGATGATCTCCAACCCCCATGCCGTTTCCACTCTTTCCTAGAGTCTTCTGAAAATGATACAAAACTTCTGTGGAAACAATGCCAAGTTGATTACTGTGAATTCGTTGATTTCGAAAGTTTTACATTATCTTTGGGCACGTTTACAAATTCATAGATATCAGGCCTTCGTTTGTGTGCATCACAATCAGTATATTGAAAAAATTGACAACTAGCAGGATAGTGTACAATTTTTTTATTTTCTGTAGGAGGTTGAATGTCACACGCCAATAATTCTATTGTCATCGTCTCAGGAAGGGTAATGAGTAATTTTTCCGTTATATCTCCAATTTGATTTTTTTCATTTTACACGACAATAAATGAGCGTAATTCTATTGTCTTCGTCTAAAGGAGGGTAATGAGTAATTTTTCCGTCATATCTCCGATTTGATTTTTTCCATTTTGGTTTTGGTAATTCTATTTACACAGATTTTTCAAAGCCATATTCGACCGAGTAAATCACAATTTATTGTTGCATAAACTAGACGCTTTGGGTATTCAAGAAAACATTCTGAAATTAATTGAAAATTATCTAGCCTGCAGAGTACAATTTGTAAAAAATTGTAACTCAGTATATTCCTCAATCACAGTTTCATCGGGTGTACCACAGGGTTCTCATTCAGGGCCATTGTTTTTCAACCTATTTGTAAATGACTTGGAAGAGGTTATTCTTTATAGTGAGTTTCTATTGTTTGCTGATGAACTGAAGATGTTTGAAGTTATTCATGACTCAACTGATACAGAATTATTACAGTACGATTTATGTAACTTTGTTCGGTGGTGTGATATAAATCTACTGCAATTAAATCTAGACAAATGTCAAAAATTTACTTTTTTCCGAAACAAAAATCCCATTAACCGGCCATATATCAATCGATCAGAACTGAAAACAACAAACACAATCAGGGATTTAGGAATCACTCTCAACCCGAAAATGTCATTCAAACCCCATATTGCCAATATTACTTCTAAGGCAATAAAAATGTTACGTTTCATTCTTAGATCTGCAACTGAATCATCTGTCACTTCAATAAAAATCATATATTGTTCAATTGTTAGATCGATAATCCAACACAATTACACAAGTTGGTGCCCTTCATATTATTTGGATATTGATATGCTTGAAAGCATTCAAAATAAGTTTTTGAGGTACTCTGCATATAAATTGGGATATCCTATTGCTGAATATAACTATAAAATCATATTGGACATCGATGACTTGAATACTCTGGCTCATAGAAGATTGGAATCAGATCTTACACTAATTCATAAAATAAACAATGGTAGCATCAATTCCCCGGACTTGTCGAACTTATAACTTCAAATGTGAATCCAAGGAGAACAAGAAATTCAGAAATCTCCAAAGTACCTTTTGTCGCACCAACTGTGGCCGGAATAAATCTGTAGGTAGAATTTTGAGACTTGCCAATACATGTAGATTTGGAGTTTTTTAATTCTTCTTTGGAAACATATAAAAAGATTGTAATTCATTAACACATTTTACGATTTTTTTTATATTATTTCATATATTTTTTCCTCAAACCTAGCTTAGATTACTGTAAAATACATATGTGTGAACTTGTTAATAATTTTTTGAAAAATAGGCATTGCCGTAGATAAATAAAAATAAAATTTTCATTAATGCATTGTGTCTAATTCTCAACTGAAAATAGCTATATCTAACCACAACTTTGAAAATCAATTGTATAAAATTTCTTCGATTCCTGGTATATAGTAACTATTTCCATAAACAGTTCCAATCTCTCTGGTAACCATAAAGTAACAGGAATCGATTGAAAGCGATCCTTTTCCGGAGATGTTATATATAACTCGGCGTGTTAAATTGGAGCATTTTTCAGTGCCTCTCTTTCTTCGCTGACAAACGACGAAGAAAAGTTCAACATCGACTTCGAGGTCCAACAAGCCACTATTCTCCCGACATTTAACCCTTTTCTCTCTCGAGGCGATAACTCAGCGCAATCCGCCTCTCTCAACGATAACCCCCGAAAAACCCCCAATCCTAAATGTGCCCAATCCATTTGCCGAACAAAAACTATATTACATTCAAATATACCAATTAACTTTGAGGGTTCCCATTTCTCATAGCGCAGTCAATATAGCTTTTATTCAGGGGCCATTAAAATGCAACTTTAATATGTAACGTGAATTTCTGTTGGAAAAATCTACCCTGAATAAGTCATTTGATATTGATGTGAAAAACTGTAAAATACATTACATAAAAAATTGGCAAATGGTTACGGTGTGATTTCTAATTAACACCTGAAAAAACGCTCTCATGATTCATCATGCATCATACTGTAACATTTCATTTTTCTACTTCTCATTATATCGAGTGGTCCAACGAAAAGTATGGACCACTTGCTTTTCTCCTTTTTTTTGTAACTCAACGCAAAAATGCTCGGACAAGTCAATTTTGCTTTTGAGGGGGACACATTTTAGATGTATTTTTCTACCTGTGCCTTCAACCCCCTAGCGAGGGTGAGTAACAACCCTAAAATTTCAAATAGAAAGTAGGGTCGAGTGATATACCATTTGAAAGGGGACACAATTTTCTTTCCAATGATACCTAGGTTGTTGTATTTTCTTGAATAGTTATAAAAATAGCAAAAACATTTACTCGATATTTTTGGTATTAATGAAAATGCGAAAAAAACGGCATTTTTATCACTACTACATTCCTCAATTTTTCTCTTTCTCTCGTGCGTTTTTTGGTTCAAATAACAACAGTAGATAAGTGTACAAAAATAATTTAGGCAAACGTTCATTGATTCAGTTCGGTTGCTTTTGAAATTATTTCAACTTTACTGTAAAAATGGTGTATTCCATTCCTGAACGAGTTGAAATTGTTAAACTTCATTATCAACATAATAGTTGTGCTAGACTTACTGCTCGCCTCTTTAATAACAGTCACCCCGGGAAAAATGTGAATGATTCGTACGTTGCCAAGTTAGTCCAAAAGTTTGTCGATACCGGATCTGTCTGTAATGAAACCGATCAGAAATGGAGCAGTGGAAGTCGCTGTTTTGGGACATGTTGAATTGGATCATACTCAAAGTACCCGTTAGCTTGCTGCAGCCTCAGGTGTCTCCCGTTCGTCCATAATACGGAAGCCTATAAATTTCATCCGACAAAATTAAATCAGTACAGGAACTCATTGAAGATGATCCTGATAAAAGGCTACAATTTTGTGAACAACTGAGCCAGCTACTAATTGATGATCCGCACCTATCATTCAACACGTGCTTTTTCGATGAGACTACATTTTTTTTGAATGGGGCTGTGAATAGGCATAATTGCCGTTACTGGGATGACAGTAACCCACACTTATTCCGAGAGGTCCATACCCAGTACCCTCAAAAAATCAATGTCTGGTGTGGCATATTAGGTAGTCATATCGTAGGGCCACTTTTTATTCCTGGGAATTTAACTGGTGAGGTCTACCTGAACATGCTTGAATATACAATTGATCCTCTCATAACAAAAAATAATTGAAAATGCAAAATCATAATGATGATCGGCTTCATTTCCAGCAAGATGGAGCACCTCCTCACTATGTTGCTCCGGTAAGAGAGACGGTGGATTGGAAGGAGAGGCCCCATGGAATGGCCTGCCAGGTCACCTGATTTATCGCCTTTAGACTTTTTCCTTTGGGGACACTTGAGAAATAAATGTTTTGCTACGCAGCCTGAGTCCACAGAAGATCTTTGCCAACGAATTACAGCAGAGTGCAGATGTATAACACCTGATATGCTACAGAATGTTAGGAATAGATTTGAACAAAATTCTTCATAATACCTACATGTTTGAGTGAAATACAACAAATTAGGTATCACTGGAAAGATAATTTTGTGCCCTTCCAAATGATATATCACTCGACCCCACTTTGCATTTGAAATTGTATGTATATATGAAATATCATGAAAAGAGTATCAGAAGAGTAATAAATAGTGCTGTTGATATAAAATTCAAATATGAAGTCTAAATTATATAAAATATAGAAAAAATAGTGTTTTATATATAAAATGTAAAAATGGTGTTGCAAATATAAAATCAAAAGTAATGTATATATAAAATAGCATGTACATATTAAATATAAATACCAAGGAAACAGTAACGAAAGAATACTTATAATGAAAGAATACTTATATTATAGAGCAATGATTTCTATGTGAGTTTTTTATTTTTTCAATTTGATTTTTTTATAACAAACTGTAATATATGTTTTATATATCAATATATTGATGGATGGAAAAGCGTAACTGGGCGCTTATCCATTCCTTGATTTTTGCTTCAAATAAATGATGGGAATTCTATTCTTTCATTTCATGAGGTATCAAGCTATATATTTTGGGACCCAAGTAGACATAACTTCTTTGTAGGGTGTTTTTTTCTGGTCTTGGTATAACAGTAGAATGGATTTTGTGACGTGTACTGTAGTTATGATTCATGGCTATCAGTGTATTTTTGTGAGTATGCTGTCGCATTACTGCTGATAGAAAATATAGTTGTCGAAGATCAAATAACTTCGTTTCGCGGTACAAGTCATTAGTGAGGTAAGTGTATGGTTTCTTGAATATTATTTTTATTATCCACTTCTGTATTTTTTCCAGTTGTTTGGTATAATTATTTGTTACCGCTCCCCAGGCTAATACCTATTCCATAATTCAAGTGTCCGAAGCTGATCAATTTTCAAAATATTCGATAGATATTTGAAATTTGACAATGTACATTGTTAAAAGCCGATTTTTAACCCATTCTTGTTAAACATGCATTTTTAAATCATTATGATGAATAAAGGCATCTTATTATTATTATCATTATTATTGAACTTGTGATGCATTGTTTGGAACCTTTGGTATAGTGATGATTATTACTGGAGTTTTTTGCCAACACCAAACCAATATTTTAAAATCTCGACACGTGTTTCCACCACTAAGTGATAATCTTCAAGAGAAAGATCAAACTAAACTAAAGCTACCCTTATTTATACCATGCATACTTGTTCTAGGTACCTGTGTCTTGAGTGTCTTGAATTAATTTCACAATATTGCCTTATTCACTAGTCTTAAATTAATTTAAGAATGTGTCGTTATGTAAGAGTTAGGTAAATCTAATAATTGAAATATTATATGCTATATAAAATCAATTTCACAATATTGCTTTATCTACTAGTCCTGAATTAATTTTACAATCTGTCTTTATGTAATAGTCTGGGAATAAAAAGGTAATAACAAATGTTTATCAATTCCTTACTTACTACACTATCAGCTATCACTCACCATGCAGTGAAATGATTCAACTTCCCAGCCGTATGACAGATCTGAATTTATAGCAATGGAAATATTTTGAAACATTCAATTGATAATATCTGCGTGATAATGTCTGCACAATTTTCAACGGTACATAAAGAGAATAATAATGGACCCAACACGGATCCCTGTGGTACCCTGACTACATCATCATATAATCAACGACAAATTCATCAAAACTATGACTTTCACGACCGTACTATGGAACAGTAACCGTAATTGTAATCCTATTCGAACGGACCAACGATCGATGAAAATTTAATGGTAATTTGATGGTTGTAAAATGTCACGAAAGTAACTCGAATTCGTAATGAAAGATCATTGAACGGCTACTCTGGGAATTCGCTCGTTATTTTTACATAAGAATCTGCTCGAAAAATGCAGATGGGAAGTTTTCGTTTGACGCGAGATTTATCGATACCGCATTCTTATCTGACGTGGAGTGACTGGGCGGAAAGTTGAAAACTTGTTATGGATCCGGAATGGAAAAAGTTGAGGGCGGAAAATCGGATTGATTCATGAAATTAATAGAATTCGATATGTAGTGTATGTAGTATCACTAGGAAAAAGCGATTCCAGCTTGAGAAATGGCTGATGAAGATTCTGTGGACAGTAGACATTTTTTATCCTGAAAATCTTGCGAATGTATTATCTTTCCCACCAACCGATTTCCTAGATTCTTTGAAGTCTACCGGATACTGGTTACGGCAACAAGAGGATTGTTTCGAATTCTTGGGGTTCTTGTTGAATACTCTTGGTGAGCAAAAAATTTGCAGAATCAATACTCCTGACCGCTCTGGACTCAATGATTCCATACAGTCTATCTTGTCTTGTGTTTAAGATCTTTTGTTGAAAAATCCCCACTAGAGTACTTTGTAGTACATATTCAAAAGGTACCGAAAACTTATGTGACTGATAACATCTGAAAATAGAACTTTCAACAAGTGATGATCAACCAAACTCTTACGAAGGTTCGTAATAGATGAACACTTCAATCTAGCAGATTAATTGTGATGGTGAGGTCTATGAAATCAATTTCTTCCTTTCTGCTTCGAGTGTCAACTGTATGTTTTTATTGATATTGTTCGTAAATGTCACTAATTGGTTCAGCTGACGTGTAGTACCTCTGAAACAGTATCGTCTACATATCTGTGACAAAAATGAATATGTTTTCAGTTCTTATTTTTCATGAACACCTTTGAATCAACTACCTATGACTCATAACAACCTAAATTGAATCACTTTGTACTGATGCGTACCTCATTATTTATTGAACTCAAGGTCCAGTTGACATACGATAACAATCTCT
Source organism: Leptinotarsa decemlineata (assembly GCF_025532065.1). Lineage (NCBI taxonomy): Eukaryota > Metazoa > Arthropoda > Insecta > Coleoptera > Chrysomelidae > Leptinotarsa > Leptinotarsa decemlineata. The sequence goes on from NW_027412747.1 coordinate 21,459,291, forward strand.
TATACGGTAGACTTGATTATTGAATATTCAGATTCCTCATAGTCCGGTCCTTTAGACTAAAAAATAAGAGTGAAGGTACATAAATTTACAACAAGCTGCAAATGCGTGTAATTGTTCACAATATAGTTGAGAATTATATTTTGAAATTCAAAAATCTCAAAAAAAATTGTTTTTTCGCGATTTACAGGAAAACGGTGAGTTTCATCATGAAATAACTTCAGATAAAAATTGTAGACCATAAAATTCTCTACAAAAAATTCATCAATACTTTTTTTTCTCAGAGCCACCGTTTCTGAGAAACGACGAGTCAAAAAGTTGTAATCGTCGTTATATGCATAAGTATGCCACGTATATACATCCCTGAAGTTGTAAGTTGATTAAAAATATTTTTCTATTGGTATACATAAGTATAAATAAAAGAATATTAGGTAGAATGCAGTCTAGTCCCTTAATTTGTACGCTTGTGTAACCTTTAGCCAACATCTGTCTTCCTGTTCAATTGTGTGCGTGGCTAAGGTCGTATACCTGCTTCGTGTCAGAATGTCCAAAAAATAAAATACCGTTGGTCTTGAGCTAGGTCTAACCTATTTTGTGCTGTTCTGAGATGTAAACTTACTCGTACTTCTTACTGCTCGAACTCCACCTGAAAAAACTATTTTCCTTCTAGAGCCAGGAAAAGCTCAAAGTCAAACCGAAATATATTCGTCAAAAAGTTTATCTACTTTTGCAAAGAGTCAAAATTATGTACTATTTTTACACGCAATAACTGGCTGTGATACGACGTCTGCATTTTACAGGAGAGGTAAAGCAACAAACAGTCTTTAAAATGTTCGAAAAACAAGATTTAGTTCAATGTGTTGGAGTTTTCAAAAAAAAGTAATTCGAATCAACAAGAAATTATCACCAACGGGATTCAGTTCCTTCTTTCTTTGTACAAAACTCCGAAAAAAACTACTCGCTTAGATGACTATCGATATGCATGTTTCGTAAAAAACACTAAAAATAAGAAACAGGTGCAATTAGCTTGTCTTCCTCCAACCTGAGTTGCTGCTCATCAAAATCTTTTCCGGGTATATTACCAAGTTCAAGTGTGGATTGGTTATCAGCTAGACCCAAAAGACTGGGGTTGGAAGTTGGTCGATAATGCATTAGAACCTGTTCAGGCTTTACTCCCACCTGCGCCGGAAAAACTGCTGAACACAATTTCTTGCAACTGTAAAAAGGGATGCAGCGCTAAATGCGGTTGTAAAAAAGTTGAACTGTTGTGTTCTCTGGCATGTACATATTGTCAAGGCCAGTCATGTTCTGATGCTGAATCACCAATAGTGTGGGATTCATTTGATACCAACGAGGAAACATGCGATACATCACCCTTGACGCAGTTTACCTACACCTAGGATGAACATCAAGAAGAAGGAGAAGATCAAGAAGAAGAAAAAGAAGAAAAAGACCAAGAAGAAGAACGGCAAGAAGAAGTATTTGAAGGTTATGACTCAGATGAATAAATTTTTACATTTTTTTAATTTCAATTTTTATAATTTTCAATCCTTCCTAATATGTTTTATTATGCAAGTTTTCAATTTGACAGAATCACAACAGACATGTGGAATAGGCCTACTGGGGAAACAAAGTTGAAAAAAATGCGCTAAGTACACTACCTCATAAGTGGCGTGGAAACATGTGCATATAAAGACGAGTACAACTTTTACAACTATTTGACTCGTCGTATCTCAGAAACGGTGGCTCTACCAAAAAAAAGTATCGACACATTTTTGTAGAGAATTTTATGATCTACAATTTTTATCTGAAGTTATTTCTTGATAAAACTCACCGTATTCCTGAAAATCGCGAAAAACAATTTTTTTTCGAGATTTTTGACCTCTGACCTCGAATAAATTGTTTTCTATGCATCGCAATCATTCGGAATTTCAAAATCTTATTTTCAACTATGTTTTAACAATAACACGCGTTTGCAGCTCGTTGTAAATTTATGTACCTTCCAATGTCTAGATTGCCCGGATTATCATGATATTCAACTCTTTTTCAATAAACTAGTTCATCAACGATCTTGATAGTATCAAAATGTGTAGATTCAAATTATTGGTTTCAATTTTTCAATTATCATTAGGTAGCCCCCTAGACAGTCGGAAATTTAAATCAGTCAATTTATTGAAGATGCAAATATCGACTTTACTACTCAAAATATTCTTCATTTCCGAACTCATTTCTTATATTTCACTAACATATTACTTAAACTAGTTCAAGTTGTCAACGTAACTAATAATATTCAGTTCATTCTTCACACTCTTCTTTCCATGTTTCAACACTGACTAGCAATTCGCCAAGATTCCTCTTCAGCTCTTTCAGAGGACAGTTGAACTTCGAACATCCTGACGGAGTTATTTCCTGAATGGTATCCTTCTGCTTGTAATAAATATTGACATAGGATTCTTCGGAAGTTTTCCGCAATTCGAAGTATATCGTGCTGGCAAAATAGGGAAAGTGTGGTTGGAACGCCCCCAGAGCTGAAAGAATTTCTACGATGGTGATATCATGGGCGCTATACACACGAAAGAACTTTGCACTTGTGGGATCTTGCTCCATTTTTTCAAAGTGTTCTATTACCTCGTTGAGGAATGGTCCAGCACCTGGAAAGTGAAGTTGAAATATATCATCTTAGACAAATTGGTTTCTATGGAATGATATATCTGAAGTGAATCTCTCCATCGACAATAATTTCTATGGAAGTGGATGAACCAAGAGCTAAGTAACACAAGTCAGAGTGCATTTCAATCTAATGATAATGTTGAGTTCTAGAGATTTTGTATGATAATTAATGAGTATATCCTATGAATTGGCTGCTTCTAATTCAGCAGCTAATTCAAAATACCGTCTTGCATTGACTTCAATCAGGTGAGGATTTCATCCAATCGGAGGAATTGACTCAAAGAGTTAACTCCACGAAGACGAAGTGATTTTTTTTGAAAACTGCACTTCAAAGAGTGTTGACTTGAACCTCTGATCGATGAGCAGGTGTATTTTTTGGCACACCCTTGACTCAAATCACTATGGGAAGAATCTAGCATCTCAGTCAGAAAAAAAAAGTTCTTCAACCTCATTTCGTTGCTCCAAGTGATCAAGGTTGGACATCCTGTTTCGGTTTCCAAACAGGGAAATGGTCGAGTCAATTCGTATAAGAAATATCCCAAAGAATGTTCCACTTGAGTTTTATCAATAAATAGAATTTGCTGAGGCGTCTAGCTAATTGAGGAGAAATGATGCCTGAGTTTACCTGGCTACCAACATATCAAACTGCAGGTTATAACAGATCTTCTCTGTTATCTGATATTCATCAAGATTTTGGATTTCTGCGTTCTCCACTGCGTGATGGGAAGAGGATGAAGATAAAACGATTCCCTAGGACTTTATTGGACTATCCATCTGAGAGAAATTGATGACTATTTGTGAGAAAAGATTTCAAAGAAAGTTGAAGAGCGATGAACAAACGATATGACAAATCATGGCGCCAAAGTTTGATCAGTAGGTCCTCAGACGTGAGCGCTCAGAATCTGATACTCATCTGCCCGAAACTGTTTCAAATTTCATCCAGAGGTTGATGACGTATCGAGTTACAAGGAGAAACTTTGTCTTTTGCGAAGAATTTCAGGTTCCAGGCATTTTTGTCGAATTACCAGGGTCGATTGAAGTCACACAAGAAAATCAACTAATTAGTTTCAACGTGGAAAGCCTTTACACCAACGTTCCGGTCGAAGAAGCACTTCAAAACATATAGAGAAAGCTATCCGAAGACGGGAACCTGAAACAGAGAACGAATCTAACTGAATAAGTAATTATGGAATTACTAGAGTGCTGTTTACGAAACTGTTATTCCCAACTGAAGGGCGAATTATTTACAGAAGATGAGGGACTGCCAATGGGATCGCCACTTTCACCAGTCATAGCCAACATATATATGGAGTGGTTTGAAACTCTGGCCATTGAAGAAGCCCACGAGAAATCTCGATTCTGGAAAAGATATGTTGTTAATAATATGGAACTATGGCGATCCACAGCGAATTGCCATTCTCAGACGTTTTGGTGAAGAGGACCGACACTAAGTGGGAAACAGAGACAGTATCTGAACCACGAATCCAGCCACCATCAATTAAGTAGAAGAAGAATCATCAAGACTCTATTAGACCGTAGGATGGTCTCGACAGGGAACTAGACATCATCAAAAATGATTTTCAACGTAATGGCTACCCCAAAGCAATGGTAAAAAATATTTTGGCTGAAAGACAGCAGGGGCCTAGCAAGGAAGAGAAGCCGTCACAACCAGTGCTTGCACTTTTCTACATCAGAGGATTATCGGAGAGGATAAGCAGAATTGGTTCCAAATACAATACAAAACCTGCTTCAGATCTGGGAACACTATCGGTAGCAGCCTCACCAAAACCAGGCCACCAAACGCGGACTGCGATTCCAAGAATTGCATTTACCGTATACCCTGTGAGTGCGGAAAATCCTATATTGGTGGAACTGAGAGGCCATTGAATATTCGTTTTGCCGAGCGCAAAAAACACACACAGCGAGGGGAAACCAGCAAATCAGGAATAGCAGACCATGTTTGGACCCATCAACACAACATCGAGTGGTCCCGAACTGAGATCTTACACAGAGAGAAACATTGGTTTAGGAGAAAATTCAAGGAAGCCGTATACATGTTGTCCAACAACGTATTCAGCCGAGCCAGCGCCGAAATACGCAACATATGGAAACCCATCATCAAGCGAAAAATGGCCAACTCTTGCCAAACGGTCATCTCCCACTGAACCAGTGAACCGGAAAAAATGGAAAGCGGGGATAAGCACCCGATTGACCTATAAATACTCATCTCTCGGAGGAATCAGTCCAGTCATCACCCGAAGACGATCGTGGATACTAACAATCGAAATGGCATGAACTTACTTGGCTTGAAATCTCTTTATTTTAAGTTTGTATTTCTTTATTTTTAATTTTTGTTCAACTGTTCAATTTTACTTGCATTTTATTTCACTATTATTTCATTCCAGGTTTTTTTGCCTAATATAATTGTTATTTACAGCTATTTATTTTTAATTCTTTTTTTTTAGTCGTTTCAGGGATTTCAAATCATTTTATATACTAGACAATGGACGTCCGAACTAGTGAAATTCAAAAGGTTTCTCGATGTGAATTATATTAGGTTTGTTCTGGTTCTGCGCAATTCAGGTTCTAGGACGTCAGGATCATGCGCAGTTGATATTGAGCGTTCTGGTTTATTGATGATAATTTCAAACTGATGAATCCTCTGTTCTGGTTTTGACTGCGAAATGATCCTAAACTGTTTTGAACCGTCCCGAATCGTTCTTGCTCCCGAGGCAGAACTGTTGAGAACTGTTCCCGTTCCTTATGCGCATTCATGTGGAAATTTGTTTGGGCTATTTGCTAGGATGTAATTTTATTTATTTGATTTGAATAATTGATGATTGAGGGTAGATAACATTTGAACTGCCTATAGGGATACGCTACATAACAAAATGGACATGATTAATAGTATTTTCTCGTCTTCATCTCTTCATATATACGATAGGTGGCACAGTGGTCTCCTCAAAAGCGTTCTGGTTCAAACAAGTGTCCGAGACTGTTTCGGACTGTTTGAGATTTTTAGTTTGTACGCACCATGTCTTGCGCAGTTTATAAACGTTTTGTGATGTTAGAACCAGAACAAACCTATTGAAAATCTGAAACAAGACTCTGCCTTCATACAAAGTACTGAAGAAAAGAACTATTTGCCATTTCAATAAAACAAAAAATCAAGAATATGATAAATGTGAATGAGATTTTCTTGAGGACAGTATTTCCTAAAAACTACTTCCATGCATCTGATAATCTTTGAAATCTGCCATTATCAGACTTCGTTGACAGTCAAAAAGTCACTATCATGAGACATGAATCGAGAATAAGAATATTATTACTCACTCAGACGACGTAGTTTCTCATTGAAACCATCAACTTCTAGATAATATTCCACCAGAGTCTCAAGGGGTTCTGGAAAAATTCGTTCGGTCCACGGAGGTGCAACGAAACCAAATTCATTCTCAATGAAAAGGGTATCATATATGAAAAAAGTGTCAGATAATGTGGTCTGGTTAAATCCAGCATGTTCGCTGAGATACTCGTAGGTACTGGCATAGGTCGCATCGATGTTTTTGAAGTAAGGTTCCTCGTTCAACACTTTGTCGTGTTCTTTACTTCTTTGAGCGCATGGTTGAAAGGTGGTGACCACTTTTGTGGGATGAACGGGAATGGGACTCCAGAAAATACGTGGATTCCATAATTCCTTTATTGTTGGAGGAAATAGCCCCTGGAGATAGCACTGAGCTGACATGTGCGTTCTGTCAAATTCTGTGGTTTCGGCGTGAATGAAGTCAGGGGAGTAAGCAACTGGTAATGATTCCTTGTATCTCTCCCTTGTGAATTTGCCGAGGTTGTAGAGTTGTTCTTTGCCTACCTGGAAAACAAATCGTTTGATTGTGGTTTAGCGGTCAAAATTGTTGGGAAAAAACGCCAAATTGATAATAGGGGAGCCCGAGCGGTGATTTCGTGATTTACTAAAGCGCGGCAGATTATTATACAGGGGGATACCTTGTACTCGGTTAAGTACCTCCACCAAATAAGAGCTCCATATATAAGGCCGCCCGTGAAGGATAAAGGATCCGAAATTCCGAAAATCCGAAATTCCCGAGCGCGTCAGATTAAGGTAGGGTGAGTTAATTACATGCTAAAAAGTGTATATTCCAGTAATCTGACAGTTTGAGAGTGACGTGAAGAAAGGGGAGGGCAGCAAAGTTGTAACAAAATAACATCATTTCAACATTCTCGAGCGTAGCTAATTATTTTATTTTGAAGGGAATAATTCAAGGATAACGAAAAATATATAATCTGACGATTTCCGCAAGACGAAATAACAAAAATTCGTCGATAAAGTTTAATGCGTGCAGCTGTGTGATACCTATTCGAGTTTGTAATCCTCTTTCACTTTTTCTCTATCTATTACTCTCTCACTCCGTCCCCACTCTGAATTCTGTTGCCATGACGCCATCACAGCTGATCACAGAGAATCGTTCGTGATGAAAATGATGATTAATTAATAAATTAATTATGAAAAAATTTTTTTTATCATTTTTTTAAATTATTTTCTTTTGAATACAAGAAGGTATCATACTCAAAAAACATACATTTATTCATTTGCATGCTATTTCCTGAGCTTTTCAATTAATTAAGTTCAATGATTTACCAAAAGTTGAAAAAAAACATTTTTTGTCAGATTAGGCGAATCCCTCTAGATAATCGTCAGATTATGAGACAGCACGTCTAGAACATAAAGATGAACGATATATATCTTAATCTGACGCGCTTGAGTATTTCGAAATGACAATTTTATTTGCCCATTATAATAATGGCCGCGAGTTTGCGTCAGATCGAAATCGTCAGATTTTGTAATACTTAACACCCTCTCAGAAAATCTGACGTGCTCGATTAATTTTTTTTTCACATTTAACCCTTACGTACAACCACTCGCGTCATGCAAACGATCAGATTAACATACGAACATTATTAAAAACACGTACGACATTGCTGCTCTCAATATTTGACGCGCTCGAGTATTTCCATGCAACAGTATTTTTTTTACATATTTAAAAATCTATAGCCGCTTACCCCACCGATAAAAAGTTATATATTATATAAAATTTTTTCTTCTCATCATCTAAACTCTGCAACCTAATATGTCTCTATGGCGCTCGAGTAAATCCCCATTTTGCATCGTGGGCTCCCTCAACAGTCCGGTAAAAAAATAAGGTGAATTTTCATTTTTCCAAAATATATTCGTTCATTGATCAATTTTTCATTTTTCTTTTCAAAGTAGTCTTTTTCAGACTTGTGCCAGCGTGAACGATTTGGTATGTCCTTGAGCTACCTCAGCGATTCGATTTTTATCTCCTCAATCGTCGCAAAACGCCGTTCTTTCATGGGGCTTTCCGATCTTGAGAATATGAAAGAGTCGCAGGGGGCTGAATCTGGCAATACGGTGGCTGAGGCATGATCACGGTGTTGTTTTTGGTTATGAACAAGCAATAACGAGTGAGCAGGTGCATTATCGTGATGCAAAAGCCACGAATTGTTATTCCACAATACCGGACATTTTCTTTGTATTGCTTCTCGCAAGCGAAGCATGACTTCAAGGTGATACTCCTCATTGGTTGTACGACCATGTAGCACGGACTCTTTATGAAGTAAGCCACGGAAATCGAAGAAAATATTGAGCAAACCCTTGACATTTGATCGAAATGGGCGTACTTTTTTGGGACGATGAGACTTTACTTTCGATGTCACAACAATATATCCATGACTCGTCACCAGTTATGACCCTTTCAAGGGAATCTGGATGGCAATTGACGTCATTCAACAATTCCTAGGTGATGCTCATGTGATGGTTTTTTTGATAAAAAATCAGCAATTTTGGAATGAACTTTACTGACACACACTTCATGCCTAAAATTTCAGAAAAACTTGCATGTCAGAGGCTTATACCACTTATAAAATATTTTCTTGACTTTCACACCTTCTTTTCGGTACCAAAATTCATTCATCTTATTTTTTCAAGAGCATACATACATTATACACACTCACAACTGTTGGCGACCTTGAAAGATATAGGTTTCAGAGTAAACACATTCAATCTCATGGAGCGTTATCTCGAAGACAGAGAGCATAACGCGAAAATTGATAACGTTGTCTGTGAAAAAATAATTGTGAAAAGCGGGGTACCGCAAAGAACAGTTTTGGGGTCAATTCTCTTCACAATATTTATCAATGACATATTGGCGACACAATACTTGTGGTAGCATCGTTTGCAGTATCGTCAGCAGTATTGTACAATGCTGATAGCTGGAATGACCTCAAAAGTAAAGTAGAAGATGGCATGAGTAAACTTTTTGAATGCTTCGCGATTAATCACGAAAAAACATTCTTTATATCATTCTCGTGCTATGCCAACTCACTACCCTAATATGATACATTGAATATCGAAAACAATATAACAATGGGGGATGTTCCTCAATTTGGGTTATTACATACAGCAAATGCAAGTTTGAAAAGAGTGAAGTTGAGTTTAATTCATGAGTTTTTCAAATTCACTTCGAAAAGTAGGTATTCAAATTGATGTTTCAAATTTTGTACTTTAATTTTTAAAGGGATTTGTTTCTAATTCACATATTGGCAACAGCACCTATATCAAGTTGAAATAGTTCATAAATTCCTAGATATTCTACTTCAAAAGAGGAAAATTGTCTTCATAAATCAAACAAATTTAAAGTTATACACCACTCTCCCAAAAGTGAAAGTAAAACCGAGTTGATGCAGTTGTAGTTTTTCAACAGGTTGAATTATTAGTAAATAGTACAGTCAAATTGGCGGCATATTATGTGTTCTATTTTCTTTAATTTCATAGGATTTAACAGTTTTTTTATTGAAGATTGTACACGTTGTTTGCATTATTTTGTCCATGGAGCCATTGTCTAACTCATTATACTTTATGTTTGAAATTTCGGACTTTTATTTTCTCTAGGACTGAGAAAAATACCATCCTCGTAGAGTAAGATGAAGTTAAGAGAGCAAAAACAAGTAAGAGACTTTTTGTCAATCTATCGAGAAGAGAATAGTGAATGAAAAGCATTTTAATTGAGATTAAAATCCAGTTCTGGAACCACATAATGTGAGAGAATATAAGTAGGTATACCAAATGATCAGATTTCATAAAGACCGGCCGTTTTGCGACCGGCACGAACCCTACAGCTTTTTCGGAATTGCCTAACTTCCCAATTTTGATGTGAATGAGTCTGCATCTGGTGACAGCAGCTGCCAAAATTGATTAAAAAAGAAAAAATAAATCAGAAAGGAGTATTAATTCATTTGTCAAATATTTGTATAAGATTCTTCCTATCATCAATATTGTGTTGAAATACAGTTGAAATACTCACATTCGTCAACTGTCCAGGAGCCACAGGCCAATTGAGAGGATCTGAATAAGGATCATTGGGATAGTGTTTTGTTGGAGTTCTTTGACCATGCCGGAACACCTGTTTTACAAAATTTTTCATCTCATCATAAAATGTAGGATATATTGAAAGATCTGAGCGAAATATAATAATAAAATTTATTTGCCATTCAATTTGAAATACACGATAGTCTCAGTTAACGACGAATAAATATAGTTCCCACATAAGGATGTACCTGTGCGTGGGCTATGTCATTTTAATATATAATAGATTATAATGAATGAAATATAAAACATAAAGTTTCTTTCGGTATGAACAAAAAAAGTACTAGACAAATTGTATGCAGATATTACATTGAAATCATATATAGTCAATATGAATAGAAACATTTAGCATGAACAGAAAAAGCACTAGGAAAATTATATACAGATATCACATCAAGATAACATATAGTTATTATAAATGAAACATTTAGGTTATACCTATATATAATGAAACAATCGCAATAGGTAAATTACATCGAATATAACTCACACATCAATCTAACAAATACCCTATGTTTTAAAAATGGAAAAAAAACAAACAAACCATGGAGAAGTTGACCTACAGATTACATAACTCTAATCACATACATCTTCTACAGACATATATATATATATATATATATATATATATATATATATATATATATATATATATATATATATATATATAAAATCTGAAGGTTTCACGGATAGGAATATGCTGAACTGGTTTTTCCGGGTATATGATCCGTGTATGTGATATTATCTCTAATTATCTAATTAGAGATAATATCACATACACGGATCATATACCCGGAAAAACCAGTTCAGCATATATATATATATATATATATATATATATATATATATATATATATATATATATATATATATATTATATATATATATAAATATATATATATATATATATATATATATATATATATATATATTGTAGTAATATGTATTTTTCACATCAACATATGGGTGTATCTGTGCTCTATAGTCTGGTTCACATGTACCCGATTTAGCTCTTTTTGGTGACATTTTTCAGTCCTGTCCAAAAATTACGACCAAGGTGTCATTCGATTCGTATTTTTGCCTAAAAACTTTGAGGGAAGGTCCGAAAACGCGCCGATGAAATTTACAAAAGTTATAGACGATTGAGTGAAAAAAAAAATTGGGCTTTAGTTTTTTCTTAATATCTCGGAAAATTTTCAAAATTTTGGAAATTTGAAAGAAGATTTGAAAAGATCAATGAATTTGCGTAAAAAAGTCTCAACTCTCGAAACTGTATCTCGATTACTTATAATTTTTACACAGCCCTGAAAATAAGCGGGTAGTCTGACTTCCGCGCGCCTTTCGTCACTCTGGCATAAAAACAAAAAAAAATTATTTAAACATAATAAATGTGAATATTAAGGAATGAAAAAATTCATGTAATGTTGGGATACATCAATGAACAATAATCCACAGTCAAAAAATTTTTATTCCAATTTCAACGTTAATTATAAATTTGTTAATTAATAACTTTTTCTGAATTGAAAGTTTATATAAAAACCCCTATAATGATTAAACTAAAACCCTGGCATTTTTTCCCTTCGGTGAAGTTATCCTTAATAGGCAAAAAAATAGATTAACGTTGCCAAAATAAAAAAAATCATTTTCTATTTTTTTATTAACAATTGAAAATCATAATTTTATAAAAAATACATTACAATTTTTTTTTCTTCTTTATTGTTTCAGTGTCTCATGGCTAAAAACTAATTAAAATTTTTTTTTTATTTTTTATAGCTATTGTTAATAAATTTATTATAAACAAATACATTGTTTATGAGCAATTCCAAAATTTTTTTTTGCATTATGTTGATGGACAAAAATCATGATATTCAGAAAAAAAATGGTTTCTTAAAAAAAATTCTTTTTTGCTAAAAAATGCGTTTGTTATTAACAATTGTTTTTTTGCAACTAAATATTAAAATCAAGGAACCGTTTTTTTTTTAATCACAAATTTCATTGTTCTCCAAGGTTTTGAAGAAACTTTGTTTTTAATTCTTTTTTCAATTGTTTATTGAAAAAAATTGTTATGAACAAATTATTTTCAAATTTTTTTTTGCAATGCTTTGTTCTATAATAAAAGTAACTATGTGCTTTTTTTTTAATTTTTATTCTATTTTTTATAAAACTTTCAATATTGTGATATCAAACATTTAGGTTATACCTATAATGAAACAATCGCAATAGGTAAATTACATCGAACATCACTCACACATCAATCAAACAAATACCCTATTTTTTTAAAATGAAAAAAACAAACAAACCATGGAGAAATTGACCTACAGATTACATAACTCTAATCACATACATCTTCTACAGACATTTATACATTGTAGTAATATGTATTTTTCACATCAACATATTGGTGTATCTGTGCTCGTGGCAAACCTGAGATCCAAGCTTTAAGCTTATTTTTGAACATATTAATGCCAAAGATAGTTTTGATATGTGCTGGAATAAGATTATACAGCCGAGTATAACACTTTTGTGAAGTATTTTTCTCTAATTCTGGTACATAAGTTGAATTCATTTTGTGGCAAGTTGCATAATGGTGTTGAATTTTTCTGAGTTCATGTTTATTTTTGTGTTGCATTATAATAGTTCTGAAGAAGTACAGTTGCCTTATGTCTAAAGTCAATGTTTATTCATATAGTGCTTCTGTGGGGTGAGTTCTTTTTTTATTTGTGATTATTTTCAGAGTAAATACTAGTAATAATACTAATACAAAAACGATACTGTCGGGAAAAAAGTTTTTTAGCCCTTTAATTATCCATCATTAGAGAGAAATGGTGGAAAACTTCCAAATATACAACTATTTTTACATAAACATCGAAATGCATGGAAGAAAAAGTATTTTCACAACAAATACTTCTATATGGATATTGAATTATACGAAAATCAATCTGAACTACGGACATTTGTTGAGGAATTGAAACAGATATCATTCATAGGGTTGCTACACAATGTGATATATGAAAGACTAGTTGTTGCCCGCGAAGAATTCGGTTAGATATATTAAGTTTCATGACAGTTCATTTAAAAAAAAATAGTTACAATATTTTTTCATTATTCCAAAACTTCAAGTTTTCAACTTCAAAACTGACGAAATTCAATAAAAATTTTGAACCCCTATTTTCCCTCTTGGGGGTGGAAATTCCTGATTTCTTATCTTGATGATTATTTACGTTACACAAAGAACCTACCTGCATATTTCAAGATTCTAGGTTTTGTAACTTCGGCTGTACGTTAATATAAGAGCAGACAATAGCTAGTAATTTATATTCCTACAGGTAGGTGTAGAAATATAAATTGAAATAATGATACAAATTCAACTTGAGAGATTATGTTTCTCAGTTCAAAAAAATATTCCTTCATGAAAATAGGAGAGCTAGATTTCTCCAAATCGAGATAATGTTTTTTACTTTGAGATTTTCATCTTTACTGTATGTTGAGGAAAACGTCGGCCAAAAATAAAGAATTCGACAAATTCAGTTTTTGGCGAATATTCTAAAAACAACCATTGATATTCCCAATCTGAAAGGAGATTATTCTAGTTCACCAAAATAGTAAACTTTTATCTGATTTTTTTCGACCTTATAGGCCTTAACGTTTTCAAGATAGGAAAGCGTGAACAGCCAAAAAAATGGCCCGGATATGAAAATATTAGAACACATATTCATCGGGAAAACCCATAGCAATTTGATTTCTCCTCAAAAACAGCTGGAAATTTGTAAGAATCCAGGATATGGAAAACTCAAAACTAATAAATAGGCGGAAAAACATCTTTTTCAAATGTTGTTTGATATCATATATGAGTATTTCAGTCTTGAATATGGTTTATAAATGAATCATAGACCTATATATTCTAGAAAAACTTATTAGTTGAATCATTTATCGGAAAATGGAAATTGGGTACATAGAAAAGTTACGTATTTACCTGAATGACAGAGATAAGAGTCGCTGACCCAAAAATTGGTGAGGTGACACAAATAACTATCAAACATCCAATCACCATTGCTACTGGTTTCGTTCTGCCATTACGTTTGAATGGTAATGTTTGTTATCAGTTATTTCGCTAAACGACTTGAAACGTTTTCGTTAACTTCCAAGCATTCAACAGCCATGTTTTGTTCGACAATTCTGGTTCGGAAATAATTCAATTCATTTACAATTGAGTTCTTGTAATGCATATTCAAAGGAAGCCTTTTTCATTGAAATGGAGATCACACTTTGTGTAATCTCCACAAAGTTTATTTGAAAAATATATCACGACATGTTTCGCTAACATAGTAGCTTCTTCAACAGTGATTTGAATACTACAAGTTGCTTCTCACGCTAATATTTATATACCACAGGTTGGAAAAACAAATTTTCGCGCCACTGATGGAAATCAACTGGAAAGATAACGATTTTCAAACAATCAGTCATGGCGGAAAACAATCCAGAATGAATTCATCAAGGTCGTTATTTATGACCAGTTTTGAATTTTTCAGTTATCTTGCCTTTATGAATATTTTCGGGTCATTTTCTATATGCGTAAACATGTTTCTGCAAGGCAAATCAGAAACTGATCCACAGTCACCATTAAGGTATCCATAATGAGGCAATTAGCATGTAACTGAATATATACCTACATACATATTAGTAATTTCTGAAAGCAGTTTGTTTAGTCTCGGTCCGATAAAACATATACGTACATGAGTTTTTTTTACAGAAATTTAATGCTAAGTTATCACGCTGAAATCGGAGCTACGAGAACTGGCAACAAAAATAAATAAGACAAATACAAACAAAAAACAAAAAAAATAGAGAAAGTAATACATTATACATCTGATATCAATCAGCAATCCAATAACAACAAACAAAAATATACATATGGATAAACTATTGAGTATTAAAGTTTGTTTACCTAGTAGTTCAATTTTCAACTTTTGCCTAAAAATACCTATTTTGAAATGTTCCTCAATTTGGGTTATTACAGCAAATGCAAGTTTGAATAAAATAAAGTTGAGTTCAATTCATGAGTTTTTCAAATTCACTTCAAAAAGTATTCAAATTGATGTTTCAAATGTTGGGTTTCGATTTTTAAAAGGATTCGTTTCTAATTTACATATTGGCAACAGCGCCTAGAATGCTAGATCGAATTTCAGGTTAGTAGTACGCTAGAAAATAAGAATCATGTCAATAGTTTGAAATCAAGACAAAACATGAATTATAGTTCAATACCACCTCCACAAGCCACATAAACAACAGTTGTTTTGTTGTTTATTTATATAGACGAAGATAGGTTAGATGCACAAAATGTCATATGTCACAGAATGTTTCGGAACTCGGAACATAAGTAAACAGAACAGCACGCCTCATACAGGTAACAGATTCATTGTCCTTTATTAGCTATAACCGATGTTGCCAAATGGTGAAATAGAAACGATTCCCTTTCATTCTTTTTTTTTAGTATTCAAATAATTTTTTAAAGAAAAAAATTGAAATGATAAGTTTAAAATGCGTTGTTTTAGAGCTCTTTCATGGAAACTACTTGATTTTCGTCAGGAGGAACATTCCCCTTTCTGTGTGAAACATTGGGGAAGTGAGCAAACTTTTTTGTCAAATGTTAGTATTGTGTAGATCAAAGCGAAATATTATTTTATTGTACCAATAGGGAAAAGAGCTTTGGTATTTTAATACTATGTACAAGAAGCAGGCAGAATAAAGGAACTTTTGATCACTCATATTAAACCATTTGTTTGTTTCCAATGTGTATGAAATCCTATCGGTTTTTTTTTTATTATTCATTAACTTCAAGTAACCATTTTGAAGTTCTTGAATTCGTTTGATATCGATGAAGTTTATGAAAGGAGCGTAAATAACATCATAATAATTCAACCTGGATAACACCAAAGAGTCACATAGTAAACTTTAACTTCTTTCATTAAATGACTGTCTATTTTGATGAATGAACTACAAAAATGTGCCCTTCTATACTTGCATAAAATTCTCCATTTCAATTATAACTTTCTGAGGTTATGGAAGGTGAAAAAGCACAGGAATATCCGTGGAAAAAATTATCTGTACAAAAAATGACTTTTGTTCAATATTTCTCAGGCTCATTTCATGATTGAGAGATACCAACAAAAATTCATTGGTCAAAAATTGATTCACTCATCTTATTACCCACAAATTCCCCAACCTTTTCAATTATCGCGCACCCTAAACAAACACTGTAATTCCGCTATAAAAGACTCTAATAGCCATCCATTAGATCAAACTGCAGAGAGTGATAAGATGACCTGAAAAAGCAATTATTCGAAGTCGCGCGTGCTTTTCCAAAACGTGACACTAACACATTTTTCATCTTTAATGAGTCGAAATCAAACGATATCATGGGAGGCCGATGCGTGCTCACGTTAGCCTGCGTGCCAGAAAAGTTCAACCTTTTCGATGGCTCTAATTATGCTCATTTCAGCTATAATTAATTAATGATCGATGGAACGACCGACACGACATTCAATGGAACATGAAGTCGGAGTCGTTCTCCCACACACGCTTTGTCGTGGTTTTCTCTTGGTGAGCTCGATAGGAAGTTTGAAAATAAACTAGCTTCGCAATTCATTAGCTCGAAGTGAAAACAGATTTGATCTCGCATCTCAGCGGTTTACTGGTATGAGTTCGTGATTCGTAGGAAGGGCGAATTTCGAGAATGTTTCTACGCAAGCAATGTGATTGTGTTACTGAAATGCATTGTTACTACTATGGATATGTAGCACAAACTTCAAATGATACGTTTATGCTGCCTTTGGTTATGATAATATCAACAGTCAAATCATTATTCTGTGTTGTCCATTCATCAAATCTTTTTTGAATGACGTCAATGCCTGTCTATGCAACTCATTAATCGCTTTGCTTATTTCGAGAGGATTTTCCGCCGTTTCACTCGACCCTCATTCATCCAAATAAGAAAAGAACTCATTTGAAAACATAATAAAACAATTATTATAATGACAATGAGAAAAATACGCGCAGGAATGAACAGACATTGAATAGTTGAAGGAAATATACTAACAATCGCCAAAAACTTACAATATACTGCTACTCAGCAGGATCGACGAGAAGGAGATGTGCTGCATTCTAAAATGTTCTAGAACCCTTTCTGAAGAGTGATCAATGAATACTGAATGACTTTTTTGATACTCACTGATGATCTTGACCTCCCTCCCTGAGACTGCAACTTTGCTTCAGTCACCGTACTGAGGCAAAATGCTCAATGCGAATCTGTGCAAGTTTGCGTATTTGGAGATTGTTTTATATTTCTATACTCTGTTATCGTATATAACTGGAGTATTATCCCAACACCAAACCGTTATTTTAACACTTTGACACGTGTTTCGATCACCAAGTGATCATCTTCAAGAGAAAGATCAGTTCAATCTTCCTCTTAGAGTTGATCACATGGTGATCGAAACACGTTTCAGAGTGTTGAAATAAAGGTTTGGTATTGGGATGAAACGCCAATAATATTCATTACTACACCAAAGGTTCCAAACAGTGCATCACAAGTCCTGTTATCGTATCAATCTTGATATCTACGAACTTGAAATTTTGAAGAGATGGAATTGTGAATACTGAGTGATTTTTCACAACTCCCTACACTGTAGGTTGATGGACTGACACCTATCAGAGAACAACTACTCTCCTGGCTGATACCACGAAGGGCGTTGGATTACATCCGACAAGTGTCGTTGCAAGATTCCACACTGAAGGTATTCTTGCATATGCCGTTGGCAATACAATTGCCGCAATAGATTTTCAAGTGTGTTCCAATACACAGGTCAACAGAAAAAGTCCGATCCTGCTCCACGAAAACGTCCGTCCACACGTTTTACAAATCATTGTCCGAAAATCCAAACCTCTCGCCATCCTCTCAAGCACCTTGATAACTTTTTCACCGGTAGAACCTTCGCCAATCAGGACCACACAACAACGGCCTTCGTCGACTCCCGTCGAATCCCGACCAAAACATTTTCATGCCGACGGAATGGATACGTTGGCAGAAAGGCACCAATTCTATCGAATTGAATGAGTATTCACTAAAATGATACATAAAATTGGACCAAATTCACGAAGCAATCTGATAGAAGAGTCTGAAGTTTATGTTTAACTCACTACTTTCGACAATTATGTGGAGATGAAAGATAACCCAAGAAACCGCAAAATTCCAAAAATTTTGCTTAATTTTCATTCTGAAAGATGTTTTAACGCAACCATGGTTCTAGCTTGTCAAATAACGAAATTCCTGTCCGCTTCCTGAAAGTCGTAGTATGAAGAAGATACCGTGTTACTGCAGATGATAATAATGTTAATAATTTTTATTCACTATTTTTGATACACTTGGGAATATGAAGTAAGTCAGTTGTACTAAAAGCTAGTAAAACTGTAAAAAGGAAGAGCAAGCTCAGATTTACATATATATATATTTGTATATATATATATATATATATATATATATATATATATATATATATATATATATATATATATATATATATATTACATGGATCAATAAGTCCCGAGACTAACCCAGAGATGGCGCTCTTAGTAAACCAGTAACCACGTCTTTCTAGAGTACTAACCTTTGCTTGAAACGTGTCGAAATTTTAAGTCGATCGGACCAGAAACAGCTGAGTTATCGAGGTTAGAGTAAAGTCGTTTTGTAGTTTGTTTAAAAAATGGAAAAAACCGAGTTTCGTGTTCTGATAAAACATTGTTTTTAATGGGTAAAAACACCGTGCAAGCGAAAGAATGGATTGAAAAATGTTACCCGGACTCTTGTCCATCAAAAGCAACGATTTGTCGGTGGTTTGCCGAGTTTAAACGTGGTCGTACCGACACAAATGACGCAGAACGCTCGGGTAGACCTGTGGAAGCTGTTACACCGGAAAATGTGAGTGATGTGACAAAAATTGTAATGAAAGATCGTAAAGTGAAGCTCCGTGAGATTGCTGAAATGACACAGATATCATATGGAAGTGTATTTACTATCCTTCATGAAAAATTGAGCATGAAAAAGGTTTTTTCTAAGTGGGTGCCGCGATTGCTTTCGATGGAACAAAAACAGCAATGAGTCGATGATTCAGAAAGCTGTTTATCGCTATTTACTCGCAACAAAAAAGATTTCTTGCATCGTTACGTGACCATGGACGAAACATGGATACATCACTACACTCCAGAGTCAAAACGGCAGTCATCTGAGTGGCGCACAGCTGGCAAAAGCCGTCCGAAACGTCCGAAAACGCAGCAGTCAGCTGGCAAAGTGATGGCGTCAGTTTTTTGGGATGCGCATGGCGTGATTTTCATTGACTACCTCGAAAAAGGTAAATCGATCAACAGTGATTATTATATTGACTTACTGGTACGTTTGAAGGAGGAAATCGCAAAAAAACGACCGCACATGCAGAGAAAAAAAATCCTTTTTCACCAAGACAATGCACCTTGTCACAGGTCGATGAAAACAATGGCAAAATTAAACGAATTGGGCTTTGATCTGCTTCCCCACCCCCCATACTCACCAGATTTAGCCCCCAGTGACTACTGGCTCTTTGCTGATCTTAAAAAAATGCTCCAGGGAAAAAGATTTGGCTCAAATGAGGAGGTCATCGCTGAAACTGAAACTTATTTTGAAGCGAAAGATACATTTTTTTATAAACATGGTATTGAAAAATTGGAAAAGCGTTGGAACCATTGTATCACCCTAAAAGGAGATTATGTTGATGAATAAAAAAAAATTTGTGAAAAAAAATGTTATATATGTTATATGTATATACAAATATACATATAAGCTCACAATTTCGCCTGATTGTCTGGTCTAATCCTCCTGCGGGTTAATCACTACTATCTATAACTTTCTTTCATTTATAAATTTTCATTTTTTGCTGAAAAGAATTAATAGTTTTTTTTTCTCACTTACATTCATGGTTGTGTCTATGCTAACATCTATTATAGACAAGAATATGTATCTGAATTGAATAAATTGATTGATTAGCTGCATAAAAATAACGATTATATTCAGCATAAAAAAACTGAAATTACAATGGAATAAAATACAAGCAACAACAACAAAATCCAAAAATTGAACTATTAACACGATATGAAAATTAAAAAAAAATATTAACAAGGAATGAAAATTTAAAATTGAAAGATTTTAAGCCAAGTTACTTCACGACGTTTCGATTGTTAGTATCCACAATCGTCTTCTTGTGATAACTGAATTTACTTACCGATACAAGTAATCATGAAATTACTGGGATTCTGTGTACGAAACTGCTACTTCCAACTGAAGGACGAATTTTTTACGCAAGATGAGGAACGGCCAATGGAATCGGCATTTTCACCGGTTATAGCTAATATGTATATGGAGTGGTTTGAAGCTCTGGCCATTGAAGAAGCCCACAAGAAGCCCCGAGTCTGGTTGGAATCATGGGAATGCAGAACTAGACACCTTCCTGAAGCACATGAACAACGTAAGTCCTTCCATTACTTTCACAATGGACAAGGAAGTCCATAATGAATTGCCATTCTTAGATGTATTGGTGGAGAGGACCGACACTAAATGGGAAACATCTGTATACCAGAAACCCACTCACTCGGGACATATCTGAACCAGAAATCCAACCACCAGCAAACAAATTTTATATCATTTACAAAAATCAAACCTAAATAAAATTGCTACTACTGTGATTTTGACTGTTTGTGAGATCGTCAATTATAAAATCTGGGTAACTGTAACAGCATATTTCTGAAAGAATATTTTTAATACAATCATGAAATACTTTGTCACTTGTATTTTTTTCAACTCTCATTGAAAGCACGTAGTGACAATAAACTGAGAGGATTTTTTATAGTTTGTCATTTGATGATGTGGGGTTTTTAGAAAATCGCCATTTCTTGTATTATGACTGTGTTCTGAAGCAATCTCATCGTGTAAATTATGGTTTTGCCTAACAAACATGATTGTAATATTGTAATTATCTAGATTCATTTATTCTGGTCGGAAGTTAAAAACCCAAATGAATCAAAAAACAATAATTTCTTTCAAAGAAAATTTTCAGTAGTATTTGATGTGTTGAAACGAAACAGTTTAGATTTCAGACGAAGTTCCGAATTGTTGAGAATACTAGTGAAATTGATCATACTTTCTTGTAGCTAGTTTTCACGAGATATGTATTTTCAGTAGAGTGTTCATATCAAAATTCCATCAACACATCAACTCACTTCATTAACAAATACACAGACAATGTCCCTCAGCTCTACACGTGGTCATTACTACTACACAGCTTTCATCATAGTTTCACGACGTAATCTCATTTATATTGTGTAAAGTGCGAAGAGAATATTAAATTTGTCATGTATACTTCATCTTCATTACAAACACAAAATGGATGTATACTTCATCCTGATCTGAGAGTTCTAAATTAAAAACTCGAACTGAACTTCTTTAATATATTCACAAGGGTCTCCGTAGAGTTTTGAAGTTGAATTTCCGGGTTGAAACAGTACAACACGACCATTCCTGAAGTCATTATTGGAAATTTTAATGCCATTCTTTTAATTAGAATCGCTGCAGTATGCCTCGACCCCCAGGCTTTGTGGAAGCGAGGAAAATTCAATTGGAAGTTGTTTTGCGACCGAGAAAAATTCAGATTTTGCGTTGATGTATTGTGTGGTTTAATATTATCCGCTCTAGTTGAAGGTTTTGTTTGAAAATAATCGGCGCTTGAGTTCCTGATGACATAGCGATTAGAAAGAATAGGAGGCCAGCGATTTCTTCTATTTCTATCATCAACAAAATCGTTAGCTCGTTTCAAATCCTAGTTGAATAATTTACGTATGCTCAATTAGTATATTTTTTATTTTTTCATGTTGGTTTCTGCTGTTTAGCATGTTCAGTTTGTTAGTGTGAGACATAAAAGTCAGAAGTATTCTGCGTCTTTGGCAATTTTTTGATTTCGGAAAGAAGTGGATCAAAGAATTTGCCTCAAATTTTGCTCAAAAATATTAGAAATGGTGACAGTGCCATGCAGTGACTAAACTCCGAGTAAAAACATTGTTTACAAGTGGTTAGGGTCAAGTTAGGTTGGTTCGAACTCTTTAACCCTGATTCGGTCCCCAGCGGGGCAGACACAAAGTATATTCTCTGCTGTTTTATCATTTCCTAAACAGAGGCTACACACAATGTCTTCCGACAGTCCAAGTCTCTGGATATGATGATTCAGATGACAGTGACCTGTAAGAAGGCCTGTTAGATATCGTAGTCTGTACACCAACAACTGTTTGGTATCAAGCTTCGAAGGGTGAATAAACGCTTTAGAGTGAGTCAATCCTGGAAGATTCTGCCAGAAGTCCATGAATCTTCTTGCCTTCCAGGTGTTCAATGTTTGTTTGGCAAAGCCCAAAGCGATGCCAATGACAGGTTCTGGTCCGATGAAGCTGTTTGCAGCACCCGAGTGTTTTAATACTACTCTATAATTATTGAATTAGCTTCTCCAGTGATATGTATCAAAAATCCAGGGAGAAAATCTAAAAATATTAACATTCCTCCACCAGAACTCCAACAATTGAAAAGTCAAATGACATTTCATTCGGAATGTGCTAAAGTAAATGAAAACTACACAGGAATGAGCAAAAAAACAACACAGACTTACAGAGAGAAATTAAAGTCTACTCACAAACTATATGTAGATGAGCACATAAATGCTTCAAAAAATAAATCGAAATCCATGTGGCAAATGATACACAAAATCAAAGGGGAAAACCCATCAAATGAAGTTAAAATTCACCAGAATGGTATTTGACTCCCAGACAGCGAAGTTGCAAATAATTTCAATATACAATTTTCCAAGTATGTGGTCCAACAAAATACAAACCTCAATTATATAGTTGATAACATACAGGTTTGTCCCAAATCAATTTTTTATCATCCTCTAACGGAGTATAATGTTATTGAGTTGATTAGAGGCTTTAAAAATTCCAACTCGAGTAGCCATGATGAAATATCAAACAATCTTCTTGAAAAATCTGTTTTTGAATTGTGTAGTCCTATAAAACATATTATAAACCTCTCCACTGAACATGGAGTATTTCCTGAAATCTTGAAAATGGCAATTGTCTCTCCTGTGCATAAAAGAGGAGACAAAAACCTATACGAAAATTACAGGTCAATTAGTCTACTCTCAAGTATTTCCAAGGTTTTTGAGATGAATATCAAAATCAGTTATTGTCTTTTTTCGAAAATAATAAACTTCTTTCCTCAAATCAACACGGATTTACTAAAAGTAAAAGCACAGAGACGGCACTTTACCAATTTAACGACCATATAATAAATTCACCCGATGGCAAATTAAGTATTTGCGGTTTGTTCATAGACTTTTCAAAAGCCTTTGATTATGTGAACCACGATCTGCTACTACGGAAATTGCAAAGATCTGGTGTGAGGGGGGTTGCCTGGAATTTGATGAGGTCTTATTTAGAAAACAGAGTTCAGAGCGTCAAGATTGGTGATGAAGTTAGCAATTTGGCAAATATCAAACATGGGGTACCTCAGGCTTCAATTCTTGGGCCTTTACTATTCCTGATATATGCGAATGAATTGATGAGTTATCTTCATGATATGACGACAGTTCAAGTAATAACATATGCGGACGACACAAACTTCATCATCAAAGCACAAGATGCATCAAATTCAGAAGATCGTACCCAAATTGTGTATGAAAAGGTGCAAACATGGGCAAAAAATAATCACCTCAAATTCAACATATCTAAAACCACGCTGATGAAATTCACAATGAGCAATGTTCAAGAAAATTTTTTCTATATAAAAACGAAGATCGACAAATTGAATCTTGTACAACCACCAAAATGCTAGGACTAACCCTTGATTATAAACTTACTTGGACTCCTCACAGAGATACTCTCTGTAATAAACTGATGAAAAACTGTTATGCTCTCAGTTTTGTGGCTAACTTCTGTAGTGAAAAAGTCTTATTAAGTTTGTACTATGCGACTATAAACTGCTATCTGAGATACCGAATCTTGAATTGGGGTACAAGCTCTTCTGCTGAAAGAGTGTTTATTCTCCAAAAAAGAGCCGTCAGAATTTTAGCTGGAATAGGGTGGAGAGACTCATGTAGAAACCTTTTCAAAAACCATGGAATACTTACAGTTGCCGGTTTGTATATCTATGAGTTAGGTAGTTATGTTTACATGAACAAACGTATATTTTCAACCCAGCAACATAGTTATATTACACGCACATTTTCTGATGCCCAACACTCACAGAACGACCTTATTCCAAAAAAGTTTCCTTTATCTCGGCCTGAAATTCTTCATTAAGCTGGATAACTCAGTTAAGAACTCATCTACAAATTTTACTTGAAAAAATTGCTACTCACTTGATGACTTCTAAGCATTTTCCCACGAATGTATGTAAAATATGTATATATATATATATATATATATATATATATATATATATATATATATATATATATATATATATATATATATATATGCGTTTTTTTGACGTTTTTCTTTTTTTTATTAAATGATGTAAAAAATAATTTTATACTTTCAAACATATATAGTGTAATAGTTTAGTGTGAAAACGCTCTCTTTATTTACGACGTATTTCTCTGACGTATTTCTGGTTATTTATGAAGATATTGTGAAAAATAATTTTATACTTTCAAACAAGAAAAATAAATACTACTACTACTACTACAACTCCTTTGCAAGGGAGTCAGCAGCTTCATTGCCTTCCAGGTCAGTAATGTTGTCAGCATGTTTTCTAGTTCTAAATTTGCTCTGAAGAGTTTGTTTTCAAAATTTATGTTGAAGTCCCTCGTAACCATAATAAGTGCCTTGGAAGGGATTTGCAATAACAGCATTTCTAGTCGCTCTAGAAAAACATATTCATTACATAATGGTGATCGATAAAGGCATAACATGTATACATCATAAACTTGACAGTACATCATTGAAAATTCGAATTCTTTTTCAACCAAAATACAATCATATTCATCACATTTGATAAAACTAACTGTTTTACATATTTTTTCGTGGAGAAGGATCAATGTTCCTCCATGCACCCAGTTACTACTACAATATTTTGATACTGTAAAGTAATTTGGTATATTCAGAAGCTAGCCAATGTTCACTCAACATTACAATACTTGGAAAATCCTGACTTTCTGAAGAAATGTACAGATCATCTATTTTATTACGTACTGATTGAATATTTAATAGCATCATAGAGATATATTCTTCAGAGGGTTTCATCAACGGTCTACAGCTGTTTTCTGTTGGAACTTTAAAAAAATACTTTGAAAGATGAGTATATAGTTGATCGTTTTGATTTTTGTGACTCACAAGTGACCTCGGAAAAAGTTCTTATGCTGCACTGTTTGGAACCTTTGGTGTAGTAATGAATATTACTGGAGTTTTTTCCCAAGACCAAATCGTTATTTTTAACACCTCGACATGTGTTTCGATCACCAAGTGATCATCTTCAAAGAGGAAGATTAAAACTATCTAGTTTTAATGACAAAATGACAAAATTAAAGTAACTTTTGGATTCAATAACATATAAAATTGTGTTATTTTCAAATGTGATATTTATTGTTGATGAGTACTATGAACAAATTACGTTTTCCTCTGGAACATGTTCGACAGAAGAAAGTTTCTGTGAAACCATAAAATATCATCAAGTCAGAATAAAGTCCATCCCCTGCTTTGTATTTCCCCAACTCCAAACATCATCCCCTCATCAATGATTTAGATTCAAATTATTGCTAGCCAATTTTTTTAATTTGATCGAAATCCTTTCAAATTGGAAACAGTGATGATACAAAAACCAGTAGAGTAATTTGTGTTTCGCCAAACAGGTACGACAAGGGCTGCGGACACATGCGCCCCAACGCCTGAAATCCGGAGGGGAGAAAGCTGCTATTCAGTGTGTAGGGTGCTGTTACCACGGTTTCATCAGAGTTGCCAACTTTATCGATTCCAGCTCCAAGATATTCGCGGAAAAATATCCGCTGTTAGTGTTCAAACTGATAAACCGCTCAAGTCATATTATTAATTCGTGAACAATTCTGGATTGAAACACATCGAATAAAACATATGTGAGTGCACTCATCAGTCTCAACAAACTCGTTGTTCAACATATTGTGTGTTACATTCTTGTGAGAAGTTCGTGGATCAACAGTGTCTTTGTGATTTGGGGATTTGTGATCCGTTTTTACTGTCACATGTTCGAGTGAAGTGCATGATACATGTAACAGTTCTTTTCCACAATTACTCAGGATGGCTGCAGTATTTCTCCACAGGTTTCTTCTGCTGAATACTCTCTTTCCTGGACTCATTTTATTTCCAGAGTATGCAAATGCTGGAAAAGACGGTGAGTGTCTTTTGGAATATATACAAGCAAGAGTTTGAATATTGTTTCTGTAATTTTCATCATATTTCAAATTGTTCTTCGAAAGCTCATCAAAATGTGAGTCTATTATTTGAGTCTTTGTGATAATGACCTATCGCAATGTAATCAAATGGAGGTTATTGAATTTATTAGTGAATCGAAATCAATTTCGATTGAAGCATATGGAAAATACGAGATAGGAATAAGTATTCTTTTATTGACACGCCCTATACTAAAAAGGTACAATAAATAGTCTTAAATGTCACTTAGTTCAGTTACCTACAGAAAATTATAAAGTATGCAGCCCTATGAGATGAAGTTGAATATGAATTTTCTTCTGAGTAACAAGTGAAATGAATAGTGCATTTCATTATTCGGACGTCCATTGTCTAATATATTATATTAACTGATTTGAAATCCCTGAACAAATCTGTAAAAAATTAATATGATATTAACTGAAAAATACCAATTGTATAAAGCAAAAAATATTAAATTACAATGAAAAAATTACAAGCAACAACCAAGAAATCAAAAAGTCGAAAATTTAAAATAATCATAATTAATGAAAAAATTTAAAATTGAAAGATTACAAGCCGAGTTACTTCCCGACGTTTAGAATAATAAAATTTTCCATTCTTGTGGAATGCCATCGGGATCAGATTCGAAATTAGCCACATGGAACAGAAGTTATGTAGGCAACAACTAGACAAATATTGGTAAAACTCAATGTGTTAACAATTTCGACTTAGTTTTACTGACGTCATGTGAAAAATCAATAATTTTAGGCAAACTGTGAAATGGAAAAGCCTCTGAAAATTGTGACAAATAGATTTGATGTCTTTGAAAATGTCTATATCATACCTGCACCGGACGATAAAAATCAGAATGGAATAGAATAGAATTTTTGGGAAATGAAAATTTGACTTTCTACTTCTCCAGCTTTACACAAAAAAGTGGAAATCTTTCATAGAAAAGACGAAAGATTTTAATATCAAAATAAACTCTCTACATCGGATAACACGAAAGAAAGGATACTGTTGGAGGGGTAGTTGCAGGGGGGGTGAAGTTTCGGGTATGATTTCCATATCAGAATTAGTCCCACTAGGAATAAAAATTTACATGATCTTTGAAATTTTCGATTACACGTCCGTTTCTGACATGCAGGTGGGGTCAAGTTTTCGTTGTAATGCCCTGTATATATATATATATATATATATATATATATATATATATATATATATATATATATATATATATATATATATATATATATATATATTATATATATATATATATATATATATATATAATATATATATATATATATATATATATATATATATATATATATATATATATATATATATTCTCACATTGATAACGTGAGAATATTCAAGTCATTAAAACATACATTTGCTCACTTTGCTCTTATCACAGTCATCGGTGATGGTGAAACATTGTGCAGTTCCATGAACGACAGCCTTCAAACCCGAATGGCGTGATTTTTTTCAATAGGTATATGTTTTTTATCAAATGCCATAATAACCCAAAAATGATGTGCCTGAAATATATTTCAGGAATTATCAATCAACTGTTGAATTATGACTTTATATTCATCAACATTATCGCATCAAATTTATTTGAGATATGTAATTTCTACATTTCATTATTTCAAAATCCAAATAGCTGATGTGAGTTGATTTTAACTTTTATGCCATGACGATTTCACAATGATAATGTCTCAAAGTTTGAAAATAATTTCATTTTCGAGTAATGATCATTTTTATTTACCTCACGAACGTTTCTAATATTTTACATGTGATTTTTCGTACATTACGAGTACACTAAATTGGTCACGAAAAACATGTTTGCTCATTTTTATTTCTGAAAATTATATCAACACGCTTTTACTAGCTTATATGTTTGTTTGTAATCGACTGGTTTGGACTTGGTTTTGACTAACTTTAAAGGGACAGATGTTTTTTAAACTTTGTACACTTATAAAGAATCGGTCATAATACAATAATTTCATAAGTTTATCTCATTATCCTGATCAGGATCGCCAGGATTGAATAATTTCCTCACACAGCTATGTGAGAGAAAGTGAGACAACGACATTGTCTGCGCATGCGTATATATTTCATATTAAAACAAATGGGCTTGAAATAGTTAGCCAAACTAGAAAGTGGAGAATAAATAATGGTTCAAAAAACTAGAAAAACACGTATTCTAAAAAACTTAATTGTGTGATTCTCACTAGATAGTTTTACAAAAACGCAACACGTGTTTCTCCATACAATGGCTTCCCCGGGCGTGTCCGACACGCCCGAGACGCCCGAGGAGGCTATTGTATGGCGAAACACGTGTTGCATTTTTGTGAAACTATCTAGTAAAAAACACACAATGAAGTGTTTTTAGAATACGTAAGTTATGAATTTTATTTTCATCAAGTATCGGCCGATTCCATCATATATATAAAAAACACGCTCAAACAACAACATAAACTGAAAAGTAGAAAGCATTTCGAAAATAATTTCAGATTATGTTCAACATCGATAAAAAGTCCTATGGCTGTAACTAATGACTTTTAATAATAAGTCTGAAATCAGATTGAATGTAATAACAGAAAATTTGATTTTTTTGTAAAAAAGCGTGGGGTGCTGAATATCTAATATTATAAACACTTGGTCAGGAGCTGTTTGCCAGATTGGAGCCATAATCAAAATATAATTTGATTATGACTCCAAACTGTTCAACAAGCTAGATGTTTCTATTAAGGACCCAATGAACATCTGCATTTTCAAAAGAAAATTGGAAAAATATCTCATCGGAAGAAACAGCTACACCGTTGACGTGTTTTATTAGTTACTCTCGATAAAAAAACTGACAATTACCTTTAATTACCTTCATATGTAACGTTTAATATCGTCGTATTTTGTTGTTTCATATTTATATACACTTGTTTTAAGTTAAACATGGAAGTTTCCCTTGTTACGGTGTGTAAATGTTCATTGTAATGCTTTCATACTGTTAAACAAGTGAAATAAATATTATTATTGTTATTATAATAATCATACATAGACTTTCAGAAGTTAGGTATACTCACAGAAGTTAATGAAAATCGTGTTTATGAACATTTGCTAGCACCTGATATATCTATATAACCTATATAACGAAAAAAATACCAAAATAATGGTAACAGCTATCTGTTTCATCCAGTAGCAGTTGAAGCAGTTGAAACTTTTGGTGTTTACACCCCGGAGCCTCTGTTATTTGTTCATAAACTCGAAGTATTGCTATTCAACTGGTGATGCTGCTGCGGTCCTAGGAACTATTCCCCCTTCAAATAATTTTGATAATATCATGCACTGCCCTTATTTCAGTACGGAACTGAAGTCTCTTCGAAACAAGTCGAGATATGTGGATATTCATCAGTCTCCTATCAAGGTTAATTCTCAAGTGATTGATCCACCTTCTTCTTTCTCAGTGCGGTCAATGGACATTAGGTCATTTTTGCCCCTCAAATATGAGTTGCAGTCCTCGTGGTTCTGGTTCCTTTTCAGTGGAAGAGCTTCATGAAGCAAGAGCCGAAACGATCCCTCTACGAAACCCTTTTTTACGATCGATCGCAGCTTGAGAAATGGTTCTCATGCAGATTATGTGAAACATGTTCTTCCTTACGAATCAGTAGAGACTTGTCCTGATAATTTTGAGAAGAAAGTTGGATTAGATAATTCAGGAAACACTTGCTGAATGAATAGCAATCTACAAGAGTTGTTCATGACGAACAATTTCCAGAACGAGTTTTCAATGAAGAATGAGAACGAGAATGTTTCTTACCTATTCACCAAACTCAAACATCTGTTCATGCAGCTTCAGTTTCTTGAGAATGTATCATCTTTCCCTTCAACTGATTTCCTGGAGTCTTTGAAGTCCACTAGATACTCGTTAGGACAACAAGAGGATTGTTAAAAATTCTTGGGTTTATTGTTGAATACTCTTCGTGAGCAAAACAATAACAAAATCAATACTCCTGATCGCTATGGATTGAATGATTCCGTACAGTCTATTTCGTCTTGTGTTTGTGAATAATTTGCTGTAAAAATCCTCACGTGTTTACTTTGTAGTAAATGTGCAAGAGGTAGCAAAAACGTATGTGAATTTCTGGAACTTCAACTAGCGTTTCCTGATAAGACTAATAACCAGTCCGTGCAAAGCTTATTCTCAAAGAAGCTACTGGTAACTAGCTCCCAAATTATTTGATTATTTACAAGAAAAAATTAGCCATGAAACTTCTCTGAAACGTTTCAGAAAACAATTAATAACATTTGTAAAGAAAAATGAAACAATGGGTATTCATGAACTAATCTAAGGTAGAACCACTGTTCAAATATATTGTTTCATGCTTATATTTTTCAATTCCATTTCACAGATTACTATGCTTGAAAATAGCCCATAAGTAGTTGTTTACAGCTGATTCTCGGCCTCCCCCCACCACTATGACGTATTAATTGCTTTTTTTATTGGTTGTTGTTTGGTGAAGTTTTTTTGTTGTGCAGTGAAGTCAAGGCATTGTGACCTTGAAGTGTCTGGTGCATGGATCGTTCAGATTTTTTTTTCATATGAGATTTTGTGTGTTTATGTGTGTGTGTAGGAGAATGCACGGTACAGGTTTCATCATGTGCTTGTTTGTCTATGTACAAACATACGTCTGCATACTTCGAAGATCCTCCAAGTAATAAATGCTCCATCGGTGTTAGGGCACCAAGTTAGTAGTGGAGTGACGTCACAGCAATAACCGTTCAACGGCTAGAGAGCGACATGTTCACTCCACGACGTGTGGCAGAGTAATGCGTATTCATCGGTCTGCCCTCACCTCTCCTGAAGCGATGAAGGTTCGCTCTAGCCCCGCTATCGATGGTGACACAACGGCAGCCGAGGACTGTTTGCCTAGCGTCTACCCTCTCCGAGACCGCAACGACCACTGCTTGCTCGTACCGGCAACTGTTATCGCATCAAGTTGGGAGATGGGCTTGGCTGTGACGTCAGGCATCTCTAGTGGATAGCAACTAGCAATGTGAATCTTTCACGGTTTCATGGTGGGGGTGACTCACACTGTTTAATATAAAAGAAATGCCTGGCACACTATGAAATCAGTAGACGAATAGGTTAGTATTCCCTCGTTAGGTTAGGTTAATAGTTACTGTAGGTTAGGTTAGGTTAGGTTAGGTTAGGTTAGGTTAGGTTAGGTTAGGTTAGGTGTTCGGTTGCATAGCGGTAGGTTAGCGTACTAGGTTAGGTTACGTTAATACGTTAATACGTTAGGTTAGGTGTTCGGTTGCATATTATGTTACGAACGCGCGCGCGAAGAGGGCGTAGATGTCTCTCCAGATGTCCCGCCTACCTGGGCCGGAGGCCCCACCCACCTGGGCGGAGCCCAGGCAGTGGGCGGGGCCCGTTAGGGCCACGCCCCCCCCCCCCCCCCCCCCCCCGTCGCCACCAACTTTTCGGATACCCCGCCCCTTTCCGAAGCCCCGCCCCCTTTTCCGAAGCCCCGCCCCTCCCCTCCCCGAAGCCCCGCCCCCCGACTCCCAACATTTGCGCATGTACACCCCTACCCTCATCGCGCATGTGCGCTCCCACCATTTTCCCACCGCTCACGCATCGAAGTCGATACCCTCCGGAGAGCACTCCACAACATTCAGTTCGAGAAGTCATCTCATCGAGAGCAGTCCACTCCACAACAAGGCAGTACGTTCCAACGACCAACTTGATATTTGAGTAAGTAAATTAGGAATGTTATTTTTTATATCAACTAACTTTGTATTATTTCTTCTTTTTCAGAATGGCAACCAATACACAGGAGGTGAATAATGCTGTGGCGTCTATTCTGCCGGTGTCCGCTGACCAGGAGGAGGCAGCATCTTCGAGAGCGGTGACGGTTGACCAGCCAACCACTTCGCGTTCGCGAGTTAGGTGCAGATCTTCTAGCCCTGACTTATTCGAGGAGGAGGAGGAAGTCAGGGCTGTGAAGAAGGTTTGCCAACGACCTGCAGCAAAGGTTGGTCCTATTTCAAAGTACCGAGCTACTTGCAATAGGACTAATCCTTATGCAGGTAGTTTTTCGACCTCTCGTAAGAGGGCCTCCACACCAGCAGCAGCACCAGCAGCAGTGGAAATTCCGAGGAGTCCTTCTCCGGAGTTGGTGATATTGTCGCCGTTGGTGACGCGACTACCACCGCTGCCAGCGACACCGGCGGATCCTGAGGTGTTGGTGCCACAGCCTATCGGAGAGGTTAGTGAAAAGATGAGTGTTTTTCTGCAGAGATGCAAGAAAGCAGAACGAGCTGCCCGATCTAGCGAGGCCGAGTTGGTTACCATGAAGCGACAAATGGCTGAAATGGATAACCGACGGAGGGAACTCCAAAAGGAAATGGCCGAAATAGATCGGAATTATGCATCTCTGCAGGAAAGGTGTAAAGCAAAGACCTCTTCGATAGAGCTGTACAAAAAAGTAGTGACAGTTATGGACACTCTTTTTGTAGATGAAGTGTAAATGTAAGATTAGTTTTAGGTTAGTTAGGAGTATTTAATTATGGTAGTTTTAAGTTTATATTTGTTAAGTTTATATTGAATAAAGGAAAAGGAAGTGAAATAAAGGGTGTACACTGTTTTTTGGTTTGGTACACATTGAACAATGCGATGGTTGGAGCATTTTTCTTCACTTCCTCTTATTATCATTATTATTTTTTTATTTCAATTCCAAGTTCTTCTAGACAAATACCTCACATCAATTTTTGTGTTCTCTAATCACTTGTAAATAATTTCATGTGAAGAAAATTTAAAAAATAAAAAAATAGACATGTTTCATAGTGAAATCGACAAGTATATTTCATTTGTATTTTATCCATTCAAGTATCTCTTTCATTGAATATGTCTTATGTCACTTTGCAATTTACCCCTACTCATTGAATATGTCTTATGTCACACTACAATTTACCCCTACTCAATGTTCCACTCCTCTCCCACTCCCTCTCGAAAGTATAAAAGTAGAAATCATCTGATGAAACATTCAGTTGATCAGCTAGCATCGAGATGGAACCCGATTCAACCTCCGAACCCTATAGCTGCCCGGATCAGGGGTACAACTTCAATTACTGGGATAACAGCCAGGTACAGGTTGTCTCTTCCACCACGGAACCCCACAGTCCGCCATACGAATACCGGGATCACGACATCAGGATGCAAGTTCAGCATGTCACTGGCAGTGACGAAGGACACTTGGATGACTCGGAATATCCAGATCCTGACGGATGGTGGGACCCTGCTTATGATGACATTGTCCCAATGAGTAGCGACGACGACGATGATGACGACGACGACTCTGGTGATGATGCTGATGACGAGCTTGACGTTAGACGTCCTCCACCATCCCCTATCCTCATCGAGGATAGTCCTCCGCCATCCCCAATCCTAATCGATGATGATGTCCTCAATTCCGATGATGACATATAATCATCTACTCGTCCATCATTTCCTTTCCTTTCCTTCCACGGAGTACACACTTTTTGGTTGGTGTACACGAGGCACTGCGAGGCTGGGGCAGTGTCTTCCTCCCTTCCTCTCCCTCTTATTAGTTTTTTTTCCATAATAATCACTAGAATTTCTCCTAATAATCGCTCAGAGTTTCATTCTTGATGTTTTCGAATCTCAAACACTGTTCTACATTTCACCCCCTCCATTTCATTTCTTCCAATATAAATATAGCAACAATCCCAGTTCTATATCATTCTTCCACAATGTCGAGTACAGGACCCATCCAAGTACATGAAATAGATTCAACGTCTGATCATTTGAGTACAACCTTCGCTCAATTTCTGCAGCGAATCTATGATCTTCCTGATGATTTCGCAGAACGAGTGGAACAAGGTATTCAGGACGACATAGATGCTGTTGACGATAATAATGCGGATGATGTGATTAGTATATCATCTGATTCAGCTGATTATGACGACGACGACATCATGAGTATATCATCTGATTCAGATGACTACTATGAGGATGATATCATTAGTATATCATCTGATTCAGATGACGATACCATAATTATTGTTTCTGATGATGAGGAGCGTTAGTCCATATCATTGCATGGATTAATAAAAAAATAACAGCCCTTTTCAGGGCTACAATTAAAGACTGAAACAATAAAAAAAATAGCTCTTTTCAGAGCTACCATTATACTTTCAAACAGAAACAGATTCATACCATTGTTAACATTATGTTAACATTATAATCTCAAACGAAATATATGTATGTGAAAGTATTCATCATTATATGCATATGAATGATTGACAAATGCCAACTTCAACTTTCATTTAAAGTAGTACTCATCATATGCATAGATATTCAATGACTATCAAATTCCAAATTTCGACTTTTCAGTCAAAGTAGTAATTTATTTGTCATATAATGTATAGATATTCAAAGACTAACAAATTTCCAACTTAGACTTTTATTAATCAAAGTATTCATTTGTCACATAATCTATGAATACTAATACAACTAACTACTGTTTGTGTGAATAATGTAGCCCTGAAAAGGGCTGTTGTTTTTTTTTTTGACCAGTAGGTCCACGGTTATTGTGCCACAGGTTGGACATTATTACATATAATACATGTAGATACTCGGGTGAAGTTTGTTAGTGGCCTCTCGCAAGCTTCACACCAATTCTGTCCCATTTCCATAATTGAGACAGTGTTGTGGGTGTTGACATGGGCATACCACCCTCCATTATTGTTTCTATGCGAATAAAACCGAAAGCAGCACCAACATAGTTTTTTGTTCTCTCCATCTATTGTGCTGATCAATACGTATGCATCCAATGCACAATACAAATCCAAGGGATCTTCCAGTGTCTCACTGACATTGAGTGTTCGCATACCGATCCTCATAGCACCATCACCTTCAGTTGTGTCAGCTTCTATCCCTTCATCATCTCCTTCTTCATCCATGACCCTCTCAAACTCCATCACGTCATCATCTTCGTCGCTTTGGTTGGCCTCGTTTTCAACTTCGTCTATCTCATCTTCATCGACTCCAACATCTTCTGCTTCAACTATTACTTCCTCTAGCGGAACATTGACATCCTCATCATCTGATTCGTCTATCCAATTGTTTTCATCAACAGCAGCTATTCTATTTAATGCAGCATTTATTTTTGCAGAATTCATCTTGTTGTTGTTTGCTCACAGTTGTAGAGAGTGAATGAATGAACTCTAGGTTTGCAAGTCAACTTATATAGGAGGTGATGCGACTCCCACTTGACTCGTTTAGAGTGGAATAGTAGGAGAAGTTATCCCACTATACTTCCACATGATGTTGATTTGTATAAATAGAGATCGTAGGTATAGGAGAGAGCATTCAGAGTTTCTGTAAGTCATCTCTTTATATTTCTAATCGAATTAGTAAAATGCCGTTTCCAAAAGAGTGGAATGAAAAACCAAAAGTGTGTGTCTACCCAATGATGATTGCAGGGGCTATTGTGTGCTACTTTTGTCAAATAAGTAGACCTAAGGATTCAATCAATCCATGTACTGGTATGTGTAGTGATTGCGTGTTGCGGATTCAACTATCGCCTCCTTCTCATCCACCGAAGCGAACAAAATCGGATTATCGTCAACAACAGTTACAGTGTCTGAAGTGTTCCGAACCTATAATATTTAACAATATAGGTATCTGTAGAAATATTTGTGGTATCTGTGCTGCCGTTCCAACTCCACTGCAACGTTGTTTGCGTTGTGATACATATTCCATGAATTGTTGGAATCATGTATGCAATGCATGTAGAAGTACTTGGGATCTGTGTGAGAAGGTTGGTCAACTCTACCCCAATAGGAGAATCCATTTTTTTCAATGTTGGTGTTTGACGCACGAGCAACAACTATTGAGGAATAGAGTCAAAGAACGTTCCACATCCACAGAGACATATTAACATTTTTCATTTTTTATTATCGTTATTGTCCTCTATTATTAATAAATATATATATATTTTGAATTTATTTGTATTATTTTCTAACATTTAAAAATACATGCATGCAACACAAAGTTTTCCTCTTAAATGACAAAGATTGTTACATGCGTGAATAGTTTAGTGAGAGAGCGCATGTGCCAGTTGATGAAAGAGCGCATGCGCTAGTTTATTTTCTTCTATAAATGGTGAGGTCTCAGTAACATCATCACCTTTCCTATCCACATTCTATTGCTATCACATATCATTCCTCAGACCTTAATAATCATGAGCTCTATGCCGCTATTGATTGCTGAAGATGGTTCACCACTTGTTGATATCGATCAGACTGATTTTGAAAATATTCCAGTATTACATTTATCGAGTCAAGATTCGATAAATGATTTTGATATTAACGACTTCGTTAACTTTGCAGATGTGCCAGAACCAAATGAGCAAATTATTATTGAAAATCCGATCGTTTCGCAATTATCATCACTCAAACACTCTTCATCTACCCTTCCTCTTGGTGTTGATAAGAAATCTAGAACAATCAAGAGGAAGGTTACTAAGGCATCTTCATCGATTGTCACTGACTTTAAAGAAAAGAAAGAATCCAAAAGTGTTGTGCGACAGAAAAAACCCGCAACGAAAAGTGACAGATCGAAGAGGAAGCCAAAAGGTACTCCTAAAGAAATGAAGAGTGATTTGAAAGCTGAACCGCTATCTTCTTTCAGCCCCCTCCATCGGTTTGGGGAAATGAAAAGGAAAGCAAAATGCCGTCTTGTAAAGGCACAGATGACTATTGCTGAACTTGAAAAGAGTGAGCGAGCTATTAATGCTAATAATGAAACTCTTGAAGCATTAGATGCCAAGATTGCATTAGCGAAGGTTGAATTGGCTAGAATGTCTAAAGATGCTGATGAACTCCGTTCAAAAATTGGTAAAGATAAGCAATTCCATCAACGTTCGAGAATGCAAGCTCAGGCTGAGCTTGAGGAGTCGACTAAGCTTTATGAGACAGCATTATCAGTGAGAGATAATTGGCAAAAAGAGTTGGATACTGCATTTCAAAGTGACGGCGATTAGTTTTGGGAATGATAATGTGTTTTCAATATCGTGAGTTGAAAAATATAAGCGGGAATGGAGTATACAATTAATTTGGTTTGGTATACACAGAACATTGCGAATGGCTGGGGCAATGTTTACCGCTGCAATATTTTTCAGTTCACATACTTATAATTGAAATGAAAACAATAATGAACTTTAATATTACTTTATTCATAAAAGTCACTATTATATACATTTAAACCATATTTGATTCATCAATCCAAGAATTTTGTTCGCTAGGAAGGCCTAACCACTTTACATATACTTTATTTTTTCTTCTCTTCAACACCTTCTCAATCAGATATACGTCAGGATTCTCGGTTCGTAATAACTCTTCTTCGTAAAAACATCCTCTAATCGGCTGTTCATTCATATCTTCAAGATTATAAGTCGTTGGGATGGTTTTATTAATTTTAACAATCTTGAATAGCTCCGTGGTAAAATTCGCAGTGTAAGACTTTTCAAAAATATGTTTGTATTTACTTATACGTACAATATCATTTAATTGGAATTTGGGTTTACTTTGTCTTCCTCCAATTCCATTGATACCCTTGAATTTTAATTTTGTTGTTGAATCAACATTGATGGGTGCCATACCTATTGTACGATGAACTTTATTATTATATCTACTAGTTATAATTGGAAGAATATCAAGCCATTTGTGGTGACCTCTCATCGAAAATTCCTTGTAGAGCCATGCCTTTATTGTACGAATCACTCTTTCTGCTATAGCTGCCTTCTTTGTGCTAAATGTTGAATAATGATTGATATTATATTCTCGCATGAGAGATGAGAAGCTTTTATTGAAAAATTCTTTCCCTTGATCGCTTTGTATGTGTTTGGGGAGTATTTGGCTTCTTTCAGTACATGTTTCATTGCATTAGTTACTGTACTACCTGTTTTATCTTTAACTGCTACAGTCCACAGATATTTGGAGTAACAATCTATCACTACAAGTATATATCGGTATCCTTCATTACTTTTTGCATAAGGTTGCAGTTCAGCTAAATCTATTTGCCATAGATCTGCAAAACCTTTGATGGTGGTTATTCTTCTACGAAAATTACGTCTTGCAGGTTTATGTAATTCATTAACAACTTGTCGTTTGACATCACTTATTTCATTAGTCATTCTATTTCAATATGATTAAAGAGAAAAGGTGATAATGTTACTGCATTGAATGATGATGTGACAGTGATCATTACATGTGAATATGTTAATATATTATACCTTCTTCACGTAATTCTTCAATTATTGAAATTATTTCATTATCATGTCCGGTATGTCCGGCTGACTTTGAAGCTACCAATAGTCGTAGGCGAGCAACTAACTCTTTCGGTGAATTCCAGTACACATAATTCACAGGTTTAGAATTATATATTTTCTCCATTTTCACTCGTTTGAGTGCTCCACCAATTTTACTTCTACTTCTTATTGGATATTGTCGTGAGTCTAATAGAGGTTTGATAACTTCACGAAATTTTTTAGAATTTGTATTTTTAAAACCATTCTTCAGATGATATTGTTTATATGGAGCATTCGTTATTTTCAATATTTTGGAATATACTTGACGAGTTTCTTCATTATCAACATCTTGTGGATTCTTCAAAAAAATCATATCATACAATTCTGGACTACCTGCGCATTCATATTTTTTCACTTTATTAGCATCCCAAAATGAAATGTTTCCATCTTTGAAATTTACCACTAGACTTCCCATTTTCAGCTTTTGTGTAATTGGATCCATACGTACGCCAAATGTTCCATCATATGCTGGATTTCTAGATTTTATATTATTCAAATGTTTCATCAAAACATCTTCACCACTTTCATTCATAACAGGTGAGATGTCAGGATCCGAGGAATCGATGTGGGACGATGATGGTGTTTCGAATAGAGTTGTTCTCATATCGTCTTGAAGTGTGCTCGTGTCACTATTCACAGATGATACACTACCAAAAGATTGTTTTCTTCCTATTGGAGTACTCATGGGATAATTTGAAGTAGATTGAACAGTTCCATGATTTGGTGATAACACTGGTGATTTAGAAGTAGCGTTTGATGATAAAACATTCAATGGTTTCATTATGGGCTCATACAATCTTTCAAGTGTCGTACGATTTTCAATATTATCATTCTTGATAGAGTTGAATTTCTGCCTGACAGCTTCTGTTGTCTCTACTAGTTGACGTTTCAAATTTATTTCATTGTTTTTATTTTCAGGATCTTTTTTTGTATTCATAATGCCCTTTTTTTTGAATTAAAGCTTAATTCGTTGGTGAAGTGACCACTACAATATTCAGTGATCGAATAAGTTCCAAAAACAAGATCATGGGTATATAAAACTATCGAATCCTTTGCGATATCTACCTTCATCTATTTTTCTATCCTTATCAATGACTAGAAATCCATATTGGTCCTCCCAGCATTTAACACACATCAATTGGAATTGTTTGAATGTTACATCGGGTGAAACATGATCTGAATAAATGTGATGTAAATTCGTCTCATCTTGTTTGAACATTATAATGAAATTGGTATTGTCACGCACTAACTGTTTGGGTACCCGTGAATATGTCTGTGCTAGATAAAAA
Source organism: Leptinotarsa decemlineata (assembly GCF_025532065.1). Classification (NCBI taxonomy): domain Eukaryota; kingdom Metazoa; phylum Arthropoda; class Insecta; order Coleoptera; family Chrysomelidae; genus Leptinotarsa; species Leptinotarsa decemlineata. The sequence goes on from NW_027412747.1 coordinate 21,499,625, forward strand.
CAATCAACATCCTTATGACGTCCCATACAGAAATATGATCTAATAATATCTTGCTTTTCACATATTACATCATCGAAAATGAAAACAGAATTAGGCTTAGCGTCGGAGGGTTCCACTATTTCTGCATTATTGCTGAATGTATAAAAACCTAATCCTTTTATAGGTTCCAAAACACTTCGCAAGTACTGATATTTAGGTTGATTGAGTGATTTCGAATAGAGATACACATTTCTAAATCTCAGTCCTTGTGGATGTGTTAATAGTGATATCATTGCATTCGTCTTTCCACAATTTGAAGGTCCTATAATGAGTCCTCGAACTGATGATGGAAGTAGTGGACCATGTCTGAATACCCTTTGTCCATTCAATCCACAACCAAATTTCTCATCTAGATTATCTACAGCAAACTTTTCTTTCTGTTTTACAATGCGCATCGTGCCGTGGTTGGAGACTATATAAATGTTATTAGCTTATTCATTTCAATGTGTACCATCAAACGATACGGACGTATTGAAAGTGATCGTAAAATTAAAAGAGGTTGTGGTTTTGTTAATGATTTAATAAACAAACTTCCTTTCGAATTACATCTACCGGAGGTTATCAATACTGTGGACCGGGTACAAAATTGAAACAACGTTTAGCTCGTAACGACCCTGGAATCAATAAATTAGATATTGAATGCAAAAAACACGATATTCAATATTCTAAGCATCCATCCGATCTTGCAGCAAGACATTTAGCCGACAAAGAACTTGAATACAGCGCTTGGGATAGGGTTAAATCGAAGGACGCGAGTATTGGGAAAGAGCAGCTGCATTACTTGTCACCAACATTATGAAAGCGAAAAGACATATGGGCATGGGTTGTAGTACCAATAAGAAAAAATGTAAGAGGAAACAAACGAAGAAAAATAAAATTAAAAAAGTTGCATTTGGTGCTGGGATAGTCCATAAAGTGCGAAATGTATTGAAGAAAGCTGGTGGGAATCAATTTGTGACGAATAATAGCAAAAAAGCTATCACTGTGGCATTGCAGGCGGCACGTAAATACCTTAAAGCTGCCGGTGGAAAGAAGAAAATCCGCACACCACGCATAATTCCTGTTCCCAAGATCGGTGGACTTTTACCATTGATACCAATTTTTGCTGGACTATCCGCACTAGGAAGTTTGGCGGGAGCTGCTGCTGGTATTACCAAGGCCGTGAATTCGGCAAAAGCCAGCAGAGCGGCTTTAATGGAAGCCAATCGTCACAATAAAACCATGGAGGCTGTAGCATTAGGCAAACGCGGAAGTGGAATATATCTCAAACCATACCGTAAAGGTTTAGGACTATATTTAAAACCATACAAAGCCACAAACAAAACAAAAAACTAATTGAACCCCTACCTCAGAGGCCTCTTACTGATCTCGATCTCAGTTATTATGCACAAAAAATGAAAATTCCACATTTTCGTGGTGTTTTTATGCGTGATAGATTACCATCTTCAGGTCCAAAACAAAACGAGACAGCTATTGTTAATTTAGATGGAATAAGTGGACCAGGAACACATTGGGTGGCATATAAAAAATGTGGGAAAGAAGTCACATATTTCGATAGTTTTGGAGATCTACCCCCACCATTGGAATTGACTCGATTCTTTCGAAAATGTTCGAATGTAAAAATCAAATATAACTATGATCGACAACAGAAATTTAATACAGTTCTCTGTGGTCACTTGTGCTTGCAGTTTCTCTCTAAATAATTTTCCAAATAAAAATGGATTCAACACCAAAACTGGATCGGGAGGCTATCAAGGGAATGGGGTTTTCACTTAGAATGTTTTCAAAATATGGTACCTTGAAAAAAATGGATAAAGTGATGCTTGCAAATATGCCTAAGGAAGTGATACTTGCATGTGTTGCACATGAGATTGCATATGTTTGGGAAAAGTTGCCTAAGCATCTGCAAGATGACATCGATATAATGAAACATAGATATTGTTATGAGCACCACCACCACGATCAAAATTCAGAATCGGATGTTAATGACGGTCCTATACCTCGGAAATCTATGTGTTGTATTTGTAATATAGAGGATGTGAATATTGGTATCAATAAAAATGATACTTATTACAATACAACACCTTCCAAAAAGTGTAAATTGTCTCAAATGTGCTGTTGCTGTGTACAATAATAAATTGAAATGTGTTTCAAAATATTCATCAGTCATGTCACGAAAGTTCGAGCTACAAGCTGTCGGGACAAGTGTCTTGAGTGCGGATTTTTTTCCACCAATTGAATTGGATAGGAACAGTCGTTATGGATTAGGACTTTTGGGATTCTATGGATGCAATACAATCAATAATATAACTGAAGCTAATAACTTAGTTAGTTTTAGAATCAGTAATGACAACTCATCGATACCCCAAAAGTTGACAATTGAAATTCCATGTGGTGCTTATGAAATAGAAGAGATCAATGCCGTCATACAGAAACATATCATGTTCAGATTGTTTCATGATAAAAAACCAAATGATGTCGTTGCAGATGATATTTTCTATCTACACGCCAATAATAATACATTCAAATGTGAAATGCGATCCAAATATGAAATTGATCTGACACATCCAAATTCAATAGCAGAAATGATGGGGTTCGCTCATGAAATATTTCCACCAAATCAGATACATGAATCATCATTACCAATAAACATTACAACTGTGAGACTTATCCGCTTAGATTGCAATATAATATCTGGTTCATATATAAATGGTGAAGAATCCCACATTCTTTTCTCATTCGATATTGATGTTGAACCTGGCTACAATCTTACTAAAGAACCACACAGTATTATATATATGCCTGTCAGTCCAGAAGGTCGTCAATTGATTCACAACATTACAGTGCGTATTTTGGATGAAAAAAATAACCTTATCGATTTTGGAAGTGAAGAAGAGATTTTCATTATTTTGGAATTGAAGAAAATCGAATAACTGTTGTTATGGGTTTCATTTATAATAGACAAAATCGCATTGAACAATCCCAAACGAGTTGCACTATCAAAAAGAAAGGTGTGCATAAAAAGAAGCTCATTCCACAAGTGTATGCTAAACAGTTAGCACATAACGCTCTGTCTGTGAGTGATCTTAAATTTTTGAAATCGATTGGATTGAAAGTGAGAAAATAACAATGGTGCTCGAAACAAACAATGAAAAGTTGAATATATTCAATGAACCAGTGCTCGATCATTCTCTCATAAGTTTACATGAGCACACATATAAGCCCTATGGATCACCGCTATTCAGGAATTCGGATGAAATCAGAATTGCAATCAATAATCAAGATGTTATACTAGATATTGCCGAGAGCTTCATTTACATAGAAGGTAAATTCACCCCCAAAGATGTAGCGAAAACATGCTATCTCTCGAATAATGCAATTGCATTTCTCTTTGACGAAATTCGTTATGAAATGGGAGGTGAACAAGTGGCTGTTGTTAGAAAACCTGGGATAACATCTACAATGAAAACCATGATATCATTTGGACAATCTCATGCTAACACATTATTGACATCTGGTTGGGGACTTTCACAATTGAAGCAAGATATCTTGGATACAAACAGTCATGTTTTTAGTGGAAAACTACCACTGAAATATTTGATGGGTTTTGCTGAAGATTACAACAAAAGTATCTTGAATGCCAAACAGGAATTGATTTTGATTATCGCTCGATCATTCAAAAACTCATATATAGGTGAGGTTGATGCTGATTTGGAAATAAATAAAATCGAATGGAAAATAAGGCATATTGTACCAGATGATAAACACAAGCTCAAACTTTTGAGTAGAATAAACAAAAGCGGTCTGAATGCCAAAATCAAGTTGGCGTATCGTATGTGGGACCTCTATGAACTACCATCATTACGTGGGACTTCTTCAGACATATGGGCCATCAAAACAACTAACGCATTGGAAACTCCTCGTTTTGTCATCATCGCATTCCAAAGTACTACCACATCTGAAGATAGAACACAAGATATTACAAAATTCACAACTGCTGATATCAATAGTATTCGAGTATACTTGAATTCTGAAGTTTATCCATATGAGCGTTGGAATTTGAATTTCGATAAAAAACTTGATGCTCCTGCTTATTATGCTTTTGAGAGTTTCCAGCGAAGTTATTATGATAAAGATATGAGTGAACCTCTGATGGACATTGGACAATTTAGAGAGAATCCACTATTCGTCATCGATTGTTCCCATCAACCGAATGCAACAAAATCATCAACTATTGATATAAAGATTGAGTTTGAGACGAGGAAGACCAAGTTTCCAGACAACACTAAAGTATATGCATTAATTTTGCATGATACAGTTTTAACATACAATGCATTGGATGGTTCAGTTCATAGCAGATATTGACACTTTTTTTTCACTCTATCATGTACTGTTTTATGATCTTTTTTTTTTTTTATTTGTAACTGACTTATATCATGTATTGTATTTTATATCATATTTATTGTTTTGTAATCATTTTCTATTGTATTTCATCAGATTTAAATAAATAAAACATGAAAATAATACAAAGTTTTTTATTTGACATTATTTATGATTCACAGGAACATACAGACTATCTAAAATAACTTCTTCCTCATAATCATCATTTTCGCGACCATCTTCAATTTCCTCTCGATTTTCATCATTCAATTCAAAGTGATGAATAATCCATTCTGGCAAGTATGGTTGGAGGCTATACAGGAATCTTCTTAGGTTCAGTTCAATCATAACCTCACAAAGTTGCCACAATTCCAATTCATTATCCAAAAATTTGTTGCAAACTTCTGCACCACTCCAATAGTTCTCAGCATCACGAAGGCATAATTCGATTTGTTTTTCATCATAGCATACACTCATATCATAAACGCTTGCATGTTCGGCTCCATCACCCAACACCTTCAATTTAGACGACAAATGTTGAACCGATGATTTGAGATCTACAATATCGACCCAATCTTGACTTGCGTACTGCATCCACATCTTTAAATGGTGGAACTGAAATCGAACAAAAAAAAAAAAAACAATAAGCAACCTCCAATTTTTCAGTGATATAATACTCACATTCCCATTTTACTTGTAGTTACAAAGTGAGTGTATTCAACTAAGTTAGTAATGTTTATATTTCCATATAATTATCATCTAATATATGAATATTAATAAAACAATAAGAAATTCATTATAATTACTATTATTATTCAATCATATTGAATTTGACTAGAGTTATCGTTTTCACACCAAAAAAAACTTTGTAAGCTATGACCTAAAGAAATTCACTATAAATTATTACTATTATTCAATCATATTGAATTTGACTAGAGATCGCGTTTTCATGCCAGCAAAACTTTGTTGGCTCTGTCCTAAATACATCATCGTATATTTACCACCTGATGAGTTGATACAAGATATATCGTCATCACTGAATTGCAACGAAATACGTTTTGGTAGCCATGTTTTAAATAATTTATCATTGCTCACATCTTGCAAAGTTAATAAAATTGATTTACCAAATCGTGTAGAATAAGTTGACATATTTTTAATTATGTACACTTCATCAATTGGCAATGATGATAAGGCCTTTTGCTCTAGTATTTCAACCTCCTGTACAATCAAATTATTAATTTTATTCAAGTCTACTTTTGAAACGGACATGATGAAAATATATATGAAAATATAAACAATTTCCAACAGACAAATACACTCACCGTCTTCCTTCTATTACGAACTGAATAACACTCTACCAATTGCTAACTGCTGCAGATATATTCGTCTACTGATTTCATAGTGTGCCAGGCATTTCTTTTATATTAAACAGTGTGAGTCACCCCCACCATGAAACCGTGAAAGATTCACATTGCTAGTTGCTATCCACTAGAGATGCCTGACGTCACAGCCAAGCCCATCTCCCAACTTGATGCGATAACAGTTGCCGGTACGAGCAAGCAGTGGTCGTTGCGGTCTCGGAGAGGGTAGACGCTAGGCAAACAGTCCTCGGCTGCCGTTGTGTCACCATCGATAGCGGGGCTAGAGCGAACCTTCATCGCTTCAGGAGAGGTGAGGGCAGACCGATGAATACGCATTACTCTGCCACACGTCGTGGAGTGAACATGTCGCTCTCTAGCCGTTGAACGGTTATTGCTGTGACGTCACTCCACTACTAACTTGGTGCCCTAACACCGATGGAGCATTTATTACTTGGAGGATCTTCGAAGTATGCAGACGTATGTTTGTACATAGACAAACAAGCACATGATGAAACCCTGTACCGTGCATTCTCCTACACACACACATAAACACACAAAATCTCATATGAAAAAAAAATCTGAACGATCCATGCACCAGACACTTCAAGGTCACAATGCCTTGACTTCACTGCACAACAAAAAAACTTCACCAAACAACAACCAATAAAAAAAGCAATTAATACGTCATAGTGGTGGGGGGAGGCCGAGAATCAGCTGTAAACAACTACTCCCATAAATAGCCTCATTAATCATCAACAATAACATCTCTGCAGATATTGGAATGTATGTTTGTACACTCACATTCATTTATGCTATATAATATGATTAAATTGGGTATAATTCTATTCAGTGTTCATTCATTTTACATTTAGTATTATTCCTATTCACTCATGTTTGTCTATATTTCAATTCCACAAACATGTAGGTATGTATAATACTTCTGTTGATATTGTTATGTTCATTAGTTGTTATACTAAAATCTGATATTCAGTATCGATTTTCTTTTTATCGCGAATGACCGTCATTATTATTATAATATAATGTTATATGAGTACACTTGTGCTTTTGCTGCATTTTCGCCAAATTTTTCTCTTCTGTGCTTGTGAATATATAGCGAATTGCATGAGATTTTAGAGCTGCCAGAACATATTTCTTCCTGGTATTGGGTAAAATAACATTGAATAGAGGGCCCGCTGTTGGAAATACACCTTTCAAAAAAACTTATTTTCCGGAGTTGTCACTCCGCTCTGCTTCGTCAAGCAGACTCGCTTACCAAACGAAGTGACACTAATTACATGAGTTGCTATCTCCTCATGTATATTTTTTGCTAGTCTCTGTTGCCGCAATCTCATTTGTTTCCAAACACAATTCAATAGAAAGTTTTTTTGACTTTCACTTGGCAGCACGGCTTTGAAAATTAGAAGATTCACCGGACTGTAAACTTCGCGAAGATTAACTGGTAGTACAGAATTACATAGAATTCGCCTGCAGGGATTTCAACTTTTTGTCATATTGAAGTTGTCTCGCGGTTTGGGCAAGACATATTTAGTGCTTGCGTTCGAATCATATTCTCATGAACATCATCACAGAAAAGCCATTAGACCCTCCATGACAATGATTTTGTGAAATGGAGGTTTATCTAGGTATGTGAAGAGAAATTGAAAAGGGTATATTTTGGTGGGAGACATTAGATTTTTGCTAAAAAACTTTTCGGCTTTCGACGTCTTCATCTCCATACAAAAAAGAGAAAAAACTTCCGAAGAAAGAAAAAATGTGACTTAGTTCATTTTAAACGAAGAACATGAAGTTTTACTTTCACCAAACGTTCTTAATGATTATTACCGCTCTATTGCAGAAAAACTGACTGAAAGATTGACTACTCAGAACGACCCAATGGAACAATTCAAAAACCCCTTTATTTCTGAAACCTGCATTCTATATGACAGTGATATTCATGAGCTGAAACAAATGATTGTTTCCATTGAAAAAAAGTCGTCATCTGGTTACGACGATATTACAGCAAACATTTTGAAAAATCTCTCAGATAACACATTATAACTCTTGACCAATATTATTAATGCATCATTTCAATCAGGAAAATTTCCTGACTTCCTGAAGGTATCATTGGTAATACCACTATATAAAGGAGGAAATCAGGACGACTCCTCGCATTATCGGCCTATTTCCCTAATTCCCACATTAGGAAAACTTATAGGAAAACTAGTCAAGCTGAGGATAACTGTATTTCTGTCAAAACATAAAATCATCAATGAAGAACAGTTTGGCTTCTCAAAAAAAAAAAGTTTATACTGGAATCAATGGTGGCGAGGTTTCTGCTGCAGTATTTTGCGATTTCTCGAAGGCATTCGACTTTGCGAATCAAGAAATACTGCTGAGGAAGCTTCCTCATTACGGTTTCAGAGGAGTGATACTGAGCTGCTTCAGCTCATATTTGTTAGGTCATAGCCAGATGGTGGAAACAAACCACCGCTCAGAAATTGGAAAAATACATAAGGGTGTACCTCAGGGTTCAATACTAGGGCCAACATTGTTCTTCATCTACGTCAACCATTGGACAAGTATAAATATTTCAGGGAAATTCACACTATTTGCAGACGATACTACCATTTTTTGTCAATCGGACAATGCAAACGATTTAACTAAATTATATCCAACGATATGATGGAAGTGAAAAATTGGTGTGATTCCAATCGTCTTTTTCTGAATATTGCGAAAACTAATATAGTAACTTTCAGATGCGAACTTGACAATATACCCATTGGGAGTAACATCATTGAGAACAAAAGTAGCCTGGAATTTTTAGGAGTACATATCAATAGTAAACTAAAATTTGAAGAAAATATTTATGCCTTGTGTAACAAAAAGTCCTCTGGATGTTAAGCAGTCAGAGTAGTCGCAAATGAACTTGGTTTAACAGCAGCTAAGGCTTTTTCCAGTTCGAATGTATGCCTTTTGCCATGACTACTGAGGCATTTGCAGAATTTCATTTTGTTTTGAATCATTTTCTGAAATATTTTTTTTGTATTATTGGTTTGGTTGTTGTAAATCAAAACTTCAATATTGTATTTATACAGATTTCTTAGTTTTGGGTTGCCTAGTTTGCTAATTATGAAGTGTGTGAATTGAATGAAATTCTAATGTTTTTTGTTATTGATGACAGAATCTAAGAAAATACATATTTTCTATTCATAGTAGATTATCTGGAACAAATAAATGGAAAGTAGGCTCCAGAAAAGGTTAATAGAATATACATTTGATACTTTGGTTTTGTAAAGATTTCAGTGGAAGTAATTGTTTTCCTACAGATACAAATCAAAACTTGATGTGGTTCAACAATCATTTTCCTTTGTGGAATTGAAGGCATATACTATTCGTAAGCTTCTTTATCTACAGGGTTTCTGGAAGTGGCAGCAACAGTAGAAATAGCGTCTAGTCGCGCTCGCATGTGTCTGATATTATCATTGAACCATTCAAATGGCGTTTTATTTGAAATATTAACTTAACTAATGGGTAATAGCGATTGACAAGATTCTCTAATGAAGTAATCAGAAGATTAGCTAAATTATCAATGTTAGGCTCGTGTGTATAAAAAAAGTTCCAATTTATCTAACTGAGGGATATAATAAACGCCTCGGTATTTCTTTTGTTGATTTTTCTTTCGTATATTATATTATTTTTCAGTTCTGGATTTATTCTGTTCAGAAGAATATACTCACCGTAATGATTTGACAATGCGTATTCAACTACTTTACTTATATACATGTTTTTGGGAAGGTCTGTTAAAATATTATCTATGCAACTCGACGTTGTGCTGCTAACTCTTATTATATCTGTTAAAGTTATAGTCAAATCGAAAGAAATTATGACATTCGATAGTTCTCTCATAATAGCTGATGGGTTTAGAAAGTTAACGTTGAAATCACCCAAGATAATGACATTTTTATAAAGCGGATGTAAATTATTCAGTAATTGTTCAAACATAGTTATGTATGTAATAAAATTACCTGTGCATGGTCTGTATAGTACTACAATAAGTATTTTTTTGGAATTAATTTCAATGCTACAAAACTCATAATCCATTTCCTTACAGTATTTCTGCACATTTATCGATTTTATTCCAGCAACATTCTTTCTTAAAGAATCAGGGGTCTCCAAACTTTGAAGCTTTGGGCCATAATGATTTTTTCAGTTTATTACAAGGGCCAATTTCTGCCCTTATATTTCTAGACTAGGATAGTCGCAAAGTGCGTGACTTAAGCAAACTTACGCTTTATTTAAAAGTGTCAGTTTGTCAGCAAAAACCGTGGCTCGGAGGGTGAAAGACATCGCAGAAAATATATCATCTCAACTGTCTGACAAAAATGTACATCATGAGTGGTTTTCTTTAGCATTAGATGAGTTAACTGAGTCAACGGATGTGTCAGATACTGCTCAGGTATTGATTTTTATTCGCGGAGTAGATAAAAGCTATGAAGTGTATGAAGAACTTATTGATATTGATAGTATTCACGGCACGACAACTAGGGCAGATATTTTCAAGGGAGTTTAAAATGCCATTAATAAAAAGAACTTTCGATGGAGAAATTTGAAATCTATAACAACTGATGGAGGTAAAAATATGTATGGTAAAATAAAGAAGTGGTTGCACTTGTGTCAAAGGCTGTAGAAAATGATGGTGGTTCAAAACCAACAGTCTTACATTGTATCATTCATCAACAGTCCTTGTGCGAAAAATGTTTGCATGTGTTTGAAGTTCTGAAACCAGACATATCAGTTGTTAACTTCATCAGTTCCACTGGGCTGAATCACCGACAATTCCGCGAGTTTATTCAACAGATTGGAGAAAATGTTTTACCATATCATACTGCCGTACGCTGGCTTAGTTGCGGAAAAGTCCTTAAGCGCTTTTTTGAACTTCAAACAGAGATCGAAATTTTTTTAAATGAGAAGCAGAGCCCTTTTGCCGAATTAGAAAATAGTGAATGGATGTGGAAATTAGCCTTGTATGTCGATTTGACAAATCATATGAACGATCTGAATTTGAGATTGCAAGGAGAAAATCAGCTTCTCCCAGATTTATACACCAATATGAAATCCTTCAGGCAGAAAATAATACTATTTCAATCGCAATTATGTAAAAAATGTTTCACAAATTTTGAAACATGTGAAATATTCAGTCACACTACAGAGACTGAATTTCCCGTCAATTTTGCAATCGAAACTTTGAATGCTTTGAAGATAAATTTTGATACTCGTTTTTCAGATTTTGATGTCATTGCGAATAAAATTAATCTTTTTCAAAATCCTTTCGATTTTGACATTGAAACCCTGGCTCCGGAAGTCCAAATGGAAATTATTGATATACGGTGCAGTGATATGCTTGAGAACAAATATCAAAATTCATCTTTGTTGGAATTTTATAAGAGTCGTGGGTTGTTTTCTGTTTTTGGTACTACTTACTTGTGTGAGAAAACGTTTTCCAAGATGAAGTACACAAAGAGTATTTACAGATCTCAATTAATCAATGAGCATCTTAAATCTCTTTGGATAATTGGTACAAGTAAAAATGATCCACAACTACAAAGTATTGTCGGTGGAAAATCACAATTACACAAATCTCATTAGTGTATTTGTTTTACTGTGATTCATTTCAATTATTTGTTAGTTATTAATATGCTTAAACTTAGATACTTAAGTCAAGTTTTCTTTGTCATCATTTCTGTCGTTAAGTTTTACCTTGCAAGTAAATAAAACCGAGTAATTATCATTCTGTGTTTTCTTCTTCAACTTATCACAGCAATAGTAACAACAATTAGGTAATCATTGGCTGTCGCGGGCCAGATTGATGACACTAGTGGGCCGGATTTGGCCCGCGGGCCGTAGTTTGGAGACCCCTGAGTTAGGTCAACAAATTCTATTATATCAATGCTAAGCCAGTGTTCAGAGAGGTAGACAACTTTGTTATTATAATAATCTAAAAACAATGATAGTTCATCTATTTTATTTGACAGACATTGGATATTAAGGTGAAAAATTGTAAACTCACTTGTATTTAGGAGTGGTTGAGGATTATATTCACTGTTCACTTGATTTGCTAAACTAGAGGCGCAACCTGACTCAATGATATAAAAAATCATCTAGGAGACCTTCTTGATTTGAAGAATCATAGGGAGTATCCTGGAATATTTGCATCCATGTATGATAACTTCCGTTATCAAAAGAATGTAAAAAAAAACTTTCAATGAAATCAGTTCGGAAAATAGCGAAATTACAGCAAAATTCCGTACCAACTTCATATTTTCAAATGCTTGTTACACTGTTCAAACTTTCTGTTACCAAAACCTCGAAATGAAATTGATTTTTCACTTATTTTCCATTATTTATTATTGAACGCAATAAATTCATTCCATTCCATTTCTATCCCAAACATCTTGCAAAACGGCACGATCCAAACTGAAATTGCTCCAGTTCCCAGTCCCTGCATTTACTTCAAAAGTCGATATAACGAAATCGTTCAAACGAACTGTTTTGCTCATTTCAATCGAGCAATCCGCTGGCATACTGCCATCGAATGTTTCATGTTTCGGAGCTTACCCAGAAAATACAGCGAGTTGGACGATATAATAAATATCTTTCAGTTTATTGTTTTCATCGACTCAGTGCATTCCGTCATCATTGTGGAAATATAATACCGATTAAGTTCTTTCTCTTCTGGCTGTATTTCATTCGTCATCCTTTGAAGGGGATCAAAAAGAGGGATTGGAATATCCTCGAATCCGTTTCTGTTTTATGTTTTGAGTAAAGAGTATCCTCTAACATAATTCCTGTAGTATAAATACCCCAAATGTTTGTGGGATATTCAAAACATTGGAGTGGGAATGTTGTTCTTTATCAAGGATGGTTCCTAATAGTGCAGGTAATAGAGGATTTTGTTTTGCAAAATTAGGCAGCAGTAATTTCATTGCATAGATAGTGGCAGTCTGACGTAATTAACCTAAAAACACAAAATATTTACAAAAATGGCAGACGGAAGTGCCGCCATTTTGTGAAAACCCGTTTGGGCCTGTATCTCCGTGACCGTGAACTTTAGACTCACAATTATGAGGACGTTTTTTATAGATAATTGAATTTCCTATCTTTTTTGTTCGGAAAACTTTGTCTTAGCACTCACCGTTCACGACTTATATTATTATTACTTTTTGTTTTTCAACTATTCTATCTAGTGTCTAGAAAAGTGCCTAGAGGATGACAGCACGATGTTAACTCGAAGATTCTCACGGATAAAGTATGATGAGCTGTTTTCTCGGGTTTCGCTCCGAGTTCTGTATATTTTATCCCCATAAGGACTATTTTCACAACGTTTCGGCAAAGTCCCATTTGCCATCTTCTGGTGAACTCTGTGTCTCAATTTATAGGGATGGATGTTTCCCTTTACCTGCGTTGCACACGTTCGAGGAGGCTGGCAGACAACGATCACAGACAACAAGAGTTGAACACCATCGAAACAACTCTACAAATGAATAACTACGCAGAAAGAAGTATAAAAGCGGCTGCCAAGACAACACGGAAACAACAAAAAACTCGAGATACACCGGTCATAACAATCACACTACCATATATTGCAGGAACAACAGATAAAATCAGCAGAATTCTTCACCGACATAACATATCAACTTCGTTCGTACCAGAACGGACAATAAGGTCCATGCTCCGTAATCCCAAGGATCAGATACCACTGAAGTCACAAGGAGTGTATGAAGTACCATGCCATGATTGTGACAGGACTTACATCGGCCAGACCAACAGACGAATCAACATTCGCAAAAATAAACACAAACTAGCAGTGAAGGGAAAAATCAACACGTCTTCTCTCTTCCAACACGTACTTCAGACAGGACATAACATCAATTTCGATAACACAAAAATATTAGCAAGCAACGAAAACTTTTACTCGCAAACAATCAGAGAGGCTATCGAAATTGAAAAACGACCTAATAATATGAACAAGAGGGATGATGCGCAAAGATTACCATCAACATGGAGATCCGTTTTATCGCTTTGCACAAGCAATCAGACCGCTCAACCCAAGAAGCATAACTCGGCACATGACAATACAGGTACAATAACATAGGCAGGAGAGGCAGCTCAGGTAATAAGACCAAAACAGGTAGTCGAGCAAACACAGGTAGTGGCAGCAACGCAGGTGAAGGGAAACATCCATCCCTATAAATTGAGACACAGAGTTCCAACTAATCAGTCTAGTTGAAAAAACCAGACATCACCAGAAGATGGCAAATGAGACTTTGCCGAAACACAGAACACGGAGCGAAACCCGAGAAAACAGCTTCAAAAACTAAATTTCTTTGAAAGCTTCTAAAAATTCCCTTTCATATTGTCTCTTTAGCTATCACTGTCGTCATTTACATCAGTGATGAATTTATATAGCCTTTTTCAACCGAAATTACTTTTTCAATCCTTTTCAGCCAGTCTTCTTCAATTCTGAAGAGTTTTGTCACAGCAACTAATGTTATGGCCGAAAGTATTCAATTTCTTCCTTATGATTTCAGTTTTAGGAATCTCATTGCTTTTGTAACAGTCATATATTGTTTTTCTCAATGATTTTATCAGATGAACATTTGAAGGTTTTCGTAATCCTGTATCACATCGCGTCTTGAGGTTTGTTTTTGACTATTTTACGTACAGTTGAGAAAGGAATTTCGGTCAAAAATGATGTTGCTTGTAACATCGAAACCGAACTTGAGATCTATATTCTTATATACATCGAAACATACTCTCTGTGTTTCAATATTCAAATGCTTCCGAATCTTATTCACTGGTATCCCTTTTTCGCATTGTTCACCATCGCTATTGGAATCACTACACTGGAAAAAGACTGCGTTGTTATCACACTCGTTATTAGTACTATTAGTATTTGTAACAGATAACAAAAATGTTTATTTATAATATCTGCAGCAATATCTAATTTCAATAATCAAATCGCGATCAGTTCCTGAACTGATCACGACGGCGATATTCATCTCCGCATTCACCGATTTTTATTCGTCACCGTAACATGACTTCAAATTTAATTTTATGACTCTTCAGTCAGTCATAAAACTTGGTTGGTAAAAATCATTCAATGCAAACCTCCAAGTCTACAGTCCACGTGGACCAGTTCGCTGCCGGTTCATTTCAATGTATTGTTTTTTTGGTCTTTCAGAGTGCCGCCAACTTTAAATGTGCACAATATCGTTTACTTCGACTATACCATCTCTTTTCGTCGTTTGCGTATCTCAGAGGCACAGATTCACCAATCTGTACAAAATTATTATATTTTCATGTAAAATTAATAACGTTAATTTCTTTATGACTTGAATTTCTGTACCATGTTCACCTTCTTTTTGATTCCAGTAACGTTCAAGACGAATTGAATTATTGAAACTTTTCCATACTGCCTCTGCCTGTGCAGAGATATATCACAAATAGGGAACTTCGCGCGTTCCAAATAGGATATATACTTGATTGAATCGAAGTCAAATGTCAGAATCTACACTCTCGCGAAGGTAATTATTCATACCTTCCCTGCTACGATAACAATCTACTCTAATGATGCCGATTTATCTCCCTATCACTCGAAATATACACCCGAATATTCTGAAAGGGGAATTGTCACGTCGCGTCGTGATGTCGCTCTACATTGAAAATGTCAATTGACACCTGATGTGCTCATTATCTGTAGTGTATTTCAGGCGTATATCATTCATTTTTGAGCGTATCTGAGTGTGATATCCAAGAATGGGATCTGTCGTAATGATTTTCTATCGGGAATGTCAGATTTGGGAACTAATATTTTCAGCTGTTAACTCGTGATGAGTCCATAGTTGATTAAAAAAAACACCCTGTACTTTCCTCACGGCACATTTTGTAATGCCGTATATCACACTTTCAAACAGAGTCATATTGAATGAATTCTCAAGTGGTTCCATGTCAACAAAGCTTGTTCTTGATGGAAAAGCTATCATCAAACTTGAAAAATCTACCACAAACTTACGCTAGTGCTTTCTGTAAATTTATTTACTGATTCATTACTCAGTATGATTTGACAATGTATATGTCAACTCTTCCAAAACTATTCAATCAGGTTAGGAAGTATTCACCTTTTCTGACGTCTGATACTTATTGCGTAGAACCATTTCCTCTGAGCCATATGACATCTGTTCTAATTCCTAATTCTCCTTTTCCTGGACAAAATTTCAAATGATCCTTCCTGGGTCTGGCACCTCTGATACATGTTTGTTTTCTACTGCATTGCCTGAAGCTAATGTTTTTGTTATACAACCGAATTTTATTCTGGCTTCTGCTAAATGTGAAGTGTCCTTGAAAGAAGTTCAATATTTGTTCTGTGGGAATCCCTGATCTGCTGAAGCAGTTCTGAAAAATTATGAGTTACAAGTACAAGGTCTGGTGTTTTTTTAGTACCTTGAAGAATTATTGATTGATTGATGAAACGATGTTTCATCACAACAATATAAGGAGGAACATGCTATCTCCCATTGTAGGTACTGTACCTGAAGTGCTGTTATACTTTGAAAAAGTACGGTTATTTTGAGAACCGAAAATTTATTGAGACATTTTCACAGGAGTTAGTTTTTTGAACTTGATTGCTTTCTTCCTTCCATCAAAAGATTCCTGAATATTTTTTGTTGTATAAAAATGAAAAATTAGAAAACCAAAACCTTCATTTCCCAAAAATCAGTATTTCCTAAAAATAAATCCTTTTCAATTCATACATTAGTATTCTCGCTTCTGTTGTGATGATGGGAAAATCAATATTCAATAATATGTGTGATTGATGACTCGTTTATTTTGTGGAAATTAATGATCACTTGATTGAAATGAATGAAATCACTTTTGTCTAATTTCCAATAGTTATTTTATTTTTACGGCCAGTTTCGGGTTTTATTGTATTATCTATAGAGCTAACATGTGGAATCTAAAAACTCGGTTAAATCGCTAGTTTTCAGGTAGGCTAGAAGGAGAGTAGTTGAATAAACAAGGATGCCAACTATAAAATTCAACACTGAAGATTATAGGGGTTGTTAAACTTATAAATTCAAGAGTGGAGCCCTACATAAATCGTGTTGCTTATTTAGGGGTATATAAATCGGGTGTTTGATTGATTTGTTGATTCACATAGCTTCCAACAAATTCATTTCCTTTTCTCTATTACACACGTGTACGATTTTGAGGTTATGTTTACATTTTTTTTTTTTATTCTTGTAGATGTTCATACATTGTAGATTTGTTGTCCAAATAGACGTGTCTACTTAGTCTCACGTCAAAATTTCTACCGGTTTGGTCTGTATATGTATACTGCAGAGCATTTGCCATCCCTTTTCTATGTATACCTGATTTTTCAATTCTATCGTTTGAGTTTTGCATTGAACAGAGTTGTGCCTGAATTGTTATTGAAAATTACTTCTCTGAATACAAAATAACAACGGAAAATAGGAGAGTTATCCTTGGTATAAAATTCCTGCATGAATTGAGAAAATCTCCCAACAAAGAGATTGCGGTTGCTGTATCTCTTGATATTGACGGAGCATTTGACAATGAACTACCTGAATCTATAGGATTGTCTCTGACTAGGAAGAGTATAGAAAACAAAATTGCTAGTAAACAAAATTGCAACTACGACTCTTCAAGGCGAGGCTATCAGGTTCAGGGTCACCACGGGCTGCCCTCAAGGTGGGGTACTATCCCTCTTCTGTGATCCCTCCTGATGGATAGTCTGCTTAATGTCCTCGACAGAAGAAAAGTTGATCTGCAAGCTTATGCAGATGACCTTGTCATCCTGGCAAGGTCCATGTTGGGAAAGGCTTGTAATATCCTCCAAAACACGTTAGGCGTTGTTCACAGTTGGTGCCTGAGGAAACAGATGTCTGTCAACCCCAGAAAAACTGTGATAATCCCCTTCACCTATGTTCCAAATTCCATTTGGAACAGAGGTGAATCGAAGGATTTGTGATAAAACATGGGGTTTAGGTCCTAAACAAATCCATTGGATTTATGTGATTGTCTCTGTAAGCCTTCGACCTGGTGGTCGAAGGCTTACAGAGACAGGCTTGTCCAGCTATCAGTGGTGCCATCAGTACCACACCGTCTGCGGCCATGGAGATCCTTCTAGATCTACCTTCTCACCACATTTTTCTGGAGAGAGAGGCTGGACGGACTGCATACAGACTTGTGCACATTGCCAATTGCACAAATCAATTAAATGCAGAGTGCTTCAGACTGTTGGTTGACACTGGAAGTCACAGCACTCTGGAAATAACCTTTGACTTCATGCCTCCAACGGTCAACTACGAACTGCCTTATAAAGTACTATTCTCGAGTAGAAAGGACTGGATCCTCTGGGAGAAGGAAATATTAAGAGCAGATAGTTGTTGGTTCACAGATGGATCAAAAAAACCTTCCGGTTCTGGTGCAGGTGTTTTCAGTCGCAGACCCAGGACAGAGATATTTACCTGCTTAGGAAGTTATGCGACTGTATTTCAAGCGGAAATTTACGCTATTGAATTATTTGCGGAGAGATTGGATCAAAACAACTTCACACATAAGTCAATAAAAATATTCTCGGACAGTCAAGCGGCGTTGGTAGCTCTTGGCTCCTACCGAGCAACTTCTAAATTGGTAGCAAATTGCCAAAAATGACTCCTCGATAGGAAAACTCAACAGTCTGAATTCTGGTCTGGATTCTGGTCTGGATTCTTGGCCTGCTGCTGACTCCCTTGCAAAGGAGTGTGCTGCAAGCAGCTTCATAGGACCAGAACCTGTCATGGGCATCGCCTCAGGCTTTGCCAAACAAACATTGAACCCCTGGATTGCAAGAAGATTCATGAACTACTGGCAGGATTTGTTCAATCCAAGGCGATTATTAACCCTTTCAAGCTTGATACCAAACAGTTGTTGGACTACAGTAGGGATGAACTACGATGTTTAACAAGTCTTCTCACTGGTCACTGTCATTTAAATCATTATATGCAGAGACTTGCACCGTCGGAAAACAGGTTGTCTCACCTCTGTTTGGAAAATAATGAAACAGTAGAACATATACTTTGTGCCTGCCCCGCTGGGGACCGAATCAGGTTCTTTGAGTTCGGCAGATCCGTACTCTCACCATACAAACTAATCGGCTTCGTTAAGAAGCTGGGTTTATTTGGCCGAGTGTTATTTGGGTTGCGGTGAAGGGTCGAATAGACCCACTCACTTCAGATCTTACCTACGAAGAAATTTCTTTTCCAGCCCTGAAGAATTTATTTAAATTCGAAACGTTGGCAAAAAATTGTTGTTTAAAGACAAAAATGATTCTGTAACCCAACCAATCTTTCTTCAGAAAAATTACTGGGTCACTAAACTAGTTGACTTTCAGATATATGTGCTCAATTTTTCATCGGTTCAATGTTCTAGCAGTAACATCGCATTCGTGTTCGTACGAACTGGAGTGAGCCGCAAGTAGGACGTACCTCTAATAAATTTATGAGACCCGAGATTTACATGTGCTCCTAACTCTTTTCCGAAAATACAAAACAAACATCCTTCACTAGGAATTCAGTGGAAACGTTTTGCTGGAAAACAAAATTCTATTGAGCAAGATAGAAACAGACTGTGGTGCATTGTTATTCCAGGCACTATCGGCCACGTCAAGAGTCCTTGCGCTTGGGAAAAATTCAGGATTTTCTATAGGATGTGTTTTCCCATGAAACAGCATTGGGAAATTGCCGAGTGGATTCGGGCAGAAACAAGGTCGCATAGGTATAAAAGCGTGACTTATGTTTGAACTCCTATTAGTCCAAGCAATAAAGGTAAAATACAGAGAAACTGTGTAATTTTTCTAAAAACTAACAATTTATAAAAATATTCCGTGTTCGATTCTACTCACCCTCTACATCAAAGTTGATCCTTCAACGGAGGTTGCTTCTGGTCTGGAGGCGGATGCTACCAGTACTTTATTTTAAAAAGTCCCTAGCAACAAAACTGGGTGATTCATGATCAAAATAATGTTGGTCACTAATTGGAGAAATTAACTTTCTTGAGCTCATTTTGTTCCACTTTCAATTTATCCGTTTGAAGAGAAATAACAGGTTTTCAACAAACGATTTGAATTGGGTCAAGATATATCATGAATCCAACTTCCTTTTGCTTTTTATGACCTTCATTTTTACTAGAAATGACTATTTCCATAACATGTCTGAAAAAGTGGTTCCATTGGTTGACAAATTCAACACTTTCAACAGTCTCTTGGTGATAATATAAACAATGTACCTAATTGAAGCAATTCCTTGAAATTACAAATGAACAATAATTTCACGAAGACAAGGCTGTCCGTGGTATTTAGTTAATGTATTTCTAAACTTCTAAAATTATTTCGAAAATTCAAGATAACTTCAATGTAATACTCCTTATTGACCGTATGGCCCTGTGACAAAAACTTCTGATGCATTACGCCACGGTAATTGAAGGAATAGTGAGCAAAAACATGAGATTTGATCAAACTTTGAGTATTACTGGAGTTTTTTCCCAACACCAAACCGTTATTTTAACAACTCGACACCTGTTTCGATCACCAAGTGATCATCTTCGAGACGCAGTGGAAAAAAAAGATCTTCCTCTTGAAGATGATCACTTGGTGATCGAAACACGTGTCGAGGTGTTGAAATAATGGTTTGGTGTTGAGAAAAAACCTCAGTTATATACATTACTACACCAAAGGTTCTAAACAGTGCATAACAAGTACAAACATTGAGTGCTTTTTTGGTCTTGGCTCTCCTGGGCTCTTCCATTGGGAAGATTGGACTTTGGTTTCAATTTCATAACCATGGCCCTTCTGGATCGCCGTTTTTTCTCAAGGGCGGAATACAAACACTATATTAAAATTCTTAAAGCTCTGTTGAAGCGGTGCCTGAGCGAAGGTAGTTATTCTCCAGCTATTTGAATCGCTGGAGATCAAATACTTTCGAAAAAAACGTTCTCAATAATTTTATTTCACATAATGGCCGTTCCCCAAATGGAAGAGTTATCAAACAGTTAAGTTCGAGGTTTACTGAGTTGAACCTCGAACGGAGAACAGCCTCAGTAAGTCGCATATTTCTGATACGTACCGCTCTTGGTGAAATCAAATGTGCCAAGTCACTAGACCACTTCCCGTTAAACTATCCATAGAAGAGAGACACATCTCCAACCCATCTCCGATGTTCCAGACTATCAAGGTTGCAAATGATGTTCGCGTCTCCAATCAGACGGATGGCTCTTTTCTGGATGGAATCCAGCAGCTTCAGGGTATATTTGGGGGCGGAGCTCCATGCATTAGAACAATACTCCGAAGAAGGTCTGATCTGAGCTTTATAAGCAGTGTTCCAAGCTTTTGAGAAGCAGCCTTTGAAATGCCAGCGATATGATTATGCTAAGGCATATTGGTGTCTATGCCCGGGTTTTTGTGGCATTGAATTGAATCTGATTACTTTTACCCCAATTCGAAATTACTTCTAGATCCACATTAAGATATTGAACCTCCTGCTGCTGATAAAGATGTTCATCCGCAGCCGATATTCTGGAATCTAAATGTAATGACGAGGCAAGTATGCTGTCCTCGGCAAAGCAATATACTGGATTCTTGGTTTCTTCCAATAAGTCGTTAATATAGAGTTAAAAGAGGGTTGAAAACAATATGGATCCCTGGGGAACACCAGCGTTGATGGTTGAAGTATTCGAGATATATCTAACGACGGCCACTTGCAGGGAACGTTTTTTCAGTAAGCTGAGGAGCCATACACAAAAATGATTCGTTAAGCCATAGCACCTGTACCTTCAAATCGGGACTAAAACCAATTCGAAGAGATCTCAAGATACAAACCGATGACATTATTCCACGATTACTTTCAATATCTCACGTTGGTGTCGAGTCTAAGGACATAGCCTATCACACCAATGACAAGCGTTCAATTTTCCGATCTTTTTCAATTTCCCAATGACGTGTGCTGAGACATCACAGAGGTGTGGAGAGCCGGAAAAAGTGACAGGTTGAGGAAAGCCTGCCACGTGACTGGGTGGTCTGGATTGTTGACTGGTTATCTGTTTGTCCACAGAAAATTCAAATATCCCGCCACGATGTTCTGAGATGAAAAAGCGTGCGCTCTGATTAGATGGCGAGCTTCGTGACAGTTTGAGGACACTACGTGACAATTTGGTACACTCTGATTGGTTCATTGCTGGGTGACAGGACACTACGTGACAATTGAGTGGTCTGTCTACCTTGCGAGCTGACAGGCAACCTGGCTGGTGTGATGACGTCACTGTCTCGCTGAACCGAAAACCCTCATGCCACACATGGTCGAAGGCCTTAGAATCGAATACGAATACGAATCAATCGAATACGTTTATTTTCTTTCAATGTTCATGAATTAGTATCACATGTGTTTAATGTGGTGCACTGCTGTACGCCAGTGTCTCTTCAGGGGCTGTGTTGAATAAAAAAACGAATACTGTAGCTCAGTCTGGTTCTTGCAGCTGGATGTTTATGTTTGATTGAAATGCTTTTGTCCTGTGTTGGTCGAGTAAGTGGGTTTTCTCTCCTTCCTTGGGCATTGCTGTTCTTGTGTATGGGTTGAGTTATCAATGGTGGAGTTGTCCGGGTACAGTTGCAGGTGGTTCGAGTTCTGGTGGGTCTTGGGGAATAGGTAGAACTATTTCTGGTCTTCTCTGGCAGTGGGCTGCTAGCGGAAACTCATCAAGGATGTTCTGGAACCGCTCAGGGATATCCTCCAGGGCTCCTAGGAGCCTGACTGGGGAAAATGGAAACTTTTTCCTTGAGATCCTCCTTGGGCCCAGCCGGGTGTCCAAGAGGTGGCCAGCGTCTCGATTTCGGTGGTGCTGCTGCTTCTGATTGTTCTGGTGATGTATTTGCTACAACGTTCTTGAAATCTCAAATTTATAGGGGTCAGTTTCACGGTGTTATATAGTCCATTGGAGGGGAATCAGCATGGAAGGTTGTGTATGTTTCGTACTGCTCTTCTCTCTGTGGTTAGGTGGTTAGTAAGCGGTGTGTTAATCTCGGAGGAATTGCGCAGTAGTAGTCCTTGATCGGTCTTATGTACGTCTTGTAGATCGCCGTTGACGTTATTCAACATTTTCTGAGCGGTGCTCATGCGATGGTTTTTTCTGTCAAAATTCAGCAACTTTGGAACGAATTTCGCTGCCACACGCTTCATGCTCAAAATTTTCGAAAAAATTGCAGGGCATGATTCAACCGATATGCCTACATCCCCAGCAACTTTTCTAGTAGTGACTCGACGATTCTCCATAACAATTTTCTCCACTTTATAAACATTTCCATCGGTTGTTGATGTGCTGAGATGTCCAGGGCGAGCACCGTCAATCAAATTTCCTTGATCTTTTGTGGAATACTTGTACCAATTTCGTACAGAGTCACTGATGCTGAGGGCTGCCTCTTCTTACAACATTCTCTAGTCATTGACGATCTACGAGAACAAGGGTTTCTCAAGAACTCTGACATTGTCAACACTACCACCTACCACTGTTCTTCGCAGACAAGGCTTTTTTGACACACTTCTTCACCCCAAACAACGACCCCCCCCTCCAACGACCTCGATGGAGAACTCGATGACATGGGTTACCATCGTATCTAGAACCACGTCAGCTGTACTACTATGCTGCATTTGAATATATAAGTTTATGTGAAAACTTAAATTATAATCTTGATATATATGATATATGATATTATATATTGATACATTTTTTTCGATAGCAGAACATGTAAAACACTTCTAAATTTCATGTCTGTCACCATTGGAATGTACGTATCCTGTGAAATTCACCTAACCTAACCTAACCTACTTTATATGTAATAGTACTACGTTGCTAAAATTATGCAGTTCCAATTCTACTCCCTGTCAATCTATAATTCAGCACTATTACAGACTTTGGATTCAGCAAGTTTATATTGCATCTTGATATTTTGTAAAACTAAAAGTACTTTTTGAAAACGGCATTCGATTAATTCATTTATGATATGCACATTCAAATTTGAATGAACTGCATTTCAATGAAATATCCATTTTATCGTCAAATACAATGTTGAAGAAGTAAATTGATGAAATAAAAATTATTTTTGATCTCGTTCATGTATGAAGTAATCGTGTGACCTTAATGACTACCAATATGTCAGTAATTGACTGAGTAATTAGATAAACTTTTCTGCAAAGTATTTCCATTTGGGAATTATTAATAATAATCCATTTTTTCTGGATGATTCCAAGAATAGGGTTTGCTTCGAAGATAACACAGTATTTTTTTTGTTGAAATAATTTGGTGTTGATTTCTCTAAATAGTTTTTTATACCAAGAAATCTCCCTGCTCACTCTTATCGACTTGTCATAACTTCTGATTGTAGAAGATCGAAAAACTCATGGAATCAGTCGAAAAGTTCTGACATCAATGTTGTGCAAAATAGTTTTTGAAAAATGCGGCACACTACAGTGCTCTCTTTATTTCAAATTTCTGATTTTTCATAAGATTCTTTAAAAAAAAACAACGTTCACCGATGGAGCTCCAATTAAATTTCCAATTCAACAAGCACCAATACCAACTGAATTCAAACTTGTGTTAAATTATAACGGCGCTGTAGGGTATTTTTCAAAAAGAACAAATATAATCCATTCTAGAATTTGATTACGGATGATAAACAAGAATAACGCCGCAACATCCGTATCGAGTTGTTTCCTAATTAAATTCAAATCCCGAGTTCAAAAGTTGAGGAACAAATACAACTAGAAATTCGAAAGAAATATTAAATACCTCACCGACCAAAACTTCATCCTAACAATTCCTATTCATCATATTTCCACAAACATTTCGTTTTTGAAAAGGAAATAATTTGAAAACAATTTCCTATTTCTAAGAAGTTCGCCTACAAAGGAAATGGAAACTTATTGTTTCTGTCTGAAACGAAATGTGGGAAGTTTAATTTGAATATTTTTTCTGCTAGGACATAAATCGATAGTCGTTGAGAATTTGTTACATGTGACTATATTGTTCATACGATAACAATAACACATTTTTGAGAATAGAATAGCGTTTATTTGACAATATACTGGGTGATCAAGAAATCACTAAACAGGGCCGATACTCCTTATGATGAAATTACTGAAAATTCCTTGGTGCCACTTCATTAAAGTATGAAATTATTCCCATTCAACGGTTTCGAAGGAGTTGCAGCAGTGCTTTTTGATTCAAATTACACATATGAGAAACGGAAGCACAATAATCAAAATGTGACTGTGTTATTACTTCACACACTTCTATTCTAGACTGGACTAATGGAAAATACGATTCAAAAAGTATAGTTTTTTGACAATTTCCTAATATATAAAATAAATGATCACAACACAACAAAAAAATATTTTTTGAATGTTTCCTAGACTAAATTAGTCAATTTCTACTAATTTTGGGGGGATAAAAACGAAAATAACAATGAAAAATTTTTATTAGCTCGGGTTTTTGAGATACACAGTACTTAATCTTAAAGAGTAGTTATACTATACGTGAAAAGTGAAAGTACATAAAACAATATTGTTATGTTTCTTTTAGAATATTTTAAGTACAAAATTAATAAAAAAAACATCATTTTTAGTGTTTTGACAAATAAAAGAAGTTTGTACCACCAAATTTCAATTAAGTCCATCCGATTCATTGTAAGATCGCTGTCGTTTAGCTTGTCTTTTATAAAACACTTCTGGAGCATCCCTACACACAGACCAGCAGTAGTCTGCAAGCATTGCTTCATTCCAACGGCCCTGATATCTCTGTTCCATTGAGGCAATGTTTTGATGGAATCTTTCTTCATGTTCGTCACTCACAGCTCCACAGTTTTGTGGGAAGAAATTAAGATGAGAGTGAAAAAAATGAATTTTTAAGGACATGTTGCATCCAAGTTGGTGGTAAGCTTGAAGAAGCTCTTTAACCAATGCTGTGAAGTTATCATCTCTTTTGTTACCTAAAAACCCATGTACAACCCCCTTAAAGGCTTCCCAGGCTCTTTTTTCATTTCCTGTTAAAATCATGTCATCCGATTTCACGGATTTGAGGCCCAATAAAGATGCCTTCCTTGACTTTAGCATCACTCAACCTGGGAAACTTTGCTCTCAAGTACTTAAAAGCTTGTCCTTCCTGGTCCATGGCCTTCACAAAGTTTTTCATTAGTCCCAACTTAATATGTAAGGGGGGAAGGAGAACATCCTTAGGATCTACAAGAGGCTCGTAAACTACATTTTTCTCATTAGGGTTTAGGTCTCGTGTAGGCCAGTTCATTTTTTTATAGTGAGATTTTCTATCCCGACTGTCCCACAGACACAAAAAACAACAGTACTTGGTAAACCCTAATTGCATTCCTAGGAGTATAGCAATGACTTTCAGATCACCACAGATGTGCCACTTGTGTTGTTCATATTTGATTGATTGGAGAAGTGTTTTCATATTTATATACGTTTCCTCCATGTGAACTGCATGACCTATAGGAATAGAGGGTAGCTGATTTCCATTATGCAGAAGTACAGCTTTTAAGCTTAGTTTTGAAGAGTCTATAAACAGTCTCCATTCAAATGGAGTGTGATCCAAATTCAAGCAGTCCATCAAACCATTAACATCAGAACAAACTACAAGGTTTTCTTTTTTCTCAAAAAAAGGAAGCAAATCTTTTTGACGCTGTCTGTACTGAGATATTTTCACATCATGTTTTAGAAGATTCCACTGTTGTAGTCTTGACCCTAACAGCTCAGCCTTTTCCTTAGACAAGCGAAGATCTCTTATAAGGTCACTCAACTCTGCTTGACTAATTCTGTGCGGATCACTAGACCTATCGCTTACCTCAAAATCAGGGTCGTAGGATGTATAAGGATGGGTTGCTCCTTCTAAACAGTCTTCATCACCTTCCTCTAAAATTTCATAGTTTTGGGGTGGAGAAGGCACTGGCAAATTGTCTGAGTGTGGTACAGGCCGAAGAGCAGATGGGAGATTAGGGTATTTAACCGTTCCTCTTTTCTTCATAGATAAACCTTGCTTAATGGGAGGAGTTAAGCAGAAATAACAGTCGTCTGTATGATTGGTAGGCTCACGCCAAACCATAGGTACTGCAAAAGCCATTGCCCGGTTTTTATTTTTCAGCCACTCTCGCAATATGACGGAACAAGAATTACAACATATATGAGGAGCCCATGATTTATCTTGGTCCCCAACTTTCACACCAAAATAATGTTCATAGGCTGTCTTAACGATAGGTGTCATTTCACGTTTCTGAACCTTAAATGTTATTTCACCACATATATAGCAAAAGCTATCGACAGAATTCTCAGACTTTCGAGGCATTTCAGATCAGCACTTAAATTAATTTAAAAATCAACTTCACACGATAATTTCAATAGCAACCACGTGCGTACAATTGACAAACTCACATAGGTTATGTTTACTACTTAAGAACAGCTGAGGAGAGGGGTGTTATGTAAACAAACATGTGTACCAACTGTTGGTGATGAAATATTTCATTTGTTGAAAACTCAATATACATATATATAATATAATGATACTATATCTTGAAAAAAAGAGCTAATATATAATTTTTATGGTCACTTTCGGTTTTAACACGTGGAAATACATTAAAATCATCTAATTTCAACCCCGAAACAAAAACTTTGTTGTGTTGTGTGAAGGACAAACAGTTGTCAAACTGGAAACCCAAATTTTTCACAGTGTTCGAAAACCAAGACTAAGTTTTGGGAAAGAAAATTTTTGAAACTCTACTACTCCATATGGATACAAAAAATTCATGAGTTATCCAAAGAAAAGAAGGCAGCAATCAATTTCGAAAGAATTTACTCCATATACAGATGTGGAAATCTTGGAAGGAAGTAAGTTTCAGACATAAATTGAAAGATCAAGTCCCCCAGAAATAGTTACTCTCATATAAATATGAAAATATACGAAAGAAAAATTCTATCGAAACAAATACTTCAATTAGAACACTGAATTATACAAAAACATTTTACTCTACTCAGTATGTATAACAAACATTCGATATGGAATCGAATCAGATACTATTCACAGAATTTCAACACAATATACTGAGTGAAAGGTAAAATTCATTGAGTTTCTAGCTCATTAATACTCGTTTCATTAGGATGTCTCCAAAAGTGAATGTTGTTCATAACTAATGAACTTCAATAATATCATGACTCGTGAGATATTCAACCATAAGTGTTCGTGCCAAATAACTATTGAGACGTATGAATATTCCCGACAGAGTTCAAATTCCTCATGACGAATGGAAGCAATATTGAATTAGTGTGGTCTCAATTACGATGGATATGGATTTGATGAAATGCATCACGCTCTGGAATTTGAAACAGTTCGTTAATTGAATGTACACCAGACTTCGCTGTTGTGAGTACTCTTCAGTCTATTCGACCCCATTTACAATCATGAGAGGTCACCCTTTTGTATCCCTCCACAACTTGAAATCAAATCAAATCAAATCAAATCAAATCAAACTTTATTCATCCATTCCATAATTGTCATTTTTTACAGATTGTTACAGATAATATAATAATATAATATAATATAATCCTGTACAGAGGTTACCTAAGCATAAATGCTTGTAGTGCATATCTCTGTACAAGGAAAACAAAAAAAAAAAAGAAAAAATTTAATTGTATTTAATGTTGGGAGAGGTGCAAATTGATTGTGTATAGAGGATAGTTTTTTATATATATATATATATATATATATATATATATATATATATATATATATATATATATACATATATATATATATATATATATATATATATATATATATATATATATATATATATATATATATATATATATATATATATATATATATATATATATATATATATATATATATTGAGTAGAAATGAGTTAACTTGAGGAGCGTTTTTTAATTAATTTTTTTTTCCTTCATTCATTTTTATTTTGATATTTTTTTTAATGGTTTATTTTATTCTATTTTCATTTATTCATATTTTGTTAAATTGTTATCATTTTTTTTTCCCAAGTTTTTTTTCCATTTTATGTTTTCATTTTATTTTCATTTATAGGTATATTTTATTTCCATTAATCAATTGTTTTATTTGGTGTTTAAAGGAACTGAGTTTATATATTTTTTTAATTTGAAGTGGAAGTTTGTTATATAGTTTCGGACCTATATAAAAAAGGCTATTTTGGGAGTGACTTTTTCTAAATAATGGTATATCAATTGATAGTGTCGTAATAAATCGGGTTGGGATAGTTTTATTGTGATTTATTGTTGGTTTTGTATTTTTATGCATATATAGCAAGCATTGGTGCATATGTAGTTTGTTAATGTCAAAGATATCTAGTTCATCGTAAAGCTTATTAGTGGGGAAACGTTTGTTTCTTCTGAAACCTATTTTTAGTATACAGTTCTGAGTAGTTTTCAAATTTTGTAATGCATTATTATATGATCCTCCCCATATTACTATACAGTATCTAAATAATGGTTCAATTAGTGATGTATATATAAGTATATATAAGAAATAACTCTAGATCTGGAATAATCACGATCATTACGGATATTACGATTGAAAAATATCGATGGTTTGAAGAATTTTGAGTTCTAATAACTTAAATTCAATTCAATGAAATTTTTTTTTTAAATTCAATGATTTTGTGAGATTTTCACTATGAAGATTTTGAAGGCCAAAAAATTGAAAATGAATTGATCCTATGTAATGCTAGGTTATTAGTCGCGAACTTGCTATTTGTTCTTCAAATTTCATCTATCATATCTGCGGCTTTCAAAAATGCCATCAGGTTTCTCAACGTTCGTCTATCATCACATAGAATTTCTTAGAATGGCCCAGTTATGTTACGTTGTCTCCTGGTTTCCTCATATTTCCGACATTTCACAAGTATATGTACTGTACGTACATATGTACAAGTATTAGTACTGTTTGGCATATACTTCATGAAGGTTGTTGTTCTCCTAGGAGCAAGTAGAGATGTGTCATTACTGTATGGCCGAGTCACAGACATTTGAAAGCAAGTTGTTCTTTTCTGGTCAATCTCAATGGAGAGATTTGCTTATTCACACTTGGTTTTGAGCATTTCAATTTCGCATCATTGGCATTCCAAAGATTATGCTAGTCAAATTTTCTTTTCGTTTTATTATAACTCTTCATATCGTCTAAGTGGAGTAGTACCTACATCTTCATATTCTTTGGAGTTAGTAACCATTCTAACTGCCTTATCTACATCCTCGTTGTTCTTTATGACACAATGACTAGGCACCTAGATGAAGCTGACAGTCGCTTTCCTTCATGATATGAATTCTGGCAAGAATAATCCTTAGAAGTCGATCAAGAGTTATAACCCACTTACCTAATTTCCTCCAGGGCATCAGAACAACTTTCAAGCTGGATTCAACTACCTGCAAAAACCGAATGTGATCATCAGTACATTAGATTCTATCAGAAATCAGACACTGAATTATCGATCATTACTCAGAATGTATTTCAGGTAAGTATGGCTTTCTGTGGGGAACAAATTGAGTAGAGTTGGGTTATTCAAACCAATTCTGTGGTTCATGAGAAACTGTGAATATGTGAATTTATTAATTTTCATATTCTCAGTATCGTTAAGCTGAGTTCTGCTATAACCGTTAACGAAAGAACGGTCAGTTTAACCAGTGTTTGTCCTTCTCTACGTCAGAGGATTGTCGAAAAGGATGAGAAAGAATGGGTCCAAATACAGAATCAGAACTTGCTTCAGATCCAGAAACGCCTCACGTTCCAAAAATTGAATTTACCGGATACCTTGTGAGTTTGGAAACTCTTTTATCGGTGAAACTGAGAGACCAGTGAAAGTCCGCATTGTCGAGCACAAGAGAAACACACAGCGAGGAGAAACCAGCAAATCGGGAATAGGAAAGCAAGTTTCAACCCATCAGCATAACATCCAGTGGTTTCAGGCTGAGATCATCCACAGGAAGGCTCAAATCGAGAATATATCATTCTAAAAATCGTAACATCTCAACAAGTGTTCCCCAAGGTAGTGTCCTGGGTCCTACTTTCTTTCTCTCATTCGTCAACGACATCTCTAATATTGATCAACAACATTATGCTGTACAGTTTGCTGATGACACGCCTTTCTTATTGAGTTCTACTTCTTGTGAAGGGTTATCTGACCAGGCTGATATTGCAGTTGCTAATATGATTAATTACTGTGCCAGTAACTGCTTAGCAATAAATCTAATAGCATTGTTTTCTCGCTTAGAGAAATGGACTGCAGTATATTGGTTAGAGCTAATACTAAATCTATTGTGCAGAAAAATCAATCAGATTCTTAGGGTTGAATATTGACTCTATTTCTATCAAATTATCCTAGCATTGTTTCGTTATTTGGACTCTCAGAAATTCTGTCCCCATTAATATTTTATTAAGCTACTACTCTGCCTATGTTCACTCATGTCTAAATTATTGCTCAGTCTGCTACGGTAACTGCAGCAAATCAAATGATCTGTTGATTGCTCAAAAAAAGATACTACGAACCATGTGTTTTAAAAAATATGGTGATTCTTGTGAGTAGTTATTGACTGAGTTACATATTTCAACTGTAATATCCATGTATATTTTAAATTGTGTCACTTACATTAAGAATCATTACCATGAGTTTCAGCAAAGGGATACTATCCGCATAGCTGCTGGTTATACTCTCAAGCAAAATTATAATCTGATAGTTCCTGTACACAAATTAACATCTGTATCAAACGGACCTCATATTATGTCTATAAAAATATTTAATAAACTCCAACATTCATTAGGAGAATTTCAAATCCCATGAATTTCAAAAATAGGGTTAGAATTATTCTCTACAAAAATGCCTTTTATTCACTTGAAGAATATTTTCAAACTGATCTGATTGCTTGACTTCACTATTTTTTGCTTGTTTTCTACTGTTCATACTGAGTTTTTTTTATCGCTTTATATATTTATCTCGTACATCCGCTATTGATTTTTTTCATATATATTCCATATTTTATCACTTGATATTTTTCAACTAAAATCTTTACTGTGTTAGTGACGATTTCCATGCTTGTAAAAAATTCTCAGGAAAAATGAAGTATTGTATTGTATTTTATAAGGAACATTGGTTTAAGAGGAAGGTCAAAGAAGCTGCATATAAGTTATCCAAAGAGGCATGTAGCCAAGTTAGCGCAAAGATACGCAGCAGATGGAAACCTGTATTCGGAAAACGGTTAACTCCCTCCAAATGATTAACTCCCGCTGAACCGGTGCAGTGAAGAGAGGAAGGAGGGGATAAGTGAAAGCTTTATTCTGAAAACTACTTGTGTTCCTTCTCTTCAATCTGTATAAAAAACTCCAGGAGACACTAGATCACTATTTTATCAATATTTCAGTTTTGAAGTACTTTCAATAATCTGGAAAAGGGCGAATTCCTTAGTATAGACCTAATTTCCGAAACATCGTCTGAAGGTAGTAACTATTCAATTTGAATTTCATATATTTTTCATTATGAATTACGTAGATGAATTTTATGAAATAAACCGGTGCTGACGAGTTGAATGGATCCGTGATTGGATTTTTGAAGATTCTCTTCAAAGTCTCTGCTATGAATTGGGTAGGTAGCAGATTCCGAATCTTCAAATACTATATAAAAAATTAATTAACTAACACCGGCCAGTTCCCTTCTGATCGATTTCATTTTGAAGTGAAAACTTCTCATGTAAAGATGAAGTGCTTTGTTACCTAACGCGTTACAGCTCCAGTCTGTCTGGCTTCCCCTTCTCTCACGCATACGTCATCGGCAGGCAGGCTCTTTCTCTCTCGTCGGACAGACGCTCAGTCAGTGTTTAGTGTCCGATAAACATATACTGTCGAGAGTATTATAGAAATCTAACCGAGATGATACGAAAATAAAGATAAGTTTGCGGTTGAACAAAAAGTTTCACATTATTTGAATGAAAATCCCGTATATTTCCTAGGATGGCGCTTTCACAAGAGAAAGTCTTACAAAATTCGAAACCTCATGAGACACAATATGTTCAAAATATATTCGAATGGTAATTTTTTACATTTTCACGCCGAAATGATTGAAATTATTCTTAAGCTCCTGTTGAATTTCCGAAACCACCAAATGTAAAATAGTTTCAAAAAGATATGTTCATTTCAGGAAAAAAACTAATCATTCTTCAAAAACTCATTCCACTGCTTGTGTATTTGAAGAGTTTGAAAACACAAGCCATGGAGTTCCGTAAGATTGCCTTCCTGAAATTCTCCAGTATTGTGCTCTGAAGGAAACTCTTTCCTTTGATTCAATAATTACTTTGAAACGAGGTCAAATGAAATCGAAATGAATTATTCATATCCCATAGAATTTCTTGACGAAATCAACGAAATGATTCAAGTGTTTTTGTTGTTGAGTTGACATCGAATTATCAATGAAAATAACTGCTTTCAAATGTAACTAGAATAATATTTTGAATATCCCGTTTCTTGAGTTATGAAGCCAATAAATTAAATCTTACACGCGTGAAATCGATGAACGAATCAGTGAAATAGCAAACATGTTGTTGTTACTAACTATCAACAATTATTTGTTTTGATCAGTTATCAGTCCTATTGGAATATAGATTGAAAATATTCATTATTTTTAATGGAAATTCAATTCAATTATTTGACTCGACTGATAATTGTTTATAGAACAAAAAATATAAAAAAACGTATGATAACTATGATAATGATGAAATAATGATAACTCAAACTAATCTAAGTTGAACTATTCAATATTGAAATTGTTTTACTGGACAAAAGCTTAGGTTAATAATTAAATTTCATGTATATAAATATGATAATGTTTATTTATTATTTTGTGCATGTACTATGTTATAGCTACCATAAGCCAATTGTCACTTTTATAGAATTAAATAATGATATTAATGATGTACATAAACAAAACTAGTATCATCGTTTTTATGACACGTTTCAAATAACAAAAGAAAATCACGTGATTTCTGATTAGATTTTTATAATACTGTCAACAGTATATGTCTATCATACACTGATAGTTGAGCATCTGTCCGACGAGAGAGGAGGAGCCTGCCTTCTGTTGACGTATGCATGCGATTCATCCTCACATAAGAAGTTATCACTTCAGAATAAAATCGATCATATAGTCGATATATAATCTTCAAAGACTCGGAATTTGCTACCCATACAATTTATATCAAAGACTATGAATATAATCATTGAAAATTCAATCAGGGATTCATTAAACTCGTCAGTACCGTTTTCTTCCATGATATATTCTTTGTAGAAACAGATGCCTGGTGTTTGAACTCTGATTTGAGCTAGTTGACTTGCAGTGAAAGCTGCAGTAAAAGACAGACGACGAATTTCGTTCGCGGTCGATGCCAAAGCTTGGCTTCGAAACACTCTATTCCGGGGGTCATATCAACCCTTAAAAGCCCTGTGTTACATATAAGTGATAGACGCAAAAGTGGATGATGAAGTCTACTGTTCTTAAGTTACACAATAACTATCCAAGAACTCAAATGTGCTATAGCAATACTCATTTTGAGTGGCTTTAATGAAAAACCTGGTGAACGATATTATTGTGATTCTCATTCCGATATGGGAAATCCTATGATAATGAATTCAATGAGGAGAACCCGTTTTTTGACATTTTGAGGACTGCACTGTGCTGATAATACACTACTAGATGCTAATGATAAAGCGTGGAAGATTCATCCACTTATGGACAAATTAAAATCAGCTTTTTTACAACAGTTTGTACCAGAACAGGACATCAATTACGACGAGTCAGTGGTCAAGTACTATGGAAAACACTCGTGCGAACAGTTCATCCAGGGAAAACCTATCCGGAAAAATTCCAGGGCCAATACAGCCAATACAGCTGACGAGGTATTATATGGAAAGTGTTCCGCGCCTCTAAAAATGATGATGAGAGAAATGCGAAAAAACAAAAATAAGCTTCCATATGGAATATACCTTGTGTCGGGAACCTCGATACCCATCACGCGACTGCGGTAGACTAAGGTGTTGAAGACACCATCCTGGCAAGCCATGATGAACTCCTCAGTTTCCGACTTCAGCCCACTCGACCTGAGAAAAGCGAACGTCAGGCGCTTTGATAAGCCAAGGTCTCCAATTATTATTATTAGTAACGCCCACCACCAAATACATATCAAAATGATCAGAAAATATTAAAAAAAAATCATTGATAATGACATTGGTGACAGAACTAGGTATAAATAAAATCATGTGTAAATCATCTTTCTATTGAATGTCTGAGGAACGAATGCTAGGTCATAATTTTTTCATCGAAACTGGGTTCACGATATAATCACAATTATAAGTGAAATCATAGGGCGAAAGGAAGTATTCTTTTTCCATTGGCAAAAAGAATGATAATATATGGGATACCTGGAGTTACCTCTGAATATTTACAGCAAGCATGCTTTCCCAGCAATCTTCTTACACTCCTCAATGTGGAAAATTATTCCTCTGATGCCACAATGTCTATAAGGACTGTTGTTGCTTTTAATTAATTTTGTTCTCTTTTGTTCACTTAGTATTTTAAAATAATTGATTATGAATTCGTTTATAAAAAAGACGATTTTGACATTGATAATAATTTGAAAAGTTATAAAATAAAGGTGTTGACTTGAAACGTCCGATTCATGGTTTATTTCGACTTCAAATCAAAGGAATTCACAGTAGGACTGACTAGTACAAACATTGGTCCTTCGAGCCGGATAGCCTTACGCCAAATCATTTTTCAATGCACTGTTCAAATGTAGCTGCACCACCATTGGGAAAATTTGAGGAAGTCGAAGTGAACTTGGGAAAACAGTGGAGAGTAGCTCAAGCCTTAGCGGATATATTTTGGAGAAGATGGCGAAAAGAATATTCACTTACCCTGAATAAACAAATGAAGTGGTATGAGAAGGGGGACGACTTATAGGAGGACGATGTGGTACTCGTCATTAACGACACATTACAAAGGAATTTATGGCCACTTGGGAACATTGTAAATGTTTATAGGGGAAAGGATGATGAGATTAGAGTTGTGGACGTGAAAACAAAATCAGGAACCTATAAAGGGACAGTTACAAAGATCTGTAATTTGATGAGTGGTGCAGGTTCTTAACGAAAATGAATTGAAGACTGTCAAATGCAGTGATTTCATCACGAGGGGAAGAAGGTTGTTGCTTTCGATTAATTTTGTTCACTTTTGTTCACTCAGTATGTTGAAATAATTGATCTTGGATTTGTTCATAAAAAACGACAATGTTGGCATTGACAATAATTCGAAAAGTTATTAAATAAAGACATTGACTTGAAACGTTTGATTCCTGGTTTATTTCGACTTTAAATCAAAGGAATTCACAGGGACTGTTGAAATCTCCATATTTAGGTAGTCAGTTGCTGTGAACTTCTGAGCATCTCTCACACTGATTTTTTCAAAGTTTTTCTGCAAACAAATTTCTGGTTCCACTCATTTAATTCAAAATTTCATTCAGTAAATTGTTCATACTCGAAAGATTTGTCAATTCAGGTGTACGATATTGAGGGTGGCTGGGCATTAACCCTTTGTCCACGCCTGCTGGAAGAGTCTGATTCAGATCAGGTTCCGTTATCTCAACACAATCAATCACGAAGGATCGAAAAACAGACACTTCATCAAGTAAATACATTGCAGATTGCGTCGGAATTTTCCGAGAGTCAACAAGCACGGCAAAATCGTTTCTTCGCTGCTATTATCCTCGAAGGATTCGTCG
Source organism: Leptinotarsa decemlineata (assembly GCF_025532065.1). NCBI lineage: Eukaryota > Metazoa > Arthropoda > Insecta > Coleoptera > Chrysomelidae > Leptinotarsa > Leptinotarsa decemlineata. The sequence goes on from NW_027412747.1 coordinate 21,536,362, forward strand.
CATACCGATCTATTATTGCAGACGAGTCTGTCCATGATTTATGTCAGGAGTTCAATTGGTCGTGAGCCATTCGCTCTACAAGAGCATTCGTGAACAAGCGGGGAGATCACCGGCACCCTAATGTACGTTTGATTGTTGTATAATTGACTTTTGATTGGAGTGCAATAAAATCGGGCCGGCCAATAGCTGCTTAGTAGGTAACTCATGGAATTTGTGCTGAGAGGTTGCGAAAGCGGTGGTGAACAGGGGAATTCAGGTTGTTGTCAAACCGATATTAATCATCTAAATAGGTCTTGAACTTGGAGAGATTTGTGGGTAATGTTTCGGGTAGGCACATCATTTTTGAAATTTATGAAATGTTGATATTGTATTGATTTCTGTATTTGGTATCAATTATACCTATAGCCCCAAATGCTCATCCTCTTATTCCATCCCTGCATTTTGGTTCGAAGATGGCTGTTTCCTATTGTTGATAACTTTTCGAGACTATAGGTATCATCTGTATTTCAATGAACTCATTGATATATTTGAAAATGAAGTAATACAGATTATGGAGTTATGAAACAACAAAAAAAAATGATTGGCGCTCCGGGGCGACTTCTTTGATTTCAGTGGCGCATTTGCTTTTTCCGCTGCAGGAAAACCCAGAAAAACTTGCAACATCACATCATCTGATGAGCTTGATCTGCCAATGTCCTCTCTTCCATAGAATCAAATGTAAGGTGTTTCTAGAGGCTCCAACAAACTCAAGTTATCGCCAGAATATTTAGTGACACGATAATCGTCAAACTTAAACCAGTCCGTTTCGTCTTTGACCAATGCGTTATAATAACCAGATTCAACGCCAGAAGCACAATAAACAATGACAGCATGAACAATATAATAGTCGTCTGCTAGATTGAAGTGTTCATCTATTTTGAACCTTCGTAAAAGTTTGGTGCTTCCGTCAGGTAGGTAGGTAGGTAGGTCTAAAGTGAGTGGGTCTATTCGACCCTCCACCGCAACCCATAAGGGTTTATTGTGGCTCACACCTGTTCACACTCGGCCAAATAAACCTAGCTTCTCAACAAAGCCTATTAGTTTGTATTGTGAGTGGTTTTTCAGGTCAGATGATGAGAGTACGGATCTGCCAAACTCAAAGAACCTGATTCAGTCCCCAGCGGGGCAGGTACACAGTATATGCTCTGCCGTTCCATAATTTTCCAAACAAAGGTGACACACAGTGTTTTTCGACAGTCCGAGTCTCTGCATATGATGTAGGAAGGCCTGTTAGACATCGTAGTTCATTCCTACTGTAGTCCAACAACTGTTTGGTATCAAAGCGATGCCAATGACAGGTTCTGGCCCAATGAAGCCGCTTGCAGTACCCTCCTTTGCAAGAGAGTCCGCAGCTTCATTGCCTCCCAGGCCAGTATGGTTAGGAATCCAGACCAGAGACAATCTGTTAAGTCTTCCTATCGAAGAGACTCTTTTTTGGCAGTTTGTTACCAATTTAGACGTTTCGGGTAGGAGCCAAGAGCTTTCAACGCTGCTTAACTGTCCGAGATATTTTTATTGACTTGTGAGTGAGGTTGGATTTGTCTAATCTCTTCGCTCACAATTCAGTAGCGTAAATTTCCGCTTGAAATACAGTCGCATGAGTTCCTAGGTAGATAGATAACTCTGTCCTGGGTCTGCGACTGAAAATACATGCACCAGAACCGGAAGCTGTTTTTGATCCATCTGTGAACCAACAACTATCTGCTCACAATATTTCCTTCTTCCGCAGGATCCAGTCCTTTCTACTTGGAAATAGTACTTTATAAGGCAGTTCGTAGTTGACAGTTGGAGGCATGAAGTGAGAGGTTATTTCCAGAATGATGTGACTTCCAGTGTCAACCAACACTCTGTTGCACTCTGCATTGAATTGATTTGTGCAATTGGCAATGTGCACAAGTCTGTATGCAGTCCATCTATCCTCTCTCTCTCCGTAAAAATGTGGAGAGGAAGTAGATCTAGAAGGATCTCCATGGCAGCTGATGGTGTGTTACCGATGGCACCACTGATAGCTAGACAAGCCTGTCTCTGTAAGCCGGAGAGCTTCGCTTGGGCCGTTTTCTGTAAAGCCTTTGACCACCAAGCAATTGCACCATGAGTGATCATTGGTCTGGCAATCATCACATAAATTCAATGGATTTGTTAGGGACCTAAACCCCAAGTTTTACCACAAATCCTCCGACATGTCCATAGAAACAGTCTGGCTTTGTGTAAAACTTTTTCCACTTCGGTTCCGAATGGAATGACTACACCATTGAGGGAAAGTGGCGTTGGATCGTCCAATTTTCTTCTCTTGCTGAAGTGGATTAATACAGTTTTGCTGGGGTTGACAGACATCTGCTTCCTCAGGCACCATCTATGAACAACGTCCAACGCGCTTTGGAGGATATTACAAGCTACCGTTTCCGACGTGGACCTTGCCAGGGTGACAACGTCATCTGCATAAGCTTTCAGATCAACTTTTCCTCTGTCGAGGGTATCAAGCAGAGTATCCACCAGGAGCGACCACAGAAGGCGAGATAGTACCCCACCTTGAGGGCTGCCCCTGGTGACCCTGAACCTGATAGCCTCGCCTTGGAGAGTCGTAGTTGCAGTTCTGTTTACTAGCATGGCATAGATCCAGCCAGTCATGGTCGATTCTATACCCTTTCTAGCCAGAGACAATCCTATAGATTTAAGTGCATTGTCAAATGTTTCTTCAATATCAAGAAATACAGCAACCGCAATCTCCTTGTTGTCAAGGGATTGGGAGCTTTTCTCAACAAGATTGAGTCATGTTTGAAGATCATCAGATTGACTTGTGCCTCAGCTATACAATAGTCAGATAATTTGGCGCATAGTTGGCAATGAAGTTGATCATCTCCCGTTGAAAGTTCTATTTTCAGATGATTCAACAATGAGCTTTGCAGGGACTGGTTATCAGTCATATCAGGAAACGCTAGTTCCAGTTCCAAAAAGTCACATACGTTTTTGCTACCTCTTGAACATGTACTACAGAGTAAACGAGTGAGGATTTTTTTGGCAAAATATCTACAAATACAAGGTGACTTAGACTGTACAAAATCATTCAATCCATAGCGGTCAGAAGTATTGATTCTGCTATTTTCCTTCTCACAAAGAGTATTCATCACGGACTCCAAGAATTCGGAACAATCCTCTTGTTGTCCTAACGAGTATCTTGTGGACTTCGAAGACTCCAGGAAATCAGTAGATGGAAAAGGATACATTTCTAGGAAACTGCAGCTGCATGAATAGGTGTTTGAGTTTGGTGAATGAGCAGGAAACATTCTCGTTCTTGTTCATCGTTAAAACCTCGTTCTTGAAATTTTCTTCGCAAGATCTTCAGCACAACTGTTTACTGATTCGTAGGAAAGAACATGTTTCACAAAATCTACATCAAAACCATTTCTCAATCTGCAATCGATCCTTTCAAGTGAGGAAGTGTTCCGTAAAGAAATCGATTCAGCTTCTGTTCCATGAAGCTTTTCCACTAATTGGGTACCAGAACCACAGAACTCATATTTGGGGGGGCAAGAGCTGTGTCCATAGAAGAAGATGGTAGATCAATCACTTTCGAACCAACCTTGATAGGAGATTGACGAGTATACACATCTCAGCTTGTTTCGAAGAGATTTTAGTTCCGTACTGAGATGAGGGCAATGCATGATCTCATCAAAATTATGTGGAAAAGGAATAGTTCCAAGTATCGGAGCAGCATTACCACGTTGGATAGCAACACTAATTCTTTCTATCAAAAAAGAAGTTGAACGTTCATCTTTCATTGCTTGGTCTTATCCCTTTCCGAATTCATGAACGAATAACACAGGCTCAAGAGGAAGATCTTCCTCGTGAAGATGATCACTTGGTGATCGAAACACGTGTCGAGGTGTTGCAATAACGGTTTGTTGTTGGAGAAAAAACTCCAGTAATATTCATTAATATCAGTGCTCATATCGAAATATTGGAATTTCTTCATTCCGGAAAATTAATTCGTGAATTATGAATTCCTCTAAAGCGGCCTCAGTTACAAATTCGCTCGACATCATCGAAGATCACAATATCCAAAACTCTTACCATTGACAAATTATAATCTGCCGGTATATCACAGAGTTCCGCCATAAACAAGCACTCACTAATATAATCCATTGTGTATGTAATTCTCATCAGTTAATTCAACTCATGCTGTATAATTTCTGATGGAATATGAAACGAGAAGATCGATTATTTTTTCACGGTTTCTATAAAATATCTCAAATTTATATGTTCTCAACCATTATTGAAAGGAATTCTGGAAATTTACACAAGATGTTTCTCATTAGTATGTTAAAGGTATCAATATGTTTCTGAGGCTCTTTTTTTCCCAGAATCTGAGAAACAAATACATTTAGGTCAAAAAAAGGCAATGTGGAAAGCTCACTCATTTTGCTATTTGGTAGGAGATCCAATAGCTAACACAATGGGGCGCACTGGTTTTCCCGGTTTGTGAATTTTTGGGACGCAGTATAGTTTTGACACCATTGAGTTGTAAACTTGTGAGTTCTCTTTCAGTTGTGGGGTGAGTATGTTGTCACATTTTTTGAGGATGTGTTTCACTTCAGCAATGATTTTTCATAACGGGTCCCTGGTTAATTTCGCATTCCTGATAACACTGAAGTAATGTCGTTTGATGTCCAAAATGTATATTTTTCAACGGTCCGGGAAGTAACAGCACAATTATTGTCCAGTTACTAAAACGTTCGTGGTCTGTTTTTAAAATGAATGGAAATGGAGAAATGCAAAACTATCATATAGGATGTAATTTTGATATATTTGAAGAAAAATCCGAAACTGTCGAATCTTCTACCTTGTGAACCATTAGAAAATAAAAATGTAAACATATCCACTTTTTCAAAAGTGGCTATGTTTACATAGCCATATTATTTTGAAAGGAATATTGTAGGTTGTAGAGAAGAGAAATCAGATTCAACATCAAACAGATCAACAAAATTATTATGGAAGCAAATAATAGGATACATCTAATCCTGAAAATGATTTTGAACGAAATATAACGAGAAGAACTAACAAAAATATTATTTGATCTGATAAAATATGAGAATTTTCTTCAATCTCTCACTATCAAACCCTGGTCCAATTTTGTTTTGTTTTTGTAATTCCTCTTTATCTTGAGCGCAGACTATATCCCAAGATATATTAGATAAAAAACCCTGACCCAGTCGAATTTCACTTCACGAAAAATATCCGTAAAAGTTTTGTAGCTCGCGAGACAGAATTTTCCTGGTTTCGTGAAATAATAAGACATCATCTCTACTCGAAACTAAAGCTGTTATGGCAGATATGCCGTTTACGGAGCAGATATCGACTTTCCCATAACACTAAGCGAACGAATAAAAATAATAATAGCTCTATCAGATGGCAATCAACCTAAATGATTTACGAAAGCTGATTGAATCTTTATTAGTCATTTCATTTGAGAGCAAGATATACTGAAACTCTATATATGATGACCGCCTTTCACAAACTACCATGATGCCTTAAATACTATGAGGAAAACTTTGGGTACCGCATATCTGACATCTGACGTTTTTATCTGAAGGACCTTATGTTGAAGATATAGCGGCTGGAAGTTTGACCCTCTAGAAACTTCTGGAACAGTCCAACACAATCGAAAATGTTCGAAAGCATTTCACAACATACCAGAACATCTGGGAAAATTATGTGTCATAGTGGAATCTTTTGGAGTAGCATGAAAATTTCTAGATCACTGTGAAACGATCAGAGGAGATATCGTGTCTATTACTCAACCATTGGAAAGGTTTCAGTTTTGACTTAGAATGCGTGCTCATGAAAATATAGGTCTGGAAAATATGCCCTCTATAGAGTTCCAGATCAATCTAGAACATTTGAGGATATAGAATCCTGGAACGTGATTGGATGTTCGATAATATTTCAGATCATTTTTTGAGGTTTGGAGGACTTATATGTTGTGGAAATTATCCATTTACTCTGTTGCGTATATGAACAAGGATTTCTGATTTTGAAAAACTCTAAATTCGTCGAGAACGTTACAGAGTATCTGGAAGCACTTGGAAATATTTCAGAAAACTCTGGAATATTCCGAAGAATCTGGAATGTTTGGGAACATTGTGGAGTATTCTAGGTTATCATTGAACGATCAGATGAGTTGTATGGTGTGATAGACCTTCATTCCTAAGCAAAGAAGGAGGTTTCTTCTGAAGGAAGTGTTTTTGAAGATATTAGTACTGAAGGTTCCGCTTTCTAGAGCAGCTTTCAGGATAGTTCAGAGTATTCTAGAGCATTCTACAATAACCCGAAATGTTGAAGGATACTGGGAAATAGATCTGTTGGCCTACCATAATTTGAAGATTATCTTTCTAATCCAACTACCACACAATCTCATGTCAACTACGAGATAACGCTTTTGTAGATCCTGTCAGTAGCATACCTGTCAACGACGTGGATCAATCAGAACAATCTGGTAATAGTGCAAACCAATTGGAACGACCCAACAAACGTGGGGGCCCATCAGGAGTCAACATTCACATGGACACTTCTCCATCGGCCTCATCAGCGTTTTTCCAGATCACTCGAAGTACGCTTACGGTCAAAGAGTTGAAAGGCCTTCGTTCCGTAAGTATTCTTTCTACATTCTCAAAACTACTTGACACAGTAGAGATTATGTTATGAAGATCAAGATCTCCAGATGATGTGGTGCTGCAGGTTTTTCCGGGTTTTCCTGCAGCTGACAAAGCAAATGCGCCACTAGAGTCAATGAAGTCACCCCGGAGCGCCAATAAATTTTTGTTGTTGTTTTATGCTTTCATGATTTGTATTGAAAATAAATGAAATTGTATCTTCCTGAGATGCAATCTGGATACAGAAAATATCATACTTGTGAAACTACTTCACTATCCATAACAGATGACATTTTGAAAAATAAAGGGCAGATATTCGTCTCGCCATGATCTGAAACTCGACGAGAAATATCGTCTCGCTCTGGTAGTCGAGGAGGACTACATCAGGCTTATTAGCTCGTATGAGCCAGAGGGTGGGCAACACCTGTGTCTCGTAAGTACCGTGAAAGTGCCGTAAATGGTCATGAAGCACTCTTAGGCCACTCCTATGTCGATAGATATAGGCCGAGACCGCATAAGCTGGACATGCTGACAGCAAGTGCATTAGTGTCTCGGACGCCTCGCGGTAGCCCCTGCACCTTGTGTCATAAACCTTTTCACCCATCATGCGACTGGGGTAGACTGAGGTGTCTCACCTCAGGCCATGATGAACCTCTCATTTTCTCACTTCAGCCCACTTGACTTGATAAAAGCGAAAGTCAGGCGATTTGGTGATCTCTGCGACTTTCACATGATCCTTCTGCTGAAAGGGTTCCAACTCGTTCAGTGTCGAAAACTAAACAGAGTTCACCAGCTGCTCGAGCAGCTGCCCTGAAGGGAAATGCTCCTATTCGTGCTCTCTCATGATGCCGGACCATGCAGAGAAGGGAATCCAAACGCCTGACTAATCTACAGGCTCCATTCTGTCATTTAAACACTTCAAAGTCTGCAGCCTTCCTGTTGTTGAGTGAAGTACCGTGGAATAGAAGATTTGGGATGCGAACTCCTATGGAGTTGATACAGCTCTTCCCGAGTCCACTTCTACTACTCCAAACGATTGAAATGAGATTGAAATGACAAGTATATTTGTTGCAACAACTTCGTGCTTCTCCGACAGTTCCGCTGACCAGATCTGCCGCAGTTTTTGCTGATACTTACCACGGAGATAGTTCATCACTGCCGTTACCTCCTGTGAGTGGCGTTGTTCCACCATGAGGTGAATATAGGTCTCTCCGGCATCCAGAAGGTGAAAGAAGCTTTTTTCTATGAGCTGCTCATCCTCCGCATTGTCCTCTTCTATTATTATCATCATTATTTTTATGATTTTTGATGTGTGGCCGACGAATGGCGAGGGGACAAATTAAAAATTTGGAAATGGAGGGGTTTGTATTCATGGTCGAACTCATGTCCCTCTGAGATTAGATGACTGGCATATGTGGAATTTATTTTTCCGTTCTGAAAACTATATTTGTGTTCCTTCATGCGGGTTTTAAACATTCTTCCAGTTTGACCTATATAAAACATCGGACATGACCCACACGATGATTTATACACTCCTGATTTTTCTGAAACTGACCTTTAATCTTTGTTATTTTTAATATACATACCTGAGTTGTTGTTGGTTTTGAAAGCAGTATTTACACCGTTGCTGTGCAGAAAATCTGAAATATTTGTAGTGGGTTGGCCTAAGTAGGTTAAGGTTGTATACCTTTTATCCTCCTCTCTTCGAATTGGGTAAACTTCTTTCAAAGCTTGACTGTATAACTTCTTTGATAACAAAGAATGTATCAAGCCACTATCATAATCATTGTTGACGGCTATTTGCTTTATTATATTCAGTTCTTTATTGAAATTCGCTTCTGACAAGGGTACATTTATCAGTCTGTGGATCATACTGTTGAAAGCTGCTACCTTATGCTGATATATGTGGGTGGACGAATTATGAATGATAATATCTGTATGTGCCGGTTTACGATAAATTGAAAAATCATGTTTGTTGTTAACTTTCGCTATTGTCAAATCCAGAATGTATTGATAACTGACTTTTTCAGGTATATTTTTCCAGGTGGATTTATTACTTAGGTAGACGAATTGTTACTAGGCTATAGTATATAAGGTGTATTTTAGAAGTAACTTTAGTTATGCTTGAAGAAGCTATTGTATAGCGAAACACGTGTCGCGGTTTTTGTAAATCCCTTATATTGAAAATCATAGAATAAACTCTATTTATTAGTATTTTTTTAATGTTACGTTGATTCATGATGATGAATAATTGATCATGACCATATTGATGGCATTCAATTCCAAACGTTGAAATTGTGAAAAATTTCTACACAATTTCGTAACATACGACGAAGTTTGAAAATATGTCGTTTCAGTGAAAGAATTGAGAGTCTGTCAATCCTGAAGTAATAAGTTCAGGGGGATTTCGACTCAAGCAGAGACTCTCGTTTGATGCAGTCCGGTGAGAGGTAACAATAACAAGGAATTGAGCTCGAGCTTTGTGTCCCCGAAGTTCGTTTGTCTAAGTGAAATTCCCTCTCAGTATTTCCGCCCCAAGTCATCCCCTTTGTGTCCAGTTCAACCACTTCAAGCCTGAAATAACGATATAAATCCCCAGGACCGAAACGTCAGCTCAGAAAAGAATGCGACAAATCCGCAGAAAATAATATCACACGAGGAGTTGCGCTCCTTGTTGACTACCGGAAAACTTCCAGGAAATGAATGATGTAATAAGTGTTCTCGAGTCTTATTACGTTTTTCCCAACGTTGTCTGGATCTCTGGATGATACCAATAATTCTTCCCCGATGGCTGGAAGCTCGGTGATATACTGAAAGCTAATTTGTCACCGATAGAGATCGGTGATTGCGCTTATTGATATAGATTCTGCAGAATTGATCGTAATTGAAATTGCTAGGATGCATCACATATAGTGGGGTTTCCAATTGCGTGGAATTGGTTTTGGCATAGAGGAGTGTCATCGGCTACCGCAGATTCTGATGAAATTTATAAGTTGTTCCATCGAAAGATTTTGAACACATCTCATGATGTGAAGAACTGATGTGACATACCCCTTACCTATGCGAAAGATTCTACCTTCAATGGTTTTCTTTTCATTCCACAATGAATCTGTTACTATACTATGAAAATTATTTCGATAAAACAATCAAGATATGCTTTATTATCTGTAAAGCTGTAAATCAAAAATTTGCCCAATGTTCAAAGCTGGTGCCATGAACAATATTCAAAACAACCGACCTATAACCCTGCTATCCAACTTTGCGAAGGCTTTTGAGATGTGCTTGTGCAACAGAATCTTTCCTGATGTTGGGAATTCAATTTCAAACAATCAACACGGTTTCTTCAGCAAAAGATCAAAAATAACTTACTTAACTTGCTCTACACAATCTGTAAGTAATACACTTGATAATAATCTACAAGTAGATACTGTCTACACAAATTTTTCGAAAGCGTTTGACAAGTTGGATCATAACATTCTTATCAATGAACTTTACCAATATGGATTTGACCCTCAACTTTCAAACTTTTTCCGGTCATACTCAATTGAACGTATCCTATTCGTAGATTATAGAGGTCACAAGTCGTTCCAATTTATTACTAACAGTGGTGCCTCAAAGAAGCAATCTAGCACCTCTTTTATTCTCACTTTTCATTAACGACATAGAAAATTATCTCTCTAGTGATTTCTTACTCTTTGCAGAGTATTTGAAAATCTTACGGCCCATTACATCAGAAGAGGACTGCTCAATCTGACAAAAAGACCTTGACTTTTTGTACCTTTGGGGTACCAAAAATAATCTTACCCTCAACACAAACAAATGTTAATTCTCAAAATACACCCTCAAACATAATGTTATTTTTCATGATTACTGCATAAATAACACACCTCTTCAAATAAGCACTCAACGAAGGGATATTGGTGTCAAATTTGACTCTAAACTGAGTTTCTTCATACATTATGACACAAACATGCTCAGCCAAATGAATGTCAAACGTAACTGTAAGAACGTTCGTAGCAGAGACAGTGTTTCAACTCTATTTGATGCATACGTCAAATCTAGACTGGAATATGCCTCCTTTATATGGTCACCCACTTAAAATATCCACATAAACAAAATCGAGTCCATACAAAGAGGCTTACTGAAATTCATTACTTATAAGCTAGAAGGAGTTTACCCTGAACAAGGCATCGACAACATAATACTACTGAATAAATTCAATCTATTATCCCTTCAAAACCGAAGAACCTACTACTCTATAATTTTCATTTATAAACTAGTGAATAATCTGATTGACTGTCCCGAACTACTCTCTTACTTCAACTTTCATGTTCCACGAATTAATTGAAATGAACTGACTTTTTATTCACCAAATTCTAGAATAAACATATCACTCAAGTCACCAGTTGTTGCAATGAGCAAACTCTACAATCAACTCTGTGAAAATATCGACATTTTTTATGAACCCATTGGTCAAGTTAAGAACCATGTTAAGAAACTTTTACACTCTAGTCAAAACACATGACCCTAATTTTCAACGTTTCGACTCCTTGGGAGCCATTTTCAAGAATCACTCAGATTTGTACTTACATGACTCGAGGACGAGGTCGTGATCTCTCTTGTCCCCAAGTCTCGTTACTAGTTTGCAGCATATTTTGACTCATCAACATAACATCAAGTAATCCCATATTGAGATCATCTACATGGAGGAACACTGGATTGAAAGGAAATGCAAAAAACCTGCATTTATGTTGTCCAACTACACATTGAGCCATGCTAGCGTAAAGATACGCAACATATGGAAACCTGTAATCTAGTGGAAAAAAGTCAACTTCCGCTGAACGATAAACTCATCCTGAACTGGTGAAGCGGAGAGTTGATAGGTGAAAGTTGTCGAATAACCTTCAATTAATCATTTCTCCAAGTAATAGTCCAGTCATCATCAGAAGACGATTGTGGATACTAACAATCGAAACGTCGTGAGAAAACTTGGTTTGAATTTTTTTTTGACTTTGCGCTCATTTTTATTTCAAATATTTTTCATTTATTTCTACTCTGTAATCATTTTCATATTCTATCTATATCATTTCATTCATTTAATTGTATTTTCATGTCACGTTAGATCACCTGCTATAATATTCACTCAAATTTTATTTGTTCTTTCATAAATTTTGAATCATTTCAGACAATGTAATGAACTGGTAAAATTCACCATGAAACATTGTCAACCACTCTCAAACAAGAAAGTGCCTGTTTTTCATAAGGTATTTGCCAAATCGTATTCAGAATTCAATTGAAACAATATGTGATCTCTTGGTTTCACTGTCGCTGATGCAATGCAAATGTATCAATTGATATTTCTAGGATCATTGATTATATCACAGACATCAACATGATTATTGATTTCGCTTTTTGTCTCAACCCCATCAACTGATATATTTTTGATTGTGGTTATATAGTCCATGAAGAAATCAGCCTTGAACAGACAACGTGTTAGCTCAGGGCTAGGACTAGAGTGCCACCAAGATTTAGCCAAAGCCTGAAATATCTGGCGATGACCAGGAAAAATCTACCCGTAACAGTAGGATTTCTGACTAGCCACTGTCAACTAAGGAAACACCTCCATATTATGGAGCTAGTGGACATACCTCTATGCAGAATGTGTGAACAGGAAGATGAAATTGTGTGGCATGTCATATACAAATGTACAAAATTATCGTCAATAAGAGAGTGTGTGTACGGCGAGTCTTGGCCTACACCTGTCGATATGAAGTAGATGTCTTCCAGAGACCTGTCCACCTTCCTGAAGAGGATAGGATGTACGATGACATACGAGGACAACTCCTTGGGAGGATTTATGATGTACTGTTATTTTCAATATCTCGACACGTGTTTCCATCACTAAGTGATCATTTTCAAAAGGAAGATTGATCTTCCTCTTGAAGATGATCACTTGGTGATCAAAACACGTGTCGAAGTGTTGAAAATAACGATTTGGTGTTGGGAAAAAAACTCCAGTAATATTTCTTGGGAGGATGTACACTCACTCTCCCTAGTCTACAGACAGACAGGGATAGTTCGTGAAGAGAAATAGGTCACAATTTCCACTTTATAATTACTCTCTGCTTTATTGATGGACTGTTAGTTCAGTCGTTCAACAAATATGAAATCTCCAATATTCGAAGTAATATCTAACAATCTAATACTGAATTATACAGATGGATGGGGATGATAATTATACGAATGCAGTTTTGATTGACCAATTCATTATTCCCTCTCATAAACAATGCCGATTTCGATTGTCTGTTTCGACAAATTGATACATTAATCATATCGGTGTTTTGCTGGGTTTTGCTGCTATGCATTTTAGAGCGAATACGTTCATTTGCAGAACGTTACACTTTTCCGATAATGAGAGGCAATTAGTCTATTGATTCAACACTATAATTGTGAGTAGTTTGTAGCTCACCAAGTGACCAAGTGTTATCCAGGGTGACGTGAGATCATCGAGATTATCTTATATCTGGGTATAGTACAATCTGTTGACATTATCTTCGATTTGCCTAAAGCCCAAGTTCAGTTTATGTAATTAATTTATGCCGATTGATCATTTGAAATTACACAAATTTTTCAACTATATTGGTTGAATTTCAAGTAACCCAGGAACTCAAAGGCTTGGTTTCGCTTTATTCAGAGTGTGCCAGGGAAGATGATCGCTATAAAACTGTGAGCAAGCATCTCGCACAAATATATAGGGAAGAATTGAAGGAAAATCATAAACGCCATGTTGATCATATAATAGCAAAATCCAATAATAAATCGAAAACAATGTGGCAGATGAGTAACCATCTCAGGAAAAATGACAAACGAAGCAATAATATTGAAATGAATGATGGTAATGTTGAGATATCAAAAATCAAGATGGCTAATAATTTCAATGCCTTTTTTCCCCTATGAAGTGTCATGATGAGATAGACATTAAATTTATGGAAAATAATGTTCCCATCTGCCAAAACTCCTTTTTCATGCATCCCATTAGTGAATTTGACATAATTGATTTGATAAAAACACTAAAAAACTCGAATGCAAGTGGTTATGATGATGAGATTTCAAACAAGCTCCTAAAAAACTGAAAATTGCTAATGTTGTACCAATTCATAAAAAGGTGATAAAAATTTGTATGAAAACTATAGGGGCGTTAGTTTGCTTTCTAGTGTATCAAAAGTTTTTCAGTTGAATATCAAAAATCAATTAATTTCCTTTTTTTCTATGAATAACATTCTCTCATCAAAACAACATGGATTCACAAGGAATAAGAGTACAGAAACAGCTCTATGTGATTTCAGTGAACACATTATAAATGCTCTCGATTGCAAATTGCACATTTATGGTTTATTTATAGATTTTTCAAGAGCTTTCGACACCGTGAACCATGAACTACTGCTACAGAAATTGGAACGATATGGCGTGAAAGGGACTGCTCACAAGTTAATTAAATCATATCTGCATGGCAGAATTCAACGAGTGATTGTTGACGACACTGTGAGTGAACCACGGAAAAAAGAGCAAGGTGTCCCTCAAGGATCTATACTTGGACCACTTTTCTTCTTCATTTTTGCGAATGACTTGTTCTACTATTTTCAACAACTTTTAACAGTACACATGGTAACATATGCGGATGATGAATATTTCCTTTTGATAGAGAAATACTCGGCAACTCTATCAGATATTAATGGAAAGGTATAGCAGCAAATAATAACATGGGCAAGTAAAAATCACCTGAAAATCAATATAACTAAAACTGTGCTGATGAAATTTACTATGGTTACAAATGAGTCCGAGATTTTCAGTATATATGAGGATGATGATTTTCATGTAGAATCCTCTAAAGAAACTGAATTATCAGGCATCACAGTTGATTACAGACTCACATGGACACTACATATCGATTCACTTTGTGAAAAACTACGTAAAAATAGTTATGCGTTAAGATTCTTGTCTAACTACTGTAATGCTGAAATCTTGCTGAGTCTGTACTATGCCACTATTCATTGTCATTTGCGAAACGGGATTTTGAATTGGGGTACGGGATCGTCCGTGGAAAGGATTTTTATTTTAGAAAAGTCGGCAGTCCGAATAATTGCTAAACTGGTATGGAGAGAGTCATGCAGGAGCTCTTTCAAAAACCTGAAGCTTCTTAAGGTTGTTAGGATATATATTTATGAATTATGTATTTTTGTTTATAATAACAAATCAAGTTTTTTATCGAACAAGCAAACTCATGATTATCCAACTCGCTCTGGAAATTTGTTAGTACTCTACCAGAAAAGCCATATTTATCTCGGACCGAAAATTTTCAACAAATTAGACGTAAATATAAAGGCAGCCCCTAATATAAATATTTTTAAATCTAGATTGAAAACTTTTGTCATTGAAAAAAATTGCTACTCCTTGGATGAATTTTATCGATGATTTTATTCCTCTCCATGTTATTTTGTGTTTCTTTTTCATTTGGCAAATCATTTGTAAATATAAATAGTTTTTTTCTTTTTTTTAACTGACGTTTTCCTTGTTTTTGTATATTGGAAGATATGTTTTTTCATCTTTTTTCCATTGTACCTTTCAACAAGTGAAATATTTGATAATAAATAAATAATTAATAAATAAATGAATAAACCTACTGATTGAAGTGAAACACCTATGTAGTCTCGTAAAACGAGATAGTTTTCATATAGAGTTTTATCATAGAAATGTTTTTCATGAATTTTCTCTAATATTGCCGTATGAGCGAAACCAGAATCAGCCTCGAAACTGATAGGAACCTTTTCCACTATCAAATATATGTTACTATATTGTAGAAAAAGGAAGTATTAGAAATTATGAAATTCGTTAACAACAATAAAAATTAATAGGCGCTCCGGGGCGACTTCATTGATTCCAGTGGCGCATTTGCTGTTTCAGCTGCAGGAAAACCCGGTAAAACCTGCAGCACCACGTCATCTAAAGATCTTGATCTGCCAATGTTCTCTCCATCATAAAATGAAATGTAGGGTGTCTCCAGAGGCTTCAATAGTTTCAGTACTTCGCCAGAACACATAGTGACACGACTATCGTCAAACTTAAACCAGTCCGTTTTGTCTTTGACCAACGTTTATCAATGACTAGACTTCAAATTTTCGGCTAGATGGAAAGCAGCGACCGTGTCAACGCAAATGAAGTCCCTTACCACAGTTTTACCATATTACCATGCTATGAGAGACATACCATCTGGTCGTTTATCATCATTTCGACTGGTATCTGAGGATTCCAGAATTGCAGAAACATCCGCTCACACTATAGCCCTTTTCAATATGTCGATCCCCTGTTGATGTCGAGATGTACGCCCTGCAATTTTCCTGCAACTCTAACGATATGTATCTTTCTCATCAACTACACTACCGCAAACACAAGTATGAGGCACAGAAATAGATAAACCCATCCTGAGTCCTGCGGCTATTTTGAAAGAATCATTGTCTGATAGTGTTTCTTGATCATTGCTGCTTTCAGACGAGCCTTACCACTTGTAGATTTCAGAAGTTTTACTTGTAGATTTCAGAAGTTTTTCATTTATAATGTTCAGAAGAGGTCGATCCTATGTCCTTTGAATTTTCTTTTTATCTGTAGGAGGAGCAATATTAGTTGCGGTTTGCCAAAGTGATTCACCTACAGCATAAATCAATAAGATCAGAAACACTATTAATTGATGACAGAAGAGCTGGTAAAGCTAAGGAAGAAGCCTAACCTAGCCCTAGTCCGCCAAGGTCCGCCATGAATAATCATTTAAATAATTGTTTGTGACATATTCCATCGTGGTACGAAGTAAATTATCAAATTCGTCAAGCTCTAACTGACTTAACCAAGTGGGGGTACATGAGTTTTGGAATCGCCAAACAATTTTTCAAAAGAGAAATGGAAGGAAGTTCAATTAATCTGGTGGTCAGCAATTTGAGTAATTTCCGTTTTTTTCGAAGATGTTCTGAAAGGGAATCTTTAAAAAGAGGAGCATCCAGAAGACTCTATTCAGACTTTTCCAAAATCTCATACCAGGAGCCAATTTCAGAACGATCGATTCGGAAATATTATTCAGAGTTGAAAGAGTAATCAGCCCGCAAAGTTTTGAATTCTATATAATGCAATTCAAATAATAATTCCAAATGTATAACTTTCAAATAAAGAAACAATATAGGAATTTTCTTTTTATCTTCATTCATTTGTTCCTTCCATAACTGATTCCTTTTTGAGCTGCTCCACTTCTATTGTTGTTCTTCAGGGCGTTAAATATGGGGTATACTTCGTTTTTTCATGTACTGACGTTTATGTCTATATTCAATTTCATATGTAACTTCATTGTTATCAATAATCCTCCATTTCCTTTCAATTCCATCAGTTCTCTTATTGTAAATCTTCTTGAAATCAATCTTTTTTCCCAAACCTATTTCTGAAAGATTCAAAAACACCAGTACTAACTTGAATAACCTAATTTTCGAATATCAGTTATCTGAAAGTTATCTTCTCTCGTATAACATTTCTTTCAGACGAAACTTTCACAGAGTTTTTAAGTTGCCGTCTGAACATATTTACAAATATTTTATTTTTAGACTGACATTAAGGTGCTACTGAATCGAATGTTAGAGCATAGTCAACTGTTCACCAAATTCTTGAATCGTTCTAGTTTCAAATACTGAAAACTCATTATGAAGTGTACGCCGCATTCAGAGAAATATCAACTGAAACAACTGAATATTACCATTTTTATGAAATAACATATATGTACCATTTGCTGAAATACATATTTATCTTTCCATAACGAGGAAATTATTCAACAGAATAATTGGTAATGTTCATGTTTTTTCTGCTAGTAGCTTTTGTTCTTCTATTTATCTTTACATATATATACCGCCGTATAAATACTTGTTTACTTTCCGTAATGAAGGATCTGCCGTTGAGAGCAAAGAACGTTACATCTAGAATTCTTTGGCTGTAGTAGATTCCTTTGTTATTTTTACCTAATTCCGTTGTATTCCTGTGACCGAGAGAAAATGAAAAACATTGTTTTATCGTTGCTAATTATGTTTTCAAGCCAAACATTCAGGCGCAATGTAGGTTTGGAATATGTGCGTTATATATTCATACAAATACTCTGTGTATAGATATATATAAAAAAATATCTATACACACATCAATTTCCGTTTTCTGTCCTTTGAAGTTTCGATTTGATTGCAAAACGCCAGTCGTTTCATGAGTTTCTGGGGACGATTGGACTCTGTTTTGATGTCATAACCTTATATTCATGATTTCGATCACCAGTTTTGACCCTGGTAAGCAAATATGGATTGACAACAATTCCTAGGCGATGCTGATGAGACGGTTTTTTTGGTCAAGACTCAGCACTTTTGAAACGAACTTTGCTGCCACACGATTCATATCCACAATTTCCGAAAAAACTGAGTACGAGCCAAACGATATACAGCAATTCCTCTAACAGTAATTCGGCGATTCTCGATAAAATTTTCCTCACATCCTCAACATTTTCGTTGGCTGTGTATGTGCTGGGGAGTTAAGGGCCAGCGTCATCTTTTACATTTTCTCGACCTTCTGCGAAAAGTTCGTATCACATGAATCATTGTGGATGATGCATAATGTGTACTACTGGAAAGTACTCGAAATCTGAATATGACATCGAAACACGAAGGAAATGATTAAAACTCCATTCGAATTCGAAACATTCGTCAACAGTCGTACCAATGGTAATTTTCTTGAATTCTGTCGACTGAACAATAGAGTAAAGGTCAAGTAAACGATATAGTGCCCCCTACCTTACAGCAGTTCCCCTTCAATAAAATAGTTAGGAAGAGAACTGATTTTGTTATTCAGTAATCATTTCTGATTATATAAGAATCTCAATAACTATATTATATATATTCGAAACCCATTCTTTACTTCCTCCGCAATGCACAATGATTAGTCGCGATCTTTTGTTTTCATGCATGTTAGGCGTACACATTCCCGAACCATCAGTCCACCTTTTCGTAACTGTGTCGTGAGTGTCATACCAAGTTTCATCAAAATAAAAAATTTGCCGTTGTTCTTGTCTATATTTAGTTATTTTTTTTAAGTATTTGTTACGCAATTCCACTATTCTTCTGCTTTCCATAACTGCTTGATGTTTGTTTATTATTTTAAATCTAAATCCCAGTTTCTTTATCCAATTCTGAAGAGTTTTGTCACAGCAGCTCACGTTATGGCCGGAAGTATTCCATTTCTTCCCTATGATTTCAATTGTAGGAATCTCATTGCTTTTTTAACAGTCGTATATTGTTTCTTCAAATTATTTTATTAGATGAACATCTGAAGCATCAAATCGCGTCTTTCGTTCATCGGGTGTTCACCATTGACGATGACAGTGCTGCATATAAGTGAAATTTCACTTCTTTCATTTACTATATTGTGTAGCAATCCTGCGAATGATATCTGATTCAAACCCGTAACTGATGTTTGAAGTACAAACTGAAAAGGAAAACATTTTTTTGGTTTAATTCAATATTTGTATGAGAAAGTTGTTTTGAAAATATTTTTATTTCGTTTCTTTCGTTTTTAATACGTCATTTGTGGGGGCTTCTACTTCTAAATTGTTTCTGAAGTTATTTCTTTGCATGAACTACACATCTTTGTATTGTTTATTTTGAAATTAATTGTTGTGTTTCTCAGTTTGAAAGATTTCCACATTTCTTGTACAGAGATGAAGTAGTAGACAGCCAAAACCTTTCCCAAAAATTAATACCCCCTGAAAATATACCTCTTTCAATCTAAAATCATGTTCACGATGTTTTTGATACAAATCAACGTGGCATATGGCCTTCTTTGACCTTTCAGGGGCCATAAAATTCGATCAGAAGAAGAGCTCCGCATTTCGACATGGAAGTCGTGTTCTGATCTTCAATTCACATAAAATAAACAAAAGTTTCCTTTGAAATATTTTACTGTGGAATAGCCAATTGAATATCACCATTTTGACTCATCAATAGGTTGAATTAGGAACTGAATTTTCGGGGTAAACTTTTGAGTTCACCCTTTATTTCACTTCGGCAAATTCACCACTATTTTGATTTGTTGATTTTTTATATTTTGGAATGTTGAAAATCCAGAGAAACAGCAAGAATCTTACTACATGGACTGAAAAGTTTCGCCCTAACACATAGACGGCGCCAGTTTTATTGCATTCATCGCTTTTTCAGTTAGTATCAAGCTTCAAAAGAAACCTGTTGAAATTTCATGATATATTACTCATAAGTTTGTGAGTTATTGTGCTAAGAGTGACACTACACCACAATTTTGTGTTATATTGACTCCATCAGAAATAACTTCAATTTATATTTTAATTTGTGAAACATGAGTTGCGGGTTCTTTAACATGTTTGTTCACAAAAAACAGTACGAAAAAGATGGCTGATACTGACTCACGCGCACAAAAAAAATTTATGATGAAAAGGTCTATGTGCCCGATTTCTCTGAATAAGGAAGAAAAACTTTCTTATTAGTCAGTGGGCTATGGTTGAAGACTGGCAGTTTTATTGCCAATTGCATATGCAGGAAATATTCTGTGAAGATATCTGCACTGACGCATGTCGGATATAATCCAACGCCCTTCGTGGTATTAGCTAGAGGAGTAGTTGTTTTCTGATAGGTGTCAGTCCAATCAACCTACTGTGTGGGTATATCCGAGACTGGCTTGAACGTTTGAAGTTAATTTCTTTAGAATTATCACATTCGTTTGCTATAATCATTTTGTTGGTATCGTACAGCATTTTTTTCCGTTCGAACATGAAAAACGAATGAAAATCATTGAAACGGGAACCAATTGTACTTTGATTAATCGATATTTATGTAGCTCACACACCTGAGCTTTAAGTGGATTGTCGTGTCGGGTAATGAACGCTGATGGGACGGATGAAAGGCTCCCCCGTCGACCTAAACGACACGTACTTTTATAGGGGGTTGGGCGAATCATTTCGAATATTCTGTTACACGAACACAGTGAGGTACATTATTGTAACTCGCCTTTTTTCTTCATGGTGATTGCTTTTTCTTCGTTTATCGCTAAGGGCTGGAGCTCGAATTTTTAAATTGTTTTACTCACGAAACGTCTGGAAGTACTGTTAAAAAAATCTGTTTTCTCTCATGCTAACAATTCGAGTATCTTGCCCAATTCACCGTGGAATGTGTTTATTGAATTTCAAATGCATGTTCTTTGGATTTTCTGAATATTTGATCTTTCACAGTTATAAAATGAATATTATTATCTACCTAATTGCCAAAAATATAATGAGGAGAACACATTGTACAAGGTCATCTAAGTACAGGTACAATGCGATAAGTCCAGAGTTTTTATTCAATTAGCCCGTATACGATTATTTTCTTGTTCATATATTATGAAATAACATGGGTTGAAGAATCCCGGGCCTAAGAAAGAAAATTCGTTTTTTTTCATTCAAAATAGGCTTTATTCATCAACGTAATCCCTATCAAGAGTGAAGAGCCAGCAATTGATCTGGAGAAAAAAAATGAGGTTAGTTTCTCCTTGATGATTATAACTACTAGCTCAACAGAAAAAAAGTAAGTATATGGTTCAACAGAATGTGGTATTCAGTATTCAGAAAGGCTAAAAATGAACTAGAATTTAACTGACTGCGACATCTCACCAGTAGCCCAATCAGAACACTCTAGTAACAGTGTTGATTAACCAGAATGACCCAGTAAAATTGCGAACCAATCAGAAACAACAGTTTGCCTGGACACTCCGCTATCTTCCCCACCATTACCCCCACCTCTGAGACTATAAATATGAGTGAAGACGTGGCTTGGCAGTCAGTCGTTGCTGGGACTTTGTCCTCGCGGTCAGCGTACATACCGCTAATGATGTCTGCCGCAGTAGTAGCCTAGATTTTGTTACCCCAGAAAATGATCCAGAAGATCATATAAGAAGGAGAAAGAAGAAATATAAGAAGGAGAAATATAGAAATACAAATATGCTTCACAATGTTATGAATATACAGACATATACACATAAATATGCACATACATACACATATACACACATGTACACACATGTATATATATACATGCATATACATATACACACACTTACACATATATACTAAATGATAATGATAACATAGCATAACGTAGTACATACAAGGAATATAAAATTTTATAATATAAACAATAAGTAAAGTTGATAAAATAATATATATATATATATGAATGTATAAATGAATATAATATGGACAGCTGAGTAATAAGGGGTTTCTATAAATTATTTTCTACAATTCTATGGAATTCATTTCTTGGGGTGTTTTTTATATAGTTTTTCAGTTCCCTTTTGAATGTGATCTTTGACGATATTTGTTTCAGTTTTTGTGGAAGGGAGTTGAAACATTTCGGTCCAAGATACAGGTACGCTCTCTGTATGATATTCTTTTCGTGTTTGATGAGGAAAAAATCATTTGCGTTTTTATACCTGGTGTTGTGGTGGTGTTCTATCGGTAGGAGCTCATACTTTCTAGAGTGTTGATAAATGGTAACCTTTAGAAAATAAAGTTGACGTATATCTAACATTCTGTTGGGTATCTTTTGGGTTTTCGGTAAATGGTTTTTAATATATATTTTTGGGTAGTTTCGAGTGCTGAGATATGAGTTCTCAAAGCTGCACCATGCTATAATACCGTACAAATGGCTTTCTATTAGTGTGGAGTATATATGTTATAAATGAAGGTAAGAATTCTCATTTTATATAGTATATTTCTCAATTTTCTTAACACGAAGTTGATATGAACATCCCATTTCAGGTTGTTATCAATATATACTCCAAGATATTTGATATTTGTAACCGAGGATATAGTGATAGCCTGTTAATTTTTTTTCGGTATGATAAGTGTATTGTAGTTAGGTAGGTATTTTGTGTAGGAAGTAGAGGGTACATAGTGAGTCTAGTATGATGTCGTCAGTAGTCTGATATCGAACCATTCTATAATTTTGGGAAAGTCATTTTCTGCAATTGATTTTAAATTTTGCCAGGTATCGTCTTTATATACTACTGTTGTATCATCTGCAAAACTCACTATGTCACCTTCAAATCCTGCTTTGAATATATCATTCAGATAAACACTAAACAGTAATGGTCCTAATACGGTTCCTTGGGGAACTCCATATATCACTTTTCATAATTTACTAATATTGTCACCAATTTTGACACATTGTTGTCTATTTTCAAGATACCTCTTAACTAGTAAGTATGGTGTTCCTCTTATACCGTATCCTTCCAAAACATCAAGAAGTTGACTGTGACTAACTATATCGAACGCCTTTTCCAGGTCGACGAAAATACAAAGGGTGGGTGTTTTTTTTTGTCAATATTTCCAACTATTTTATTTAGCACTGTTGATAGTGCATCCTGCGTAGACTTTCCCTGCCGAAATCCATATTGTTCACGACAAATCGACTATCCTTTTCTCAAAAATACACTGGCAAATTAGTTATTCCAACGAATGTTGAACTCATCACACACACACACACATTTATACAGTTTTGTAAGGGTTGAACAATGTCTAATTAGGTGTTGAATCAACATGATTTCATCACAGACCTACAGCGAATTGCAGATTTATTACGTCCGCCTAGTTTTCAGAGAGCACAAAGCCCCATGATGGGGCTTTCCTATTCAGCCGAGTGTGAGTGCATTGACATAACGTACAGACGATACGATTTCTGGAATTTATCGGAGGTCGTATATTTCACGGTGGGGCCAAAGCATTTCCGAAATGATGGATGCAGTTGAGGGGGTCGTTAAATGTAACAAATTGCGTTGATATAACTGACGATAAAACGGAAATGTGACGTGATACCTGGAAATAGTTGGAGCGATTTCGTTCGATTTATATAACTGATGTGGAAACTGATATATGACGGCTTGATCCTGAAAGAAATGTTCCATGGCATCTATAACAATACAGACATTTTAAACTTTGAATTTTCAGAATATCGGTCATATAATGGTTTTCGTAGGACGTCTGCTTATTAACCAAATTTGATTTGTTTGTTAGGCCTCGGAACGTATTATTTTCAGTTAGTCGGACGAAATATTCTTCTTCAAAAAATGTTAGTAGTAGATAATTTTTTCGTGGAAGCTGTATACTAAGTACACAAAAAATCAAGACGCCAGCATAATTTTTTTAATGTATTCGCACTTTTTTCGATGAAAAATATAAATGAAAATTCTCTCAAGAATTATTTTATATTATCTAGGTTGATTAGAATAATGGGAAAGAGAAAATAAGAAAGTATAAGTAATCAGTCATAGGTAATAGAGTAATAGAGCAGTTTGTATCAGTTAAAAATTAAATGCAGTGTTTTGTTTTAGAAAATGAAACTTTCGATGCTTCCTTTGCAGTTTGCCATTTTTATTGTATGCTTAACTTTTTTAAGGTGATATATTGTATAGTTTGAGTTCGAAATAAAATATGAATCTCTGTGTATGACTCTTTCTGAACTTGGGTATTCTGATTACATACACATCTGGAGTTTTTGAAGACAAAAACAATGACACAATATGTTTTTTGGATCATCAGTGTGAAAATGCATTCAATGAAATTGCATATCACGAGTTGTGATATATAGACAGCGAATGAAGGAGGGGTGAGAATTGAACCTTGTGGTATACCATATATCCTTACTCATTGTCATCTATGAGAACCTTTGGCTGACGATTATTCAGATCTGTTTCAACAATAGTAGTAGCATTTGTAGAGAGACCCTATATTTTCCTGATATGTTCAAGTGAGCTCATTGGAATTGATGAGCGATATTTTGAATGAAGAGGCAATATTTTCCAATAACAATTTTCAGGCCACTTAGTTGTCCAATAAATTCGAAAGTTTGAAGCGTTTGCATGCAGAAAGAATTCCATAACAAAACATTTCGTAGAGGAAAATATCCTACTGAGTGTATTTCATCATTTCGGACTTCCATTGTCTGATATAATATGAATTGATATGAAATACCTGAAAAAAATTTAAAAGATCAACCAAAAATAACAATGTTATTGAACGAAAAACTGAAATTACAAAGAAATAACATACAAGCAACAACCAAAAAAAATGAAAATTGAAATATTAATAACAGCTGAAAATTAAAAAATTCAAAAATATTATTAATAACCACCAGTCATAGTCAATATATATATGGAGTGATATGGAAATCTGGCCATAGAAGAAGCCCACAAGAAGTCCCGAGTCTGGTTGAGATACGTAGACGACACCGTCATAATATGGAACCATGGGAATACAGAACTAGGCACTTTCCTGAAGTACATCAACAACACTTTCACAATGGAGAAGGAAGTCCACAACGAATTGCCTTTCTTAGACGTATTGGTGAAGAGGACCGACACTAAATGGGAAACATCTGTATATCTCTCACAGGACAGTATCTGAACCAGAAATCCAACCACCATCAATCGACTAAGGAAGGAATCATCAAGACTCTACTAGACCGTGCTTGCGGGCTCTGTATTACAAAGGAAGGTCTCGAAAAGAAACTAGGCATCATCAAAAATGACCTTCAACGGAATGGTTACTCCAGAGTGATGGTAAAACAGGCTTTAGCTAGAAAACAGCAAGAGCCTCACAATGAAAAGAAGCCGCCACAACCAGTTCTTGTACTTCCCTCCATCAGAGGATTATTGAAAAGGATAGGGAGGATTGGGTCCAAGTATAACATCCGGAACTGCTTCAGATCTGGGAACACTATCCGTAGCAACTTCACAAAAACCAGGCCACCAAACGCGGACTGCGATTCCAAGAATTGCATTCACTGCATATTATATCAGACAATTGGAGTCCGAACTGATGAAATACACCACGAAACATTGTCAACCACCTTCAAACATCCGACTGAGTGATAAAAATATCTTCACAAAGTTTTGGCAGTGACGTAACAATTTGTCATTTTAGGTCATGACACGGGTTCAATTCAGAGTTGTAATCTCAACATAGTTGAAATCCAATTTGTGTCTTTCGACTATCACTGTCAAAGATTCATCATTGGAATTCCATGCACCACTAAAGAGGTAAGCAGAAAATTTCCGGTGTGATGAAGGATGAAACTAAAACTCACAACAAGCCGCAGGAAACTTTGGATGTATTTGCAAATACCCCCGATAGCTGCATAAATAATTCACCAACAAGAAATATTGATCAGGTGAATGGAGTAGATGTTATCGAAGCTACGAGGGAACTGAAACTGAAACTAGTTTTTTTCCTAAATGAAGACTGCATTCACTATTTACTGAGTCCCCCACTTCACATACTCATTCTTTCTTTGAAATTTCGTGGGTTTCCTCATCTTCAGAAAAAAAGCTCGAGTAAGCCTAATTTTCGAAAAGAGTGATACTGCATCAACAAACAACTATAGAACCATTTCGATAATGAGCAATTCTTTCAAATCATATGAAACGATATTATACTCCAATATTTACAGTCCACTCGAAAATATAATATTTGATAATTAGTATGGGTTTGTAGAAGAAGTCCTGTATAACCGATCTTGCATGTCTTTCACAATGTGTCTCTGGAGTCCTGGATGGAAAACCGCAGTTTAACGTCATTTATACAGACTTTGAATAAATTTTGATCAAATCGATTTCTCCATTCTTCTCAAGCGGTTTTTCAGCAAGTTTCGTGCAAGTCATATCACCTACAAGTCATATCACCTACTTGATGAAAAACAGTATGTATAGTATGGAAGCTTTCAATCTGCTTTATATTCTCTCAGTTTTGGAATGCCCAAATGCTTTGATTAAGAACCACTTTCGTGGTTAGTTATAGATAATGTTGAAATAATGAACAATTCAAAACTACCCTACGCTGAAGACATTGAAATACTCAAAGTGATAGAAAATTGTGGAGACTGGTCAAACAGTATAAATTGAATTCGATAGGCGATTGGTCTTCCAATAATAGTTTGAATTCTGTGAAAGGAAGTCTACTACAGTTTACTTATGGGATTGATAACAATACAATGAAAAAACTTGGCAAAAATTGTGATGAAAAGTTCATTCCTGTTTCGCATATAGACCAAGCTGTTACATATTTCATTTGTAGATACCCATTCCGAGGAAATCGGAATACAGAGTAGCCTGCATAATTTCTGGATGAAATAACCCTCTGATAGTGAAAGGAAAATCAAAATCGATTTTGAAGTTCTATAGAATATCGATTATAGTCGTCCCGCTACGGGATCTTACGGGTATATGAATCGTATGAGATACACCCACGGGATCGGGTTAACGCGGATCAACGCGTTATAAACTTAAGTTCACTTCAACGAAATCATCGATGGAAGTATATAAGAAAAATTTGTTATCAAAGCAAATGAATCCATAAGTTCTAGACTGAAACAATGTTTCATGATAAAATTACAATTTCAAAATGTACCAAGCTGAAGCATGCCAACTGTATCGCATGAATGATCTGCTTTCATTGTCATAATTACAGATTCATCTCAAAAATTGTCAAAATATCAGGATTACTTAATGCAGCTAAAATTTTGTACTGAACTGAATACGTTTTCAAATTTTTTTTCGATATTGTAAAAACAATTTTAACTTCACATTTTTCTGAGAATTTCAAGGGGAATCTCCAAATGAAATACTCCATTGGTAAAATAAGACTGTATTCAAATATTTAACATATAGACATAGACATATACATATTTATTCAGACATATTCACAAGATAATTTTATGCTTTGCACTAGGAGCATTATCTAAGCCAATGGCTTGTATTACAACTCACCTTGTGCTAGAGAGTCATTTTTCAAAATATAAAAATAAAAAAAATCTTCAATTAAATTTAAATATGAATCTTTGTGGTAGAGACTTTTTATAAGAAGGAACAGACACTAGATTATCAGAAATAGACCTCGTATTGTAGGAATGACTAGTATATGTGTAGGTTTTGGTTTTCATCATCCAATGTGTACATTGGTATATATAAATTTTTTCAAGATTCAGTAAGTTAGCTTCACGATATAATTCATTTGTGAAAAATAGTTTTGATTTTTTAAGTATAATCTTCATTATTGTGTTTTTAGTAGTTTCTAGATCACATAAGGCTGTTTTGTACATACCCCACAAATAATGACACAGTAACGTATAATGGACTCTGCTAGTGCATCATACACCATCATAATGGTTCTCCTGCTTAAAATATCTCTCAGCTGATAAAATTTACGTATAAGTTTGCGAAGTCTCAGAATTGTATATGATACATGCTCAGACCATCGAAGGTGTTGGTGTAAGATTACACCCAGGTATTTGATTTTATCAATTTCTTTATAGTTCGACATGTACAGTGTATATGGTCACAAGTTCCTTTTTTTACTGTGATTCCCTCAAACTTTGGTTGGTCTCTAATATCAGCACTGAATGTGATAAATTTTGTTTTATCGGTATTTATGGTTAAAAGACTGCCATCAATGTAATCGAAATATATACTTAACTCTCGTTCGGCTTGTTCGTATACTTTTGTCCAAGAATCCCCAAAAAACATGATCGCTGTGTCATCAGCATATGAGATTACTGAGCTTTCGGTGTTTCTCAGTACTCCAATATTGTTAATATAAATTAGGAAGAGTATGGGCCCCATTACTGTTCCTTGCGGTACGCCTATGGTGATTGGAAGGGGTTGCTACAACAGTTTTTGGTTTTCACTCTCTGAGTTCTATGCTGGAGATAATTTTCAAATGAATTAAGTACTGTGCCTCTTATCCCCGATCTTTCCAATCTCTGTAATAATATTTTGTGATCCACGGTGTCGAATGCCTTGACCAGGTCTAGAAATATTGTCAGGCACTCATTATTGTCATTAAGATTAGCCAAGTCGTCTTTCACCAATTGGAATATAGCCTCTTCTGCAGTAATTTCCAGACGTGAGAAGTTGAAAACTCGAATATTCCCCCATCATGACGATTCGTTACACGAAAAGGAAACAGAAACACTTTTGTTTACTGGTGACGATTAACGTGTCTGGATTAACTTTCCGGTTGAGTAGCTTGATCACCCTTTACTGAAATCCGCTAAAATTGCAGGTCATGGACTCAGAAATGGCGAATTTAACGAGTACTTCAATGAATACTAATGTCGACTTAACGACTTCTTATTAGACATTTGCTTTCAGTACATCTCCTCACTATAAAGGTTTTCAATAGTTATATCTGAGTGGCGACTAGCTAGAAATATCATTAAAGTTGATACAGAATTCGATATTCAATGTGTAACGTGATCAAGGACTGAACTTTAATTTCTGACGTATGATGGATCCAAACCGAAACTCCTCCAAAATGATAACTGCAACATTTAGTTGCAGTGTGGGCCACCTCCCACAGCCTTGCGGAAAATGAATTCAAAAGAAGTATGCGAAATCCAGGAGTATACGCCATAATTTTTTATGATTACATAAGAAAATTCTCAACCTAAAGATATTCCACTTTTTGGCGCACGAAAGCATATGAATGACAACTTCCTGAATACCCATAGGTATTTATTTTTCTGATGAACGATATAATATTATAATAATTATTATTCAAATATTTTTATTTTTGTCGTTTCAGATCATTCGTTATAATTCAGTCTGGCAACATTACTTGGCGTTGAGCTGTTATTCCGGGAAATCCCCGTTCAGAGACCTCGGGAATTCCCCTTTATAGAAACCCAATCAAAGTATCGAATGCAGATGCAGTCTCACTTCATGTTCCCATATTATACTTTCTAGAAGTATTTGATGTGAGAAAAAATAATAGTGTTACAGAGTTTGGAAACGATAGAAATTTGGATTGTATCTTGAAAAAAATAATAACGTCTGTGTTTATTTTATCCATCAAGAATGAGGTGAGAAGTATTTATGATACTCACACACATATCTTCCATAGTTGTGATTCACTGTTTGGAATCTTTGGTGTAGTAATAAATATTACTGGAGTTTTTTTTATCTATCTTTATCTCTTGGAGATAATCACTTGGTGTTCGAAACACGTGTTTAGGTGTTGAAATAACGGTTTGGTGTTGGAAAAAAAGCTCCAGTAGTATTTGCAACATATTATATTGAACATATTTCACGTTGGTTGAATACGAAAGTAAGTAATATACACAGTAATATTATTTTGTATTATATTCATCCAATTTTTATTTAAACGAATAAGTCCACTTTATATAAGTTATTTATACTCAGGGAAAGGAAAAAGTACCTACAAATATCACTATTATTTTTTTGTTTACAGGTTACAAATACAATATTTTTCATAATTTATCAATCATGTCAGACTTAGGCACTGAGAGAGATGGAGATGAAGTAAGAAAATGGGAACCTAATTCAGCAAAAAGAAAAAGAAAATTTTTGTTTCTTTAATTGAAGTCAGTGAATAGCCGCAGTGTTAGTGATTTCAACTGGAGCTTCAATACGGCGACCTAGTCATGATGTTTTTTCATTACTTTCGAGTCGAGCATATTTATTTTTAATTTTGTTGTTTAATGTTCCAAAAAAATACATGAGTGAAAATTTTCGTAAGTATTTCTCGATGAATACAGAATTGTTTGATTTAAAATGGTTTTTTATCTTATGAACCCTTCTTTCTGCACCATCAGCAACTGATGTACCGCTTTCTTCCTTGAAATCCATAGACAGGATACACCTCCATGAAATAAGCGATAAGGTCAGACTAAACGAGCTATGGAAAATCGTTTCAAAGAACACGCCGCATATATCCGATTTCGGCCACTAGAAAAGCTTAGTATCGCTCGCTCTGGATAACGATCAGAGAATGAATGAAAACCGTCTCAATTTGTTCAGATCGCTTTAAAATATTTTTGGTAATCACTTGCACTATTCATTTCCTTAATCAAAAATCAATCTGTTCAAAACGGAAAAAATAATCCTTTAATGACCTACTGTTCTGAAAGCCCTCAGTTGAATGCTTTTATTTTCGGAGCGTTGCGTAGCCACAAATCTATTTAGTTCCGCCGACCAGTGGAGCCAAACAA
Organism: Leptinotarsa decemlineata; assembly: GCF_025532065.1. Lineage (NCBI taxonomy): Eukaryota > Metazoa > Arthropoda > Insecta > Coleoptera > Chrysomelidae > Leptinotarsa > Leptinotarsa decemlineata. Next base: position 21,567,179 of record NW_027412747.1, read on the forward strand.
TCGATAATATGGCGATTCGAGCACAATGTTACAGGGGATTCAGTTCAATCAGCTGAATGAAGAGCCACCGGATTGAACGAATGTGCGTGGATTTTTATGAGAATGGATTCATTTATGTTTTCTGATTGAGTAAGAGAGTCAATATTTGAATAGGCTTGTTTTATTTTCAGTTTATATGAAAGGGATTCCAAGAGGTTTCAATCTGAGTTGCGCACTTCGAATATTCGGAGATAAACAATACGAAAAAACAATGGTGACAACAACTTGGTGAAAATATCACTATAGTAGTAAAAAACTTGTAATTCCATCCAATAGATTATTAGAGAGTGATGCAATTAACACATTAACTATTTGCTATCAAAATTGTAAGGGTCTAAATACCAAAACTCATGTATTTTATAGAAATGTACTAGCAAGTTGTCTTAGTGTTGTTGCTAGTTCAGAGAGTTGGTTACATGCAGATCTTTTCGATAGCGAACTATTCCCGCTTAATTATACAGTTTATCGTAAAGATAGAAACACAGGAGCCCGTGGGGGTGGTTTTATTGGCAGTCGATAGCAACAAATACCAATCCGAAAGCCTTGATTTTATTTGTCATGTTGATAAAATAGATGTTTTGTCAATAAAGATATGGGGCAGTTCTCATGATTCAAAAATCATAATACTTGTATACAGTGTGTAACAACGAAAACTTAACAGAGCCGATTTTGAATATAAAAATTAAGATTTTTAAAAAAAGCTCGGACACGTCGATTTCTAATTGAAGGATGACATCTTTCAGACTAATCAGATTTTTTGTAGTATGCACCCCCTCGGAGGGATGCGTCCAACGACCCTTATTTAGATAGGGAAAGTAGGTCGAGTGGCACCTTGTTTTAAAGGTCATTCGAATACCTTTACAACTCTGTTAAAAGAAATTTTTTGTAACGATTAGTTTTCGAGATAATTTAAAGTAAAAATTTCCATGTTAATAATACATTAGACAGACCACTCGGTGACTTGTATGCCTAAATAAAAAAAATTTCGAGCAGTTCTTCTTATCAGTTTTTTGATAAATAAAATCTCTTTCTTAAAATCAATACCCACTCCTCTTCTTCCAGTTTTCATTACTACATCGTTCGATTGTTTTGTTTAAACGGGTCGAGGATTCTTATTTGTTTAAAAATGCCTTACACCACTGCTGAAACGGTTTCAGTTATTGCTTTATTTTTTGGCAACGACCAAAATGCTAATAGAACAACAATTTTATTTAACGAGCAAAACCCTGGTAAACACCTAAGCAGAAATCACGTTCTGGATTTGGTCACAAAATTCAGGGAGACAAGTTCGGTTTTGCATAAGAAAAGAAATGTTCAAAGAAGGGTAGTGAATGACGATAATGCTATTGGAGTGATTGGTCAAGTCATCGGCCATTGCTGATAAACCAGAGGTTTATCAGCAATGGCCGGAATAAGCCATATGAGCGCATGTAGAATCCTTACAAAATTAAACTTGTTCATGAACTAAATGAGGATGATTTTGACCGAAGACAGGAGTTTTGTGAGGGCATGAGTATGAGAATAATGCAAAATCCCGAGCTGCTTTATAACATCTGTTTTTCGGACGAAAGCTCATTTCATTCAAATGGATGCGTGAACCGTCACAATTGCCGTTATTGGTCGGATGGAAACCCAAGACAATACGCAGAAATACATACCCAACATCCCCAAAAGTTGAATTTCTGGGCCGGAATATTAGGCAATCATATTATAGGTCCATTTTTCATTGATGGAAATTTAACCGGGGATTCTCATTTACAACGTCTTGAAGAGGCAATACAACCTCGTATAGTTGAAATAATTGAACAGGATCCAAGATGTCAAGATGAATTTATCCATTTTCAACGAGACGGTGCACCACCCCATTATGCCCAGCAGGTTCGAAATTTTTTGAATAATCATTTTGAAGGACAATTGATTGGCAGAAGAGGTCCAATTGAATGGCCGGCACGATCACCAGATTTAACACCACTGGACTACTTTTTGTGGGTATATTTAAAGTCTAAAGTTTATGCTACACAGCCAGCCAAGTTGGATGAATTACGTCGTAGAATTATTGATGAATGCCGAGCTATAACTCCTGAGATGTTGAATAATGTAAGAGCAAAATCCGAACAAAATCTTTATTGTTGCATGGAGCAAAATGGCATACATTTTGAACATCTACTCTGAATTTTTTATGTGTTATTAGGTGTTACTTTTTTGTGTGTGCTTTGAAAACAAAATTTGGGATTTATTAACCCTCAAACTGTTTTTCTAACTTTTCTGTGTCATCAGTATTCAAGGAAATCACCAGGTTGTATTCGTTGTGCAGGTAAGATTTTAGTATGATTCACTTTTTCATCAGAAGCATAAAATATCCACGTCAAAAGGCAACCTTCATAAGGAGGTGCTACTCAATTCACCTAAAATGTAAGGGTGGTAACCAACCCCATCCCCTGAAAAAATTTCCTCGTAATAAACGAATAATTCTTACTTTTTTACGAAATCAAATGGACACGTATTAGCAGGTTGTCATAAAAAGCAAAAATTTATTTTTTTATGAAAGTTCTGAACGTAAATTGTACCTTAAAAACAATTTGATTTATTTCAAAAAGAGTTGAACTCAATAGACCTTCAAAACAAGGTGCCACTCGACCTACTTTCCCTATCTAAATGAGGGTCGTCGAACGCACCCCTCCGAGGGGTGCATACTACAAAAAATCTGATTAGTCTGAAAAGTGTCTCCCTCCAATTAGAAATCGACCTGTCCAAGCTTTTTTTGAAAATCTTACTTTTTATATTCAAAAACGGCTCTGTTAAGTTTTCGTTGTTACACACTGTATATTCCTTCATACACATCTGTTGATGAATATGATGAGGTTTTCGAATGCCCAGAGAACACTCACGGCCTTAGCAATACAATAGTTTTAGGTGACTTCAATATTCCAGAACTTCAAGATCATTATGATAAAAAAGTTCAAACCAATTTGATATTACGTTTCAATAACTTTCTGAGCTTCTGTGATATGTATCAAATTAATAGAGTTAAAAATGATAATAACAGACTTCTCGATTTGATAATTGCTAGTAACGAAAACAATTGCGAAGTACTTACTGATGACGGCTCACTAGTTCCGATTGATCGCAATCATCCAGGACTTATAGTACAAGCTTCAACAGGGCCAACACGAAAAAAAAATTTTTCTTCCATTAACCGGTATAACTTCAGAAATACCAAAACTGAAAAACTTTGCAGATTACTCGGAGGAGTTGATTGGAATCAACACTTCAGCAACCTGAATGGCATCGATCAAACATGCGAACGGTTTAACGAAGTCATACAAAATATAATAAAAAAGTGTGTAGCCATGAAAAAATGCTGCTCCCGCAAGTACCCTACCTGGTATTCAAAAGATCTGATTCGTAAACTGAAAGTAAAAAATCACTACCTGAAAATGTATAGGCATCATAAACTACTTTTTATCGTGAAAAGTTCAGAGAGATGAGGCATTCAGTTAAACACGATATAGATATTTCATATAAACGTTTCATTGTCAACTCCGAACAAAACCTGAAAAACAAATCCCTCCAGTTTTTGGAGCTATGTGAACTCAAAAAATGATAAATCTCGAATTCTATTACATATGTATTTTAATGATCAAATATTGTCATCACCTAACGCTATAGTTAATGCATTCGCAACGAACTTTCAAAGCGTGTATATTTCTAATAATAATCTGAAAAATTCAAACTGGAGTGATTACCAGTGATTACTTACATCTCGGAAAATGACATCATTTCGGGTTCCAATAAGTTGAAAAATAAACCAACAGTTGGACCAGATGGCATTCCAGTCAAACTTGTTAAGAATCATATTGTTCTTTTTGCGAAGCCTCGTTGTATCATTTACAACCTCATGCTGAAAAATTGTTACTTCCCGAATAAATGGAAGCTGTCGAGGGTATGACCTATCTTTAAAACCGGCAAGAATTCGGAAATAGTAAATTATAGACCGATTACTATAATATCAGAGTACTCGAAATTAGTTGAAATAATTTTATCGGACCTCATTTATAAGCACGTAAAAAACACAATTTCCGTATTTCAACATGGTTTCGTGAAGTGTCGTGGCACTACATCAAATCTTTTTTTTTCTGATTGATTCGGCTGTTACTTGATGAAGATCCATAGTAATTTCACAAACTACACCTAAACGATTTGGTCTCCACAAACTACACCTAAACGATTTGACCTCCACAAACTTTATTGAAAAAATATATCACATGTTTCGCTAAACATTAGCTTTTTCAAGTGATTAATCACATGTTGTTATATATTTTTTCAATAAAGTTTGTGGGAATCAAATCGTTTAGGTGTAGTTTGTGAAATTGCATCAAATCTTTGTATTTTTACACAATATGTTTCTGACAAACTGGACCAACGTAAACAAGTTGATGTGGTGTATACGGACTTCAGCAAAGCATATGATCGGGTTTCACATCATCAGTTGCTCATGAAATTATCAAGCTGTGGCATTTCGAAGAGCCTTCAATATCTGCTGAATTCATATCTTAGTGATGGAAAATCATTTGTGGAATACGAAGGAATTGAATCGTTTATTTCTAATCCAACTTCCGGGGTTCCTCAATGTTCAAACTTGGGTCCGCTATTATTTCTTCTGTTTGTTAATGACATTTCTGATAATAAGAACTCTGATAAACTAATTTTTGCTGATGATATGAAGATTTTCAGGGAGATTGAAGACTACTTTGATTGTATATCATTACAAAACGATATTACTGAGTTACATGTTTGGTGTCAGAAAAATTAAACATAGGCAAATGTAAAATTATGACTTTTGCAAGAAAATCCTCTGTACACATATATAAATACAAATTAGATAATATAACATTGGCAAGAATTACCGAATCGAGAGAACTGGGTATTATCTTTGATGAAAAACTAACGTTCTCGTCACACATCGAAGAAATAACATTCCATGCAATGAAAATGCTAGGATTTGTTATGCGTGTGTAATGCTAATATAGATTACGTTTTATGTTTAATTTTTGTTTTCCAGGACTAATATAAGCTTTTCATTTTGAATTATGTACTCCTGTAATTGGTTCTCATGATCCAATGTATTTTCTGAATAAATGAATAAATAATGAGTCTGTGTTACTGTCACATATGTCAAAAATGATATCGAACCAAACAGGTATATAAACCCACGATTGCTACTACTCAACTTATAAAATGACGAGTTCGGAACACTGTTCTGTGAAATCAACTCTGTAGGCACCTGTATGATACATTATTTCATTAATACACTAACTTGATGGAAATTTTCAACACTTTCTATGGAGATGGAGTAATTTCCAAACTATCACCTTCACTGAAGAGACGTGTCTCTACATAGTAGCTTCTTCAGTCGAATCAGCTACTGTGTAGTCTCGAAATATCTCGTGAGTCGACTAATCCTAGAGTTATGTATCTGTTATATATATATATATATATATATATTTTCGGAAAATCGAAATGAAACACTAATACTTATTTTTGCTAAACCCCTCTGTAGTTCCCTATGGTCATATATGCTTTTATCAATGGGATTTCCAATAACGTAGTCGACACCGTTTCTCATGTAAATCGCAATAAAATCATTGAAAACTCTTTATTCGAGTTCCTATCTAGTTTAGTAGTTTCGCTAGTTGTGTTTCCATTGGGCATTCAAAACTTTCGAAACTGGGTGTTTTTAATATCGTGTACATGTTTCGAGAGGTGCCAGGAAAGTTGGGAGTTTCGAGCAGGAAATGATTGTTATGAGAATACATCATCCTCCATAGAAATGTGACAATAAAAGAAAATTGGTTTCATCCAGTTGAAGAAAGTCGCATCCCAAGTTGAGGAATTGTTATATTTCCCAAGAAGTTTCAACATATTGAGTCAGAATATTCAAACAATATTGAATCTTCGGGAAGGGTTTCAGAAGTTTCCAATACGTTGTTCTTGGTTCTTTAGAAAATGATTTCAATGACATTTGTTACGTTCAAAAATTTTTCCACAATCAAGAGACAAATTTTTTTAAACTCTACTGGAAAAACTGATTCTTTATTGCACTAGCCCAACATTTTTTTCTATGACTACTAAAAAAAAGCTCACACGGTCAAACCAGTAACACTTCACCAGATACTAGATTTCTAGATTTTAAGCCAATCATAGATGAGTAACTCAAACATTCTAATGAATCGAAGAGGTTTTTTGTAATGAAGTGTATAATTTTTAAAATTCTTGCAAAGCGCTTTCGACTCGTCATCATCAGTGCTCACCTGAAAGTGAGTGATCTAGTTGAAAAGGGAATTTAGTGATAATTGAATTTGTAAAATTTTTTTGAGGTTGAGAAATTTTGAAAAATTGTCTAAGATTACTCACTTGTCAGGCAACAGGAAGTATCAAATTAAGTAAATTTCACATTTGTAATATTTGACTTATACATATTATATTAGACAATGTAAGTAAGTCTGAACTGATGAAATATAACACGAAACAATGTCAATAACCTTCAAACTGATATATCTGCAATTTTATATGAAAAATGCTAATATATTTCCATCCTCGAACACTTGAGATGCACTCTTTACAGCGATTGAAACATACTGAGATGAAAGCATTCCAATAACCATTCACTTTGGTATGAAATGTAATTTTCCCCTCCATCCGAAAACCACAAAACGATAATCATCCGCCTTGGGGATCACAATCCAATCTCGATCATAACTATCCTTCCATTCTCACCAAAATGTAATAATAACCGACTATTGAATCCACCATATGATACAAAGATATTTTCCTCATATTCGAATCTGTTTGCTCATCCGGTATGCTGAGCACGATTTTGGGACCGCAGAAATCGTCAGATTTCCCAATTTTTCCTTTTCGTTACCTCTTCTGGGGTAAAATGAAGTAGATTTCATATTTATGCCTGACTCGTTTAATTCCTGAACGTGCATTGGAAGAGAACTGAAGCGATCGGGTTTTCTAGGCGAGTGGTACGATAAGAAAAGAAAACCGCAAATACTTCGAGAGCTGGAGGGACACTTTCAGCAGTTATTCTCCATAAGGAGAGATATCGAAATGTGGAAAGCTGAAATGTCACCGCACATAGATTTTCAAAGGAACTCGAAATAATATTCCTTCAAAATCCAAATTTCCATCAATTTGTAATCCCAGAAATTTTGCTGACGTTTGTTTTCAGGTAATAATGAAGTTCCATAAGCCAAAACACAATTGGAGAATCCGCCAAAAAAACCTCCACCAAAACTAACACCGGCGAATTCGCCAAAACTAACGGTGACAACCCGCCAATTATATTGATAGCGAATTCTCCAAAATTTATGTTGGCGAATCCAGCAAAACTGACGTTGGCACATCCGTCAAAGCTAACATTTGAGCATTCGCCAAAACTAATACTGAAAAATCCACCGAAAGACGAATTTGACAAACTGACAATATAGTTAGTCCAAGAGCCAATGACGTATGGAGGTTAAGTAGTAGAACAAACCTGTGGTGTTCTATACTGCAGTATAGAACTTCGCCTTTTGGATGTTATATTGTATTTCACCCAATAAAGACCATTATTATTATTATTATGTTTCATGAAGTGTTTGATGGACCCTGAAATTTTGTAAGACTAGTATCTATGGAATAAGAAGTACAAATACCTGTGTTCGCCTGACCCTGCCCGGGACAGCAGGTACGGCGCATAATAGAAAGGTGTAAAAAAATATAAGCCAAAATAAGTGTGTGATTCACAGGCCAACAAACTTCAATCGAAATATTAGTTAATTTTTAATTATAATTTAAGATGGCAGACACTTTGGAGAGGGTTTACATATGATTAATTTCCCTCAAAGTTTTTTTCAACAAAATGAAATGTTTGATTCATTATGAAATTTTAACAGCTACTCAATCGAATATTCAGAAAGTTAATTACAAAAAGCCAGATAGTTTTGTTGGGGTTTAATTTCCGGCAAACATGAAAATAAATTTTATTTCAAATAGAAAGAGATAGGTTGCACATAGTTGGCGGCGTGAGTGAGAACACTGATTACCATTGTAGCTACGCTCCCCTTCTACGCTCTCATTGGTTGTTAATCTCGTGTTTACAGTAGACCATTGTTATTGTGAGCATGTGTTTTACAGTTTCTTTAGTAAGTTTCTGAAAAAAATTTCGAGTGAAAAGAATAAATTTGGCTACAAGAACGTTGCAGATATTAATTATGTGCGTTTTCAAAACTTTTGTTCAACCTATAAAAGTAAAAGCACAGATGAACCTTTTCAAAATACGTTGCTAAAATATGATGCTTCCAATTTGCCACCATGTAAAGCTGAGTTACACCAATACCTACTGCGGACTCAGTACATAACAAGTATTTGGCAAAACGCTCATCTTTGTACTCCAACATATTTGTTGCCTGGATCCCACGGTTGGACAATAAAAGACGACTGATATGAATTTATATGGTTTGTAGGTGATTGTATACCACAAACTGTACTGGATGTGATCAAAACTGGTTCAAATATCGGACAAAATGTCAACAATGACGGTTTGTATTTCTTGATAATTTGAATTTTTCATTTTTCTAGGAATAACATTAAATATATTTAATTTTTTCGGATAACGAAGAAACTTCTCCTGGTCCGGACATTTATTCGAGTGATGATTCTTCAGAAGGAGATAATTCTTTAGAGAACAGTAGTGATGAGGAGGAAAATTAAAGATATTTTTCCAAAATTTTTTTAATAATATATGTTTGTAATAAATATTTTCTATGACAATAAACCTACGAAATTAACTATATCTTGCAGTGATGGAATTTTCAATGATAACCTTTCAATAAAATTCAATTTTAATTTTCCATCACCAGTTAACTGAACTATTTTCCAATTTTGATTTATTGAAAGTTCTATGAAAGTCATTAAAATTGAAATATCTTTTTACATCTTGAATCTCTTCACATGACATCTATTCTTAAGTATTAATTTTATTTTAAATGTACCGCTGGTAAACCCCTGAATCGACTTTGAAACAATGAAGGTATACAAAGAATACCATTCATTGTGAACAATATAAAATGCCTAAAGATGAGTTATGATGTGGAAAACTAAAATGTGTCCCCATAGAGATTTTCAACTGAACTCGAAACAATATAGCAACAATCGAAATATACTTCTTTCGCAGGATTGAAACAGGATTTTATTTTTTGATAACTGGAAAAATATGTTCACCGCCTGGACTGAAGATGTTCATACCCAAGCGTTGAAGTTATTGTTTTTGCTCTGCCTAAAATCTTAGTTATTCATGTAACTCCATTTCCAAAACTTTAACATTGGCGAATCCACCAAAAACTAACAATGGCGAATCCGCCAAAAACTAATCGCCAAAGATCCGAATGTAAAAAGTGTTATAAATTAAAATCAAACACAATTATGAGGAATTCGATGTTTATAAGTAGGAACCGATTCGATTGATGTGTTGAAAAATGTTCACAAATCAAGCTCATTACTGAATCATACTTGGAAAATGATTTTACAAGTATAACTCCATGTTGAATTCAATTCAAATTATATTATTGACGATCGAAAATTACAAGTGGAAAGCTCTTTTGAATATTTGAATTATTACCGATGCGGAACACAAAAATTTCTCTTAATATTTCAAATCCAATGGAAAAAGCCGTTGAATTTCATTCTCGTATTCATTTGCTGCTAGCCATCAGAACCAATGCGAACAAAGGGAAATGTAATATTCATGAATATTCCCTCTTTGATATCTCATTCTGTCGATTGTTCGATTTATTCTCATAATTTTTTGATGCCGTTACAACAGTAAATATACGTCAATAAATCATCTGAGGTAACTTTTATCTTGATTGTTGTATAGCTTTTCTTTCTTGGATTGCATTTGCTGAACTCATACAGTTACAATTTTTGAAAATAATGACATCTGAAATATCCGTTTCTCATAACACTTTGTATTATAAGAAACAGAGCTTCACAAATGTGTATGGTAGAACTCTCATTTAAAAAAAAAAAATTGATTGAGATTCATAAACTCCAGTAATCAATTTTACTAGCGGAATTTCAATAAATCTGATTGAATTATCAACCGATTATGAAATCCTTTTTTTGATTTATCTTTTTCAAACTACCAGTAACAAAAAAATCAATATGATATTCGAAATGAGAATATTTTTCAATTATGATTATTTCCCACAACTGAAAAACATTTCAGTATTCTACTATTTATAAAAAAAAACTGCTAAACATCGTTAATGAGAGAAAAAGTTTCAAACTGAAAAAAAATCAATCTAAAACAACTTCTTTTGGATACATACATTGGATAATACGAAAATCACTTTTTTGTAGTCAGTCTTCAAACTTTCGTAATGCTATCGAAACAAATATTATTCATGAAAATGATACATAATTGAAATAAATGTATGAATGAGTATTGATATACAATTTTGAATATATGGAAGGTGTAGGTGTGCTTTTTGACTTCACTTCTGAACAATTTCCTTGAACAACTTCCCCAGCAACTTTCACAAGAACTTCCAATGAAAGATGCACTCATTCTTTTCAAAAAACCATATATTTATGTCACTGGAGAAGACAGTTCCGCTCGAATATTACTGGAGTTTTTTCCCAACACCAAATCGTTATTTTTAACACTTCGACACGTATTTCGATCACCAAGTGATCATCTTCAAGAGGAAGATAAAACTGGAATCTTCGCGAAACTAGAGCTATTTATGCTATACAGATATATCATACAGGTTAACCATACAGGTATATCACCCATACAGGTATACCACCCTAAATTACTTTCACAATTAGCCTCATCTTTTATTTCACAATATGTTCTTATGTAATGTTTAAATGTTATAATTTTCAGCTATATAAAAATTAATTTCACAATATTGCCTAAATATATATATATTTTTTTTATTCTAAATCTAAATCTTCCTCTTGAAGATGATCACTAGGTGATGAACACATTTTAATAATGTTACTTTTATAACCTGAAAAAATTTCGTGGTGTATCAGAATCATTGTATTCATAAATATGAGGGTGACGAACTCATGAAAACCCGAAAGAAATAATTAATGATGATTCACTGGATAAAATATTTATAGTGAGAAACAAAATCTATGGTCTGGTATTTAAAAGTTGATAAATTTTATTTTTGAGTGACATTTCCTTGGATGCTCTGCGCGCCTATTCTGACAAATCTCAGGAAACATATCTCAGATGTCGACATCTGTATTATCCATTAGCTCTGGTGGAAACAGCTTTCACTCTTTACACAGCTTTCAGGAAATATAGAAAATACATTGTGTACATAGGATCACTCACGTGAATTAATCGTATAGAGCCATCTGAAGTATTTTTCATCCTTTTCTACCATTTCATTTTATACGAAAAACAGAATTCGCTACTTGCATTGTTGAATATATTTATATAAATCCTAATTTTATATAATTTAAATTACCCCCAGTAATATGATTATGGATAATGTTGTACTTATGATGCACTGTTTGGAACCTTTGGTGTAGTAACGAATATTACTGGAGTTTTTCCCCAACACCAAGTCGCTATTTTCACACCTCGACACATGTTTCGATCACCAAGTGATCATCTTCAAGAGGAAGATTAAACTAGAAATTATTGCGAAGCTAACGCTATTTATGCTATATAGATATACCCTACAGGTGTACCACCCATACAGGTATACCACCGTAAATTAATTTTACGATTTTGCCTTATCTATTATGATCAGTAAACCCAACAATATTATTTTAACAAGCTATATAGTATGCTATTTGGTATAGGTCCGTCATCGTTATTCATGATATTATTGTGTTTACTTATTTCCACACTTTCATAGGCATCTAGTTGCCTATTGTTAACTTGTCTAACTAATCTTAGTCTGAAGTCTATGGAATGGTTTTGTTGCGAAATATAATGAGCGACTGCCGATTTTTCAGGCCTTCCATATTTTCAGTGTTCTAAGTGTTCCTTATATCTTACTTTGATGGATCCTTTTGTCTGTCCATAATATTGTGTGCATCGCAGTCATTCAATTTCGTAAATTCCAGACTTTTCCGAATTCTCGACTTTGTCTTTTGGACTTCTCAAAAGTGTATGACTTGTTTTAAAAACTACCTTCATACCTAGTTCCTTGAAAATATTTCCAAAGTTCCTCGTATATTGTTGGAATGAAACTGAGATGTATCTATCTTGGTTTTTGTCCTTTCTGAAAGTCGAGATTTCGTTCATTCTTAACCTAAACTTTTTCTTCCTTATCATGTTATCTACAATACCCCCCGAGAAACCGTTAGTGGCTGCTATTTCCTGTATTGTACGTCTTTCTTTTGTGTTAGAGGAAGAGTCAAAAGACCATGCACTAAAAAATACAACCCAGCACGTTTGTGCTGTCCACAATGATGTGAACTGTCAGGAATATACCTGTACGTGCTTGTTTCTTTTTTAAATATATCGTATTCTAACCGTCCATATTGGCTCCTCATTACTGAAGCGTCAAGAAATGGTAATTGTCCCTTAATTTCTAACTCATACGTGAATTTTATCGATGGACATCTATTATTTAAAAAGGAAAGAAAGTCCTCAATATTCGATTTTTTGGTATCGAATATCGCGGAAATATCATCCACATACCTCAGCCAAATCCTAGGAAAAAACTTCGACTTTTCTTTGGTTTCCATTTCGAATCTGCTCATGAACAGGTCTGCCAAGTAGGGGGACAAGAGGTTTCCCATGGCCGTTTCTGCAAGTTGTTCATAAAAGCAACCTTCTACCTGGAACCGATTTTGTTTTATACACAAATTAGTAAGAGAAACGAATTCATCGATTTCCATATTATTGAAATTATTTTTCTCTAGTAATTCCCTGAGGTATCGTAAGGTCTGTGGAATTGGAAATAAGGAACTAACATCAGAAGAAACCAAAATCTCACCTTCTTGCAGAACCATTTTTTTTGTATATTGTATGAACTTCAAAGAGTTTTTTATACTAAAACCTGGTTCCGCAATAGATAAGGTTTCAAATTCCTTAGTGAGCAACTTTGCTATCTGGTAGGTAGGAGCTCCAATAGCTGACACGATGGGGCGCATAGATTTTCCTGGTTTGTGGATTTTTGGGAGGCAATATAGTTTCGACACCGTTGGGTTGGAAACTTGTAACTTCCGTTTCAGTCGAGGTGTAAGTATGTTGTCGCATTTCTTGAGGACGTCCATTACTTCGGCAATCATCTTTGGTAACAGGTTTCTGAACAATTTCGCAAACGGTCCGTTAGTAATAAGAGTATTGACCCTTTCGTAGTAGTCCGATTTATCCAGAATTACTACTTCGTTACCTTAAATTAACAAGCCCATCCTTCTCACTGAAATTGTGTTTTTATTTTAGTGTTAGAACCTTACTTTTTCCTTTCAGCCGGCAACCCCCCGAGTAAGGGTTTGCGACCCCCCTAGGGATTGTGAAAAATACTTTGAATTTACGGAGTAACTTACCGGGGTGGACAAAGCAGAAATGGCAGAATGTGTGCCTCAACAGTTTTAGCTGCTGAAGTCACGAGAAAAATATTACGTTACCCTAATGCCTTCATGGAAATCCGGTTTCGTGATACAGAAAAATATTGAAACACTGCATTATCATCTCTTTTCCGCTCACATTTCTTTTTCGCTAGCACATCTAATGATCGAGTTGTTCATTTCACTTGAAGTCAGCATCGCTCTGAGAGAGAATTTTACTGAATTTTTCGAGCTATGCTTTCACAGTTTTCGCATTGGAGAGCCAATATCTGATTATCTGAGATCACAGCCTCGGGACCTACGCCGTATACGGACGTTTTCTTAAGGATTTCGATTTGAATATTGAGAAGTATCCCTCTTCGTGATTTCTGTTTGTGTTTGTTGAATACAACATGACTCATTACTATTATAAATGTAATCGGAATATGGAAGTTTTTTTATGTAACTCAAAAAACATTTATTTAATAAATAGATTTGGGTAGCTGAATACACTTATTGAATGAATGAATCGAAGAGTTTTTGTATAAAAGTGTATTTTTATAAATTCTTATTGCAAAGCGCTCTCGACTTTCGTCATCATCAGTGCTGACTTGTCAGCCAACAGCTCATTTGTGAGCTCATTTGTGAGATTTGATTTCTATGAAACTAATAAGCCTAATAACCAACGAAATACGTGTTAGAGATTGAGGCCATGTGGTTCGGTCAAAGTATGATATGAATATATATGTATCGTTTATTTAGCACAAGCTAATGCAGTTACAATATTAGTCTTAATCTAGGTTGAAAATTTAAATGTCACAATTAAAATTTAAAATCATGTACATTGAAACATATAAATAAAAACAGCACAATAAATAAAATAAAAAGAAGAAAAAAAAACTGTATTAGCAGGTTCCTATCATTTGATATTTTAATATTGCAATTATATTTTTTGAAGTCATGTTACTGCTTGTCATTTCCTATAATCATGAATTTTGTTTTATTTTTATTAATTTTCAACGAGTTGAAGCAGCACCAGTTATATACAGATTTTAGTGTCTCATTTATTACATTAATTATATCAAGCAGATCATTTGATGCATAATATATTTAAGTATCATCTGCAAACAGATGAACATAGCATCTATCAATTATAAATGAAATATCATCGATATACAATAAACATAGAAGAGGACCTAACACGCTACCTTGCGGTACACCACACTCGTTTATAATTTCTGAAGATAAAATGTTATTCAATTGGCAACTTGTTATTTAATGAAGGGCAACTTGCAAGTTGCACTTTTGGCTTTTTTGAGAAATATCAATTGGAATGAAAATACAATTGGAAAGCATTTTTTCTCGAAACAAAAAACAAAAACACCACAAGACATACAATCCAATATAATGTACAAGTTGAACTGTGGAAGCTGTAACAAATGCTTTGTGTGTTCTTTGGTCAAAGTGGACGATATCTTGAAACACGAGTTTCAAAACACATGAGATACTCTAAGAAACTAAATTTGAAAAACTCCACAGCCCTCGTTGAACATTAATGTGAATATGGACACATTTTTTTATTTCGATCATCCAACTATTATAAATGTTCAACCATATTTATCCAAAAGACTCTTGAGCGAAATAATATATATTCTCAAATGAGATAGTGTCAACACTGAAAGAGATGTGGATGCCCTTATACTGCATATTTCAATTTGATAAGTAGGTAAGTACCTGAATAATTTACACTTTTTTAATTTTTTCTCTTTCTGTCATTGATTAAAAAACAGACACTACCTCATCAGAATCAGATAAAGCCATTTCATGTCGTTCTGTGTTGATGTCTCAAAAATTCGGTTGTTGCAATGTTTTTTATTTCTTTAATGTATCTAATATGTCTAATGGTTTTTAAAATAGCAAAATTAACAAGAAAAAACGATTTCACTAGTTCGGACTTCCATTGTCTATTATATAAAATGATTTGAAATCCCTGAAACAACTAAAGAATAATTGAAAATGAATAGCTGAAAATAACAATTATATCAACCAAAATAAACCTGAAATGAAATAATAGTGAAATAAAATACAAGTGAAAATAGAACAATTGAATAAATAAAAATAAAGGAATGAAAAAATAAGAAAATAAAAACAAAAGTGGAGAGATTCCAAGTCACGTTAGTTCACGACGTTTCGATTGTTAGTATCTACAAGCGTCTTCGGGTGATGACTGGACTGATTATATTTTATTTCACTATTATTTTATTTCAGGTTTATTTTGGTTAATATAATTGTTATTTTCAGCTATTCATTTTCAATTATTCTTTTTTAGTTGTTTCAGGGATTTCAAATCATTTTATATAGTAGACAATGAAAGTCCGAACTAGTGAAATTCATCATGAAACATTGTCAATCACCTTCAAACAAAAGAAAAAACTACTTTTCGGTGAGTAATCTATTTAAGAACTCATTATTTCTTGTGAAATTAAAACGATAATAATCGTATAGGTTTTGTGGGAAGTATGTTCATGAAAACGCATTGTTACAGAGCCCTGAAGAAGAACTCAATTAAAGTCGAAACTTTGGCAAGAAAACAAATGTTTTTGAGAGAGAAAATTGATCCTGTCATCCAACAAACCTTCCTTCAGAAATATCAATGTTGGTGAATATAGTGGTTTTTGGTGGAATATAGCCGTTTTCACTTCCGGAGTCTATGTTTTCGATCCTGTTCCAAATAAAAAATGTTTGTGGGAATATTTTGGATATAATCATTGTGTTGCGAAAAAGACATCGTAGAATAACGTATTCCAAAAACACTTTATTGTGAGATTTTCACTAAATTGTTTTACAAAAACGCAACACGTGTTTCGCCATACAATGGCTTCATCTGGCGTGTCTTTCAACTAATTCTATACATTCAATACTAAATATATATATATATATATATATATATATATATATATATATAGTTTATGGAGTACCTGAAATCAAAGTACCTGTAAACGAAGTACCTGAATTTTAAGTAGCTGATATTTTACCTGAGTTTCTAACGAAATAAATTACCCGCACTTATGTTCCATTTTCACATTTGAAAAAATATATTCAGTAACGGAGAGTTATTGAGTTCTAATTGATCATTCAGTAAATTACCCGAATTCCTGAATCTATTGATTTCTAAACATTCTAGATGATTTAGTTTCAAACTCTTCTCTTCTAAATGTAACACCTCGTACTCATGATTGAACTCATGTCCTTCTGCTAAAAGGTGGTTTGCAAATGTGGAATTGGTCTTTCTATTTACAAAACTACTCCTATGTTCTTTAATTCGTTGGAAAAATGTTCTTCCTGTTTGGCCAATATACAGTTTTGGACAAGAGCCACAAGTCAGCTTATATACTCCTGATCTATCCGACACCAACGTTTTGTCCTTATTGTTTTTAATAAATTTACTTAGGTTATTATTCGTTCTATCGTAGAATAGTTTGATGTACCAGCCCAACTGATAAAGCAATCATGTAGTGAAACGAGTTTCAAATAAAATCTTTATCGAATCAGTGTATTTATAATGTAAACATGTTAACAGACTGTCAGTTGAGGAATTTATCTCTGAATTCAAGTTTCTACACCGACGCGTCCAAAACATCAGATGGAGTAGCAGCTGCAGTGATTATGGTAAACACATACTTTTCTTATCACCTGCCGTCAACTTGTAGTGTTTACTCAGGAGAATTATAACAATAGCCAAAGCCTTAATCCACTGTAGAGAACTAAAAGGAAACTCTGTTATTCTCACTGACTTGTTCAGTGCTGCCCAAAGTATCAAGCAACTCTACCCCCTGAATGCCATTCCTCACATCATTGAAAAAGAACTATGGGAATTATCTCAGAGCGATAAATGTATTGAAATAATCTGGATTCCCTTCCATACAGGAATTGTATACTACCACTTCGTAATCAAGCAACACATGATGAATGAGTGGGAAGAAAGATGGACCTCCTTCGAAAATAATAAGTCAGAATTACTACTCAATCTCGAGAAGATATCAAGTTGTTCTCTCCCGTGTAAGAATCGGACACACCAGATTAACGCACCAACACCTGATGAGAAGAGAAGATCCTGTAAAATGCATATATTGTGATCAGATAAATAGTGTTAAACACATCGTCAATGAGTGTCCGGCTTATGAAGAGAACAGACGTCAGTCAAAATTATCCGGTGATTTCGATCGAGCATTAAAGCTGAAGAATATTGAAAATCTTAATAATTTTTTGAAAGACATCAACGTTCTTGACAGAATTTAATTGTTTCGATATTTCTTTTTTCTTCACAATTTCATCAGTATTGTAATCGATTGTACTTCCGCTAATAACCCCCGAGGTTGATGCGGTTATTTTGAAATAAAAAAAAATATCCAAGTTTCTGTGAGTGAGTTCAGAGAAAATTGAAGACCAACCAGAAATCGACTATGAATGCATGGAGAAACATCAGTCTGACTACTTTTTAATATGCAGATGAAAGTCGAAACGTAATTTCAACGCAATGAATGCAAAGCCGTCCAATATCAATATGCAGTGTCCTTCTGTGGCCGCGATACATGATGATCCGATATTGACTCTTCAAAGAGAAGCTACGGAAAATATTCAAATACATCTATAGGTCAGCATGATATCGGAAATATGAGAGCAGTATTCATCAAAAGTGTCAGGAAAACATACCGAAAAAATGTGACTAGCAATATAGCTGTTCGTCAAAGGATTGATTACCAAGATGAGTTTGAACTCGAACAACTGAAAATATTCAACCTAGATGAGCACAAAGTAATTTGGGGCCAATTGCAAGACGAAGATGAATTAGTAGTAGTAGTTCAGCATAGAAAGTAGTTCGTAAATTTCGGTCCAAAAAAAAATACCCAAAGAAGTTTTTCAGGGTGTAAATTACACCCTGACAATTGGCAATACTATGAATATTTTGAAACAGTATGATATGCTATAAAATGTTCAACATTTTATAGCATTTTATAGCAACGATATCCTCAAGCACTTTCTAGTGTTGAAAGTTCGATTCAATATATGCCCGATTCCTCGAAGGGACTAGTTCGAAAAAAGATCAGGAATCAAATCTCCAAGAACATGATAACAGATAAACGGAAGCATTCAATAAACAACAATAAAAACCAAAAGAAACTTATCAGACGATTGACAGAAAAAGACGTTTTTTATTTGAAAGCCGACAAAGGTAACAAAGTAGTAATTCTGGATAAATCGGACTACTACGAAAGTGTCAATACTCTCATTACTAACGAACCGTATGCGAAATTGTCCAGGAACCCGTTACCAAAGATGATTGTCGAAGTAAAAGAAGAAATGCGACAACATACTTACCCCTCAACTGAAATGGAAGTTACAAGTTTCCAACCCAACGGTTCGAAACTATATTGCCTCCAAAAATCCACAAAGCGGGAAAATCAATGCGCCCCATCGTGTCAGCTATTGGAGCTCCTACCTACCAAATAGCAAAGTGGCTCACTAAAGAATTTGGAACCTGTCTATTGCGGAACACAACATACAAAAAAGTGGTTCTGCAAGAAGGTGAGATTTTGGTTTCTTTTGTAGTTAGTTCCTTATTTCCTAGCGTTCTAATTCCACATACCTTGCAATACCTCAGGGAATTACTAGAGAAAAATGATTTCAATAATAACGAAATCGATGAATTCGTTTTTCTTACTAATTTGTGTATGAAACAAAATCGGTTCCAGGTAGAAGGTTGCTTTTATGAACAACAGGAAGGAACGGCCATGGAAAACTTTTTGTCCCCCTACCTGGCAGACCTGTTCATGAGCAGATTCGAAATGGAAACCAAAGAAAAGTCGAAGTATTTTCCTAGAATTTGGCTAACGTATGTGGATATTTTCGCGATATTCGGTACCAAAAAATCGAATATAGACGACTTTTTTTTCCATTTTAAATAATAGATGTCTATCAATAAAATTCACGTATGCGTTAGAAAATAAGGGACAACTACCATTTCTTGACGTTTTAGTAATGAGGAGCCAATATGGAGGGTTAGAATACGATATATTTAGAAAAGAAACAAGCACGTACAGGTATATTCCTGACAATTCACATCACTGTGGACAGCACAAACGAGCTGGGTTGAATTTTTTAGTGCATCGTCTTTTAAATTTCCCTCTAACACATGATGGGTTCACAAAAGAAAGACGTACAATACAGGAAATAGCAGCCACTAACGGTTTCTCGAGGGGTATTGTAGATGACATAATAAGTAAAAAGAAGTTTGGGGTAAGAATGAACGAAATCTCGACTTTCAGAAAGGACAAAAACCAAGATAAATACATCTCAGTTCCATACCACCAATATACGAGGAACTTTGGAAATATTTCCAAGGAACTAGGTATGAAGGTGGTTTTTGAAACAAGTCATACACTACAGAGCCTTTTGAGAAGTCCAAAAGATAAAATCGAGGATTCGGAAAAGTCTGGAATTTACGAAATTGAATATAAGGATTGCGATGCAAAATATTATGGACAGACAAAAATATCTATTGAAATAAGATATAAGGAACACATATCACACTTAAAATATAGAAGACCTGAAAAATCAGCAGTCGCACATCATATTTTGCAACAAAACCATTCCATAGACTTCAGTTCATTAAGATTAGTTAGACAAGTTAACAACAACAGACAACTAGATGCCTATGAGAGTGTAGAAATAAGTAAACTCAATAATATTATGAATAACGATAAAATAATGTTGTTGGGTCTACTGATTACTACATAAGGATCCATTGCAAAAATGAATTTGGATAGACAATATTGTGAAATTAAATTTTATATAGCTGAAAATTGTTTTATATAAACATATATTGTAAAAACTCCAGTAATATTCATTACTACACCAAAGGTTCCAAACAGTGCATCATAAGTATTCAACTCTAGACTGTTTCTCTATTGCGTTATTCCAAATATAGGGGACATTGCCCCCTATAATCTACAACCCTCAAGAGATTAACGGAATCTAACCTATTCACGTGCGATTCCTATGAATATTCTACTGTATAAAATTCAACAAGCAGGCAGCGTTAAAGAGAAAATTTGATAATATTTCCAATGAGATATAAACGATATCGAATCCCATTTGAGAATAGAAAGTTGAATCGCTTCTCACCGCGAAAGTGAATGCAATAAAATTGAATGTCCCCAAAAAGAACTCTTCCTTGCAAAGAAAAAGTTAGGAGTGAGAATTCGATCTACTCTGCATCTCTAAAATCCGTTATGATATTCCTTGGCACCAACAAAAAACTTTTCGTCATAAATAATGAACCATAGAAATTTATCGGTCGGGAAAAATCTCCAGCTACAGGATTTATATTTCATAGTCCTCTTCCCGGCAATAATCCATGAAAAATGAGGTGAAGCAATGATCGAATGTATCAGTGCACGCATCAAGAAAACACTCTTTCACCCGGCAGCTGCTCGATCAATTAATTGCATTCAATTTGGGGATATATACATCGTCTGTTCACGCTCCATTGGAGCAAACAACCATTATTAATACAGCTCTGCGGGGATTACGGAAATGAATTGGGATAGCACATTTCGCCATGCATTAATCGTTTCGTTGGGGTAATAAATGACGGAGTCTTCGCGACGTCTCGCGATTGAATTATTGGGAGTATTTCAGAGGAAATACTCAGAAAATCATGCAGATGACACAACACAGGGTGTAACTAAATAGGTGTTAAACATTTAAAGAGGTGATTCCTCATCGAAAAAAAGGTAGGATCTTTCAGATACAGCCCCTTGAAGGGGATACATAAAATTTGTATAACAATTTTTTTATCAAGCACTGAAGAAGTTACAATATTGAAATTAACCTGACGTTTTGTTCTATCAAAAGGACACTTAGCCATTAATTTATTTGATTTACCCCATGGTTGTAAGGGGTGGAAAACGCAACCCCTAATTATTATTCCAAAGTTATTTTTTGTCTTATTATTTGTTTACAATTCAAAAATGTATTTCCGATAGTCTGTTCCATTCTAAACAAACATTGCCTCATGGGTTTTTTGACCAAAATAAATCAGTTCACAGCAAAACAACAAAACAACTATACGGTGTACGGTGCATAGTATACTCCAAGCCATAAAAATATTTACAAGTGGTACAAGAGCAGACGTAAACGTCGCTCGCTGTGGACGCCTCAGCATATCAATAACCGATGAAAATTTTGGGAAAATGCAGAAAATTGTACTGGATAATCTTTGAATCACTATTATAGGAGTTGCTGAAGATGTCGCCATATCGGTTAGCTCATTTCATGTAATTTTTTTGAAAATTTTGGGCAGGAAGCTTGTAGCACAATTGCAGAATTCCGATAAAAAACCGTCGCATGAGTATTGCTCAGGAATTGTTGAATGACATCAATTCCAGAAATTGCCCAGTCATTTTAGGTCGATATAGGCCTGTATTTCGGAAAGTTGACATACCCAGATGTGAATTTGTATGAACTTCGTATTTCGGCATCATGAAAGTACTCTCAAAATTCACAGATGACTCGACGGCCGCAACTTCAAAAATTGGGGGTCAAAAGTCAAAAAAAATGACTTTTCTGCATGTTTCTGCATGTTCGATGAGTTTTATGATAATTGTATCCATTATCAATATTGTAGAGACTTGAATTCTCTACAACTTTTGTTACGAACATTTTTTCATGCATTGAATCGTTTTTGAGATAGAGGACAGCGCGAGCGCAGATTAAATATTATTTGAAATCAACAGGTTGTACCGATCGAAATCAGCTCAGTCAAGGTTTATAAATCATTACTTAATGAATAATTATGAATTATTTTAATTTTTCATCAACAAATACATTATATTCAAATATTTTTAACATTAATAAATTTAATAATGCAATTTATTCCTGTATTTCAAAAAGTCATCAAGAGATATACTTTAATTACATTTAAATTGTATTCTCTTTCACCGTAATTGCATTCTAAACTCAGACTCAAACAGTCTGAGTTTGAATAGAGCCTAGATGATGATAGCACGACCAGCTGTTGAAAGCGCTCGCATATAATACAATTATTAAAGCTTCAAATTTTTTTTGTAACTTACATCAATATTGAAATACTGAAAATTAAGAAAAAGCAGTTGCATCATTCAAAAAAAAAGTATATTTTCAGTAACCCCAAGAACGGAAATGATCCGTGCATTACATTATATATTCCTTTCACGAATTACCGGTTAATAATAAAAAATCAATAACGTTGCCGTATATATCTGATATCAAAACCATTTAAAATCCATTTCCTATCTTGCTTCCTCGGAAATTTCCTTGAAGGTTATCCTGTTTTCCAATTTCTATGTCCTATCTCAAGTATTGTCATGCACATTCGTCTGATATCTATAACTGCAAAAAGAACGGAAGATAAATAGAAGCCAGCTCGCAACTTTTTTCATTCCGAACGACTTCTTTGATCCTTGAAAAATATGAGTTTTCCGAAACTCTCTATCCTCGAAAATAAAACGATCAATCTGCATGCAAAATAAAAGGAATGTAATTTAAAGCCTTTTGAATATTTATTATCTGCGTCCTCTTGACACTAACTTTTTTATCTGCTCGCCAAGCAGTTTGTCGCGAATTTCACAGTTTGCTGTCAAATGGAGTAATGGCGAGCGTAATAAAGCCTCCATTAGGCTAGTCGCCAGGACATGCTGGAGAAAGATAACGTTTTTGGCAATGGTGTGTTGGGATACAAATTAATTAGGGATGATTGCGTATTGGAATAGAAAAATATGCATACATTCAGATTAGGTTACTACTACGTACTTGGATGCATATAGTATAAGTTGATATTGAGGTTTCGTAGTTATACAGGGTGTTTATTGAACATGCGGCAAAAATTCAAGGGACTATTACTTGGACTATTGTAAGGGTAGTTTGTTCTTTAATTATTGTCGATAGGACACTTCGTTTCGGAGATACGGAGCAAAATCAATTTCAACAATAACAATTTATCATCAAAAATTGAATAAAATGTTTCTCAATCTACAAGAACTGTTGGAAATGACTACTTCCGCTTGAATTCAACAATCCAATCTTCTACAACAACACCAGGATCACTAACGAGACATATTATTCAAACTGAATAGTATGCAGCCGTTTGTTGTAATCGGAATGTTGTTGATAGGAACCAACGGAATTGTTAAATTTTTTCTACTTTAAACAGCTGAATACTGCAGTATTAAAAAAAAATTGACCTTCTCAATCTGGATCATACGTATCTCACCAGAGGAAAAAACAAATTTGCCCGACCGATAATGAGCAAGTCAGTAGGCCAGAAAGGTCATCAATTTTGGGTTCGAAGGCTTTCAACATTCTTCCTGATGAAATAAAAATTCAACAATCGATATCTAAATTCCGAAGAGAGTTGAAAACATATGTATATCAGAGGAACCGGAGAGCGATCCACCAAATAATTGAAAAAATTGAAAAATAACATCTTACAGCAAAATTAGTACACAAATATATAGAATATTTTCTATGTACCCTGGTTTCATTCGTTCTGTTCGACTGTTGATTCTTTTGTAAAAGTTTCAGTTTGGGTTTAATTACACCTTCTCCATCAAATTTGATTACACAACACAACAAAGTTTTTGTTTGAAATTAGATGATTTTAATGTATTTTAAACGTGTTAAAACCGAAAGTGATCATAAAAATTATATATTAGCTCTTGTTTTCAAGATATAGTATCATTATATTATATATATATATATATATATATATATATATATATATATATATATATATATATATATATATATATATGTATATTGAGTTTTCAACAAATGAAATATTTCATCACCAACAGTTGGTACACATGTTTGTTTACATAACACCCCTCTCATCAGCTGTGCTTGAGTAGTAAACATAATTTATGTGAGTTTGTCAATTGTACGCACGTGGTTGCTATTGAAATTATCGTGTGAAGTTGATTTTTAAATTAATTTAAGTGCTGATCTGAAATGCCTCGAAAGTGTGTGAATTCTGTCGATAGCTTTTGCTATATATGTGGTGAAATAACATTTAAGGCTCAGAAACGTAAAATGACACCTATCGTTAAGACAGCCTATGAACATTATTTTGGTGTAAAAGATGGGGACTAAGATAAATCATGGGCTCCTCATATATGTTGTAATTCTTGTTCCGTCATATTGCGAGAGTGGCTGAAAAATAAAAACCGGGCAATGGCTTTTGCAGTACCTATGGTTTGGCGTGAGCCTACCAATCATACAGACGACTGTTATTTCTGCTTAACTCCTCCCATTAAGCAAGGTTTATCTATGAAGAAAAAAGGAACGGTTAAATACCCTAATCTCCCATCTGCTCTTCGGCCTGTACCACACTCAGACAATTTGCCAGTCCCTTCTCCACCCCAAAACTATGAAATTTTAGAGGAAGGTGATGAAGACTGTTTAGAAGGAGCAACCCATCCTTCTACATCCTGTGACCCTGATTTTGAGGTAAGCGATAGGTCTAGTGATCCGCAAAGAATTAGTCAAGCAGAGTTGAGTGACCTTATAAGAGATCTTCGCTTTTCTAAGGAAAAGGCTGAGCTGTTAGGGTCAAGACTACAACAATGGAATCTTCTAAAACATGATGTGAAAATATCTGAGTACAGACAGCGTCAAAAAGATTTGCTTCCTTTTTTTGAGAAAAAATAAAACCTCGTAGTTTGTTCTGATGTTAATGGTTTGATGAACTACTTGAATTTGGATCACACTTCATCTGAATGGAGACTGTTTATAGACTCTTCAAAACTAAGCTTAAAAGCTGTACTTCTGCATAATGGAAATCAGCTACCCTCTATTCCTATATGTCATGCAGTTCACATGAAGGAAACGTATATAAATATGAAAACACTTCTCCAATCAATCAAATATGAACAACACAAGTGGCACATATGTGGTGATCTGAAAGTCATTGCTATACTCCTAGGAATGCAATTAGGGTTCACCAAGTACTGTTGTTTTTTGTGTCTGTGGGACAGTCGGGATAGAAAATCTCACTATAAAAAAATGAACTGGCCTACACGAGACCTAAACCCTAATGAGAAAAATGTAGTTTACGAGCCTCTTGTAGATCCTAAGGATGTTCTCCTTCCCCCATTACATATTAAGTTGGGACTAATGAAAAACTTTGTGAAGGCCATGGACCAGGAAGGACAAGCTTTTAAGTACTTGAGAGCAAAGTTTCCCAGGTTGAGTGATGCTAAAGTCAAGGAAGGCATCTTTATTGGGCCTCAAATCCGTGAAATCGTAAATGATCCTGCTTTTGACATGATTTTAACAGGAAATGAAAAAAGAGCCTGGGAAGCCTTTAAGGGGGTTGTACATGGGTTTTTAGGTAACAAAAGAGAATATAACTTCACATCATTGGTTAAAGAGCTTCTTCAAGCTTACCACCAACTTGGATGCAACATGTCCTTAAAAATTCATTTTCTTCACTCTCATCTTAATTTCTTCCCACAAAACTGTGGAGCTGTGAGTGACGAACATGGGGAAAGATTCCATCAAGACATTGCCTTAATGGAACAGAGATATCAGGGCCGTTGGAATAAAGCAATGCTTGCAGACTATTGCTGGTCTGTGTGTAGGGATGCTCCAGAAGTGTTTTATAAACGACAGCGATCTTACAATGAATTGGATGGACTTAATTGAAATTTGGTGGTACAAACTTCTTTTATTTGTCAAAACACTAAGAATAATGTTTGTTTTTATTAATTTTGTACTTAAAATATTCTAAAAGAAACATAACAATATTGTTTTATGTACTTTCACTTTTCACGTATAGTATAACTACTCTTTAAGATTAAGTACTGTGTATCTCAAAAACCGGAGCTAATAGAAATTTTTCATTGTTATTTTCGTTTTTATCACCACAAAATTAGTAGAAATTGACTAATTTAGTGTAGGAAACATTCAAAAAATATTTTTTTGTTGTGTTGTGTTATTAAAAAATGATTAATAGATATTTCAATACTTTTTATTTCATGATTGAGATATTTCAACATGTCATTGTGAGAATGTAATATTTCACTTATTATTATTATTTATGTGTTATTTATATTATTATTATCTGTCATATTCATGTTATCACGCACAAGTCACTTCTGTGAGTTTTGTGATATTGTCTGTTTGTTCAACAAAATTCTCTATCAAATGTATATAATGATATATCTGTGAATAAACATTATTATTATTATTATTATTATTATTTGGTCGAGTGTGAGTAGGTGTGAGCCACAATAAACCTTCGAAGGTTGCGATGGAGGGTCGAATAGGTATCATCGAATACTATATCTAAATAAGTGACAACTAATTTGACAGATGTAGCTTCAACAAAATGGCTGTTATTAATTGACATAGTTCGGACGACCCTATTGGAAGACCCCGTATTTGTAATTTTCAGTAATCTCAAAACATTTAAAATGACTTTCCAGTTTTCATGCGTCTGAATCTAATCTGACAATGAGAAAAATCTATCGACAGGACTCGCTGGAGCTGCTTTTAATAAAAGCGAATCGGTAATTCTTCTGGGACAGACTGACATTCGAAACCATCGATTTTTCTTTTTCATTCAGCTGTGTGGAATGCTGATTATTCATCTGTCGAGAATCTGGAAATTCTTTCGAGTTCGTTGGGAAATTTTGCGAATTCAAGAAAAACAATTCATCCGGGATGAATAATTTGCGACTTGTGATTAATCATTATTTGCAGTTTTTACGAGATTAGTGGACCGCCGACTGATGTTGATATTCTCCTTGATATTCAATCGATAATCAAAAAAGTGTAATATCTATTATTGTCTTGAAAGCAGTAAAAAAAATGTTATTCGTCGATATTGTTTTGAACCCATATCAAAAACTCTCGAACTCTATTCTACGAATATGACAAAACAAAAATCACTTGTTATTTTCAAAATCAGATCAATAGAACCAAAATGTAAATATTCATTCTCCTGGAAAATTTTATCACAGACGGAAAAGCAAATATATTTTTCAATTAACTTCAAAATTCAAAAACACGTTATGAAAAGAAACTAAGAAGTTGTATAATTTCGTTTTAATTGAGTCGATATTTTTGTTTTTCGGTTTCCAAACTAACATTCACTGAAAAAGAAATGAAAGTGTAATAAACAGAAAACTGAAAAGTCCAGTCCATGAAGTTACTGTGTGAAATAAACCAATTAGTCAGTAACTTGCCGGATTCATAAATTTGAATGATCAGTGATCTATAAGTGAAATATTTCATAGCTAGAGGTATTCTTGAGTTTTCGAATCACAAGTGTTACTTCTTCATGTTCAACTGATTGTAGAAAAAATTAATTAACTGGTTTTGGGAGGCTAGAAATATAATCAAGAGCGGAGATGTTGCAGGTAGGTAGCGATTCAATGATATCCTCAGCAATATTCGGGAAAAATATGTTAAATTTATTGGTACCGATGTTGTCGCTCACTTGAAATGTTGACAGTAGCATACGGTGGTTGTACTCCGAGTCAGAAAAATGTTCACAAGTGATTCAAGCTTTTCACAGAAGGTCGAGAAGATGTGAAATACGACGCTCACCCTGTGGACGTCCCAGCAGGTAAAGAACCAATGAAAATGTTGAGGAAGCGAAGAAAATTCTCATGGAGGAGCATCGGTTGGTTTATGCCAAATTTTGGGCATGCTTGGCAGCGAAGATCGTTCCAAAGTTGTTGAATATTGCAAAAAACCATCGAATGAACATTTGTTACGGTTCCCAAAATTCAAGAGCGGATTTATAAGATAACAGAAAAGTAATGTATTGAAATCATATATTTATACACAGCATCCACCCTGTATAACATTCAAAACAATTCAGTTCAGTTTTTTGTGCCTAAAGACAATCAGAATAATTCGACCTTGAATAACGTTGATAGGGAAAAAAAGGAAAGAAAAAAAAAGGGTTTTTTCTCTGGGAATGAGAGTTGAGTTTGGTTATCTTCTCTGGAGCAAGAATTTGAAGAAACCAAAATATTCAATACGGGAATAACTATATTTGGGTTATCTAAAGGAATAACTCAGCCACAGTATTGGGGATTCTTATAAAGTACCCGTTCTCTTGTCGAATTCCAATCTTCAGGCCACACAACAACTACGGTAAGAACCCACTTCCCGAAAATACCCTAAAGGGTATATCCTTCTGAACCTTAACCCTATTTTAGGCCTTCTTATTACCACCTCAAGTCGATATTGTGAACTATATCCTGGTGTATCTCTCGCAAGGCTAGACCACTACACCCCTTATATCTCTGATTACAGTCTTCCAAGGAGCACGTTATCTGCATGGAAAAGATCATTGCCTGAGTGGACTGCGATTAGGGGTTGGATCGTGCTACTGGAGACTATTCTCCCATATCCCATGCATGTAAGGTCTTTCCTGTTATGTATTACACCCTCCCGCACGACCTCGAATCAACATTGCGGCACAATTTGCGAATTCTAGACTAAACCAAGTATTTACCACACCTTAAGTTTAATCATAAATTGCTTACATTTATATCTGTGAACCCAAAAGTATACTTCTGGGCCTGTAATCACCACAAGCTTGGCGTGTTTGAAGAAACAATACACTTATCCTCCAAGTGGACTTATATTTACCCACCATCCCTCTCCGCTGAGTTCCGGCAGCCCATAATTTAGTTCCTAAATAACAAAGTAACCCGTTCCAATCTACGACAACGGATGTTACACATTGCTGTAGAATCGTTGTATAACTGGTGACAACTCATGGGTATAAATCTATGTACGGTGTACACAACTAGAGCTGTACGCTTTCAAAGGAGTGGTACATGATTGGCTGAAAAGTTATCTGACAAACAGGATGCAGTATGTTAAAGCAAACAACCACACTTCGTTTAAAACAATAAATAATGTAGTGGTTCCCCAGGGTTCTGTTTCAAGTCCTCTGTTATATCTGATATACGTGAATGACATTTCTAATGAAAGTTGTATAATGTCTGTAGACGACACCTCCCTCATAGCTACAGGGAGCAATGTAGAGCAATGTAGAGTCTTGAACGCCAATGAAGAAATCAAAATATCTGAGGAATGTTTCTCTTCGGATGGATTAGTTTTGAACATGGAGAAGATAAGGTCCATAAGATTTGGTAACTTGAATAATGAACTCGACCACAGCTTGTTGCTAAAATCTAACGGTAGATCTTGCACTTTCTATGAAGTTCATTGCGCTGCATGTGAATGACTGCTGTAGATGGACTATACATATAAATGAAGTATGCGAAAAACTACGTGTTATCTCCTGTACCAACTCAGGAAGACCGTCGTATCGCAGGAGGGTACTCAAACTTCAGAAAAGAGCAGTTAGAACTATCGTTGGAGTGGCCAGGAGAGTAAGCTGTAAAAATATATTTGTACAGCTGAGAATTCTGACTTTCAATACTTTGTATGTCAGGGAAACAGTAGATATCACACAAGAAATGCAGCAATCCTGAAAGTGCCGAATCACCGTCTCCAAAAAAAAGAACGTTGCCCAAAATACATGGCAATAACCTTGTGTAATCATCTACCAAACTGCTTCAGAAATCTTCCTTTCGAATAAATTCAAAATAGTAGTCAAAAATATCTCATTAAAAAGCGTAACACCATTCGATTTAACCCTGCGTCCCACATGTGGGGTGTGACTTACCCCAGTCTTGACGAATCTGATGGTGATGAAACGAGCGATAATGTTAGCATCTTCAGTAACTATCCAGATTTCGAAGGTCAGAGGCGAAACTGTAGAACATCCATACAAAAGACTTGAACAAATGGACAAGGAAGGTGTCAAGATTGCCATCGTGCCCCTTATCGAAATACAAAAAACATTTGTAACAAATGCAATAAATTCATATGTCTGGACCATGCGGAAATGTACTGCAAATCTTGCGTAAAAATGGCAAATGTTGATGACCTGTATTTTTTTTATGCTTTTCGATGATATATTTTTTTTAATTTCTATTGTATGATGTTTCATTATCTGTTTGAACCAGCAATTCGATATATATTTAGTCGTTTCATGTGCCAAAGACTTCTTCGAGTAAACCTTCATTTTTTTACATCAAAATAACTCATTGTTTTGGTAAAGACGGAATATAACGATTTATAGCTCGTTTTGGTAAATCGAAGATAAATTTTTTGCAAAAATAGATATTACAGAATAGAATTCTCAAAACAACTATGTTAAAATTCAAGAAAATATTGATTTTAACAGAAAAATCATATTGGGGTCTCACACACCCCACGTGTCTACAAATGTTACAAAAGTCCACATGTCGAACGCAGGGTTAATTGCTTTCAGATGTTTTTATGTATGATCTGTAACCTGTTATCTGTTCAAGTTTAGGTCTCTCATTTTTATAATTGTAATTCGCTTGGACAAATTGTTCCTGATACCTAAATTGTTCTGTAATATGTGAGAAATAGTAATGAGAACCAATTACAAATAATTAATCACTAATACTATCATATTGAGTCCTTTCACATGCTTTCATACATTTAGTCACATCAATACCTTCATTAATTATATTAACTACAATTTGTGTAAAATGTTTTTAATATTGATACATATTTTTTTAAACTGATACTTTACTATACTGACTTGTTCTATATTATACTAGACATAATCTAAAGAACTAATAAACTATTATTACCATTGAATAGAACTGGCCTATACTTGATGAAAATCCATATTGAAAAACTAATTATGTTCATTCGTCCTAATGAAAGAGCCCAAGAGTCAAGGTATTGCTCACTGTTTTCTTCGATAATTGTGGCGTAGTGAATCAGGCCTTCCTGCCACAAGGTCAAACGGTCAATAAGGAGTATTATCCTTAAGTTATGCGCTCCGAGTACCAGTAATTCATAGGTATAAATGTGATATCCAGAAATCCCAAGATATTAATTGTCATTTGTTGTATAAGACAAAATTTGAGATTCAATAATAATTTTCAAAACGCAATAATTTTGATATATGCCTCATGATTTTCAAAATCTGCATTTCAAAACTGATTTTTTCAGTTTTTATTATTGTTCATAATTCATAATTCTGCTTTTCAATAACTGATTGCTTGCACTGTTTCATAGAATTCAACCAATACTTTTTGGATTGTATGAGGATGTTTTGGAAGTTTGACGTGTGTTATTTCAGTGAATACTTATTCGATTTGATCAAAATGATCACCGTTTGTATCACTGCACTTCTGCCAGAGTGCTTTGAAAAATGGCAGTCGATTGGCAAGAGGTCTGGAGAGTATAGTAGTGTTATGGAGTGGAGCAGAGCTTCGACGCTCAATTTGTTCAATTTTTGGACAGCGATTTGTGAAATGTGCAAATAGGCATTGTCGAGAACTGAAATTTCAAATCATCTAATCTCACAGAAGGTCTCTGCTGTAATGGTTTGATCCGGTTGTAGAAAGATATAGTGAATCATACCAACCGCTGACCATCATACAGTAATCATGGTCTTTTTTTGATGGGTTTCTGTCTTTGGGAAGTGTTTGGGTGTCCTGAACGTTTCTTGTTATTGTAGAGGATATAGTTTCAACAAAATTGACGATCCAATCGAAAAAAGAACGTATTGGTTACACAACAGCATAGAAGAACAGATTTCTGAACGTGACAGCTACTGTCGATTGCTCAAATTGTGAAGCACCCATGTTTCAAGCAAATTGACCTTTTCAATACGTTTCAAACCATTGAAGATCGCATGAGAACTGATACTAACCCACACACCATTTGTGATGGGTCAGTCTCCACCATGGTCCCCAAATCCTTGTCTTGGATTACTGTTGGTCGATCACTTTGGGAATCAACTTCGAGACTGTTTCGGTAGTGCTTCGGTTCAATTTGAATTCTTAGAGAAACATTGGCTGTAAATCGCTCAACAACTTCAAATTGTAATAAGCTGAAAAGAGTCAGGAAATTTAAATTTAAAAAAGAACGAACAAAATTTTCTATCGATTAGTAAACATCACAGCGGAATAAATACGGAGCTACAAAAACACATAACAATAAAACTGACAAAACTCTTTAAATAACCTTTCGATTTATGTTTGTGTCAAATTCGTTCTTCTGAAATCAATTCGAGAATTTTTTCGACGACAGTCTGAAAAGATACAAAATGATAAGAAATAAAAAAATCACCAGTGATGAATGGAAAAGTAACGCTACGTCAATAATTATATCATTCAAAAAGGATGCACCATCCTTTGAATTTCACACAGTTAGAAAACTGCGAAACATTCGCTTGTTCTGTCAGTCTGATAATTTACTACAGCAACTCCATTATTAATGCATGCAAAACTAGTTTCCTCTATCTCTCTCTGCCTCAGATATTGTTTCTATCCTTGCAATGCCTCGACTATTCGTCAGTACAATTTGTCATGGACTTGCGAGAGGGGTACATCTGAGAAATGTTCTCTTCAAACAAGGTTCTAATTAGTTTCTCGTTCAGAGGCGGGCCGAGACAACACACTAGACCATCACAAGAAATTCGGGTCAGGTTGGACAAAGTTGTGCCGCCTCTATTGCCGCAGGTCAACCCAACAAACCAAATCTAATTACGCCAATGTAACGCTGTTGATTTTCGTTACGGATGATGAAAATGTCTGGCACCGGTTTTGGAATAAACGTTCTGGTCAAATCCACAAATATAATTTGAAGTTTGGTTATCCGGACTTAGTTCTCCGGACCTCGCTCATTACAGTGATAAGTACTTCTCTCTCTCTTTCATCAGAACAAAAATTTTGTCGCTTGACGCGCTTTTTGATAATCAAGCTAGCATCTACTTCTAGCAAGCAATGTTGATGTTTACATGCATCTTTACTAAAATTCCATAATAGTAGGCATCAAATTCTAAGAAATATCTTCGCATTGAAACCAAAACATTATTGTTAGGTTGTGATTCTATATATTCCATCATCTTCAACTCAAATCATACACACGAAGTTAAATGGTCGGTTATTAAGTACTCAGAAAGCATCCTATTTGCAGATGACCTCTAAGTATAGAATAATAATGATAATAATAGCGTTTATTGCCCAACAGTTTCCCATTTACAGAGCAAAACTAACATACTTGAAGGATTAATACTATTTGATATAAGATCAATACTATTTGATATAGAAAACATAAATGACTAGGTACGCACGAGACTTATTTTTAATTTCACAAATACTGCAACAAAAGTATCGATGTTAGTAGAGAGCTTGTTCGCATTACGACACATCAGATTGATTAGTGATTTCAACATTAAGTTAGTTTGTCCCCTTTTGCATAAAAAAGTATTGATGTGCCTAGAAGATATTCTTGGAACAAAGATATCAATTTCTAATAATAGTATAGGACAATCCAATTTGCCATTCAATAGATTATATAGAAATTTGCACCTATCCGATCACAAAGCACAATCGGTTGAATTCACAAATATTTTGGAAAGGGCGAATATCACTAGTAAATTAGTTTTCAACAAAAACAATGAAAATAAGCGATCATTTAAAAATTTCCCAGGCTCTTTTTTCATTTCCTGTTAAAATCATGTCAAAAGCAGGATCATTTACGATTTCACGGATTTGAGGCCCAATAAAGATGCCTTCCTTGACTTTAGCATCACTCAACCTGGGAAGCTTTGCTCTCAAGTACTTAAAAGCTTGTCCTTCCTGGTCCATGGCCTTCACAAAGTTTTTCATTAGTCCCAACTCAATATGTAATGGGGGAAGGAGAACATCCTTAGGATCTACAAGAGGCTCGTAAACTACATTTTTCTCATTAGGGTTTAGGTCTCGTGTAGGCCAGTTCATTTTTTTATAGTGAGATATTCTATCCAGACTGTCCCACAGACACAAAAAACAACAGTACTTGGTGAACCCTAATTGCATTCCTAGGAGTATAGCAATGACTTTCAGATCACCACAGATGTGCCACTTGTGTTGTTCATATTTGATTGATTGGAGAAGTGTTTTCATATTTATATACGTTTCCTTCATGTGAACTGCATGACCTATAGGAATAGAGGGTAGCTGATTTCCATTATGCAGAAGTACAGCTTTTAAGCTTAGTTTTGAAGAGTCTATAAACAGTCTTCATTCATATGGAGTGTGATCCAAATTCAAGCAGTCCATCAAACCATTAACATCAGAACAAACTACGAGGTTTTCTTTTTTTTCAAAAAAAGGAAGCAAATCTTTTTGACGCTGTCTGTACTGAGATATTTTACCATCATGTTCTAGAAGATTCCACTGTTGTAGTCTTGACCCTAACAGCTCAGCCTTTTCCTTAGACAAGCGAAGATCTCTTATAAGGTCACTCAACTCTGCTTGACTAATTCTGTGCGGATCACTAGACCTATCGCTTACCTCAAAATCAGGGTCATAGGATGTAGAAGGATGGGTTGCTCCTTCTAAACAGTCTTCATCACCTTCCTCTAAAATTTCATAGTTTTGGGGTGGAGAAGGGACTGGCAAATTGTCTGAGTGTGGTACAGGCCGAAGAGCAGCTGGGAGATTAGGGTATTTAACCGTTCCTCTTTTCTTCATAGATAAACCTTGCTTAATGGGAGGAGTTAAGCAGAAATAACAGTCGTCTGTATGATTGGTAGGCTCACGCCAAACCATAGGTACTGCAAAAGCCATTGCCCGGTTTTTATTTTCCAGCCACTCTCGCAATATGACGGAACAAGAATTACAACATATATGAGGAGCCCATGATTTATCTTGGTCCCCAACTTTCACACCAAAATAATGTTCATAGGCTGTCTTAACGATAGGTGTCATTTTACGTTTCTGAGCCTTAAATGTTATTTCACCACATATATAGCAAAAGCTATCGACAGAATTCACACACTCACGAGGCATTTCAGATTAGCACTTAAATTAATTTAAAAATCAACTTCACACGATAATTTCAATAGCAACCACGTGCGTACAATTGACAAACTCACATAAATTATGTTTACTACTTAAGAACAGCTGATGAGAGGGGTGTTATGTAAACAAACATGTGTACCAACTGTTGGTGATGAAATATTTCATTTGTTGAAAACTCAATATACATATATATAATATAATGATACTATATCTTGAAAACAAGAGCTAATATATAATTTTTATGGTCTCTTTCGGTTTTAACACGTGGAAATACATTAAAATCATCTAATTTCAACCCTGAAACAAAAACTTTGTTGTGTTGTGTTACCGGAGAAATAAAGAAGCTATAGTCGATGTTAGCATTATAAAAGCCAAGACAGAAATTACCAACTTGAACCATTTCATAGAGTTGAAATTACCAAATAATGAAGAATTGAAAGAACAATTCAAATTAAAGAAATACGAGTATGAACAACTACTTATTGATAGGAAAAAGCAAGTGGCGCTGAATAATATTCGCGAGTCGTCTAATAGACCAAAAGCTATCTGGGAGCACATCAACACCAATACAGGAAGAAAACCTAAAAAAAAGACAACTACGACGATATCTGCTGAAGAATTTAACAATTACTTTGTGAATATTGCAAATGAAATAATTAATGAAATCCCACCCTCGAAAGCTCATTTCTCGACACATCTAGGTAAATCCCCCACTACCGTAAATGGAAATTCACTTTTCATCTATCCTCCAACAGAAGAAGAAATAACTGATATAATAAAATCATTCAAGAATTCCAATTCAACTGACATCTACAACCACTCAGTGTGTATGTATAAAGAAAACGTAGATGCATTATTAAAACCAATAACTCAGATAATGAATAATATATTAACAACTGGAATATTTCCGGATAAACTAAAAATAGCAAAAGTGATACCAATATTCAAATCAGGAGATACAACATTTATAGCAAACCACAGACCAATTGCATTGGTCCCCATTTTGGGTAAAATTGCTGAAAAAATAATTGCAATACAAATAGCCTCATTTTTAGAACAAAATAATTTATTCACAAGTTCGCAGTTTGGATTTAGAAAGCGGAAAAGTACTGCTGGGGCAGTTTTTGAGCTAGCCAATTTCATAGGAGAGGGATTCGAAGACAAAGTATCAACCTTGGCCGTATTTGTTGATCTGAGTAAAGCTTTCGATTGTGTCTCAAAAAGTATTTTACTCGAATATATGGAATACTATGGTCTCAGAGGTATATCTCTTGATTTGATGCGATCTTATATGACAAATCGAACACAATCTGTGTACCATGACAATAAATTCAGTAAACAATCCCCAATAGAATATGGAGTACCACAAAACAGTATTCTTGGACCCTTGCTGTTTCTTATATATATATAAACGATTTGCCCTCTTCAATTGATATGAAGACTATCTTATATGCCGACGACACAACATTTTGTACGAGTGTAAGACAAGGAGAGGAAACCACCGTTATCCAGGACATAACTGAGTCAGCTAATGATTGGTTCAACGCTCAGTCGTTAAAGTTTTTAGGAATCCACTTGGACAGCAACTTGTCGTGGAAAACTCATACAGAAAATCTTTCGAGTAGGTTATCTAAGGCCATTTATGCTATTAGACAAGTTAAAATTAATTTAGGTAGGGAAGCGGCTATCATGACATACCATTCACAATTTCATAATGTTATGACATATGGATTATTAAATTGGGGACACTCTATCTACTTATAGCCTATTTTTTTACTCCAAAAAAGAGCAATTAGAGCAATTGTAGGTTTAAACAGATTGGAAAGCTGTAAGCCGTGGTTTGTACAGCTAGGTGTTTTGACGTTACCTTCATCAGTCATATATACTAACTTGGTATCCATAAAAGAAAATATCAGCAACTATCAGACACTTAGTGATAATCATAATTATAATACAAGAAATAGAGACAACCTGCTGATTCCACAACATAAATTAGCAAGATTTATAAATCTGGGGATGAACATAAAACAAATAACTACAGACCAATAACAGTTATCAATAACTTTGCTAAAATATTTGAAAAGATCTTAAAAAATAGACTAGTTGATTATTGTAACATAAATGGGATCCTCTCCAAATCTCAATATGGATTCAGAGAAAATGTATCGACTGAAGGAGCAGTTTTTGAATTGGCAAATAATGTCTTCAATAGTTTTCAGGATCAGGCAAAATGCATCACTGTATTTTTAGACTTAGCCAAGGCATTCGACACCGTCAATCATGATATCCTCTTTCAGCGGTTATAGGACATTGGAGTTCGAGAAATGCCTCTCGAAATTTTCAAAAATTACTCATCTAACAGAATTCAGATAGTTAAAATCAATGATTCATATAGTAATCCGCTACCCGTCAGCATGGGCGTACCTCAGGGAACAGTATTAGGCCCTATTTTATTTTTGCTTCATGTAAACAATATTTTTAATATCAGCAATTTTGAAGGAAAACTATTATCCTACGCCGATGATACTGCGGTAGTATTTGTGGAACGAACTTGGAATGAAACATATGAAAACGCAAACAAAGGAATGAAATCGATATATAATAGGCTAAGTAATAATCTATTGAGTCTTAACATAGATGAAACTAAATTTATAACTTTCACTTCAACAAGAAAAGATCAACCTGACGAAAACTTCATTAAGATTCACAAATTTACGTGTACAGAAAACCAAAACTGTGGATGTTCCCGAATATATAAAACAAATTCTATCAGATATTTAGGTGTCATGAATGACCAATTTCTACGCTGGAATGATCACATAGATCACATAGTGAAAAAACTCCGCAAACTGATTATACGCTCATCAATGTTTATTATGGATTTGTAGGAACCCCATTAACAGCATTTCACATAAATATAATACGCGAATGACCTCCAACCAAGCAATTACCATACCACGCTGTAGATTGAGTCATAACCAGAAATTTGTGACATATTTTGGCCCGAAATTATACAATAAGCTACCACTCCATTTGAAAAATATTAATAATTATCATAAATTGAAGAAGGAACTGAAAGTTTTCATTAGAAATCATTATGATCAATTGCAGGATATCCTTGAAAATATTTAAGCTGAATTACCTGCTCTCTCTTTCTCTCTTCTTATTTCCTCACTATAGCCATCATTCTCCAACTGCGGTTTTTAACCTAGTGAGGTGGATAGTATTATGTAACCAAACGACCTATTTTAGTTTTTTCTTTTTTTGTATTTATTTTATTATACATTATATAACACACCTTATATCAGTCTGTAGCCACGACACAAGCCTAGCTTAGGTGGCTACAGATTGTGTAATATATGGTCATATGATAAGACATTTGAATTGTAAATCGTAATTGAATTGAATAGTGAATCGCACGGAAAACAAATCATGTAACTGAATAATTGATTGACATGAAAATTGAATAAAATTACTTACTTACTAGTCGCAATTATCTAGGAATGAGACTGTTCAATAAATTAACTATTGAAATGAAATATACACACCTGGGAATATTCAAAAAGAAACTGAAGAGTATTCTGTTGAGGAAAGCCTACTACGAAGTAAATGATTTCGAATTGTCCTAAGTTAATTTGAATTACAATTCCTGTTATTTTTCATTCTTTTGGTTAAATTTGTTTCAAATTATTACATAATACTCCTAACTCTTATTTATAAATATGACTTACATATTTGTTAATAATATATATGGACCTTAGTATGTTTATGTTCCACTTTCAAATTGTGTTTCATATGTCATGTGTTAGTAATCATGTTGTAATTTTACAATGTAAATAATTTATAATTTACAATTTTATATATGTCACATATGTGTATTTTATGTGACTTGTCCAGACACCATGGTGTACTTGTGACCAATAAAACAAATAAATAAATAAAATAAATAAAACAGATTTCTTCTTTTTTGTAATGCTACAAAGTCAAATCTGCATAGCAGATCAGGGTTATCACAGTTTCTTGGAGGATAAGTCCCGGTCACTTTAAAAGTAAGAAATTTTAAAAACTTCTTTTGGACTCTATCAATTGCTGATGTGTATTTATGGTACATGGGATTCCTTATAATAGACCCATATTCTAGTTTTGACCTCACTAAACTGAAATACAGAGAGGTCAAGGTTATCATATTATGAACATTTTTGCAGTTCGTTATTATGAAACATCTCTGTGCGTACACAGATCCATTCCTAAGAAATTATGATGAAGTCGACCTCACAATATCAGGCATGATCAGGTAAAAAATATGTATCAGGTAAAAACCTAGGTATTTATTTAATGACTGAAACATCATTAATATTCAGTTCAGTTTTGTGCTGTGGACTGTGTGCAATATGGAAAGTGGAAGCAGTCAAAGCAAACGCAGACGTCCGAATTTATCCCATGGAAGGAAGGGTCTCAGTAGGAGACCCAACTATTCCTACCGAAAGCGGACTCAGTTCCGAATTTTCATAAAATATGATCACTAAACCATAATAGAATCATCGCAATTGCTCTCATGAAAAAGTTGGCAACAAAATAGATCTTTCTCATTCGAAATTCCAGTATATTTTATTGAAAAAAGAAATGAACACGAATGCTCAGAAGACTAAATGTCAGTCAGAGGTGGAAGAACATGGGAACGAAGCAAAAGTTTTTCCTAGCAAGATCTCACTCTACGTCATAAACCTCTAAATGGCATTTCGTGTTGAAAATCGTAATCCGTGACTAATGCATACTTTATGGCGGAGTAAAACTGAAACTTTCAGGTCAGAGAAATCACCTAAGTTGAACTTATGGTTGAATACCTGTACTGGGAGAAATCCCCATGGAAAACTATTTTTCTTGGAAAGTTTTCTGAAGTTTTTTACTGGATATATCTTGATATTGAATTATTTCATTATTATTTCTATTGAAAATTTATTTGAAGCCAGTTTAGAGTTTGTTCAATGAAAACACAATTACAATGGAAAAGAAATGTAATTAATTTCAAAAATGAATCCATATAAAGATGATTAGAACACGCAGAGGAATAACTTTCAGACACATACTGGAAAAAAGGTATTCTCGAAACTATAAGAGAAAGATGGAATATATATTCATTATTTGTTTTTGAAAAGACTGATATACACCGGAGTTTCAGAGTAGTTCAGTTCAAATTTGAGTGACATCAAAATTTCGAACGCTATTGAAGCAGGTTAAGGACTGAAAAGTCTGGGGCATGACACATGTATGGCGCTAATTTTACTGAATCCACTCTTTTTCAGTTAGTACTAACCTTCAAGAGGAAGCTATTGAAACTTAATAATGTTTCAGTCATAAGTTTGTGTGTTATTATGTTAAGGATTTCACTACTTTTGTTATTATCAAATCAGTGGATTAAAAACAATTAGGTTTTTTGATTTCACACTGTTTCTTGATGGGAAAAATACCGTTCAAGCAAAGCAATGGATTGAAAACTGTTATAAAAGCTTCGCCGATATTGCAGAACGAAGTGAAGGTCAAACTGAGGCACTGAAAACCAGAAAAATTAAACCAAAACATTTTGAATGC
This sequence comes from Leptinotarsa decemlineata, assembly GCF_025532065.1. Classification (NCBI taxonomy): domain Eukaryota; kingdom Metazoa; phylum Arthropoda; class Insecta; order Coleoptera; family Chrysomelidae; genus Leptinotarsa; species Leptinotarsa decemlineata. The sequence continues at coordinate 21,608,353 of NW_027412747.1, forward strand.
TCGAAAAGTGAAGTTGCGGGACCAAAAACAAGAACGTCTTCATGATTCTTAGCAGTGGTTGGCCATGTTCAACCAGCATAAACCAGAATTGTTGCATCTATATGTGACAATAGATGAAACATGGATCCATAACTTCACTCCAGAATCAAAACAATTGTCATCTGAGTGAAGAACAACTGGTGAATCTCGTCCAGAGATTACGAAATTGAATGTAAGGACTGCGATGCAAAATATTATGGACAGACAGAAAGATCTATCGAATTGAAATATAAGGAATACATATCACACTTAAAATATGGAATTCTAGAAAAATCAGCAGTCGCCCATCATATTTTGCAACAAAACCATTCCATAGACTTCAGTTCATTAAGGTTAGTTAGAGAAGTTAACAACAACAGGCAACTAGATGCCTATGAGAGTGTAGAAATGAGTGAACATAATAATATCATGGATATAGCATACTATATAGCTTGTTAAAACAATATTGTTGGGTTTACTGATTACTACATAAGGACACATTGTAAAAATATATTTAGATAGGCAATATTGTGAAATTAATTTTTATATAGCTGACAATTGTTTTATATATAGCTATAACATTTCAACATTACAAAAGGACATATTGTAAAATAATAGATAAGGCTGATTGCAAAATTATTGTAGGGTGGTATACCTGTATGATTCACCTGTATGATATATCTGTATAGCATAAATAACTTCAGTTTCGCGAAGTTTCCAGTTTCCTCTTGAAGATGATCACTTGGTGATCGAAACACGTGTCGAGGTGTTAAAAAAAACGATTTTGTGTTGGGAAGAAACTTCAGTAATAGACATGAATAATGGTCAAAAAAAGGTTACATTCTTGAATGTCATAGCACATCGAGTCAGAAACCGAATTTGAATCGGGTATTTCAGTGTTGCATACTCCACCGCCTGTGAAAAAACACAAGATCATCGTGAAAATAAAGCAATATTAAAAGAAGCATGAGAAAATCAGTACTGGAAGTCACTAACTACGAAATAGTCCGAATTCACGGATAGAGTAAAAGTATCCTTTGGCTGATACTCCGCCTATTGACCATATACTGGATTTTTTTTCTTTTTTGTTTTTGTATACTGTTTTATTTCATTTTTGTCTATTCCTTCTGTATTTTTATGGTGAATAAAGGCGTATTTTTATTATTATTATTATTATCTATTTTTGAAAAAATCAGAGCAGTTCAGTTGAAATTCAAGCAGTTTATAAGTTCAGAGTTTATAAGTTCAGCAGCTGTAACTGAAAGGTTCTGGCTTTCTATCGTTTTCGTATTCAATGAACACAATCTATCAGGGGAGAATACAAAAGTTTTCAATTCTAAATCAGAAATAGCTCAGCTATCGGATATGCGTGATCGAGCAATCTTAAATTCCTCTACGGATTCTTTCCTCTGAAAAGAGCAACTCCACCGTGAAAGTTTCCGTCATGAGGCGAATTCCAAAGAAAAATCAGTTATAGGGATATAATCTCTCACCAAGTTCATCGAAAATATTCACAATCAATTTGGCTCACTTCAATTTCTGAATAATTTGTTGCTCTCATGATGATTTGCATGAATTTTAGTTTTTTCTCGATCAGAACGATAATAAAGATGATAATAATGATAGAAGTGATGATAATAATAATGGCAATGATAGATGACTTCATTGATAGGTAACTAAAATCGAATACAGATTTTTTTCGAATGGTATCAAACTCGAAAAAACTTGTCCATTCTCTCACCATTGGAAAAAATACGTATATGAAATACTCAAATATTCAATAATGGAATTTGAATGATTCTAACAAATACATTTTCAGTCCACAATATTTTTCAAGAAAAAAATCATTGAATTGAAGATTTTGTACCCATTGTTAGAGAAGCTATTTAGAGAAATGACTATTAGCAGTTACCCAAGGATTATGTTCGTCAATTTTATAATATTCAAGCATATATGCCTTTGAGAAATACCACCCAGGCACCACCCAAAAGCAAACACCCACCAAAGAAAAACCATGGTTACTGTAAGGTGGGGTCAATCCAACTTTCTGCAACCAGGCCAAACAATAAAGTTTTATTGTGAGAAAACCAATGAAATGTTACGAAAATTGGATCAGCTGCTGGTCAACAGAAACAGGCAGATCCTGCTGCACAACAACGCCCGTCCGCACGTATCACAAAACCAAAACGCCGTTGGGAAATGAAACGAATTAAGCGTCAAAGTTTCGCCTCACCCACCATACTCTCCAGACCCTCCACCAATCAACTATCATCCTTCCACATATTTCAATAATTTCCTCAACGGTAAAACCTTAACCAATCAGGAGCAGACAAGAAAATCCCTCGTCGCCTTCATCAAATTTCTAGCACCCAATTACTATGCTGGCAAGATTATTTGACTTCTGTTACGTTGGCAAAAATCTATTGCAGTGGTCGCCAACCTGTCGATCGCGAGCTATCGGTAGCTCGCGGAGGCAATTCTGGTAGCTCTCACAACGATTTTAATTTAAAAAATACAAACTGCAAAAATCAGAGAAGCTTCCGGAAATTCCACAAAAAAATCTAATTGTCATAATATTAAACATAAACAGCGGTAACGTTGCGGTGAGCGATCTGCCGCTGACGCCATCAAGCTAGAATCGGCTAGAACCGACCAGCCGGACCAGCGCGTTAGTGTTCGAGTACGATCTGGATTGCATTGAACGGGATAAATCGCACGGCGCGGCGAAGTTTAAAAGTGAACGCGTAACCAACGTCCAGCGGTTGGGTTAGTAGAGAAGAACAAAAATAAAATTTAGGGCAAGCAGTTGTAAGAAGGTAAAGACATACCACTTTCATTCGGTATAGGAAGAACAATACTTTTTTACGGAAATAAAAATAAAAATGTGTGTTTGTTATGTAATACTTCGGTCTCCGTTGCTAAAAAGGAAATATTGAGAGACATCATAAAACTGTACATTCTGATTTTGAAAAATCATCCTCACTACATTCTGCCGCCAGAAAGGAGAAACTGAAACAGTTAAAAAAGCAGTTAATTGGACAACAATCAATATGTTTATATTGTTTAAGGCTGCAACTGAAGCATCGTACCGTTCGTCCCAGATAATTGCACAAAAAAAGAAACCTTATGAAGACGGGGAAATGATAAAACAGGCGTTTTTAGAAGCTGCTGATTCGTCATTTGCCAACTTCAGAAATAAAGACGAGATAGTTTCAGCTATAAATTCTATGCAACTTACTGCTAATACAGTGATGAGACGTGTAGAAGTAATGAGCAATGATATTTTTTTACAGTTGAGAACTGACTTAGATAACTGTGTTTATTTTTCACTTTAACTGAATGAATCAACAGATGTCGTCGACACTGCCCAGATGGCCGTGTTCATCAGGATGGTTTTTAGTGATTTTACGATTGAAGAAGATCTTTTGAAGTTCATTCCACTGAAAGGACACACTACTGGACATGACTTGTTTTCTCATTAAAAAAATATTATTTCTTCCGAGAAAATTCCAATATCGAAAATGGTAGGCTTGACAACCGATGGCGCTTCAGATATGGTGGGTTGTGATAAGGGTCTGGTAGCGTTATGTCGTAAAGATGAAACTTTTCCGCAATTTCTCTGTTACCACTGCATTATCCATCAACAAGCAATATGTGGAAATTTCCTGAAACTAAACAACGTTATGAAACTGGTGGTAAAAATTGTGAACAAGATTAGAGCTCAAGCGTTACAAAGAAGATTATTCAGAACCTTGACCGATGAAGTTGACTGTCAATACGGGGACCTACTCCTTCACTCTGAAGTCCGATGGTTAAGTAGAGGACGGGTGCTGAAACGTTTTAATGATGTCCTATCTGGCATAGTTTAATTTTTCAAACAATGCGATGAACCGACTCTGGAACTAGAAAATTCAATCTGGCTTAGAGATTTTGGTTTTCTCGTGGACATTACAGAGAAATTGAACGAACTTGATTTGCAGCTTCAGGGGAGAGATAAAGAACTAGCGGAAATGATTTCTGATATAAAAGCATTTATCAAAAAGCTGGAGTTTTGGGAACAAAACCTAATTAACAGCGATGCCAAGCATTTTCCTATTCTTTCAGAAAAAATATCTCAAAATCCATTAGAACCCTATGACAACAAATATCATGTAGAAATAATTTCTACACTGAAGAATAACTTCAAAAATCGTTTCAAGGATTTCAATGAAATGGCTTCAGTAGCGCAGTTTGTTGTTTCACCCTTTATGGAAATTGATATCCAACAGTTTGCAACTTGCGTTATGCAGAACTTTGGCGGAGACATCGCTGCAACAGAAATGGAAGTCATTGAGTTTCAAAATGATTTAGCATTAAAATCGTTAGTCTCAAGTACTGAATGTATCTGGCCTATTGTAAGTAGAGACAAATATTCAGTTCTATGCCGTGTTGCCTTGAAAGTGAAAGCATTATTCAGTTCAACCTATTTGTGTGAATCTTCTTTTTCCAATATGAAGTTTATTAAGAACAAATTTCGCAATCGACTTACAGATGAACATTTGGATAATTGTATTCGAATGGCTGTATCAAATTATACTGCAAACATTATAAAAATTATCGATGAGTCTGAGTGTCAGCCTTCTCATTGAACGTGCTTTTTTATTTTTCAATGTTTATGTTCATGATAATGCGTTACTTTTTGTTGTTATTATTAACTATTTTTAAATCATACGTGACATGCCGTTGTGGCTGGATAAAAGTTTGTGTTTATTTTTCAAACACCTTCGTTTGATAGGTAGGAATGTAGCTATGAACAAGTACGTACTAGTAATATTGGTTATTTTGTTATTAGTTTATTATTAGTACCTATGTATTAAGTATTACCAGTTAAATAGTAAAATAAATACATATAATGATAAATTAACTGAGGATTATTTCATTTACGTTGCGTTACGTGGCTTCCGTGTGGGTAGCTCGTTGTTTATTCCAAAATTAACAAAGTAGCTCAACACATTGAAGATGTTGGCGACCACTGATCTATTGATTCCAATAGCGCTCATTTCGAATGAATCAAATAGGTTATCAATGAGATAATACAGTTTGAAACGGACTCATAAAAATTAAGGTTTTCGAGGATTTTTCTGATTTAATATTGTACCAGATACTCTCAATTTCGAATTTTACCACAGGAATGCCCTTTATATTGAAACATTTGCTTGCCAGACTAACATCAAGAAAAAAATGATGGAATATGAATATCCGGACTCAACCCAACGCACAGAAATTCTAGTAACATTTTATATTACACTATAGCTAAACACGAATGGAAAATACTAATCAATTACATTTTTTTCGGAGCTACGGATTTGAATAAAATTGATTTACGAATTCGAAAAAAAAATTACTGAAAACTGTGCCATCTTCGCCTTCAGAGTATAATGGAATCATCATGACATTTCTCGACTTTGGAACTTTTCAAGAGATAATTTTCAGCACAATGGTTATATCTAAATTATAGATGACAGATACGTCTATATCTGGTTGGATAAAGTAGCTTTTTCTTCGAGATTGGGGTCATATAGTTTGCGTGAAAAGTTTTCCAAAAGCCATTATCCGATTTCCTCATGTGATGTATTCACATAATGTAGTTCAAGTCAACAAAAACTCTCACAATGATAAAGAAATAAAAGCTCTTGGAAGTTTTTTGGTCGGTTGATTTGTCGGTTTGATTTGATGATTTGTTCGGAAACATATTGGAACTGAAAAATATCATTCAGAAATTTCAGGATTCGCACCCTACATGGTTTCATATGTTCATGGAAAGGATTCAACTGACTCCGCCTGTTTTATTTTAACTGGAGTAATTTATGACAGAGATACGTCGCAAAATACTGGCTATTGCTCCGAAGTTCAACCTAGTGCACCAAGAAATATACTTTTTGAAAACTTTTTCATTCATAAAATGGCATACTTGTGGAATGAACTTCCTGATATGGTTTTTCTAAATGAATTTCATCTACGTAATGCAAATTCAATGTGATTCATCATTTTTGCACAGATACATATATAAAGACGTTTCAAAAACTTCTTTCTAGTGCTTATGCATTTCCATATAAAAAAATATTCCCCATTCTGTAGTTTCGGTTCTGATAAACATATTCTCATATACTCATTTTCTTTACTTCGTTTTGCTTTGCTTTGCTCTACTTTGCTATGCTTTGCTTTGCTTTATTATAAATTTCGAGGGCTGAACATTGGTGATGAACTGAAATTTGAAAATCACACAATAAACTTAAGCAAGAAGCTTGCCTCAGGTTGCTATGCACTAAGAGTGATTTCTAGAGAACTAGGCTACTCCCATTCAAGAACAGCTTATTTCGCTCTAATAGATCCCCATATTGAATATGGAATTGCCTTCTGGGGAGTCTGTTCTAGATATTTATTTCAAATGATTTTTGTGCTCCAAAAAAGGGCTGTCAGATATATGTGCAAAGCAGCTCCCAGGGATCCATGCAAGCCTCTTTTCATAGCTCACGGTATTTGCTCTGCTCTGCTCTGCTCTGCTCTGCTCTGCTCTGCTCTGCTCTGCTCTGCTCTGCTCTGCTCTGCTCTGCTCTGCTCTGCTCTGCTCTGCTCTACTCTGCTCTGCTATGCTTAGCTTCGCTTAGCTTCGCTTAGCTTCGCTTAGCTTCGCTTTGCTTCGCTTTGCTTTGCTCCGCTTTGCTTCACTTTGCTTTGATAAGAATTGTAAATGAAACGTCGAAAATAGCTTTGACAAATCACCGTCATCATCCATCCTTAAAGTTTCATATCTTTCAATACTTTTGAACAGAATAATTTTGAACCTCTAACATTCAGTAATAAATGATCTCCACCACACTCAAATACATCAATCGATGGATTGAACTTCTATACAGTTCAAGTGCCTGAACTGGTCTGTATGGCAAAGGATATCGACCAGGATTAGAACTCCTGAAATCAAGCTTATTCGTATTAGAGTTTCCGTGTCACGCGCCAAGTAGTAATTACTTTATCTAGATATATCACGTTTTTCCGTGCTGCAAAATGCTTTAGGAAACTGTGCTGGTAATTATGTAATTTTTCATTGAGTTTGTGAACTTTTCGGAATGTTCTTCCAGGGGGAATTTGGCCGTTTGAAAAGTATCATTCAAGTGAAGTGAAGCAACTCTGATTTCGGATAGAGGGTGGTCTCAGAAGTACTCAGCCCAAGACTTTGGAAAAGAAATCATTAATTTTCCAACATACTCTCTTTGTAGCTCTATATACTTTTCTCAGCGGTGTTCAATAAATTCAATACCGGGATTGACCACTGAGCTATTTTTTCAAGTTTGGGAACAGAAAATAATCCAAGGGAGCTAAATCTGGCAAAGAGGGTGTATGAGATAACAATTCAAAGTTTCATTCCTTAATTTTGGTCACTGCAATGGTAAATTTGTGAGATGGTGCTCTATTAACCCATCACTGCTACCCACGGGTCCTCGAGACCCATCGATTTGTAAATTTATATAGAATGAGGTGTTCGTCTGTCCGTCTCTCACGCTTCCAGGTATTCTTTAGTTTAGTTGCGTTTGAGCTGTCGAGGAGTGCACAAGCATAATCATTTGAATATACTCTGATTTTGGCCGGTTTTCTGTTCCCAGGACCCGAGTGTAGTAGTTACATTATAGTGTTGACATGGATAGGATTGAAATATATCGGCGCAACGAGGCAAATATTTCAATAAGTTTTTGTAATGTAAATCGCTATGTAATTAAATATGTATTTTTTATAATGTCGAAGAGAGTATTGACACAAGATGAACTGAAAGAAATTCTAGAGAATAATGAATCTTGGCCACATGTAGAAAATGAAGAAGGGTGATCTTCAAATGCTGCTGAAGGACATTCATACACTTATGAGGAACAATTGAATGCTGCTGTCCATGGAGAGGCTAGTGATATTTCAGAATCAGATTGTTAGGAAACATCAAAACCTGTTTCAGATCTGGGAACACTATCCGTGGCAGCCTCACGAAAACCAAGCCACCAAACGTGTACTGCGATTCCAAGAATTGCATTTACCTGATACCCTGCGAGTGTGGAGAATCATACATCGGTGAAACTAAGAGGCCATTGAAAGTTAGCATTGCCGAGTACAAGAGGAGAAACCAGCAAATCAGAAATAGCAGAGCATGTTTGGACTCATCAACATAACATCAAGTGTGCTCAAGCTGGAATCGTTCACAAGGAGGAGTACTAGTTTAGGAGATAAGTCAAAGAAGCTGCATAAATGTTGTCCATCAACGCATCTAGCCAAGCCAGCGTAGAGATACGCAACATATGGAAACCTCTAATCAAGCGGAATACGACCAACTCCCGCCAAACGGTTAGCTTCCGCTAAAACCGATGAAGCGGAGAGAGGAGAGAGGGGGCAGGTGAAAGCACTTGAATGACCTATAAATACTAGAAATCTCTGAGTAATCAGTCCAGTTATCACCCGAAGATGATTGTGGATACTAACAATCGAAACGTCGTGAAGTGAATTGGTTTGAAATCTTTCATTTTGTCAATTTTTCAATTCTTGTGATAATTTTTTAATTTTCATCTCGTGTTAATAGTTAAATTTTTTTTATTTTTTGGTTGTTGCCTGTAATTTAGTTCATTGTAATTTCAGTTTTTTTGCTTAATGTTATTGTTATTTTTCAGCAAACCTTTTTAATCCTTTTACAGTTTCTTCGACTAATGAACTGATGAAATACACCATGAAACATTGTCAACCACCTTCAAACGAATAGTTTTTATATTTTGTGTGCAATGACATTGCAGTAATTTTGAATTTTCGCTCTTCTATGAAACATTCAGAAAAAAAAGTGGATTCATTATTTATTTAATGAAAACTCTGACAACAAATCGATAGCTAGTTTTATAGAGAAAATACGCATGTTTTATTCTTCCTAGAAAAACTGAAGAATGTTGGGAATGTTTGATTTTCGATAAAGGTAATGTTTTATGAGAATGAGTAGGAATCATCTCGAAATTTAAAAATTTTCCTAGTCCAAACGGTGTTTTATTCGAAAATAATGTGTTTTGGCCCATTTTTATATCTTTAGAATTAGTTATAGATTCCGAAATCCTTGTGTAACATTTCGAAAATGTTACTTCTACAAGACGATAGAATAAAGTATGATAGTTTATTTATTTATATTATCAAACTCTTGAATTTTACCGGGAAATCACTCGGAAGTCGAATACCTAGTTTTTTAAGTTAATGAACGAATATCTCAAGAACGGTTCCAACTCACTTCAGAATTATATCAGGTTATACAGTGTTAGGAATCACACGTTGAAAGGCAAGACCTCGTTAGTCCTTAACTCGCACAAGTTTCTCAACTTCTGAGAGTTGTCGTTCGTATGGGGGCGACAGCTGATTAACGGAAAAACAGATTTTAAACAGATTCAAGAGCCCTCACGTATAGTCAGTGGGCATACTTGAAGACTGCCTATAAATCAAATCATCTAAGAGAACAATTCGTTCAGGCCAGTCTCAACACCCTACACAGTAGGTTAATGGACTGACACCTATCAGAAAACAACTACTCCCCTGGCTAATACCACGGAGGGCGTTGGATCATATCCGACAGGTGTCGGATATAATCCACGAAGGGCGTTGGATTATATCCGACAGGTGTCGGATATATTTCCATCATTTCCATTTGATAAGACATATTTATAAACCTATATTTCTCAATTTTCAGGATACGAATCCTATTATTTTCCAAAATACGGCTAATAGACAGTCATTGCGCTGTACCCGGTATATGATGCTACATCAATATGTCTTATCCAACCGTATACTACCCTAATACTCCATTTACCTTCAGTATTCTTTTTTCAAGTGAATACGGTCTCTCAATTTCTTCCATCTCGACATAAGAGTCAATTTTCACGAGACCATTTGTAATGGAATAACTTCATTTTAAAGTTGCCTCACTTGTTGATAGACACTGACAGTAAAAATGTTTTCTTTTCTTCACGTTTCCATATCATATTTCTGCTCGAACAATAATCTTGTTATTCCATTATCCGCGACTCCTAGCATTTCCCATATTTTCTGTTGAATGTTATCACGAGTTTCACCTTTTCGTATTGCCGTTAGCCCCATTCTCGGACTGTGTTTGTCTGAGAAATTATGAAATGCTGTTGCGTCACCCAGGAATTTCATGCCTCGTTCGTGAAGGGATAATAAATGTCAGTTGATTCAATAAATAGTCGATTTGGAAGAGACAACATAGAGAAAATTGCATCGAAAATAACTACTTGTTATTCTACTGATTCTTGTTGTCTCTTAGTCATGAAACTCCGGAAGAATCAGTCCCCCAAATAACAATTTCTTCACGACTGAATGAGAAAAAATACATGTTTGGAGTATAGTTCCATAAAAACCACTGAAATGAAAATTCTCTCATTTCCTCCTGTCCAGTGAATCAACTAACCCTTTACTCGAATGAGTAGGTTTTTTCAAGGACAAGACACAAGCACTACAAAAACATTCTTTAGACGCTCTAACACATGATCATTCTAAGACAAATTGGTGTCCATTTCGATCCCCAACAAACTTGAAGCAGGAAGCGGAGTTGCCTGTCCTCCAGTTCGGAGAAATTATTCTTTTTTGAGGGAACCGATGCCTTGGTTTCTGTGTCATTTATTTGGACCTGTTTACTTTCACCACAATTCAAAATCACCTCTTCATCCTCATTGAGGTATGCAACATCCTGTTGCTGGTGAAGATGTGCATCCGCAACCGATGTCCTGGAATCCAAATGGAATGGCGAGACAAGTGTGCTGTCGTCAGCGAAGCAATATATTGGAATCTTGGTTTTTACCAATAAGTCGTTGATATACATTACAAAGAAGGTTGGAAACGATGTGGATCCCCGGGGAACATCAGCGATGTAGAAGTATTCAAGAGATATCCTTCCAGGCCAGTATGGCTATCGAGGAAAGTCGTTTTTGGCAGTTTGCTACCAATTCAGACGTTGCTCGGTAGGATCCAAGAACTTCCAACGCCGCTTGACTGTCAGAGACTATATTTATTGACTTGTGTAAGAGGTTGGATTCTTCCAATTTCTGCGCACACAATTCAATAGCGTAAATTTCCGCTTGGAATACAGTCGCATAGGTTCCTGGGCAGGTTGATATCTCTGTCCTGATTCAGCTTCCATTTTTCAGACTATGGAAGGCAATATATCAACAAAATACGGTAGAAAATCTCTCTACTCTTTTCCATTGACTTGTTCGGTAAACTCCACCCTATATTTTTAGTATCCTAGTTAGTGTACATGAAGACATAAAAGGAGGAATACACCATATATGGTCTGGTTCCTGCGCGGGTTGATATCTTTGTCCTGGGTCTGTGACTGAAAACACCTGCACCGGAGCCAGAAGGTTTTTTTGATTTATCTGTGAACGAACAAGTATCTGCTTTTAATATTTCCCTCTCCCGCAGGATTCAGTCCTCTCTACTCGGGAATAGTACTTTATAAGGCAGTTCGTAGTTGACAGTTGGAGGCATAAACGTAATTCTTCCGGATAACGCAAAATTAATATCGTTCGATGTCTAAAATTTATTTCCCAGTATTCCGCCAACTGAAACAATTGGACTAGTGGAGTGTCTCTTAGATAAAAACCACGTGAATCCACTGATAAAACAGGAAATTGTAGAGTAACTCACCATTTGTCTATCTCAAAATTATTTCCAGTTTAACGGAACATTCTATTCATGCAGTGAAGGACTAATAATGGGGAACCCTTCGATTCCCCTGCTGGCGAAAATTTTCATGGATAACATAGAGTATGAAATCCATAATAATCAGTTAGCTAACAGTTTTTTGTACCGGTACAAATACGTAGATGATATCCTAGTATGTTTTACTGGTACAGATAGGCAATTAGGCAAGTTCATTGAATATGCCAATTCCATCCATCCGTCAATAAAATTCACCACTGAGAGGGAGGTAAATGATTCAATAAATCACCTTGACTTAACCATTACGGAAAATAACAATAAACATGAATTTGCAATTTTCCACAAACCATCGCACACGAATATTATCATACATAATTCCTCCACACACCCTTACCAGCATAAAGTTGCTGCATTCAATAGTATGCTATACAGATTATTGAATATTCCACTGTTTGAGCGGGATTTCCAGAAAGAGCTGAATTTGATTGAACAAATCGCGGTTAATAACGGTAATAAGGTAGATTTTATAAACTTCATTCTTTCCAAAAAAGTACAAAAGCAAGCCATGGACCTGGTCTACCCATATTCAAAATGCGATAACGTCAGTTATAGGACATTGGCATATTTGGGTGAGCCAACCAGACATATTGCTCGTTTTTTTTATGAAAGAAGACGTAAACGTAGCTTACAGAACGAATAATAATCTGAGTATATTTATTAAAAACAATAAAGACAAAACTTCGGTGTCGGATAGATCTGGGGTATATAAGCTGACTTGTGGCTCTTGTCCAAAACTGTATATTGGCCAAAAAGGAGGAACATTTTCCCAAAGAATTAAAGAACATAGAAGTAGTTTTGTGAATAGAAAGATCAATTCCACATTTGCAAACCACCTTTCAGCAGAAGGACATGAGTTCAATCATGAATACGATGTGTTACATTTAGAAGAGAAGAGTTTGAAACTCAATCTCTAGAATGTTTAGGAATCAATAGTTCAGGAATTCAGGTAATTTACTGAATGATCAATTAGAATCGAATAACTCTCCGTCACTAAATATGTTTTCAAATGTGGAAAATGGAACATAAGCTCAGGTAATTGAAACCATTGCAAACTCAGGCAGAAAATCAGATACTTGAAATTCAGGTACTTCAAATTGTGAAATGAGGTATATATATATGGCATTGAATGTGTAGAATTAGTTATCAAGACATTCCCGAGGAAGCCATTGTATGGCAAAATACGTGTTGCGTTTTTGTAAAACTGTCTAGTGAAAATCACACAATGAAGTATTTTTAGAATACGTTAGTAATGGATTTTCATCAAGTATCGGCCGATTGCATCATATATCGGAGGCATAAAGTCAGAGGTCATTCCCAGAATGCTGTGACTTCCAGTATTAACCAACAGTCTGTTGCATACTGCACTGAACTGATTTGTGTAATTGGCAACGTGAACAAGTATATATGCAGTCCATCTATCCTCTTTCTCTAGAAAAATGTGGAGAGGGGGTAAATCTAGAAAGATGGCCGCTGACGGGATGGTACTGATGGTACCACTGATGGCCAAGCCTGTATCTGTAAGTTTCACCTGGGCCGTTTTTTGTAAAGCCTTCGGTCACCAGGCAATTGCATCATCAGTGATCATTGGTCTGACAATGATCACATGAATCCAATGGATTTGTTTGGGACCTTTACCTCAAGTTTTACCACAAATCCTCCGACATGTCCATAGGGACAGTCTGGCTTTGTGTAAAACTTTCTCCAAGTGAGCGTTCCAGATGAGTTTTGCATCAAGGTCAATGCCAAGATATTTCCACTCCACTCCAAATGAAATGACACCGTTGAGGAAAAGTGGCGTAAGCTCGTCCAATTTTTTCCTCCTGTTGAAGGGGAATCACAGTTTTACTAAGGTTGACAGACATCTGCTTCCTCAGGCACCAACTGTCAATAACGTCCATCATGCTTTGGAGGATATTACAAGCTACATTCGTCTATTAGTTTCATCATCATTTTCCAAACATCTGGTGATAAAATGGTGAAGTAATTCCCTGATGGTAATTGTATGACTTTCCAAACATTCTCTCCATGTGATGGTTTGTCACCATCCCCATCAGAAAGTAGCTGCAATTGAATTGGATATGAAGAAGTATGCTTTTCGATCTGAAATTCATCCATTCTAACATCTCAAGAAATATTTGAATGATGTAGGATCCTCTCCAAATTGACAGCCTGCATTTGAGTTTCTTTCAAACCTACCCGTTTTCTCCTCTTTTTGTGATTAATTCCGACAATGTGCAATGACCCAATCGAATTTCTATCAACTGTTTGGCCAATGAACACGACCATAATAGACATTCGAACACAGCAAGATGTGAAACGAAGCACATAATTGTGACAAAACTCAACACAAAGGAGAATTGATGGTCTGCATACAGATGCGGAAAATCTATGAAGAGTCGGCTTTGGAAGACTGAATGTAGTCATGCTCTGAATGTAAATGATGGAACGGGAAATTCTGTGAATACGTTGGGTAAACAGCATATTCAAGTGTTGCTCGAAACCTGCGAATTTTGCAAGTTTCAGGAGCTTTCATTAGAGGTGGAATTTTCAAGAATGAAATATGAAACGATACTCAAGCCAGCTCCTACTGCATTTAAATGCTTAATACTCTGAAGGAACGTTTGATGGAAGTATAATCGGAACATTTGAGTTTGAATAACAATGGATTCATTATTTACTTGTAGAAAAAAAAAGAAAGATGCTCTATGGAAGGATAGGGATTTCAATATTTGCTTGTAATTCACTGACAATTACTAGTATTCGTATATTATTATTTTCATAATGATAGTTTCAAAAACCACACCTCACGATTTGAAGTCCACAAACTTTATTCGAAAAATACATGACAACATGTTTCGCTAGCACAGTAGCTTTGTCAAGCTTTGAATTTTTATATACTACAGGTAACCATAAATGAGACTACCTCCAAAAAATCACCTGGACCTCTACCTAAAGTACCTGTTCAGTTATGATCACCTGAATCATATTACGTTAAATCAGTGGTCGCCAACCTCTTCAATGTGTTGAGCTACTTTGTTAATTTTGGAATAAACAGCGAGCTACCCACACGGAAGCCACGTAACGCAACGTAAATGAAATAATCCACAGTAATTTATCATTATATGTATTTATTTTACTATTTAACTGGTAATACATAATACATAGGTACTAATAATGAACTAATAACAAAATAACTAATATTACTAGTACGTACAAAAAAGTAACGCACTATCATGAACATAAACATTGAAAAATAAAAAAGCACGTTCAATGAGAAGGTGGACACTCAGACTCATCGATAATTTTTTTAATGTTTGCAGTATAATTTGATGCAGCCATTCGAATACAATTATCCAAATGTTCATCGGTAAGTCGATTGCGATATTTGTTCTTAATAAACTTCATATTGGAAAAAGAAGATTCACACAAATAGGTTGAACTGAATAATGCTTTCACTTCCAAGGCAACACGGCATAGAACTGAATATTTGTCTTTACTTACAATAGGCCAGATACATTCAGTTCTTGAGACTAACGATTTTAAGGCTAAATCATTTTGAAACTCAATGACTTCCATTTCTGTTGCAGCGATGTCTTCGCCAAAGTTCTACATAACACAACTTGCAAACTGTTGGATATCAATTTCCATAAAGGGTGAAACAACAAACTGCGCTACTAAAGCCATTTCATTGAAATCCTTGAAACGATTTTTGAAGTTATTCTTCAGGGTAGAAATTATTTCTACATGATATTTGTTGTCATAGGGTTCTAATGGATTTTGAGATATTTTTTCTGAAAGAATAGGAAAATGCTTGGCATTGCTGTTAATTAGGTTTCGTTCCCAAAACTCCAGCTTTTTGATTAATGCTTTTATATCAGAAATCATTTTCGCTAGTTCTTTGTCTCTCCCCTGAAGCTGCAAATTGAGTTCGTTTGATTTCTCTGTAATGTCCACGAGAAAACCAAAATCTCTAAGCCAGATTGAATTTTCTAGTTCCGAAGTCGGTTCATCGCGTTGTTTGAAAAATTGAACTATGCCAGATAGGACATCATTAAAACGTTCCAGCACCCGTCCTCTACTTAACCATCGGACTTCAGAGTGAAGGAGTAGGTCCCCGTATTGACAGTCAACTTCATCGGCCAAGGTTCTGAATAATCTTCTTTGTAACGCTTGAGCTCTAATCTTGTTCACAATTTTTACCACCAGTTTCATAAAGTTGTTTAGTTTCAGGAAATTTCCACATAATACTTGCTGATGGATAATGCAGTGGTAACAGAGAAATTGCGGAAAAGTTTCATCTGTACGACATAACGCCACCAGACCCTTATCACAACCCACCATAGCGGGAGCGCCATCGGTTGTCAAGCCTACCATTTTCGATATTGGAATTTTCTCGGAAGAAATAATATTTTTCAAATGAGAAAACAACTCATGTCCAGTAGTGTGTCCTTTCAGTGGAATGAACTTCAAAAGATCTTCTTTAATCCTAAAATCACTAAAAACCATCCTGACGAACACGGCCATCTGGGCAGTGTCAACGACATCTGTTGATTCATTCAGTTGAAGTGAAAAATAAACACAGTTATCTAAGTCAGTTCTTAACTGTGAAAAAATATCATTGCTCATTACTTCTACACGTCTCATCACTGTATTAGCAGAAAGTTGCATAGATTTCATAGCTGAAACTATCTCGTCTTTATTTCTAAAGTTGACAAATAACGAATCAGCAGCTTCTAAAAATGCCCATTTTATCATTTCCCCGTTTTCATAAGGTTTCTTTTTTTGTGCAATGAAAGTGGTATGTCTTTACCTTCTTACAACTGCTTGCCATAATATTATTTTTGTTGTTCTCTACTAACCCAACCGCTGGACGTTGGTTACGCGTTCAGTTTTAAACTAAACGCAATATCGCCGCGCCGTGCGTATTTATCCCGTTCAAAGCAATCCAGATCGTTCTCGAACACTAACGCGCTGGTCCGGTTGGTCGGTTCTAGCCGATTCTAGCTTGATGGCATCAGCGGCAGATCGCTCACCGCAACTTTGCTGCTGTTTATCTTTAATATTATGACAAATAGATTTTTTTGTGGAATTTTCGGAAGCTTCTCTGATTTTTGCAGTTTGTATTTTTTAAATTAAAATCGTTGTGAGAGCTACCATCGACAGGTTGGCGACCACTGCCTTACATCTACATCAATAATAATTCTTTCTCGGTTTTTAAAAAAACAAGTTCAATAATGGTGATCTGAATTACCAGTGTTGCATCTTTATAATCTGTTCCGAAATTTCTACAGTTCGAATAAACAACAGAAGTTGAATATTCGATTCCACTCAATTCATTAATTAGAGAAATTTCATAACAAGAAATAGCACTAATCAAACTGATATTACAATAGTAGTGTTTTTCATGTCAAAAGCTTAATTTCTTTCTTTGGAGTAGTGGAAGCTTTATATCGCGTTATTTTGTCAAATATTTTCACCTTAGCAATATTCAAGTGATAACAACAGGTTTTTGTGCATTATGCGTTTATCTCTTCTTCTCATATATATTTTTTATGTTGACCACAATATTTCTCTGATTATTCTCTGAAAGATATTTTTTGTGAAAGACTCGGTACTTTCACTGTTTTTGGGTATATAATACAATCTGAAAAATGAAAGCTGAATCAATAGAGAATCTGCTGAGGTGTAGAAAGGGGCGAACTGTAAAGTTTGCTCAGTTATAATGGATTGCCATGAATACGAAAACAAATTAAGCTAATTGATTTCAGAGACAACATACGAAGTACACAATACAGATTCCACTGTAACATCTATGAATGCTCACAACAAGCTGAATGGAAATCCAACAAAATCGGTGGAACAAAAGATATATAGAACTTTAGCCAAACACAAAAACAGAACATACTCTATCCATTTCCCACTATAGTAAACCTCAGCATTTTTATGGTTCACCAAAAATACACAAACAAAATTGTTTTGTGACACCACTTGTCAGTTCAATCGTATCTATTTATAAATATGAAATGATTGTCTGGAAATAGAAACAGTTCCATTAAGAATACTTATGATTTTATGGCAAAACTAAAGGAATTACAAATCGGAAACTGAGTTGGTTCACCAATTTTTCGGTTTATTAAACCCTTAAAATTGTTAGAACTGAATCAGAAAATGACAGTAATCTCAAAAATGAAACAAAAAGAATGGATAAGCCAATTTGGAGCTTCTGACATTATGAACCAATAAAAAATACAGTTCAAAGAAGATATTCATCGTCAAGAAATCGGAATGACGATGAAATCATCGTTGTTATCAATTCTGAGTAACATTTTCATGAGACATTTTGGGGAAACATACACAGAACTTATCAGTTATGAGTTATTTTGAGTTGTTTGAACTCAAAATAACTCATCACCTATAAGCC
Organism: Leptinotarsa decemlineata; assembly: GCF_025532065.1. Lineage (NCBI taxonomy): Eukaryota > Metazoa > Arthropoda > Insecta > Coleoptera > Chrysomelidae > Leptinotarsa > Leptinotarsa decemlineata. The sequence continues at coordinate 21,626,576 of NW_027412747.1, forward strand.
ATAAAATTTACATTAGAAAAAATCAATACTCGTGATACGAATGTGTAGCGATTGAAAACACATACTAACAGATATCTCCACAATGAATCTAATCACCACACTAGCATCCAAAAAGGTATAGTTAGATGTTTCTATGATAGGTCAGAGAAAAAGAGTTTGCATTAAGGTTCATAATATGATAGAGAAAATAATTATAATTGAACCAGTTCTGGAGCAACACGCATTAGTTTTTGGAATGAGCTCTCAATGAACATATGTTTTGATAATAATAATAGCCTTTATTATCCTACAGTTGAAAACCATTTACAGGATCAACTAAGTTTGTTAAAAAGTGACATAAGTGCTTATAACTAGAAAGTTACAATTTGAGAAGATGAATAACAAAAATATAATATAATGGAAAAAATACTATACCAGGAAATTCATAATTCTCCATGAAATACTGGATTCAGTTTCAACAAAGTATATTCATTTGAAGGTGGTTGATGATGGTGGTTACCGCCCGAAGACAAACAATCGAAATGTGTTGAGGTAACTTGGTTTGGAATCTTTTTATTTTTAATTTTATTTTCTTGATGATAATTTTTCCATTTATTTCAGCTCGTGTTGATAGTTGAATTTTTTAAATTTTTTTGCCTGTTGCTTGTATGTTATGCCATTGTACCTTCACAGTTTTTTGTTCAGGAAAATTGTTATTCATCAGCTAATCTTTTTAGTTTTTCACAGATTCATTCAGGGATTTCAAAACAATTTATAGACAATGGAAGTCCGAAATAATATAATTCAACAATATATTCTAGGGAATCAAAATTGATATCACATATATTTGAGATTGAATTGAAATTATTGCGAATGCTTAAGATGGGTGACTCAGGGTACCAATTGATTCTGACCAGTCGACTATGAAAAATTTCTTGTACTCTTAGTTCTGGAATGAGGCACACAGAAATTCATAAGAAATAAGACCTCCATAGTATCCACATTGTTATGCAGTCATGATGAGAGATTCATATGGAATACCTCCATCAGAATAAATATCATGATATTTAAAGTAAATTAACTCAAGAAAACGACGTTGAAATTTTTCAATTAATATATTATAGCAATTGTAGAATGGAGACCATAGAACAGAGCGCTATTCTAATTTTTGACTACATAAAGAGTAATTAGAGCAGATATGTTCGAAAAAGATCTACAATTGCGAACTATAAAGCCATAAACTCTCAATGTTTCACTTACTTTCAATCTGATGAGGTTGGAAAGAGACAAATTTCGATATAATATACACCAAGATCTCTAATTAAGTTTCTACGTGACAGTGAAATGGTACCTATTCGAAAATTGTACTCGATGACTGACATTTTCCGACTATAAGACAATACTTTATATTTGGATGCATTAAGATATAGTTTGTTAACTTCACAGCAAGTCTGTATATTTTCTAACTGTCGTTGTAATGTATTACAGTTTTAGATAGTTTCGACAGGTGAATATCTGCAAAAAATAACTTATTACAATCGACATAATTACTGAGGTCATCGATAAATACTCCAAATGGAGGACTGTAATAAATAGAATCATAGTTACCGGGTTTTTCTGTGGTCTTCTTTGGTTATCGTCTCAAACCGTTTCAACTGCAACTGCGGTAGTAATCTTCAGTGGCGTGGTCGAAATGTTATTCTCAATGTGTCAGTTGACACGTCAGTTGACACGTGTCAGTCAGAACATTGACGCCAACCGTAAAAGCCTACATTCCTATAACATACAACATATACAATATACAACAGATCCCACAATTACCGCAAATTCAACAACAATACACATATCTGATAACTAATATCATATACCTCATGTTCCCGATTCATCTGATAAACTTTCAGAACTACCAACACATCAAGATCTCTTTCGATACGAAATCAACCCGAAAATACGATTGAAAGAACGAAAGATTGTATTGTTGCAAATCATGTCCGAAAGAAAATAACGTCGGCCGCCACTGGTAACCAAACCAAACGTGACGTAGTTAAGATCACGCGAATGAACGACGATTCCCCGCCACTATAGAAGCAGCGAGAATAATGCTACCGATTTCGACGGAACTCCGGCGAAATTTCTATGGCATTCGATTACGATATTTAAAGGCTAGCCGCGAGGATATCCACATAGCCAAGTGGACGTTACAGTGCGGTACGCGAAATGATCTAGTGAGGCGATAGACATTCAATAAGTTCAGTTGAACTGTATAAATTTCATTCTTTCGACTTGTATCGAAAGAAATTAGAGCTGTCACAATTCAAGACGGAAGTTTTATAGTGATTTTTGGGTTTTGAAAACAGATGAAGATTGTTTTCCGAAACATCTACCCTTGAAGGAAGCTGAGTAAGGATATTTGATATTTTCAATTGATTTTTCAGTTGGTTGCCAAAATTCATAAATACGACAAGTTACTGAGTAATTGGAGTTTTCGGTGGTTTATATTACGCGGTAACTTTTCAGGATGACCTTTTGAGTTTGCTTTTTATAATACTTCATCAGATCAGGTTCTCTATCGATTCAGCTCTCACTTGTCAGATTTTGGAAGATAATATACCCAAAAAATAGTGGAAAATCTCTCTACACTTTTCCATTGACTTGTTCAGTAAACTCCACCCTATATTTTCAGTATACGAGTCAGGGTATATGAAGACGTAAAAGTAGGAATAGACCAAAGAGCATTAGTGATAGTAAAAATGTGCGAAATATGCTATAAACAAAGTTTTACACCACCTCAATACGTCAGTCAAATGGCCGAAGATGTGACGAGGTCTTTCAAGCACTCGTAAAAGTCAGAAGTAATGCATCCAGAGATATGAGACGGGGAAGCCTTTATATTTATTTCTTGGCTTGACACTAGAATGGTTTTTATCAATTAGGGTTGGAACGTTACATTTTGTTGCAGGGCACCAAAATAGTCCCAGATACTTCCAGTCCTTGAATGCGATTTGTGTGTGAATTATGTTATTTTATTCTATAAATGTTTTTATAAAGTCAAACATTTCTTTTTTATACGGAAAATTCGAGAAAATTCTCACGGGGTGTGTTCGGTATTCACCTGTTACTGTATGCGGGTTCAGGTATGATTATTATTATTATTGCTTACATTTGATTGATGGCACCGGCCTTATACGCACGCGCGGAGGTCGGAAACCGTGAAAAAAATATAAAGGACAGAGAAGCAAGAGGTGTGCTCGGAAAAAGAAGTGTGTTCCGCAAAAAAAAACGTGTGTTCCGCTAAATGTATAGTGAAAATTATCATTATCTACCACCAAAACAGCATCCTTCAAGATCGCCACCGGGGTACCCCACGAACTAATTAGGAAGTGAGATCAGAAGGCAAGGAGATCTTCCGGAACCAAATTAAGGTTGGTGTCTTCCATTATTGATTTTCCAGATTGTCTTCTCCTTTTAAATATCTAACACCCGGCCCACATGGTGACTACAGTCCTTATCGAACAGGGTGAAATATGTGAAAACCATTTTTAAAATATATAACAAAAATTTTTCTCGCATTGAATTGAATTGTTTTCCAGACTCGATTAAAATAAGTGGACATATACAGTTTTGTGGAAAATAGACAATAAGAGAAATGTGTTTGAGGAATGTGCGACTAGTGGATTTGAAAGTTGTCGAATTGAAGCAAGAATTGGAGGAGAAGAAGATAGATTGTTCCGGAAAGAAATCAGTACTCCAGAAGAGACTGTGAGATAACTTGACTGAATCAGGAGAAGATCTCGAATATATGTATTCTAATTTCCTGGGGGTGATTTAAGTTCAATAATTAGCAAACTCTATGAGAATACCAATTCGCTGAAAAATAAACTCCAACAAAATTCGGTGAGTTTAAAAGATGAACTTCAACAAAATTCGAAGTGCCTGGAGAAGAAGCTTTTAGAAAATACAGAATGCTTGAAGAAAGGACTCTTTTGTGTGGCGAGGATAGGATAGGAACCATCTAGACAGAGATAGACAAAATCAGAGAGGAAATCAAAGGGGAAATCAAAGATGAAATCGGGGGAGAAATAAAAGGCGGATTTGGGGCAAGATGAAAAAAACAATCAGTACATTGCAAAACCAAATCGTTAATTCTGCCCACACCGAAGAAACTGTTACCGAAAACTCAATTCCGGAACTGAGTTTTAACATGGAAGAACTTCAAAAGGCAATGAAAGATGTCAAAGTCAGTTCTTAACCAGGAAAGTTCTCCATGAAGCCACCCCAGTTCGACGAAAAAACTCTTTAGGCAAATTACCGCCGACAATTCGACGCTGCGGCCAGAGCGAATGGATGGAATGCAGGAGAAAGGCGGTAACATCAACATTGGCGTTGCGTGGAGAAGCAATGAATATTTTGCAAACCCTCACGGCCCAGGAACAGAAAGACTATGACCAACTTATGAAGCATCTTGAGCTGCGGTATGGACAGGCCCACCTAGACCACGTTTACCATTCATTCATAATTCATCATGGTCATTATGGTCTCAGTAGTCGATGCTGAGGAGTACCTTGAAACTGTGTTGATATATCAAAATACGCATTGAATTGAAATTGAAATGATGGGTGAAATGGCAGATGAAGAGCTTTTCGTGAAAATCAAAAACAAGTCAAAATTACTGAGTAGACTTTGGAACTTCTAGCAAAAAGTCCGACGAGAGACATAATTTTTGAATTGAAAGGTTTATAATTTTCGGAGGGATGAATTTTTGGGAAAGAACGGTATTGCCTTTGTACTTCTCCATCTTTATACAAAAAAAATGTGGTTATCTTTCAAAGAGAGGGAGAGAGTAATCGATTTCAAGAAATTGACTCAAGAGAAAGATGTATAAAATCATGCAAATAATTAACATTCATACTCAAACTGGAAAAGAAGCCGTCTCGAAACTTTTACATACGAAAGAATATATACTTTCGAGAAAACTATTTTTATATAAACACTGAATTATACAAAAAACACTTTTCTCCCTTCAGTATTGTATTCTCTATATGTATTATATTCTCTATCGTACTGTTTTCAGTATTATATCATCTATAGGTATTACATCAAATCAAATCAAATATGCTTTATTGTCCAAAGTATAAACTCGTTGACAAAGCTAATCATGTATAAATGAGTTTCACTATAATAACTATACATTATACATATACATTGGTTTAATGTATGTGTCATACTGAAATATGGTTACGATTTTTAGTGAACAGCTAAAACAATTATAGATAAATAAATGAATATGCATATATAAACGCACATAAATACCACACACATACATATTTATATTCATCCTGAATGAACGAATAGTCAGACAATAACAGGTAAATAAGGAAGTCAATAGAAAAAATATATGAATAAATTAGATAAACAGACACTGTTTTCAAAATTGCAGGAGCTATTAGAATCAACATAAGCAGTGCTTGAACATGGAAAGATTTCATTTCAGAATTCCATCCATATCTTCATCAAAGTACTCTTGAAAACTATGAAACACTTGGTCAATGAGAACTTGCTTTACAGACTTCCTGAACTGATAAGGTGATTGGATATATTTAAGACTGGTCGGTAGATGGTTATATATTTTAGCTGCATTATAGGTCAATGAGTTTTTAATCAAATTTGATGATGGAATAGGCAGTCTTAATTTGTCGCTTTGGTGAGTGAAACCAATAACAACATCGTAAGACGATTTGTTCTTATGTACTAGGCACACAGTTTCGAGTATGAATAAAGAAGAAAGTGTTAGTAATTGTTGCTCCTTGAACAAGGGTTTACAAGACTCTCTAGGCCCAACTTTGCACAGATATCGGATTGCACGCTTTTGGAGAATGAGACTGTATTGAAGTGTTGTTCGTTGCAGGTGCCCCAAAATGATATCTTAGATGCGATTCAACCACAGCGTGGTACACAATTTTTGCAGTTACAATACCCAATTCATTTGACACCGTTCGTAAAGCATAACATTCCGAAGCTATTTTTTTGCTCAGCAAATTAATATGGTTAATGAAATTGAGGTTGCTGTCCAGATTGATTCCAAGAAATTAATTTAGTTTTTTGTTTGATATAATATCATTACCCATCGGAATGCCTGACAAGTTGCAATTGAATGATGTAAGATTGGTTTTTTCTATATTAAAGAATAGCAGATTGGAGTTGCACCACTCTCTCACTTTAAGAATATCTTGTGCTATTTTGTTTTGAAGATCATTTTCATTAGTGTCATGCCACAGGATGGTTGTATCATCTGCAAAAATTGTAAACGTTCCTTCAGAATCAATATAAGCTAGATCATTAAAATACAACAAAAACAATACTGGCCTCAGTACCGAGCCTTGGGGTACTCCGTGCTGAACAGAGACAATATCCGACAGCGTGTCAGTTCTCACAACTTGGGTTCGTTGACTCAGATATGATAGATCATAATAATTCGTTATGAAATTGGATCCCTCACATTATTGCTACCCTATACTCGTATAGTGAATGAAAAAGGTTGAATTTCACTTTCGAGTACATGGAAGAGCACTTTCATCCTCACTGGTGAATATCCAATGTTTCGGAATGAAACAGTTGCTTTTTCAGCATAATCATTTGTGCTGAATGATTTTCATAACATTCTCCAACATTTTCATCATCTTTCAAATGAATGATGTGATTTATTGACAATGGATTCTACCAAATATTTGAAGCATATTCATATTCCACATAACAAATCAAACGTCTTTCAGTATTCACAGTTAGTATCCACAATCGAAACGTAGTGAACTAACTTGGTTTCAAAATCTTCATTCATTTTATTGTTTGATTTTTGTTTTTTCGTTCATTTTTCCATTTTACTTTCTTTTTTTTTCACTTTGTGGTCATTTCCATCTTTTATGTTGATTATTTCGTTTTATTGTAATTTCATTTCACATTTTATTGCTTAATATAATCGATTTTCAAGTCATTTCGCAAACTACACCTCACGATTTGATGTTCAAAAACTCTATTTTCAAAATCATCACATGTTTCGCTAATACATTAGTCTTTTCGTTATGATACGTTTTTCGCTGTAATAGCGGAACATATCATGAAAACAAAGACTATCTAATTTGTATGATTACTATAATTACTATGGATCGATTAGAAAAAATATTAGAATCATTTTATACAATGAAAGTTCGAACTAGAAAAAATCACAATCCAACCGATACACCAGATATACCTAAAATTCTGTCATTTCTGGAATCCCGTGAGAATGTGAAGTAGTTCAGTTCTTTCACAGGATATCGATTAGAGCTGATCCACCACTCGCTTGGCTTAATAACGAGATTTTATTCGCTGTTTCACCTATTCATTATTCATCCAAATAATGAAAGAACTCGTTTAAAAACTTGATTAAATATTTATTGTAACGGAACGGGGAAAATACTTCAGGAATAAACTTACACTGAAATGTCAATCTACACACTAAAACACTAAAACGACTTCAAAATATTATTCAGACGGAAATATTGAAGTAACTGAACTTGAGTTGCTAATGTTCACATAAATGAAACATTCTTTACTGAAGAGCTGACTAGGTGAGACTGTTCTCTGAGAATAGTTTCTCTGTAAGGAATCGTTGTTATGTATCGATATATTGATATATCTATCTATCTAGATATATCTATCTATCACTATGAAGCCAATGTGAGCTATAATCATAAAAATACCAACCCAAGTTCAATACTTTCCACACTCAGTGTTACTATCTCCATTCGGATTTGAATGCCGTCGTAGTTTAGAACTGCATCTTTACGTTTTGCAGTGGATTGGTTCTTCAGAGGTTTATTCATCTTGATGATTGATCGACGACTAGTGATTTCTACGCAGAATGTCATCTTCATTTCTTTCAGGTTTGGAGACCAGCTCCCCTACCCTTTCGACTGATTGTTGGTCTCGAGAAGGACCAATGGGTTCAGGACTGATTGATGACGGCATGAAGTCCTTAGACATCAGTGCCGCCCTTCACGGGATACCCCTACCTGGCTGGGGTGGGATGGATGAGAAAGTTATTCATCCGTTAACGGGGGACATGAGGGGCTAATTCGACAGAGTGTCGGGGCCTTCTATATCGGGAGGGGTCGTCTACAGCATAATCTGTGGCTTCACTAACTAACAGTGATTTCTAGTTCTTGGGTTGTATTTATGTTGACTCAGATAGTCCGCATCTCTTGTTGATGCGTTGCTATTGGGCGAAGTGTTATTACCTGTTGATGACGTAACATTGCATTGCGTTGTCGCCACTTCAGAATTTTTTAGTATGGGTTTCCAAATCCGATTAGGCGTTATCGCCTCCCATTTTCTGTTGTAGTTTTCCGTATGTGGTATTCATGATCAGGAGCAAGTAGTTTCACATCAGTGTGAAACTACTCGCCCAGTAATACTGAAAATCTCGGCTGCGAAAGCCTCAACCAATTTATCACTATCCACACTATTAGGTATATGAAGATATACCCACGGGATTGGGATCGCCGCGGGAAAAATTTTAAGAGTGCAGGCAAAAACGAAAGCCACAGACTTGAAATATATTTTGATCCCACATTGTGCATGTGCGAAGCTGGGGAGTGTCACTAGTTGTTTGTGAAGTTCTGTCAATGCATGGTACTTCCTGAAATCATCATGTGAACACATATTTATGTAAAAATGGTAAAGTATTATTCAGCGATGAAAGGTAAAAACGAAATAATAGTAACTAAACCTCTATAACATAGAATTATATTCTTTTTCAAACTCCCGTTTCACTAACAATCAGTTTCGATGTAAACATTACCTGCATTTCGTTTTATAAGTTAAACTCGAGCGCTACATTAACTTGTAATCAGTAACTTTTCTGGCGTGTTCATGAAAACGATTATTTTCCACTATAATAAAAGCTGAGTGGAAATTCCATAATGTATTAGCATTATGAAGGTTGTTCGAGTTTTCTTTGTCATGCATGTCGAAAAAGTCGAAAATATTTCATTTGAAATATGAAAACAAAAATAGTCATAACACTGATTGTTATAGTCTATCCATTCCCAATTGGAACGGCAATAAAAAGATGAATACAGTTATAAACATTTCTTGCCTGTGGCCCCTAGTCGCCCAGATAATTATTAAACATGCTATCAAAAGTAGTTGAGGAGTGAAGGCTCGGCTAGCTAGACTGGCTGAATACTATTTTTTTGTCGTTTCACAATATTTTTTTATCAGTGCCGTGTGTTCGTGGGGTTAGGTGAGGAAGTGAATGGTTTTTAAAACCGATTTTTGAATACTAAGATCAACTACCCTAACACCAAACTGAAATTTTCGCACTCGACGCGCGTTTCGCTAACAAGGTTAGCATCTTCAGGAGAAGCAAATTGATACTGAATCTAAGGACAAGGGTTAGCTGTTTATATACCTAAATATACAAATTGATTTGTCAACAATAGATATGGCTTTCTGGAGACCTTTTGAAACAAATGCTAACATTACGTGTGAGGAATCTGTGTCAATCGACAGGGATCCGGAATTTGAAAATAAGGACTCACATGTTCAAGTTCAGCGAGTAATTTTAAATATTCATGAATGCTTGAAGAAGGAAAACTGTCACACTTCACAGAATGCTATTGTGAATAGAATATGCGAACGAAACTATCTCGTTCGGCAGTTCTTTGAGTCATTAAAATAGGGGATGTCATTGACCATGCAATGAAACGAAAACAAAGGAATAAAAAATTCGCAAACGTTGATGGTGCTACAAAAGATGTGATTCGGCGAACAATTTATGATATATACCAAAAAAATGAAGTACCAACCTTGGAAATGATTTGGTATAAATTACTCGACTATCCCTATTCCAATTACAAATCTTTAGAAACTCTACGAGTTGTCTTATTGTCTTGTAGTTTCGAATATAAAAAAAATTGAACAATCGGATGGTCATAATGGAATCGACACGCATTGTTCAACTCCGACAAGGATATTTGAGGCGAATGAAAAGCTACCGAGAATCCAGCAGACATATAATCTACCTCGACGAAACTTGGTTTGACACCCATGATGTTGTCAAATATGGCTGGGTAGATGAAACCAAGTATTGAGTTTTGAACACACCTTCTTCAAAAGGAAAACGTGTTATAATTTTGCATGCCGGGAATGAAAGTGGTTTTGTACCTAACGCTTTGCTTCTGTCGGCCAAAAATATTGAAGATTCGTCTGCTGATTACCACGAAGATATGACTGCGGCTTTATTAGAAACCTGGTTCAGTGAGCAGCTTCTCCCAAATATTCCTCCATACTCGGTTATTGTTATGGATAACGCTTCGTATCATTCTCGGTTATTAACTACAATACCAAACAATAATACAAAAAAGCAGGTATTGTTGATTTCATGCGAAATCATGACATGGAAATACACGAAAAGATTCCAACGAAATAGGTATTACTGGCGACCATAAAACAACGTAATTTCAAAAAAGAGTATATTATTGATTCGATGTGTAAAAAACGTGGTCATATCCTCTTACGTCTGCCTCCATACTATTGTGTGTTGAATCCAATTGAAATGGTTTGGCCACAATGAAAGAAAGCTTGCGGAAATGTAATCAGTCACCGACTTTGAATGCTGTAGTGCTTGACAATATAAGGCGAGTGATGAATGAAGTAGGTAATAGTGATGTGTGGAAGAACTGTGTGGCCCACGTTATGAAAGAAGAGAACAAATATTATGCGCAAAGTTCCATAAATCCGATCGTTATTCAACCCGATGATGATTCTACCTCATTCGAATATAGCGAAGAAAAATTTTGATTTTTCTAGCAATTTTGTTGGCCTCTAATATTTTGTAAATATATGTTTGACGAGAATTCGGTGTGATTATTTGTGTTTTCATTGTATTTTAGAGTTTTCGGTTCGGAAAGCAACTACCTTAAATTTCGAAGTTTTTCATAATGACTCATGATGGAAAAATTCAGTTGAGATAATTTTTTCATGGGGTGTTCAATTGCTATGATTGTAAGAATAAGTAAGTGGAAAACTACCACTGAAAAATAATATGCCGACGCCTATGTCGGCATATTATTTTTTGCTGTTCCAATTGGTATTGGAAATACTATACTGTGATAATTGATATTCGTGTTCTACTATTAACTTGTATTTGGCTATAGCTCAGCCTTTCTATCATACAAGTACATCACAATTATCGGCAAATCATAATATCCCCGTGAGGAGTTGTTTACATTGGAAAGAATACTTGAGAACTTTCCAGAGGAGTTTTGCAAGGAACATTCGTTTTTTTTGTACTATTCTTGATACGCGAGCTATACGCCAACATCACATATTTTCAGGTTTTCAGCTAGACTTCACATTTAGTATGTTTTTCCCCACTAATCTAATTTATATTCTGTCATTGCCGCCAAAAGTTATTCCTTTTCTCTGCTCGATTGAAATACATCGAGCAGTGCGAGAGTGATTCAATCTGGATACGAACAAAACACAAACAACTATTGTAGCAAGTTGACAGATCCAATGAAAAATGTTCATTTCTTTTCATTTGAAGATGTCGACTGTGAAACTCGAATATTGAAATTGTAACGAATCTGAAGCTGTCCCTGACCGATATGCCGGCCAGCAAACAAACACATGACATCACAGCAAAAGGAATGCAGTCGGCAACCGCCGGTAAAACTCTAGTCGGGTATTGAACCGACTACAGATTTCTAGAAGGAACCGTAACACTATATAAGTCCGGCTTCCCGATGCGAGGGGGAGTACAGAAAGTGAATAGAGCGGTTAAACAAAGAATTCAAATAGTGGAAATGAATTATGCGTTAGTTGCTAAGTGCTGTTAATGAATTAGTTTGTGATTAGTGAAATATAATTGGAAACAAATTTGTTAATTCTTTAATTTGATTAAATTTTTAATCAGAAGTGGATTTGTAAAAATTGACTATAAATGAAATTGACTATAAGACTTATTTGTTCGCGTAAAGAGACTGGTGATGAACTGATAGACCTTTCTCGCGAAAAATAGACCTGTGAAAGATAATTAGTGTTTTCCAGACTCGATTAAAATAAGTGGACATACACAGTTTTGTGGAAAATAGACAATAAGAGACAAAATGTGTTTGAGGAATGTGCGACTAGTGGATTTGAAAGTTGCCGAATTGATGCAAGAATTGGAGGAGAAGGAGATAGATTGTTCCAGAAAGAAATCAGTACTCCAGAAGAGAATGTGAAATAACTTGACTTTATCAGGAGAAGATCCCGAATATATTTATTCTGAGTTTCTGGGGGTGATTTGAGTTCAATAATGAGCAAACTCTATGAGAATACCAATTCGCTGAAAAATGAACAAAATTCGGTGAGTTTAAAAGATGAACTTCAACAAAATTCGAAGTGCCTGGAGAAGAATCTTCTAGAAAATGCAGAATGCTCAAAGAAAACACTCTTTTGTGTGGCGAGGATAGGATATGAACCATCGAGACAGAGATAGACAAAATCAGAGAGGAAATCAAACGGGAGATCAAAGATGAAATCGGGGCAGAAATCAATGGCGGATTTGGGGCAAGATGAAGAAAACAATCAGCAAATTGCAAAACCAAATCGTTAATTCTGCCCACACCGAAGAAACTATTACCGAAAACTCAATTCCGGAACTGAGTTTTAACATGGAAGAACTACAAAAGGCAATGAAAGATGTCAAAGTCAGTTCTGAACCAGGAAAGCTCTCCATGAAGCCACCCCAGTTCGACGGAAAAACTCTTTAGGCAAATTACCGCCGACAATTCGACGCTGTGACCAGAGCGAATGGATGGAATGCAGGAGAAAAGGCGGTAGAATCAACATTGGCGTTGCGTGGAGAAGCAACGAATATTTTGCAAACCCTCACGACCCAGGAACAGAAAGACTATGACCAACTTATGAAGCATCTTGAGCTGCGGTATGGACAGGCCCATCTAGAGCACGTTTACCATCCATTCATAATTCATCAAAATTATGGTCTCAGTACTCGATGCTGGGGAGTACCTTAATTATCAAAAACTATGTTGATATATTAAAATACGTAAAACTATATTTTTAAAACGCAAATCTGTAAAATATGCTACAAAACAGTAAAAAATTTTAACGTCTGAAGGAATTTAACAATTTTCAAAAGATGCACCTGTTGAAAAGTATTTGCTGATAAAGGTATGAATTGAAAATTTTCAAATTGTTATCGAAAGATGAATGTTTGCTTTTGATTTCAGGCTGCTCTAGCTATTGGTTTCACAGGGGTATGTCGTTGTGATGAACTTCGAAAATTAAAAATCAATGACATGTAAGAATTACCTGATACTAGAAATTTCACAGTCACAGGAGAATTCTACCAAATTCACAAAAGATATTTGAAGCTTCGACCATGCACAAATGAAACAAGGTTTTTTTATATTACAAACATAGCGAATGCACGAAACAGCCTATGGGGATGAATAAATTTGGCACCATGTCGAAAAAAATTGCAAAATTTTTGCAATTACCGAACCCTAAATTATATACTGTCCACTGTTTCCGAAGGTCATCTGCGACTATTTTAGTTAATGCAGGGGCAGATCTTTCAACTTCAAAACGCTATGGGGGTTGGAAATCCAGCAATGTTGCAGAATCTCACATCGACAACTCCATAGCTAACAAAATAAAAATTTCAAGAAGTATAGTAGAATCCATTCAGCATCCAGCGCCATTAGAATCTGAACACAACAATACTGTGGAAGCTCAGTACGTTTCCCCATCAACTTCAACTTCGACCGCAGCTAATATTTCAATTACCGAAAACATGTTGAAACAAAACGACCTACCAGGCATTACTTTACAAAATCGTTCAAATATAACTGTTGATTACTATTTTGAATAAAATATAAAATTGAGTTGATGACATACAAGTATTATTATATATGTATTTCAATTTTCAATACTTGAAAACAACGCAACCGTAGGAAAAGTACAGTGTACAATGCGTGAGAAAATGGCATATTTTTCACTGGCTTGATTTGCGCTTCTGCGCTCGTGAGAAATATGTCGTTTTTCTCACTTGTTGTACAATATACTATTTTCCACAATATCGGACGTAAGTATTTCATTTTCGAGATGTTTGGGATGATGAGGATTACTCAACGTTCTCAAACTCAAAGTTATCATTATGCTATTATTTTTGAGATATAAAAAAAATTCTTTCACTTATGCAGACCTCTCAAGCTGTGTTAATAAATATCAGAAATTCAACGCTTTTTTTGAGATCATCAAATGATCTGAGAAAAATTCATTACTGCATTTAAGAGTGTGGGTATTTATAATTAACAGAGATGACATCAACTGTATAATTAGAACAACGAGGAGGTATATTTCAGTTAGTTGATTGGTGACCTAGTGGCCGTTTAAAATAAATGACATCCGTTATTTGAAATTGATTTATTGGGTTCATTCATATTCCATAAATAAATATTTAGTGAATTCCGCATTTTCGTGCCAGTCGAAAAACTTCATGATTGTGAAATATGCATTGGAGTGAAATCGTGTTATAGTATTGCATTTGAAATTATATGAAAAGATGGTTATATGAAAACGACGAGAAAAATAATGAAGAAAATTGCTCCCTTCTGTTTTTGGGTTCATAAATTTCCACAACTTGGAATTGAACCAATCTAAATCATCAGAGAATCTACTGAAGTCTGACAAAAAGCAAACTGAAGATTTCAATGCGTCCACGTCAAAGGATAGGTTAGGTTAAGTCAAAAGTCAGTGGGTCTGCACCGCAACCCGCAAGGGTTCATTGTGGCTCACACCTAGTCACACTCGACCAAATAAACCCAGCTTCTTCATGAAGCCGATTAGTTCATATGGTGAGTGATCTTTCAGGTCACCAAACTCTGAACCCTTATTCGGTCCGCAAGGGTAAGGTGCTCTGCTGATCCATCATTTTCCAAACAGAGGCGACACACACTGTCTTCCGACAGTCCGAGTCTCTGCATGTGATGATTCTGGAGATAGTGACCTGTAAGGGGGCCTGTCAGACATCGTAGTTCATCCCTAATTAGTCCAACAACTGTTTGGTTTCGAACTTCGAAGGGTGGATGAAGTGAGCCAATCCTAGAAGATTTTGCCAGAAGTCTTTAAATCTTCTTACCATCCAAGTGTTCTGGTCCGATTAAACTACTTGCAGCACCTTTCTTTGTAAGGGAGTCAGTAGCGTCACTGCTTTTCAGTCCAGTGTGACCAATAATCCAGACCAGAGACAATTTGTTTGGTCTCTATATCGAGGAGAGTCGTTTTTGGCAATTTGCTACAAATTTAGATGTTACTCGGTAGGAGCCAAAAGCTTCCAACACCGCTGGGAAAACTTTTATTGACTTGTGTTTGTTATATATTATAATCATGTAAGGTAAGCTGAAAAGTACCAAACCTTCAGTATTTAGAAAACATTAGAATACGGGTTTGGAGAACTGTCGGTTTACTGTCAAATAGGAATGAAGTTGTAATGTCAGATAATTCTTTGTAATAAAGTTTGATCTAAAAGTATTTGGTCTGTATCCGAAAATACATAACATAATTGGCGACGAGGATAAACTGGTCAATAGTCTGAAGCTGAGTCAAGTCGAACTATAAAAATGTCTTTGGTGGGATCAATTGAACCTTTCAAACCTGGAGAGTCGGAAATATCTAGCTATATCGAGAGAATGGAGCAGTTATTTTTGTGTAATAATATGGAAGAAGAGAAGAAAGTACCACTATTTCTCACTTTGGTTGGTGGAGAGGCTTACAGTGTTATCAAAGATCTAATTTCACCAGAATTACCCAGTTCTAGGACATATGTGCAGCTCAAAAATGTCCTCTTAGCACATTATTGCCCAAAAAAGCTGATTATTGCTGAACGGTACCAGTTCTATATATGTACTCAAGAGTCTTCTGAAGATATGAATGCGTTCATAATCAAATTGAAAAAATTATCTAAACATTGTCAGTTTGGACAATTCCTAGATGATGCGCTTCGGGATAAGTTAGTCTGCGGCCTCAAATCAGAAAACGTCAAGAAAAAATTATTATCTGAGGAAAATTTGACATTCAGTAAAGCCTGTCAGATAGCTCAAAGTATGGAACTCGCTGAAAACAAAGCCAAAATCATGGGAATTGATTTGGTGAATAAAGTTGAAACTCAAAGTCATTTTAGGTCAAGATTCAAACAGTCAAGTTCAAGTCCAGTCAGTAGTGGTTCATCGCAGTCAATGAATATGAAGTGTAAACGATGTTTGCGATTACATATGAATAATTCCAAATGTCCTGCAACGCAATGGAAATGTTTTTCTTGTAATACCATAGGACATACGTCAAAATCCCCCATTTGCAAGAATCGTGTCCATTTTGTAGAAGAATTCGAGGGTGATTTTGAAGATCAAAACCTGAAGGCAAAGCAAGAAAACTCAGATAACGCAGAGGAAGAAGTATTTTATTCCATAATCAAAGGCATTGAAGAAGTTCATCAGTCGAGTAATGGTAAAACTAGTCCGGTCATTATTAAACTTTCAGTTGAAGGAAAAATTATTGAATTTGAATTAGATACAGGTTCTGATAGTTCTATTGTTTCTATGAAACTGTTCAAAAAGTTTTTTCCTACAGTTGAATTAGTTAAAGACAATGTGAATCTTAAAACATTATTTGGTCAAGTGAATGATTTGGTTTTCAAAGCTACCGTTGATGTCAAATGTATGAGAAATGGGTGCAGTAAGAGTCTAGAATTGAAAGTGATTGATTTTGAGTCTGGTGTTTCGTTGTTAGGAAGATCATGGTTGAATGTTCTGATGCCTAACTGGCGAGAAAAGTTTGAATGTTATGATACAATGATGGTAAATAATAATGTTTGTAGCAATGAAGAGGAAGATTTTATAAAGGTATTGAAGAATGAGTATGAGAATGTGTTCAATCAAAATGAATGTATAAAAGGATTCATAGCGAATGTAAAGGTGAGAAATAACGTGACGCCAAAATTTTGTAAACCATACAGAATACCGTATGCTCTGAAAGATAGAGTACGAGAGGAAATTGAAAATTTAGTCAAAGAAGGAATTTTACAACCAGTTGAAATGTCTGAATGGGCCAGTCCGATAGTGGTGGTTCCTAAACCTAATGGCAAAATCAGGATTTGTGGAGATTTTAAATCTACCATCAATCCAGTCATCGAAAACCAGTATTATCCTTTACCCACAGCTGAAGAAATATTTGCTTCATTGTCTGGGGGAAAATTGTTCTCAGTTGTGGATTTGAAAAATGCATATTTCCAAATTGAGGTTAGCGATGAAAGCAAAAGGTTGTTAACGATAAATACTCCTTCTGGTTTATTCTCATATACACGACTTGCATTTGGTGTTAAATCTGCACCGCATATATTTCAATCGGTAATAGAACAAATTCTGAAGAATATATCTGGGGTGCATTGTTATTTAGATGATTGTCTTATAACCGCAGAAAATCATCAGGAAATGAAGAATAGATTAAAACTTGTGTTCGATAGGTTCAAAAAATATAATGTTCGTATCAATTTAGATAAAAGTAATTTCTTTCTGAAAAAGGTTACATTTTTAGGTCACATGATTTCAGAAAAGGGAATTGAACCTACTGATCAAAAAATTAAAGCTATTTTGGAAGCTCCTAAACCAGAAAATGTTCGACAGTTACAATCATATTTAGGGTTGTTGCATTATTATTCAAATTTTATACCAAAGTTATCAGAGAAATTATTACCTCTTTATAAACTACTGCAGAAAGGCGTTTCATGGTATTGGAATCGGGAAACTAATACATGTTTCGAGACCAGTAAAAAATTCTTATTGGGCTCGAACATTTTAATGGCTTTCAATCCTATATATCCAATTACATTGACTTGTGATGCGTCCCCATATGGAATAGGCTCTATATTAGCTCATGTACTACCTGATGGGAGTGAAAGACCAGTAATGTATGTTTCTGCTACACTTTCGTCGGCAGAGAAAAATTATAGTCAGTTAGAAAAAGAAGCACTTAGTATAATCCATGGTGTAAAAAAGTTTCATAATTATTTATATGGCAGAAAATTCACATTAATCAATGATCATAAACCTTTACAGTATTTACTCTCACCTTCCAAACCATTACCCCCTTTGGCTGCTGCCAGAGTACAACGCTGGGCAGTTATACTTTCGGGGTATGATTATGAAATCAAACATAAGGAAGGTAAAAAATTGCCGCATGTAGATGCACTTTCTAGGCTCCCACTCAAATCTGAGAGTAGTGGAGAGACTATAAAATATTTTTCAATAGTAAAAGAGTTGCCAATATCATTCAGAGATATTGCTAAAGAAACTCTGAAAGACAATACACTCAGATCAGTTAAAGATTTCATTTTATATGGTTGGCCAATATCAAATAAAAATACAGATTTATTACCTTATTTCAGAATACGAGAATACCTTAATTTAGATCAAGGATGTATCACCTACAATAATAGAGTTTTAATACCAAAACATTTACAACAAAGAGTTTTGTATTTACTCCATGATCAACACCCTGGAGTTGTTAAAATGAAAATGTTAGCTCGACAATATGTTTATTGGAACAACTTGAACAGAGATATTGAAGATTTAGTAAAACAGTGTGAATGTTGTCAATTGAATGCAACAAATGTTCCTGAAGCTCCCCTTACTTCTTGGTCATGGTGTACACGTAAATGGCAAAGATTACATTTGGATTTGGCAAAAAAGAATGACATTAATTTTCTTATTCTCATAGATGCACACAGTAAATGGATAGATGCTTGGATACTCAGATCTACTAATGCATCAAATATAATATCATGTTTAAGGCAATCTTTTGCTGTTTTCGGTCTACCCGATGAAATTCATACAGACAATGGACCTCCATTCAGCTCGGAAGATTTTATTTTATTCTGTACATCTAATGGAGTCAAAGTTTTGAAATCTCCTCCTTTGCATCCATCTTCAAATGGTATAACTGAAAGATGTATTCAGACTTTCAAGAATAATTTTTTGAAACAACTCTATGATGATAAAACTAATTGTCTGACAAATCAAGAAAAACTTGACAATTTTCTTTTCTTCTATAGGAATATTCCACACAGTGTTACTCAGTTATCACCTGCTGAATTGATGCTTAAACAAGAACCTAAAACAAAATTATCTTTACTAAAACCGAATTTGAATGAATACATTAAAGATAAACAGACATATATCATAGAGAAAAGAAATAAAAATATTCATCCCAATAGATTTAAAGAATTCCAAGAGGATGATGAAGTTTATGTTAAAAATGTACGTGGAGAGAGGGATAATTGGTCTAAGGGGATAGTGAAAGTGAGAGTAAGTCCGGTGACGTATATTGTGCTTGTGGGAGATAAACCAAGATATGTTCATATAGATCATCTTCGTAAGGTTTCAACATTATCTGATGATTTTTCATCTATTGAAAACAATTCTTCATATGATGTTGATTCAGAAGATAAATTACTTTCAGAGGGGAGAAGCAAAACTTCCAATTCAGAGAATGAAAATGAGCTGAATGGAGATGAATCTTGTGAGATTGACATACAATGTCCAGATCAGAATGAGAGAGTTTTGGTGAAAAAGAGTCATGACTATGACAATAATGCAGAAAATAGCTTATCTGAAAACCCAACCACTACATTACGTAGATCACTGAGAACTAAAAAAAAAACCTGACAGATACATGTTTTAATTTTATTTGAGGGGGAAGATAATGTTATATATTATAATCATGTAAGGTAAGCTGAAAAGTACCAAACCTTCAGTATTTAGAAAACATTAGAATACGGGTTTGGAGAACTGTCGGTTTACTGTCAAATAGGAATGAAGTTGTAATGTCAGATAATTCTTTGTAATAAAGTTTGATCTAAAAGTATTTGGTCTGTATCCGAAAATACATAACAGTGTTCGAGATCGGATTCCACCAATCTCTCCGCAGACGATTCAATGACATAGGATTTCGCTTGAAATACAGTCGCATCGTTTCCTAGGCAGATTGATATCTCTGTCCTTGGTCTGTAACTGAACACACCTGCACCAGAGCCTGAAGGTGTTTTTGATCCATCTGTGAACCAATAACTATCTGTTCTCAATATTTCCGTCTCCCAGAGGATCCAGTACTCTCAACTCGGGAAGAGTACTGTATAAGGCAGTTCGTACTTGGCAGTTGAACTTCCAGTGTCAGCCAGCAGTTTAGTGTACACTTCATTAAATTGCTTTGTGCAATTGGCAATGTGCACAAGTCTATATGCAGTCCATGTAGCCTCTTTTTCCAAAAGAATATGAAGAGAAGATACTGAAAGGTAACTGCATGATATAACTCCTTGAAACTCAAAAATAACGTTCCTGTATGAAACATACGCTATGTGAAATCATCACTCTGCCGATTAGCTTTCTGTAACATCTCTGCGAGTTTCACTCGACTAAAAGTGTAGCCCTTGTTGAATTTTCGTTCTTATTACCACTCACATTTATGTGGAGTGGAGCTTCTTTGATTTTAGATGATTCAAAACCCCGTCTTGGAGCTTACCGAGATTGATATATCACACCACTTTCTTTTAGTGGACTACTGTGTGAAGGGGATGTAACTGCATGAGAGCACTCACCTCGAGAAGGTGTACATCTGGCGAAAATGTGACGTCCTTCGAGCAATAAATCTTACGGGCCAAGGGAGAAAACTCAGAGGAAAATAAAAATCATGGGTAGAATATTTTTTGTGATTTTATTTCTGTTACAGACCTATACGAATGTTTGATGAGATTACTTGAGTCATTGTTCTACTGTCTAGTCAGTATTGTTGGAAAACATTTGGGAATTATACAGGGAGAACAAACCCTTGAGAGAAATATCTAGTACAATGTTGAAACTCATTGATACAGTTCTATGATTTTAACATTGAATGGTTTTACAAAAACCGCGACACGTGTTGCGCTACACAATATTTTTTGCGAACGAACACGTGTCGTCGTTTTTTAAAACCCTTTGTAGTGGAAATCACTTGATACACTGCATTAATGAGTTTTACTATGGATTTTCATCAAGTATTGGCCAGTTGTATTCAGCACAATGTTCCTGGCAAGTGGCCGTCGATGGATAATAATTTCAGCATCAACGCTGGTGTTTCCAAGGAATCCATTAACTCCAACGCTTTCTTTATTGTATATCAACGGCTTATTGGAAAAAACAAAGCGGCAGCAGAATATTGCATATCTTAATGAGGATCTAGAAGTGATTTTGAATGGGGATTGAAGTAACCAGGTTCGATTCAATATCCAAATTGACTTTCGTTACTATACTGGGTTTTGTTCTCCCTCTCTGGTCCAGTATCCATGTAAAATTCACAACCGTTGTAAGTGCCACCAAACGTAACACCACAATCAACTCACTGCCCGCAATTTACCATAATTCCACTATATCAAAATCCCTTTTCGGAAAGTTTCTTGCTGCGACCCTCTCCCGCAACTGACTTTCGCAACTCCCTTTCGCGACTCTCCCAAATTAACTCTCTGTCGCAAAAGAATCTTTTCGCAACTGCTCTATTGCATTATCCCTTTTCGCGACCCTCTTTCGCAACTGTCCGATCGCCACTCCGTTTCTTGACCCTTTTTCGCAACAGCCCGATCGCTACACTCCCAATTAACCGACTTCTCCAACGGCCCGATCGTCCCTGTCCCAATTAACTGACTTCCCCAACGGTTCGGTCGCTCCTGTCCCAATTAACCGACTTCCCCAACGGTCCGGTCGCCCCTGTCCCAATTAACTGACCAAGTCCGAAAAACTATCCCTAACACTCCTCCTTTTTACCGTCCCCTGATTGGTCTGATCTTTGTTTAATATTCCCGAATCTTTCCATAACCCTTCCTACTCAAGACCTGTATCTTCTTTTCATTGAATTCATTGGTCAGTTTTTATTTTAAATGAATTTTCGGATCCACCTATTCAGATATGGCCGAACTTCCTGTCAATGAAGCTGAAATGCAAACTCATAGCTTGCATTTTTCACAGTATTATTACTTATCAATAGGATCCGTTTGTTTAGTCTACTTCGAAGGAAACATCAACCATTCATGATGCCGCCAAAGATCACCAACCATAAATTAAATTCATCGCTTATTATGTTGGACAAATATCGATATCGAAAAACCGGGTGACCGACCCTGATCTTTATGAATGAAATTATATTTTTCGTTAACTATCACAATGGCATTTATTACACTATGAAGTTCATATCTGCCAGGAAACAATTGCGCCACTTTCCTCCTGGAAGTGGTTTAAAAATATGAGTACGACAGAAATAATAAAAAAGTATTTTCACTACAAAGCGTCACAATGTTCTGTAATCAGGACACAATTACTCAAAACAGAGTTCAGCGGGTAACTATCCAATTCCATACTGTTTATTTTCAGCAGATGAATCGAGATTTACTCGACAAAGGGAATGAATCGTTTGTTTGTATACTGTAAATGAGAATTTGTCAAAGCCACTATAACATTGATTTTTAACACTATGGATATTATGATAATGAATATTTTGGAATTGGTTTATTGGTTACATGGCTTCGATTTCAAATTGAAATCTGAAAACAATAACCGCAATTGGGTTTTTCAAATTCACCTTCGTTATTGATATGAATAATATACTAGACGTTTTCTGAACGTTTTTTGCCGAATTAATTAGTTCAACAGGAGTGAGAGAAGCAAAACTTTGCATCACTGACGCTTCCAAAATTTGTAGTCAAAAACTTAGCTGTTGTCAGTCGAAGCCTCGTCTTGTTGAAAATATTTTTTTCTGAGCCCCATCAGTAGTATTTCATCAACAAAGGTTCCGATAATTTGCTTTGAAGTTTCTAAATACCTCTGAGATATGAGAGTGGCATTATAAATGAACAGGCCGAAAATTATACCGCTGTATAATTGTCGGGGTTGAAAATGCTCACATAAACTCCGTCTGTCCAAACAATTCAACGAAAAATCACGCACTTGGTTACAACTTTCCAGCAACCACTGGCAAAAAGCCATGGCTTGTCTGGCTTGAATTTGTGTTTTTTGAAAATCTACTCATCGTTACTTCTTGGTAGGCCTGTTGATATTTTCAAATTTCGCGTTGACGTTCTGATATTATTTTCAACAGCTCCTAAAACCACCATTTCTTCCAACTCCTTATCATTACTTGATTCATATCATCCTGAACTTTTGTTTTCAAATTGGCCACCATCAATTAGGTTGTGTTGCAATCTTGCGAAAATGTATGTTAAAGGTTGTCTTTTCTCTGGATACCTCACGTGATACAAATTGCTTGCTGCTTCTGCATTATCCCCGGTTTGTTTAAAACAGACAATCATATCTCATTTTTCATAATTGTCACACTTCATTGCGAATGTGTTTGAAAATTGAACAAAAACCGCTGATTGGAGAGCATCTTCACTGCTTAAATCGAAATTTGACAACTACTAGTACAGATTTTCATTTTGTTTTATCGCCGCATCGTCCAAGGCCTTCTTGTTAGTTTCAAAGTCTACATGCAAAATTACAGCAACTTTTCGAAAATGCACATCGAAAAACCATCAGTTTTCTTCTATCTAGTTTCAAAACTAGTTTGTTTGTTGTCTAGTTTGTTTGATCTGCCTCTTTTTTCAACTTCGATCACTTTTTGAAAAAAATATTTCCACAGCTTCCAACAATCACATATTTGAAAAAAATTGTTGACACATTGAGTGGTGCCAATTATGATTTTCAAATAATAAAGGGTCATCCAAATAATTATTCAGAAAGGTTGGCCTAGTAGCCGAATTAATTTCTGGTCGTATTGATAAGTACTTTATTCATTGAAATAATGGAGTATCAATATAAATAATAAAAAATATTCTTGCGTATTGATAATTCACTTCATGATCGTCAAATCACCAGAATTTTCTGGAATATCGGACGATATTATTTGATTGAAGTGAAAATATAATTTCCAACATTTTTTTTAATTACTTGTGTCTCCTCAATGAAAAAATGTTGAGACTTTTTAAGTATCGTCGTTAGTTTCAAAAATAGACAGCTTTTCGTCATTTCAATGTACCCTCTTTATTTCAAATCATAAAAAACAATAGTAACAACAATCACAGATTTCAAAATGCGACAAAATACATTTCTCTTATTCCTCTTCAAGTGCCAAGATTATTCATCCTTCTTTATGCCTTTTATTTTGTCTTCAACTCTGCAAAGACAACATGAAATGAGCCGTGTATTTCTTCATGAAAAATTGCCGTTTTTAATTTTGCTTTTTATTTCAAGTTTCTCTCCCGGAACTAGTTGAAATCTTTTTGATTTATGGTTAGGAAAACTTGTGATACTTCGCTGTTTAACACCTCAAAACGAAGTCTTTCACGGAGTTGCATAACTTCTGTTTCTTTTGAATGAAAAAATGAATGGACTATGACAGTTGGAAATGCGATATACTAGGTGGCTACTTCTTTGATGAAATCAATTGTTTTATTTTGAACTGTAGAAGTTGTTGAACTGGTCTCATGAAATGTAAGTTCTATATCCAGATAGTTTTTTTTGTTGGTGAAACTGAATATCAGGTGCCTTGATTTAACGTTTGTTTGAAGGTGATTTACAATGTTTCATGATACTTTCACTAGTTCGGACTTCCATTGTCTACTATACAAAATGATTTGAAATCCCTGATACAACTAAAAATGAAGAATTAAAAATGAATAGCTGAAAATAACAATTATATTAAGCAAAATAAACCTGAAATGAAATAATAGTGAAATAGAATACAAGTAAAAATAAAACAATTGAATAAATAAAAAATAAAGAAATGAAAAAGAAAATAAAAATAAAAAGTGGAGAGAATCCAAGTCACATTAGTTCACGACGTTTCGATTGTTCGAGTGATGACTGGACTGATTCCTCCGAGAGATGACTATTTATAGGTCGTTCGAGTACTTTCACTTATCCCCGCTTTCCATTTTCCGCTTCACTGGTTCCGTGGGAAATGACCGTTTGGCGGGAGTTAGCCATTTTTCGCTTGATGATGGGTTTCCATATGTTGCGTATTTCCACGCTGGCTTGGCTAAATACGTTGTTGGACAACATGTATGCGGCTTCCTTGAATTTTCTCCTGAACCACTGTTCCTCTCTGTGCAAGATCTCAGCTTGGGACCACTCGATGTTGTATTGATGGGTCCAAACATGGTCTGCTATTCCTGATTTGCTGGTTTCCCCTAGCTGTGTGTGTTTTTTGTGCTCGGCAATGCGAACATTCAATGGCCTCTCAGTTTCACCAATATAGGATTTTCCGCACTCACAGGGTATCCGGTAAATGCAATTCTTGGAATCGCAGTCCGCGTTTGGTGGCCTGGTTTTCGTGAGGCTGCTACGGATAGTGTTACTGGATCTGAAGCAGGTTTTGATGTTGTACTTGGAACCAATTCTTCTTATCCTCTCTGATAATCCTCTGATGTAGGGAAGTGCAAGCACTGGTTGTGACAGCTTCTCTTCCTTGCGAGGCTCCTGCTGCCCAAAAGCACGGTCTAATAGAGTCTTGATGATTCTCCTTTTAGTCGATTGATGGTGGTTGGATTCGTGGTTCGATACTGTCACGTATGAGTGGGTTTTCGGTATACAGATGTTTCCCACTTAGTGTCGGTTCTCTTCACCAAAACGTCTAAGAATGGTAATTCGTTGTGGATTTCCTTCTCCGTTGTGAAAGTGATGGAAGGTCTCACGTTGTTGATGTGTTTCATGAAGGCGTCTAGTTCAGTATTCCCATGGTTCCATATTATGAAGGTGTCGTCAACATATCTCAACCAGACTCGAGGTTTCTTGTGGGCTTCTTCAATGGCCAGAGTTTCAAACCACTCCATATAGGAGGCTTTCCACGTCGAAACTAATTAGTTGATCTTCCTGTGTGACCTCAATTGACCCTAGTAGTTCAACAAAATGCCTTGAATTCTTGACAAAAGACGATGTTTTTCCTTGTAATGGTTGTATTAAGGGAAGTAAAAATCTAGAAAAGTTTTGAGTAGCCGAATCTCTGGAACTGATGATCGGTCTAAGTGGAACGTCCTTCTTGTGGATTTTGGGTAGTCCATACAAGTGAGGAGGCTTACTGTGGTGCGATGTTAGCGATGATCTTTCCTTGTCCGAAAAATAGACTTGGTGTTTTTTCAAGATCTTGTACAACTTTCTTTCGATTGATGCAGTAGGGTTACGTACGATCTTTATGTATCGTCCCTTCTGAAGAACCTCTTCGATCTTCTGTTCGTAGAGAACGGTATCCATTACCACAGTAGCGTTTCCTTCTTCTGCAGGTAGGATCTGAATGATGTTGTCTCTACGTAGGCCGTTCAGAGCTCTACGTTCTTCATTGCTGATGTTAGATGTTGGAACTGGTTCTCGATCCAGCTGTTCTCTAATGTTCCATCTGAACTCTTCTGCCTCGGTCTGGTCAATAAGGGAACTGGTGGATTCTATTGCAGTTATTATCTCCAAAGTGGACACAGATGTTGGCGTAATGGCGGAATTTAGGCCTTTTCTCAACAAGGATTCCTCTATTCCCGTGAGCAGGCGGGAACTCATGTTGATGACGTTGGCGGCTTCATAGTTGTCCTGTTTTCGTTCTGTATTTGGGCATTGTTTCCTCACTAACTCCCCCCACTTTCTGTTGTGAGAATTCTTCATATCTTGACGGATCTTCAAGCACGTGCTTTCACGTATTATTTCATTTCAGGTTTATTTTGCCTAATATAATTGTTATTTTCAGATAGTCATTTTTAATTCTTCTTCTTTAGTTATTTCAGGGATTTCAAATCATTTTATATAGTAGACAATGAAAGTCCGAACTAGTGAAATTCACCTTGATTTGATTTCTGTAAAATCAAGAACAGGTAGCCATATTTTATTGATGTTCATCGCCTCTTTTTTTCTATCAAAAGTATCCTTATATTCCTGACTTTCTATTGCCTGTCTAAAAAGTTAATTTTTGATGGTAGAATTTCTTAGGAAGATCCTTGAAAATGCGTTGTGCCCCTTCAACCAACATTTCAGTCAACCCTATCCATTGTTGTGGCTGGTGGTTGGAGTTTCCTTTCATATATCCATCTGTATTCCATCTGTATGTGTTGGCTTCCCATACATTCCCATCTCAACAAGAATATCAAGAAAGTCTATAGTCACTTGGGTTTCTCGTTCCTTGTGTGTGACGAAAGGTAAGGTAAAAAACCTGCAGATCACGGTCAAAAAACCCAGTAAATAGCTTTGATACATTCGAGTTCGAACTCAAAATTTATAAATTTTTATTTCAAGAATAATTCTGGATAATAATGTACGAAAAAGAAGTTGGGGGGTCCTAGGGGGTTATAATTAGCGGGAGGCCTTTTTTTTTTCAGGAATCCTGCACTGACACCTGTCGGATATAATCCAACGCCCTTCGTGGTATTAGCCGGGGGAATAGTTGTTTTCTGATAGGTGTCAGTCCATGAACTCACTGTCTAGGCAAGTGAAAACTGTCTCCAACGAATTGTTTTGTTAGAAGCATTTCCATACTCTCTAATCACAATTTGAATTTTAATGAGGAAAGGTTTCGTATTTTGTATTCATCATCGAAATCCCTACGAATGCATCTGAAATTATATTCATTGAATAAATTTTTCAGAACAGTATTCTAGAAGCACAACCACTCATGCGTATTTCCTGATTCAACTGTTTTATCCGACATCATCAATGAAAATGATTAAGCGTATTAATGGGTATCTATCAAAGCTATTGACTTTGTTCATCATCTGCCTACATAAGCAAAGAGCAACATGTATTGTTATTGTTTTCTAATGAATAAAATAATCTCCAAATAGGTTTACATCATCAGAAATATCTGTGGAGTATAGAAACAGAAAAATGATTATGCATGAATTATCAGATGACATGTTTTCAAAAAGTTCGTTTGAGACTGTAAACTAGTGAAGAATAATTGAGGAAAATGTTCACAATAAACTGTTTAGATGAAAAAAATGAAGGTGAATCAGTTGTAAAAGTTATAGTTTGACCAATTGTTAAACGTGATGAACCGTCATTATTTTGAAAACTGAAAAAATGGGGTATTTGAAAATTGAAAATCCAGCTTATTTGTAGAGAAAACATTTCTGCACATAAAATGTGTTTATGATCAAATTGGTATTTTTCATCAGATCCATCATATCGGTTTGTTTTTGTTGATTTGTAAAAACATTTTTGGAATATTCGGTTTAACGGAATGATATTTCAGTAAAACTCTCACGCAGTTAGAATATGTTTTTTGATTTGAACTCTGCAATATGCAAAAACAATATCTAATCGTGTAATAAAGCGACGAGGTTACAGATTCACTCTTTATTCACCTCATTGACATTATCAGATCATTTTTTCCGATTTATTATACGCCCTGTAATGATAATTTTTTCTGTGTCTGATAATTTGAGTTGGTTAAAGTCCGGATTTGTTAATTTTCAGTGTTTTTCAGAAAGTTGTGATGTATATTTGAGAAGAAAATAAAGGGATTTTTTGACATCTCCTTCTTCAGTGTTTTCCAGGGCTTTTCCTAACTTCCACTAGATCATTTCTATTTCAAGAGTGTCACTATCACACTCATGATTCTTCAGATATAAATCAAGTTAGATTAGTAGATTCCACAGTAAAATTTCAAAACTGAATCCTTTTCTCAATATGTGTTCGAGAAGAGAATGGAGGGATTTTCTATCACCTCCTTCTTCAGTGTTTTCCAGGGTTTTTCCTACCTTCCACTGGATCATTTCTTTTTCAAGAGTCCCAGTATTACACACATGATTCTTCAGATATAAATCGAGTAGAGTAGTAGATTCCACAGTAAATTTCCAAAACTGGATCATTTCTCTCAAATTGAAAGTGGAAGTAAAAATACTAAATAAAAAAAAAGGATCTCTGGATTTTCAATCATGTCAATTGAAAAACTCAAAATGAAATATTATTTCATCCACATGCTGATGATTTTTGGTGCAAAAAGTTTTGAGTTCTGTACGAGTTATTTCAAAAGCAATCAAATATTAATGAAAAGAGAAATGAAAATTTCTATGTTTCTTACCACTTTTATTTGTGACCAACGTTACTGCAGTTTCGTTCTATATGGACATTCTAATAAACTAGAGTTTATTGTATAAGTTTGAGAATGTCCATATAAAACGAAACTGCAGTAACGTTGGTCACAAATAAAAGTGGTAAGAAACATAGAAATTTCCATTTCTCTTTTCATCATGATCTTCTACCACGTAGTAAAGGCTACATTCCTCAATTTATCAAATATTAATGGGTTTCAGAACTCAGATAGATTACTGCTAGTTTAAAAACAACCCAGAAAACACGTTTCCTTTGTTCTCTCATTTTCGTTACGTAATTTAATGAAGCAACTTGTTGCCATATAGTAGTTTTCAGCAAAAAATGCTTTACATAAAACAATGCCCAACTCCAAATCAACAGCGTTGCAATATTCGAAATTAAAAACTCCCATTTGCAGCGTTTGAATTACTGTTAACAATTCCTTTGTCAAGTTGTTGTAGATTCATTTGAAACTGGATATCGGGAGAATTTCGAATGGTTTCGGTGGAAAATGTTTATTGGCTAAATATTTGCGAAGTGATGCATGGACCAATAATTGGTGATCATTGAGTTATTTAAATCGTAAAAAACCTGTATGAAGTTTTATCCTTGAATTTAACGTTCTCGAAGTCTCAAAGTCTGAATTTAATATTTACTGTAGAAAAAATACATAAATCTCTCAAAGACTCAGTCACTATACCGATTTTTAAGTCTGATGATGAAAAATTAGTAACAATCTTTCAACCCATAACTATAATGGATAGCTTCTCTAAAATATTCGAAAAATGTCTCAGAAATAGAGTTATACTCTTTTGCATTAATAACAACATTTTTTGTGAATCACAATATGGTCTTCTAGAAAACAGATCAGCAGAAAACGCACTTTTTGAGTTTGTTAACCAAATCCGAAAACTGTTTTCAAAATCAACAAAAATGCATAATTGTCTTTTGAACAATAATGAAATTTGGAACAATCATGAAATACAAATCAATTCAAAGAACTAAAGAGATCATAAAAAAAGGAAAGGCAAAAAAAATCACATCAGAAGTGCTGCTTCGTTCCCTCCTGTTCATAAAAGAGGATTTGCCTCATTGCTCACAAGTGATTTTGGCGAAATTGGGAACACGTGTGAATCATTGTATTCATGCCACGTGCCACTATATGGGTGTCTGCAATATGCTGTGTAATGTCCGTTGTAAGTAGTCCCACTGTGATTTGAAAGTTTATATAGATTATAACGACAAGGAGCCACATTGTCTGCTGCATAACTGCTCATATATAATCCATCTGGAGGAAAGTCAATGGAAACATTTTCTTCTTTGCTTGCACGTCGAACACATTGGCTTTTCATCTCCATCCAGAGTTTCCTCTCTTGTGAAAGCATCCAAGCAATGTGACAAACTGACTTGGCTAGATCTTCGTGGTACGGGAAGGGACAAATCCCAGAAAGGATGAAAGGTTACTGATGAGTGTCCACAGTGTGTGCACTTCATAGTGGATTTTAATTGACCAACGAAATAGTCTACAATCTTGGAGCTGTTCATATTCAAATATCTCTTCCAGGACTCTTGTGCTTTTCCGTTATCGCTCAATTTTTCGTCAATCTCAGTTAAGATCAGTTCAGGTTTCTCAGTAATTTTGTTGAGGTCCTCATGTACACCTTCTAAAAGATATCGAAGGAATTCGTGGGCGTCTTGATGGGCAGAAACCATGTATCGAGGGGCAACTCTTTGAATCTGGATTTGGCCAAGGCATTTGATACTGTGAATCATAATATACCCCGTCAACGTTTTGCTAACATTGGTGTGAGGGGTGTTGCTTTGAAAATATTTGAATACCATTTGTCAAATAGAACATAAATTGTTAAGGTAAACGACTCTCTCAGCGACCCACTAAAAATAACCCGGGGCGTACCCCAAGGAACAGTATTAGAACCCACTTCAAAATTTCTGATGTCAATGGTAAAATAACTTCATTTGCTTATGACACAGATATCACTTTTTGTTGAAAATAAGTGGAAAAACGTAGGAAGAAGTATACACTCAGTTTGAAATAGGCATCAAAACGATATTCAACTGGTTGAGTTCTAATTTATTGAGTGTCAATATTAAAAAAAACAAATTCATTGCATTTGCTCCAACAACTAGAGATCAACCAGCTACTAACATCATAAAAATTCACAAAACATCTTGTGTAAATGTTCCCAATTGTAGCTATACTTCTATACAGAAAACGGAGACAATAAAATACCTGGGGGTATTAGTGGACCAATCTCTTTCGTGGAAAGCACACATTGAATATACAGTAACTAGACTACGTAAATTAATATAAATATTATCAACTCAGGAATATAATGAACAGGAAAATGATACTAATGGTGTATGATGCCTTGGCCAACTTCATAATACGTTCCTGTATAATAGCATGGGGTGATACCTTCAAGACATCGCAAATTAATTCGAAAGTGATTCAAAATTCATTTATAAGAATCATGATGAAAAAAGATCGGAGGTATTGTACCCAGTCGTTGTTTGATGCCACTGGGTTAGTCGGTGTTAGAATAACTTACATTTTTCAGAGTTCATCATGGACTGCTAATTATTCAATAAAATTTGTACAGCATGCTTTCAATACTCGTACCAGTTCAGTTAGGATCACGAATGTTCCACGATGCAGACTCACGCATAATTAAAAATTTATAACCTATCTGGGACCCAAACTTTACAGCACTCCACCTGAATCATAGAAAGGCATGAGAAACAAACTCAAATTCAAAATAGAGTTGACAAAATGTGTTCACAATAATTATGATATGCTTCTTCTGATACTTGAATGAGACATATTGATTATTAGAGGTGCCTTTCTTTCTCGTCCTGTATCTTCTTCTTACTATCTTTTTCTTTCTTCACTATGTTCACTATATTGGTTATACAGGAGAAGATATACTATTCAGTTTGCTGACTACAATACAAGCTTGGTAAGGTAGCCGTAACTTCCATTAGAATTCTATAATTTCTAGTTTTCATGTTTCTTCATTCATTTGTTTTATTGTCTCATAACTTTGTTTGGTTGGAAACTTTCCTGACCACCCTGGTATTATGTTTTATGTGTGTGATGTATCTTAAGAGTTTCTGAAAATTCTGGTTTCTCGTCAAATGCATAAAATGTGTTCTAGATTGAAAAATTAAACAGTCTCAAATAACTCATTCCTGTTCAATCTTGAAAAACGAAGTCAGCTAGGTCGATGTTTTCAAATCCATTCACGTACCTTCATATATCATTCCGTTTTTTTATATAGAGAATTTTCATGTGTTATGTATGTCTCCCCGTAGAACGTTCTTCTCAAGTTGTGTAACTACAAGAAGTGTGACATTACACAGTCGTATATCAGAAGGATCAGGGAGCGTTACAGGAGCAAACTTCGAACGGAGCCGAAAGCAAAAAGTGCAATTCATCCTGAAGGAAATTACAAGGTTGTTTTTTAATGGTGCTTCTGAAGTTTCGCGAGATTTACGGTTATTGAGCGAATTGAATTGTATGTCCTCAGCACTCAAATTGATAAGGAATCTGAGAAAGCATCATAAATAGTTAAAATTTACTCTTTAGTATCATTGTTGATTTTGTTGATACTCACAAATATACGGTTTGATGAATAGAGAAGATAACTGAATATTTCCTTTCTCATCCTATCCTATCCTATCCTATCCTATCCTATCCTATCCTATCCTATCCTATCCTATCCTATCCTATCCTATCCTATCCTATCCTATCCTATCCTATCCTATCCTATCCTATCCTATCCTATCCTATCCTATCCTATCCTATCCTATCCTATGCTATCCTATCCTATCCTATCCTATCCTATCCTATCCTATCCTATCCTATCCTATCCTCTCCTATCCTATCCTATCCTATCCTATCCTATCCTATCCTATCCTACTCTATCCTATCCTATCCTATCCTATCCTATCCTACTCTATCCTATCCTATCCTATCCTATCCTATCCTATCCTATACTATCCTATCCTATCCTATCCTATCCTATCCTATCCTATCCTATCCTATCCTATCCTATCCTATCCTATCCTATCCTATCCTATCCTATCCTATCCTATCCTATCCTATCCTATCCTATCCTATCCTATTCTATTCTATCCTATCGTATCGTATCGTATCGTATCCTATCCTATCCTATCCTATCCTATCCTATCCTATCCTGTCACGACCCGTCCCGTCCGGTCCCTCCGGTCCGGTCCGATCCGGTCCCGTTCCGTCCAGTCTCGTCCCGTCCCGTCTCGTCCTGTCCGGTCCCTCCGGTCCGGTCCGGTCCCGCCCCGTCCCGTCCCGTCCCGTCCCGTCCGATCCGGTCCGGCCCCGTCCCGTCCCGTCCCGTCCCGTCCCGTCCCGTCCGGTCCGGTCCCGTCCCGTCCCGTCCCGTCCCGTCCCGTCCCGTCACGTCCCGTCCCGTCCCGTCCCGTCCCGTCCCGTCCCGTTTCGTCTCGTTTCTTCTCGTCTCGTCTCGTCTCGTCCCGTCCCGTCCCGTCCCGTCCCGTCCCGTTTCGTCCCGTCCCGTCCCTTCCCATCCCATCCCATCCCATCCCATCCCATCCCATCCCATCCCATCCCATCCCATCCCATCCCATCCCATCCCATCCCATCCCATCCCATCCCATCCCATCCCATTCCATCCCATCCCGTCCCGTCCCGTCCCGTCCCGTCCCGTCCCGTCCCGTCCCGTCCCGTCCCATCCCATCCCATCCCATCCCATCCCATCCCATCCCATCCCATCCTACCCTATCTTATCATACCATTTCTTACCCTACCCTACACCATCTTACCCTACCCTACCCCACCCTACTTCACCCTACCCTAACACACCCTTACCTATCCTATTATATTTCATTCTATCATATCCCATCCTATCCTATCCTATTCCTTCCAACCTATCCCGCCCTATCCTATCCTATCTTACCTTACCCTACCCTACCTTACCCTACCCTTATATAACTTAACCTACCCTACCCTTCCTTATTCCACCCTATTCTATCATATCCTCATTCTATCCTACCCTTATTCTATTCTATTACATCCCATCCTATCCTCTATTCTATCCTATTCTACCCTTACCCAACCCTACTCTACTCTAGCCTCATGTATCTTATTCTATTCTATCATATCCCATCCTATCATATTTTATCTTTTTCTGCCCTACCCATCCCTAATCTGTTCTGCTCTGCCCTATTCAGTATTGATCTGTCCTGCCCTGTCGTGTTCTGCTCTGTCGTGTCTTGCTATGTTCTGATATATTCTGTAATATCCTATCACATCCTATCCTATTGTATCCTATCCTTTCCTATTATATTCTATCGTATCCCATACTAACTCATGCTATCCTATCCTATTATATTCTATCGAATCCCATCCTATCCTATTCGACTCTATCCTATCCTATTTCATCCTATCCTACCTTACTCTATCCTACCTTATCCTATCCTTTCTTACACTATCCTACCCTACAGCACCTTACTCATACTGTTTCATGTCTTTTCCTATTCTATTCTATCGTATTCTCTATTTTATTTTTTCCATTTCATCTCATTTCATTTCATTCTACTTCTATTCTATTCTGACAGAAATCTTGAGGAATATGTATAAGACCATATTGGAAAACAAGTTAATATTTAAAGTATTTATCATACAATAAAACCCAAAAATAGTAAACTTTTTCACCATTTGATCCACTCTGTCCTCTACAGTTCACGAGATCCACATGAACTCTTTTTCGAATAACCCTAGAGATTTGTTCCTTTCATGCGAATATATACTTTACACAAGATAAAAAAAGTTACGATGTTGTTCATAACAAGTAATTCTTCCTGCAGCAATGTCTCGAATCGGTAAAAAATTGAATGTACGTTCGCTCGCGATATTACGGGTGTCAGAATGCCACGTAAAAAAGAAACATAAAACACATTTATCAGCAATTTCTTTGTCAGTTTTCTGTACTTCCGACTAAGCTATAGTCTGAGATGCAAACAGCACGAACGTCGCCCTGTCACAAAGTCATAAAAAAACTGATAAACGCTGAAATTGTTGGAATTTAATTTTTCCAGCAGATATACCCCGCTGCTGGAACGTAAAAACGGATATGACATAGCCTGCGTTCCCAGTAGTATGAAATTCGCCAGAAAAATTAAACTACAACCCTCTACCTTACAGTAGGGAATTGTTTCTTTTTAATGTCTCGGTTGGATTGTTTTTCAGAAGATTGTAACGGTTTTGTTTCAATTGTTTTTGTAACTCTGAGGTAAATTAATGCAACTGAAATGGAAAAAATATCGTCGTGAATTCATCAAGAATATTCAGAACAATTATAAAATAATACCCAGATTGAAATTGGTCGAATAAAACATGAAAATGAATATTTTGAAACATGTTTACTTTGGTTCACTGTTTTTATAGTAATAAGGAATACATATGATCACCTTACTTCAAGTAAATACGTTATCACCGATCTTTTCGAATGGAACACTCTTTATTATCAATTTCCGGAGCTTTTGCTGCGCTGATTCCAGGATTTCATTAAAAATTGTACAGGGTTACAAACACCTCAAACGTTAGTTGGAAAAATTTTCACAAAACAATTATTGAATGTATGTACATCACTGCTGAAGTTGATGGGGACACCAAAGACAACAAACAAAAGAAATTTCATACAGAGTACTTTTTCAGAAATACCCTCGATAGACAAAGTACTCACAGAAAAAAATTAAGATGTTTTATTGCCAAGTTTCAAGCGTTCAACATTCCATAAAGCATTGAAACATTTGAATTTTGTATGGAAAAAACGAGGGCGCAATAGTCGCAATTATTGGATAGAGAGGCAATTGTGTTATGGAGGAGAGAGTATTTAACCAAAATTAAATATTATAGGGAACAACATAGAACAATTTATCATATGGATGAAACCTGGGTTAATGCTGGTCATACTACCCCTAAAGTATGGGTCGATGAAACTGTGACCTCATCTAGGAGGGCCTTTCTAGATGGACTATCCACCGGATTAACAAATCCATCAGGTTAACTTATATTTATATTAAGACCTGCCTCAATCTCAATATATAAGAAGTAACCCTCGTATTTGTTTTATTTACTTACATACCTCTTCATAATTTCAAGTAAAGGAAAACGGCTTATTATTTGTCACATCGGCAATGAGAATGGGTTTGTTACTGAAGGGCTGTGGTGTTTCGAGTCGAAGAAAACTGGAGATTATCACGAAGAAATGAACGGTAAATCTTACGAACAGTGGTTTTCCAAAGTTCTACCCCATCTGGAGGATAATGCTGTGATCGTAATGGACAATGCACCTTATTATTCGCGACGGTTAGAGAAGATTCCGACAACGTCTTCAAAGAGGGTTGAAATCCAAAATTGGCTGCGATCAAAGAATATTAGCTTTGAAGACTCAATGCTAAGAGTACAGCTACTAAAAATTGTCAAGGAGCGCACGCTTGAATACCAAAAATATATAGTCGATGAGATGGCAGCAGGCCAAAACAAAATTGTCCTTCGCCTGCCTCCATACCACTGCGAGCTCAATCCCATCGAGTTAATATGGTCGGATGTGAAAAATTTTGTAGCTCAGCATAACACCACGTTCAAATTTGCGGATCTCAAAGTACTTTTTGATGAAGCTTTGAAAAGAGTCTCAGCGGAGAAATGGGAGAAGTGTGTTCGGCATGTGATATCGGAAGTCGAGACAAAGATGTGGAAGCTTGATAACATAATAGAGGCACAAATTGAGCCACTGATAATTCAGATTGGTGAGGATGATACTACTGATGAAGAGACAAATTCATCCAGTTGAATAATTTTGATTAATATTCCTTTTGATTTTACATAAAATAAAAATTATCAATACAGAAATAATTACGTCTCTTTTCATATAATGCTTGAGTGCGCTGTGAAAAATCCAATTGAAATCTTTTTATATTACACATATTATCTGCATTTTTCCCGTTAAACTGCAAAACTTGTGCATTTCACTCGTTATTATAAAAAGTTTTCCTAAGTATGATATAGCATTTGCGATCAACAAGATGTTGGTTCTGAATACGACCCTGGCCAATTCTTGGGATTTTCAATATCACGTGCGTAGGGCATGTCAATGTTTACATCCACTCTATCTTGGATTTGAATTTGCTTTAGAAGGATCTGAATGGTCGCTGATGGCCAGACAAGCCTCTCTCTGTAAGCCAGAGAGCTACGCCTGGTCTGTTTTATATACAGCCTTCGGCCACCAATCAATTGCACCATAAGGTGATCATTGCTCTGACAATCATCACCTAAATCCATAACTATATCAGCTTGAAAAGTCCCTTAGAGAGAAACGCCATCAATCATTATCATAACTAGGAATTTCCGTGGTCGGAAACTACTTTTCTTTTTTTTTAATTTCAGGTGAGTGAAGAATCTGAATAAATCAAGCACCGTCCCCAGGTGAGTGTGTCTCCAGTGGAAAACCGGCGATAAAAGTCGATTTATGGACTCAAAAGTTATCTCCGATGAAATGAATTTTCGATAGCACTCCGCAAGAATGTTCTAATTACACGATAATAATAATTACGTTGCTTTCCCTAATTTACGACTGCAGGGAGTTAGTTCTCTGCTCTCAGACGACTAAAGTCAATAAATAAGAATGACAAATCGCGGTTAGTAATTTGTAGTAATGGGGTCCCGGGCGTTCTACCACTTTAATGCGAAGGAGCTTGCGGAACGGATTGCGAGAGGAGGAGGCAGGTTGAAAGAAGTTTCATTTGACGGATATATTTCCACAATGTCTTGGTGAAATGAGCTCTGGAGAACGGAGATGTTGAAACAAGATTTAATTCATTCTATCACTTCATGAAATAGTGTGACGAAGGTTTTTTCCGGGTTTTTTAGCAGTCATCTGAAAATTTCAAAACCTTACGTTCCATCCTCTAATGCGGCAGATATTATCAGAAGCAGTGATACAACTGAGGAAGTGCGGTATACAGTGTGTCCAAGATAAGGATCCTAAGCATGGGAATCTCAGTACCTGTTGGAGATACAGCTTAGGTTAAATTAGAAAAAAGTTGTGTTCTTCAAAGCTTATTTACATGCCGT
Source organism: Leptinotarsa decemlineata (assembly GCF_025532065.1). NCBI lineage: Eukaryota > Metazoa > Arthropoda > Insecta > Coleoptera > Chrysomelidae > Leptinotarsa > Leptinotarsa decemlineata. The sequence goes on from NW_027412747.1 coordinate 21,664,898, forward strand.
TTAGAAACTTGAAAAATTTCCATGGCCTGCTGAGATATTTGGGAAAAACGAGAATTTGACAATATCAATTTTATTTTTTTCTGACTTTATTTGAGAAGATATCGAGAAACGAATAACACTTTTTCATTGGCACTTTCAAGGTACTACACGATGGTGTTTTTAGATTTCATATCCGATGTTTCGTTTTCAAGAAACCATCATCAACTTTATTTTTTTATATGACCCGAAACAAATGTAGACCCTGTATCTGATTCCATTTTTTATGACGAATTCAACGATGTATCACATGCCATTGTTTTCTTTTTAGTTTAAAGGAAAATTACATTTTTTCTATTTTAAAAAAAATCTTTAAGTAGGCGTTGCAAACAAATGCTTTGACGTAATTACCTGTCACCGAGCCTGTCAAATATTATTTAATTACACGATAAAATAGTAATTGTCGTTGTTGTTAGCCTGTTTGTCGAGTTGTTGTTTTTAGAGTTATTGTTACTGTTGTCGTTATTATTGTTTATTGTTGAATAGATAATATTGTGTTATTATCGTCGAATATGCCGGGTGAGCATTATAGCCATGAAGAAAAGTTTGACATGCTAACGTGCTACATTTTGTGCCACAAAAATACTGAAAATACAGCAGCAATGTATCTTAATACATATCCAGAAAGAAAGCAGCCATGTAAGTCCATTTTCTTAGAGCTGGCTCGAAATTTAAAAGAATATGGTTCATTTAAAAAGCCTGTTTTATCTCGAAAAAAGGAATCTTCAGAAGAAGCCCAAAATAATGTTTTACAAGCAGTTGTTGAGAACCCTGAAATATCAACTAGGCAAATCGAAAATAATGTAGGAGTAGCCAAATCCACAGCTCAATTTATTTTGCGTAAAAATAGATATCACCCCTATAAATTTAGGATTTGCCAAGGACTTAAACCAGGGGATTTTGAACGGCGCCGAAATTTTTGCAAATGGTATACACGCGCGTGTGAAGAAGATTATAATTTCCCTTCAAAAATAATATGGTCCGACGAAAGTATGGTCACTAATAATGGTATCTTCAACCGCCGCAATACGCATTACTGGGCTCAGCAAAATCCGCGTGTTGAGAAAATATCAAGACATCAAGAACGTTTTAGGTTTAATATGTGGTGTGCAATTTTAGGAACTAAAATACTAGGTCCGTTTTTTTACTATAATTCTTTGACCGCCGAACGATACCATCATTTGTTGCAAAACTATGTAGAAGACTGTTTAGATAATTTACCTCTGGCACAGGTCAATAACTGTTGGTTTCAACAAGACGGTGCTCCTGCACATAGTTCTAGACAAGTTCGAGAGTATCTTTCGCAACGATTTCCTGGAAGGTGGATTGGAACCTTTAGTGAAGTGTCTTGGCCAGCGCGATCCCCTGACTTAACTCCTCTGGACTTCTTCATATGGGGTTTTGTTAAAAACCGGGTTTACCAACATTCTTTTGAAACTGAACAGCAGTTACGAGAATGTGTAACTGTCGCATTTAACAGTATTACACCAGAGATGTTACGTGATGTTTTAAGTTCTACAGTTAGAAGATCATACTTATGTTTGGAAAATAACGGAAACCTGTTTGAACACCTCCTTTGAATTAAATAACAAATGCGTTAATTTTTTGTTGTTTTCATTACTTTAAAAAAATCATCATTAACCTACTTAAAAATACATTTTAAAAATAAGAATAAATGCAATTTTCTCTTAAACTAAAAAGAAAACAATGGCATGTGTTACATCGTTGAATTCGTAATAAAAAATGGAATCAGATACAGGGTGTACTTTTTTTTCGGGCTATTTAAAAAAATAAAGTTGATGATGGTTTTTTGAAAACGAAACGTCGGATATAAAAACTAAAAATACCATCGTGTAGTACCTTGAAAGTGCCAATGAAAAAGTGTTATTCGTTTTTTAATATCTTTTGAAATGAAGTCAGAAAAAAATAAAATTGATATTGTCAAATTCTCGCAGGCCATGAAAATTCTTCAAGTTTCTAAACGGCATGTAAATAAGCTTTAAAAAACACAACTTTTTCCTAATTTAACCTAAGCTGTATCTCCAACAGGTACTGAGATTCCCATGCTTAGGATCCTTATCTTGGACACACTGTATATAACGTGACTTTTTTTGCAAGGGGGAACATCTGCGGAATTATATAATAAAAAAAAGTTTCTCGTGTTTTACAAGTTTTTTCAACATAGAATGTAGAATAACACAAAATGATCAAAACCCTAAACACAAAATAGTTGAGTAGGTATGACTCGCTGAGCCAAAGTAGTGGCGTGATTTCTAAGTCGCATTTTTGTATTTGTCGGACAAAAAAGTTTGTTTCAAAATATCAGGTCTCCTTTTCAGATGAGTGTGGAATTCAGTACAGGATTTAATTATACAGAGCATTTCTTTAATGTCCCCCCACTTTTATTTTTTGATCGGGTCAACTCAAAAAATTGAAATTTGGGACGAAGAAATTAATGCATGAAAACTTTATTTCAAAGTGAAATTGATAGATGAAACTTTCAAGATTGCGACTGGGTGCAATCCGGGAAAAAAATTGAATGAAACGGGAGTTTTGTGACACATCATTTTGAAGCTCCTGACAAATACTTCATAACCCTAGAATATGAAGTCAATATCTTCACCTACTACAAAATGACAGAACATTTAATAATTTCCTGAAGACAAACACATTAATATCCTTTTTATCTGCCATATGGCAATTCCAAGAACCCGATATGGTTTGTTAGGTTACTTTTTGTTTATAAAAACGACAAATGATGTCGATGAACATCATTGTTGAATTTTCGGTTTTACTATTAGAAATGTACTACGTCAACAATCTCTGAAATGGTCAATTCTCGTCCATTGGAAGAGAAGATTGAAGCGTTTTTTATTTACGGTGCGACGCGTAACTTTCACGAGACCGAAAGGATTTTCAAAGAACGTTTTCCGAATCGTCCTATTTGTAGAAAATATTTGAGGAAACTTGTATCCAAATTCACAACTACCCGTAGTGTAGACTGGCCCGAACGAATTGTTCTTTTAGAATGTTTGATTTATAGCCAGTCTTCAAGTATGCCCACTGACTATAAAAAATTATCATTATTATGTCTGGAGGTGATTTTGAATTGGGGTGAAAGTAGCCAGGTTCAATGCAATGCCATGAAAACCCAGGAATGGGTTTTCTTCGAAAAGATAAATGTCTCCGAACCGGATATAATAATGTCAGGTCAGACAATTCCGCTTTCTCTTTCAATAAGTTTATTTAAAATGGACAGATGGACACCAATATGTCTTGGCACAATCATGGAATTGCAAAGGCTGCTTCTCAAAAGTTCGAAACACTGTTCCAGACCAGGAAACGGTACACACCTCAGCAACTTTTGATACTTTATAAAGCTCAGATCAGACCTTATTTGGAGTATTGTTCTCATGTATGGAACTCTGCCCACAAAGATACCCTGAAGTTGCTGGATTCCATCCAGAAAACAGTCATCCGCCTGATTGAAGACGCGAACATCACGTGCAACCTTGATAGCCTGAGACATCGAAGAAAAGTTGAATATTTGTCTCTCTTCTGTAGATACTTTCACGGGAAGTTTTCAAGTGGCTGCTCATCGTTTCGAGTTTCAACTCAGTATACCTTCAATGTGGAATAAGCTTCCAGAGAATGTTTCTCCAAATAGATATAACCTCCAGCGATTCAAATCCGATGTCAATCGCTACTTTCGCACAGGCACAGCTCTTAGAGCGCCTTAAGGGTTTTTCTGTAGTGTTTGTGTTTCTTTCTTTGCAAACTCAGTCAAAAATATCACAACGTGTTTTACTAGGACAGTGGCATTTTTGTAGTGAATTATGCTTGATATAGTATGATATGAAGTTTGTGAAAATTAAATCGTCATGGGTAGTTTGTGAAAAAACGTTTCATAATGAAAACAATAGAAGAGTGTTGGAAACGAATTGGCGTTCCCAGTTTGCATCTTGACGTGCATACTCGAAGTGAGAAAGTGGACTGTATTTATGAAATAATATTTCATAAATACAGTCGGTCATCTCTTGTATACATTTTGGAATTTTCCAGATCGTGGAAACACAATATTTTCCACGAAAATGAATTTGAAGCAATTGTTCTATGTGATTCGATAATGTTGTTTCATAAGCCTGATTTTTCGTCAGAAGTACCGGTGTAAATTATTTTCTTCCATCTGTATTCTTCGGGGCGTCAGATACACTGATAATCTTGCTAGAGAGCGATACAAAGGATACATTAATAATTCAGTCTATCGATTGCTGTCGTGTGATTTACTTGCCGACTTCAAAGACACATTGAGATTCTCCATGATCTCGAAAATGTGTGCGCATTTGGTTCTGAATAACAATTTTGGATTCGGATGAAGACGGTTCTTGTATGAGTTTTAAACATCATTTGGAACACAGATATTGATGAATCGCTGTTCTACACATTTTCAATCAAGATTTTGATGAAACTGAAAATATTCTTTGCGTTATAAATGCTTTTCTCTCTCACATTTCAATTTCGAACGGTTAAAAAAGATTGAAATTTTTCCTGTTCATTTCCACTCGTTTTGTTTTCATCTTTTCGGTCCTTTATGCATGAATGATGAGGTTTATTTCTTTTCAACAAAAACAACAACCAAATGTCACTCCATCTAGTGGACGAAGTACTAACCAACTGCAGGTGTAATTTGCCCGATTCCTCTGTTCGCTCCAACTTAGGAAGAGTAATGAAATACTCTGAAAGAATTCCGATTTTCAATTATGGAATATAATTGACTTTAGGTCGATGATGGCCACTATCTTGCACTGATGAGTGGCTAATGAGCCCGAAAACGGTCTGCAAGTGTGCTCGTTCCAAATTTGAAGGTCGACTCTTTCAGTTGGATTGCCAATTGCATATGCAGAAATTTTCCGTGAAGATTTCTGCACTAACGCCTGTCTAATATAATCCAAAGCCCTTTGTGGTATCAGCCAGGGGAGTAGTTGTTTTCTGATAGTCGTCAGTCCATTCAACCTACTGTGTAGAATAATTCGAGACTGGCTTGAACGTTCAAAGTTCATTTCTTTAGATTTGTTTACTTCCAGTCTTCAAGCATAACCCATTGACTAATAAGAAACATTTGAATTTTGTTGGAATAAATATACCACCAAATATCACCTGTGATTTTTTGGGATCTTATAACACAAAGGATTACTCTTGTAACGCTAACAATCATAAAAGAAGCTGAGCATAAAAAATTCAATTTTTCCGTTGAATATCTGTGAGTGAGATTAACTATACAAGTAAACAAACAATTGGGTTCCTGAGTACTCAGTGAAACTCAGTTGGCTTTGTAGATTGACTATAGTTTTCGACGTTTGTCAAAAAAAATACCTAGCTTCTTTAGAGGCGTTTTTCACTAATGAGTTTTTGAATTTTAGAAATGATAGAGACCATTCATTATCGATAGTCATATTGAAGAAGTATTTTTCTAGTTCTTGTGATGCACTGTTTGAAACCTTTGGTGTAGTAATGAATATTACTGGAGTTTTTCCCAACACCAAACCGTTATTTTAACACTTCGACACGTGTTTCAGTCACCAAGTAACCATCTTCAAGAGGACGATTAAACTAAATTACATACAATATTACCTTTATTTATACCTGTGAGGTACCTCCTGCGTCTCAATTGTCCTAAATTAATTTTACATGTTGTCTTATCTACTAGTCTTAAATGAATTTTACAATATTTCCTTATCTAACAGTGAATCTGATAATAAAATATTGTTCCAATAAGCTCCTCCTACAGATAAAAAGAAAATACAAAGTGCTTGGGATCGACCTCTTCTGAACATTATAACTGATACACTTCTGGAATCTACAAGTGTATAAGATTAGGCTTGTCTGAAAGCAGCAATGATCAAGGAATCGGGTGCTTAGATGAATTCTTTAACTGTTGCATCTCTTGGTATACTATTTGACAATGAATCTTTCAGAATAGCGGTAGGACTTAGGATGGGTTGATATATTTGTGTGCCTCATACTTGTGTTCGCGGTAGTTTAGTTGATGAGAAAGGTACACATGGTTTGAGTTGCAGAAGAAGTGCAGGAAGCACATCTCGACATCACCAGGTGAACAACATATTGAAACGAGCTATGGCGTCAGCGGATGTTCCTGCAATTCTGGAACCCTTAGGTACCAGTCGAGATGATGGTAAACGACCAGATGGTATGTCTCTCATTCCATGGAAATACGGTAAACCTGTGGTATGGGACTTCACATGCGTTTGACATGGTCGCGGCTTCCAATCTAGCTGAAAGTTCGAAGTCTGCTGGAACTGCAGCATTGTCTGGCGGAAAATTGAAACGAAAAAAATACCAAAATCTTGGTAACAACTATCTGTTTCATCCAGTAGCGGTTGAAACTTTTGGTGTTTATGGCTCGGTGTTAATAACACTGATGATCTTCAAACATGACTCAACCTCTGAAGGAAGCAGCAAACTCTTACGAAAGTTCGAAGTAGATGAACACTTCAATCTAGCAGACCATTATTATAATTTTCATGCAGTCATTGTTCACTGTGGTTCTGGCGTTGAATCTGGTCATTATTACCCATTGGTCAAAGACGAAACGGACTGGTTTAGGTTTGATGACAGTCGTGTCACTGAATGTTCTGGCGATGCATTGAATTTAGTGGAGCCTCTGGAGACACCATACATTTTGTTTTATGTGAGAGAGGATATTGGCAGATCAAGATCTTCAGATGATGTGGTGCTGCAGGTTTTTCTGCAGCTGAAAAAGCAAATGCGCCACTGGAATCAATGAAGTCGCCCTGGAGCGCCAATTAATTTTTGTTGTTGTTTTATAATTTCAAAATTTGTATTTTAGAATTATTGAAATATTTCCTTAAAAGAACGCGACTATTAGGTTTTGGTACACCATCGTTATTCATAATATCGATATGTTCACTCATTTCTACACTTTCATAGGCATCTAGATGCCTGTTGTTATTGACTTATCTGACGAATCTTGATGAACTAGAGTCCATGGAATGGTTTTGTTGCAAAATATGATGGGCGACTGCTGATTTTTCTGATCTTCTACATTTTCGGTGTGCTGAATGTTCCCTATATCTTATTTTGACAGATTTTTTAGTCTGTCCATGATATTTTACATGTCATTCGATTTCGTGAATTCCAGACTTTCACGAACTCTTGATTTTGTCCTTTGGAAGGTTCTGTAGTGTATGACTTGTGTTATATACCACCTTCATATCTAGTTCCTTGGAAATATTTTCAAAATTTTTCTTGAATTGGTGGTATGGAACTGAGATATATTTGTCTTGGTTTTCGTCTTTTGTAAAAGTCGAGATTTCGTTCATTCTCAACCCTGCGTCCGACATGTGGACTTTTGTAACATTTATAGACACGTGGGTTGTGTGAGACTAACATTTTTTTTTAATTTTAACATAGTTATTATGAGAATTTTATACTGTAATATTTTTTTTGCATAAAAATCATTTTCGATTTACCAAAACGGGCAATATGTTTAAAAAATATATGTTTAAAATATGTTTTTCCGTTAATCAGCTGTCGCCCCCATACGAACGACAACTCTCAGAAGTTGATAAACTTGTGCGAGCTAAGGACTAACGAGGTCTTACCCTTTAACGTGTGATTCCTAACACGGTTGCAGAATCAATAAATCGTTATATTCAGTCTTCATCAAAACAATGGGTTCTTTTAATGGAAAAAATATAAGATAATTCGAAGAAGTCTTTTGCACATGAAACGACTGACTGAATATCAAATCGTTGGGTCGAACAGATACTAAAACATTATAAAATAGACATAAGAAAATATTATAGAAAATCACAAAATAAAGTTACAGATCATCAACATTTGCCATCTTCTGGATGGAGGTTCCACAGTTTGGCCTCTGACCTTCGAAATCTGGATAGTTACTAACGTTATCGCTCGTTTCATCACCATCATATTCGTCAACTTCATCATCACTTCCTATTTCATACCGTTAGGACTATAGACGGACCATTTCTCCCTCATAATCACCTATTTTTATCGAATAATCTGAAAAACTACTCGAATCAGCTTCCTTTGAATGCGCATGATTTTGGAACGTATGATAGAGACACTTGGGGTTTCTTGCACCCCAGTCGCTTTATAACAGGTCTGATTCAAACATACGTCAAACGGCGACTGATTTGAGAAGTGAATATGAGTGTGGAGGCTATATGCGGAAGCTACTCAATAAATCCGACGCTGAGGCGCCAATTTCGAAAAGTTATATGGAATTTTCTACGGCTGGGGTATATCACATCTCACGTATCGGACGCAGGGTTAACCTCAACTTTTTATTTCCTTATAATATCATCATCAGCAACAATAATTGAACATTGATTTGCTGACTTCGAACATGGTTGTAGAGACATCGATGAGGCAGAACGCAGAAGACGTCCAAATGAGGCAGTAACACCAGAAAACATGAAAAAAATCCATTAGAGTGTAGAGCAACTCGTGAACCTCGTCCAAAGAACCTGAAAGCAGAATTATTGGCTGGAAAGGTTATGGCCTCGGTATTTTGGGATATGTATTATTCATCGACTACCTTGAGAAGTGAAATACCATCAACAGTGAATGTTATATTAACGTTAGTGAAGTGGTTGAAGGCCAGAATTGCAGAGAAACAACCGCATATGGCAAAGATTTGTTTTTAATTAAAACAATGCACCTTGTCACAAATCAATGCTCACGATGTCCAAATTGCATGAATTGGGCTTCGAATTGATTCCACATCCACCGCATTTTCTAGGTTCCCAGCGACTTTTTTTTGTTTAAAAAAATTATTATTTTGATGAAAAAAAGCCAATTTTGAACAATTTTTATCGGGAACGAGACTTTCCAGCCCATGCTTTATGCCTTTTCTGTACCTGTATAAAGTTGTTGCAATGTTTCATATTTTTTCTGACTGTGGAAGGTGAAAATATCCAAAACAGAAGTCGATAAAAATCTTCCATCTGTTCCAGATACTTCAGAAAGTTTTCAAGTAATCGAAAACCATTCGACAAAAAGTGCACGAAATACATCATCAATAATTCACAAGATCGATTTCTGGCGTGTGATCTGCTGCAGACTTCAAAGACGCATTAAGTCCGTAGAAGTGTAGGAAATGTCCTTTCCCTGTGGAAATGTGAACACAGTTTGGCGCAACATAGTGACGAAGTCGGGGTGGGAGGTTAGAGACAATTCTCCTGAGAATATCGACCACAAATACATGCCGTCGGTATATCTGAAAATCCTGTTTCGAACGAAGCTCGCTTCTCGCCACTGGAGTTTTTGCTGAAAAATGTATACTAAATTTGTTAATATTCAAGTTGTGAGTGATATTTTTTAGAAGACAGAAAACGTTTTCAATTGTAGTATGTAGTAATAAAATCACCTGGAGAATCAATAGTAGATAGATAGTTTTTTATTTGACTACTTCATGAAAAAAAACCTTTGTAGCAAGTCGATTACTGTACTTGAGCATGCCGAAACTAAGAAAGTTGCAGAACTGAATTGGGATATATATGAAACAGAACACACAAAATATCGTTCTATGATTGAAGATATCGAAATTTCCAATGACATTTTTGAATGTATGTGACTCAATTGAATTTTGAAAATTCAATATTTCAATCGGAACGCCGATTGAAATATTGAATTTTGAATTTGAATATTATTCATTCTGAGAAATAAGGGAATAACGGAAAAACGAAGGTGCTGAATGATCCGGCTCAAAGGACCAAAAATATTGATTTGATCGATATACTCTCCACGAAGTATTTGAGAGCTGTGTAGCAAATTATGAAATAACGAATTATCCAAACTCACCTCCTCGTTCCTTTGGGATGATGGAAACGCCCTTTATCTACTTTCGTCTTCTTCGTGGGGCACTTCAATAAGTGGTTAGCTTCAATTGTATTCCAATCACGAATAAAATCGGTCACAACTTTGAGCACACTTTGCGGCGTCTTTTTTAGAGTGGCTAAGAGTCCAATGGATGAAATTAAGGATTTTAACAAATTATGAAAATTATAATGATTGTAGAATTTTTCTTTTCGAAACAACTACTTCAGTATGCTGAAATAAATTCCACAACAGACTTACTTATGAGATATAACACAATGAAATTGAATAGAACTGGCCGATACTTGATAAAAATCGATATAAAGAACTAATTAATACAGTTTTTTGTATTATTTTCACTATAAAGGGTTTTACAAAAACCGCGACACGTGTTTCGCTATACAATAGCTTCCTCAAGTATAAACTTGCTTGGTACATGATTTTAGGTATTTTTCTCTTTAGTACTTTAGCTTTCTTGAAGGGTTTTAGGTATTTTCAGGTGATTGATATCGAGGATAGATCTCAATTATTTGAATTTATGTAGTATGTATCTTAGCAATTTTGAGATCTGGTTAATAACTTCATTCCACCTGAGATGAGGATCTACTGTAACTCCCAGGTATTTGATTTGGTCTGCTCGTGAAATTTCCATGTTTTTTTGTGATCATTCAGTATTAGTTCATCATAGTTTGGCAAATGACTTTCGTAGTTCGCGAACGGTTTAATCGTGAGTGACTTGTGATCGAACCAATCTTAATGTTCCGGTTTGATTTTCAACTGTGGTTTTCAAACTACTCCAATTTTGGTCGGTGTGAAGTGTAGCCGTGTCATCAGCAAAACTGTAAATTGAACCATCTATTTCCATAGTTAGTAGGCTGTTAATATATATTGGGAAGAGCATGGGTCCATTCACAATTCCCTGTGGTATACCATAGATAATTTCCTTTTTTGAGCTGACAACCATTTGTTTTCTACCAACCAAATAACTTTTGAAAAGTTGTAAAGTGTTTCCTCCTATTCCCGAACTCTCAAGTGCCTCCAATAGTCCAAAAATACACACAATGCAGGTCTTTTAGAGTTACTTTTTTACAATTTATTGCTTTCTACCTTTCTTTGGAGGATTCCACTGAAGATGAAGGAGTAAAAAGCCAAAAATTTTCTCTCAATTGCTTTAGAAGATGCAAGCAATGTTATTTCGGTGGAGCGCTGCTGACTTGGTTAGTAAAATGAGCATTTTTGTTCTAGTGGTAGAAACGTTTTCCAGTAGATTCTGACGCATAAACTGTTCCGTATCTGAAACACCCAGTATGAATTTTCAATCTTCTCTCTAACAAAACTCATTTCCTCACAAGTTACAACTCCGAAATGCTTTTAGTATTCCTGCGGCCCTTAATATATTTCCCTTGGCGAATTTATTCTTGAGAAGAAAAACAAATCAATTTAACGGTCTCATGAAGTCCAACTTGGAGCCTTCGTCCGTCTACGAAATTAGAAGAAGTATGATTGATGAGGACGGAATGCGCCAAAACTGTCACTTGGGAGTTAATCGATGACGACAACTATTCTGGAATGAATTGATGGAGACATTTGTGTAATTTGTTTCCAGTTTTCCATCGTTTGGAGCATGTTGGATAATGAAACGAGTTGATTGTATGAGTAAAATTTTCCTACACGGAACAGACAAAAGTTGATCAAAATTCATCTCACTATGTTGGAATGTTCAAGAGAAAACTTTTATTGAATATGGGTGCATACTAATAATCGAAACGTCATAAAAAAGCTGGACTTCAGTATTTTTCCTCGTTTATTTTCTTCTTTCACACTCTTTATATCAGTTTCAACTGTATATATGCAAGTATGTATGTATGTTCGTTTGTTTCTAAGTCTCAAGCTCGGGAACTGTATTTGACAAAAATATCCACATTATTGCTTGATCTATTCGCGGGCAGATGGCAGCGCCATCACTAAAGCGCGGCAGATTATTATACAGGGGGATACCTTGTACCCGGTCAAGTACCTTCAACAAATATGAGCCCCATTTTAGAAATCATCAACGAGTCGCACAACTCAGGTTTCAGTTTAGTAGACAACAGATCACTACTAGGATACAGCTGACTCAAAATATTGAACAAGCTCTGGTAGATGTAGCTAACGTGATTGGTAAACCGTGTTTTCCCAAAATTTCGAGGCCATTTCTGATATTAGTTGTTTTTCTCCACCTCCAATATAGTCCGCTCCTGTGTTCAATTCAAAATCATGTAAAGCAACCTCCTGCTCCATCCGGGAACTTCACAAGCGCAATTATGCGCCCTCAGGACAGTGTTCATAGTTGAAACACGGCATTCAAGTGAGCAAAACATGAAAACGAATAAATCTCCGACTCGTTTCCACCTTCACGTATTTTTAATGTGCATTATTCATTACATATTTTATTCCATTTCTGTATGCCGTGTAGCACTAAATAAATCTCATAGCATGGAAAAGCACCCGCAAAGGAAAAAATACAGCATAAGATATATTTTCCTTGCTGAAAGAACCGAAATATGAAACGAATGGAATAACAAAAGGGGGAAATATAAATTCGTTTAAGTTTTGTGTTATCTAATAATTAGCTTGTACCAGTATTTGCTCATGAAATAATCCGAATTTTCTTTGTAACTCTTCCAGTGTCGAGTTTATAAAATTCTACCTTGACGAGCAGTGGCGGATCTAATGGGATGCACGCAGGGTACGGACTCCACACAGATGACTGAAAGTACATTAGATTAAAATTTGGTGAAATAAATTACATGATTCTGAAAGAAAAGTCAGACGGATATAGGGTCTGAAAATTTTGTGTAATGTTTGGTCGCTGTGGAGGTGGAACTAACGATTTGAAACTGGGAAAATTAGTAGTCAATCCATGGTAACTTATAAGAAAGCTTTGGAAATTTCGAAAAACTATTCCAATGCGGAATATCATAAAAAATACGGTGCTTTATCACAACTTCCGTATGACTCATGACGATAAAGCAAACCGTGTAGTAGCTAGTATGAATGTAGCAGAAAAAAAACATTTAGGATAATCGTAGAAAGCTTATTTCAATTATTGAAGGGTCACTTCTTAACTTCGAGGGAGCACCCAGAACATAACCATGAAGGGGCACAGAGACGATGGTATTTTTGAGACAACTGGGTGTTTTAGTGAATAAAATTCCAGAGTATTGCTTAAATTTAGAGTCGACACTAGTGATGACATTCTAGCTTCACCTATAACAAAATTGTGGAGGGGAAGCCAAAAACATCAGCAAAATGACAAAAAATGAAATGATAGAATGCTGTGGTCAGATATCACTGAAGATTGTGAATAGAATAATAGAGTCCAAGTTTTCCACACTAATGGCCGATGAGACAAAGGACTTGTCTATTAAAGAACAACTTACAATTTATATAAAGTATTTTAACGCCAAGAAATAAGAGATTGACGAAAATTTCATCAAGTTTCACAAGAGCTAGGTGAACTTGACCTTGATTTGGCTAATTGCCGGGTAAAAGCTTCTGATGTATCTTCCAATATAAGTGGAATATTTTAGGGTATGCAAGCCCGTATTACTCAGATCCAGCCTTTTGTAATCTACAGCCACCGTACCAACCATAGGCCAATCTTGGCTATGGGCTAAGCTTGTTAAAACAAACTAGCATCAGAAATGCCATTGGAGTTATATATTCCCTTTTAGGGTTTGAGTCCCAAACAAATCCATTGGATATATGTAATGATTGTCAGACCAATGATCACTTATGGTGCAATTGTCTGGTGGCCAAAGGCTTTGAAAAAAACGGTCCAGGCGAAGCTCTCTGGCTTACAGGTTTGTCTGGCTATCTGTGGTGTCATCAGTACCACACCATCAGCGGCCAAGGATATCTTTCTAGATCTACCTCCTCTCCACATTTTTCTGGAGAGAGAGACTAGATGGACTGCATATCGACTTGGGCACATTGCGTATTGCAATAATCAATTCAATGCAGAGTTCAACAGACTGTTGTTTGACACTGGAAGTCACAGCATTCTGGAGAGGACCTTTGACTTCATGCCTTCAACAGTCAACTACGAACTGCCTTGTAAAGTACTGTTCCCGAGTAGAGAGAACTGGATCCTCCGGGAGAAGGAAATATTAAGAGCAGATGATTGTTGGTTCACAAATAGACGAGTGTTCTCAGTCACAGACCCAGGACAGAGCTATCAACCTGCCTAGGAACCTATGCTAATGTATTTACGCTATTGAATTGTGTGCGGGAATATTGGAAGAATCCAACCTCATACGCAAGTCAATAAAAATATTCTCGGACAATCAAGCGGCATTAGAAGCTCTTGGCTTCTACCGAGCAACGTCTAAATGGGTAACAAGTTGACAAAAACCACTCTGCTCGATAGGAAGACTTAACAGATTGTCTTTGGTCCTGAATTCCTGGCCATTCTGGCCTGGAAGGCAATGAGGCTGCTGACTATTTTGTGAAGGAGCGTGCTACAAGCAGCTTCAACAGACCAGAACCTGTCATTGGCATCGTTTTAGGCTTTGCCAAACAAAGATTGAACAACTGGATGGCAAGAAAATTTATGGACTTCTGGCAGAAGCTTCCAGGATTAGCTCACTTCAAGGCGTGTATCCACCCTTCAGAGCTTGATACCAAACAGTTGTTGGACTACAGTGGGGATGAACTTTGATGTCCAACAGGCCATCTTACAGGTCACTGTCACTTGACTCATCATATGCAGTGTGTGTCGCCTCTGTTTGGAAAATAATGAAACAGCAGAGCACAAACTTTGTGCCTGCCCCACTGCGGGCCGAATTAGGTTCTTAGAGTTCGACGGAGCCGTACTCTTACCATCTGACATGAAAGACCACTCACCATACAAACTAATCGGCTTCGTTAAGAAGGTAGGTTAGTTTGATCGAGTGTGAATAGGTGTGAGCCACAATAAACCCTTGCGGGTTGCGGTGGTGGGTCGAATAGACCCATTCACTTTGAACCCAACCTAACCTAATCTATATATTCCCTGGCAAATTGGTTTCGTGACTCTGCTGCAAATCTTAAAGCTTTGGAAGAGGAGCTGCGAGAAAATAATGACCTCAACCCAGAAAAAAATGGTTTTAAAAAACTCTGCCTCTCTGTCTCTCTCTCTCTCTCCCACTGGATTGAAATGTATGATTTTTTTTTATATATTTTTTTTCTCTGTTATTTTGAACATGCATGGTTTTTGTTCTAGATAATACTTACGGTTACTGATTAGAATATGGAATATGGATTAGAAATGGTTGAGACTTTTTAGTGCTCTAGTTATATATGTGTATATGGGTGTATATGTGTATATATATATATATATATATATATATATATATATATATATATATATATATATATATATATATATATATATATATATATATGTATGTATGTATATAGTATATATTTGTTTTTTGATAATTTTTTTTATATTTTCAAAATATTTCTTTTCCTATATTGTTTAGAATACCTACAGGTTAAGTGGAAGACCATCTGTGAGCATATCTATGCTCACGATGAACTTCGCTTTTTCAGCGCGCATCTCATATGTAAAAATATGTAATCATATATGTATATTTTTTTTATATTTCTTTTTTGTTCTCTCTTTTCACTGATGTATCTGCTGCTGAATAAAGATTATTATTATTACTATTATTAAAAAGATAGACAAAAAGGCACAAAGCCGTGATGACGTTCATGAGACACTTTTTTGCACTCTCCACTACTCTCGAAGCCATTGCTAGTTCACTGGAAGGTAGAGAAAGTGAAATTGGTGGGATGATTAAATAGAATATCTTTCATATTCCATTTTTTTCTTGACGAACGCATCCCAAAGTACTATTTGCATGGATCAATTCCTCACTAAAATCAGTAGGACCTAAGTACCCATGAAAATAGTTCAATAAAAAACCGAAACCGCGGGTTGAAACAAAATACCTGTTATTCACCATTGACTCTCTCTTCCAAAGTCCTTTTCATAATTTCCATATTCAATATGATGATATTTTTGGGGGTGAAAACCTTACTACTAGTTTCAAGCTTACTTGCCACCTCTAAATTAAGATTATTAATATTCTCGGCACACGATTGAGAATAGTTTTTCGAATTCCAGATATCTTGAAGAATTTTCAAAATATTCGCTGAAAGTCAAAAAAAATTCTATGGATTGTTTGTAACCTCCTTGCCTTCGCCTCTTCAGATGTTCCATAAAGTTTTCAGATTCCAAGAAGCCACTTCTATTATTTCTGTCGTTGAAAATTAAGTTTTCAATAATACGGCACTTGCAAATAGTATTTTTTTATGAACACGGAATTCATTTATTTCTCCTTGTCCACCTGAATCAAGTTTCGGTAAGTAATTGTACTGAATTTCGCTTGGGTAAAGCATTGTTACCACAATTATGATTATGAAAAAGTGATAAATCATCAAGATTCACCATTTTTCATTCCCAACCTTATCTCCCTTGTTGCGCTGAACACAAAGCAATGTATTCCGCCTTCATCCCAACAACGTGAGTAGTCATCTCACCTGGAAGGCGAGCTTTTGTCCTCTAGAAAACACACTGTCGCTTGAATCAACAAAGAAAATGGTCCTGCTCGAAATGACTTCTGCAGGGACCATCCATTACACAACGAACAGGTATAACGAAGGGGAGCCTCATTTCTCAGACGGTCATTGTTTTCAATGCCTTTCTTAACGAAATTAGTCCTAAGTGTATGCAAAGTGTTGCCTTTTACTGTCGAGGAGGCCGAGCAGGACCGGATCTAGAATGTTTGGTGTGTCATTGAGTTTTGGGAATTTCAAATATTCCAATGACTATCGTGGTATTACCGGCAAAAAATGCTATTTTCCGATATAGGCATTTGCTAGATCCCGGTCTGATATCCATAACTGAAGAAAGCCTCTGTAAGGCAAATGAGTTGGTCAGGAGAAACAAACTCATATTGAATGAAAATAAGACCAATACTGTAATGTTCAAAACAAACCATGCAAGGTTTGACTTACCCCAAGAAATTTGGCTGACGAATAGCACTGCGCATAGACAGCACACTGATTTTCAACAGTCATATTCCAAATGTTTGTCAAAAGTTGAACTCATTGTATTCAATGAGAGTTATTAGTCAGTTTGTCGACATAGATGTAGTCCGAATGGTATGGGATTATTTTTTATGGAGGTAGTAGAAATGCAAAGAAAATTTTTGTTGTACAAAAAAAGAGCCTGAAGAATTATACTGAAACTTAACTCAAGAGAATCATGTAGAGGCAAATTCAGTAACATCTTTTTGGAAAGAGTTTATCACAAAATGTATATAACACTAGAAATTTTGACTGTCTATACCCAAAACATAGACAAACTGTTACAGAAAGGAGCCCGTTTTATCAAAGCATGAAAATGTTCAACAAACTCCCCACCAGTATCAAACAAATGAATAAACTTGGTGAATTCAAAAAGGGAATTCATGAGATTCTACTGAATATAAAACCCTATAATATTGCTGAATACCTCAGCTATACTATCTAGCATAATCTATTTTGCTGGTGACGTTATTCATGTTTTTGTATCTTTTTGCGATTATTTTTCAAAAATAAAGATGTTTATCATTATTATTTTTTTTCACCATAGTGTGCGCTGGTCAGGCCCTATCCCCCGAAGCCCCGATACATTCGGGAGGGCGCGCCAGCATTATCAACCAATGACCACTCCCCACACCGTTGGGTTAGTGATCATTGGATCCGAGAATTGTGTGCCCTGAGCAAGCGCAGTGAGCCAAGAATGACAGCCTCAGTTACTTTCGAATAAGCCTGTCGTAATGAAGAGGTATCTCATCTTGTTGAAACCTAATAAAGTTTGAAAACTAACTTAGGTCCATCAATTAACCAAACCGATAGACAGATAAACGTGGCTCCTTAGAATAGCCCACTAGATCACCTGATATGAATATGCTGGAGTCTTGTGTGGCTATAATGAAGGTATAGTGGAACATACAAAATGGTTCAGAATTCCGGTTGACGATATGTTTTCGTTATTTCAGCGAAGAAAGAATTTGTCGAGGAAGTTGCTTGGATGAATATTTCAATAATAATACTAATAATAATACTGATAATACTAATAATAATAATACTAATTATTCACCACAAAAATACAATTGAAACAAACAAAATATGAAAAAGAGAACAATGTTTAGCTACATTATATGAGGAGCAGCGGGAGAAGATAGAAGATTTGTCTTTGGTGACTAAAACTGAACTGTTTCGTGTGGTGAAACTATCAATTGTTGAGAATATTATTAGTCTCTCCAGTAATTAACCAGGTTGACGAAGTATCAAAACTGTATCTGTGTTGGTGGATAGATCTCAGTTTGTCAACTTTCAACCATCTTGATTGTTGCATGGTTGAAGATATATGGTCATATTTCCGGATACCAAACGAAAACCGTAGACAGCTATTCTGAATATTTTGTAAACGAAGAATATCCGATTGTCTTGAAGGAGGTCCATAAATACTGTAGCAGTAATTTTTTTTCGATATTATTAGTGACTCGCATAGTTTCACTGTCAAGTTTCTGTTGAGCAAAATCACAATTTGGAAACTGCTCGAGGACGTTATAAGAAATTTGGTTCAGATAGGTAGGTAGGTAGGTCTGAAGTGAGTGGGTCTATTCGACCCTTCACCGCAACCCATAAGGGTTTATTGTGGCTCATACTATTCACACTAGGAAAAATAAACCCAGCTTCTCAAAGAAGCCGATTAGTTTGTATGGTGAGTGGTCTTTCAGGACAGCTGGTGAGAGTACGGATTTGCTGAACTCAAAGAACCCGATTCGGTCCTCAGCGGGGCAGGCACAAAGTATATGCTCTGGAGTTTCATCATTTTCCAGACAGAGGCGACACACACTGTCTTCCGACAGTCCACTTCTCTGCATGTGATGATTCAAATGACAGTGACCTGTAAGAAGGCCTGTTAGACATCGTAGTTCATCCCTACGGCAGTCCAACAACTGTTTGGAATCAAGCTTCGAAGGGTGAATAAACGCCTTGGAGTGAGCCAATCCTGGAAGATTCTGCCAGAAGTCCATAACTCTTCTTGCCATCCAGGTGTTCAGTTTTTGTTTGACAAAGCCCAAAACGATGCCAATGACAGGTTTTGGTCCAATCAAGTCACTTGCAACACCCTCCTTTGCCTGGCCTTCCAGGCCAGTATGGCCAGGAATCCAGACTAGAGACAATCTGTTCAGTCTTCCTAACGAGGAGTGTCTTTTTTGGCAGTTTGCTACCAATTTAGACATTGCTCGGTAGGAGCCAAGAGCTTCCAACGCCGCTTGACTGTTCGAGAATATTTTTATTGACTTGGGAGTGAGGTTGGATTTATCCAATCACTCCGCACACAATTCGATAGCGTTTCCGCTTGAAATACAGTCGCATGAGTTCTTAGGCAGGTAGATAACTCTATCCTGGGTCTGCGACTGAAAACACCTGCACCAGAACCGGAAGGTGTTTTGATCCATCTGTGAACCAACAACTATCCGCTCTTGATATTTCCTTCTCCCGCAGGATACAGTCCTCTCTACTCGGGAAAAGTAGTTTATAAGGCAGTTCGTAGTTGACAGTTGGATGCATGAAGTTTGGGGTCATTTCTAGAATGCTGTAACTTTCAATGTCAACCAAAAGTCTGTTGCACTCTGCATTAAATCGATTTGTGCAATTGGAAATGTGCACAAGTCTGTATGCAGTCCATGTAGCCTTCCTTTTCAGAAAATTGTGGAGAGGAGGTAGATCTAGAGGGATCTCCATGGCCGCTAACGGTGTGTTACTGATGGCACCACTGATAGCCAGACAAGGCTGTCTGTGTAAGCCAGAGAGCTCAGCTTGGGCCGTTTTCTGTGAAGACACCAGCCACCAAGCAATTGCACCATAAGTGATCATTGGTCTGACAATCATCACATAAATCCAATAGATTTGTTTGGGACCTAAACCCCAAGTTTTACCACAAATCCTTCAACATGTCCATAGAGACAGTCTGGCTCTGTGTAAAACTTTTTCAAGTGAGCGTTCCAGGTGAGTCTTTTATCAAGGAGAATGCCAAAATATTTCACCTCCGTTCTAAATGGAATGACCACACCATTGAGGGAAAGTGGCGTTAGATCGTCCAATAATACTCTCTTGGTGAAGGGAATTAACACAGTTTTGCTGGGGTTGATAGACATTTGCTCCTTCAGGCACCAACTATGAACAACTTCCAACGCGCTTTGGAGAATATTACAAGCTACCCTTTCCGACGTGGACCTTGCCAGGATGACAAGGTCATCTGCATAAGCTTGCAGATCAACTTTTCTTCTGTCGAGGGCATCAAGCAGACTATCCACCAGGAGCGACCACAAAAGGGGAGATAGTACCCCACCTTGAGAGCAGCCCCTGGTGACCTCGAACCTGATAGCCTCGCCTTGATTCAGATAGCTGACATGTTTGGTGAAACAAAATTCTGGATCAAACCACCGTCCTAAGTTTTTCATCTCGGTCACGGAGGAAATTATTTAATTTTCCATGCGGACTTGAAAAGCGGAGTTGGTGAGCTCTCTGTTTTTCTTGGGTCCAAACATCATTATTGCAAATTTATTGGGATTGAGTTTGATTTTATGGGTTGTAGAAATGTCAAAGATATTTTGGAGATCCTTATCAATATATGACAGAGCAGTAGAGTCACGAGTCGGAGAAAAGAATATAAATGTGTGTCGTCGACATAGTTATGTATTTTGCATTTTTTCACAAACTGATAGAAATCGCAGATGTACAAGCTGAAAAGCAAGGACTTTTCAGCTTGTTTTTGTGTTTGGCACATTTAGAAACACATACAAGGTAGGGGACCCAAATTCGTAATATGCAGTGATGATACTACGTGTTACTTTTGTCATTAAATGTGATGGAATTAGCTGATACTCAATGAAAATCCATTATAATTCAAATGAAACTTCATTATAATCGTATGATTCTCACTGAGCAGACATATTCATACCAAATATAGAGGAATGAACTTAAAACGTTCAAGCCAGTCTCGAATATACCTACACAGTAGGTTGAATGGACTGACGCCTATCAGAAAACAACTACTCCTCTGGCTGATAGGCGTCAGTCAATTCTACTGTGTAAGTATATTCGAGACTGGCTTGAACGTTTGAAGTTAATTTCTTTATATCTGTTTGATGCCAGTCTTCAAGCATAACCCATTGACTAATATATTCATACCACCAAACCTCAGTCCTGAAGGCATCTTATTGGTTACTTATCAGAGAAAAGATGAATGCGTGTATTGGAAGATTGGTTTTTATATGCCCAGCTATTTTCTCTATAATGATCTGACGAAGGATCTTTCAGAGAGGAAAACTCGAGGAAGAAGGCCTGTATTTTATGACACGCCATAAATATGAACTGCCCAAGTCATATTTTGAGGTGTTTTATGTGTGTACGTGTTTCCATTCTCGAGTTGCACATAAGGTACAAAGAAATGGTATAAATAATTCTGAAATCTGTACTCTTTCGCGAGTATAAAATATGAACAGCATATAGCGAAGGAACATATGAGATAGTGCTCATTTCCATTTCTGTTTCTGAAGTGCAAAGCAAAGAGAGTGGTAGATGTTTACGTTATGGACAAGTGGAGTGAGGTGAATTCTGTTATTCATCTTGCAACATTTTCTGAAATATGGGGAAAATGCAAACTTTCATATTGAAGAAATGCATTCAAAGATATGTGGTT
The DNA here is from genome assembly GCF_025532065.1 of Leptinotarsa decemlineata. Classification (NCBI taxonomy): domain Eukaryota; kingdom Metazoa; phylum Arthropoda; class Insecta; order Coleoptera; family Chrysomelidae; genus Leptinotarsa; species Leptinotarsa decemlineata. The sequence goes on from NW_027412747.1 coordinate 21,686,613, forward strand.
TATTTGTTGATGTGTCTCAAAAAATTATATTTTTATTAGTTTCTGGTGTTCCAAATTACATGTGGAATCATCTCTATTGATGAAGTCAATGGAAATGGAAAATAACCAGAGACCTTTCTCATAAAAGATGAAAAAACTATATTCATTCATTCCAAAGTTCATTATCTCTCAATATAAAAAAAATGTAATTGCATGACAAGGGTTTTTTATTGAAATATCAAACAGCGTATTGAATATTCAATCAAGTTTTATAATTGCTTGTTGACAAGATTTGTAGAACGTACATCAGACTGCATCAAAATGTAAATTTATTTATGTAAGGCAAATGCAAACTCATATCGCTCTTCTGAATGTAAAACATCACTACAATCCATTAAGGATTTGTTCCGTGAAGAAAATTTTTAAAATTCAAATTAAATCTGATCTAGCCATACCTGCAAGAGATTGCGACAGACATCATGTCTTTGAGAGAAAATACGAGGAATCGGGTGAAGATAAAATATTTGAAAATTATACATGAACATCCTTTGGAAACTTCGAAAATTCAATATCCTGTAGGAATTTAGATTATCTTGACAACTGTGTAGGTGTTCCTCAAGGACCAGTAGTGGGCCCATACTTATCTCCGAACAACCCTATTATTCTCTAGGAAGAAGTTGTAATGAAGTTCTTTCTAATCTCCATGGCTGGTTCTGTATGAATTCATCTGAATGTAGACTGAACATTTTTATGAAAGACAGAAACAAGTGCCTACTATTCATCTGAATATGACGTTTTGGAAAATGTATCATGTGTGAGGTTTTTGGGCCTGTAATCAATTTGGGGCCATCCACTTGTTTTAATGATGTGTTCATAAAGCACAAAAAAAATGGTTGTATTGCTGGTGTCTCTCGTACTCTCCAGTTGTCGGAATTTTTTTAAAACTCCTCATACTCAAACCTGCCGTGTTTGTACATATCTGAAGTATGTGAAGTATTGAAACTCTTCCGAAACTAGTGACCAAATTCATACGTTCAATACCAGATAGCGAAATGACTAATTTGGCTACTGTTTTTTTATGAATTCTACACATGTAATCCACTAAGAGAATTAAGTTCTATTATCATTATTATGACTTGTTATTTTCGGTTAATCAAATCATTTCATATTATATTAGACAATGGAAGTCCGAACTGATGAAATATCAAATTTCTTATTTATGTGAGAAACAGTTGGAAAGTCAATTCCGCCAAGTTCACGATCAAAAAAGCAAATGTTATTGACTAGAACTAATTTCATTTCAACAAAAAACAAATATCTTTTGTTATACAATATTGCAGGTTTTTGATAGTTTTCATGTAAAACTTTCAAAGAACGTTCCTTGGAAGTGGCCGTCGATGGATATCTATCGAATACTTCCACCATCAACGCTGGTGTTCCCCAGGGATCCATATTGTATCCGACCCTGTTTTGATTGTATATCAACGATGGGTTAAATCACCACCAATTCACATCAAATGAGAATCGCTACTTTCGCCCAGGCACCGCTCTCTGAACGCCTTGAAGATTTTCCTGAAATGCTGATGTTCTGTCCTTGAAAAATATATGTAAAATTATTATAGAATGACGATCATAATCATAAATTTAAAAAAAACATGTTGAACATGTTCATTATGTGAATATAACATCCAACCAACGATATCGAGGGGACTTGAATTTATAGTCAACTTTTTCTGTCACTAGAATCAGGTGCTGATCTATTTATTGAATGAACTATTCTGTTCACTACTATTGTTGAGAGGGCGCGTGATATTAATTCCGGATGGTATTATCGGTAATGTCAGAGGTGATAAATCACACGAGTCAGATACATGTGATTTGAACATTGCCTCTCGATGTTTCGAGTGTGATTTAATCATAACTATTATATATACAATAATTCTCATTGCATTATGGTTATCGATCTGAAGTAAATACAACTATATACAGGGTTGCCTAACGTGAACAAGACAATCAATTTCGTATTGAGTATGTGTGTTTGTTTTATGTAAAATGAAAACTTATCAGCATGTCATATTTATCCAAAATGAACGTGGGTCTTCATTTTTTTTTATATCTTCTAATTCAATACCTCGATAGAGGTGTTGAAGTAGATTGTACAGTCTCTGAAGTGGCAGCCATCCACACAAAAAAGGGTGAATTCTCGATGTTATTATGGATTTTATTAGCAAGGTAAATTAGTTTGTGTACTAATGAAAAAACTTTCCAGTAATCTGTCTGAGTGGACTGAGGATGAAAGAAAAGTTGATTTGGGAAAGAAAAGAAGATAAAGTTTTTATGGGTTCAATCAAGCAATCAAAATATACTTTATTGTCGAAAAAACTCTTGTTTTGTTGACAAAGTAGAATATACACGTACAGAAAAAAAAATTCAGGCAAAATACACACAATTATGTAAAATATACATAAAAAAGAATAGAAATAAAATTGTTATATACAATTACAACATATACATTTATCAATTATACATTTTATCCAATAGAATAAGTGTCAATGAATAAATAAAATATCAATCATGAAATGTTATTTGAACATTTTGTCAATTTTACGACTTATAATGTAACAGTCTAATCAAGTATGCTATACTATACAGTACCCGCAATAAATTACAATTTCACTGGAAGTTGTCATTGTAAAATGCTTGCAAACTTTGATAGGGTCTGTTCGCGAGAAGTTTTTTGTGTATTTTCAGAAGCTGTCAATACTATCGTAGCTATTTCTGAAATGAAACGGTAAATGATTATACATTTCAACACCGTTATAGAAAATGGAGTCCTTTACTAGGGATGAAGAAGGCAATGGTAATTTATCTTATATATCTCAGCTGAGATTCAATTAATGCATAATATGCGTTCATAGCCGTGGCAATATTAAGTTCCCTTGCAATAATTTTCATTGCATAGCACCCTGAGGAGATTTTATTCTTCAATTGGTTGACGTGTGACGTGAAGATTCGAGTCGCACCAAGACTTGATTACATTAATATCTCTGCTTATCTTATTATTCAAATCTTCAACAGTTTTACTATGCCATAAAATGGTGGTGTCGTCAGCAAATAAGGTTATTTTTCTAGAAGTATTTATGCACAGTAAATCATTGATATATACAAGAAAAATAGTGGGTTCTTGGGATCAAGAACTTATCTACTCAAAAAAATCATCCATTCAACCTAAGACTATGACTAAGACATGAGCATTCATTCATTCTCTTCGAAAACAGAACATATAGACGTAGTGTATACATTTAGGTCCACGAGTTCAGTGAATTATCGACCAACACCCGTACGTTGACGAAACGCAAGGTCTGCTGAAAACGACACCGCTGTTTGTGAAAAGAAGAATCCAAAGCAGACAATTTCGCGTCAATCACAAGAATTCGGCCTTCCGCAGACCACAACTACATGAATTTCACATCGTAACTTGGGCCTGCACCCTTGCAAAATTCAACTGATCCAGGAACTGAAGGTAAACGACCACAGACAACGGCGTGTATTCGCTGAATGGGTTCTGGGGCAGTTGGTAGCTGACTCTGATTTTCATTGATAAATCATCTTCAGCGATAAGGCACATTTCTGTAGATTTCACTTTGGAGGAATGTGGAAATATTGCTCTGAAGATTTTGAATGAAAATATTTGAAAAAAGTTTCAGAATAAACTACAATAAATGGGTTTTCAATGTAGAGAAATTGATGAAAATGCGAAGAAGATTAAGAATGAAATTATAGCAAAATTACACGTCCTATGGAAGAAAAATGTGAGAACAAAAAATCTATCTGACCTCAAGAATGTGAGAATCCATTTGAGAAACTGTAAGAAATCATCAGACACCAGACTCGCTTTGGAAAATCCCAGATTTTTCAAAGCGAAGAGGCATCAGCCATTACTCCTATATTTTTTCAAAATGTGGAATAGATTATTCAGTACAAAAAAAAAGGTTATTGGCGGCAGTAAATGCGGTGAAATATTTTCGCACCTATCTAAAAAACGTGCATACTTACCACCGTGCTTTAATCCTACTTCTATCCATTGGAGATTCGAGAGATGGATCAGCGAGATGGCAAATATTCTTGAGAAGTTTTGACATGGAGGTGAATCATGAAAATAAAAAATATGCTAATGCCACCTCAAGAATATGTATTGAAACTCCCAACAATATTCAAGACTCTTTTTGGTGTAATTTAGAAACCCAAGATTTAGAAAAAGTGGAGAATGGCAGATATCAAGTTAAAGGCAAGAAAATCATGAAACAGAATTTTAATATTGAAACATGATGCCACCTCAGGATTATCAAACCTATTACGAAATTGAAGATAGATTCATATAGAAAAACGTGACTGGGATATCAAATATTACACAAAAACTTGTTAATTGTGCCAAATAGCAAAATTTAAATACTTATTCAGACTTAACTTCATTCATATCATTGAATGTTCTGTAAATTCATATGGAACCATAAATAGTAATTCTGCTGAAATTCAATAAAACAACCAAATCGTTCATAATCATTGTTGATGAAGAAACAAAATATATCTCAGCAAAAGCAACGAAGAAAAATTGTTGAATACGACAAGTTACTGATAAATAGAACTAAAAAGTTTGCCCTTGTACACTTGTATGAAGTTCTCCATTATAATTTCTATATTGACCAAAAAAGGTCAATAAAAAACTGATTTTCTTCCATGAAAAATGACTTTCATTGAATAAAGTGAATCTGTTTAACAATATTCAGCTAATTTACCATTTGTGAATGAAATAAAAAATATGTGATTGTGGAGAAGTATATACATCTGGAGAATTTCGTGAATGGGAAAATGAGAGAGTAATAACAATTGAACACATCACTCCATATCACTCTGGAGGAAACGGAATTGCAGAAAGTGCCATAAGAGATATCAAGGTATTCGTGAAAAGTCAAGGAGATTTTCCTGGTTGTTGAAAGAAGTGCCTTGAGGCAGCTGTAAGGCATCGTAATCAGTCACATTCTGAATATCTAGGTTGTTCACCATCATATTAATTTTACAGAAAATCAATAGTTTCACAAGCAATCGAAAAATTAGCCTTGGAGTTATATATGGAGGAAATCTAAAAAAAACAGAACAACAAATGAAATACAAGGAGAGGGCTTAAAATCAAACCAAAAAATAGAAAATTGAAATCACCTGAAGTGAATTGTTGGGATAATAATCTTTGTGAATCTCAGCGATGATGGACGACCAGACTCAGCTCACATTTCTTATATGAGGAATTTTCATGACAGGAGTGATAATTTTGCAGAGGGAAGAATTTTGTAGCATATGAACACTCTGTATACTTCTTTCTCATATACTTTTATTGTCGTGATGAATATTGAAACAAGTATTGTGAAATGTCAACAAGTAAAATTATAAGTTAAGGATTCATCCTCTTGTTTCTTTAAACGTCTATTACAGATGTTAACAAAAGTCAATATATATTTATTCCTCCATCAAAGCCTGAATGGTTGATAGCAACTATGTTAGTCAATGTGAAGAAAGTTAAGTGTCTCCAGTAATTTAAAAATGATAAAAACATCATTTTCTGACGGGTAACACGAATTTATAGAGGTTTCACTGTAGTTCAAAGGGAACCGTTGAATATTTCAAAGCAACATGAGGAAGATGGTCACGTAGCCAGGTCGTGGAATTCCTCAGAAAACTTTGGACTTGTTTTCGTGACGATATAAAATTCATAACACATTTTCCACACAATATTCGAAGGGCGGCTTTCATGAACTTGAACTGAATGTTGATATTAAGAGGTGTAATGATCAAAGCGATCTATCACGGTACCTCAAAGTTCCTTTTGAATTATACATTGAAGCTAGGAACGTTTCTGTTTTTAGGTTTCACGATGATGTGTTCGCCATGTTGAGAAACGTTTTCTCTGAAAAAGCAATCACTGGTATCTTCAAAAAACCTAATATTGAACATCAACTGTGGAAATGGAAATTTGAAGACGGTAGTTTATCATTTGAAATTTTTAAATTATTAATCATAGGTGTTAGGGATCACACGTTGAAAGGTAAGACCTCGTTTATCCTTAGCTCGCACAAGTTTCTACTGCTGACGGTTGTCGTTCGTAGGGCTGCGACAGCTGGTTAACGGAAAAACAGATTTTGAAACAGATTTAATCATTCAATGCGGTAACTCAATCAAGTCAATTTTATCCATCGCTTCATTTATCAAATGTACTGTTCAAGTGGTTGATGAATGATATTCATTTCTATTGGATAACTTCACATTAATCATTTTATAGCACAAGATTATTCAGTAGTATCAGAATGCCAGAGAAAATTAATCATTCTTTCCCACATTTCATTATGAACCGAAATCCTTTCCAAGAATAAGCTGCTTTCCAAAATATTTGTACATATCTGTGTAATCTTCGAAAATATGAAACAGCATAAAACTTCTCTACATCTTTTAACGATTTGTGTTCACGTATTCACAGTTGCATATTAACACTAACTTTCTATGGAAATCACAATAATTTCAAGAGATAATAGTTTCGACTAAAATATTTCTTTTTCTGTACATCTCCGATTACGAAGTAGGCGAAGCAAAAAAAAATGGAAAAATTGAATATATCAAAATATTCGTCAGAAAGATGAGCAAATTGGGCACATAACTCTCAGACCTAGTGAATAACTATCAATATTGATTTTTAGAATGGAAATTGCCAGACAGGTTCCTATGATGCGAAGCTTTCATTTTCATCTGAAAGCCGCACCAGATTCATTCACCATGGTTATGCAGTTGGTAAGAACTTCGACAGGCAGTGGGAGCAATGACAAATATGTTGTACGTCGTTCGCTTCAGCCTACTTCGAGGAATGATACTCTGAAAGAAATTCGATTTTTAATTATAGAAAATTATCGGCTTCATGTTGATAATCGGCGCTACCTTGCAATGAATAGCCGCCAAGTAGCCGGAAACCGATGTGTAAGTGTGTTCCAATAACTAAACTTCAACTCCGGCAGTTGTATCGCAAACAGAATATGCAGGACTCACTCCTGTGAAGAATCCTACATTGACACCTTCCGGATATAATATCCAACGCTTTTTCTGGTATTAGCCAGGAAAGTAGTTGTTTTCTGATAGGTTACAGTCCATGAACCTACTGTATAGGTAGGGGGAGACTGACCTGAACGAATTGTTCCTTTGAATAATTTGGTGTACTCGACTATTGAAATCTAAGATCAAAAGTCACTAAAATCGATTTTTTGCATATTTTTTTGCAAATATACCGTTTTCTATGGATTTTTTACAACTTTTTTCACTTATAAAAATTGTGAAAAATTAAATTCCCTACAACTTTTGTTACAAATTTTTTTCATAAGTTGGATCGTTTTCGAGATAGAGGACGAAGAGTGAGCTGTTAGAGAATCATTTAGGGCCAACCTGTAGTCCAGTTCATATGAAGTTTATCAATCAATGATAAATACATGGATTTATATTGCTAGAGATTAAATACATTTGGAAAAAGGTTTTAAGGAAGTTTATTCCACATAAACGCAATTCTCCAGATCAAAAAGTTCTAAAACAGTGAAGTTCGAGGTGTACTGAGTTGAACTTCGAAACGATGAGCAGCTACAGTTCGATATGTACATGCACATGATGTTCGCGTCACCAATCAGGCGAATGACTCTTTTATGGATGGAATCCAGCAACTTCAGGGTATATTTGGGGGCAGAACTACATACATGAAAACAATACTCCAAAGAAGGTCTGATCTGAGCTGTATAAAACTTCAGAATTTGCTGAGGTGTGTACAATTTTATGGTTCGAAATAGTGTTCTGAGCTTTTGAGAAGCAGCTTCTGCAATTCCAGATGATTGTGGCAAGGCGGAATTGTCTGACCTGACATTATTATATTGTTTCTCTTTTCATTAAGTGGCTGTGATAGGCTTTGAAAAAAATGTTTTTAAAAACATTTAACAAACTGCCAAATATAAATCAACTAGCAGCAGCTTTTGAAGAGAAAAACTGACCAATAAAAAGATTATTCGAGAATGGAATACAGACCCTGTGGGCAGTGTATACTGCTCCATACTGCTTCGTTTTGCGCAATACGTGCAGTTATCAAATATTCCACCAACAAGGGCAGTACCTCACCAACATATCAGTCGAGTTTATAATCATGTTCAAACTTGGTTAGGTTTGGAACCTCAGGAATAGAGTTGAACAATGCGTAACGAATTCCTGGTATCTATCACGACAATTTCAGCACCTGCTCTGGAGTAATTGCTCAACACAATATTCTGCAACTGTGGAAGTGGTTGTGATTCGCGATGTGGATACAAGAAATCGGGGTTGCAATTCTTTCAAGCTTGTGGCCAGTGTAATGGACAAGCGTGTATCAATGCTCCACCATATCAGAGCAATGTCAAAGAAGACAGAACCTTCGACTCCGAAATCATGAAAGACCTGGAGACAAATGTCGTTGAAGACGACAATGGAGAAGGAGATGATTGAAATGGTAGGATGTAGTTCTTATAATTTTCAATATATTTTTTTATTTCCATAATCATAAATGTGTGTTATTGAATAAATTTATACCCAATTGAAATTTGATACCTTAGTGGAAGTATTATTGAATATAACGTGTCTGTTATTGACATATATTAAAGAAGAAAGTAATACATATCATGAAATTACGAAACAACAAAAATAAATTGGCGCTCAGGGGCGACTTCATTGATTCCAGTGGCGTATTTGCTTTCTCAGCAGCAGGAAAACCTGGAAAAACCCGCAGCACCACATCATGTCCTCTCTTTCATAAAAGAAAATGTAGGGTATCTCCATAGGCTTCAGTAAATTCAAAACATTGCCAGAACACTTACTGACACTACTATCGTCAAACTTCAACCAGTCCGTTTCATCTTTGAGCAATCCGTTATATTGACCAGATTCAACGCCAGAACCACAGTGAAAAATGACTGCATGAAGATTATAATAATGGTCTGCTAGATTGAAATGTTTATCTATTTCGTAACTTCTTATGAGTTTGGTGCTTCCGTCAGAGTTTAAGTCACTGAAACTGAATACTACAACTGAAACAAAATATTTAGGAATATATCTGGACACACATCTTAAATGGGATTATCATATAAAATACGTGACCAAAAAACTCCAAACCATTTTATATAAATTCAAATATCTGAACACTTACTTACCCATAGAAGAAATGAAAGTAATATACTCCTCTCTCGTAGAAAGTCATATTCGATATGGTATTGAAGCCTGGGGTGGTGCGCTTAAAACCCATCTCAATCGACTAGAAGTGATACAGAGACGGTTCTTGAAATTAATGCTACAGAAAAGCTTTAGATACAACTCTGATAGCCTCTACAAAGAAATAAAAATCATGGATATCAGGCAATTATTTTACCTTTGTGTGAATATGAAATACCACTTTCAAAAACATAAAGCTGATATTCCTAACCATGAATACAATACTCGAAACCGTAACAAACACATCCTACCGCATGCTACAAAATCAAAAACTCAAAGAGCATACTCTTATGTTTCAATAAAAATTTATAATACCCTACCAGGAGATATAAAAAAATGTAAAAGTAAACAAAACTTCAAGAAAAAGTTAAAGAAATATATCAATGAAAATGAAAGGAATATGATCTCCCAACTATTTGAACCCTAGTGGAATACAACCAATGTATGTCATTTAACTTTTTTGTATTACTTGAATTGTATTCTTTATAGAATTTAAGCTGACTATATATATATTAGTTTTAGAGTTGTATATTTTTAAAATTTTACCATTTGATAATTTTTATACATATATTTTTCCTTTTTTTATTTGTCTATTTATCTGTTAATTTCAAGTAAACAAGTACTTTGTACTTATCCTTAATCACTTGTTCACTCCATGCAATTGTATTATTCATATATATTCATATATTGTTTTTTTTTTACTGTGAATAAAGTGTCTATTAATATCATCAGTGTTATTATTAGATTGACTGGTGCCTCAGCTATACTTATGAAAGTCAGTTAGATTAGCGCATGTTTGACAATACAGTTGATCATCACCCCTCAAAAGTTCAATTTTCAGATGATTCAACAATAAGCTCTGCAAGGACTAGTTATCAGTCATATGAGGAAACGCTAGTTGAAGTTCCAGAAAATCACATACGTTTTTGCTACCCTTTGAATATGTACTACAGAGTAAACAAGTAAGTAATTTTCCAACAAAAGATCTACAAACACAAGACGAGCCAGACTGTACTGAAATATTCAATCCAGAGCGGTCAGAAGTATTGATTTTGCTATTGTTTTACTCTCGAAGAGTAGTCAATAAGGACCCCAAGAATTCGGAACGATCCTCTTGTTGTCCTAACGAGTATCTAGTAGATTTCAGAGACTCCAGAAAATTGGTTGTTGGGAAAGATAATACATTCTTACGAAACTGCAGTTGCACGAACAGGTGTTAGAGTTTAGTGAATGAGTAGGAAACATTGTCGTTCTCGTTCATCGTTGAAACCTTGTTCTTCGCCATGAACAACACTTGTATCACTTTCGAATCAACCTCAATAGGAGACTGATGAATAAAAACAGTTTTCGGCTTGTTTCGATGAGATTTTAGTTCCGTACTGAAATGATGACAATACATGATCTCAAAAAAATTATGTGGAGGAGGAATAGTTCCAAATAGACCGGAGCCGCATTACTAATTCTTTCTTTAAAAAAAAAGTAAAACGGTAATCTTTCGTTGCTTGGCCTATTCTCCTTCCGAGTCCATGAACGAATAACAGAGACTTCGGACCATAAACACTGAAAGTTCAAACCGCTACTGGATGGAACAGATAGTTGTTATCAAGATTTTGGTATTTTTTTCATTTTAATTTCTCACCAGAATGATAGTTGATGATGAATAAAAATTATTGATAATTGATAAACTTTGTATGGGGTGTTTTTGACCAAAACTACCGTTAGACCTTCTTGAATGATGCTCTAACTGCTCGCTCACCGTCCTCGAATCTCTATTCAACGTATCAAATATTTCTGAAACAAAATTTCGATGGAATTTAATCCATCTGTTCAAAAAATATGTTTCAAATCTGTTTTTCCGTTGAACAGCTATCGCCTCTCCTTACAAACGTCAGCTCTCAACTCTCTACAGAATCGATAATGTATACAAATAGCGAAAAATGTTTAAAAAACGAGATATTTGCAAAATATATCAAATACATCGATTTTTGTGAATTTTCACCTTAGTTTTCAATACGTACACCTTACCACATATAGTTTTTGTGACAACTTTGACGATGTCAAAATTCAAGTTCATACGAGTTTATAGCTGGGTCTCTCAAATTCCGAGTTGAACTCACTAAGATGACTGTATTGAGTAGTATTTCGTCTCAACCAACATTCTTTTCGGACTCATACTTTTACTCATGCATTCACTCTTGTCATGAAAGCATGTTTCTGTTCCCAACATCTTTTTCTGTTTCAAAACCATTTGATATATTCAAAAAACACTTCAACGTGAGATTGTCACTAATCAGTTTTACAAAAACGTTTGTTTCTCATTTGAACTTTAAATATGTTATGGATTTTCATCAAGTATAGGCCCATTTCATCATATACGACCATTTGATATTGTGACAAACTCATTTTTGCGAAAAGCACAATGATTTTGGATCTTTAGAAACCATTATTTCCAGCGATGTGAATATTAAAATAGTTCATATTAGTAAGCGCTTCGTTACGCAAGATTTCGAATCTTGCGTAACCTCGACCTTCCAAAATGATACTCTGGGAGCTGGACCAGATGATGAACGAACAATAAACATGGCAATAACATGAATGTTGTATTGACCTAACCACGCCCCTAGGAATACAGAGCGAACCATTCCCTTCTATTTGTATTCATGTCTGCTGAATATTTTTCTTCCAACCATTAAAATCCCGCTGTTACTCGAACTCAACCTGAGGCCGCAACAAAGTAGAGAAGTAGAGGAATATTTATGAAAGTTTCCGGTTTTCCATTTGCTTGTATTATGTGAATTTCAGATGAACGCCATTGCCGGTGTGTAGCCCATTCAATGTAAATGTATCGCAGCTGAAATATCCTCTTCAGGGTTGTAATATTTCGAGAATTCCTCGGAAAGTATAACTGAAAATATTGCGGTCCCATGCATCAAGAAGATTTGTTGCAACTCGAAAGACATGAAAGCCCTGCTTTAACGCTAGTCGGGGTTGAATGCCGGCTTCTTATTGACCCATTTCTCGAACAAGCTCAAAGTGAATCTTTGGAAACGTCCATTACGCTGTCCACTTCAGACATCGTACATCTGGGTACCTTTTTGAATCATTAATACAATGCGCGCCTCTGTTGAATTCACTGGAAATATTACAAAGAGATCCGGGAAAGATAACGACATTATTCAACACGACTATTACATATAGGATATGTCAGGATATGTTTCAGGATTTGAAATCCCTGAAAAAAAAAACTGAAAATGAAAAACTGAAAATAACAATTTTAATAAACAAAAACTGGAATTACAAAGAAATAACATACAAGCAACAACCAAAAAAAATTGAAATATCAATAAAAGCTGAAAATCAAAAAATATCATTAACAAAACATGAAAAATAAAAATCAAAAGATTCCAAACCGAATTACGTCACGATGTTTCGATTGTTAGTATCCACAATCGTCTTTGGGTTATAACTGGACTTATTCCTTCGAGATCTGACAATTTATAGGTCATTCGAGTGCTTTCACCTATCCCCTCTTCCCTCTCTCCGCTTCATTGGTTTTAGCGAGAGATGACCGTTTGGCGGAAGTTGGTCGTTTTTCTCTTGATTAGAGATTTCCATATGTTTCGTATCTCTACGCTAGCTTGACTGAATGCATTGTTGAACAACACATACGCGGCTTCTTTGAATTTTCTCTCAAACCAGTGTTCCTCTCTGTGGATGATTTCAGCTTGAGCCCACTTGATTTTATGTTGATGAGTCCAAACATGCTCTGCTTTTCCGGATTTGCTGGTTTCTCCTCGCTTTGTGTGTTTCTTGTGCAGGGTATCCGGTGAATGCAATTCTTGGAATCATATTACGCGTAATCCTTCTTATCCTTTCCGATAATCCTCTGATGTAGGAAAGTACAAGTACTGGTTGAGGCGGCTTCTCTTCCTTATGGAGCTCTTGCTGTCTTCTAGCTAAAGCCTGTTCTACCATACCTCTAGAGTAACCATTCCCTTGAAGGTCATTTTTGATGATGCCTGGTTCCTTTTCGAGCCCCTCCTTTGTATTATAAAGCCCGAAAGCCACGGTCTAGTAGAGTCTTGATTATTTCTCTCTTAGTCGATTGATGGTGGTTGGATTTCTGGTTAAGATACTGTTCTGTGTGAGTGAGTTTTCGATTTACAGATGTTTCCCATTCAGTGTCGGTCCTCTTCACCAATACGTCTAAGAAAGGCAATTTCAGTATTTTGTTCAATGAAATTGTTATTTTCAGTTGATCTTTCTAGTTTTTTTTGTCAGGGATTTCAAATCAATTTATATTAGACAATGGACGTCCAAACTGATGAAATACACCACGAAACAATGGTCAACTACCTTCAAACTGACTTCAACCGTCCCAAAGCTACAGCTTCCCCTTGAAGAGAGTGAGGTGATGTGTAATACTTTGTAGTGGATTCTGTCCATAATGAGTATGCACCAAGAACATTATTCTGAATCAAAGTAAGTAAACTTTAACGGCCGGAGATAACTGCGGAAAAGCTATTTTCAGGGTTTTTTGGTCGTGGTCTGCAGGTTGCCATGCCTGACGTCTCGTTTACCACTGCGGTATACATTATCAAAGGCAAAGAGGTAACGGTCGCTCAACATGGTGCTCCTGTTGTTCCGAACGCATCAACTACGATACTTGTATTTGACTCTGGTTTTATATTATTAGCATCGGGCGTGGCTTGATTTCTCTACATTGGATTACCTGACTTTGTTTGTGTACCTTTGAGAAAAGGTAGCCAAATGTAGCCGATTTTCATTAATGTTCATTGCCTCTTCTTTTATTATCAACCCCTCTAGCAGGTTCCAAGCTATTCATCTATCTGCCTTCAGATACCTTTTAGAGGGGTGTTTTTATTCTTTCAATGAATATTTCGAGTTATTTTTTAACTCCATATCATACATCTACATGTCACTTTCTACTTGACGTTTTCTATATCATTGTTAAATAAATATTTCCAAGGTACAAAAACATTATCATTATTATCATCATTGAAATCATTCTATTGTTTTTGAATTCATTTTGCCTCTTTCTATTTTTTGAATTTTATCGACTATTACTGTATCTGTATCTATTACTGTATGAGATGATGTAACTGCCTTCTTTGTTGTGAGCTTTTTCGGCTATAGCTGTCGAATTGTTCTTTGAGATGATTTCACATTATATTTCACAGCGAAAATCAATAAAGTATTTTTGACATAATTTCCGTATTCAAATTCGATGAAATGAGAACCCATTTCAGAGTTCCATGCAGTAAAGCATGGCGGAACCATTCCCTCTGCAATAATATTTCTCAGTGTGAACTCCAGTCAAAGTTTAACCGTATCGAATTTAAAGCAAAGTGTGGTAACTTGAGTAGAAGCATGAAATGGCAGCAAAGCTGAGAACTCTGTAATTATTGTAGAACCCGAGCGACGGGTGGAGTCGGTGTCAGAGAATAATATGGATAATAATATGGATAATAATAATTTCTAATTCTACGAGATTTTTGAAAGCTTCATTGAACTTGCAAACTGACTTGAATTTGTACGAGTAGCAGAACTATATGTTAACAGAATGTCGCAACAGGTTTTCAATGAAGAAACTTACCATTTTCAACCAAATGAGGCGCATATAAAGATATGAGGGCTAGAAGTTCAGCTCTCTAGGAACTTTTAGAACAGTCCAGAACGATCAGGAGTATATGGAAGCATTCTACAACATTCTAGAATATCCTGGAACATACTGTAATGGAGTGACTGTTTAGTAATAGTCAGGAGTTTGTTTGAAGGTGATTGACAACGTTTCATGATGAATTTCACTTCCATTGAACTTCCATTGTCTACCATATGAAATGACTTGAAATCCCTGAAACAACTGAAAAAGAAGAATTGAAAATGAGTAGCTGGAAGTAACAATTATATTAACCAAAATGAACCTGAAATGAAATAATAGTGAAATAAAATACAAGTAAAAATAGAACAATTGAATAAATAAAAATAAAGAAATGAAAAAAGAAAGAAAATAAAAAAGAAAGAAGAAAGAAAAAATGGAGAGATTCCAAGTCACGTTAGTTCACGACGTTTCGATTGTTAGTTTCTACAATCGTCTTCGGGTGATGACTGGACTGATTCCTCCGAGAGATGACTATTTATAGGTCGTTCGAGTACTTTCACTTATCCCCGCTTTTCGTTTTCCGCTTCACTGGTTCCGTGGGAGATGACCGTTTTGGCGGGAGTTGGCCATTTTTCGCTTGATGATGGGTTTCCATATGTTGCGTATTTTTACGCTGGCTTGGCTGAATACGTTGTTGGACAACATGTATGCGGCTTCCTTGAATTTTCTCCTAAACCAATGTTCCTCTCTTGCAAGATCTCAGTTTGGAACCACTCGATGTTATGTTGATGGGTCCAAACATGGTCTGCTATTTCTGATTTTCTGGTTTCCCCTCGCTGTGTGTGTTTCTTGTGCTCGGCAATGCGAACATTCAATGGCATCTTAGTTTAACCGATATAGGATTTTCCGCACTCACAGGGTATCCGGTAAATGCAATTCTTGGAATCGCAGTCCACGTTTGGTGGCCTGGTTTTCATGAGGCTGCTACGGATAGTGTTACCGGATTTGAAGCAGGTTCTGATGTTGTACTTGGAACCAATCCTTCTTATCCTCTCCGATAATCCTCTGATGTAGGAAAGTGCAAGCACTGGTTGTGACGGCTTCTCTTCCTTGCGAGGCTCCTGCCGTCTTCTAGCCAAAGTCTTTTCTACCATCGCTTTGGAGTAGCCATTCCGTTGAAGATCATTTTTGGTGATGTCTAGTTCCTTCGCGAGACCTTCCTTAGTATTACAGAGCCCAAAAGCACGGTCTAATAGAGTCTTGATGATTCCTCTTTTAGTCGATTGATGGTGGTTGGATTCGTGGTTCAGATACTGTTCCGTATAAGTGGGTTTTCGGTATACAGATGTTTCCCACTTAGTGTCGTTTTGGTGGAGAGGAGCGTCATATATCCCACTTGTTGGGATATATACAAGATTCATCAACTTGTTGTGTATTGAAGTTCATTTTTTCATTCCAATCCTTACACTATTTCATGTCACACTTCTGAGCGTATCGGGATACCAGACTGGATGGACTGTAGATGGAGTTTCGATGGAATCATTTCATTTAGTGACGGTTTTCTATAGTTGTGACTCAATATCTATGGAAATCAATAATCAAAAAATTGCTGAACTGATTGCAGAATGAACATTGGAAGGAAACTAGTTGAAGAATGAATTCAAGTATTTATGATGCACTGTTGGGAACCTTTGGTGTAGTAATGAATATTACTGGAGTTTTCTCCCAACACCAAATCATTATTTTCAACACTTCGACACGTGTTTCTATCACCAAGTGATCATCTTCAAAGAGGAAGATTAAAAAACATCTTCCTCTTTGAAGATGATCACTTGGTGATCAAAACACATGTCGAGGTGTTGAAAATAACGATTTGGTGTTGGTAAAAAACTGCAATTTTTACCAACATTATCCATGTAATTAGGCTGTAATAACTTGTGTGGATAATAAGTAAATGAATAAATATGAGCGTTTTGCAGCGTCTGAGAAATTGAATTCGTCAAAAAAATCAGATATATAAAAAAAGATCGCATGGAATTTGTACCATGAGAATGCCCAGAAGGCTATCATTGTGAACGAATTTCTGACCAAAAAACATCAAATTTTATAGAACAGTCACCGCTTTCACCTGATATAGCTCCAGCGGATTGTTCTTTGTTTCTAAAACTTATAATACGACTCCAAGACACCCTCAGTTGATAGATGACATAAATGGGAATTTCCAGCGAGTACTGAATTCGATTTCAAAAAATGCGTTGAAAATATTTTGATAATTGTGTTGTCCATTGCCGTGAGTGTATTATGAATGAATCTTCTTTGAGGGCAATCCAATAGATTTGAATAAATAATACATATTTTGCGCTTCATTGACCAATTCTCGGTACCTAGTTACAGTGTCACTCTGTAGACCTTCCCATTTATCTTTTCAACAAGAGTTTTCGATTTCCAAATCCAGCCCGGAGTCATATCCGGAAATTGACAACGTAATTGATCTATTGTTCCCGTAATAGAAAATTATCGGAGAAACTCCGTGTTTCGGTTAGAGTGGGTAATAAACAAGACGAACGAAACTCTAAGAGAAACCGCTCACTGATGATGAAACATCACTGCAGATGTCCGCGAAAGATAATAAATTTCCGGGCCACTTCCCTACTGCACTCAGATACGATGGAACAAAACCAACCCTTTCACAATGTCAGATTCCGTCGACGTCCGGAAGCGGGTTGCAGGAATAATATTGTGCAAAGAAGGTACAAAGGAAAGTTCAGGGCGGTGAAAAGAGAGCAGAGAACTTTCGTAAAAGTATGTTCGATATCCATATGTAACTTTTTGAGGGGATGTAACTGTTTTCGACAGAGAAACTTGGAATGCTTGGAACGTTATTTTGGAACCAGTCTCTGTAATAGCTAGCGAAAGCAATGTATGGTAATATAAATTCTAACTTCGTGAAGAGATAGATTTCTTTAATTCATATTTTTTCAAACGCCGGGTCTGTCTCTCATACAATGTAATTCACGGCAAAATCGAGAGTGTTTATATAAACACTATTCAGCGGAGTGTTTTGAAAAGTAAGATATATTTGTCACAATATACCTCAAGATGTAAAAACGGGCATATCAATATCCCAGCATTGAAAGTTCTGTCAACTCATTGAGATTTTTTTTTGATGACCTCAGTAGTGTAGTGCAAAAGTTCAAATAGGGGACGAGCATGAAAAAGGCAGCGGTGAGTTGAATATACATGTGTACTAACCATTTTATGATTTTGGGTTAGCTATAATAAATATATATACAGAGTGGACCTAATAATTGACTTATAGATATTTATTGGTCAGAAATCATCGGCCAAGTTAGAGTATTTCGCCACTCTCGTATGTAATAGTAAGTTCTGGCGAAGGCACAAATATTGAGTTTTTTTTGAGATTTGATTATGGTTTTTTCTTATTTTTTGGATGTTTTTGTTTTGATAATTGTTTTTTCCTTCTTTATTTCATTTATTATTGAATATAGTATCTTCTGAAGGTTTTAAGCAGGTTTTATTTCAAAATATACCATAGTAACCTCCTGGAAGGAAGCGTCTGAGAATTTTTAAGATCTTTTCTTTCTGCAACTAAAGACCTCCTCCTAGTGCAGAAGGCCAAATTCAAGCCTCTTTCGGATTTGCCTGACATCCAAAATTTGATGTGCAGTAATTCGCATCTGGTGACAGCAACTGCCAAATTTCATTTGAATAAAACAAACAAGGCAATAGCGAAGGGTTACCAAGGGTTGATAGATAGTAAATAAGGTATTATTCAACTGGTAACACAGCTATCAACCCGTAGATGTTTCACAGGGATACGTATATATAATAATAATAGTAAAACCGTTTCGGATACACTACATCTCATATAGCTGAAAATTGTCTGATATGATATGAATTGATTTGAAATACCTGAAAGAATCTGTAAAAAATATATAAAAAATTAATAGATTTGGGAAGTTTGATACACTTATTTCTTTTTCTTCTACAGATACTTTCACGGAAAGTGTTCAAGTGACTTGGCACATTTCATTCCACTAAGAGCGGTACATATCCGAAATACGTGACGGACTGTGGGTGCTCTTCTTTTTGAGGTTCAACTCAGTATACCTGAGGGCACCAGGGGCATCCCTCAAGGTGGGGTAATATCTCCCCTCCTCTGGTCGCTCCTGGTGGATAGTCTGCTTGATGCCCTCGACGGAAGAAAAGTTGATCTGCAAGCTTATGCAGATGACCGTGTCATCCTGGCAAGGTCCACGTCGAGAGGGGTAGCTTGTAATATACTCCAAAACGCGTTGGACGTTGTTCACACTTGGTGGCTGAGGGAGCAGATGTCTGTCAACCCCAGCAAAACTGTGTTGATCCCCTTCACCAAGAGAGGAAAATTGGACGATCTAATGCCACCTTTCCTCAATGGTGTGGTCATTTCATTTGGAATGAAGGTGAAAAGTCTTAGCATTGTCCTTAATAAAAGACTCACCTGGAACGCTCACTTGTAAAAAGTTTTACACAAAGCCAGACTGTCTCTATGGACATGTTGAAGGATATGTGGTAAAACTTGGGGTTCAGGTCCCAAACAAATTCATTGGATTTACGTGATGATTGTCAGACCAATGATCACTTATGGTGCAATTGCTTGCTGGCCGAAGGCTTTATAGAAAACGGACCAAGCGAAGCTCTCTGGCTTACAGATACAGGCTTGTCTGGCTATCAGTGGTACCACCAGTACCACACCGTCAGCGGCCATGGAGATCCTCCTCTTCACATTTTTCTGGAAAAAGAGGCTAGATGTACTGCATACAGACTTTTGCACATTGCCAATGCACCAATCAATTCAATTCAGAGTGCAACAGACTGTTGGTTGACATTGGAAGTCACAGCATTCTGAAAATGACATCTGACTTAATGCTTCTAACTGTCAACTACGAACTGCCTTACAAAGTACTATTCCCGAATAAATAGGATTGGATCCTCCGGGAGAAGGAAATATTAAGGATAGTTGTTGGTTCACACGGGGATCAAAAACATCTTTCGGTTCTGGTGCAGGTTTTTTCAGTCGCAGACCCAGGACAGAGTTATCTACCTGCCTAGGAACTTATGCGACTGTGTTTCAAGCAGAAATTTACGCTATTGAATTGTGTGCGGAGAGATTGGGTAAATCCAACCTCACTCACAAGTCAATAAAAATATTATCGGAGAGTCAAGCGGCGTTGGAGGCTCTTGGCTCCCACCGAGCAACGTCTGAATTGGCAGCAAACTGCTAAAAACGACTCTCCTCGATAGAAAGACTCAACAGATTGTCTCTGGTCTGGATTCCTGGCCATACTGGCCTGGAAGGTAATGAAGCTGTTGACTCTCTTGCAAAGGAGGGTGCTGCAAGCGATTTCATTGGACCAGAACCTGTCATCGGCATCGTTTCGGGCTTTGCCAAACAAACACTGAACACCTGGATGGCAAGGAGATTCATGGACTTCTGGCAGAATCTTACAGGATTGGCTCACTACAAGGCGATAAATCACCCTTTGAAGCTTGATTCCAAACAGTTGTTGGACTGCAGTAGGGATGAACTACGATGTCTGACAGGCCTTCTTACAGGTCACTGTCATTTGAATCATCATATGCAGAGACTTGGACTGTCGGAAGACAGTTTGTGTCGCCTCTGTCTGGAAAATGTTGGAACAGCAGAGCATATACTTTGTGCCTGCCCCGCTGGGGATCAAATCACGTTCTGGGAGCCGTACTCTGACCTGAAAGACCACTCACCATACATACTAATCGGCTTCGTTAAGAAGTTGAGTTTATTTGTCCGAGTGTGAATAGGTGTGAGCCACAATAAACCCTTATGGGTTGCGGTGGAGGGTCGAATAGACCCACTCACTTCAGACCTACCTACCTGCCAGTATACTTCGAAGTCCATTGTTCAAAAACTCTTCCATTTGGAGAACTGTGTTTATGTGGAATGAACTTGCTGAGAACATTTTTTCGAAATGATTTCATCTTCAGTGTCCAAATTCAATGTGTATCTCTACTTTCGTACATGCATCGCTCTTAGAGTGCCTTAAGAGTTTTCCTGTAACAAAAAAAAACTTGTTTTATGAAAGCCGAACAGGTATTTATCAGCTTTGCATATAAAGGTTATTATATTCAAAATGAGTTTTTTGTTTTCCTATCCCATCTTTCATACCAGTCATGATTATTAAAACGTACCACATACTCTAATAACAATGTACAACAAACCCCCTCTTACAGTGAGGGAATTCGATAAAACAACATTAAAAATGGAATTAAAAGCATTTTTACTTGAAAAAGCATACTATGCCACTGATGAGTATTTGAATGATACCAATATTATTTGATCTATTTGACTGATTTTACTACAATCATGGACTCTAAGAGCCTATATCTACATGTACCAATATTCTTATACGTATGCATATATTTTTGTGCAGTTTATGTTCCGTACATCTTTCCTTCCTCTTTTAACTTACTTGTACTTAAGTTACTTATACTGACATATTCTATCCTCAGGGGTACTGTATTTTTATCCTGAATAAATACATTTTATCTATCTAATATATGAATAAGCCCCCAAGTCGTGTAATTTCTACATGCAGTACATTCAACTGTACCTTTTTTTCTACTTCAGGAAATAAATACTTAAATACTTACATGAACTCACTTTCATATGGGAGTTACATTTCCTATTCAGTATGCATCCAAACGTCTATTATGGAATTGAAACAGATACCACACATTTCTTGTTTGAAGGTGGAAGAATAGAGAGCCCAAACGCTTTCTCTCAAAAACAACTCTGATGTTCTACGAAATGGAAAAAAAATGTTTGCATCGACAGGCATGGAGCAGAAGTTGAGAAATTAAAAGCGTGGATATTGTTGTAAAGAAGAGTTTAACAACCTTTATAGAGTTTAAGGATTTCTGCAAAAGTTTCGGAAGATGAGTTTGCCTTATTTCCTGAGACATTATTCATCCAACGACTCCAACCGTTTGAATCAATAATTCATAATAGGAGCTAACAACTATGCAATCATCTGCTTCGGACGTAAAAGAATATATCCTTTTGTGCAAAGTTGGCGCGGAAGTTTGGAAACTTTTAGCTGACATACCGTATTATTAACTGGGAGAATACTTCAACGGCAAGTTTGGAAATTAGTAGTCATTGAAAAGGGTCGTATTATGGCAGCTCTAATTACTCATAAATTGGCGTTCGGAAACAAATTGCTTGCTGATGAAGTATTGATTATATTATTCATTCACCAGTGACGTCTACGCCCGATTCCTCTAAATAAGGAAGAATTTTTTTTTCTGATTGATTCGGCCGTTACTTGATGAAGATCCATAGTAATTTCAAAAACTACAATCATTGGGATAGTAACAAAATTCATGAAAACATTAAATTCATTATCGAAATAGAGGCAGACTATTCAATCAATTTCTTGGACCTAACAATTAGTAGAATGAACAAAAAACATAATTTTTCAATTTATCACAAACCATCCTATACGGATATTACTATACATAACGATTCTACCCATCCTTATCAACACAAAGTAGCAGCTCATAACAGCATGATTCACCGATTAGTCAATGTTTCTCTTTCAATAGATGATTTCAATGAAGAACTTGATATCATCGAGCAAATTGCGGTTATCAATGGGTTTAAAGCCGAATTATTAAACAAAATACTTGCCTAGAAAGTCTACGCAAAAGCGATTCGAGACATTTTTCCAATTGATAAGGTAGATAATCAAAATTATAGAGCTTCAACGTATTTTGGACAACCAACGGAAAAAGTAGCTTTATTTTTGAGGAAACGAGATATTAAAATTGCCTATTGAACAAGTAATACGTTGGGAAAGTTATTTGGAAATAATAAAGACAAGACATCCAAATTCGTGAGATCAGGGGTAGGTATATAAATTGAAGTGTGAAACTTGTCCAAATGTATATATTGGTCAAACGGGCAGAACATTTAGGAATCGAATCCAGGATTATCATACGAACTATGTGAATGAGAAAACAAATTCAACCCATTTAGTGTCGGTCCTCTTCACCAATACGTTTAATAAAGGCAATTCGTTGTGGAATTCCTTCTCTCACTTTCACAATGGAAAAGGAAGTCCACAACGAATTGCCTTTCTTAGACGTATTGGTAAAGAGGACCGACACATCTGTATGTCGAAAGCCCACTCACACAGGACAGTATCTGAACCAGAAATCCAACCACCATCAAACGACTAAGAGAGGAATCATCAAGACTCTACTAGACCGTTCTTTTGGGCTCTGTAATACAAAGGAGGGTCTCGAAAAGGAACTAGGCATCATCAAAAATGACCTTCAACGGAATGGTTACTCCAGAGTGATGGTGGAACAGGCTTCAGCTAGAAAACAGCAAGAGCTCCACAAGGAAGAGAAGCCGCCACAACCAGTACTGACAAGTGGCTAAAGAGCCCAAAACCGGTATGCAAGTGTGCCCGTTCCAAAATTGAAGGTTGATTCTTTCATTTGTATTGCCAATTGCATATGCAGGAAATTTTCTGAGAAGAGTCCTGCACTGACGCCTGTCGGATATAATCCAACGCCCTTCATGGTATTAGCCAGTGGATTAGTTGTTTTTTGATAGGCGTCAGTCCATTCAATCTACTGTGTAGTATTATCCAAGATATTTTGGAAATGACTGATGGATACTGGTCCAAAACTGAAACTGTTTTTGAGCTTACTCATTTCATTAAAAAAGTCAACTAACATGACGTTTGTTAAGATTGAGTGCATTCATTGAAAAAAGGTGTATTTCGATAACCCATTTGATAGATATTTCGATTCTTCATCAATTTTGTTGATTTGTGAATATCGGATCAGCCAGCCGTTTCTGAGTAATAAGCAGATTAATAAGCAGAATAATTTCAACTCGAGTGTATTCATTCACTGACCTTAATGAAGTCTATAGTCGATTGAATTCAAAAAAATTGTTTGTTTCAGAGATTCTATAAATGATGTTCGACAAATTTACTACCTGAACAATTATGGTGTTATACATCAGTGAAGTTGTCGTCAAAACGGATAACTTGTTTAAAACCTGTTTGAAATATGTTTTTTCCGTTAACCGGCTGTCGCACCCCTCAGAACTTGAAACTTGTGCGAGTTAAGGACTAACAAGGTCTTACCTTCCAACGTGTGATTCCTAACACGGTTGTGTCGGTTGAATTTCTTCCAATCCATATGAAAAATGAAACTGATGATAGTTTTTCGGAGACGAAACTTCGTATGAAAATATGTAAACGACAATGTTCATTTTAAAAGCGGCTGTGCTAAAGTATTTCTCAATAATCACCCAAAAAAAATCAAAACGAAATTGGCGAATTCCTTTTTTCTTTCGAATATTTCAGGATCTAATCGAAATCAAATGACATTTTGAAAATTCATTCGAATGAGCTTTTTTCCAATTATTTAATCGACTTAACGTCTCTAGCAATTTCCAATTTTCTCCAGCTAGCCTTCATCTTGGGCACAGTTCAAATTCCATTATGAAAAAATCAGATTGCAGTGAAGTTCAAATGAATTATCCAATTCGCTTGGCCCGTATTTCATGCCAACATTTAATGGCTTCAAGATCCTTCGGCAAATTCTACTCATAAGACCGTTTGTTTCTGTGGAATCCGCTAATAAGACTGTAAATCATACAGCAGGAACTGTTCTTTAATGACCGAACATCATAAGCCCCAGTGCAGATGTCCACAAACTATAATAAATTTTCCTGCTCCTCCTGCTGCATTCATCTACGACCGGGAAAACCAATCCTTTCACAATATTGAATTAAGTTGGCGCCAAAGAACTTGGACCTCAAATGATGTTGCACTGCGGAAGCATAGAAGTGGTTTCAGTTTTACTTTCTCGACTGTTTGATTTATCTCGTTTAAAAAGGACTCGTCAGTAATGTTCTTGTTTTCAAGATGAAAAACATCAATCTGCAAAAAGGACTAGCAGTACTTGGGTCTTCCAGTTACGAAGTTAAATGACTACCGGAGCTTTGAAGGAATTGCCAATTCAGTTATTCAATTATTAGCAATAATTTGTCCCAGCACATATTTGCGAATACAAACTAAGTACGTAGTCCCTGACTGTATTTTTAATTAGTGTATTGGTGAAATAACAAACTATTTCATATTGTTCTCATTATTGTTTAACCTTTATTACTTCATTACCGTTTATAACTTTTTGAATCTATATATATATATATATATATATATATATATATATATATATATATATATATATATATATATATATATATATATATATATATATAAGGATGTTTGTTGGTTGGTTGGTTGGTTGGTAAGTGATGAACTTTTACATCGCTCAACCGATCGTAATAAAACTTGACATGTATACATAATTTTTCATAGAGAAGGTTTTTAGGCTATCAATGTTTCTGTAACTCGCCACTAGATGGCGCTGTAGAACAATTTTTTGAAAGCACTTTTAAAGCACAAACATTGGAACAGCAGCGATACAGCAACATATTTTTTTCGTTGGTCTTACAATAAAACTGATTTCGACGGCAGTAGAAAATAATTAGTGATTTTTACTGTCCTCAATAACAACAAATTGTGTGAATTGAAGGGATTATAGTTTTAGGAGTGATTAATTTTTGGGAAAGAAAGTTTTTGACTTTCTACTACTCCATCTTGATACAAAAAAAATGAGGGAATCTTACAAAGAAAGGAAGGAAGTCATCAATTTGAAAATAAGTAACTCTATACATGGATGATCTACACATCCATCCGAGCAATGCTGAATGCTACTATTTGCGAATGCTGTTTCATATAGCCAAAGGACCGAAAGCTATCAAAACCGTCGATGGCCAAATCTGTCAGACATAAATATAGAGAGGCATGCTTCAAGCTTGGTCTGCTTGAAAATGATCAGCATTAGGACAACACACACACACTGGCAGAAGCATCTGAAACATGTCATCCCAAGCAAATACGAACTTTGTTTGCTATCATTTTGACAACCTGCGCGCCTTCTGACCCAAAAGGCCTATGGGAGAAGCATAAAGAGAGTATGAGCGAAGAAATACTTCTCCGTGTACGTAGTGCTAACCCCAATGCACAGAATTCTGATGAAATTTTCAATGAAGCGCTGATATTACTTGTCGATCAACAACAAAATCCTCAATCAGCTTGGCTTGATCTCACCGGAGCGTGGCAGAAATGATGCTGCCGACAGAGATATGTTGCGAGAAATGCAATACGACGCTGATACGCTGTTTGAGACTCAGGAAAGACTCTTAACAAACGACCAAAAACTAACGTACAACACAGTCACGGAGCATGTGCGAGCCGGAAATGGTGGTCTTCTGTTCCTTGATGCCCCAGGAGGAACTGTGGAAACATTTTTGCTCAATTTGTTTCTCGCCGACATTCGCATGAAACATGAGATTTCTCTGGCTGTGGTATCGTCGGGAATTGCGGCAACACTGCTCGATGGAGGACGTACGGCGCATTCGACATTCAAGCTGCCATTGAATTAGAATATAGCCGACGTTTCTCTCTGCAACATCGGAAAAACATCAGGAATGGCCACTGTGTCAACAACGTGCCAACTCATCATTTGGGATGGATGTGCTCACAAGAAAGCGCTTGAGGCACTTGATCGTACTCTTCGCGATTTCCGAGGCAATCAACGCCTAATGGGTGAAGCTCTGATACTGCTCGCTGGAGATTTCCGTCAAACCTTGCCAGTCATTCCAAGATCAACACCAGCAGATGAACTGAACGCATGCTTGAAGAAATCGGCTCTCTGGAGACATCTGAAGGAAATTACACTGTCGACCAATATGCGTGTGAATTTACATGGAGACGTTTCTGCCAAGCAGTTTTTGAATATGGGCGACGACAAAATTCCGGTTGATCCTGCAACATACGAGATATCGTTCCCACCGAACTTCTGGCAACAATTGGAGATCTTGGAAAGAAAGTTCTCCCGGATATCGCCAATAATTTCAAGAATCATGACTGGCTTTGCGAGCGAGCTATCTCAGCTCCGAAGAATGACGACGTCAATCGCATCAATCATAAGATTCAACTGAACATTCCTGGAGCGGTCACGCAACACAAATCTATTGACACAGTCACAGAAGAGGACCAAGCTGTCAATTATCCAGTCGAATTTCTCAATTCATTGAAGCCTCTTGGAATGCCACCGCTTGTATTGACGTTGAGAGTTGGCTCGCCAATATTGCTTCTTCGGAATCTCAACACGCCCAAGTTGTGCAACGGAACCAGACTTTTAGTGGAAAAGTTGATGCCGAATGTGATTGAAGCGACGATAATCAGTGGCAAATGTAAAGGAGAGGATGTGCTCATTCCGCGCATTTCAATGATCCCCACTGATTTGCCCTTCACATTCAAGCGACTTCAGTTTTCCGTGCGTCTCGCTTTTGCAATGACAATCAACAAATCCCAAGGGCAGTCGCTGCGAGTTGCCGGTTTGAATTTAGAAAATCCATGTTTTTCTCATGGTCAAGTCTACGTCGCTTGCTCCAGAGTTGGAATGCCAAAAACTCTATACGTCTATACATCTATACATATATACATATATACATACATACATCTATACATAGATTAGTTTTATTACCACAAGTTCCTTTCATCATATAGCAAAAATATTTTTCATTGATGTTCATTCAAATATTGCTATTAAACTGTATATATTTTTTCATCAATTCTGTATGACTCATCTTTAATTTTTCCCCAGCACATGTTACATTCTTGATTATATACACATACAGACATCCATTTTTATATATAGAGAGGTGCGTAAAGGCAAAACAACGTCTGCCGGGGTTCGGCTAGTAATAGTATATAGTACATATCAGTTGAATTCGAGACTGAAAATTCATGTCAAATTCAGAAATTCAACTCCTTATCACCCACAGTCCTCGTGTCAAAAATTTCAATTGAATGAATGTGATAATAGAGTGACACTTTATTTGAAAGGTTTTTCAATTATATTGGGTTATTTCAAGTTTGAAAATCATTTTTGTGCAGCTGTTATCAAAAGTGACCTTTTGAATGGTTGTCAATATGATTACAAAGTGGCATGTTAAAAATATCTTCAACACTAGGGTTGGAAGTATTTTCAACACGATTTTTGTCGACCAAATAGCAATAAACAAACATAATTATTCAATTTTCAAGGAAGTTTTATTATGAACAATAGATATACATACAATTACGTTCTGTTACAAATGTATTATATACATTAATTACATTATTATTATTATTTATGAACATTAATATGAGAAGTACAATTAGAACAACTACTAATATCAAAACCTTGCGATGTTGAAGAGCCTTGTAATATATCTGAACTATCTGAATCGACAATTTCATGGGCATTAACATTTAATTTTCGAAGTGAAGATGACGATGCTGTAACGCTGGAGCCAGCTGTTGGGATTATTCTTCCAGCACTAGTATTTTTATGAGAAATATATTGATTGATGTAACCCTCAGCTACTGTTGTAGACTTCCATCCTCCGTGCTCCTCAACATCCGTTATATTTGCTTCTGATTCTGCTAGCAAAGAAGTAGAAGACCTTCTAAAACAGTGACCTGTATATTTCCTTGGTTCCAGGAGGTTCAGAAACTAGCAATGATAGATGGCATTTTCCCAAACGTGTTTATACCAATTGGGTTGGCACTGCAATTATAATTTGTGTATTTCAGAGAAAAACGTTGATGATTAATAACAAAAGGGCGTAATGCAACGTATTTATTTTCCAACAATGCAAAAAGAACGACGTATTTTCGTTTTTGTTACCTACTGTGTATGTAGGAGAGGAGTGGCCAGAACGAATTGTTCCTTTGGATAATTTGGTCCAGTAATACACTAATCAACTCGCAGAAATTCAGTTGTTACAACCATTCACCGTTATGACGTTGCTTCCATTCGTCTAAGTGATCTTCCCATATTGAATCAAAATTAAAACGCGATTGTACATCCTACTTTTTGTTAACTCTTTTTTAATTCTCGCATGCACGAATTACCGTTTCGTTTTCCTTTTCTTGTTCAACCACAGCTCCACTAATGTTTCTTTTATTAACCCTGTCACGCAGGTTGATTGCCTCTAATGTTCCCATTCCCGCGGGTTCATTTAACTTCCCTTCTTCTAACAATCTCGAAACAGAGTTTGTTCATTTGTTTCATGTTCGAGAGTAACCAACCCCTTGTAATAGACGGGATTACCCAAATTTTAAAAGATATTCTCTGCCAAAATTCTGGATATTGGGTGATATCTTCTTCATGTTCATGCAGGTGTGTTCAATCTGTTCAATCATTTCGTTAAATTCGTTATTTGTGAATAACTCAAATACTTGTTTGAAGGTGATTGATAATGTTTCATGATGAATTTCACTAGTTCGGACTTATATTGTCTGATATATAAAATGATT
The DNA here is from genome assembly GCF_025532065.1 of Leptinotarsa decemlineata. Classification (NCBI taxonomy): domain Eukaryota; kingdom Metazoa; phylum Arthropoda; class Insecta; order Coleoptera; family Chrysomelidae; genus Leptinotarsa; species Leptinotarsa decemlineata. The sequence goes on from NW_027412747.1 coordinate 21,716,025, forward strand.
TGAAATCCCTGAGACACCTAAAAGAGAAGAATTGAAAATGAATAGCTGAAAATAAAAATTATAGTGAGCAAAAACCTGAAATGAAATAACAGTGAAATAAAATACAAGTGAAAATAGAACAATTGAACAAAAATTAAATAAAAACAAAGAAATGAAAAAAGAAAATGAAAAATTAAAATTAAGAGATTCCAAGCCACGTTAGTTCACGACGTTTCGATTGTTGGTATCTACAATCGTCTTCGGGTGATGACTGGACTGATTCCTCCGAGAGATGACTATTTGTGGGTCGTTCGAGTACTTTCACTTATCCCCGCTTTTCATTTTCCGCTTCACTGGTTTAGTGGTAGATGACCGTTTGACGGGAGTTGGCCATTTTTCGCTTGATGATGGGTGTCCATATGTTGCGTATCTCTACGCTAGCTTGGCTGAATACGTTGTTGGACAACATGTATGCGGCTTTCTTGAATTTTCTCCTGAACCAATGTTCCTCTCTGTGTATGATCTCAGCTTGGGACCACTCACACAACATCGAGTGTTGATGTTGATGGATGTTGTATAATTTCCCAGCTGAGTTATTTGAAAGTCGTACAAAGTCGTACAAACACGACCAGATCGTTTTTATGAAGATCAGTAGGTTTTATGTCAGAAAACACAGAAGATTGACGCAAAAACAGTAATAATATATTTTCCGGATACATACTACACACGTGGTAATTTCCAAAATTAACAATCATTAATTATATATTATATTGAATTCAGATAACAGTATATTTTGTATCCGAAAATACAAAAGATTGACGAAAAAACAGTAGAATCATATTTCATAAATACATACTACACAAGTGGTAATTTCCACAATTCAATGTCATCGATTACAGATGACATTGATTACAGTTTACAGTAGATTTTCTATCAGAATAGTAGAATGATATTTCTAATTACATACTACACATATGGTAATTTCCACAATTCAATGTCATTGATTACAAATGGCATTGATTACAGTTTACAGTGGATTTTGTATCAGAAAACACAAAATATTGACGCAATAAATAATAAAAATATATTTTATGGATACATACTACAAACATTGTAATTCACACAATTCAAAGGCATTGATTACATTTTACATCGATTATAGATTACAGTAGATTTTGTATCAGAAAACATAGAATATTGACGCAAAAAACAGTGAAATTATATGAAAATTTCCACAATTTACGGTCATTAATCACAGATTACATTGATTACAGATAACAGTGGATTTTGTGTCAGAAAACACAGGAAATTGACGCAAAAACAGTCAAATTATGATTCATGGATACATAACACACACATGGTAATTTTCACAATTTATAGTCATCAATTACAGATAATATTCATCACAGATTGAAGAATGATTAGTAGTAAATTTTGTGTGTCAGAAAACACGTGAAATTGATGCAAATAACAGTGACAATATGTTTCTTGGGTAGATATTATACACATGGTAATTTCCACAATTTACAGGCATTGCTTGGATATTACATTGATTGAAGATTACAATTGATTCTGAATCAAGAAATACGAAAGATTGACGCAAAACACAATACAAACATATTTCGTTGATAAATACTACAAAAACGGTAATTTCCACAATTCAAAGTCATCGTTTATAGATATAAATTAAAAAAGATTTTGTGTCAGAAAACACAGAATATTGACGCATAAATACTACACACATTGTGATTACATTCATCACAAGTTATAGATTGATTAGTCGTAGATTTTGTGTCAAAAAACACGTAAAATTGTTGCAAATAACATGTATAAATACTACACACATGGTGATTTCCACAATTTATAGTCATCAATTAGATATTGCATTGATTGAAGATTACAAGAGACGCAAAATATGGACGCAAAAAACAATAAAAATATATTTCATGGATACATACTACAAACATGATAATTCAAAAAATTAAATTGATTATAGATTACAATAGATTTCGTGTCAGAAAACGCAAAATATTGATGCAAAAAACAGTGAAATTATATTTCATGGATACATTCCACATACATGGTGATTTCCACAATTCACGGTCATTGATTACAAATTACATTCATTACAGAATACAGAATGATTGGCAGTAGGTTTTGTGACAGAAAACACGTGAGATTGACGCAAAAAACAGTTAAAATATATCTCAAGGATACATACCACACACACGGTAATTTCAACAATTAACAGTTATTGATTACATGGGACACTATACATTACATGTACATTACATGGGACACTAATGTCCCATTCATTACAGATAACAGAATGTTAAGCAGTAGATTTTGTGCCAGAACAACATAAAAAATTGACGCAAACAATCTTAAAAATATATTTCATGGATACATACTACACCAATGGTGATTTTCACAATATACAATTATTGATCATGGATTACATTGATAACAGATAACAGAATGGATGTTTTCTTCATTTTCTGAAGACTCCGATATGGTTGGTTGAACACATGTCGAGAAGAGTAATGCAGTTCTGGTGTTTGGGAATGTGCCTTGTTATGAATTTCTTCCACTGCTGTCATTGCAATTACTATTCATTTATTATTATTGCATCGATAATTTTTTTTGTCATTCCCTCTCCAAATCTTCTTGGATTAAGACCTATATGGAATCACATTCTTCTTATCCTATCTCCTGTCTACGACACTGAATATCGCCATTTCACGTCATTAGTCTGAAAGCTGGGGCACATTTTATTAACATAGCATTACAGAGAAGCGAGGTGCGTTTTCCCTCATATACTCGCAAAGAGGGAGTAAGAATGAGTGTTTTAGAAGAGAAAACCAGAAATATGACGTCATTGAGCAGCTGACAGCCTGCTTTGATGGGAATCTACATGAATTACCATAAATTCTGGGACGCTTGTGAGGGGAAATATGTGTCCCAGGTGACACTGGCGTGAAAATGAAACAATTGCCAAGTTTATTCGTAATTGTTTTTTTTCTTATTGCAAACGTGATGTCTTGCACGATCTTCTGCTGTCTGTCCCAATGCCGTTCCACAACATGAGAAATGAGGTAAATGATTCCGATAATTTTTAGATTTTTATAGTGGAAAAAATTGTGGTATGTGGGACATTCAAGTAACATGCATTAAAAAAAAGATTACGACAGGACCAAGAAATAAAATATTATGAATGTGTTCCAGAAAATGATGAATGTTTATTTGATAATCATTTATTTTCACTGAATACAAAAATCAAATTTCCTCTCAAACATCGACATAAAAACTTGGCAAGTTCACTCGGGTGTCACACCAATAGGTGGTTCCACTAATGTCTTCAATCTAGGACTGCCTCCTTCTTCTTCTTATTTACAATCTTAGAGTAATGCATCCTCAAATATGTGAACCATGACTCTTGTGCATTTCCGCTGTCGCTCAATTTTCCGTCAATCTCCGTTAAGATTGGTTTATGTTTCTCATTAATTATGTTGACGTCATTGATTATATTAACGTCATTAATTATATCAACGTCATCAATTATATTGATGGGAATTACCTATGAATCGAGGAGCAAAACTTTGAATCTGATTTTTTAAAGAGGCTGTATTTACTACTATATCAAATGAATCTTGTGACCACAACTCCTTGATGACTTCTGCAAACGAATTGATGAAAGCATCCCCCATACTAAAAATACTAGTTTGATATCTTTCATGAATTCATCCTTTTTCAAATATTCCAATAACCATCTCGTATTTGATAAACATTGGATTACGCTGTTCTCGAAACAAGTGTTACCAACATTTTTCAACTCATTCAACCCAAGGGTTTTGACTGAAGAATGTATTACTGAACAACTCGAAATATCTTTGAAACCCATTTCAGAATTTTGTTGAGAAGAAGTATTTTTTTCATTTGCTTTTGTTTCAATTCCATAAAGTGGTTTGATATTACTTTTATTTTCTTTATGAAGTTGGTTTTCAAGAAACATGTAAATTTCATCAAGTTTTTTAGAATCAGGAAGAGTACCAAAAACCAAGCCGCGTTTTCTCGTTAGATAGCTATACTAATTATTTGAATCAGAAAAGATGTGGCTCTTGATTGGTGAGTATCATTGTTTACCTTTATTCCCATTTCATTGATGAAAGCTGAAACAGCAGCTCAACCTATGAGTAACTGATTCACCCACAAATACACCACATTTACAAAAGTGTTGAACACACCAAGTCTGAATCCAATAGCAAGTCTGCAAGAGACGAGCCTTATTTTTCAAATTGTCAGAAGCTGTCTTCAGTAAAATACTAGTCGCTTGATCTACTAATGGTTTATCCTATGCCCTCTGGTTTTTCATGTCTTCAATTTTCATTGTTTGGCCAGTTCTAGATTTCCAAAGAGATTTGCCACGATCAAAAACACAGTCAGATATAGGCTTTGGGTATTGTAAGATGATTTCTATCAGATTGGAAACACTGCTGAATGGGGACAAAAATGACGGCAAAGCAAGTGAAGTGGCTGAACAAATCCCTAATCCTCCTCTAGAAACTGGAAGTGATGCCTGTAACCATGTTTCGTCTTCGATGCGGTTATTAGTGATGAGTTCCAACATCCTTCTTAATTCATTATCGATATTTTGTAATCTCTATTCGTCATGCCATGCATGCACGATAATTTTGGAATGACTAATGAATTCTTCAATAAATGAAATTCGACATGTGTTGGAAAAATAGATGAACGTCCTGACATGACACGAAGTGATTGTAATTTTTCTTTCAAACAATATTTTGAAGCATCATCAGATAATGAGGCATCAAGAAGAAACCAATTGTGTTTTTCAATCACTCGTACAAAATTGCTATGAAAGTTTCAGGATAGCAAACTGATTTCTCGATGATCCGTGGGCCTGGTTTCCGGAAATATCTGATGATATCGAGAGTTTCTCAAGTGTGCTTTCGTTAACCAGGCTCGGTTTACCTTTCTTGTGCGTGTCGGTATTTGATAAAAACACTATAAATATCGAATGGTTCCAGGACGAGTCTCGAATACTAAGCAATTCCATCGAATCCATCACGCCACCTCCTACTAGAGAAAATTAAATTAGCCAGCAAGCGCGTGGTGTCATATATCGCTTCCCAATTTCCTGCTATTCGCCCTCTTCCCTTTTCCCGGACGAGAACTCATTTATAAAGTAATGTGCTCCGAACTCGCGTCGGCAGTGAATTTATACTTATTAAATTCACGATGTTTCGGGATGTTCCAAATGGGCTGATGGAAGGTGCAGGAACATACGAAGGAGCTGAAGGACCATAGAGAATTTTTGTCATAATTGGCAGTTCAAACCGTCTTTTATCCATGTTCATAATTGTCAGTTCAAACTATCGATCACTAATCTATCTTATTTCAATCTACACTTTGATCTGTAGAATATGGCTAATCGACAGTTGAAAGAGTCGATAATAGGTAATCGGCTGTTTGTAGATGATATTTGGCAGTCGAGTATAGGTAATCGATAGTCGAAAGTGTTATTTGTTAAATTTTATAGTTTTAACAGTTGGTTATCTATATTCGATATCGATAATCGACACTTCAAACTATCGATTAGCCATATTTGACAGTTTGAACTGAGCAAGAAAATAGAGATTGATAGTTCAGACCAATCATATTCATTACCTATAACCGACATTCGAAACTGCCGAATATTTATAATCGACAGTAGAAACTAATGCTCAGCCGAATTTGATAGTTGAAATTATCGATTACAACACAACAAAAAAATATTTTTTGAATGTTTCCTACACTAAATTAGTCAATTTCTACTAATTTTGGGGCGATAAAAACGAAAATAACAATGAAAAATTTTTATTAGCTCTGGTTTTTGAGATACACAGTACTTAATCTTAAAGAGTAGTTATACTATACGTGAAAAGTGGAAGTACATAAAACAATATTGTTATGTTTCTTTTAGAATATTTTAAGTACAAAATAAATAAAAAAAACATTATTTTTAGTGTTTTGACAAATAAAAGAAGTTTGTACCACCAAATTTCAATTAAGTCCATCCGATTCATTGTAAGATCGCTGTCGTTTAGCTTGTCTTTTATAAAACACTTCTGGAGCATCCCTACACACAGACCAGCAGTAGTCTGCAAGCATTGCTTCATTCCAACGGCCCTGATATCTCTGTTCCATCAAGGCAATGTCTTGATGGAATCTTTCTCCATGTTCGTCACTCACAGCTCCACAGTTTTGTGGGAAGAAATTAAGATGAGAGTGAAGAAAATGAATTTTTAAGGACATGTTGCATCCAAGTTGGTGGTAAGCTTGAAGAAGCTCTTTAACCAATGCTGTGAAGTTATCATCTCTTTTGTTACCTAAAAACCCATGTACAACCCCCTTAAAGGCTTCCCAGGCTCTTTTTTCATTTCCTGTTAAAATCATGTCAAAAGCAGGATCATTTACGATTTCACGGATTTGAGGCCCAATAAAGATGCCTTCCTTGACTTTAGCATCACTCAACCTGGGAAACTTTGCTCTCAAGTACTTAAAAACTTGTCCTTCCTGGTCCATGGCCTTCACAAAGTTTTTCATTAGTCCCAACTTAATATGTAATGGGGGAAGGAGAACATCCTTAGGATCTACAAGAGGCTCGTAAACTACATTTTTCTCATTAGGGTTTAGGTCTCGTGTAGGCCAGTTCATTTTTTTATAGTGTCCCGACTGTCCCACAGACACAAAAAACAACAGTACTTGGTGAACCCTAATTGCATTCCTAGGAGTATAGCAATGACTTTCAGATCACCACAGATGTGCCACTTGTGTTGTTCATATTTGATTGATTGAAAAAGTGTTTTCATATTTATATACGTTTCCTTCATGTGAACTGCATGACCTATAGGAATAGAGGGTAGCTGATTTCCATTATGCAGAAGTACAGCTTTTAAGCTTAGTTTTGAAGAGTCTATAAACAGTCTCCATTCAGATGGAGTGTGATCCAAATTCAAGCAGTCCATCAAACCATTAACATCAGAACAAACTACGAGGTTTTCTTTTTTCTCAAAAAAAGGAAGCAAATCTTTTTGACGCTGTCTGTACTGAGATATTTTCACATCATGTTTTAGAAGATTCCACTGTTGTAGTCTTGACCCTAACAGCTCAGCCTTTTCCTTAGACAAGCGAAGATCTCTTATAAGGTCACTCAACTCTGCTTGACTAATTCTGTGCGGATCACTAGACCTATCGCTTACCTCAAAATCAGGGTCATAGGATGTAGAAGGATGGGTTGCTCCTTCTAAACAGTCTTCATCACCTTCCTCTAAAATTTCATAGTTTTGGGGTGGAGAAGGGACTGGCAAATTGTCTGAGTGTGGTACAGGCCGAAGAGCAGATGGGAGATTAGGGTATTTAACCGTTCCTCTTTTCTCCATAGATAAACCTTGCTTAATGGGAGGAGTTAAGCAGAAATAACAGTCGTCTGTATGATTGGTAGGCTCACGCCAAACCATAAGTACTGCAAAAGCCATTGCCCGGTTTTTATTTTTCAGCCACTCTCGCAATATGACGGAACAAGAATTACAACATATATGAGAAGCCCATGATTTATCTTGGTCCCCAACTTTCACACCAAAATAATGTTCATAGGCTGTCTTAACGATAGGTGTCATTTTACGTTTCTGAGCCTTAAATGTTATTTCACCACATATATAGCAAAAGCTATCGACAGAATTCACACACTTTCGAGGCATTTCAGATCAGCACTTAAATTAATTTAAAAATCAACTTCACACGATAATTTCAATAGCAACCACGTGCGTACAATTGACAAACTCACATAGGTTATGTTTACTACTTAAGAACAGTGTTATGTAAACAAACATGTGTACCAACTGTTGGTGATGAAATATTTCATTTGTTGAAAACTCAATATACATATATATAATATAATGATACTATATCTTGAAAACAAGAGCTAATATATAATTTTTATGGTTACTGTCGGTTTTAACACGTGGAAATACATTAAAATCATCTAATTTCAACCCCGAAACAAAAACTTTGTTGTGTTGTGATTACCTATGTATTCGATAAAATCGCTCAGTTTGAACTGTAGAATATGGCTAATCGACAAATAAAAATGAAGATTATAGGTAGTTAGTAGTTTGTTATAGGTAATCAACAGTCGAATACGGCTAATAGACAATCAGAAGTGTATTTTGTCAGAGTGGATAGTTTGAACTGTTGGTTATCCATATTCAATATTGATAATCGTCAGTTCAAATTGTCTATTAGCTATATTTTACAGTTAAAATTGAGCAGAAAAGTAGAGATTGATAGTTCAGACTATCATATTCATCACTTATAAGTGACACCTGTGAGTTATACCTCAAAATTCCAGTTATCCATAACCAACAGATCAAACTATTGATCAGCCAAATTTGATAGTTGAAATTATCGATTATCTATCTATTCGATAAAATCGCTCATTTTGAACTATAGAATTTGATTAAGTAACAAATCGAATTGACGATTATAGGTAATTGGTTGTTTTTTATAGGTAATCAACAGTCGAATATGACAAATCTAGAGATCCAAAGTGTCATTTGTCAAACTTGATAGTTGGTTACCCATATCCGATATTGATAATCGACAGTTCAAATTGACAAAAGTGTTTTTATCAATTTCATTTGAAAGTAGGGTCAGTTGACAACTGCTCCGGAGCCCATTCAGTGAACATACGACGTTGTCCATGGTCGTTACCTTCAGTTCTTGGGTCAGTTGAATTTTGTACGGGTGCAGGCTCAAGTCACAATGCAAAATTCGCCAAGTTGTAGTCTGCGAAAGGCCGAGTTTTTGTGAGCGACGTGAAATCGACTGCCTTGGATTCTTCTGCACACTCTCACAGACAGCGGCGACGTTTTCGGTAGATCTTGTATTACGTCAACGTACGTCGTGTTACGTCGATCGTTTTCTGCACCAGTGGACTCAAATTTATCCACCGCATTGCGAATAGTTCTCTCGGTAGGACGATTATAGCAACAGTTAAATCCGTGAGGCGCGCGGTACGTTGCCCGAACAGAACACCCATTTTGATTGAACAATTTCATTATTTGGACGTGTAGTTGAATGCTATATCCGTCCATGGTGATTTGGCAAAACATACTGAATAAATGAAAACTAATTTAACATATATAACTTCAACAAAATGGCCGTTATCAATTGTCGAAGTTTGGCAGTCCCTGTTGAAAGACCCTATATATACAGGGCTTTTCATGATGAGCGTTAATTAGCCGTTTCTGACAAACTATTCAACGGATCAACCTGAAAATTTCACAGTATGCATAAATCAATATGACCTACACGTCTAAAATATTACAGACGAAGCGGCGTTGTCGCTTCTACTATAAAGTGGCGGCTTCTTTGATATTCCAAATGGAACACCCCGTATATAATATCATATTATGATTTATTATAACTTTGTCAACAAATTCATATACTATTTCCCTATACCTATCTATCACCGTTTAGAAGATATAAATTAATTTCGATATTTTTTTTACCAAACATGAACTTTTATAAATGCTGATAATCTTGAATTATCTTACACTGAAACGATCAAATTTGAAATGGAGTGGAGTGATACTATGAGGATCTTCACTCCGAGTCATATTTTCATTTGCCTCATTCAGGGTCTTCAAAAAATGCAGATTCTTTGATCTCATGAAAAAATGAGTGAAACTCAATTTTTTCAAATGGAACACCCTGTATATTTCAACATTCTTGAGCTCTACATCCAATTTTAGATGAACTTTTTTTATGCATAAATGGCATCCCTATAAGTTCTACTGTGTCCAACATTTGAAAGAGACTGATTTACCTCGTAGAGTGGAATTCTTTGAATGGTTACTTGTCAAGACTCAAGAGGATGAACATTTCCTTGACAATATCATACGGACAGATGAGGCCACGTTCACAAAAAATGGAGTTTTCAATAGACACAACAGTCATTATTGGGCGCCAAAAAATCCCCATGTTGTCCGCCAAAGGGGTTTTCAAGAAAGATGGCAATTCAATGTATGTTGTGCCATGAAGAATGAGTCAATTTTTTATATCGAGTTTTATGATGATAATTTGAATGCATCAAAATATGAAGATTTACTGAGGAATGGAATTCAAATGATTTTAAATAATAAACCAGGAAGATAACGTGTATGGTACCAAATGGATGGTGCTCCACCCCATAATTCTCATTCAGTCAGCGAAGCTTTAACCGAAATCTTCGAAGACAGATGGAGTGGTAATAATGGACCTTTTCGTTGGCCCCCTAGAACACCAGATGGCAATCCATTAGATTATTTCGTGTAAGGTTTCATTAAAAATATGGTTTACTCTACTCCAATAACAACAATGTAAGATATGAAATCGAGAGTTACAACTGCTTTCAATAGTTTGACTCCAGACTTGATCAGAAGCACTACACATGACAATCTTTTGAAGAGATTACATGTTTGTTTAAGTAGAGGTGGAGATGTGTTTGAACGTATTCTGAAATACACTGACGATTAAATTAACTCATTAATTTATGGGTTTATTATTTTCATTTCGTGTTTCAGCGTTAATAAAACTATTGAAGAGAAGTTTCAATCGATGGTTGAGGAGTATTTTAATAATTATCTTCTCATTGTATTATCTGTGACTAATTGAGAAACATCAAACGAAATCTGTTTAACAAAAATGAGTGATGAAAAAGAAACCATGTCAATTTCCGTTTGAAACAGTTTATCTCGAAAATGGTTCAAAATAGAAATAGTATTATCTGAACAAAATTAATCAAAAATTGGATGTAGAGCTCAAAAATGTTGAAATATACAGGTGTTCCATTTGAAAAAATTGAGTTCCACTCATTTTTTCATGAGATCAAAGTATCTGCATTTTTTGAAGACCCTGTATGAGGCAAATGAAAGTATGACTCGGAGTGAAGATCCTCATAGTATCACTCCACTCCATTTCAAATTTAATCGTTTTAGTGCAAGAGAGTTCAAGATTATCAGCATTTATAAAAGTTCATGTTTGGTAAAAAAAAATATTGAAATTAATTTATATCTTCTAAACGGTAATAGATAGGTATAGGAAAATAGTATATGAATTTGTTGAAAAAGTGATGATAAATCATAATATGATATTATATACGGGGTGTTGCATTTGAAAAATCAAAGAAGCCGCTACTTTATAGTAGAAGCGATAACGCCGCTTCGTCTAAAATATTTTAGACATGTAGGTCATATTGACTTATGCATACTGTGAAATTTTCAGGTTGATCCGTTGAATAGTTTGCCAGAAACGGCTAATTAACGCTCATCATGAAAAGCCCTGTATATCACTCCAGTTTCGTTATCACATCATAACCTCCAACCCTTCACCCAAGTTAACGAAACTCAGCCCATAACCCCATTACGTATATGTATCTTCGACATAAGTTTGGTGGAACTCGACGAGCTCAACGTATACGGTGAATGCAGAAATTCGTGTTCACTTTTCGAGTGGATTGGGGTTTCATTGGGCGTATCAGATTTAATAATTCCTCCGGAATATCGCAGTTTCGAGCTAATTTGCTCTCATCACTACCGGATTCGAATACGAAATGCTCCGTGTAGGTTATTTCGAAGTGACTCGCTGAGTTGGGGCATGTCGTCGTGCTGCTTTCGAAAGGGCGGTAGAGGATGAAGGCGGGAGGGTCGTAAGTGGTGGAATGGAGTTTGAAGTGTTTGTCCTTTTGGGACACTGACGTTTGTTTAATTTTTCGGAACTTGGTGAAATGACAACTGTTTTTATTCGGTCGAGAGTACTTTTGTTCCGGTGAGTTAAGAGTTTTTTTTTGGTAAATTGGAAAAGTCACCTTGATAATGTTTCTGCATAATATAAACCTTTGAAGAATCTAGTCAGTCGGTGAATTGTTGTACCAGTAAATTCTGTCCATCAAATGGGAAGAATTGACTACGAAATAGCCTGCCCGTATGGATGGCGAATGTATCGGAAAATAGTGCCTTTTCATTTCCTCATTTCAAAATTTTCCGTAAACATCGCCTCGATTTGAAATCTGCAACTTTCTCCAGACAAACTTTGCGTCGGTGGAAATCTTTCGACATTGTTGAAAAGTGATCTGTTCAACCATCCATGTATTCAATAAAAAATAAAAATTACAGTCAAACTGTTATAGGGTCTACTACTCAAAATTTCTTTGATAATTTTTCTGTACTGATTGATATCAATATTTATCTCTTTATTGTAACTCGGCAGATGGTTCTACATCTTCACACCATTGTAAAATAAGGAGTCCTTGACCAGAGAGTTTCAAGGGAAAGGTAATTTTAAATTTTTTTGCATGCTCTGACGAGTTGTATAGTGATGGGTGGTAACCTCAAGTGTCACAAGATTCTTAATTGAACACATTGTCTCCAGAATAAAAAGAGCTACTACCGTCTTTTTTTATCTATAAACAGTTGCCTGCATGAGTCACGAGGTTCAGCGTTGCAAAAGTATCGTATAGCTCTCTTCTGTAATACATACTCCAGCAAATTGGGGCTACACACACCTCACTCTACACCAGCGACCTGCCTAGGTCCGAGCGAGTGAAGATATCCCTGTACGCCGATGACACGGCTCTTCTCTCATCTTCCATGGATCGAGAGCTCGGCGTCGTCTACATGCAACGTGCATTGGACGACCTCGAGCGCTGGTACCTCGATTGGAAGATCCGAGTAAACCCGGAAAAGACTCAGGCGATAACCATGGAAAGATTACTATCTTCTCCGGCCAGAAAAGTGAGAATCTCTGAAAGGGAGATTGACTGGCAAGCGCGGGTAAAGTACCTCGGCCTTCTAATAGACCGTAGGCTCACTTGGAACCCGCACATCATGTACGTTAAGTCTAAGATCGAGGGTCGGATAGCCAATCTGTACCCTCTGATCAACAGAAAATCAAAAATGAGCACGAAGAACGAAATCATGATCTATAACACGACGTTCAAGCCTGTCGTCATGTATGCTTCAGGCGTCTGGGGACAAGCGGCACCGTCCAATATTTCCATTTTGGAAAGGTTGCAAAATGAGCTAATTAGGATGATTGTGAATGCTCCTTGGTTCGTGCGGAATGAAGCCATCCGCAGAGATTTGCAGCTGCCTTCCATTCGGCAGTCCATCTAGTCGAGGAATGAGAGAGTTTTTGAAAGAACGGAAACTCATGAAAACCCGTCAGTTAGGGAAGTCACAGAAGGCCGCGACACTCTGTCGAATGAGGCCCTCATGTCTCCCGTTAACGGATGAATAACTTTCTCATTCATCCCACCCCAGCCAGGTAGGGGTATCCCGTGAAGGGTGGCACTGATGTCTAAGGACTTCATGCCGTCATCAATCAGTCATGAACCCATTGGTCCTTCTTGAGACCAACAATCAGTCGAAAGGGTAGGGGAGCTGGTCTCCAAACCTGAAAGAATTGAAGATGACATTCTGGCTACACACACCCCAAAAAGGTATACCGTACCTTAAGTGAGTCTCTACCAAAGTGTGATATGCTGTTTTCGCAGTCTAAACTTCCAGTTCTCTAGCAAAAACGTATATATATATATATATATATATATATATATATATATATATATATATATATATACGTTTACTATGCCACAATATATTGGTGTCGTCAGCGAAAAGAGTCAATGTTCCAGATATACTTATATTCATCAAATCGTTAATATACAGGAATGATATAGGACCGAGAACCATATAGATTCGTCCTGTTCCCTTTACATTTATACATTTTTTGGACTTGACAATAACAAAAGTTGACAACAAACACGATTTCTCAATTTATCGTAAACCGGCACATACAGATATTATCATTCATAATTCGTCCACCCACCCGTATCAGCATAAGATAGCAGATTTCAACAGTATGATCCACAGACTGAGAAATGTACCCTTGTCAGAAGCGAATTTCAATAAAGAATTGAATATGATAAAGCAAATAGCCGTCAAGGATGATTATGATAGCGGTCTGATACATTCTTCATTATCAAAAAAGTTATACAGTCAAGTTTTGAAAGAAGTTTACCCAACTCGAAGAGAAGAGGATAAAAGTTATAGAAACTTAAACCTACTTAGGCCACTACAAATATTTCAGATTTTCTGCACAGCAAAGGTGTAAATACTGCTTTCAAAACCAACAACAACTTGGGCATGCACATTAAAAATAACAAAAATAAAAGTTCAGTTTCAGAAATATCAGTAGTGTATGAATTATTGTGTGGGTCATGTCCGATGTTTTATATGAGTCAAACTGGAAGAACGTTCATAGCCCGCATAAAGAAACACAAATATAGTTTTCAGAATGGAAACAAAAATTCCACATATGCCAGTCATTCAATCTCAGAGGGACATGAGTTCAACCATGAATACAACTCCTCCATTTTCAGAAGAAAGGTTTGAAACTTAACCTATTGGTTTCAATCATTTGTCAACTACGAACTGACAGAACTGTAGTACAGCACAAGTCTGTATAGAGTCCATCTAGCCTCTCACTCCAGAAACATATAGTTGGATAGTGATTTTTCTTTTGATGTATATTGAGTTTCTTTTCGATACAATAGAAGGCGCATATGAGGGTCTAACGAATAGTGTTCATTTGTAGATAGCTCTGAATAGTTAGTAACATAGGTACATGATGGAATAACCAAATAACATGGTTGAATCTATATACAATATTTCTGTCAGTGTCAAACAACTGGTTCGTTTTTTCACATTTTACTCATTTTACTGACAGCATTTCATTGGCGAATTGGTCAGTTCATTCCTACTCACATTTTTTGATGACCCAACAGAAGCAAAATAATTTTTTTTTCTTTCAGTTACCATAGTGAACATGGAAGCTGTAGCGGGAGATCCAGTATACCTGCCTTGTGATATATCGACTATAGAACCTGGTGATCAAGTGTTGTTAGTGTTGTGGTACAGAGAAGATTTCGGGACACCTATCTACAGGTAAGTCACTGTAGTAACAGTCAAAATTACTGAAGAAAGCTCGCTGTTCTTAATTTTCGATATTCTCATAGTTCACAAAAAATTTTTTCTTAGAAAAATGAGTTTTGAAACTTTCTGTTTCTTATCACTTTTATCTGTAACTAACGTTAGAGATGTTTCGTCCTGTAAGGACATTTTCAAACTCATACATATACTTTTTCCTTGTTCATTTGTTCCATTTGTGGTGATAGGTGAATTGTCCTTGAAAGAAAAGGAGATAACATGCCTCTCCAAGTCTTGCCCATTTTGGGACATTTCATTAATTCAGTCTAGCATCACTGATGATACCACGCGGGTTGAAACTGCGTTTTGCTGGTGTTGGATCATAATTATTCCCCCTATAGTCTATAAACCTTTCTATTCATCTTGAACAAATAATTTTATGCAGTTTCAGGTATAATTTTCAACTGTTTTCTTGATATATCTCAACAATTCTGAAATCTCTTGAACATTGCACTGCTCACTGCTAAAACAGATTCATTACAGTTTTCATCCAAAGGCCTGCAATGGGAAATGTTCCTCAATTTGGGTTGAAACAGCAAATACAAGTTTGAACAAAATAAAGTTGAGTTTGATTCATGAGTTTTTCAAATTCACTTTGAAAAGTATTCAAATTGATGTTTCAAATGTTGGGTTTTAATTTTTAAAGGGATTTGTTTCCAATTCACATATTGGCAACAGCGCCTATATCGAGTGGAAATAATTTATACGTACCTAGATATTCTACTTTAAAAAAGGAAAATTATCTTTATAAATCAACAATTGAGGCAAAATATAAATTATAGTTTAATACCACCTCCACAAGCCACATAAACATCAGTTGTTTTGTTATTTATTTATATAGAGGAAGATAGGTTAGGTGCACAAAATGTCATATGTCACAGAATGTCTCGGAACTCGGAACATGAGTAAACAGAACAGCACGCCTCTGAAAAATGTCATCTTTTTTTGTCTCATACAGGTAACAGCTTCATTGTCCTTTATTAGCTATAACCGATGTTGCCAAATGGTGAAATAGAAACGAATCCCTTTAAATGGTGAATGCATTATTTCATTTCTCCTTTTTAGGTATTTAAATCATTTTTTAAAGAAAGAGGTTGAAATGATAAGTTTAAAATGCGTTGTTTGAGAGCTCTTTTATGGAAACTACTTGATTTTCGTCAGGAGGAACATTTCCTATTTCATTAATGAAGATATTCAGAACTTCGTACAAAAATTACAAACCATTATATTCAGATGAATTCTAGTAAATATAACATAATGTTATTTGGTCGAAAACACAAAATATACCGTTATCTTGAAGTATCAAAAGTACTATTGATAGTGACGAAAAAGCTCTTTATTCATTTATTTATTTATACACTGTTCTACAGGTTATACCCAACTACAGAATAGGGATTTGTTTGCAGGTGGTTGACAATGTTTCGTGGTGTATTTCATCAGTTCGGACTTTCATTGTCTAATATAATATAAATCGATTTGAAATCCCTGAAAAAAACAAAAAGATTAACCGAAAATAACAATTTTATTAAAACAAAAACTGAAATTACAAGGAAATAACATACAAGCTACAACCAGAAAATAAATAATTTGAATAATAATGGAAGCTGAAAATTAAAAAATATTATTAACAAAAATGAAAAATAAAAAATTAAAAGAATCCAAACCAAGTTACGTCACGACGTTTCGATTGTTAGTATCCACCACCCGAAGATGATTGTAGACACAAATTTGAAAGTAGAATATCATGAAATTTCAACAGCTTTCTTTTGAAGGTTGTTACCCACTGAAAAAGCGGTAAATTCAAAAAATAGCGCAATCTATATGTCAGGCCTGAGACTTTTGAGCCCATGTAGTATTTTAGCCTCACGTTTGCCTGGGTCGATGGTAAGCACGACTAGCGTGTCTGAGTATTGAATTTATTTCAAACACCAAGAACACAAGCACGTGAAAAAGCAATTCGGCTTTAGATTGTTTTCTTAAGATATACGTGAGGGAGGTAAATATTTCCTCTGTTAACGAAAATTCAGAGAAAATTGTCGAGCAACTGTTCGAAATATGGAGTCTGTGTTATCGTAGCTTGGAATAGTTTTGATGAGTTTTCGTGCAAGTATTTGTTTAATTCACTGGATCGGGCAAGTAGTGCGATGTTGATTTCTCGACGTTTCTAGAACGTGACGTATTGATTTTAGAAGCAATGATTGAAATATAGATTGATTTTCAATATGTTGACATTTATGAAGGTTCTGTTGAGTTCGTTTGAAAAATGTGCGAGAAATCGCTTCTGATATGTATCTTCAGAAAAGTTTTTTTGGCAAAAACAAATTTTAGAGTCAACAAAAGTAGTAAATATGGAATTTTGGAAAGTTAATTATATTTAATTATGATTTTTTTTTAATTATCATTTCTAAAAATTCAAGAAAGGGCTTTATGGTATTCTTGTGAATCATCTGATCAACGGAAAAAGAAAAATTATATATGTGAAGATTATACTTTTTTTCTGTGTGAAACAGAGCCTAGACTTGAATTTTCGACCCGGTTTTCGCCTTTTGATTTTTTGCCATAGTCTTACAAAATATATTCGTTAGGACGAATTATCTACCGCATATCGTTCAACTCGAATCGTACGTAATAAGGCATTATTATTTCTGCTTTGATAATTATTCATTTCAAATAATGGTGGACGAGCGGGTTTGATGTCGTCGAATGAAACTACATTTTTATCAAGACTCGTTGCTCCGATCGACTTTCCACACGAGTACTTTTATTCATAAAATTGTCCAAGTAACCTTAATTTGTTGAAAAATATTGAAAAATATCTGTCATTTCAAAGTTTTGGGGTGTGGACCATCGGGGGTAGTCCGTTCCTGACTTTGTAGCAAAACAACTGACTCCTGCATGAAAGCTCATCGAAGGAATTCATTTGTTTAGTCAATTACCAAAGTTTGGATGATTTTGAATATTCACTTGAAAAGTTATCAAAGAAAAACATTTTTCATTTTGTAACTTCGAGGGCCCGTTACTTGGTAACGAAGGATTTTAGGAAAAAAAGTTATATGAAGTACTGGTGATATTTTGAACCCATCTATACATTTCCGAGAGGAAAAGAGGAAGTCCAGGGACACCCTGTATACATTTGAACAACTATCATTGAAGTAGTGACTATACATTTCAACATAAATTACGGAAAATTAAATATTCCACAACTGGTTTTGAAAAGTTTGGTATTTTGGTATATAATATTATTTGTGTTGCGAAATTTCGAAAGTTTTGTCCGTTTAAATGTGGTGTGTTATTGCAGCTCCATATCTCGATTATTATTTACTAGTTGTTTCCGGCGGCTTTGCCCACGTAGAATTTGATTTGTCACAATAAGATTCGTGACAGGTCATATTAAACAGTGATTACAATATTTTCGTATCAATCCAAAACACTTGTAGAGGATCAATGGAAATCCCCCATCTCTAAGTCATAAGCCGGCGCCCTGGCTATTACACGATGAGTATGAGAGACATGTTGTGAATCTTGAAGCTATGTAGAAGTCATTCAATTCTATGAATAGAAGACTATATTTCGTATATTAGCATTTTCGAGACAGTGAAGCTGAAATTCTACTCCATAAAGATACCTTCTCTATTAAGAGTGCTCGTTAGTTAAACGGAAAACCGAAAGATGCTTATATCAAGTTTCCTCCTTCCAAACAACAAACATAAGAGGATTTTGTATCATCAAGTAAGCGACTGAGGTATGTTACCAGGAAAATGCAGGGTGGCTCATTGAAAATACTCCAAAAAGATTCACAGATTTGTATTTGCTAATAAAAACAGGCGAGTGTGCTTTAGGCCTAGCGACTGAAGTGGAACTTTTTTAGCTCCATCTATATGTGTGTAATATATGTTCATTGAAGTATACTATACACATGTATATACATATACATTAGGTTGTTTAATTTTAAGGCTATATTTCTTTTTTCTCGCTCCTACCTGATAATCAGACAAATTATGGAAAAAATCTGTTAATTTTTTTTAAAAGTCAATGAAAGAGTTATCTTATTCGAAAATCTAATTCTCCGATTCCATTTATGAATAACACAGAAACATAAATTGGTTAAGTACCAAATTTCGCTGTTATGGCATTCTTTCAGACTATAGCACCGGTGCTGGGACTTTAGCTAGTCGAAACAGGGCTGCGTTGTTTCAGGGATCTGATTCCATCAAGGTTGATGATGAATTGTGGCGAGAATATGTTCCACAAAAGTTGCAACTTTTTTTGCTCGTTTCACGATAAGAACATCGAATAACTTACTTCCCAATTCTTCGATTCTGAGATAGCAGAAAACTGAAAAGAATCACAAGAAAGAAAGTTTAGTTTTGCAAGTGGAAAGCTCATTGGAATCATTTGATATTCGGCATAAAGATTAACCAAGACCACGCAAAAATGAGTTTCCAAGTGAAATACCAGTGAAGGAATTCAATTTCTGGACGAAAGAGCGGGAGAGAGATACTTTACATCTTTCATATATCTGTCTTTCTTCATGCTGTGTGATTTGACTCACTTGTGCTTGAGAAATGTGGCATGAGAAGGGATGGATTTCTCCTCGACATAATAGTGGGAGATAAGGATTAGAAACAACCTTCATCCATCTGTTTATTCGATGAGTAATGTTTCATATAAAATTGTGTATATTGAAATATGAATCTCAAGCTAGTTGGCTGAAAAAATCTTGGCGAAGCTATGATCGATTAAAATTCCATATATGAATTTCTTAACATTATACTCATTCGAATAATGGCTTGATTTCGAACCACTTTGCATTTCACATTTTTTAAACTTCACAAACCACTAATCAACGGTTGATTTTTCTGCTGCAAAGTCTGAGTAATGTTTATCAAGCCAAGCCATGACTTCAACAATATTTTTTTTCTCAACATACAAAGTTTCTTTCCATACATGTTACAAACTAATACTCCGTCAGCTGTGAGATGTGTACACGTGTATTTTGAAGGTAAGGGGTTAACTAAAAATCATATGGCCATAGTCTGACCAGAATTTGCCCAGGCAATAAACTCGTGATTTATTTTCGATGTGTAATAATATTTATCGATCAAATTTAAAAAAAAAATGTATACTCTAGTATCGGACTGTAACTCATAATCAAAATAACGCATACCCTTCACACAAAAAAAGCTGAGTGATACTCTTTTATCTCATCACTCATAATGATGAGATAAAAGTCCCTGAGAACAAAAGTAACAACCCAATTTTTGAATCCTCACTTATGAAGCTATGAACCTAGCTGGATGGGCCACCCTGTATATTTTCAGATGGTTCACAGTTAGGCATATAGGAGTACAATTTTGAATCACCTCAGGTTACGACGCAACTTCTCTGTGCGTTTCAGGATATAATTAGTTGAACTCTACATACAGAACCGACGAGTGAATATTCAAAGTTTATGGTGAAGTTCGGGAAGTTGAAAAAGTGAAGTGTTATGCTCCAGGCAACTCTTTGCCAAGTCGGGAAAATTGGAATCGGAAAACTTGTCATTTTCGCTTAAAGGAACCCGCAAAAGGAATTAACAATTACGTGTATGATTGTGTGAAGAAAAGTTCGTGTTGTACTTGAAGAACTTAATTTTTTGTATACAACAGAATTGTTCTGGTTTCTTTCTTAAAAACTGTTATGAAAGCAAAGTTTATTCATTGTATGAACTTGAATTATAAACGCTGATCTAAATTAATTGAACACCAATGACTTTGTTATTATTAGAGGAACGGAACCTGCAAAGTAATGGTGAATTCATTTTCAGTTGGATACGTTTTTGTACTCATTGTTATGAGATTGTATTGCAGCTTTCTATTGAAAGGTATCTACATCACCATAGCCTTCCTTATAAGTTTTATTTCTTGAATAACTCCACCAAAAGACAATTGGGGTGTAAACAAAAGTGATTGGAGGTCACTGAATGAAGTCAATGCAATTCTATTCATTTAAAATCGAACACAGCGATTAGAAGATGACAGTTATTTGTGGAATCTCCATTCTTCTGAAAATAAGAATGAAGAAAATTCTCCTTTGACAAGTAAATGCAAATTAGGATGGTCTGTTCATGATGGGAGTAATTCTTAGGTTGGAATGGCTGAGAAAACTCATTATACCTTGCATATTTGCGAATCAGATCAAGATGAAAATTTGCAAGAAATGGTAAGAAAGTCATTTCGAGAGATAGGTACGAAATTGGTCTGTTTTGGTTATACGTTATACCTGAAACTAAAATACAAGAATTACAGAGTAAAGAAAATTGCGAAATATTCCAAAATTTGGCGAAGAATACTGCCAGAGACTAGGATGATATGAAGAAAAAGGATATATACGAAAACTCACCAGAGAAGAAGCAAAAGTCGAAACCCAACGAACATGTTATATTCCACATTTTGCTGTCGAGAACACTAATAAGAACAAAATTCGTCTTGCATTTGATGCAGCCTCAAAGTCACATGGCGTAAGCTTGAATGACCATCTTCTCACCGGTCCCGATTTACTACAGTCTTTAGTAGCAATACTTTTTGAATTCAGACAACGACGTTTCGGATTTTGTGGAGACATGAAGGAGATGTTTCATCAAATAAAAGTACGTGAAGAAGACAGAAATTCACAAAGATTTTTGTGACGAGATTTGAAATATAACAGGGAACCTGACACCTATGAAATGATGGTTATGACCTTTGGATTCACCTGTTCACCAGTAAGTGCCCAATTTGTTGAGAATTACCACGCTGATAACGTTTTGACAGATCCACGTATACGGAAAGCTTTAACGAAGAAGTTTTATGTGGATGATTACTTGGATTCTACGAATTCTGAAGAAGAAGCTGTCCAAACTGTCCAAGCCATTTGTAAGGTGATGAAATCTGGAGGATTCGATGTGGTGAATTTGTAACGAAAATTTCGTTCCATTGCTAAAGTTTCAACATTTTGCATCGAAGTAATGCCGGGGCAGTAGTCACTTCCTCTTTCAAATTCGATTGAAGACCGCTTGCGCGAAAAAGATTGGATATCGATGGCATATCATGAACATCGAGTGATTTTTGCTTCAGAACGGGACTTGAGTAGCGACCGTTGACGAATCGACAGGTTTGTGCAGAGAACGTGGTGTAAAGGCATTTTCTGTTAAAAGACCTATTTATCCTATTTATCTTTTATTAAATTGTGTAAAAAGGTAGATTGAATGTTTATATAACTCATTGAGTGATTCTGTTGATTTACAGTGAACAAATTTTCGGATTTTTCCGAGACCACGAGGATTGAGGTTGAAAATCAAAATTTCCTTTTATTTAAAGAATCGTTGGAAGGAATCGAATTTCAGTGTTATATAACTGTTAGGGAGATCCCTTTGGAGAGGATCGATAACATATTTCTGGTATTCATTGAAATTTGATCACTTTGAAGATTTTAGTTAAATTCCTTATGTTCCTTCGGGGATAGGAACTTGCTAGCCCAATATCGTGCGATCACGAATTTAACCATTCACGTTTGTTTAAACAGTGTCTACTCTGTATACCTTTTTAGATATTAGAATAGTATTATTCCGGGGATTGATCATTGACTGCTAGTACAGCCGGACAAGGAACCAACAGAGGAATTCTTCAGTTGAGCATTTATTTTCTATATTTAATTTGTTCATGATAAATGATATCTCTGTGAGAAATAAATGCAAATCTGATAGACTTGTTCTCTGTTCTTCTGAGCTGTGTAGTGGTCAGCGTTGGAATTTTCCTCTGTCAGACATTCAATCCCTGGTCTGTACAATTTATATCTCAGGTCTACTTGGTAGTATCTTGGGCCTTTACCGATTGTACCTGCCACCCCTGTCAGCGTTGAAGGTAGCTCTTTCTGAATTCAAAGTTATCTGACAAAAATTTGTTTAGGATTTGTCACCCAAAATTTATCTTTCTTTGGATTCAGAATTATCTGGCATATATTAGCCGTTTTGTCTTATTACTATCTTAATAACACCGGAAATTGCATTGCATATCCTTACGATATCCTTACAAATTATCAAAGATTATTTTTCGTTATATTTAACCTGGCAGTTCGTTATCAATTGGACAACTACTGGATAGATTTTCAATAAAGTTTATAAGGAATTCATTTAATTATCAATTTTATTGTTCACCTACCACTTGTAGTGGAATTTACTATTCCCCATTTTCTCAGGAGAATACTGGCTTTTCTAGTTTCATTTTTTCTTATTTTATTTTGTTTCAATTTTTCATTAACCTTCACTTGGTTTTGAAAGTAAAATTTTGTTGAGTAAAATTCAGAATATACCCTAAGGTTCTAAGGATATCCTTTGTTCCCTGAAATATTGTTTAATCAATTCTGATTCATTCCGTTTGTTTCGCATAATATTGAGGAAGCCAAATACTGGGTAGACGATTGGTATTACCCATCGCTGACGAATTCTGATCGAAGAGGCTCAGTTAACCACTACAATCAATCATCCTGCTTCATACAGACCACTGAGTCGTCATCGTTGTCAAGTTAGGAACGATAACAAGTAACTGTTAGCCCAGTAGATTCCAGCCCAACAGCACTTCGTTAGGACCAGCTTCGTTCAAACCACCCACCCAGGTATTATCCAACCAGGACCATCTTCGTTTGAATCAGATTGACAGATTTGTCATTGACTGAATTTTAGAAGCCTTCAGCTGATATTTTTTTGTTGTTTACATAATTTTGTTAGTTAATATAGCCTTCAGCTTTCGATCCTTGATGAATATAGCCTTCAGCTTTTGAAATTTTGATTAATATAGCCTTCAGCTTTTAATTTGTTATAGACTTTAGCTTATTGTTGATTTTTTATTAATCAAAATTGTTAATCGTTCCTCCTGGTTAATTCTGCCTCCTCCCCCAAGATAGAAAATTTCTTCAGTAGTAATTATCTGTTATTTAATTTTCATTTGCTACCTGGCGCCCACTTAATGAGCCAGTCAAGTCAACTTTGTTATATTGGTAGTATTCAGTTTCAATTTGCTTTCGACTGTTACCAATCATTTGTTGAAACTCACTCACACCCTCACAGTCACAATCTGAGCAGCCTATCAGCACATAAGTGATAACTTCCATATTTTGAACTTTGAGTTTTTACCTTTGCACGTTCAGAACTTGGAGGGTCACAAATTGGATGACTAACTCGAGAGCCTTGAAAGAATTTACATCAGAGCCTTCATCTGGAATTAGGCAGATAGATGATCATTCCTCGCTCCACAGAGTTCTTGGTTTACGGTGGGACACAAATGAAGATCAATTCTGCTTCAAGGTGAATTTGAAAGACAAACATTCTGAAAGAAACCCGACAAAAAGAATTGTTCTCCGCACAATAATGGGTATATATGATCCACTTGACCTGATCTCAAGTTTCATGATTGAGTAAAAAAATTTAAGAGGTCTGGCGTTCTGGAATTGGGTTGGATGAGAGATTGCATGAGGACCATTTAACAATCTGGAAAAAGTGGTTGAATGAACTGCCCAAACTAAAAGACATCACAATTCCACGATGTTATAGTTTACTCATTCTAAATGACTCAAAAATAGAACTTCACACTTTCTGCGACAGCAGTGAGAAAGCATTTGCAGCAGTTCCTTCTCTTCGGGTAATTGGAGGATCTGGAGAGGTATCTGTGTCACTGGTCTCAACAAAAACACGTGTGGCACCTCTAAAACCTTGTCAGTTCCAAGATTAGAGCTGCAATCGGCTGTTATGGCAAGCAGACTGGCACATTCAATTCAATCGGAATTGGACAGACCTATAACACAATTGTTTTTTTGGTCAGACTCCAGATGTGTTATTTCTTGGATCAGGAGTGACGGCAAAAAATTCAAACAATTCGTTTCACATAGAATAGGAGAAATTCAAGAAAAGACTAACGTGAAAGACTGGAGGTCCTACCGACCTGAACCCGGCTGGTGAAGGGACTAGACAGTATTTCGATACAACGAAAGTAATTGCAGATGTTTGGAATTTTGGACCGAAATTCTTGCGACTACCCAAAGAAGACTGGCCCAATAAAGATTTAAATAAAGAATCACACAGCTTGAACACAACGGAAATGAACTCATGATATAGTGGCACGTAATCAGCTTTTTTGTATTTGAATGAACTGTTATTCATATTTGTACTGAATTTATTAGGTTTTGAAGTGAGACCACGAAGTTCAATTGAAATGGATGGGTGGTGCAGGTCTCCATTCACTAACGCAATAAATTTTCTGTTCACAGCACAGTCAATATTGAATATCACTTGAGTTTTTTCCCAACACCAAATCTTTATTTTTAACACCTCGACACGTGCTTCGATCACCAAGTGATCATCTTCAAAGAGGAAGATTAAACTAGAAACTAAAGCGAAGCTAACTCTATTTATGCCATATAGATATACCAACCTAAATTAATTTCACAATTTTGCCTTATCTATTATTTTACAATATAAGTTTAACTGTTATAGCTGTATATAAAACAATTTTCAGATATGTAAGAATTATTTCCTGTCTAAATTTATTTTTGCAATGTGTCTTTATGTAGTAATCAGTAAATTTCACTAGTACGGACTTCCATTGTCTAATATGTAAAATGATTTGAAATCCCCGAAACAACTGAAAAGGAAGAATTAAAAATAAATAGCTGAAAATAACAATTATGTTAAGCAAAAATAACATGAAATTTTATTTTTGCTTGATATAATCTAAAAATGGCAATTCGTTGGTGAAGAGGACCGACACTAAGTGGGAAACATCTGTATACCGAAAACCCACTCACACGGGACAGTATCTGAACCACGAATCCAACCACCATCAATCGACTAAAAGAGGAATCATCAAGACTCTATTAGACCGTGCTTTTGGGCTCTGTAATACGAAGGAAGGTCTCGAAAAGGAACTAGACATCATCAAAAATGATCTTCAACGAAATGGCTACTCCAAAGCGATGGTAGAAAAGACTTTAGCTAAAAGACAGCAGGAGCCTCACAAGGAAGAAATGCCGTCACAACCAGTGCTTGCACTTCCCTACATCAGAGGATTATCGGAGAGGATAAGAAGAATTGGTTCCAAGTACAACATCAGAACCTGCTTCAGATCTGGTAACACTATCCGTAGTAGCCTCACGAAAATCAGGCCACCAAACGCGGACTGCGATTCCAATAATTGCATTTATCGAATACCCTGTGGGTGCGGAAAATCCTATACTGCTGAAATTTAGAGTTCATTAAATGTGCGCATTGCCGAGCACAAGAAACACACCCAGCGAGAGGATACCAGCAAATCAGGAATAGCAGACCATGTTTGGACCCATCAACACAATATCGAGTGGTCCCAACCTGAGATCATACACTGAGAGGAACATTGGTTTAGGAGAAAATTCAAGGAAGCCGCATACATGCTGTCCAACAACGTATTCAGTCACACTAGCTTAGAGATACGCAACAAATGGAAACCCATCAGTGAAGCGGAAAATGGAAAGTGGGGATGAGTGAAAGTACTCGAACGACCCATAAATAGTCATCTCTTCCAGGTTATTTTTGCTCAATATAATTGTTACTTTCAGCTATTTATTTTCAATTCTTCTTTTTCAGTTGTTTCGGGATTTTCAAATCATTTCACATATTAGACAATGGAAGTTCGAACTAGTGAAATTCATCATGAAACATTGTCAATCACCTTCAAACAATAGTAATCAGTTAACCCAACAATATAATTTTAACAAGCTCTTTGGTATAGGTTCGTCTTCGTTATCCATAATATCATTATGTTTACTTAGTTCTACACTCTCATAGGCAACTAGTTGCCTATTATTGTTGAGTTGTCTGACTAATTCCAATGAAATGAAGTCTATGGAATGGTTTTGTTGCAAAATATGAAGGGCGACTGCTGATTTTTCAGGTCTTCCTTATTTTAAGTGTGCTATGTGTTCCTTATATGTTACTTCAATAGATTTTTCAGTCCATCCATAATATTTTGTATCGCAGTCCTTACATTCAATTTCGTAAATTCCAGACTTTTTCGAATTCTCGACTGTGTCTTCTGGACTTCCTAAAAGGTTCTGTAGTGTATGACTTGTTTTAAAAACCACCTTCATACCTAGTTCCTTGAAAACCTTTCCAAAGTTCTTCGTATATTGGTGGTATGGAACTGAGATGTATTTATCTTGGTTTTTGTCCTTTCTGAAAGTCGAGGTTTCGTTCATTCTTAACCTAAACTTCTTCTTCCTTATTATGTCATCTACAATACCCCTCGAGAAACCGTTGGTGGCTGCTATTTCCTGTATTGTACGTCTTTCTTTTGTGAACCTATCATGTGTTAGAGGGAAAGTCAAAAGACTATGCACTAAAACATTCAACCCAGCACGTTTGTACTGTCCACAGTGATGAGAACTGTCAGGAATATACCTGTACGTGCTTGTTTCTTTTCTGAATACATCGTATTCTAACCCTCCATATTGGCTCCTCATTACCAAAACGTCAAGAAATGGTAGTGGTCCCTTATTTTCTAACTCATACTTGAATTTTATTGATGGACATCTAGTATTTAAAATGGAAACAAAGTTCTCAATATTCGATTTTTTGGTATCGAATATCGCGAAAATATCATCTACATACCTTAGCCAAATCCCAGGAAAATACTTCGACTTTTCTTTGGTTTCCATTTCGAATCTGCTCATGAACAGGTCTGCCAGGTAGGGGGACAAGGGGTTTCCCATGGACGTTCCTTCCTGTTGTTCATAAAAGCAACCTTCTACCTGGAACCGATTTTGTTTCATACACAAATTAGTAAGAGAAACGAATTCATCGATTTCGTTATAATTGAAATAATTTTTCTCTAGTAATTCCCTGAGGTATTGCAAGGTCTGTGGAACGCTAGGAAATATGAAACAAACATCAGAAGAAACCAAAATCCCACCTTCCTGCAGAACCATGTTGTTTGTATGTTGTATGAACTCTAAAGATTTTTTATACCAAAACTTGGTTCCGCAATAGACAAGGTTTCAAATTCCTTAGTGAGCTACTTTGCTTTCTGGTAGGTAGGAGCTCCAATAGCTGACACGATGGGTTGTTGGGTTTACTGATTACTACATAAGGACACATTGCAAAAATAAATTTAGATAGGCAATATTTTGAAATCAATTTTTATATAGCTGAAAATTGTTTTATATACAGCTATAACAGTTAAACATATATTGTAAAATGATAGATAGAGCAAAATTGTAAAATCAATTTAGATTGGTTTACCTGAATGGGTGGTATACCTGGATGGTTTACCTGTATGGGATATCTATATAGCATAAATAGCGTTAGCTTCGCGTTAGTTTCTAGTTCAATCTTCCTCTTTGAAGATGATCACTTGTTGATCGAAACATGTGTCGAGGTGTTAAAAATAACGATTTGGTGTTGGAAAAAACTCCAGTAATATTCTAAC
This sequence comes from Leptinotarsa decemlineata, assembly GCF_025532065.1. Classification (NCBI taxonomy): domain Eukaryota; kingdom Metazoa; phylum Arthropoda; class Insecta; order Coleoptera; family Chrysomelidae; genus Leptinotarsa; species Leptinotarsa decemlineata. The sequence continues at coordinate 21,744,559 of NW_027412747.1, forward strand.
CCAACCTTCACTGTTTGGGAGTATAATATTTCCATAAGCGTATTGATAAAATTAAAATTTTCGATTAACGGAATACCAGACCCTTTACCAGAAAATACAGTTCGTGGAAATGATATTTTCAGAGAAGTATCTGTTGATTGAAGTTTTTATCGACCATCCTCACCTTCTGAAATTTGAAAATAATATGTACGAGTGAATTATGGAAAACGTTTTGCAGGCGTTATGATTTTTTAAATCATTAGATTCTGCAGTACCCGTTACACTTGAATTGTCCTCCTATGTTATTTTTCATGGAAAGTTTTCCAATATCTATTTTGATATAAGTTAGATATTCAAAAACAGCGGTATTCAACAATTTTTGAATGCGATCTGATTTGGAATTCTATTATATTTTTCAGATGCAAAACACATCAATAGTTAGTTAGTTTTACTTTCCGAATGACTGGTGAATTTGTATTGAATTCATTATCTTGTTTATTTTGTATTGGAAAATCATTTCAATAGAATTGTTTCCGTTAGTTTGTGAATTTGTGAAATGATGCATGAACAAATATGCATAGATAAAAATATGTAATATCAAATTCGATTAATTGAGTGCGAATCTACCATTGCTGGTATTTGAAATATAAAATCAATTAGTTGGAGTTGGTGTTGGTGAAATTTATATCGATTTGGAAACAAGTTTCATTGAGAGCACAATGGAAAAATGGAAAATAATAGAACCTCCCAGTTTCATGGTGTTCAGATATAGTATACATATAACTATAGCTGATCCCACTGTTACTATCTCAAAAACGGTACGTTTTGAGATGTTTATTGAAACAATATTTGTCGAATTTCGTTTCGTTTGTCACCTCTATTTCAAGTAGTAGAAGAAGTTTGAAAATTACATTAATTCAGACCATTGTCTGATATTATATAAAATGATTTGAAATTCCTGAAAGAACTGAAAAAAAATAAAAAAATTGAAGAAGAAGATTTGAATAGTTTGAATAGTTTATTTTTCTCTTCAAACAGGTGGTAGATTTTGAGATGATATTATATTTCCTTGATTCAAAGTAGTTCGTCTTCGCAATAATATAATCAAACGAATGATGTCGTTGAAAGTTCAAGAAATTTGTTTTATTCGTTGAAAAAAGTGTGATTCTCTTGTGGAACATGGCGCTGTTGGCATGAAGTAATAGTTTCTCTAATATAGATAAAGCTTTCAGAACAACCTGTGATCTTCTTTGAAAGAAATACTTTTTTCTGTGATATCTGCTTTTCTTTTTCCGCTTCACTGGTTTGGCGGAAAATGACCGTTTGGCGGGAGTTGGCCATTTTTTTTCTGCCTAATATAATCGTGATCTCCAGCTGTTCGTTTACAATTTTCTTCTTTGATTTTTCAATTCTTTTTCAGTTCTTTCAGGAATTTCAAATCATTTTATATAATATCAGACAATGGAAGTCCAAAGTAATGTAATTCATCATGAAACATTGTCAATCACCTTCAAAAAAACGAGAAAAAGTTTAGATACCATATTTTTTTAAATTTGTTACAAATCAATTGATAATGCAACGTTTCGTTTATAAGAATATATCGAAAACATAATGTTTTAAATATGTACCTCTAATTTTTTCATAGATTTTTGTATGCACAATACCTGTGTGGATTATCTCTGTGATCTGAGATATTGCCTCCTATCTTCATGAGAGAACACAAATATTGAATATGTTTCTAGGAGACACAGGATGTATTGGAAAATAGATGAAAAATCTGTAGATCCGTATTTGAAAAAATGAGGTTGATGATGAAATATATTGAACGAAACTTTGTAGTTCATATTAGTTATCATCATTTTCCAACAAATATGAAACAGTGTTGAAAGTTCTCGTGCCTTTTTTATATCATTCCAAATGGAGGAGGTAGAGCCAAAAAACGAAATTCGACAATTCTAGATTTTGGCGGACATTTCAAAAGCCACCTTTAATATTCTTGATCTGTAAAGAAACTATCCTTATTTCCCAAAATGAAAAACATACTACTAGGTCTTACCGTTTCCGCGATAGCAATAGTGAGTTCAGCTGAAAAAGACGGCCTATGATGAGTTAATTTCTTCATCTCGTTATGTTCTCTGTATCTGTAGAGTAGGGAGGGTGAGTGTCAGGCCACAGCACTAAGGCCACATGTGACCCATTGTACATCCTCCCGAGGAGTTGTCCTCCTAGGTCATCGTCCATTCTGTCCTTTCCAAGAAGGTGGACAGGTCACTGGGAGACATCTCCTTTATATCGGCAGGTGTAGGCCAAGACACGCCGAACACACATTCTCTTATCGACGATAACTCCGGGCACTAGCACAGGACATGCCTGACAGTCTCATCTTCCTGTTCACACATCCTGCATAGAGGTGTGTCCACTAGCCCCATAGTATGGAGGTGTTTCCTTAGTTGAAAGTGGCAAGTCAGAAATCCTACTATTAGGCGTAGATTTTTCCTGGTCACCGCCAGATATTTCTTCGGCGCCAGCTTCCCAGGGTCGCCCAAGGTGATCCTGGCAAGACTACATCCTTTGATTTCATCCCATCTCTTTAAGGATTGAGCATGGGTGTAACATTTGAATAGTTCCGCAATTGTCGAAGTAATTTCAGTTTTTTGTTTATTACATTTGTTATTTTCGGTTAATCTTCTTGATTTTTTCAGGGTTAGCAAATCAATTTATATTATATCAGACAATGGAAGTCGGAACTGATGAAATATCAATAATAATATTCTGTGGACAGCCTCATTCCAAGCGGTAGATTGGGGTGGACATTTCTGTTCATCCTCAACCACCGCCTTAGATTGAGGTGAGCATTTCTGTCCAGTCTCGGAATTGGTTTTTGTTGTTTCTGTTTTTGTGTTGTTTCATTCATGTGTATTCCCACGAGTAGCAAGGAAAGAGTTCGTCACCTCTGGCAGAGCCCCGCATTATCAGAGGTATGCTGATTACAATGAGGTTTTTCCCAGTTTCCCAAGGGGAAACCCTGCAGTCATTCAGCTGTCGGTACGATTCCTTACACTTCAGCTTGGGTAGGCTGGTCCTCGGTGGGATGTTTTGCAAAGGCTTCTGGGAGTTTTAGTTCCCTTCACCCTACTCATTTCAACCACTGACCAGGAGTCCGGCGATCTCGTCCGTAAGGCCACATTGGCTTCCCGGACAGGGCCTCCAGTCCCCTGGCCGTTCCCCTATACGCCACCAGGGGACGCGCCCAATAAGTAGCCCAACCCACGAGTATTTTCGACCTCGTCCCGTGCATTAGTTGAGAGGCAGTGATTTTTTTCGTCAGCACTGTATTTTTTCTATATAAACCACGATGTAACTAGTCATTCGTCCCTATACAGGGTGTAACTATATGAGTGTAAACCATTTTAGGAGGTGACTCCTCATCGAAAAAAAGATAGGATCTTTGATATAAAGAAGTTTCATTGGAGCATCCCTTGTTAAGATACAGGGGGTAAATAAAATTTGTATAACAATTTTTTTCACTAGCACTAAAACAGTTACAATATTGAAATCAACCTGACGTTTCGTACTACCAAAAAGATACTTAACCAGAAATTCATTTGGTTTACCCCATGGCTGTAAGGGGTGGAAAACGCAACCCCTAAAATTTATTTCCAATGTAACTTTTTGTCTCATTATTTGTTTACCATTTGAAAATTTATTTCCGATAGCCTGTTTCATTCTAAACAAAAAATGTCTCGTGGGTTTTTTGCCCAAAATAAACCAATTCGCAGCAAAAAATCAATTAAGGAACAACTACAGAGATACATCGTCATAAATGCGAAAATACGAAACTAATCTATATAGTAGGTCGCTATTAGCGATAGTGACAATTAAATTGATATGGCGCTGTCAGTTTGTGAATTTTAGAAATCGAATTAATACTAATTGTGTGTTGTTGTTCTGTTCTCAATTTGTCACTTCAAAAATTCACCTGTTATTAAAATGGCATATTCAAATGAGGAAATGGCTAATATGCATCAGGTTTACGGTCTGTCGCAGGGAAATGGGTTAGAAGCTTCTAGATATGCTGAAATGTATCCTTAACGGCAGCATCCTTCACATAGAATATTTGCTCGACTTCATCAACGATTACGAGAATGTGGTTCATTCGACAAAAGAATGCAGGAACGCAGTACTTAATTTGATTGAAGAACAACCTACTATCAGTACTAGAAAGATTGCTTTCCAAGTAAATATTGATCATATGACGATATTTCGAATTTTGAAGGAACAACTCTTATACCCTTAACATCTGCAACGAGTACAGGCACTGTTACCGCGAGACTTTCCGAACCGTCTTGAATTTTGCAATTGGATGCTGGAAATGATTGGAAGAAATTTTGACTTTCTGAAGGCGATAGAATTCACAGACGAATGTAGTTTTTCTCGGGACAAGATTTATAATTTTCATAATTACCACATATGGGCTGATGAAAACCCTCACGCTATTGTCGAAACTAATCATTAAGAACAGTTTTCTCTGAACGTGTGGCTCGGAGTTATTGAGTATTATTTAATTGGGCCTCATTTTCTACTTCCTCGATTGAATGGTGAGGCATAAGTTCAATTTTTAAGAGAAGTGCATCCAGTACTGCTGGAGCAAGTTCCTTTGGGCATCAGAAGGGATATGTTTTTTATGCATGATGGGACTCTCGCCCATTTTAGTGGAGTAGCACGTCAGATTTCAACTGAAACATATGCAACTCAAAAGATACGTCGAGAAGGTCCCCAGAACTGGCCCGCTCGATCCCCGGATCTCAATCCTCTCGATTTCTCTATTTGGGGCCATTAACAGCATTTGGTTTATCGTACTCCTGTTCGCGATGTAGAGGACTTAAGAAACAGCATCATCGATGCGTGCAGGGTAATCAGAGAGACTCCAGGAATATTTGAGCGAATACGTGGCTCAATGCGCCGACATCTAGACGCATGCGTAATGTCTGAAGGGAGACATATTGAATATTTACTATGATTTCTACATGTTGTGTGTTTTGTTATCAATAAAATAGTTTTGTTTTTTACCCTTTGATCGTTTAATGCAGGTACTAACTACAAAATAACAATCAATCCAGTTCGCATTTATGACAATGTATCTCTGTAGTTGTTCGTAAAATAATTTTTTGCTGCGAACTGGTTTATTTTGGGCAAAAAACCCCAGAGAGATTTTTTGTTTAGAATGAAACAGGCTATCGGAAAAAAGTTTTCAAATGGTAAACAAATAATAAGACAAAAAGTTACATTGAAAATAAATTTTAGGGGTTGCGTTTTCCACCCCTTACAACCATGGGGTAAACCAAATAAATTTCTGGCTGAGTGTCTTTTTGGTAGTACAAAACGTCAGGTTGATTTCGAAATTGTAACTTTTTCAGTGCTTGTGAAAAAAATTGTTATACAAATTTTGTGTACCTCCTTTAAGGAGCTGTACCTTAACAAGGGATGCTCCAATGAAGTTTCTTTATATGAAAGATCCTATTTTTTTTCGATGAGGAATCACCTCCCTAAATGTTTTACACTTATTCAGTTACACCCTGTATAAAAATAATTTTTTTCAGATGATCTGCCAAAGAAGCCAAACTGAATTCATCTGATTTTACAAAATTGCAAAAGCTTATTTTTCACATACAAACACCGTTTCGCTTTGTTTACACATACATCCTCCTGTGGCTTTTGATCCAGATTACTTTTTGTTTGTAAACATGATGTAGCCCGAAGTAATTTCAACTCCGCCACTCCAATAACGCGATGTTAATCAAAATCGAGCCTCTTTCATTCATCGGTACTTGATTTTTTCCAGTGTCGATGGCCGGGAGAGGGATTTCAGCCAGGCAGAGCGATGGTCGGACGAAAATATGTTCGCCAACAGAGCCTACTTCATGCCAGAAAAGCAGCCCGCCGAATTAGGGGTGGATCATATCAGGGATTCCGACCAGGGCGTTTATAGATGTCGAGTCGACTTCAAGATAGCGCAGACTAAGAACAGCAGGGTGAATCTCACCGTCATCGGTAAGTCACAACTTCGGCATTATACGTGATGAAATTTTGGGATTGAGGTGACTCGACTGCAGACGGATCTGTCGTAACTCTGTCGGAATTATTTGATGAGTTTCAGTTACAAGAAGTTGGATAACATCGGTATATGGTCCAGTCATCTTAGTCAAAATAAGGTGGGTATAAACCAGCTATAAACTGGTGTCAACTATAATGAACTAGTATTTTGATATCCTGAAAGCTTTCTCAGAATCTATACCTACTAGAATGTACAGGACTATAAAAAAAGTGAGGTTAAAAGTCATGTAAATCCATTTTTGCATATTTATTGCAAATATCTCGTTTCCTATGGGATTTTTGCTATTTGTTTTCATCATCAATACTGTAGGAAATCGAATTCCCTACAACTTTTGTTCAAACAAATTTTTTCATAAATTGAATCGTTTTCGAAATAGGGGGCGCAGAGAGCGCGGTTAGAACATCATTCAAGGTCAATCGGTAGTTCCGGTCTAATACGCGCCACATAGAGTTTGATAATTGTTGATTAATACATAATTGGACCCTGTTATGCAATATGGAATCAACTGACAAGAACATAAATTTGGAGTAACATCAGAAAAAAGTAGTCTGGTGATTATTGAAAATAATATTCAACGAAAGTCATTTTTTGTGGAGGAAAAATAATATTGTTTTCAAAAGAGGATATTTAAAATAGTTCGATTGTTTTTTATTGAATTATAACCTCAGGAAACCTACTCTAAACAAATTGAATACAAATTCCAAGAAGAACTTTAAAAAAATCACTTGGGTCTTTTTTGCAAAAATGAATTGTATAAATTCATTCATCTACAACTTGAAAATCCAAGTTTGTATTGTAACCTTCTACGTCTTCCTCGATTGTTTTATCGCCTATAAGGTTGAGATAAAACGGATGGTCCGCAGAAGGAATCAAATGCAAATAGCTTTTGATGTCTTGAAGTTTCGCTTCTGCTAATGGTTTACCATTGAGCCATAGCGGAGTCAGATGTCTAGAAAATAATGTTCCTGGTTGTCTTCCTTTTCCTGTTTTGATATCGATCTCTATATACCCATCGCCATCATTGTATTTCGTTTTTGTAAATATACTGTAGGGTTTTTCTTTCGAAATCTCTATTTCTTTCATTTCATTTTTTCGCAGCTTATTTTTCTATTTGTTACTTGCTTTTCCGGTATTCCCGTGCTTACAAAGTCTTCACTCTTCATAGAAATTACTTTGATTGGATTTTTTTTCCGCAGGTTTCCATTACCTCCACGTAGTCTTGGGGAGAGAACAATTTTGGCAGTTTCTTGAGGGCACATTCTACGTCGCCAAAATCGCTATCGTTTGGCAAGAAACTGTGTCCCGAAACTAAAAAACGCAATCTGATGGTTTCTAAATGTGTGGAACGTTCGAGTATGCATTTCAGCATTAGAACCATTTTTATGGTACGGTTTTGGCCACTGCAAGAATCACTCCACAGATTTTTTACTGTTTTCTCAATATTGTTCTCAATGTAAAGCATCAAATAAGAACCAACTTCTTGTGACCCTCGACCTGCCTGTCCTTCCAGCCACAACTTGAAAACTGACTTTGATTCCTTTCCCCCATAAATCCCGCAGTTGTAGAGCCACAACTGTCTTTTATGAAATATTATGTTAGTAGTTAGCCGCGGTGAAGGAAGGGATTTCTCCATGTCATAAGTCAATGTTTCTGTGGCGTCGTTTTCACTTGCTTTTTTGAGGTCAATGTCCATCCCAGCTTGTTCTGCTTCTTCTAGATGCTCTAAACTAGCTATCTCTTCCTCATCTCCATCGGGTAAATTCTTAATTTTGACGTCATTTGCGTCGCACTTGTTACAAGTATCTTTTTTTGGTTTCTTCAATTTTAAATTGAATTCGCTTAAAAAAATTATATGAAGCAAAGCTCACTGTGTCCGTATTTTCATTTTTATAATATCTATACATTTGTGTAAGTATTGTTCCTGCAGCCAAAAACTCTTGTTTGTCTTTTTTTTCCCTACAGTAATGAGATATATATCTAGGAAACTTACTGATATTACTAATAACAGCATTTTTTGGTACATTGACATTTTGTTGTGACCTCCAGATATACCTCGTCGATCAAGTGTTTCTAATTTTCTTACTTTACGCAGGGCAGTATTAACACGCTTCGTAGAAATCCCCAACGTTTTGATGAACATTTCTCTACAGACTACGACTTAATTGATCGAATATACTTTAGAAAATGATTGTTTCTCTGGATTTCTTGCTGCTGTATTTTTCCTCATTGCTTTTGCTTCTTTTACGTATGCACATAAGGATGAAGTCTGGGGCTTGAAGCACCGACCAGCACGGCGGTCTATTTGAGTGAGTGAACAAAGCACCCACGTCGAACCAACCGGCTACCGACCGACATGAACATTATATTCAAATATAGCAAATTTCTACCTGTAGATATAGATATTCAACAGCATGACACCATGATTTTGAAGTTACATTTTTAAAATAATATGCCTTTGTATATTCAATCATGAATCCAGTAGATACAAAGGTAACGCTAGTTTGCATGAGACGTTTGGATATTTTCGTTGCACGAAATCCAATTTCCATTCCATTCATATTCAAGGCTGAATGTAAATGGAATGATGCAGACACAGGAATGATCCTTTCAAGGATTAAGCTCGAGCGAGCCTGAATGTTGCAGGGATTCAAGGCAACAATGAATTGTGTAAAAATATGTCCAGTGTAATCCATCCATTTCAAAGTTCCTTTTCCATTTACATGCTCCGCTCATCTGCAGAAAATAACGACTGTACAATGAAAATTGTTACGAAAAAAGAACTCCCTACTATTCAATCAAAGACAACAAAATACGGGGTAGTACACCGTGATGGTATAAAACCTGAATTGGTGAACGTTTCGTCTGCTGCTACTCGTATGGTAGACATCATCAGTAGTCAATGTATTGATTGCGAAGACGAAAGTTATAGCTGAAAGCTCAGCAACAATAGCAATCAGTTTTAAAGCTTTCTCATACAAAATTTAACACGTCATAGTCGTGTGCAGATTCACTGTAATCAAACAAGCCAACTATTCATAATTTATTTTCCATCTGATGTGGGCATTGGGCAAAAACCCATTTTTTTCCACCCGCATGTATTTTGAGCAGACTTTGCCCTTTACTTACAGGTTTTTCCAGATCCTTTCTGGTGTTTGTGTGTATCGTGAATATGTTTCGTCCTCATAAATAATAGGTCGACATTTTCTTCAACAGGTCAGAATTTTCTTCAAGAATTGTAATCCCAGTAGTGGAATGGCTGTTATTTTTCGCCTATTTCCATAGAAATCCAAGTTTACGAATGTCATCTAGCAAAGACTCACTGCTACCCGATATCTGGAATGATATTTTCATGAGTTCCCCTAAGCCTATGGACTCGTTTCCCCTTCATATGGAAATTGATTATGAATTTGCGCCGAATTGGCAAATCAGTACAGCTCATCACAATTTTGGAATTTTTGACACATCTCTTTTTATTTGGAGTTCAGAATGTTTTCTTTAATCATTGCTTCGCCGGTGCTTCTGCTTGCATGAATCTCAAAAGACAACGAATAACTCACGATGTGCACTACACGAGTTCCTTGATGTTAATGAGCTCACATGTCACTCCATTTGTTGATCTACATCCACCTCCAATGCCTTCTGCTTCGATACGTGAAATGTGAAATTCATAACTTCTGACGAAATGTTAGTCGTAACAGATCACGCCAATATATGAAACCATATATCAGTTTCAGGAAGTGACGAACCATGTATCAATCGAATAACAAATATATGTCGGAGAGTTTTGATCGTTTCGGACAAAGTTTCTGGTAGATCTCTAGGCATATTCTATTACAGACCTCTCTCCTCAGTAGGAACAGGAAATTACCCGGATACTGACGAAGGGATGATTGAAAGGGATATTTGAATAAAAAGATGCAAGGCGACCCCAATTTGAGATAGAGGAGAAGGGTTGAGAGTGGGATATTCGAATAGCAATTAGAATTTCGATGCCTATATTGACCTGGGATGGATTGTGGAGTATCTTGGGAGTGGTATCGATATTTGATACAACCAACGAAAAGCAATAACGGTGGTGACAAATTCCATCCTTACTTGAGACTCCTCAACCTAACGAACTTCTGAGTGCAGTTTTTTATTATGTTTCCAACTTGGACCTCAACTGAATATTCCAACTTGAATATTCAGTTGGGTTTCATACCTCCTTTGAGTAATTATTTTACTGAAATTGTGTTGTTTGATGAATAGTGTGAAAGATGTTCAGTACTGTCACGTGACCAATGGTATTACGTGAATAATTGACTATTGAGATATGAAATTTGCAGGTTCGCTGTAAGTGAACAAGCCAACTATCCATGAATAGATCCCTTTCTCAACATGTTGTGGCGAATCCTGTTGATAAAATTGAAAATTATTCATGCTTATATATTCTCCAATACGCCTGAATTGTTCACTTGTTTTGTAAAATCATATGTTTCGTCATTTACCTACTTTGTTCCAACTCTCTACTCGTATCAAGTGAATCATCGTATAAACTACATATTTTTTATTTTTGATTATATTAATGCACCTTAACAAAAGATAAATTTTTATGGAATTGTCTGAAAACTGTGAAAACTGCATCAATTTGGTACCTGACATGAGGACTAGAAGATGTATCCTGTAGATCTGACAATAGTCGGATAGGTTTCCCTTAGCAATTTGGTGTACTGTAGTCCGTGTTGAACCGCGTCTGTAGTTTCTATCTATTCGACGTTAGGGCTGCTACTTTGGAGTCATTTTCCAAGAACTGATCCAAACTGAAGGTAGATGACTCGACTATGGGGTCGTAATCTACCTGGCCCCCAGAGGCATTAATAAACAATTAAAAACAAAAATTTAGAACAATAATTAAGGGTCAATTAAAAGATGGGCTGCTTTTCAACTTAACCTAGCGAAAAAAAAAAGAAAAATATAGGTGAATCATAGAAGACTATAAAAATATAAGTGAATCATAGAAAAATATAAAAATAAAATTTGAGTATTAGCGTATATAAAATCAAAAATACTTATTTCCAGAACAATTTATACTCGTGCGAGTATAAAATGTAAAAGTACAAATCAAATAAAAATTAAATTTTTGAATAATAATTTGAATATAAAAAAAGTAATAATTTTATTTTAAATATAAATATAAATATGTGGCTAAATTCTTGTGAAATATTTTCATGTTAGTAAACACTCATTTATAACCCTAGCGTAAACAATAATCATATACAGGTCCGTCTTAAAAGCAACTCTATAGTGACTGAAGTAAGATTTTCAATTTCTTCTTGAAATTGTTTAAAGAGAAGTTCCAAAACTCCTTGGGAAGAGTGTTATAGAATTTAGGTGCAGAATATGAACAAGAAAACTGGTACAGTGGAATTGAGTGTTCGGGAATAAGTAGCATATTATTTTTCCTTGTGTTCACCCTATTGATGTTTTTGAACATAGTAAGTTTATTGAGGAGATACGTAGGTTTGCCAAACGTTATTACTTGGTGTGTCAAGGTGAGTAAATGGAGTTTTCGACAGTTATCTAATTTGAGCCATCCTGTTTCTTCAAATTTCATACTAATATGTGCAAATTTACGTATTCCATGAGAAAAACGTAAACAGGAATTTTGAATTTTTCGTAGTCTAGCTGCATCACCCTGTAGAAGTGCTAGACCATGAATACTGTCGCAATATGATAATTCAGATATCACCAGCGATTCGCACAACTCAAGTTTCATTTTAGTAGATAGCAAATCACGACTAGGATACAGCTGTCTCAGAATATTGAACGAGCTCTGACAGAGATAGCTGACGTTCTTGGTGAATCTTAGGTCAACATCAAACCAAATACCTAGGTATTTGATTTCACTTACAAAGGTTAACGGCATACCTGCTGACCTGATTTGAAAATTTTGTGTTAGCTGTTCACGTTTTGATTTCGTTCCGAGAAGCATAGCTACTGATTTCGAAGGGTTGAGTGTGAGATTATGTGCGGTTGAGATATTGTATAAAGATGTTAAGTCTTCTTCAATTTGAGAAATTGCTGAAAGGATTGAATTGCTCGTAAAGTCTAGGTATAATTGAGTATCATCGGCATAGTGGTGGATAGTACAAAACTTCAGACACTCATGAAAATCCGAGATTTAGATGGAAAAAAGAATAGGTCCCAAGATTAATCCTTGTGGCACTCCGTAATTCATTATTCGGGCATCTGACTTTAATGAACCTGCTACTACCGACTGGCATCGTTCCGATAAATAGTTACGAATAAGCCCACAAGCTTCCTGAGAAAAACCGTAGTATAGAAGTTTATCACAAGCTTTGTTCAGTTCCAAGTTAGCAAATATAACCTTGTTTTTCGGGTCCAGTAGTTATGCTTGACGTTATAATTGCCGTGTGTTACCTTGAGTTGTGTGGCAAATCAACGACATCCATGATTGCGGTAGTATCTGTGAATCATCTTATTTGTTGAGGCAGTTGGTACGTTTCTCAATTTCATTAGCTTCTCGAATCAACCTGACCTAAAGAGTTTTTTCTGTAGCAATTGTCTTGGCGTTTTGAGCTCATTATTTGGCCTGTTCAAGGTGAGGTTTGAAGAGGGATGATACTATATCTGATTTGCGAACAGCTAATCCATGTTCATAAACTCTATTGGAATTTCTTCTAAGGGTCTGGCCGAAGTAGCCTCTGGGGCAGGTCGTATATACCTTGTGCCTCATTGCGTATCGTGTCCTTGGGTGTTCGAAAAGAGTGGATATTTGATTGTTGCCTGCGTTATTACGTTATGTCTCTTCAAAGGTCGGTTTTCTTCGTCGGTAACTCCTTGGATGTAAGGCAGAAGTCGAAACTTTTGCGAGCTGGCCAGCTCGCAAAAGTTTCGACTTCTGAGGGTTGTCGTTCGTAGGGATGCGACAGCTGGTTAACGGAAAAACAGATTTTAAACAGATTCAGGAGATGGGATAGTCGTTTTGGTGAAGGGCGGCTTTGATTTGGTGTAGTTCCTTGGATCTGTTGTGGTTGTCAGTGAGTCTTCTGAACCAGTGTATGAGATGATTCAAAATGGAATACAACTGTACAGGATGATGGTGGGACTTACTATAGAAATAATGATCGGTATGGGTAGGTGTTCGTTGACAATGTCTGAGAAAGAGTTGTGGGACTTTGTGAAGAGGAATGGAAGTTATATAATTTTTTCGAACAGATTCATGGGGCTGAAATGGAAAGACACGTATCGGAGCCAAAACCTGGGTTTGAAATAAGCGTATCAATGGCTCGAATTTCAGAAAAACACGACCTCGAACCGATACTTCGCTCGAAGAAAGCTATAGACCACGACCAAAAAAAACGCAAAAAATATTCCAAGATAATTCTCTTCAATTAAGTTTTTTTGAGACCATAATTTTTAGACTGATTTCTACTCTTATGTGGAGAAATGTACATTCTTGGAGCTGGTAAATCAACAGTTCATTGTTCTATTGATCTCTAAATCTTAGGTGACTAGAAATAATAATTATATTTTTGTCTCATACAATTTGTTGTTGCAATAATTTTGTCTGTATTAATGATTTTCAAACATACTATTTCAACATTTTTTTACATCAATGTGCATTATATTCACCTCGTATTTTTTGCGAAGTTGATGTCGTAAAGTGGTCTGTTTCATGATACCCATCTGATATTTGATTTTTTGATGACAAACTGATCAAATATAGTTTGAATACTTGAACGCGACAGTGAAAATGATATAATATGTCATTAAGTGTTCTGGTGAAGTATTGAAATAATTGGAGCCTCTGGAGACACCCTACATTTTGTTTTATGAGAGAGAGAGAGAGAGTACATTGGCAGATTAAGATCTTCAAATGATGTAGTGCTGCAGGTTTTTCGGGGATTTCCTGCAGCTGAAAAAGCAAATGCGCCACTGGAATCAATGAAATCACCTGGGAGCGCCAATTAATTTTTTGTTGTTGTTTTATAACTTCAGGATTTGTATTTTGTATGTGTTATAAATTTTGGATTTTATTATACGATAATTCAATATTTGAATTCAAACACGAATATTTTTCATTCAATAATAACGTATCTATATCAAAAAACTTTCTTGTATTCAGGAAAATGACCAACTACCTACTAGCAGAAACGTTTTCCAGTTCGCTTCAGTTGAGTGAAAAAAGGAATAGGTACTACTTTCTCTTTCTTCTGTTTGAGTGAATTGAATAGACATTTTATCGATATTGGTGAACGCTTTCAAGTGTATACTTTTCGGGCCCATTGGATACAATTTTATCGATTTACATTTCCATTGAGATAGAAAGTGGATTCGAGTATTTTTTATGGGAATTCGAAATCGACGAAACATCTGCTTAAGTATCATGAGCTATTGACTTTTCCCAACACCAAGTTCGAGCTTGATTTTACAATATATTACGTTGGCAGACTCGGTCAATGCATACAGTGTGTAACAACGAAAACTTAACAGAGCCGTTTTTGACTATAAAAAGTAAGATTTTTAAAAAAAGCTCGGACACATCGATTTCTAATTGAAGGGGGACACCTTTCAGGTTAATCAGATTTTTTGTAGTATGCACCCCCTCGGAGGGGTGCGTCCGACGACCCTTATTTAGATAGGAAAAGTAGGTCGAGTGACACCTTGTTTTGAAGGTCTTTCGAATACCTTTACATTTCTGTTGAAAGAAAATTTTTGTAACGATTAGTTTTCGAGATAATATGAAGATTTAAAGGTATTTTTATTGAGTTCAATTCTTTTTAAAATAAATCAAATTGTTTTTAAGGTACAATTTACGTTCAGAACTTTTATAAAAAAAATAAATTTTTGCTTTTTATGACAACCTGCTAATACGTGTCCATTTGATTTCGTAAAAAAGTAAGAATTATTTGTTTATTACGAGGATATTTTTTCGGGGGATGGAATTGGTTACCACCCTTACATTTTAGTTAAATTGAGTGGCACCCCTTATGAAGGTTGCCATTTGATGTGGATATTTTATGCTTCTGATGTGAATCATACTAAAAACTTACCTACACAACGAATTCAACCTGCTGATTTCCTTGAATGCTAATGACACAGAAAAGTTTAAAAAACTGTTTTAGGGTTAATAAATCTCAATAATTGTTTTTAAAGCACACACAAAAAAAAGTAACACCTCATAAGGGTAACTCACATAGGAAATTTAGAGTAAATGTTCAAAATATGCGCCATTTTACTCCATGCAACAATAATGATTCTGTTCGAATTCTGCTCTTACATTATTCAACATTTCAGGAGTGATAGCATGGCATTCATCAATAATTCTATGACGTAATTCATCCAAATTGGCTGGCTGTGTAGCATAAACTTTAGACTTCAAATATCCCCACAAAAAGTAGTCCAGTGGTGTTAAATCTGGTGATCGTGCTGGTCATTCAATTGGACCTCTTCTGCCAATCCATGGTCCTTCAAAATGATTATTCAAAAATTTTCGAACCTGCTGGGCATATTGGGGTTGTGCACCGTCTTGTTGAAAATGGATGATGGATCCTGTTTAATTATTTCAACTATACGAGGTTGTATTGCCTCTTCAAGAAGTTGTAAATAAGAATCACCGGTTAAATTTCCATCAATGAAAAATGGACCTATAATATGATTGCCTAGTATTCCGGCCCAGACATTCAACTTTTGGGGATGTTGGGTATGTATTTCTGCGTATTGTCTTAGGTTTTCATCCGACCAATAACGGCAATTGTGACGATTCACACAACCATTTGAATAAAATGAGCTTTCGTCCGAAAAACAGAGTTATAAAGCAGCTCGGGATTTTGCATTAATCTCTCACTGATGCCCTCACAAAACTCTTGTCTTCGGTCAAAATCATCCTCATTGAGTACATGAACAAGTTTGATTTTGTAAGGATGGAATTTGTGGTTTTTAAGGATTCTCCATGCGCTCATATGGCTTATTCCCGCCATTGCTGATAAACCTCTAGTGCTTAACCTGGGATTGGCGATGACTTGACCAATCACTCCAATCGCATTATCGTCATTCACTACCCTTCTCTGAACATTTCTCATCTTATTTAAAATCGAACCTGTCTCCCTGAATTTTGTGACCAAATCCAGAACGTGATTTCTGCTTAGGTGTTTACCAGGGTTTTGCTAGTTAAATAAAATTGATGTTCTATTAGCATTTTGGTCGTTGCCAAAAAATAAAGCAAAACAATCGAACGATGTACTAATGAAAACTGGAAGAATAGGAGTGGGTATTGATTTTAAAAAAGGGATTTTATTTAACAAAAAACTGATAAGAACTGCTGGATTTTTTTTTATTTAGGCATACAAGTTACCGAGTGGTCTGTCTAATGTATAATTAACATGGCAATTTTAGCTTCAAATTATTTCGAAAACTAATCGTTACAAAATTTTTTTTTAACAGAGTTGTAAAGGTATTTGGAAGGCCTTTAAAACAAGGTACCACTCGACCTACTTTCCCTATCTAAATAAGGGTCGTCGGACGCACCTCTCCGAGGGGGTGCATACTACAAAAAATCTGATTAGTCTGAAAGGTGTCCCCCTTCAATTAGAAATCGACGTGTTCGACCTTTTTTTTAAAAAATCTTACTTTTCATATTCAAAAACGGCTCTGTTTAGTTTTTGTTGTTATACACTGTATACTTGTTTCAAATGATACAATAATGACGTACGTTTCGGCATTTTTATTATCTTCAGTTTCCGAAGTATGAATGAATTTCGAACACAAAAATATACAATGAGTTACTCCACTCACGATGGATATTTGAAATTTTCAGTGATAACATCATGCCAACGGAGACAATCTAAGAATGAACTTCATGGAATTAAGTTAACGTACAGAAAGAAAAAAAAAAGAAATTAACAAAATAGGTAATACATTTTGAAAAGTAAGATGCAAAAACTTTGTGATGATGTTTAATAAAAAAAGGTAGTCTATTTCGAATAGATTATTTCTTATATACTGTTCAATCTTTCTATTTGTTCAAAAAACCTGACCAGTCTCCGTATTCTGGAAAGATCGTGAAAATTCTTTTATGTATGAAGAGTTTCTTTTGAATGTATGACAATATCAGTACTTGAAAGCATATCCGAAAATTTAACTATTCCTGAATATTCTGTTCGCCTTCCAGTAATTATTAAGTTTGACGGAAATAATACAATGGAGACATGTTGAACGTAATACTAAACCGCCAGCACATGTTACATTATGAAAGCCATATTAAACGTACTCATATCACACAAACTTTTGATTTATTCAACATGGCATGTCAGGAAAGTTTTAGGTGGCATTCATACAATAATGAAGAATCCGTGTTACTTCGTGTCACAATAATTGTTTGATAAATAATACCTACACGTGATGTAGAACTCCTGAAATACTGGATACTTCATCATGTTGAGGAATGGAAACTCAAGTTGGTGTTAATGAAAGTGATATTGAAAGAAATTCAATTTGCTTTAATGAAATAAAATTTTATTTATACGACCGGTTTCGAATTTGACCCCATTGTAATTGTAATAAACATTGTATATATTTTAGGTTTTGAATTGATTTCTTAATTTCCATGGCTTCCAACAATTTCATTTTTTTCCCTACATTACATATGTGTGGAATTTTTAGGCTATCTTTATTTATCTTGTGTTTTGATTTTCGAAGATGTTCATACATTACATTCGCGACGCTCTATTCTACATATACCTGATTTTTTCTTTCTATCTCGTTTGAGTTTTGCATTCAGCAGAGTTTTGCCTGAATTGTCATTACTAATGAAAGCTGTTATTATTTTGTATTTAGAGAAGTAATTTTTAATATTTTCTGAAAGTTTATCTGAGTAGTTGATGCTACTATATGCTACTCCATAAAAAAAGAAATGAAACTAAAATCACAAACTATAGACCAATTTCGCTTATCACCTATGTATCAAAAATTTTCGAAAAATTGCTAAAGAAAAGAATAAACTCATTTATAACCAAATACGAATTGATTTCAGACAGACAATTTGGCTTCAAAGAAAAAACCTCAACCGAAGACGCGATTCTTAAACTGACAGAATTCATACATAAATCCTTGGAGAAAACCTTCTTCATGTCTATTTATAGACCTAACGAAGGCTTTCGGTACTGTCGATCATCAACTACTCCTACAAACTTTATAAAATAATGGTATCAGGAGGAACTGCCAAACGCTTTTTGAAAGCTATCAAAAACAAATAGAATGTGGAGTCCCACAAGGTACGGTACTGGGTCCTCTGCTTTTCAATTTATATCTAAATGAATTATTCAATTTTGACAGCGTTGGGAAAATAATTAGATACGCAGGCGATACTGCGATATTGAGGCAGACTCTTGGCTTGATTTGAAAAAGAAAGTAGAAATAGACTTCCACTTACTCAAGAAATGGTTTGACCAAAGGGTCAAAGGGACAGTGAATCTGGAAAAAACTAATTTTCTTTCTTTTAGCTGCAACCTATCCAATGATTGTCCATTCGAAACTCTTGATGTCGGCGAATAAGGAAAACAATAAAAATAGATTCCCTGAGAGAAATCGAATACTTGGGCGTCTACATAGATAGAAACTCAAGGTGGGACTCTTATATGAAATATACAATAAAAAAACTGCGAACAAGCTTCACAACATCCGTTCCTTGAAAAATTACTTACCTCACAAAGAACTCAATCAATTATATAGTTCCCTAGTAGAGAGCCATTTGAGATATGGTACAACAGCATGGGGATCAGCTCTGCGTGTACACCTGAAACCGTTAGAGGTATTACAAAGGAGATTCATGAAGTTGATCATGTCTAGGAATTCACGTTTCTCGTCAGATCTCCTGTATAAAGAGGGTGAAGTTATGGATATGAGACAATTATATTACTATTGTACAAACGTAAAGTATCATTTCAGCAAAAATAAAGCATCATCACGAAACCACGACTATAACACACGACATCGCGACCAACTAACATATCCTACTGTTGAAAAGTCAATTTCACAAAGAGCATATTCTTTCATGGCAACCAAATTATATAAAACCGTACCTCACAAAATAAAAAAATCTCATTCCAAACCAATATTCAAAAAACAAATAAGAAAACACATTCTCGAAAAAGATAGACAATTTTTAAAAACTCTGTTAGAGTGAAATAAGTTAGTCTTAGTCAAATTTATCCTGAACTTGTATCATACTGTATTGTAAGTCGCATAATTTTATCCATATTGCCTAAGATTTCATCTATTTGTACATTAATATTTTATTCTTATAGAACGTGTAATATTCATCTAAGGTTTTCCCTCATAGGTATTTTACCTCAAGCCGAAATATAATTTGCCTAACTATAACACCAAATTCACAAAATTTGAAGTTTTTACTCTATGAACACCATACATATTTTTATACGAATATTTATGTACTCACATATTCTTTACAACTTCTTGCGAAACAAGAGCTCTGCTCTTATCGCCAAACCACTTTGTTCACATATTTTGTTTTAATTGTACTCTAATCTGTATACGTTGTGAATAAAGTTATTATTATCATTACTATAAACGGACAAACATCTTGAATTAACCTAATATCAGGACTCAAATGGGTATTTCAATGCGAACCATTAAAAGAGAGGTTGAAGAAGGGAAGCCATTGATTTCTGTAAATAACGGAGAAGCAAAATTTCCACACCAAGATAGAAGTGGCCTAGAAGAGCACCAGTACCTGATATTTCCGAGTATGAACACTCCAATATTAGATGGATTATTTTCGACATTCATGAGACGGAAGGGTGTAGTATTACGGTAGAAAGTTCCAACACAAAATTAATAACGTTTTGGAAATTTTGGCTTCCGAAACATCTCTTCGTGGAATTTTAAAGAAAATAGGTTTCTGATGGGAAAGACTGAAAATGAAAGAAAAATTTCAACAGAGAAAATGGACATTAGAGCACTGAGGATGAAGTGTTTACCAGAAATCCTAGCCAACAGTGACCAATTGTGTTTCTTGATGAAACATACCTTCATAGTGGACATACATCTTCCAAGAACTGGTCGGATAAATAAACCAAAGGGTTATTTGAAGATATTGCGAAGGGACTAAGACTCATTATTGTCCATGCAGGAGGTGACACGGTCTTTCTACCTAATTGTCGGCTTATATTTAGATCAGCCACATCAGGGGATTATCATTCAGAAATAATTTCTCAAAATTATGGTAGATTGTTACAAGAAAGGTTGATCCCAAATTCACCTGGGAATTCAATAGTCATGAATGATAATGCTTCAAACTATGATATTCAAATTGATCCAGTCCTCGACACAAATCCCAGGTAGGGGTGAAGTAGCTGCATGAGAAAAGCATTATAATCACCCCCAATACGCTCGAACCCGAATTATATAAAAGCGTTGCCGACACGTAGTAGATATAGAGCGGCAATATCGGGAAAATAAAACATTCACAGACGTTCAAACAGAGGTAAATCCAGTGATTATCAGAAAGATAAAAAGATAATTTGTATTCAGATAGTGATTGAATAGAGATTACTTTTGGATGTATCATTATATAACATTTTGCTGAACTCTACTAGTACCTATGATAGTAAACAAAATTTGAAAAGAAATTACAAAGAAATCATGTTCCATTTGCTTCCTAGATCGCACCTCGAAACCGAAAGATTCTTTTTTTCTAGAACCTGTCACTAAACATGAAGTGTGGTCAGCAATTAAAAGATTAAAAAATTCTCCCAGCTTTGATATATTTTGCCTAAATAGCAAAATCATAAAAGAAGTGGGGGATAGTATTGTGGATCCATTGACACCACTCATTAATTTGAGCTTCGTGGAGGGAGTCTTCCCTGATATCTTCAAAATATCTAAGGTGATACCGATATTTAAAAAAGGCGATAAAGACCTACCCGACAATTATAGGGCCTATTTCAATCATTCCAATTCTAGGAAAAATTATTGAAATGATTTTAAAAACTCGTTTGAATTCATTTTTTAAACAAACATAACACAATCCATGATTGTCAATTTGGCTTCCGTACTAATCGTTCCACAGTCCAAGCAGTAAGCAGGGTGGTTGAAAAGATAATTGAGGGTTTTGAGTCCTGTGAACTAGCAGGTGTTACGCTATGCGACCTCTCCAAGGCCTTTGACTGTGTTTCCCATCAGCTACTGTTAACAAAGCTAGAACACTATGGCGTGAGAGGAAGCCCACTTTACATTTTCAAATCTTACCTATCCAATAGACTGCAATGTGTTTCTGTCAATGGGGGTAACTCTGAACAAGCAAGTGCCCAATACGGAGTACCACAGGGCTCCGTCTTAGGGCCACTATTGTTCACCATATATATCAATGACATATTTAACTTCCTCTTGCCAGATATGTGTATTGCTTTTGCGGACGACACTTCTCTGCTTAATTCACATCAGAGCTTCACTACACTCAAAACACACATGACAGCCACGAAATCTAGAGCAGAACTCTGGTTTAACACAAATCAACTGAAAATGAACAAAGATAAAACCCAAACCATCACATTCTCCTCTAACAAAAATCTTACCAATGGGTCAACTGCAAAACTGTTGGGAATAATACTTGATGACGGTTTTAAGTGGAATAGCCACATTGATAGTTTGTGCAATAAACTGTCCAGTCAGCTATTTGTGTTACGCAAACTTAAAAAAATTATCAGTACTGATGTACTGCTTATCTCATACCACTCCCTTTTTCACTCTCACATATCCTATGGAACCCTGCTGTGGGGTAACTCCACTCAGGCTATACGAGCATCTCGAATGCAGAAGAGAGCACTGAGAATCATCGATGGAGCACGTTTTGATGAATCATGCAAGCAAATTTTCATCAAACATAAGATAATGGCACTACCTTGTATTTACATATATCAAACTCTCATTGAAATTCATAAAAATAAAGAAATGTTCAAGCTGAACTCTGATTTTCACAGCTATCCAACACGCAGTGGCTGCCAGCTGCGACCACTAAGGTTGAGATTGAAATCATCACATTCTAATACATTGAATCTCAGCCTCTACAATAAAATTGATATGAATGCAAGATGTCTTGGTTTTGCATGCGTTCAAGACAGTTATTAAAAAAGCACTCATTGATAACTGTTTTTAGTTAGTGAATATCTGGAGGCAATATCAATTCAATCCAATCAATGCTGATGCCCCCATGGCATATATTTTTTTTATATATATATTTTATTTCTTTACATAATTGTATATTTTTTGTCTTTGTCTACTGCGAATAAGTATGTGTTTATATAAATCACGGGATGTTTCAACACTCTTTGTAAATTGACGTACTACCCATGTATATTGTGCATATCGTAGTCAATAAAGCATTTCTTTCTTTCTTTCTTTCTTACCCTGATCAAAACTGATTATAGGTACGACACTGCTGGCAAGGGGCTTATCGTAATCCAATAGTGATTTAGTTGGGAGTGTCTAGGTATACCTGCGTGATCGCTCGCCATCAGCCGTGGCGTGTACTGTATTCATCTTAACGTTTTGGAGGCCAAAATCTGCCTCCGTCGGTTTTGTTTTCTATCCGTAACATTTTCGACCTGTTTGAATAGATATCAGAGAAGTTATTTTCAAACTCAAGTTGATTTCATGTATTAACTTATGTAGTGAAGAACTGTTACACTATTCGTATCCAAATTAGAGATCAATATGTTTTCAAACCATTTTCGCCAAATATTAGCTTCCATGTTCTTATGATAGTCAACATTGCAGTCCTCAAGTTTTTTCTATATGATTTTGAAGAATTCAGAACCAATCCTTTACTTCCTTCGCAATGCCAAATGATTAGCCGCGATCCTTTGTTTGCAGGCATGTTAGGCGTACACATTTTCGAACCATCAGTCCACCCTTTCGTAACTGTGTCGTGTCATACCAAGTTTTGCCTTAATAGAAAATTTGCCGTTGTTTTTGTCTATATTTAGTTATTTGTTCTAAGTATTTGTTACGCAATTCCACTATTCTTCTGCTCTCCATAAATGCTTGACGTTTGTTCATTATTTCAAATCTAAATCTCAATTTCTTCATCCAATTCTGAAGAGTTTTGTTACAGCAGCTCACGTTATGGCCGGTAGTATTCAATTCATTCCTTATATTTCGGTTGTAGGAATCAGCCAGTTATAAAACTCGGTTAGTTAAAATTATCCAATACGAACCGCCAAGTTTACAGTACACGTGGATTAGTTCGCTGCCGGATCATTTCTATGTGTTGTTTTTTTGCCTTTGAGAGTGCCGACAACTATAAGAGTACACAATATCGTTTACTTTGACTATACCAGTACAAAGTTCTCGATTTCAATTTTGTTTTCGAATTGTGTGAAGTTAATATTCCAAGAAAAGTCGAAGAAATCAAGAAATCCTTAGTTCGTTACAAAAAAAAACACCCGATCAACTCTGAGATATATGAACTTTCACGATGGTTTGGGGTCAGTCCTGATCAATCTCAGTGCTGAAAGCTTGATATCCCACCATTGTTCTGCGAAGAACAATCGGATTCGGCAAATAACAAGATGAAACCGGGCGCTACCACAGAGCAGATCAATAGTGTTTCATTAACAAGAGAGTGTTGGAAAACGTTAGAAATCGTTGACCTGCTTTACAAGCATACCGATGCTTATAGTAAGCAGGAACTCGAAGTGTGCCAATTTTATTCGACACAATACGGGATTGAGGAACAAGGGGCGCTTCAATCGAAGAGGGGAATGTTTTCTGCTGAGATTTGTTTCTCGGAGAAACCTTTCGACTTATTCCTTCTCCATCATCGCACTGAAATATAGTACTCCTGAAACTCCCCACAAAAATATATGATGATGAAGGAGAAATTTGAAAATGCGGTCTTGTCTTCTCTATCATTCGAGGTTAACCAAATATCATTGATAATAATGAAAATCGTTTTCTTTGACTTAAATACAAATTATATAAATACTTGATGATATGAAAATACAAAATATATAGAAAACGATGTCAGTGTCAAAAGGCAGAGTTCGAATCGACTTGTTCTTTCAGTCAACCATAAAACGTGCATCTCAAGTAGATGCACAAAAGAACATTCAATTATGTAAAATAATTATGCAGTGAATCCAAATCACGAGAGATGCAGTTATTTGGATCAATGTTTTTTTTCCAAGAAGATGCTTCAATTAATTTCTTGTTCAAAATTTCATTTTTGTACAACTGTCATTGAAAGTGACATTTTTAATGGTTGTCAAGAGTACTGAAAGAAGATGTTCACAAAGTAGTGTGTTGAAAATATGTTCAACACTAGTGTTAAAAGTATTTTTAACACGATTTTTTTCGACCAAGTAGCAATAAACGAAACATAATTATTCAATTTTCAATGAATATTAATATTGTTTATTTCTCTTCTGAATTTCCTTCGAATTTTCAAGTCTACTCCAGCTAAGAAAATTAGAATATGCGATGTCATACTGCTGGTAACAATTCAATTGAAGCTTTTTGCAGCCTCTTCAATATCGTCAGGAACAGACAACTCCTCAATGTTTTCCTCCATCATGCAAAACATTAAATACCAGCAAGAACTTTAGATGTTACTTTAAATGAAACGCGTGAGCTGTAAACAATACTGTTTGTTGATAACCAGGTGGTTCGTCGTCACCTGACACGGTCATTTGACAGCATAATAATAATAAACTGACAAGAGATGTCAAAATGTTTGAATTGAAGGGGTTATATTTTTAGGAGTGATTAATTTTTTGGAAAAGAAAGTTTTTGGCTTTCCACTACTCCATCTCAATACAAAAAAAAAAGAATGAGGGAATTTTCCAAAGAAAGGAAGGAAGTAATCAATTTGAAAATGAATAACTTTATACATGTATGTGTAGATCATGCAGAAAAGTGACTTTCAGACTCAAACTGAGAGGAAGTCCTCCTGAAACAGCTACTTTCTTATAAACAGTGAATTACACGAAAGAAAAAAATTCTTTCGAAACAAATACTTCTATATGAACACTGAATCATACAGAAGATACTTTTACCCACTCAGTTTGTATTTCTAACATTCGTTGTGTAATAAAAATCAGATATCATTCACATGAGTTCTACTTCAAATGAATAGTAATTCAATGTTTATATGAAAGTAGCTGTTTCAGGAGGACTTTTTTTCAGTTTGTGTCTGAAAGTTACTTCTTTGCATGATCTACACAACCATGTATAGAGTTACTTATTTTCAAATTGATTACTTTCTTCTATTCTTCGGAAGATTCCCTCATTTTTTTTTGAATCAAGATGGAGTAGTAGAAAGCCAAAAACTTTCTTTCCCAAAAATGTCAAAATGTGTTGTTATAAAAATATTGAATTTATCTATTTTATTACGAAACCAGGACAGTTGTACAAAAAACTTTGTATGATATTTGTGAGTTTCATTTTGTTCGTGAAATTGCTCAACTTGCTACGCTCAACACCTGACTTTCAAGCTTGACTTTCAACACTCATGTCATAAATAGCTATTTTAACGTGTTTCTTAAATGAAATCAAAGGTGAGTCTTTATTAAAAAGGTGAAATCCTATTCATTAGTCAAGTTACATTATGAGAAAAAGAAATTTTAAAGGGAATAGTTCTATGAGTTATGTACGTCCGTTTTGAATCTCATTTTATGGTATGAATATTAGTTACGATCATACGGAACATGTCTCCAATACAAATTTTACATCTTGCACTTTTATAAATCGACCACATATATAATAAAATGCATCAGCGTCATATTTGACATTTCAACTTTTTTTAGATTCGAATATTACTTCAATGAATGACATCTGATTTTTGTGAATGTAGAAACCCCACTTCTATTTAGCGGAATTTTTGAATATGTCAGAATCAATTTGAATTCGTATAAAAATTCGAAAATGTTCGTTATTATTTTTGAAACTGTCACGAAAGCAGAGTTTATAGTGTGAAAAGTAATATTATTATCGATTTTGGTAGATACAATTGACCGGCAAATCGTGGAATGAACTCAAGGACACGGTACGAATTTTTTCCGTAGAACTGTGTTATAGGTCTGTACATTCAATAACATGTGAAATTTCACTACGAACAAAGACCTTCATGGTATAAATACTCATGGATATAACGAAATTCATATCACCCTTCCTAGCTCTCAAGTATTATGAACAAATAATATTCAGCCTTCACTACATCGAATCTAGTGAAAATCTCAGGAAATTCAAATTCAAACAGAAGTCTTCGATGATTATTTCCATTCTATCCGGAAATTTTCTAACTGGAAGTAATTTCCTTTTAGTTATGATATAACTTGTTCAAGCCTTCTGCGATTGTATCAACCTTCGTCTGATCTAACAAAACAATATATAATAATGAAGAAAAAATCTACATTGGATCCGATTTGTTGAAATCAAAGTTCAAAATCAATCAAATCACTTGTGTCAGGTTAATCTTCCAAAAACATTATATGAATGAATTGAAATTTCCCTCCAAGAGATTTATAGAAACTACAATGTACATTGAATCAATTTGTTTTCGTGATAAATGAGAAAACTCGAACTTTAACACAGAAAGTAATCAAGAATTCAAACTTATTCCTGGCCACGTTCACTTGAAATATGATCCTCCTTCTTTTCCGTGCCTGCAAAAAATAACTTTGTTGGAAAAGACATCCAATTACTCTCTTATATATACACGTAAATATAGTGCCTCCAGAATTAAGCGTGTAATGTTGCCTCATTACGGTTCTCCAGCCATTTCTTCAAGATTTATTCCTACTTTATTTCTATCCCTTATGCAAATCCGACGAAATTACTCCACTTTATATTTCCTTTCACACTGTTCGGTCTTCGAATAATGACTATGCTGATGTAATTGTGAAGTGCATACCTACATATATTTCCTTCTTTTTGCGTGTTCATAAGTCAAATTGGAAGAAGAATTTCATGTAACATATTCTCGTTATCTTCTGAGTAACTCATTCAATTTGGGAAGCAAGATCGTGGAAATATAGGTGGGAATTCCAATGGAAATTTGGATAAAATCCAGTTTATTCGAGAGGAATATGAAGAATGTTGGAAAACATTTCTGTATTATTTCATCAAATATCAGTTTCATCATTCATTTACATGAAAACATGTATAACATTTATATTTATATATATGAGCAAACATATTTTCTCTTTGCATCAAGAAATTCTTTGATACTATAGTAACATTTGTCTTGCAAATATACTTTCAATTTTGATCTGAAGGAGTTTTTATTCCGTTGCTCTCTCAGGTTTACGGGAAGATGATTGAAAAACTTTATACCTCTATGTGAGGGGCTTTCTTCATAGAATCATGAGCTGTCTGCAGGAATTCTGATGAGGTCTTCGTTTCTAGTTGGGTAACCATGACAATGATAAACGTTTGATACATCCCAACATGTTGCATGAATAACATTTTACATTTGAAAACATAAATACATGGAACTGTTAAAATTTTATAGTTTTAAAAATATGATCGACACGATTCATGTCAAACAGATAATCAATAAATGAAAAAAAATAAAGATTCTGTATGGAAGAGCCGGTTTTGAAAAACATCAAAAAAGTTAACGTCAGGTGATGATTATTGAATAAAATTGCTTTTTGGAAATAATTAGTTTAATAGTCATGATTATCCAATCAAAATAAAATGAGATACAATGACAGAAACTAATAATATGGCAACTTAAAAAAAAAGGAAATCGGCTCTTTCAAACCAACATGTGTATGAAAGAGCTTTGGCATGTGCTATGAAAGAGCCGGGTTCATCTTTACAAAAAAAAACGTCTTTCAGCAAATAAAAATCACTTGCTTAACTATTTTTCTCTTATAAAATCCTAATCAAACTTGAACATTACTTATTTCTATTGAAATCAGTTATTTATCAGGTTAAATGACAATCTTACAATATTCTTAAGCATTTTAATACAATTATTCTTTTTAATAATAAGTCTCCTTATCAAAATATCAACTAGAAACATTTTTGGCAAAAGAAATTTGTAACACCTTTAATACCAACAAGTCGTATGTGCCCAATCATCACAAATCTTATAATGGTACCATTCTACTTTGCTCTTAGAATAATCTCCATTACACATAATACAATAATTTTTATCTTTCTGTGAAGTAATCTTCTTGTTTTTCAATTCCTAAGGATTAATTTCATCATCTGAGCCTGTTAATGAGGAATCATCGTGCAAATATATTTTGGCGCTTGAAACACTGTGTCGTCGAACTTAGTCTTTTTATATTTTGTTTTGTTGACATTTTCTCAACACCACCTTTTCTAGGTTCATTTTTCTTTTTTTTTTCCGGAGTATCAGCTGATGACATTTTACGATTATTTGATTTTAAACTCTTTCTGGGGACTGATTCAAGAAAAGGTCTTACAATATCGGGGCTTGCGAGTTCTGTTGTTTTTGATCAAACTATCACACACACAAACAGCAGGAAACAGGCCTCGACAAGCGGAGAGTCAGAGGCCCCGGTAGCAGTCATCTCAAAGGATACCAGTACCGAAGGCGCAGAAAGCCGGAGGAAATGAGCTGGTCCAAAACTGTTTAAAATCTGTTTAAAATATTTTTTCCGTTAATCAGCTGTCGCCCTCATAGGAACGACAACTCTCAGAAGTTGAGAAACTTGTGCGAGCTAAGGACTAACGAGGTCTTACATTCTGACGTTTGATTCCTAACACAGCCGCAAAATACAATATTTACTAGGATATCATTTAATTGAAAGCGAAGTACAAGCCAAAGCAGTGTAGCTCAAATATAAATCCCCATTCATTTCATGTTCTTTGGAGAAGAAAAATATTCCTTGTTGTTGCTTTTCCACTGGTTCTCAGATAATCGCTCAGTCTGATGTCACAATAATGAACCCACAGTTTCAAACATTTCATTGGAAGTGTAGTGAATAAAAAACAGGACAGAACGATCATTAGCAGTTGATTAACTGTCAAGAAGAGTATGCTAATTGAGCAATTAGCAATTATTTTTCTCGCTTCCTCAGGGAGATGTTGTATTTCTGCAACGTTGCTTGGCATTGAAATTCTATTCGAATTATTTTCCCATTTGTTTGTGTTAAGAAAATCAATTCGATTAGATTATCCTTTTTCTTTCGACGTGAAAACGATTGAGATCTTCTTATGTTCAGTAAACTGTAAAAAGACAGCTTGGGTGAATGAGTAAGGCCTGTGTCTATCTCTGTAAGTCAACTTCAATGATGAATTACGAAGGTATTTCTGACAAAATACATTGTTAATTTAAAAAAAAAACATTTCGACAGATCTCATTGAACTTTTTACTCAATATTCCGTGATCTCAGTATAGAAAGGGTAATCTTCGGTCAGGTTGACGCCGAAGCTTCGCTTTGCCACTGACCGCCTTTGGGAGCCTCGTTCATTGTTGATGTTCGTAGTGAAGTACTAGATTAGATGAGGTTCTAGTTATCAATTATTTCATAATGGAGACTGATTATTGAAAAAGTATATATTATATTGATTAAGATTGTTGGAAGATTGTGAATTGAGGCTGTTAAATAACTTATTTCCACAGAAATAAGCAATTTTAGAGTTTGATAAAATTTACATAATAAATAAATAGTTTACTAAGTGATTTCTATTTGCAGAAAGACTGTTTTTTTTGTAAAGAAGAACCCGGCTCTTCCGTAACTAATGCTCAGCTCTTTCATACACATGTTGCTTTTTCTAAAATTGTTATATTACTAATTTCTGTCATTGTATCTCATTTTATTTTGATTGGATAGACATGACTATTAAACTAATTATTTACAAAAAGCAATTTAATTCAATAACCATCACCTGCCGCGGGGGAAAAATGCGTTAAATATATCCTTTATCCGATTTGTCCATAATTTGTTCAATATGACTCCTTAGAGCATGTAATTTGGATGAATATTTTCGAAGATACTACAGATTCTACGGTAGCGGCGGTACCGGGCCAATTATATGTAAGTCTTTCAAGATTAACCTTTAGAAAAACATGTTTGTATTGTCTACTGACAAAAAAGCTATAAACGTTGTATATAAAGTATATTTGGTATTATATGGTATATATATTTGGTATCAACATTGCACTCGTGCGGAGCCGAAGCAAGTCGGATTGAAATTAAAAGTGCTGATTTCTCAAGACAATGAATCGTGCCAAAAATCAATGAAAATGATGGCGAAATTGCATGAAATGGTCTTCAGATTGCTTCCGCGACCACCGTATCCTTCAGATCTGACCCCTACCGACTCCGTTCTCAGACCTCACAAAAATGCCCGTTGGAAAGAAATTTAGCGGCGATGGAGAAGTAATCGTCGAAATTGAGGCCTATTTTGAAGCTAAAAACAAATTGTCCTGTGAAAATGGTATCAAAAAATTGTTTGAAAGTCATTTGTATCGCCTACGAAGAAAACTATTTTGAATAATGAAATCTGCGTTAGCCTAGGAACTTGTCAGCCCGAATAGAAAGTTCGTCTTTCCATCATATACAATGTTTTCCTACAAGAAAGTTATTTCTACTTCACTAGTGTTAATTAAAAGTAATATCTCTCCCTTGTTTTCAGTGCCTCCACAGAGGATGGTTATTACGGACGATTCAGGGGCTCCATTATCATCCGTTGTTGGACCTTTTCCCGAAGGAGCTTCGTTTACGCTACGCTGTGATGTATTTGGTGGTAAGAAACTCTTTCCAGATTAAATTTCGTTAATGAATGGACAGATAAAAAGTCCCTTGAAGTTTTATAAGTTTCAAACTCCTACAATCTGTAGAATGAATATATCTAGATCAAGTGAGAACTGAAAAGTACAACCCGTGAGGTAACTGCAAGTAAATGTATTATAAACTTCTGGCAGTTTCATTTAGTCAGTAATTTGTTGTTTCTATCAATTTTTCCTTAATATGAAATGAAATTGGAGATTTGAATCATCATACTCAGATTATCTACAGGGACAAATCTTTCAGAACAGTCTTATCTTACCTACAAAGTAGGTTTATGGACTGACACAGACCGGTTTCGGCCTTGCACTCTTCAGTGCATGGTAGTATCCATCATCAACATGCAGTCGATGATTTCCAATAATTGAAAATCAAATTTTTCTCAGAATATCATTTTTTTGAACTAGGCTGAAATGAATGACAAACAACATATTTGTTATTATATTTAATTTTCTTCAAATGGCTTAAGTTACGACAAAAATATATACTTTTGACAGTATATTATTTTGGCAGTCTTTACTATATAACAGCTTCTACAGGCAAGTTCAAAACTGAGTTAGTTTCGAACATGCCTGAAGAACCTATTATGTAGTGAAACAGATACAGCGGCTTTGTGAATTGTTTAGTAAAAATTTACAATAAAGTGTTGTTCAAATGCCTTATTGAACTCAATCAGTATCTGTACTCCAAGCTGTAATATCTCATTAAATACTTGTCCAATTTAATCTAAATGAGCGTCATTTGAATCAGTGCTCTTTTACCAATGTAGCACTGGTGTATTATTTCCGTCAGCATGAAAATTGTGTGCTCGAGATTCGATTAGATTGTTTGCAGAACACAAAATGGCAGTAAAATAGTATCCCAAAAAAATTGGTTGGGTAGGGCGGGGCTAGTTGATCATTGGAGTAAGTTGGGCAATCAAAATACCCCCGAAACTATACACCGGACGCTAGCACGTCAAATGAAAGAAATGCGGGGGCGCGTGAGGAGAAAGATCATGCAACCGCTGGTGGCGAATTGACGATCGAGAAAGACACGCGAGCGCTTTGTTTATTTTGCGAACAAAAAGTAAAAAAATCGTGTATGTGTGAATTTCTTCTGTACAGGTCAAATGTTATTCATTTTCAATCAAGTAAGTGCTAAAGTTTCACTAATTTCATGTATTTTTGATATCTATCATGGATTTTGTTTAAACTAATACAGTTTCATCATAACCTCATTTCAAATTCAAATATTCGGGTTGGGGTATGTTGAGCAACTGTTGCTCAACTTACCCCGTGATTAAAAATAATAGTGACTTATATTTTTCTCTCGTTTTAGAATGCGGACGTATAGAAGGAAAACTTCAAGAGGTGTGTACTCAACTCAATATTTAAATGGATGGACGTCTCAGTATTTGGACCGTTCAAAACATATTGCGCCTCTGCACAAGATGCATGGCTACGATACAACTCAAGGTAGACTATAACCATTAACGATATCCCAAAAATAGTCGCTGATTCACTGCCTTTTGCTCAGACAAGTATACATTTTTTGAATGGTTTCAAAAAGACTGGCATCTTCTCATATAACCCCAACATTTTTGGCGACGATGAGTTTTCACCATCGTGTGTAACCGACCATCCAGATCTGGCATCTATTGACCTATTCAACCTGATCGCGTTTCGTCTACCTCTGCCAGTCAATGTGAACCTGAGCCCAGTACGAACAATGAAGAAAATGGACAGCCCTAGAAAATGTTCAGCCATACCCAAAGGCAGCTCCAAGAAAGATAAGTACAAGTATGTGAAGAATGAGAGAAGCTGCAACTCTCATGCATAGATACACCCGAGAAAAACGCGTTGCAAGAAGAACAAAATAAATCTAGTAAAAAAGGTACGAAGCAAAAGAAGAAAATAAAAAAAAAGAATGGGGGTTTTAGTAAAAAATTACTTCAGTCATGTGATGAAAGTGACAAAGATGAATGTATCTGCCTGGTTTGTAGCGAATTCTGGTCTGACAGTATACCAGGAGAGAAGTGGATCCAATGCGAAAATTGTAAAGAGTGGGCACATAAAAAATTTGTCCAAGTTACTGGCTTATGATGCACTGTTTGGAACCTTTGGTGCAGTAATGAATATTACTGGAGTTTTTTTCCAACACGAAATCGTTATTTTTAACACCTCGATCACCAAGTGATCATCTTCAAAGATTAAGATTATTCTTCCTCTTTGAAGTTTGAAGATCATCAGTGTTATTATTAGATTGACTGGTGCCTCAGCTATACTTGTTTCCCTATAAAAGTCAGTTAGATTGGCGTATGTTTGGCAATACAGTCGATCATCACCTGTTTAAAATTCCATTTTCAGATGATTTAACAATAAGCTTCGCACGGACTGGTTATTAGTCATATTAGGAAGAGCTAGATGAAGTTCTAAAAATTCACATAAGTTTTCGCTACTTCTTGAACATTTACTACAAAGTAAACAAGTGAGGATTTTTCCAGCAAAAGATTTACAAACACGAGATGGACTGTACGGAATCATTCAATCTAGAGCGGTCAGGAGTATTGATTTTGCTATTGTTTTGCTCACGAAGAGTATTCAACAAGAACCTCAAGAATTCGGAACAATCCTCTTGTTGTCCTAACAAGTATCTAGTGGACTTCAAAGACTCCAGGAAATCGGTTGGAGGGGAAGATGATATCTTCTTACGAAACTACAGCTGCATGAACAGGTGTTTGAGTTTGATGAATAAGTAGGAAACATTTCCGTTCTCGTTCATCATTAAAACTTCGTTCTTGAAATTCTTCGTCATGAACAACACTTGTAAAATGCTATTCATGTAGCAAGTGTTTCCTGAATTATCCAATCCAATTTTCTTTTCTAGATTTTCAGGACAACTCTCTACTGATCCGTAAGGAAGAATACTTTTCACAGAATCTCCATAAGAACCATTTCTCAAGCTGCGATCGATCCTTCCAAGTGAAGAAGAGTTTCGTAGAGGGATCGGCTCTAGCTTCATGAAGCTCATGAAAAAGCAAATGTGGCACTGGAATCAACGAAGTCACCCCGGAGCGCCAATTAATTTTTATTGTACTTTTTATTTTATTTTTATTGTTGTTTCATTAATAATTTGTATTTCACACTTCGCTAAATGTTTTGTAAAATTGTAAATTGTAATGTAGAATGCATGAGCATTCAAAAATACTTTGTAGCTCCTCACACTTTGTTAAATATGTTTTTGTGAATTAGCTTTGCTGTTGGATGAATAAATAAATCAAATTTTCCATTCATATTTTCACCGCTAAATAATTTCTGTTTCAAGAACCTTTTTTCTAGTTTAAAACACAGCAAGGGTTTACAAGACATTCGTATAAACCGACCAGAAGTGTTTCTGGGTGGAATTACAAATCGAAGGACATCTCCACCATGATTTCCTGTGAGAGCTTACTTGCACAACGATACTTCTGAATGCGACTTTATTCGCTAGCCTTTGATAACGCTCAACTGCAGGTTGAGTTATCTCGCAGTTGAGAGTACGTGCAATGGCAATGCAACGAAACTGCGCCACCGAAAAGTCACAATACCGATGCTATAAAACGTTCTTTACGGCTCCAAAGGGCCGATACGCCATCGAATTCAGCGCACCTAATCACGCTTTTGTTTCAGCTAAACCTCCGCCGAAGGTAACATGGTTTCGCAACGATTTAGCGGTCAGCAATACGAGCGTCGCTTTGCCAACCGCCGGGTCGACACACGTCCGCAGCGAGATACGCATAGAAGACCTGGGGCGTCGCGACGTCCATTCCGAGCTAACCTGCCAAGCATCCAACAATCCGAGGACGCCGCCTCTAGCCGCAACTCTACACGTCGATATGAACTGTGAGTGTAGCACTTCGATATTTGTACTCTTTTTCAAGGGAATTCTGTTTTTCTGTTAACCAGCTGTCGCAACCCTACGAACGACAACCCTATGAAGTCGAAACTGCGAGCTAAGGACTATCGAGATCTCACCTTTTTCTAACACGGGTTGGACGATAGCAAGTGAAAATCGATCGTTCAGACTAGGGCTTGAACCACCGATCAACACGGCGGTCAATTCGAGTGAGTGAACAAAGCACCTTCAAATCTCCCGGAGAGGATGGTATATTTCCAGCTCTTCTTCAAAACGGACTGGAAATAATTTTACCTATTCTCACAAAATTGTATAGAGCTAGTCTGGCATGGAACTATATACCAAGCAGTTGGTGGTATATATAACTAAAGTGGGCCGGAGAGACCCACACCCCAAATCGGTACGACCAATCAGCCTTACATCCTTCCTGCTGAAAGGACTTGAGAGGATACTGGACGGACATATCAGGAGGGTAGCATTATATGCATCCCCACTGAATAACCACCAGTATGCTTATCAAACCGGCAAATCGACAGATTTACATTAAATAACTTCGTTGAGGAAATCTCCCAATCCCTTGACAACAATGAGATTGCGGTTGCTGTATTTCTTCATATTGAAGGAGCATTGGACAATGCACTACCTAAATCTATTGGCTAGAAAGGGTGTAGAATCGACGATAACTGGCTGGATCTATGCCTTGCTAGTAAACAGAACTGCAACTACGACTCTTCAAGACGAGGCTATCAGGTTCAGGGTCACCAGGGGCTGCCCTCAAGATGGGGTACTATCTCCCCTTCTGTGGTTGCTCCTGTTGGATAGTCTGGTTGATGCCCTCGACAGAAGAGAAGTTGATCTGCAAGCTTATGCAGATGACCTTGTCATCCTGGCAAGGTCCACGCCGGGAAGGGTAGCTTGTAATTTCCTTCAAAGCGCGTTGGACGTTGTTCACAGTTGGTGCCTGAGGGAGTAGATGTTTGTCAACCCCAGTAGAACTGTGTTAATCCCTTTCACCAAGAGAAGGAAATTGGACGATCTAACGACACTTTTCTTCAATGGTGTAGTCATTCCATTTGAAACGGAGGTGAAATATCTTGGCATTGTCCTTGATAAAAGACTCACCTGGAACGCTCACTTGGAAAAAGTTTTACACAAAGCCAGACTGTTTCCACGGACATATCGAAGGATTTGTGGTAAAACTTGTGGTTTAGGTCCCGAACAAATCCATTAGATTTATGTGATGATTTTCAGACCAATGATCACGTATGGTGTAATTGCTTGGTGGCCGAAGGCTTTAGAGAAAACGGAGACAGGCTTGTCTGGCTATCAGTTGTGACTACCGCTGGCTACCGTCAGCGGCCATGGAGATCCTTCTAGATCTACCTCCTCTCCACATTTTTCTGGAAAGAGAGGCTGGATGGACTGCATACAGACTTGTACACATTGCCAATTGCACAAATCAATTCAATGCAGAGTGCAGCAGACTGTTGGTTGACATTGGAAGTCACAGCATTCTGGAAATAATCTCTGACTTTATGCCTCCAACTGTTAACTACGAACTGCCTTATGAAGTATTATTCCCGAGTATAGAAGACTGGATCCTGCGGGAGAAGAAAATATTAAGAGCAGATAGTTGTTGGTTCACAGATGGATCAAAAACACCTTCCGGTTCAGGTGCAGGTGTTTTCAGTCGCAGACCCAGGACAGAGATATCTACCTGCCTAGGAACTTATGCGACTGTATTTCAAGCGGAAATATTCACGCTACTGAATTGTGTGCGGAGAGATTGGATAAATCCAACCTCACTCACAAGACAATAGACAGTCAAGTGGCGTTGGAAGCTCTTGGCAACAGATTGTCTCTGTTCTGAATTCCTGGCCATACTGGCCTGGAAGGCAATGAAGCTGCTGACTCTCTTGTAAAGAAGGGTGTTGCAAGCGGCTTCATTGGACCAGAACCTGTCATTGGCATCGCTTTGGGCTTTGCCAAACAAACACTCAACACCTGGACGGCAAGAATAGTTATGGACTTCTGGCAGAATCTTCCAGGATTGGCTCACTCCAAGGCGTTTATTCACCCTTCGAAGCTTGATTCCAAACAGTTGTTGGATTACAGTAGGGATGATGTGTAGTAGGTCTTCTTACAGGTCACTGTCATTTGAATCATCACATGCAGAGACTTGGACTGTCGGAAGACAGTGTGTATCACCTCTGTCTGGAAAAAGATGAAACTGCAGGGCATATACTTTGTGCCTGCCCCGCTGAGGACCGATTCAGGTTCTTTGAGTTCCGTACTCTCACCATCTGACCTGAAAGACCACTCATCATACAAACTAATCGGCTTCGTTAAGGAGCTGGGTTCATTTAGCCGAGTGTGAATAGGTGTGAGCCACAATAAACCCTTGTGGGTTGCGGTGGAGAGTCAAATAGACCTACTCACTTTAGACCTACCCTACCCTCAAAATTTCGAAAATTCACGAAATTCACGAAGGTTCCGATTACACCTCATTCAAAAGGTTTCAACTTTCTACTTTTCTTCAATTCAGTTGGGCCATATCTACAAGAGAAAAATCCAAAATATCACATTGTTAACAATGATATTCGAATGTTGATAATAACCTATTCTTTCTTTTGCATGGCAACAAGAAGATGGACCCACTTAAAACATGATGAGCCATGCTATATTCTTTTTGATTAAGTGAGTGATATCATCAGTTACTAGTCTCGACTATCTCGTCAGGAAGATGAGCAAGATATTGCTCATCTACTACATTGGATTGGAAATTGAGCCTTCTGTGATTCCTGAAAGAAGCCCTCTCATGGCTGTAGAATACCATTTTGGATAATTACAGGTTATCTGAAAAGATCAGGAGAGTTTATCCTGGCTAGTGAATGTACAGTCAGAGCTTTTGATTCCCCCAGGTATCTGTAGATATGAAGCTCTGGTATTGTAGATGTGAACCAACAAATTTTTACGTCAGTGACCGCAGTAACTCTCCTTAAGAGAGCATCTGTGATTCCTTGACTGAGCATAAGCGTTTGTTGACCTGCTCAAGGGAGTTTGTTGATTCTACTGCTCGAAAATTTGGAGTAAGGTGTTTAGAATATTTCCTGATCTTGATAATGCGGTGTTACAGAAAGAAAAGTTGTGGTTCATTCGACGCTCGCCTTCTCTCAGGAAAAAACAAATGTGGCTCTGAAAAAAGGTCTCCTATGTTGCTCTTCAGTCAGCCAGAAGAATGCAGTTCCGATCCTCTCAGTTAACCAGTCGGTATCAACGACTCATTGGAAAAAAACTAAGAATCCAGTATATTGCTTTCGTGATGACTGCGCAACTGTTTCGTCATTCCATTCGGATTCCACGACATGGGCTGTGGATGCGAATTTTCACCGATAGTAAGATGTTGTATATCTAAATGAGCATCTAGACCATATTCTAGAATATTCTCTATGGCAACCAGAATTGTATGCTGAAGAGATTCCAGTTAATTGATCGATGTTGAGATTATCACAGATTTTGATTTTGTTGATTGAAAATCTGTTGTAGGACGAACTCATATCATATCTCGATCTTAAGAAGGTAATAAATTGCTGCATGGCTGCACCATTTAGTCTCTCAGTATTGTTAAGAGGATCAGGAGTTGGAGAAAGCTCTTGCTCTTCATATGATGTATTTTGTAGACTCAGTGACCAATTTTCCGGGCACTGGTCTATAAAAGGTCTCAGTAGCTAGCAAAAAAAGTAGTTCATCGCAGCGTCTCTTATATTCCTCTACGAAGAAAGGACACCTGGTATCTGAGTTAGCTCAGAATCATACATCTTATTGGCACGGCTCCATATCAGTTCACAATTAGCTACTGTCTACGGAACAGTACTTGATTGTTTTGAATTCTTGTTAAACATTTTTTCAGAACGTGTTCGAATATTTTTTCAGTTATATTTTGGCAATTGATATTCTCAGATTCCAGAATGTTTTTTCTCCTTGAACGAATATTTGAAAATGAGATGAAATTATCAAAAATACAATAAATAGAACTAGTGAGGGAGAAAAATATATTTCGGAAATTGAAACAGACCTGTTCGAAAGATTTTTTGAAATATTTCTGTAATAGATCTGTCTCGTTTATTCAGTCTGGAAAGACGAATTCACCAATTCATCGGTGGTTTGTCTTTGTGGCATTGCATATTTCTCTTTGCTTTCCATTCAATCCACTACGAATAAAAAAGAATCTCATTATAATCATGAAGGATTGATTTTTGAAGAAAGTGGGTGTTCCTTTCTACTTTTATGCCCATCCAACTCCCACTCTGGAAAAAAAGTTTCAGATCTGGGACTAGAATTCGAGTAGTCCACTTAAAAAATACACATTCTGAAATCAATTCGTTCCAGGATACTTATGTGGAAATTCTATTTTCCGGGGATTCCTTCAAATTGGTTCTAACATAACCAAATCATTAGGTTTTTGTTCATGTAGCATTGTTCATTTCTCGTGTGGTTTTCATCGAGTTTACTGCAAATGGAAAATACTTTCATTCACTTTTTGGAAAAAAGTGTATATCTATATGCCTTCATGTCTGTCAAACTCCCGCTCTAAGAACAAAGAAGAGCTCCAGGGCTGGGATTAGGATTTGAGTTTCCCTCTGCAAAAACTCTCCTCGTAATCGATTTGTTCCAGGGTGCTTGCAAGAAAATGATGTGAATGTTCTCAGAGATCCCTCTGAATCAACTCCAACATTAATTAACCTTTTCCACAACTTAGTATCATTCTGCGTGAAAATGTCTCCAACACATCAACCTCCTACGTAATTACCTGAAATGAAAATTCGTGGAAAAATGTTTCTCGTATTTTCTCACTCAGTGAGTTCAAGAGAAAAATTGGACGTAGCATTCTCGACGAATCGCACATGAAATGTAATGGCTCTAATCAATTGTAGGAAAACGGATTGTTAAATTGTCAGATAATTTCATATTATCAACAGTGTGTGTCAACATTGAGCTTACATTAGAAATTCGAGATGGGGAAAACAGTTATCAAAACATATTTTATATTGAAGTTTTGAATATTTATTGAATATTATTCAAAATAGAGTTTGCTCTGTGGAAGCGTGGCATATCAAAATTGTTTTTTTTTTATTGGAATGATATATATTGTTTTTGATATTCAGATTATGTCAGAAAAGTTTTTTTAACAAATACAATATTGTATAGGTATAGATCGAGCGGTTGGTGGAAATAATCTGGAAATAATGTCGGAAAATAAATCTCTTCAACCTCCCTCATTGTCAATTGAAAATCAGTTGAAAAGTGTGTATTTCATAATCACATAAAACAAATAAAAATAACAATAGAAATGGGGATAAGATTTCAAACCAAATTACTCCATTCCTAAATTGAAAGGGAAATATTCTCAGGAGAATCTTCCAAAGAAAAAAAATAAAAGTTCCAAAACAAATTCTTGATAGACCATGTTCAAAAGTTACTATCAAATACAAACTGGAATTAAAAAGGTACTTCAAACACTCGTTGTGGAAGAGATATATAATTTCTAATCCGTGTATCTGATGACTAGTTTATTTTGTGGTAATTCATGATCACTTCGATGGCGGTCGGTAACCAGGCAGTTCGACTTGGGTGTTCTGTTCACTCAGTCGAATTGACTGCCGTGTTGGTCGGTGGTTCAAGCCCTAGTCTGAACGATCGATTTTCACTGACATTCCTCCAACCCGTGTTAGAAATCACACGTTGAAAGGCAAGATCTCGTTGATCCTTGGCTCGCACAAGTTTCGACTTCTGAGGGTTGTCGTTCGTAGGGGTGCGACAGCTGGTTAACGGAAAAACAGGTTTCATAATAATAATAATAATAATAATAATCGTCTTTATTGTTACCCAGCTGTAGTTACATACAAATATTTAAATAAATTAGAGAGTTAGTTGCTGGCATAACAAAAGGCGAAGTTCTCAATTTTTTCTGCAGACCAGTGCACATTTACATTTTTTTCATTTTTGATTTTTTTTATATAATTTCACTGTGGTATAACTCATTCGAATATTTTGGTTTTATCATCCTCAATAGTTTCTGTAAGGTTTTCAACTACATTCGAATATAATCTTCATTACAACAATTTCAAAGTGACAATTTGACCAGAATTGTCAACCGATCGATCATTTTATGTATTTCTATTTGTATTATTCATTGTTTTTTGTATACATATTTTTATCTGACACGTTCGACGCCTAGATTAGTACACCAAATGAAGGCATTTATTATCATCATTGAGTTAGACTCTTCAACTACATCCAAACATATTTTTCTCACTTTTTCCATCATCACAAGGGATTTCCACCTATTTCAATGATCCCACCCTTGTGACTCACAACTTCGTCTATTTTCCGAACTCTTCGATACGGAGTTTCAATTTACGATTGAACTCACTCGAACATTACCGAAGTGTATAAACAACAACCCTCAACTTATCCGTGATAAGTGCTTACGCTGCGCATTTTCCGTGCCTAATTCGCATTGATTAATCGTGTCGCGGCTTGCTGTGACCAAAACAAGGCACGATATCAGATTTTGTGCACACAAATTGAACATTTTCGTGTGGCCATAAGGTCGAGCCAACATGAAATCCAACAACAGGAACTGATTTAATTTTTTTTGGTCAGTGTATTTTCATGATTGCTATATTTTCGAAGAGTGTAAGCTTTCACGTCCGAAGATAACTGTGTTAAAGCTATAACTTGTTTTTTTGTTCTTCGTTCCTGACGTTTCGTCTACTACTGCAGCAGACGTTATAGAAAACTTTAA
Organism: Leptinotarsa decemlineata; assembly: GCF_025532065.1. Taxonomy (NCBI): domain Eukaryota; kingdom Metazoa; phylum Arthropoda; class Insecta; order Coleoptera; family Chrysomelidae; genus Leptinotarsa; species Leptinotarsa decemlineata. Next base: position 21,786,128 of record NW_027412747.1, read on the forward strand.
GATAACAACGGTCGAGTTGTTCTCAACGCAGAAACTACAAAGCTGGAGTTTGTCTCCAATTGTATATTATCATAAGTGGGCGTGGCAACGTTTCCCTTGATTGAAATAAATGACTTTGTTTGCGATCAATTGAGAACAGGTAGCCAGATTTTACTAATGCTCATTGCCACATCCTATATATTGAAACTATTACTGTTTATGAATTTCAATGGTCCTTCTTTATATTTTTGAATACTGATTTTAAGTTTATCGAATATTTGTATATATTTGAATAATATAATGTAAGTGTCTTATTTGAGAGCGTGTTGGGCTACATCAGATTTGTTGGTTTGCGCGAGACGACAACTTCTCTTGTGTTCAGAGAGACGGCTTGGGTTAGGTCAGGTCGAAAATTAGTGGATCTGTTCGACCCTCCACCGCAACCCGCAGAGGTTTATTGTGGCTCACATTTATTCACACTCGACCAATTGAACCCAGCTTCTTAACGAAGCCGATTAGTTTATATAGTGAGTGATATTTCAGGTTAGATGGTGAGAGTGTGGCTCTGCCAAACTCTGAAAACCTGAATAAGTCCTCAGCGGAACAGATAAAAAGTATGTGCTCTGCAGTTCCATAATTTTCCAAACAGAGTTGACACACATTGTCTTTCAACAGTCCGAGTCTCTGCATATGATGATCCAGACGACGGTGCTTACTCGGGAACAGTACTGTATAAGGCAGTTCTTAGACAGTTGGAGGCATAGTGTCAGAGGTCATTTCCACAACAGAACTTATTACTTCCAGTGTCAACCAGCAGTGTATTGATTAATTCGTGCATAAGTCTATATGCAGTCAATCTAGCCTCTCTCTACAGAAAAATGTGGAGAGGAGGTAGATCTTAGGAGTACTTCCATGGCCTCTGACTAATGCCGCCAGATGTGTTTGAAACCTGAACTACAAGTTTCATCACAATTCCTTCGGTATGTCCATAGAGACAGCCTGGTTTGTTATAAAACTCTCTCCAAGTGAGCGTTCCAGCTGAGTTTCCTTATCAAGGATGATGCAAGATATTCCACCTCCATTCCAAATGAGATGGCCTGAACATTGAGGAAAAGTAGCGATAAATCGTCAAATTTTCTTCTCTTGGTGAAGGGGATCATCACAGTTCTGATGTGGCAGACACCTGCTGCCTCTGGCACCAACTGTGAACAGCGTCCATCGTACTTTGGAGGATATTACAAGCTACATTTCCCAACGTGGACCTCGCCAGCATGAGCTCGCAGATCTATTTCTCTTCTATCGAGGACATCAAGCAGACTGGTGCACCATCTGGTGCAACCACAGGAAGGGAGATAGTACCCGACCTAAACGGCAGCCCCTGATGACCCTAAACCTAATGGTCTCGTCTTGAAGGTTCGTAGTTGCAGAGAGACGGGTACATACACTTCTTTTCGTGGCTTCAATGTAGACAGATCCGCTGCAAGGAATCCGATACACTCCTGGTATTACCAAACACTCTTTGAGGTCCTTAGCTGACATCAAACCTTCTCTGGTAGCTTTTGTAAATCTAAATATTGGTTTCACGTCATGTTTCTCTAACATTCTTTCAATCCAGTTCATGATAGTTTTTACAAAGAGAAGGAAAGGCTCTACGGGCCTAGCTGGCGTTACTTTGACGTTATCCCTCCTGGATCATTCTGTACTCATTACCTTTAGAGGCATTTTTTAGGTGGTTGAGTTCCTTAGGAACATCTCAGGTGTTCACAGATGCGTCATGCCCTCTCATCCAACATTTCAATCACCCTTCTGTACTGTTGTGGCTGATGGTTAGAGTGTTTATTTAGGTACCTGTTTGTGGAAGTTTTCAATATGTTGAGCTACCATCAACATGGCTTTCGGAAACAAAGATCAACAGGCGACCTTCTATATTATGTCACCCATATTTGAAATAACGCAATCAAGAAACATGAAGAATCAAGAGCTGTTGCGTTGTTGAGCTGTTGCACAAACTGAAGGATACCAGCCGGTATCCTTCAGTTTGTGTGATATTCTTTCTCTTCTTCTTATACCAAAAATTAACCTTAGGCAGGAATTCTGAACTTTTTGTATACTTTTCTTTAATTGGTTGGTTGTACCATACAAAACATCAGCATAATTGAATATAGATAAAACTGATGATTTGCACAAATTCGCCTTCACCTTCATGGGTAAGAAATTTCGGTGTCCATAATTTTGAGCGAATAATATGTACGCCGAATAAACTGATTAACCTGGCTTTCGAATGTCAATTCCTTATCTAAAATGATGCCTAGGCTTTTGGCTTCTGGGACAACCCCAAGTACATGATCATTTACTACTACTTTCACAGATTTGCAAATATCATTTCTAGGGCCTTTTGGCCCGAAAACAATAACATTGGATTTACTACAATTTATATTTAAGCAGTTATCAGAAGCAATCTCCACAAATAATTTTAAGTCACTATTGATTTGAGTACACGCATTATCTATCATTTCAGGTGAGAAGCTATAATACAACTGGGTATCGTCTGCATACAAATGTATATTACAAAATTTTAAACATTTCGCAAGTTGAGATGTATAGATAGCAAACAAAAGGGGTCCCAAAATAGAGCCCTGTGGCACTCCACATATCAACTTCAGATATTGTGAGCTGTTTCCTTTTATGGTAACCTTTTGTTGACGGTTGGTGAGATACGATCTGATTAGTGATATAGCATTTTTAGAGAGTCCTATATAGCCAAGAATTAATAACATTAAATCGAAGTTAATAGTATCGAACGCTCTACTGAAATCAAAAAGTACCAATACTGTATTATTTTTTTCGTCACGTGCTCTTATAATATCGTCCACTATATGCAACAAAGCAGTTGTACAACTATGTCCATTACGAAATCCGGATTGAGTTATTGGAAGTATAGAGAAATTGTCAATGTGTTCTTTCAACTACTTATTGGAAAATACCAAGGATCCAATGTATTGCTTTGCTGACGATAGCATACTCGTCGTTCCATTTGGATTCTAGGACATCGGCTATGGAGGCACATATCCACCGGCAGAAAGAGGTTGTAGATCTTAATGAGGATCTAGCAGTGGTTTTCAATTGGGGTGAAAGTAATCAGGTTCAATTCAATGCCACAAAAACCTAGGCATCGGTTTTCCCCAAAGAGATAAATGTCTCCGAACTCTTTTATCTGGAGAACTGCGTTTATGTGAAATAAACTTCCTGAGAATGTTTTTTCAAATGAATTCGAACTCCAGCGATTTATATCCAATGTGAATCGCTACTTTCGCACAGTCACCGCTCTGTTAGCGCCTTAAGGATTTTCCTGTAGTGCTTGTGTTTTGTCCTTGAAAAAAATATTTTTTTACACTCGTTGAGAAGTAGGAAGCAAAAAATAATTGAATAGCGACTGTTTTACTTTTTCATAGGATTTGTTTTTCAAGTAATGAAAAGTTTGAAACGTGAATGACAAATTTCTCGAAGACCAGAAGGAAGAAGTTATTCGAGATCAGTCTAAATTGAAAATCGATTTCTCACTCAGTGAATGTTCAAGCCGGTTTCTGAACCGTTCCATTTTTCAAATACTCAGTCCAACAAAAAAGTCAAAATGGTTGGGACAAAGAGATCTAGATCTAGATCACAGCATAGGTAACAATCAGCATGGACACTTGGCCATGCCGCCTTTGATGTGGAAAAGTATCTAGACGCCATTTTGGGAAGTGACGATAAGAGGGCAGGACTCGCGAAATGGTTTTGGGCAGGTTCGCACTCAAACTTTTTATATCCAAAGTGCTCATATAATTTTGATATACCTTACGGAATGGACCCAAATTCAATCGATATAATAATTCCTGTGCAGACATTCTATCTGGTTATATGATTTTTTTCAAAAAATGTCAAAACAGCCGAATTATTTTGAAAATCACCAGTAAGAATACAATGGTTCAATCAACTGGAATATGAAGAAGAAATTGTCCAGCAATCAACTTTTTGGTATAAACTTTATGATCCACCTCTCTTGAGTCTTGAAATGAATGTGAGTTGGTATATTACTAACTGACCTTTCAGTTGAATTGCTTTTTCTTTATTATAAGAATTGACGTTCTCCTTGCATTTTGAAATGAACTCTTTTTCAACATTTTTTTTATATATACATAGGTAAGTTGTATCCAAACATCAACTTACTTTTGTTACTCCATTATTTTTATTCTTTTCTAGTAATACGTTCACAGAAATTTTTACCCTTCTGAAATGTCAATATAATGCAGTTGACCCACTTAGGATCCTTCTAGGTTTCCAGGGTAGCTGGTACTAGAAATACAAATTATTCACTTTAAAACATTTATTCGTGTCTCCAAATTATTATTTCATTCTTATTTTATTCTTTTTTTGACAATATTTTTCTGAGATTTGAAATTCCTATTTATATGTTTCAATGCATAAAATAATCTTACTCTACCTTATAACTTCAAAAGGTGTGATATTGGGAAATTTTCACATCTGTCTGTTTAAAATCTTTCTTTCCGTTAATCAGCTGCCGCCCCCATACGAACGACAACTCTCAGAAGTTGAGAAACTTGTGCGAGCTAAGAACTAACGAGATCTTACCTTTTAACGTGTGATTCCTAACACATGAATGGTTATAATTGAATTGTTCAAACAATGATACAAATCCTGCAATGACATTTGTCCCCACAATAAGATTCTCAAAATTGCTTTGGAAGTTTACTTCCAAGGAGGAAATAAAATAAACAAATTCCACAAACTACACCTAAATGATTTGATCCCCACAAACTTTATTGAAAAAAATATATTACAACATGTTTGATGTATTAATCACTTGAAAAAGCTAATGTCTAGCGAAACATGTTGTGATATATTTTTTCAATAAAGTTTGTGGAGATCAAATCGTTTAGGTGTAGTTTGTGAAATTACTATGGATCTTTATCAAGTAATGGCCGAATCAATCAGATAAATAATCAAATTCATTTTTGGGCATCCTTAAGTTACTGAATGTGTCAAGAGTTCAATTTTGAAATGTTCTGAAATAACAGTACAGAGATTCATGTTTTAATTCACAATTTGTTTTGGAATGGCCCACACAAATGTCACAACTATGAATTTTCAGTAATTTATTCATCAAGTAGTCCATCGGAAACATGAAAATGCTTATTTTGGTTTCTGAACTGTTACTTTCACAACTATTTACAGCACAAACGTGTCCACCGCCTATCAGTTTTTCCATTATGTTAAAAGTTAAAATTTACGATACGCACCGGTAACATATACGTCCTAACAAGAGCAAAGTCAAAAGCAGAATGAGAAAGTCTGTCACTTCCCAAAATGGCGGATTCATCAACGCGATGGATATGCGCGAACTTCTCCTGCCAAGCGAAGTGATATTGCTGATTGTTACCTATGCTGTGTCTAGATCTAGAAGACCACTGAAAATCTCCAAACAGAGAGTTCCTGAAATGTTAGGAGCTACAGATGGGAGAATAATCTGTTTAAAATCTGTTTAAAATATGTTTTTCCGTTAATCAGCTGTCGCCCCCATACGAACGTCAACTCTCAGAAGTTGAGAAACTTGTGCGAGCTAAGGACTAACGAGGTCTTACCTTTCAACGTGTGATTCCTAACACGGTTGCAGAATCATTCCAGCTTCAACCAGATAAATTCTCTCGAGAAAAATATCTGGTCGAAGCGGGAATCGAACACACGACCTTCCGATCATGAGTCGGACGCACTACCACCGCGGCCAATAATGAAAGCAGTATTTTATTTGATCAGCAACCAAGCAGACTTCCACCATTTTCTTCCACATTAGTTTGAATATTGAAGTTGATGTTTATCACTCAAGTTTCACAGCTTTCCAAAAAAATTTATCGAATACTTGCATGATATAATTTTGACATTGTATATCAGAAAAAACTGATACATCCATTGTCTAAACTTTTGAAAATGTTGTTTTAATCAAAATTGAAACAACTTGCTATTATTTTTTTGCTTCGTGTTCCTTAATCGTTATGAAAAATGCTCTCAGCTTCTCAATTCAATAATTTGCATATCTCTGATTGCAAATTATTGCTGATAGTGAGAATTTGATATGGATCACCCTGTATATTGACAGTTAAGTCGTGAAGTTCCATTGATGTTCATATTTGTACGTGTTTGCTTGAATATAATTGCTGTTGTTCACAAAGGAAGGTTTCAAAGTGATACTTTGAACAAATCCACCAAGTTTTCTTAAATTTTGTTGCGTTTCAAAAAAGTCGTGTTTTACTGTACATCATCCTTTCCTTTACTATATTTCAGTTTCCATCTGGAGTTGAATTAGCATGCAAAATTCTCCCACAGTTGTTCGATATTTTGTTTGTTTTAGGTCCCTGCTTTATGGAAAGGTATTACAGACAAAAATTTGAAACTAATTATTTCCCTTTGAACTGGCTTCAGCGTTTCATAGAAAGTTTGTAGCGAGTTTTCAATTCATTTGGGAACAGTTCCACCATTTGTTTTTGCCTAACCTTTCTGAATGAATTTAATGAAAGCTTACTCTTGATTACACCTGTTTATATGAAAGGAGTTGGAGTATTTGGAATTCGAACAGAACTGATCCAAAAAAAACATTTTTTGTATATACGATTTCCTGTATTGGAATATTGATCTATTAAGTTCGATTTGTTTTTTTATTCAAATCGAAGAATCTCATCAACAGAAACTAGTGATTACCACTCATCGAAATATCCAATATCAACCATTTTTAAATAATATACTACTGATGGAGTATTGATATGTTAGATTTTATGACCGTATTCCTACCTACCTTTGCATTGGATATTCAGTCAAAGAAAATACGGTGTCATCTTTTTTTTTCCAGTTGGACCTCTCGATGTGAAAATTTTAGGAGCAAATCAGCCGCTTTCTGCTGGAAGAAAGTACGATCTATTGTGCCAAAGTTCTGGGTCTAGGCCACCAGCAACCATAACTTGGTGGAAAAATGGTCAAAGGTTGGAGAAAACTAAGGACATGGTGAGTGAAATGTTCTGCTCTCAAAATAATAATGATATATTCCATCTTGGCAATGATAATAGTAATAATAATCATTCATTTCCTCAAGACAATTACAAACCATATGGAAAAAGTCACTTGCTTACATTTAAAATATAATAATACTAATACTAAAAAATTGATTTCACCGCAAATTGACACAACAAATATTAATCACAGGTTATAAAAACACTCGAGAACGTACCTTTCATCTGAATGGTACGATTTCGAGATCTGAAACTTTCTTCTACTGTGGGATCGAATGGGAATAGGGAATACTTTTGAGGGACCAAAAAGAAATTGATGAATGAGTTAATATTTTTTGACACAAATGAACATTACTGGAGGTTTTTTCAAACCCAAAACGTTATTTTAACACCTCGACACGGCTTTCGATCACCAGGTGATAATCTTCCAGAGAAAGATCAAAGTTTGATTTTCCTTTTGAAGATGATCTAAACATGTATCGAGTGTTGAAATAACGGTTTGATGTTGGGAAAAAGCTCCAGTAATAGTCATCACTACACCAAAGGTTCCAAACACTGCACCACAATTATTTTCTGAGACCTAGTAGGGATCGTGACGGCAAATGTTTGCGGTCACGATCCCTACGAGAGAATGTTAGATTATCTGATAACTTTACTATCTTCATTATTTTCTCAGTGTCTGTCAGATTACACCATAGATCTCCTAATAGTATAGAGGAATGAGATCTATAGAGTTTTGGAAGTTTCTTCAAGCTCGTTCCCTGTTCCTCTTTCTCGGTGTGTAGACAAACATTGTTCAATCTCTATATGCATACAGCCTAGTGATTCGTAACAGAAGTATGTTAACAAATACCAATTTATCAAAGTTGAATAAAATTTCGGAGAACGCCACGTTACTAAAATTTGGAAAAAATAATATATGACTGTTGTTAAAACAAATATAGAGGGCTTTTGTTGAATATATGCTCAACTAGACTCAGTTTTGGATCATCACAGTAGATTATGGCAGAAATATAAATCAGTATTGTGGTGAAACAAAGAAAAATAGGATGAATGTTTGAATATCGATACAGAAAAATTCCGAATCAAACGATTTCAAAGTTGTTCAGTTTTATGAATAATGATGATACTAATCATATGTTGAACTATTATACAGCTTTATTATATGTATATATACTAACATAACAGGTTGACATATAGCTGATGCAGTTTTTCCATCTTCAGGAGCACTCCTGGTAAAGTTTATTTCTGAACTATGAGCTCTGTGAGAATGGAACTTGACGAGGAGAGAGCACCAGTTTTTTAATTCCCAATAAAATTGCCTCTTATTCTTCAACCTGTTTCGAAAATCATAAATGTTACAAAAAATGTAGCGATGATTGCATATGTCTTTCAGACCTCCAATGACGGCAACACTACAACAAGCACCCTGTCTTTCATACCAAAGAAAGAAGATGATGGTAAATACCTTTCTTGTAGGTCAGAGAACAAAATGGTATCTTCAGAGAGCCTCGAAGATGGATGGAAACTAGAAATTCACTGTGAGTATATATTAATAATAATAACATCTATATTATTTTTCCTTTTAGTGCATTTGAATAAAAATAATCCTTCAAAATATATTTAAGAAAATAAAGAGCGAAGTTCAACTCGGCAGCGAAGAATACCTATGCGTACCTGTTGATATGATAAGAAAGAAAGAAGTATAAAAAAGTATAAAAAATGTCAATACAGTTTTTGGTGAGAAGAGCAGTTTTCAAGCTTGGCATGTGAAAATAATGAATGAAAACCTACTGATAAGTCCTGAACAGAAGGTTTTCAGGTTGAGATTAGAAAGTTTGGATACTTCCTGTTATGAAATTTCGTGGAATGAAATTATATATTTTGCAAATCTGGTAACTGAACGATCTCCTGAGGAGTTCAATTCTGAATGGTGGTGGGACAATATTCCTCGATGTCTAATGTTGACATTTTTAACGTCAGTGCGGAATATTATTTTCTGGTAGGATGATTTAAGGAAGGAGGTTTGCAGAATGTAGTAATCTTCTGTTTTCCATATTCAACCAACCCGCTTCACAAATCTTGTTGAAAATTCTTTTTCACCCCATATATTAACCGGAGGCAAGAATTTTGTACCTTCTGAATTTTTTGTTCAAACTGGTGGGTTGAATTTGCCCTAAAATATATAATATCCCGTAAACATTTTATTTGCAAAATATCATTCATTTGATGGTTTCCGTGAGACTTCCCGAAATGGATCAAAATAGTTCTGAGCAATTACATTCATTATGGGATATTTGAAGAAATGATTTATGATCATCATCTCAATGACATTTGTGATTGGACGCTTCACATACATTTTTCTCATGACTTAAAAATTTGGTAAAATATTGAACTTCATAAATACGTATCATATCAAATAATTTCTTTACTCAGTGAAAATCTGTATTTCTGCTGATGAACTGAAAACGTTGAAAACCTGACATTCAATTTTTGTAATATAAAAATCCGAAAATCAACGATTATTTGAAGACGGAAGTTGAGCTAGGAAAAGAAGTTATTTCAACCACTCGACTTATGAATTATTTATCTATTCCTCATTTGAAGTTATTTCGAATTGTAATAATTGGTAAAATTCTTATGGACTTCATGCTTAACCGTTATACAAAAAATATAAATTCATCGCACCTGTTTGATATAGTGGTATATACAGGGTGTTTCAAATTCTATCCTCACTATTGGAATCTCGGAAATTATGAGAGTTGAATTGAGCAAAGTTGCGCATTTACCTGACTAACAATATGTCGTTGAGAAAGTTCTGAATATATTGGGAGATATCTGGAAAAAGCAGAACTTTCGGAAAATGGTGTTAATTTTTTTCTGCCTTCATTTTTCGAAGTGTAATAGATTGCATTTCCACATTGCAGCTTTTCCCTGCTCCATAATGATGTTTTCAAATTTGCTATCCGACGTTTCTTCGTTGATTGTTGATTCTGTCTGCATATTTTTTCCTAGGCTTTTCAAATGAACCAAACTTGGTGAGATTTTGATCCAATAACTTAAACATAGTTCGATGTGATTGTCGTCTTTTGGAATACAAGTTTGAATACATCTTTGATGTCCTAACACTGTTTTTATCGTATTTGTAATAAATTTGTATCGTATCTCATTTTTCTTCATTCGTGAAAGTCATTTTTTGCCAAAAATTCAATGACTTGTACAATAACAAAATATCATTGAGTATAACAAATTGAAAGTCAAATTTAGAAAAATCAAAAGTCAAACCTAGAATTAAAAGAATTAATTTTTTTCAATACCTCCAATTCTTAGAGAAAGAATGATAACTTATGATACATCATTAAAAAGGTAAAATCTGATTCTATTTAAAACTGAAAATATACAATGTAGCGCTCATAAAAAAAATACTTGATGATTGTGCATGGCCGGAAGGCGAACCGTCGGATAACAAAAAAACTGAAAACACCATTATGTAGCAGGGAAATAGTGGCAACATGGAAGTGCGATTTATTTTCGAATTCTTCGAAAAATAAAGCCACCAAAAATAAAAATTATTTTCCAAAAGTTTTGTTTTTTCCGGATATCTCCAGATATACTCAAAATTTCAGAACTTTCTCAACGGTATATTGTTAGTCAGGTAAAAGCTTTGCCCCAATTCAACCATCTTAGTATATCTCATAGTTTCCGAGATCCCAGCATTTGTTGTGTTGTTTAAAAATATGAGTTAGTCCTGATATTTTTTCTTGGTTATTTCTGACACTTTTTATAATTTTATAGTTATTGTCGAGTGACATTTTTTTCATCAGGTGGCTAGTAACGCATTAAGAATTTGATGTACCCATTTTTGTTACAGATACACCGGAAGCAACAATAGTTCTGGGGACATCTCTGAATCCAGACGTTATACGTGAAGGCACCGACGTTTATTTCGACTGTATCGTAAATGCCCATCCGCCAGTCTACAAAGTTGAATGGAGACATAACGTATGTATTTTGTTCCTTTCTAGTTGAACAAGCACTGTAGAAGAATCTTCACGTCGGTCTGAAAGCGGTGCCTGATAGGAACTTTCTGTCTTGCCTCAGATCGACTTTTTTCTATCCTCTTTTCATATTCTGACTCCAAGGGTTTTACCCAAAACTTCGTAATCAATTTTAGTGATCGTCTCAAGCATTGAAAATTGCACATATGAAAACAATAAATTGTAGTATTAATTTTTTCAAGATGTTATTTAGTGAGTGAACCCATAGTATTGTTGAAGGTCCACTGGGATCCTCAGCTGGATGGAAAATGGGAAAATTCACAGAAAAGGATGAGTTTCTGAAAAAGAAACTTCATAGTTGCCTACCTCTTCATATTCTCATTTAACAAATTTTGTGGATTACTTTCGTTACAGAAGCAGAATTGTTTCTCTACCCACTTTTTTGTAACCTAAAGTTGTTGTCTTGTGCGAGAAATGTATGTTTTTGTCTTCTGAAGTTCAAAAAGATGCTGAAAAGGAGTTGAAAACAGGTGTTTTCGTATAAAGAACTTTCAAAAGTACACCATTGAAATGATATATTTCCATACTGGTGAGATTTTATAACAATATTCATTCAAGTATGACCTAACTAGATAGAAAAATGTAATTTTCATGTAGTTCAAAGTTTGAAGCATGAAAGTAGTTGTTTAGAATGAGGTTATTTTTTCCAGTTCATAACAAGTTTTGGATCAGTGAAACAACCCATCTTCCATTAGGCAAAGACACTATATTTGCAATTCTACAAAAACTACAATCCACCGTCAACAATAACAAAAATAGACAAAAATGTTCACCGACTGATTTTACCGACCCTATAAGGTCTTTCAACAGATACTCTTGAACTTTGACAATTGATAACGGTCATCTTGTTGAAGCTAATCTGACAAACTAATTGTCATTAATTCACTATGTTTTGCCGAATGCCAAAATTGATGTTCTGTTCGGGCAACGTATCGTTCGCTTCGCCCATTTTACGCTCGCCATAATCGTCCTATTGAGAGGACTATTCGCACTCCTTCACTTTTACCGTCATCCAGTCGACCAATCAGAAGCTACCGCGCGTACAGCGGGAAATTCAAATTAGTAGATGAACAAAGAGACTACGAGCCCAAAATCCTTTTTTTATGGTGCTAAACTATTTGCAACTTTCAAGATTCCGAGGAGCGGAATCTTGTGGAACACCCAACTCGAGGTTGGTGTGTTTCGGAGGGTGGTTTCAGGTTGACCACTATCCGTACGTCGGAGAAACGCAAGATATGCCGAAACTATCGCCGCCGTCTGTGAGAGTGTGTAGGATAATTCGAGGCTGTTGATTTCGCGTTATTCACAAAGACTGGACCTTCCTTAGACCACAACTTGGCAAATTTTGCGTCGTGATTTGGGCCTGCACCCGTACAAAATTCAACTGACCCAGAAACTGAAGGTGAACATTGAATTATACGTGATATACATTGAATTATACGAAAAGCACTTTTTGTATCAATTTCATACTCCAAGCATAGAAGAAGAAGTTATAGAAGATATATAAAATGGAACACTGGAAGCAATGGATTTCAAAAATCAACTCTTTATGAGTATATGTATATCGTGCAAAGGAGTTACTTTCAGACACAAACTGGAAATACTCCCTTTCGAAATAACTACTGCCATAAAAAATAAAAACAAAAAATGTTTCACAAGAAGCTACGTTGAATTTTTTGAATCATCTCTGGTTCGTAGACCTTCTTCATCCTTTTTTTCCTTTCTTCCTTCATGGTTTTTCTTATTCACGGTTTTTCTTATCTGCAACTACATCTTATTATTTAGCGTAACTATGACTCATCGAATGATCATCAAACATATCACAAATGTGTTCAAATCTGAGATTTTTTTTAGCCCCTTCTATAATTGTCGGCACATAAACATTGTTAGTTATGTTGACATTTCTAATCCTTTCACCTTCTTTTCTTTCTTCTCTTGACCACGATACAAAGCTATGCTTTATGTGGTTGACTCTTTATTTATTTCTAATATTGACATTGGTTACTCCAGTTGTTTTTGGCAAATAAATATTTTCATTATTATATGATAACCATGTATTCAAAACGTTTTATATTGGGCGATGCAAATTATAAATTGAATGACCACGATTTTTATAGATGGGAATGTAAAGTTGTATGTAGTCTGGAAAAAAATTAGATTCAACTCATTTCCGTCTAAGACGGCAAATCTATTGTTTAGGCAAACATTCCTCCAAGTATTCACAATAGTATTCGGTAAGCTACTTTCAAATTGCTCCACACCGTTACTTGCGAATTCACCCACGATTGTGAAATCCAGAATCCCATTCTCAGAACTCAGAAGTATGCTAATTCTCCAGGAGGTAACTGCATGTTCCAACAAAATCGAATTCCAGGTCCTATCTCGGAAACAAGGTAATTAAATAACTGAGACGTTTATTCGATTCCCAACTTCATTTTGTTCAATACAAATATTGGCATTGAGCACGCAAAGTTTCTTTAGAAGTGGTGGGAACAAAAACTATCGGTTGAAGTTGGATGCAAATATCCTTCAGGTTACAGAGACTGGAAACAGTGAAGAATTTTTCTACAACGTCAGTGTTGAGTAACAGTATAGGTGGACTGTATTTTCTGTGACATGAATTTGAATGTTGTCTTTCTGCGTAATTTTGGTGGATTGTGAGAAAGCAACTATTTCCATCTGAACCGGACTGTTACTCGTTTCGATCAAAGCAGGTTTTTCGGTTTCAAATCTCGATGGATAATACTGTTACTCTGAAGACATTCCGCAGTAACATCTATCTCTATCACTTGGGCTGCTTCTCGACCATTCGAGCAAGCTTTCCCTTCTCTTGCACTTCCGACCGTAGTCAGGGTAAGGTTTCTGGGAAATTACATTGCCGACAATTACTTTCAAAACCAAATTCTTTAAAATTCATCTTTATCGGTTAGCGATCTGTTCTAAAAGTGGAACAGATGGTGAATGTTTGATATGCCCAAGTCGAATCGAACTTCACATATGGCATGTGCCTGTGGGGCAATGCGCCAGGCGCCAAAAATATTTTCATTGCACAAACGAATATTGAGATGTATTGCGAGAGTTTCTAACAGAGAATCGTGTAGAGCTATTTTCAAAACATTTTGTGTTTTGACGCGTCCATGTCTCTTCATTTTCGAAATGTGTGTCCATGTTCTTGAAAATAAGGAAACTTCCACTCGCAATTCGAATGTTCATGATTATGAAACAAAATAAAACAACATTTTTTTGTGAATTCAGCAAAAAATAAATAAATTCATGTGCTCCTGATCATTTTGGCTTTAAAATATTTGACATTCTCCCAGAAGAAAAAAGTATATAAATGAATTGTCTTCATACAAACATCAGTTGAGAAACTTTTCAATGTAAGAATGTTTTTATACTATCTGTGATTTTATAAAAATTCATAATTTGTGATTAACTATGTTTAATGTGAATTTTAGTGTTAGTGTATTTCAAACATTTTTTATGTAAATTTTATTTCAATGTACTGCTTTACCTACTAATTGACAATATCGATTGAGTGATTGAAACAACGGCTTTATGCGACGATAGAAGAGGTAGAAACTGAATTGCTGACAGTGCATATCAGAACGGCTGGAATATATGTTTAATATCTGGAGTCAAAATACAAATTCATAACTAAATTAATATTTTCTGAGAAAAATAAAAATTCACCTTATTTTTTGAATAGACCTATGCAGGAAAAATGCTTTCAGAAAACACCAAGATAAGGAGAATAACGGGAACAGGTTGTTCGTTCCTTACGTTTAATTCTGGCAAAATGGTTATGATGGATTGTTTTATATAAGAATGTAACGACTGTCATTTTGGTATCTACGAATTATGTTTTTCCTAATCAATTCTTGGCCCAACTCCAACAAAAACATTATTCTCCTATCCAAGCGATTTTTTTTCCAATCTGGATTTTTCAACATCAAAAGTTTATAGGCATTGATGCCATCAATGTCCAGCAGATGAAAAAATATTGCCATTGGCCACCGATTGCTTTTTCTTCATGTCGTGAATTCCTTCGCTAATTTATCTGTTGTATCCACTGCACCATTTGTTTTATTGTATTATAAAATAATGTCTGGTTCGTAATTAGTTTCTTCTCCACTTATTTTGTCATCGTTATGTTCAGTCGATAAAAGAATAACTGCCGCATTTTTTTTTTGGAAAGTAGGAAACTAAGGTTTTACTTTCCATAAAAGCAAACATGCTTGAAAAGTCCTTCTTATATCTTGCTGTAATAGTTCTTTTGTAATACAAGTTTTATTTTTACGCAGTGTACCACACAAGGTATAGTTTTTATCTAAAAGCATATTAGCTAACTCAATACTGGTAAAAAAGTTATCAGTAGTTGTTCCATGTCTTGAAGATAAATGGTTTACCAGGTCCAACACCACCCTTTGTCCTTGGCCTTTCTCCGGTCTGTTTCCTACTTTGCCTAAAATAATTATTCTGTAATAAAAATCCACATTTTTTTCATCAAAAAACTTACTTAAATAAGGTTGCATATTCACTATATATACTTGTCCGGCTTACTCTTCATATAAACCCGAAAAGGGGCCTTGCTTCGGAATGGGACTAACTGCTCATCCACGCACAAATGTTCAGATGGATTAAAAGATTTCTTGTAATTTGTTACAAAACCATCAAAAACATCTCTGATTGGGGCCAATTTATCAGTGCGTTTTCTTTCTTCTCTTGTTTCAAAATTGTCGAATCTTAGAAAGACAAGGCAGATGGTACTAGAGGCCGACATAAAGTTGGATCTTGGCTCCAAAGTACACAAATTGGCTCTTTAGCAGCGTGCCAGGCTCCAAAAATAATAAGCAAACCAATAAATTCTTCCAGTTTTCCTTGCACAAAAGGAGAAAAGGCCTTCTCATTCCTCGCATAATATGATTCGGCTTTTCTATTTGTCTCCGATAAAATCACATCCATAATATCTTGTGGAAGAAATAGTTCAAAAGCTTCTTTTATGGTGGAAAATTGGGAACTATATCTAGTGAAACCTGGTGAAACCTTCTGAATATTACATTTTCGTCTCTTGATGTTCGTAGTAAAAGGAACCTTTGCCCACACCCTAGCATCTTTAGACGAATAAGTTGGATGATCTGTATAAAAGTTTATTGACGGGCCTACTTCATCTGCAGAATCTGTCGACTCATTTTCCCTATCACTAACTTGTTAAACGTCATCTATCTCATCAGTTTCAGTCACTATGTCAGTCTCCTCAATATCACTTGAACCATCCTCTAGTTGTAAATCATTAAAATAATGGTCGTAAGCGTCCGTTTCTAATATAGCCTTATTTTACCTTATTTTCAATTCTAAACTTCCGTGGTTCACTCATTTTTATAAACGCGTACTCGACAATCAACTGTAAACGTGACTAAACACCCTTAAATTATATTGAGAAAATAGGTGTACAAATAAATTGGGAATCCCCGAGAGTGTTGACGCCAAGAAACGGGGAATCCCCGTCGTTTGAACAATTTGGGATCAATTTGTACCCCGGTTGGTTTTTAACGTAGGCAAAATTCATACTTGTCGTTACATACCGAGCGGGGTGCATCTGGACCCCAAGCAACAAAATTATTTATAATTAGTTACAATAAAAAGCAATTTATTCAAAATCTTGTATACCAATTTAGATATATATTTAAGAAGCATAGCTCGAAGGATATTAGGTAAAAAAAATATATTAGAAAATATACCCAAAAATTCATGTCTGGGGTTCAGCTGTACCCCGCTAGGGTTTATGAAGGTTTAATTCAAAATAGGGGTTAAGAAATTTGTCAGTCCTCAATATCGTCAATATTTCGCCTTTTAATTATATTCTCGTTTATATTTATAATTGGGGACGTCGTTGACGGTACCATTACTTGCTCGTGAAACATGAATAAAACAATAAATCGCTACTTGTTTTCCTTCTTCAGGACACATATTATCAGCTCGTGCAGTATAATGATGAACAAGGATCCTGAATGTGTTTCTGTGTTTCCAGGGCAAAATGCTCACCATTAATGTCGGGGCAGGAATTATAATTAGCAACCAGAGTTTGGTCCTACAGGGAATATCCAGGTCAACTGCCGGTAATTACACTTGTGTAGGATATAACACAGAGGGCGACGGAGAAAGCAAGCCGTTCTTCCTCAATGTTCTGTGTAAGTCTTTAATCATTTCATGATAGTGTTCTAATGGATCACAGTAGACATTTATTTTTTTCATTTTTTTGTGCTTTAAAATCATCTATTCAATGTATGAGTGACAGATGAAAAAAAATCGCACTGTTTGGCATATTCATGTATTTCCGCGAATTTTTTCTGTGAGGATACTATATGGAGGTGGAAATTCAGAACATTATCTCACAGTCGGGTTCAGATGGAACGATAGCCGGTTGGGCTGACGTGTGTGGACTGCTTCACCCATTCAATCGACCACTGTGTGAACTGGTGGTATAAATCGCGAGGCCAAACGATCGATTTTCACTTTCTATCGTCCAACCCGTGCTAGGAATCACACGTTAGACGGTAGGCAGGTTTCGACTTTTGAGAATTGTTCGTTGAGGTGCGATAGACAGTGGTCTGACCTCTCTGCACCAGTACGTTAAGGTGATTGCGTTAATGGCCATGTTACGAAGTAGGAATGGGTCAATTGAGGCTGGGCCTATGGCGAGAAGCGCTCACTGCGTAACCTCTGCGCAGGCAGCCAGTGATGCAATTGAACCCAGGTCAGATGCTACAAATGCAATACGCATATATAAAGATGGCACAAAAACCAAAGAAGGCTCAGGATGTGAAGTGTACTACCGGCGTGATTCAAACAGAACTGGCTGGTATCGTAATCGTCACAAAAGAAGTAACCAGAAAAGGAACTTCTGGCAAAAACATAACAATCTGCACCGATAGTAGACGAGCCCTATTACCCTTGAACAGACAACGTGTTACCACAGGGCTGGTTTGAGGTGGAGGGACAAATAGATTCACTCACTCTGGACATTACTTACCTCAGAGCCTAGCACTTGAGTGCCACCAAGATTAAGTCAAAGCCTCGATAGATAATAACATCATTCTGAGGTGGGTTGAAGGGCACGACAGGAGTTGAGGTAATATCATTGCCGACTTTGTAGCCAAACAGGCGGCTAGACTGAGAATTCTAGGACAATTGCGGAACTAGCCAAAAGACACACCCATGCTCAATGGGAGATGGGATGGAATCAATGGATGCAATCTTGCCAGGATCACCCTGGGCCATCCTGGGAAGTTGGTGCCGAAGAAATATCTGGCGATGACCAGGAAAATCTACGCTCAACAGTAAGATTTCTGACTGGCTACTGTCAACGAAGAAAACACCTCAATAATATGGGGCTAGTGGACACACCTATTTGCAGGATGTGTGAACAGGAAGATGAAACTGTCAGGCATGTCCTTTGCGAGTGTCCGGAGTTATCGTTAATGATAGAGTCTGTGTTCGGCGAGTCTTGGCCTACACCTGCCGATATAAAGGAGACGTCTCCCAGCGACCTTCCTGGAAAGGACAGGATGGACGATTACCTAGGAGGACAACTCCTCGGGAGGATGTTCAATTGATTACATGTGGCTTGAGTGCGGTGGGCCTACACTCACTCTACCTGCTCTACAGATACAGAGATGTAGGAGTGCGACAGCCAGTTAACGAAAAAACAGGTTTTCAAACAGATTTTTCAGACAGTTAGTTTTTGAGGTGAAGCTCGTCAGTATGTCAGTATGTAAAATATTTTGTAAAATTGAAAAAAGTCCAAGAGAACTACTTCAACAACGTTTCTCTTGAAACTAATACTAGGTATTTGAATTAGAAGATGTTTTTTTTTTTGTAGGAAATCTAGACATTTACTTGAAAAATCACTTTCATGGAAAGGTAAAATGGGTAGAACATCAAACGAATAAACAAAATTATTTTGTGTGACTGCGAAGTGGAGTTAATCGAGATATCTGAGGCTTCAAAGATATCAAAGGAACGTGTTGAAGGTATTATCGACCTGAGCAGTGAAAAGCCTGACTTTTTGTAGCGATATGTGATAATAGATGAAACACGGCTCTATCCATTTTTTTTCTAGGACAGCAAATAATTTGACTATTAACTCCAGAATATTAACATATAATTGTATAAATAAACCTCATTTTGAGTACTGTCCAACTTGAATGCATTTAATAAACCCCAACAGGCTTTCTCAACTTCAAAAACTCCAAAATAGGGGCATGAGAATTATATTATATTAAGATGCAGTCGTTATACTTCCAGTGATCACATGTTAAATATACTACAATGGCTATCGATTTCAAATCGATTATTCTTTTAAACAATGGTTTTTATATTTAAAATAACTAAAAGTCTCCAACCAACATATTTTGATGAATTTTTGGTTTTCTATAATCAAAAACATGTACATGAGACAAGATCTTATAATAATTTTCATATATATAGAACTCACACTGTTGGCAGAACGAAAAACTTATTCTACAAGGGACTACGGGAATTTAACAATTTACCAAATGCCATTAAAGAGGAAAATACTGCAAGAGGGTTTGAGAGTGAATTATTGGAATAACTAGAGCGTTAGTTAGTTGGAAAATATGTATATTATATGTACGTTACTATATCAATATTGGTTTTCAACATTGGGTCATATAAATTGTATATTTTTTATTATTATCTTTTTATTTAATTTATCTTCATCATTGTTATTATCTATATACAGATTTGAATTTTATTGATATTTTTGGCACTGTGGTAATTTAAATTGTTAATTAGTTGTTATGTCTTGTAAGATTAGGATGTATTCTATAATAAAGATTACTACTACTACTACACCAAAATCAAAACGATTGTCATCTGAGTAGTCTGCACGACTCCAAAGCGTCCAAAGACGCAACAGTCTTCTGACAATGTTATGGTATCAGTATTTTGGGATACGCGACTTTTTCCATTCTCAGACCTCAGAATGCTCGGTGGAAAGATGTGATCGTCGAAACAATTTTTAGAGGATAAAGACAAAGCATACTATATGGTATAGCAAATTGTATAATAAAATAATAAAATATAATTATAAAATTGAATTTTATATAAAAAAGTTCATTTTATGTTAGCCTGCTAAGAAATTTTCAGATTCATGGTAGATTCAGACGGGATAATCTATAAATACATTTTATATGTACTTGTTTTACAATCTTCACGAAAGTTTCGAAAGTTTTTGGGTGTGAGAAAATTGATAGATCATGTGATTGAAACTAGGGTGAATAAGTGAAAACATTCTTGCAAAGCAAATTAGTGAAACATACATTTGAATTTTTTACCAAATACCTGATAGGGGAATCATTTTCACTTTTACTTTTCAACGTATCTATCTGTATGCCTTAACTCTAGGCCTATGATTTTTCGATTCAACAGTAGATAATTTCATCGTTATATTTCTCAGACACTCCAGTATGTAAACCAAACCAAACCAGGATTTACGGAGTAGCAAAACAAGAACGAGCCCAAATAGTTTGTCAAGTAGAAGCGAATCCTTCAGATATTCAGTTCAAGTGGACTTTCAACAACTCGGCGGACTCTGTGGACGTGGCCCAAAATTACGTAATGAGGAGTGGAACTTCGAGCATCGTCTCGTACACTCCCTTGACAGAATTGGACTACGGAACGTTATTGTGTTACGCTTCAAACAGAATTGGAACGCAGAAGGTGCCTTGTGTCTACCATATTATAGCGGCAGGTTAGTGCTTGATTATAATAGCTGAACGTTCCATTTTTGGTCGACTGATGAACGACTAGTTCAACAAGGCTATTGTTTTTTGCTGAAGGTGTTTATGAAAATTATAAACAAATATCAATATTATAGATTCTACTCAATATTCCGTGAATAATTTTCTTTGTATAGACCATTTTCCAAAAATTCCAAAATCTCAAAGACACGGAAAATTCGAATAAAGGATAGTGAAAATAACTTTCACCTGATTTCTACTACTTAGTAGTAGTACTTAGACAAATGTTATTTTCTTCATCCTATATTCAATAAGAATTTTTACGAAATAAATAGGTTATCAACCGAACTACGAAGAATTTCTTTTAAATTTGAAGGGGTTTATTTTGAAAAGAGGTTAATTTTTTAAGGAAGAAAAGATTTGGCTTCCTACTTATTCATTTTGATACAAAAAACATGTGAGAATTTTCCAAAGGAAAGAAGGAAGCAATAATTTCAAGAAATTACTTCTGTACAAAATTGTGTAGATCATGCAAAGAAGTAGCTTTCAGACACAAACTGAAAGGAAAAGTCTTCTCGAAACATTCACTTTCAAATGAATTTTGAATCGTGTCACAGAATTAGTAAAGTATTTTAAAATAAAATAAATAAAATAAAATGGAACATCGTATGCAGGATGCTGTCTATTTGTCGTTTTAGCAAATTTTTCTTTTCGTAGTCACCATTTTGAAAAAATGGGTACAAAAAATAAAGCTCCACTCAGATGGCCATGACTTCAGATCTAGATGCATTTTTCAATGCTGAACAACTTTTTCAAATAACATTTCCCGAAATTTTGCCAAATAAGAGTACTTTACTGTTGTCTTAAAATCAAATATATGAAGGCTCCTTGTATATTATGTGTGTTTTACTGTATTTCGTTAGTGTATGTTTAGTTTTAGGGGATGCACAAACTTTTATCAATAATAACTTTTTGTCAAAAAACCCTTAATGAAGAAGTTTTCCATATAGTGCATACTTTGGGGCTGACACTATATACAGTAATGATGGAACTGAAGCATCTGAGAAAAATGAAAATGAAATATACACCAATATATCATTTATTCGAAAAATAAATATCTTTGAATCTACAGGGTGTATCTTGAATGATGTCATTGATTTTAGGTGGTGATTACTAATCATATTTCACGATTGAGAAGTTTTGATATCTCACACACACTTTGTTTTATTCAAATTAAAGACCCTATAGTAGCTGAATTGTATACAAATTCTGCTCTGATTTTACGGTTGTCGATAGATATACCTTATTGATATTGTTTTCTTGCAGGCCGACCGGATCAAGTTCACAATTGCTCTGTGTCGAACATTTCAATGACATCGTTTTCAGTCAGATGTTCAGAGGGTTTCAACGGCGGCCTTTCCCAATCGTTTTTATTAGAGGTAAGTTGGAAATTTCTAAGTCTCAGTATATGACATACACTTACTCTCGATATTGACGTATTTCGTCCAACAAAATTGAAGGAAAGGGGATGAATTTTTCATTGATAGAATTGAAAATAATAAATTTAGAAACCTTCAATGACCAACAGTATCATGCAGCTCTTTGTTTTGAATTTGTGAATTTTGACGAGTATTTGTGGATATTGTTTCAAAGAAATCTTTACTAGTGAAAATATAGACTATAAAAATAAAAACAAAAACGCCAAAATTGAATATTTCAACTCAAAGTAACCATTCAATGCATTTTCCACTGTTTTTTCCAACATAATGTTGAATTAATGATTCTACTGGGAATAGAAAGTGAAAATAGTATATTATGCAACGATCATGTAATGATGGTTATTAAGACACGAGCATTAACCGGGATACGAAACGAGCCGAAGGCGGGTTTTGTATGGTATATGCGAGTGTATTAATAACCATTACATGAGAGTTGCATACGCTATTTTTTCTAAACCCGATAAATAATGAAAAACTATAAATATTATATTTGTATTGAACACATTTACAGTAATTAACTCATATTTTTTCAAAAAAATACAAACTTAATGGTATTATCATGGATATATGAAAACTATAAAGATCCTAATTATATTTATATTGAATATAACAACTGTAATTAATCTGATCTTTCAAAAATATTGGAGTCGATAGTATTCCTTCTATATCGCTGTTTTCAGACATTTTGATAATATAGGTAGGTAATATGAAAACTGATTTTGACAAATGAAGCAATTAGTTACTTAGGTTAGAATCTAGGACAAACAAAAGAACAGGATTCTTGATTGAAAAATTATGGGTTTCTATTGGTTGATAATCTGTATAGTTATGAAAAATCTATATCATAATGGATATCATTATGAAACGGATTATGGTCATATAAGTGTATTGTTAGAGTACGGGTGTAGGAAAAATGTTTTATTATTAGAGAAAAATAAACAGTAGAACTCAAAAATGAAAATTCTATACTATGAAATACTATATATCTAAAAATATGATACGTGTCCGGAAAGTCGATAGAGAGAGAGAAAGAGTTCAGCTCTGGTGGTATTTTATTCTTACATTTGGCAAGGTGATGAGAAAATGATCTTGTGTTGAATCATGTGTGGAACATTGAAAGAAAACGAAGCAACTTTCAACAAGTTTCATATGTATTGGGTCCACAGACACCATAGAACCCCGTTTTTAAATTTTTTCATAATTGTATTTCCAGTAAAAGTAACTTTATTTATTTTTTTTTTAAATTGACACGTTTACTCGTGTATGAGTCGAAAATTAGTGACTTTCAGGAAACATAAATGGCTGAGAATTAGTGAATGTATTCATCCCCGGTCTCATTTTCAATAAAACAATTTTCACCACATGAAATTCGCCCTAAGGTAGAAGCAACCCCCCGTACAGTGTCAAATTGAAAGTAATGTGTAGATAAAACCCGAATTCCAGTTTTTGTGAGTATTGTTGCCTTTTGGCAAAATCACACGGAAAAACGTTCATTGACTGGGCTGAAATAACATTTGTTCAATTTACAGGTGAGAGAAAGCCAAACCCAACAAATCAAAGCAAATTTGACATCTCCGGTAGCAAGATTTCTCGTCGCAGATTTGTCTGCAGGTATACAGTACCAGCTCACTCTTTTTTCTTATAACGCCAAAGGACGTAGCGAGCCATCTATGGTGCAAGCTTCGACACTCCGACTTCCGGAAAAGCAGCTGACAGCGGAACAAGGTAAATGATACGGCAGAAAACTGCATCGGAACTGGGTTTGAGGCGGAAAGTTTTTGAAACTTCATGAAATGACTAAAAAAATAATGAATTGCTTAGGTGATATAGATTTGCTGCTTTTGATTGAAGAGAAAAAAATTACATATGGATGATCATATTATTTGAATTCAGAGTAATTGCCACAAAGAGAAAGGTCCTATTCATCAATAACTTGTCGAATCTATTAATTCGGCCTGTCAAATAAAGAGCTAGGAAATTATACAGATGCTTGACGTTTTGGCAGCTAATTCATAGTTGGACAAATCCAATGATGCAAGATTTTATTTGATAGTTTCAGATTAACTACTTCAAATCTCTGGCTGAAACATTTGTAGAATGTTCATGACCAAAAAATAAGCGAAACTTTGGATTAACCGAAGAAATAAAATAACTACAATAAAATCTCATGTGTCATATTCGTGATGATTCTATGAATGATATCTATTTCAGTTCAATAAATAATGTTTGTAGTTCAGACGAAATGGTACAAAGAGATTTTGGACTGATTCAATGGTAATGATTGTTTCGAAAGAGTTTTTTTATTCCCTATTACTCATTGTGGTAATTTTCTTTCTTCCTTTTTTGAAATTCAACACAAATTTATCAAATGATGAGGAAGGAACCATTCGCTATTTATTTTTCGTCATTGAAGTCTTCTTGTTTTCATCGATTTCAGTAATCCATTCATATCAGTAATGCGAAAAATGCATTACGGATTTACAGTAAAAGGACTCGATTACGACTAGTTGCGTTTTCAAAAATAGAATCAATAAACTTGTTTCAGTTTCGAAACTGCAATTTCACCAAACTGTAACTGTCATATTCGTGATGATTATATGAATGATATCTGTTCCAGTTCAATATATATTGTTTGTAGTTCAGAGTAAATAGTACAAAGTGATTTTGGTGAAATTCAATGATCATGATTGTTTCAAAAGAGTTTTTTCATTTCCTACTATTTATTGTGGTTATTTTCTTCCTTCCTTTCTTTGAAGTTTGCCACAGTTTTAACAAATGATGAAGAAGGAGCCAAAAAACTTTCTCCTTCTCAATCATATTGACCAACTTCAGAAAAGTAGTTGAAACCCGCTATTTGTTTTTTGTCATTGAAGTTCACTTGTTTTTATTGATTTCAAGAAACCATTCATATCAATAATGCTAAAGATGCACTAATGAAACGGATTCTCAGTAGAGGGGACTCGGATGCGACTAACTGCGTTTTCAAAAATAGAATCAATAAACTTTTGTTACAGTTTCGAAACTCGAATTTCACCAAACAGCCAACAACCAGGCTGAGAGGAAGTAATACTCAGTCTCAGGGAAATATTCATAAATGAACATTTATTGAAATCAAGCCTCAACTTATGTTCTTTTAGTCAAAGGAGAATTCTTCATATAATTTTCAATTTTTTCGTAACTGTCTGAAAAATATATAACAGTAGTATCATCAGCAAATATTTCAATTTTACCATTTTACTCATCTGTAACCTTCGATCCTTTCTGGGATTTGTCACTCCCCATACCAGAAAGAACTAGCCAATTTAGTTTATCACAGTGCTTGAATTTCTTCACAAGAGAGGAAACTTTGGATGGACATGAAAAACCGACGTCTCCAAGTTGCAAAGAAAGAAGGAAATGCACAAAGTCTCTATTGATCCATAAGTTTCCCCATATTTTAGTTATTCATTTTAAAAGATTTTCTCTAACAGAAAGATTCAGAGGCAAGTTAAATGTTGCCATCGAATTTCCTCTAGATGGATTGGATATGAATAATTATGCAGCAGATAATGTGACTCCTTGTCGCTATAATCTATATGCACTTTCGAATCACAGTGGGTCTACCTACAGCGGGCATTATACAGCATTCTGCAGACATCCTTTTAATGGCACGTGGCACGAATACAATGATTACCAATTTCACCAAAATCGCTTGTGAGTGGAAATGCATACATCCTCTTTTATGAAAAGGAGGAAATGAGTTCGCGCCTTTGATTGTTTTGTGAAGTTATTTTTGAACTGTTCATTTTAATGTTATGTATTATCTATTTCAATAATAAATACGAGTATTATTTGACATTGAAAAAAAAAATTAAATTCTGTTACATATGTATTATATACATTAAATTTAACCATTCAGTTCTGAATTGCCTAATGAAATGAATAAGAAAAAAAACAGAAACTAGGATGGATCCTTGGAGTACACCACAAGTTATATCATAGAAATAAGTTTAAGGATAGATGACCTCTGATTCCAATATTGAATGATTTTTTTTTATCAATATACTATGGTTAACTGAATCAAAAGCTTTGCACAGTTCGAGGAACAGAAAAAATATTCTTTATTTTTATCAAATTCTATTTGGATTTGCGACACTAAATCCATTTTCAGTTTGTGTAAAGAGAAAATACCTAAAAAAAAGCCCGATAGAAAAATTTCAATTTCCTCATGAAAAAAAATATATTTAGTTGATGAAAACCCGTGATAGAGCTCATGCCAAATATCTTAAAGAAAAGACAGCAGCCGCTAGACAGTACTATGTAACTTTACGCAACTACGTCAATGACGCAATGAAACGTGAAAAAACAGAATATATACAATTTGTTTTGAACAAAAATAAAAACAATTCAAAATTGACATGGCGAAATCTTGCAGATTCGGGTGTTACCACAAAATCATCCTCGCAAACCAATAGCCTGTCAATTGAACTACGTAGACATGAAGAAATCAATGACTATTTTTTAAACGTGGCTGGACTTTCAATAGTAAATAATGACACTCTTTCATTCTACAATAATAATGAATTGAACGCTCCTATAAACTTTTCCCTCACCGATATATCTGATGATATTTTGACTGCTATCAAAAAAATAAAATCTAATGCTTCAGGTATTGACAATATAAATATCAAGATGATTTCTTTAGTGATACCACACTGTATTGATGAAGTTGAACATATTTTCAACGAGTCCTTCGGACAGGGTATCTTTCCAGATGTTTAGAAGGTTGCTAATATAATTCCAATTCCGAAAAAGAATGCACCTAACACGTTCAGTGACCTACGCCCTATCAGCATTCTGCCCTCATTTTCTAAAACATTCGAGAAAAATGTTTTCCGTCAAATAAGAGCTTTTCTTGAAAAAAATCGAATACTCCCGTACGAGCAGTCTGGGTTTCGCAAAAAACACGGAACACAGTAAGTAATCGTAAAAGACGATCTTGCGAGATTCAGAGATCAATCAAAAGTCACCATTTCAGTACTGCTTGATGAAAGTAAAGCTTTCGATTTAGTTAATTTCGATTTACTCATCAGCAAGCTCAAGTTCATAGGATTCAATGACATTTCTCTTGAATGGATGACCAGCTATCTCACATGCCGATCACAGAGGGTCAAACTGGATGATTACTCATGGTCGTCCCTGAAAAGGTGTACCACAGGGAAGTATTTTAGGACCGTTGATGTTTCCAGTGTTTATTTTTGATTACCCCACTTTCTTATCACATTGTCGAATACATTCATATAGATGATATACAGCTATATTTGTCTTCTCATAACACCGATACAGAAAGTTGCGTGGCCAATATAAACACAGATCTGCACAAAACATTCCTATACTCGGAGAATCATGGACTGAAAATCAATCCAAATGAAACTCTGGCCTTATGCATAGGGTATCAAAGACAAATAGTAGAAACTCAGTGTAATTTTAGGCTCACTCTTGATAACGCAGACATTGACTGGGTAGACAGTGCTAAAAATCTTGGCGTAACCATAGATAGCTTTTTGTCTCTCCACGAACATGTGACAAAAATTTTCAAAGTATCATTCTTCAAACTCAAATCGCTATATAAATTCAAGTATCAGTTATCAGAAGAAATGAAACTCAGGTTAGTTAAAACTCTTATTTACCCCCATATCGAGTATTTGGTGTATTACAATTTTTTGCCGCAATATAACAAATCGAAGTTACAGCGTATACAAAATGCATGCATGCGATTCGTATGCTGTATACCATATGGTGAACATGTCACCCCATTTTTGTTGAAAATGAAGGAGCTGAATTTGAGGTACAGAGTCCAATTCTTGATGAAAATGTTTTTGTTTAAGTTGCTTCAAACTGAAACACCTAGTTATTTATATAGTTCACTAAGCAGGCATTCTGACATACATATAGTCAATTTGAGAATTAACTCATTCATACCTAGACACCGTATTTCCAAATTCCAATGATGTTTTTCTTATATAGCTCCTTCCTATCTGAATGAAATTTTACCCCTTTCGAATCATAATATTCATCAATTTGAAAAAGAAATAAAATCACAGATGCTCAGTGTTAATTTAAAAAATTTAATATTCAATGGATAGTGCAATGAAATTGTTAAACTGACCAAAATAATGTTGAGAAAATTAAGAGTTATTAGCAACTAGATGATGTAATCATTTTTCTCTTCGCTATCATTGTTATGATACTGAATAAGTATGTTTATAATTATTTTCTTATACTTACTGTATAATTTTCCGGAAGGGTGGAAGATAGCCTTTGGCTAACCCTTTTCCTTTTATGTATAAATGTATTTTTATGCATTATAAACGATATTATTATTATTATTATTATTTATTTCCATAGAAAATCACCGCAGTGGATTCAGATTCACGCCGATGATGAGTGTTCTAACTGGAGTCTTGTCCGCTCTGCTCATTGTTGCTCTGACTGTCATTTTGGTGCTTCGGCTGCAGTGCACTCATAATCACAACAGGCGTAAAGGCCACAAGAATATGATTGCTGGGGCCAATATGGAACATCGGGGTTCAGCAAGTGAAGTTGCTCTCAGTGATAAGGGTGGTGAGTATTTTGATGGAATCTTTTTTTCCTTCTCGGTGGATGAGACTGTTCTCATTTGCGAAATTGAAACTGGAAAAATTCAGGTGGGGTTGAGTTATAATTATTTGACTCTAAATATTACTGGATTTTTTCCCAACATCAAACCATTATTTTAACACCACGACACGTGTTTCGATAGCTCATCGGCATCATATAAGACTAAAAAGGTTCTCAAACTCCTCAGCATCTCAGAAAAATACACATTTCACACCTTTGTGTGATAAAAACTCAATAGAGATTAGTTCTAATGAAATATTTATGTTTTTTCTGAAATAATTTTTCCTGTTAATAACGAACTACGACATTTTATCCATCTTCATGGACTAATCGTGACACTTAGAGAGTAAATATACTTTTTATTATTATTCAACGGTTCTATCATTGGGGGCTTCTTATCTAAGGTACTCGTTTATCATTTTCTTAGTGAATCTCATAGACGAAACTTATGATTCCATTTCATATTGTCATTTCTCTATTATTTTTCATTTTATTCAAAGGTGGCAGTCCCATATCAAAACACGATTCTAGTGGTGGCGAAGGTGATAGTGATGAGAAGAATCCAGACATCATTCCGCAACCTGTAGATACAGAAGACGGTTCTGAATATTCGTGGAAAAGGCAACACGTGTCGACTATAGAAACTTCTCCCAGTCGTAGCCTTCTACATCAGCCGGGGAATCCCTCTACGTACATGGGCTATTGCACTTTGAGAAATGGTATTCCTACTCATGAGTTCACTCCTCAACCAAAGTTGGTGAGTACACTCAGAACAATTTTTCATTTCGAATTGTTTATTGTCATGAAGTATATAATAAAGAAATTTTTCAATTTCCTGGATTTACTACTTCATGAACTTTTTTATTTTCATTATCTTCGAATTTATGAGTTGAATCCATGATTGTCAAAAACTTCTGAAGATACCTCTGACAATTTTCTCATATGAGTATGTTGTCGTTTATGTAGCAACATCGTTGAATACCGGGTGTCCCACATTTTATGTGACAGGCAATATCTGGTTTGTTGAAGGAGATACACAAAAATGTTTCATACAAAAGTTTTAGGAGTTCATGAGAGCTATATTTTGATATAATTTTTAAATATACAGGGTGTTTGGTGTAGGTGCTACAGACCAAAATTCCATTCTTTAAAATAGAACACCCTGTATATCATTACATATTCAGATGCTACGTTAAATTCTGATATCATTTCATGTTTGGTTTTTGAAATTTGGTTACGGCGTTGTTGAGTTATTGCTTAAAATGTAAAGTCTTGAGAACGACTATCATTTTTAAAAATATCTCATACAATTATTCTCTCTGCATCAGATCACATGAAAATAAGTCAAAATTTTGGGTGTTCGAAGTAATGGTTTCAATTTTGAGTTGTGGAATTCAGTCAGGAATCATTTTGAATATGAAACAATTGCGAAATTGAAAGAGGTGTATTCAAAAACAAATCTTTAATTAATAACAATGTAAATAATAAAACTTGATAAATCATTTCATAAGAATGGTAGGTACCTAGAAATAAGTCATAAAAATTGTTCAAAGTGATGCCCATTAGATATTATACAGGCTTCGAAACGTCGAATCACTTCTCTCGTACAAGTCGCTCTTATAATATCAGGAGTAATATCACTGCACGCTAGTCGAATTTTCATTTTCAGATCATCCACATTCAAAGGGGGAGTAGTGAAAACAATATCTTTTAAATAACCCCATAGGAAAAAATCAAGCGGTGATAAATCTGGGGAACGAGCCGGCCACCGAATTGGACCCTTATTACCAATCCATCTATTTGGGTACGTTCTATCCAGATATTCAGTAACAACCTGTGAATTGTGAGGAGGAGCACCATCTTGTTGCCACCAAATTCCTTGTCGTTCTGCTATGGGAATATCTTCCATCAACTGGATCAAATCATTTTCTAGAAAATGTAAATATCGCAATCCATTGAGATTTTCATTGAAAAAGTAAGGTCCTATGATGCGGCCATTGAACAATCCACACCATACATTAATACCCCAAGTAGTTTGAAAATAACTTTCGCGGACCCAGTGGGGATTTTCTTGAGACCAATAGTGACTGTTATGTCGATTCACAACTCCATTATTGTGGAATCGCGATTCATCGCTCCACAAAATTTGACTGAATATGTTAGGACTTTCATGTAATATTACCTGAATATAAGCAATGAATTCAAGTCGTCGTTCAAAGTCCGTGGGTTTCAAACCTTGTACCAACTGAATTTTGAATGGGTGGTATTTATTTTCTTTCAGAATTATCTGTACATTAGATTTACTCACACCGACTTCATCTGCAAGAGTACGGATAGAAACATGTGGATGAATAATAATATAAGCCAACACATTGATCTCTAAATCTTTAGTTCTAACAGATCTCGTATGATGACGATGCTTTATAGTAGAAGGAAATGACCCAGTTCGCAATTTTTCTACAACTCTCGAAAAAGTCATTCGTGACGGAATGGGTCTGTCTGGAAAACGTTCTTGGTATGGACGTTGTGCTTGACGGCAGTTTTTCTGACATTCCCCAAAAATTAATAACATATCAATGCAATCACTTGGACTAAACGCGAAAGGCATACTGGAGTTTTCGCACAAAGAACACAGTTACTGTTTTGCAAAGAATCACTGAATCGAACTGACAAGTAGATATAATTCAACAACATTTGTTACTATGGCATCAACAAGCATAAGCTACTTGATGAAATTGTGCAATATAAAGCAATTCACCCTCAAGTTAGTCACATTCTCAAGAATTTCAATATTATATTCAACTGATATCGATATCGTATCGTAGAGGTGAGAATAATGGTTTGTATTCAGTAGTAGTCTAGTTCAATTTAATAAAAGATATAGACTGGATTCGTGTACGAGTAAAAAAGTTTTTTTGAAACTTTATATTTAAGGAAAAGTGCAATAACTCAACAACGCCGTAACCGAATTTCAAAAACCAAACATGGAATGATATCAGAATTTAAGGTAGCATCTGAATATGTAATGATATACAGGGCGTTCTATTTTAAAAAATGGAATTTTGGTCTGTAGCACCTACACCAAACACCCTGTATATTCAAAAATTATATCAAAATATAGCTCTCATGAACTCCAAAAACTTTTGTATGAAACATTTTTGTGTATCTCCTTCAACAAACCAGATATTACCTGTCACATAAAATGTGGGACACCCGGTATATTCATTAATTCATTGGACAGTAGGATAAACAGTAGAATTTATGATTGATCACTGTCAACTGAAGAAACACCTCCACGATCTGGGGATAGTAGACACACCTCTATGCAGGATGTGTGAACAGAAAAATGAAACTATCATGTCCTATACGAGTGTTTGGAGTTCATGAGAATATCACTGTGTGTTCGGCGAGTCTTGGCCTACACCTGCCGATGTAAAGGAGATGTTTCCTGGTGACCTGGCTACCTACCTGGAAAGGATGGACAATGTTCTAGGAGGACAACTCTTTAGGAGGATGTACAATGGGCCCGGCGGGCCTACACTCACCCTCCCTACTCTACAGATACAGAGATTTCTTCTCCAAGTCTCTAAATTTCATCTTTATTTCATGAAATACTTCAATTTTCACCAGCAATAAATTTACAAAGCGAAAAACAATAATCACCACCTTTTTTTCAGTTATCAGGTCCACCCCGAATGATCAGCCCATTTGCATCCAGTACCTTACCAAGACAGTCACCTATTCAGTGGCAATACGGTCCAACAAATCACATTCGACCTGGTCTGTTTCCCGCTCCATACCGAGGCCCCCGCCCGCAATGGGTGGGATCCCAACCCAAAGACCCACCTATAGCCCTCCAGGCTCTGGCTACAACCGAGGAAGAACCATCTGTTGAGACACCACTAGTGTCGAACAAAAGGGAAAGCACCGTTTGACTAGCTATCCCGCCATAACTTTCGTCAATATCCAATACAAGACAGGGTTTTCCATCTGATTGAGATGAATATACATATTATCCCTATTTCTAGGGTATTGTGATTTTTTATGCACATCTAACTAAGGTGTTTTTTACGAGTACTTTCTAGATAGGGTGAATGAAATGTTATGGAACGCCGCATGAAGTGAGTCACAACTGTTCCACTCTGAAAATTGGACAAAAACCAGTCTGCGTTATACTGATTTCAGGGTCTACAGGTTGGCAACGAAATCAGACTTGATTTGACAAAGACAAAACCACGATATTTTCGATGAGATAGCAATTTTCTAATGGTATGGGATATTCCATGATAATACTTCCGGAAGGTATCTCTATCATCCATAGAGCCGAAATAGTGATCAATATGGCTATTGAAGAAACCAATATCGATTACGTGATCGCTTTTTATTGGGTAAGCAGGCAAAATGATTCATGAGTAACATCTTCGAACTGCTCACAGTTAACAGATTCATAATTCACTTCTTTTGAGGCCAATTACACATGAACAAATTCTCAACTCTGCAGTTGTGTTTCAATCATTTCCTCAAACTTCTGAATTGAAATCGACCTGGTGGCTTTATTACTTGGATGACACTTTCGTTATCTAAAAACATGGAACGGATGCTCTAAACCTTTTCCTAGACCACTTGAACGCTCAACACCCCAGCATCAAGTTCATCACGGAGACTGAATAGGACCAGCGGATAGCATTCCTAGATATACTATTCGAACGATGGGATGCTAGACTAACCCACAGAAAGTACCGAAAACTAACGCACGCAAAAAGATATGCACGCATTATCGAATCGTCATCGTAACCGAAAGAGAGGAGTCATATCTACTCTAACTGAAGAATATGTGGATCAGAGTATCTCGAAGAAGAACTAGAATGTCTTCAAGTGAGTTTGAGATCGAATGGATGAAATATAACCGAGACAGAAGCCATAAAACTGAAGAGTTCCACAGTTCAAAAGACTCAGTTGGTGGCACGATCATATCTACCATATATCCCTGTCACAGACAGAATTGGAAAACTTTTGGAGAAACACAACATTGAAACGGTTTTCAAACTCAACAAGAAAATTCAACGAAGTATCAGGTCTGTTGAAGACGATAGAGACCCTCTATCAGCAACAGGGGTGTTTCGCATACCCTGCACCTGTGGAAAGGTATATATCGGAATCACCACCAAAGGATCCACGGGCACAAAGCCTAAGGTGCATGGGGAAAAATTAAGACTAAGCCAAACAAACAAGTTGGCTGTAACCAAACACGCACTCTTTGAAGAAAACCACTGAATCATGTTTGTAAATATGAAACTCATTGCCCCCAACCAGGAATATCACAGCCGACAGGTACGGAAGGCAATAGAGATCCACAAACACATGGATGATTTCAACAGAAAAGAAAAAGCTCAACCGAATATAGAAACCCATTATAATAAGTTCAAGCATGACGGCAGGTAGAGGAGAGTCGACGAACGTTATTGACAATTCACCTAATTTACCTGAGTCAACATGATCACCAAACTATCTAAGTCAACATATAAACGCCTTACTCAGCCGTAATATTCAGTCATCCAGCGAAGCGTCAGGAAAAAAATTCCAAAAGTCGACCGTCTTCAAACCCGGAAAATAGTGACACTGAATAACTCCGCCGCGGAAGCCTATTTTATCTGTAACTGAGATTTTGCTATGTCAATTTGTTATCAATCGCGTGATTATACCCCACTCTATCGGTAGGAATACCCGCATTCAAAGGTTTAACATATTGATATGTCTATAAGTGACAGCTGACACGGAACAAATTCGGAATCAGAAACATAGAACGACAGAAATTGTGCCACAGCTGCTTGTGCCGCAGGTGATAAGGATTTAGTGAAATTTAGCGAAATCTGAATCTCATTGACTAAGCCAATATCAGTTAGGTAGATAATTTATAAGCTGGGAGGGATTGCATAATTCCTTCAGAAGTTCTGCAAGAGTTGAGGAAAATTACTGTAGTTTTCGATGTCGATTGTAGGATTTGCACTCGATTAAAATATGTTTCATTGTTAGGGGCGGATGGCATATTTTGAAGGTTGGTTCTTGGGTTTTTTCGATCATAGTGGGAGTGTGTGATGCGGGTGTGTCTAAGGCGTAGTCTAGTGACTATGGTTTGGTGTTTTCTTTCCAGAGAAAATATTTTTCGAGGGAGTACGGACTTTGTTACTTCGGCCAATTTCGACTTGGAGAGGTTCCATTCAGCTTGCCATGCATTGATAATCATCTCTTTGAATATTTGTTTGAGGTCAGATTTGGCAGTTTTGGTTATTGGCTGAGGTTCGTCAATATCTGTTGCATCTCTGGCTGATCGATCGGTTACTTCGTTTCCTTCATACCCATATGTGATGCCACCCATACAAAGTGGGTCTTAACTTTTGTTCAGCTTATCAAATCTATGAAGAGACTTGAAAGTCATTTCTCTCTTTGCCTCTCATCGTCTTCCAACCTAGAGGGCCACACCATAACATAATTCTCAAGTCCCTTTCTAGATTTTACAAGCTGAACACAATCAATGTGCAGTTCTTTCGGAAAAACCTTTGGAATTTGTCATTCTAAAAATGTGAAGTGATGTATGAAAATTTCATGTGAAAAAATATTGAAATCGGCTTCGTTGAAGCAGAAATTTTTCTGATGGTAATTCTAATTTCGTTGCCACCTGAAACTACTGACTGATTCATTTCGACTCTGAAATGTCATATACATGTCAAATGTTTATGTTTGTAGATAAATATTGAACTCTGTATTCAATATTGCAACTTTTCTGATCGAGAAATATTGATTACTTTTCCTTGACGACTTGATATTTTGGTTGTTCTCTGATTGATGAGAAATTTGAATATTGTTATTGCGAAATATAATAATTATTGAGAAAAATGATCAGTTAGTGTTATGAAAGTGATATTCTGAGAATAAACAATATAGAAGACTGATAAAGTTGAACACATTTCAAAAAAGTTTCTCAAATTCAACTTCAATGTTGGTTTGAGTTTAATGCCTTGCAAAAAATGAACTCAACTTGTTATCATCATCCAAACGAGCATGTGAGGTTGAAAAAATTTTGACAATATTTCTACAACAAAATTATTGTCATATCAAAAAATAACGAACATGAAAATAGCATGAATATTAGTGGAATCGCAGGTCCTCGTTCAACTTCGGCAGTAAATCTTAGCTTGTAGTTGAAAAATATAATCCAGCCTGCATCTAAAAGATATCAGTGTGCTATGATTTCCTTCATCATTCACTGAAAAACCAAGAAAGGGTAAGAGAATAATATTCATTTCGCTAAGTAACGTTGAACTTCTCAAGTTTTGAAGAACTTAACGCAGTGAATAAAGTGAAATAACAAAATTAATGCATCCTCAAATGAAACTATTGATATGTTTGAGAAAAACAAAGACGTATTTCCTTATAAAGACGTCATCAGAACGATCGACATTGTACAGTATATTGAAGATGGACAAGGCTGTCAAAGGAAGTCCGTTGCAAAGCAAAGCTCCTACATTGACTACTGAACGAGTATCGTCGTCTACTTTCCCCTGCAGCTTTCACTGTGAGGCAACTGGATGAAACCAGAGCTGAAAAGACATTCATAATTCAACACCAGATAGCGCTGTTTCAACTCTTCATAGGTTTCATAAAGACTTGTCTTTGCATTGAAGTGAAATGCATCCCGCTCTGTACATGATAACAAAGAAAAATGTGTTTTATTGTTTCATGAAACACCAGGTTCATGATAACTTCATTTATTTGTTGCATAGTTAATCAATATTTCTTGTGCAGAGTGGCTTCAAAACCAATTTTTGTGTTCTCTTCAGAGAGAAACACAGCACTCATGTGTATTCATATTTAACTGATAAAGAAAATGGATTCTCGATGTACTTTCTCATTGAACATTGAGAAAAAATCAGATGTTTGAATATAAATATTTTGTATATATGTATTTTCTTGCAATTTTTTGTAAATACTTATGACTGTTCTGTACATAATTGTACATATTCTCCATATGGAATTTCCAGATGGAATTTCATTAATCTAATGTGTACCATATTTGTGTTCTGGAAACGGCTATTTTGGCTATTTTGCATTCTGAAAAATATTATAACTTGCAAATGAGGCGATGAGATGTAAATATTTATGTGATTCCATGACTATAATAGATCATGGATTTGAAAACGAGTGGATCATCATAAACTCGTGTTCGGAAATGACTTCAAGATATTATTCCAAAGATAGTGTTTTTCTGAATAAATGGAAGTGTTGAACATGTATGTATATATTGTGAATAAAAGTACGTTTTCCCTGTAAATAATATCAATACATCGATTCTCCACTCAATATTTTGTTCTGTATTTTTAAAAACTGTTCTTTATCTGTTATATGATTCAAATATTTGTGGATATTTAATAAAAATGTGATAAAATCAACTATGGCTTCTCATTTGTTTCCTACTAAAATTTAATGTGCAGAAAATCACAAATTTTGAAAGCTTATAATCCCCAAAGTATTAATGTATCAGATATACCTATCATGGTGAATACTTGTCAGGTTTCTGAGGATAATTCATTTGATAAAGAGGCAAACAAGGCTTGTAACAGTTCCAATAGGTCAGGAAGTAATGATACAAAATTGAAAATCGCCTTTGTTCTCATACTGATATTATTAGTGATTGAAAGTTTATTAATTTATTCAGATCAGATTCATAATATAAGGGAAATACAAACAAATGTTGTGTTGAAATATTCTTTTGAACAATACAAGTAACGATCTAGGTGGTACCTATATGCCGAATGGAATTTTCTTTAATCCAAATATTCTTTCACACTATTAAAATAGTTTTCTATGAAAAGTATCCGCTGTTCACGCTTTTCCTATTTTCACTCATAATCTCTCAAATTGTAATTGAGATGGAAGGCAATCTGAGATTGTATTCCAAACCCCATGAAGTAGAATTTACTTTGGATAATTATTGTGTTAATGTTATTGAATGCTTTGGTCAGACCGAAGAGAAGTGCGCCATCGAATTCTCCTTGATTATTCAGATCTTCAGATATATTCATAGAATATAGGAATTCATAGAGACCCATAGATTTATAGAGATTCATGGATTATCAAAGATTCTTGAAGTTATAAAGATCCATAGATTCATAGAGATATACAGACATATTCATAGATAACTCAATCTAACTCAATATTCAGAACTTAATATATATTCATAGAGATAAAGAGATTCATAAATACCCATAGATTTGAAGAGATTCATAAATTTTAAAAAATTCATTGAGTTATAAAGATCCATTGATTCATAGAGATTCATAGACGTATAGAAATTCATAGAGATTCAAAGATTCTTTGAGATTCATAGAGATATAGAGATTCATAAAGACCCATAGATTTATAGAGATTCATAGATAATCAAAGATTTTTAGAGTTATAAAGATCCATAAATTCATAGAGATATAGAGATCCATAGAGATTCATAGATCCTTTGGGATTCATAAAGATTTACAGATATATTCATAGATAACTCAATCTAACGCAATCGTCAGAACTTCAGATATATTCATAGAGATAAAGAGATCCATAAATACCCATAGATTCAAAGAGATTCATAAATTAATAGAGTAATGAAGATCCATAGATTCATAGAGATTCATAGACGTATAGAAATCCATAGAGATCCATAGATTCTTTGAGATTCATAGAGATATAGAGATTCATAAAGACCATAGATTTATAGCGATTCATAGATTATCAAAGATTCATGGAGTTATATAGATCCATAGATTCATAGATTAAGATTCATAGATTCTTTGAGATTCATAGATATATACAGATATATCCAAACTAACTCAATCTTCAGATTTTCAGATATATTCATAGAGATTAAAATATTCATAGAGATCTATACATTTATAGAGATTCATGGAACTATAGAGCCATAAAGATTCATGGATTTTGAAAGTTTCATGAATATATAAAGATATATTCATTAAGAAATTAATCATTCAGATCTCCAGATATATCCATAGAGATGAGGAGATTCAAAGAGATCCATAAATTCATAGAGATTCATAGAACCATAGACATCCATAACGACTCATAGATATTTAGAGTTTCATGGATATATGAAGACATATTCATAAAGAACTCAATCATTTAGATCTTCAGATATATTCATAGAGATACGGAGATTCATAGAGATCCACAGATTCATAAAGCTATAGAGATCCATAGAAATTCATAGAGATATACAGATAGATCTATAAACAACTCAATCTTCAGATACTCAGATATATTCTTAGGAATGAAAAGATTCATAGAGATTCATGGAACTATACAGATTCATAAAGATTCATCAATTTTAAGGATTCCATGGATATATGTAGATATATACATAGAGAACTCAATCATTCAGCTCTTCAGATATATTCATAGAGATAAGAATATTATTAGAGATTCATGGACACATAGAGTTTCATATAGCTATAGAGATCCATTGAAATTCATAGATTCTTTGAGATTCATAGAGATATTCAGATATATCCACAGAGAACTCAATATAACTCAATCTTCAGATCCTCAGAAATAGTCATAGAGAAGATAGAAGATTCAAAAAGATCCACAAATTCATAGAGATTCATAGAATTATAGAAATCCATAACGATTCATAGATTTTTAGAGTATCACGGATATATGAAGCAATTCACAGATTCATTGAGATTCATGGAGCTAAGAAGATCTATAGAGATTCATTAAAACATGCAGATATATTCATAAAGAACTAACTATGAATATATTTTAAGAATGAATTTAATTTACTTTCGGTCGATATTCCAGGAAAAAAACCGTGCTGATGTACAGTCAACATATCAAATTTGATCACAAAACTCAACAGTTGATTTTTTCTGTTCGATTTGTATTCCCAGATATCATTCACAAATAATTTATTGAATAAAAGATGAAAATTTCATTAACATCGAAAACTGTCATTGGTGGACATCCGATGTTTCGGCATGAGACACTTGCTCTATCGCCTCTTCAGCACCAAATATCTCATGTCCGGATTTGGTATATTTTCGGTATCAACTATTATATTTTTTCGATCAACTCTGTTAGATAACTTCTTGCAGTAGTGGGGAAGTTATTCTAATGAACGCCAGGGAGAGCCACACGAAACATTCCACCTCAAAACTGTCCAACAAATGCTATAAAGCTTTTTCTGAGCATTTCCATCTAAATCCGGATCACTATCAATTTGTTCATTGGTGTAGGTGTATTATGATGACAAGGAAATAGGAGGATGAACTCCTGCACGGTTGGTGAATTCCATCGAACGAATTCGATATGCGGGGTGGATTGAAAGAGAACATTGGATTTGTTAAGGAAAGCCTTTGGAGTTATGGAGTTTCCAGTTTTTATCGTTGGAATTTGTTCGATCATGTACAAAGTAATTTGAGCTGGAAGAGGATATACGAGTAGACTTGTTGAGATGATGGAGTTATAGGATAACGAATGGAATTCAGACTGGCTGACCGTGGTCGATAGGAGCAGACGGTAATCTTCAATACAGTAGATGTTAACTGCGAGTCGAAGGTAGTATCTATAGTAGTTACAGAAATGGCAGTGATGGCCTGATCAATGTCGTTATCGAAGACATATGGCCGATGACGCCGCCAGTCCGAAATCCACACCAAACAGTGACTTTTTCGAGATGCATTGGACGCTTTTGGATCTCATGTGGCTTGGTATCGTCCCAAATTAGACAATTCTGTTTGATCACGTACCTATTTATTCAATAAGACGATTTCCCGATGCCAACTGCTTCAGAGCCCATTCAGCAAACTCACGTCCATGTCTATGGCCGTTTAACTTCAGTTTCTGGATCAGTTGAATTGTTTACGGATGCAGGCTTAAGTCACGAAGCAGAATTTGCCAAGTCATGGTTTGGAAAGAGCCGAACAGAGTTAACTATTTACTGGTTTGTTGGCAATGGTGAGCACATTTTCATACCCGATGTTTTGTTTACGATTGTGGTAGACATTATCATAACACGGTCAATAAAAATATAATATAATACTGACAATTTTTCTCCTGCTGTGAAACTATACCTACATTCATTAATTTTATTGGTGAGCAACTTTAACACACTGCTTAATTGAGCTGAGCAATTCATTACTTCCATGAAAGATCTATCCATTAATGCAAACGTATTCAGTATTTCTCCTGAATGAATATAAAGATATATACATATAGTTTTTATTTATAAATAAAAACATGAATAATTAGTTTTTGCTGCGGTCTGTTTGACTTATTTTCTGAAGTTTCACATACAGGTTTTTGTCATACATATAAGACTAATTTCAGAATCAAATTTTAAATTGCGTTCTGCTTTGAATTTCAAATTCGTTTTTGTTTACCACTTCACATGAATGATAGTTGGTATATTGTAAATTTGGAATTACTGGGTTCATCATATGAATTGAAGGATTTTCATATTGAAAACGGAAATTCGAGAGAAGTTCAGTGGGACATTCTTGTGGGATTATTGTCTCCAAAATGATTATTATTTCTTAGTACAGAAAATCAACTGTTATAACATTCATGTATGGAATTTACTAGACACAAAATTCTGGTCAATAATCTTTTTTCTGTATAATTGTGCCAAACAGTACCGATCATAATTGAAATTTGATTTCAGGTTCAACTTGCTCTCTACTACAACGAATACAATGAACAGTTATTGTACAGTTACGTTTGTTACAAATTGAGTTACAATTTAAAAACATTATCAGACAGTCAAGCGGAGTAGAAAGTGTTTGGCTCCTACCGAGCAACATCTAAAATTGCCAAATTGCCAAAAATAACTCTCCTCGATTGGAAAACTTATCAGATTGTCTCTGATCTGGATTCCTCTTACCACGTTGTAACGGTTATATCCATCAATTTGATTCTAATAGCCTCTATAGAGAAATAAAAACCATGGATATCAGGCAATTATCCTACCTTTGTGTGGAATGTGAGGTACCACTCCCAAAAACATAATGTTCAGATTCCTAACCATGTATACAATAAGTACACGGAATAACATCTTCACGCATGCTACCAAAACCAAAATTCAACAAGCATAACTTTTTATTGAAAAACAAAATCATAATATACTTTCTGAAGAAATAAAAAATGTAAAAACGAACGAAACTTCTAGAAAAAGTTTGTACAATGTATTAATCGAATTGATCGAACATTTGATTATATTTTATATACAGGGCTATTCCAATTCATTTCTGTACATGGGGATATCGTAAACGATAAGAGATAGAGTGTCGACTGAATTATGGAAAAGTTTCGTATTTTAGAGACCTATTCAATGATGTGAAGAAATCGAATATAGCTTCCATGGTTCTGGAGATATACAGGAAAAACCAAAAAATCCCAAATAATTTTTTTGCCTATATCTTCTTTATTCGCAGATATATTGAAAATCTGTACACATTTTGCTATTGGTACTTGATGTGGGTTCTCCGAATATATCCGTGAATCTTTCATACAGGGCCCCCACATTTCCAATTCAGTAACTCCCGCCGATATTAATACCATCGAATACCATTGATACTTCGAGTGAAGTCACGTTGAATGAAAATAACAGATGAAGAAAGTACAAGCACCCAATGGCTGACTTTCGACCGCAGAAGGTCAGATGTCAATCTTGCTGAAGTGCCCATCAGCAAGCTGAGGTCCACTCTGCGATTAATGGGGGTGGATGGATAGGATTCTAGCTTCTGCACAGACAAACCGTGTGGGGCAGATCTCAGGGCACTCAACCCCGTGGGCATGGGGGGCAATACCTCAGTTCAATCTAAAGAGTAGAATGACGAGACCTGGGGAGTAGGCAGATTGAGACCTCGGCGTCAATTTACATCAATTTTTCGAAAATGGGTCCAAAATGGGAGCCAAAACGTCGAACATGAAACTATTCACATTTTCTTTTCAATCGAGGACCGCCTGCCCGGTACTGATTAAGATAGTCTAATAATATTAGATCAACCTTTCTCGATTTCATATCATTTCTAGAAACATGTGGTTTCGTTTTCCGATGGCTTTCCAGGTTAGCTTCCCAAATTTCTGTTACCGCAGTTGTCGCTTGATTGGTCAAACCACCAACACTGACATAAAAACTTGGCAAGTTGACTTGGGTGTCACACCAATAGGTGGTTCCACTTATGTCTCGCTTGCGTTAACACAGTTATTTTCAATATCTTCCGGAGCGTAGGGCAACACCAGTGTCTCGTCAATACCGTAAGAGTGCCGTAGATGGTAATATAGCACTCTCAGGGCCACGTTATGTCGATGGATATACATCGAGACCACATATGCTGGACATGCTGATAGCAAGTGCATTAGGGTATCGGGCGCCTCGCAGCGGGCCCTGCACCTTGTGTCAGGAACCTCTATACCCATCACGCGACTGCAGTAGACTAAGGTGTTGAAGACACCATCCTGGCAAGTCATGATGAACCCCTCAGTTTCCGACTTCAGCCCACTCGACCTGAGAAAAGCGAAGGTCAGGCGCTTTGATAAGCCAAGGTCTCCAATATTATTGAAGAAGACCCAATGCATTGGCTTATCCTTGTGTCTCCGCAGAAGTAAGATGATCTGTGCGGCTTTTATCTGAGCTTTTTGACAGAGTTGTAGTCACCTCATTCAGAGTCGAAAACTATAGCGAGTTCATCAGCTGCTCGGGCAGCTGTCCTAAGGAGAAATGCTCCAATTCCTGCTCTCTCATGGTCAC
Organism: Leptinotarsa decemlineata; assembly: GCF_025532065.1. Lineage (NCBI taxonomy): Eukaryota > Metazoa > Arthropoda > Insecta > Coleoptera > Chrysomelidae > Leptinotarsa > Leptinotarsa decemlineata. Next base: position 21,829,934 of record NW_027412747.1, read on the forward strand.
GGACCATGCAGAGAGGGGATCCGAACTCCTGACGACTTTACAGGCTGTATCCAGTACCATTCTGTCATGTAGACACTCCAAACTCAAAAGTCCATGGCCTCCCTGTTGTCAGGGGACGTACAACCGTGGAACGGACGATTTGGGATCCAAACTTCTATAGAGATGCATCATTTTTCGGGTCCTTACGTCGAGTTGATATAGCTCCTCCCGAGTCCACTTCACTACTCCAAACGAGTGGAGTAAGATTGGAACGGCAAACATATTTGTTGCAGCAACTTTGTTCTTCCCCGACAGTTCCGATGACCAGATCTGTCGAAGTTTGTGCTGATACTTGCCGCGGAGAGAGTTTTTCACTGCAGTTACATCTTGTGAGTGGCGTTGTTCCACCCCGAGGTAAGTATACGTCTCTCCGGCATCCAGATGGTGTAGGATGCTTCCATCTACGAGCTGCACATCCTCTCCGTAGTCCCCGCATCGTCCTCTTTTGAGATGAACCATTGCACATTTGTCTATCCCGAATTTCATACCGATAACATGCGTGTACTCTTCCACCACCCTCAAGGACTGATGGAGATCCTTCTCTCCAGAGGCATAAAGTTTAAGATCATCCATATAAAACAGATGGGTGACCTTGTGCCTCCGGTTTCCGGGGGTGCCACAGTTATACCCTCGAGTATTTCTGAGCGCAACGGATAATGGCAATAGTGAGATGCAGAATAGAAGGGGACTGAGGGAATCACCCTGAAATACACCACTTCTAAAAGTGATCCACCCTGTTTGGACTCTTGCTTGACCAGATGTTATAGTGAAGCGAGTTCGCCAAAGTGGTATCAGTTGTTTTTTTTTTCAATTTCAATTTTTCAATTTATTTCAACAAGAACAAGAACAAAACCAGTTATTACAGTTCAGTTGGCTGATAAAGTAATTTCAAGGTTATCTAATCATTCATTTAGTTAACAATATACAAACAGAATGTTGGAAAAATAAGTAGAATTTCTAATAATACACAAAGTAATCCTTGGTGAATACAATAGGTATATCTTAATATAAATAATATTGCTCTGTTTTGAAACTCATCCGGAGTGGAACAAAATACACCTGGGCGTGTAACGCCTGTTTTGTGTTTTTTTCCCACTCGTTGATGAGGTATTCAAATAGTGTAATAACATATATCAAATAACAGCAGTAGTTGAGTATAAGTATGAGAATGTAGATGGAGATGGAAGTTAAAAAAAAAGAAAAAAAATTCTTATACTGAAAAACCAAACAAAACAAAACAAAACAAAATGGGAAGGAAGGGACAGCGATCGGCTTTGCAGGATTATGACGTGAGTCTTTGGATTACTTTTTTTTTTCAAAGTATTTCAAATGTCGGGTTCTCTAGTATGTATAGCTTAAGGGTGGTTTTGAATTTACTCATTTTCTTAATTTTTTTCAGGTGCGTTGGGAGAAAATTGTACAGTTTGGGTCCGAAGGAAAAAACAAATCTTTGTGTATGACTTTTTTTGAAGAGTGGAATTTTGATATGTGAATTTTCGACGGATCTTGTTGTTTTGAGAGTGTAATAGTTGAATTTATGGATGTTCGAGAACATCTATATCAAACATTGGTAGCTGTATAGGGATCTAATGTTGAATATTTTAGTTTCTCTGTATAGTTTCTCCGTTGCGAAACGTCTATCTCTTTTGAATATAATTTTCAGTAATGAGTTCTAACTACCTCAACAATAGTATAGAGGGGGACACATTTTGAGTTATTCACATTTGATCTAACTTTCCTATCGCACCCCCAGAACATGTCATCATTTTTTTAATGAATCAATAATTGTTTTGCGTTATCAGATGTCCCATGAACAGATTTCATCAAAGTGGAATACATTATGGTCTGAAGCTCATAGTTTGGAAAGTAAAAATTATTTGAGTTGAAAACAAGCCAACTTGAATACACTTCTGTACAATCTACATGGGTTTCATAGGTGTTTTTGTGAAGTATATTCCAAAAAAGTCTTATTTTGCCTAGTTAAGTTTGAATTCGATTTTCTCTTCATTTTGTATTTGTCTCATTCTACAATAACGATTACCTACCAGGTGAGATTACAATTGCTGTTTCTGTTTTTGTGAATCCTTGAGAAGCAATGTTATATACGCTTCGAGAACGGATTGAAAAGTACTTAATTGAAAGGTACTTTAATTGAAGGTACTTAATAGCATTATTGAATGCGCCTCCCGATACAACAATACAATATCTGAATATGGACTCTGCTAAAGAGTTATATAAAATTAATATATTTTTTTGTGAGAGTATATCTCTAAGGGTGTAGAATTTGAATATGAGAATTCTCATTCGTTTTACAACTTGGGCAATGTGTTCATCCCATCTCAAATGTTGATCAATGACTACGCCGAGGGCAGTTGCATATTATATTATATTCTTGGGCTTGTGTATTCTGAGATTATTCATAAGCGGTTGGTCATCTGAGTTTAGAGAGAAGCACATGAATTTTGTCTTTTTTATATTCAAACTAAGCAGGTTATTATTGAACCAGGCTTGCAATTTTTGAAGGTCTTCCTCAGCTTTCTTATAAATATTATGCCAAATCTCATCTCTGAATATCAGAGCGTGTCATCCGCGTAACAAATAACATGGCTATTGAAATTTTGTATTTGGGTTATAGCGTTGATGTATACAAGGAACAGGATTGGTCCCTAAACGGTTCCCTGTGGTACACCAAGAGATATTTTTAATGATCCGCTGAGTTGGTCCCCGATTTTAACTTATTATTAAAAAACATGACTATACATCAGTGAATAAAATTATTATTACTATGATAATAATTTTCATTATTCAAAACCTACATTTTCCACTTACATACTCCAAACATTATCCAAACAATGTGTACACCGAACAATGCTTTGGATATTATGAAAGCACCAACTGAAAATCAATATTTTCGTAACGCAAATATTCGTAAATCACGGTATGGACAAATAAAAAACGAATTGACCTCATGTATAATGCAATATCCCTACATATAAAAATAGGGAAAATAACAGAATTGAACGATTCCACAGGACGCGTGTTGCAGAAAAGAGAAAAATCGTTTCGTGCAATCGTTCAAGCAAATAAAGTGCTCTGGGCTCCAGTTTTTCGCTTTAACAAACACAACAAAGGATGTAGTGCGCCACGAATATGATTTATGCCATTAGGTTATTTTGCTTCGATAACATATTTTACAACGACAATATCTTGAATTTTCCGGTTTATTGCGACTTTTTTGATTGGGGATATTTATTTATTGCGTATCGGTGGCTCGAGGAAATGACAAGTTTCCTTTTAAATATTTTTTTATTGGTTTGTTTTGAGATGCGAGGAAAGACAAATGGTTCAAATCGCTGCGATATATATTTCCAAAGCTGACATTCATTGTGTTGAGAATGTGCTTTTCTACGTAGTGACAAACGTTCTGTAGTAATAACTAAAAAGCTTACAATGTCGCAACTATTTCACAGAGATCAGATTTGTATACGAAATAAAATACAGTCACACATGCAATGGGCATTGACATTCATTACTCATTCTTTGAGGTGAATTATATAGAGATAGTGGATGAATGCTGTTAGTTTTCGTTTCAAAAATTTTATGGTTGATAATCTGTATAGTTATAAAAATCTGTATCATAATGGATATCATTATGAAACGGATTATGGTCATAAGTGTATTGTTAGAGTACGGGTGTAGAAAAAAGTGTTTTATAAGTTTGTCATAGAAAATTTTATAAAATAAAATGATGAAGTTATAAAATAGTCACGAAATCATCACAGAAACGTTTTTACAACTAACTTATGAAACATATTTTTCTATAAAAGTAAATTGTTTTGTAGAAGTTTTACAGCACTTTTCTGTGGTTTGTATGCTCTCCATAAAACCATTTCAAGATTATTTTACAACTGCTTCCTGTAGCTTCAATAAAATGATTTTATTGGAATGCTCGCCAACACAATGTTGTTTTCATTACCCAACTTTAATCGTACTATTTTAATAATTCTAAAATACAAATCTTGAAATCATAAAACCACAACAAAAATCAATTGGCGCTACGGGGCAAATATGCCAGTTGCGCATTTGCTTTTTCAGCTGCAGGAAAACCCGGAAAAACCTGCAGCACCACATCATTGTAGTAAATACACCATACTATTTCACAGTATGGTATATTTACTACAATTTTAGAGGTCGTGTATGAAGTATAATTTGTCAAGTTTAATTTGACCAGCGTCCCAATAACTATATATCTAATAAAGTCGTGTAATATTGGTCATTGGAAATTCGTCGCTTAAAGTAAAGCATCATGTTTATATACCCTCAAATCAGTAGCTCAAAACTACTTCGAAATTCAGCGTCTGTAATCGATGGAAGAAGATCGGAGTTCGGGTTAGTAGTATGCTAGAAGAAGAAGAATCATGTCAATAGAGTCAAATTAAGGCAAAATATAAATTATAGTTCAATACCACCTCGACAAGTCACATAAACAACAGTTGTTTTGTTATTTATTCATATAGAGAAAGATAGGTTGGGTGCACAAAATGTCATATGTCAGAGAATGTCTCGGAACTCGGCACATAAGTAAACAGAACAGCACGCCTCTGAAATATGTCATCTTTGTTTGTCTCATCCGGGTGACAGATTCATTGTCCTTTATTAGCTATAACCGATGTTGCCAAATGGTGAAAAAGAAACGAATTCCTTTAAATGTTGAATGCATTATTTCATTCTTCTTTTTTAAGTATTCAAATAATTTTTTAAAGAAGAAGGGTGAAATGATAAGTTTTAAATGCGTTGTTTCAGAGCTCTTTTATGAAAACTACTTAATTTTCGTCATTTCCCATTACATAATATCGTCACAGTTGTATTAATAGTATATTATTCAACGATCATGTAATGATGGTTATTAAGACATGAGCATTAACCGGGATACAAAACTAGCCGAAGGCGAGTTTTGTTATGGTATATGCGAGTGTATTAATAACCATTACATGAGAGTTGCATACGCTATTTTTTCTAAACCCGATAAATAATGAAAAACTATAAATATTATATTTGTATTAAACACAAACTTAATGGTATTATCATGGATATATGAAAACTATGAAGATTCTAAATATATTTATATTGAATATAACAACTGTAATTAATCTAATCTTTTAAAAATATTGGAGTCGATGGTATTCCTTCTATATCGCTGTTTTCAGACATCTTGATAATATAGGTAGGTAATATGAATACTGATTTTGACAAATACAGCAATTAGGTCCTTAGGTTAGAATCTAGGACAAACAAAGACACAGGATTCTTGATTGAAAAATTATGGGTTTCTATTGGTTGATAATCTGTATCATTATGAAAAATCTGTATCATAATGGATATCATTATGAAACGGATTATGGTCATATAAGTGTATTGTTAGAGTACGGGTGTAGAAAAAAAATTATATAACACCTGAACTCGAAAATAAGGTATTGTTGAATATTAAGTTTTTTATACGTGTTTCAGATCTGAATAACATTTCATATTGTCTGTTTCCAACAAATGAATCGATATAATCAAATATTTTTCGAGCGAAAGAAATTAATTAGAAATGCAGTATTTCCAAGAAGCGATTGCATTGAGCTATTCGCAGAGAAATCAGATTTAAAGAAATTTCAGAGAGCGGAGAATGATCATTAAAAACATGAAAAACAATCTGTGGTCGACGAAACACTGAACCATATAATTAATTCTACCGAGAATTGTACCAGTGAATAAGAAGGATGTTGTCCCCGATTTTGAGAGAATTAATGATCCAATGAACAATGAAGAAATGCCTAGTAAAGTCAGGGAAGTATCTGAACAAAAAAACAAATATGAGAATTAGTGAAAATGTGCACTGTTTCTGTTGTTGTCTGTTGGTTCTGTTGTTGTCTTCAAATACATGAACATTTCCGAAAATAAACTTCATCTACCGACCTTCAGTAATGATGGATTCCTAATTTCAAGTGAAATTTCATACTGAAAAACTTCAAGCAATTAAACACTCAAAAAACTATTGATACAGTTCATTGTATGATTTTCACTATGAAAGGTTTTACAAAAACCGCGACACGTGTTTCGCTATACAATAACTTCTTCAAGTATAAACTGACAGTTACTTCTGAATTACAACCATTACCTGTTACCTACTACTCTGACCAATGAATAAATCTACCTGTAAAGTTCCGGTATGAATTCATTAGCTATATCAATAAATTTTTTGAAAGTATACCTGTAAAATATGCCTAACTATTTTAACCTGCAAATGAACAGATTCAATAATGGCGAATTATTCAATTCAGTTTGATCGTTCATAAGATGTTGGGAGTTTTTGAAAGTGTTTAACTCCATACTCTCTAACAGGTCAAGTTTCAAACCTTTCTTCTAGAAATGGAGGGGTTTGTATTCAGGGTTGAACTCATGTCCCTCTGAGATCAAATGACTGGCATACGTAGAATTTATTTTTACATTCTGGAAACTATATTTGTGTTCCTTTATGCGGACTTTGAACGCTCTTCCAGTTTGACCTATATAAAAGATCGGACATGCCACACACGATAATTTATATACTCTTGATTTTTCTAAAACTGAACTTTTATCTTTGTTATTTTCAATGTGCATGTTGTTGTTGGTTCTGAAAGCCGTCTTCACACCTTTGCTGTGCAGAAAATCTGAAATGTTTGTATTGGGTTGGCCTAAGTAGGTTAAGGTTCTATAACTTTCATCCTCTTCCCTTCGAATTGGGTAAACTTCTTTCAAAGCTTGACTATATAACTTTTTCGATAATAAGGAATGTATAAGACCGCTATCGTAATCACTGACAGGGGTACATTTATCAGTCTGTGGATCATTCTGTTGAAAGCTGCTCCTTTATACTGATATGGGTGAGTGGACGAATTATGTATGATAATATCTGTAAGTGCCGGTTTACGATAAATTGAGAAATCAAGTTTGTTCCATCTCCATTGTGAATGAGATAGAATGGTGGAGAGAATTAACAGTATGGTAATAATAGAATAAATTCTGCTCCAAATGAAATTAAGGAAACATGGAAAATCATAAATGAAAATTGGAACAGAAAATGCAATAGCTTTTCGGGGAAATTAGTCTAAAATGTGAAAATCGCTTGATAATGAATAAAAAGGAGGTGGCCGATGCTTTTGCAATACAATTTTCGAAAATCTGAAAAAACAAAACAGATGACAATTTCGGAAAAAATCCTACTTTCAATTGTACTGCTTCCAGTAACTCTCTAAATAGTATTTTGTCCCATTTTTAACTGAAACCGATGTATCTGACATTATTAAATCACTGAAAATTAAAACCTGTTCAGGAATTGACGAGATATCACCAAAACGATTGAAAACTATGCTTGCTTATATTATCACGCCTTTAACAAGCTCAATCAACTTATCACTAGCTGAAGGTGAATTCCCAAATTCTTCGAAAAATTCTCTTGTGAGATACTCTTGAGAAACTCCAGAGGAATATTAAAATTACTCTTCTTGAAATGGAAGTATGGTGTCAGAAAAATCGTCTTATTCTGAACAAGAATAAAACAGTTTGTATTAATTTTCATAGTATTGATTTTCATATAAAGAAAAAAATTCCTGAAAATCTTTATATTAATATAATATGAATCTTAGTGATAGTGTCAGACTACTCGGTACTTGGCTAGAGTCTGACCTCAGCTTCTCTTCTCATATAGACTTTGTTTGTAAACAGCTCAATAAAGCATATTATGCAATTGTTCAAATGAAACCAATTTTTTTATAATTCAAAAAAAAAAAATTTGAGTAGTATTCAATTTGGAACATAGGGAATCCTGTAGATACACTTTTAAAGAGCACCGTATTCTACCATTCCATTCCATATTTATCCTAAAATGCGTAACATTTGTGAAAAATAACTTTGCTAAATTCAACATATTGGGAAGAAATAATAATTACTCTTCGAAAAAATGTTTTCTTGATATACCAAAGCATAGGACAGCAACCTTCAAAAAATCAACTCTCTATAACTGTATATCAATCTACAACAAGCTGCCAAAGTTTTTTGAGGACATTAGCAACTATGACAATTTCAAGAACAAACAAAGAAATATCTTTTAGAAAACTGCTTCTATACTATGGAAGGATTTTTCGAGCACTGAACGTCTACAAGTGGTTTGTGTTAGAAAATATTTATGTACAGATATATGTTTATTTTAATATTCACGTTCCTTTTGTGAAGCTATTTGTTGTTATGAGTTTGTAATTGTTATTTCTGACATCTCTATATTTTATATACATATATATTTTCACTCATTTATGTTAGTATACCTATTCTGTGACTTGCCATTTGTACTGAGTGTATTCAATATGATTAATAAATACTACTACTACTATGAATTTTAAACTTCCTGGAGTCCTTTTGATATATACACTCCATACGATCCATACGATGGAAGTTCATAAAAATTTATCAGTTTGGTAATAATGATTTTTTATAACTATTGCAAAACGAAATATCTAAAAATTATTGATAATTTTTTTTTATTCAATTGATATTTAGCTATGTATGTTCTCACATTAAACAATGGCAGTTATCAACATAGGATATGGATTTTTTACGTGATGTGTTTATTAAATTGTTTTGAACAAATGGAGAAATTCAATATATTTGAAATTTTTTTTGCTATTTGGTTGTCTAGAGATAATTATGATAAAAAAAAATCATTTTAATTTTTAATTGTTTGAAATCGATTTTTTAATATTTCGATTGTTTGAATAATTAGTTGAGAAATAATGCTGCTTCAAATCATGATTTACACTTTTAAATAGTTTGGTGAATTTTTTTTTTATTCATTAGTTAATTGTTTATTAATGTACCAATTTCTTATGAACAAACATTGACCAACGTTATATTTTTTTTCTGAAGCAGAAAACAATTATAAAAACAGCTAGGTATATATAAAAAAGCCATAATTTTTTTTTAATTCATTATAATACTTTCTAATCTCAATCAATCAATAATTTTCAGAAAAAAATATACTGTTGGTCAATATATGTTTACAACAAATTGTTAAACTAATAAACCATTAAATAATAGATAACAAATTTTTTTTCCAAACTATTTGAAGGTGTAAATTATGATTTTTGAAAGCAAAATTATTTCTTGACTAATCATTTGAACTGATCATTTGATCATTTGAACAATTAAAAATTGAAATTAGGGATTTTTTTCAAATCATAATCATCTCTAGACAACAGAATATCAAAAAAAACTTTTTTTCAAAAATATTTAATTTCTCTATTTGTTTAAAACAATTTAATAAACAAATTACGTAAAAACTTCATATCATATGTTAACTGCCATCGTTTGATGTGAAAACAGACATAGCTAAATATCAATTGGAAAAAATTTTTTTATCAAGAATATTTAGATATTTCATTTTGCAATAGTTATAAAAAAACACAATTAACGAATTAATTAATTTTTATGAACTTTTATCACAGGATCGCATGAAGTATATATTTCGAAAGGGCTCCACGAAGTTTAAAATTTGTAGGCCAATTATCTATTCCTTTTATTCCATTATTCATGCCAACGGAGATTGGGAAAAAAAGTATTAGTTAACAATTGAATAACTTTTTGAAAAATGGTGATGAACTTTTTTTTTCTACGGGACTCGATTCATTCAAGTGTTAAGAAGATACTAGATTTTTTTCAAATTTTGAAAATGACATTTTATGATATAAAAAAATATTTCTTTTGATAAACTCTCTTTAGCGGCAGCGCGCGCATGCCGTAACAGCCGCACGGAACCCTATTTTCAACGTCAAATCAAAATTATAAATAATGGAGAAATAGTTTCGCGAGTCGTTACTTTTTATTGTAAATTTCCTCCTCTTTAACGAGCTTTTTTCAAAATTTCTCAAATATTGATATTTTTTGAATTATTAACGAAAAACTAAATACCATTTTTTTTCATCTCGTTTTGTTAATTCTAGAGGTGATTCCGAATCGAATGAGCTATCGCTCATATTTTTAGGACCTTTATCTCTATCTTTCATGTTTTTGAACTTGTTGATTAGACTAAAAAGGAGTGCAGATAATCGTCTCTCAGAACACAAGAGGAGTTATCGCCTCAGGCAAACCGACAAATCAGCTGTAGCCAAACATGCTCTCAACGGAGATACACAAATAGTCTTCCCCTGGATCGTATTGTCCGATCGAATTCTACTTCGCTATACCCATAACATTCTCGTGAACGAAGCCCCAAGCATAAAGAAGCGTGAATCATATCACATTCATGGTTAATGAAACTTAGAACATTCGTTACATCCCGGTACATTTCAAGCTGGACACCCTCTATTCAATTTCTAGTCGTATAAAGTAAAAAACATTCCTTCCTCAGATGTAATTCAATTTTGTGAGTTCAAAAGTGATTATAACTTCGAAAGAGTCTTTTACATCGTAGGAACTCAGGCTCTTTTATAGCTTTGTTTCAATCTCTGTGCATGAACTGGATTAAAAACCATCACGTCGCTTCCAGCTCCAAGTTTCCAAACATTAAGCGGACCTATGAAGTCGGAAATACGTGATCCACATTTGCACGCATGTAAAATCTGGTGTTTGATTCATTTTGGAGGAACGTTATCCAAATGGCAGTTTTTATAGGAGAAATGAAAGGAAAAAGTATACATACAAATTACTCACTTACTGGTATGCAAATACCTCGTATATGTAATTCTGATTGATGTTTGAAAGTAATTGAAGATGATGAAGAAAAGAGAAATGAAACTTTCCATGTTCATTACCACTTTTATTTGTAACTAACGTTACTGCAGTTTCGTCCTATAAGGACATTTTAAAACTTACAATAAAGCGTTATTATTATTATTATTATCTTTGGGCTCCAGTTTCAACCAGTTGCTTTGCAGTGAAAGACAGTGGACGAATATCATTCACAACTTGTTTTAGCAAGCCTCATTTATCTTCGAACATCTCTCTCTCTCTATTTTGGATGGTCGTTGCTTCCTATCCTCAGGCGCATTTGACCAATGCTCCTCCTGTTACGTAACTGGCTGTTACATAACAAAAGCTTCGTCACGGGACAAAGACTGTCTTGCAGTTTGCAAGCCTGTATCCGAAATGAGGTCTAATGTTCTTGAAAATAAAACTATTGTCTTCTTCATAAAATAGTATTGTTCGATCCCACTCCCACGTGGACATCCGGTCCACCCCGGCCTCCAATCGGCGTGAAAGGGAGCAGGTATTATAAATATTTTACACAAACACAAACAATTTTTATTAACACTATCATTTTTACGATTGCTGGCTCGTTATAAAACGACGGACATCCCAACACGAACTGAATTCCGTCTCCAAAAATGGCGTCCGCGTACCTTCTTTGTGGACGGTCGTTATCGGCACTTCCGTCCACCACCACATCGGAAACGGAACTCTCTCATCTTTGAAGATCCTAAACTGAATTTCCTAACGATACCATTGCCCAATGACATTTTCCAACATGTTATTTCTATTATAATGTTCTTGTGAATGCAGAACCCAAAAAAATGACCAGATTTGACTACGTGTTACTATTTTCTATCATCATAAAGAATCATAACCTCAATTGGTCGTAATTATTCAAATAAATGAAAACACCAATAATTGCCGTTTTCTGAAACAATAATTTTCAGCTATTCGAATGCTTACGGAAAAGTCATATTCAGCAGATAATTATAAATGGGCTTGACTACCTTCGCACTCTCCTACATGAGAAGGATTGAAATAGTGAATGCATTCATGAAGGTTCGATATAATTATTTACTTTTGCGATAATTCTTTCATGAATAATTAACTACCCGTCACATTCCCGGTAACAGTAGAACATTTATAAAACATCAAAATGTCCTGAAATGAGTTCCACGTTTATTAGATGTTCTGAAATATGTTCTGTAACACACCACCATATGAAAAATTATTCATTACTTATTTTTACTCTGCTGTAATTAAGGTTTTGCTGACCCACAAAGATTCATGTGAGGGGTGGAAATATATCTATTCTATTGCCAGTGTTATAATTGTGAAATTCCCAGCATGTAGAAAACAGTTTTTAATTACTTGTATGCTAACGAGGAAATGAAGGTACATACAGAAAATATTATACACAACTTTTTGAAATATTCGAAATAGTCATATCTTGGAAGATAAATGCGAAAACAGTTTCCATCATCAGTGCCGAAACAGAATCGAGTTATTTGTTAGAGAAGTTTGTATCATTATATTTCACGTCACAAGAAATTATGATGAAAATGGGCGAATATATAATTTATAATAGGTTATTCATCATATCACCAAGTACCACCTATAAAAAAATTATTGCCCGCGGCTTCACCCGTAGAATTTGGTTTGTCAAATCGAATTTTGTGACAGACCATTTCAAACAGATAGTTACAATGTTCTTTATCAAATCGAAACTTTAGGTATCCAACTTCAAAACTGACGAAAATCACCACAATCTTTGAAGCCCTATTTTTCCTCCTTGGGGTTGGAAATTCCTGATTTCCCTTTTTGATTCACGTAACACAAAGAACCCACCTGCACATTTTGAGATTTTGAGTTCAGTAGCTGCGGCTGTACGTTTATATAGGAACGGACATCAGCTGGCGATGCATATCTTCACATTAAAAACACAGTAACTGAAAAAATACGCCAAATGCACTTCAGGGCTCAGATCGCCTCCCTTTCCCTGCGCATCGTCCTCCGTAGTAGACGCGACGCGTGGTGACTTACTGCATTGCATCAAGTTATCGTTATCCTGATAACTTTCAAACAATTCGTCCAAATCACTTTGTGTGAAAGACAAAGTTTATCTATGTCACATCTCTTTTTCAATATATATTTAAGGTCAGGTTCCAAATTAAATCTCTGGCGAAGATTGGCATACTTTGGACACTCGATTAATAAATGTTTCACACTCACCGGCACTACGCATAATCCACATATTATCTCTGGTTCTCTTTTGAGGATGTGTTCGTGAGTGTACCGTATATGACCCAAACGCAGTATAGATAGAATCACCTGGTGCCGTCTATTTGGAGGGTAGATGTTCCAAGGTTTCACCGAATGTTTCACTTCGAGTAATTTGGAGTAGTTTTGTTGCCACTGCATTTGCCAGTATTCTTGGCTGTTTATATCCCTATACCATACTTCTTGTTCATTGATATCTGACAATGCCTCTCTAGCTATTCTATCTGCTTCTTCATTGCCTGGGATACCTACATGTGAAAGATCCCATATAATTTTTTATTATCATCTTTTAATGAACTCAACTTAACGGACAAATGCTTGGGGACTTGTTAATATACTGAATAATGTGAGTGTAGTTAAATATTAATCTTGTATTGGGAAAGAAAGTTTTTGGCTTTCTACTACTCCATCTTGATACAAAAAAAAAAAGGATGAGGGAGTCTTCCAAAGAGAGGAAGGAAGTAACTCCATACATGGATGTGTAGATCATGCAAAGAAGTAACTTTCAGACGCAAACTGCCATCCTCACTGGTATACACCGATGTTTCGCCTTAAGACACTTGCCCTAAGGCTCTTCAGTACCAAATTGGATAACATTATAGAAAATACACACACTTCATTCATGAATTACGATTTTTGATGTCACGGAATAAGCTTGATCTGCTTATATCATCGATGACATCGTAATTCAATCCCAGCCAAGAGGAATCTTATTTGAATTGATGGGGTTATATTTTTTAGTAGTGATAAATTTTTGGGAAAGAAAGTTTTTGGCTTTCTACTACTCCATCTTGATACAAAAAAAAGGAGAAGGATGAGGGAGTCTTCCAAAAAAAGGAAGGAAGGAATCAAGATGGAGTAGTAGAAAGCCAAAAACTTTCTTTCCCAAAAATTAATCACTCCTAAAAAATTTAACCCCTTCAATTCAAATAATCTTGTATTGTATTGTTGTTGCTAATAACCCTCCGTGGTTGATGCAACTTTCTTTCATAATAAAAAAAAAAGTTTATCTATATTGAATAGTCAAAATGATGATTCTATCAATTTTTGAAGAAATTATAAAATGTGCATTGTTAAGATACATAAAATGTTATTGAAGAAGACCCCATGCATTAGCTTATCCTTGTGTTGCCGCATAAGTGAGGTGATCTCTGCAGCTTTCATATGAGCTTTTTGCTTAATGGGTTCCAACTCAACTCTGTGACATAGTTGTGATCACCTCGTTCAGTGTCGAAAACTTGACTGAGTTCATCAGCTACTCGGCTGGCTTCTTGGAAGCCCCTAGAATTCGTATCCTATCAAGGCAGTGCTGTTTGGTGGTCATCAGCAGCACGCCTTGACTTGAAGTGTGATGGCTACGTCGTAGTTTGGCTTCTATTCGCCGCACTGCATGCGTGAAAGGCCTGTTGACCGCCCGGTATTCCATCCCACATCACAATCACATTCCGATTCGGAAAGTGACTGGACGAAGCTATACACGGCGATGTTGATTTGCCAAATGTCAGCCTCTTATGTTAGAACACTATGAACTTCCGCATCCAAACAAGCCAGTTCGTGTGGCTTCAGGTGCCTAATTCAGTAGAGCGCCCTGCGTATTGTGATTCATTGGTGCATGTGTGAGTCTTTTCTCTAGCCTTGTCATCGGGTGGTAGAACAGTCACTTCAATCACTTCGTTATCAGGCTGGGAAGGATCTATATAGCCCTGTCGCCGAAGATAGGATACGTAATCCCTGAGATTTTGGGCAGAAAAAGCGGCATGCTCCGGATGTGTTTCACACCACAGAGCATGCAATCTCGCCATGTACCCCCTTCGCGCGGACTCACTACTCTCGTAGCAATGCATAAGGCCATTTCTTAGCTCTTGCGTCCACTCAAAAGATCTGTTGTCATTTCCAGGGTTGTCATCGATAGGCAAATAATCGTTATGGGACCCACCACCTTGCTCTGACCCCTCCGACCGGGTCGATTGGGGGCCCCTACTAGGAACCACGGTCGGCTCCGGAGGGAGAATAGTGTTCTTCTTCATGGGTGCCCCTGGACTGCCGGTCCGGTTTTGCACCAGTTGCTCGGGATTGTGGTGGCGCAGCTCACCAAAAGCCAAGGGTGGGAGTGGCCATCCCTGCTTATTTATTACAATTATTATTATTATCATTATGTGAACAACAGTTCAGACGTTTCTCTACAAATTATTGATACTTAAATTTTACTGTTTCCGAATATCTGAAAGACATTTCAGAGTCGCACTTTTTAATAAGCTATTTAATAATAGGCTCAGACGACCTCAATACTCACTACAAAAATACTTCACATCTGAAAGTTGTCTATCAACCCAAGATAAAAGTAAACAGTGAAAATTTCACTCAACTTTCTGTCAAAACTTTTTCCATGAGAGTTACTGATCCTCTTCTGCCCATCGATGGAAACATCTATTTGAATATGAATTTTGAACTGCCTGGAGATGAAGAAGAGCGTGTTGAAGCATACATTAATTTTCTCCCCTTGTTTATGAAAAGGCCACATCCGATATTCGTATCGCGTTTAAATCACTGAGTATATAACTTCAAAATTGACACAGTATGTTATTCAATTTTATATTCAATCCGAGTTTCCGTTTCGATATGAATAATAAACAAACCGGCACGAGCGTTTGAGGCAGTAATAACTACGTATTGAATAAATAAGTTCAATTACCTCAAATGTCTGTCTGTCTGGACGCGACAAACTTGAAAACTACCGAATTGATATTCACACAGTTTTCCATTAGAAGAAGTATTGAGTCGTGAGAAAACTCCATGTATATATTTCACTAATGTTGTGAATGGATTGGTCAAAATATGACGATCTTATCAATCCGGGGTCGTTGAGGCGGTGCTACCCTCGCGAAGCCGGGGCTACTCTTCGAAAAAGCCACCTCATCCGTTTGAAATAAAACAAAAATGGATAACTCACATTATGTATCACTTTTGGGTTCCATTATAAGTTTGGGATCAAAGAGCAGATTCAGCACAAAGCCTGTAAGAAGAAAAGTACTGATTATCTGGAAAACTAGGCCAGTAACAATACCTCCGAGTATTTCTGAAGTATTTGAACACGCTTTTTCCGGTAGACTTTTCCATCTTTTCCTGATGTGCATAATATCTTTTCAGAGCTATACGTTGATCATAACATTCTCTTAGATACTTTCTTGTTCTTCTGAGTTGGGAAGCAGACTACCTCTCTTGTAGAAAGCAATATGTTGCTGTTGACGAACAGGTTCCAAACACCGTTACGATCAACCTTGGGGTGCCTCAAGGATCAAAACTGGGACCTATATCTTCTGTATTATATGTTAATGACTTGTACACTTCAATTTATGCAACTTCTGTTACGATGTATGCGAATGACACATCATTAATAGTATCTGATCGAGAGGATTCAATGCTGGAAAGCAAATGTTACCATGTATTCGAATATCTAAATAAATGGTTCCCAGCATCTGTATCTGAATATGAAGTGAACTTCAACAATCAGATTTCATCATTGGCAACGTAGCTTTGATTCAATTCAATCTGATTTTGTTAGACAGAAACAACATTTTTAGTTCTTCATATTCATTCATTCATGAATGTCTGAATTGGCAGACTTACTGCAGAATTCAGGAAAAAAATGAATTGTATTCCATTCCACCTGTAAGACATAATACAAACGTTTATTTGAAAGTGATTGACAATGTTTCATGATGAATGTCACTATTTGAAATCTCTGAAACAACTAAAAAAGAAGAATTGAAAATGTATAGCTGAAAATAACAATTATATTAACCAAAATGAACCTGAAATGAAATGATAGTGAAATAAAATACAAGTAAAAATAAAACAATTGAATAAATAAAAATAAAGAAATGAAACAAGAAAATGAAAATAAAAAGTGGAGAGATTCCAAGTCACGTTAGTTCACGACGTTTCGATTGTTAGTATCTACAATCGTCTTCGGGTGATGACTGGACTGATTTCTCCGAGAGATGACTATTTATAGGTCGTTCGAGTACTTTCACTTATCCCCGCTTTCCATTTTCCGCTTCACTGGTTCCGTGGAAGATGACCGTTTTTGGCGGGAGTTGACCATTTTTCGCTTGATGATGGGTTTCCATATGTTGCGTATTTCTACGCTGGCCTGGCTGAATACGTTGTTGGATGTTGCGGCTTCCTTGAATTTTCTTCTAAACCAATGTTCCTCTCTGTGCAAGATCTCAGCTTGGGACCACTCGATGTTGTGTTGATGGGTCCAAACATGGTCTGCTATTCCTGATTTGCTAGTTTCCCCTCGCTGTGTGTGTTTCTTGTGCTCGGCAATGCGAACATTCAATGGCCTCTTAGTTTCATCCATATAGGATTTTCCGCACTCACAGGGTATCCGGTAAATGCCATTCTTGGAATCGCAGTCTGCGTTTGGTGGCCTGGTTTTCGTGAGGCTGCTACGAATAGTGTTACCGGATCTGAAGCAGGGTCTGATGTTGTACTTGGAACCAATTCTTCTTATCCTCTCCGATAATTCTCTGATGTAGGGAAGTGCAAGCACTGGTTGTGACGGCTCCTTTTCCTTGCGAGGCTCCTGCTGTCTTCTAGCCAAAGTCTTTCCCACCATCGCTATGACCGTCATAACCATTCAATCGTTTCCTTCCATTCAAGAAACAACTTCTACGCTCTTCATTTGGCTCCCCGTTTGGCCCATATAATGTTTGGGCAAGAGCCTGAAGTTTTGTATACTGTTTTTAATGAATTTACCTAAACTATTAACGCTTAATTGAATAGAAGTTGCGGAAATTTTATGAAAACTCATATTAAAACTAATTATCACAGTTTATCGTATGAATTTCACTATAAAAGGTTTTTACAAAAACCGCGACACGTGTTTCGCTATACAATAGCTTTAGTTTACGCTTGAGGAAGCTATAGTGAAAATCATGTATTGAACTGTATCAATATTATTTTTTTTTCATTATTGCATTGAATATGTAAATTTTAGTTAAAGATCGTACAACCTTTTTAAACTGAGAAACAAGCAAACGCGTCAAAAAACTTACGATAACGAATAACACTTTATAACTGAATTTCTCTGCCCCAATTCGCAACAGTTTATATTGATACTTTCCACAGAGTGTGTTCATGCATCAACGAAATTGATTTTCTTGAGATTGATATAAAAATCAACATGTTAGGAATATTCAATGCATATATAATGTGCATTGACTGAGTAGGCCAAGGCTGACTTTAGCTGGAAGCTGAAATATCTGAGAATATGGAGAATTGTGGTGTGTTTCTGTAGAAACAGTATTCTTATACAATCATTTTTGTGCATGAGGAAATGAAAATATTTTGTGATTATATCACGGCAATTTGAAAAAAAGTTAAGTTGAATGTGTCGTATAATTTCAAATTACTTTCTATTTTCTGGTCAGATAACAAACTTTTTCCTACTACTCGGAGTGTTTACTATTTTCTTTCTCTTCCAGTAACAAATAACTGATATTCTACTCATTGGTGATTACATGTACCCAATTAAGGCAATGCAGCTAATCATTAGTTCCCTTCTAATTTTTTTTCAATGAATAATTGTATCAAGTTTCGTCGGCAACCGTTTGAATATAATATCACTTTGTTAAGTGAATTTTTCGTCAATAATTACTATCTGAATCATGATTTCTTGGGAATTCTCAAATGTATATGGAAGAGGTGAACTGAGACTTTGACCAGGAGAGAGTAGGACAAAATATAGTGACATACATATTCCACACACCCAAACTTGATGTGGGACCCATTCAAATTAACTCAAAAACTCTAACTAACTTCTTATTGGTATCATTTCTTGATTTCAACGTTCTGAGTGTCTTGTGGTGCACTGTTTGGAACCGTTGGTGTAGTAATGAATATTCCAGAGGAAGATCAAACGTTTGATCTTCTTCTTGAAGATGATCACTTGGTGATCGAAACACCTGTCGAGGTGTTGAAATAACGGTTTGGTGATAAGAAAAAACTTCAGTGAAAATTAAAACATATTTGAAGCATTATTTGGATATTCCTTTTCGGAAAGGAACGTTAGTTTTCGATAGTTGGACGATTTTGAAATCATAGACGAAATTCAGGAATTCAAATAATAGAAAATTTAATGGAATGATTGAAAATATTTTTGTCAAATTTTCACTAGTTATTTTATTTTCACGACCGGTTTCGGATTTTATCCCAGTATCAAGTTTGAATCTAACAAATACATTTGATATCTAAAAACGTGGTTATATAGGGAGTTCGTAGGTGAGCTGTATGGGAAGGTAATTGGATAAACAGGGGTGCCAACTATAGAAATTCAACACTAGAGGAAAAAAAATTACCCAGGTTGTCAAAATTATAAATTCAAGAGTGGAGACCTACATAAATCGAATTGCTCGTTTAGGGTTATACAATATTTCTCCATTGGTATCTTCTGATCAAAAACTCATTTCAGGGTTCCCAACTAGCAAAATTGCTAGTTGGGAACCCTGAAATGATTTTCTTTCGTGTTTGGTAATATATTTATCATGTTTATCCTTATGTTGAAACCATTCTGATATCTTCAAATAATGGTTTTTATGTTTTTTATTCTATCATATCATCATTTTTGTTATGTATGTCATTACTTTATATATTTTCAAAATATATTAGGATGTCCTAAATAAATCAATAAATATTGAAAATCGAGAATCATGGAGTTTCAAGAGCTGTTGTGCTTGATGTCTCTAAGGCCTTTGACCGTGTGTGGCATAAGGGTTTGCTGCCCAAACTTGGATGCTATGACTTGTTGGATCAGTTTTGTGTGTGGCTCTTCAGCTTCCTGGAAGAACTTTCTCTGCAAGTGGTAGTCGATGGATGTCTCTCGAATATTTCAATCATCAATGCTGGTGTTTCCCAAGAATCCATAATGTCTACAACTCTCTTTTTATTGTATAGCAAAGATTTATTGGAAAAAGCCAAGATTCCAATATATTACTTTGCTAGCGGAAGCACACTTTTCTCGTCAGTGCATTTGGATTCAAGGACATCGGCTATACATCTTCACCGGCAGCAGTAGGTTGCATATCTTAATGAGGATCTAGAAATGATTTCGAATTGGGGTGAAAATAACCAGGTTCAATTCAATGCCACACAAAATTTTCCAAAAGGAAATGAATTTTTTTCAGCATCGATCATGAGCCCAACTTCTTCATTTCAATTGACTCTCTAATTTTTCTGATGCGTAATAATAATTACACAAACATTTCAATTTCTAGACACATTTCGCTAACACCATAGCTTCCCCGATTAAAAAATTCCTCATTCCCTGGTGCTTTCAGTTCAAATGAGGTTCTGTACCGAAAATCGCACATATCTCGTGACGTCACACTAGCTTCCGGTAACTGCGTCGATGAAGTGGCGCATCTCAATGACGGTAGATGCTATCGATTTGGGATTTTCATCAACGTATTCTAGATGCAAAGCACTATCAAAATTTATGGAAAAATGTACGAAATCACATTCGACTCAACGATCCTATTGAATCAACTCTGTCGCATGTGATCATGAACAGGAAATAATTCTCAGAAAGGAGTCAAAGCATTTGCCGTAGTTGTCACCGTTGTTGTTATCAAAATAAAAACGTGTCAAAGCAAAAGCTGCATAAGCGATATCAATTGGTTTTTATCTCTCAAATAAAAAACGTCCTTTGATATTTCTGCATCAACGGTTTCCTGTGGGAGTTGGCTGAAAGTAACTTGCCTCAGACATCCAATACTTCCACAATGGAAATCCGAATTGGATATCGAAGAAGTATGTCTAACAAAACAACGATAACGATTTGTTTTGTTTTGACTTTCCTCAGTCAGTATATACAGGGTATATTTGAAATGATGTTTTCGATTTCAGATGGTGACTACTTGTCATATTTTATGAAAAAAGTTAACTTGCTTCGTATTGTTTTTTCAATAATAACTCACAATGATGAGAAATGACAATTAGAACGTCTCATCTTTTTATACCACTTGTATTTGTAGCTAACGTTACTTGAGTTTCATCCTACAAGGACATGGATGGAATCCAGCAGCTTCGGGCTAGGCTTAGGGGCGGAGCTCCAAATATGTGAAAAATGCTACAAAAAAGATCTGATCTGAGCTTTATGAAGCATCAAAGGAGAGTTTACTCTTCAGACAACCATGTTTGTATTCAACATCGTTTGTCCATATGTGCTAGATCAATTGAGGAGAGGAGATAAAGGTATATGTAGTTACCTCTTTGGTGGTATCTAGTCTACAAGTATATAGGTTATTTTTGGATTGGAAGACTGGAATGTCTCATATATGCCCTTCTGAGAATGTTTTGAAAATTGAAAATCAGGAAGTGTTCCAGTTCTTGAGCGATCATCAATATGGCTTTTGGAAACAAAGATCAACAGGCGACCTTCTATCATCTGTCACCCATATTTGAAATAACGCAATCGAGAAACATCGAGAATCAAGAGCTGTTGCGCATGATATTTCTAAGGCTTCTGGCCTTATGTGGCATGTGAGTTTGCTTGCCAAACTTCGATGCTATGGCTTGTGAGATCATTTATGTGTATGGCTCTCCAGCTTCCTGAAAGAAAGTTCCTTGTCCGTCGATGGATATCTCTCGAAGAGATCAACGTTGGTGTTCCACAAGGATCTATATTGTCTTCAACCCTCTCCACATATTGGTTTCCTAACGACAGCTTACTTGTCTCGTTGGTCCATTTGGATTACAGTAGATCGGCTACGGAGGCACATCTTCACCAGCAGAAGGAGATTGCACATCTTAATGGGGATCTAGAAGTGATTTTGAATTTGAGTGAAAGTAACCAGATTCAATTCAATATCCCTGTAGCTTATAATAATAATAATAATAATAACAGGTTTTCATTCATCATAATAAAAAAAATGAAGAATAGAAAGATATGATGAAACATAGTATGATGAATGGGCGAGGTTCAGCTATTATAGCTGCTTTTGAACCTAACCTTTCAAACTATAAAAAAAGTGCAAGGTATCGCAAATAAATAATAAGTTATTATAAAATAACTATAAAATAACACAAAATGATACAATCGAGATATGGTAAAACAAAATCTGGGAAATCGAAACCGATTTGAACTTCTACGTCTATTTGAGTAGATGGGAAAAAATCCATACGTACCTTTGCTATATTGTACACTTTTAATTCTGTAATTCATATGTGCTCATATATGTATGTATATATATGTGTATATATGGGCACTATGTTCTTATATATTATTACTAGAACGCGTATTTTACATTTGTGATTTTATACTTTACTGTCAATTCAGTTTTATGTTTGTATGATTTTATATTCAAATAATATTATATCTCAAAAGTGATTACTCTTTATATTTATACGAATATTTGTGATTTTATATTATCTAATGTGTTTTTATTTCATATATTAAGTAGTTTATTTTCATATGCAAATTTCCTTTATATATAATTCATTTTCATACTTTGATATTTATTATATATTCATTTTTTTTTTCATCTGGATCTCCCTTTCACCACATACAAGCAACATCTGATGCTACAATGTTTATTCAACTGTATATATTACTTTAGTTATATTATATCAGAAATACGCGACGGACTGTGGCTGCTCGTCGCTCTGAGGTTCAACTCAGTACACCTCGAACTTCATTGTTCAAGAAATCATCCATTGAAAGAACTGCGTTTGTTCCTAATACACTTTCTAAGAACGTTTTTTCAGATGGATTTAATTTCCAGCGATTCAAATTCAATGTGGATCGCTACTTTCGCACAGGCACCGCTCTGTGAGCACCTCAAGGATGTTTCTGTAGTGCTTGTGTTTTGTTCTTGAAAAAAAAACAAAAAAGGTATTTTCACGGAATTGACAATAAAATGTTTGTCACTAAACCTAATATTCTCTGCATTACTTTCCACTCGTTACACCAGTCACAGTCTAATGTCAGCTCTGCAGACCAATACTCGAGTGAATGTCACGAGTGACTGCAAACTGGCTTCTACTATAAATTAGCTGCTTTTTCGAGATACTCGGTCTAGAAAGACGCATGATTTCTATTCAACCCACTCACCACTTATATTAATTTCAGTTTTATTCCCATAAAGCGATGAAAAACGGATTTAGAAACAAATTTCATTCCTTCCACAGCAAAATTATCAAAGTAATTTTAACAAAACACATGGTTTCTAGGCACGATTATCGTCATTTCTCCATTTTCCATCGTTCAAACATGAGAAATTCAATTTGGCGAATAGTTTCCGGTATGATGAACGTTCGCTCCATAAATACAATCAATATCTGAAACGTACGCCTCACTGGTTAATCTCTTGAAAAAACAAATTACAAATATAACCAATTTCACTTTTGTTGCAGGTCGACAATAAAATCTTTATCGATAGCTTTTAATTCAATTCCTCATGCAAAAACATGAATTTTGTGCATTATTCAACTCTCAATAATAGCAAAAGATTGATACTTCGGTGAAAACAATTATAAAACTCGGTGTT
The DNA here is from genome assembly GCF_025532065.1 of Leptinotarsa decemlineata. Taxonomy (NCBI): domain Eukaryota; kingdom Metazoa; phylum Arthropoda; class Insecta; order Coleoptera; family Chrysomelidae; genus Leptinotarsa; species Leptinotarsa decemlineata. Next base: position 21,853,570 of record NW_027412747.1, read on the forward strand.
TTGCTATTAGTATTGTTACACTTATAGAATTAATGGCGAAATTAGGTAAAGCTTTCGATTTAGTTCAATTCGATTCACTCATCAGCAAGCTCAAGTTCATAGGATTCCATGACATTTCTCTTAAATGGATGACCAGCTATCTCACAGGCCGATCCCAGAGGGTCAAACTGGATGATTACTCATGGTCATCCCTAAAATAAAGAATCTCAGGTGTACCGCAGGGAAGTATTTTGGGAACCTTGATGTTTTTAGTGCTTATTTTTGATTATCCTACCTTGTCAAGTACATCTATACGCATAACACCGATACAGAAAGTTCCGTGGCCAATATAAACACAAATTTGCACAAAACATTCCTAGACTCGGAGAATCATGGACTGAAAATCAATCTATATGAAACTTCAGCCTTATGCATAGGGTCTTAAAGACAAATAGCTGAAACTCAGTGTAACTTTAGGCTTTAGACAGTGATAAAAATCTTGGCTGGCGTAACCATAGATAGTCTTTGTCTTTCAATGAACATGTGACAAACATTTTCAAAGTATCATTCCTCAAACTCAAATCGCTATATAAATTCAAGTATCAGGATTCATAAGAAATGAAAGTCAGGTTAGTTGAAACTCTTATTTACCTTAATATCGAGTAGTATTTTTCTGTACTATCGCTTATTGGTCCTTTTTTGTTCATGGCTATCCGCGATAGATTTTGAAAGTTTATTCATATGAACATTATACTTAGTAAAGTATTTGCCTCGTTGAAAAGAGTATTTGTTTTATTCTAGAGTTCTGTTCCATATCGTTGCAACAAACATGAAATTGACGGTCACCTAAAAAAATACAAATCCATGTAAATCTTACAAATTCACTTTAATTTGATAAAAAATTATCCAAACTGATTTGATTGTGGCTACTTCAAATACATATTAAATCAAAATAGTAAAAATATGTTTTATACGGGGGTAATTCAAAATTTTCCAAAAGAAAAAAAAACGAATAGCAGACCATGACTTCGTATCTGAACATAATTCTTTTAATGCCAAGCAACTTTCCTCCTCAACAAATTTCTATATTTTTTGAAATAAGGCTACTTTACTTTCGAACGAACTATATATTTTTTGGCCTATCCTGTATGGTATTTGTCATAAAGCCATTTCAGGTACATTTGGTATAGTTTTGGAACATGCAGCAACTTTTGTCAAGAATAAAATTTTCTGAGAAATCGATAATAAAAAAGTTTCCCATTTGTTGCACACTTAGTGGACCATACTGTATATTCCCTGATCATGCTTGGACAGCAGAATGCACATTGAGGGATAATATTTTCGTTCTGGTATGGTTCTAGTTCAACCTGTGGGATATTTATGTCAACAAATGCTTTGCATTGAAACAAAGGAAACAAGATATGCCTACTCCAGTCAAATTTTTCAACGGTGAATTAAGATACTAGCGAAATACATTGTCCCCATTGAAATCCATCAGTGCCTCATCTAGGAACCCACAGCATATAGAAATTTTCAAGTCTTATCGATAGCACCACAATTATTCACTAAAATATACAAAATGAAAGATATTGGCCGTTAATCAATTACGAACGTAACAGTAGTCAGAATATTAACACCAACTGTCTAGACGGCGGAAGAATTCAGTGGTTCCTACTCATTTATTATATACTGTATGTAATAAGTCTCTTATATGTTGTATGGATTCAAATCATTCCATTTCACCATGGAAGATGATATTATCCACCCCGCTCAACCTATTACAAATGTAATATATAAATATGTCACGTAGTCGAAAAATCTATCTATCTATTTTTGTATATCTGACTACACATATACAATTACATTGTCTATGTGTTGTTTTGATAATTATTATTCCATCCCTGTATATATGGAATTTATGGTAATCTGGGACATAATTGATTTAGTCCTTTGTTGCATTATCTAATTTCCCCAAGATATGAAAAAAGTGTTGTGATACAAAAGTTAAAAATTAATCATAAAAAGTTTCCTCGAATTTTTCAATTTGAATATTTAAATTTCCACTTAATGCGAACCCAGGTGACGCTAGTATTCCAAAGAGGAAAAGTTTTCTAGAATCACCTAACATGCCTCGATGGAATTAATGACCAAAACCAGCTGACGAACAAAAGTTTTTCTATTCAATTATTTACCCATAAGAACAACGCCACTGCTGCATTATACGTAATTTAGGTGTATATGCGAACGCTAAATGATATTCAGTTCATGAAAATGGAAAATTAAGATACCATTATGATGTTATGAAGTCGTGCTTATTATTCCTAATTCTCTGAATCATACCAGAAAAAATGGTAATTACATTATATAATCTAATTATATTTTGTTTCCTGACAGTAAGAAGTAATAAATGATCATTATGAATGCATAACGCTGAACACAGTGCTCAAACAAAATTTTAAAATTTCTCTTTGTTCAGCCACAGCCAATATTGGCGAGTTTATAATACTTTAGCGGATTCTCTTATTTCACCAGGCTTCTTAAGTTACCTACTTTGAAGTTACTTTTTGAGTTACTTTTTAGGTTGTTATTTCAAACTTGCAGTGGCGTAGGGGCAATTATTTCAAACTACTCGTTAGAACCAATAACTATGTTCATTTATTCAGATACCATAGACATGATAACAGTAATTGAAAACACTAAATAATGTATTTTTCGATGGCATTCCCAGACCAGTTTTGATGACACCTTCGAGTTTGTCAGTCCCTAGTGCGTTCTTGCTGTCTGTAAAAATATTCTTCAATATTCTTCATAAGATACTTTGACTGAACCACATGGCCTGAATCCAAAAATGTATTTTCTTGGCTATAAGCCTATTTTGTTTTATATAATTTAAATATTACAATGTACAATTCACTTATCTTGATACTTTCTGTTGCCTGACAAGTGAGCACTGATGATGACATAAGTCGAAAGCGCTTTGCAAGAATTCTAATATATTATACACTTTAATACAAAACCTCTTCGATTCATTAATGTAAAAATATTGATCCGCTCATCTCTTTGAGATCTCAATTTAATGAACCTTGCACACTGCAAGATAGCAAACACTTCCGCCTGAAAGAAAGACGAATGTGTATAGTCCTAGCGGATAGCTATAGTTTGAATTTCTATCCGCTCGGTATATTCCAGCTCCTGTTCCATGTTTGGTCTTCGATCTATATGTATACCAGGTGTTTTTTCCAAATATGTTTTCGGGATGACCAATGGTCTTCCACTCTTCACGGCTTATAATTTTGGCCGTGAAGTTTGTGTTAAAGGTGTACTTCGGTGTCATGTGGTCCGTGCACATATTCAATATGTGCTCCTCCACTTGTTCCGAAATTTCTGTTCGGTCCAATCTTTTGTAGTCGGTTAGTATTCCAGTCTGAATTGGCCCATCCTGGCCTCCCCCATTATCACAAAGTGTAAAGGAGGTAGATTCAGGAGTGTCTCCAATGCAGCTGTTGGGGTAGTTCTCATTGCTCCCGTCATTCCCAAACATCTTTGCACCTTGCCTTGTTTGTTGATGGCGGTCGCCTGCTTCATCTTTGGCCACCAGACCAGAGATGCGTAACCACCATCTTATATAGCCAATATACCATGTCTTGTTTCAGCCCCCATGTTTTTCCATAGGTGCGTCTGGCGAGCATCAGTGCTACCTCTGCTTTCCTCTTTATCCTGTCCAAGTGTTGGTTCTAGGTCAGTTTGGAATCTAGGATTACTCCCAGATATTTAACCTCCCCCGACACTTGTATTTCTTCACCTCGAAGTTTTAGAGGTCCGAGACCCTCCGTTTGAGTCCTCTTGGTGAATGCTACTGGGCTTATGTTGAGCCCTTCTTCTTCGGTCCATCTTGTTATAATATTCAGTTCCTGCTGCATGCATCCCTTCACTACATGATTGTATTTACCCTGGACTAAGATGACTGAGTCGTCTGCATAGCCCATTGTGGTCCAAGAGACATAATAACTCGTCCATCAACAGGTTCCATAAAAGAGAGGATAGAACCCCCTCCTGAGGACAGCCCCTTGCTACCCGTGCCACGACTGTTTCCCCCATAATAGTTGTATATACCAATCTTCCCCTAAGAATGCAGTCTATCCACATACAGCTTGTCTTGTCGATCCCTCTTCTCCTCGACGCCTGGATGATTGATTCTAACGACGTATTATCAAATGGGCCCTCAATGTCCAAGAAAGCAGCTAAAGGTACTTCTTTGTTTTTGTAAGTATATTCTACTTTGTTACCCGACATAGAGCCGTTTCTGTTGACATATCTGACCTGTATGCATATTGGTCTCGATGTGATGGTCTGATACCCAGTGATACGTCCATAACATGCCTGTCAAGTAGTTTTTCTAACGTTTTCAACGCAAATGAAATAAGACTAATTGGTCTCAAGGTCTTCGCCGAGTCCTGTCCGATTTTCCCAGGTTTCGGAATGAAGGTGGCCCTGATCAGTCTTCAGATTGTTGGTATGTGTCCCAGTGCTAAACTTGCCCTGAGAATCATACACAATTTCTTGAAAAGTACGGTGCATTACTAGGTATATGCCAACAGGTCCCGGCGACTTAAAGGGTTGAAATGAGTTTACAGCCCATTCAATTTTCTCCAGATCTATCACTTTCTTTGCCATTTGCCAGTCCTCCGTGGATGCCCTTTTCGGGGTCTCCAGTTCTGAATTCGCCCAGGACTCCGGTGTTAGATTTGTAATTTCTGACCCGGGAAAGTGTACCCGGAAAAGCTCTCCGGTTTTTGTATACTTCCCCGTATTTGTTTTCAGATTATTTATTGAGACCTGAGGTTCCTTCGAAAGTATTTTGTAGAGCCTGGCACATGCTTGGGTCTGTTCGACATTGCCTTCACATCACATTGCCTTCTCCACGTATCTCTCTTGGATTTTCTCAGGACTTTGTTATACTCAGTTAGGGACCTTCTGTATTGGTCCCATTAACCTGATTTCCTTGCACATTTGAAGGCTTTTCTAGTTTTTTGTCTCATCCTTTTGAGGGTTAGTAATAACTGAAAAAGCGGTGAATTTTCAGAAAATTATTGGAACTCAAATTTCAAACTTGTCCACTACTATAATATAGGTACAAACCAATCGTTCAGAATCATTACCATGGAAACGACTAAATATCACCTATCGAGAACATAAAACATTTGTAATGGTCAAAAGCAAGTATCTAGTGTATTCGATAACAACATTACGAACGAACAAATATGTCGTTAATCTGGTTCAATACGTTCGTTAGTTACACGATTGATTTATTTGAGAGGAATAGCATGTTTGTATATCATTCTCGTGTATTTTATCGCTTTATTTCTTCCCTTCGCCGAGAGCTTTCACCGCTTTAGTGAATCAATACCTACCTATCAACAAGCTAATTGGCTTGCAGGGAAACCCTTATTGCGCTTTTGAGGACTGATTCCGATCTCATTACCAGGTTCAGAAAACGATTAAATTTCGAGTACAATCTGAAAGTTAGATGAAATTTCCAAGTTCAAGGCAAAATTGAGTTTGGAATTGCCGGACATGTATTATATTTCACAGAGAAACAACGCCTCAATAATCGTCAACATAGAAACACATTTTTTTCTGTAAAATTTGATTTCATTATTCAATATGGTGGCCACAAAATTTTTCGACATCATTTTTATTGTATGAATTGTCTTTAGCCTCAAAATAGGCCTCAGTTTCGACGATTACTTCTTCATCAGCGGTCAATTTCTTCCTAGCAAGCATTCTCTTAAGGTCTGAGAACAGAAGTAAGTCTCTGGTTACTAGATCTGGAGAAGACAGTGGATGGGAAAGCATTTTGAAGCTCAACTCATGCAATTTTGACTTCGTTTCCATTGATTTGTGACATGGTGGATTGTCTTGTTGAAAAAACTTTTTTTTTCTATCAATTGGGCCATTTTTCTGCAAATCCATTCTTCAAACACTCCAATAACGCTAAATAAAGGTCGCTGCTGATGTTTCTCTTTTCTGAAGATACTCACTGAATTTTATACCATGCACATGCCAAAATACTAATTACAGAATTTTGTCAGATGACTGTTGCGTCTTTAGTGAATTCAACGATAATTTTGTAGATATTGCAAAGGAAGTGGCAAATGAAATAGCCAAAAATAATAACGTCGTTTTTCATTCAAAAATTTTACCAAACTCTTTTGTCTTAAGCCTAACTGATAAAAATGAAGTAAACGCATAAATCTGCGACCTTAAAAACAAAAAGACGGTAGGGAAAGACGAAATTAAAGCATGCTGCTGAATCAATATCATATTATATTCTAGATTCTTTAGTTTTCATTATCAATAAATGTTTATGCGGCCCGTCTCATTCAAAACTGCAGTAGTGGCTCCTATCCATAAAAAAGGAGATAAAACTGAAATCACAAACTATAGACCAATCAAAAATTTTCGAAAAATTGCTAAAGAAAAGAATGAACTCATTTATAATCAAATGCGAATTGATTTCAGATAAATAATTTGGCTTCGAAGAAAAAACTTCAAACGAAGACGCGATTCTTGAACTGACAGAATCGATTGATAAATATTTGGAGGAAGGAAAACCTTTTTTATGTCTATTTATAGACCTCGAAGGCTTTCAATACTGTCGATCATCAACTACTCCTAAAAAATTCAGAAAATAATAGTATCAGAGGGAACTGTTAAACGCTTTTTGAAAGCTATCTTCGAAATAGAATGCAAACTGTGCGAATTGCAGATACAATTAGCAATCAAAAACGAATAGAATGTGGAGTCCCACAAGATACGGTACTGGGTCCTCTGCTTTTCAATTTATATCTGAATGAATTATTCAATTTGGACAACGTTGGGAAAATAATTGGATACGAAGACGCCAATATTTGGATTGATGATCATTGGCACGAAATCCCTTATCAATTTTCTTCAAACTAAGAAAAGTTGATTCATTGAAAATGTTCTATCCCACAAACTAACAGTCAGACAGCTGTGAAATATGTACATGACTACTATAAACTTCAACAACGTATATTTCACTTAATGCGATTCAATTTCTTTCGGAGAAGGTCATTCTGGCATTGAGAAAATCATTACGAATTCCAACCCAGCTATAACGTTAACGGCAGTTCAACGTTCATGATAGAACACCCTCTATCGCTTCTTTTATCTGGAGTAACGATAATGATCACGCAAACTGATTCCATTTGGGGTAATTTGTTTTCGTGTCATCAGTGAAATTAGTAATGTATTGTTATTTATCATGTTATATATCATTGTTCTTGTGATCTATTGTTCATGTAGTCAGAAACAGAAAACCCGAAAATTTTCATCAATTCAACCATTCTCCGTTAACTTGTGATGAACTGTTTGGGACCTTTGGTGTAGTAACAAACATTACTGGAGTTTTATCCCAATACCAAACAGTTATTTGTAACACCTCGACCCGTGTTTCAATCATCGAGTCATCATTTTCAGGTTTTTTTAGAATGATTCAACGAACCAAAACCGGTCGGAACAAATGAAAAACTTGGTGGAAATCAGACAAGAGTTATTTTCTTCATCCTTTATTTAATAGAGACTGGATATATTTGTGAAGAATGCTACAGTTCGCTGCTCGATTATAAAAGAAGATAAATGTCTCCGAAGCGGATATAATAATGTCAGGTCAGGCCAATATGCTTTCTGTTTCAACAAGTTTGTTGGGGGTTGAAACAGACACCAATATGTCTTGGCTCAATCATGTCACTGGAATTGCAAAGGCTGCTTCTCAAAAGCTTGAAACACTGTTTTGAACCAGAAAACTGTACACACCTCAGCAACGTTTGATGCTTCATAAAGCTCAGATCAAACCTTCACTGCAGTATTGTTTCCATGCTTGGAGCTGTGCCCCCAAACATACCCTGAAGTTGCTGAATTCCATCGAGAAAAGAGCCATCCGCCTGATTGGAGACGTGAACATCACGTGCAACCTTGATAGACTGGAACATCTCTTCTATAGATACTTTCAACTTTCAACTGACGAGGGAAAATGGCGACAAAGCCGCCAACCTCCAGGAGAGTGCTGAGATTCTTATGGAAACTCACTTCCCAGGTTCTGTCTTTCCGGGAACGACGAACTGGACGGATGTACCAACAACATCCTCACAATATGAATGGCAATATGCTAGTACAGTAATTGATGAGGACAAAATAAGATGGGCTATATCGGGCTCTTCCCCCTTCAAGTCACCAGGACCTGACGGTATAAGACCAGCCCTACTGGAAATAATCAGAGCCTCTCTAGCTCTGAGGTATATTTCCACCAAGAGCGGTACATAGAAATACGCGAAGAACTGTGGCTGCTCATTGTTTTCAGACCTCTTTCAATTGGAGAACTGCGTGTATGTGGAAACAACTTCCTGAGAACGTTTTTCTAAATGGATTTAATCTCCAGCGATTCAAATCCAATGTAAGTCGCTACTTTCGCACAAGCACCGCTCTAAGAGCGCCTCAAGGATGTTCATGTATCGCTATATCCAAAGTTCAGCAACTAAATAGCAACTAAATATTCTGTAAAGATCAAAGGGAAAGTATATAATTCATTGAGTCACCTTGCTACCTTGATATCACGATAGCATTATTTGCGATTTCTAGGAATCAGCACGAGCAACAAAATCGTTGTTTTGGCAACTAATTAGCAACTAATCAGCTACAAATTGATGTATTTCATTTCCAATTTAGCTGGATTCGCTTTGGTAGCCTGTCAGGGCTCTCTTCCGTTTTACATTGGAAAAAACCTTCCTTACGGATGTGCATAATGTAAATGTAAAATTTTAGGGAAATATTGCCTCCGCCCTATTCCAAAAGAAAATACTTCAAGAGAATTCAAAATCATCAAATTTGCAAAATTCATAACATCTCCACAGCCGATTTCAAATGAGAATTTTCTAAATTTGCAGTTCAAATATTTATTCAACTTGTTTTGCTAATAATCTTCAGAATTCCCGTTTAAAATTAGCTGCTGGTTAAAAAGTTGTAGGATATGAATAATATTTGTATCTTGGTGTAAAGTCTCGTTTATTCAATAATTTTTCATTATGGTAAGGTATTTTTGGGGTTAAGTGAAAAAGCAAGAGAGTAGCATTCTCTAATTCCGAGATGAACTTCGACATTTTTCATCCTTATGAGCTTAAGATCTAAAGTCTTCCTGTTTTCCAAGCATGTAACTGGTAAAAGTGGAGACTATTAATGAAATTTTGTTTTCAGTCATACATTTTTCTGGCAAAGCTTGACAAAAAATTGAATTCGTTTCTGTCTGGTGAGATTGAGTTTATGGCAGAGAAATTGAAGAAGGAATAAAGTTCACGACAATAGTTCTACGAAACTGCCAATAAAGTAATTTTCCTTCTTCCTCAAATTCATGTCGATTGATTCAGCGGAATAACTGTGAAATATTGACGAACGGTTTTGAGTAAAAGTGAGTCATGAAAATTCTATGAGTCTGAGAAAGAATTAAATGAATTTTAATGAGCCCATTTCCAATTCACAAAGAATGATGCTACGATTGTAGTTCTGTAGATATCTGCGTATTTTTTTCCAGAGACAACACATCTTCCTCAGCTTTTCTTAACTGTCTCATGGCTAATATTAAAATATAAGCGTCGATGAAATATTCAAGAGAAATCGAATACCCACTTGTGTTCTTTCGAGAGTTTCACATTTTTTGTTTGGATTCGTCAAATTTCGACAATATCCTTGAATAAAAAGCAGAACTAATATATTTGCGAATACTGGTGAAACTTTCTTCATCTAATTGCGTGAATATAGTGATAAATTTGATGTTATGGTAATTGCGGTTGAAATGAGATAACATTTTTACTTTGACCTGATTTCAGACTACAAAAATTCAATTTGTACGCATTGCAGTCAATTCGTACAATAAAATTTTTTGAGCGTTTTGTTTTTCATTCAATTCTATTGCTATATATGACGCAACATAGATGAGGTATTCTTACAAAACTGCATTATTCAGTAATTGAGTGTGATGCATGAGAAATTGCAAAGAAATAATAATAATACTCTTACGGTATTGACGAGACACCGGTGTTGCCCTATAGGCCAGGCATACTATGTTGAAAAATACTGATTTTTCAGAAAAATTCCTTACAGGGTAAACTCAACGGGAATGAGATTGGAAGGTACTCAGTAATGTTGGGGCAAAAATTCAATAGCTGCAGGGGCGGAGGGGTGGATGTGAAAAACGGTTTTTCGCGGTTTGAGGAGAAAATAATTGTTTTAGAGAAAAGAGATGAATATAAAAGTTGTAGATAATGAAAATATCTATAACTTTTGTATCTTTACTTTTTCACATAACCTCAAAATTTTCGAGTAAAACGCAAAAAAAACACTTTTTCTGTTTTTTATTTTTCATTCGACGAAAAAAAGGCGTATCATTATGAAAATTTAAGCAATTGTACTATTTTTTATCACAAATAAGTAGCAATTTTTTTTTGCGATAAGTTGATTAGTTTCTGAGAAATTCGAGTTTTTCGAAGAAAAAACATTTTTTTCAAGTTAGTCAAAAAGGTTTTTTTTTTGGTCTTTCACACCATTCATTTCTTTTGTAATTACATCAGCTTTCAGATGAAGAAATGAAAATATACTACTTTGAGCAGAAAAAATCGTTTAAAATGCAAAAAACTAATGAATTGTGCTTTTTTTCGTGATTTGTTTCATATTATGTAATTAAACGGTTTTTAAACTTGTTAATGTATGTACACTGCCTAATATACACGATTAAACTGTCGTTGGTATTAATTCGCACTTCTTTACCTACAAATTAATTTGAATTTTGTAGTTCATGTTCAGAGATCAAAGCATCATAGAGGGGGTATTTATTGTTTGAATTACAAATTTTGCAGCAACAGCTGTGCTTCGAACGGAACACCGTTAAAATCAGTACGTGAGCGTATTTTCAATCAGAGCGTTTTATAGAGTGTTTCATCGTAGAATAACAAGTGTTAATCTGTTAATTTGTTAAATCATTTGTGAAAAAAGAACATGTCGAAAAATCGACATGTGACATTATTCTTCCTTCAAAATAATTTTAAACTGTAACGTTTTTCACAAATATTTTATCCAATATTAGACATCCTTCAACCAGTTTTATAATTGTATTGTATCAATGTTCATCCATCATGTTGTGTCCAATATTTTACATAACCATCGTATGAAACATCCTCAAAAAGTTCATCCCTGATGATGGAAACAATTTATTAAATTTCCGAGAGCTTGGACAAACTTCAAAGAGTACTCTTTCATTTGCTGCTTAGCCCTATTATTTGTTGGTTCCATATATATATATATATATATATATATATATATATATATATATATATATATATATATATATATATATATATATATATATATATATATATATATATATATATATATATATATATATATATATATATATATATATATATAGCTGTTTTCTCGGGTTTCGCTCCGTGTTCTGTGTATTTTCTCCCCATAAGGATTATTTTCACAACGTTTCGGCAAAGTCTCATTTGCCATCTTCTGGTGATGTCTGGTTTTTTCAACTAGATTTATATATATATATATATATATATATATATATATATATATATATATATATATATATATATATATATATATATAAATCTGAGGCGAAGGGCATCGAATGGCGTTAAGTCTGGGGATCTTGGCGGCCATTTAATTGTACCACGTCGTCCAATCCAGCGTCCTGCAAATGTCATCGAGATATTCTCTGACATAATTACCAAAATGTGGGGAGCGCCTTCCTGTTGGAACCAAAGTGTTTCAGTGGGGATATCTGTATCTGCTTCATTGGAAAACATAACAGTTAAAGCAGGGACAAATTCAAAGCGTAAAAAGTCTAAGTAGCGTGCAGCTGTAAGGTTTTCCTCAAAAAAGTATGGCCCTAATATTCTGTTGTTGATGATGCCTGCCCATACATTTACTTTCTGAGGACGCTGCGTACGAGCTTCGCATATCCAGTGTGGGTTTTCCTGACTCCAGAATCGATAGTTTTTCCTGTCAACTACTCCATGTGAATAAAAAGTAGCTTCGTCCGAAAAGAGTATGTTGAGTGGAAACCCATTATTCTCGTCACATCGCCTCATTATTTCCTTACAAAATCGCAAACGCCTGTCATAGTCATCTTCCAAGAGCTCTTGGACAAGACATACCTTATATGGGTGGTATTTTTCTGTTTTCAAAAACCTCTCAATCGTACGTCTAGACGCAGGATTGTTTTGGGCTAATGAAACCGTTGACAAATGTGGATCTTTCTGCAGAGATACGTCAATGTCCAATTTTTGATCTTTGTCTAAAATATGTGGCCGGCCACTTCTGGGCAAGTCCTTCACTGTACTATATTTTTTGAATTTGTGTAAGGTCTTACAGTAGCCTGGGAAATGTGATTTTCCGAATATTTCGTATCAAATAAAGTACACACCTCACTTTGACTCCGCATTCTATCACCACATCCCAACAATATCAAGACTTCAATACGCTGCCTCTCTGACAATACCATTTTTGTTTAGCAAATTAAAAAAGAACACTTTGAAGGTACCCAATTAATAAACTAGACATACATTATTTTCAATTCCACCCAGAAATGCCACAATTTTAAAACTGAGTCGAAACAATAGTTCCTATCAGGGCATTCATTTTGGTACAAAAAATGCAACAACCTTTTTCTTTTTTTGAGGTACACTGGTCAACAATTGCTTGGGATGGAACTAATTTTATGTGTAAGTTTTTGGTGAAAAAATAAAATCCACAGAATGTTGATGCTACATTACGTTATCAATTTCACACATAAAATCAATAACATTTGTTGTGGTGCCTGGCCCGATTGGTCTGTTCTTAAAATTTGTAAACTTTTAGAAAGTAGGTATTGGTGATTCTCAGCAATTGTTAAGCAATGTACATCATCACCACTTATTTGTTTTTTGCAATGTTAATTCACCCGTAGATAGCACTAAGTAGGTATTTCTAACTTTTTTGGTTTTAAAAGAGTTTTCTCATTTCGTGATAACGGCATGAGTAAAAAAAAATAAAGGGTATGGTCAGATGTCATTTTTTACGAGCCTTTCAATGAGCCAACACACGACATAGGTTTGCATTCGAAAAAAAAAAAGTTGGGGAGGGTTGCAGCTAAGGGGTTGAAAAAAATATCATTTTATTGTCAAAAAATGCGTAAAACATGAAATCAAGTGACGTGTTTTAGCGTTTATTTCCTAAAATACTGGTTAAAAAGATATTAATTTCATTCCGGACTTTTGCGCCCCCCTGTATAAAGGTGGTGTCAAAAATCACCTTTGCTGACACGCCACTTTTCTGTTCGGGATAAAGCCAATTTATTAGCTTCATCACCATCATCATTATATTCGAAATGCATGTACAACACAAGAACAGAACTTAACAAAAGAAGTGAATTGTTATGTCGTGATACATTTCAAAATCATTCAATTTTGGGATAGAACTAGCCGAACTCATTAATACAGTTCATTCTATGAATTTCCTGTAAAGGGTTTTGCGCTCTAGAAAGCTATGGTATAGCGAAACACGTGTCGCGGTTTTTGTTCTCATTTAATTTTTGTCAGATATATCAAAGAAAGAGGAGGCGTGTAAAGAAGCAAATATTCAATCCATCGCCCCCATTACTGTTGTTTTTCAAGCCTGAGTGTGACTCCTTATAAAAACGAAATTAAATTGCCGGCTGAGCTCTGAAATAAAACATCTGAATGACTTTTATACGAGAGGAAGGGCTTTTCACTCCACTCACAATGCATACTACTTTGGCAATACAAGAAAAAGATTCCCTAACAGATAAAGCACAAGAACACTAGTCGAAACAAAATGAAAACAGATAAAGCACTTAGAAATCTCCCGGAAACAATAGACCAGCGGTATTTCACTTATCTCAGTCCTGAATCTACACACGAATTCCGAATTCCTTCAGGATTATCCAACCACCTGGTGAAGAAATGAATGTGAACGTGGGGTGAAAAATATTGAGTAATGTTGATGAGGACTTCCTTATCTCCCGATGGACGAATTCAAAATGTGATATCAGTATGGAAATGGAAATGTGAAAGTCTTTTTTGAAGTAGGTATTTTCCCTTCATCAGTTACAACTCTTGTAATGCAGTGTTTGGAACCTTTGGTGTAGTAATGGATATTACTGGATATTTTTCCCAACACCAAACAGTTATTTAAACACTTCGACACGTGTTACGATCACCAAGTGATCACCTTCAAAGGGAAGATCAAAACTTTTTTGATATTCAAGAGGAAGATCAAGTTGGTATCCCAGCATTTTATCTTATCGGAAATTAGTGATTGGATCCACATTAATTGAACTGTACTGTACTTCACCATTCAGGAATCATTCTCTATTAAGAATTTCATGAAAGTTTTTACTCTGTTGAGGTTTGCAGATTTGCACAGCACTTTGAAATTTATCTAGAAACATCTGTTTGAAAATATGTTCTTTCGTTTGCCCACCTTCGATTGAAGGGGTCCTACCTTTCAACGTGCGACTTTTAGCTTGTTAACCATTCTCCAACAGATTGAAACAATCGATAAAAAGCCAACTTTCTCATAAAGAAAGCACAAATATACCACAACAAACCGGAAAAATATATTAACCACTTACATTCAATGGCCAGTAATGTGTTCTTACATATATTGATGGTTTGCATATTATTCAGTTTTTTTTTTATTGAAATTATAGAGGGGCCAATGCTACCTCTCTAAAATTTTCACTTCAATAATCAGGTGAAAAACTATGATTTTCATTCAAAATCTACTTTCTAAAAACAACACTGTACATAATGATATTTCCATTTCCTTATCGACTTTATTTAGCATCATTTGAATGAGTCACGCCATTCAGTTTCGGAAATGAACGCTTTTAATTAATTATTCCCCTTTGATAAAAATGTGCATCCCGTTTTTCTTCTGAACAGACTGAATTTGATAGCTGAATATCGAATTCTCATCATTTCACGAAGAGATATTAGAGCGATAAATCATTCTTTTCAGCGACTCGGTTGACAACTATGAAATATCATGAAATATTCATTCGTCATTTCCATCTCGACGCATTTCAATGAATTTCCATTGAAAAAATATAAATGTTTTCACACAGTGGGATCGGTCATTATATCGAGATTTCTATGCAATGAATCTCGGCTTCAGAGGCCGTTAAGTTACTTTTTTGTATTATTAGTCTAGTGAAAATATTCAAATTCCACGAATGATGATTGAAAATCGTGTTATAATAGGACAGTTTGCTCTCCAAGTAGTTTTGCGCAATCATTAGCAAAATATTTTAACACAATACTAAAAAATATGTAGATGAAAACAACTAGCAAAAGTGATAGACAGAGCAAATATATAGACATAGACCAAATATATAGATATAGGCGTTGATGTGGACTTGAACGAGGACGTGGACGTGGACGTGGACGTGGACGTGGACGTGGACGTGGACGTGGACGTGGACGTGGACGTGGACGTGGACGTGGACGTGGACGTGGACGTGGACGTGGACGTGGACGTGGACGTGGACGTGGACGTGGACGTGGACGTGGACGTGGACGTGGACGTGGACGTGGACGTGGACGTGGACGTGGACGTGGACGTGGACGTGGACGTGGACGTGGACGTGGACGTGGACGTGGACGTGGACGTGGACGTGGACGTGGACGTGGACGTGGACGTGGACGTGGACGTGGACGTGCATGTGAACGTGGACGTGAAGGTGGACGTGGACGTGAACGTGGATGTGAACTTGAAGGTGGACGTGTACGTAGACGTGAACGTGGACGTGGGCGGAAGCTTGAGCATGAACACAAACGTAGACTTGGACGTGAATGTAGACGTGAAAATGAAAGTGAAAGTGGACGTGAAAGTGGGTGGAAGCGTGAGCATGTACGCGAACGTAGGCATGTACGCGAACGTAGGCATGTACGCTAACGTAGGCGTAGACGTGGACGTGAAGGAAGACGTGAATGTGGACGTAAAAGTGGACGGAAGCGTGAGCATGAACGCGACCTGGGCGTAAGCATAGGCGTGGACGTGTAGGTAGACGTGCAAGTGGACATGGACTTGCACGTAAAAGTGAGCGGAAGCGTGAGCATGAACGTGAACGTAGACCTGGACGTGGAAGTGAAGGTAGACGTGAAAGTAAAAGTGTACACGGAAGTAGGCGAAAGCGTGAGCATGAACACGAACGTGGGCGTAGACATTGACGTAGTCGTGGCCATGAACGTAGAGGAGGCCGTGGACGCGTACGTGGACTTGAAGGTAGAGGTGAAAGTGGACGTGGACGTGAAAGTGAGCGAAAACGTGAGCATGAACACGATCGTGAGCATAGACATGGACGTGGCCATGAACGTAGACGTTGCCGTAGACGCCGACGTGGACGTGAAGGTAGACGTGAAAGTGGACCTGAACATGGACGTCTAAGTGGGCGGAAGCGTGAGTATGAACACGAACGTGGGCGTAGGCATGGAAGTAGACGTAGAAGTGGCCATGAACGTGGACGTGGCCGTGGATGCGGACGTGGACGTGAAGGTGGACATGGACGTGAAAGAAGATCTTTTTCATATGCTCATTGAATATCACGATAAACTCATTCCATACAGTCTGTTATCCAAAAAACTCATGAAAACTATATTACCAGATGAATGGAAGAGCATTGATATACAATTCCACTCATATGAAATTCTAGCCTCCACAAGATCTACTTCTCGAAGTATCGGATTGAAAATGAATCTATTTGAACTGATGGATATTTTGTACAAAGATGGACAACCAGACAACCCAATTCTCAACACTTTTAGGAATTTGCATTTTATAAATTCAGTTCCATAAGTACCATCATTGAGTAACAATCTGCACAATATGATAGAAAGTACGGAATATTGTTGAAGAAACTTGGTATTAATTTCCTTAAGCTGAAATATAACCATTATGTAACGTCACTTGGCCACTGACTTTCTACAAATGTCAATCTGTTCGGGTCAGCACTTGGCTGGATGTTGAAGTGAAAATATTCTCGAACATATAAGCGGTTGGTACTACTCTTGAGTCTCAATAAGGACCTTAACAGAAGAGACAGAGTAACTCATCTTTGAGCAGAAGAGAAAACGAAAGAAAGAATGAAAGAATTCAACTTGAATCAGTGTTAGTTTTCTTGGCGTATAATGGTACCATGAACTTTGGAAAAAATTTCATACAATTATGGCAATATGGCGTCTACATTGGAATCACGAACAGAAGTTTTTAAACAACATTTTCTCATGCATACCGACAGATAAGCAGCAGCTAAATAAGCCTCAAAGGAAAGTACTCACGTGTTTGCATTAAAATGAAATTAAGTCCTAGATAGAATTCAGATTCACAGATCCAAAATTGTATAGGGATGTGATATGCAAAGTCACAGTAACAATTCCACCCTACGAGAATAGGATTGACATAAATGAAGCCTGGCTACCTGAAATTGACTGCACACCTATTATGCCGTTTAATGCAACTAGAAAGAAAGAAGTCACACTTTTCAATGATGGATAAAACCATAAAACGGAATCTGAAGCTAGCAACAATTATATAATAATTTCATTCAGCAATATTGTCCAACCCCAGCCAGTATATCATAACCACAACTTTATCAACCAATTTTATTCTACCGGGGAATCGCGACGAGATTTTTTGACAAAGGTGTAATAAATCTATTGAAATGAAATCGGGGTTCATACGATAAAGAAGTATTAAGTCGATATAATTATATTCAGAAAACTCCAGGAATTTTCAATCAGTATTTTTCCACCTCATTTCAATATTTTGCGCCTCGCAGAAAGAGTTTTTCACGTTCCACCCGCTCCTGATTATTGAATTCGTGAATTGAGGAGTACAATAGAAACCTATTAGCGCAGACTAGCGGGAAAAGAACGAAAGTATTTCTGAAGGGGTCGGAGAAATCGTCTGATATTGATAAAAGAGTTTCGTTCGGAAAAACGATTAAAATATAATCAAAAAACTTTTTGATATTATGTCGGGAAAAAGCAATAAAGGAATGGCACGTGTATTCGGTTGATAGTACGGGAAAAATGAAAATGTATACTTTTCGAAAAGAGGGGGCTACAGACCCCTTTTAGAGATGGGAGCAGAATTTACTCGTAAGTAGAAAGAGAACAGTCCAAAAACTAGTCAATTTTCATAGGCAGATATTATGACCGAACTTGAACTTGATCGTCAATAGAACTTTTATGTCCTATTGACGACCCGTTTCTGTACTGAGTTGAACCTCAACACGATGAGCCGCCACGGTCCGTCGTATATTTCTCATATGAACCGCTCTTGGTGGAATCAAATGTGCCAAGTCACTTGAACACTTTCCGTGAAAGTCTCTATAGAAGAGAGACGAATCTCCAACTTTTTTTCAATGTTCTAGGCCACGGTTGCACGTGATTTTTGCATTTCCAGTTAGGCAGATGCCTCTTTTCTGGATGGAATCCAGCAGCTTCACCGTATGTTTGGGAGCGGAGCTGCATACATGAGTACAATACTCCAAAGAAGGTCTGATATGAGCTTTATCAAGCATCAAAAATTACCGACGTTTGTACAGTCTTCTGGTTCGGAACAGATTTCCAAACTTTTGAGAAACAGCCTTTGCAATTCCAGCGACATGATTGTGCCAAGACATATTGGAAAATTTTTCAACCCCCTGACTTATCGAAGCAGAAAGGGAAATTGTGTGACCTGACATTATTATAGGTGGTTCGGAGACATGTATGAGCAGCAATGATCAAGGAATCGGGTGCTTGGCTGAATGCTTTACCTGTTGCATCTCACGGAACACTATTAGATGATGAATCTTTCAGGACAGCACTAGGACTTAGGATGGGTTCATCTATTTGTGTGCCTCATACTTGTGTTTGCGGTAGTATAGTTGATGAGAAAGGTACACATGGTTTAAGTTGTAGGAGAAGAGCCGCAGGGTGTACATCTCGACATCAACAAGTGAACGACATATTGAATAGAGGTATATTGTCAGCTTATGTTCCTGCAATTCTGGAACCCTTAAGTACCAGTCGAGATAATGGTAAACGACCAGATGGTATATCTATCATACCATGGAAATACGGTAAACCTGTGGTATGGGGTTTCACTTGCGTTGACACGGTCGCGGCTTCCCACCCAGCCGGAAGTACGGAGTCTGCTGGAACTGTAGCATTGTCTAGCGAGAAATTGAGAAGAAAAAATACCAAAATCTTGGTAACAACTATCTGTTGTATCCAATAGCGGTTGAAACTTTTGATGTTTATGGCCCGGAGTCACTGTTATTCGTTCATGAACTTGGAAGGAGAACAGGCCAAGCAACGAAAGATCACCGTTCTACCTCTTTTTTGATAGAAAGAATTAGTATTGCTATTCAACGTGGCAATGCTGCTCAGGTTCTTGGAACTGTTCCTCCTCCACATGATTTTGATGAGTTCATGCATTGCCCTAATTTCAGTACGGAACTGAAATCTCTTCGAAGCATGCCGAGATATGTGGATATTCATCAGTCTCCTATCAAGGTTAATTGGCAAGTGATTGATCCACCTTCTTCTTTTTCAGTGCGGTCAATGGACTTAGATCATTCTTGCCCCTTAGAAAGAGTTGCAGTCTTCGTAGTTCTGGTTCCCTTTCAGTGGAAGAGCTTCGTGAAGCAAGAGCCGAATCGGTCCCTCTACGAAACCCTTTTCTCACTTAGAAGGATCGATCAAAAAATGGTTCTTATGGAGATTATGTGAAACATGTTCTTCCTTATGAATCAGTAGAGAGTTGTCCTGGAAATCTATAGAAGAAAATTGGATTGGATGATTTATGAAACACTTGCTACATGAATAGCATTTTACAAGTGTCGTTCATGACGAAGAATTTCAAAAACGAGGTTTTAATGATGAACGAGAACGAGAATGTTTCCTACTTATTCATCAAATTTGAACACCTGTTCATGCAGATGCAGTTTCGTAAGAATGTATCATCTTTCCCTCCAACCGATTTCCTGGAGTCTTTGAAGTCCACTAGATACTCGTCAGGACAAGAGTATTGTTCTGAATTCTTGGGGTTCTCGTTGAATACTCTTCATGAGCAAAACAATAGCAAAATCAATACTCCTGACCGCTCTGGATTGAATGATTCCATACAGCCCATCTCGTCTCGTGTTTGTAAATCTTTTGTTGGAAAAATCCTCACTTGTTTACTTTGTAGTAAATGTTCAAGAGGTAGCAAAAACTTATGTGAATTTCTGGAACTTCATCTAGCGTTTCCACTAGTCAATGCAAATGTTATTGTTAAATTATCTGAAAATGGAATTTTAAACAGGTGATGATCGACTGTATTGCCAAACATGCGCTAAACTAACTGACTGTTGTGAGAAAACAAGTATAGCTGGGGCACCAGTCAATCTAATAATAACACTGATGATCTTCAAACAAGACTCAACCTCTGACGGAAGAAAGAAACTCTCTTGAAGGTTCGAAATAGATGAACATTTCAATCTAGCAGACCGGACTGGTTTAAAATTGACGATAGTCGTGTCACGAAGTGTTCTGGCGATGTATTGAATCTATTGGAGCCTCTGAAGACACCCTACATTTTGTTTTATGAGAGAGAGGACATTGGCAGATCAAGATCTTCAGATGATGTGGTGCTGCAGGTTTTTCCGGGTTTTCCTGCAGCTGAAAAAGCAAATGCGCCACTGGAATCAAAGATATCGTCCCGGAGCGCCAATTATTTTTCATTGTTGTTTCCATTTTCATTTTCGGAAATAATTCTCTCATTGATTGTTTTACTGTGCAAATAAATTTATAAGTTTCTTGGGCGCATCCACTTCTCTCGTACTGAACCATGAGCACGCCTGATGAAGATACTGTATAACGAAACTCATGTTGCGGTTTTGTAAACTGTTCAGTGAGAATTTCACGCTGAAGTTCACATTCTCACATTCTTTGATTTCCAAACTCTAGATGCCTTTGAAAGCTTGAAAATGTTTTTGAATATAGAGTTATTTAGACTGTTTCAAATTCAACACGGAAGGATTTTTTCTCTCGCATCACTCCCACAGTTTTTCGCAGTATTTGCGCAAAACCGTTTTACAATTTCTCTCATGCAAGTTATTTCGATGATATTTCAGAATTCCACTGAAAACACCTCTTTCAAAATAAAGAAAAGTGAGAGTACATCTCAAAAAGATTCTGATCAAGCAACAAATCACTCGATCATAATGAAAAGTTTTCTATTAGACTCGAAGACAATGCCATTGAATTACCTAACTTTCCTATTGCACTGCAACCGTAACGACTGAATTGAATTGGTTTTGTCGCGGAGGTGTATTATAAATCGATAAATAATTGCCGATAAATCGATCAAAAACCCCCGTTTACCGATTTCGTAGTAGGGCAAGAGCGACACAGAGCTAATTCTTGGATAATGATCTCAGTTCGCAGTGAACTGTTACATATTCAAATTGGCACGGAACCCGGTCACATTTACGAAGAGTACCGCTCCAAATTATGAGTTGGGTACCACCGGATCTGTCGCAAGCATGCGCAGTCTACACGAATATCACCACCTGCCAACCCTCAACTTTTCTGTTCCTTCAGCTGATTACGTCGCTGTTTGGATATTCCAAAGATGAGAACTACGGGGGTCATTCCAATATTGGTTTCTTTTCGGGTTTCTCGGAGTTCGAAAACTCGTTTTTTGGTGCGGAAAAAACGAAAGAAGACGAGTACGATTTCATAGTAGTAGGTGCCGGTAGTGCGGGCTGTGTGGTAGCCAATCGTCTTACGGAAGTATCCAAATGGAGGGTGAGTACATAATTTCAATAGAAATCTAGATACTCGAACAATGTTTTTATTGAAAACATGAATTCCACTTCACTGAAGTTATTCCTGCACTGACACCTATCAGATATGATCCAACGCCTTTCGTGGTATTAGCCAGGGGAGTAGTTGTTTTCTGATGAATGTCTGTCCATTAACTTACAGTGAAGGCAGTTGAGACTGGTCTGGACGAATTGTTCCTTCAGATGATTTAATTCAATATACAAAAATCATATTCAAAATAGTAAAATAAAATAATCAACTGAAAAATTGTCAACTGAATGGAAGCCCACAAAGTGGGCTTACAGCAATCGCTGCCAGTACATGAAGAAATCATACATAATACCAGAGAATAAACCAACTTTTTCCATTAGTCAGCAAGGCTAAAAACTCTTTGTCGCTATTGGCTCACTTTGCATATTTGAGTGATCTCAATATCCATCTTCTTGGCAGAAGAGAGTATTCCAGATTTTTGTCTACTTCTTTTGGGTATTTTTACTTTCCACAATCTAAAAAATATGAAAATTATAATGGAGAACTGAGGATACACTACAAAAACACACTTTTGTCTATTTTCCACTATATTTCTTTATTGTTGACCGGTTTCGGCTATTATACCATTTTGGTATAATATGGTATAATAGCCGAAACCGGTCAACAATGAAGAAATATAGTGGAAAATAGACAAAAGTGTGTTTTTGTAGTGAATCCTCAGTGAACATGAATTTCCACAAAATAAACAAGTCGTCAATCGAAGAAGTATAATGGAGAACTTTATACAAGTGTAGGAAGGGCTAACTTTTCAGTTTACCCCGATAAGTTACTGCGTAAAATCAAAGTATTTTTCACAAAGAAAAATGTTCTACTTATCAGCAACTTGATTGAATGAAACTGGCCAATACTTGATGAAAATCCATGTTAATTGATATTTGGGGCTTTTGTAGTCAGCAATTATCCAAGAATTCAGTATTCGTTCTACAAATAAGGGATGTTAGATACGTATGTAAGGCAAAATCACAAGACCACTGCAAACCACTTTTCATCAGTCAGAAAATTATAACTTTACCTTGTTTGTTCCTTTTAGAAACCGTTTGCCTAATTCACAAAAAATAATCCAACTCAGCAGCAGTTACCACACGAGAAGAAGTCGGAATTTACCCTTGACAATCCCAAAATCAGCAATTACAATTTTTTTTTTGATGTATGAGAGCAATAAAATAAATATACAACCACCTGTCAATGTGCTATAGCGCAATGGCAAATTCAAAAAAATTCGAAAGATTTGCTAAAGCAGTACATAGTAGGCAGTAGTGCATAGTAGGCAGAAAGCCTACTATGACTAGAAGGAATATTACGATTTCTAGTCTAGTTCACATGTACTTTTTTTTTTTTTACTTTTCAGCCCTGTCCAAAAATAACGACCAAGTTGTCATTCGATTCGTATTTTTGCCTAGAAAGTTTGAGGCAAGGTCCGAAAACGCGCCGATGAAAATTACAAAAGTTATAAACAATTAGGTGAAAAAAAAAAATTGGGCTTTAGTTTTTTCTTAATATCTCGGAAAATTTTCAAAATTTTGGAAATTTGAAAAGATCAATGAATTTGCGTAAAAAAGTACCGACTCCCGAAACTGCATCTCGATTATTTATAATTTTTACAGAGCCCTGAAAATAGAGCCATAAGCGGGTAGTCTGGCTTCCGCGCGCCTTTCGTCACTCTGACGTAAAAACAAAAAAAAAGATTTCAACATATTAAATGTAAGTATTAGGAGATGAAAAAATTCATGTGATGTTGGGATACATCAATAAACAATAATCTGCAGTCAAAAAATGTTTATCCCAATTTTAACGTTAATTATAAATTTGTTAATTAAAAACTTTTTCTGAATTGAAAGTTAATATAAAAATCCCTATAATTATTAAACTAAAACGCTGGCATTTTTTTTCTTTGGTGAAGTTATCCTTAATAGGCAAAAAAATAGATTACCGTTGCCAAAATAAAAAAATTGTCATTTTCTATTTTTTTACTGACAATTGAAAATTATAATTTTATAAAAAATACATTACAAAGTTTTTTTTTTCTAATTTTATATTGTTTTAATGTCTCATGGCTAAAAACTAATCAATAATATTTTTGTTTAAATTTTTTACAGCTATTCTTGATGAATTTATTACAAACAAATACATTGTTTATGAGCAATTCGAAATTTTTTTTCTGCATTATGTTAATTGTAAAGAATCATGATTTTTAGAAAAAAAAAAATTTTTGTTGCTAAAAAATGCGTTTGTTAATTAACAATTGTTTTTTGCAACCAAATATCAAAATTAAGGAACCGTGTTTTTTAAATCATAAATTCTATTGTTCTTTAAGGTTTTGAAAAAACTTTTTTTTTATTTTTTTTTTATAGTGTTACCACCAATGACAGCGTTCAAGATGATATTTTTTCTAGTGGCACAACTTCTACCGCAGAATCAAATGAGGAAAACATTATAGAAAATACAAAAATTAAAATAGATCAGATAGGTTTATCTATTGTGCAAGCCATACGCCCTAAATCGTTCATGTCACCACTTCATTTAGCCACAGGGATATATTTAAATCGAAAATGCAGTTCTAAGACTGTTATTAACATTTTAGGGAAGTTAGGCGTTTGTTCTTCATATCACAGCGTTGCTCTACACGAAATTTCTGCGATCAAGTCTAATGTTATCAGAATAGAACCTAGTGCATTTGTCCAATACGTGTTTGATAATGCAGACCACAATCCATCGACTTTAGATGGTTTAAACAGTTTTCATTGCATGGGTGGAATTTGTTGCGTTACACCCTCCACAGCTTTAACTACCTTTGGAGTAGTAGCTAAATTAGATCGGTTACCTACTGCAGTCGAAATATAAGAAGAGGAAAAAATAAATATAGAGCAATTGCCAACTGATTAATTTTCTTTAGAATCCATTAAGTTTATCGATATTGGTAGCTTGAAATGAATTAAATTAATTTAATTAAAGTTAATTAACAAACGCAGTTTTTAGCAACAAATTTTTTTTAAAAACCATTTTTTTCTAAAAATCATGATTTTTTTCAATTAACATAATGCAAAAAAAATTCGAATTTCTTTTAAACAATGTATTTGTTTATAATAAATTTATTAACAATAGCTGTGAAAAATTGAAAAAAAAATAATTAGTTTTTAGCCATGAGACATTGAAACAACAAAAAATTAGAGAAAAAAAATTTTGTAATGTATTTTTTATAAAATTATAATTTTCAATTGTTAATAAAAAAATAGAAAATAATTTTTTTTTCATTTTGACAACGATAATCTATTTTTTTGCCTAGTGAGGATGACTTCACCGAAGGAAAAAAATGCCAGGGTTTCAGTTTAATAATTATAGGGATTTTTATATTAACTTTCAATTCAGAAAAAGTTATTAATTGACAAATTTATAATTAACGTTAAAATTGGGATGACATTTTTTTACTACGGAATATTGTTTATTGATGTATCCCGACATTACATGAATTTTTTCATTCCTTAATATTTACATTTAATATGTTTAAATAATTATTTTTGTTTTTATGTCAGAGTGACGAAAATCACGCGGAAGCCAGACTACCCGCTTTTGGCTCAATTTTCAGGGCTCTGTAAAAATTATAAATAATCGATACAGTTTCGGGAGTCCGTACTTTTTTAAAGCAAATTCATTGATCTTTTCAAATCTTCTTTCAAATTTCTAAAATTTTGAAAATTTTCCGAGACATAAAGGAATAACTAAAGCCCCATTTTTTTTCTCTTAATTGTTTATAACTTTTGTAATTTTTATCGGCGCGTTTCCGATCCTTTCCTCAAACTTTCTAGGCAAAAATACGAATCGAATGACCCCTTGGTCGTAATTTTTGGACAGGGCTGAAAAATGTCACCAAAAAGAGCCTAATCGAGTACATGTGAACCAGACTATTCTTAGTATTTCACATGCTTACATATCTGTAATGATTTATTTATTTACTATCTAAAGTGGTTTATATATTTTTCCATTTTTGTGTATTCGTATATGTACATTTTTCCCTTTAATAATTGATCACTGTATATCATAATTTTTATATTTTTTAAAAACTTCAACATTTTTGACTTCATAAAGTTTCACTAGCTTCGTCAATAAGTATTTCTTGAACAATAAAACATGATTGATTGATTAATTAATTGATTGAAAAATAATTATTACAGTTTATTGTATGATTTTCACTATAAGGGATTTTACAAAAAAACGCGACATGTGTTTCGCTCCACAATAGCTTTCTCAAGCATAAACTAAAATGTACTTCTAAATTACAACCATTAGATTTGTTTACTGCCAGTTTTCAAGCATATCCCACTGACTAATAAGGAAGTTTCTCTTCCTTATTCAGAGGAATCGGGCAAATTACGGATATGCAGTTGGTTACTACCTCGTCCACTAGATGGAGTGACATTTTGTTGTTTCGCTCCAACTTAGGAAGAGGAATGAAATACTCTGAAAGAATTCATGGAATATCATCAACTTCAGGTCGATGATGGTCACTATCTTGCACTGATGAGCGGCTAATAAGCCCGAAACCGGTCTGCAAGTGTTCCCCGTTCCAAAATTGAAGATCGACTCTCTCAGTTGTATTGTCAATTGCATATGCAGGAAATTTTCTGTGAAGATTCCTGCACTGACGCCCGTGGGATATAATCCAACGCCCTTCGTGGTATTAGCCAAGGAAGTAGTTTTCTGATAGGCGTCAGTCCATTTAACCTACTGTGTAGGTATATTCGAGACTGGCTTGAACGTTTTAAGTT
Organism: Leptinotarsa decemlineata; assembly: GCF_025532065.1. Taxonomy (NCBI): domain Eukaryota; kingdom Metazoa; phylum Arthropoda; class Insecta; order Coleoptera; family Chrysomelidae; genus Leptinotarsa; species Leptinotarsa decemlineata. Next base: position 21,880,310 of record NW_027412747.1, read on the forward strand.
CATTTCTTTAGATTTACAACCATTTTATTGAATCTGTTTATTTCCAAGTACAAATAGTTAGGTATATTTACGGTACTTTCATAAAATGTATTGATATAGTTGATGAATTCATACCTGACCTTTACAGGTATATTCGTTCATTAGAAATTAGGCATACGAGAAGGTGATAGGTTAGATTATAAAATGGTTGTAATTGAGAAGTAACTTTTACTGATTTTCCTCCACAAAAATTACTTTCGAAGAATATTCCATTAATAATCCACAAGTCAATAAGTTCATTGGGAAGCTTTGACTATTCGCTTTGAATAATGAAATACTTCTTTTTCTCTCTATATACTTGGTTGCATTATGAATATCATATTTTCAACAAGAAATTTAGGGAATATCTCAGGTTTATTAAAAAAAAGGGTGTCGTGGCCCCAAAAAGTTGATAAACGAAAATCAAAATCATTATCATACTTCAATAATCAATTGATTTAATGTTGAGCGAACAATTCATTATTGGGGTTTTTGTTCCATTTGTGATCACTTCAGTATTTTGTATCGGTCTATAGTGTGAACGAAACTGCCCCAAGCGATTATGACGAAGTTCTACATAACGGTGTGAACTCATTATTCTGAAGTAGCGCCGAGGGCTTCCAAAATTAGCACCACTTAATGAAATGGGCCGGAGAGAGACTTCGGCGTTCGCGAGTAATTTTTTCTTCCTCTTTTTCGACGATATTCGTTTGTAATAGAAATGCTCAAAAAATACCCCCCTGAGAGGATGGCATAGCTGGACTCCACTCAACTCCAGTGGAACTAACGATGGTTTCGTTTCTTCAACACATTCAAAAAAATGTCCACTACCCGCATCAAAATAATTGATTTTACTGTTCGCGTGTAGTCTTTCAGAACCGACCCTAAAGAATATGTCGATATCAAGGTTCAATACTTGGGCCCCTGCTCTTTGTAATTTATGTTGATGACATATGTAATTTTATGTCTCCTTTTAAGTCCATTCTCTATGCAGATGACGTAACTTTAATATACCTATAGCGATCAATCATCATTTAACATTACACAAGTAATGTAAGAATTTGAAAATCAAGCCAACACCTGGTTTTCAGCAAATAAATTGAAGTTGAATAGTGACAAAACTCAAAATCTTGAGTTCAAATCTAAAGCAGAACTTTAAACGTTCAGGCCAGTCTCTATATACCTACACAGTGGGTTTAATGGACTGACGCCTATCAGAAAACAACTACTCCCCTGGCTAATACCACGAAGGGCGTTGGATCTAGAGATGGGCCCAAAAGAACCGAACTGGTTTTTCGGAACAGGTATCAGTCAACTGTTTAGTGAACCTGTTCTTTTCATTGAACTGAACTTGTTCAAACGGTAAGTGGCTATTCCAAAGACGCTTGCGCAGGTTGGTGTTGGAACTGGATGATGGGACCGCTCTGTGACCTGTGCTCTCGACTGCACTGAGCACTGACAAGTCATTAATGTTTTCCATGAAATTTTGAACATAAAAATGCAAAACGAATCAATTAAATACCTACCTGTTACAAAATTGCAGGTCCCTGTCTCTGTGAATTCTCCTCAACGTGGGTTTTCACTGTTTTTCTAGTGGGTAGAATTTTCACCGCGGGGTGTTTTTTAAGCATATGAAGCTTTAAATTTGAAGATTTGAAGGAAATAACCTGCTTGAAAATTTCACATGTTGCTAGTTGAAGTTGTTTCTCTATGATTGAAAAAAAATACAAATAGGGCTCAATCTTTCATTTATTTTACGCTAAAATTGAGCCTGTTACTGAAATGAAACTCTAGAACAACAAGGCGAATGGAGGGAACGTACGTAAATTCGGAACCACTCGGAACCGAACGCTAAAAAGTGACCATGACACAAGATGAGACGTCATTTAAGAATAGGAGAACATGAACAGGTGAAAAGAATAGGTTTATGATAAGAACTGGAACAGTTCGAACAAGTTCTTCAAGTTTAACTGTTCAGTGCCATCTCTAGTTGGATCATATCCGACAGGTGTCAGTGCAGGAATCTTCACAGAAAATATCCTGCATATGCAATTGGCAATACAAATGAAAGAGTCGACCCTCAGTTTTGGAACGGGACACTTGCAGACCGGTTTCGGGCTCATTAGCCACTCGTCAGTGCAAGATAGTGACCATCATCGACCTAAAGTCAATGATATTCCAGAATTGAAAATCGGAATTCTTTCAGAGTGTTTCATTCCTCTTCCGAAGTTGGAGCGAACATCACAAAATGTCACTTCATCTAGTGGATGAGGTACTAACCAACTGCATATCCGTAGTTTGCCCGATTCCTCTGAATAAGGAAGAAAAACTTCCTTATTAGTCAGTGGGCTATGCTTGAAGCAGAACTTTAAACGTTCAGGCCATTAAATCTACTGTGTAGGTATATAGAGACTGGCCTGAACGTTTAAAGTTCTGCTTTAGATTTGTTGACTGCCAATCTTCAAGCATAGCCCACTGACTAATAAGAAAAGCTTGAGTTCAGCTAACAAAAATGTAAAATTATTTGGCATTACTCTCGACAGTAGAGCAGTAGCTACATGTAGAACTTGGTAAGAAATGAATTTTCATACAACCGTGTTTTGGTCTATTGGCCGCTTTTCATTACAGTCAATGGCCCCTAATGTTATACCATACATGTTCGGCTCGTTGCGAGATGAAACTCTTCGTTTACGGATATATTTTGAATTCTGGTTATATCAACCGTTTCGTAGCGTGATTAAACGTGAAAAAAAATAACCCTCCACACAATTGTGGTTCAATCTATAGACCCATATTCATTACACTCAATGGCTCCCACAATGGCCTCCACAACATACACATTTCACTCTGTCGACTCATCAGTTTTCTAGTCGCAAACTCAACTCAGTTTGTTCTAAGTAATATAATCTTATAATATTCATGTTCTTTTCAGCTGTAAATATTACTATATGTGCGGTATTGCAAATTTTCAACTTCTCTAATGTCAGTAATCCGAATTGCTATCAATTTGAAATGTCGCCGTTCTTGGAAATAATTGAGCATGCATTTCAACGGATTAAAGCTACAATATTATCCTTATAAAACTGTTGAAAAACACTCAGTTCTAGAAGTGATGATATTGCTGCAGACTTAATATTCCTACAGAAGTGCTTGTACCAAGTTGGCATTTCTCACGTATAGTTTGTATAAATATTATATATCAGGATGTTTTGGCTGGGAAGCTTCTTCCATCGTTGTAAAGGCTAAATTTCGAAGGAGTTTTGAGCTGGGGATTTGAAGGTATACATACCTGATACTCCACTTTAATTGACGGAATTCAATCAATAATAACCTTTTTCTGTTTCCAGCAAGAAAAAATTGAAGCACAAGGTTACGTGGGTCTTTGTCTGAACGAACTACTTTTCTTAATTTTTTTCCAATGAGTAATATTACTCAACATTATTAGATATATAATTATTGGGACGCCAGTCAAATAAAACTGGCAAATTATAATTCAATACATGACCTCTAAAACCAATGTCAGCTGGTTTTTTTGAATGCTGCATTTTATTGTTGGCGACTGCAAATACATATTCCCGGAAGTAATTTGATTTTCTAACATGTATTTGATTGTTTTGAGATTGTGGTAAATATATCATACTATTAAATAGTTGGCAAATTATCATTGAAATGACAATATGGTAATGAAAACAAAATTATGTTTGAGAGCATTCCAAACAGCATCTATGAAATAATCTTGAAATAGTTCTATAAAGATCTTACGAATCTCGCAGAGAAGTCCTATGAAACTGTTTAATATGTTTAATAATTCAGTTTATAAATTGTTTCTGTGAAAATTTTTTGCCAAAAAAATTATCCTATCAAATTTGTCTATTTCTAGTCATGTGTGTCGAAATAACCAATGAAACCATCATTACACTGAAAATTTTTTGCCAAAAAAATTATCCTATCAAATTTGTCTATTTCTAGTCATGTGTGTCGAAATAACCAATGAAACCATCATTACACTGATAACTACCCATGGATAGTTTTCACGGGTAGTTATCACTTATGTCATGACATTGCTAAGCAACCAACACAATAAAGTTGTTTGACATTTCAGTAATTCAATTTATTTCGAAAATGTCACTTCCTCGCTTTGGTGTTCAAAATGATGCGGCAATTGACAAAATCATTGAAGAAAATACACCAAAAAATACTGTCAATAGTAAAAAATACACTTGGAAAATATTTATGGAGTTTTGTGACGCCAGAAAATATGAATTGGATGGAAATCGTACTCTCGAAGAGCTTGCATTAATACTCAAGGATTGGGCGATTAATATGAGAAAAAAGGATAGCACAGAGTTTAAGGAGGCTACTGTTAAAACCGTATGGAATATAACAAGCAAATTATTAAAAGAAAAGTATTACAAGGAGTATAATATCATGCTAGACCCCTTTAAAAGTATTGCATTCAAACAAGCGCGGAATGCACGCGACGCAGCACGAAGAAATTTACAAACAGATCCCACTAAACGCAAAACAAGCTCAGTACCATTAACTTCAAATGAAATGAGTAAAATTATAAACTTTTGGGATGAAAATACCCCTATAGGACTCCTACGCAAATTTTATCACATAGCAGCGGTGGAATTGGCTTGGAGAGGTGGTGAAGGTGCTGCTTGCTTAGTTGATTATTTTCATATCGAAAAAGACAACAATGGATCTCCAACTAATAGGATAGAATATAATCCAATTTTCAGTAAAACCTGCCAAGGGGGTTCAAAGAACTGCGCCTCTAGCAAATGGTTAGTTCAAAATAGTGATAACAATGCTTGTCCTGTCAGATTATTCATTAAATTATTATCAAAACGAGGCACAAATATCAAGACAAATAGACTATTTTTAAGGCCAAATCGTCACTGGAAGACAGGAAGCGATAACTGGTATGACAATATGCCTCTGGGTAGAAATATAATCAACGGATGGACGAAAACTTCTGCTGAAGCAATTGGCTTGGATACGAAACAGAGGAAAATAACCAATCAATCTAATAGAGCAACTGCAGTCAGGCAACTAGCTAAGAGTGGAGTTCAAGAACAGCAATTGTTGAAAATTACTGGGCACAATAATGGAAATTCCATAAAACCTTATTTGAATATTGATCAGGAACATCATAACCAAATAATCAATAGTATGCGTGGAAACACCTATGCAGTAACCGAGGCAAATACAGCAAGATCAACGGAATATCATTATACGAATTGTTCTTTTAATAACTGTGTGTTCAATAAATAATTTTGTTCGAATTGCAAAAAATTTTCTCACCGAATATCCCTCGAACATTGATAAATAACTCATAATTTTATCACAACTTTCTCAAGCACGTTATTTTAGATAACATCCCTCCGCCTTCGGCGTCGGGATGTTACCAAATAACGAGCTTTCGAGAACTGTGATAAAATTATTTCGTTAGTTATCAATGTCCTTGGGATATTATAGCTGATAATTTCCCGACTATTTCATAACGGTTTCCTAATTTTTTGACAAATTTTTAAAACACTTTCATTGCATGGCTTGTCAATATGATCAATTAGCATTTTGAAAGACTTAGCAGATGGTCTCTGATTTAGATTCCTGGCCATACTGGCCTGGAAGATAATGAGGCTGCTGATTTCCTTGCAAAGGAGGTGCGATGAAGCTGCTACAAGCAGCTTCATCGGACCAGAACCTGTCATTGGCATCGACTTAGGCTTTGCCAAACACCTGGATGGCAACAAGATTCATGGACTTCTGGCAGAATCTTTCAGGATTGGCTCACTACAAGCCGTTTATTCACCTCTCGAATATTGATACCAAATGGTTGTTAGCCTACAGTAGGGATGAACTACGATGTCTAACAGGCCTTCTTACAGGTCGCTGTCATTTGAATCATGATATGCAGAGACTCGACTGTCGGAAGACAGTGTATGTCGCCTCTGTTTGGAAAATGATGAAACAGCAGAGCACATGCTTTGTGCCTGCCCCGCTGGGGACCAAATTAGGTTTTTAGAGTTCGGCAGAGCAGTACCCTTATCATGTGACCTGAAAGACCACTCACCATACAAACTAATCGGCTTCGTTAAGAAGCTGGCTTTATTTGGTCGAACGTGAATAGGTGTGAGCCACAATAAACTCTTGCGGGTTTCGGTGGAGGGTCGAATAGACCCACTCACTTTGGGCCTAACCTAACTCAACCATGAAATTATAAAACAATTCTGCTGGTAGGGATGTTTTCGATTGAATGTAAAAAATCCGACATGATAATTGTCGCAGATAGTTCATTTTCTGAATTTGTCATACTTTTTTTTGTACACATTGTATTTTGTCTAACAAGAGTTGTCAAGTAACTGTCATTTGATACATAATTGATGAGTCAACTGTATTGAACGTTTTTTTGAATATTTTTGAGTTTGCTAAGTACTTTCATAGTTTCCGATCCATATTTCGTCCTACATTCAATGTATTCAGTCACCGGGTAGGTGAATTTCGAATATTTAACAATAATATTTCTGCATCTATTAGAACCGATGAATAGTTTGGATCTCGTGAAAATAAACTGAGTATTATTTCATTCTCAGTCGAATCAACACGCAACTATGTAATATCGACCTGTGAGTTTCACTATATGATACTACATTATTATAGCGGTAATAGGATATTAGACCCCTGCAGTTGGTGGACTTGCTGCCAGCTGATGAATACATAATAGTTAATTTCATGATAATTAGTGTCCTTATTGATTCTATCTCGCCGTGATAATAGAGTTGCACATTATCTCAGAGTGGTAATGAAATTTGAGGACGCGCACTTAGAAATAATTACTTCTTACATTAGTCGGGAGGCCGACTTCCATCCATTCTTGTGAATTCGTGAATAGGGATCAATATAGGGATCTATATCGTCTCCAACCTTTTTTTATTGTATATCAACGACTTATTGAGAAAAACCAATAATCATAATCATAATCATAATCATAATCATAATCATAATCATAATCATAATTTATTAGCCCAAGTATGTATAAAGTACATTTAAGGTTGTCATAACAGAGGTATAAGTATATGTATAGAACGTAGATTCAGTGTAAAACATAGAAAAAGTAAACGACATATAGTTTAGTGACAAACAGTACATGACATTTACAGTATCTGAGAAACTTTCAACAAAATTATTAACAATTTCAGTGGATTATGGTTGTATTTCATCAAAAGAGAAGTCAAAAAATTCGTCGAGATTGTAGAAAGCATTATACAGTAAAATTTCCATAACTGCAGCTTTAAATCTTTTTATCGGAGCATTTTTTAGTCCATTTGGTAATTTATTGAAAAGTTTCAGAGCAGTATAATTTGATGGCTGCTGAGTTCTTTTTATTCTATGGTAGGGAATACTCAATAAATTTTTATTTCTGATATGATGAATTTAGAGATAGTGAATTCTCATTTTCTCTAATGTACATCACGCATTGTAATATAAAAACTGATGGTAGAGTTAATATATTTAATTTTATAATAATGGTCTGCAGTGGTCCTTGAAACCAGCTTGAGCTATTATTCGTATGACATTTTTCTGCAATTTGGATATTCTCTCACTATCTGAAGAGTTACCCCAAATTAAAAGGCCGTAAGAAAAGACCGAATAGAAGTTACTGTAGTAGTATGTTAGTGTCGTGTCAAAAGCGGTGAATTCTGTAAGTTTTTTGATTTGATAAACTACTTTATTCAATTTTGCTGCTAATTGCTCAATATGTTTTTTCCAATTCAAGTTAGTGTCAATATGGATGCCTAATAATTTCACGCTATTTTGTTGATCATATTTTCCGAATAGTAACTCGTTTGTTTTTTCAGTATTCAGTTTAAAATTGTTTGCTGTAAACCAATTGGTGGCTCTCGCTACTGTTTCAGATTTTTTCACAGTTAATTCCTCGACCTCTTAGGCTACATTCAGAATGGTCGTGTCATCCGCATATAAAATAGCTGCATCTGCGTTCAGGTATTTTGGTAGATCGTTTATAAAAACAATGAAAAATTTTGGTCCTAGGACATACCCTTGAGGAACTCCGATATCTAAAGGCAATAATTCTGATTTTTCGCCCGAGGGTAAAACAACTCTTTGCTGTCTCCGACTCAAATAAGAGGAGAAGAGCTCAAGAGCTCAAGAGCTAATTTATTCAGGAGATAATCATGTGTTACACAATCGAATGCTTTAGATAAGTCAAGCATGGTAGCAGAAAAAAGTTTATTATCGTCTATTGACGTTGTGATTTTTTCAAGAATGGATATCAGTGCTTTCGTCGTTGATTTATTTGAACGGTAACCGTACTGCTCTTTAGCAAATAGTTGTTTACCCTCGAAATAAGAAACGACTCTGTTTTTAAGCAGTTGTTCCAAGATTTTCGATAATCTTTGCTGACAGCACACTTGTCTCGTCATTCCAGGACCTTAATGAGGTATGCAACCTAGCGCCACACAAAAACCCAGGCATCGGTTTTCTCCAATATTTCAGGTCATACAGTTCCACATTCTGCTTTGATAAGTCTGTTGCCAATTTGTTTTGGCACAATCATGTAGCTGGGATTGCAGAAGCTGCTTCTCAAAAGCTTGGAACACTGTTCCGAACCAGAAAACTATACACACCTCAGCAATTTTTGATGCTTTATAAAGCTCATATCAGACCTTCTTCTATGGAGCTCCACCTCTAAGTATACCCTGAAACTGCTGGATTCCATCCAGAAAAGAGCCATGCGCCTGATTGGAGACGCGAACATTACGTGACATTGATATCCTGGGCCATCGAAGGAAGGTTGGAGATTTGTCTCTCTTTTATAGATACTTTCACGGGAAGTGACTTGGCACATTTCATTCCACCAAAAGTGGTATATATCAGAAATACGCGACGGACTGTGGCTGCTCATCATTTTCAGGTTCAACTCAGTACACCTCGAACTTCATTGTCCAAGAACCTTTTTATTTGGAGAACTGCGCTCGAGTGGAATAAACTTCCTGAGAACTTTTTGCCACATAGATTTAATCTCCAGCGATTCAACTCCAATGTGAATCACTACTCTCGCACAAGCACCACTCTTAGATCGCCTTAAGTATTTTTCTGTAGTGCTTGTGTTTCGCCCTAAAAAATCAAACATTTCTGGTTCATCCAGCGATGTGCTTTTTAGTAAAATTATTTTATATTTATCAGGTTCTATGGACTATTATTACTGATGATTTTTCATTACATTTTCCACGAATTATGATTTCTCATTGATACTGATAATGTGCTTTGTGATAGTTTATCTAATGCTTTTTTCTAAATTGTTTCATGATGGAGATTATGGTTTGAATGGTATTCGGTTTCTGATAAAAAATATTCTATCAGAGGTAGACATTCCAATGGAAAATATGCTCATGAATATTCTCACCGGAATCGGATTTTATTTTAAATACTCTTTGCATATCTCCTTTATAAAGAAAGTGGCACTCACCGAAATATCTTTCTCATAAACCTCAATATATTCTTTATACTTAGACGGTATCAGTGTGAAAAATCGTGGAAATATTTAGAAAAATACCATTCCCAGACAGTTAATTTGTTATCATAGTTCATTTTACTTCGTGTTTTTATAATTGGAAATTCGAAAGACACTCATACTTAACGATTAATTTTTTTGTTTCAAAGTTTCACTGTGCTTCCTAAAGCTGATGTCGACTCCACTAAACTGAAAGTTTTCGAAACCCGTACTCAATGTGTATAATGATGGAAAAATTTCCATTATTTCCGTACGGTTTTCTCTAATGAACGTTGTGGTTCAAGAGGAAGGTTTTTGTGTACAATTCGTTATACAGGGCTATTCAAATTCGTTTCTGTACATAGGGATCTCGTAAACGATAAGAGATACAGTGTCGGTTAAATTGTGGCAAAGTTGCGTATTTGAAAGACCTATTCAATGATGTGAAAGAATTGAATGTAGCTCTTCTGATTCTGGAGATATATACAGGAATAAACAAAAAATCCCAAATTATTCTTTTTGTCTATATCTTCTTCACTCGCAGACATATTGAAAATCTGTCCACATTTTGCCACCAGCACTTGATGTGGGCTATCAGAATATGTCCATGAATCTTTTATACAGGGTGTCATCTGACTTGGTCTACCCCTATCTTTGAATTTTTAAATACGAACCTGTATTTTTTGTTGTAGTTTTTGTTTCGTCGACGTTCACTTCATACTGAGAGATTAAATTCAATTTTATATTTCGGGATGTTTCGGTAGTAATTGATTATAATTGTGTGAATTATTCCTTTTTGAATTACGGTCCTGGAAATTAGTTAACTGAGTTGAATAAAAACATAATAGCAACTTTCACGTCTCCTTATATATCGTAAAGTTTTTCAAGAGTTTGTTTTTTTCATTTTAAGGTACCTATTTATATTTTTTCCATTGCGTTTTATTCAATGAACTTCTAATAAGAAAACCTCTTATGGTTATCTGCCAGCGTAAATCCTATTTTTCAATATCCCCCATAGAAAATAGTCCAAAAAGTAAGATCTGGTGATCTTGCAGGTCATCTTATTGGCCCATTATTTGTCTCGAAATGAAAGGACTCCAATTACTTCATTTCAATTTTCATTACAATTATAGTGTTCGTTTCGAATGTTATTATTGCTATCATTTTTGATATCATTTTTGATAGCAATGATAACATGAATATGAATAGATACCTAAAAATGAAAAAAAAACTTTCTAAAAACTCTACAGTACATAGGGAGACATGAAAGTTGCTACTGTGTTACATTTTACTCAGTCAACCAATTTCCAGGGCCGTAATTTAAAAGGAAATAATTCACCCAATTATAATCAAATATTACCGAAACATCCTGAAATATTAAATAACATTCAATTTCTCAGTATAAAGTGAACTTCTACGATCCAAAAACTACAACAAAAATACAGGTGTGTATTAAAAATTTAAAGATGGGGGTGGCCCAAGTCATATGATACCCTACATAAAAGATTCATGAACATATTCTGATAGCTCACATCAAGTGTCAATAGCAAAATATGTCTGCGACTAAAGAAGATATAGGCAAAAAAAATTTTTGGATTTTTTGGTTTTTCCTGTATATCTCCAGAACCAAATGAACTATATTCGATTCCTTAACATTATTGAATAGGTCTCTAAAATACGCAACTTTGCCACAATTTAACCGACACTCTAGCTCTTATCGTTTACGAGATCCCCATGTATAGAAACGAATTTGAATAACCCTGTAGTTTTGTGTGAAATATTTGAATTATGACGATGTCGTACATGCGAAATAGGGGTCACAATGCTACCCGTGCGAAGCCAAGGAGATTTCATTCGAAATGTGACAATACAATTCACTACATATCTTCTCAGGAAAGCTTTCTATAATCAATTTATTGTTTAAAAAAGATCAAATATTACGTAGTATAACTGATAAACTATTTGAACAATCACGATATAAATTTCCATAAAAATGAATACGTTAGTTAGCTGAAGCATTATATACAAACATATTTACGTTGTACTCCACTCTCTGATCCATTTTTCTCGATAGCAGAAGTGATATGTTCCAAATGAAAATTAATATGTTTTTTCTTTCATAACTCTATAGCAAATTCGAATTTCAATATAACCAGATCAAAACTTAGCGGAATACTATTCTCAGTCTCCTGAATTCTGATAAGCAGGAAAGTAATACGTGAACCTATTGGATTTTAATGAAATGAAAACTTGTTGAATTTGAATTACAAAAGTTTTAATCTCTTCTGCTGCACGGTATACTTCGAAACTTTTTGTTGGAGTGCAGCAAAACACACAAGATCATTTTCTTTCCTAATAACCAACAGAATTTGTTTTTCTGTAACGCTATAAAATTAAGATGTATTTTTTGGGGAAGAAAGTTTTTGGCTTTCTACTACTCCATCTGATACAAAAAAAGGGATGAGAGAATCTTCCAAAGAAAGGAAGGTATGATATTGAATGAATGAATGAATGAATGAAAAACGAATTCGATGAAGCACTGAGGAGTATTTGACGCAGCACGTGAATAGTGTCATCGCCTATATTACGGAACCATTACATGGGGACGGAAATTTCCACAAGCAACGATCATCCAAAAATTATATCAAATACAGCGACTGGCTTATTTAAACACCACAGGAGCCATGAGAACAACACCAACCGCGGCAATGAAATTAATTACTGGTCTGACCCCTCTGGACCTATATGTTAAGGTGGTTGCGTTAATGGACATGTTACGATTGCGCACGGCTGATGTAAACCAGCTGGTGTAAACCAGAAATAACCAGGAAAGGAATTTCTGGCAAAAACATAACAATCTGCAGTGATAGCAGACAAGCACTATTAACCTTGAACAGACAGCGTGTTACCTCAGGGCTAGTACTAGAGTGCCACCAAGATTCAGCCAAAGCCTTGCTAGATAATAACATTATCTTGAGGTGGGTTGAATGACATGACAGGAGTGAAGGTAATCGCATTGTCGACTCTTTAGCCACAATATGGGGCTAGTGGACACACCTTAATGCAGGATATGTAAACAGGAAGATGACACTCTCAGGCATGTCCTACGCGAGTGCCTGGAGTTTTCGTCATTAAGACAGTATGTATTTGACGATTCTTGGCCTACACCTGCCGATATGAATGAGATGTCTCCCAGAGACCTGTCCACCTTCCTGGAGAGGAGAGAATGGACGACGACCTAGGAGGACAACTCCTCGCTGGGATGTACGATGGGTTACACGTAGCCTAAGTGCTGTGCTACAGATACAGTGTCATCGGCAAGAAATGTCATTGACATATTATGAAGCCGATATAACAAACATTAAGAGCAGATAATGCAATAATTGTTCGCTTTAAAGTACTGACAAGGTTAGAATCGTTACATTACTCATTCATTACTCAGATTTTCTCCACTTGGAAAATAGAGTTCATCTATGATCTTATTGACAAACATGTCCCCGTAACAAGAACAAAAACTGGGTTTTCCATATATTTCAAACGTGGAACTATTCGAATCATATTGAAAAAAACCGAGTACACAAAAAATTTGAAGTATACAAAAACCAAATCGATTATCTGAAATTCAATAACCTGCGAGCACGTTCTAAGGAACTCATTCACACGTAGAAAAAAATCATATATTTTCGAAACCACTATGCTCTTCAACTTGTAGATAGAAGGTGTTTGAGTTAACTTCCTTGGATGGTACTCAATAAAAAAAAGATCTAAAAATGAGGTATCGCGCCGTAATGGAAAGTAAAGACGTATAACTGAAAACAAAAGACTAATCGATAAACGAAAAGTAGTTGAAAATCTATCATTGTTCAAATTACTTTGTTTGATGGACAAAGTTGAGTATCTAAAAGTCTGAAAATGATGTATTATATAGTGTATGGCGGCAACACTGTACATTGGACGTCACGTCGATATATCAGAGTAAAATTGGAGGGGCAGGTTTTCCGCGACGCGGCGATTCCTGATTAGAATAAGAATTTAAATATGTTTTGGAAGTTCATAAAAAATTTGAGGGAAAATACAACTTGTATCCCAAGCTCATTATATCTTGACAATGAAACTGCAGATACCGGGGATACAATTTGTAACCTTTTCGTTGAAAATTTCAAAAACAACTTCATCCAACCAATCGACCTATTTGATCCAACTTTCCTCATCTCCCCAGTCGAATCCGTCGAAATAAAAGAATATACCCCACTGACAGCTATTAAGTCGTTAGATATAAAAAAATGTGGAGGTCCTGATGAAATACCCGTTTTCTTTGTTGAACATTGCAAAAACAACCGTCTCTACTATATATTTTCAATAAATCATTGCAGAGTGGAATTTTTCGTGCTAAATGGAAAATTTCGCATATCGCATCAATCTGCAAGAGTGGCGACAGACACAATGTAAAGAATTATATACCAATCAGTAAATTATGTAAATTTGGCAAACTTTCTGGAAAAATGATAAATAATAACATCCTTGATACGGTCAAGGACATCATAATCAGTGAACAGCATGATTTCTTCCTCCATAGGTCGATAGAAACGAATTTAATAGGATTCTCCGATTTTTTGTTAAACTCGATTGATAAACAAGTTCAGGTTGATGTATACACAGACTTCAGTAAGGCCTTTGATAAGATTAGTCACAAACTTTATTGGAGAGACTTGCTGAAGTCGGTGTGAATGACTTTTTATTGAGATGGATATGGTCCTATTGGAATAACAAGTAACAAATGGTGGCCATAAATGAATATACGTCACTCCCGTTCATGGTATCCTGCGGAGTTCCTCAAGGCACCCATTTGGGTCCTTTATTCTTCAGTATATATATCAACGAAATCTCTAGTTGCTTTGATGAGTGTGAATTTTTACTATATGCCGATAACTTGAAAATCTATCACACAGTAAATGATTCATATGACAGCGGAGACATTCAGGAGGACTTGAATCGGCATAATGCAACGATTAATGAGATGAAAACCGATTTGCTGACAGAGCTCAAGGACAAACAGAAAGTGTATACCAGAACTGCTAAACGCTGTCACAAATGTATCATGTCATATCTCAGCAATTTTTGATGCCTTGTGAAGTTCAGTTCAGATCTTTTTTGAAGTATCATTCTCATGCATGGAGCTCTACCCCTAAGCTGCTGGATTCCATCCAGAAAAAAGTCATCCGCCTGATTGGAGACGAGAATATCACGTGCAACCTCGATACTCTGGAACATCGAAGAAAAGTTGGAGATTTGTCTTCCTTCTAGATACTTTCACGGAAAGTATTCAAGTGTTAGGAATCACACGTTGAAAGGTAAGACCTCGTTAATCCTCAGCTAGCATAAGTTTCGACTTCCGATGGTTGAAGTTCAAAGGGGTGCAACAGCTGGTTAACGAAAAACAGACAGAATTGGCACATTAGATTCCACCACAAGCGGTACATATCAGAAATACGCAAAGAGCTCATCGTTTTGAGGTTGATTTCAGTACACCTCGAACTTCATTGTTCAGGAACTCTTCCATTTCGAGAACTGCGTTTATCTGAAATAAACTGCCTGAGAACGTTTTTCCAAATAGATTTAATCTCCAGGGATTTAAATCCAATGACAATCTCTACTTTCACACAAGCACCGCTCTAAGAACGCCTTAAGGATTTTTCCGTAGTACTTGTGCTTTTTCTTTATAAAAATTCCAAGAGGGACTACTTTGAAGAAGACAAAATGGAAATTGCTGAATACATAATTATTTTTTACTGGAAAGAAAATTCACCTTATATTTTCAACAGACCTCTTGAACAATGTAACCTGCTTAATGTTTTATCGATTTTTGCGCTTTTTGAAAAATGTATAATTGATAGAAATTCCTTCACTTCACTTTGTACTTATCTTGATAAATTCGTTCGAATAGAGAAGAAAACTGATATTTGTTTCGAAAATAATAGCAGATAGATAACATACAATTTCTCATATAATTTTTGGTGGTCAATTCGGAAAAAGCTCGTAGAGAAATGTACGAAAACAGGAATTGATTCATGTCGAGTGAGAAATTTCGAATTGAATTCACACTTGAAACAAAGAAGGGTGGTAGTTCATGAATATCCAGGAAAGGAATAAAATGAGTCACTCTTCCAAATTATCAGCGAATAAAGTTTCCATATTTCTTTCCTGGAGTATTAAACTTGAATTTTCAAACTTACTTCCGATCTTTCCTGTAATAATATTTTCACTCGCTGTTATTTTCCATCCCACAGCATTTTCATTTCATGCGATCGTATTATAATTTCTTGGTCGAGTAACATTACTATTTTTTCTATGGAAAAATCCACTTTCCACTCATTCGACAATGTTCTGCAGTATCAAACGTTATAGCAGGGGAGCCCACGATGCAAAATGGAGATTTACTCGAGCTTCATTGAGACATATTAGGTTGCAAAACTTATATGATAAGAAGAAAAAAATGTTATATAATATATACCTTTTCATCGGTGGGGGAAGCGGCTATAGATGTTTAAATATGTAAAAAAATACTGTTGCATGGACATACTCGAGCGCGTCAGATATTGATAGCATCAATGTCCTACGTATTTTTATTAATGTTGGTATGTTAATCTGATCTTTTGCATGATGTGGGTGGTTGTACGTAAGGGTTAAAAGTGAAAAGAAAAAAAATGTAATCGAGCGCATCAGATTTTCTAAGGGAGTGTTAAGTGCAACAAAAAAAAAACTCTCATTCCATAATCTGACGATTTCAATCTGACGCAAACTCGCGGCCATTATTGTAATGTGTAAAAGAAATTCGTCATTTTGGAATACTCAAGCGCGTCAGATTAAGATATATATGGTTCATCTTTATGTTTTAGACGTGCTGTCTCATAATCTGATGATTATCTAGAGGGATTCGCTTAATCTGACAATAGCTTCTTTTTTTTTCAATTCATCGAACTTGATTGAAGAACTCAGGAAATAGCATGCAAATGAATAGGTGTATGTTTTTTAAGTAGAATACTTGTATTTTTAAAAAATGCTCACAAAAATTTAATTTTTCATAATCGATTGATTAATTAATAAAGAAGAGAGAGATATAACTTTCTTTGTTTTTTACCACTTTTATTTGTAACTAACGTTACTGCAGTTTCGTCCTATAAGGACATTTTAAATCTTATATATTGTATAAGTTTGAAAATGTCCTTATATATTGTATATATTGTATGTCCTTAAAGGACGAAACTGCAGTAACGTTAGTTAAAAATAGAAGTGATAAAAAACATAGAAATTTCAATTTCTCTTTTCTTCATTATGATTTCCTACCACCTTCATCTTCATCACGAACGAGTCTCTGTGATCAGCTGCAATGGCGTCATGGCAACAGAAGTCAGAATGGGGACGGAGTGAGAGAATAATAGATAGAGAAAAAGTGAATAGAGAATAGAGGAATAGAAACTCGGAGAGGAAAATATAGGTATCACACAGCTGCACGCATTAAACTTCATCGACGAATTTTTGTTATTTCGGCTTGCGGAAATCGTCAGATTATATATTTTTCGTTATCCTTCAAAATGAAAAAAAATTAGCTACGCTCGAGAATGTCGAAATGACGTTATTTTTTTACAACTTTGCTGCTCTCCCCTTTCTTTACGTCACATTCAAATTGTCAGATTACTGGAATATATACTTTTCAGCATGTAATTAACTCACCCTACCTTAATCTGACGCGCTCGAGAATTTCTGATGATCAATTTTTTTACTGATCTGATCCTTTATTCCTAACAGGCGGCCTTATATTTGGTGGAGGTACTTAACCGGATACAAGGTAGCCCCCTGTATATTAATCTGCCACGCTTTAGAAAATCCCGAAATCCTCGCTTGGGCTCCTCTATTATTATAATAGGTCTACATTTCATGTTGTGATAAGGATAAGTTTCTCGTACCCATACATTCGACCACTATTTTCGTGGTGTAATCCGTATCAGGAAAACAATTCATTCTCGAAGAGAATGGTTATTTCAAGGAATTGGTTTCGAAAAACATTCATTCACTTCCATTTGTGACGAATCCTTTGTAAGCCAGTTGACTCGTTCGCTTACAGTAACTATGACACTTAAGAATTTCTGGTTGGATTCAATAGTATCAACGACATACAGCGTCACATATAAAGTCCGCAACATATGGAAGTTTTTCTTATCAATACGAGTATATTCCTGCAAAATTTGAATATAAATTTGTGTTTGAGAAATTTGATTCTTCAATAATATTCATCTTATCTATTAACGTTCTTCATTATCTTATAATATATATATATATATATATATATATATATATATATATATATATATATATATATATATATTTATATATATATATATATATATATATATATATATATATATATAAATATATATATATATATATATATATATATATATTATATATATATATATATATATATATATATATATATATATATATATATATATATATATATATATATATATATATATATATATAAGAAATCTAGAAAGGTTAATGCAGTTAAGCTGCTGGAAAATAATTCCATGAAAATCAAAAAATAAATAGATAAGTACTCTTTGATCATTCCCATATTGATTTCAATTTAAGAGCCACCGTTATACAGCTGTTTCAGCCTATTGGGCATCGTCAGTACCGGCAGGCGGTCCTCGATTGAAGACAAAATGAGAAAAAACCAAGAAAGTACTTGATGAAAATAGCTGCGTAAATGCAAGCGGAACATAAGTGGAACCACCTATTGGTGTGACACCCAAGTCAACTTGCCAAGTTTTTATGTCAGTGTTGGTGGTTTGACCAATCAACCGACAACTGCGGTAGCAGTTTGACTGCATTAACCTTTCTAGATTTCATATCATTTCTAGAAACATGTGGATTCGTTTTCCGATGGCATTTCAGGTTAGCTTTCCAAATTTCTGCTACCGCAGTTGTCGGTTGATTGGTCAAACCACCAACACTGACATAAAAACTTGGCAAGTTGACTTGGGTGTCACACCAATAGGTGGTTCCACTTATGTTCCGCTTGCATTTACGCAGCTATTTTCATCAAGTACTTTCTTGGTTTTTTCTCATTTTGTCTTCAATCGAGGACCGCCTTCCCGGTACTGACGATGCCCAATAGGCTGAAACAGCTGTATACCGGTGGCTCTTAAATTGAAATCAATATGGGAATGATCAAAGAGTACTTATCTATTTATTTTATATATATATATATATATATATATATATATATATATATATATATATATATATATATCTTCATATGGGCGACATGAAATCTTAAAGTATTAATTTTTCAGAAGATGTCAAATATCATTAGGAGTGAAGTCATCAGTTGAGTTCAATGCCCTATAAATACAGATATATTCGATGTTATCGATAATAATAATAATAATCTTCGTTTCCATATACTTGAAAATAGAAGTATCGGTGCCGTCATATGAGACTATATACATAATAATAATAATAGAAAAAATGATGAACGTCTTTATTATTTTCCAGCTGTAGTTACATACAAATATTTAGATGAATTACAGAGCCAGTTGCTGATATAACAAAAGGCGAAGTTCAACTCAGCACAAATGCTACTGCTACATTAAAAATAAAAATTTGGGTAACTCTAGACGAATGATCAATTTTCAGTTGGCCGTACACCCAGGGCCGTAGCGAAAAGAAAAACCAGGGGGGGAGGGAATCCAAATTTTCCCAACTCTACCAGCATTTCCCAATTTTCGAAGAAATGAAAGCCGAAGGATTAGTTACTACTATAATATATTGATTTTCTTACTTAGCTATCCAAAGATTGGCTGAATGCTTATGCCCGTTAGGGTATGGACAAACAAAAAGAAATTTTGGTGGTTATGAAAATAATAATGGGAATTATTCTACTTTGGACCGTGATGTCCTTGGTCTGCCACCATATCCACCATGTATACGAATATTCAATACAAATGAAAGGAAACAACACTCAAATAATATTGTGCTTATTGTTCTCTACTATTATTTTTTCTATCTTCACGGTCCGAATTTTCCCAACTTTTACAAGTCGAAAAACAGCGAAAAGTTAAGAATTTTGAAAAATTGTCACTTTAAAATTTGTGGACTGTTCAGAACGGTTTTTTTATTTGGGAAAAATCAAACTTGTTCGAAGAATTCAAACAGCTGAGAATTCTCTTCAAGTTAGGCATGTTGGGAAATCCCAACCTTCTCCTGGTTCCTTCCCTTTTCTTATTACATCTCCTTTTCTTTTCTCTCATTTAGAATTTTCAATTTTCATTCATTTTTTCACTATTATTTTTTCCTATCTTCATGGCCCAAAATTTTCCAACGTTTCCCAAATTTTTCCCAAGTAGTAAAAGCAGAGGGGGAGACATGGCGACGGCCCTGCGTACACCCATTATACAAATATCACAAACGCTAAATGGATCTTGTTCACAGTTGGTGTCAACCTCAGCAAAACTGTGATAATTCCCTTCACCCGAAGGAAAAAATTGGACCATTCATCGCCACTTTTTCTGGGTAGTGAGGTCTTTCCATTTGAAACGCAGGTGAAATGTATTGATTAAAAAACTCACCTGGAATGCTCTCTAGAAGAAAGTTTTACACAAAGTCGCACTATGCCTATGAACTTGTCGAAGGATTTGTGGTAAACCTTGAGGTTCAGGTCAAACCAATGATCACTTATGGAGCAATTGCCTGGCGGAACCCTCTGACTTACAGAGATAGGCTTCTCTGGATATCTGTGGTGTCATGGCTATGGAGATCCTTCTAGATCTACCTCCTCTCCACGTGCACATTGCCAATTACACAAATCAATCTAATGCAGAGAACAATAGACGCTGATTGACCTCTAACATTATGCCTTCAACTGTCAACTACGAACTGCCTTATACAGTACTGTTCTCGAGTAGAGAGGACTGGATTCTCCGGGAGGAGGAAATATCAAGAACAGATAGTTGTTGGTTCACAAATGAATCGAAAGATCCTCTGGTTCTGGTGCAGTTGTTTTCAGTCGCAGACCCTTGATAGAGATATCAACCAGCTCAGGAACCTATCCCTGTATTCCAAGCAGGAATCTATGCTTCTGAATTATGCGCAAAGAGATTGGTAGAATCCAACCTCTTACAAGAGTCAATGAAAACATTCTGGGAGAGTCAAGCGGAGTTGGAAGCTCTTAGCTCCTACCAAGCGGAGTCTGAATTGGTAGCGACTTGCCAAAAATGATTCTCCTCAAAGGAAGACTCAAAAAATTGTCACTGGTCTGAATGAGTCAATGAGGCTGCTAACACTCTTGCAGAGGAGGGCGCTGCAAGTAGCTTCATCGGACCAGAACCTTTCAGGACACCCTTCGAAGCTTGAAACCAAACAGTTGAATTTCGATATCTAACAGGCCTTCTCACTGATCACTGTCGTCTCAATCATCATCTGCAGAAACTTGGACTGTCGGAAGACAGTGAGGAAGTTCCTTCACCTTACTTCCAAAGGTTTGAATTTGGTAGCTTGTCGTATAGTTCGATTGTCATTACTGTTGGTTTTCCATTAACCTAGGATAATCTGTACCGAAGTTTCTGAGAATTGTTTTCCCTTCCCAAGTTGATATTTAAGTCGATCTCTATTGTCCATATACCCCAAGAAACCACACTGTAGTTCAAACATGTACGGATGTATCTAAAGAATATATACTATAGAACGAAACAATTTTCTGCGAGATTCTTCAAAACAAAATCAGCATGGTCAAACCAAAAAAGCTCAAAATATTCCAAGAAATTTTACCAAATGCTTTTGTTCTTTAGATTCGTAGCTTGTCAACATATAACTTTTTTTATCACAGACTTTTATCGTAAACTGTTCATGAAGTGTGCTCGAGCCATATTTATATCTTGTTTCAAATTCTTGACCTTCGTGTTAATGTTTCAGATTGGGAAACAGAATTCCATCACAACTGAACATTTTGATGGAAAAGCAGATAAAATATGTTCTGAAGGAGAACGATCATACACATTCATTGGTAGATTTAACAACAGATACAATATAAAACAAGCATACGAATAAAAAACAAACGAATAGAAATCAAATAACTCTACATAAAGCAACATCAGTTCCACAACCACCAACTCAACAATTACCTAGGCTACAACAACCGACACTGAACCTAAAATACACTGAGATCTACACTCAAGATACAAAACCAAACAACAAAGAGGAAAGAAGAGAACATTGTATTCTTGTGATGGAAGTTATATTGGTCAAACTTTAACACCTTCGAAAGTACGTGACAATGAACATAGAAAGTACATTAGAAATGGACAACAGGATCAGACGAAAAAGTCGAGTCAAATGGAGAAAACAACATCCACGTAACCTCTGTTTACCAAGTTATATATTTTTTATTGTTTCATTACTATTCTGTTAGTTCAATTTCCTTTTTTCATAAGTGTTTCTATAATTTTGAAGAGTTGACAGCAAAGGAACTGGTTTTTTACTACTCGAAAAGTGGGATGAGACCCAATGGGGAATTCTCCTGTAAAAATATACTCATTGATTACTTCTACAAATGTGTTCAAAGCAGTATCAGTATGAAAGCGAGTCAATTCCGACCCCACATTCATAAAACGCTTTATAACTTGTGATCAGACTTCGGTTAACGAATTTGTTGCACCAGTCAGTCAACAACCTTCGAAAAGGTGCCTTTCAACTGAGTCTGAACAGAAAAAATGTCAAAGTGAGACAGTATTGGAATATTGAACACATTTTCTGAACTAAAAAATTGTTAAAATTCTAAAGGAATGAAAAAAAATTTGTAAAGTTCTTGATCAAATAATCAGATTTGCACTCCCCATTATCCCATCATCACATAAAATTATTCTTTCTCCAGTTACCATTTTCCCATTTTCTGATTTCATGAGATCCTGATCACTTCTCCAATAATCCGAAACCGTAACAATATTGCCGGCTTGAATACGGCTAGAGACCCCCAAAGAAATTCAAAGCATCCCTATAACAGGGGTCCAAACGGATATATCACCATTCCTTATCGATTCCTAGGAAAGGGTCTGACTAGCAATCATTTCACTTAGCAATATACGGGCATCGATGTTCCCCATGCTCGAGAAGTCTGCGAACGTTGGGAACATGAAATACGGTACGAGGGTTGACTTTGAAACAAAATTGGCGATTTAGTCAATATGGTCCAACAAGTGTCTCGATTATGTTTTTGAAGGGAGTCTTGCGAGATTGATGGATCTATACGACGGAATAAGCAGATACGGAGTATTCAGATACCAATCAGTATGGAATGAATCAACGACTTCATCGAGCAAAATATTCTTTTGGAAAAGTTTTTGAAGTTCGAATTGGATAACTTCAACTAGATCGATTTACTTTTCATTTTTCGGGGTATAGACAGTCACTTAAAATATAATATTCAGCCTGCGGACGGAATGATTTCACTATTTCCAAACCATAAGTATTGGAACGGCATTGGAGTCGATTATAACTATTTGTATCGAGTATTGATGAGCTACCATCTGTTTCACATCATTGCTGCTGCGTATATGTTGATGATTGATCTCATGTCAAAGGATCTAGCCCAACTTCAAAATTGAATTTAAGTGGGCCTTGATTTTCTGCAAAATTGGTTCTCAAGTAGTTCTTCATACTTTGATGCATATAGAATGGAGCAGTTGCGTCTAGAACTGCTCAAAACGTGAAAACTATTGTTGAACTTATTGATATAGACCATGTAGTAGAGAAATATGTGATAGCACAAGGTTGTCATGCATGCGAAATCATGCGAAATTGATACTCATTGTGATAAAATGGACAACAATTTGAAGGATTATATCTCCAAGAGAGATCAAGAAAGAAATGTTCCATATTAAGATTTGGAAGTAGAAAACCAAAACCTTTTTTTCTTGAAAATTTGAACAGATACTGTTATTTTTTGAGACACTTGACATTTTGAAAGTTTCCTTTATCTAGATTCTTACATCTGAAAAAATGTTAGTGATTTTTTTCCACATTGTGTTTGTTCATCAGCATTAGAACTTGTGTTCGTTTTTTTTATTCATCAGGAGATAAATTTCATTCTTACTCTCATTGGAAAATTTCTGTCATCTACGTATGTCGCATAAACTTTGACACTTCCGGAAAGAGATCATTAGTTTGAATGACGAAGAGAATTGGCCCCAAAATGGAACCTTGAGGCACTATTTGCGTAACTGGAATTGCCTGAGAGAATAATTTCCCCACTCTGTTGTTTAGGGACTATGATTTGAGTTACAGTTCACATTTGTTTCATTTATTGTATCAACAATAGTCCAGTTATGTGTGTGTTCTTCCTTTCATTTGATCCCACTCAATTTTGTAATTGTTTATTCCAAAAGGCTGTTCACCGGTCTGCTTATTACAGCAAATCGTTTTTTTCATTCGTCCTTTCATTTCAATAAAAAACTTTTATGAATACTACTGGCATATTTTTTGAATGCACAGAATGACTGAATATTTCTGAAACAAATTAATTTTGTGTATAAACAACTGAAAGAGCCTCTCCTCCATGAAATAAAGTGATATTATTCGCAGAAAAAAATGCTGGCAAGTTGTGAGATAGTTAGGTTAGGTTAGGTCTGGACCCTCCATCGCAACCTGCAAGGGTTTATTGTGGCTCATACCTATTCACACTCGACCGAATAAACCCACCTCCTTAACGAAGCCGATCAGTTTGTATGGTGAGTTGTCTTCCAGATCAGATGGTAAGAGGACGGATCTGCTGAACTTCAAGAACCTGATTCGGTCCCCAGCAGGGCAGGTACAAATTATATGCTCCGCTGTTTCATTATTTTCCAAACAGAGGCGACATGCACTGTCTTCCGCCAGTTCAAGTCTCTGCATATGATGATTCAGTGACCTACTGTAGTCCAACAACTGTTTGGTATCAAGCTTCGAAGGGTGGATAAACGCCTTGAAGTTAGCCAATCCTGGAATATTCTGCCAGAAGTCCATAAATCTTCTTGCCCTCCAGGTGTTCAATGTTTGTTTGGCAAAGCCCAAAGAGATGCCAATGACAGGTTCTGGACCAAAGAAGCCGTTTGCAGCACCGTTCTCTGCGAGAGAGTTAGCAGCTTCATTACTTTCCAGGCCAGTATAGCTAGGAATCCAGACCAGAGACAATCTGTTAAGTCTTCCTATCGGAGAGAGTCGTTTTTGGCGATTTGCTTCCAATTTAGACGTTACTCGGTAGGAACCAGAAGCTTTCAACGCCGCTTGACTGTCCGAGGATATTTTTTTTAAAAAGTATACACTTTAATACAAAAAACCTCTTCGATTCATTAATTCAAATGAGTTTATTCAGCTTTTCTAAATCTTTTTATTAACAGAATGCTGTGACTTACTGTGTCAACCAACAGTCTGTTACACTCTGCATTTAATTGATTTATGCAATTGACAATGTGCACAAGTCTGTATGCAGTCCATCCAGCCTGTCCCTCTCCAGAAAAATGTGGAGAGGAGGTAGATCTAGAAGGATCTCCATGACCGCTGACGGTGTGGTACTGATGGCACCATTGATAGCCAGACAAGCCTGTTTCTGTAAGCCAGATAGCTTCGCTTGAGCCGTTTTCTGTAAAGCCTTCGGCCACCAAGCAACTGCACCATAAGTGATCATTGGTCTGACAATCATCACATAAATCCAATGGATTTGTTTGGATCCTAAACCCTTAGTTTCACGACAAATCCTTCGACATGTTCACAGAGACAGTCTGGCATTGTGTAAAACTTTTCCCAAGTGAGTATTCCAGGTGAGTCTTTCATCAAGGAGAATGCCAGGATATTTCACCTCCGTTCCAAATGAAACTACCTCACCGTTGGGAGAAATTGGCGTTAGATCTTCCAATTTTCTTCTCTTGGTGAAGCGGATCAACACAGTTTTGCTGGGATTGACAGACACGCTACCATTCCCGACGTGGACCTTGCCAGGATGACAAGGTCATTTGCATAAGCTTGTAGATCAACTTTTCTTCTGTCAAGGACATCAAGCAGAATATTCATCAGGAGCGACCATAGAAGGAGAGATATTACCCCAACTTGAGGGCAACCCCTGGTGACCCTGAATCTGATGGCCTCGCCTTGAAGAGTCGTAGTTGCAGTTCTGTTTACCAGCATGGCATATATCAAGCCAGTTATGATCGATTCTATACCCTTCTCAGCCAGAGACAATTCTTTAGATTCAGGTAGTGCATTGTCAAATGCTCCTTAAATATCAAGAAATACAGCAACCGTGAAGTTGTGAGATATGAACGTTCCTATAGCAAACTGAGCAGAAAGGTTAGCACATTCATCTCACATAATTAAATGCAAAATTACATGTATTGATGCCCAGAAGAGCATTTTCACATAATCTGATGAATCCAGGTCATTGTTATCTGTTCCATATTCCCAGTTACAAAACGGGAACCTATTGTTGTTACTGGAAAATCCGACACAGCAATAATTCATTATCAGTTGATCTCATACCAACGCAGCGACTCCCAATAACTACAACAATACCCTTTCGAATACTGCTGAAGTGATTTTGGCAAATAGCTACTACCGTACAAAGCGCAATCTAAATGCATGCACGATACGTTTAGCCAAATTCCCTACTACGATTGTGCTACATTCCACGCAACGAAACATTCACCGGGGCCAATTTCATGATGAATTATTTCGTATTAGTCCAGTCATTTTAGGCATTTCGAACTCCGATACGCGAAAAAATTACCAGTGAGCTAAATTTTTGTATACATCTGCATCAAGGCGTTATAATGGAGATGTGGAAAATCAAAATTGATATCGTGCCGGCTAAAAAGTTTGTAAAGGTCAAAAGGTCACGAAAATATTTTTCACGAATATCTCACCACTTATCGCTTGTAGGTCATTATATATCGCAGGGGAATGTGCAGAGATGTCTTCAATATAACTATGCTAGGAAGATAGATAAGAGATAATGCTCCTTTGGCCTCCACGTTCACCTTATCTTTCTCTTGTAGATTTTTAGTTGTGGGGATTCATGAAAGATGAAGTATTCAGAACAAATTTCAAGAATATTGAGGAATTGAAAAATTCAATCCTCAGATGTTAGAGAACTGCCACAAGTACACTTTTTCTAGAGCAAGTATTGGTTTAAGAAATGATGAAAGACAATTTGAACATTAAATGGAATATCGCGTGAGACGGTAACTGAAAAAATGTAACGTGAGGCATTCCGTTAATTTTCTATGGTTTATTATTCCGTTACATTCTTTTTCCGAACTGTTTTGTTATCGATGTGGTGTATTACGATACTAATAACTATATGCTTGCAACAATATTTAAAAATCTGTCTTCCCATTGAAAAAAAAGTCAAATGATGGAATTTTCGAAAAACATATTTTGTAATATGTCCATGAATTTGTAATTACAATAACTACCAAAATATATAAAAACATATACAGATGCGTTTCAAAAATATATTTATGGTGGATTTCAATCAACTAATAGTCGCATTGAGAAGTGGGTTGAACTAAATTATGCCATGGAATAAAGCAAAAAGTGATCCTGTCTTTTGTTGATATTATTCAAAACGGAGGCTGTAGAGCAAAAAAACAAAAGTGGTCATTTTCAGCTGCTGGCAAATATCTCAAACAGTTGGTGATTTTGTTGATCTGAGAACACCATTATCTTGATATTATCGGTATATTATTAGTGGTACAGCGAAAAAAACAGCCTGCATTTGTTGTGCATTTTTCGAATAAAAAAGTATTTACTTTTAAAAGAAGAAACCTTTTATTACACATCATTAATTATGACTACGGAGAAAACCATGTGAAAAACCCGCCTTGCATTCTACCTCGAAGGTGGCGAGAAAACGAGTTCATCGTCATAATATCGGTTTCTCAGCGCTCTACTTCAAAAACGTTTGATATTACAGAAAACTGTGAGAGAAATTTTTTGTATGTAATTTCACGACGAACAATTTGCATAATGATTGATCTCCGAGCAATACGTCCCGAAATATTGGCGAAAAACTGATTTTCGTGACATTTTAACGTTCATAACTTTTTTAGCCAGCACGGTATCGATGTCGATTCAACATATCTTCATTACCACGCCGTGGTAAAGGTGTATACAAAAATTCAGCTCACTAGGAATTTCTCCGCAGATAAAACCTAAAATGACTGGATTATATTGATTTTGGCAAAGTGATCATGTTGGAATACCGAATCCTAATTGCTTCGCCGACGTCAACGACACAAATCTTTTTTGTACTCGTTTTGCACAGTGCAGATATGGGCTATGGTCGAGTTTAATGAATATATTGGCAATTTTTGATTATCGGTGGACCGCAGGGGACTGGTTCATAAATCATTCGCGGGTTGGAAAAATCCCTGAAGTTCACAGACAACCCTCCATCGTGTTTCCATGTGGAAAATCTGGAGTGAAACACAAACTAAATGAGTCAGTCGTGTTGAGACCAGTAAAAATGATGGGAGAAATAATTCAGAAACTTTCCTAGACATCACTAAAATTGAATTAACAGTTGGGATACCCTGTTCAAATATTTTGAAATGGATTCGCATAACTATAGAAAATATAAAGAGGGTGGTTCTAGAAATACCCGGCCCAACAAAGGAAAAAATGTTTTCGTCTTGCAGCTCTATTTACTTTTGTCAGTGACGTTCAAAAAGTTCGATACGTTTTCATAACTTGCATATGAAACGGTCTTCGTCTTCTTTGGAGCCGGTTCTTCCTATCAACTCCACTGTTTTGGTTGTTCTTTTGTCTCGGTGTGAAGTAATGGATACCTGTTTCATTCCTTGTTATGAAACAACGCAAGGACTCTGCTTTATGGCTGTGAAACTTCGCTAAAGCACAATTGAAACATCTTCACAATACAAATTCGAGAAAAATCTCGAATGTGAGCACCCATCTTGCAGACAGCTTCCTCATGTCCAAATTTCGAGATAACGTGCGATATACCGCGCTTTATGAAATGTCTACTGAGTCTGCTAGGTCGCGCACTCCCAGTCGACTATCATTCAGTACCGCTTTGTGGATTTTCTTCAACGTTTCTGGAGTCGTCACCTCATTCAATCAACCACTGTGATGCTCGTCTTGGCAGCTCGTTCTTGAATTGAGTGGAAGATTGTTTGGAGAAGACCAGCATTCAAATCATTTTGTGGTATTTGGTTTTCATTAGGTTACTTTGTGACACGACAAACCTCCGAATCATTAGCAAATGATACAATCCCAATATTTACATTGGATCCTTTGCCGTTGATAAACAGGGAGAATGGAAGGAAAGCTAGGTTGCTTCCTTGTGGAAGCATAATATTACGATATGAAAGCACTATTGAGATATGTAATATAGAAGTTCAAAATGTCTTACTCACGCATTTCAGACTCACAGGTCCCTGATATCCTTAGAGAGTGTTTGACGATTTTCAGTCCTCTTGGCATCAGCATCGGCAGAGACGTGGCTCAACAGCCCATACTTCAACATCCTGAAAAGCTACTACATGTCATGATTCAAAGTTGCTGATTGTCTGAAAGGGCTAGACTCGAAATTCACTATTTGAATTTCCATATGGTTTTCACCAATGGACTAAGTTAGTCAAAAGCAAGGTTTGAGTGGATAATTCATCAATTTTCTGTGGGAGTTAGCTGTTCTTTAAAAAAAAATTATTTTATGTCTAAACCGAAATAAATCCCAATAACAAGGCATATTGATTTTATTAACAATTATGTTACAGTTTATATCTGCCTATATACACACACAATACACATACATATACAGTGCTTTTCAGATAGAAGTATCCACCTTTAATAACTTTTGTAATACTGGTATTTAGGAAAAATCCAAAAACACGTCAATTTATGTTGGAAGGGGCAAGCATTATGGCTTATTTAAACTTACTGGAAAAGCCACCCCCTCACCCCTAGCATCATCCCTTTTTTTTTTAAATCACTTCTCATATTTTTTATGTAAAATTTGGATACTCCTCTTTGAGCTGATTTCAAAAATGTATAATACTTGTAGGTTAAAGTGGTTAGTTTATGAGATAAACAATTTTTCTTTTAATAGCACAAATTTTACTTATTTTTTACTTTCACCTTATTTGCCTGTAATAAAATGGGTTATACAACAGTTCAAACTCTTTAATCTTTTTAACTGTGCTATTTATTATGAAGTTACAATAAGTGTTCAAAATGAGTACCATTCACTTCCATACTATGGTATAATCTATTTCGAAATGTCTCTCTGACATTGCTTAATACGGCTGGATTTAATTGTCGACATTCATTTTCTATCCTCTCTCGTAAATCATCCAGAGATTCTGGTTGGGTAGCATAAACTTTTGTTTTCAAATACCCCCATAAAAAGAAGTCTAGGGGTGTTAAATCCGGTGACCAGGGTGGCCACTCCATAGCATAGCCACTCATCATAGCATAGTGTGGGGGAGCTCCGTCTTGTTGAAATACCAGTAAATCTTTGGAAAGGTTATCATCATTTTCTAATATTGTTGTAATACGCGGGTCAACCCCTTCCCTGAGTAACTCAAGATATGATTCACCATTTAAATTTCCGTTGATGAAGAAAGGTCCGACAATGTGGTCACCTAGGATACCACACCAAACATTTAACTTTTGAGGATGTTGTGTATGGAATTCACGCATAATATGTGGATCACTTTCAGCCCAATATCTACAATTATGCCTATTTACTAAGCCATTTAATGAAAATGAGCATTCATCAGAAAAGCAAATATTGTTTAACAATTGTGGATTGTTATTGATAAATTGCGTCATTGATTCGCAAAACTCTAGACGACGATCAAAATCATCTTCATTCAACTCGTGCACCAACTTAACTTTGTATGGGTGGTACTTGAATTTATGTAGAACTCGGAAAACTGTAGAAGATGAAACACCGATCGCTCTACTTATTGTTGACAACGATTGGGGTTGTTGAGCCTCTAAGCTGACTTGTCCTAAAATTGCCACTTGGATTGCTTCGTTATTAACGAGTCCCTCTCGCTTATGCACTTTATTGCAAACAGACCCTGTTGTGTTCGACTGAGCCAGGAACAGCAAAGTTTTTTGGGCCTACAAGGGCTCTTTGAATATCATTCGGGTGATCGGACTGCGCTGTTTATTTGCCTCAGGCTCAGGCATTGGCCCACCAGGAGGACTCCACCTGATCAAAGGTAGGCGGATTATCCACACGAAAACTTTTGGACTGAGCGAGAAGGTTCCGCAGATAACTTAAAGTTTTCCGTCCAGATTCCTACAGATGCTGGTCTAAGAATTGCTTCCGATCAGGGGACAGCTTTGCTATATGCTGATGCAGCACTTTAGTCTCATATGCAGAGTATCATTGCTAATTACAGACACCTCAGTAGGCAACACAGTCGGTTCAAAACTTGGCAATCGCATTACTACGAATAGGAGGTCAAAAAATGTATTTGTTCTTAGAAATCACCTGGATTTGTTGGCGGAAATTGATCCAAATCCTGATATGTTGAATTGAATATCAGATTCATTCCACTGGACTTTAATGATTTTCCTGCTCGACCCACTAGTGACTTTTCAGCAGCCACTAGCATTCGTATCCTATCAAAAAAATGCTGAGTGGTGGTGAGTAGCACGCCTGTGAGTTTGATGGGCATACATTGGACACAAGACGTCTGTTTTCTCGCTGACTTGATCGTAGCTTTCATCTTGTGAACTTTCCGTTGAACCTTTCGAATCGCAAGATCGGACTCCGTCATTCCAATTCAAACAGCAAGCGAACGGCAACGGTCATTTGCCAGATGTCAGCCTTTTCTGCAAGGATATTATGAACCTCCAAGCGAGCCAGCTGTTGTGGATTCTGGCGGCTAATTTGTTGGAGCTCCCTGGGTGTTTCGACTGGGGAAACGATGCCAACGGGTGATGGAAATTCCACTTCTTCCACTTTGTCAGTAGACTGACAAGAAGTTACAAAACCTTGCCGTCGAACATATGATACATCTCCTCTATCTATAGAGTAGGGAGGGTGAGTATAAGTCCACATCACTTAGGCCACATGTGACCCATTGTACATCCTCCCGAGGAGTTGTCCTTCTAGTTCATCGTCCATCCTGTCTTTTCCAGAAAGGTGGATTGGTCATTTGGAGAAATCTTCTTTATATCGGCGGGTGTAGGCCAAGACTCGCCGAACACACACTCTCTTATTGACGATAACTCCGGGCACTCGCATATGACATGCCTGACAGTGTCATCTTCCTGTTCAAACATTGTGCCTAGAGGTGTGTCTACTAGCCCCATATTATGGAGGTGTTTCTTTAGTTGACAGTGGCCAGTCAGAAGTCCTACCGTTAAGCGTAGATTTTTCCTGGTCATCACCAGATATTTCTCTGCCTCCAGCACTCTATTCCTAGCCCTGAGGTAACACGTTGTCTGTCCAAGGCTAATAGAGCTTGTCTGATGTTTTTGCCAGAAATTCCTTTCCTGGTTTTCACTTTTGTGGCGATTGAGATACGAGCCAGTTCTGTTTGAACCACGCTGATATTTTTTCCCATTCCCCACTGAATCCTTAGGCTTGGTGATCTGGAGTACACTCCACATAATGAGCCTTCTTTGGTATTTGAGCCGTCTGTATATATGCGTATTGCATTTGTAGCATCTGACTCTGTGTTCTACTTCATTTGTATTTTGTAGACTTTATTAAACACAAATCTGGGTCCAATTGCATCACTGGTTGCCTGCAACAGAGGTTGCGCAGTAAGCGCTTCCCGCCATAGGCCCAGCCTCAATTGGCCCATTCCTACTTCGAGGTTTACACCAGCCGTGCGCAATCGTAACATGGCCATTAACGCAACCTCCTCGACGTACATACATAACGTACTGGAATTTTTTGCGGATCATCATTATTGTTATCATTATCTTTAAAAATGTTACTCTGAGCGAGTGTTTCTATTTGTTATCGTGATTTGATAATTTACTTGGTACTTGTGTTGTGAAGGTTTGGAACCTTTGGTGTCGTAGTGAACATCACTGGAGGTTTTTCCCAATACCAAACAGGTATTCTAACACCTCGACACGTGTTTCGATCACCAAGTGATCATCTTCAAGAGGAAGGTCAAACTGATCACTTGGTGATCGAAACACGTGTCGATGTGTCAAAATTACGGTTTGGTGTTGACAAGAAACTCCAGAAATTTACTTGGTGTTGGAGAAATAGAAATTATGACTCGAAATGAAGGTTAATGAAGTGAACAATAAATTTCGACGAGCACTTTCCATGTACGTGAAAGTTTTCATCATTTTCAACTTCCACTGATATATCTCAAATTGTTCTACCTCAAAGTGAGATCATTTAATTTCGAGTGAATCCTGTGAACAATATTCGAACGTATCTCCAGCAGAGCTGCAACAATAAGTTTTTGTCTTCTAAATCGACAGCGTATGAACAATATACGCAATAACGTTGAAAATGTCGTTGCACAAACCAATACTAAATAACCTCAACTAATGCATCAATCATTTGCCGTTCTAATTTCAAATCACGGTAAATAATGGAGTCGTGAGTGGAACATTCAATACGGAATGCAATCTGTACCGAAACGGATTCAAATCAAAGGAAACGTTTTCTAAAGTAGGCGAATGGACTGCGTACTCCAGAGAGGCTGGGTAGTAGCAGATCGTTCAATTTCTGTTTGTTTCTTCGTTTTTTTTTTCAGTACTTATTGGAGTAACGTACGTTTAGAAAGTTTGAGCCATAATGAACAGAAATACGTTGAAGTTCATAAAGAATGGATGCGGTTTTCTTTTAACAAAATAAGAATGAACTCGGTGAATTTTGAGCAGTATTATTATTATTATATCATAATCAGTTTTTGTAATCAATGAAAATAATAAATTTTTCCACTGATAGATTGAATTTATTATAGTTCTTCATTTTACTGTCAGAAGGTATCGAGGCTTGACATTAGACTTGAATAATTTCCTAAACCTATCATGAATTTCTCGATTTCTCAAACATCATCCAAAACAACTACTTTTGAATTTGAAAGACAATTCACTCAATCTTTCCATATAATATAAGACTTCATGTCGCTGTTTTCGTTTTACATTCTTATCGTTTTTGAAAAATGAGGATAAAAGTTATTGCACACTTCGTTTTACTCGAATTTCATACCTGAGCTTTGTTTTGTTTAGCAGTGTTCTTATGTTCTTACCAATAAAAAATATGAAAACTCTCCAATCTTGAGTTTCAATACGTTCAAAAGTGAACGGAAAATATTCAGTTGATATCTAGATTCATCAATTGTATCAAGATGGAGTAATAGAAAGCCAAAAACTTTCTTTCCCAAAAATTAGTCACTTCTGAAAATATAACCCCTTCAATTCGAATAAGATTCCTCTTTGCTGGGATTGAATCAAATAGGTGAATGAATGTCATTACGATGTCATCGATGACATAAGCAAATCAAGCTTATTCCGTGACATTCAAAATCGTAATTCATGAATGGATTGTATGTATTTTCTATAATGTTATTCAATTTGGTACTGAAGAGCCTTGGGGCAAGTGTCTTAAGGTGAAACATCGATGTATACCAGTGAGGATGACAGTGTTCTATGTAAGTGCAATTTGTTACCATTCGTTTGAAGTAGAACTCATGTGAATGATATCTGATTTTTGTTCCACAACGAATGTTTGAAATACAAACTGATTAGAGAGAAGTATCGTCTATATAATTCAGTGTTCATATAGAAGAATTTGTTTCGAAAAAATTTTTTTCTTTCGTGTAAGTCAATGTTTATATGAAAGTAGCTGTTTCAGGAGGACTTTCTTTCAGTTTTTGTCTGAAAGTTACTTCTTTGCATGATCTACACATCCATGTATAGAGTTACTTATTTTCAAATCTTATATTTTCTTGTATATACCTTGCTTTCATCTTTCTTTTTTGTCGACTAGTATAATAAGTTCTTTACAAAGTGCGTATATATGTATTACCTTCGATTGATAAATACATACTATTACTGTCATCATTATAATTTATCATGAACAAAATTCCCATCTACAGAAAAAAAAATCGTTCGATAAAAACTCAAAATATTTTTCATTTCCACTAAAAATACTGGTGATTTACCTATACAACCCTCTGTTTTCCACGACAATTTCTCATCATGTCTAATTGGTGAAAATTTCCTCTAACAACCCCTATTTCTCCCAAATGACCTTTCATCAATATTTCAAAAGAATTCTTGGAAAACGATGTGTTTGCTTTCCGCTCTTAATTAACGCGATTTTTCTTCCACCGGATGCAGGGAGGTCTTTCAATTAAAACTGAATGGGATGACCAGGCTTGCGAAGCTGTTCCAGAAATCAGCAGTGATGTTCATTTTTATTCATTTCCGTTCTGCGACTTAACTCAGTTTTAGAATTTGAAACGCCATTTTCATGAGATATAGTCAACTCGTTTGTCCACTCTTCAAGAAATTAACCAAACAATGTATTGAATAGTCGAATCAACTGAATTTTTCTCGAAACTCCTCAGAAAAAGATCCTACTTTAATGATTCTTTTACAAATATTTGTTTTCGTTATTATTTGAAATCGGAGTTAGAAATATTTGTCCATAATATTCATTTAAAGAAATCAGTTTAACGTGGCTAAATTTTCGAAAAATATATTCGTATATTCTTGAATAAAATTGTGTATATTGAAAGGGTTATATTTTTAGGAGTGAATAATTTTTAGGAAAGAAAGTTTTTGGCTTTCTGCTACTCCTTTTCTCTACTTCTTCCATATATAAAATCAAAAAAGGTTAATGCAGTCAAGCTGCTGAAAAATAGTTCCATGAAAATCAAAAGATAAATAGATAAGTAATATTCTGATCGCTCCCAATACGTGGTTTCACTTATGTCTCGCTTGCGTTTACGCAGTTATTTTTACTTTTCTTGTTAATTCACATTTTGTCTTCAATCGTGGACCGCCTGCCCGGTACTGACGATGCCCAACAGGCTGAAACAGCTGTCCACCGGTGGATCTTAAATTAAAATCAATATGGGAGTGATCTTCAATGATGGAATAGAATTAATTTAATCAAATATGTGTGACTGATGACTCATTTTGTGGTAATTAATGATCACTTTAATGAAATGGATGAAAATACTTTTGTTAATTACCAATAGTTGATTATACTTATGATGCACTATTTGGAACCTTTGGTGTAGTAATTAATATTACTGGAGTTGTTTCCCAACACCAAATCGTTATTTTTAACACCTCGACACGTGTTTTGATCACCAAGTGATCATCTTCAAAGAGGAAGATAAAAACTCAACTTTCTCTTTGAAGATGATCACTTGGTGATCGAAACACGTGTCGAGGTGTTAAAAATAACGATTTGGTGTTGGCAGAAAACTCCAGTAAGTTTTAATAGTTGATTATATTTATACGACCGGTTTCAGGTTTGACACCATTATCAAGTATAAAACTGAGATGTGAAGTTTGAAAACTCCGTTTAATCAGGAGTAAGGACAGGTTATTGATCGGCAGGTTCTTGGGCTAACCAGGATGCCAACTTTGAAATTTACCAATGAAAATTTCAGGGGTTGTTAAATGATTAATTCAAGAGAGGAGACCTACATAAATCGAGTTGCTCATTTAGGGGTATATATTTCTGGTATTCAATTGATTTGTTAATTTCCATGGCTTCCAACAAATTCATTTTCTTTCCTTTATTACATATGCGTAGGATTTTGAGGTTATCTTTATTTATTTTGACTTTTTATTCTTGGAAGATGTTCGTACATTGTAGATTTTTTGTTCAAACAGAAGTGTTCACGCAGACTTACGTCAAAATGTCTGCCAGTTTGGCCTATATATGCTGCAGAGCATTCAGTACACTATTCTATATATACCACTATTCTCGCAGTTTGTGTATAATTCACTCATAAGTGATTAGTGAATTTTACCTGATATTATCTATTCTATTAGAGAAATTGGAATCTGATTGTTTACTGCAATTTGCCTAATTATTTTTAGTTCTTCTTGGAAATTCTTTTCAGGTAAAGGGATTGCGAAAGCTCTGTAAACCATCCACCTAAATTTGGATAACTTACGTAAGAGTGGACTGAAAAAATCACAGGGAATTGTACAGTCTGTCTACGTGTTTTTTCCGGTAGATATTGAATTGAAAACCATGATCGACTCTTGAAATAGTCAAATCTAAGAAATGAAGCTCCTTTTTTTGTTCAATTTCTACTGTGAACTTAATTTCGTTACGCAGATTACTATTGAGAAAGTTTAGAAATTGATTGATTTGTCTGTTTGAACCATCAAAACCAACTAGTACCTCATCAACATATCTGAACCAAAACATAATATGTTTCAGGGAAAGGGGGTTATTAAGGAAGCGGGTATTTTTTAGTGAGTCCATAAAAGTGTCTGCCATTCTGCCAGAATGGCAGACATGATAAATTATTACTTAACAGGTACGTTCGTATCAAATGTCATCGATAACAAAATATTATTAACAAACATATCATCTATCTTCTGAATTGGACTTTTTGCATTTCAACAGTTATGTTGAACCTCCACTTGATTCGCATGGGATTTTTATCGTTTTTTCGTCCCAAAAAAGTATCAGAAAAAATGAAACCATTTCAGTTATATCGACCAAAGTAATTGGCCTATTGCTTTCTGGAAAGCTGCTTTATTTCATTCTGTCGAAGTGTCCGGCTGCAACAAATGACCACGATTCCTGAGTCCTACCGCTATAATAAATAGCATTTTTAAGAATGTTACTCGAAGGATTTTAAAGGAGGTCGTAGCGAACAGCGAAAGGTTTTATAGCGATGTTTTATAATCGAGGAAATTGCTCCATTCTTCGTTTTTACGTTGTCCAACCTATTCATGAGGACGGGAAATGATTAGACGAGGAACAGACCTCGTTCGAAAATTTGAACGAATCAACAGGAGTTAATTTTGATGAGTTGAAAGAAATACTCTTTTGGATGTTTAGAGTGTTTTACAAACACAAATAACCATCAAAAAATATCTATTCAGTATGGATATGTTTTCTTTCCAGATTTACAAGAACACAAATATCAACTGATCACATTATATTCACATGTCCCAACTTTGAACTGTACCGGACGGATTTCTTAAATAATTTACTTTCCTCGAATGTTTTGTTTCCAACTAATATAACAGTGCTTTTAGCTTCACAAAGTGAAAAACTATACAACATAATTCTAAAATTCATAACTAAATCTAAAATATCAATATAAAAAGTAGTAACTCGATTGATCCAAAAATTCTATGGCAAAATAAACTCTCGTTCGATGCCGGGAGGGGGGGGGGTACTGCTCTAGTTATCCTCACCGCTCATAATGCATTATTCAGAGTTCGGTTTACGTTAATTTTTCCTTTTTTTTTACACGCTTTATAATAGCTTCACCTGCATGTATTTATGTATATTTGTTTGCTCGGGATCTAAATTTGACAAAATTATTGACATTATAGCTTGATCTATTCGCGGACAGATGGCGCTGTACGTAATATCCTTGATGTATCGACAGTATTGCTTGATCTATTCGCGAGCAGAAGGCGTTGTACATAACTTCCATGATATAATTCGAACATACTTTACAAGTATTTCTTCATTTTTCTAAACAATATACGGCTGATTGATTCCAAAGTTTAGATAAAATAAATATAGTTTCAAAATACTAAAGAAACACGCTTCTATAGCGTACGAAACTAAAAAATTTAAAATAAATATAGTTTAAATAACTGAAAAACACGTTTTCAAAGGACTTCAAACTTAAAAGTTTGATTTTCAAAAAAAAAAATAAGCTTGAAACAATAAAGAACAAAAAATACTAGTAGCATTATGATAAAAAGCGTGGGTGCTTTGTGCCATATTTTTTGTATATCAAGCGTCCGTCGCTTTTTTTACAATAATACTACTATTTTTCGTTCGTTTTTGCTCTAAGCTTATTTAAAAAAAATATTTTTAACTTTTCAGTTCGAAGTTCTTTAAAAGCTTGCTTTTTAGTTTTTCAAACTATATTAATTTTTCATTTCTCTCAACTGAAATTATTCATGTGTTTCAGAATTTTCGTCAACTCCATATATAATCTTGGATAGTAATATTAGTTTGTTCCAAAAGCGTTGTCCGTTTTAATGCGTTTTTTTTCAAACTGTAATATCTCAGTAAATACCCATTCAATTTCATGAAAATAAGTGCCATTTGGCTAGGGATTCGATGACGTCGAAGAAGGCCGTTTATTGCTGGTCCTAATTAGCAAAGGTTCTACCGGTGAGAACCTTATCGAAGTTATTGAAGAGATGGTAGTCGGTTGGCAAGAGGTTTGAAGAGTACGGTAGGTGAGGCAGAATTTCAAGGCTCAATTTGTTTAATTTGCGGACATTGTTATAGTGAATCATCACCAGTCGTAACCATGGTCTTTCTATGGATGTTTGCCATTGAAAAGTGTCTGTGTGACTCATAGGGGTCCAATCACTGTCCTGAACGTCCACCAGCCCCCCGGCCGGTACTGCCGCAACTGTTATGACCATGCATTTTGAATCTGTAATATTTTCGATAATATTCATCCAAATTATATGCTCTAAAGGACAATATCAATCCATATCATATGCATAATGTATATAGGGTACTAAATAGGATGAGTATTATTGCTGTATTACTTAAAATCGCTCCGTAAATAAGCCATAAAAATTGTTATTGTTCATTACCCACTGAAATTGTCTGTGTTTTCCTACTATCTTATGCATGTTGAATACATATAAACCTTCCTTTTAAATCAGTCTATCTATTGAAGCAGTCTTTCTCAAAGTGGGCGATGAAGCCTCCTTGTGGAAGCTGGAGGCTTAGAGGGGGGCAGTAAAGAGCACAGAGAAGATTGAGGGGCGTTGAAGCAGTTGGAGGCGATGACTGATTTACAAACTTTACCACTTCTTTACGCTTAATGCGCGTTTCCTCGTGTAACGCCATCTAGGGAACTAGACAGTAACTATTTCCTGTCCGATAGTAGTCAAACTGTACAATAGATGGCGGTAAGCTTCAATGCAAAGCGATAGGTTTCTAGTCTCCATTCTCGAAAGTACTAGGCCCGCCCGCTGTCTCATATAAAAGCGCGCGCCATCCAGCCAGTAATGTCATTCGATGATATTACGAAAACAAGTGAATTCAGTTAGCGGCTAGCTAGGTAAAGGGCTGTACGTGCGGTGGTGAATACTGTAGGGGGTGTCATTAGCAAGTTTTTAATACTCGATTTTTTACTTTGGAATTTATGAAGACAAAATTATGTCGGAAGCAAAAAAGAAGAAACGGCAGTATAGCTCGGAATATGTAAAATATGGATTTATTGAAAATCCCACAGATCCATCTTCGCTTGTGTGCCTTCTTTATCGAAAACCCTCAAGGCTACAAGATCATTTGAATAAAATTCATTCAGATAAAAAAGACAAAAGTCTGATTTATTTTCAAGAACTGGAAAAGAAACACTCAGCTCAGACAACTGTGTCAAAACTTTTTTCAACGGCTTCTAAGCAAGATGACGACGGACTCCAAGATTCCTACAATATCAACTTGCTAATTGCTCATACAAGTACTCCTCACTCTATTGGAGATGGCAATAAAAGAAAAAACCACTGTGCTCCATAAACCAGCGGCAGATATTATCCGAAAAATTCCTTTGAGCAATAGTTCCGTGCAAAGACGAATTGATCAGATGGCTTAAAACATGGAAGAGTCTTTGTGTAATTATCTGAAGACTTCTAAATTCTGAATTGAGTTAGATGAGTCCACTTTACCAACCAATGAAGGCGCTGTTTGTTGTTGTCATACATGAGGTTTATTAAAAATGAGAAAATATATCAAGAACTACTATTCGCCAGAAATATAGAGACGGATACGAAAGGAGAAACCATATATAATAATACACTGGAAAAATTTCGTGATGAGAAAGAAATTCCACTGAAAAATATTATATCAGCTGCTACGGATGGCGCTCCGGCTATGACAGGACGTCACAAAGGCTTCATAGCGTACTTAAAAGATGAAATTCCAGATGTGCTCGCTGTACATTGCGTCATTCATAGGCAACATTTGGTTGCCTTGGTTGTTCTTGGAAAACGAAGACACAGAATTGCAAGACAACCTCATCATTTCAAAGAATGATATTGCATACTTCAAAGACCTATATGAATTATTTAATGATGTCAATCTCCAACTTCAAGGTGAGGATTTGAATTTGATTGAAACAAAAAATGTCATTACTGCTTTTGTAGCCAAATTGCGCTCATACAAGGATAATATCGGCAGACGTGAGTATTAAATTTCCCTAGTTTGTCAGCGGTATCCTTCAACAACGACGACTTGTTTGTTCACTGCCAATATTTGGAGAACCTCCACAGTGACTTCGCAGAACGATTCCTGGACATTTCGAAATTGGAAATACCGGACTGGGTGTTGGATCCTTTTTCAAATGTCAATACAACAGGATCACCCCAGCTGGAAGAAGAACTCATAGAACTGATTTCGAACGAGGAAATAAAAATTAAATTCAAAAATGGATACCAAGAATTTTGGCTACAAAAGCCAATCCCGCAATTGTACCCTGGATTGTGGTCCATCGTTCAGTGATTTTTGATTGCATTCCCATCATCGTATTGGAGTGAACGTGGATTTGATGCTGTGGCAACGTTGCTAACTATAAAGAGAAATCGGTTGCAGATTACCGAACGCGGTGACTTACGGCTGTTTTTGAGAAAATTCGAGCCTGATATTAACAAACTTGTTGAAAATCATCAAATTCATCTTTCACATTAGATTAGTTTTGAAAATCAAGTTGAAATGTTGCTTTTAATAACATAAATATAAGCTTTCCTAGTCTTACAAAATGTTATTTTAGATTACCCTCATCAGAAAGTCTCATTTCCACATGACACACTCAATTACATTATTAAAATAATGACTGCGATTGTGATTCTTAAGATGAAGTAAAGTACAAAAATTTGGGGGGTGCTAGAAAGTGATTAATTTTCGACGTGGGCAATAAACAAAATAAGTTTGAGAACCTCTGTATTAAAGAAACCCTTTGCGTGATTTTAAAGCGTACATAGGGACAGGCAGCGGAAAGGGACTTTGTTTTTTAATATGTAGTGATGATTGAATAAATAACAGTCACATTGAAACACAATGCCTTATCAATGGATCACTGAGAATTGGACATACGAAATTTACCCATCTACATCTCCTAAAGCATGAAGAGCATCGCATTTGTGATACCTGCAGTGTGACGATGAGTGTTGAACATTTCATCTCTGATTGCCCAGCTTTCAATAAAGAAAGACAATTTTTCGGATTACCAAGCGACCTCACCAATGCATTGGATGTTACGAACTTTACTTCCCTTTATAGTTTTTTGGAAAATGTTGGCATCTTTAACAAAATTTAATGTACCTACAGTAACCGCTAACAACCCTAGTGGTTGATGTGGTGTTTTTTCTTTTAAATAAAAAAAAATGGATCACTGAAAATCAAATTATTTACTTCTGTGATGAAGTGAAACTTTTTCAAAATGAAATAATTGGATAATTTCCCATTTCATAATTTGCCACTCATTGAAAGATACGTTTAGAAAATTTTATTCAGAAAGTTAAAATTTCATATGTTTTCTCTACTTGCCAACATTCCACTCATAATTTTTCTTTCCTCATTCACATTGAGATATTCAAAGAGGCAAAAATATTAGATATCCCAGGATAGAATCATTCCAGCAAAAACATCACATTGCAAATTCCTCGTCTATGTTTCTTCCATTCTCTAAACTACCGAAGAGGAAAAAAAACGAATGTTCGACGGTTTTCCTAGCTTCAGGTCATTACTGTGGACATTGGAAAGTTCAGTTCTCTGAAAGTCATGAATAATATAAATAATAAAAAGTTGTCTTTCGATTCACAGCAGTTACATTGTTCAATCGCGAGTTCTAGACTTTGAATTTGATGTGAATGAGAAAGATATAATAATCATTTCAATATTGAACTGAATAAACTCGACAATGTTGATTGTAGCTTTCAAACAAAGAAAGATGATGGATATTCGCATGTGTTGGTAAAAAACTATTTGAATTCGTGTGGATTGAAACGTTAGTATTTTGTCATTTTGACTGATTAGCATTTCTTTTTGGTAAGTTGATAAGTTATCGATATCCTCCATGACATAACTTGATGATTTAAATATATTTTACAAGGAATTTTTCAAAACTTCATGAACATTTGTATATCTCGATAGATTCATTGACTTTATCGTAATGGCAAATATATTTCATTCTTATTTTTGTAGATATGAGTTACGAAGACGAGCAAGAAAGACTACGTCGACTGTGGGACGAAGTCAATATATTTGAAGAACCTTATAATAATGAGGATGAACTTGCAAATGAAATTGATGTTACTGAAGAAAAGAATACGGATAGCGAATCGGAGCAAGACTGAGATGACAAATGCGATATCGGAAACGTTGTGTCTCCTTATAAAGTCTCAAAAGTGACAACTTTTATTGGAAAAAATGAAACCTGCAGGAGGAAGAAACACTGTCCAAGTAAATCAGTGAGAACTAGATCAGAAAATATCATCGTTCGCTTACCAGGAGTAAAAAGCTATGGTGACCCATCACCATGGTGATCGGCATCAGAATGGTGGTCTCTTTATTTCACATACAATATGATACAGATAATAGTGGATAACACAAACCTCTATATGTCAAAAAAAGCTGAAAGTTATTCTAGAGGAAGAAGAGCCAAACCTACTGATTTCTGCGAGATCAAAACTCTATTAGTATTTTCACAAACTACACTTAAACGATTTGATCTCCACTAACTTTATTGAAAATAATCATAACATGTTTCGCTAAAACATTAGCTAATGTTTTAGCGAAACATGTTATGATTATTTTCAATAAAGTTAGTGGAGATCAAATCGTTTAAGTGTAGTTTGTGAAATTACTATGGATCTTCATCAAGTAACGGCCGAATCAATCAGAAAATCTATTAGTATTGTTATACTTGGCAGGAACTCTCAAAGTAGTCGACTAAATACTGAAGAATTATAGAAAT
The DNA here is from genome assembly GCF_025532065.1 of Leptinotarsa decemlineata. Lineage (NCBI taxonomy): Eukaryota > Metazoa > Arthropoda > Insecta > Coleoptera > Chrysomelidae > Leptinotarsa > Leptinotarsa decemlineata. The sequence goes on from NW_027412747.1 coordinate 21,924,065, forward strand.
GGAACGGAACTGGAGTTGAGCGGTTTTGGTTGGTATGTCTCGTGAACGTTTCCACTTTTTGCTGAGATGTATACGTTTTGACAATATTGAGACGAGAGAAGAGAGGAGGCAGTTAGATAAGCTGGCTCCAATACGAACCCTATTTGACTGCAAAGAGGCTCATACGATTGGACTTATTGCTACAATTGATGAAAAGCTCGAAGTTTTTCATGGAAGATGTTCATTCAAGCAATATATTCCTACCAAACCTAATAGATATGGAATGAAGATTTTTGCCTTAGTTGATTCTGCAACAACTTATGCCTCCAATCTTGAAGTTTATGTTGAACAACAGCCTCATGGTTCTTATGAATGCGATAACAGTCCCTACAGTATAGTTCTCAGGCTAATAGCAACATGTGACAATTGGTTCACAAGTATCGATTTGGTTAACAAACTATTGAAGTATCACAAAATAACATATGTAGGAACTGTTGAAAAAAATAAAAAAGAGTTACCACTGGAATTCACAAATACAAGAGCTCGACCACAATATTCTTCATTATTTGGGTTCCAAAAAATATCACAGTAGTTTCTTACATTCCCAAGAAGTATAAAAATGTAATTTTGGTATCTACTTTGCACCATGATGATGCAGTCGATACATCTACAGCTGAGAAATGTGAGCCAGAGATAATTACTTATTATAATCACACAAAGGGTGGAGTTGACTATCTGGATAAATCAAGTGCAACTTATCCAGAAATACCAGAAGATGGCCAATGGTTATTTTTCATGCAATGATGAATATGGCAGGTGTTAATTGCCAAATTATTTACGCATCTAATAAGAAAAAATACAATATTCAGAGGATATTGTTTCTGAGAGATCTTTCCCTGTCGTTGACCAAAGACCATTTGGAACGACGTTCTTTGGAAACGAATATTCCACCATCGGTGGAATATTCGTTACAAATACTTTCACGGGAGGTGTTCAAGTGACTTGGTACATTTGATTCCACCAAGAGCGGTACATATCAGAAATAGGCGACGGACTGTAGCTGCTCATCGTTTGAAATTCAACTCAGTACACTTCGAACTCCACTGTTCATTTGGAGAACTGTGTTCATGTAGAATAAACTTCTTGAGAACATTTTTCGAAATGAATGTAATCTCCAGCGAATCAAATTCAACGTGAATCGCTACTTTTACACAGGCACCGCTCTCAGAGTGTCTTCAGGATTTTTCTGTAATGCAAGTTTCAGATCGGATGTTATCATACCCGGGTGAATTTTTGTTTTCAATGTTCTCATTATTTTCACGACCTCGGGATAGCTAAGAATAACTGTGTCCAGCCCAGTTGAGTAATACAATGAATGTCTTGGTTTACAATTTTTTTGAATTTCATAAACAAAAGTATCGATGATAAATAAATAGTATACCCCTATATACTCGTAATGTTGTTGGAAAGGGAAATTATATGAGATTCTAAGATACACGTTTTGTAACTTTCATTTTGAACATTACCGTTCGAAATGCAACTCTAAAAACATATCAACTCCACTATCTTGTCACATGACTGAAATCAATTGAAACATTTATTTTTATGTCCCCTTATGTAAATCTTTGTTTTTTCAAAAACTTCGGAAAGCCCTCCAAACCGCACAACACCTCATTCACAGGATTCGAATGAATCCATAAACTTCGATAAGGGAAAATTATGTCTCATGAATATTTCAACAGATGAAATATTGAACTATCTATCCCATTGAAAAACCGATAACGAATAATATAAATCATATCCATTGTTGAGTCTTTTTGTTCTTGCTAGAAATTCAGTTTCCATTTCGAGTTTCTTGTTGTTGTGTAACTAAAAAGCAGGTCACTTTTCAAACCAACAGGGTCACCAAATTGGAACGATTCGGACTAACACCAACATGGTTATATTGGAAGGGTTATATTTTTAGGAGTGACTAATTTTTGGGAAAGAAAGTTTTTGGGTTTCTACGTCTCCATCTCGATACAAGAAAATGTGGGAATCTTCCAAAGAAAGTAATCAATTTAAAAATAAGGAACATGCAAAATAGTAAAGATCATACAAAGAAGTAACTTCCAGTTTGTGTCTGAAAGTTACTTCTTTGCATGATCAACACATCCATGTATAGAGTTACTTTTTCTAAAATTAATTAGTTTTTTTTCTTTCTTTGGAAGATTCCCACATTTTTTGTATCAAGATGGAGTAGTAGAAAGCCAAAAACTTCCTTTCCCAAAAACATTGTTATATTCTTCTATTTGTATTAAATATGCCATTTTTATTTGTCACTATTTTTTCAACAGCTCCCATAAGTTCATTGTGAATAGACCACGTGTTTGATGAAAAAATGGCAGTTTCAAATTGAAAGATTACGGGAGTTCAATCCTTTCACCAAACCGTTATTTTTAACACCCCGACACGTGTTTTAATCACCACGGATCATCTTCGAAAAAAAGAATAAACTTCCTCTTGAAGATAATCACTTGGTGATCGAAACACGTGTCGAAGGGTTTGGTGTTGGGATTGAACTCTAGTGATATTCATTACTATCTCAAAAGTGTAGTAATTCCAACACCAAACCGTTATTTTTAACACCTCAACTCGTGTTTCAATCACGAAATGATCATGTTCGAAACGAAGATTAATCTTCCTCTGGAAAATGATGACTTGGTGATTGAAACACGTGTCTAAGTGTTAAAAATAACGGCTTGTGGATGAAACATGTGTCGAGGTGTTGAAAATAACGGTTTGATGTTGAGATTGAACTCCAGTAATATTCATTACTATCTCAAAAGTGTAGTAATTCCAACACCAAACCGTTATTTTCAACACCTCAACACGTGTTTCAATCACGAAGTGATCATGTTCGAATGAAAGATTAATCTTCCTCTGGAAAATGATGACATTTTTTTGATATTTTATTCATGTCATTACACAGAAGTGTATATACATATGTCACATATAGTAGATTCAAAAAGTAAAAATGTATAAATGTAAAATATCACAGTGAACAATTAAAATTAACACAATTTATCAAATAATAGAACATATATAGACACAATATGTACATATGTCTTATAAATAAATATCTTCCTTACGAATATAACATGGACCTAACAGACAATAATCATAAATAAAAAATAATTACAAATAAAAATGGTAAACCTGAGAGGTATGTATAAAATTCAACATGATGAGTACTGAAATTCAGATATATCATAATAGGCGGTTTGAAGGGGGTGATGCTTGAGTACTAGTTTAAATTCAGCTAATGGGGCATCTTTCAGTGGTTTTGGAAGGGAATTGAATAATTTAATTCCTATCAGCTGTTAATGGGTGGATGTCAACCTGTTGTGAGGAATTGCTAAATGGGATCTGGTCCTTGTGGAATAGTTTTGGTTATCTCCATTCATCCGGTACTTATGTCTGTGTGTTTTCACATGAATCAAGTTATAATATATTATAGCTGAGGAAAGTGTCAAGATCTTGAATTTGATATACCATGGTTTACAAGTCTCAGTGTTTGGTATGCCCGCTAATACTCGTATAGCTCTTTTCTGGACGGTAAATACTGATGTAATGTGACAGGAATATCCCCAGGTAAAGATACCATGAACCATAACACTATGAAACATTCCATAGTAAGCGGAGAGAGCAGCTTTCAAGCTCACAACTGATTTAAGTCTCCTGATTGCAAATATTGATTCGAACAATCTGCTAGTTAACTGCTGGATGTGATTTTTCCAGCTCAGACTCGGATCAATGTTATGTCCAAAAAATAAAACGTGATCTTCAGATATGTTTTTCTTTCCAAAAATAAGTGTTTTGGTTTAATTCTCTTTGAGAATCAGTTTATTTGCGATGAACCATTCTGTGGATTGATGTATTATATTTTCTTTCCACTCCTGGATTACTGAGGATCTATCACTAATTCTTACAGTGAATGTTGCATCATCCGCAAACAAAGTTGTCACGGTATTCATACTTCTGGGTGAGTCGTTTATATATATTAAAAACAAAAGTGGTCCCAACACACTACCTTGGGGAACTCCGTTGTTTACTGGAAGACTTTCACTGATTGGTGATTGGAACACGTGTCTAAGTGTTAAAAATAACGGCTTGGTGAATGAAACACGTGTCGAGGTGTTGAGAATAACGGTTTGGTGTTGGGATTAAACGTCAGTGATATCCATTACTATCTCAAAAGTGTAGTAATCCCAACACCAAACCATTATTTTCAACACCTCAACACGTGTTTCAATCACGAAGTGATCATGTTCGAAAGGAAAATTAATCTTCCTCTGGAAGATAATCATTTGGTGATTGAAACACGTGTGGAAGTTTCAAAAATGAAGTCTTGGTGATTGAAACACGTGCCGAGGTGTTGGAAATAACGGTTTGGGGTTGGGATTAAACTCCAGCAATATTCATTACTGCACCAAAGGTTCCGAACAGTGCATCACAGGTTACTTGTTAATTGTTCAGAACAATTTCTGCTAGTTATAGCTACTAGCATTGTTCAGGAAATGTCCACTGCATTACGAAATATCGATAGCAGTATTTTGGTGATCAGTTCTGACAGAACCAATGCGAGATAACTGAGAAACAGTAACCAATTAACATGTTTCCAGATAATTTTCCCCAGAAATGAATTATTTCAAATCTTATATAACAGAAATCAGTTTTCTCCTGAGTTTCATTTTCCCATTTAGTTAAAGGTTCTGAGAGAGTCTCTGCGAATTTACATTTCCTAATTAATGTCCCTGTGTAATGAGTCTGGATAATAATCGTTATCCCTAAAGGCTATGAATCCTAAAGCGATTAAATTTTCCATCTAAAAGTCGCTTGGCAACGATAATATACAGGTTATATATAGAAACGATTTTATTCAGAGGAAATTCTTTGAGAGTCAGAAAACTACAACTTGGGAGTTTCAATAACTCTTTATATCTAATAACTTCACAAATTTGGAAAGAAAATATGTCTCCTTTGAATAAATGTGAAAAAGATAGTAAACGTAATTTCATACTGATATATTTATGAAAAAGTGTTTTTTCTCCCAAAACATTTATTGTAATTCTCAAAACCTGTTTTTAACTGCACAGGACATTAATAGTTTTCATGAACTGATAATAAATGTCTTCACTATTTCTCACTCCAGTCTGTTATTATGCACATTTGATGAAGCAGTTGAATAGATGGTTGTGAAAAGAGATCCGAATAATTTTTCGAGATTTTGAGTTTGGTACAGTTTTGTGTTCTCTGAGAGGAGATGTACAATTGAGTAGAAAAAGTGACCTCAGTTCCCCGTTATGAAAATATGTTAACATTTTGAAAATTGTTTTAATGAGAAAGGAAAAGAAAGTTCGGTCCGTTGGCCTACGATGAACGAAATTTCAGATGAAGAGGACGGGTAAAAATTGAATATGGTGAACAGAAAATAATCAAATGCCTAATTAGTTTGACGAAACTCTTGGAAAAACCTTGTAGTAATGATATTCAGAAAGGTTTGTTGGGTAACAGGATCAATTGTTGTCGTTTGTTTTATGTCATTATGTTACGTTGGTCTCAAGTATGTTACTGTCTACAGAGTTTTCCATTTCTGTATCAGTTATAGTTTCAACATGAAATAACTGTTTCTCTGTCCCTGAAGATGAATTTGATTCGAAACGGTGGCAAAACACAATCGTTCAACAAACCTCTCTGAATAAATCATTTGGATAACTTGACTATTCAATTTATTCTGAATGAATTTAAAAAAACACACTTTTTCAATTTGAAAACTTGTGCATTTCAGGAAAGTGAAAATAAATCATTATGACGTTGCTTTCCCAAATAACAACTCGATACCTCTAATCCACAAACAATTAATCCAATTATGGATCGAAATCCTTTTTGTTGAATGAAAAAACTCAGAACAAATAATCAAAATTGATATGTTCATTGCGATTGCCAATTTTTAAAGTTCCTACTATCATTTTAATGTGTACAATATATTATCAAGAACTGATTTGAGATCAATGAGTTTGAAAACCAAATTGATTTCAATTTTTCTTTGTGTGGTGAAATGACGTAATTTTAAACGAATCACAATTTCATTGATAATTTGTTACATAGCCGCTTTGATAGCAGTTACACTGAATATTTCACCACAAATTTCATTTACTGATGAAATCTGAACCATCCATTGTAATTTGCAATAAAACGTGTGTAACGAATGAATTTACTTTTATTGCCCAAATGCTGAAAGTTACCAACTGCTCCTGCCAATAATTCATATATGTAGTAACCACGAACATTCCAGGTGAAATAATATGAAATTCCGAATTATCGTTTTCGAAACCGGTAGTGATGTTGCAAATATTTGAACAGTAATTTGGAATAGAATAGCTTTCCAAAGTTCAGGATCGTAAGAACAGCGTTAGTTCCAAATTCAACTCGTTAAACAGCTATCAAACTACTAAAGTTCATAAAAACATCAAGAACGGAATACCCTCTGTTTTGGAGAATTGCCAAGCTTCAGTACTTGTTAGTCTCTGTGGTCGTTCCGTTTCTGATGCAGGTGTTTTCAGTCGCAGACCCAGGACAGAGATATCTACCTGCCTAGGAACCTATGCTACTGTATTTCTAGCGGAAATTTACGCTATTGAATTGTGTGCGGAGAGTTTGGAAGAACCTAACCTCAAACACAAGTCGATAAAAATATTCACAGACAGTCAAGCGGCATTGAAAGCTCTTGGCTCCTACCAAGCAACGTCTAAATTGGTAACAAGTTGCCAACAACGACTTTCCTCGATAGGAAAACTTAATAACAAATTGTCTCTGGCCTGGATTCCTGGGCATACTGGCCTTGAAGTCAATTAGGCTGCTGACTCCTTTGCAAAGGAGGGTGCTGTAAGCAGCTTCATTGGACCAGGACCTGCCACTGGCATCGCTTTTGGCTTTGTCGAACGAAAATTGAACACCTGGATGTTGACATAAAGATTTATGGACTCCTGGCAGAAATTTTTAGGATTGGCTCACTCAAAGGCGTGATACCAAACACTTGTTGGACTACAGTAGGGATGAACTACGATGTCTAACAGGCCAGCTATAGGTCTTTGTCCTTTGAACCTTCATATGCAGAGGCTTGGACTGTCGAAAGACAGTGTGTGTGTCGGCTCTGTTTGGGAAATGATGAAACAGCAGAGCACATACTTAGTGCCTGCCCCGCTGGGGATCGAATCAGGTTTTACAGTTCAACAGAGCCGTACTCTCACCATCTGACCTGAAAAACCACTCACCATACAAACTAATCGGCTTCGTTAAGAAGCTGGTTTTATTTTCTAATCCTGTTGTACACTTAGCAAATGTAACGGACTTCGTTCATATTCTGAATGAACTCACGGGATTAAAATGATAAATTCGAAGAAATAAATACAACTGTAGATACATCCTGAATTAACATGAATTGATAACAACTCTACAGCACAAAACATAGATTGAAATTCATAGTACATCTGATTTGGATGTATTTACGGAACCATCTGTAAACATTGAATATTCCAAAACCAAATGGTTAAGGCTATCGCAACCGAGGTTTCCAATGTCACTTTTTTCATTCGGGTTTGAAGGCGGTCAACTTTTTGAAATTTCTTCCTGGCTTTTCGCTGCTGCGTGTACTGATTGCACAAAGCATATTTATGTTGATTTAGGTAGTTTTGTGAGCTGATTCCTGTTCCTGGATTGGGTAAATTGTCACAGGCACAGGGCGCCCCAAAGATTTTCCTGTAGTGTTGTGTTTTCTTCATAAAAAACGAAAGAAAAAGCATTCATTAACCCTTGACGGCAGGTAGAAAAGGGTAGGGTAGATAGGAAAAACTTTATGTATCACTCTTTTGTGATATAACTTCATATATAGTAAAAGGGCATACTTGAAGACTGACTGTATATCAAATTATTTAAAACAACAACTTATTCAGGCCAGTCTCTACTCATCTGCACTGTAGGTTGATGGACTGACTATCAGAAAATATCTACTTCCATGGCTGATAGCACGAAGGACGTTGGATTATATCCGACAGGTGTCAGTGTTACTGAATTTATTCCTGTGTAAGCTGTTGGCGATACAATTGCTGGAATCGATTTTCATTTATAGGAACAGACCCACTTGCAGACCGGTTTCGGGCTATTCGGCCTCTAGTCAGTGTATCATCGACATGTAGTCGGTGATTTCCCTTAATTGAAAGTTGAATTCCTTCGAGAGTATCATTTTTTTAATTGTGCTGGAGCGAACGACAAACAACACATTCGATATCGCTCCATCTGCCCGTAGACGAGGTAATCAAGCTACCAATATAAGCAGGCCCAATGAAGAATCCCCCGGTTTTCCATATTCAACCACTGCACATCGCGCACTTTATGTGATATACTTTGTCCCTTTCTTAGGTATGTTTTGAATTTAAATTTCGTGAATATTCGTTGAGTTAGTATGTTATAAGATGTCGGCATAGCTGAGTAAAGATAAAAGTAAAGCTTCACACAAAGTACGCTGGTTCTACCATTTCATCTGTTTGCTCATCAAACCTCAGCTGAGAGTATACCCAGTCTTTTTCCCAGACTTATTCAAGTGTTTCGTTGTTTGTTCCAAAGACTATATTCTGGACAATTCTACGTCATTTCTCGACGTGAACATAACAACATTTAACACACTGGAATGGATCTTGAGATAATGATTAGTTGTGACTTGTACAAATGTCACTAATATGATTAGTGAACATGTATCAAGTATTGATTGTAAACAATAAAGGTCCAAGTATAGATCCCTGGGAAACTCCAGACTAGAGGTAAGGTATTGAGAATGATTATCATCGATTTCCACTTTCTGTTGCCTTTCACGAAGATATGAGCGCGTATATGATAGTGCTTCACTCGAAAATATAGTTTATTGTGTCAGATGTGCATGAAATAACTGTTTGGGAGTTGGACTTGTATTTATATTAGGATTTCCTATTTTCAAAGAAATAAATAAAAAAATGAAAATGAAATGAAGTAAAACTAATATGCTGCATATAAACCCCAATCTTTTACTCTGAAAATATCATCATTAATATGTAAAAGTGCAGTTGCGCAACTGTTTTCCTTTCGGAAACCAGTCTTGAATCCAGGCAAGAGAGAGTGCAGAATCCGTTGCACTTTCTAGAACTTTGTGGAAAAAGCTTGTACTATATTTAAACCTCTCAAATCTGTATATTCAAATGTATCCTGTTTTGGGGCAATCATTACAACTATTCTATTCCATGCCTCTGGAACAATACCTTTTGTTGAACAATAATTAACAATATGTTTTGTATAGGGTATATTTGTGAAGCTATTATAGCGAAAATCTAAATGAATTTGGACCAATTAATATAGTTTATCATATGATTTTAACTATAAAGGGTTTTACAAAAACCGCGACACGTGTTTCGCTATAAAATAGCTTTATCAAGCATGAATTAGAACTAAAAGTTACTTCTAAATCAAAACCAGTTTATACTTCAACCTATTAGCATTAGAAGGTTGTTATTATTACCAATAGGTAAGCGAATAAAATGCTTGTAATTCAAAAGGAACTTTTAGTTTTAATTTGTTCTTGATAAAGCTATTGTATAGCCAAATACGTGTCGCGGTTTTGGGAAAACCCTTTATAGTGAAAATCATACAATAAACTGTATTAATTAGTTCCAATATGGATTTTCATCAAGTATCGGCCAGTTATATTCAATTGTTGAATGAATTTCATTTTACAATTTCCAATGATGACCATCCAGTTGGACACGATAGTTAATTGACTAAAAATCACATTGAAAACCAATTTCAGTTAAAAGCATTAATGAATATTCTAAACAAAATCGGGATGCATAAACATCCCCTTTTTCAAGCCATCTGTGACTGTTATTTCGTAACATACTCATTCTACAAAAGAATTGAATTGATTCCTGGCCCAATCACCTTTGTTGAACGCGCTTTGAAGTGTCCACTTTTGATCTCAAAGCCGCCACTTCCGGATTCAATTGAAGAAATAAAAATCACCGTGAATACAGAGTAGCCACTGATTGAATTACTTAATTATGTGTCCAATTCCCCGTTTAAGCTTCAACCGTCCTCTCCCACAGTTTTCCTGCTTCTGAAGTAATTACATGAGAAGCCGAAGGATTTTGTGGCAGTTTAGGTCGGAATAGCGGTTTTTTTGCTGGTCATTGCTAAATGGAAGAGTGGGAGAAAATGTTGAACTCGAAAATATAGAAATGCTGTCTAAATTTCATTCAGAGAATGTAATAACTTCTCACTGAGTGATGGAAAGGTGTGTCTATTCGGGAAAATTTTAAGTCATTTATTTTGTTCGATCTCAAAATCTTGCTAACGAAATTAGTATTTCTTCAATTGAATTGTGAATCTTAAAATTTCCAGTAGTTGGCCTAGAGTTGCCAGCTCTAAAATTTGTACAACAGAACAGATTGTTTCCAAGCATTATTTTTATTTTAGGTATTTTTAACTAATCTTGTTCAAGTTATTTAGTTTTTCATTATTCTCAAGAGTCTTCTAATCCGGGTCTCCCAATCGGGGTTTTCTAGTTGATCTTTTAATGTATGGGTTTTTTCTAATCCACTTAACCTCATAAAATCCAATCAAAGCAACCCGTATATTTAGGCCTTTTTCCGCGTAAATATTGTAAGCTACAGATAGCTAGATTTTCAATTCCTTAATTGTTTCTTGCGTCCTTTTCTACCTATTCTCCAACTACGAATGTGAAACATTGCTTTTATAAAACCAATCATTACGTTTCAAACCTTGTAAGAGTACAGTCAAAATAAACCTTGTCTTATCTACAGTATATCATAACAGTTATTTTCGTTATCCTATATTTTCACAAGAGTTAATGTAATTCTTGTGTGCATTGAGTATTCATACTCACGATAAAATAATCGTGGGTCAAAATATATTTTCAATTCAACGAGAGTCGTCTTCTTTCAGATGGAAAAGTGGCGAAATGAATTTCACAATAATGTAGAAATCAGTAGTGGCTCATACTTCAATCAGGACATAAATTTACTACTATAGTCCGTTCATAATTTGTCGATAGCACAAAATGAGGGCCCAAGTCATAAAACGGTCGTAAAACTCGTAAAATCATAGGCGGAAGTTCCTGAGGTGTTTATTCATGAAATATAAAGCTTCAGTTTATATTCGAAACTTGCCTTGAAAGGGTGAAGTTGTTACGAACGAAAATAATTTTTGGTTTAGTACATTTTTTAATCGCATTCAATTTACGGCTCGTTGGTGTTTCGGCGTCTACGGCAGTAATTAACGTCTCTAATATTTATTTTGCGAATTTTGTGCAGTGCGTGAGTAACTTTTTTTCATATTCCTACAAACATATACGTACCTTTCGTTCCTGCTTGTTTTGTTTGATTGCTTGCGATGGCTTCGTCATCATCATCAACATCATCAAGTTTTACACCGGTACTGTTACGTACAGTCAGTAAGTCTGTCTATTCACCAAGAGAGAAGACTATTGTTTTGAACGTTCACGATGCTCTGGTTTCTCAGAATCCCACAAACACTGTTCAGAACATAATCAAGAGTTGTGCCAACATGACGGGCGTAGGGGAGTCAACAATATATAGGTTCCTATCAGGAAGAAAAAAAAAGGTATAGCTAACCCAAATACAAACAAATACTTAAAGAGGGGGAGAAAACTTATTGAAATTGATGAATTTGCCAAAAATGGTATTCGAAGGAAAATTCACGAATTTTTTTACAAAAAAGAAATACCCAACTCAAACAAAATTTTACAAGAAGTTAGAGACGACCCGGATTTGCCTCATGTCGGACGAACCAAATTGTGGCAAGTTTTAAAAGAATTAAATTTCCGGTGGGAGAAATCAGACCGAAAATCACTTTTGATTGACCGGGAAGAGATAATATGTTGGAGAAGAAAGTATCTAAGATCTATACGAAAATTTCGGGCTGAAGGAAGGCCAATTTACTATCAGGACGAAACGTGGGTAAACGCAGGTCATACTCTCACAAAAATTTGGACAGATAAAAATATATCAAGCTCCAGGCAAGCCTTTATGGAAGGTTGGTCTACTGGTATTTCCCCACCCTCTGGTAAAGGCAGTAGATTAATAGTTTCTCACATTGGCAGTGAAAAAGGATTTGCTAAGCATGGTTTGTTGGAATTTGAATCCAAAAGCACAAAAGACTATCACGAGGAGATGATAGCTGATGTTTTCGAAGAGTATTTTGAGCAGATGATTGAACATATACCACCAAACTCAATTATAGTATTAGATAATGCACCTTATCATTCACGACTAGTTGAAAGACTTCCAACGACTGCGTGGAAGAAACAGGATATCATTGACTAGCTGCGGAATAAGTCCCTGCCTTACGAAGATGGAATGGTTAAAGCAGAACTTTAAAAAATTGCCCGGCAACACAATACGTAGTTGACAAAATGGCGGAAAGACGAAACATCACAGTCCTTAAACTTCCACCCTACCACTGCGAATTAAATCCAATTGAACTCATTTGGGCATGAATGAAAAGCTATGTGGCTAGAAAAAATACGTCATATAAAATACAAGCTGTACGTGAATTGTTATATGAGTCTTTACAACATATTACAGAACAAAATTGGCGAGATGCAGTAAGACATGCAATAGAAGAAGAACAAAAAATGTGGGATCTTGACAATATAATTGATGCGACTGTAGAGACACAACCGCTAATTATTAACCTGCAAGACGACTCGGATTCCGAATATGATCCTGTTTATTTTGAATTTGAATAGTTTTGTAAGTAATCGTAGTTTATATCATTTAAAAATAGGTATTAATTAAATAAATGTATCTTTTACAAATTGCAAATAAAAATTTTTTTAAAATAAAAATACAGTTTACAGTACCTACAGTTTAAGAATATCAATATATTTATTTATTTAAAGTAACTAATGTTTTAATCATGTACTCTACGACACTGGTCACTCATTTCCACTCAAAATACCTACATAATCGGATTAAAAGTTTTATAGCTGTATTGTATTTCTTCAGATACAAGGTGGGTTAGTCGAAAACATCTTAAACTGCCAGTTTTAGTTTGGTTTTTGTTATTATATCATATTAGCTGTCCTCTCTGTATTTCAGTTCTCTAATGAGGGTCAAACTTGCAGTGAGCTATCAACAAATTATGAACGGACTATAGTATGTATTATGGTAACTGACAATGTACCATAGCATGATGAACAATCAGACAAATCGTAAAGTCCACCACAATCTTTGAATATAATGCAATGTTTCGATCGCAAATTCACAACATAATGAAAATATGAAAACCAAGTCACGAGAGATGTTAAATTTTTACTTTTTCAATGCAAAAAGTAATGATGTATTCCATATCATTTATGTTGAATCCCATTGAGTTGTTTCAGTCTAAAATGAAGACAAAATTCTCCAGAAAAAAATATTGACACGTCAGTAAATATGTTGATGAGTTCAAAGATTCCCCAACCAACAAACAGTGTTTGTGAGCAAGAAGACAACACTTCATCTGGTATGAAGGAATTATTAGAACTCATACCAAAACAGTGGAAAATTATAAAAACTTTCCAATTTCATATGGCAAAACTGTGTTTTACTCACCATCGGCAATACTTCATTTTTGGATCGAGAAATCTGTCTCTACTGAGTACATACACAGTAAAAATAAAAATCTCAAAGTGAAGAAAATTATCTTGATTTAAAGAAATCTTGATCTTCTATATTCATGAAGAAATATTTTCTCAAACAGAGGAACATATTCTCTCAAGTTGAAATTGAATCATTATTTCAAATGGACTGAATAAACGCTTCTTTTGAGTGAAAAAAAAATATTCCACCAAGATTGTGCATACATTTCAATAGAAATAATCACATTAGCTCAAAAGAAGTAAATATGCATTCTTTAGTCTAAGCAAAATTTAATCTCGAAGCAAAACTGTTTTGGGTTTTGAAAGAATGATATGTTTACTTGGAACATTATTTAAATGTCTCAAATGAAGAGAAGCATTTTTCATTGAAACTCTTCTATTTGCATAAATCGAATAAACTCATTTACTTCATCAAAGATGAACTTATGCTTGTGTTCATGAACTGTCCCTCTCATTTGGATGTATTTACTTACTTGAATCCAAAGTATCTCATCTGTAATATGAACAGTTATAAGTGGTAAGGAAAGAAACTAAATAATACATTACATATTATGATTGGTTTATTTGAAGCAATTGCAAATCATAAATATTATCCTGAAAAAGCATGTGATAGAAAACAAAACGTAATAGAGAACTAAATTTTCTTTGCTAATCTCTGCTTAAATATCATATTCCAACCGCACACTTTTGAGAGATCATACAGTTATACAAATAACAGAAATAAATATTCTTGACAAATTGCAAATTAACAAATAAAGTGAAATCGAAGCCTATAAACAACATTACAACTCAGACAAGAAAATAAATCATATAATTAGTAATTTTACACCAATGAAGTTTTTAAAACTAGATGCCATTTTGGTAAATAACATTAAAAAAATCACAATCGTCGATCAAGTAGTTTTTCCAATAGGAGATGAAAATTTCAAAGCAACCTATGATCTTCTTTTAAAGAAATACTTTTTACTGTGTAAGTATTATAAATCACCTAATACAATTATTCAAACTTTGGTTCTCTATCTCTGTTGCGCAGTAGCTCTTCCACTTTTAATTTCGCATCTTACAGGTTTCGCATCTCACAAGACTGATCAATCTGTACTTCTGTTCTTCAATGATAAAGACACAATGATTGGAATTTATATACACTCTGATTTAAAAAACAACTGGAGCCACAGTTTTGGCATATAACTTCACTAATTGAAAAACAGCTTTGCTGTAATCCATATTTAATGAAATTCTTTTTTGGGGAAAGCCTTAATGGAAGGTAAAATGTAATTGAATATTCGGTATACCGACAACACGATTTGGAGAAATGTATTTCGAAGAAACATTGGTTTGGGGGAATCCGAAAAAATACAAGCAGAATATGTTCAGGTTGAAATCAAAGCCGTGTCGGAACTCGGTCATTAAATAATTCAACCAACGTTTTTTAATTCGTTTCAAAGGGATTCCTCGAAATTGAAATAAAGCCCACTAACAATGACTACATTCTCCCACAAAACATGCTACCCAATTAATGAAGCCAAACACGTAATTTTCGTAAAAGAGCATGTATGTTCCATGGAAAGAGATGAATTATGGCTTTCATATAACTGGACGTTTCGAAGCATATTTTGAAAATTATAAATACGCCAGAGTGCTCCTGATAATCATTCAGAGTTTGTGACTGATTGTGCATGAGAAAAATTTGGATAACAAATCCATTCTTGATATTTGTAAATATGGATAATTGTTCAAATGTTTGAACATTCTAGTCGATATATATATATATATATATATATATATATATATATATATATATATATATATATATATATATATATATATATATATATATATATGTAAACGGTCATTTGTCAGCCCGTAGAATATACGATGTGAACTCTGGTCAGCCCTTGGAAACGTCGGTCGTCCCGGTTTCGGGCTCACCAACGTTTCCCACTGTATATAGTGTTTTTAGGACATGTTATCATGTGAAATGACGTTTAGCAAATTTTCGGTTGGGCCGACCATTACACCATATACACATAGCTGATACACCACCTACTTTCACAAAACTTCGCCAGGAGGCGTGGCTGTATAATTGTATACACCTGATGTGAATAGTGTCTTTGTGAGCCCAGGTTTATACGAACACTTTCAATGGATAGCATGTTGGTCAGCCCACAATCGGGCAACGCTGCACTTGCATTTCATGATTCTAACTAGATTGTCGTGGTGCAGAAATTCGATAATAGAGATGGAAAATTTATTGAGAGATGTAGAATTTTATGAAAAAGTTCCTGTTTTGTATGTTTTTTGTACAAGCGTGCGTATGCGTGCATCACCCTATATCTACAAGCAATTTAGATCAGGAATTGTTTGGCATATAAAAGTTCTATCAGAGCTTCGTAACATATTCACTTGTAGAAAAATGCTTGATCTGAACTCATACTTTCCCACATTCGACTACCTACCCGAAATCAGCTTTTTCGGATAACGGTGTCGAGTACGGAAATGTACTCGACACCATACTAGTTAGGATAATAATAATATAATTACTAACAGTGCGTTATTCCATTTAGCTTGTCGAAGCAATTTTAACTTCTGCGCCATCTTAGATACAAAAATTTGAATATGTTATAAGTTGAAAATATCAATATAGTGTTCGGAATCACACGTTAAAATGTAAGACCTCGTTAATTTATAGCTAGTACAAGTTTCTACTTCTGAGGGTTGTCGTTCGTAGGGGTGCGACAGACATATTTTAAACCGTTTCCTGTTTGTATTTTCAAATGTAGATTTTCAAATTCTAATTATTTGGCATGGACGCCTCAACAGAAATCGCGTTGTGTAAATCAATTTTAGACATTAAGCAGGAAACTTCGGATTTGAGTTTGAAATTGTAGATTTGAAAACCTGACTGCACAAAAATAATCGAAGTGTGACTGAGTAGAAATGAGTAGATGAGAAATGACATTTTTTTCACAAACGAAAAATCTAAAATGTGATGAATGATCTGGTAATGAATTTATTGAGAAATGAATAGTGACTATCCAGAATGTCTACAATTTGAATAAATTCTATATAAAAATCCGCAGCAGCACTACGGATTTCCGATATATAATTTAGTTCAAAAATTAGGTAAAAATCGCACTAAGTATGTTTTCTATGACGAAACGAAATTCTGAGTGACTAACATAAGGTAAGATATAATTTGTGAAACAGATATTAGTAATAAGTTTCAATTCTCTTTTTCTTAGCAATAGTTTTTTCGAAAACTCCCTTTCAGTTTTTGGAGGTATGATGTTGTTCAGGTTGAACATAATGAAGTGGAGATTAAACCAATGTTTTTTTATTATGTTGACTGTTCATGACGATGAATACGTCATATCATCATCGATTATAACCTGCAGCAGACATTTCAATCAAAATAAAAAAGACTTGGAATATTTCAGCACAGAAAAAATTTGATCAGGTTGAATAAACATTTATTTGAATGGAGTATTATTCTTCAATTTGAGAACTGCTGACAAAAATTGTTCGGTAAACTAATAAACACGTAGTATGAAAAAATAACATAATTTCTAATGAAATGAAACTACAACATGGGTAAAAAAATATCAAATGAAAAATATTAATATTATTTCTTTTTTCTATAACAACTGTAAATGTATTCTTTGATTGCAGCCCAGTTTCTATTTTTTAATAATGATGAATATTTCTTTTCCTTATATTTTAGATACAAACAAGAAATCAATTCAATTCTAGCACTTCTTAAGTTTGTTTTTGAGAAGGTTTTATTGTTTTCAAAACTGTGCGTGTCTGATGATCTGAAATGAGATCAGTGTGTTGAAAAACTCTATCAAGATATCAAACGGGTTGAAAATGGATCCAAAAATGAATGATAAAAATAAAAAATGGAAGGACGATACTGAAAAGTGATTTGACTCATTTCCAACCTATACTCAGAGATACGGATGATTCCAAAACAGCTCAAAATATAAATAATTGATTGCATATAGGGAATTTTTTTCGAAAGGAGCCACGTTCAATATCTCCATAAATAAGACAGTAATGTAAATTTCCCGAAACACCTAATTTTTGTGAAATAATATAAGGTATCGCTAAGATGCGTACACACTCCCCTTCAAAATATCAAACAAAATAACCCCATATATGCCATCTATTGGATAAGTGATTTTATCAGGAATACAACGATGATTTTTCAGGGTTGATTTCTAATTTACTGTGAAGAAGGACCTTGAAGTATAAGTCAACGACTTTTTAGATTAATTGATAAAATCTCTCACAAAAACGTATACAACAATTATTTCTATTGTCAAGTTTCTAACAGAAAACAACTTTTGTCGCGTTGAATTATATCTGTCGGATTTTTGGCAAAGTTTCTCACACAAAACACTTCAAAATACTTTCTAAAACTCACAGTCAAAAATGTTCCACTAAACAGTTTTATAAAAACACGACACGTGTTTCGCCATACAATGGCTTCTTCGGGCGTATCTTTATCTACTATATTTTACAAATTTAATGCTTGGTATACCTAATTTTAAAATTTAAAGTACCTACATTTCAAGTACCTGAGTTTGTAATGGATTAAATGACCTGAGCTTATGTCCCAGTCCCCACATTTGAAAAGTATTCAGTAATGGTTATTCAATTCTAATTGATCATTTAGTTAGTTACCCGAATTCTTGAATCTATTGATTGCTTGACATTTTAGCAGATTGAATTTCAAACTCTTCTCTTCTAAATATAACATGTCATATTCATGACTGAACTCGTGTGCTTCTGCTAAGAGGTGGTTTGCAAATGTGAAATTGATCTTTCTAGTCACAAAATTACATCTAAGCTTTTAATTCTTAGGAAAATAATCTCCCTGTTTGGCCATTATACAGTTTTGGGCAAGAGCCACATGTCAGCTGATATACTCCTGATCTATCCGATACCGAAGTTTTGTCTTTATTGTTTTTAATAAATGCACTTACACTATTATTCGGACTATTACTATTTCTGTGAGCTAAGTTTACGCAGTCTTTCTTCAAAAAAATATTATTGGTTGGTTCAGCCAAAAATGACAATGTCTTATAACTGACGTTATCGCATCTTGAATTTGGGTAGATGTGGTCCATGGCTTGCTTTTGTAGTTTTTGTTTGATTTGTTTGATCAAACTCAGCTCTCTCTGGAAATTATTCAATAGTCTATGAAGAATATTATTGAATGCAGCAACTTTATGCTGGTAAGAGTGTGTAGAGGAATTATGTATGATAATGTTCGTAATGTCTTAAGATGGTTTGTGGAAAATTGCAAATTCATGTTCATTGTTATTTTTTGTAATGGTTGAGTCAAGGTAATTCAATAAATTATTTACCTTCCTCTCAGTGGTACATTTTATTGACAGGTGGATGGAATTGACATATTCAACGAACTTGCCTACTTGCTTTTCTGTAATGATTTCATTATTCACTAGTGATAAATGGATATCGTAATGCTTGAAGAAATATATGCATAATGAATATTTAATACAACAGTCCTGAACAAACTGTAACGTCTATTTGAATAAAAAAAATTTGATGAGCTTCCGTGAAGTATCATATTTATTCTAATACTTGCTACTTTCTACACACATTCACATCAAATCGATATACCAAATTTGGAACATCCATTCGAAATAAAAATGAAAACACAGGAAAATAATATTTCATTTGAGTTAGGAATTGGAAAACAGTGAATTACTTAAAATTAAGTAGATTCTATGATATTTATTTTTAATCGTCATATACCCATATATTCTCTAATTATTCTCTAAGTATACCAAAATATTGGCAAGCCAATTAACAAAATAGCATTAGGACCATTGCAAAGATCGTAACGGTTCTCAAAGAGTTTCGCGCCAAAATAGTTAACGCGTGTCAAACAATTGCAGATTTCGTAGGAATACTGAAACTTTAATGAAATGAATAAAAACACTTTTGTCTAATTACCTATATTTGATTTTATTTATATGACCGTTTTCCGGTTTGACCCCATTATCAAGTATTACCTTACCTATAAATTTCGTCGCCGCTGATATATACTATAATTTTTTGAAGAGAAATTTTGATGATCATAATATCCTTCTTTTCATAAATTTATTATCGGATGAAAAGTGGAATTTTCTATACTTCACTGAATTTGACTTTGATACTAAATTTTCCCATTTTCATAATGTTTTTCTTCAAGCTTTTGATATATCCTTTCCTAAACAGTTTCAATAAATTGAACAAAATCAAAATTCAAGTAGACACAAACCATGGATTACTAAGGATATCGTTGAAGAAGAGATATTTATAATTTGAACAAGAGCCAAACCAATGTACATTTATTGGGTCAATATAAGCAACTCTTAAAAAATCATAGACAAAAAATTGTGCTCTCAAAAAGTCAATACTTTAATAATCAATTCCACAAGGCTCAACATAAATCTGAAGCTGCCTGGTCTATCATCAGGAAAAATACTATTATAAACGATTCATCTAAATGTTTACCCAGCTATTTTGACATTGGCGATGGTGTACTTGTTGACGATGGTCCCGGTATATCTCAAGCATTTAGTAGTTATTTTGTCGATTCAGTGGAGTCATTAGTAAAAAATACTGCACCTGGTGGCATTGAAAATCGTTGTGTAAAAACTGAGAGTATTTTCCTCTATCCAATAGATGAAACTGAACTCGTGAAAATAATTAAATTCGGATGTTCGAAAAATTCCAGTGGGGTTGATGAATTGCCAGGCAATGTTTTATTGAAGGCTGCTTTGAAAATAATGGAACCTCTGATTTATCTAATCAATTTATCTTTCTCTGAAGGTATTTTTCCTTCCCGACTTAAGCAAGCAATGGTCGTCCCAGTCTATAAAAAAAGCGATAAGCATGTAATGTCGAACTACAGAGGTATTGCTTTAGTATCTCCATTTTCGAAAATATTTGAAGAATCATATCAAAACTTGTGTCCTTTTTAAATAAATACAATATCGTATCTGACAACCAATATGGGTTTCAAGTGGGCTTGTCAACCCAGGATGCCATCCTTTCTCTACATAATCATGTATTATCAAACTTCGACAACGATGAAAAATCACTTAGTGTTCTTTTCGACTTGACACGAGCGTTTGATACCTGTCATCATGGTCTTCTTCTTGATAAACTGTTTGACATGGACGTTCGTGGTCCAAGTCTGAAATGGATTGAAACCTATTCAACTGGTTGTACACAGGTTGTTAAAGTTAGGCTTCAGACTGGGTCATTTTTCTCTGAATTTCGAAACGTTGTTACAGTTGTGCCCCAAGGTAGTGTTTTGGGGCCTACACTATTTATTTTATTTGTTAATGACCTTTCAAAAATTAATCATCCACAGTGCTCTATACAATTTGCTGATGACACATCTTTTACTGTCAGTGGTTCGGAATGTGAAACATTGTCAGTAAGAGCAAATGATGCTGTATCCAACATGCAAAATTATTGTTCTAAGAATGGCTTGATTCTAAATAATCTTAAAACCAACACCATTTTCTTTACAATTCAGGAAACTGATTGTAGTGTATTGGTTAGGTCTGAGATTAAAAGTATTGAACAGGTAAACTATAAAAAATTTTTAGGAGTTTTTATCGATTTCCAACTCAATTGGAATCATCATGTTGATTTCATACTGAAGAAATTAGCGACACATTGTTTCGTTATGTGAAATCTGCGTAATTTTGTGTCTATTGAAATTCTTAAAAGTTACTATTGTGCATATATTTACTCTGCCCTCAATTACTGTATTATTTGTTTTGGCAACTGCAAAAGAATCAGTGACTTATTAATTTTCCAGAAAAAAAATATTACAACAATTTGTTTTAAAAAAAAACTCGATTCCTGTAAACCACTATTTGCAAAGTTGAATATATTAACTGTTACTTGCATGTATATTTTTAATTGCGTAATCTACGCTAAATCAAATTGCACCAAGTTTCAGAACAGAGATGGTACATGTCTTCTTTCGGGCTTCACCCTGAGAAAAAACTATAACATTTTAATTCCTAGTCATAAGTTAGCCAAGGTGACTAATGGACCTCATATCATGTCAAAAAAACTGTACAACAAGCTCCCAATATCCATTAAAAAATAACTAGTGTAAAGCTCTCTAAACAAAAATGTTCGGAAAGTATTTTGTGAAAAGGTATTTTATTCGCTTGATGAATTTTTTCAGTCTGATTTGGAATTTTAAATTTTAATTTTTGTACCCCTACTATGGTCTGAATGTTATGTAATATATCATATAATTATGTTGTTTTATGATTGTGACCTCATTGTAATTGTACTGAGTTATGTGACTTTTTCCATGCCGTCCCTAGGTCTACGGAAATAAAGATTTTTGATTTGATTTGAAGTATTGAAAAAATACTTAATAATGCGGGGTCAAACCCGAAACAGGTCGTATAAATAAAATCAACTAGTGGTACTTAGACAAAAGTGTTTTTATTCATTTCATTAAAGTGATCATGAATTACCACAAAATAAACAAGTAATCAATCATACATAATACAGAAACTATATGAAACATAAATAGTCAATAGTAACGGCATCTTTTTCTTTTCCTAATATATTTTTTCCGGTAAACTAACACATAGTTCACTTTTGAAAAACTGGATTTGCCAGGACTTTAAAAACACTTGATACCCTCACGATGAAATCCAATGATACACTGAAATGGATCGCGTTCCTGGTCAGCCCTTCGATGTGGCAGCATTGTCGGGCTGACCAAGATGCTCTTCATAGAGCGATTTGTATAACTATGGGATGACCAACGGCATGGGGCTGACAAAGGTATAAAGGATATGTAAAATTTTTATTTTCAGAAAAAATCTACCCCTCTGATGGGCCTATTAATAAAATCATATCACTGAAGAGTATTCCGAAAAGTATATACCTAAATATATTCGGGAAGTGCTGGGTGGACCAACGCCCCGTTCATATACCGGGCTGACCAATATGCAATGAACAAATATATATATATATATATATGTGGTGAATGCCCCGCCCTATATACAGGCCAAACTGGTAGAAGTTTTGATACAAGGTATCATGAACATGTCATCATTAATGTACGAACATCTTCAAAATTCGAAACATAAAATAGATAAAGATGATTTGAAGGTCCTTCACACATGAGAAAAAGGGAAAATGATGAAACTGTTGGAATCTATGGGAATAAACAGGTCAAAGAAAACTCCCAATTCTATTGTTCTCAACGAACAACTTCATCTAAATAATAGTCCTCTCCTGAAACTATAATCCAGTTCCCAAAACCTACATTATATAAAAAGCTTTGTTTTGTTATGATTATGGATATTACAGGTATACAAAATATAGGTACCAAATTATTTATGATAGGATAGGCAACTTAGGTATAAATTACTCAGATTTAAATGTAATCAGTTAGTTTTTAAAATGGTGTAATAGCCGAAACTAGTCAACAATAAAAAAATATCGTGGAAAATAGACAAAAGTGTGTTTTTGTAGTGTATCCCCAGTGGAAATAAATTTCCACAAAATAAACAAGTCGTCAATCAAAGAAGTGAAATCATACTTAAAGAACGTTTGATGAGCTTTATGAATAAATATAGTATTCTCCACAAACATCAATATGGCTTCATGGAAAACAGATCCACAACTGATGCAGTTATGGAAATAATACAAAATGCAATAAACAATGTGGAACGTGGCGAACACACCTCTTTAACGTTGTGGGATCTGAGCAAAGCATTTGATTGTGTTAATCACAATCTCCTTATCAAAAAACTTGGGTACCATGGAATCCGAGGAACATCTTTGAATTTCTTTATGTCCTATCTCTCTTCAAGGAAACAAGCAGTTTGTTTGGATAGTACTCTGTCAGATACAAAAAGTATGCCTCATGGCATCCCTCAGGGGTCTGTTCTGGGACCTACATTATTTGTTATCTACATAAATGACATTTTCGACTATATGCTTCCCAAAACAATGATTTGCTTTGCAGACGATACGACAATGCTAAATGAAAGTTCCGATATTGACGTTATATTAAAGATAAAACAAGAACTGAAAGAAAGTGCGGAAAAATGGTTCCCACGAAACAAGTTGAAGTTAAATAGGGATAAAACCCAAAATATCATTATATCATCAAATAATCGCTTGACAAATAACAATCAAGTTAAAGTTCTTGGCATAACTGTCGATGATTCACTCAAATGGGAAAATCACATTGAAATGTTATGTGAAAAACTATCCAGCAAACTTTATCTACTTCGTAGGCTGAAGAAAGTTCTGAGGACCCAAACACTAATAACCTGCTATCATTCACTATTCCACACTCACCTAACATATGGTGTACTCCTATGGGGTAGGTCTTCCTATGCTCTCAGAGCATTCCGTATGCAAAAAAATCTCTCAGGATTATAGCGGGTGTCCCACTTAATGAACATCAACCACTTTTTATGAAATTCAAAATCATACCATTGCCTTGTATTTTCATCTACCACATACTGCTTCAGATTTACAAGAATAAAAATAAATATTTTTCCCATTCACACTACCACAATGACACTACCAGAAATGCACAAAAAATGATACAACCCCCGTCAAGCTAGAAATGTCAGTAATTCGCTGGATATCAAACTCTACAATGTTTTGCATTCTGATCTAGTATTGTTGTGCATGAATGTATTCAAGAGGAGGTTGAACAATCATCTTATGAAAAATTGTTTTATAATTTGGAAGATTATATGAACTGTACATATACGGAATGATTTTAATATTTTCATGTTTCAGATGTTGTGCTGAACCATCACAAATTTCAGTGTCATTTTTATTCATACACAACTTTGTACATTGTACCATTGTTTCCTGACTTGTCATAAATGTAATTCACAAATAACATGATCAAATAAATCTATCTATCTATCTATCTATCTAATTAAGTTGCAATGATTTCTGAAGTACGATAACAAATTATGATAAATTCAGTTACACAGGCGAAATCCTTCAATGGATATTTCAACATTATCACATTGAAACTAATTAACGACCTGTTCTAGTTTTGCGAGGTGTGACAAAATTTTATTCATTATACATATCTACATGGATATAAAATATCACAGAATTAATATTTTAGGATATAATTAGATATATCTTAGGTGGCTATACATACATCGAATTACACAATTCTTACCCAAAGATATTTTTTCGACAAGAGTAAGTAATGAGTGCGAAAATAAATTGAGTCGAACATTAAAAAAATGAACTAATGAATGCAGTTTATTGTATGATTTTCACTATAGTCAAATATGGATTTTCAAGTATCGGTCAGTTCTATTCAATGAGTTAAACATTGCTTTTCTTCTATCGATATTCTCTCATATATTACGTTGCGTAAGATTTCTGCTTTGATTCCAGAATAGTATTTATTTCTTTGGTTGAGAAGTACAGAAATCAATGCATAATAAACAAAGAAAATGACAATAATAAAAGTAAAAGTGAATGTAAAAACATATAAATGTGAATAACTACATGTAAGCATATTATAAAAGTCAGTCCAAATAATATGTAACCATATTATAAGTCAGTCAAAATAATATAAACAACACAATAACACAAACAGTGATAAACATCCATAAGTAATAAAAGTAACAAATAAATATAAGAATATAAATATAACTAGTTGTAGAATATAAAAAAGCCAATAAAATATAATCAACACACAATTTCTCAAGTATTGAAAGTTAACACTTTAACCAAATGGGCTAAAGTTCAAGATCTCAGTTTAGTTGATTGATGAATTTTTGAATGATGTAAAAAGTCCTTTGAATTAGCATTTTTCTCAGCTGACTTTTGAACGCATTAATAATTGGGGAATTCTTAAGAGCTATTGGAAGCATATTGTATAATTTACAGCCACTGTACTCTATGCTTTTTTCATACAAAGAAGTTCTATGAGCTAGATACTAGCCTCTAGTATCTAGGTGCCAGCAAGTGTAAGTATTTTTAGATGTTTAAAAGCATCTCTACATGAATCACGGTACCCTAGCTTAGCTATTATTCTAACTGCATATTTCTGGATGATAAATATCCTTTTAGCTGAAGCACTCATACCCCAGTTGAGAATGCTATTTCGAAGGTGTGAATGGAAGTTAGCATGGTACAATATTAAGAGTATACTAGAGCTGCAGTGTTTTGTTTGAAGGTGGTTGACAATGTTTCGTGGTGTGTTTCATCAGTTCGGACTTCCATTGTCTAATATAATATAAATTGATTTGAAATCCCTGAAAAATTTTTTTTTTAATTAAAACGAATAACCGAATATACGAATTTCATTAAACAAAAAACTGAAAATCACAAAAAATAATATGCAAGCAACTACCAAAAAAATAAAAAAATAGAAATATTAATAAAAGCTGATAAAAATTAAAAAATATCAGTTATCACCCGAAGACGATTGTGGATACTAACAATCGAAACGTCGTGACGTAACTTGATTTGGAATCTTTCAATTATATTTTTAATTTTTTGTTAATAATATTTTTTAATTTTTTTCAGCTTTTATTAATATTTCGATTTTTTTATTTTTTTGGTAGTTGCTTGTATATTATTTTTTGTCAATTTCAGTTTTTGTTCAATAAAATTTCTATATTCGGTTGATCTTTTTAATTTTTTAAAATTTTTTTCAGGGATTTCAAATAAATTTATATTATATTAGACAATGGGAGTCCGAACTGATGAAATACTGCAGTGATTTGACATGAATCTAATAGAATAGCAGTTGTTCTTCAGTTATAACATAAGGTATCAATATTCCATATTAATTAAAATTATCTAGAACAGTTCCTAGCATATTTACAGTTTCTACAGGACTAATTGATTTTTCACTATTTTCATAACGTATCACATTCGAATCCCTTTCATCACGTCTGCTGAACAATATGGTGTTAGTTGTAGATTTGTTGAGTTTCAAATTGTATTTTTCAGTCCACAATATGATTTTATCATATATATCCTCAGCAGTTTCATGGAGTAATTGCTTCGGATAGACTTTTTTTCAATCACTATCTGAAAGACACTTCTGAGTATGATCTGCATAGTGTTCTTCAGGAATTTTCATTCATATATCATAGTTTTGGCTCGGATTTCAATATATTGATTTCTATATACTAATAGAAAAGTGGAAACCCAAGATTGTTTTTCTCAAAACGTCTTCTCTCCCAAATGAATATTACCCTTGATGAATGTATCAATTTTTCAACAGTGAAGTGAATTTCAACTTCGATTCGATATGTAGGATAGGGAAAATAACTTCTGCCTAATTACTGCTAAGATTTTCATTTGTTACGACTGGTTTTGCTCCATTAAACCATTCTCAAATGAACTATTTACTGAAGAATGGTTTGATAAACCGAAACCGGTCGAAATAAATGAAAATAGTCGTAGAAATTAGTCAAAGGATATTTCCCTATCCTATATTCAATATGAATTTTTACAAAATGAATGGGTCGTCTCGAAATATTTTCAAATTCCAATTTCGAAGTAGACGAATGATCATTGAATGTAATTTCAGAATTAGGTAACCTCTTTTCTACCCTTTTTTTTTGCTCTTTTCAACGCAACCCCTAAAATTTATTTCCAATGTAACTTTTTGTCTTATCATTTGTTTACCATTTGAAAATTTATTTCCTATAGACTGTTTCATTCTAAACAAAAAATGTCTCCTGGATTTTTTGCTCAAAATAAACCAGTTCGCAGCAAAAAATAATTTCAGGAACAACTACAGAGATACATCGTCATAAATACGAAAATACGAAATTAATCTATATAGTAGGTCGCTATTAGCGATAGTGACAATTAAATTGGTATGACGCTGTCAGTTTGTGAATTTTCGAAATTGAATTAATACTAATTGTGTGTTGTTGTTCTGTTCTTAATTTGTTACTTCAATAATTCACTTGTTATCAAAATGACAAACACAAACGAGGAAATGGCTGATATGCATTACGTTTACGGTCTGTCGCAGGGGAATGGGTTAGAAGCTTCTAGAAGATATGCTGAAATTTATCCTCAACGGCAGCATCCTTCACATAGAATATTTGCTCGACTTCATCAACGATTACGAGAATATGTTTCATTAGACAAAAGAACACAGGATTGTGGTCGCCATCGAGAAGTACGATCACCACAGCTTGAGGAAGCAGTACTTAATTTGATTGAAGAACAACTTACTACCAGTACTAAAAAGATTGCTTCCCAGTTAAATGTTGATGATATGACGGTATTTCGAATTTTAAAAGACCATCTGTAACGATTACAGGCACTGTTACCGCGAGACTTTCCGAACCGTCTTGAATTTTGCAATTGGATGCTGGAAATGATTAGAAGAAATTGTGACTTTCTGAAGACGATATAATTCACAGACGAATGTAGTTTTTCTCGGGACAAGATTATTAATTTTCATAATTACCACATATGGACTGATGAAAACCCTCACGCTATTGTCGAAACTAACCATCGAGAACAGTTTTCTCTTAACGTGTGGCTCGGAGTTATGTTTTTTATGCTTGATGTCTTTTTGGTAGTACAAAACGTCAGGGTGATTTCAATATTGTAACTTCTTCAGTGCTTGTGAAAAAAATTATTATACAAATTTTATGTACACCCTTTAAGGGACTGTATCTTAACAAGGAATGCTTCAATGAAGTTTTTTTATATGAAACATCCTATCTGTTTTTCGATGATGAATCACCTCCTCAACTGTTTCACACTCATTCAGTTACACCCTGTATATCATTCTCATAGTACCAGATGCTGAATATATTCACAGAATTCAAGTTAAAACCGAACTTGATATTTGACGAAAATCTAGGTAGTTTTTTGTTTCTGATAGAGAGGTAGATATTTGAAAAGTGAATTCGATAGTTGTGATAGTTGAATCAGCTTGTAGCTGATTCAACTATCACAGAAAAAACATCAGTCGCAAACGTTCCGCTAGAGAACCTCGAGAACTTTTCAGAAGAAGAATGGGAGGTAGCGCTGTGGTAGAAGTATTTGTGAAGCGGAAACAATAATACTCTGTTGACAACGTCGCAAAACAAATTCAACAGAAATATGTCGAGTGAATATTATATTCGAGTGGGCAAATAACTGCACTCATATAAAATGGAAAACACGCAGCGAATTCCTTCGTACCGTAAGACATGCTCGACGGTGAAAATCTGAATTGACAGGGGAAATCCTTGAGAAGAAAAATGGTTATTTGGAATTCATGGATTGAAAGAAAAACATATATTCATTTCGGAATGGAAATTGAAATTTTTACTCGATTCAACAACAAAGAGAGACAGGAAAGAATTATTTGTAGCTTTTTTACAGGATAGAACTCAGTATGTGAGCATAAAACATAAATGTAATGATGGGATAATAACAAAAAATTCAGATAAAACCAAACACGATATGGAAGTGCTGCAGGGATCAATTTTAGGTCCAATCCTCTCCATTCTCTACGTTAATGATATAGAGAATGTTTTAGGGAATGAAATGTACACAGCATACGCTGCCGATTTTACGTTAATTCTATCAGATTTTGATTATGACCGCCTTGAAGAAAAATGCAATGTATATATGGAAAAGTTAATTGCCTACTATAGTAGTAATGACCTACATTTCAACCAGTCGAAAACACAAATCGTGAGGTTTCATACTAGGCAAATAACGTTTCAGCAAAAACTCACCTATACATCTGATAATGAACCAAAGGGCAGTACTGCAGAAACCGTGAAATTTTAAGGTGTATATGTTGATGAATTTCCCAGCTGGAAATCTCATTGTGAACAGTTAGTGTCAAAGTTAGGTAGCATTTTATTTATCTTTAGGAATTCAAAAGAGGCACTGGAACAAAATCAGTTGATAACTTTCTATCACGCTCAAGTAAATTCACGACTGAGGTATGGGTTGTGTCTGTGGGGTAATACTATCCATGGGATGTGTTCATCAGCCAAAAGAAAATTTTGAGACTAACGGCAGGAGTTTCCTATGACCATTCATGTAGAAATATTTTCCCTTCTTGTAAAATTTTACCTCTAGCA
The DNA here is from genome assembly GCF_025532065.1 of Leptinotarsa decemlineata. Lineage (NCBI taxonomy): Eukaryota > Metazoa > Arthropoda > Insecta > Coleoptera > Chrysomelidae > Leptinotarsa > Leptinotarsa decemlineata. The sequence goes on from NW_027412747.1 coordinate 21,953,915, forward strand.
AGCTTATATATTCTTGAAGTATATGTTGTGGAATTGGCCGCGGTGGTAGTGCGCCCGACTCACGATGGGGAGAACGTGGGTTCGATTCCCACCTCGACCAGATATTTTTCTCGAGAGAATTTATCTGGTTGAAGCTGGATTGATTCTGTAACCGTGTTAGGAATCACACGTTGAAAGGTAAGACCTCGTTAGTCCTTAGCTCGCACAAGTTTCTCAACTTCTGAGAGTTGTCGTTCGTATGGGGGCGACAGCTGATTAACGGACAAACAGATTTGGAACAGATTTTTTTAAACAGATATATTTATGAATATTGACAAATTTTATAAAAATTCCAACATTCATACATTAAAAACAAGGCAAAGAAATGATATTGACGTTCCATATGCGAGACTCAATATTACTTCAAATTCTCCTAATTGTATTTGGACCTAGGATATAAAACCATCTTCCTGAAATTATAAAAGCAACAAAGACATTATTTTGCTTCAAAACAGATTCAAATGATCTCATAAAAATTTGAAGAACATGGTACAATGAAGGACTTCCCCAGAAGTGGCCGGTCACATGTTTTAGACGAAGATCAAAAATTGGACATTGCCGTATCTCTGCAGGAAGATCCACATTTGTCAACGGTTTCATTAGCCCAAAACAATCCTGCGTCTAGAAGTACGATTGAGAGGTTTTTGAAAACAGAAAAATACCACCCATATAAGGTATGTCTTGTCCAAGAGCTCTTGGAAGATGACTATGACAGGCGTTTGCAATTTTGTGAGGAAATAATGAGGCGATGTGACGAGAATAATGGGTTTCCACTCAACATACTCTTTTCGGACGAAGCTATTTTTTATTTCCATGGAGTAGTTAACAGGCACAACTATCGATTTTGGAGTCAGGAAGCGAAGGAAGCGCACAACTATCGATTCTGGATATGCGAAGCTCGTACGCTGCGTCCTCAGAAAGTAAATGTATGGGCAGGCATCATCAACAACAGAATATTAGGGCCATACTTATTTGAAGGAAACCATACAGCTGAACGCTACTTGGACTTTTTACGCTTCGAATTAGTCCCTGCTTTAGCTGTTATGTTTCCCAATGAAGCAGATCCAGATATCCCCACTGAAACACTTTGGTTCCAACAGGACGGTGCTCCCACACATTTTGGTATTAATGTCAGAGAATATCTCGATGACATATTTGCAGGACGCTGGATTGGACGACGTGGTACAATTGAATGGCCGCCAAGATCCCCAGACTTAACGCCATTAGATTATTTTTATTGGGGATATATGAAAGACAAAGTTTATCAAAATAGGCCAGCTAATATTGAAGATCTAAAAAGCAGAATTAGAGTGGAATCACATAACATACCGGCTGAGGCCATTCGGAATTCCGTAGACGGGTTTTACCATCGCCTAGGAGCCTGCCATGTAGAGGGTGGAGGCCGATTTCAGCATCTGTTACGTTAATTCACCCGTAGATAGCACTAAGTTAGGTATTTGTAACTTTTCAAAAGAGTTTTTTTTTCATTTCGTTGTAACCACAAAAAAATAAAGGGTATGGTCAGAATTCATTTCTTACGAGATTTTTAATGAGCACATACACGACATAGGTTTGCATTTGAAAAAAGAAAAAGTTGGGGAGGGTACAACGTGAAATCAACTGATGTGTTTCAGCGTTTTTTTCCTAAAATACTGGTTAAAAAGATATTTGTTCGATTTTCTTCAAAATCGTGTTTTTTAGTTTTTCAAACTATATTTATTCAACAATGACTTTTGCAAAAAAATGAGTAATTCACACGAAATTTGGTACTCGAGGTTTTTTCGACGTGGCAAATCATTTATTCATTTCAAATTGATCGTTCTCAAGTAATTAACAATTTTCTATATCGATGCATATTACTTAACTACCACGGCGCTAAGTGAAGTTTCTGAGAACATTACAAAAACTGAGTACGTGGTGGATATCGTCAGAATAAACAACTTCTTCCTTCAAAATGTTAATCGAAAAATCATTAGTTTTCGAGATACATATTGTTGAAATTTTTTAAAAACAGTTGGTTTTTGTCATAACTTTTCTGCAATTTGTTTATTTTGATGAGATCCACTACTTACTTTCGTATGTGATGTAATTTCCTCAGCAACTTCACTTAGCAGCCTATGAGCTAAGTGATATGCATCGATATAGAAAATTGTAAATACCTCGAAATCGATCAACTCAAGCGTTGTTGAGGAAGTTCACCTTTTTTACTTGGCCAAAGTTTCGAATGGGAGAGAAATGGTATAAATGTCTGTCGGACATTATTGAATATCCATCGTGGCATTAGCCGGGAAAGTAGTTATTTCCGGCTGGCATTTACCAGAACCTACGGTGTAGGTTTTTGGGAGAGTTGAATATTTCGAAATATGTATTTTCTAGTTGAATTTACTTATTCAATCTCAAAATTTTGACTTCAAACTTCCCTCCATTATGGGAACATAAGCTTTCACAGCTGGAATCTCGATCGAATAAAACAAAATCCGGGCTAGTAGGCTGTGATCTAATAGAACCTGGAGTTTCAAATGTTTCGTTTGCCACTGCGGCAGACATCATCAGTGGTATATAGGTGCGCCTTCTGCGAAGACGGAAGTCTTAGCGCCGTCCATTTCGAAATATAAACGGCGAATTTTCAATCGAAATTTTGGGATCAGAGTCACAATTTTTTAGTTGAAGTCGAACTTTTCAGTTTGATGTCAGGGAAGTGGTAATTTCGAATTTGGAGTAGTAATTACCAGTTTAAGTCTAAATTTCGAGTGACAATTTTGTGTTTGAAGCTGGAATTTTTCAAGAAAGTAGTGGAGTTTTTCGAAAAATCGCGTACTTGTCCCTTCATGCCGTCCTGACCTAGTGCCACTTTATTTTGACTCTCCAGACGTTAACCAAACTGAGCGAACGTTCACATAGTTTTCAATTTTCCAACAACCTCGAATTTAATTTCTTCATCATGCATGAAGCATCTCTATAATTATCTTCCTTCAAAATTCCATGAAGACACCTGAATGTGAAAACTAGTCCACTGAAAAGGGTTAATGCGAATACTCCCGAAACGAATGTGCTAGCAAATTCCACTATCTCTCATAATTTAGGTTTGGATTCAAAGCAGAACAAGTTTGTGTATTCACAGCAATTTCGAGACGAAATTAGAGATGGAAAATCTCCATGAATGTGGCGGAATTCAAAGCAATTAAAACTAATTCAATGCTCGAATATGAAGGATGAAATAAACAGTCCGGATGATAGGAATCTGGAGCACAATACGCAATCAGTCAGGACGACAATGTGGAAGATGATCCAAAATTTTGTTTTTCGAGATGGAGGTACAGAAAAAGCCTGATATTTACGCATCCTGCAAAGATATTTCAGAGAGATATTCCGGAGAAAAACCATTGGCAGGTGCTTTCTGGTTTGTTTACAACAGAGAAAATACTAAAACATCATCAGAAGATAAAGTGTTGCACTGAAAATTCTCATTTTCGAATGTGGAAGATGATATGCTACAAGTGAACGTATAATTATTATGATATTCCTACTAATTATCAAATAGAGGCATGTTCAACAATGAATCTAACTCTAGATATGATTCGTATCTGGGCAATAATTGATATCGTTCATTATCACTACGAAATACTAGAAAAAAAATTAAAAACTATCTAAGAAGAGGCAAGGCAGTTATTATCTCCAACTCAACCACTGATAATATAATATAATATAATATAATATAATATAATATAATATAATATAATATAATATAATATAATATAATATAATATAATATAATATAATATAATATAATATAATATAATATAATATAATATAATATAATATAATATAATATAATATAATATAATATAATATAATATAATATAATATAATATAATATAATATAATATAATATAATATAATATAATATAATATAATATAATATAATATAATATAAAATAATATAATATAATATAATATAATATAATATAATATAATATAACTAATTTTGGTGTGGTTTTCTAGAATGTGGTGTTATGAGCTCCACTCAACATCGATAATATGACTAATGGCTCATTTGGGTATTATTGAAAATTTTCATGAGAATTCAGAATGGTATATGAAAAATGTAATTAAGAGAATGTTGATGATCTATGTTAGATGGGTAATGCGTTCTTTCGACATACATTTCAGTCACCACTTCAGCGTCATCAGGAGATTATAATAACTGATCAGACTAGGTAGTTAGTCTAATTTTCATGAGGTTCTGCTGTGTCCAAAAAACTTTTTTATCGCTGGAGTATCCGATCGGTTGGATTGAACAATTCAATTCAGAAAAGTGACTATTCCGATTTACGAATTTATTTTGTTTCATCATCGAGAAAATAACCATTACTGAGGGTCCTTGTTAAATTACATAACTGATACAGAATAACGTTAAATATTTGTTGATGCACATATTATAATGATATTGTTCAGTTGATCTGACAGAAAAGTGGAGTAAATTTCACGCGAAAGAAGTTACAGCAACAATTAGTTAAAAAATAAAATTGTAGAGTATTTTGACACTCATGAAAAGATATTAGTATTTTTGTTATAGATCTTGAATTTGCTACGAAATCAATATAAGTCCATTATTAATAATAAGGCACTAACGCAGAAATCTTAGCCGGACAAATTTATTTATTTATATATTTGTAATACAATACTCTACAGGACATAGCCCAATTACAGAGCAGGAAATAATAGAGTATAATAAATACATCACAAACAAGTGAATGTAAAGTTTGCAAACACTACAAACAATACAAACAAGTGACTATAAAGATTACAATTTTATATTTATTATATGTGACAAAACAATTATTTTAGGAAGTGGGATTTTATATTTGACAATTCGCAACTAAATATATCTGAATTATCGCTAAGAGAGTTTGTCACTTTACACATGGTATGGATTGTAGAATTCTCCAGAACATTCGTGCGAGATGTTTTAAATAGAAATACTCGGGTGTCTGGAACATATTCTAGGAATGCAAATATCAAACTTTTCCAGTAATGTTGGGCAGTCAACAATGTTTTTGATGATTTTATAGGTTAGTACAACAGTTTAATATTCACGCCTTTTTTCGAGACTCCAAAAGTTATGCTTTTGTAGTGATTCAGAGTGGGTTGTTCCTATTGGAGGATAAATTCCATCGGTATTTAGGCTTAGCAGTTTTAAAAATCGTGTTCGAATTGCTTCTATTCTATCAATATGATATTGATAAAAGGGGCTCCACACAACTGACGCGTATTCTAACTTTGACCTTATGAAAGCATAGAATGAAGTTTTTAAGATCGAAGTTTCTTTGAAATCACTACTGTTACGTGCAATTAATCCGTACAGACGACAGGAGGAGGTGTCAACATTATCGATATGCCTATTAAATGATAGTGCAGTGTCAAATGTGACGCCAAGATCAGTAGATGTTTCTGGTCTCACCAGGGAAACGGTTTCTATTGAATAATCAAAGATCAAGATGTTCGTTTTCAAACTATGGGGCATGACTTTACATTTATCCGGGTTCAGTGACAAGTTATTTCGATAACACCATTCTACAACTCGCCCTACGTTTGCTGAGAGGTTCACACAATCATCTATGTTCTGAACGAGGCAGTTTTAGATAATCGGCATACAAAAGGTAATACACATCTGTAACATCTGCAATATCATTAATGAAGATATTGAAGATACAGAAGGCTGTCACTCTTGGCTCACTGCGCTTACTCAGGGCACATGATTCTCGGACCCAATGATCACACACCCCATGGTGTGGGGAGTGGTCATTAGTTGATAATGCTGGCGCGCTCTCCCGAATGTATCGGGGCTTTGGGAGACAGGGCCTGACCAGTGTATACTACAGTAAAAATAATAATAATGATAGTATGATAAATACTTTCTATAACAAGTTAAAACCGATCAAGATTATAAAAAAACATTGATAATATCTCTATTGAATCAGCAATGATTTTTCTTGATAGCCACTTTTGAACTAACAGAGAGAGAAAGAGAGATGTTTCGGGAATTGAATAAATCAAATCGACTCCACTCATCATGAATGTTGAGTTGACGAAACAGTCAGTTCGAATAGAGTGCGCGAAATTGTAGAATGTTTTTACCGATAGTTTTGAAAATTCATACCAAACAATTTGAGATCATACAATAAATAATGTAATCATTACTTCGAAAGCTATGAAGCTCACGTTCTAGTTCCTCGAATAAACACCAAAACTCGTTTTTCCTAAGTAGGAACTGTTGATAGCCAAAGTTTAGATCGAACAAAAACAAATGAAAGGAACTGGAAGTAATCGGTATTGGAATTTGAAAGTACTGAAACTGGAACACGTGAACATTTTCTATTATTAGCATAATGACTTTCAAACATTCTTAACATAATAACGAAAAATATAAATGCAATACTTCATTAGGTAATCAAATGACACCAGATTCAAGTATACACGGTGGCCCAACGACGTTTGAAGGAAATTCAAGAATCATCGACAGGGTCAAGAGAAATGTTTTTATGAAGCTCTTGAAATTTCCATATCAGCTCATTAGTCAAAACTGTTGATCACATATTTACAGTACAGTATTGAAGAACTCGTTTAAAATTATTTTCACAACATTCCACAGCATTTTCAAAGTGGATCGACACAACATGCTCGGAAATTCTACAACAAAAATTCTCTTAGACGCTATTTGTGTTGTATAGATTCGACTCTTCAAACATCAACATGAAAGTATCACGGGATAACAAATCTGATAACTGTGAAGTCTATTCCATGCCACTTCTTTTCAAAACACTCCAAAGAAAATGTTAGTCTGACTTATCATCATAGAGTGGCCTGCAGGGTCACCAGATTTTTTGCCGCTTGATATTTTTTATTGAAATATCAAGATGGCATTGCCTTTGGTAAAATTGTCGACTAGTGACATCATGTTTTAGCAAACTATATATTCATTTTATTATCATGTCATTTTGTACTTTGACACATTGTGATAGAGACGAAGTAAGGTCACTATACGAAAGTCGGTTCGCCACACTCATACTTATTAACTATTCGTGGGAACCAAAGACGTAATATTTGAATTTTGAATTCGCCTCAATTATGTTTCATTTCCAATTCGAGTAATATTCTGTTTCAACCTTGGTGTCGATTCTAATACAAGTTTTCACTTGCAGGTTCTTCTTCTGGAAGCCGGAGACGAGGAACCAGTTGTAGCAGAAGTCCCTGGGTTCGCGTCAGCTCTGCAGGGTTCCAGCATCGACTGGGGGTATTCAACCCAACCATCCCCAAAAAGTTGCCTAGCTAGGGATGAAGGCAGATGCAACTGGGCTAGAGGCAAAGTCATGGGAGGATCTTCCACCATCAACTACTTGATCTACATCAGGGGACACCCTAGAGATTACGATGAATGGGAGGAAATGGGTAACCACGGCTGGTCTTACGAAGATGTCCTTCCATATTTCATTAAATCCGAGGATAATAGAAACCCGGAGAAAATAGATCCACATTACCATGGTGTTGGAGGTTACCAAACTGTGGAAATTTTTCCTTACCAGGACGAGAATACGTTAGGTCTCTTGGATGCTTATCAAGAACTGGGCTTGAAAAAAATTGACCAGAATACTGAACATCTGATTGGAACCTCATTGTTACAACATACTACCAGAGACGGAGAAAGGATGAGCACTAACAAAGCTTTCATAAGACCGATAAGGAACAAAAGGGAGAACCTAGTCGTTCAGACTAACGCGCATGTAACAAGAGTTCTCATAGATCACGAAACGAAGGCCGCTTATGGTGTTGAATACAGTCAGAAAGGTAAATTAGTTCAAGCCCTGGCTAAAAAAGAGGTTATCCTCTCTGCTGGGACAATAAATTCCCCAGTGATTCTCATGCTCAGCGGAATTGGACCAGCACATCATCTACAAGAGAACGGTATAAAGGTTCTCAAAGACTCTGCAGTAGGATTCAATCTGCAGGACCACACAACAATTGACGGTGTTGTTTTTCGTCTCACGAATTACACATCGACACTGGTGGATGACGAGCAGCTGAGGCAAGATATATACAAGTGGAAGGAGAGTCAGCAAGGCCCGCTGGCATCGACAGGTCCAATCCAAGCGAATGCTTTCGTTCAGACCAAGTATGAGAACAGTCACGATAGACCGGATATACAAATTTCGATAGATTCGGTGAACGCTGATAACTTCTTCACAGATCCTAGTTTGAGTTACGATACAGCAGTTCTTCCTCTTCCATACTATAGTGGATTGATGTCCAGGCCAATCCTGCTCAATCCAGAATCGAGAGGTCGTATATTACTCAACGATACTGATCCTGTTTTCGGAACTCCTCTGATCTATGCCAACACCTTCACAGAAGAAATAGATCTGTTGAGGATGGTGGAAGGGGTCAAACAGTGTCTGAATCTGGAAAGAAGTCACTTCTTCAAACATTACGGGATTATGTTAGACACGACCCCACTTCCATCTTGTCAACATATTCATTTTGGTTCTGACGAATATTGGGCTTGTGTAGCTATGGCGTACACCACAACTATCTACCATCCAGTGGGAACCTGCAAAATGGGACCAAAAGAAGACGTGAGTGCAGTTGTGGACTCTGAACTAAGAGTGTATGGTGTACAGAAGTTGAGAGTCATTGATGCTTCGATCATGCCGAAAATCGTGAGAGGAAACACCAATGCACCCACTATCATGATTGGTGAAAAGGGAAGTGACTATATTAAAAAGACGTGGTTGAAAGAAACGACTAAAAGTTATAACGACAACCTGTACGACTTTGATGAATTTTTCAAGTCCAAATTTAAATGACTGATGTGAGTGAACAGTTGATAAAATCTGACATAAATGTAACCGAACGGAGTGAAGGAATTTGATGCAATGTAATAGAGTGGAAATAACATTTTCCATTGCAAACTTTCCTCTAGTCGCCAAATATTGCGTTTGTCAGCAACAACAGTAGTATACTAGATTGTGTCTTAATTTTATCGCATAAACTCATTTTTTTAATGTGTGTTTGAATTTGTTCCACTTTTTTACACCTTTTTTCAGTTGATTATTGAGAAAGTTACTATAGGTTTGAAATTGAAATGGAAGACTCAAGGAACATGTGACTTTCAGAAGCACTGGAGTGTGTACAGTGTGTCCTAGCTAAAACGTGTCTCTCCCCAATCTGCGAACTCGTGAAAAAAATTGAAAATCGCTCAGACTCGTCGATTTTCTTATCAAGGGGGAACTTTCACCAAATACATCATCATTGTACTGTTGATACGTAAAGAATAAATTACATATCACGGTGGCCCTCAAACCTAAAAAACGACATTGAGAAATATACAGCGTCACCATTAAAGTGCGCACTATATTGAAAACTTTTTTTTCGAAAAGTTTCAATAAAGTTCAACTTCGGCACTTGTTTGTGCTTTGAATTTAACTTAATGATGCGGCCAATTGCGACCCACTGACGTTCAGTGTTTGTCAAATTCAACTTTTTTTAAAAAGAAATTGAAAAAGTGCATTTCTAGATCGAATTTAACAAAGAGTTACTTGAAAAAGTTGTGTCTACGGCAATTTCATATCCATATGCCAAATTTCATGCAACTAGGATGAAGTTAACGTTTTGCTTATTTTTGACAGATATCCCCTTTATTTTAAAAAACAAGTTCGGTTAATTGTAATCAATTAATGTATACATAACAAACTCATCATGGAGTTTAACTTTTCTGATAAATTTTCAGTCATACGGACATTTTTAGAGAGAAATTAAAAATGTGCTATCAAGAATTTCAACATGACTGGTGCAAAGTTTCAATCACTTGGCTATTTTCTTAAACAAACGTCAGTACCTTCAATTTTGAAGAAGCAGACACAACTCAAAAGCTGCAAAAGGTATTAATAAAATTACCAGAGTTGAAATCACATTGAAATTTCACTATTCAGATCATTTATAAACACTAACTAGAGCGGTAAGGATGCTTAATCACGTTGAATAAAATTTAAAAGTAGGTCTTGACAAACAAAATGCATGCTATGGTAGTGTCAAGTTGTTGATTTACTTGTCAAATTTTTAACAGTTATTGTTGCAATAATGTTGTCTCTTCAGGAAAGAATAGAAATAGTTTTAATATGTGGTGAGAATACACCATACCGGCAAGTAGCTAACATTTTTAATGAACGGCATCCAGGAAAAAATGTTCAACATACTACTGTGTCAAGGATAATGTCGAAATTCAGAGAAACAGGGTCCGTAGCAAATAAATTTAAAAAAAAGCACACTACAAGTAAATATGATGAGGAGGCCCAACTTAACATTTGTTCAAAAGTTATTGAACACGGGCAAACGAGCATAACCGATATTATAAAAAATATTGATTACAAGAGAGAAAGTGGTGGAAAATTTTTATTAAGGAATGAATTTTGGCCTTACAAGCCAACATTTATTAACACATTGAAAGAACGAGATTTTGATGTCCGTTTGGGGTTTTCATTCTGGTTTCAAGGAGAGAGAGAGAAGAAAATGTAAAGTTTCCGTATAAAATTTCATGGACAGATGAGGCATCGTTCTCTTCAAATGGAACGGTAAGTTATCAAAATTGCCGATAGTGGGCCCAAGAAAATCCCAATTTCACAGTTGAATGTGGTGATCAGTATTCCTTTTAAACTAATGTATGGTGTGGGATACTTAACGACCAAATAATTGAGCCATTTTTCTTTAGGGAAAATTTATCATCCGTCGGTTATCTCAACCTTTCAGATTATGAGGTGAGTGAAGTGATCTCACAAAAATGATAACTTTTTTTCTGGCGTTTTGAGTACTTTTTGTATTCTTTTAATGTCTCTTATATGTACTGAAAATAGCACTATTCTGAATCAATGATAAATTCTATTCTTGAATATTTTGTTTTCTGTTTGTGGATGAAAAAGGAAATTATTTATTCTCTTTCTAGTTGTGGTGGCCGCGGTTGTGGAATTGGCCGCGGTGGTAGTGCGTCCGACTCACGATCGGAAGGTCGTGTGTTCGATTCCCGCTTCGACCAGGTATTTTTCTCGAAAGAATTTATCTGGTTGAAGCTGGAATGATTCTGAAACCGTGTTAGGAATCACACGTTAAAAGGTAAGACCTCGTTAGTCCTTAGCTCGCACAAGTTTCTCAACTTCTGAGAGTTGTCGTTCGTATGGGGGCGGCAGCTGATTAACGGAAAAACAGATTTTAAAACAGAACAGACAGATTAGAAAATCATTTCTGGGATCATCTCATCATGAACGTAATTTCCCGAATTATTTGTGCCAATCCACAGACGTATCACAAAAACCATCACATGTCCAACATTTTGCAAATACAGACTTTTTGAGTTCACTTCAAGGCTATGGCTTTCACTAGGGGCCAAAACCGTGATGAAAATTCCGAATCGAATAAACATTCCGAAGATTATTCCGGAACAATCGAAACACTTTATAGGATAATTTCACCCATGAATCATTCATATCTTCTTAGGTGAGTGAGAAGGAACGCAGGAAGGAAGTTATGAATTTATTCAGAAATGAACAGTTCCAAGTCTGATGTTTGCGAAACTCCGGTGAAGTTGATATTCGTCTTGTAGGATACTACATCAAGAAATTATATTCACTGACTTCTCGTACCCTTTTCATGCTCTACATATAACTTCGGCTGGAGATATAACATTCACGTGAAGCGAGGCATATTTATAGTACGTGAGTTCTGCTTGTCCAAATATACAGTGAAAGGAATAGTTAACTTATCTTATCTTCACCTTAATTAAATTAGTCCTCTGACGAATTTCCGGAAAAAGTATAATAATTAATATCTGTTTCGAGTGTATATCGTTGTATACTGTCCGTTGGGCAATTCTCAAAAAAGTTCAATGAAATTATCGCGATAATTTTCACTCAGGTCGTTTCAAAAGTTTGACTTGAAAAATATGTGAAACACATAATCTCGAGGAAGAATGTTTTCAAGTGACCTTGCAACTGAAGATTTTCACGGTTCAAAACGGTGAGGATGGCCAGATGGTTGCACGTATCTTCCATATCTAGGGTCACAGACAGAATTGGAAAACTCTTGAGGAAACACAACATTCAAACGGTTTTCAAACACACCAAGAAAATACAGCGAAGTCACGAATGGGCTAAAGACAAGTGAGAAGACCCACTATCAACAGCAGGGGTGTACCGTGCACCTGTGGGAAGGGAAACATTGGAACTACCAAAAGATCCATGGAAAAGAGGCTTGAAAGAAACTAGACTAGGCCAAACGGACTGTGGCAGAACATGTAGTCACTGAAGGAAACCACAGTATTCTGTTTGAAGACACGGAACTCAAACAGGGAAATTGTAGCCGACTGATATGGGAGGCAATAGAGATCTACAATCACATAGATCACTCCAACAGTAGAGAAGAAGCTGTGAACCTCAACCGAATAGAGAATAATTGAATAGGAACGAACAGACAGTTTACTAAGTTTTTGAAGTTCAGAATTTTTCTCCACCCTTCTATCACGTTGACAATGGAGATGGAAAAGAAAGATCTATAAAGTTTTTGGAATTGATAATAATGAAAGTTAACAACAAAATTAATTTTTAATGTATGGCAAACCTGGACATACAGATATTATCATTCGCCTACCCACCAGTATCAGCACAATGTTGTAGATTTCAACTGTATGATCCACAGACTGATAAATGTGCCCTTGTTAGAGGCGAATTCCAATAAAGAACTGAACATAATTGAACAAATAGCCGTCAACAATGATTACTATAACAGTCTAATACATTCTTCATTATCAAAAAGTTATACAGCCACGCTTTGAAGGAAGTTTACCCAATTAGAAGAGAAGAGGATGAATATTGCTTTTGAAATCAATAATAGAGGAGCAAAAGCGGGGATTTTGGGATTTACTAAAGCGCGGCAGAATTATATACAGAGGGATACCTTGTAACCGGTTGAGTACCTCCACCAAATATGAACCCCATATACAATGCCGCCTGTGAGGGATAAAGAATCAGATCAGTAAAAAAGAAATTAATCATCAGAAATTCTCGAGCGCATCAGATTGAGGTAGGGTGAGTTGATTACCTGCTAAAAAGTGTATATTCCAGTAATCTGACAAAGGAAATATAATATTTCAATTACATTGAAAACCACCCTTTATCGATCACCCAGAATCTGATAACTAGGTTCAGTCCCCAAATCCCCCGAAACTTCATCATGATTTTGACCTTTCCTCCACCGATTCGGAAAGTATCGCTGCTCAATTGTCTGAAAAGGGCGTTAAAGCCACATCCCTCGTAAATTCATGCATTATTCACGAAGAGCGTGCTATTACAACCACAAAATACCTTCGTATGAAATTATATTGTTCTATACCATTTCACTCGACTAATATATGTCATAATAAAGCTAAACGTAAAAGTTTTGCAGAGGTTTTATTCTGAAGCCGTTAGAGTTGTGCGGGATACATCGTAAATCTTCGCGAGATGGGAAGGTGTATGTGCGGAAGTGAGGGAAGGTTTGAGTGTATCTCCGAGAAAACGGAAACTTTCTCTTTCTGCCTCAACAATGTAGTATCTCCAACCAATTGAACTGACATCAAGATAGAGAAATTTACATGAACTCTTCATAACAACTCTATGGACCATTCTTATGATACATAGAAAACATATATTAGTCATGATGATACTACGAGGGTGGTGCCATAAATACCCAGCCACAATGAACACCTGCGGGTTGTGGTGGAGGGTCGATTTTGACTCATTCACTTTTAACCTAATCCAGAAGTAGCGGTCCAACAACGAAAACACAAAAATTATTTATTTCTCGAAATAATCTCCTTGCAGCTCTATATTTATAAACGACTAGCTTTTACTCGCGGCTTCTCTCCCATTTATGCCATTAAATGAGTGTCAGCACAATAGAAATGAATCAATATGAGAACTTCATTTTAATGCTTGGCTGGGATTATCAATTCTTGAAAATTATTACATACGATGAAGTTTCGAAAATTTATAATGTGCTCTATTGGATTGCAACAACGAATGTTTAAATATATTGCACTGTAACAAAAATAACCTAACCTAACCTTTTTTTTTGTTGGGGGGAAACCGCATGGCACCACGGCCTTTTTTCAATCAGCCTTGGTAGTGTCGTGCGCTACTACGACTGAAACCCCCCTCCCCAGGCTCCGGGATCACCATGGCGCTACATCAGTGTCAGGGGCTGTTCTTCTCTTTGCTCTTCTAATTCATTTCATTTGTCTTTCTAGCGTCTTTTTTTTCATTAATTCTTGGGCCTGTCTTTCCCCCTCTTCTCTTTCTTTCGTGGAGAGGACCACCTTTATGTATGCGTGGATTTTTTCCCAGTTCTCTTTGTTTTTCATCATGTTTTTTGTTATATTTTTAGGGTCGATGCGTATTCTCATATCAAGTTCCAGGCCTATTCTTTCTCTCTCCCATCTCACACAGTCAAAAACTGTGTGTTTGGGAGAGTCATCTGCTTCACAGTAAGGGCACTTTGGATTTTCAGTCTTCCCCATTCTCAATTTAAAGTTCTCGAAAGACCCGTGTCCTGTCAGGCATTGGGTGGGTTAACCTAATCTAACCTAGCCTAACCTAACCTAACCTAACCTGAACTAACCTAACCTGAGAATAAAAATGACAGAAGAAAATAACAATAAATATAGAAGAATTCCAAACAGCTGGAACAATTTTTTTATCTTGCATAAAACATATTCTAATTACTCCTAATACCTCCAAGATCATGTGTAATATTAACGTGAAACCGTAAGAAACACACTTACATTCGCATTTATAAAATCAGGAGGGATTCGCATGTGAGCAAATAAATGCAGACAAGCTCAAAGAAGTACTGCCTGACGATCAATCCCTCTAAATCAGTAGTAATGCGATTTGGTCGAACAGCGATGAGGAAAAGATGTGTGAGAAATATCGATATCGTTCTGGACGAGCATTAGTTGCCTTTGAGAGAATCTACGAAGATTCTGCGTCTCATAATTGACCAATCCCTCAAGTTTAACTCTCATGTTTCCCAAACTGCAAAACGTCGCTAAAGTAATTTGAAATCAATATAATCAACCAGGAAGTTATTGAATCAAAAATCGAAGGAAACATTATGCGATGCCCTAGTTCTCTCTCACGCCAACAATGAAGATATAGTAAATGGCCCAGCGTTACGTTTATCTGATGGAAAGAGAATACAGACCCCATAAAACGCATGCTTCAGACGCATTGAATGAAACAGAAGAGGACAACACGTGTCTCATCATTTGGAGAGACTGGGCTGGCTAAAAATGGAAGCTCGACGCATTTTTCATGCTTGTATCACCTACCTCAAGATTATAACAACAAAAGTACCCAGTTATCTTAGCGACAAAATGAGATATAGAACAGACATCTATAATTCGAATCCGAGATTCAGAAATCAATTAACTACACCCCGCCACACAACCACTTTATTTCGTGGATCCTTCTTTTATAATGTGGCCTGGCTTTATAATCGAATTATCAATTCACTAAAATCACTCTCCGCGCTAGATTATAGAAATAAACTCAATATACTTACTGCAACACGAATTGACTTAACTCTTCTGCCAATAAAATGATTTGGATGTAATTGAGCTTTTCGTACAGTTCGATTTTCAATAGTTTTTTTATTGTTGTTAGTACTGAAAGAAATAATTCTGGTGCATTTGGCACTGAACTCAATCTAGGATTTAAGTATGTTGTGCATGTACAATATTTTTTATTGTTTTTTTTTTTGAGGTTGAATGGAAGAGCCAACTTCTGATCGAGTCATTTATGACAAGATCAGAAGTTGGATTCGGCTTTTTGATATGTACGTGTGTGGATTGTATATATTGTATTCCATACATTGTTTTTTCCACCTTTGAAAAATAAAAAATAATTATAATTATTACAATATACTTTTCTCAGCGATAATAATAAATATAGATTAAAAAAACTAAAAAACACGCTTTTGAAGAACATCGAACTGAAAAGTTGAAAATAATTTTTTTGAATAAACTCAAAACAATAACGAACAAAAATACTGGACATAATAATGGACTAAAACTATTTTTTCAGTCAATAATTTTATTTTTCAAATCATTTTTTTGATTTGATATGTATGATATAAAGTTTTCATTGTTGGAATCCATATTCTGGTTTGCTTTCAAATAATCGAAATAGATTTCAAAATGTATCTCGCGTTTCGTTCAGAACATTTTTCTGTACTCAATCACGGGTAATCGAAAATATTTAAATATTTCATCTGTAGTACAAAACTTCGTTAACACCTATTAATCTTAAAATATGTTTTTTATTTCGATTTTCTTTCGAACAACCTATTAAGGAGGTTATGTATAGCGCCATCTGCCCGCGAATATCTCAGGTAATACTTGATAGTAACTTACAGCGCCATCTGCTCGCAAATACATGTGGCAATAATTGATAGTTACGTACAGCGCCATCTGCCCGCGAATAGATTAAAAAATATCAATGAAGTTACGTACAGTGCCAAGATCAAGCAATAATGCCGATTATTCTGTCAATACGGATCCCGAGCTTGAGAGTTACAAACAAACATACATGCACACAAACATACATACATACAGGTGAAACTAATATGAAGCGTGTAAAAACTGTTTTGCTCCTCAAAATAGCCATTGTCGTTGAAACCACTGAGCTATTTTTTCAAGTTTAGAATAAGAAAATCATCTGAGGGGGATGAATCTGTTGAATAGGGTGCATGAGGTAGCAATTCAGATTTTAAGTCGTTGATTTTGGTCATTGCAATAATGAATTTGTGAGAGCTGGTGCATTACCTTGATGAAACAACATTTATTTTCTTAGCCAAAATATGTATCTAATATGGTCTAATGTTTTTTTGAAATATTATCAAGCCGAAAAAACAACTTTTTGATCTCTGAATTTATTCAAATTCGAAACGTCGGTAAGAAAACAATTGTTTTTTAAGGAAAAATTGCTACCCAACCAACCTTTTTTCAGAAACATTTGGATCACTAAACTAGTTAACCAAAAACGATTATCCTTGCTTTGATTTTCTAGTTCAAAATCAGATACTTGTTTCCCTCAAAATATTTCCATGAAAGAGAAGCAAATAGTAATGAAGGCCTGTATTCAATTCCTGAATCGATTTATAATTGGGTGAACTTCCATTAACTGAAGTTTTGTCACGACCCGGAAAGTCTCCGTGGAGTGCTTGTTATCAAATTATAATTAACTCTAGAATTAAAAACGTACTTGACGAAGAAAATATAAATTACTCCAATATAAAATGGCACTGATGTCGTTATTGACAGAAAAATTGCGAAGTTACGAAAGTGAATGTCCCTAGATGATAATAATGATGTTCACCTTGATAATATTTCTTTCTAGTTTTCTCTTTCTCCCACTGCACTTCGTGAATGCAGCAAATCAATTATTCCTCGACACGTGACTCAAACACGTGTCGAGGCGTTAAAAATAACGGTATACAGTAGTATTCCTTCAGGTGTAGATGACGCGCTCTAAGAGCGGTGTCTGTGCGAAAGTAACGATCCATGTTGGATTTGAATAGCTGAATTCTTTTGGTAAAACGGATTTTGCTTTCCAGGAAATAAATGAATTATCCATAATTAAAATTATATGTAACATAAAATCGAATGGTAAAGGTTGTGTTGATAAATCTGTTTGAAAAAAATCTGTTTTTCCGTCAATCAGCTGCCGCCCCCATACGAACGACAACTCTCAGAATTTGAGAAACTTGTGCGAGCTAAGGACTAACGAGGTCTTACCTTTTAACGTGTGATTCCTAACACGGTTAGGTTAGGTTAGATTAGGTTAGGTTAGGTTAGGTTAAGTTAGGCTAGGTTAGGTTAGGTTACATTCAGGGCAACATTTTGTTTCCCAGTTTTTCATCAGTGTAATAAATTTTGCAAATATTCACAACAACCTTCATACATTCAATAAGTGACTAGGTAGAATAGATCAAGCCATAACGCTTGATCTGATAATAAATCTACAACGTAAACTCACAAATTTATCGCTGAAGAAATTGACGTAAAATAGCCATCAGATTGCAATATCCAAAAATGTATCCCTTTGAAAGTAATCCGTTTCGAGTATATTTATCACGTTCGGGCCTAAACATTCTCCGGCGTTTTTGCATTCAACCGCTTTCTGGCAATTTATTTGATTTGGGGCAACAAATATCGTTTAAGAGAGTTATTCCGCTATGAGAGTGCCGTTTTGAATTTTAATATTGCTTCAAGCTCGAAGAGTGGGAAATGCTTTACATTCTGTATAGTTTAGCACTTTCCAAATATTAATTCAGCCGTTGAGAAAAATATAAATCTTTACTATTTTTCAGATTTTACCTGTATATTTACAAATATTATAATAATTTCATAGATAGATAGATAGATTTCTTTATTTCCTTCATCATGACGAACATTTACATTTCGTATAGGAATTGTCAAAGCACATACACATATCCAACATAAAACATGTAAATAAATAAATACGAGATGGAACAAATACAAATATTCAGATAAAATATGAGTAATCATGAGGCAAAAAGAATAAAACATTCATTCAGTGTATAAAAACAATGGTTGAACAAAAACGACTTCAGTCTATTTCTGAAATTCGTTGGATTTTTGGTGGTTTTCATTATATTTGGTAATTGATTGAAAATTTTAGGTCCCATTAATTTAGGAGAATTTTGAGTAATTTTATATTTAGGGATCTTAGTGTACATCAGTCCCTTTTGACGTGTATCAAAATTATGTATATCACTTTTCAGTCTGAAATCGGTTTTGTTCGTAAACACATAGACGCATAACTCAAAAATATATATACAGACTAGAGTTAAAAGTTTATATCTTTTGAAAATTATTTTGCAGGAATCCCTCTGAGAAATATCAAATATACATCGAAGTATTGCTTTTTGTGCAATAAAAACATTCTTGCTCATTGTTGAGTTGCCCCACAAGCAAACACCGTAACGCAACCTGGATTCGACCTGAGCATAATAAACGTTCATTAGTTGGTCTTCATTAAGAACAACCCTCAAATTCCTGAACATATAAGTTACTGAGCTTAACTTGAATACTAGCTGATCACAATGAGCATTCCAATTTGAATTTTCATCGATATGTATACCTAGAAATTTTGCAGTGAGAGTACTTTGCAGGTTTGTGTAATTGATATTCAGATCAAGTGTTTCGACTTTGTTTCGGTAATTATGAAAACAAATCACTTGAGTTTTTTCGGTATTTAAAACTAGATCTTGATTTTTGAGATATTTGTAAGTCAGAGTCATAACATTTCCACATTTATTAATTAAGACATCTGTTCGTTTATCAGATATAGGTAACGATATATCATCTGCATAGGCATAAAATAGGGGGTATGAAATTTCTCTATCTATATTGTTCATATACAGTATGAAGTGAATCGGTCCCAGGATGGATCCCTGTGGCACTCCAGCCTGAACCGTTTTCATTTCGGATGTGGAACAGATAGTATCTCCATAATCAAATTTATGAGACACGCATTGATTTCGATTAGCGAGAAACGAAGAAGTCCAATTGAAAGAATTTGCCCTCAGACAGTAAGATTCCAGAATATTCAATAATTTTACATGATTGACGCAATCGAACGCCCTGCTTAAATCACATGAAATTGCAGCAGGGCACTCGCTCGCATCAATAAACTTCACTAGGTCATCATAAAAACTAAGTAAAGCAGTTTGAGTTGATTTTCCTGATATGAAACCATGTTGCATTAGTATTAAAATTATATGAAAATTTATGAAGTCCATTAAACGTTTCAAAAATGCGTACTCGAAAGCCTTAGAGAAGCTCTAGGAAATAGTGATTGGTCTGAAATTATCTATGGATGATAGTTTTTTGTTTTTTTTGAATAGGAATTACTTTTCCAACTTTCAGAACCGTTGAAAAAGTACCAGTTAGGAAAGAGAGGTTCACTATATATGTAATTGGTTCAATAATGACGTGCAATATTTTTTTATAATAAAAACAGATATTTCATCTATACCCGATGATTTTTCGTTTTTAATTTTTTTAATAATCAACTCAATCAATATCATTCATTTTATAATAAAAACAGATATTTCATCTATACCCAATGATTTTTCGTTTTTCATTTTTTTAATAATCAACTCAATCAATATCATTCATTTCCAATTTGACAATAGGAAAAAAAATGTTTACATTTCATTCAGTTTCACTGAAATTATTTATAATTCCCAATTTTATTAAAATAAACTGAAGTTAGGAAAAATCTTTTTAGAGATCGCCAACATGAAATACACTTCACGGAGAATTCATTTCATAAGAATATTCAAATAACACTTTTATTGCATCAAATGCTTTCATTCAACATAACTGTGAATCATAAGAACATTATCTAAGGTGATTTTCATCTCAACAGCAATTTTGCATTGAAAAACTCACTTAATTGGAACCCGGGGAGAGTGGAAAGGGGTTGAAGCGAATTATTTTTAAACTATGTACAAGCGGAGGTGCATAATTTTCACCTATGAAAATTGGGTTTGGGTTTAATTGGGTTTAATTATCATTGTTTGTGTGTGTGGTGCAAGATAAGGCATTGAAGAAGTTTCAACAACGGCGATGAAGAGTTTACTTCCATGTTCACAAGTAGAACAATGATGCTCAATATCTTCTCTAGAATATAATTGAAAAAGACAATGAAAATGAGGCAATCAGCAGCTGTTTTCTGAAATTTTTCTGGAGGTATGTCTCCTTTGAATAACTACTCAATCTGAATATTACTTGTTGATCTACGATTCGTCTTAGATGCTTCGGTTACATAAATATTTCATACATCAAAAATAATTTTACCGTTGAAGCTATAGTTGTAACATAAATATTCAGTATACCTACGTTGTTATATTGATAATCAATCGGAGAATTTCGAAATTGAGCCTTGGAAAACTGTATTTTTATATGAATATCATGCATATTATAAAATAAATAAATAAAAAATTCTGAAAATTACCTGTTTTACATATTTCTTGACGCGGCTACCTGAGGAGAGTCAAAAAGTTTCCTTTGTACTTTGATACTATAACAAAAAACTTTTATAAAAAGTGTTATGGCAGTTTTTTATTCATTTATTCGTTTGAAAATTATTGGCTACTTGCTATACTTTTGAAGTTCTCACACTCTTTTTGACAAGTGCAGTGATAACTCCGAGAAAATATTAATTTGATCTCCGATTCGCGATATTTATTCATTATCGATATTTTTGGCCTTCTGAACATTACTTTTTCATACTATAGATCCTTCCCTGAATAGCCATCAATGTCAGATTTGAAGTGAAACCGTTCACATCAAATATTCCGTTCTGTCTTTGTCACGTTTCAACACAAAAAGAATATCTTCTACCTGAAAAAATGAATGTTCCTGTCAACTGGAATATACCAACAATGACTGATTGCTTCAGTGAAATAATACAATTCATTTCGCGATATAACGATAAATTGAAATTCAGTAGACTTTTTCGAGCTGTAGGGCCTAAGAATGTTTCAATTTGATGAAAAAACTGCCGAGAATCGCGAGTAAATATGAAAGGAATGAGAAATTATTTCATATGTGAAATATAACTAATGAATGAAAAACTGAACATATCTTAACATGAGCAAGAAGAGTATGAGATACTATATTAGAAATATGTAAGACGGAAATAGAATTTTTTTTTTCTCATGGAACGAAAGAAAATCTACATTTCATAACTAGTGTTACGGTGTACTACAGTTTTCTTCTGGATTTTTTCCTCAAAATACTTCCATCATAACTGCTGGTGTTATCCAGGGATCCATATTGTTAGTAATCCTTATTTAGGTATTTACCAAGGATATAGTGACCAGATATCCTCATAGAAAGCGCACAACTTCCCCAGGCTGAATACCCAAATTTCATCATGAATTTGTTCCTCAGAAATCTTCATTAGGAATTCTATAAACGTCCTTAGGATATCATAGATGGCTCCGCAGGACATCCTGTATTACTCTTCTGATACCCACATCGTCATCCCGAAGATGATGTTAACTCTTTCTGACATAAGATCCGTATGAGATTTTGTGGATATTCCGAATTCATCATCAGGGTTAACTATTATAGGATATCCCAACTTACTTCAAGACGTGCATCGCCAGGATTTTCCTGTGTATTTCTCGGGATAAAATGCAAAGTATCTCAAAATTGTGTAAGGAGGATTTCATAATTTTGTTTGATTAAGAAAATGATCAGAAAAAAAACACACACATCCCTTTTCAAAAATACCTATCAGACTCGGTTCCGTACGGGTAGTATTACATATGTATTTAGATTTTTTTCAACTTAACATCTGCTTGGTCATGAAGTAGGTTCCCGTTATGGCTGAAGGACATGCTTTTGAAAATGAAGTTTGGTCTGCAGAAAATTTCAGAACAGTTGAGAGAAACTTGAGACTATTCGAAAGCCTTCCACAATATTTCAGAAACTTTTACATTATTCTGAAACGTTGTGAAGTTTTCGAAAACAGTCCGGAGTCTGGACCCTGCAAACTACCGCAAACTCAAACGGAACCCACATAATCAAGGTTGAGAAACCGTACAGAGAACCATTCTCAGAACTGAAGCCGTTCCACCCAGGCTCTACGATCATCCGAAAGTACATAAAATCAACATGCTAAGACCAATAGTCATTCCCTCTCACTTGGCGAAGCATCTGGCCTTGCTTCTCCAGCCTCATTTTTTAAAAACAATTCCCTACATCAAGGAGTTAATAGACTTCGTTAGTGAATTCAGCGACCCAACACTAGAATCAACAGATATTCTGATCAGCTTCGATGTTCTGTCCTTGTTTACCCCTGTCCAACTGGAAGACTCTCTGAGGTGGTTAGGCTAGTTGTTTCCTGGTGATATCGTCGAACTCTTCAAAGCATGTCACACGTGGAGTTTCTTTCCATAGGAGGAAAAATCTATGATCAACTAGATGATGGGGCGATGGAAAGTCCACTCAGCCCAGTGATGGTGAATTACTTCGTGGAACGTTTGCAAGGGATAGCAATGGACACCTTTGGATTAAAACCGACTTTGTGGCTACGTTACGGGGATGACACCGTCGTCATCTGGAGATATTGGAAGAGACGCTCTCCTAGAGTCCTAGACCACTCGAACGCTTAACACTCCAGCATCAAGTTCATCATGGAGACTGAACAGGACCAGGGGATAGTATTCCTGGATATGGTGCTGCACTATCTAACTATCATCCCAGTCAAAAACGGAAAGCCATTTCTACTATTACGGAACGGATTCGAAGAATATGTAATCCAGAGTATCTATAGCAATGGTCAGCAACAGGTGGAACAAATATTGTAATGTGTTGTATACCAAGTATAAATTGATACGTAGATGAGGTATACTATACCTTTATTCATTGAAATAATATTTTTAAACTGAAGAGTTACAAGAAAATATAAAATTAGTATGTGATCTGATACATAGCGTGTCTGGTTCTCGTCCCAAGCTGAACGTCTTCGAATAAAATATTGCAAGAAAAGAATTTACTCATTTTCCGACAATTCTTGAATATAAAAAAACTCAGAAAAAAACATTGCAGACTTTGTAAAATGTCTGGGCGATCTCAGGGATGAATTTGCTACAAGATTCCAAGACTTCGCAGCGATAGGCAAGCTATTTCCATTTCTTCAATCGCCATTTGAAGTTGATATGTAGCGGCAGAATGGACAGATGTGGCTGCCAAGTTGTTGAATCTGTCAAAGCAATCACTTCAAATGGAGATGATTGATTTGCAAAAAGATGTGTCTTTGCAAATGTCTAAAACGGTGTCTACTGAGGAATTTTGGACCAAATCGTATGTGAAACATGTTTCTCAGAAATGATTTTTTTGAAAAACAAATGAACGGACACCCACCTAAAAGACACACTCCGAATTTGCCGTTCCACACAAAAATCAAGCTTTAAAAAACTGGCTCAAGATCGTCCCTGTAGTTTAACTTAACGTCTTGTGTTTTATAATTCAACACTTAATTATTATCAGTTGTTTTTTCTGGACCTCGTTGAAATTTTCTCACAGTATCCGGACCCTACCTTAAACTACTTGCCGACCCCTGATCTAGAGGAAGAACTAAAACATCTTCAAGTAACCTCAAGATCGACTTGATACTTTGTACCTAAAGGTGTGTATTCACCAGAAAAGCGAGCACGAGCGAGCATGAGCGAGCATTCGTGTATGTTTGCTCATGTTCGCTCGTGTTTGCTCTATATTGTTGGAGTTCGAGAGGTGCAGCATCGTTTGTGATTTTATTACATGCTGTATATTTTATGTCAATTTGAGTTCGTTAGTTACAAGTTTGTTTACACACATGATAAGACAATTGTTTTTGAGATAGTAAAAATAAAACTGTAAAAGTCAAAAAAATATCTCAGTTTTTCTACATAATTCTCCACCCTCAACATAAAATGGCTACCGTGACAGGACAATACTTGGAGAATCCATCAATGTTGAATAAAGAACGAGATATCTTGAGGAAAATGTTTAAAAAATTATGCAACGAGCCGGAACTGGAACTGAATACTCAGCCGATAGCAAAGCCTAGTATACTGGCCCTCTTAATACAGATTGAAGATAAAGGGTCCAGGTTATTCGTCATTGATGAGCAAATCCAAATGGTGACAACTGATGATGAGGAGTTCGAGAAGAAGTATGAAGAGAATGAAAAGTTTCGTGAGAATTTGATAATGTATAGGTCGAAGTGCGAGTTTGCCCTAGTAAATATACGATATAGGAATGCCAGTACAATTGGAACATCAAATGTCAGGCAACATTTCAAATTGCCAAGAATAGAGGTGAAGAAATTTGACGGGGATGTTCGAAAATGGATTGGATTCTGTGGGCAATTTCGAAAAATCCATGAAAACACTGAGCTTGATAATGAAGACAAATTTCAATATTTAGTGCAGTCCATGGAACCAGGTAGTGTAGCAAAAGCTTTGGTTGACAGTTTTCCCCCAATTTCTTATAGAGGTTTACGTCAGGTATGTCATTAGCTTCTTTATTCGACAAATTTGAGACACAATTGAGCCCTTCATTATCTAAATACTTTATTGAATTTCCTCCGTTCCGAAGTGGAAAGTGAAGAACGCATTAGTCTAGCCAAAACCAGTTTTGCTGTTGAAAAGGACACAGAGAATTGGACGAAAAGTAAGCCATATACTGAGAAAATCAAATACACCGGAGGTGAGCCAAGTCTTTACACAGCTGCCACAATTTTTGCGACAGAAAAACATGATAAAAAAGCTCCAATTTGTTTGTTTTGTGAAGGTGAATCTCATTCAAGCCAAGATTGCACCAGAACTAGGTCATTATCTGTTAAAGAAAGAAAAGAAGCTGTTTGAAACTCAAGCACATTGCTAAAAAATGCAAATCATTAGTAAAATGTATGATTTGCGGTAAAAGGCATTATCCTATATTATGTGGTGATTTAACTATTGAACCATCCAAGCATTCTATACCTACGGAAATTTCCACTACCCCTGAATGTAGCAATATAGAAAATGTCATGATCTGTAACAAAACTACAGGTACTCTTTTACAAACCATTACTGTGAAGTTGTATAGTGAATCAGGTATAAAAATTGCTAGAGCCTTACTAGATTCTGCATCACAACGTTCCTATATCACTTCTAACTGTGCCAAAATGATGAATTTGAAAAAAATTAGAGAGGAAATCATTATACAAAGCGTTTTCGGCGGAAAACAATCTTCTCCTGAATCCCATACTCTATATAATGTCACTATTGGGGATTTGCATTCTTTTCAATTGGAACTATCAGCTTTGGAACAAAATAAAATATGCAGTTTAGTTCCACGGTTAGAAAATGTTCGAATAATTAATTTGTTGAAAGAGAAAAATATAATTATATCTGATACTCAAACAAAAATTGAAGAAATCAGTTTACTTCTCGAAGCAGATATTTATGGTCAACTCTTAACAGGTAGAATAGAGAAAGTTGATGATTTGGTAGCAGTTGGAACTCATTATGGGTGGACAGTAATGGGATCATATCACCAGGAAAACATAATAGAAACTCTTTGTTGCTTTAATGATAGTACACTTTTTGATTTGTGGAGTTTAGATGTTTTGGGAATAAGGGATCCAATTCGAGGACCAATTCGAGGACCAAAATCAAGAACCAATTCGAGGACCCCCCAAATCGAGACGTCCAACAAGTAGGACCCCCATCACGAAAACCTACACCAAACACCTGTCACAACACCCCCCTGTCACTTGTCATTCTTTCCTACACCCACACACACGCAAAGACTGCTCTTTGCACCACCCCACAAACCTCGCTGAGGGGTTGTCTTACTCTTCTACACCACCACCACCGACGACAATGACCAACGACTTCTTGCTGGACCATCGCCATCCGACTCACCATCCGACTACGCGAAGTCAAAATGACGCCAAACCGGCATCGACATCCTACTAATCTGTCAAAGAAACTTTGGTGAATAACGATAATAGATCAATGCTATCTAATATATGTCATTGGGTTTTATTTTCCTTATGAATTCTGGAGTCCTTCATGTGAGAATCAGTGTTGCAGAAGCGTAGCAAGGTGTTTAGGCCAGATGTAGGTTGGACAACTGAAGACACTAAGTATTGGTCTTACCGGCATTTAAGGTTTGTGTATTTTCAGTAGTGCAAGGAATCGAGAAAAACAACTACCGATCTAATGATATTCTTCTCAATAATTTTATTTCAGATTATTTTCTTCAAGAATACCATAGACTGTGACAAATTTAGATTACGTTGAATCAGTTTTCGAAGCCTCACTTGGGATCTGTCTTGGCACAATGGAAAAGTTATTACCTCTTACTGGGGAAGGCTAAGGCAGTAATCTGCGACGCAAGAAGGTCTCTGACGCGAGATTGCTTACTCTTTACTTGCAACTGAAGCGGAGGCAATTGAATATTTTGAAAAAACAGTACAACGTGATGAAGAAAATAGGTATGAAATAAAGTTACCGTGGATCGATAAACACTCTAAATCATTAGATAATAGAGGAATTGCAGAGAGTAGGATTTTTTCCACTACTAAACGGTTAAATAATTTAGCAAAACATCAGGAGTATAACCAAGTTTTTAAGGAGTGGGGAAAGTTAGTAATTATTGAACAAATACATACTATATACAGAATGAAGGAGAACATCATATTCCGCATCATCCAGTTATCAAAGATTCAAGTTTCACAACGAAAATTAGACCTGTGTTTGATGCATCATCTAAAGATAAAAACGGAAATTCTTCAAATAGTTGTCTAATGAAGGGACCAAACATGATTGAACTCATCCTAATAATTCTTCTCAAATTCAGACTTGGGATGATTGGAGTAATTTCTGACATCAAAAAGGCATTTTTGCAAATAAGTATTGCTGAAGAAGATAGAAATATGCTTATATTTCTCTGGTGGGAAGATTCTTCATTAAAAATAATGAAAGTTTTTCGCCACACTTGAGTAGTCTTTGGTATATCATAAAGCCCATTTTTGCTAGCAGCTACACTATCTTACCATTTAAAAATGTCTCCTGAAAATTTAAAAAACAGCTTTGCAACTCTCGAACTCCAACAGACATATTGATGTCTCGTTCACACCAGAGCGAATATCTTCAAGTTCGTAGTACCGCCTTCTCGATCTTTTCTGAACGCGAACAAGCATACGTTCGCTCGCTCGCTAGCCCGTACTCACCAAACGATTATTGATGCAGAATGCTCGTTCACTATTGTTCGCTCGTGCTCGCTTTTTTGATGAATACGCACCTTAAGTTCAACAAAGAAACCAAAGAATTCTACGATTCAAAACGGGAAGAAGGCTCAGATGGTTACGCGCGCGTATCAACCATAATATATCCCTGAAGTCACCGACAGAATTGGAAAACTCTTGGGGAAACACAACAGTTCATCGTACTACAAACCCTCCAAGAGGATTCAACGGCCTCAGGATACAACGGCAGGTGTATGACGAATGTCATTGTCAATTTGGCTAATCTAGGTACATGTGTCTGGACGCCAGACTACCGAAGTCCATATAAATATGTTTTACGCAATTTACCTAATTCAGGTTCAGGTATTAGTACACCAAACTACATGAATACGCTTTACGCAGCCATAATATCCAGTTATCGAAGATCAACGAGATAGAAAACATCGACATTTATATTTCCTAGAAATGTGTTCACCATCATTTCAAAATAAACCAAATCAACGACTTCAAAGTAGCAATTTACAAACGTAATATTCCAATGTACGAAGCGCTAACAAAACATACTTGCTTGTTTTAATGGGCGTAGATATTAGCAAGTCAAAGCAAAGTCAGAGAGCCTAATACCTAGTACGAGCGAGAGAAATATCTCCCATTGTGGAAAGTGCCAGACTTCCTCAACACGGCCTGTTAAACATCACTCTAAAACCGTGATAGTGGTACGGAGGTTGTAGCTAGTGTTTACAAGGTGAAACCTCCTGATATATGAAGGATATATTCTGCTCATCCCATCCGTTCTACAAACTTGTTCTGAATTTAGTGGAACTCGACACTCGACCGAAGAGGGTACATCCACAGGGTGATTCACAGTAGCCGTTATCTCATCACACTTCACATTTTGTGGAAATGTTTTGTACATTTCCTCACAAAATGAAAAAAATCAGAGCAATGAGAGATGTGAAAATTACTGTTATGTTGAAGAGATTCAGTAAAAAAATAAAATATAGTAATATAATCACCAACAACAAAATTGAGAAGTCAAAACTCATACAGGAAACAAAAAAAAGTAAACTGATGGATGTAGCCGCTACTATATGGTAGTGTAATAAACTCACTTCAGGTTCATTTATAAGGAACGGAATGAAACGACTTCGTAGAAAAACTTCCTCTATTCAGAATAACTCAAATTGATCTACCTTGTTTCAATTACATGATCCTCGTCGTAATCCTTCCCTATCTCAATGTTACATAATGTTTTAATAACATAAGATCGGCATACATCGAAAAGAGCTGTCCTGGCACGTATTAGGTGTTCTAATTAGAATATTGTTTATTTCTCAATTTGTTATTGTTCCACATTATTTGCTATACCAGTACATCTCCCCCCGATGACGAAAAAAAAAATTTTAAACTGGTATAGCAAATAATGTGGAACAATAACAAATTGAGAAATAAACAATATTCTAATTAGAACACCTAATACGTGCCAGGACAGCTCTTTGCTATCTTTATTTAAATTCCTATTAAAAACTTTGAGTTCTTCAAACGAGTATCTAAATAAGTCTATGATGCTCATTTGCTACGCTAAAGACGAAAATAAATCGATATATTGATACACAAACTTATACTAAATAAATACGACCTTAAAATGTCTTTCCATGTGTCATCCAATTTCCACTCTACTTGTTGTTGGTTTTCACTTTGGAATGCGTGAACCACCCATGAAATTCGTTTTCTTCTCACTCCTTACGCCTATACCAACTCCTGACTCCTCGTTATCTCTCTTCTTATCTTCTTTTCTAATGATTTCTGGCACCTCTTTATTAGAAATGCGCCGAGTGCCAAAATGAAACAGGCGAAAGCTACTATGCCTAGTACTTCGGAAACGGAGAACCCATTGCTAGCTGAAACTCCACCACTGTTCCCGGCTTGGCTTATGATTACTTCTTCTTTACTCTCTGTGGATCCCATGTTGGAAGATGTCAAATGCAACTCGTCTCTATTTCTCAGTATCTACCCGTTAATAACATACGTGGTAATCCTGGAATCATCCTGGCAGGATCGCCATGTAATAAACTCACTTCAGGTTCATTTATAAGGAACGGAATGAAACGACTTCGTAGAAAAACTTCCTCTATTCAGAATAACTCAAATTGATCTACCTTGTTTCAATTACATGATCCTCGTCGTAATCCTTCCCTATCTCAATGTTACATAATGTTTTAATAACATAAGATCGGCATACATCGAAAAGAGCTGTCCTGGCACGTATTAGGTGTTCTAATTAGAATATTGTTTATTTCTCAATTTGTTATTGTTCCACATTATTTGCTATACCAGTACAGTAGGAAATCATTAAAAAGAAAGAAACAAGAATTGAAACTTACTGTTTCATATCACTTTTATTTGAAACTGACATTACTGCAGTTTCATTTTCTAACATCAAACTAAAAATAACTGATTACATAAGCCTTTATATAACATCACTGTGTGTAATAATTGAGGGTCTTAGCCTAAATGAGTACCTGAATTTCGTTTACTTGTGACAATGTGGATACGCTAATTTGAAAAGCGGTGGGTGAACTGAATCGATTTCATCATTTAACAGGTTGCACCAGCAATATGTATGCTTATGAATTTCTAAGGATTCCAAACGATAGAATTTGCTACCCTTCCTTGCATACGGCAAAATTTCCTTATCGTTTAGATTTGGGAATGGTTTGAAAACGACGAATCATTTTTACTCAGGCTGAAGGACCTTTCATGGTCACCATACTGTTTTGAGAAATTTCGAACACAATGTCCCACATGAACACCATTATACTCTGGATATTTGAGCTCATGAACCCCATACAGTATACAGTGTGCCTAAGTTGACACTCTTGAAAGTGCATGGAAAACCTCCCTAAAATTTGCACTTTTCTCCGATTTCACAGAACTTTATAATGATTTGCAGAGCTCAAGAAACTGTACTTTGGGACCAAATATCATTTTCTCTCTACAAAATCCAAGGCCTGCTGCAGATATTTCCATAGGTTGAAATGCAAAAAAATCGTATTACTCATTTTCAAGGAAAAATGTAAAATCGCCATTGGACTTGTCCCCCTCTCAATTGATGGAATATCAAATTTGATAAAAAATTATTCACGGGGTGAGTGGCGAGGGAACCACTGTCTCTCTCATATGGGTGTTTGACAGGCCCCCGGTGCAGACCACACGGCACTCACCCAGTAAAGTTATCGGTCAACCACCCAATTCCGCACCTGCGGGTAACAGGCGTTGGCCGGTTTCGAACTAGATGTGTGGGAGAGGTGTCTCGCAAGAGCCCTCGGCGGTTACTCATCCAACGCTGGAAAGGTAACTTTCCTAACATGAGTGCCCCTCGGGGTAACGTAAGGGTATGCGGTGCAGACCACACGGCGTACACCCAAAAGTTGTTGGCGAACCGCCCTATCCCGCACTTATACGGGTAATGGGCGCGACGTCTCCGACATAAGATGTGTGGTGGAGGATTTTCGAAAGAGTCCTCGACGGTTACTCATCAAACGTTGGAAAGGGAACTTTCCTAACATGAGTTCTAGGGGTGAGGTGAGTGCCGGCTCGCGACTGGAGGCTAGCGAGCCTCATCTCAAACTGGCGTTGGCTTCCTAGGGGCAGCAGCTCCACTAGCGGGTAAAGGGATACAGGGTGGCGGCAATCCATTCATGGGTGCATTGCAGCCCCCTTACTGAGGCACTGGACAGCTCATGCTGTTCCGTGATCCTCGCCTGCTTCTGTACGGATCCAAGCGTTCGAGGTGTCGGGGCTCGCGGTCCTTCTAAAGGGCACTAGTATCCGAATATAGTCTTGGAGGGCACCAAGGCAGACGTTCGGGGTGTCAGACCCCGGATGGACGGAGCTACTAGTATCCGAGCTTAGGATCCCGACCGGCCCTTCCGGGACAATATTCCCAATTGATTTGGCATGGTTGGCGGGGGCAGGTGTGCGACTCGGGCACTCTCTGGCGAAAGACGAGCTTAGTTAACTTGTATGAACGTTCGGTCGAACGCTGCCGATGGTCCTGTCTCTTGGTTAGCCACACTAAGTAGATGTAAGGAGGCAACTCCGGGTTCGGTGAAGCGGGAAGAAGCTCTGCGAAATCCTGTTGGTGTGGGTCGAGGGGCGGTACCCGCAAGGATTTCCCGAAAATCCACCCCACCACGCCCGATCGCATCCAACGCCAGGGTGCGTCTGGGGGGCCTAACCGGCCCCCTGGTGTGGTCGTAACTATGACTCTCTTAATGATAATTATTGATAATTCTATGGTCCAAAGATCTGATGGACTGAAAGGTGAGATAAATCGATGATAACTATGTGGAAAATTGAATAAACTAATGAAAATATTCAATCTTACAATAACAAAATTGAACAACAATACCTATTCAACAAATTATTGTGGACAGAAACTGGAATGAACGTTCATCAAATTTTTGTTGTTTGAAACAATCCGCCATTCATTGAAATGCACTTGTCATACCTTCTTATGATATTCGATATAACTTTTCTCTGTTGCTCTGTTGCAAATTAAGCACAACTCCAAGATTAAAGACTATTTCGTTTGTCAATTAAAATCCACTATGAAGTGCACACACTGTGGACACTCATCAGTAACCTTTGATCCTTTCTGGGATTTGTCCCTTCCCATGCCACAAGGAACTGGCCAAGTGAGTTTTTCGCATTGCTCATATTCTTTCACAAGAGAGGAACTGAACTGGAACTGAACTGGATGGAACTGAAAAACCAATGTGTTCGAGGTGCAAGCAAAGAAGAAAATGTACAAAGTCCTTATGAATCTTTAAGTTTTCCCGTATTTTAGTAATTCATTTGAAAAGATTCTCTCCGACGGAAAGGTTCAGAGCAAAGTGAATGTTTCCATTGACTTTTCTTCAGATGGATTAGATATAAGTAGTTATGCAGCAGACAATGTGGCCCCTTGTCGTTATTATCTATATGCACTTTCAAATCACAGTGGAACTACTTACAATGGACATTACACAGCATACTGCAGACACCCATATAGTGGCACGTTGCATGAATACAACGATCCACACGTGTTCCCAATTTCGCCAAAATTACTTTTGGCAATGAGGCAAATGTCCTCTTTTATGAACAGGAGGGAACGAAGCAGCACCTTTGATGTGATTTTTTTCTTCTTTGTTTTTTCTTACAATCTTAGTTATTTGAGTTGATTTGTATTTCATGATTGTTCCAAATTTCATTATTTATTGTTGCTTATATTTGAGAAATAAAAATAAGCACAAGCTGTAGAGTTAGGAGAATGAGTGAAGGCCCACAGCACTAAGGCAACATGTGACATATTGTACATCCTCCCGAGAAGTTGTCCTCCTAGGTCATCGTCCATCCTGTCCTTTCCAGGAATGTGGCAGATCACCAGGAGATATGTCCTTTATATCGGTAGGTGTAGGTCAAGACTCGCCGAACACACGATCTCTCATTGACTATTACTCCGGACACTCGCATAATAAATCTGAACTTGGACGAGCTAAGGATTAACGAGGTCTTACTTTCAAACGTGTGATTCCTAACACGGGTTGGACGATAGCAAGTGAAAATTGATCGTTCAGACTGGGGCTTGACCCATTGACCAACACGGCAGTCGCTTCGAGTGAGTGAACAAAGCACCCACGTCGAATCGCCTGGCTTCCGACCTCACAGGACTATGTTCTTATGACCACTCTTCCCACTGTGATGTTTTCTACATTGATACTGATACTAGAGAGCATCTTGAGTATCCATTCTCCTTCTACCAGGGAAACATTCCTGGGGTTTCTTTGCTGAATAATTGTTGGAAATGTTGTTTTATCAAACGCTCAACACAGGTTGGATTCTTTGTTACAAGCTGCAGATATTCTGATGCGTAGTTCTTCTACTGACTGCGGTCAGAATTCGAAACATTTCTGCTTTACAGTACCACAAAGAAAAAATCTAGCGGTGTCATGTTCGGTGACTTTGGCGGTGACTCAATGTAAGGAATATTTCGACCTATCCATCGATTTTCATAATATTATCCAGCCATTCTCCTAAAATAATTGCATAATGTACAGCAGCACCATCTGAAAGGACAAAACAAAAGCACTACAGAAAAATTCTCAAGAGTGGTACTACAAACAGTTTTCCAGTTCCAGATTGTGTAAAATGTTTGACTCGAATGGTTCGATTTTGTTTTTCACGAGGCATCTCCTGATATTGTTTTTCTCTAGGGAAATTCAAGTTCAAACTAGCCGTTCGCAAGCTTGAATGAAGAAACTATTGCAATATTCGCACACCATTTCTATTTTCACGATGTGGATTGTCTCTGTTGTCTGTTTCCGAGCATATGCCTCGATAAACAACCTGTTTCGGTAAAAACAGAATTCATATGTTTCACCGTACTGCACTGGAAGTTCATCAGGATGTCTGTTATGAAATTCTCTGGCAGCTTCTCTTGCCGAAAGAGCATTACCTCCGACAAGTTCAATTTTTTCTCGCACACCCATAATGAATCACTAATTCCTACCGCTTTACAAAATATTTTTCTAACTAATCGGGCATAATCCGACGTAACTGCTTCATTACAGTTTTTGACAGCAGCAATAATAATCAACAGTAGTCTTATGTTTCCAGTGCCAAATGAAAAGAACGCGATATTGCATATATGCACAGTGTTTCACGGCCAACTCACCAACATATAAAAAGCACTCAAGAGGTGTGCAGTTAACAATCTATTATGATACAATGTGAGTTTCGATTCGAACACAGAATTATTGATATTGAAATTTTTTACGATTTCTTGTATTTTACCGTATGTAAATATTTGCAGCAGGTCTTTGTTTTTGTAGAAAGAAAATGAAATTTTGTCCCAAAGTACAGTTTTTTGAGCTATACATTTCAAAATGAAGTTCTTTGAAATCGGAGAAGAAAGTTTTCCCAAGCATGTGGAAGCAGTCCATCCTGGTACCAATACCCAAAATTGAAGAACCTAAGGAATTCAAAGACTTGCGTCCTATAAGCCTTCTTCCATTTCTTTCTGAAATTTTAGAAAAGGCTATTGCTCAACAGTTGAGAAACCACCTTAACTACAACAATATACTTCCAATTATGCAATCTGGCTTCAGACCAAACTATAGCTGTGCTTCAGATGTATTGAACGTATTAGATGATATCGTTGCAGCATCGGATAAAGACGAAATCACTGTCCTACTATTGATCGACTCCATTGATCGATTCATATCTTCCACATAGAAAACAAATAGTTAGAGTGGAGAACCACATGTCAGATTTCAAGAATACTTCTTCCAGGTGTGCCTCAGGGTTCAATCCTTGGACCTATCCTCTACATAATTTACACCTTTCATTTAAAATTGATGACACTGTTTTACTAGATGTAAATCAGGTCAAGAATCTAGGAGTTTTTATCGATGATGAACTCAAATTCCAAAAACATACTTCAACATTGATTCAAAGAGCATTTGAGAAAATGAAAGTATTATACACTCATAGAGGCATGTCTCGAGCCTAAAAACCAAATAACTCATTTGTGATTCGTTGATATTATCTATTATCAACTATTGTGAGGTAGTGTGTCATTATTTTCTGAACAAAAATGAGCAACAACGAATTCAAGGAGTTCAAAATTCTTTTTTGAGATTTTCATACGGTATCAAGGAAAGAGAACCGATTTCTCATACACTCAAAAAAGCCAGGTGGCTGAAAATGTACGGTAGGCGGACTCTTCATCCTTCGACATTATTCCATAAAGTTATTGCCAATAAAAGATCTCCCTACCTCTATGACAAAATAACTTATGGAACTGGTGTTCATAATGTGAACATCAGGCGCAAAATGATCCATGTTGTTGGACACTCCATAGAACTATTCAAAAGGTCATTGACATATACAATATCTGAATTCTATAACAACCTACCATCTTCCTTTCGGTCTAAATCTGTTTCCAGTTTCAGGTACTGCCTGAAAAAAACACCTTTCGAAAAAACAATAATACCCGAATATATTCGATGACACATTGGCTCTTGTAGGCAATAGCTGAATTATTTGTAGTATTCTTATGTTTGTATCGATATCCGCCTCATCTCCTCTCTTTATTCGAATTAAATGTTGTACCCGCTATCACAATTACAATTAAAATTTTAGGTCCTTTGTTTTTTTTTTGTTTTTCATCTTCTCCATCTTTTTTTTGCAAGATTCGAAAGAAAGAATTAACTGTGTTTAATCTTGTATCCTATTGACAAATTTGTATTTTGTTTCTCTCCATATTGTATCATGTTATTTCAGCTGTCAATAAATTCATTTATCATTATTATATATAATTTTTTTGAGTTTTCGATTACAAATCGCATGAGGGTATATTTGAATTCAATATTTTTTTTTATTGTTTTCACTTATACTGGGAGTAGGTTGTACAGTTTTGGACCATGGTAGACCACGAATCTTTATGCGTATGCGTGCATCAACATTTACTCCTAGATATTAGAGTTTATGTTAACAATGTATTTTGATACTTTGAGAAGCAGCTTTCATTTCTAGTGTTTGGAAAGATTACTCTTATAACTGAAGGAAAGCACACAATTCGTTTTTTTCTAGTTGACGGTTAGTTTCTTATGATGAAACCAATACATATGATGAAACGCTGTACATTTCGGCCGTATCAATGATGGCTGTATCATCAGCAGAACTTATCACACTATCAGTAGTTTCCAGGTTTCCAGGATAATTTATGTACACAGAGAACAGAATTGGTTCAAGTACAGTGCCTTGTGACACTCCGTAACGTATTCTTCTAGGTTGACTTGAATGATTACCGATACGTAGGTACTACGTATCGGTAATAACTCATGTGCAGTACCGAACATTTCTGCATTCTCTAAAACTGCTCTTCAATCAATCAATCTGGCACTGTAAGTAGTCGATGGTCCTGCCAAAAAATAGATTATCATTACCCGAGTTACGAATCGCACATTGAATGTTGAATCTCGTTGAACCTCAGCTCGCGCAAGTTCCGGGTTCTGAGGCTTGTTATTCATCAATGGATGACAGCTGCTCAACGACAAAACAACTTCAACAGGTGTTTCTTAACATTACTATTTAAGTCAATTCTTCATAGATCGACTCAGAAACTGAAGATATTGAATTTCACATGAAGATATCCATAGAAAATACCATGTTACTGTACAGGTCTTATTGTTCAATTTGGTAGATGGAATACAACCATGATATTCCTGAAGATGTCAATAACTAGTATCAACTGGATGTTGAGAAATTATGTCCAAACTACCATGGTCCATGAAATAATAAAATCTATCTGGAAAAAAGGCACCCCCAGTATATCTGTTTTCAAGTCATCTCCTTGTAATGATATGATAAGTATACATTCCAACTTTCGATAATATACAAAAAAATTGTTGGCCTTGCTTTCCGTCTGAGTAAATGATTTTTCGAACTAGTTTCCTCTAGTTAATTAACGTTCAGCTCATTTCATTTATTTTCATTAGTGAGCAAGTTAATTCCATAAGCGATATTAAGTACACGAAGCGATTCGAAAGTGTATGTACTCAGGAATGCAAATTTCAGTAATGAACTTACGGTTTGGTTATAATGAGGCATAATATTATTGCTTGTTCCAGTGGCGTGGAAATTAGGAGGGATGGACTACAGTTTTATTATAAAGAGAAGAATTGTTCGAATTAAAATTTTGTTACTTTCTGAAATAACGCATAACTTCTCGAATATATATATATTGTGGGACATGTGCTTCACTAGACGATAGCTTTTTCCACAATTTAGAGATTATAATTAGTTTATTGAATCTGAAATCCCTGGAAGAATCTGTAAAAAAATTAAAAAAATCAACTGAAGTATAACAGTTATATCAGGCAGAACAAACTGAAATTACAATGAAACAAAATACAAGCAAGAACCAAAAAATAAAAAAAATGAACCATTTTCACGAGATGAAAATTAAATTTTTTTTAACAAGAAATGAAAATTAAAAATCAAAAGATTCCAAACCAAGTTACTTCAGGACGATTCGATCGCCTTTGGGTGATAACTGGACCTATTCTTCCTAAATGTGACTATATATAGGCCGTTTGTGTGCTAATATGGAACCATGGGATTGCAGAACTAGACACCTTCCTGAAGCACATCAACAACGTAAGTCCTTCCATCAATTTTACAATGGAGAAGAAATTCCCCAACGAATTGCCATTCTTAGACGTATTTGTGAAGAGGACCGACACTAAATGGGAAACATCTGTATATCGAAAACCTACTCACACAGGACAGTATCTGAACTAGGATTTCAATCACCATCAATCGAATAAGAGAGGAATCATCAAGACTCTACTAGACCGTGCTTTCGGGCTCTATAATAGAAAGGAAGGTCTCAAAAAGAAACTAGGCATCATCAGAAATGACCTTCAACAAAATGGTTGCTCCAAAATGATGGTGGAACATGCTTCAGCTAGAACACAGCAAGAGCTCCACAAGGAAGAGAAGCCGTCACAAGAATTGCATTTACCGGATACCCTGCGAGTGCGGAGAAACATACGTGGGTGGAACTAAGAGACCATTGAAAGTTCGCATTGCTGAGCACAAGAGACACACACAGCGAGGAGAAACCAGCTAATCAGGAATAGCAGAGCATGTTTGAACTCATCAACATAACATCAAGTGGGTTCAAGCTGAAATCATCCACAAGGAAGAGCACTGGTTTGGGAGAGAATTCAAGTCGCATGTTATCCAACAATGCATTAAGCCAAACTAGCGTAGAGATACGCAACATATGGAAACCTCTGATCAAGCGGAACACGACCAACTTCCGCCAAACGGTCAGCTTCCGCTAAACCCAATGAAGCGGTGAGAGAGGAGAGGGGATAGGTGAAAGCACTCGAATGACCTATATATCGTCAGATCTCGTAGAAATGAGTCCATTTATCACCCGAAACGATTGTGGATACTAACAACTAACGAAGTAACTTGGTTTTGAATCTTTTGATTTTTAATTCTCATTTCTTGTTGAAAATTTTTCAATTTCAATCTCTTGTTGATAGTTCTTTTTTTTTGTTTGTTGCTTTTATTTTATTTCATTGTAATTTCAGTTTTTTTTTGCTTGATTTAATTGTTATTTTTCAGATAATCTTTTCTAATTTTTCACAGTTTTTTTCACGGATTTCGAATCAATTCATAACATATTAGAGACAATGGAAGTACGTTGTACGTTGAAATACTATATATACATAATTTGGTTTTTTCGATTTTTTTTTCGTGTAATTCAATTTTCGAAATTTTATATGTTATATCTGAAAGTTACCTCTTTGCATGATGATTTTTATTTCGAATGTTCTTGGATATGAGGAAGAAAGTTTTTGACCTTCTACTTCTCTATCTTGATACAAGAAATGTGGGAATTTCCCAAAGAAAGAAAGAAAATAATTTCAAAAAATCAACTCTATACAAAGATGTATAGATCATGCAAACAAATAACTTTCAGACACAAGCTAAAGAACAACTATTTTCATATAAACATTAAATTACACGAAAGAAAAATAATCTAGAAACAAATACTTTTATATAAAAGATAAATTTTACGAAAAATACTTTTTTCTATTCCGTTTGTATTCCAAACATTCGTAGTGGAATCAAATCAGATATCACTCACGGGATTCCTACACAATTTACTACATGGAAGAGTAAAAATACTGTCATGGTCAAGTCAAGTCAAAAATTTTCATTGGTTTTTTTTATGGAGTTTTACAAAATTATGAATGTGTGTTGTGTTGTGTGGGGCCCTGCTATAGGCTTATGCCTCTTCAGGGTTAGTGGGGTGTATGTATGATGTGTAGTGTGATGATGTCTAGTGTAGTGTTGTTTTAGTGTTATGCGTTCCTTTTGTTTTTTGTCTTTCCGTAGTTCCGTTAGAGTGGTCCGGGTCAGTTGCAGTGGTCGTTGGGATTTTTATGGTACGCGTTGTAAGGCTGGGGAGTCATGGCTTCAGATTTCAACTCCTTCCGGGACGCAGCTGTCCACTATCTGATCTCTAGTGGGTACTCCTCTAAGATATCTTGGATCTGCTCCGACGGATCTCCCATTGCTCCCAGAAGTCTTGCTGGGGGAAACGGGAGCTTCCTCCTAGGAATCCTTCTGGGTCCTTCACGAGGAGTCCACGGTGTGGTCAGCGAGTTGATGGCAGCGGTGTTGCCATTGCTCTTTGTTCTAGTCGCGTATCGGCCCTGGAGTTCCTGAAATCGTAGGTTGATTGGTGTAGTATTGATTAGGTTATATGAGTTTTGGGATGGGTAATGAAGAGGGAAGTTGTAAATGTTGGGTGTTATGTCATCGTAACTGCTAGACATCCGATGTTTTGCCGTTTTGCCGATAAGACACTTGTCTTATCGACTCTTCAGTAGCAAATACGGATAACACTGATTTTTTTAAATTGCGTCTTTCCTTTTTTTGGAAGATTCCCATATTTTTTGTATCAAGTTGAAAAAGTGGAAGGACAAAAACTTTCTTTTCCCAAACTTGATCTCTTTCGAAAGTATACCCTCTCAATTTGATAGACATCTTTCGAAATAGTTTGACATGAAAACTATACAAAATTCAGAAACAAATACTATGAGATATAATATTGGTTTTATTAATCTGTGAATGATTATCTTCAGAGTCCTTTTAAATGAGCAACATTATTACATACGCCAAGTTACTGATGAACAGATGAACTGAATTCACAGAATAAATCTCCGGGGTGGATAAAAAGCTGCCCTTTTCAATGCTTTCGAAGGAAATCAACGAAAGACTCCGTTATTTCATTTTTTCTGCACGCGATTCTGATTCAAACCAGTCATTGACACAGAGAAAGCTCAGTATGATATAACTGAAAAATCGGAACGACCGAATCATTCAATTTTCTGAAAGAGTGGAAATTGAAATTCACTAAAAACAACATCGCAGAAGTATAGCAAAATGATTGATATATAATCAAAGGATATATGTTCAAGCTCCCAACACCAAGAATTTGTTATATTTGAAATATGCAGCAAAATTTATTTTTTGTGGAAACTTCGGGTAATGCAAAGACTTCCTTGATAAGAATATCATATTTTCGTACAGTTATAAAGGAGTTTTAGTTCGAGTGGCTTTGAGAATATTGTTCCTTTCAAGTAGAGACAGAAAGTGAATCTTTGCACAGTAACATGAAACGTATTACAAAGTGATATTCTCATGGAATTTCGGTGACAAGAGTAGGTGATATGGAAGGTATGTCGGTGACGCAGAGAACATGCTGAGAGGAATTTAAATTTTTTCTGTATATGTTACTGAGTTTATTATGTGAATATACGAAGTTCGAGGCTGGACTGACTGTCTTTCTTCATTGCCTCACTGTTCAAACTACCACTTGCTGTTTTTTGCATTTGAGTTAGCTTGGGCTATGAAATGGTGAGCAAATTTAGCTTTCGAAATTGAGCCGAGCTGCGAAATATTTCAGGAGCCGAGCCGCATCCACTCGAGCGCGACCACTAGCCGAGCCTGGTTTTTGAGCATTAACGAGCTTTTTAATGATGAACGAGAACGGGAATATTTCCTACTTATTCATCAAACTCAAACACCTGTTCATGCAGCTGCAGTTTCGTAAGAAGGTATCATCTTTCCCTCCAACCGATTTCCTGGAGTCTTCGAAGTCCATTAGATACACGTTAGGACAACAAGAGGATTGTTCCGAATTCTTGGGGTTCTTGTAGAATACTCTTCGTGAGGAAAACAATAGCAAAATCAATACTCCTGACCGCTCTGGACTGAATGATTCCGTACAGCCCAACTCGTCTTGTATTTGTAAATCTTTATGTGAATTTCTGGAACTCCATCTAGCTTTTCCTAATATGACTAATAACCTGTCCGTGCAAAGCTTATTGTTAAATCATCTGAAAATGGAATTTTCAACAGGTGATGATCGACTGTATTGTCAAACATGCGCCAAACTAACTGATTGTTATAAGGAAACAAGTATAGCTGAGGCACCAGTCAATCTAATAATAACACTGATGATTTTCAAACAAGACTCAACCTCTAACGGAAGCAAGAAACTCTTTGGAAGGTTCGAAATAGATGAACATTTCAACCTAGCAGACCACTATCATAATATCCATGCAGTCATTGTTCACTGTGGTTCTGGCCATGAATTTGGTCATCATTACGCCTTGGTCAAAGAAGAAACGGTCTGGTTTAAGTTTGACGATAGTCGTGTCACGAAGTGTTCTGGCAATGCATTGAATTTATTGGAGCCTCTGGAGACACCCTACATTTCGTTTTATAAGAGAGAGGACATTGTTAGATCAAGATCTTCAGATGATGTGGTGCTGCAGATTTATCCGGGTTTTCCTGCAGCTGAAAAAGCAAATGCGCCACTGGAATCAATGAAGTTGC
The DNA here is from genome assembly GCF_025532065.1 of Leptinotarsa decemlineata. Classification (NCBI taxonomy): domain Eukaryota; kingdom Metazoa; phylum Arthropoda; class Insecta; order Coleoptera; family Chrysomelidae; genus Leptinotarsa; species Leptinotarsa decemlineata. Next base: position 21,996,331 of record NW_027412747.1, read on the forward strand.
CCCGGAGCGCCAATTATTTTTTATTGTTGTTCTCATTTTATTTTTCTTGTTGTTGTATCATTAGAAAACCCTAGCTCTTTCAACCACCCCACACAGGTAGATTTATGATGGAATCCAGACATGGGGTAATTTTTTTTAAATATTCATTTATTCAATAATTTCTATTTTGTCCCCTTCAAAATAGTCCCTCACAGATATAATATACTTAGGCCAGCCTTTTTTTCGATTTCCAAGGCAGTTTTGATACGAATTTTCTGGTATGTCCTTGAGCAGGGGGCAGTGGATGGCTCTTAAATACAGATCTAGATTACTAAACTATTACTTCCTGATATCAGATTTGTAGGGAGTCGTCCATAACTGCACTGAGTGGATTCGTCAAATATATTAGCTATTAGGACCCCACCTCCAGTGCTCTTATTTGTGAACTTCAGATCTCTATCAGATCTTATCAAATGAAAACCTTCTACTTCAACGATTTCTCCATCCCTGACTCCTTTCTGCAACCATATTTTCGTTATCAATAACATGTCATAGTCGTTCTCCAAAGATCTTCTGAAAAATTCGTTGCATTTTGTGTTCAACCCCCTACAATTCTGGTAATATATAGCTAAGTTGATCATAGTATTGTATAACGATTAGTCAGCCCTGAAACATAAACTATTATAAAAAAAAATATTAGATAAATTATGAATTCTAATGTTATCAATCATTCAGCGAATATTTTCTAATTATCGACAAACAGTATAAACCTAACTTTATGTGGAACACGAACAATTCAGAAACAAACAATCTAAAAACAAATCTTATCGATAAAGTTTTTCATCTGCCTTCATCAAATCCGATTATTCATTCATTGTTTTCACATGGTTGCCAACTTTCGTATAGATCTTTCCATTTCTAGTCCAGATATTCTGTGCACCCTGTTCTTTCTTCGTTAACATTTGAAGTTGGTAGTGTTTTCCAGTCAAATCCTCGTTCAAACATATCCAGGTACCCTTCAATGCAGCTCTGGCTCTGTAGACTTCGTTTCGCTTCAGGTATGAGACGAAGTCTACCATAACCGTTCTTGGCTTTCGAGTAATCTCACTAAATTTACCAATACGGAAGACGTTGTTAATTTCTTCAAGTGCGCATTTGATTTTCATTCCATTATTAAATAGATGAAGAGTCCTACCTTGTAGATTCTCGTTATCGTCTTCCTTCATTCCAACCAGTCTCAAAGTATTCATCTTATTTTTCTGTTCAAGTGAATCTAATTTGTTCCTCAGTAGCAAAACTTCTTTTTGATTAGAATGGGCTAGTTCATCCAAAGCATTCAATTTGATCACAACGTTATTCAACTTAGTATCCATTTTTCAAGTTGCTTACTCAGATTTTCCAACTGCTCCTATATTTTGGCTGTAATTTTTGGAACTAATTTATTTATCAGCAACGGTAGTTGCAGAAATATGACTTTGATCACAAATTGAATAGCCTTGAAATATCGCTTGGAAAATGGAAAAATACAGAGCTCATAGTCATAGCATATAGTCAAATAAACTGTCTGTCTGTCTGACTCAATGCTGTGGTTGTACTGTAGTTGAATGTGATATTATATTTGTAGAAACTCGCGCATTGTGTATTCCTAAACTGTTTTGTTTTGGAATGCTTTGAAACATCATTCACAACAAACAACTCTTCAAAACTTTCAGTTCCAATTCAATATATTTTCTTCGAAACTTTCAGAGCATTTCGGACCCACTAACCGTAGAACCAAAGATCTTTTACCCGTTCTGTATAATCTCAGGGCAGTAATATTTTGCTTCGCAACTCTCACTATTACCCAGACTTCCTTTCGTGGTTGGAACACAATTAAAAAGTGTATGAATTATTTTTATTAGGTTTGCAATATAAAGGATGATTTATTCACATGATCCGTAATTGTTTCAACGACGGATGTGGAAGCGTAGTAGCGGTCGGTCTGAAAACTTTTTAAAGGACGATTTATGATTTCCGGTTGGATTGCATGTGAACAACGTCAAATGTAACAAGAAATACTGTTCCACCAATTCCAAATCGAACGGCGATATTTCAATTTTTCATGTAGAAATCGTTTAACGTGGCCCCAGTTCGTACAATTTATGTATAGTCGAAGTTTTCAATTGATAAACTACGTTTGCAGTTTGAAGTATACAAAATCCGATTTGAGGAGAACCCCCAATTCATTGTGAAGATATTGTAAAAATTTGAATTGAAGGGGTTATATTTTTAGGACTGATTAATTTCTGGGAAAAAAAGTTTTTGGCTTTCTACTACTCCATCTTGATACAATAAACAAGGATGAGGGAATTTTCCAAGGAAAGGAAGGAAGTAATCAATTCTGAATTAAGTAACTCTATACATGGATGTGTAGATCATGCAAAGAAGTAACTTTCAGTCACAAACTGAAAGAAAGTCCTCCTGAAACAGCTACTTCCATATAAACATAGAATTACACGAAAGAAAAAAATTCTTTCGAAACAAATACTTCTATATGAACACTGAATTATACAGAAGATACTTTTCTCTACTCAGTTTGTATTTCAAACATTCGTTGTGGAATACAAATCAGATAACATTTGCTACGCGATGTTTTTGAACAAGATAATTAAATTTACAATAGGGTTGCCGAAAATCAAAAACACCACTAACATGCCCGACTAGGTCAATGGTTTGCACAAAGTCGTGGGTGCAACTAATTAAAAAAAAACAATGATTTTTAACTAAATAGGGAAGCGCCACCAATTTTTGTTGGCCAGTTAAAAACCGGAAAACTGCCCAGTTATTGGGGAAGCCCACTACTGAAATATTCAACTTCTCATAAAAGTAATAATTCTATTTGCAATGACTAAGGAAGTTTATTACAATAATAAAAAAAAGAAATACAGTGACCCCTCTGTTTGCCAATTCCTCACTTCAATTGCTAGATTACTACTATCATAATACATTCGCTAATATGTGCTAATATGTGACGTCATGTAAAAGCTTACACCACTCATCTCAATGAGGTAACTTGTACATTTTATTATAGAAAATAAATAAACACCGGGTTCTTTATTCAAATAACTTAGTCTAAACTTATCTGCTTTTCGGGTGCTCCTTTTTCGTAAGCTGCCAGGGAATGAATACTGATCCGGCAGTATCGGTGGATACGGATGTAGTAGGAATCTGTTAATATTCCCAGTGGTAATTATTAGTAAAGGTAACGATCAGGAAACTTCTTCAAGAGACTGATCTGCCAATCGATTTCAACTTCCCAAATTCAAGCTGATGCAAATACGCCTTTCTTAGGAATATTCTAACACCCTGAAGAAAAATATTCTCATGACAACATCGTAATCAAAAGATGAGAAAAATAAGGACAAAATTTATTATGAGTTCCATAGCTGAGTTGAACAAGGTTGTTTGAAAATACTGTACTAACCTCCCAATAATCGAGGGTGTTTCCAATACAAAACAGACAAAGATCGTCCTCTGAGAATTGAGAGAAAATACTGACTATTTGCCCATTTTATAAAAATCCTGCCTTTGCAGCGGTGGTTTCCAATACTGTCCCAAAATACTCCAAACTTCACAATATCAAAAAGGAACCACAGTTGGCTGAAAATTCGAAAATCCCTTCTAGGTAGTGAACGAGCGAAATAATTCAACCAGGCAATCAGTTCATTCAGCAATTCACGATCGAAAAAATATCTTTTCGCCAAAATGTCCGTCCTTATCCTTATGTCCTTAGGTGTGAGAAAAAAAGGAACACAACCGATTTACCGACCTAGTCGGTGTCATAGGCGGGTTAGAAAGGTTTTAAATATACATAAATTCGCATGTGGAAATGAATAAACTAACCGATTATTAAAAGTATAAATAAATTGTTTAATTTATAACAAAGAAAAACTGTATCGTAACACATTCACATGAATTCTACTTTAAATGAATGGTAATAAATTGCACTTACATGGAAAACTGTCACCCTCACTGGTATACACCGATGTTTAGCCTTAAGACACTTACCCTAAGGCTCTTCAGTACCAAATTGGATAACAGTATAGAAAATACACACAGTTCATTCATGAATTACGATTTTTAATGTCACGGAATGAGCTTGATCTGCTTATGTCATCGATGACATCGAAATGCCATTCATTTTATATATATTTCATTTATATGAAAGTAGCTGTTTCAGGAGGACTTTCTTTCAGTTTGTGTCTGAAAGTTACTTCTTTGGAAGATCCCCTCATCCTTCTTCTTTTTTTTTGTATCAAGATGGAGTAGTAGAAAGCCAAAAACTTTCTTTCCCATTAGTTTCGTATTCTCGCATTTGAGACGATGTATCTCTGTAGTTGTTCCTAAAATATTTTTTGTGGCGAACTGGTTTATTTTGGGCAAAAAACCCAAGAAACATTTTTTGTTAAGAATGAAACAGGCTATCGAAAATGAATTTTTGAATGGTAAACAAATAATAAGACGAAAAGTTACATTGGAGATAAATTTTAGGGGTTGTGTTTTCCAACTCTTAGAATCATGGGGTAAACAAAATAAATTCCTGGCTAAGTGTCTTTTTGGTAGTACAAAACATCAGGTTGATTTCAATATTGTAACTCTTCTGGTGCTCGTGAAAAAAATTGCTATACAAATTTTATGTACCCCCTTTAAGGGGCTGTATCTTAAAAAGGAATGCTCCAATGAAATTTCTTTATATGAAACATCCTATCTTTTTTCCGATGAGGAATCACCTCCTTGAATATTTCACACTTATTTAGTTACACCCTGTATATCGCTATTGGTGGAATCAAATATACCAAGTTACTTGAACACTTTCCATTAAAGTATTTATAAAAAAAAAACAAATCTCCAACTTTCCTTCGATGTTCCAGACTATCAAGATTGCAAGTGATGTTCGCGTCTCCAGTCAGGCGGATGGCTTTTTTCTGGATGGAGTTCAGAAGCTTCGGGGTAAGCTTGGGAGATCCATACATGTGAACAATACTCCAAAGAGGGTCTGATCTGAGCTTTATAAAGCACCAAAGTTGCTCCGGTGTGTACAGTTTTTTGGTTTGGAACAGTGTTTCAAGCTATGGACATGATAGTGCCAAGACATATTGGTGTCCATTTTAACCCCCAACAACTCATCGAAGCAGAAAACGGAATTGTCTATCCTGGCATTATCCATATCCAGACATTTATCTTCTTGGAGAAAACCGATGCCTGGGTTTTCGTGGCATCAATTTGATCTTGGTTACTTTCGCCCTATTTCGAAAACACTTCGAAATCCTCATTGAGATATACAAACTCCTGCTACCGGTGAAGATGTGCATCTGCAGCCAATGTCCTGGGGTCCAAATAGAAGGACGAGACACGTGTGCTGTCATCAGCAAAGCTCTTTGTTTTTCACCAATAAGTCGTTGATACACAATAAAAGAGGGTTGACGACAATATGGATCCCTGGGGAACACCAACGTTGATGTTGAAAGTATTCGAAAGACATCCGTTGACGACCACTTGCAGGGAACGTTTTTTCTGGAAGCTGTAGAGCCATACTCAAAAATGATCAGACAAGCCATAGCATCGAAGGCCTTGAAAATATCAAGCGCAACAGCTCTCGACTCTCCATGTTACAACGCTCGTTTCACCAACAAAAAAATATCAATTGTCATCAATCACGTACAAAATACTTTGCACACACAGTACATCGCCATAATAAATCTACCACAGACGATTTCTGTCAGTCATATGTCAGTAGGAGCGAGCTAACACGCTTCAAAGGAAACGTGGAGTATGTTTCCATTCATTCAATTCCCAATAGTACGCGTTGGCAGCGGGAAAACGAGAGATACGAATAATTTTCACGCGGTTGCAGATTACTTAATCTCCTAAGTGACGTTTTCCACGAAGTCGACTAAAATAAATATCCATACCTGAGAATTCTTTCCAGTACTTCAGCTCAAACCCCGATGGAGTTTCATTTAGTATAATGTTCCTATCGAATGAATAACTGCTTGGAGCAAGTTTCGTTGATGGATGGGTCGTGTTGCTTGGGAATTTTTTAAACTACTACGAGTTTATAGAAAAGAGTCTAGTCGTTCAAATTGAAATTGAGATTTAACTAGTCTAGGTATTGTACAAGGAAATAAGTTTGACCGTTCACTGTTGAATAAATAGGAGTATATAAGTTGACTTGTGGTTCTTGCTCTAAACTTCATTTTGGCCAAACGTGAAGAGCGTTTTCACGAAGAGTGAATGAACATTGAAGTAGTTTCTGGAACGTGGAGGCCAATTCGACGTTAGCAAGCCACCTTTTGGCAGACAGGCATGAGAACAATCACAACTGTGACTTATTACACGTGAAAAAAAAATGTTTGAAACTCAATTTTTGGAACGTTCAGAAATCGATAGATACGAAAATTCGGAACATTTTTTAATGATAGAATAGAATTGAGTTCTCTTCTGAATCCGTTTCCAATTGTGGAAATCGAGAATTAGTTTGTTCAACTCAAAGAGTTGGTGAAATTTGATGTGAGAAAGTGTTTGAAAGAGTTTTTACCTTTAAGAGAGGATGACAAAGGAGACTTCGTCGAAACGTCGCTAGATTGAAGATATTAGCACATAACACGGATCAAAAACCCGAAAACCAGTTCAGCATATATATATATATATATATATATATATATATATATATATATATATATATATATATATAAAGAGTTTAGTCGTTCAAATTGAAATTAAGATTCAACTAGTCTAGGTATTGTACAAGGAAATAAGTTTGACCGTTCACTGTTGAATAAATGAAAAAGGAGAATGGTTCAGATACGTTGACGATGGACTGTACATATCACAAAACAATGGAATAAGAATAGAACAAATAAAAAAAGAAATTAACGAAATAAATCAAAAACTATGTTTCAGCATTGAGGAATAACACAACTCAAAACTTAACTACCTGGACATAACCATAGGATATAACCACAACAAAACACAATTTCGAATGGCAATATACAGGAAACCTACACAAACAAGCTCCACCATACCCGCAAGTTCAAACCATCCACCATCACACAAAATGGCTGCCTATAACGCATTCATATATAGAATGTTGAGGATACCACTCAGCAATGAAGACCGAAACAAAGAACGGAACGTCATATACCAAATAGCGAACGATAACGGATACACCCAAAAGACAATAGATAAACTAGAAAACAGAATCGAACAAAAAATACAGAACAAGGATCAAGCCACCCCAACAGACAAAACAACACAACGATGGACAGCATTTACGTACGTAGGACACCAAACCAAAAAAGTTACAAACATCTTCAAACCACTGAACATCAACATCACATACAAGCCGAACACGAAGATAACACAAAAAATAAACAACTATGAAAAAGAAGAAGACAAATACCAAAACGGGATATACGGACTGCAACAAATTCTATATCGGCCAAACCAAGAAAAAACTGATCCAAAGGTACAATGAGCACAAAAAAGCATACATAAATCCAATAGTATATGAATCAAACCTCGCAACACACGCCATACAAAACAAACATAATTTTCCCCCACCAGAGAACATAAAACTCATAAAACAAGTCAACAAGGGAAACCGCATGGACATTTGGGAAAACTTGAACATCCATAAATTCAACAGTCATAAATCACGTATCGAGGAACAACTACAAATCAAAACACAACAAGACCTCACATTCAATATATTAAACAAAACCATACACATTCCTAGAGAAGATATAACACAAAGAATAGTACCTGATGCAGTACAAATACAGGCAAATTTACCTAAAGTACCTGAAATACCTGAGTTGAGATGCTCTGACCGTATAAAGAGGCAGACAACAGGATGACCAGTTTAGTTTGAAGGGTGCCTAGAAAATGACAGTACTACCAACTGTCGAAAGCGCTCGCAGATAATTAATAGAAGATATAAAGCTTCAAATCCTTTTTGTAAAATTTAATATTGAAATACTGAAAATAAAGGAAAATTAGTTGCATCACTCAAAAAAATATATATTTATATATATATATATATATATATATATATATATATATATATATATATATATATATATATATATATATATATATCCGTTGTGTACTATTCGATAGTCGACGTTAAGCCTTCATCTCAGGTGTAACTTACACCTCTCGAAGCGAAGCAGTAACTCGTCTTGATAATGCCATCTGAGATGATGGCGAAACGTCGACTATCGAATAGTACACAACGGATGAACACCCGGAAAAACAACACATTTTTTTGTCCAATACAATTGTTACTGTTCAGCTATTCTTTTTCAATTTTTTTCATATTTTTTACAATAGATTTGAATCTATTGGACAATGGAAGTTGTAACTAATGAAATTCGCCATAAAACATTGTTTACCACCTTCAAACAAAAGATGATTTTATTATTTGTACATAGTTTTGAATGCTAGATCCGTCCATGGTGATCTGACGATCTGACGAAACAGACTGGATGAATGATAACTAATTAGACAAATGTAGCTTCAACATGATGGCTGTTATTAGTTGTCAAACATTTCAATTTCTAGACGCATTTCGTTATCACCGTAGCTTCCTTGAAAGCTATGTAGCTAATTTTCATTATGTAACGGGTCAGACCATTCATACTTTTCTCATAACTCGATGATAGTCAAATATATAAGACGATTTGTTCAAAAATATGGAAAAACTCAAAGTCCCAATTGAACGCGAGCAACAGCTAGTGATGAGACCATATTTTTGAAATTCATTGACTCATGTTTCCGTGCAATATTCAGGTTCCCATATTGATTTCAGTTGATATTGTCTCAGTGCATCTCCGGAAAGCAAGTCATCTGTTTTCGTATGTTCCACTTCTTTATTCTCCACTGAATAATACATCTGACAACTATTGTCCAAGCGTCCACAACATTATGGCTTACAAAACCAACAGACACTATTCGTGACTATTTCATGAGGTCAGTGATTTCTAGCTAAGTGCGGGTTGTTGCAACAATAAAGGGGTCTACAGATATTGAAGTTGTGAATAAAGGATGTTTGTTCCACACAATGAACCAAAACCCACTGAATTCACAATTCACCATTCGAAAGATTATATTCGAATCGTATTGTAGTGGTTTCAAATTTTTGAACTCAATGAACGGATGTGAAAAAGAGAAATGGCATAGGAAGTAATCGTTGGCTATTGAAATTTTTCCATCATCATTCAGTGAATTCGTTTTTTCGATAATCTGAAACAAAGATACATTACAACGAAAATTCGAAATCCGCGAGAACTCTTCGATTATAGACGCTGATTCCCACGCAACCGCGGCAACCTGATCCCCTTAGGGATGCGTTATCTATTTATTAATTGATTTAACCATTTATTTATACGGGATAAACACCATTGCAATGTTTCCTCCAAAAAGATAAAAGTCTCTGAACCAGATATTATAATGTCAAGTCATACAATTCCAAATTATTCTTCGATAAGTTCGTTACAGCACAATCATATCGCTGGAATTGCAAAGGGTGCTTTTTAAAAGCTTGGAACACTGTTTTTACGAATCAGAAATCTATACACACCTCAGCAACTTTCGATGCTTTATAAAGCTCAAATCAGGCCTCCTTTGGAGAATTGTTCTCATGTATGAAGCTCCCCCCCCCCCCCCCAGTGAATGACGGCTCGTGCATTGGAGAACAAGGGAGGCTAAACTCATAAAGACTATATACACACAGAAAAGCCCGCCGGAGGTGCGAAAATGTTTATGTTGTTGCACGATTTGCCTAATACTGAAGTTAGAGCATGGGCATGGCAATGCGTAAATACTGCATGAGGAGCTAAGGACTTTATTTTAGTTTGTAAACCATTTAAATGGCCGGTCATGACCGCAGCCCCATCATAGACTTGCGCAATTAACTTTTGCCTAAAATTATGGGTGTCACACGTACGAATTGAAAAATTAAACAAATCGTCACCTGTGCGCCCAGATGAAACATCATGAAAACCCATAAAACGTTCTACCACATTACCATCTTTGACATATCTAAAAACGATTGAAAGTTGTGATGTACCGGTAATATAGGTAGTTTCATCAATTTCCCAATTATTTATCAGCAACCAATCGACTATATCGTCAGATTTTTTAATTTTGTCCAACTTATCCATAATAAATGGAAGAAAAAACTTACCGAAAAGTGGAAACCTGAAAACACCTTGAAATTGAAAGGAAACACTTTGAAAACACATTAAAAATATTACCAAAAAGCACTGCTATAATACAATTCTGCCTGTTTTATACGCAAATAACAAATATTATCAAGAAACACTAAAACGATTCATCGAAATATTTTCCAGTCCCGGTCCGTCACGGCGTGCCGTCCGAATAATTGAATAAAAAACAAACGCAGTCGTACACTAACGGAGACCAACTGGAGGCTAGCCTCCTCTAACGCTATAATTTCTGCAACTAAAATTACAAATCGTGACGTATGTCACTGGTGTATTTTAAAGCGGTCGGAGGCTTGGCTCCCTTGCAACGTATGGCATTTATTATTTCGGGTTGATGATTTATTCATTATTCGTTCATCGGCGGTACGTATGAGTTTTGTTGATGCAAGATACAGTGTGTTACGTACTACGTAGTGAGTGATAGTGTTTTTCGGGCATATTATGTATTTATATTAAAAATTAATGGTGAAGTAATGATAACCAAGCATTTCTTTTGATTTATTGCGATGAATAGCCTCAAATTTTATGGGGAGGCTGAGCCTCCCTTGCCTTCTCTGACGAGCCACCGCTGCCTCCCCAAAACATACCCTGAAGCTGCTGGATTCCATTAAGAAAAGATTCATCCACCTGATTGGACAACATCACTTGCAACCTTGATAGTCTAGAACATAGAAGAAGCTTGGAGATTTGTTTCTCTTCTATAGATACTTTCACGGGAAGTTATCAACTGACTTGGCACATTTGATTCCACGAAGAACGGTACATATCAGAAATACGCAACGGACTAAGACTGCTCATCGTTTTGAGGTTCAACTCAGTAAGCAACGAGCTTCAGTGTTCAAGAACTCCTTCTAGTCTAATCAACAAGTTCAAAAACATGAAGAATAGAAAAAAAGGTCCTGAAAATATGAGCGATAGCTCATATCATTAGTTTCCTCGTAAAGTGTTTCTGTTGAGAAGCGCCATCGTAAGTAATGCAGCGTATTGTTGAAAGTACCACCCCATAATATAATACAATATCGAATTATGGATTCTGCTAGCTAGAGTGTTATATACTGTTAGCAAGTTTTTTCTTGAAAGCATGTCTCTGAGGTTGTAAAATATATGAATGAGAGAAGTCTCATTCTTTTAATGACATGTGACACTTGTTCATCCCATCTCAAATGGTGGTCAATAACTACACCCAAATATTTCATGGATGTTGTTTCCTCAATAGTGGGGCAATTACAGAATAACTGGTTTACGCAACTAGGTTTATGTAGCTACAATTCGATATTGCTTGGCTGAGTACTCGAATTCAGTGAGAAAGTCATGAATTTGGTTTTTTTGACATTCGAACTGAGTAAATTATCATTTCACCACATCACTACTTTTTGCTGTTCTATGTCTGCAGTATGTAAAACATCATGCCATGTTTCACCTTTGAATATTGAGGCTGTGTCATCAGCATAGCAAACTATGTGTCCCTGAAAATCTCTGATCTGTGTAATACTGTTTATGTAAGCAACGAACAGAATTGGTCCCAAAACTGTTCCCTGAGGCACACCAACAGATATATTCAACTGATTTCATCACCGACTTTTATTCTCTGTGTCCGCTGTGATGAATAACTTTGCATCAACTGTAAAGCGTTTCCCCGTATGCCATATCCAAAGAGTTTTCTCAGTAGTTTGTCATGTGACACAGTGTCGAATGCTTTTGCAAGGTCAATAAAAACCGCTAGGCATTTCGACGACGAAGGTTTCCACTGTTTGTTCAACAAAATCTAGTATGGCATTTTCAGTACTTTTGTTATTTATAAATCCAAATTGCTGTCTAGTTATCACGTGATGTTCATTGAAGAAGTCCACTAATCTTTTTTTTACTGACTGCTCAAATCATTTCGCGGAATTGGTCGATAATTACTAATGACTTAATGCCACTTTTATACACAGGAGTTACTCTTGAATCACTCATGTGGAATAGTTCCGTTTTTAAAGCATAGGTTTATTACATGAACAAGTGGGTTCAGTATTTGATTATGGATGATTTTAATAAGTTTCGATGATATTCCATCTGGTCCTGGCGTACAATTGTTTTTCAATTTCGAAATGTGTAAAATTAGTTCGCACTCATTAGTTGACTCCAGAAATAATGTGGGTGCCACTGTGGGTTTTTTCAAAAAGGTATTTGGTAAATCGATTTTTCGATATTGCTAGCCATTTCTATTCCTATGTTAGTGAAAAATTTGTTAAATATATTAGCTTTTTCTTCGTTATTTGTTATACAATCACCATTTTCCTTGGTGATAGTTGAATTTTTTACATTGCTTTTGTGTGATGTATTCGTAATATCATTAATTATTTTCCACGTCTCTTTGCAATCACCATTGTAGCGTTTAGTTTGTCTCTCTAATCACTTTGCTGTTGCATGTGCTATTACGTCCAACTCGGCTAGAGGCTAGAAGTACAGAATTTTCTGATCTTTCCCTTTTCTCCAATTGTGGGGAAAACGTCCTTGGTGGTGTCCAGCTAGATAGTGTTCCACCTCCATTTTACTGTTATGTGAAGAGGACCAATAAGGCCAGAACTTATAATTTATTTCAACTCATAATGTTATTTTGAACCTATTTGAAATTTTTATAAGAAAAAGGGGAAGTGCTACATATAAATCTCTATGAAAAATCATGATTATGATGCTATAATGTTGTGAGCTGATGCATAGTATTATGGGTAAGCATTTTTCAAATATGATGTGATATGATCTTGCAAAATTGAGTTCTTCGATATCTTCGATATCTTCGATTTCCATATCACAGAAGCCTTTTGTTTCATATAACTTTAATACACTTGTATTTATTTCAGTTGTTTAGTATTTATGCTATTACTTAACAACTAAACTCCACAAAAATACGTTCCCATCAATTATCTCCATTTTTTTTCCCAGCTTTATAAATGGTTGCTACTTGTGATTTAACAAAGTTGGGTGGCGCCCACTTCAATGTTAGTTTGAAAATAATATTTTAACGAACCCATAGTGATCTCCAGCCAAAAGCTGCTGTTCGCAAATAAATGTAGAGCGGATTATTGACCTATCAATAATTTGCTGTAACACTATTAGCATCTTGCAGTTTGTTTTCTTAGTATTGATGTTTCGTTTTTCCTATTGATTTATTCATTTTATTTCTATATCCTTTATATTTCACTTCAGCTTCAGGAGAGTATGGTTTCAAAAGCCTTCTTTTCAGATAGTCCCTAGTTCTGATTGAGTTTATGAGACCAGCAGAAATCCACGGTTTTATTTCACGATAAAGTTTACTATGTATTACGATAGTTTCAGTTGCTTGGCACATGCATCGTTTTAATTTAATAATGAAGGTATCGTAAAGTTCTTGCGTTTCAGTACATGATAAGGTATCATTCCAGTGTTCGATTTGTAGTTGTTAATTCAACTTATCAAAATTATTTTTTTTATATTCCTTTATATTTCCTTCTTCAGACAAGGGACATATTGTCCCTTGTCTAAAGAAGTATATACAAAATTCATTAAATGGTACGTGGCTGATTCTATAGATTCACTCTTTCTGAAACCATGTTGAGATTACGTTAACGGATTATTGTGCTCTACAAAATCCACTACTATATTATAAATTATAGTGGATCAAATAAACGAATAACCTTTGGCCCTTCTACGCTTCCGTACATCAGTAACCACCTCCTTATTATGATTCTTTCAAACATTTTTCTGTTCTGACATTCCACATCTCTTTTGTCTGCTACATTTCCATGAATCTTTTATTGTCGCATCTTTCGGGTGGAAGAATTCAAGACAGACTTCATTTGGGAGTAGAAGTTGCCCACCGACTGACAGGTAACCCACCAACGTTGCGGTTGGTTTTGAGGCATCGTCCGATCAATAAAGCTATGAAATTCTGAATTCCCACAAAGCAGTCGGGCTCCTACTTTCCGAACTTAATAAACAATCGTCAGACCTTTTGTCATCGGCACGTACAAGTATAACTCAACTTTTTAATTAAAAATCGACGAAGAAATTACTTTTTTGAGCTTGAGTTGAGCTCCATCATTCATAAGATTCACCTGACCGCTAGATAAGGCAACATTGTGAAACTAATTTAAGATTAGTAGATGAGGCAATATTGTGAAATTAAGACGCAGGTACCTAGCAGAGGTAACTATGGTTTGAATGAGGACAACATTATATGTATATTTAGTTTGATATTCCTCTTGAAGATGATCACTTGGTGATCGAAACATGTGTTAAGGTGTGAAAATACGGTTCGGTGTTGAGATGAAACTCCAGTAGTATTCATTACTACACCAACGGTTTCAAACAGTGCATCACACGTAAAAATTATTCGTTGAAAAACCTCCTATACAGGGTGTGACTAAATGAGTGTAAAACATTCAAGGAGATGATTCCTCGTCGAAAAAAAAAATGGGATCTTTCGAAGAAATTTCATTGGAGCATCCCTTGTTAAGATACAGCCCCTTAAAAGGGGTACACAACATTTGTTTAACATTTTTTTTCACAAGCACTAAAAAAGTTACAATGTTGAAATTAAGCTGACGTTTTGAACTACCAAAAAGACATTCAGCCGGTGATTTATTTGGTTTACCCATTGGTTGTAAGGGGTGGAAAACGCAACCCTTAATATTTATTTTCAATGTAACTTTTTGTCTTATCATTTGTTTACCATTTGAAAATGTATTTTCGATAGCCTGTTTCATTCGGAACAAAAAAGATCTCTTGAGTTTTCTGCCCAACATAAACCAGTTCGCAGCAAAAATTATTTTAGGAACAACTACAGAGATACATGTCATAAATGCGAAAATACGAAACTAATCTATCTAGTAGGTCGCTATTAGCGATAGTGACAATTATATTGGTATGACGCTGTCAGTTTGTGAATTTTCGAAATTGAATTAATACTATTTGTGTGTTGTTGTTATGTTCTTAATTTGTTACTTTAATAATTCACTTGTTATTATACACAAATGAGGAAATGGCTGATATGCATTACGTTTACGATCTGTCGCAGGGGGATGGGTTAGAAGCTTCTAGAAGATATGCTGAAATGTATCCTCAACGGCAGCATCCTTCACATAGAATATTTGCTCGACTCCATCAACGATTACGAGAATATGGTTCATTCGACAAAAGAACGCAGGATTGTGGTCGCCATCGAGAAGTACGAACACTTCAGCTTGAGGAAGCAGGACCTAATTTGATTGAAGAACAACCTACTACCAGTACTAGAAAGATTTCTTTCCAGCTAAATGTTGAACATATGACGGTATTTCGAATTTTTAAGGAACAACTCTTATACCCTTACCATCTGCAACGAGTACAGGCACTGTTACTGCGAGACTTGCTGAACCGTCTTGAATTTTGCAATTGGATGCTGGAAATGATTAGAAGAAATTGTGACTTTCTGAAGACGATAGAATTCACAGACGAATGTAGTTTTTCTCTGGACAAGATTATGAATTTTCATAATTACCACATATGGGCTGATGAAAACCCTCACGCTATTGTCAAAACTAACCATCAAGAACAGTTTTGTCTCAACGTGTGACTCGGAGTTTTTGGGGATGATTTAATTTGGCCCCATTTTCTACCTCCTCGATTGAATGGTGGTGCATACGTTCAATTTTGAAGAGAAGTGCATCCAGTACTGCTGGAGGAAGTTCCTTTGGGCGTCAGAAGAGATATGTTTCTTATGCATGATGGGGTTCCCGCTCATTTTAGTCGAGTAGCACGTCAGCATTTAACTGAAACATATGAAAATCAATGGATAGGTCGTGGAGGACCATAGAACTGGCCCGCTCGATCCCCGGATCTCAATACTCTCGATTTCTCTATTTGGAGATATACAGCATTTGATTTATCGTACTCCTTTTCGCGATGTAGAGGACTGAAGAAACCGCATCATCGATGCATGCAGGGTAATCAGAGAGGCTCCAGGAATATTTGAGCGAATACGTGGCTCAATGCGCCGGCATCTAGAAGCATGCGTAATGTCTGAAGGTAGACACATTGAAAATTTACTATGATTTCTACATGTTTTGTGCTTTGTTATTAATTAATTAGTTTTGTTTATTAGCCTTCAATCGTTTAATGCAGGTACTAACTACGAAATAACAATAAATCCAGTTCGCATTTATGACGATGTATCTTTGTTTTGGATCGTAAAATAATTTTTTACTACGAACTGGTTCATTTTGGGCAAAAAACCCAAGAGACATTTTTTGTTCAGAATGAAACAGGCTATCGGAAATGAATTTTCAAATGGTAAACAACTGATAAGACAAAAAGTAACATTGGAAATAAATTTTAGGGGTTGCGTTTTCCACCCCTTACAACCATGGGGTAAACCAAATAAATAACTGGCTGAGTGTCTTTTTGGTAATAAAAAACGTCAGGTTAATTCCAATAATGTAACTTTTTCAGTCCTTGTGGAAAAAATTGTATTACAAATTTTATGTATCCCTTTTAAGGAGCTGTATCTCAACAAGGGATACTCCAATGAAGTTTCTTTATATGAAATATCCTATTTTTTTTTGATGAGGAATCACCTCCTTGAATGTTTCACACTTATTCAGTTACACCCTGTATATGTCCCCGATAACAGAAAGTTACCTCTTGGAATTAATTCTCAGCTTGAAAAATTCAACATCCCTTCAGCATCCCCAATTTATCTGATTAGTGTACGCAGCTCCCCATACTATTATTTCATAGAACATCACATATTCTACTAAGAATTTATAAGCTACTTTCAAAATTTTTTCCTGGAACAAGTTTATAAAATGCAAATACCAGTTTTTCAAGTTTGCTATTCAAATATACTGAATGATTATCGCATCTGAGCATTTCACTGATGAGAACTCCCAGAAATTTGATTTCTGAAGTTTTTTGAATTGTCTTCTTACAATCGCAGTTGGTCAGATCACATCTCTCATGAAATTTAATTGATTTCAGGTTGGGTTTAACTTTTGGGCTGTTTGTGAAAGTAATGAATTCAGTCTTGCTCTCATTTAAACTCAAGAGTCCATCCAACATTTGATTTGATATAAACCTTTTCCGCGTTTTTCGTAACTTCTTGGCAATTTGTTCCATGGAAAAGAATAACCGTATATGAATATCATCTCACCTACTTCCATATTCAACATTTCATTGATATAGAGAAGAAATAACTTAGGTCCGAGGACTGTTCCCTGAGGAACACCATATTTGATTTCAGGAGATTCACTGAACTTATTTTCCATTTTAACGACAGATTTTCTCTTCGATAAATAACATCACATCAAAAGAATGAAACTGTGCCCTCTTAAAAACGCAACAGCAAATGAACCTTTTCAATGGACTATCATTATTATAAAAGACCCAGTACAAAAACGGTTTACCGAAACCTCCAAACTCTTTTAATCACATACTCCATATCAGAAATGTTTGTAACCAACAGTGAAATCTATAGACCAATACAAATCACACACACACACATAGAATCAAGATGGAGAATTTGGAATAAAAGCGATGTTGCAATTGAGAAAGAACGGTCCCGTCCACTTATGACAATGTCATCATGATCACTTTTCGTGTTTCTGGGTGTTACTATAAGAATGGTTGATTCGGACGATTATTCTATTTAGTTTGACCTGGAAAACTTTCATTTTGCAGACAGAAGGGATTAAAAACAGTGAAGTTTCTCAGTGCCAATAGTATTTTACAACTATCGTATAACCTACCGGCATTCAATTTTTTCTATTAGATTTTTTCATAATATCTGTTGAGTTCCTGAAAAAAACCAGCTTCTTCAGTTACAAATACTCATGAATCACAGTCTACCTCTGTTATCGGTGATATAACTGGATTTATGTCTTCTATACCGTTTCATTAGCAGGTCCATGATCCGGGGCTGCCGGAGAAAATGTAATAACTAGGGATAATATCCGGTGAGGTTTCACCCCACGTGATTGCAACGATTCCAGCGCCAACTACGAAAACCATATTTCGAGCGTCTGATGTTCCGTCATGCAATCAATTGATTATATTCATTATCCTGGCATGTAATCTGCAGGGATTCTGCATGGCTTTCGATTCCTATGCAAATTTCAACTCTCATCATTGATAGATCTAATGACCATTATGTAAATTGATGAAATATTTTCCAATCTGCAGTCGATTCGGCTCTGAGTGAGTCATGCTTGTGAATCTGTTTCGATATCTCCATTTAAAAAAATCATTCCGTTTGGAATCGTTATATTTACAAATCATTTGCCTAACTACATCAGTTCCGTAAAGAATCTTCAGTTTTTCAGTTGTCCAATGAAAATTACTTTTGGAAGAAGCGCCGTGTTTTTTGCTTCGTGAGATCTGTTGAGCATGTCAATTTCTTTCAGGCATTCCTGAAACTCTGCATCTTCATGTATTTCTACTCCGTTTTTTATTTTCTCCATCTTGGGAAATATTCATGTGGAAAATTTTGGAAAATAAGACATTGCTAGGCCAATAATCCAACAGAGATCTATTTTGTCTCTAATGAAGCATGAATGGTTGATAATAGATGAATGTTTCCGAAAAAACTTTATTTGCTACTTCAGGAACATAACAGGAGTTCATTTGTAAAGAAATCGTGAACCGTCAAGTTGACACATTGAGCTCAGCTAAGATTTTCCTGAGATCATTATGAAGTAACAGACATATTTCTGCATAACAGTAACAAAAAACAGGAATGATGAAGATCTCAGAATAAATACTTGTGTGATATGTAATGTTCACTTAGTTTAATTTTCCAACATCCTTCTACTAGTCTAATCAACAAGTTCAAAAACATGAAAAATAGATATAAAGTTCCTAAAAATATGAGCGATAGCTCATTCGATTCGGAATCACCTCTAGAAAAATGTTCTTGAAGGATTTTGGTGCAGGTAAGAAATTGCAATTGTTATTAACAAAATGAGATTTCAAAAAAAATTGTGTTTAGTTTTTCGTTGATAACTCAAAAAATATAATACTTAAGCAATTTTGAAAAAAGCTCGTTGAAGAGGAGGAAATTTCCGATAAAGAAGTCTCGACTTCCGAAACTCTATCTCCATTATTTATAATTTTAATTTGACGTTGAAAATAGAGTTCTGCGGGGCTGTTACGGCATGCGCACGCTGCAGCTAAGGAGAGTTTATCAAACAAATTTTTCTAGAGGTGATTCCGAATCGAATGAGCTATCGCTCATATTTTCAGGACCTTTATCTCTATTCTTCAAGTTTTTGAACTTGTTGATTAGACTATACTTGTTGGTTATCTTTTTCACGCAATCATACTCATAACCAACGACAGATAATTTCCTTAGATGAAGAAGATAATGAAGCTTGAGATACCTACTTGACATATCAACTGTGCTTTGTACATAATTTCCCATTGCCTCCACATAAACTCTGTTCAATTCTCCCAGACGCTGTCGTAAACTACTGTAATATGCAGCGTTATGTTCGGCATTGACCAAAAGAATTTTGTGACCCGTAGTAACAGTAAAATGCTACCGTCATAACTCAAAATGGAAATTGTCTTTCCCGACGTTAATAATGTTATGTGTAAGAACACCGCTTTGAATATAATTTATAATACACAAGAGAAATCGGATTGTTTATGTGCACTGGGGTTTGAGGAAATTATTGTAACTTTTTTTCAAGGACCTTCATGACTTATCATTCTATTCTATCCACATAATATTCTTCCAAACTATAAAAGGTTCTATTGGAAAGAACTCTTTTTACTGCTTTTCTGAAGCTGGCGTTGAACGGTATATCTTCAATACCTACTATTTGGAAGTTGATTGTACATTTTGCAGCCGTTATATGTAATTGAATCCTTAACGAGAGTGGAAGATGGTAATAATAATTTGAGATGGTTACTTTGACGGGTGAGGTATCTATTCCCTGTAATGAAATTTTGTTGGTGTTTATTTATGAGACACACTGTTTCAAGTGTAAATATAAACACTACCGTGAGTATATTGTGTTGTTCGAAGTGCAATCTGCACGGATCGAGAAATTTTAATTGCTTGAAAAGGGGCAGTAAACAAATCTAAAGAAATGAACTTTGAATGTTCAAACCCGTTTCGGATATACCTACTACCTACACAGTAGGTTGAATAGACTGACGCCTATCAGAAAACAACTACTCCACTTGCTAATACCATCAACGGCGTTGGATTATATCCAACAGGCGTCAGTTCAGGAATTTTTACAAAAAATATCCTGCATATGCAATTGGCAATACAACTGAAAGAGTCGACCTTTAATTTTGGAAGGAGCACACTTGCAGACTGGTTTCGGGCTCATTAGCCACTTGTCAGTGCAAGATAGTGACCATCATCGACCTGAAGTCAATGATATTCCACAATTTGAAATCGGTGGAAGTCATCTTGAATTTATTCAGGTTGGAGCCTGGCTCCCTTTGAACTGATGTTTGCCAGAAGGACAAACGGGTATGTCGGCATGAGTGTCCTCAGACATCAGTACCGCCCTTCACGGTGTACCCCTGCCTGGCTGGGGTGAATTGGATGAAAACGTTGTTCATCTTCCAACGGAAGATATAGGGGCCTCATTCGACAGAGTGTCGGGGCCTTCTATAACGGGAGGGGTCGTCTACAGTATAATCCATAGCTTTCCTAACTAATGGGTTTTCATGAGTTTCTGCTCCATCAAAAACTCTCTGATTTGCAGCTGCCGAATGGAAGGCAGCTGCAAATCTCTGCGGATGGCTTCGTTCCGCACGAACCAAGAAGCATTCACAATCATCCTTATTAACTTGTTTTGCAACCTTTCCAGAATGGAAATGAATTCTTATCGTAATATGCTTTGACTTTGAAGTTTCTAAATTTGACTTTCAATTTGTTACACTCAATGACATTTTGTTTTACTAAAAGTCATTGAATTTTTGGCGAAATATGGCTTTCACGGATGAAGATAAAAGAGATATGATACAAATTCATCACAAATACGATAGAAACAGACATCTGAAATGTAGTTGAACTTGTATCACGTAAGTCTACAAGCACATCGAAATATGTTCAAGTTATTGGATCAAATCTCACCCACACGTTAATACTAAATCGCACTTGAGGTCGAATTTCTCGGAACTGCCTGGGGTTGTTTATGCTCCAAATGTGTTCGTTATTTCGGTTGGATATTCTACAATTCGTGAAAGGGCTTACATCTGTTCAAATTACATCCAGGTGATCCCGAAAAGCGATTTCGGGATCACCTGGATGCAATTTTTGAGATATGTGTATTTTGTAACATTTTAAACCGTTTTTTTGAGATATCATCAAGCACTTGTGTGACAAATATCTGAGGGTATTGCTGTAACCTCTTCAATGCGTCCGATATCTATGTTGGAACGAGGCAAAACTCTGAGTTTCCTCCGAGCTCCTGACCCAGGAGTTTTCGTCTTGTTACCACAGGTTGCTTGCAGCTTGATGTGTTCTATAGTACACATCAAGCAGTAATAACTGATTTTTCACACTATTCAGCTACATCTTGAGCTGACATGGCAGCATGGGGAAGGAGCTTCATCTCTGTTAGCTCTCACTTCCCTACCACCAGTAAATCTGAAGATGGTTCCACTTAGAGACATATCACTAACAAGGACGTAGGTATCATTGAAAATGTGAGTAACTTCAAAAACTATTCCGCCTTCTCGGACTTGAAGTTCAAGCAAAAGCTATACTTCTTTTTCCTGTACTCTCTTTTTCTGGGGGGCATCTTTCACAATGTGGAAGGTTATGTGCCCAAATAAACAGTAAGAAATATAGAGTTCACTTTTAGGTGATATATGATGTAGTACAGGCACAACGATTGATGTGAATCACTGTCATAAGAGTCAGATTAAAGTCAATTCATGCACCAGTCATAGGTCGCAAGTTTTGAGTCGCTGAAATACCTGTTGATCAGACAACCAAATGGTTTTAGGTCCTATGACAATGGATACTTTCTCATTGCCTGAATGTACACAAATGAAGTGGAAAAACCATGAATATTACTTGAGTTTTTTCCCAACACCAAATCGTTATTTTTCCACCTCAACACGTGTTTCGATCACCGAATGATCATCTTCAAGAGGAAGATAAAACTAGAAACTACTCAAAACAAAAGCTATTTATGCTATTCAGGTACATCATACAGGTAGGTAATCAGTAATACCACCCATACAAGTGTACCACCGTAAATTAATTTTACAATTGGCCTTTCTATTATTTTAAAATATGTCCTTATGTATGTTTAAATGTTACAGCTATATATAGAACAATTTTCAGCTATATAAAATTAGTTTCACAAAAAAGACACATTGTAAATATATTTACAATGTGTCTTTTTGTAGTAATCAGTAAACCCAACAATATTATTTTAACAAGCTATATAGTATGCTAATTGGTATTGGTCCGTATATATCGTATACGATATATTTAGAAAAGAAACAAGCACGTACAGGTATATTCCTGACAGTTCACATCACTGTGGACAGCACAAACGTGCTGGGTTGAATTTTTTGGTGCATCGTCTTTTGACTTTTCCTCTAACACATGATAGGTTCACAAAAGAAAAACGTACAATACAGGAAATAACAGCCACTAACGGTTTCTCGAGGGGTATTTTAGATGACATAATTAGGAAAAAGAAGTTTAGGTTAAGAATGAACGAAATCTCGACTTTCAGAAAGGACAAAAACCAAGATAAATACATCTCAGTTCCATACCACCAATACACGAAGAACTTTGGAAAGCTTTTCAAGGAACTAGGTATGAAGGTGGTTTTTAAAACAAGTCATACACTGCAGAGCCTTTTGGGAAGTCCAAAAGACAAAGTCGAGAATTCGGAAAAGTCAGGAATTTACGGAATTGAATGTAAGGACTGCGATGCAAAATATCATGGACAGACAAAAAGATCTATTGAAGTGAGATATAAGGAACACATAGCACACTTAAAATATGGAAGGCCTGAAAAATCAGCAGTCGCCCATCATATTTTGCAACAAAACCATTCCATAGACTTCAGTTCTTTAAGATTAGTTAGACAAGTTAACAACAACAGGCAACTAGATGCCTATGAGAGTGTAGAAATAAGTAAACATAATAATATTATGAATAACGATAACGGACCAATACCAAATAGCATACTATATAGCTTGTTGAAATAATATTGTTGGGTTTACTGATTACTACAAAAAGACACATTGTAAATATATTTAGATAGGCAATATTGTGAAACTAATTTTATATAGCTGAAAATTTTTCTATATATAGCTGTAACATTTAAACATACATAAGGACATATTGTAAAATAATAGAAAGGCCAATTGTAAAATTAATTCAGGGTGGTACACTTGTATGGGTGGTATTACTGATTACCTACCAGTATGATGTACCTGAATAGCATAAATAGCTTTAGTTCTGAGTAGTTTCTAGTTTCATCTTCCTCTTGAAGATGATCACTTGGTGATCGAAACACGTGTCGAGGTGTAAAAATAACGATTTGGTGTTGGGAAAAAACTCCAGTAATATTCATTACTGCACCGAAGGTTCCAAACAGTACATCATAAGTTCATGGAAGAACTATCCTAATGGTGAATCCAGAATAACTGATTCATCTCTTCATTCAAGAGCTGTTTTTATTTATAAAATATACAGATTTGAAATTACTACACGATGAATCAAAAAGGGTCAAGATAGAAATTCATCATGAAAAAAAGTGTCGTTTGTGTTCGACATAGCACACAAAACATAAAACAGAAAAAGGAAACAAGGCGGAGGACTTTCCGCTGGAAGGTTTGTGTGTCGCCCGAGGTTATCAACATTTTTCAATACCCGTTTGTATGCCGTGCATACAAATTTTCATTTCATACTGCCGGTTATTGCGTTCATAATAATTGCCATATGAAAATATCACGGCTCTACAAACAAATTTTCGTTTCTCGTCCTAAAGTTTGTTTTATGATTTTTAGGTTGTTTGTGCACAAAAACGACAATAAAATGCCTTCTCACCCTATAACGCTTGCTTTTGTGATACTTCAAATTGATTTTAGTACATTCAAGAATACCGCCATATAGAAGTGGAGTTTTTATATGCACGTAGTGCATAGACATGGCTTTCGAGCCATGTCTAGGAAAAATTCCAAAGAAACAAAAAAAAACAATGTTTCATCTGAAGAGGAGAAGTAGAAAGCCAAAACCTGTCTTTCTCGTGTTATGGAGTTTTGAACTTAAAAAGACATTATATCTTTGTGTATGGGGTTTTCTGAATTATGGTACTTTGATGGTAATATGTTACACAGCTATAGCTTTTTTTTCATTCTAGGTTTTTTGAAATCTATGATGGTAATAAAGACATCATAGATCGAAAACTGTTTATCTTTGTACAGTTCTTCAGTAGAGTAGAGTCTTGGCCTTCTGAATAATATTCAGGTTAATAAAATAACCTGATATTCAGAACACAACAATTTATTTCACCAACTTTCTCTGCTTTTCATTTGTGTATCGTTTTTTCCTTCTTTTTAATTAGCACTTGTTTTTTAGTTCTTCTTTCCGTTTTCACATCTTTAGTGAAATAATTCACATGTCGTATAGTACCAATTATTATTGAAAGTATTCCGTGAAAAGGAGAATGGAAAGCACAACACAAGCCTTAAGCGCTTAGTTTGCGAACCATTTTTCTTCGAACGACTGAAATGATTCGACTATTAAAAATATATATTCTTTTTTCTTAACCGAAAATAAACTGAAATCAATTAGGTTACTTACAGCGCCATCTGTCCGCGAATAGATCAAGCAATAATGTCGATAATTCTGTCAAAAACAGATCCCGAACTTGAGAGTTACATACAAAACAAACAAACTGATAAACATACATACAGATGGAGCTAATATAAAGCGTATAAAAATTGAAAAGATTTCAAACCAAATTACTTCACGACGTTTCGATTTCAAGTATTCACAGTCGTCTCCCGGTGACTATTTCTTCGAGATTTGAATAATAATAGGTCATCCGAGCGCTATCGCCTATCCCCTCTTCTCCTTCTCTTAACTTCACCGGTTCAGCAGGAATTGACCGTTTTTTCGCTTGATTAAAGGTTTCCATATGTTGCGCATCTCTACGCTAGCTTTACTGAATGCGTCGTTGGGCAACATTTATGCAACTTCTTTCAACTTCCTCTCAAACCAGTGTTTCTCCCTGTAGATTATCTCAGCTTGGGGCCACTTTGTGTGTTCCTTCTGGAAATCCAGTAATGAGAACTTCCAAAAGAAAAAGAATCGATTCGATTTGTAAGCAGTTCCAGTAACGGAAAAATGTTTTCTATAGCATTCCATACCACATTTGTAACCATAACCATTTATTTTGACGAAAACTGCATCACGTGGTTTAATCTACGACAGCTTTCACATGCTTGGGTAATTCCTTCTATCATTATTATCATCTGATCTCTCAGTAGTGGAGAATCCATCAAAACCAACATTTTCTCCATCCAATGTAATTAGAGATTTAATCTCCACGAAGAATGCGATGATCCCATTTTTTCAAACTACATCTCATGGAATAGCAGAGGAACTCAAAGAGAATCTTTTTCTTCTTTCTGATAACGAATGAAGCCGGGAAAGCATTTTTACGATTCGTGGACTCCACCCGCCTTTGGCAGTAAAAAAGGCTGATGCATTCATTGCGTTACGTCGTTAAAGCCGCTGAACTCATTAGTTTGCATCGCTGAATAGAGCAATTAGAGTCACGCGATCACCTTGTTTTCAAAACAAAATTTCAACGAATTGGGTCGGTTACCCATGCAACGAGGTTCATTATTATTCCTTATTTCGCAAACCGGGAAAGATATGAATCGGCATTGCGTTTCAAATTTTTGCAGTTTACAATCATCCTTTCCGAAACACTCAGTACATTGGCAGAAATTGTATGGAAATCCGTTTGGTAGTTTTTGAATACGAGGTGTTCGTACAAACACACTTTCAAACGTGGCTGAATATATGAGTTCAAAATCAACTCTGAAGAAGTGAAATTTTGTAATAAGAATTTTGGGATTGAACATCGAAAGGTCTATATTATGAAATTTGAAAAGTACAAGCAAAAACTTCAATTTCCAAACTGGAAATTTGATGGCTCCATCCTGAGATAGCTTGTGCTACATGCTTCACTAATAGTCCAGATAACCGATTGTTGATGGAAGTCCTTCTTTTTTGTTTCCTTGCAGATGAATCAGGTGTCGAATTTATAGATAGATAGATAGACATATACTTTATTGTCCAAGAAAATACAATCTTATAGGCAAAACTTCATATAAGCATGTTTTGATGACTTTATTTATCACTTATTTCTGAAATTTTTTCTCATACTAATTTCAATTCGACAAATCCATTCGTTAGTGTCTCACAGAAAGTGAGACTCTAACGAAGTCAAGTCCATTTGCTTTCAAATATTCAACACTTCTTTACATCAAAACAATTATTTCATCTCAATTCCCGAAGGATCTCACCTCACAAAACTTCTGCATTAAGTTCACAAACTCCACCTTCTGAAGATGTTGCTCGATTTCAATATTTGTCAGATACTAATGAACATTTCAAGTGAATCTGAATTCGTCTAGCTGCAACTTCACAGAAAAACAAACACAGCAAGTTGGAAAGTTTGAACATCTGATTATACCTCTTCGAGAACGAACTATAAACTTTTTTGTTGTCAACAGAATTATGAAAACTTGCACCCTCAAACTTCTCATTACACACTTTCCAATAATTATCAGAGCGAGTATCCCTCTGATATTTCGTATGAAGTCCATTGTTATCAGGTCTAAAATTATCACAAACGGCACAAAGGGCGAAGTCGATGAAAACTTACAACGTTCGCCGCATAAATTTGAAACCCCCGAGGATGAAGTCTATTGTAGCATCCTGTCAGAAGCGTTTCAATGAAGTATTAATTGCCGGTGGATTGAGAATTATTAAATTCTCGGGCGAAGACAGGTTATTCATGAAATAGCGACCGTATTACATGGAGATTTGATAGCTTTCCACTACACGGATTTATTTTGTTTCAGAAGCAGTCGAATATTATTTCCTGCAGGTGATGGTACAAACAGAAAAATTGATAACGAGGAAAATTCAGAGTAGACGTTAGAGTAATTGTTTATCCTGTAGAGGGAGGAGGCGTTAGGTCTCTTTCACACGGTGAGCTTCACGTCTGTTGCTTCTATACAGGAGCGTTTCTCACTCATATCTACCACTGGAAGCCTTTCCAATTCCTGGCTCCTTGAGGTCAGTCGTAGATCGCACGCGAGCTGTTGCCATATACCTTCTCTACTGTCGCCAAAACGTCAAAGATCAAGAATGAGATGGATAATGTTGTCAAGTCTATGTTAAGCACCTTGCAGACTTCCACCCAACTTCTTGCAACTTCATTTCGGTGCTTATAGATGTTGACTTTTATTCCAAAGAGCGGGCCGGTTGCAGGCAGCACTAATTAACTGCTTCACATCGTAATCTGACATGATAAATAGTGTGAAGCGTCAATTAGAGAGAACCGTTTCACTTCTCATGAGGAAGCCTTCACTCATCATTGCTTCCCGGCTCATGGTGCAGAAAACCTGATATCTTTCGTCTCCCGAGACATGGCATTTTGGTGCTAAGAGCCTTCCTCTATCTCGTTAGCGAGAGACGATAAGCTCCTCGTGTGAAAGGGCGTTTAGAGTACCCCTGCCAAGTGGGATTCTACCTGTTCAGATACCAGTGCGTTCTCGATGTAGAAAGCTTTGTCACAGTAATTCAGGGCTCTGTCGTGATGGACCTACGTTTTAAACCCACTGGGACCTTTCATGGGGCACGAAATGACTGAAGTGAGTGACCCTGAATTCGAATGAAAGTTGTTGGTC
Source organism: Leptinotarsa decemlineata (assembly GCF_025532065.1). Taxonomy (NCBI): domain Eukaryota; kingdom Metazoa; phylum Arthropoda; class Insecta; order Coleoptera; family Chrysomelidae; genus Leptinotarsa; species Leptinotarsa decemlineata. The sequence goes on from NW_027412747.1 coordinate 22,024,500, forward strand.
TATCAAACATGACCAGCGGTACTCTCTGTAACATCGTTCCAGTTCTAACGGGTCTTCTGAAGTTCCAAACTTAGAACATTGATAACAGTCATCTTGTTGAAGCTGTCATTTATCCAGTCTGTTTTGCCGAATCATCATGGACGGATATATGATTCAAAAACAGGTTGTATTATGATGGATGTTCTGTTCGGACAACGTATCGCGCGCTTCGCCCATGTTACCGAGCGGACTATTCGTAATCGACCAAGACTCGTACGTCGATGAAACGCAAGATATGCCAAGCAGTCGATTTCGCGTTGCTCACAAGAATTCGACCTTTCGCAGACCAAAACTTGGCGAGTTTTGCGTCGTGACTTCGGCCTGCATCCGTACAAAATTCAATCGACCGAGGAACTAGAGATGAATGACCTTAAACAACGACGTGTGTTTGCTGAATGGGCTCTGGAACAGTTAGCAACTGTCCCTGATTTCCAATCGAACAATCTTCTTCAGCGATGAGGCCAATTTCTGGATGAGAGGGTACGTGAAGAAACGAAATTGTCGAATTTATTACGTATCTCCACGCTACCTCCCAACCAGCAGAATTGTTTTATAAATGCACGGTGCTGCAACAGTTTTATTTTGTTGGTATTTTATAATTACTTCCAAAATGCTAGTGATTATAATAGACGAGCCGTGAACATAATACAGTTGTAAGCAATATAAATTTGTCATAAAAACGTTTATGAAATATAATTAAAAATCCGTTATAACATAGCCATGAAATTATCACAGAAATGTTTTCACAATCAACTTATGAAATATATTTTCCTGCATAAGTAAATTGTTTTGTAGCAATTTCATAGCACTTTTCTATGAGTTTTTTATGCTCTTTATAAAACTATTTCGAAATTATTTTATAACTGATTCCTGTAGCTTTATCAAAATTATTTCATTGGAATGCTTTCAATCACAATTTTGTTTTCATTACCATATTGTAACTTTAATGATGATTTCCCAACCCTTTCATAGTATGATATATTGACTACAATACCGAAACAATGAAATAACTGTTATAAAATCAAATTGCTTCCGCTTATATAAATTTGCTGTCGCTGAGAATAAAATGCAGCATTTAAGAAGAACCAGCTGACATCGACTTTAGAAGTCGTGTAATGAAGTATAATTTGTCAGTTTTATTTGACTAGCGTCCCAATAAATATATACCTAATAACGTCGTGTAATATTGGTCATTGGAAAAAAATTAAGAAAAGCGGTTCGTTTTAGACTGAGACTCACGTTACCTAGTGCTTTAATTTTGTTCTTGCTCAAAACAGAAAAAGGTTGTTGACGATTAATATCCGTCGATTTAAGTGGAGTACCATGTTTATATACACTCAAATCATTAGCTCAACAGTTCTTCAAATTTCAGCATTAATAATGGAAGAAGCTTCTCAGCCAAAACATCCCGACAGATAATTTTTATCCAAACAATACGTTTGTTATTCCAAAGATTCCAATGCAGACAAATGCAGTCCGAATCAATAAAATTCACCATGAAACATTGTCAACCACCTTTGGAAGTTTTTCGGTTGATATTTTCGAACTTTCTTGATTCAAATCTAGACTACTATATTACGAATAATTTCTTCTTTGGGCTTCGAAAAAAAAATTATTACCATAAATTGTGAGTTACCTCGTATACGGAATTCAGATCCGCACTCAGTATGCGTCGGGTAAAACAAGAGTTCTGTTGGGATGAAATAAAATAAACCGCTTGTACCTTTCATTCCTAGTCTTCCCTTCTAAACACGTGCCGGATTTTATACTAACCCAATTTGTAGGGAGAAAAAAGGACTATCACCTCAAGGGTTCATCACGATTAGAGTAACGTATGCAAATCAGAGACGGGAGTCTTTCTACCCTGTTCTCGTCTACGTGGCTCTGCTGTTGATGCTCCGAATGACATCTCTGGTGGGTAATATTTCTGTTATAACAGGTTGGGAAGTAGAAATTAACTCTCATTGAATCATTCCTGAAGAGTCAGACTCATTGAAACTATGCAATGCTTTTGTGAAGTGAAGTGTAGATTCACTTTCAGCTATATGAGACGTCTAGATTTCATTTGTTCAGATACGAGGCCAGTAGATGAACAAGGCGGATTCTGGCTCACCGGGAGTGAAGCTAACCTATCAGCGTCATCGAAATCGATGCAGGATGGAACGAGTATCGTAGCGATTTAAGCGTGGAACTCCGCCCCTCGGCCCTCTTGGTACTCCACCTAACCTATCGGCCCCTTGGTACACCACCCAACCTATCAGCTCCCTCGGCCCACTTCAGTCACGTGATTTCAATTGAAAAAAGTTTATAGTTATGAGATTCGAACCTGGATCGTCCGCGCGGTGGACATTGTCCTTAGCCTCTACACCAACGTAAGATATTGAAGGTAACTGCGAATGTTGGGTATTTTCTTAAATGATGTATTTTGAAACGCATTAATATCATATTTCAAACCGACATGTTTTTTTCTTAAATGATATATTTTGACGCACCCTATACACTTTGACGTCATATTTGTTTTTCAATGATATATTTAGAGATACCTTGTACACATTGAGGGATCGCACGTTGAAAACTTAGAAAACTTAGTTGTGGATACTAACAATCGAAACGTCGTGACATAACTTGGTTTTGAATCTTTTAATTTTAATTTTGAATGTTTTGTTGATAATATTTCTCATTCCCAACTCTTACTGATATTTCAATTTTTTGGTTGTTTCTTGTAGTATGATACTTCTTTTTCTCAAGGTTAATGAAAGACCAAAATCTTGTCAGATCTCTATATATTTAATTTTCCATAGTCTGACTACGTGAGATTTTGAACCCTTTTTGAAAAATAAATATCTGATAACTTTTTTTAACACGAAAACTGAGAAATTGAAGTTTCAATGTTTTTATACCAATTGTATTTGTAATTAACATCATTGTAGTTTTATTATAAAAGAACATTTTCAAACGAATACAATGAACAGTTTATTGTATCCGTTTGAATATGTCCTTATGAGATGATATTACTGGAGTTCTTTCCCAACACCAAATCGTTATTTTTTTAACCCCTCGACACGTGTTTCGATCACCAAGTGATCATCTTCAAAGAGGAAAATTAAAACAGTTTTAATCTTCCTCTTTGAAAATGATCACTTGGTGATCGAAACACGTGTCGAGGTGTTATAAAAAAATTACGATTTGGTGTTGAGAAAAAACTCCAGTAATATTCATTATTACACCAAAGGTTCCAAACAGTGTATCATAAGTACTTATAGGCGGAAACTGTAAAATTATTAGTTACTAATACAAGTGGTATGAGGAAATAGAAAGTTTTTTTCTTATTTTTCATGGTGATCTTCTACCACATATAAACGGCTTCAGCCATCAATTTATCAACTTTTTTATATTGGAAATCAAATAAAACTTCTGAATTCAAAACAGCTGAGTGAAAATTATTCCAAAATCGATGTTTTTTGCCATTTCCTTTTAGAAATCGATGTATCGAAAGAAAATACTCGAAAATAACAGCAACAGCGGTAATCGAGCTGAACTCAATCCTCTATAATTACTTCCACAAATAACCCGCAACCAATCATACCTTTACATCGCTTCGAGTAGGCACTATAAATTTATTTCTCCCCAAAAAACTATATTCATTCTCCTCCAGACGCCGACTTTCTTATAACGAATGTTCCCGTGTTCGACCCTCGTTTCCACAAATCAAAGAAACTTTTCAAGACCCAATTTTACTCCAGAGGCAATCCAAAAGACATCCCGACCACGGGTCCAAACTTTAGTGTAAAATAAACGCGAAATTGGTACACCTGCCGCACATTATTCTTCCGATAGTTGAAATGAGCTGCTAATTTTTACCTTTTTTCGTCAAATGATATGAAGCAAGCTGAAGCGAGCTGTAGAAAGCGCTTGCATATAATTAAATGGGAGTTATAAAGCTTCACATCCTTTTTGTGACTCATATTAATATTAAAGTACTGAAAATAAAGTAAAATTTGTTGCGTCATTCAATATATATATATATATATATAACACATGGATCAATAAGTCCCGAGACTAACAATGAAAACAACATTTTTTTTACAAAATTTTTTTTTATTCATCAACATAATCTCCTTTTAGGGTGATACAATGGTTCCAACGCTTTTCCAATTTTTCAATACCATGTTTATAAAAAAATGTATCTTTCGCTTCAAAATAAGTTTCAGTTTCAGCGATGACCTCCTCATTTGAGCCAAATCTTTTTCCCTGGAGCATTTTTTTAAGATCAGCAAAGAGCCAGTAGTCACTGGGGGCTAAATCTGGTGAGTATGGGGGGTGGGGAAGCAGATCAAAGCCCATTTCGTTTAATTTTGCCATTGTTTTCATCGACCTGTGGCAAGGTGCATTGTCTTGGTGAAAAAGGATTTTTTTTCTCTGCATGTGCGGTCGTTTTTTTGCGATTTCCTCCTTCAAACGTACCAGTAAGTCAATATAATAATCACTGTTGATCGATTTACCTTTCTCGAGGTAGTCAATGAAAATCACGCCATGCGCATCCCAAAAAACTGACGCCATCACTTTGCCAGCTGACTGCTGCGTTTTCGGACGTTTCGGACGGCTTTCGCCAGCTGTGCGCCACTCAGATGACTGCCGCTTTGACTCTGGAGTGTAGTGATGTATCCATGTTTCGTCCATGGTCACGTAACGACGCAAGAAATCTTTTTTGTTGCGAGTAAATAGCGATAAACAGCTTTCTGAATCATCGACTCGTTGCTGTTTTTGTTCCATCGAAAGCAATCGCGGCACCCACTTAGAAAAAACCATTTTCATGCTCAATTTTTCATGAAGGATAGTAAATACACTTCCATATGATATCTGTGTCATCTCAGCAATCTCACGGAGCTTCACTTTACGATCTTTCATTACAATTTTTGTCACTTCACTCACATTTTCCGGTGTAACAGCTTCCATAGGTCTACCCGAGCGTTCTGCGTCATTTGTGTCGGTACGACCACGTTTAAACTCGGCAAACCACCGACAAATCGTTGCTTTTGATGGACAAGAGTCCGGGTAACATTTTTCAATCCATTCTTTCGCTTGCACGGTGTTTTTACCCATTAAAAAACAATGTTTTATCAGAACACGAAACTCGGTTTTTTCCATTTTTTAAACAAACTACAAAACGACTTTACTCTAACCTCGATAACTCAGCTGTTTCTGGTCCGATCGACTTAAAATTTCGACACGTTTCAAGCAAAGGTTAGTACTCTAGAAAGACGTGGTTACTGGTTTACTAAGAGCGCCATCTCTGGGTTAGTCTCGGGACTTATTGATCCATGTAGTATATATATATAAATATATATATATATATATATATATATATATATATATATATATATATATATATATATATATATATATATATATATATATATATATATATATATATATATATATATATATATATATATCATCATCAGGGATGCTACAATTTATATAATTATGAATGGTTAGACTTACAACTTTTTGAGGATGTTTCATACGATGGTTATGTAAAATATTGGACACAACATGATGGATGAACATTGATACAATACATTTATAAAACTGGTTAAAGGATGTCTAATAATGGATAAAATATTTGTGAAAAACGTTACAGTTTAAAATTATTTTGAAGGAAGAATAATGTCACATGTCGAAATTTCACAAAACATTAATTTGGAAGGATTGACAGATAGTTGACATGACATATGTCAGTGGTTCTAGTGATGAAAGCTGATACCAACTTTGACTTGTGAAGAATTATTTTTGGAAATTTCTACCTGTGCAGCTTTTTTTTTAAGTGAATGTAGGATAATAACATTTGGATTGAAGTATAAAGTACATTATTCTATTAATGTTAGATTGGGTGAATTCATTGAAACATTGTTATATGGATTTTTATCTAACGTCAAAAGATAGGAATATATCTCACTAAGATGATTAATATGTGTTTTTTTGTTGATGCAATTTTTATTTTCAGCAATGAAGGCCATTTCAAGAAAGGACCTTTTTGTTAAATGTGTTTCACTAGCTAAGACCTTAGTGGCATCAAAATTCATATGGTGGTCAAACTTATTGACATGTTCAGCTGGAGCACATCTTTCAGGATGGTGTCTACAATCGCTTTTGTTAGAAGTTATTCTGGAACTTAAAGTTCTTGACCTTTGACCAACATAGATTTTGTTGCACGATTGACATGGAATACTATATATTACATTTATTCAAGAAGTAATGAGGGGTTTATCTTTAACTCTGGTCTGTAAAGTTCTAATCGTGAGAACTGCTTTGGTGGCTATTTTAATATTGGGCAATTCATTGAAAATTCTAGAGAGTTTGGGGGTGATTTCCTTAATGAAGGGTAAAGTTCTATAAAAAAACTGGAGTTAGAGCAATATTAATTCCATTGTTTTCAATTATATTTGGGTTTGACGTTTTGGGTTTGACGTTTTGACGTTAGATAAAAATCCATCTAACAATGTTTCAATGAATTCACCCAATCTAGCATTAATAGAATAATGTACTTTATACTTTAATTCAAATGTTATTATCCTACATTCACTTTAAAAAAAGCTGCACAGGTAGAAATTTCCAAAAATAATTCTTTACAAGTCAAAGTTGGTAACAGCTTTTATCACTAGAACCACTGACATATGTCATGTCAACTATCTGTCAATCCTTCCAAATTAATGTTTTGGGAAATTTCGACATGTGACATTATTCTTCCTTCAAAATAATTTTTTATATATATATATATATATATATATATATATATATATATATATATATATATATATATATATATGTTTGTCAAGCTTTCGGAAATGTTTATTTCCTTCTTCAAGACAATGAATCAATTTTATTGACATTTATTTGTTGATAACAAAAATAATAATTTGTTTTACATCAGTCAGTTACATAATGGATGAATCAGCATTATGTAACGGACTGATGTAAAACAGATTATTATTTAAATAACTGTCATCAATTGATTCATGTGAAAATGAACTCTTAAATTATTTTTCGTTCGATTCACTGCAAATTTGTTATATCAATCTCATGTTGAGTAAGTTATATCTGTAACGTTTTATACATATATTTTGACAATTATCATTTCAGTTGTCCTGAATAAGGAAATAAACATTTCCGAACGCTTGACAAACTAGCAAGGAGTTTTCATCCTTGAGTTTGACTGCAACCTCAAGATATCATCTAATTTATTCATAGATTCAGTCATTAAACACTTCACTAACTTTATTCGAAAGCTTCTGATAGTTCCTCTTCCATATTCTCTGTTTAACTATCACTGTCGTCATTTAAATTTCAGGAATTTATTTTCACGCCTGATGCTTTATTTCAATTTTCCCCAAATCAACTCGATGGGATTGAAAACACAGAAATTTGGGAAAAGTCTCATTATGGTGTGTCCTTACTTTTCAGCAAACGCTCGAGGGCATGCACTTTTTCGGATGTTTTCTTCTGTAAAACTTCAAGTAGTTGGTTTTTGGTATGATAATCTTCAAAATACAAATTGTTATCCATTAAAAAAATCTGTATTTCATCTTTCCTCGAATTTTTATTCTGTACTTTGATGAGCTGCCGCGAATGATAGAAAGCGTTGTCAATAACTATTCCACTTTTCGTATCCAAATTTGGGATCAATGTGTTTTCAAAAAATTCTTCGAAAATATTAGCTTCCATGTTTTTATGATAGTCAATATTGCAGTCCTCAAATTTTTCTCCACATAATTTCAAAGAATTCGGAACACATCCTTTACTTCCTCCGCAATGCATAGTGATTAGTCCCGATCCTTTGTTTGCAGGCATGTTGGGCGTACACATTCTCGAACTATCAGTCCACCCTTACGTTACTGTGTCGTGAGTGTCATACCAAGTTTCGTCCGAATAGAAAATTTGTCGTTGTTCTTGCCTATATATAGTTATTTGTTCTAAGTATTTGTTACGCAGTTCCACTATTCTTCTGCTTTTCATAACTGCTTGACGGTTGTTTATTATTTTTAATCTAAATCCTACTTTCTCTATCCAATTCTGAAGAGTTTTGTCGCAGCAGCTCACGTTAATGCCGGAAGTATTCAATTTTTTCCTTATGATTTCAGTTGTAGGAATCTCATTGCTTTTGTAATAGTCCTATATTTTCTTCCTTCGAAACCAAACTTGAGATGTATATTCTAATGTACATTAAAACATACTCTCTGTGTTTCATTAATCAAATGTATCCGAATGTTATTCACCAGTATCGTTAATGGAATCACTACACTGGAAAAAGTCTACGTTGTTATCACACTCGTTATTACTATCAGTACTTGTCCAAGGATGCCACATTATAAACAGTTATCAGAAATTTCAAGTGGTTATAACTGCACCAATATCGAATTTCAACACTCAAATCGCGATCAGTTCTTGAACTGAACACGTCGGCGATAACCTTCCCCGAGTTCTATTCGTCACCGTAACATAACATCATATTTAATTTCATGTCTCTTCAGTCAGTCATAAAACTCGGTTAGTAAAAGTTATTCAATACGAGTCGCCAAGTTTACAGTCTACGTGGACTAGTTCGCTGCCGGTTCATTTCTATGTATTGGTTTTTTTGGCCTTTGAGAGTGCCGCCACCTGTAAATGTGCACAATTTCGTTTACTCCGCCTATAGCAATCAATTATAACATATCCATGGATTGAAAACATTTCAGTTGAATCGTGATTAATATTTCAATTTCGCTACCGATATATTTCTGCACATATTTATGTGAATCCGAAAATCACAAACTTATCCAATAAAACTCACCATGTACATGAATATTAATAAACCCCTTTGACAATACTCGGTCCCACTAGATTCCCGCGTGATGATTACAGTACGATAATTGGATTCCATCCATCCGTTATCAAATATATCAAACTAAATAACAATTATAAAAGCTGAATTAATCTTTTCAGTTTCCCGGGTCCCACACGGACTTTTCCCGAGGGAGAAATTCATTTCCAGTAATATGCAAAGTAATGTTTTATCCTCTACTATCTCTTTGTATGTCTGCGGGCAGAAGTTGTGGGGTTCCCCTGCTTACAATGTCGGAGTTCCGAACAATAGGAAAGTTATGTCCTTTTGTCGGTTAACTAGTTGATCGCTTCCACCAAAATAAATAGTGATTGTTCAATTGCCGAGATAATCCTTTGAATACGGAAGTTAAGTCGAATATGTCGCCCCTAATTAATGGGGTTTCCATTCGGAGGGATGCCGAACTTTTCGATGATACTTCTTACGAAGTTCAGTTTCTTTGAGTTGGTACGGAAGTAGGGAAGCTGATATGGTTGTTTGTGATGAATACTCATTCTAAAGTTTCGGTATTGGTGATGTTCACTGTTTCTTAGATAAAAGTTCATTCGAACTCGCGGGAAAAATATTGTTGACATTCATTTGATAAAACTAACTTTTTGAATTCAGAAAGATTTTCTGTTCAGAGAGGAAGTCATGCCTGAAATATTAGACGAAATGGTGGGTCATATTCTCAAAATAGATCTAACAATTGATTAGTCGAGCAAAACATGTTTTCCACAAAACACAAACATATTTTTCAATATTCAATTCAATAAATTGGTTACAAAAATACAATATTCATACCTAATGAAAAATTGGTTAAGATTTTTGCGGCCGAGATTTTCAGTATTATCTTCATTCGAGTTTGAAGGCCGTCGTAGTTTGGAACTGCATCCTAACGTTTCGCTGGCACGAGTGGCTGGCATCTTCAGGGGTTTGTTCATTTTCATTATTACCTGTCATTGACGTATCTATTCTCGCCGTACCTGTTAGAGGGTTGTTATCGATTAGGGTATTGATACTAAACTTGTTAATGACTGGTAGGTAGGTAGGTCTAAAGTGAGTGGGTCTATTCAACCCTACACCGCAACCCGCAAGGGTTCATTGTGGCGCACACCTATTCACACTCGGCCAAATAAACCCAGCTTCTTAACGAAGCCGATTAGTTTGTATGGTGAGTGGTCTTTCAGGTCAGATGGTGAGAATACGGATCTGCCGAACTCAAATAACCTAATTTGGGCAAGCACAAAGTATATGCTCTGCTGTTTCATCATTTTCCAGACAGAGGCGACTCACACTGTCTTCCGACGGTCCAAGTCTGTGCATATGATGATTCAAATGACAGTGTAATAATATGGTCCTTTTCTCAGGACAAGAGAAAATGAAAGAAACTGAAGGTTTCAAAGTTTCGAGTATAGGAGCTTTCTAGCTCGTTTCTCCTTCATTTATTTTTTGAAATGAATTTTAGCAGCGCTGTCACCAGATGCAGATTTCTCCGCATCAAATTTTGAATATCAAGGCAGGTCCGAAAAAGCTGTAGAGTTCGTGCCGATCACACGGAGGCCGGTCTTTTTTAAATCTGATCATTTGGTATACTTACTTATATTCTCTCTCATTGTGTGGTTCCAGAACTGAATTTTAATGTTAATTGAAATGCTTTTCACTCACTATTCTCTTCTCGATAGATTGACAAAAGGTCTCTTATTTGTTTGTGTTCTCTTAACTTCATATTACCTTACTAGGATGGTATTTTTCTCAGTCCAAGAGAAAATGAAAGTCCAAAGTTTCAAATATAAAATATAATAAGTAGAATACGACTCTATGGACAAAATAATAAAAAAACAACGTGTAAAATCTTATATAAAAAAGTTGAATTGCAATAAAACAAGAGAAAATAGAACAAAATATTCGCCGCAAATGCTTACTGTGCTATTCACTATTTAATTCAAACTCTTAAACAACTTTAAGCATACCAACTCGGTACAAAATACTTTTAGTTTTACTTTTACTTCAGGGAGAGTGGTGTATAATTTCAAATTTTCACCATTTTTTTTTTAATAGCTAACTAGATAGCTTAACTATCAGCAGTAGGAACCCCACTATATGTAACCTCTTTGTAAATAGGAAGTAGACTCAGATAAAATATTATGTGAACTCTCTCTAAATATCAACTGGTTAGTAGAAAAAATAACAAACACTTACATAACGCCTCTTTGGGTGGTTCGTGGTCAACCATAGGTTTCGTTGACCCGGTGTGTCTTCTACACCAACACTTTTAATTTAAACTCCCCTGTACCCCATACCGGCTCAAGATTTCACTATCGTTTTTACTTAAATTTCGCCCCACGCGCTTACAAACAAAATATCTCCCCTAATTAGGCCACCTCCCTCAGTCTCGAAGGTAAGGGAGGAGAGACCCCCGATCTCGTCACAACGAGGTACGGTGACCCACCTTTTCTGTCTCTCGTAAGAAACTCTCAAGCCCTCGCGTCAGCTACGCTATCCACAAAAACCTCATATCAGCGTTTTTTTCAACCTTCCCAAGTGTATGATCATCGGCAAGATGCAATACATTTATTTGTTTAGTCTAAGTAGATTTTAACATGACCACAACGACGCTCGAAGGTTCGACAGTCATGAAGTAATTCAGCGCTTTTTCAACTGAAAAAATATCGACATCGAAGAAACGGGTGATCGACCTCGATCTCAATGAATAAAATAATATTTTATGTTACTCTCGCAATGGCCGTTATTACAACAGTGACCTGTGAGAAGGCCTGTTAGACATCGTAGTTCATCCCTACGACTGTTTCCAACGACTGTTTGGAATCAAGCTTCGAAGGGTGAATAAACGCCTTGGAGTTAGCCAATCCTGGAAGATTCTGGCAGAAGTGCATGAATCTTCTTGCCATCCAGGTGTTCAGTGTTTGTTTGGCAAAGCCAAAAGCGAGGCCAATGACAAGTTCTGGTCCAATAAAGCCGCTAGCAGCAACCTCCTTTGCAAGAGAGTCCGTAGCTTCATTGCATCCCAGGCCAGTATGGCCAGGAATCTAGACCAGAGACAATCTGTTGAGTCTTTTCATCGAGGAGAGTCGTTTTTGGCAATTTGCTACCAATTTAGACGTTGCTCGGTAGGAGCCAAGAGCTTCCAACGCCGCTTGACTGTCCGAGAATATTTTTATTGACTTGTGAGTGAGGTTGGATTTATCCAATCTCTCCGCACACAATTCAGTAGCGTAAATTTCCGCTTGAAATACAGTCGCATAAGTTCCTAGGCAGGGAAATGACTCTGTCCTGGGTCTGCGACTGAAAACACCTGCACCAGAACCAGAAGGTGTTTTCGATCCATCTGTGAACCAACAACTATCTGCTCCCGCTTCCTAGTATATGCAAATGATCTCTCAAATTCACTCGACCCTGGACTAGTATACCAGTTTGCAGATGATACATCGGTTATAGTGTCAGCCGAAACCCCGTCTACCCTCTCCAGACAATTATCCCAAGCAGCTCAAAAAATGATTGATTGGTGCAAGGAAAATGACCTAAAATTAAATACAGGAAAAACAGGGCTTATAGCACTCAGCAAATCCCAAAATAGGCTTGGCTCGATATATGCCAAATTGCTTAACAAATCTATTCCTGAAATAAGTGATATTAAATTCTTAGGGGTCACAGTGGAAAATAATTTCACATGGAACATCCATCTGAACAAACTCAACTCTAGACTGGGTACTATAGTAGGTCTAATCCGTGCACTAAGAGATCAAGTATCATTAGATAGTCTAAAGATATACTATTATGCGCATATTCAATCTATTATCCAATACGGAATTATTTTCTGGGGATCATCCACACAGTCATATAAAATCTTCAAAACTCAAAAAAGGATAATTCGCTGTATGTTGAAACTACCTCATACATCAACATATAGACCACACTTCAAGATGCTAGGCATATTAACAGTTCCTTCAATCTATTTTCTGCAATTAGTCATGTTTGTCAAAAAACATTATAATATCTTCATGAGAAACTGTGATCTTCACTCAAACCAAATGACTATGAATACCAGACACAAGAATGGACTAAACATACCGAGACATAATTCATGCAGTCCATCTAGCCTCTCTCTTCAGAAAAATGTGGAGAGGCGGTAGATCTAGAAGGATCTCCATGGCCGCTGACGGTGTGGTACTGGCCAGACAAGCCTGTCTCTGTAAGTCAGAGAGCTTCGCTTGAGTGACTCGTTGTTCGGATGTTACGGCTCTAAAGCTTCGTATCCACTTGCAAGTGGATCAAATCACTCTGGCAAGTAAATTTGCTCTAACTAATTCTGATTGCGTGTACACATAATTGTTGAATACCTAGTGGGAAAATGTTGTCGCAACAGAAAATAGCTGCTGCGAAAGGATAGGATCCAAACTACAGCGGACTTCCAAAGGAAAGTGAACCAACCAAGCAAACGTATGCTAGTATTGTGGTTTTAGATTGTTTTTGGAGTGAACTTCATTTTATTCCCCTGAATTAAACTAGTAATTTTGATGATGACTCAGTTATTTCTTTCTCAAATCCGAAAAACGCCGTTTTATTTCCAACTCCACCCCCTCTTTTTTGTCAAACATTATATCTTATGTTTCATCCAGTCATTTCAGAGTATAGGGTCTTCCAACAGGCCATCTTGTTGAAGCGACCATTGAACAATATCGGTAGTATTCTATTTGTAGTTGAAATATCATGTTGAATATTGCTATTCCTTTTGAATATTTCGGGATTAGAGAAAAACAACCATTATTATTCATCGAAAATCACTTTATTGTTTTTCAAAATATTCCCAATGACCTCTCAGCTTGTTCTTTACGTGTGGTGATAAAAATAAGTCATTCGGTGCCAAGTCAGGACTATACGGCGGATGACTCATTAAATCGATGTCTAACTTTACGATAGAGCTGTCAGTTGCTAGATTGCACCACTTGGGTTGCCAAATCTCGAAACATAAAAGGCAACGTATCGTATCGTAGTTTGAACTTGATAAATTCATAGGAAAATCTTTGTCGAAATATCTTTCTATTTCTAGACGAATCCCAGTTATAATCAAATACTCTCCTCCTTATTTCATGAAAATTTTCAAGTTATATTAAATAATTAGTCCATTTTAAATATTTATAATAGATTCAAAGGATTGAAATTGAAAGAAATCTGCAATCTCTGCTGGGAATAAATTAAAATCGAGACGAGAACGAATACCAAAGTGGAATTTACGAAAATCTCTCTTTGATCCGGAAGAGAGCTGGAAGCACAAATTTATTTTCACGTTCACAGTTTTCATGCACTTGAAATGACTGAATATAAACGTGAAAAGGAATATGAACTTTTCAGAGTAATGTATTCCAAAGTGACATTTCAATTTCAAGTTTACAAATTACATACATTGGCGCGAACTTTTTGCAAATGTAATGGATGGACAAAAAAGTTAAGAGCTGTCTACCGAAATCCTTCAATAAATCACGGTCTTTTATACGCGCTCCTCTCCACAAAGTTCCTTTGAAAGGACCGATATGAATTCACCGTGCACTAACAATGATTGGTTTTACGGCAAGGTTGACGTGGGTTTGACGATTTTCTGAACTTTTATGAAACTCATTCATTCTCACGAATCACTTCTGCCGATTACTTGCAGTCGTGTGGCGCCATCTGTCAATTTATCCGTAGTTCCAGCAGAGCGGTTGGATCTAGAAATTTTCTTCTTTTTGTAACTTCCTCAACTCATCAGTTGCGTACTGAGCAAGTGAATAACTCATTTCTAGAAGTCACTCATACTATAATAGGTTTCCAAGAACCACGACCCATGTTTTGCTTTCTCAAGCAAGGATAATAAATCACCTCTGAGTTGAAACCACCTTATACTTTGACAATATTAGTGAATGCCTATGGTCCAATCCTTCCTTTCGAAGATGATCACTTGGTGATCGAAACACGTGTCGAGGTGTTGAAATAATGGTTTGTTGTTGGGAAAAAACCTCAGTTATATTCATTACTACACCAAAAGTTGGCATAAAAATGTAGGATTCCACGACTGGACTTATTGTTTCGGTTGGTTTCCGGGTTTAGCCGTGGTTTTCTTTGGTTACAATCTCCAAATGTTTCAGCTGCAACTTCAGCAGTCTTCAGTGGCGTAGTCGAAGTACTCTTCTTGACAACTCAACCGATATTTCAGTTGACACGTCAATTTCCAATTTTTTTCAATTTGTCTCCAGCAGAAACTCTATTGATCTACATTGGAAGTGTTTCTTATCTGTTGAAAAAAATGTTAAACTTACCGAAGCCGCCTGATAGCGACTCTCAGAGTATGTCATTATTAAAATATGTAAATACCGGAATAAAAATAACTATTTCTCTATCTATCTATCTATCTTATCTCAGTCCAGCTCCAGCTAGGGTATACCTTGACGGGGTTTCTTTAATATTTTGGCTTTTATTCTTTCAAAATACAAAAAATTAATGAATGTAGATCAATAGAGCATCTGCTGAAGCCAAATTTTAAAAAATTGGGAAATTGACGTGTCAACTGAAACATCAGTTGAGTTGTCAAGAAGAGTACTTTGACTACGCCACTGAAGACTGCCGCAGTTGCAGCTGAAACGTTTGGAGATTGTAACCAAAGAAAACCATGGATAAATCCGGAAACCAAACATAACCTTGACTCCAGTCGTGGAATCCTACATTTCTATACCAACTTTAGTTGTAGTAATGAATATTACTGGAGTTTCTTCCCAACTTCAAACCATTATTTCAACACTTCGACACGTGTATCGATCACCAAGTGATCATCTTCAAGAGGAAGGTCAAACTGTTCTTCAAATTGATCTTCTTCTTGTAGACGATCACTTGGTGATCGAAACACGTGTCCTGTTCAGGCCGTCCTGTTCAGTCCAAAACAAATTGGTGATCATAGATGACCGAGTTCTTATGAGCTTCTCAAAATCGACTACTTTTTTATGGATCAAACACAAGCACTATAGGAAAATTCTCAAGGCGGTCCCAGAGCGGTGCCTGTGCGAAAGTAGAGATTTACATTGGATTTGAATCGCTGGCGATCAAGTTCATTTGGAAAAACGTTCTCAAAAAGTTTATTTCACAAGAACGCAGTTTTCCAGATGAAAGAATTCTTAAACAGTGAAGTTTGAGGTGTACTGAGTTGAACCACAAAACAATGAGCAGCTACAGTCCGTTGCGTATTTCTGATATGTACCGTTCTTGATGGAATCAAATGAGCCAAGTCACTTGAACATTTTCCGTGAAAGTATTTACAAAAGAGAGACAAATCTCCAACCTTTCTTCGATTTGCCAGGCTAGCAAAGTTGCCCGTGATGTTTGCGTCTCCAGTCAGGCGGTTGCCTTTTTCCTGGATGGAATCCAGCAACTTCAGGTCATGTTTGGGGGCAGAACTCCATACATCGAAAAATACTCCAAGGAAGGTCTGATATGAGCTTTATAAAGCATCAAAACTTACTCAGGTGTGCACAGTTTTCTGGTTAGGAACAGTTCTCCAAGATTTTGAGAAGCAGCCTTTGCAATTCCAATACTTAGATTCTCCTGCACATTCTCACAGACAACGGTGATATTTTTGGCATATCTTGCGTTTTGTCGACGTACGGGTATTGGTCGATTGTTCGATGAAAGAGTGGTCTCAAATTCAAGGAGCGATTTTTTAAACGTCTCCAAGGCGTTCGACATTGTTTGGCATGACGGACTTCTCGCCAAAATGAGCAATTTTGGCTACACGAAACAAATGATAAGATTAGTCGAGTCTTTTCTAGCTGACAAACTATGCCGCTGCAGAGTAGGACAAGAAGTCTCAACCATACGATTACTGAAAGCAGGGGTTCCACGAAGTGCAGTCCTCTTCTGGATATACACAGCAGACGTGCCCAAGTCTGAGAACATCTTTAAAAAGTTGGCACTCTTAGAGGAATGAACCAACCTTTGGAAGATCAGCATAAACCCTAACAAAAGTCAGGCAATACTGTTCACCCGGAGGATGGTACACTCAGAAGGAAACGTCACCTTCAACGGACAAGAGATTCCGTGTACCAACGAAGCTAGATACCTGGGAGTCATCCTAGACAAAAGATTAACATTCAGATCTCACGTACGGCAGAGAATAGGAATGGCAGAATCTGCTCGACAAAACCTATTACCAATAATGAGTAGAAGAAGCAACATGGAACTGAAAGTGAAGCTGCTGATGATGAAGACCGTACTACTACCAATAATCCTGTATGCCTGCACTGCCTGGAATCAGTGCGCAGCGACATACATAAGACACATCCAGTCGTTTATGAACGCATGCGTGAGGGCCGGCGTAAACACTCCAAAATATGTACCGAATAGGTACATATTCTAAGATCTAGACCTGGACATACAATACGTAGACGCATATATGAGACAATACGCAGAATACGCGTTTGACAGAACGCGTGGTGGAGGTGATGTGAACTGACCATCGAGATTGTGCGATTCGATCTCGTTAGACTTTCTCCTGTGGGTTTTTTCAAGTCACAATTATATGCAAATGAGCAAAAAACCACAGCGGTCTTCAAAGCAAACATAACCCATGCCATCGATCAAATTTAGTCTGTGCGCCAGAGTAATAGAAATGTGGACGTTTCGGATGTGCTCCACCCACAGAATCCGTGGCGGAAATTCGAATGATGTTGCATTTCAGACATGATGGTATCAATAAGTCTTTTAAATGAATCAAAAATTCAGTGATATCTCACACTTTGTTTTATTTGAATTCATAGACAGGAAGCGCGTAATTAAAGAACGTATACTTCCACATCTACCTCCGAATTCAAACTCACTTTATGAGTAGATCATGACTCATGAACTCAAATAGCCAGAGGAGACAAGGTGCTTAAAGACATTTTGAAAGTACCTATGAAATAAATCGTGAACTCATGATAATGCAGATATGCTGACTGAAGCAGCAGAAAACGCAAAGAATGAAGACAAAAATGATCAACAACCTACTTGATTACCTAATATTCGGACCATATTCCACTCGAGCAACGCAGCAGGCAATTTGTTCTGCATGTGGATAATAATTATGCAATTACAGAGTTTCATGAATCATAAAAACTTTTTGTCAGAATCTCTGTTTCTACTTTGCTCACTCGATTTCAATTGCGAAGAAAGATAAAGTGATTGAACCATGTTTTCCTTCATAGAATGTACCATTACCTTTACATAAAAATGTTTTTCGAATCTTGACTCTTTTAAATATGGGTGCGATTGTGTGATAACTATACCAATTTAACAACATCATTACCTTCTCCAGGCACAAAACTATCTACTCGCCTACATCTACAAAGTTCTTTTGCAGACGCCGATATGAACTCAAAGTGCACTATCGATGATTGGTTTTCTGGCATATCTGACTTACGATTCGACTGTGAAATATACCAAACATTTATTTTGATGTGATATATCCATTTCCTCAAAGCTCATGTACATCACAGACAATCGTGCGGGCGCTTATACTAATCTTGGAAATGTTTTCCCGTAATTCAATGTTATCTCGCCATCCTTTGTTGGAAACATTAGTTATAAAGGGCACTGGATATCCTTCAAATAAAGCGCCTTTGTCGATTGGATGAGATGTGATAGAAGCGGCAATAATAGTACATCAAGAGATGGAGGGAAATGTAATCTACCGACGGTACTGATTGGACTAGATGTTGAAAATTCAGTGATTTTCACAGTTTTGTGTCTGGAGGAAGTTTGACGATTAGAGTAGAGAATATAACAATGAAATGAAATACATTGACTTGCTTACGAAAAAATAATAATCATTATAGGTGTCGTACCGTAGTGTAATACAATGATGGAAATCATATTGGGTTGTTTCGAAAGTTCTGTTCATTTTCATGAGCATAATCTGAACTGTAATATCTTTGTGAATACCTATTTAACAATCCATGGATTTTGCATGACAATAACGTAACTGCTCACTCGGTATTGCATGTTCGTAGTTTTTTGACCAAAAGCAACACGTTAGCCATCGTATTCAACAGATTTGTCTTCTTGGGAGAGCTCTAGGACATTTTTTCAAGACGGAACACAAGTACTATATAAAAATTCCTGGGGTGCTCTTGAGCGGTGCATGTGCGAGAGTAGCGCCTAACGTTGAATTTGAATCGCTGGAGTTTGAATTCATTTGGAAGTCTATTCTACATAAACGAAATTCTTCAAATGGAACAGTTTTTAAACGGTGAATTTCGAGGTGTACCTTAAACAGTCCGTCGGGTAATTCTAATGTGTACCTTTTTGGTGGAATCAAATGCGCCTTGTCACTTGAACACAAATCTTCAAATTTTCAGAGTATCAAGGTTGCGAATGATATTCGTGTCTCCAATCAGGCGAATGTCTCTTTTCTGGATGATATTCAGCAGCTTCAGGGTATGCTTACGGGTGGAGCTTCATTACTATGAACAATGCTTCAAAAAAGGTCTGATCTGAGCTTTATAAAGCATCAAAAATTGCTGAGGTGTGTACATTTTTCAGGTTCACATCGAGTTCCGAAGTTTTGAGAAGCAGCCATTGCTATTCCAGCGACATCATTGTGCCAAGACATATTGGTGTTCATTTCAGCTCCCAGCAAACTCATCGACGCAGAAAGCAAAATTGTCTGTCCTGTCCTATATCCGGTTTGGATATATTTATTTCCTTGGAGGAAACCGATGCCTGGGTTTTCGTGGCTTCGAACTGAACCTGGGTATTTCTATCTGTATAGAATGGCGGGTAAGTGTAGGACCACAGCGATTAGGCCACATGTGACCCATTGTACATCCTCCCAAGGAGTTGTCCTCCTAGGTCATCGTCCATTCTGTCATTTTCAGGAAGGTGGGCAGGTCTCTGGGAGACATCTCCTTTATATCGACAGGTGTAGGCCAAGACTCGCCAACCACACACTCTCTCAATGACGATAACTCCGGACATTCGCATAGGACATGCCTGACAGTTTCGTCTTCAAGTTCACACATCCTGCAAAGGAATGTGTCATATTGTGTAGGTGTTTCCTTAGTTGACAGTAGCCAGTCAGAAATCCTACTGTTAAGCGTAGATTTTTCCTGGTCATCCTGAGATACTGGCTGGTTCCGCAATTGTCGAAGTCGAATTGCCTTAGTCCAGCAACTTCTTTGGCTAAGGAGTCGGCAGTGCGATTGCCTTTACTCCTGTCGTGCCCTTCAGCCCTACCAAGGTTTAGGTAAATCTTGGTGGCACTCTAGTACTAGCCATGAGGTAGGACGTTGTCTGTTCGAAGCTAATATGGATTGTCTAATATCAGTGCAGATTGTTATCTTTTTGCCAGAAATTCCTTTCCTGGTTATTTCTTTTGTGCCGATTGAGATACCAGCCAGTTCTGTTCGGACCACGTTGGTATTTTTCCCAGTCCCCACTTAATCAGTAGGCTTAGTGATCTGAAGTACACTACACATCTTGAGTCTCCTTTGGTTTTTGATCCGTCTGTATATATGCCTATTGCATTTGTAGCATCTGACTCTGTGTTCTGTTTTATTTGTATTTTGTAGGGTTTATTGAACACAAACCTGTATCACTGAACCTGGGTACTTTCATCTAGATTCGAAATTACCTCAAGATCCTAATTAAGGTATGCAATCTCCTGCTGTCGGTGAAGATGTGCTTCAGTAGCCGATGTTGAATGGAATGACGAGACGAATGTACTGTCGTCATTAAAACAATAGGATATTTGATTTCTCCAATCAAGTGACCTATTCATTACTGTTTCTCACTAACGCTTCATTATTTGAGGCTGATATTTGTATGTAGGTTTGTTTCATGTTTTAGATGTGCAACTAGAAAGAATTCTCAAATTTTCCAACTGAGGTGCCAGCCGCGAAGGAATAAAGAGCGTTCATGAAACGAAATCTTCTTTCCATTCACTGTTTTTTCATGCCCGTGAATTTCTGGTGGGTGAATCTATATTAAGTATCAGCATTGCATCCGTGTGAAGCCGGGGTAGGTCGCTAATTCTGAATATGGAAGACATACGATAGTTAACATGTCGAATCACTGAGTAGTAAGTGGGATGTTGAACAACTGTAATTATCAAAATAGAGTTTCAGGATATCGTTAGGTGGAACTTTGAAGTTCGAAGGCTACTGCGAAGAAAATATCTGAAAGGATAGGTCACTTGACCCTCATTAGCATTGGAACTGTTTCGCTCAGTTTTTTCAGCTACCCTGTATATTCATGAGTTGAGAGATCAACACTTTTACTGATTTGAGAGGAGTTATTTCAACTTCTATGAAATATTTTCTACTCGACCGGAAATAAATATTCTTTTATGAAAGATAGCATTGAAGATTCATTGTTTCCATACCTTTTCATCCCACTGGAGCACTTGTGAAATATAACAGATATCAATTTTGTTGCCCACATCTATTCCTGAACGACTCGCCTATAAAACGAACATTCGTGAGGTTTATTGATCTAGGAAATATCTGCTTGTACGTCAGCAGCATTATTCCTTTCTGATGGGTAGGCTATTTATAACAAACTAGAAAAAACGTCAAACTAATTGGGCTAATTCTTTTTTGTCGTGTGCATTCATTTCCTTTTGTCAGTGATCCGTGTCATTGATAGAATGGCAGAAGGAATTTCTCCTGGTGTGCTCAACATTTTCCTTTTGAATATATACTCCAAGTTTTGTTCTGAACAAATTGAATTTCCATCAATTATTTGGCGAAGAAATTTGTAGTTCAGACTTACTAGTACATTGGCGGGTTGACTGTCCTTGTTCATCTTTCACTGCCTGAACCACTGAGCATGCTGTTTCCGGCGAGTGCATTGGCTTGGTATGTGGGGGTTGAGCAAACCAGCCATCGGATGCCTGCTTCCACGTAGCCCCGCTGGATACGGGAATGACAGAATCACTTATGGTTCTGTTATTCCCTAACTGAATAGCATCTCAACGATGTCTTAATCCTAAGGTGTGTGTATCCGTGCCGAGAGGATGAATAACACTGAGCCTATCAGCTGTCTCTACGAAACCTTCGAGATACCGGGTGCCCTCTCGTCGTACCATCGCCTTGTAACGGTAATGCGGGAATTATATTTCTCGTTCACACAAAAGGGTTTTTAAAAACTTCCCATTTGAACAGAGTAACAACTAATAACTATGAAATATAAGTACTGGCTATTACAAATCAATTGCACCTATTTATACAGTGTGTCCAAGATAAGGAACCTAAGCATGGGAATCTCAGTACCTGTTGGAGATACAGCTTAGGTTAAATTAGGAAAAAGTTGTGTTCTTTGAAGCTTATTTACATGCCATTTAGAAACTTGAAGAATTTTCATGGCCTGCTGAGATATTTGGGAAAAACGAGAATTTGACAATATCAATTTTATTTTTTTCTGACTTTATTTGAAAAGATATCAAAAAACGAATAACACTTTTCCATTGACACTTTTAAGGTACTACACGATGGTATTTTTAGATTTTATATCCGACGTTTTGTTTTCAAGAAACCACCATCAACCATCACCATTTTTTATATGACCCGAAACAAAAGTACACCCTGTATCTGATTCCATTTTTTATTACAAATTCAACGATGTATCACATGCCATTGTTTCCTTTTTAGTTTAAAGGAAATTTACATTTTTTCTATTTTAAAAATAATCTTTAAGTAGGCGTTGCAAACAAATGCTTTGACGTAAATACCTGTCACCGAGCCTGTCAAATATTATTTAATTACACGATAAAATAAAAATTGTCGTTGTTGTTAGCCTGTTTGTTGAGTTGTTGTTTTTAGAGTTATTGTTACTGTTGTCCTTATTATTGTTTATTGTTGAATAGATAATATTGTGTTATTATCGTCGAATATGCCGGGTGAGCATTATAGCCATGAAGAAAAGTTTGACATGCTAACGTGCTACATTTTGTGCCACAAAAATACTGTAAATACAGCAGCAATGTATCTTAATACATATCCAGAAAGAAAGCAGCCATGTAAGTCCATTTTCTTAGAGCTGGCTCGAAATTTAAAAGAATATGGTTCATTTAAAAAGCCTGTTTCATCTCGAAAAAAGGAATTTTCAGAAGAAGCCCAAAATAATGTTTTACAAGCAGTTGTTGAGAACCCTGAAATATCAACCAGGCAAATCGAAAATAATGTAGGAGTAGCCAAATCCACAGCTCAATTTATTTCGCGTAAAAATAGATATCACCCCTAAAAATTTAGGATTTGCCAAGGACTTAAACCAGGGGATTTCGAACGGCGCCGAAATTTTTGCGAATGGTATACACGCGCGTGTGAAGATTATAATTTCCCTTCAAAAATAATATGGTCCGACGAAAGTAAGGTCACTAATAATGGTATATTCAACCGCCGCAATACGCATTACTGGGCTCAGCAAAATCCGCGTGTTAAGAAAATATCAAGACATCAAGAACGTTTTGGGTTTAATTTGTGGTGTGCAATTTTAGGAACTAAAATACTAGGTCCGTTTTTCTACTATAATTCTTTGACCGGCGAACGATACCATCATTTATTGCAAAACTATGTAGAAGACTGTTTAGATAATTTACCTCTGGCACAGGTCAATAACTGTTGGTTTCAACAAGACGGTGCTCCTGCACATAATTCTAGACAAGTTCGAGAGTATCTTTCGCAGCGATTTCCTGGAAGGTGGATTGGAACCTTTAGTGAAGTGTCTTGGCCATCGCGATCCCCTGACTTAACTCCTCTGGACTTCTTCATATGGGGATTTGTTAAAAACCGGGTTTACCAACATTCCTTTGAAACTGAACAGCAGTTACGAGAATGTGTAACTGTTGCATTTTTGAACAGTATTACACCAGAGATGTTACGTGATGTTTTAAGTTCTACAGTTAGAAGATCATACTTATGTTTGGAAAATAACGGAAACCTGTTTGAACACCTCCTTTGAATTAAATAAAAAATGCGTTAATTTCTTTGTTGTTTTCATTACTTTAAAAAAATCATTATTAACCTACTTAAAAATACATTTTAAAAATAGAAAAAATGCAATTTTCCCTTAAACTAAAAAGAAAACAATGGCATGTGTTACATCGTTGAATTCGTAATAAAAAATGGAATCAGATACAGGGTGTACTTTTTTTTCGGGCCATTTAAAAAAATAAAGTTGATTATGGTTTTTTGAAAACGAAACGTCGGATATAAAAACTAAAAATACCATCGTGTAGTACCTTAAAAGTGCCAATGAAAAAGTATTATTCGTTTTTTGATATCTTTTCAAATAAAGTCAGAAAAAAATAAAATTGATATAGTCAAATTCTCGTTTTTCTCAAATATCTCAGCAGGCCATGAAAATTCTTCAAGTTTCTAAATGGCATGTAAATAAGCTTTAAAGAACACAACTTTTTCCTAATTTAACCTAAGCTGTATCTCCAACAGGTACTGAGATTCCCATGCTTAGGATCCTTATCTTGGACACACTGTATATAAATTATTGCCGACTTTGCAGATATCTGCAAAATAATTGATGTCGTCTTCGGGTCATCGAACAATATCCTGCTGATGTAAGGGGTTATCGAACTGTAACTTCTCCATCCCCTGGGGTGGTCTTCTTAGGGACGAACAAGACTGAAGATGATGCTTCGTGTTCGGGAACTGGTGGATCATCATTGGATGGTTCTTTCTTCGTTTGCCTTTTCAATCTGTAAATCACGTATAGAATGAAGATGGTGATTGAAATGTAAATGGGAGTCATCCAAAAACGGCTATTATCAGATTGTCTGGTTTCTTCTGGGATGAGTTGTAACCTCTCTTCTTCTTCTAGGGTCAGATGTTGTAGTTTATTCAGGGAAATCTTATCTAATTTCATAGGTTTGAATTCCAGCGAGGAATTGATGTGAGCTTTCTTGATATTTGGTAAAGTGAGGGGTTCGTCTAATATAACACTTTTGGAGTTTATGAAGGCTTCGTTGTTGGTTTTGAATTCACAACCTGGTGGAAGTTTTATCAGATGCACTCCTTCCAGAACCATAACTTTCGTACTGGAACAATGTGTAGATAGCTTCGTGGGTAACATCTGGGTAATACAGTCAGGGGATCTGCCAGTATCTTGGAGGAAATTTTTTTCGCAAAGGTAATCCAGGCCAATTCGTTCACAAGGTGAATTCAGGTATTGGTAGAGGTAGGGACTGACTGTTAGGTAAGGAGTTGGTGGAATGATTATTGTCGAATTTTGTGTAGGAATGGGAAATAAGTGGAAGTAGGTGAATGTATCAGGGAATATTAAGGGAACATGAAGGATGAATACGATTTTATGATCCGTGTGGTAGGCGTCTATTTTGATGACGTCGTAGTATTTATGGATGTCGTCCTCCTGGTTATAGAGTAACTGGTTTTCTGAGTGGTAGGTGAGCAGTGTCCTTACGATCCAACTCAAATCTTCGCTTTCGAGGACGCTGTTATGGACTGTATTGATCCTTGCCAGGGATACTGCCATTTCTAAGTCATTCAGTGTTTGTAAAATAACTTGAAGTATCAGGTTGATTTGATCCAATACGTTTCTGGTTTCCAGATAGTGATTGAAGTCAAAAACGAGTCTATAGAGATCGGTTCCAATTCTCTTGACTTCTATTAAGATGGTATCTTTGTGAAGTCCGGATACTGTAGCAGTGGTTCATTGGTAAGCAGGTTTTTACAAGTTTGAACACATTTTAGGAATTCTGGCGTTTGCTCTATATGGGCATCTTTCTTGAGACAGGAGGTTAACGGTTTGGTAGTCTTGCCGAAGTCCTTGACGAACTTCCTGTAGTACTTGCTTCTCGGTGGAACTTGGTTCGGGAGAATAGTGGATACATGTTTGAGAACGACGAGGATCTTCTAAGGACTCTTCCACTATCCTATCGACTGCGCCAATTATATTTCTCGTTCACACAAAAGGGTTTTCAAAAACTTTTCATTTGAACAGAGTTACAACTGATAACTATGAAATATAGGTACTGGCTATTACAAATCAATTGCACCTATTTATATATAAATTATTGCCGACTTTGCAGATATCAGCAAAATTATTGATGTCGTCTTCGGGTCATCGAACAATATCCTGCTGATGTAAGGGGTTATCGAACTGTAACTCGGGGCTCTGCCATGGTTGACCTTCATTCCCTAGCTACTCGTGGGACTTTTATGGATAGAGTAAACTTAAAAATTCTTTCTTACGCTTTACGCTGAGTCTACAGAGGAGTCTACAGAGGATGTCGAGTTTACGACTCCAACTGACCTCCCTGTAAATTTAGTTCAAGAGCGAGAGGAGCTTCTCAACTCTCCAACTCCTGATCCAACAACTGAACTTAAAAAAAAGGTTTGGTTGTGCAACCAGGAAACAACTGAGTCGTCTCCTCAAGAGCGGGGCAACTTTTAAAACCGCCTTGCACCAAATTCTTGAGCGGCGTATGCAGAATCTGTCTCAGACTACCCACCATACAAACCAATCGGCTTCGTTAAGAAGCTGGGTTTATTTGGCCGAGTGTGAATAGGTGGGAGCCACAATAAACCCTGACGGGTTGCGGTGAAGGATCGAATAGACCCACTCACTTTGGACCTAACCTAACCTACTAGTACATTGGAATTTTATAAGCTGACTGTTAAAAAAATAAAGTGAATTTTAATTTCTCTCGAAATATATTCATTCATCCATCAATTTTTATTTTAACCTCTCCGAAGTAGTCCTCTTCAGATAACGTCTTCCTTTCACGAGTCTCTTCAATCTTGAAAACAGAAAAAAGGTGCAGGGGACCAAATCTGGTGAATACCATGACTGAGGCATGATTACGATATTGTTTTTGGCCAGAAAATTATGAACCAGCAATGACGAGCGCTTTTTTTTTTGGTCTTGGCTTCCCTGGGACCTTCCATTGGGACGATTGGAATTTGGTTTCGATTTTTCATAGCCATATATTCATGCTTTACCACCAGTTATGACCATAGTAAAGCTGGATCGCCATTGACGTCATTTAACAATTCCGATGTTTTCGTTGGTCAAAATTCAGCAATTTTGGAAAGAACTTCGCGACCACATAATTCATACCCAAAATTTTCGAAAAAATTGCTAGCAATAGTCAACCGATATGCTGACATCCATAGCAACTTCTCTCATAGTGATTCGACGACTTTTCATAACAATTTTGTTTGCTTCAAGCAAACAAAATTGTTATGCTAGCTAGTACCACTTGCAATCAGTTTTCTGACACAGAGTATAATCACCGTGGACCACTGTCAAAATTTCAACCATAGACCTGTCACTTTGCTATCAGTGATATCAAAAATCATAGAGAAAGGCTTCAACATCTTCAGCGATCATCAATATGGCTATCGGAAACAAAGATCAAGAGGTGACCTTCTGTCGTATGTCACCCATATTCAGAATAACGCAATCGAGAAACATGGAGAATCAAGAGCTGTTGGGCTTAATATTTCTAAAGCCTTTGACCGTGTGTGACATGAGGGTTTGTTGGCCAAAGTTCGATGCTATGACTTGTTGGATCATTTTGTGTATGGTTTTTCAGCTTCCCGAAAGACCATTTCCTACAAGTGGCCTTCGATGTATATCTCTCGAATACGTTCATCATCAACGCTAGTGTCGAGGTATCCATATCGTCTCCAACCTTTTTTATATTGTTCATCAACGACTTATTGGGAAAAAAACAAGAATTCAATATTTTGCTTTGCTAATGACAGCAAACAATTGGATTATAGGACATCGGCTACAGAGGCACATCTTCACCGACAGCAGGAGGTTGCATATCTCAATGAGGATCTAGGAGTGATTTCGAATCACTTCGAATCACAAACATGTCGCTGGAATTGCAAAAACTGTTTTTCAAAAGCTAGAACACTGTTCCGAACCAGATAACGGTACACACCTCAGCAACTGATGCTTTATAAAGCTCAGATTAGACCTTCTTCTCATGTACGGAGCTCTGCCCCCAAACATACCCTGAAGTTGCTGGATTCCATCCAGAAAAGAGTCATTCGCCTGAATGAAGACCCGAACATTACCTGCAACCTTGATAGTCTGGAACATCGAAGAAAAGTTGGAGATTTGTCTCTCTTCTATAGATATTTTCACAAAAAGTGTTCAAGTGACTAGGCACATTTAATTCCACCAAGAGCTGTACATATCAGAAATACGCGACGTACTGTGGCTGCTCATCGTTTCGAGGTTCAACTCAGTACACCTCGAACTTCACAGTTTGAGAACTCTTTTATCTAGAGAACTGTGTTCATGTGGAATAAACTCCCTGAGAACGTTTTTCCAAATGGATTTAATTTTCAGCGATCCAAATCCAATGTGAATTGCTACTTTTGCACTGGCACTGCTCTCATAGCGCCTTGAAAATTTTCTTGTAGTGCTTGTGTTTTGTCCTCAAAAAAAAAAGAAAAACAATTTTTCCATAAAAATGTATACAAGTTCCCTGATCGATTTTTTTGATAGCAGAAAAACGCTGAACACGCAAAATACTAAGTATTATTGAACATGCCTAATATGCTTGACATGCTCAACATGCTTAACGCGTAATTGGACATTTACCTTATTTTTTGAAGAGAACTCGTATTCATGACAGATATAATTTCAACTCCTTCAAAATTGAAAATGGACATGTAATTAATATCAAACCTCATCAGTCCATATTGTTAAATTTGGTATAATCGGAATATATTCTTTTTTCTACACCCGTACTCTAACAATACAGTTATATGACCATAATCCGTTTTGTAATGATATCCATTATGATACAGATTTTTCATATTGATACAGATCATCAACCAATAGAAACCCATAATTTTTCAATCAAGAATCCTGTTCCTTTGTTTGTTCTAGATTTTAACCTAAGTAACTAGTTGCTTTATTTGTCAAAATCAGTTTTCATATTACCTACCTATATTATCAAAATGTCTGAAAACAGCGATATATAAGGAATACCATCGACTCCAATATTTTTAAAAGATCAGATCAATTACAGTTGTTATATTCAATATAAATATAATTAGAATCTTTATAGTTTTCATATATCCATGATAATACCATTAAGTTTGTGTTTTTTTTAAATATGAGTTAATTACTGTAAATGTGTTCAATACAAATATAATATTTATAGTTTTTCATTATTTATCGGGTTTAGAAAAAATAGCGTATGCAACTCTCATGTAATGGTTATTAATACACTCGCATATACCATACAAAACTCGCCTTCGGCTCATTTCGTATCCCGGTTAATGCTCGTGTCTTAATAACCATCATTACATGATCGTTGCATAATATACTATAAAATGATTCCTGTGTATTATATAAAAACGAAAAGTAACAAATTTTCAGTTGAAACACAAACTTGATAATTTGATTCTCGAAAACCTTTCATCAACATAATTGTTCAAAATTATTGAACTCAAACGTGTTTTCTCGAAGGGAGTGATGTTATTTCATAATGTTACTCGAAAAACATCGGGGTTGAGGGACTCAGAAAACACTTTGAACTAATTGGAATAATTCATCTTTGCCAGGTGCGTTCATTAAAATCAGTTAAGAGATAATCTTAATTTACTCTTGCGATGAATTAACTATTTGTTATCTCTGGTATTCAAGTAACAGGGTTCTGGATTTCTTTAAGGAGGAAGTTGTTCCCCCAAAAAAAATCTGTAGCAATAAAAACGACATGTTTGTACTGAAAGATTATGTTTACAAAGTAGCGTTTTGAAATTATTTTTATTTATGAACATTTATGAACATTATTTGTGAACATTTACAACAACTGCTGATATTAATACTTTGCGATCTTCAAGAGCTTTGTAATATATTTGAACTCGCTGAGTTGACAATTTCATGGGCATTAACATTTAATTATTGAAGAGAAGAGGACAATAACCTGGAGCTAGCTTTTGGGATTATTCTTTCAGCAATAGCCTTTTTATGAGAAATATATTGATCGATGTAACCCTCAGCTACTGTTGTAGACTTCCATCCTCCGTGCTTCTCAATATCCGTTATATTTTCTTTGGTTCTGCTACCAAAGAAGCATAAGACCTTCTGAAACAGTGACCTGTATATTCCTTTGGTTCCCGAAGGTTCAGAAACTCAGCAATGGCATTTTCACAAACGTATTCGTACCAACTGTGTTGGAATTGCACTTATAATTTGAATATTTCAGAGGAAAACATTGATGATTGATAGCAGAAGAGTATAATGCAACGTTTTTATTGAAATAGTCAGTGTTTTCAAAAAATTACGACCTATTTCCGTTTTGGTATTTGGAATTTGAATAATCAATGATTCATCTATTAGTTTGATACCTTCTATCAACATAAGGCACAGCTCCTCACGCCGGCAGGCTCCATATATTCCGAAAATAGTAGCAACTTTCATCATCGAATATTTTCTATCTGGCGCCTCATTTATAATCCTCTGGAATTGTTCAAACGTAAGAGTTTTTGATGTTTTGGACCTATAACTTCCATTTTTCCGCTTCAAGAATAATGCTATTACCTTGAAATGTGTGCTTTTATTAACACCATTTTTAACGAGCGCACTCTACTTCCTCATTGAAAACTTGCTTCACAAAGTTGACTATTTCCATATTTTTTATTGCCCTTCGGCTTCGTTGAAATTTCCTTAGACGTTTGTAAGTCTACACCAGCTATGAAAACCAGCCTTACTTTTTAACACTTCTTACACTCATATCATAAATAGCTTTTGGCGAAAAATTAAAAAAAATAGGTGATGATTAATGTCTTCAGTGACATCTTCGGAAGGCTAGAAAGGATATTGTGACTCAGACGAAGAAGAACGTTAGTAGTACCTTCAGACTGGTCCTAAAAAAATTTTCACATCTGCTAGTCACAAACAACCCAAGTAACAATTCAAAAGCTAGAGAGATTGATTCAAGATCAATAAAGGTTATATATAGACTGGTTAGTTGCTACTATGATTTGTAACAGTCGCAAAATATAACAATCGCTCTCACAGATAAGAAAGATTTGAGGTGAGGTTTCAAGAAACATTAAACTTTTGTTTGACGATGGTTCATAGTGAATTTCATTGGTTTGTGTTTCCATTATTATCATTATCATTATTACATATAAATAAAGGCTGAGGACAAAGTCCTATGTATGCCTAAAAACGAAGGATATCAACAAGTTAATACAAAGCATGCAAAAAGCAAAGAAAAATAATCAATATATGCATAGAGGCCATTGAGCAAATAAGCAAATGTCTGTTTTGTTTTTGAAACTGTTCACTGAGTCGGAATTCATAACATCTTTGGTTAAGTTACTCCATGTTTCGAAAATACGATTCAGCAAAAAATATTGTCTCTGCCTCGTTGCGAATTTTTCCTTTTTTGATTTGAGTGTATGACCACGTAACCGCGAATCATTGTTGAAAACAAAAAGTTCTTCCTGATTATCATAGTTATACTCAGCTATACGAAAAGATATGATGAGGTCCTCACGGAGTCGACGTTGGTCAAAAGCTAGCAGTTGTGCCATCCTCAGTCTTTCGGGATAGGTTGGACGCACTCCCAAGTCTACATGTGAGGACACTGTACGTAATGATTAACCGCTTATTGTGTACGCATGGAGTGGATTGTTCGATGCATTTGTCG
Source organism: Leptinotarsa decemlineata (assembly GCF_025532065.1). Classification (NCBI taxonomy): domain Eukaryota; kingdom Metazoa; phylum Arthropoda; class Insecta; order Coleoptera; family Chrysomelidae; genus Leptinotarsa; species Leptinotarsa decemlineata. Next base: position 22,056,080 of record NW_027412747.1, read on the forward strand.
ACGTTAACAGTTAGAAGCCAATCCTCCCACCACTGACCAATCGAGTTGAGGTCTTCTTGAAGGGAATGATGTTCGACTAAGGCATTTCCATACAGTTTGGTATCATCGGCATAGAACGACTTCCTGGACTTTACGTGAAGAGCAATATCACTTGCATAAACAACGAAGAGGCGCGGGCCAATAACAGATCCCTGGGGAACTCCATTTGTGACTTGTCTGTGGGAAGAAAAAGAGTGGCCCACTTTGACCGAGAAAGTTATATCTGTCATGTAATTTTCAATCCATAGGTTTAGTTGGCCTCAAATACCGTGTGTGTATTTGTGTGTATGAAATTGAACATTCGAATGTATGGCTGAAATTGATAATAATATTTAGCAAAAAACCTTGAAATGAAATTACAATGAAGAGGAGTGAGTGGACAGAATATGAAAAAACGTATTTTTATCTAGTTCTGATCCTTTCAAAGTTGCAAGATACTGATAGTTCAACCTTATTGATTCAATTTTTAACGATGTTAATGAGATCCTGAGTTGGTGTCACATATTTTCCAAAAGCCACGTCCCTTCAGCAATCCATCACGAATTTGTTCTCAATCAATTTCACTCAACAGGAAACCGTGTCGGGCATTCCCTGGCCTCGATCAGCAACAACCTCCAAATGTCACCGCTATGAAGGAGCACACAAACTCGTTTCACGCTATCCCCGTGACACCGACGCTAGCGACGCCGACGCTAGCGTCGTTATCGCTCACCTAGGACGTCGCGTTATTAGGAAATTATACCGCGTTGTAGAGATTTGCTTTGTTTGTTCATGAACAACCTCCATATTTCTTGGCCGGGTCGTTTTTCCTGGACGAGGGTCCTGTCGAGTTGTACGAATTATATTTGGGGACACTTGATTATGCGTGTAACGCGAGGTTCGTATTGTTTGTCTACGAATAACGCCTTCATTCGGTTGGAGGAGGTGCTCTTGTTCTGGCTTGATTGCTTTTTTGCTTTCTTGTCTGGGATGCTCGAAGCAAAACAGGGCATCAAGTGAGCTCATATACAGTGTCATCCCCATAGTATGCACCATACGGGAAACTTATTTATTGAGGGTTTCTCGATGAAAGTTTGTGCATCCACTGAAACTAAACATGCATCAACAAAATACAGTGATACACACGTAATATACGAGGAGACAGGAGTGAAGTACTCTCATTTTGAAAAATCTTAGAAAATGTTATTCAGAAAAGTTGTTATGCATTGAAAAATACACCAAGATTTGAAGTCATGTCCACTTAAGCGAGATTTTATTTTTTTATCCATTTCATTCAAATAGGGACTACGAAAAAAATATTTGCTAAAACGATAAAAAGATAGCATCCTGTATATGACGGTTCATCTCGAAAGCCTTGAATATTACTAATTACACAACTATGCTGTTAATCACGGTCAATTTTTTTGAAGAGTGAAATAATTTCACTCTTCTTTGGTGCAAAGTTATTTTTATTTCTTGTTAACACCGAAATTCACTCAAAATTATACTGTATTGTAACAAGAACTCAATATTCAATAACATCAAACCACAATACATCAAAATATAATAGGTATTTCGGAACAAATTCATTGATTTTCTGGAGATTTTCTTGTCCAAAATAATTCTCCAAAAAATCAATGAGTTTGTTCCGAAATACCTATTTTATTTTGATGTTTTGTAATTTGGTATTATTGAATATTGAGTTCTTGTCACAATACTGTATAATTTTGAGTAATTTCCGGTGTTGACATAAAATAAAAATTACTTTGCACCAAAAATTGAAAAAAATTTACCGCGGTTCACACCATAGTTGTGCAAAACAAAGCAAATGTTTCTTCTCGTAGTCCCCATTAATGAAAATAGGTTAAAAAATAAAACTTCACTTAGATGGCTCAGAACTATTTTCCAATGCTTAACAACTTTTCCAAATAACATTTCCCAAAATAAGAGTACTTCACTCTTGTCTAACAATCTAATATTTGAAGACTCCTCATACACTACGTGTGTTTTACTGTACAAACTTTTATCAGGAATAACTTTTTGTCGAAAAATCCTTAATAAAAAAGTTTCCCATATGGTGCATACTTTGGGGATGACACTGTACAATATAATATGAAAATGGAAATGAGAGCCAAAAGTTGACTTTTACTAGTTTGGCCTTCCGTTGTCCGATATATTTCTGATATGATTTGAAAATTTTGAAAGAACGAATAAAATAAAATTAGTAAGAAATTTTTTAAGTTTAACGGTTTTATTGGAGAAAAATAATAATGATGTAGATAGTGTACCTGAAACTTGAAAACAAATAATTCAGGAGGTCCTATGTAGCAGTCATCACACAACTCTCCCCAGTAATCTGCGGTATTTATCACAAGGAAAATAATAAAATCGTTGGGCTTATCGTAACCTGATTCTATTATTTTTTCATCTGATCAATACCGTAGATCATTATTATCTTTTCCTCTATAAAACCGTTTAGCATGATATCGTTTTGTTATTTGTTTTATTTGCAGGTTTTCGATTTATTACTTTGTTTCTCAATTCTTTTCATTCTGTTCATTTCGTAAGTGCCTCAGTATTACAAGGTTAATTTTCCGAGAATTTGTTGATGTCTAACTCCCCTATATATAAACTTTCCAAAGACTTTACTCGACTTAGGGCTACGTATACTTGTCCTTCTTCAAACAATTTCTAGCCTAAATACACAACTGTGTTTTTAGAGTGTGTATACAGTGCTGTCTTGTATTTTGTGGATATTGGATGTACACGACAGAATCAAGGGTAATATCCTTCTTCCAGCCGTCCCATAATTGAACTTTGCTGAAAACTGTATGGCTTTGGGGTGGATAAGATGTACGCCGCCTCTTCGAAAGTTGATCTGAAATGACGGTACATCTGTTTCCTACATTTGAGTTCGACGAAACGCAGGCAAAACGATTTCTACAATGTAGCCGATAGCGCCGTTTACTTATCATTTCAATATATCAATATTGGATACCAACATATTGAGGTAGTTGTGAAATAATATGTATTCCGCCATTTTGTAGCTGTGTCCATCTTGAATTTGCATCTTTTTCAAGGTGTACTACTTACTATTCTACTACGGATCAGCTGTCTTTTCATGAGGCTCTTCACTTATAAACATTGTTCTGACTCAAAGTACCATCAACGTACGCCACTCTCAAAATGTCAAGTGTTCTTAAGTGTTTCATTTGATTTTTCGCACAAAATTTGATCACTGAGAATATGTAACGGGTTAAATGTACGGTAAATGTTTTCTCCTTGAAACTTTGAGAAAATAATACCTTATTCGGAAATCACGCTTCAATTATCAATTCGACCATACCATCTCACCCAGTAAGTATTCGAAGAAACCAATTCTTAGTATGAAGAATCTTATTTTCCAGCTAACCTATAATACTTGAGGATATATGATACCCTGATTTGTTAAAAACATTTCCTAATTTATATTGAACATGGTTTCGAATGTTTTCTTTTGGACTAATTTACCTGGACTATGGTAATTATTTGAAATGATGAATTTTCGATTTTCGATCTCGGATTGGCCAACGGGCTACTTAAGTGTCAGAGGGGCATGCGCGCTTATCACTAGACTTTTTCAAAATAGGCAAGAACGCAATTCCTTCTCCCGGTCGAGGTCAAAATTCCTTGTTCTCGAAGATCGTAGCTGGCAGCCATTGAAGAAAATTTTAAAGGGCTCGTGGAATAAAAAGTTTGTGATAACAACTCCGATGGAGGATTATATTCCTTGGCCCGAGATTAGTGGAAATTATGCCCTATATTGAACTTATGATATTGTTGGTTGTGGCATTCCACTCTCTTATTGAGGATTAGAAAATTTTCATGTGAGTCGGCATTTCTTTTATTTCATTATGTTCACTTATTCACCAGGAAATGGGATTTCATATAATTTATTTCTCGTAGAGTTCGGAATTCATTCTTGAAATTCCATCGAATTTTTGCTGGAACGATTCCAAATTAGAGAAAAAGTAGTTGTTCAGTGTTTTTTGGGAGATCGAAGGAAAGCAAAAAGGCAAAATTTGTGTCAAACCTACGATTCCTTTCGCCAACCGTGTTGCAGAGGAGAGAAAAAAAAACCCTTCCAACTCAGAAGGTACGTTGAACTACGAAAAATAAACCATTTCGTTGTTGTGCTGATTTAATGATATAATTTTTTTTGGCTATTATCAATGACTTCTAAATAACATCAGTGTGGAGACACTAGAAAAGTCCGTCATGAGATTTGATTTTTCAGAAACAAAATATAGCAAATGTCACGTAATGTTTTTGTGGCGTATTTTTATGTTTCTTTTTACTTCCAGTCGAAATACTGAATTTCGACTCGAAAGAAATTAATTCAAACGAGTTGGTTCTATAATTTCTTGGATCTCTGGAATGTTCTCATGGATAATTTTTTTATTCTAATATTGTAGATAGTGTTTTAATTCTTCTAATTAGGAAGGAAGGAAAACTGAACGTGATACTGAAAATCAAGGAGAATGATATAGGTGGTTTCTTTTTCAAATAGTTTATCAAGTATTGGTGCCACGTTCTGAGAGGAAATAAAAAAAATAAAACAGTCATGTAAATACAGGGTGAATTAGCTTTAAAAAAACGTTTAGAAAGGATAGAAACTTTTATTTTTTTTTATTGTGCTAATCGTCTCATAGTTTTTTGTCCTTCTATAATAGGATGGTACATACGGGTTGTCCCACCTTAAATTAAACTGTTGATGATTTTGTTGTACATATTTTACAATGAAGATAGCTGAAATTAGTTCATTCATGTGCTACCCATAGCTATCCATACGGGGATTACATAATAAAGAATATCGGAATATCGTCCAAGTTTTGTTCTTGACAGATGATTATTTTCCTAGGGTTTTTTTTTTTGTACGGAACTTCAATCCAGAGTTTTCGACGTTTTGGTCATCGAAGATCAATCCATATACGAGGTTATCGAAGAGTTAATCTCACCTTCATACGGAACGGCTCATGGTCATCAGCACAAAAGGAAAGAAGCTACTCGGAGACTTCGATATCATCATTAGTCCACTTACAATTCAAGAACATTTTGCTCATCTACAATCACCGTGGAATTCACGCAAGTGCTTTCGTTTTTTTATTGTAAGGCGGAAATTAAATGTTTTTATTTTGATTTTTGAATTGCGCATACGCTTGAGCTCTCGCGACGCATTATAACTTGTTGTCGACATTTGAATTTCTGCATCAAATTCGGGTTGGTGTGTTATTTTGAATAGGTTGTGATACATGCCTTTCTTTTTTTTGCTGAATCCACATTAATTTACCGATCGTTTCTAACCATGGTACCTACTGTTTGGTGCTTATATGTATATATGTCTTGTCTATTTGTAGAATAATCTTTTACAATCCCGAAAAATAATTATTGATTTACGATATCCTTTGAACTATATATAAATATATGATTTGGTTGTCTGATTTAAAGTGTATAATCTACTTGCTGGATTGCTTAGACTTATACCTCATATAGATACAAGTGGTTTCAAGTTTGGAATAAATTTTTAAACCGGTACCTGTTGTTTCATATCATTTGGTAAGTTAGTGGTATTGACACATTTAGGGTGTTTGTGAGGCAATTTACCTGGCGCCCATTTATTTATTTTTTTTGAAATCTAAATCTTGAAATATCATCCAAGAACCCCCCCGTCTTCACTGAGACTAGTCACAAATACCCACCTGTCTCGGGTTAAGTTGACAGGTGACTTGTACCCTTGTCATCGATTGGTAAGGTTACAAATACACTACAAAAACACACTTTTGCCTATTTTCCACTATTTTTTTTATTGTTGACCGGTTTCGGCTATTACACCATTTTCAAAACTAATTGATTACATTTAAATCTCAGTAATTTATACCTATGTTGCTTATTCTATCATAAATGATTTGATATACCTGATATACCTGCGTTTCATATACCTGTAAAATCCATGAACATAACAAAGCTTTCAATATAATGAAGGTTTTGGGATCTGGATTATAGGTTCAGGAGAGGACTTTTATTTAAATCAAGTTGTTCGTTGTAGTGTAATCCTCAGTGAACATGAGTTTCCACAAAATAAACAAGTCGTCAATCGAAGAAAACAAAATTTGATGCCAATTCTTTGATCCATTTTTTGCGATAGCAGAATATCTCACAGAATACTTCTTATTGAAAGTGAAAGTACTTGAACGACCTATAAATAGTCATCTTTCGGAGGAATCAGTCCAGTCATCACCCGAAGACGATTGTAGATACTAACAATCGAAACGTCGTGAACTAACGCGACTTTTAATCTCTCCACTTTTTTATTTTCTTTTTTCATTTCTTCCTTTTGATTTAGTCAATTGTTCTATTTTTACTTGTATTTTATTTCACTATTATTACATTTCAGGTTTATTTTGGTTAATATAATTGTTATTTTTCAGCTATTCATTTTCAATCCTTTTTTTTTAGTTGTTTCAGGGATTTCAAATCATTTTATATAGTAGACAATGGAAGTCCGAACTAGTGAAATTCAGAAAATAAACGTATTTGATCGATCGATCGGCTAAAAACTTTTAATGGATCTGAGGCGGTATACATTCCGTCAACAATAATTTGTTGTAAACACTTTGGACGGCGATTTAAAAATTTGCGAGTCAACCTAGGCGGAAGACCCAATTTTGAAGTATGCATGAATTGTCCAGCATTTTTCATTCATTCTAATCATTGAAATCATACGAAACTCTCATTATCGTCGGTGACATTTTGACGAACGTGAAATATACTTTCGAGAAAATAAATGTCAACATTTAGCCCCATCGCGTGACAAGAAAGTATATTATATGAACCGTTCGTTTAATGGCAGCCTTCTAAACGTAAACGTTGGGAAGCCCTTCCACCACAGCTTTGCACTTCGTTTCAACCGCAAAGGTCAATACTCAAATTAACCGAGATTAACCTGTGCACAGGTTGACGACACACTCAACTAATGCAAAAATCCCACAAAGCGACTTGGAAGAGCTGATTCCCGACGAGTTGCCTTTGACTCGGAAATAAGAGCATGTAATTTCTTGAACGTTCCTCGGTAATGCTCTGAAAAGTATCAATATAATGTACGTTATAATAATGAGTGTAAGTATTCCGGTGAGACTAATATCGCCCGGAAGGAGGAGAAAACCCAGATGAAGTATCGAGATTTACTCTCACTTCACCACTCTGTTGGAGCTTCGGTGCAAGACCGAAGCTGCTCACACTTTGGGAAGAAATATGATGATAATAATGAGCTGTATCGACTTGACGTGAAAAATTATGCATCTCCATAGGGATTCGCATCCCAATTCGTTCGTTCCATAGTTGTATTTCTCTCAGAAATTGGGAGGCCTTGGACTTCTGAGTTTGAGTGTCCACATCACAGAATGGTACTGGATAGAGCCTTCAAATTCATCCGGAGTTTGGATACCCTTCTATGCAATTTTGCCCTGCTTGCCAATCCCAACGAGTTTAGATCCTTCTAGTCGGTAGCTGAAGCTGTTGATCAAGACTTTACAAAATCCACGATTCCACTACCAACACAAGCAGATTGTTCACCACTACAGATAATGAATGTTTCTGGAAATTTTGTGTTTTCAATTTTAATTAAATCCTTTTCAGAGTTACGCGAACTTCTTGCTGAATAGAAAAAAAATTAAATTATATGTATTTGATTTTGAACTGACTATTGCATATATTTCATGAACTTATGGATCGAATTCATGTTCATGCCTACGAGGAGCTTACAATTCCAAATTTCAAATTCGAATAATTGATTCTCTTCAAAGAGTTGAAGGATTCTGTAGAATTCACTGATGCTTTTAGAATATTCTACTTGTCAACACAAACGACAACAAATACCAAGTTACGAAACAGTCGAAAGTTAAGGTTCTTTGAAATAGTTGTTTTCAACAAAGGAAAGCGCCGGGGCTGTTTGTTAACAAACTGGCAAGAAATAAAACCATAAAATCTGAATATCCCAGAACTTTTTCTGTAATTCACAGTTTACTATTCATGGAAGTGCAATTGAGTTCAGAAACTATATTTAATTGGAATAAAACACGCCATGATATTCCGGGCAAACACTCTCAGTCTGAACGATATATTTCCTTTTCGTTTTTGTTAAAAAAACGAAACAAAATAGCTCTGACGACCTTTCGTCGAACGTCAACATGCAATGGGATCTCTGTATTGTATTATTTTGTTTCGTTTCGGCTATTCCAATTTTTCCACGTAAATGGAATCTACGAAAATATGAGTACGGCATGAAAATGAATTAGATCCAATGGAAGGTTGGATTTCAATCATTTTCCATCGATTCTTGTTTTTCATTTTCATAAAGTAATCCTTTATTCGATTTCTGGAATAGGTATAATATAAAAATAAATGATCAGGGAGCCTACTACATATCAGTCAATTTTTTGGTTGGACTTACTTTCGTCATGGTAGTCCAGCTGAATGTGAAATTAACTCTGTCCAACCGCAACGGAGTGCTTCAAAACAATTTTATTCGAACTAGTCATCTCAAATTGAGCTTGATGTGATTACTGGGTAGACAGACAATGCGTAGGCTCGAAAATTCAACAAAGATATGGCATGATTTCACAAATAGTCGTCCCCTTTTCAATCAGACAAATTTTGCGTCTTTGATTTCGATCGCGTAAATGGATCAGCCCCTTGCTGCTAGTGTGGTTTAACAAGGGATTATTCGATTTCACGAGTATTATCAAACTACGGAACTTAGTTAGTTAGTGGTTTGTGAGACACCATCTTTCCTGGTGTTTATTACATATTACATAAGAATCGTTAATAAGTGACTCATAACTCCAGCAAATGATTGTTCTATCCATCTGTTTCGTGAACATTTAAAGCTGTGTATGTATGATTTTTCCTCAATATTTGAGTTGTCAAGGTTTCGATTGATGACTCATTAGCACTGAAATGCAGATGAAGTTGAGGAAAATAGAGCCTTCTTATGCATGACTCATTGGCACTGAAATGCAGATACAGTTGAGGAAAATAGAGCCTCTTGAAATTTTGTGCAACTTCATGAGATTCTTCAAGTAACAAGCAAATGAATAAGTAGAGATTTGTAAGCAATAGATAAAAAGTAGATGCGATGGTTTTCTACGTCACAACAACAACCTCTGTGAGAGAGACTTGAGAATAAATCCATAAATATTGATGGCTTCTTCATATGAGTTGATGGTATGACTTCTACTCACTCAGGATTGTTCTTCAAGGGCATTTGGATCCAGCAAAGCATTTGTGATCCAGCCTAACATCATTATCGAGACCTATAGTGGGTGGATGATTACGTTGTTTTAGGGCCCTTGTTATGGAAAGGAATTAAGAATATGTTGGATCCATTTTTATGGAAATGAGATCGTCTACCCATCAAACCATGTAGATGTTATGGAGATGTTTATTTACTCGAGTGAAAAATACATACTAGTTGAAATTTGAACTGTGTGCTCAATATTGAGCTCTTTTTTTATTCGGAAAACAATAATAAACAAACACTTCTTGCAAGAATTCAAATGTAACTCTATCGACTTCAATTATCACATTGTTGATCGAAACAAATGGGTGATTTCGAATATTGCTTTGCTCACCACGATTTTATTCTTACTAGCTGTTGTTAGGAAAGAGCAATATTTTGGATGTACTTCTTCCTTTCATCCGCAACTCCTCTTCTCCTTCAATACATCACCCTCTCCTACTTCTATACTTTTCCATTTTAATTTTACACTGCTCCAAATTACGTTTTATGCGTCAAAGTCTCCGATTCTCCATAGTTTGGAATAATGAAAAGCCGCAAGGAACTAGATCCGGCAAGTAGGATGACTCATCCACGACTCATTCATCAACAAAATTATTCGCATTCTTCTGGACGGATGGAAATTTCTATACCCTTGATGTTTTTTCACTATGTTGAAGCTGGTGGATATCCTGAGCATGGTTCATCTTTGATGTCTTCTCCTTCTCTGAAACGGTTATATTCTTCAAAAACCCGGGTACATACACCCTTTGTAAGAAAGAATGGGTCTCTGTTGAATGACATGCGCGAAGTCCACTACATAGTGGCTTATCCAGTCAAACTCCACGAGTTCAACTGAAGAAGCATGCAAAGCACGCTTTGAGCATGGAAGATTACGGAATATGCTTCGAGGACATCAATTTTTTTTTGTCACTCTAGCAATTTGATAGTTCATGAGGCTAGTGGAATTTACTGACATGACTTCTGTCATGTTAGTAACCGAAAAGAGGAAACAATGAGGATCAATGGAATTCGAACTATAGTATTAAGAGAATCGTCTGAACAGACTAGGCTGGTAGGACAACCCGCACATTATTGGTCAGTGGCTCCGGCCACTGATTGATGTAGCCTGTAGTCGGTGACCAGACCAAAGAGCTGAACAACCCACCGGATAAATCATTTGGATTTAGACCGGAGCACTCAACGGAACTGAGAATGTTGTAAACGCGATAGAAGGTCCACCTGGGCAAATGATACCATGATGAAGCGATATTCCTAGACGTCTTCAAGGTATTCGACAGAGTCTGGTTAGATGGACTGGTCAAGATGACTGATTTTTGGCTACTAATTCATTATTTTCTGATGTCCCAGAAGGACACTTCGTCTTCAACGGACAAGATGCCTTGGATAAACGGAGGAAGGTACCTGGGAGTCACCCTCTATATTAAACTCAGGCTAGTGCCATCATCAGACGCAGAACTCTAGGTGAAACTGATTCTTATCAATAAAATTTACTCCCTTTCATCCTGTATGCTCCCAGTGTATGCGGCCAGTGCGAAGAAATATTCAGACTCCTGATCCAAAGGTTTATCGAAGAAAGTCTGCTTGAGGATGACCAAGATACCATTCGCTCCAACCATAACATCTGCCGGTAGTTAGCACCCAGTACGTATATGTACTCTTGAGTCACCACGCCGAAGCCATTTTCAAGCAAATCAGAGTACACCTTGATTCAGCACTGCCTGATCTGCATGACGCACTGAGGAGGGACGACCCCAAATTTCGCGAGATCCTCATCTTTCGCAAGCACATATGCACGAAAAAGCAAAACTAAAGATTATTTAGAGATACATCGGCTCTCATGATTATTAAAATTCTCACAGAAGCACACATGTACACGCAATCTGGTTCTAACGCTCAAATACATTGGTCTGTGAGTGTTAGAACCAGTTTGCGGTGTACGTATGATTGTCCCTTGTACCTTCAACTAGGTACTTAAGTACTAGGTACCTAGGTACTAGGTACTAGGTTCGCACATTACACCCAATGAAGTTGGTTTTGACAAATCATCAGATGGAAAAGGGGTATGGGCACCAGAGGGTGACTTCCCACTACAGAGTGTTAGATTTTGATTTCGCTGAAGTACCTAACAGCTGGTTGAGGACCGCTAACAAGCGAGTGGGGGTAGACTTAAGAAATTCTACCTTCTGCACACAGTAACCGAGTGGACAAGGTTCTTTCTCAGGGCATTCAATCCCAGGAGAGGGGGTAATTGCTGATGGTGGAGTGCATCAGCATACCTTCAATCTTGAAACTGATATCACGGACCTCTGAAGCGAGTGGGGGTGACCGGAAGAGATCCCACCTCCTGCACACTGTAACCGCGTGGAGAAGGTTCTTTCTCAGGGCACTCAATCCCAGGAGAGGGGATAGTGCTGATAGTGGAGTGCATTAGTGTACCTTCAATCTTGTAACTGATAGAACGGACCTCTGAAGCAAGTGGGGGTGACCGAAAGAGATCCCACCTCCTGCACACTGTAATCGCGTGGAGAAGGTTCTTTCTCAGGGCACTCAATCACAGGGGAGGGGATAATGCTAATATAGGAGTGCATCAGTGTACCCTCAATTTCGAAACTGATAGCAATGACCTCTGAAAATGCCAGTCACTCGGCCGATGTAACGTCAGGAAGAAATTCTAACGGAGGACGGCCTAAGAACCCGAAACAACAAATAGTTTCTGCTCCAAAACACATCGACGTCAGCACTGTTGAAAAAAATCATGTTCGCCCATTTATCCAGAGTGGTGTTATCCATAAATGCCTCATATGTAGTAGTGTTTTATCATAGAAATGAAATATTTTACGAACAGGTGAAATAACTGCCGTGCGGCATACCAATTATCTCATTACAAATGGATGACGAATGGAAGTGATTTAATTAAATAATCACGTCATATTTCTCTCCTGGAATGGCTGACTCAGTAACGTGAAAACTGACTGTCGACATGCAATAAAGGTGTTATCGCTTTAATCTTCAATGTTATTTATACATGTCTATATAACAGCATTATTGCGTAACATACATATTTAATTTCAATTATTTTTCCATTGTTTGGAATTTTCCAATTGGTGTTTGAATTATCAAACGAAAATCTGGATATGCCTTGTTGGTCAGGAAAAATCATAATTACATGCATATCGAATTATGAAATCGTACAAGAATATGAGAATACTGTTTTTTATTGTCAAGGAATCATTCAAGCAGTGAATTAATCTAATCTGTCCAGTAGAAAAATAATGTATACAATATTTTGAAAAAAAAGGGTTTGATATTCTACTTCTCCATCTTCATTCAAAAAAATTTGTGAATTTTACAAAAAAAGCAATCGATTTCAAAAAATTAACTCTATACAAAGATGTGCAGATCATACAAAAAAGTCCTTTCAGAAACGAACTGAAAGAAAATCTCACTCAAAACAGCTATCCAAAACAGAAATACTTCCGAAACTAATATTTCCACATGAACACTTTGCATTCCGAACAATCGTTGTGGAATTGAATCGGATATAATCCATAGGATTCCTACACAACATAGTTAATGAAAGAGGTGAAATTTCACTTACACGGAACACTGTCATCCTAATTGGTGAATGAAAGAGTAGAAGGGCAAAACATATCTTCCCTATCAATATCTCCTAAAAGTATACCTCTTTGAATTTGAAAAAAATATTACATTATTCATTTATTATAATGTATATGAATGAATGAATGAAGAAATGGAGACCCCAACTTGTTTGTTGGAACGCGCTTCGGGAAGTGTATTGCAGTTCTGGTGTTTCAGAACAGTGTTCGATTCGGATTCAGTTTACTACAAAGGTTCCAGTCCTATATACCTTCCAACAAGAAAATACGAGCAAACGTATTCCTTTTTGTGTTCTGCAATATTAGCCCGGTCAAATTAGACTAAAAAATAAGAGTGAAGGTACATAAATTTACAACAAGCTGCAAATGCTTGTAATTGTTCAAAACATAGTTGAAAACAAGATGTTTAAATTCCAAATGATTGCGATGCCTGGAAAAAAAATTTATTCGTGGTCAAAGGTCAAAAATCTCGAAAAAAATTGGTTTTTCACGATTTTCATGAAAACGGTGAGTTTTATCATAAAATAACCTCAGATAAAAATTGGAGTTCGTAATATTCTCTACAAAAAATGTACTCATCAATACTTTTTTTTCTTAGAGCCACCTTTTATGAGATACGACGAGTCAAAAAGTTGTAAAAGTTGTAATCGTCATTATATGCATAAGTATGCCACGTGTATACATCTCTGAAGTTGTAATTTGGAATAAATACGTTCAGTATGTACGTAGACATTTTGGTGCCAGAATTACGGTCGTATTTGATGACTATGATGATTGCACGAGAAAAATTATAGCTGCAGAACAACGTCGTCAAACTTTAGCGACATCTTCATCTTTCGATATTCTATTTGATGAACTTATGACGGTTCCTACCAGTCAACAGAAATTTCTTGCAAATACTCACAACAAATCTCGGTTCATTTCAATGTTGAAGGATACGTTTATTGGCGAAAATATATTGGTTAAACAGGCTAATAACGATGCCGACGTACTGATTATTGAAACAGCTATAGAACAATTCAATTTGACAAATACAACTATTGTTTTTGGTGAAGATGTAGACTTACTCGTACTTCTTACTGCACGAACTTTACCTGAAAAACCTATTTTTTTTAAGGCAATAACTGGCTATGATACGACAGCTACATTTTACAGGAGTGGTAAAGCAACAGTCTTCAAAATGTTTGATAAACAAGATTTAGTTCAATGTGCTGAAGTTTTCAAAAACAGTAATTCGACTCAACGAAAAATTATCAACAACGGGATTCCGTTTCTTCTTTCTATGTACAAAGCTCCGAAAAAAACCACCTGCTTAGATGAGTATCGATATGCATGTTTCGTAAAAAACATTAAATATAAGAAACAGGTGCAATTAGCTTGTCTTCCTCCAACCTCAGTTGCTGCTCATCAACATCTTTTCCGAGTATATTACCAAGTTCAAGTGTGGCTTGGTTATCAGCTAGACCCAAAATACTGGAGTTGGAAGTTAGTCGACAATGCATTAGAACCTACTCAGACTTTACTCCTAACTGCGCCGGAAAAACTGCTGAACACAATTTTTTGCAACTGTAAAAAGGGATGCAACGCTAAATGTGGTTGTGAAAAAGTTGGACTGTTGTGTTCTCTGGCATGTACACATTGTCAAGGCCAGTCATGTTCTTATGCTGAATCACCAATAGTGGAGGATTCATTTGATACCAACGAGGAAACATGCGATACATCACTCTTGACGCAGTTTACCTACACCCAGGATGAACATCAAGAAGAAGAAGAAGAAGAAGAAGATCAAGAAGAAGAAGGAGACCAAGAAGAAGAACAACAAGAAGAAGTATTTGAAGGTTATGACTCAAATGAATAAATTTTTACATTTTTTTAATTTCAATCGCTTTTATAATTTCCAACCCTTCCCAATATATTTTATTATGCAAGTTTCCAATTTGACAGAATCAAAACAGACATGTGGAATAGGCCTACTGGGGAAACCACGTTAAAATAAATGCGCTAAGTGCACTACCTCATATATGGCGTGGAAACGTGTGCATATAATGACGATTACAACTTTTACAAATTGAAGGGGTTATATTTTTAGGAGTGATTAATTTTTTGGGAAAGAAAGTTTTTGGCTTTCTACTACTCCATCTGATACAAAAAAAAAGAAGATTCTCTTATCCCTTTTTTTTTGTATCAGATGGAGTAGTAGAAAGCCAAAAACTTTCTTTCCCAAAAAAAAGAAGATTCTCTTATCCCTTTTTTTTTGTATCAGATGGAGTAGTAGAAACCCAAAAACTTTCTTTCCCAAAAAACTTTCACAACATTTTGATTCGTCGTATCTCAGAAACGCTGGCCCTGAGAAAAAAAGGTATTGGTACATTTTTCGTAGAGAATTTCATTATCTACAATTTTTATCTGATATTATTTTATGATAAAACTCACCGTTTTCCTGAAAATCGCGAAAAACCAATTTTTCTCGAGATTTTTTCGAAATATTTTTTTTCCAGGCATCGCAATCATTCGGAATTTCCAAATCTTATTCTTAACTATGTTTTGAATAATTACACGCGTTTGCAGCTTGTAAATTTATGTACCTTCCAATGTCTAGATTGACCGGATCATATCTCGAAAAGACAATATGAATTAACTCGACTTTCCTCAGTCCAAAGAAACTTTCTTTCATTGTTTTGTTTGTAACTCTATTGCGGCGATTCGATTAGCTCGCGTCAGAGCCAAAATTTCCATTTGTGTCCCACGGCATCGTGTCCGCATTTGCGAGAAATCACGTTTTCAGCTCTCGTGGTGTCATCCCCAGTGAGCTTTTCGGACGTGTTTGTGTTTGAGGGGATTCTTTCTGTAGCGAATTCAATCACACACAGAATTATCTGTCTGCAGCTTCCTCGAATCTTACTTATTTCTGAGAAGTGTTGATATTGATTAATTTCATTGAAATTTTTCATACAACGCAACGTAGACTGATTTCCGGATGACTTTTTTATCTGCACTGATCATCGTTTTCTATCATTTCTGAATTATCGAATCTATATTCATATTTGAAAAATATAATTCCAAACCTCTAAAATATTTTCAAAACGTTTCAACCTATCAGATCTTCAGTTCTGATCATTACAAGCCCACAAGGATAATAGAAAATAGTCTCAGGTCAGCAAATAGCTATCTCCTACAATTTCTACTGGTTGAGGTTAGTGATATTTTGGCTGGTGCTTCGCATGAGAAACGCTCATGGTTTATTTATTCATTATCACTTGAATATTACTTTGTAGGACTAAGTCATCTAGTATTTATTTCAATTAGTCCCATGTGGCGGAAGTCGATCGCTTCCAACCGCTATAAGCTGTCGGAAGAAAGCAAAATTGACCAAAATTAACATAAGCAGTTCAACTCTTGTTTTGACATTTATAATTAGTTTCATGTGGTAGACGAAAAAGTGGTTTCAACTGTAGGAAGCTGATGAAAACGAACGAACTCAACCAAAACCAGTGCAAGAATTTTAATTCTTGTTTTGAAATTTCTAACCATGGTAGACGTTACAACTGTTATAGAGCGTTCCACCTCACCATATGGGGCCAAAACAAAAGTTAAAATGCTCAAAATGCTTCTAGCGGAGGGGAATATCAAAACGAAAGTTGAAATTTCAATAATTTTGGTTGATTTTGCTCGCTTCCACCAGCTTCTATCCATGGAGACCCTTGCATTAACAGCACACGAAACTAATTAACTAATTGGGAATGTCAGAAGAAGAATTGAATTCCTTACGTTGATTTTGATTGATTTTGCATGCCCACACCTGCTTATAACGGCTGAAACCATTATGAAACCACTATCTACCACATGAGACTGATTGTAAATGTTTAAATTAGGATGGAATGAAAACTGTTTTTTTTTTAATATTTTTTTATAACTTATTTAAAAATAAAATAAATACAACAATAAAAATTAATTGGCGCTCCGGGGCGACTTCATTGATTCCAGTGGCGCATTTGCTTTTTCAGCTGCAGGAAAACCCGGAAAAACCTGCAGCACCACATCATCTGAAGATCTTGATCTAACAATGTCCTCTCTCTCATAAAACAAAATGTAGGGTGTCTCCAGAGGCTCCAATAAATTCAATGCATCGCCAGAACACTTCGTAAAACGACTATCGTCAAACTTAAACCAGTCCGTTTCTTCTTTAACCATGGCGTAATAATGACCAAATTCAACGCCAGAACCACAGTGAACAATGACTGCATGAATATTATAACAGTGGTCTGCTAGGTTGAAATGTTCATCTATTTCGAACCTTCCAAAGAGTTTCTTGCTTCCGTTAGAGGTTGAGTCTTGTTTGAAAATCATCAGTGTTATTATTAGATTGACTGGTGCCTCAGCTATACTTGTTTCCTTATAACAGTCAGTTAGTTTGGCGCAAAAACAAAACATATTCATATTTTTAATATTGGCAGAAAGTGCATTATACAATTCAAATTCATAAGGGATTTTTTTGTGATTTCATCAAAATGAAACGTTGAGGTCTAATAAAATTGCTCTTACGTGTATCATGATTGTGTGAACTGGATTGCTTGGGAAACAAGGGGGCCCTTTTGTAAATATCTGATAGGCTTGAGTAAATATACAAAGAAAGCCTATGATGCACTGTTTGGAACCTTTGGTGTAGTAATGAATATTACTGGAGTCTTTTCCCAACACCAATTCGTTATTTTCAACACATCGACACGTGTTTCAATCACCAAATGATCATCTTCAGAGAGGAAGATTGAAACGAGAAACTAATGCGAGCTAGCCCTATTTATGCTATATAGGTATCCCATACATGTAAACTATCCAGGCGTACCACCCATACAGGTATACCAACCTTAATTGATTTTATAATTTTGCCTTATCTATTAGTTTACAATATATGTTTATATAAAACAATTTTTAGCTATATAAAAATTAATTTCACAATATTGCCTATCCAAATTTATTTTTGCAATGTGTCCTTATGTAGTAATCAGTAAACCCAACAACATCATTTTATTTTAACAAGCTTATAGTATGCTATTTGGTATAGGTTCATTATTGTTATTCATAATATTATTGTGTCTACTTATTTCTACACTCTCATAGGCATCTAGTTGCCTGTTGTTGTTAACTTGTCCAACTAATCTTAATGAACTGAATGCAAAATATGATGGGCGACTGCTGATTTTTCAGGTCTTCCATATTTTAAGTGTGCTATGTGTTCCTTATATCTTACTTCAATAGATATTTTTGTCTGCCCGCAATATTTTGCATCGCAGTCCTTACATTCAATTTCGTAAATTCCAGACTTTCCCGAATTCTCGACTTTGTCTTTTGGACTTCCCAAAAGGCTCTGTAGTGTATGACTTGTTTTGAAAACCACCTTTATACCTAGTTCCTTGAAAATCTTTCCAAAGTTCCTCGTATATTGGTGGTATGGAACTGACATGTATTTATCTTGGTTTTTGTCCTTTCTGAAAGTCGAGATTTCGTTCATTCTTAACCTAATGTTCTTCTTCCTTATTATGTCATCTAAAATACCCCTCGAGAAACCGTTAGTGGCTGCTATTTCCTGTATTGTACGTCTTTCTTTTGTGAATCATATGTTAGAGGGAAAGTCAAAAGACGATGCACTAAAAAATTCAACCCAGCACGTTTGTGCTGTCCACAGTGATGTGAACTGTAAGGAATATACCTGTACGTGCTTTTTTCTTATCTAAATATATCGTATTCTAACCCTCCATATTGGCTCCTCATTACCAAAACGTCAAGAAATGGTAGTTGTCCCTTATTTTCTAACTCATAGCCAAATCCTAGGAACTTTACCTTAGCCAAAACCTAGGAAAATACTTCGATTTTTCTTTGGTTCCCATTTCGAATTTGCTCAGAAAGAGCAGAAGAAGGCACCGACATAATTTCATGAGTGATGAATGATTCACGGCAAGAATCCCTAAAACCGATTCCAGCAAGAATTCTCAAAGCTTTTTTCTGTAATATAAAAATGCATTGAGCATCACTAGAATTTCCCCAAAGTAGAATACCGTAAGAAATGTGGGACTGTATGAGCGAGCAAAATATTATTTTCAACGTAGTGAAATGTGTTATTGGTTTCAGCTGTCTAAGTAAAAATTAGGCTTTTCAAACTTGAAATGTGGCTTGACCAATGTAGCCTATTGTCCATAGTAAACCCCAATAATTTGACACACTGGAATTCAGTTAATGGTAAGTTGTATTGTAAAGAAGTCGAGGTTCATTCTGATTATTCTTTCAAGGTTCAAAATGTTATATTATAATTGTACACAACAGTAATGTATAATTTACCGAGCGAAGGCTCGATTAACAATGAAGTAATTGAAAAATAAACTGTTTGTAGTTAACAATATTCAAATGCAAATAGGCCGAAATATACGGGCGCTACTCAATTGGAGATATTCGTATATTTTGAATTTTATGACAAGTGGATCAGAAAGGACCCATACATTTGAAGGACCAGCCGGAAAAACCCGTGAGAGAAATCCAGAAATGAACAACTTGAACAGAATTATTTCACAAATGCTTAAAGTTGAAGAATGCGATAGACCAAGCTGCCTTTTTGCATGAGTTATAGTGTTGGCAACTCTAGAGTAAAAACTGAAAACTTACAATTTACTAGCTGAATACCGAACACTCGAACACTATCCATCTTGGTATTCACAGAGTCACGGGTGACGAATAAATTCAATTTCCTTATCACAACTGAATGTCACATCGTGGCGGTGACGAACGAATTCTCACTTCGCGGTATATTTCCAATAAAGCCATGGGAGAATAGTGCATCCCTGAAAGTTCTCAAAATAGCTTATTTTGGTCTCGTTCATTCAATACTGTCGTACGACTTGATATATTGAGGATCCTCGGCGCATATATGACAAAAGATCTCATTTTGGAGAATAGGGTCGCAGAGTTCATAAAACTGGCGCTTCGAAGCATATCATGCTCTCGACATTTTTACCTTTCATCGAGGTACTTATATCACATCCCGTTTTGCCATTATGAAACCTATTCGGTTGTGAGGAAGAATTACGTAGTCATATACAGTATGAAAAGTATTCTTAAAATGTAGAAGAGGAATTAAAAATTCACTGACTAGTAGAAAACATAAGGAACCAAACCACGCCACATAATTCAATTTAAGTTTCATTCGATGTAAAGAGTATGTTCTCCAACATACCGTACAACGAGTGTAAGCCCCTCATTATAGACATATTAGATCAAGCCAAAGTAGACCATATCACTTCCTTTCAAGTTTCAACAGCTTTCGATGTGTGCCTGAATCAGAGCTACTTACAGTTCAACAACAAATTCTATAAACAGGATTCAGGTTTACCAATGGGCTCACCTCTTAGTCCACTCTTAGCAGACATATTTATGAACAACTTGGAGACCTCGATAGTAAACTTCAACCTGGGTAAAAAACATATTCATTTCTGGTACAGATATGTAGACGATATTCTTGCCTGTTTCAGAGGAACTACACGACAGCTGAACCAATTTATGACATTCATGAACAATCTCAATAGCAACATTCAGTTCACACTCGAAACAGAGATAGAGAAACAAATAAATTTCTTAGACCTGGCCATTACACACAATCAGAATGAATTCAAGTTCAATGTTTTCAGAAAACCTAGCTATACAGACATCACCATCCCAAGCGATTCTTTCGGTGGATCGGTCTCGCGAAGCTTGTATTTTTTAAAGCGGTCGGAGGCTTGGCTCCCTTACAACGTAGGACATTCATTATTTCGGGTTGATGGTTTATTCATTATTCGTTCATGGGCGGTACGTATGAGTTTTGTTAATGCTGGTTACAGTGTGGTACGTACTACGTAGTGAGTGTTTTTTCGAGCATATTATGTATTTATATTGGACGGACGGCACTACGTGCCACACAGCTCATGCCACATTGGATATTCTGCACGAGCGATTTGAGAAAAAGGTGACGTGGAGGGGATGTGAACTGGCAACCGACATCGGGCGTTTTGATCCCGTTAGACTTTTTCTTGTGAGGATTTCCTGGGGCGCAAGTGTATGGGAATGAGTCACGAACCACAGTGGTTCTCAAAGTTCACATAATCCATGCCATCGCTAAAAGTCAGCCTGATTTATGCGCCTGGGTCATGGAAAATTAGACGTTCCAATGATATATCATCAAATATATAGTATAGTTTTTACCTAAAGTAAAAATCTGATAAGATATGATCATTATAACCGTCTGTTGGAAGTAATTTGCAGGTTGAGTGGAAGAGCGCTGTTTCTCAACTCATGTTGAGAAAGCACGAATTCTGCCTTCTGTCAGAAATGTAAATGTTATATATATATGTATGTATATATATCTACTTTTCTTTCACGTTATCATATGTATAGGTATCTATATGTATATGTTGTGATTTTCTGGCAATAAAATCGATTATTATTATTATTATTATATTACACACATGATGGCATCAGTAGGTCTTTCAAACGAATAAATAATTTCTCTGATATCTCACACATAGGGGATAGTGTGTATGAAAGAGCCAGGCCTTGGAAGAACCCATGTGATTTTCTACCACTTGCCAAAATCCTACCATGATTCAATTCCAATGTTTGTATGGCAACACTGAATAGCTGTCATCCACAAACATTTGACAGTTCTGCGAAAATGAATGGCGTCAGTAAACCACATCGAAGATTTTAGTACCAAAAGGTATATTTGCTTGCGTTTACTTAATTTGTGATAAAACTGATATGTCGATATTGATGTCATAATGTTTACGCGAAATAGCTGCATTTTGAGGTTACAACTTGAATGACAAAATGTTTGAAAGAGCGACTTGTGGAGGCTTTGAAAGAGCTGGCCATTTCATGGCTCGAAAACTGGCTCTTTCAATACATTACAAATGAATGATATTCAATTATTTACAGACTGTGCGTTCAGCAACTTATTTGCAGATGATACCTTATTGGCCTGTACTGGAGTGAATTTAGAAGAAACTGTTGGCAGTGAAGTATTTGGGATTTCAACTTGAAAATTATTCGACAACAACTTCAAATATATTGAAAAAAATTGCAAAAAAATTATATTTTTTCTCAAGAATAGCCAATAACTTACCAACAGATACAAAAATTATGGTATATAAATCAATAATCCAACACCATTTTGACTATTGTGCATCTATTTTATTCTCTTTTGATATAAACAAAGTGCAACAAATACAAAAACTACAAAATCGAGGAATGAGAATAATTTCAAAATGTAATAGGTATACACCAATTTCTACCATGCTATCTGCTCTACAATGGCTCTCAGTATCCAAAAGATTAATCTATTGTTCCATGGTTTTCATTTATAAAATATTAAATAAAATGACCCCACCATACTTGTTATCATTATTACTTTTCAATAAGGACATTCATCACCATTCTACTAGGCACAGCAGTCACATTCATATAAATAGAACAAATACAAGAGAAATACTACAAATACTACAAAGAAATAGTATTTTGAAGGCTTTGTCCAATTCAATGATTTACCTGATTCAATTGAATCTACTCTATCATTGAAGATTTTCAGAGCGAACTGTTAAAATATATCCATGATGGAAATTGAAAAATTCCTTTTTGTTCAGTTAAAATTATGTACGTATATAAAATTGTATTATTTATATAAATTTTGTTGATTATATCATATTTTAAGTTAGCAAACTGTATATTAGGGAATCCTAATTCAATAAATAAATTAAAAAAACACAAACTACCAAATGGCGCAGTTTGTTAGAGATGCCTATTTAGCAGCTTTCAGCCTACAAAATGTTACTCAAGTATTCATCGAAACTACCATATATCCCTCAAATTCTAACATATTTTTTGACGATGCGTTCCTTGCATCATATGTGACCGACAGACTTAATCCAGCTTCAGAAAAATAAAACGAGGAAGGAGAGAAGAAAAATGAACCTAGAAAAGTTGATGTCAAGGAAACGCCAACAAACAACATATGAAAAAACAAGTTTCAAGGCACATGTTGAGTCCAGTGATTCCAACGCCAACATATTGGAATACATTGGACAACATATGTTGGAATTGAAAAACAAGAAGATTACTTCACAGCAAAATAAAAATAATTGTATAGTGTGTAATGGGGATTATTCTAAGAGCAAAGTAGAATGGTACCAGTGCAAGATTGTGATGATTGGGCACATGAGTCTTGAGGCATTGAAGGTATTACAATTTTTTTTTTGCAAAAAATGTTTCTAGTTATTCATTTTATAAGGAGAATGATTTAAAAAAAATTATAATTGTATCAAGATGCTCAAGAATATTGTAAGATTGTGATTTGAAACTGATGATTCTAATAGAAATAAGCAATGCTCAAGTTTGAAGGTTTTTAAAAGAGATGAATAGTTTATTAAGAGATTGTTATTGATGAAACACTGTTTTTTTGTAAAGAGGAGCCTTGTGGCTTTACAAGGTTTCAGTCAATCAATTATCTCATAATGGAGACTGATTATTAAAAAAATATACATTATTTTGCTTAAAATTGTTGAAAGATTGTGATTTGAGACTGATCAACAACTGATTTTCAGAGAAATAAGCAATTTGACAGTTTGATGAAATTCATATAACAAATGGATAGTTTTTTTGTAAAGACGAAC
This sequence comes from Leptinotarsa decemlineata, assembly GCF_025532065.1. Taxonomy (NCBI): domain Eukaryota; kingdom Metazoa; phylum Arthropoda; class Insecta; order Coleoptera; family Chrysomelidae; genus Leptinotarsa; species Leptinotarsa decemlineata. The sequence goes on from NW_027412747.1 coordinate 22,079,740, forward strand.
CCGGCTGTTTCATAGCACATACCTTGCTCTTTCAAACACATGTTGCTTAGAAAGAGCCGATTTTTCTTCTTTTTTTTTCAAATTGCCATATCACTAATTTCTGTCATTGTATCTCATTTTATTTTGATTGGATAACCATGACTATTAAACTAATTATTTACAAAAAGCAATTTTATTCAATTACCATCACCTGAAGTGAACTTTTTTAATGTTTTTCAAAACTTGTTTCATACACACTCTCGCCCACTTTGTTTTATTAAAATTTGAAGATAAGAAGCGCCTAAGGAAAACCCCTTCACTTCAATTGATTCATATACTCAAGCAACAAACACCATTTCCATTACTCGAAAAACTAAATATTTTTAGGAGAAATAAGTTTTTGGGGAAGGAGCTGTCTTTTTTCTCCGCCACCATTGAACAAAAAATATTAGAGACTCGCAAAGAAAGGAAAAAGAAATCAACTACAATAAAAACTCCCCATGAATATATGTAGAACATGTATGAAAGTTCAACTAATATACGAAAGAATAAGTAGAGAGCCGAAAAACGTTTTTTCATTCATTATCATACTTATTATAAAACCAGGTTGAATTTTACAGCTTTTCTTCTTTTGTGTGATAACCTTTCCATTTCTCCAATTTGCCTAATGAGCAACTGTTCAGATCCAACGTAAATTACAATTCTTGGGAAGGCATCACTTCATAATTCGAAATTTTTCTGCATCGTTATCAAACGTAATTTCCTGAAATAATCAAACTCCCCAAGACAGACAACTTAAGTTCCTGCAGGAAGCTCAAATGTCAACTTGAATTCACGAAGTCATCATCAATCCCGCCCAATCTTCCCACCATTCATAGAACCGTGCAACTCAGTCACCTTCAACTTCACCAGCCCAGGGGAATTCAAATCAGAGCTCTATCATTTTCCTGTGACGTAGATTAAAAATACAACAATTAGCGATCGAGTTATCTTTTGACAGAAGCATCAGGTGCAACGATACATCAAAATTATATCTGTGTTATCACCAGTAATTTCAATAGAGTTACAAGGGTGGCGCAGGCGCCTAGCTGGAACAGGGCAACTAGGCGTCTCTTTGCCATTCGCTTCTTGAAGGCTCCGACGTTAACATCGAGAGATATGCTCATCCTCCCGCGGTGCGGCTCGCTTCCTGAAAAGCGTGGAAATCCGAAATATAGATCTGAATGCATTCGCGGTAGCTTCTCTGCTCGCGTTTCCAACCAGTGCTGTAACTGACTCTGATTAGCGGAGGTAACCTTGAGGAAGTTCGGGAATAAGATTTACTTCCGTTGAAGAAACGATGATGAGTGAAAGTAACGAATTGTGATCTGGGAAAAAGTTCTGTAGTGAGTTGCACCTAGCGTAGCACCGTGAGTTTGATTGTTAGTGATAGTGAGCTGTAGGAAAACATATTCAGACATGGAGCTACTGCAGCAAGTTTTCTTCATCAGCATCAACTTCGTTTTCCTCACAGGTGAGTCCTTGAGAAATGTTTGTGCTGACGCAAGTCAAAAGTGTCGTTCGAAATGTTAGTTGAGGCGTGGAAAATGAATTTCATGAGGCTTTCCATCGATTGGGTACAAAGACCAATAAGTGTCAATCCAATGATATATCATTATGATTGATCAATTCGTTGGGTACTGCAGCTAACATATCAGCATCAGCTGCAGCATCAGTTGGACCAACTTCTACATCACTTTGAGAATAGGATATAATATTAATGCAAATTCAAGATATTGTGCTTTCCAGTTCTCCAGAGAACTGTAGTCTCAAAGTCACCAACCAGACAATTGGATGTGGAAACTCCCCAGGTCTTTCGACATATTGAATATGTTGTAATGCTACCAAAATCATCAATTTGGATACGTATCTGATGGACTAATTGGTACAGATGATGACTTTGAGATCAGATTAAGTGATTTGGAATAATTAACAGTTGAAGGGTCACACGTTCGGACAATAACCTGAATTGTAGCAGTGGGTATGGATACGAATAGCAAAATGAAGTTGCACTTACCTGAATTATGGAATCTCTGCTGCAAATCCGGTTTTGGACTGAATGACGTGAGCGGAGATCACTAGCGAATAGAGGTAGCCGTAGCAAAAATTTGGGGGAAGCACATACAAATCGTATATTTCAAAAACCGCGACCTCAGTAATAGCGTGATACTTTCGTACTTATACAGTGTGTAAAAGAAAAATGGAATGAAGGCATTATTTCGGTTACTGTACATATTTGAGAAAAAAACCGAAACACGTCAAATGTAAATCATAATTTGACATTCTTCAACGTAAAATTGACACCTCTACTTTTGACCCCCTTCGAATGTCAGGTACAATCCCCAATTTTTTATATGGAAAGTATAGATTTGTGATATACCCTATTCAAAAGTGTTACTACTTACAAGTTCATTGCAACAATTAAGATAAAATAAATTAATATAATGTGGTTATCGAAATTCGATAAAATACACTCAAAACTTAAAATGTGGAAAGAACTGTGGATGCTAACGAAGTTTATGTTCAAAATGTTTACCCCGAACGTCTTGGCTACATCCTAATCTCAAATAAAACTGTCTTCTAACATTATTTAACATATCAGGCGTGACCTCCAGATTTGGATGACTTTTAAGTCATCCAAATCTGGAGGTTTAGTTTTATATACATTGCTCTTCACATTTTCCCATAGAAAGAAATCTTATGATAAAAGATCGGGTGATCGCGCTGGTCATTCAATCGATCCTCGCCTCCCTATCTACCGATTGGAAATGTATCGATGTATTGCCGGACATTAACTTGGTAATGTGATGGTGCTCCATCCTGCTGAAACCATATAGTATTCACTGGAACTTGAGGGTTTCCTGGATCAGGATTTGGAATTGTATTATTTTGAAGTAGTGTCGAATAATTATCGCCATACAAGTTGCCCCCAATGAAGAAGGGACCAACGATATGGTTTTCTACAATCCCTGCCCAAACATGAACCTCATGAGGGTATCGCGTATGTTCTTCTCTCATCCAGTGAGGATTTTCCGTTGACCAGTAGCATGACCGTTCAGAGACAAAGTACACTCATCAGAAAACATAACGTCCTCTGATTGTATGATATTTTTATCCAACATGTCCATCATTTCCTCACAAAAATGAGTTTTCCTATCAAAATCGTCTTCCATGAGCTCCTGAGTAGGTATCATTTCATAAGGATGCATTTTATCTTCACATAATATGTTTACTATCGATGTATGGCTAACATAGAATGTAGTGAATGCCTGTCTATTCGATGTAGTTGGGTTTTCCTCAAACTCAAACATCACATCTAATTTGAATTCATCACTCATTGCATTGGCAGCTGCTTTATCTGCCCCACATGACCAAGCTCGCGAAACTGCTCCTCTATTTTGCTTATTATTCTTAGCTTAGCTCGCTAATTTCTCATGAAATTAGCGAGCTACTTCTTGTTGTGTTCGGATTTTATCTCCTTAACTGATCATTTGTAAAACTGTTATTTTATGCATTTCCGTTAACCTAACCATTTGCCAGACTTGAAGTCAACGAACTTTAAACTCAAAGTAGACGAAGTGGTTCAAATTGATGTTGTCACGGAAATTATTTACAGTTTTTCAAAGGATATCATCATTCAGAACCATGATGGGAAAAGTATTCCTGAAAATATTCTTCCACAGATATCTTCCTCTAGTTCTTGAGTTATTCCATAAAATGGTCTCCGGATGTTTGAAGGTGGTTGACAAGTGTTCCTTGTTCTGCGTCAAGTACTCACAACTTGTGCTGGTATATTTTTCAACAGAGCAATTACAATGGACAAAATAGACGGGTGAATGTCAATATGATGATGGATTATGCAATTCCATCATTCTGTTTCAGGCATAGATGAAATATTCTTCATGTCAACGATAATTTGTGATGATCAAAACGTATTCAACTCACCATAGGAATAAAGCGTTGAGCATGTCAAACAATTATTGTGTTCTTTAACGCATATTGGTGTGACGGAATGCAGTTTTTGATTAGAAATTCATGATAATATATCGAATGTTAGTATATGAATATATTATGAAGATATGAGAAAATTCTTAAAACGACATTTTCTTGTGTGGGGCTCAATGTATTATATTGTTTTTTGGGTTTATACCCTCTGCTTCCGCGGTATATTCTTGTTCATTCTTGTTAATTCACACAATTATAATCAAATATTACGGAAGCATCCCAAAACATAAAATTCAATTTAATTTGTCAGTATGAAGTGAACGTCCACGATCCAAAAACTACAACAAAAAATACAGGTCCGTATTTCAAACTTCAAAGATGGGGGTGACCCAAGTCAGATAACACCCTATATAAAAGATTCATGATCATACTCTGATAGCCCACATCAAGTGCCTATAGCAAAATGTTGACAGATTTTCAATATGTCTGCGAATAAAGAAGATGTAGGCAAAAATAATTTGGGATTTTTCCTGTATATCTCCAGAACCAAAAGAGCTATATTCGATTTTTTCACACCATTGAATAGGTCTCTGAAATACGCAACCTTGCCACAATTTAACCGACACTCTATCTCGTATCGTTTACGAGATCCCCATGTACAGAAACGAATTTGAATAGCCCTGTAGATATAAAGTTGAGAAGGTGAAGATCAGCCCAGGTTGTTTTCAAACTCAACCTGAAGCTAATATTAAATGCGACAATGGAATTCATCGAGGACATGAATGAATTTTGATATCAATACTGAAACATCTCAATAATTGGTTCACATCAATCAGGATATTTTCTAAATTACTGATAAACGTCGATACAGCTTTTACTTGACCTGTAATTCACTGAGACGAATTTTCAATTCGGAAAACCATGCGTTCCACCTTTGCACCTTATTTCCAAGTGAGTTTTGCACAAAATTCTTCCACCAGCATGAAAGAAAACCACTTCACAATATATATCAACCCCTGCCCATGCTATTGCAAGTAAATATGTCATAGTCATCATTTATTTTGTAATGATACTCAGCACGAAAACCAAATAATTGTTCTAGAACCCACATCTCTCCTCTTGAAACTAAACGATTCCATAAATCCAAATTAATGTATGGGTGGCACGACACTATGAGAATTAATTTCGGAACGTTTCAATTTCAACACCACTCTATTAAACATGAGGAAATATTAGGTATTCATCATTTGAGTTATGCAGTGTACTGTTTATGTGATGATACACGGAACAGTTTGACAAATACAGAGTATACAATTCCATAACTCAAAGACTCATAACTCAAGCAGGTGTTTAAGGGAGAGAGAAATTCTGAACAATGAATAATCGTTGCCAAAACAACAAAAATTGGATGATCTGAAAGGCCAATTTGACACTCGTTGAAACTGCGCACATTTTGGTTGATGTGAAATCCAAATGAATGTTTGGGTAAAGTGGATATACTGACTGTAAATCAAATCATCTAAAGGGAAAATTCGTTCAGGCCAATCTCAACTCCCTACACTGTAGGTTAATGGACTGACACCTACCAAAAAACAACTACTTCCCTGGCTAATACCACGAAGAGGGTGGGATTATATCCGATAGTTATCAGTGCAGGATTCTTCACTGAAGTCATTCCTGCATATGCTGTTGGTGATACAACTGCCGCAATTGATTTTCAATTATTGGAACACACTTGCAGACCGGTTTTGGGCTGTTTGGCCACTCGTCAATAAAAGGGAGTGTCTATCATCAACATAAAGATGACTTTTTCCGATAAGAGTATCATTCCTCGAAATAGGTTGAAACGGACAACAAACAATGAGTTTATCATCGCTCCATCTGCCTGTCAACGAGGTAACCAACCGCATATCCGAAATTTGCCCAATTCCTCGTATAAGGAAAAAAAACTTTTAAAAAATGATAGAAGTTGATGATAAATGTTGATGATGGACACTTCCTTGCACTGACGAATGGCCAATCAGGCCTAAACCAGTCTGGCATGTTCCAATAACTGAAAATCTATTGCGGCAGTTGTATCGTCAACAGCATATGCAGGAATAACTTCAGTGAATAATCCTGCGCTGATACCTGGATATAATCCAACGTCCTTTGTGACGTTAGCCAGGAGAGTAGTAGAATTTCACTAGTTCGGACTTCCATTGTCTGATATATAAAATGATTTGAAATCCCTGAAACAAGTGAAAAAGAAGAATTAAAAATAAATAGCTGTAAATAACAATTATATTAAACAAAAAAAACCTGAAATGAAATAATACTGAAATAAAATACTAGTAAAGATAAAACAATTGAACAAAAAATAAAGAAATTCAAAATGAAAATAAAAATAAAAAATTAAGAGATTTCAGGCCAAGTTAGTTCACGACGTTTCGATTGTTAATGTCCATAATCGTCTTCCGGTGATTACTGGCCTGATTCCTCCGAGAGACGACTATTTATGGGTCGTTCCATATGTTGCGTATTTCTACGCTGGCTTGGCTGAATAGATAGATAGATAGATAGACATATACTTTATTGTCGAAGAAAATATAATCTTATTGAAAAAGTTTGTTGAAAAATCTGGTATATATAGCACTTTAAAGAAAACAAGAAAAGAAACAATTCAAATACACAAATACACAGAAACACAATTTGAGCAAAACTAAGTTCACATATCTAATAGATAAAATATAACAATAGAAAATAAAATTCAACAAAATGTAGAAAAAATAGTTTGTATAGTCCCTTTCAAAAGATGTAAATAACAATTATATACAATTTAAACATAAGTTCACATGCCATGGCCATAAAATAAGATCTATCCCAGTATAAAATATAATTTAAAGTATAGGTGTCAATATAAACAACAAAAAAAAACACCTATATTAAATCACAGCAATGTTCCATTGTAATATTCATTAAGATTGTAGTACGCTTTAGTTGCAAGGGCATCTTTAACATGATTTCTTTTTATAGCTTTTTTTCTTCCTAATTTCGTAAGGTATGTGATTATACAGCTTTTTACTTTCATAAATCAAAGAATACTTTGTCTGGCTTGTTTTTGAAACAGGAAGATGTATATTATTTTCAGTTACTTGCCGGGTTACGTAATTTGTAGGCAAACAGTTTCAAGTATGAAAATACAAGTACTTGACAGTGAGAATTTTTTCCCCTCAAAAATAATGGTCTGCATGACTCACGCACTCCCACCTTGCATAAGTATCTAACCGCTCGCTTTTGCAAAACAAACAATGAATGACAAAGTTGTTGACTGCAAAATCCCCAGAAGGCAACACCATATCTCAGATGGGACTCAATCAGGAAATGAAATACCATTTTTGTTGTGGATGAACTCAGTTTATTTGAAACTATTCAAAATGCATAACATCCTGATGCCAATTTTTTATTCAAAGCTGAAATATGTTGATCATATCTTAATTTGTTATCCATGAAGATTCCCAGGAATTTGGATTGATTTTTATTCTCAAGAATTTGTCCATTCAAGTATAAATTGTTAATATTACAGCTGAGAGTGAGTAGGTTTGTTGTTGTTGTTAGACAACATGTATACGGCTTCCTTGAATTGTCTCCTAAACCAATGTTCCTCTCTGTGTAAGATCTCAGCTTGGGACCACTCGATGTTGTGTTGATGGGTCCAAACATGGTCTTCTATTCCTGATTTGCCGGTTTCCTCTCACTGTGCGTGTTTCTTGTGCTCGGCAATGCGAACATTCAATGGCCTCTTAGTTTCACCAATATAGGATATTCCGCAGGAACATAGGATATTCCGCAGGAATATCCTATATTCCTTTATCCTATATTCTATATCCTATATCCTATATTCCTGCGGAATATCCTATATTGGTGAAACGCAGTCCGCGTTCGGTGGCCTGGTTTTCGTGAGGCTGCTACACGGATAGTGTTATCGGATCTGAAGCAGGTTCTGAAGTTGTACTTGGAACCAAGTTTGCTTATCCTCTCCGATAATCCTCTACTGTAGGGAAGTGCAAGCACTGGTTGTGACGGCTTCTCTTCCTTGCTAGACTCCTGCTGTCTTTCAGCCAAAATATTTTCTACCATCGCTTTGGAGTAGCCATTCCGCTGAAGATCATTTTTGATGATGTTTCAGGGATTTCAAATCATTTTATATATTGGACAATGGAGCTCCGAACTAGTGAAATTCATCATAAAATATTGTCAATCACCTTCAAATAAATAGGAAAGTAGATGTTTTCTGATATGTGTCAGTTCCTCAACCTAGAGTGTAGGGGATTGAGACTGACTTTCAGATGATTTGATTCATAGCGAGTCTTCAAGTATGTCCTCTGACTATATGTGAAAAGTTTTCTTTTCTAATATGAGGAATTGGGCAAATTTCGGATAAGCGGTTGGTTACCTCATTCACACGCAGATGGGGCGATGATAAACCCATTGTTTGTTGTCCGTGTCAGCCTAGTTCAAGGAATCACACTCTGGAGGATTTCGATTTTCAATTATCGGAACTCATTGACTACCTTACACTGACGAGTGGCCAAAAGCCCGAAACTGGTTTGCAAGTGTGTTACAATAATTGAAAATCTATTGAGGCAGTTGTATCGCCAGCAGCATATGCAGGAATAACTTCAGTGAAGAATCCTGCACTGACACCTGTCGGATATAATCCAACGCACTTCGTGGTATTAGCCAGAAGAGTAGTTGTTTTCTGATCGATGTCATTAACCTACAATGTGGGGAGTTGAGACTGGCCTGAACGAATTGTTCTTTCAGATGATTCGAAACGTTCTTTTGCTTCCACTTCCCCATATTTCATACTATCATCGTGACATGAGTACATTTCTCATATTCTCATAAAGTATGTTATAATGGAATGTGTGCTTCATCTTCTCATAATACTCATATAGATGCTGATCAGGTAATAATTCAAGCATATTTTTTCAAAACTTTGAAATCTGCCTTTGAGTATGACAGTTCAACGTGGTGTGAATGTTATTATTCGGGTTTTCTGGCAGTGGATCAGTTTCTTCCAATTGGATCACCTGTCCTTGTTTATGTACCGTTGACAACAGCTAGCCAGATCTGTGTCTCTGTATCTGTAGAGTATGGAGGCTGAATGTAGACCCACAGTACTTAGGCCACATGTGAGCCATTGTACATCCTCCCGAGGAGTTGTCCTCCATGAACTGTTCTTTCCAGGAAACTGGACAGGTCACTAGGAGACATCTCCTTTATATCGGCAGGTGAAGGCCAAGACCCTCCGAATACACATTCTCTTTGGCAACCTTGAGGTGTCTCACGATGGCTTACGGGAAAGTTTTGGAAGGTGCGGCGACATTACTGTCGTTGCGCGGCTTCTTCAACCTTCTTGGAGTCCCTCCGTGGAGGTGCTCAAGTGAGGGCGCTTTCCTGTAGGGGCAGCCAATTCCATGCCTTCATTCAATGCGGAGCGTTTGGCGCTTGCTGCAGGAAGTGTCCTTGCTGTTGGAGGTGGAGTGGTGGAGGAGGCACTTATAGTTGCTACCACTCCTGCCTCTATCACTCTCTTTCTCCTTTTGGCCTTGGCGCCGCAAATGCGCTTACGCCGTGGCCTTAGTATTATATCACGAGGTGATCTGCCATGTCCAGCCTCATTCCGAGCAGTAGATTGAGGTGGTCATTTCTGTCCAGCCGCGGGATTGGTTTTTGCTTTTTCTGTGTCTGTTTTTATGATTGTTTAATTCATGTGTGTTCCCACGAGTAGCAGGGGAAGAGTTGATCACTCTGGAAGAGCTCCGCATTAACAAAGGAAGGCTGATCACAATGTGGTTTCGCCCAGTGCTACAAGGAGATGGTTCGTACCCGCATATCACCTTGCGGCCATTCAGCTGTCGGCACGATTCCTCACGCCTTCGCTTGGGTATGCTGGTCCACGGTGGCATGTTTCGCAAAGGCTTTTGGGGAGTTTTGGTTCCCCTCACCCTACTTATTTCTCTCAATGACCAGGAGTCCGACGACTCCGTCCGTAGAGCCACATTGGCTTCCCAGAAAGGGCTCCCAGTCCCCTGGCCGTTCCCCTAACCGCCACCTTTGGACGCGCCCGATAGGTAGCCCAACCCACATGGGAGGTAGTCCGATTTCAATAATGTTCATTGCCTTTCCTTTTTTAATGGAATCGCTCCTGGGTTTTTGAATTTCTATTGCCTCTCCATATACTCTTGGGTGATTATTTTGACTTTTATAGAGTATCACGGTATTTTCGGATGAGATAATGTGAGTACCTCCTTTGTTGAGATCATGTTCGGCTACAGCTGATTTGTCGGTTTGTCCGAGTCGTCAGTCCCTCTTGTGTTCAGAGAGATTGGTACCTTCACTTATTTTCGTGGTTCCAATATAGATCGACCAGCCGCTACAAGGAATCTTGTATGCCCCAGGTGTTGCTGAAGGTTCTTTGGGGTCCTTAGCTGACCTTAGATTTCCTCTGATGGTTTTTATTGGCCTATATATTGGTTTCACGTCGGGTTATTCTAAGATTCTCCCAATCTGGTCTGTCAAATTTTCAACATAGAGCAGGAAAGCTTTTCCCTTCACTATAGCTAGGGTTACTTTGGCTTTCTCTCTCCTGGATCGTATGACCCTATTCCTTTGAAGTCATTTTTAGGTAACTGAGTTCATCAGGAAGACTCTCGGGTTCACAGATACGTTGTGCTCTGTCACACAACGTTTCAATTATTACCCCTCTCCTTTGTTGTGACTGGTGGTTAGACTGTCTGTCCAGGTTTGGTTTCTGTCCAGGAGTGATGGTTTCCTATACACTCTGTAGTCCAATGTACCATCTTCACGTATGTAATTCTCGTTTCATTGTTAATTGCTATTTTTCGTCAAGAGAGATAACAAAAAATCGTTTAGTATCTCTCCATTGCCATTCCTCGAATGTGGATGAAAAAACTCTTCCATATTGTGTAGCTACCCTATGAATCACTTCTAATCAGCTCAGTGACTATGTTTGCAGGGTTCCCGATACTTTCAGCTTTTTTTATAACTTTCACTATCTGTCATACCTAAGACGTTAAAATATAAAAATGAGTTGTTTTGGGATCGAACTGCAAGAAATTAAAGCAAGATCCCAATGATAAAGCACGCCATTTCTTATGCAAACCGAGATTTTCAACTCGTTAAGCACTTTTATCTTCATGAAGGTTTTTTCTTTCTTATTCCTTTCATTAAGAGTGATAATAAAGTTGGGCTTAATTGGATCATTGTCGCGGCTAAGAAGATTATATGTTTTAGAAGGGTTCGTTTCTTAATGCTTTCTTCCTAATTCAATATTCAGCTCCTGGAATGCAAAATTCGCTACTTCCTAGAAATTTACAGCTTTTTTTCTATGCTCGTTGTTTTTATCCAGCGCTTCCAGTAGTTTGCATCAAAAAATTCACAAAGGATCATTTGATTTTCAAATACAATATCGTGTTAGGCGAAGGAGTATTTCTCTGGGGATATTGTTGTTTTGCCAAAGATACACTAATAGGTTGGATTGAGTTTATATAAAAATGGCTATATAATTTGCTTCAATTCAGGTGAAATGAAAATCTATAGAGTTATGTGACTCGTCCAATAATTTGTGAAGGCCCAGTCAAACATTATGTTGGTCAGACCAAAAAAGTTATTGAAATGTGCTTCAAAGACCATACAACGCATATCATATCATAGATTAGACTGGACTAGTGTTTCTAAACTCTCCTTGAAGGACGGTTATATTTTGAAAGTATAGAATAGTGTAGAACAACAAATCAATGAGACATATCGTGAGATCCAGGAAATTGATGCTGTTGTTTTGTTCTATTTCGACCGTGAATTTTACCTTATCGTGTAGAGTAGAGACGTGTAGAGACGGCTCTTCGAGCCGTCAAAACCCACGAGGATATCGTCTGAACCAGAATAAAATGTGTTTTTGGGATAAGGCATTCTTCAGGAAACACGTGTTTTCTAAGTTTCCATAAAAATGTCTGCTAATAAGGGGCTCAATGGTAACCCTATTGGGAGGCCTGAATTTTGCAGGTAGAAGTTATCATTGTACTTGAAGTAATTTTGTGTGACACAGATATGAAAGAGGTTGCATAGTTCCTCCGTGATATATGGATTGGTATTCTGTTTATCTATCCAACTGGAAGATAATGAAAAAATATTTTTCCAGTCTTGAATCTCCAACAAAGTGAATCAACTACATTCAGAAAGTAGCACTGCCAGTTGAAAAAAATTGATTGTTCATAAATGACCATTCAGTTGAATCTACTCAATTTGCGAGTACACATCAATTTTTTGGGAACGAAATCTTCGACGATCAGTATCAACAATTCGTTGTTAACGTCTTTATAGTGCGTCCAGTCTCATCCTCATCGTATTGTCGGCACCGGCGAAATATTAATATCATGTGGGACGTTTCTCCATCACCTCGCGACCATCATCAATCATGGAGTTTCCACGGATCGGGTCCAGGCGCTAATACTTTTCCGTCGGTTGGCAGAATGAATAGATGTCAAACGTCAGTTGTGCCACAAGTTGGTGGCCGAAATTACTTGCAAATATCCTGATACATTTTTCATGATCCTAAAGTGGGTAGTATACAGCGCTAGAGAATTGATTACGTCAATAAATGGTTTTCTTGACATTCATATTACGAAATTTATTCATGAGATGGTCTCTTGAGACTGAAAAATTTATGAAGAGGGAGATATATTGTCGAAATGGATCTATTGTTGTTATGTCCAATGACTAGGTAAATTTATATTATTATTATCATTCCAAGGTGTGTTTCATGAAATTTTCAATACTACGATAACAAAAAAGTAGGTCACTGAGATGTAATACTGTGTCATTATTTTTATATCCAACTGATTGTGAATTATCTGTCAGTGCGTCTCGAATATTGTTTTTAATAAAGAAGGAAAAAGTCAAAAAAAGTCACACAAATAATCGCGTTGAATTATAACTTACCACTTCCCACTCACATCTAAATAAATAATTTTACTTCTCTTGTACGAATAATCGACGAATCAGAATTATTTTTAAATTGTGACGCTGAAATTCAGCCAGTGTTAAAATATTAATTTGCTTGATGTTCATAAACTCTGACTCAATATATGTAAAAATCATTATACCGATGATTATCATAAGGCTTTTTTGTCTACCTTCGTGAAGTAACTTAAATTTTCAAAAATAATCTTTGAAATATTGCAAATGATCCGGGCATTCACTCTAGTGCATGGTGAATTATGTTTAAGTAGTTTGCCATACTAAGTCATGCACGCTTCAAATATGAACGGAAAACGTATTTGGAACAAATTATCTCAGTCGTATACCTAAATACAAAGTTCAACGTTCAACTTATACACAAAAAACATAAAACTATATCATGAATTCGCATGTAAATTACACAAACTATTTTCATTTATTCAAAAACATTCCACAGGAGAAATTTTAGAAAATAGAACCTAGTTTTTTAAGTGCGTCATCGAAAAGTAGTTCAGATCATAACATGACAGCGATAGTAAGCGAAGTGTACAAGTTGAATAATTTCATAATCAATAAAGTATGAGTGTTTTGACGGTATGTACTTGTTTTTACTTGTGGTTTATTGAATTGTTTCATATATCAAAGATCACAGATTCATAATAATGGTTGTAGTTCATTCAAATATTATTGTTTCATTTTTTATGTTGTTTCTTCTTTGATAAATCCGTTCTCAACCAGGCAGGGAGGCTCATATCGCGGTACCACGTTCTGGAGGTTTACTGGGGATCTGAGTGACCTTCGCTTATTTTGATAAGAATGAACACGAGTTATTTATCGCGGGGTCTTAGGAGATAACTTAGAAAATAAATTGGGTTCTTTTTCGGAGGTAAAAATACGTTTAGGCGGATTAATCCATTTTGTTTTCCGGGAATTGCGACTTTTGTAAAGGTGTGCAATGTTGCAATTCCGTATTCGAATCTGATTGTTAGATAACGAATTGATTTCGACCCTGAGAAAAATAACATTTTCGTGATGTTAGGTTATTCGGCATCGGGAGGTGAGCAATAATTTATTATTTTATAACTTCCATTGTGGTTAATACGCTGATTCATTCTCAGCAAGGCGGTATTTTGATTTGAATGTAATTTCAGATGTTATGGATTTGTGAAATTTTAAATTTTTTCATTACATAGGTATACATTCGAGGGTCAATTTTCGTTTTGAGAGTACCCGGCGATTTAAAAAAAAATTGAGTGTACTCACGTATTTTGATGCGTAGATTACGAATCCGAAAGAAAAAAGCGGCGCTCTCTCTTATTTACAAAGTTACGGCCCCTCAAAGTTCAGAAAAGGGCAACTTTTCAGCCGTCTTTTTCACAAAATAAACTATTTAAAAACACAAGCATCTATTTACTTGGTCCCCTTTACACCTTATTCCTCCTTCTTTGACACTTTTCACTTCAATAATGAACATAGACATAGAAAAAAAGGGTTGAAGATGTTGAAGTTCCAAATATTTGAGAATATGGTGGCTTCCTCCATCATTTTTGATATCACAGAGCTACGGAAGCGTAGAAGGGCCAAAGATTATTTGTTCATTTGATCCACCATATTTTCGACTCAAAAGTCAAAATTTTGACTTTTATCTCGTAATTTTGTCTTTTATTTCGTAATTTCGACTTTTATCTCGTAATTTCGACTTTTATCTCGTAATTTCGACTTTTATCTCGTAATTTCAATGACACCAATAAAAACCGAGCATTCTGCTCATTCCAATAAATTGCTTCGAAATAGAATGGAATTTGGGGTACATCAACTAAACATTGATCCACATTCATAATACAGAAATAGAAATAGATATCTTTTTCGATTCGAATACTACCAAATTTTAATTATAACGCTATAATAATTATTTATATTTCTAGGGCGATAAATAGGCTTTTGTGGACCGCGGCGTGTAAGAAATAGCCTCGGTTCATAAAAGCAAATTACGCCCGAAATACATACAACATTTTATGAACAACCGGCATATTTGATGTCATATATTTTTTATATGTAGGACACGATAGAAATACATCAAGGCTGCCGTGAATCTGTGTATTCATATCATATCGCCAACTGAATGAAACAAGAAATGATAGAATTGATGTTACCATGGCAACAACAAGAGTCAATTTTTCAAAAAAAGATCATATAGGCTACTTTATCGCCCGCCAGGCGATGAAGTTGCCCGCGGGCGCTAAAGTGCTACTTTACGCCCGCAAATCTGGGCGATAAAGTGCTACTTTACGCCCGGCGAAAAGTATTTCTCAGGAAAGTCAATCTATCTGTCTGTTACTATACGTACAGCTTATTCAAAATGCAATACTCTTATGAATTAACAGTTCAATAATTTTCTCAAGGCTATCAATATTTCTGGTCGTAACATTTAGGAAACATCTCGAAAACCTTTTGATTCGACCACGTGTCCCTCCCCCTCAACGTTATCGAAAAGGTCGTGTCGGTATAATTCTGGAAATACTGCCTTTATATGTAGGTCAGGTAACTCAACTGAAATAACGAGCGGAAAAACCTTGTGCAGAAAGAGAATTGGGAACGTATCGCCTTTGATTATATCGAATAAGGATAAGTGTGTTCCGCACTGCTCAATAAGTTTTGGGCTGCAACAAATTGTTGCTCGCGCCAGGACATGAATAAAGATGGAAACGTGGTGTTGGAAAGTTAAACTCGATTGGAGTTTCGCTGAAAAAATATATGGAGCAGTTGCTTGCGATTTTTTGCGTTCACTGAGAAATCAGTCACTCATCGCTTGGTTTTTTCAAGATTTAGGACGCTGAGCTTTCTAAGCTTTCAGACTGTATTATTCGTAGAGTACTTCGACATAAATTATGAATTATCAGAAGTTCAGAAGTGTGGTTGTTGCAATTCATAATCATTTGGTCGCCTTCGAAAAGTCAGCCTGGGTAACAAGGTTTTAGACACGGCTGCTGTCGCTAATGGTGTACCTCAGGGGTTTATTTTGGGTCTCATTTCGTTCAATGTCTTCATAACGTCATTGTTAGGAATAATGACTGCCGTACAACATGTTGTTGTCATTAACAGCTTGATAACACTTAATAACTACGACAACTGTGTTATTCCTGCCCAGTGACTGAATGTTATCAAATAACGCTTGAAAAATGAAAAAGAAAATCCCGATTTTTAGTTTTTTCCTTGTATTTCCAGAAATACTCCCAATTTTACAAGTTTCAATGCGGTAGATAGATAGATAGATACTTTATTCATGTTGTTACACAAAAGTGTTTATACATACGTCACATAAAACAGTTACAACAGAAAGTAAAAATGTGAAAATTACAGCGAATAATTAAGTTATTTAAAATCCATTACAATCAACACCATTTGTCAGACAATAAAACCATATTCAAACACAAATATGTATAGCTTTGTATACTTCATAAATACATAAATTCAGTTACTTGATTACAAATATGGTATCGGATATGAAAAGTAATTGAAATACTCTTCAAAGGAGTAGAAACATTCCTCGATCAGAATACTCTTTACTTTCTTTTTGAAGTTGCTCAAACTCAACGTTTCGTTTTTCAGATTCTTAGGAAGAGCGTTAAAAAATTTTATCGATAGATACAGAGATGATTGTTTGATCTTAGTTGTTCTAGGCTTTGGCAGTCTTATATCACTTTTTTCTCTTGTGAAATATTCATGTACCTACTCATATTTGACGGTATCACCACGAATATTTTTATTTTTTATATAAATCAAGCATTCATATATGAAACAAGAGGGAAGTGTAAGTATCTTAAATTTTTTAAATAGTGGTTTGCAATGATCATTATAATCAACCCCTGCCATAATTCTTAAAACTCTTTTCTGCAAGACAAAAATTTTGACTGTATGACTTGATGCACCCCAAACAACTATAGCATACGTCATTGCTGCGTGAAATATTGAAAAGTAAGATACCCTGATGAATTCTTCAGTTAGCTTGCCCTTCAATTGTCTAATAATGAAAGTTGCCGTCGATAACCGTTTGGATAAATGACTAATGTGTGACAAAAAATTTTAACTGACGTCTAGATGCACTCCTAATAACTTAATATCATTATTAGCTATCGTATTGTTCAGTGTGAAAGAGATTCTTTGTGTTTTGTCCAGATTTAATGTCAGATAGTTGCTTTTGTTCCATATTTCCAGTAATTCTTCAGATTCCATTATATTTTGTTCGACAATACATTTGTCCCTGTTACAATGTATGATGGAGACATCGTCAGCATAACTAGTTACATGTATATTAGTTGGTTTGGACAAATTGAACATCATATCATTAACATAGATTATAAAAAGTAGAGGACCTAAAACAGAGCCCTGCGGAACTCCATGTTTCATTACAACAAAATCCGAGATATTGTCTTGCCACTTGACTCTTGATTTCCTATCCATAAGATAGGATTTGAATAATTCCAGTTCGTTTCCCCGCACTCCATAGTACTCCATTTTATTTATCAAAATTTCATGATTTACAGTATCAAATGCGCGGGAAAGGTCATAGAGATTTGCCATACAACATTGTTGATTCTCGAATGAGTCTGATATTTTTTCATAGGCTTCGCACAAAGCAGTAATTGTCGATCTGTTTGACCTATAACCGTGTTGGAATTTTGTTAGCAAGCTATTTGTTTCAAAATAATTTGTAAGTCTGTTTTTTAAAATAATTTCAAAAATTTTTGCTAATATTGGAATGATTGAGACTGGTCTATAGCTGCTTGTGTCCTCAAAGTTTCCCTTTTTATGTATAGGTGTTATTTGAGAAAGTTTGAAAATTTCTGGAAATAAACCCTGTTCTATACAGGAATTCATCAGGTTTGTCAGTGGCTCGATCAGAAAATCCCTTATCAGATTCAATAATATGCTGTTCAAGTTAAGCACATCCATTGCTGGTGATTTTTTGAGGTTACTAATAATATCTTTAGTTTCACTGACAGTAACAGGAAATAGAAAAAAAGATTTTTGTGTGGATGGGGCAAACTTCAAGAAATTTTGAAAATCTTGATCATTTACACCAACGAAATCTGTTAAGAGTTCTTCAATAATATTAACAAAATATTCTGAAAATTCATCCGAAGTCACGTCCGATTTGTAGTTGCTAGTCCTTTTAGTCGCCCTGTTGGCATTTATTATGTTCCAGGCAGCCTTCTGTTTATTTTTAGATTGATTGATATACTCCGAATTACTTTCAAGTTTAGACTGTTTTATTTTATTTTTATATATGCATTTTAGTTTTCTGTATGCTTACAAATCTTCTTTATTTTGAGTCGAGTTAGCAATGACTTGTGTTGCCGCTAAAGAGTTTTGTAATTGAACCAGTTCTGAATCAAATTTAAAATTTATTTTTTTAAATTTTTGTTTCTTTACTGTTTTCTCCTTGAAGCATGATTCATAGCAATATGATAGAAAATGTGTAAGATAATTAGACTTTGAGTTCGCACAAGTCAAATTGTAATACTCTTCGTTATTTTGTTGAACACAAAAAAAAACTCAACTCTTTCCCAATTTAGACTTCAACGTGTCTCCTGTAGTTTATGAAATCCCAATGGTGGGAGTCGAATTTGAATTACTCTGTATATTTCCAGTGAAAACTATTGACAATATGTTACTTACAATTTTCCGAAAATTCATCGACTTTCTATCAGGCCCAATTGCAAAGAAATCAACCTACACCGAAACTACAAGATGTCGATCAAATACATGATACTTATTCCGATAAGAACTCGCTGAAATACACATTGATGTTTTGATTCCCTCTGAATTGAAATTGATTTCTGGCAGATTAATGGGAATTATTCTAATCGGAATAATGTTTTGCGTATATATCGTAAAAGTAACGCTACTTAGTTTTGTATTCCCATGGACGTACTAAGTAATTTTTTGGTTTTTGTAGAAATTAAATGGAACCAAAACAACATGTAGCGACTGTCTTTGTGAGCAATAATTATCTATTTTGTAGACGATTTTCGTGGATATTATACAAGATATTTCTGACGAATATATTCGATTTTTCTCTCTTGAACCTTCTGATAAACACGTTTCGTTAGCTACGCAACTTCACCGTCGGTTTCATAAGTTGAGATATAAAAATAATAAATTTCCTTTTCTCCGCCGACTAACTAGCTGAAAGCATGATAAGAAGTTTGTAAAAATTACAGAGCAACGAAGAGAAAATCCGATTGAGATTCTTAAGAGAGCCAAAACGTTGGAAATAATTTGTTTTTAAAAATAGAACTTCAGTGGATATATAATTTTACATAAGATCCAAAACGAAATAGGAAAATCATCATAATATAATCCATTCAAGCAAATACACGAATTCAAAGATATTCCAACAAAAACACCCTATTTTCAATAAATTGATGGATGTAGCCGTTACTACGTGGTAGGAAATCATAATGGAGAAAAGAGAATTGAAACTTTCTGTTTTTTACCACTTTTATTTGTAACTAACGTTATTGCAGTTTCGTCCTATAAGGACATTTTTCTACACCCCTACTCTAACAATACACTTATATGACCATAATCCGTTTCATAATGATATCCATTATGATACAGATTTTTCATAACGATACAGATTATCAACCAATAGAAACCTATAATTTTTCAATCAAAAATCCTGTTCCTTTGTTTGACCTAGATTCTAACCTAAGTAACTAATTGCTTTATTTGTCAAAATCAGTTTTCATATTACCTACATATATTATCAAAATGTCTGAAAACAGCGATATAGGAGGAATACCATCGACTCCAATATTTTTAAAAGATCAGATTAATTACAGTTGTTATATTCAATATAAATATAATTAGAATCTTTATAGTTTTCATATATCCATGATAATACCACTAAGTTTGTGTTTTTTTTTCAAATATGAGTTAATTACTGTAAATGTGTTCAATACAAATATAATATTTATAGTTTTTCAATATTTATCGGGTTTAGAAAAAATAGCGTATGCAACTCTCATGTAATGGTTATTAATACACTCGCATATACCATACAAAACTCGCCTTCGGCTCGTTTCGTATCCCGGTTAATGCTCGTGTCTTAGTAACCATCATTACATGATCGTTGCATAATATACTATTTCAAAGTTATGCATTAAACTTTAATGTATAAGTCTGAAACTTATGTATTAGATAGATAAAATTTATTTGTTCAGGATAAAAATATAGTACCCCTGAGGGCACAGAACATGACAGTATAAATATAAACATATATCACGATAATATTAGGTTAAAAGAGGAAGAGAAGATGTACAGTACATAAACTGCACAAAAATATATGCATACATATAAAAATATTATTACATGTAGATATAGGCTCTTTGAGTCCATGATTGTAATAAAAGCAGTCATATAGATCAAATAATAATAGTATCATTCAAATACTCATAGTTGCATGGTATGCTTTTTCAAGTAAAAATGCTTTTAATTTCATTTTTAATGTTGTTTTATCGAATTCCCTCACTGTAAGAGGGAGTTTGTTGTAAATTGTTATTAGAGTATGCGGTACGTTTTTTTTATTGAATGAGAAGTTTGGAGTATTACAAGTCAAGTCTGACTTATTTCTTGTAGAGTATATGTATGTCTTTTTAGAGTTCTCAAAAAGTTTCGGTGTTTTCCTTAACAAATAGTATAGTATCAAGAATGTACTGTCTGTATAAGGTTAGTATTTTATTTTTTATAAATAAGGGTTTACAACTATCGAGAGGTGTACACCTCTCGAAGCGAAGCAGTAACTCGTACGTCGACTATCGAATAGTACACAACGGATGAACACCTGGAAAAACAACACATCGTATATATATATATATATATATATATATATATATATATATATATATATATATATATATACCACTGCGAGCTCAATTCCATCGAGTTAATATTGGGCAGATGTGAAGAATATTGTAGCTGAGCATAACACCACGTTCAAATTTGCAGATCTCAAAGTACTTTTTGATGAGGCTTTGAAAAGAGTCACAGCGGAGAAATGGGAGAAGTGTGTTCGGCATGTGATATCGGAAGTCGAAACAAAGATGTGGAAGCTTGATAACATAATAGAGGCACAAATCGAGCCACTGATAATTCAGATTGGTGAGGATGACACTACTGATGAAGAGACAAATTCATCCAGTTGAATAATTTTGATTATTATTCCTTTTGATTTTACATAAAATAAAAATTATCAATAAAGAAATAATTACGTCTCTTTTCATATAATGCTTGAGTGCGCTGTGAAAAATCCAATGGAAATCTTTTTATATTACACATATTATCTGCATTTTTCCCGTTAAACTGGAAAACTTGTGCATTTCACTCGTTATTATAAAAAAGTTTTCCTAAGTATGATTTAGCATTTGCGATCAACAAGATGTTGGTTATGATTCTTGTTATTTTCAATATCACGTACGTAGGGCATGTCAATATTTACATCCACTCTATCTTGGATTTGAAATTGCTTTAGGTTTATTTTGTGATGATTCAATTCTTTTTGAGTAGTAATTACTTTTTAATATTTTGATCAAGCTTCGGTAGATTTTTCTATATCTATTGAAATACTGCATAAAACCTAAATTCGATGTAAATTTATTGTACGCAAGCATCTCAGATTCTTAGCAGAAATTTTTAAACCTGTTGAGATCCAAAGCGTTTTATTTTATTTTTATGCTGAACAGATGAAACTGTGGACAAATGTCCGAAACAGAAGTACCAACATAAAAAATCGCTAATCGAAGGAACGGAGCCCGCCAATTTGAACAGCCTACTATGATGTGAGAATAATGAAAGCACTTCTTACTTACGTTGCCTCGAGCTCAGAATATTCGAAATGAAAACGGCTGACAATGTAACATTTTCATCACGTCGCACTATGGAACTGACTATATAATGTCGTAATTGCTATCATAATGGAATTCAAAAGGGGAAGTTAGTTTTCCGAACAACAATCTCTTATTAATTTACGAGCTTTATTCACCCTCGTATCGTGTCAAAGTTAGGAAACCCTTCATCCTTGTGTACACGCATAAAATTAGGAACATTATCTTCGTTCATTTCACACTATCATGAAACTTTCGTCGAATTACGAAAAATCCAGAAGCTGCAAATTAGTTTATTCGCGCTAAACCGAAAATCAGATATTGGAGATCATGTTGGAAAGTGCGGACACTGCAAATGTTTTTATTGGTACTGAAAATATTATGTTTTGATGATTTGTCGATAACAGTTGAGTAAACACAGTTCTGATTGGAATATTCAGGAATATGAAATAAATTCCACATTGCTGAAATTACTGATGGAAGTTGAAGTCGATTCTGATTATTTTCACATCGGTCGGCCAACTAACTGAGGTGTAAAATATTGAAATATGTTTGAAGGAGTTTGCTAATTGCAGAGATATTGCAGAACACGTCCAAATTCATCAACAGATGTACCAAATCAAGGGAAAGTGTATAAATATTGAAAATCAGGTTCTTTGAATTCGGCAGATCCGTACTCTCACCATCTGACAAGAAAGACCACTCACCATACAAACTAATCGGCTTCGTTGAGAAGCTGGGTTTATTTGGCCGAGTGTGAATAGGTGTGAGCCACAATAAACCCTCATGGGTTGCGATGGAGGGTCAAATAGACCCACTCACTTTAGACCTACCTACCTACCTACCGCTCTTGGTGGAATCAAATATGCTGAGTCACTTGAACACTTCCCGTGGAAGTATCTATAGGACAGAGACAAATCTCCAACCTTTCTTCATTGTTCCAGACTATCAAGGTTGCACGTGATGTTCGCGTCTTCAATCAGGAGAATGGTGCTTTTCTGGACGGGGCAAAGCTTCATACATGAGAACAATACTCCAAAGAAGGTCTGAGTAGCTGAGGTATGTACAGTTCTCTGGTTCAGAACATTGTTCCAAACTTTTGAGAAGCAGCTCTTGCAATGTCAGCATCTCCTGCTGCCAGTGAAGATGAGCCTCCGTAGCCGATGTCTTGGAATCCAAATGGAATGGAAAGGCAAGTGTGCTGTCGTCGGCAAAGCAATATATTGGATTCTTCACTTCTTCAAATAAGCCGTTAATATACAATAAGAAGAGGGTTGGAGACAATATGTGGGAGCTCATATTATTGACAGCAGAATAGAGCTTTCAATAATTTCTCTTGCAGCGAATGATGAATCGACTTAAATAGAATATAAGAAAGTATAACACTGTAAATTGTAAATAGATTTGGAAAAGCTGAATACACTTATTTAAATGAATGAATCGAAGAGGGTTTTTGTATTGAAGTGTATAATTCGACTTTCGTCATCATCAGTGCTCACCTGAAAGTAAGTGATCTAATTGAGAAGGAAGTTTAGTGAAAATTAAAGTTGCAAAAAATTTTTTAAATTTTTAAGGTTAAGAAATTTGGAAAATTGTTCGAGATTACTTACTTTTCATGCAACAGGAAGTATCAAAATTAGTACATGTACTTATTCTGATTGAAAAGAGAGTTTAGTGAAAAGTGAAGTTGCGAAAAATATTTTTAATTCAATGTCAGGCAACAGGAAGTATCAAAATAAGTACATGTACTTATTTTGATACTTCCTGTTGCCTGACAAGTGAGTAATTTCAAACAATTTTTCAAATTTCTTAACCTTAAAAATTTAAAAAAAATTTTTCAACTTCAATTTTCACTAAACTTCCTTTTCAGTTAGATCACTTACTTCCAGGTGAGCACTGATGATGACGAAAGTCATCATCAGTGCTGTAAATTGTAGCTCAGAAGTTTATATAAATCGTAATATTTCACATATTTTTCGTTTTTTATTGTTGGCTTGTTCATTGACAATAGTTTAAAATTCAACAATCATGTAGATACTTTGAAATCGAAGCTCTCCTCTGGATGTTATGCCATACGAGTAACTGCATTTGAGCTCGGATCTGCAGAAGCTAGAATGGTTTATTATTTCCTTTTTGAACCACACCTCCGTTATGGTATTTGCTTTTGGGGTGTGTGTTCTACCACATGCCTTCAATCAGTATTACTAATACAAAAACGTGCAATACGATGCATATGCAAAGCCAAGCCTAGGGACTCTTGTCGACCTCTTTTTGCCTCTAACAAAATCCTAACTGTGGTCTCCCTATTTATATACGAGACAATCTGCCTTGTCTTCAAAAATAGGGTATTGTTTAACAACTTGGACGCGCCAATGTATCAAACCAGGCAAAGATTCAGCTTTAAATTACCGCTGCCTTCTTCGTCGCTAGTTAAAGATTCCATTATTTACAACGGTCTTAAAATGTTCAATCACCTTCCTCAAGCTATAAGAACCATAAATGACCTTAGAGCTCTTAAGAAAGAGTTGAAAGACTTGCTCTCTGGGAGACCTTATTATAGCTTAGCAGAATTCTATGATGATAATTTCAATTGAGAAGACTAACTGTAATATCTACGGTATTTTATTGATTTCATTTCATTCAATTTAGTTTAAATCGATTTATTTACATTTTGTTGACCATGTTCTTATATCCTGAACGTTTGTTATTATTTACATGTCTCTTTTCAGTTCATGTTATAACCTACTTTTAGTGATTTTACTTTTGTGATTTCATGTATATGTTATTTATATTTGGCACAAGGCTTTGTCAATAAGAATTTATTCTTCAGGCAATAAAGTATATTAAAAAAAAAATTAAATTCAGGTAGATATCAAATTTGATTTCAGGTATTTTAAGAAATATCAAAACAGTAGAAACCTATAATATATACTCGAATAATAACAAATTTCAAAAACAATCATTATACCTCCTGAAATATATTCATATTGACTAAAACGTTGAATTTGCAAATTATGAACGCTTATTTGTTTCGGAAATTAGTGTTCTGAGAATCTACTCTTCCTCATTCCTGGGATTAACTATGATAGCCGTACGTGACTGTATGAATTTGATCCCCCTTGTGCACGCCACTGTAACCACCACCTCCACAACACCCTGTTCGTGGGGCGGCCAGTGTGATAACGCGCCTTGCTAGAATGCATAATGAGGCAAACAAACGATAAAGTGTTATAGACCACTCTCTGCAAAAGGGACGTTATTGAGTGCAAGCATTCTGTTGATGTCTTTCATAACTCATTTGAAGAAATTCTAGTACGAAGACACGCACACTGGATATCTCATGGGTTCGAAGTGATACACTATAGAGTAGAATTTTTCTGATTCAATTCCATGAGGAATGTTTAGAGTATAAACTGTATAGAAAAAAGTGATTTTCGTTCATATGAAACTATAGAAATAGAATATAATAGAATAGGAGTAGAGTGGAGTGGAGTAGAGTAGAGTAGAGTAGAGTAGAGTAGAGTGGAGTGGAGTGGAGTGGAGTGGAGTGGAGTGGAGTGGAGTGGAGTGGAGTGGAGTGGAGTGGAGTGGAGTGGAGTGGAGTGGAGTAGAGTAGAGTAGAGTAGAGTAGAGTAGAGTAGAATAGAATAGAATAGAATAGAATAGAATAGAATAGAATAGAATAGAATAGAATAAAATAGAATAGAATAGAATAAAATAGAATAGAATAGAATGGAATAGGATGGAATAGAATAGAATAGAAAAGAATAGAATAGAATAGAATACAATAGAGTAGATTAGAGTAGAGTAGAGTAGAGTAAAGTAGAGTAGAGTATACTAGAGTAGAGTAGAGTAGAGTAGAGTGGAGTAGAGTAGAATAGAATAGAATAGAATAGAATGGAATAGGATGGAATAGGATGGAATAGGATGGAATAGAATGGAATAGAATAGAATAGAATAGAATAGAATAGAATAGAATACAATAGAGTAGAGTAGAGTAGAGGAGAGTAGAGGAGAGGAGAGGAGAGTAGAGTAGAATAGAATAGAATAGAATAGAATAGAGTAGAGTAGAGTAGAGTAGAGTAGAGTAAAGTAGAGTAGAGTAGAGTAGATTAGACTGGAGTAGATTAGAGTAGAGTAGAGGAGTGTAGAGTAGAGTAGAGTAGAGTAGAGTAGAATAGAATGGAATAGGATGGAATAGGATGGAATAGAATAGAATAGAATACAATAGAATAGAATAGAATAGAATACTGTAGAGCAGAGTAGAGTGGAGTAGAGTAGAGTAGAGTAGAGTAGAGTAGAGTAGAGTAGAGTAGAGTAGAGTAGAGTAGAGTAGAGTAGAGTAGGGTAGAGTAGAGTAGACTAGAGTAGAATAGAGTAGAATAAAATGGAATGGAATGGAATGGAATGGAATGGAATTGAATGGAATGGAATGGAATGGAATGGAATGGAATGGAATGGAATGGAATGGAATGGAATGGAATGGAATGGAATGGAATGGAATAGAATAGAATAGAATAGAATAGAATAGAATAGAATAGAATAGAATAGAATAGAATAGAATAGAATAGAATAGAATAGAATAGAATAGAATAGAATAGAATAGAATAGAATAGAATAGAATAGAATAGAATAGAATAGAATAGAATAGAATAGAATAGAATAGAATAGAATAGAATAGAATAGAATAGAATAGAATAGAATAGAATAGAATAGAATAGAATAGAATAGAATAGAATAGAATAGAATAGAATAGAATAGAATAAAATGGAATAGAATGAATTAGAGAAGAATTTTTCAGTTTGCTATGATTATTTTCAAAAAAATTATTTCCATTCATCAAATATCAACTTGAAGACAAGAGCCACTAGTCAACTCATACACTTCTGATCTATCCGATATTTAAGTTTCATTCTGATTATTTTTGTTGAAAGTATTTCCGGAAGTAATGAATGTTTTTCCGAATAATCCAGAATAGTTCAGCTCGCGAGTGGTTGGATTATGATTCTGACACAATTGTGAAATTATAAACTTATAATCACTAAACAAAGTTAGCAATAATATATAAATGTGGCCTGTCATGTTAATTTTGAAGTTTCGGCTGAAGTTACTAATTGCTTTGTGTTGTAATTTGCATTTACAATAACTGGTATTTCAGTTCAGAACTCAGCTCTGGCTTATATGAAAATTAATTGTTGTGGAATGGGTTGCCCAGATTATCACGACAATATGGGAGAAACCCTATCTTTGTACCCCAAAAATGGTGGTTGGCTTCTGTTGGGTATCCAAATCGCCAGTCGAAAGTTATATTTCGCGAAATACTGGTTAAAGTTAATTAACACAGTTATTTACTCAAAAGTGAAAAAGTCCGGAGGCATTCAATGAAGGAAAGTATTTTAGACCCTGAATTTCTAAAAGTACACTTCAAAGGTGACATATTTTCATGAGAGTTGAATTTTATAACAATGCTGGGTAGGTAAAAAAACCTTTTCTACATTACCAACACAATTATGTAAACAGTTTATTCCATTGTATACTCAATTGCTTTCTTTCTTTGGAAGATTTCCAATTGTAGAAGTAGAAAGCCAGAAAGTTTCTTACCAAAAACTGATATCTCGTTTCCATGTACTGAATATTATGTTTTTCCAAATGAACCTACATTCAACTCCGGTAATCTAATAGCAAACACTCTGTATTCTATGGTTGAAGTAATTCAAAATTTGCACCAACAAAACAAAACCAAACACTAGTTTGGAAAACAAAATTATCTTAGGCCCTCTGAATATTTGTCTAGAGTATGTGGAAACATATGAAAAAAAGGAAAAAACATCGAAAAACGGCGATATACTATATGATTCTGAATTGATGAACAACAAAATCAACTCATATTACTTTGAAGGTGATTGACAATGTTTCATGATGAATTTCATTTGTTCGGACTTCCATAGTTTGATATTATGGAAAATGATTTGAAATCCCTAAAAGAACCAAAAAAGAATTGGAAATCGAAGAAGAATAATAAGAATGAATAGCTGAAAAAAAACAATTATATTGATTTTTTCAGCTATCATTTTTAATCTTCTTCTTTGATTTTTAATTCTTTTTTAGTTTTTTCAGGATATAGGTTCTAGTGAAGAAGAATGATTTCTCATTATATTTGCCCGGTCATCCAACTCTGTAGGTCTACAAAAAAATCTCAAATGAATCACATGGGTCTTCAACTCAATATATATGATCAACGAGGTGGTTCAACATCCCTTATTACAAAACTTACTACACCATTTTTCATAAATATACTACAAAAACGCATTGATATTTCAGATTGTTAGTCATTCATAGTTTCCTCGATCATTTTTTGTTTTCATCTTGCTCATATTTTTCTGTTCCACACTGACTTTGGTGAATGAGTCAATTATTATGAGAGGGAGTTATTCTCAAAGAAGTCCAGTATAATCTGTAATGTTCATTTGGCATAATCTTTAACTTTCGCGAATGGTGTGTTTTTGACTTTACAAAAGAAGTCAAAACAAACTAGCTACATTTCACTTTTCTCATGCTTTGAAATAATTATTACATTCAAAGAAAAATATTGAATTGGTTCAAAGAATCTTCCAGTGATAGATCTCAACGATCTAAAATAGATAGGTTACTCCACTATTATTATTACAAGAAACTCATTACAAAGTACTACAACACCTTTGTTACTTATAAAAACAATTCGGTTGCTTAAAAAAATAGTTTATCTTCTGCAGTTACGAAGTATATCGTATTTCATTTTCAATTGATAGGATTTCATTTCGATCACACCTTTTTGTTATGTTGGCTAGACTGTATATTTGTCACTAGTGTCAGCCGTCATCCAACATAATGTTTTTATTAGTCATTTCTTTGTTTAAAATTCGTTTCCGTTGTATTGATTTTGTTGTAAAATCAACAAGGATTTTGTCTGCAGCACATACAATTGAAATTTTTTCGGATATTATGGTAACGTTTAGGGATACTTCGTTATCCAGATTGTGAGCTATAAACATTCGAAAGGCTCATAACTAACTCATAAAAGCGAAATGATGAGAAAAACCATTGTTACCTAAGGCTTAAACCGTGCGGAAGACAGTGAGAGGGGTAGTAATTTCTTATTTGATTTCAAGGTTGGCATTCACAATAAACCTGAAAGAAATATCTCTTCTTCTTCAGTCTCACAGGGGTGGGGGATACAGCATTTAATCTTCATTCGACAGGGTGAAGCACAGATTCTTCAGAAATAACAGTTGTGTTGGTGAGCATTGGGCTTGTTGAAACTAAATCATCGAATTGTTTTGTTCAATATGGAGTACTTAACTATCACTCCTGTTTCTAACAGTTTAACAGTTCAAATGAGACTGGAAAATACTGAACATTTTCTCCTCATTGCAATTCCTGTTATTGTATCGGCGAACATTGAGGGGACTCCAGTTGCCACTCAAGGTTTCTTTATTCGAAGAATAGACCTTTCTTTCCTTTTGGCTGTGATTCTCATGATGTTGCTACAAGCTGCTGCCAACGTTACTGAGCGAGAAGATGAAGAGGTTGACAATTCCGAATCCAGAGAACTTACATTTTATATGGTATAAACTTCAAGTTTTTCCATAGCTTACTTCAAATCCGTTTTGAATTCCGACACAACGAAACTATAATGTACGTATGTGTATTGCAGATTTTTGAGAAAAAGAAAACTCAGAATCAATGAATACTGTATAAATTATTTTTTGAAATATTTATTATTTATTATTTGATAGGATTTCAAAGTTTTCGGGTAGTGTAGTGGGAAAATTTTTAAATATACTTAAAATAATTTTATCTTTCTACAGTTTTACCTTAGGTTAATATATTTGTTTTTGAAAGTGGTTCAACTAGTTCGGACTTGTGTTCTATAATATGATTTGAAATCTCTGAAAGAGCTGATAAAATTAAAAATTGACATTAATAGAAGAAAATAACAATTATATCAAGCAAGAAACCGTGAAATGAAATTAAAATATAATGAGAATGAGCAAAAAATTTGAAATGAAACAATTAAGAATTCAATAACAAATTGAAAAGAATTCAAACCAAAGTACTTCACTTGGTAACTTAGTTTGAAATCTTTTCAGTTTTTTGTTTCATTTTCAATTTTTTGCCTGTTTTTATTTCATTGTGATTTCATTTCATGGTTTATTGCTTGATATAATTGCTTCTTTCAGCTATTAATTTTAATTTTCGGTTTTATACAAGGACAATACAAGTCTAAACTGGTTGAATAATATATTCGTATTGTTATTTTATATCTATTAGATTTGTTCATTCAATGTTACATTTGAAAATGTATTTTATGTAAATTGTAGTAGTTGTTGATTCATAGTCACATCATTATATTCGTATATAAATAAATGAGTTTATTGTATATTTTTGGGAAGGTGTATTTTGTAAATCTGCGAATTCTCAGTTAGATTCGTATTCATAGTTGAAGCATAACTCATTTTATGAATTTTCATTTTGACTAATTCAAAGTATAAGCAACACTGACAAATTTATTTTGTTTGGGTCTTAAAATGCGGTTTATTTCAATCGCCTGTTGCAGAATGAGGAACACGCATAAGCATGTCTCAGTTTCGATCTCACTTGATATATCCCTAAAAAAAATCATGAACGTACACTTTGCAGATAGATGGATCATTCAGTGTGGCACACTCACATACCTTCTAGACACTTGAATAAATGGAAATCCATGAAAAATTTCTTCTCACGACTATTTTATCAGATATACAGTTTAGATAGTAAACTTATCTTTACAAATTTCAAATTTGCACAAAAACCCTGATAATTTTTGAAATAAAAGCCTAAAAATTCATTCACTCCTTGAAGCTCTTCTTGAAAACCTTCAAAAAAGATTCCTGTTGGAAAAATTGAATTGAAGCAATGCAATTTTTTTATATCCATATTTATTCGTATTCTTATCGTTCAAAGTTACATAAAAATGATTTTCCATAATTTTCAGCTCTATTTGTATAACAAATTGTTATAAACAAATGTGTTTGAAATTTTTTTGGGCGGATTTTTGTTGGTGGTGAATATTATGATTTTCAAAAACAAAATCGTCCCTTAAATTTTTTTTTTGCTTAAAAACTCATTTGGTGATCAACAATTTTTTTGCTACTAAATATGAATATCAATAAACGATTGTTTTTCAATCATAATTTCTATTTCTTTTTGATATTCTGAAAAACCACGGACTTTAATTTATATTTTCTTTATATATTCAATGAACAATTCGTTTTAAACAAATCAATTTTCACGGGATATTTTTTTAATACGACTGAAAAAAACAATCATGAGTCACTTCTTGTGTGAAAAGTTTTTCTTTATTTTTCACAAAGTTTTTATTATTTTTCTTTCACACAAAAAGTGACACATGATTGTTTTTGTTTTTAGTAGTATTTGAAAAAATATACATCGTAAAAATTTATCTGTTGAAACAAATTGTTTATTAAATAAATGAAGGAAATATAATTTTGAAAAAAGTTTTTTTCAGAATATCGAAGAAATATAGAAATTATGATTTCAAAAAAAAATCGGTTCTAAATATTCATATTAGGTAGAAAAAAACTGTTAATCATCAAATGCGTTTTTAAGCAATAAAAAAATTTTTTTGAGAAACGATTTTGTTTTTGAAAATCATAATATTCATCGCTGATGAAAATCCCACCAAAATAATTTCAAATATCTTATAAACAATACATTCGTTTATAACAATTTTTTAAACGAAGAGAGCTAAAAATTATGAAAAATAATTTTTATGTAAGTTTCAAATTCGAATTTTATTCAGATGAAAGGTCATTAGAGAAATGTTTTACAGCTTGATATATCTGGGGCATTTTAGATATTCGAACATATTAAAAAATACTTGCGTGTTAACCATTGTGAGGTTATCACCAAAAAATCAACAGAGGTTTTCAAGCAATCATTTTGACAATAACCGTACTATGGAATGAAAAAGGGTCAAGAATAAAGAATTCCCACCTTTCTATCTATCGGAAGTGTCCTTTAATCTCACTTTCTAAGCAGAAAGGATACATTGACGTCTGAATATTGCATTATTTTCATTGTTCATGGATTTAGTGAGTAAATAGATTTATTACCATACCTCTCAATTAGGCAATATTAAACAAAGTTCAGCTATTCAAAGTATCATCCGATTCCTTCATATAAAATTCAGGTACTTACCTGTTAGTTAAAAATTGAAAGTTAATTCTGTTACCAGAGTTTCATTTTGAATCAGTAAATAGGGCCAGGTAGAAGAACTTTATTTCGACTGATAAGATTTACTAAACAAATAAGATTCACTTTGAGCTCGCAAATATTTTTTCTTTAAGATTTGACTGCACTAGATAATTGATTAACATGAAGTAAAACTCTCTTGGTGAATATATATATAGTAGCAATATAGTAGCAAAAAGAAAATATCAACAAATCATTTTCCAAGCATCTATTTGCAGATGAACTGCGAAAATTATCATTTATTAAAGATGCATAAATATTACATTTGGAAAATATAGTATATTACAAATTTCGACGAGAGACCTCGCGAAATGTTGTAGAAGTTTTCCTGAAAAACCAGTCCAATCATCAGAAGTAACACCGTACCGACTCTGATACGAATTTTTACACTGGCGATTATAAATGATTCATATATTTCAAATTGTTATAAGAACTGCTGCTAAATTTTTGTTAAGTCATCAGTATGAGCTATTTTTGGGAATCTTGTTGGAAAGACGTAGATACAGGGTGAATCATCAAAATGCGTATACCCACTTTTAACATCATGAAATTAAATAAGTTGTATTTTCCAAATCACGATGAGTACGTTTGAAATAAATTATAGAGATCGCTAGATAACTTAACACCCGATTTGTGAAAAGTAATTAATTTTAGTAATCACGTCAAATTTGCAAATTGGAAATTTTAATAGATGTTTTCCTTGTTCTTATCAGTTTGGAAGGGTAACATATACGGAAAAGTATATCTGAAATAAAGTATTTGGTATTAGGTGAGAAAGTTATTGATTTTCTATTATTCCGTGTTCAAACAAGAAACGTGGGAACTTCTATGTAAGATCTACACTATATCCAAAAAGACTTATTCTGAAATTTTTTGATTCCTTTTTTCTTCTGGAATATCGAATATATTCTATATGAAGATGGAGAGGTGAAAAGCCAAAACCTCCCTTTCTCAAAAACTAATCTTTTGAAAACCCCTTTCAATGTATGAATTATATAATTCTGAATATTTTCATCAAATATGATTAACAAAATGTCATGATTTCAGAAACATCAGTTCTATGAAAAACAAATCTACTGAAGGATATTTCTAGAAAATGTTTGGGAAGGAATCTGGAAAGTGAAGTACAAGATTATAATAATAAATTTCACTAGTTCGGACTTCCATTGTCTACTATATAAAAAGATTTGAAATCCCTGAAACAACTAAAAAAGAAGAATTGAAAATGAATAGCTGAAAATAACAATTATATTAACCAAAATGAACCTGAAATGAAATAATAGTGAAATAAAATACAAGTAAAAATAGAACAATTGAATAAATAAAAATGAAGAAATGAAAAAAGAGAATAAAAATAAAAAGTGGAGAGATTCCAAGTCACGTTAGTTCACGACGTTTCGATTGTTAGTATCTACAATCGTCTTCGGGTGATGACTGGACTGATTCCTCCGAGACATGACTATTTGTAGGTCGTTCGAGTCCTTTTACTTATTTTCCGCTTCACTGGTTCCGTGGGAGATAACCGTTTTGGCGGGAGTTGGCCATTTTTCGCTTGATGATGGGTTTCCATATGTTTCGTATTTCTGGCTTGACTGATTACGTTGTTGGACAACATGTATGCGGCTTCCTTGAATTTTCTCCTAAACCAATGTTCCTCTCTGTGCAAGATCTCAGCATGGGACCACTCGATGTTGTGTTGATGGGTCCAAACATGGTCTGCTATTCCTAATTTGCTGGTTTCCCCTCGCTGTATGTGTTTCTTGTGCTCGGCAATGCGAACATTCAATGGCCTCTTAGTTTCACCAATATAGGATTTTCCGCACTCACAGGGTATCCGGTAAATGCAATTCTTGGAATCGCAGTCCGCATTTGGTGGCCTGGTTTTCGTGAGGCTGCTACGGATAGTGTTACCAGATCTGAAGCAGGTTATGATGTTGTACTTGGAACCAATTCTTCTTATCCTCTCCGATAATCCTCTGATGTAGGGAAGTACAACCACTGGTTGTGACGGCTTCTCTTCCTTGCGAGGCGCCTGCTGTCTTCTAGCCGAAGTCTTTTCTACCATTGCTTTGAAGTAGCCATTCCGTTGAAGATCATTTTTGATGATGTCTAGTTCCTTCTCGAGACCTTCCTTCGTATCACAGAGCCCAAAAGCACGATCTAATAGAGTCTTGATGATTCCTCTTTTAGTCGATTGATGGTGGTTGGATTCGTAGTTCAGATACTGTCCCGAATGAGTGGGTTTTCGGTATACAGATGTTTCCCACTTAGTGTCGGTCCTCTCCACCAAAACATCTAAGATTGGCAATTCGTTGTGGATTCCCTTCTCCATTGTAAAATTGACGGAAGGTCTCACGCTGTTGATGTGTTTCAGGAAGGCGTCTAGTTCAGTATTCCCATGGTTCCATATCATGAAGGTGTCGTCAACATATCTCAACCAGACTCGAGGTTTCTTGTGGGCTTCTTCAATGGCCAGAGTTTCAAACCACTCCATATATATGTTGGCTATGAAGTCCGAATTAGTGAAATTCATCATCAAACATGGTCAATCACCTTCAAAGAAACATTGTAATAATAAGTATCTTTTTAAAAAATATATTTCAATATTCGTTCCTTCGGTCACCAGATTGTCACAAATTTCAAAATATCTGAAGTATGAAGTTTTTCGATGAGTCGATAAGTGAAAAGAATCATTTTTCTGGAGAAAAAATTTTAGTCTCCATTGAAAATATACATTTTTAATGTTCCCATCGGACGGAAAGGTATATTTTCAGGAGAGGATCTAATATGACGCTCTTCGCCACATACAAAGTTTCCGTCATGTATTTTGTAAGTATTTTTTTAAATCTGAATGTAAAGAATGTTATGAGACTCATCGCCTCCAAAGAAATGTATTCTATCATTTTTAAACGAAAAACGGTTTTACGTCTGCAAAAAAATGTTCATCGGGTAATGAACTATTACTGAACTAAACAACTTTCAACTCTGAAATCCTAAATCAGAATTCTTCAAACATTTGCCATGCCTATCAAGATGTGGTGAAATTTTCACGGAAAATTTAATTCTGCATGAAACTCGGTTCCACTTCTGGCATGAAAAGAGGCAACACTATCCTCAAACTATGTGAACTGAAGTTTGCGTCCTTTGAAAGTCCCTGCGACCAAACTTTGTTCCTCTGCCACCATTACTAATCTTGATTGATATCACTTTGGAAAAGCCCCCAGTTTCAGAGGTGAAATAACTCATATTTCATGTTTTAACTTGTTGTATTCCATGAAAGTACGTTGTCAAAATGGCTCAGTTTTACTCCAAAGTTGAGGAAAGCAAATGTGGAAGAGTTCTACGTACAAAAACTAGCGACGCTTGGAGTACAATTTGTATCGATCGTACATCAGTGGAAGTTTTACTGACTCTGAGATTTCATTTGTACTCATTTATGGCTCAGTTAACCCCTGAACGCTCCATTACCAGACTGAAAAGAAAATAAACTTGAGACCAATAATGAGTCCCAAGAGTATAAAATCATTTCCAAGTCAATTTGGCAAAGTGATCGAAATCTATTTTTCTCTATATGAGTGAGAGCTGTTCATGGAAATGGAAGTTATATGGTTTTGGATTTAGTAAAAAAACTGAGTTCAATGTTGTTAAGATTTCAGTGAATAGGATGTCACTTGAATTACAATCAGTTTTGGCAAATCTATCTAGCTGAACTACTCACTTTTTCAGTCGAAAATAGTTATTTGTTCAACTATAATATAATTCCATAATAGTAGACAGTAAATTCTTAAAAATACTATTGCACTAAAACGAAAACATTGTTGTCAAAGGTTGTGATTGTATATATTTCATTCATTTTTCCTCATCTGTTCAGTAAAATTTCCGCCATTGCAATAGACAGATTAAGGCAAAAACGTCAGTCATTTCTAAGAATCTAGTGCCTACTATTTTGGAATTATATCATAGGCAAGGAAATAACAGATTCAGTGACACGTCCAACATTCCAGTGTTCAGGCCGAGCTAAGGCAATTATAATCGTATGTTATAATTTCTGATTTTGAATGATCAAATTGTATTTTTATTATTGTCGGTTGAACCGTATTTGCCAAAAAATGACAAATTTGGATAATAATTGTGTTCCATAGCTCTGCCTGAATCACATTACCAGTTCTACTGTTGAGGAAAGTCTGGGTTGCTATGTTCATTTTCTGATTCGCTCATTCGAAAATCGTCAATTTCCATTCGCCAAAGAAGTTCGTGACAAATAATAAACTTAGTAGAAATTAGACAAAAGTTAATTTTTTTATTGAATTCGCAGAATGAAGTTTGTTGCCTATAAAATCCAGAAATTCACCTATAAAATCCAGAAATTTGCCTATAAAACCCAAAAAATCCGTATGAAGTACGTTATGACGCATAACGTCATTGGAAAAAATAGTATAAACGTTATTAAAATAAACGAGATGAACTTCCCACTGCTCTCTGCTCTCTGTGAATATTTTGGATGGATGTTACAATATCTGATTGTGATATTGACGAACAAATGTAAGAACGTTATTGAAAAAAAAACGCTGAAGTCCTGGTGACAATAACGGTAAAAACTTTTTTCACTGTAATATCCTGCTGCAAATTCCATTGAATTCGATTTCAGTTGAGTCCTGTTATTGTAGACTAAGTGAACATTTGAAAAATGTGAAAATAGATAGGAAGCTCCTATAAATATAAGGGCTCATTCGATTCAAAATGAGCTGCTGTAAGTATAGGTCTTCTGCATAGGGGGAAAACTTCGAACTCAAAATAACAGCGAGAACGAGTAGAAATCATTCACAGTAGTCGAAGACGAAACAGCAAATGATACTGATGATGCAGCTTCGTTTCTATTAAGGTTGGATGTAGAAAAAACCACACCTTCCCTATCACTCTATTTTTTGTTTGTGAAGCAATTCCTAATTTGGATCTTGAAACAACAAAGCACAAACTGAAATCAATTGATACATATCGAGTGGTCCAACGAAAAGTATGCACCTTGCTTTTCTCCTTTTTTTGTAACTTAACGCAAAAATGCTCGGACAGGTCAATTTTGCTTTTGAGGGGGACACATTTTAGATGTATTTTTCTACCTGTGCCTTCAACCCCCTAGCGAGGGGGAATGGAAAGTGGGGTCGAGTGATATATCATTTGGAAAAGCACAAAATTATCTTTCCAATGATACCTAATTTATTGTATTTACTTGAATAGTTATGAAAAAGCAAGAATATTTACTCGATATTTTTGGTGTTAATGAAAATCGGAGAAAACGGCATTTTTATCACTACTACATTCCTCAATTTCTCTCGTGCGTTTTTTGGTTCAAATAACAACAGCAGATAAGTGTACAAAAAGAATTTAGGCGAACGTTCATTGATTCAGTTCGGTTGCTATTGAAATTATTTCAACTTTACTGTAAAAATGGTTTATTCCATTCCTGAACGAGTTGAAATTGTTAAACTTTATTATCAACATAATAGTTGTGCTAGACTTACTGCTCGCCTCTTTAATAACAGTCATTCCGGGAAAAATGTGAATGATTCGTACGTTGCCAAGTTAGTCGAAAAGTTTGTCGATACCAGATCTGTCTGTAATGTGAAACACCAGCCACGGAAACCGATCAGAAATGAAACAGTGGAAGTCTCTGTTTTGGGACATGTTGAATTGGATCATACTCAAAGTACCCGTCAGCTTGCTGCAGCCTCAGGTGTCTCCCGTAGTACAGTACAGGAACTCAATGAAGATGATCCTGATAGAAGGCTGCAATTTTGTGAACAACTGAGCCAGCTACTAATTGATGATCCGCACCTATCATTCAACACGTGCTTTTCCGATGAGAGTACATTTTTTTTGAATGGAGCTATGAATAGGCATAATTTCCGTTACTGGGATGACAGTAACCCACACTTATTCCGAGATGTCCATACCCAGTACCCTCAAAATATCAATGTCTGCTGTGGCATATTAGGTAGTCATATCGTAGGGCCACTTTTTATTCCTGGGAATTTAACTGGTGAGGTCTACCTGAACATGCTTGAAGAAACAATAGATCCTCTCATAACAGAAATAATTGAAAAT
Source organism: Leptinotarsa decemlineata (assembly GCF_025532065.1). Classification (NCBI taxonomy): domain Eukaryota; kingdom Metazoa; phylum Arthropoda; class Insecta; order Coleoptera; family Chrysomelidae; genus Leptinotarsa; species Leptinotarsa decemlineata. The sequence continues at coordinate 22,118,010 of NW_027412747.1, forward strand.
GACCAAAATCATAATGATGATCGGCTTCATTTCCAGCAAGATGGAGCACCTCCTCACTATGTTGCTTCGGTAAGAGAGTTTTTAGATGACCGGTTTCCTGGACGGTGGATTGGAAGGAGAGGCCCCATCGAATGGCCTGCCAGATCACCTGATTTATCGCCCTGAGACTTTTTCCTTTGAGGACACTTGGGAAATAAAAGTTTTGCTACGCAGCCCGAGTCCATAGAAGATCTTCGCCAACGAATTACAGCAGAGTGCAGAAGTATAACACTTGATATGCTACAGAATGTTAGGAATAGATTTGAACAAAATCTGTATTATTGTATGGAAACAAATGGGTCACATTTTCAGCACTTGCTGAAGTAGGATTCTACTAAGTCAATTACACATTTCAAAGTACTGGGTTGTAGTTGTTTTTCTTCATAATACCTACATGTTTGAGTGAAATACAACAAATCAGGTATCATTGTAAAGATAATTTTATGCCCTTTCAATTGATATATCACTCGACCCCACTTTCCATTTAAAATTTTAGGGTTGCTACTCACCCTCGCTAGGGGGTTGAAGGCACAGGTAGAAAAATACATCTGAAATATGTCCCCTCAAAAGCAAAATTGACCTGTCCGAGCATTTTTGCGTTAAGTTACAAAAAAAGGAGAAAAGTAAGACAGTTAGACAAAAAATCTTTGGTTTTTGGCTGTATTGACCTTAGCAGTATTTATCCATCATGATTTCGAGATACTTGAGATGGTCTTTCATTTTCATCTCAAGTTCTGTATTGTGTCTGTTGATTTTCAGTGTGTGATGAATTGTGAACAAAGTAACTGAAAAGAATTAAATTAGTTTTTTCAGTGTTTATTGTGAGAAGTTTACTCTCAAACCTGTCTGCTAATTATATCACTATAGTTCATTGTCTTGGGATTGTCGTATCGTTACCTAGAGAAATATCCTCTGAATGAGTAATATAACACAATACAGGCATTTAAATGGCTAGATGAAAGTTGCTGTTTCAAGATAATCGAATTATTGTATGTTATATTGGAAATGAATTAGATTTGACCTGATTTTGATTCAATGCGATGAACATTCAAGTCTTTTTTACGCAGAATATATTGATCTTCAAAATTAGCAATAGTAACTATAGCAATTATTCACTAGAAATGTTGATTTCAGATTGAGTGGCAGCAATTATCAATTTATTTCATGTACATTTGTGGTAGAATTCCAATTCAAGAATGTGGACGTAGTGATGAACCTCTAGGAGTATCTAGTTTAGAAATCAAATTCTTCATTCAAATTTTGAAATGCGAAAAAAACTCAGCTTCACGTCCAAAATTTATTTAATTATTCAATTTCCTCACTCCCAAGTTAAACGATCCAAAATTCAATTAACGTCATAATCCATAGAAACGCTGATGTTGAATCCCTTTCAGCCTGGATAGGATTCAGGTTATAATCTCTTGTAGGTCATAACTGAATTAGATTCGCTCTAACATCACCTTTCCTCCCGGGGATGAGAGTAACCTGGAGAGGAAAATTGCCATCCACAGGTCAACGGAGAATGAGTAGTGTTAACCTTTTCATTTCAGCATCCCACTCGAAAGGGTTTTACCTTACCGAGCGCATTAGTCAGGTCTAATAGTTGATCACAAGAATCCTCTGCTAATCTCATGTAAAATGGAATATGGCGAGTAATTCGGACTGAAGTGCGTGCAACTCTACTTGAGGTGATTGAAAGTTGGGAAGCTCGTTGAAAAGCAGAGAGATTATTCAGTAATATCTTTGTAGGTATATAGTTTACTAGCAGATCCGGCCACGCGTTGCTGTGGCTAAGGTTTTTGTTATATTACATTGTAGTAAACTATTTAAGAGGAACGGTCACGGGGATCACCATGCTTTTTTACATAGATGCCACTGGTGAAAAAATATGGTGACCTCCATGACACAAATTTTCTACTACCGTAACTTCTTAGTACAATGAAATTTATTATTTACGAACGAAGACGGAAACGTTAAAGCTGGTATAAAAATCCACTGAATTGGGATTTGAAGTGGAAGGCCTTTGAACACGATTCATTAAAATTTCCGTACAGTTAATATTAAGCAAAACTAAATACAAAAGAATCTATTTATAAATTCATTATTATTTTCAGTCAATTTTGTAACAAATGAGTATATTACAAAGTTGTTAGTGATTAAGATATGACACTTAAGCTCATGAAAGAGGAACGTAGGGTGGATAGTTGCAAATCTTTAACAATAATATTTATTATTTTGAATTATACATACTTTTAATTTCGAATCAATGTAGCACTAATCGGTGCACAAAATTTTTGGTTAACCTGTCTTTAGCTAACACAAATAGATTCGACGGTTTCCCTACACGTGAACATGCAACACATAGTTGCCCATGAGAAAAACATGGATTTCCCAAATATAAACCACAAATGTACATTGTTCGGCCTTGAGACTTATTTATAGACATGGAAAAAGCTAAACGAATTGGAAACTATAGCTTTCTGAAGGGTATGGTAGAATCTGACGATACCATTGGAATACGTGGCAACAGGACCACTTTTCCTTTAAACTTCCCAGTTGAAATGGTTGCTTCAAGAATATTTCCGGTGATCTTTTTGATGATCAAACGCGTACCGTTGCATAATTGAGGTATATTCAAATTACGTAAAAGAATAATAGGGGAACCAATCTTTAATCGAAGCTTATGTGGTGGCATTCCAGGTATAACAATTGAATTTCACGGTATTTCGTTTACTACAAAATAAATTCAACTTATACTTCAGCCTCAATATCACGTGGTGGTTATGCCATTGATTTTTAGCTTGTATGACATGTTTGTAGGTTTAACATAGCAGTGCCATCTATTGATCACTTACTCAATCCAGTCAACAGATATCGACGTTTGTCTGAAGGTGGTTGACAATGTTTCGTGGTATATTTCATCAGTTCGAACTTCCATTGTCTAATATAATATAAATTGATTTAATAACTCTGAAAAAAAATCAAGAAGATTAACCGAAAATAACAATTTTATTAAACAAAAAACTGAAATTACAAAGAAATAACATACAACAACCAAACAAGTAAAAATTGAAATATTAATAGAAGCTGAAAAAATTGCAAAAAAATCAAAATTATTATTAACAAAAAATGGAAAAAAGAAGAGTTGAGAGCAAAGGAATTAGTTTTTTACTACTCAAATCTTTGGAATCGCCACCTATGAAAAGTGAGATGAGGCCCAATGGGAAATTCTCCTGCAAAAATATATCCATTGATTACTTCTACAAATGTGTTCAACGCAGTGTCAGGGAGATGGTTCATAATTTCAATGAAAATTTCATCGATGCCAGCAAAATGTTTGTTTTAAATAATGTTCTAGATATGTCAAATTCATTGAGATTATTGATGCGCTGTATATATCTTATTGCATAGTTTTTCAATTATTGTTCAATGAAGGTGATCAAGAATGTTGGGATCCAGGATGTTTCAAAACCATTGGTAATACAAACAGTATGCACACACTGGATAGAAAAGAGTATTTCTGATGTCTGAAATGAACTCCTTTCCATAATCTATGTGTGTTTTGAAATGTGCATTGAAATGAAAGCTTGTGTTTAACCATTCAAGAGTAGATTTTTGAACCACCACATAATCCAATGAACATTTTCTTCACCCAGATAACCACCCTTTCAAGAAAAATTCAAAGCAAATGATCATTGGTGGAGAATTAATTGCAAGCAGTCTTCATTTAATAGCCTCAATTTAGATGAAGGTGAATAGCTAGAGGTTAACCAACGGTATTTGTCTGGTAGATACCATCTCACATTTGGAATGCAACTATTAAAGTGATGAATACTAAGAGTGAGTAATTATTTTCCTTATAGGAGAATTATTTTCCGCTCTAATTTCAAGAATTCATGGTAATGTCGTTTGCTGTTTGCAATTATAGAAATTTTGGAATAGTACCGGTAGTATTATACTTGCCATTATTATACTATTATATCTGCAATTCACTTGTTTGAAACACGTGTTTCGATCACCAAGTGATCATTTCCAAGAAAAAAAACTTGATCTCCTCTCCAGGAATATTCATTACTACGCCAAAGGTTCCAAACAGTGCGTCATAAGTATGTATGAAGAATCAAAAAAGGGCAGATTTGGATTAGGTGATGGTTGTTGATTTCATTTCAATATAGCAAGAAAACTGGAAATTTAAATTTACTTTGAATTAATAATGATCTCACAAAAATATAGTGGGTTGTTACATTATGTTGTCAATAATTCACAGCACAAACTACACTCGTGGTATTTGTTTTTCATTTATAGAAAATTTATATTTCCAGATTCAGATTTATTTATGAACAATTTATATTTTATCAAATAGTTATTTCAAAAATATCATTATAACGGAGCAGGAATAGTCACACGAGTGCAGGATGGTTTGTTTTGTACTCCATTCTTACTTCGTTTTGAAATTCACTCAGTTTTTCATATATATTGTCAGTTGGCTTGATTGACAGATCACTTCAATTTTGTTTACCTGAAAATGAGATTTTTCTCTACAAGGTGACAGGTTTCACATATTCCTTACCAAGCTCGCCACTATTGAATTAGGTTCTAAGTAAAAAAAATGGTTAATTGAATTTAGTTTTTTTCGAATTTGGAATATATTCGTATCTTGATTCTCTACATTTCTGGTGTTTCTTTATTCATGCAGAACGAACATAATTTAGAATACACCCAAGTTTCACAGTGATACATTTATAAACTTTGTATAAAATCGTTTAAGTTTCTGAATATCACCAGGGCTGATTCTGCTATAGACTTATTTATCATTATCTTAACTAAGTGATATTTTCAATGTTGATCCTGCAGCATTGACTTTGATACTGAAAATATATTTTCCAACTACTTCATATTTCTAGCATGGAAAACAAGTAGTGACATCTGAGCTGCTGATAGAATGTAATATAGTAAATTAGAAGAGTGGATTTTTCAAAATGAAAGTTGATGCATGTGCGTTTCATCTCAGATGTTGGTCTTATCCAAGGTATTCCAATTTCGATACTTTCCCTGTGGTTGAACTTTCCTGGCTGACAATTGCTCATAAGCGTAAAATTCATGCTGAGACCGCATCAAAACCTTCGTCCTCGCAGTCAACGCACATATCACTGATGACGTATGCACAATTGAAGATGAAACGGTTGATACTACACGTTTCATTCGACCATGGACTCACAGCCAGTTATTATTTTCATTATGTTTTGGAGCCTTCTTCTGTCATCAAAACATGTATAGGGCCAAAGATCGTTCCCTGTGGAACCCCTATTGAAACGAAGGAAAAAGCAAATAATTCCAAAATAAACCATACACAAAGATGTGAAGGTCATGCAAAGAAGAAACTTTAAGTTTTCATAAAACCCATTTGAAATCGTTGGGTATACCATGTAAAACCTTGCACATAAAAATAATGATTATACCTTGTAGTTATACCATACCACCTATGCCATAGAAATAAACTGCCGACGTTCGGTAACTATTTATTTTTAATGTCATTCGAATTGACTTCGTTTACACTATACATAGTAATAAAAATCTATATAAACAGAACGAAAATATCCTTAACCTGAAACATCAAACTGCTCAAGAAACGCAGAATATACCAACGTATGATATGTCAGACACAAATTGAATACCTGAATAGATTAATGTCAAGATTTCAATGGAGAAGACTCTGAACATTCACTGTGAAACCACATGCGATTTTCATTGCCTCTTTCCGAAGCGTGAAAACTTAAAATTTCCAAGAGTTGAGAAAAGTAAAATGATTCGCTAGAGGTTATTTTTGATGTGGGAGTAATTTCTGAACAGCCATCAGTCAGCGGCCATGGCGATCCTTCTAGATCTACCTTCTCTCCATATTTTTCTGAAGAGAGGCTAGATGGACTGCATATAGATTTGTACACATTGTCAATTGCACAAATTTATTTAAGGCAGAGTGCAACAGACTATTGGTTGATACTGGAAGTCGCAGCATTCTGGAAATAATCTTTGACTTCATGCCTCCAAATGTCAATTACGCACTGCCTTATGAAGTACTGTTTCTGAGTAGAGAGGACTGGATCCTCCGTGAGAAGGAAATATTAAGAACAGACAGTTGTTGGTTCACAGACGGATCAGAAACACCTCTCGGTTCCAAGGCAGGTGTTTTCAGTCGCAGACTTAGGACAGAGATATCAACCTGCCTAGGAACCTATGCGACTGTATTTCAAATGGGAATTCACGCTATTGAATTGTGTGCGGAGAGATTGGAAAAATTCAACCTCATACACAAGTCAATAAAAATATTCTTGGCGTTGCAAGCTCTTGGCTCCTACCGAGCAACGTCTGAACTGGTAGAATATTGCCAAAAACGACTCTCCTCGGTAGAAAGACTCAACAGATTGTCTCTGGTCTGGATTCCTGGCCATACTGGCCCGGAAGGCAATGAGGCTGCTGACTCCCTTGCAAAGGAGAGAGCTGCAAACAGCTTCATCGGACCAGAAACTGTTATTGGGCTTTGCCAAACAGAGATTGAACATGGCTTTGCCGTGTTGAAAAATTAGAACCTCTCCAACAACCTTAATGTCCTTTCTGTAACTCAGAAGAATCTGAATCCCTAACTCTTGAACAAACCTAGCTGGAGCGGATACCTCCTCAAGGGCAGGAATCATTACACCCAATCCTTGAGTACTGGTAGCAGAATCTGCACGAAGAGAAAAAAATAGGTCCTCCTGAGCAGGTCAGCGAATGCTCGCGCTCAAACGATAATTCTCCTGAACCAGACGCAAAAACGCTGTGCAAACCTGGATCATCAAGTATAGCTTACTTATAGATGCCCTCGAATGTAAAGGTCGTAGAACGAATCAACTTGAACCTCTTCAGCCAGTAACTAGGGGTTTTCTAGAAGGTAATCCAGAAGGTGGTCTATAGGTGCGATTCCAAAGCTTCACATGTCGACCTGGATGGTTAGATGCTATCTGAGACCATCAGAAGAGGGTATGTTGACTGGTGGATCCAGTAAGTACCCTGCAGTTGTGGAAGAGCGTTTTCCTGAAATACGCAGTGGGAGATCTACTGCCCAAGCCACTTATTTGTGTTGCTCACCTACCTGGCGATGGTGACCACAGACTATCCGCCGGTCAGGTTCCGACTAGATTGAGGAGGGCATTATTGATCACAAAGAAATTTTCAGGCCCTGGTAGATGATCTGGGAAATCACTCACCATATAAAGTCGACCTTGGATAGGTGTGAGTAGCATTGAACCTTCGTGGTTTGCAGTGGAGGCTCTCAAAGACCCACTCTCTTTGGATTCAACTACATCAATGAATAATTCACGAGATTGGGCCGAAAGGTATTATTAGTGGTGACAGAATGATGGGGAATGAAGTAACATGAAATAATGATCGTGTTTTCATTCACGCTTTCTACGGCGTACCTTTCACGGCATAATTCCGACGAGCTCGCACATCTTTGTCAACAGGGAAATCTTTTCGAGATGTCGCTCTTCAGTTCACACACCAAAGGGCATCAAAGTGCTCCTTTTTTGTTTCCAGTCAAAGATATTCCTAACGTGCACATCTGAGTATGTTCATACATTCTACGGATTCAAAAGGCACTGCGAAGAGCTCGAATACACACTAGTGGATAACACCCACTCCCTGCTGTGTATTCTGTCCATATTGAATTTGAATATCAAGACTTTGAACTTTCCCCATTTGAAATTCTCCGGGCACAGCGTATCATAACTCATGTATGCTAAATTTGATAAGGCTTTCGAAATTTTTGAGATGGGACTTTCCGTGAAAGTTTACTTCTGTTTCACATAAAACAGTCAGTGGCGGTACTTGATTTATTCTCATCATACCCATTTGTTATACAGTGTGTAAAAGTGTGAAAGCCAAATGGAATAAATCGATTATTTCGTGTTACGTTATTCAACGGGGGTGGAAGAGAAATTTGGTTTTGGAATGAAAGTTAAACCCCCCTTCGGTATATTCCAAAACCGTATTGGTAACAAAAATTATTTTTTTTGGTCACTGAAAAGTTTACTCAAATGACCATTCGGCTAGTTCAGCAATTTGGGGGTGAGTATGGAAAATAAATCCACCAAAAGGTGCTGTTCTTGATATTTTACAAAAACTTTATTGAATCTTTAACAGGTTTCAAATAACATACAATGACAAATAGCAAGAGAGAATATGCAGTGTTTGTATCAACCCAAAGTGGTTTTGAGGGGTATTTCTCAAAGCAGATTGATATATATATATATATATATATATATATATATATATATATATATATATATATATATATATATACATATAGATATAACAGAAATGCTTCCGTGCCTGTGTGATCACACCTGATTTGAGCACGTTACTTAACAGGCAATAAATTCAATAAATCTGTCAATAATAATTCTATTCTAACACTGAATCAATTACAAAACTCAGTAATCACAAATTTGATACAAATCAAAGTTACACTGACTGATAAGGGCAAAATAACAGTTTGATGCAGCACTTCCTATGAATTAGAGGCGGCAAATCATGTTAAGGCAAGTCTTTAGTACTCGTAAAGGGAATAATGCTACTGCTACTTATCATGCGGCTCCGTGATGCAATATCTTAATGCAATATCTAACAATGGCGGCTGGTGGTCTGAAGCGGCCGTTTCGAGAGGCTAGGGCAAAACACCAAATCCGACCTCTTGTCCGGATCCCGTACCAGCAAACTCCTTGTACTCGTACTCGGGACTCTCGAGTCTTTCCCTTACGAAACCCAAAATACTTTGGAATGCAACAATTTCTCCAAATTGTTAACAACATTAGGAAAGACCTCTTGTTTCTTCCTCGTCTTCACGAACCAACCCCACTTCTCCTCCCTTTTATCCCCCTCCTCTCATAACCTATTTCCGCCTCTCGAATTTCTATTTATTGAAATTCCTGATATAACACTCTTTCTTGCCTTTAGACTTCCTATAATTGATCAAGGTGATTGTTTGAATGTTCGTAACGGTCACCTTTTACGTAACACAGCTGCAGCTATTTTATAATTCGCCTGAATCAAATTTTACCGCCAGGAAGTAAACCTGACTAGTTCGGTAGTCGATCTTTCTCGACCAGCTTGCGAACTACGACGGCAGCAAATGACACAAAGGCAACATCTAGGTTTTGTTTACTTTTCCAAATGCGCCAATTGAATATCAAAACAGGAATGCCAAGTAAGTATTGACAATTCTAACATATTGGCCTTCCCTCTACACTCATTATTTTCATCTCTTTATATAAATGAATGAAGATATTTTGACTTTTCTTCCTTTTCTGGAGTGCCAAGTTTGTTTATAATAATAAATTCCTTTAAAATGTTCCTAATCAAAGGTAGACAACCAACCCTACGTGGCAGTTGTAGTGTGGGCTGCCTATCTGAACTGATAGTGTATTTACATAGAATAAAATAGCCCAATGTTACTTGGCGGGAAACCGGCACGTAACATTCGGTTACTCTACATATTTTAAAAAAGGCTCGAAACACGTCAAATGTTAATTATAATTCAACATTCTTCAACGTAAAACTGTCATTTCTACCTTCAACCCCATTGGAATAACAGGAACATTCCCAAATTTCATTCGTTTTTATGAGTCATTCAAATCTGAAGGTTTACTTTTGTACAAATTGCTCTTCACATATCCACATAAAAAGAAACCTAATGATGAAAGATCAGGTGATCGCGCTGGTCATTCAATCAATCCTCGCCTTCCTATTCACTGTTTGGAAAATGTTGTATCGAGGTATTGACAGACATTAACTTGATAATGTGGTGGTGCTGTCATCCTGCTGAAGTCATATTGTATTTACTGGAACTTGAGGGTTTCTTGGATCAGGATATAAATTTGCTGAACTTGGAATGACATCATTTTCAAGTAGTGCCAAATAATTCAATTGCCCTCAATGAAAAAGGGACCAATGATATAGTTTCCTACAATCGCTGCCCAAACATCCACCTTTTGATGGTATTGCGTGTGTTTTTCTCTCATCCACTGGGGATTTTCCGTTGACCAGTAGCGCTAATTTTGCCGATTAGTATAACCGTTAGGAGACAAAGTTCACTCGTCAGAAAACAAACGTCCTCTAATTGGATGATATTGTTATACAACATGCATTTGCTCACAAAAATGAGTTCTTTTATTAAATTTATCCTCCATGACATCCTGGGTAGGTATCATTTTATAGGGATGCATTTTATTTTCTTTCAAAATGTTTACTATCGATATATGGCGGACATTGAATGTAGTGGATGCCTGTCTAATCGATGTATGTGGGTTTTCCTCAAACTCAAGCATCACACCAAATTTGAGTTCATCACTCATTGCACTGGCAACTCCTTTTTTCATCTGCCCCATGATAGTAGTTCCGTAAATGCGGCACTACTATCATTCTATAATAATAACCTTCTGGGAAGTAACTTGAAATTCTCATTCACTGAAATAACTAGTGATCATGTCTGGGATGCTCTGAAATCTCTGAAATCGCAGGCATTGGGTTTAGATAATATTAATCTGAAAATGAAAACAATTGTGTTGCCTTTCTGCATAGAGGAAGTGAAACATTTTCAATGAATCCTTGAGAACAGGTACATTTCCTGAATTGTGTAAAATTGCCAATGTCATTCCGATACCTAAAATATCCACACCTGAAAGTTTTAATGATATTAGTCCCATATGCATCTTACCTACATTTTCCAAACTTTTTGAAAAAATACTTTCTCTACAGATCAGACAATACCTGGATTTCAATAGTATCTTACCAGAAGTACAGTCTAGCTTTCGTTCGAAACATGGTACACATACGGCTCTATTGAAAGTCATAAATGATATATGTACTTATGGTGATAAATCTATACCGTCGATCCTAGTTCTCCTGGATCAAAGCAAAGCCTTCGATCTTGTCAATTTTCAGCTTCTTCTTGCGAAATTAAAATTCATAGGGTTTCAAAAAAGAGCTTTGGAATTTATGAATAGCTATATCCGAGGTCGATCACAAAGAGTAACGCTTGATAATAACCTGCTATGCTCAACCCTCAAAGAGACTATTTCTGGAGTACCCCAAGGTAGTATTCTTGGGGCCTTATTATTTGTAATTTTCATTTTTGATTTTCCATTATGTTTAAACTTTTGTCAAGTTCGCCTATATGCCGACGATTTTCAATTATATTCGCCTTTCGATTTGACTGATATAGAAAACCATGTGAGCATTATCAACGAAGATCTCCAAAACACTCAAGTTTATTCTGAAAAACATGACTTGCGTATCAACCCAAACAGAACTGTTGCAATCTGCTTAGGCCCTCAGAGACAGACTTATCAGATCAAACAACATAGTCTCAGAATGAATCAAACGGACATTGAATGGGTTGACTCAACCAAAAATCTCGAATTGATTATCGATCAAAACTTGAACTCCAATGACCATGTCCAAAATATATTTTAAATAGCGTTCTTCAAACTGAAATCACTTCAAAAATTGAAATATCAACTATCAACCGAAATGAAACTTAAACTAGTCAAATCCCTCATCTATCCACATATAGAATACTGCGCTCCAGTGTATTATAATTTTCTACCGGAATATAATCGACAAAAGTTGCAACGCATTCAAAATTCTTGTATGCGTTTTGTTTGCTGTGTACCTTATAGAGAGCACATTACTCCATTTCTGATAGGATTGGGAGAATTAAACATAAAGTGTAGAATGAAATATCTGATCACAATATTTCTTTTCAAACTCATCAAAAACAAAATACCCCTGTATTTATTAGAGCTCATAGTACGTCGTTCTAATATCCGTAAGCATCAATACCAGGTTCAATAATATCAACATTCCAAACCATGTTACATCTAAATACGAAGGATGCATTTCCTATCTGGCACCGTTATTTCTGAACAGGATAATTCCTCTCCTGAATTCATCTTTATATGAAGTGAAACATCATTTGAAATCAACTTTGTTGACCAGCATGGAGTGATGTATTGTAGGGTAGTGTTTTCCTTTACTTTTCTGCAAACTGAGATATATTTATCATATTCTTTCTTTTAATTTTGTCGCTGAAGAAAATTGAATTATATTAGGTAATTACCTTATTGCTCATAAATGTTATGTGTATTACCTAGCAGGAGGTGTGGAAGATAGCCATAGGCTAACCCCTACCTTTTGTGTGTAATTTATGCACAATAAAGCTATTATTATCATTATTATTATATGAGCTTCTGAGATATGGGCGGTAAATAAGGAAATTCCTCATGAAATAGACTAGCTACTTCCTGTTCGGGTTTCATCTCCGTAACTAATCACATGTACAACTGTTATTTCATGCATTTTCGTTAATCTAACCATTTGTCAGACTTGAAGTAAACGAACTTTAAACTCAAATTGAAATACTGACAACTAATGTTGTCAAATAGAGAATAAGTAAACTGCACCTTCTAAGTTCAACTGACAACTAGTTAGAATATGGAGTCATGCTCTTTTCCATTCCCGTTTCGCTATGTTGACAAAATTATTGAACAACACCAACCGGGGTAATGGAATTAATTACTGGTCTGACTCCTCTGGACCTGTACGTTAAGGAGGTTGCGTTAATGGCCATGTTAACTATTGCGCAAAAGTAGGCGTAAACACAGGTATGTGTTTAATAAACCCTACAAAATACAAATGAAACAGAACACAGAGTCAGATGCTACAAATGCAATACGCATATATACAAACCGCTCAAGAACCAAAGAAGGCTCAGGATGTGGAGTGTACTTCAGATAACTAAGCCTAAGGACTAAGTGGGGAATGGGAAAAAATACCAGCGTGGTCCAAACAGAACTGCAATCGCCACGAAGGAAATAACCAAGAAAGGAATTTCTGGCAAAAACATAACTATCTGCACTGATAGCAGACAAGCCTTATTAGCCTTGAACAGACAACGTGTTAACTCAGGGCTAGTACTAGAGTGCCACCAAGATTCAGCCAAAGCCTTGGTAGATAATAACATTATCCTGAGGTGGATTGAAGGGAACGACAGGAGTGAAGGTTATCGCATTGCCAACTCTTTAGCCACACCCATGCTCAATACCTGAAGATATTAGATAGGGTGATCCTGGCAATCTTGCCAGGCGCCGAGCTGGCAAGATTGCTAGCGCCGAGGAAATATCTGGCGATGACCAATTTAATTTTAAACTTCATATTTACACTAGTGTAAGGTGTTCTTAAATGAGTCTATTATTTATTTTTCAATATTTTTCATTCAATATACGCTAATTCACAACTGATACTTATATAGTTTTCTCTGAATCATTTTTTTGCAAGTTCAAGTTGAAAAGCAGCCTAGGCTAATATTTCACCTTTTCTTCTACCCTTAATTATTGTTATACATTTTTGTATTTTATTTTCGTCATGTTGATGAATAGATTATTGTTATCATCATCTTTTTTTCAACATTTATAATTTTTCTTTCGCTCATTTGTTATACTGTCCAAACAATTCGGGTCCACTCGAACATAAAAACCCCCACAAGCACATTCCTCTTTCCCCATATTATCGTAAAGCCTCATATTAGCTAAACTGAATTATATACAACGGCGTTATGTAGTCGCTACCTATATATACCGGATTATAAGTAACCTCTACGGGATTAACATCCATGAAAAATGGTACGAACACATTCCAAAGCGAATAAGAGAAAATAACGATGCAATCATAATTTGAATCGTGGGGAACACAACCGCTAGAAAAATAAATGGCAGCAAACCAAACCGGCAAACAAAAGAAGAAGTAAATATATGGTGCTGAGCGATATTCTGCTGTTCGAATCGTTTTAAAGTCGCAGGCGATGAGCCTAGACGAAATTTGCATGATGACTGTACATGGTGGCTCATCGAGAACAGTACGACAAAGTTCACGGCTTCGAATGACAAAATACACAAAAAATACTCAAAACCCTTCAATCTTCACTCGCCAGATCAACTACTCTGAATTGTCCATTTGTATTGAATTACTATTACTATAAAATTAAATAAGGCCACTTTTCTTATGATGATTTTTTATCTCACTCATTTTCTTCATATAACTATCTATTACATTATATTATTTCAATTCATATGTATGGACGCTTGGCAGTAAGCAGATTGAGACCGTTGCAGATACCAGCGACGAGACCTGGGGAGTAGGCAGATTGAGACCCCAGCGTCAAGTCACAAAACCCTAACAGCGTGTCACTACATGAGTAGTAGGTAGATTGATACCTCAGTGTAGTCACAGCTTTTGAAATATGGCTTCAACGTTGAAACTAAACTGTGCGCAGGCCAAACAAATCGCGTGAGTTGAACCTCGTCAGGAACTGAGTAACGATTCAAAAAGTATAGGTCCGTGTACTATCATGCAACGAGACCTGAGGAGTAGGCAGATTGAGACCTCAGCGCCAAGTCACAAAACCATTACAGCGAGTCACTACATGAGGAGTAGATAGATTACAGATTTTGTGGAATGGCTTCAATGTTGAAGCTGAACTGTGCGCAGGCCAAACAAATCACGTGAGTTGAACCTCGTCATGATACAGAGTAACGATCTAGACAGTGTGTGTCGTTTGCAAGAAAATGCATGTAAAGGAAAAAATGGTATTATAGAACTTCCACCAGATACCTACGCGCAAACAATGTCCCATTCCAGATGAAGACTGATTCTGTACAAGCATCAAACGATATGCTTTCCAGCCCATCCCATCCGTTGGAGACAAAATACAAAAACAAAACAGCTAAACTTTAAATTCAATCTACCCCCGAATCAAAGAATATAATGATCATCGTTTGGCGTTTCGAATATATCTCAGTTATTCTACGTACAAAATAGTCAATTTCTTTCAAAAACAAGGCATAAATGTAGCATTCAAGACAAATAATACTTTGCATTCATTTATAAATAATTCAAAGTCAGCACGGAACAAATTCAAAATGTCTGGGGTGTACAAGCTCTGGTGCGATGACTGAAATGCTTCATATATAGGCCATACTAGCCGCAATTTCAACCAGAGATTCAAGGAACATTTGAGAAGCTACAGATAGACTAAACACTCACAACCTCACACAAAATCTAGAAAATCCACACGTTCAACCAGAAAGTCATGAATTAAATATATTGGAATCTATAGGAATCAAAAAGCATCTTGCTAGTAAAAACAATATTGTCCTGAATGATCATATATATATTTATGATTCTCCAATTATCAGTAACGTTATTAGTAATTTATCAAATGCCTCTCGATACCTCTCTCTACATATCAAAGCAACCTTTAGTATTTATGGAGATGACATCGTATACCTAGGTTGAATTATAACTCGCTCAGAAGATTACACTGTGTGTCGGAACAACTGTTAGTGTTGTGTAGATTGTGAAGTATAATTTCGACCCTACCCATTGAATTATTATACTTTTCCATGCCATAACTGATGCGCCACCGAATGAAAGTCGTACGGCAATATTCGCTTGATAATATATCTCGCCTGATCATCTCCATACTCGAACATGTCTACCTGAGCCCGTAGGGCAGAATCGTGATTCATGGAAAAACAATACATGCCCCCAATGGTGGAAAATTCAATCTTGCAATCCGGTGGTCACGGGAAAATGGTGGTCCAGTAGCTCTAGTTCCAGAAGATGATCTACCAGCATGGAGTGGCCTCGTGACTGTCAACTCACTAATGTTTACATTTCTGACTTTTCGCAGCAGATCACTTCGAAGGGAAACTGCCGTAATTTTTCGGTTTATCAAAGCACTAGATATGAGGAAACGATCATTCCTAGCTGTTGTAGACCTGCCTCGCCCTGAACCGGGTCTTCGAGTCACCGGACCAGTTTCTTGGTACCGCCGCCATGCTCGTTGCATACTCCAAAGACTTGCACCAACGTTTCTTGCAATTTGGCGCTTCAGAAAGGAAAATACACAAGGATCGTAAGAGACCCTACTGCATCAATTGAAAGGAAGTTGTACCAGACTTTGGAAAATCACTAAGTCTTTTTTTCGGAAAAAGAGAAATTATCGCTAACACCGCACCACAGAAAGCCCCGTCACTTGTATGGACTACCCAAAATCCATAAAAAGAATGTTTCGCTCAGATCTATCATTAGCTCCAGAGATTCACCCACTCAGAACTTGTCCAGATTTTTACTACCAATAATTAAACCACTGCAAAGTGGAACATCATCTTTTGTGAGACATTCAAGGCATTTCGTTGAACTACTAGGAGAAATCGAAGCAAGATCAACTGATCAGTTTCGACGTGGAAAGCCTCTACACTAACGTTCCTGTCGAAGAAGCACTTCAAATCATACAGAAGAAGCTATCATATATATATGGAGTGGTTTGAGACTCTAGCCATTGAAGAAGCCCACAAGAAGCCCCGAGTCTGGTTGAGATACGAAGACGACACCTTCATAATATGGAACCATGGGAATGCAGAACTGGACACTTTCCTGAAGCACATCACTTTTACAATAGAGAAGGAAGTCCACAACGAATTGACTTTCTTAGACGTATTGGTGAAGAGGAGCAACACTAAATGGTAAACATCTGTATATCGAAAACACACTCACACAGGACAGTATGCGAACCAGAAATCCAACCACCATCGATCGACCAAGAGAGAAATCATCAAGAATCATTAAGACTCTACTAGACTGTGCTTTCGGGATCTGTAATACAAAGGAAGGTCTCGAAAAGGAACTGATGACCTTCAACGGAATGGTTACTCCAGAGTGATGATAGAACGGGCTTTAGCTAGAAGACAGCAAGAGCTCCACAAGGAAGACAAGCCGCCACAACCAGTACTTGTACTTTCCTACATTAGAGGATTATCGGAAAGGATAAGGAGGATTGGGTCCAAGTATAACAACAGGACTTGCTTCAGATCTGTAGCAGCCTCACAAAAACCAGTCCTTCAAACGCGGACTGCGATTCCAAGAATTGCATATACCGGATACCACACATAGCGAGGAGAAACCAGCAAATCTGAAATGGCAGAGCTTGTTTGGACTCATCAACATAACATCAAGTGGGCTCAAGCTGAAATCATCCACAAAGAGGAAAATTGGTTTAGGAGAAAATTCAAAGAAGCTGCGTATATGTTGTCCAACAACGCATTCAGTCAAGCTAGCGTAGATATACGTAACATTTGGAAACCTCTAATCAAGCGAAAAACGACCAACTCCCGCCAAACCAATGAAGCGGAAAGAGGAAAGAGGGGATAAGTGAAAGCACTCGAATGACCTATGAATAGTCAGATCTCAGAGGAATAAGTCCAGTCATCACCCGAAGACGATTCTGGATACTAACAATCGAAACGTCGTGACATAACTTGGTCTGGAATCTTTTAATATTATTTATGTTTCATTTTTGTTAATGATTTTTTTATTTTTCCAGCTTTTAATAATATTTCAATTTATTCTTTTTTTGATTGTTGCTTGTACGTTATTTCTTCATAATTTCAGTTTATTGTTTAATAAAATTGTTATTTACGGTTAATTTTTTTAATTTTTTTCCTGGATTTCAAATCAATTTATATTATATTAGACAATGAAAGTCCGAGCTAATGAAATACACCACGAAACATTGTCAACCACCTTCTAACAAACAACTATGATTTTTTAGCAATCCATTAGTACAGTATGGTACATCCAAAATAATTAAAACAAAAACATAAATTTCCAAGATAACTTCAGTTCATAGGTTAACTTTACTACTGTGCCCGGTAGTGCCAAACTAGACTCTTTTCAAAAAATCATCCTGTATAAGCTTCATCGATTCAAAATCTGTCATTGGCTTCGCTTCAGGCTTTGCCAAACATAGGCTGAACACCTGGATAGCCAGAAGATTCATGGACTTCTGGAAGAATCTTCCAGGACGCTCCAAGGCGTTCGTTCATCTTTCGAAGCTTGACACCAAACAGTTGTTGGACTGCAGTAGGGATGAACTACGATGTCTAACAGGCCTTCCTACAGGTCACTGTCATTTGAATCATCATATGCAGAGTCTCGGACTGAAAAAAGTGTGTGCCGCCTCTGTTTGGAAAATTATGGAACAGCAGAGTACATACTTTGTGCCTGCCCCGCTGGGGACCGAATCAGGTTTCCACAGTGCGGCAGAGCCGTACTCACACCATCTGACCTGAAAGACCACTCACCATACAAACTAATCGGCTTTGTGTGTGACACAATAAACCGTTGCAGGTTGCGGTGGAGGGTCTAATAGACCCACTCACTTTGGATCTAACCTATCCAAACAGTATGGTACAGTGACAACTTAAATTCATGGGGTTACCCTACCGTTGTGCCCGCCAGTGAATAACTAAACTGTTTTCGAAAAATCATCCTGTATAAGCCGCTGAGCGATATTCTACGGTTCGAATCGTTTTAATGTCACATGCGATGGGACCAGACGAAATTTGCATGATGGCTATATGTGCCGCCCTAATGACGCTCGAAATGGCATTTTTCATGGAGATCACGGCACAGTAAGTATGCACCACAACGCCTTGGAAATTCACCTAGCCGCTCTCCGGAGTTTTTTCGATCCAAAATTACTCCGGGACACGACAAGGAAACCGCGCACGATATTGCGAAAAAATAGCAAGGAGAGAATGCTGGTGTCAGGAGAAGTTGCTCGTTAATGGAGTGATCCCTGCCATAGGCCTGATATAAAATTCAATGGTTTAACGATAGGAAAATATTGTGCCTCGAAATCACAGAACGTAGAACCGGAATGTTGATTCGAGTTGCCCACTAGCAACTTTCCAATTTCGGCTGAAATTTGCCCTCTTCTGTTCCAAGAACAGTTGGAAAGAAATACATCCCAGATCAATTTTCAAAATGCAACGCTTCATCAACACAGGAAACTCCTTTCTATCCATTTTTTCTCTTTGCTTCGCTTGAAAATGTGGTATCCCGCAAGCTGATAGTCCAATAGCTGCGAAATTTGTTGGCTGTGTTGACCAAATATGTTTTTCTGAAACGTAAAATCATTCTCTAGTTGAAAACAAGTGAAATGGAAGTAGTTCTCCTTTATTCGTATGAAATAGAAAACAATAATTTATTTATCAGATAAAAATAACTATGCATATGTCGAATAACCGCGTCAGCCTACTGGCTATTATCGTTAATCCATAGTACCAGCAATATTTGTCCGGTCACAACACAACAAAAAAATATTTTTTGAATGTTTCCTACACAATATTAATCAATTTCTACCAATTTTGGGGTGATAAAAACGAAAATAACAATGAAAAATTTTTATTAGCTCTGGTTTTTGAGATAATCTTAAAGAGTAGTTATACTATACGTGAAAAGTGAAAGTACATGAAACAATATTGTTATGTTTCTTTTAGAATATTTTAGGTACAAAATTAATAAAAAAAAACATTATTCTTAGTGTTTTGACAAATAAAAGAAGTTTGTACCACCAAATTTCAATTAAGTCCATCCGATTCATTGTAAGATCGCTGTCGTTTAGCTTGTCTTTTATAAAACACTTCTGGAGCATCCCTACACACAGACCAGCAGTAGTCTGCAAGCATTGCTTCATTTCAACGGCCCTGATATCTCTGTTCCATTAAGGCAATGTCTTGATGGAATCTTTCTCCATGTTCGTCACTCACAGCTCCACAGTTTTGTGAGAAGAAATTAAGATGAGAGTGAAGAAAATGAATTTTTAAGGACATGTTGCATCCAAGTTGGTGGTAAGCTTGAAGAAGCTCTTTAACCAATGCTGTGAAGTTATCATCTCTTTTGTTACCTAAAAACCCATGTACAACCCCCTTAAAGGCTTCCCATGCTCTTTTTTCATTTCCTGTTAAAATCATGTCAAAAGCAGGATCATTTACGATTTCACGGATTTGAGGCCCAATAAAGATGCCTTCCTTGACTTTAGCATCACTCAACCTGGAAAACTTTGCTCTCAAGTACTTAAAAGCTTGTCTTTCCTGGTCCATGGCCTTCACAAAGTTTTTCATTAGTCCCAACTTAATATGTAATGGGGGAAGGAGAACATCCTTAGGATCTACAAGAGGCTCGTAAACTACATTTTTCTCATTAGGGTTTAGGTCTCGTGTAGGCCAGTTCATTTTTTTATAGTGAGATTTTCTATCCCGACTGTCCCACAGACACAAAAAACAACAGTACTTGGTGAACCCTAATTGCATTCCTAGGAGTATAGCAATGACTTTCAGATCACCACAGATGTGCCACTTGTGTTGTTCATATTCGATTGATTGGAGAAGTGTTTTCATATTTATATACGTTTCCATCATGTGTACTGCATGACCTATAGGAATAGAGGGTAGCTGATTTCCATTATGCAGAAGTACAGCTTTTAAGCTTAGTTTTGAAGAGTCTATAAACAGTCTCCATTCAGATGGAGTGTGATCCAAATTCAAGCAGTCAATCAAGCCATTAACATCAGAACAAACTACGAGGTTTTCTTTTTTCTCAAAAAAAGGAAGCAAATCTTTTTGACGCTGTCTGTACTGAGATATTTTCACATCATGTTTTAGAAGATTCCACTGTTGTAGTCTTGACCCTAACAGCTCAGCCTTTTCCTTAGACAAGCGAAGATCTCTTATAAGGTCACTCAACTCTGCTTGACTAATTCTGTGCGGATCACTAGACTATGATCTGCATCACACGTGATGGCATTATCACTATTATTATTGCCCTCATGAATCTACGGAGAAAACATCGCGTACGTCACACATAAACCTCAAGAGATAAAGCACTGCACTCTACTGACCTCATATGAAATTCAGATTGCCAAACACGGACATAAATCTGCGATGTTCCTGGGAAAGCCATGCATTTTATTCATTTCCAGTCACCAGAGGTCCTGTGAGAATATAAGGAAGCAACAGTGTTCCCAGAATATAAAAAGTATACACTTCATTGTCGCACGTCATGAGTTCGCAAGGTGACAGGTGATTGACGTGATTGACATGTATCGTATGATATTTCATTCTGTCTATAAAATATGTTATAAATAAATGAAATTACATATTTCTCGGTTAGAAAAGATAATAGCAGTTTTATGTGAGCAAATTAATTCAAGAACCAAAATCAGAAGTATCTTCAATAGTTTTCTAAATATTTTCATTCTTATATTTCACAAGTGGGAAGACTTGTTTATTGAAAGGTATGAATAGGTACATCGTCCAATAAAAAAATTAGGCAAAATAATTTCCAATATTTGCCATTTACTAAAGTTGGTAGAAAAACACATTTCATCAATGTAGTCCGATCAATTTAGACATTCAAAGCTACCTAAATTCCAACCACGCTGAAAATCAGTAAGTTTGTTTAAAATATGATCAAAAATAAAATTTGAAATTTCCCAATCTTTCCTCTGTATGAAAAAAAATTTATTCGAGGTCAAAGATCAAAAAATGAGTTTTTCGTTATTTTCAGCATAACGATGATTTTCATCATGAAAATACTTCAAAGAAAGATTGTAGACCATTAAATTATCTACAAAAAATGTACGAATACTTTTTTTCTACGAGCCACCGTTTTTGAGTAATAACGATTCAAAAAGTTGTAAAAATTGTAACGCAGTTTTCCCAGTAGGCGTATCACACGGGTCAGCTGAGATCCTATTCAATTTGAAACTATAAAAATACTACTGAAAATAAAAAAAACTACTGAAAATAATGGATATTAGCAGAGATTGAAAAGATGAAAGCAATTTGAGTTGTAAAAAAGTTGTGAAATTTAATGGTACGAGTCGTAACTTTTGAAATTCTTCTTCTTCTTGTTCATCTTGTTCTTCTTCTTCTTTCCCATGTTCTTGTTCCACTTGTTCTTCTTCATCTCGTTGGAATCAAACGGATCCTCCACTGTTGGTGATTCAATATTACACGACCGGCCTTGACGATGTATACATGCCAGAGAACAAAAGAGATCAGCTTTTTTAGTACTGCACCCTTTTTGCAGTTGCAAAAAATTATGTTCAGCAGTTTTTCCGGCGCAGGTGGGAGTGAAGTTTGGGCTGGTTCTAATGAATTGTTGACCAACTTCCAGCCCCAGTCTGTAGGGTCTAGCTGATAACCAAGCCACACTTCAACTTGGTAATATACCCGAAAAAGATGTTGATGAGAAGCAACTGAGGTTGGAAAAAAGGTAATTGTACTTGTTTTTTACCTTTGGCATTTTTGAGGAAACATGCATATCTATACTCATATTGAAATATATCAAGACATGTTTCGCTAACAGAGTAGCTTCATCAACAGCGATTTGATTGAAATCACTGTTGATATCATATCATAAAAATAGTTGTATTCGTCAAATTGAATTGCTCTATTGCTGTTTCAATTATCAATACATCAGCATCATCATTAGCTTGTGAATGACAGACCTCTGTGTTTTACGCATCTCGATTTCACCAATCAACGATAAAGGGTTATAACTTATGAATATTTTATATTATAAGTTTGAGTTACAATGACCAAAAGTTGATTATTTTAACATATATCACAACTACAGAGATGTATATAGCTGGCGTACTCATGCATTTTATGACGATTACAACTTTTACAACTTTTTGAATCGTTATATCTCAAAAACTATGGCTCGTAGGAAAAAAGTTCATTCATCTAACATTTTTTGTAGATAATTTTATGTTCTACAATTTTTGTCAGTAGCATTTTTATGAATAAACTCACCGTTTTGCTGAAAATCGCGAAAAACTCATTTTTTTGGCCTTTGGCCTTGAGTAAATTTTTTTCCATACAGAGGAAAGATGGAGAACTTTCAAATTTGATTTTCAATCATATTTTAAAAAATCTTACTGATTTTCAGCTTAGTGGGAATTTAGGTGGCTTTACTCTTAATTTTTGGTCTAATTCGACCGGACTAAATGAAAGTGCTCAAATTATATCAATGAATATATCCATGAAGCACATTTACGCCGTAGTGGTCGTCCACGGAAATAAATCGATGTGCCAGATTCCTTTCTTTACGTATTTTTTCCATGACCCAACATTATAGTCATCCCCGCCAACGTGATAAGGTTTCCAGAAATCAATCCTCTGTGATGAAATATGGAATAAATTTGGAACCTCAGGAAATGTGCCTGGAACGTGAGCCTGCATTGTTCCATTCTGAAACCAGACGGTGTTCATTATTTCAGAAATATTTCCGTGAAATATTGTAGAAATACTTTCAGAAAATGTTGTGGAATTATTTTGGAAGAATGTGAATGGATTCCCGAGTGGAAATTGTGTAGCAGCTCAATTCGTCCCAAGAATATTCATTATTTTTGAATACTGCTAGAGAATAGCCAATATAAGGTTCTTTTAAAACTACTGTTCGTTTCAATGTCATGTGTTTTTGTAGGTCCATATCTAATTGAATATTGATTGTGTCATGATATACTGATTGATAAAGAATTTTGTACTCTTTGCACTGATGCTGTTCATTTTTGCTAATTTATAATTTTTCGCCTTTTTCCCTGCTCATCACTTCATTTATTTATTTATTTTCTCATTTATTCATTTATTCATTTATTCATTCATTCATTCATTCATTCATTCATTCATTCATTCATTCGTTCGTTCGTTCGTTCGTTCGTTCGTTCCTTCGTTCGTTCGTTCGTTCATTCATTCATTCATTGATTCATTCATTCATTCATTCATTCATTTATTTATTTATTTATCTTTTTATTCATTTATTCATTCATTCTTTTATCTGTTTATTTATTTATTCATTTATTTATTTATTTATTCAATGCATCCAGTAGTCCCAAAAGCCCATTGACAGGTGTATTAATATCGTAAGATAAATTTTGATTGAAACGAAGAATCTCTTTTTTGAATTGTTTGAACGTTACAAAAAATATATCTACACTGGGAACATTATTAACACTTCTAGATATACTAGTTATGGGAGAATGAAAATGATGCAGTGTATTGAAAACCGGGATATGAAATATGCTACAGAATCTAGATGAAATACGCAGTACACTGAATAGCATTTGAGAGACAATAGTGGCCAGCAATCTGTCCATGTATTATTTTATATGAAAAACACATATCTCGGCTTTGCCTGAAATTTTTTAGAGATATCATTTGGAACTCGTGCCACAATGAGTCATAGCTATAACCCTTCTCGGGATAAGCACCATGTTTTTTGAAATATGCATATCTCAAGCATTATTTTTGAACATTTTCTAAACTAGATATATGTTTCATATGGGACGGATTCTAAACGACACTGCAGTACTCTAAATTACTGCTGATCAGTGTAAGGTAAACTATTTTGAAGAAATTAAAGGTCTCAAATTCCTTGAAGTTGCGTATCAAGAAACCTAGACTTCTCTTCGAAGTTATTACATTTTGAAAATGATTGGAAAACGTGAGTTTTTGATCAAACAAAACTCCCACATCATTTGATTCCGTGATTCGCGTTAAACTTTCACCATCTAGTACGTAGTTGAATGTTACCGGTGATATTTAACGTGTGAATGACATTATTTCACATTTATTTGTGTTTAATTACAATTTATCACAAATACACAAAGTAGTCAAAGAATTTATGTCCTACTGCACTGTGAAACAGGCTGCTTCATCGTGGATTTCACGATAATAGTTTCATGTCATCTGCAAATAGCAATTTATGAAAATTGATATCATGGGCAATGTCATTTATAAATAGTATGAATGATAACGGTTCAAGATTAGACCCTTGTGGGACACCCAGACTTGCTACAAAGCAGGGGGATTTCATACCATCACATTCAACATAATTACGTCGGTCGGATGAATATGATTTCAGGGGCAACTGAATATTTGATGATATGCCAAAATTTCACAGTTTCTTCAGCAGCTGTTGATGTGACACTCGATCAAACTCCTTGCTGAAGTCCGTATAGATGACGCCAACTTGACGCTCATTATCAAGTATATCAGAGACAAATTGAGTGACAACACAGAGATTAGTTTCAGTACTACGAGCCTTGATAAAGTCACGTTGAAAAATTGACGGTGAAGAACAGACATGGTTATAAATCATGTCTGATAACTAGGTTGGTAACCAGGTGATTTGGCGTCACCTGACACGGCTACTTCACAGCAAATGCGATAACATGAAAATTGTCAACTGACAAGAGATGTCAAGATGTTTTTTATAGAAATATCAAATGTATCTATTTTATTATGAAAACAGGACTGTTGTACAAAAAACTTTGTATGATATTGATGTTAAAAGTAAGTTTTATTTTGTTCGTGAAACTTTCTCACTCACAAAATAAAACCTTACTTTTAACACTCATATCATAAATAGCTATTATAACTTATCACAGGTCAGTATTCAATATAACTCCAAGAACTGCGTCAGTTGAGTGTGTGATTCGAAGTAAATCGAACCAGACCAAAAATAACTTCATTCCGTGCAAGATTAATGTTTGTTTACGTGTTGGACGTTTACAGAATGGTCACTTGTCGGGGGTAGTATGAAATGTTTCCGTCATGTTCCAGTTACAGTAT
The DNA here is from genome assembly GCF_025532065.1 of Leptinotarsa decemlineata. Lineage (NCBI taxonomy): Eukaryota > Metazoa > Arthropoda > Insecta > Coleoptera > Chrysomelidae > Leptinotarsa > Leptinotarsa decemlineata. The sequence continues at coordinate 22,143,629 of NW_027412747.1, forward strand.
TTCCGATAAATTTGTGGGAATAATTGAAGATGAATGCGAGCAAAAACCATGCAAACTTCCAAAAATCAAAATATCAACTGATTTCATGTCAAAAAGTTGTCAGTCGCTATTTCGCTGCTATGATAATGATCAACAACATTCATCTAAATCGAACCTACAAAGATTTTTATTTGTACAATGACAACTATGTGATTCTTCCCGGCTAGGCCAAGAAAAGCTACTTTCTGAAAATTTTTGTGCAAATAGATACTGTTTTTTACCTTCAATTATTGTAGTGGTGTACATGAAACTATTTTCATGCACAACAAAATCAAACGGCATTTAGAGAAGCGCACGATGTTTCAGAAATTGCTGAATTATGCAGAGTATGGCAATAGTCCACTGGGAAATTGTTTTCTTTGTTCTAAGCCGCCTATCTCTTAGAAATGAAACACTCGCACCTGAAATTGCAAATGTAATTGCATATTTCAGAGCGGTGTATATGATTTTGAAAGCGATATTCGAAGATTACTACACATTGTCCAAAAAGTTCCCAATCACATTTGAGTACATTCGAAAACACTAAACAATTTGGTTTTCGAAAAAACAACTCGACTACTCGTGCAGTGATGAGTGTTGTGAGAGATATAGTTGAGGCGATGGACAAAGAACATCATGCATCAGTAATCCTATGTGATTTGTCGAAAGCTTTCAACTGTGTCTCTCATGATATCCTTCTTCAGAAGCTGAGTTATTATGGACTGAGAGGAAATGCTCTAAAGCTTTTTAAATCTTACCTAAAAAATCGATATCAAGTTGTTGAAGTCAGCAATGAGAGGTCAGAGTTGGAAACTAACATACATGGTGTCCCACAGGGTTCGGTCCTTGGACCGTTACTGTTTATCATTCACATTGATGATTTGCGCCAATTTGTGTAGCCGGAAGGTGTACTTTGTTTGCTGATGATACTACCCTGATTACCTCTCACTATGACCATCAGCAACTACCGATGTTATCACTGGCGTTACAAGAGAAAGCCAAATATTGGTTTCAGGCTAGTAAGCTACAACTTGATAATGGTAAAACCCAGAATATCACATTTTCTACAAATAATTCGCTCATGGAGGATAATAACGTTAAATTATTGGGAATAACTATTGATAACCGACTTGGCTGGAATTGTTTAATATATCTTCATGTATTTTCAATCTAACTGACTTGCTGTAAGTCCCACAGGGTTCGGTCCTTGAACCGTTACTGTTTATCATTTACATTGATGATTTGCGCCAATTTCTGTTGCTGGAAAGGTGTACTTTGTTTGCTGTTGTTGTATGTTGTATATAACATAGGTAAATAAATATTCTATTCTATTCTATTCTATTCTATTCTAATCATGAAAAATTCAAATTGTAACATACGTTTCAAAGATTTCATATATTGAACAAAATTTGTTTGATATCTATCAGATATTTAAAAAATCAATGTGAAGTGAATTATTTTGTAATATCTCAACATTCGGTCGATTTTAGTTTATCGTAATCAGTTAGGCAGACTTGGCAGACAGATGGACAAACAGCCGCCGCAACAGAATATGTACTGATTAAAAAAAAGTTTTCTTTCTCAATATGAGGGAAATAGAATAGAATATTGAAGTGATGAATGAACATATAATTCAAATAATCCGAGTCCGGCTCTAACAAAAACATTCAATTCAAAACAACTAATTTATGAAAGATCAAAAAATATATACAGGGTGTTAATCGAGTACGTAACATCAATTCAACAGACGATTCTTTAGAGTTTTTCAAGACGAAATGTTCACATAAACATGAGTTGGCAAATCCTTCGTTCTCAAGATAAAGGGTGTTGAAGTAAAAATTAAAAAAAAGTTATTCATAAATATCTTAAATATTCTTCACCTAATTTTGTTGTAATTTGTCAATGGTATTCATAACATTAAGCTAATTCAGCCTGAACGTGATTCAATTTATTGAGTCCAGTGGCGTTCCGAGCGGAATTTGCACGAATATTTTCACCTTAAAAATGTACGCCACTGACTTTTGTGCGATTTCTTCATTTCTTTGGATTGAACAATTAGTAATACAACTTTCTTGTCTCCTGAATTTTTTTCGTATCTTGCTTGGTTTTCAAGAAAAAAAAGTCGACTGTACTTCACAAGGAATACTATTGGGAATTGAATGTTTCTTTTGGAAATTATTATTTTTACAATTTTTCATTACTGATTATATAACCATAACAACAAATATTATATAACATTAACATCTAGACTAACGAATTGTACTAAATTAAGTATTGGAAATGGCCTCCTTCGTCTTCAATTCAACCGTCTAGCCGCCGCATCATTGAATTTCGCACTCTTCTGAAAATACCATAAATAATAATCAAGGGTTGCCTTGTGCCTAGTGAAATTCATCATGAAACATTGTCAATCACCTTCAAGTAAAGGGTTGCCTTGGAAAACGATTGCAGCATTTAATAAACAACTTGACAGTTGTTGTCAACTTTATCAGTTTTTAATTTAAAAACTAAGCAAGATACGAAAAAAATTCAAGAGACAAGAAAGTTGTATTTTTAATTGCTCAATCCAAAGAAATAAATTAAATTGCACAAAAGTCAGTGGCGTACATTTTTAAGTAAAAAATATTCGTTCAAATCCCGCTCGAGACGCCACTGGACTCTATAAATTGAATCACGTCCAAGCTAAATTAGCTCTTTTATGTTATAAATACCATTGCCAATTAACAACAAAATTAGGTGAACGAAGAATTTGCGAACCCACGTTTATATGAACGTTTCGTTTCAAAATTACCTAATGAATTGTTTGTTCTATTTATGGTACATACTTAATTAACACCCTGTATGATAATCTACCAAATGAAATGAAGATGTGTAACTTCCAAGCTGAATAAACCTATTTCTGATTACATATTATTATTAAATTTCGAATATTGGAAAGTTATGAATTCAAACTATGTGAAATATTCTATAGAAAACAAATTTCCACCAATTTATTATGATTGATTATTGGTGAATTTTTCCGATTATATGGGTCAATATCAAAATTGGATCTTCTAATTGATGTACTTGTTTGATACCCTTGTGTTATCCTGATGGCCGGACGGTGCAAATTAGCGGAACTGATTCAGCGATGGAAGATCTGGATACTGATTGATGATTAGATCACTGCAATTTGGCAGGTCATCAATTTAACATGTTTGTGTGTATCGAATTCAGGATTGTTCATTTATATACCGTGTTTCTGAAAGTTATTTCTATACAGTTATTTTCTGATTCACCTACAGGTTGGGAAAACGAAAACAAAAATGATAGTGGAATTGAACATCCCATAAATCTCCGTCGCGTATTTCTGATTTGTACCAGTTTTAGTGGAATCAAATGTACCAAGTCACTTGAACACATTCCGGCGAAGCATCTATAGAAGAGAAATAAATCTCCAACCTCCTCTTTTCTGAATGGTATCCAACATCTTCAGGGTATGTTTGGGGATGAGAAATCATACATAAACACAATCATCTAAAGAAGATCTGATCTGAGCTTTATAAAGCATCAAAAGTTATTGAGGTGTCTACAGTTTTCTGGTTCGGAACAGTGTTCCAAACTTTTGAAAAGCGGCCTTTGCAATTCCAGAGATATAATTGTGTCAAAACATGTCCATTTCAATCTCCAACAAACTCATCGAAGCAGAAAGCGAAGTTGTCTGTCCTGACATTATTATATCCGGTTCAGGACATTTATCTTTCTGTAGGAAACCAATGCCTGCGTTTTTGTAGCATTGAAATTGATCCGGTTACTTTCACCCCAATTCATCTCAGTTCTAGATCCTCATTAAGATATGCAACCTCCTGCTGCCATTGAAGATATTCATCCGCAACCAATGTTCTGTAATCTAAATGGAATGGCGAGACGAGCTGTCTTCAGCAAAATAGTATATTGGATTCTTAGTTTCTTCCAATAAGTCTTTGATTTACAAAGAAGAGGGTTGGAGGACAATATGAATCCCTGGAATACACCAGGAAACGTTCTTTCAGGAAGCTGAAGAGTCATACACAAGAATGATCCCATAAGCCATAGCTTCGAAGTTTGGCCAGCAAATCATCATGCCACACACGGTCAAACGCCTCAGAAATGTCAAGCGCAACCTTTTATAGCAATAGATATTCCAGGAATATTTCATGAATATACATTTAAGGATATTGTATTATGCTATGAATATGCCATGGATAAATATATCTTCTGGAGAATATTCCCTGGAAGTGCTACCGGCAAAATTCGGATATATTTCAAGAATATTCCTTGGGAATAGTCTTTGAATATCTTATGATATTTTCAGAATATGAATGGTATATTCTACACAATTGATCTTAGGAAATATAAAACAGTTTTAATTATAAGAGTAAAAATATGTGGAATTCAAAAAATATATAAATTTATCAATTGCCAAAAGGGAAAATTCCTTAAATCTAAGAATGTCCTGAATCTATAACGAACAACGAACTATTCAAAGTGAATACACCGAACGAATTTGGTAAAGGTCAGTTTATAATTGCAGATCACTGTAATTCGGCAGACTTGAATATTCAGTTCAAACTTCTATTTTTATCGTTGTGTTGAGTTCTTGGGTATTTTCAATAATATATGTATACATATATTATTTAGAAACGGTATAGGTGAATACCTTACTTTCCTCCAACGCTGGTGTGTGTGGTGTGATATTTCTGCGAAGCTGGAACTCACGGACATCTTACCAGACTTGGCTGGACAGGTAGGTTTTTCACTGAATGTATTATCACAAATCAGTATTGACTACTGTTCTGTTTACTTCTGAATTAATATACTATATATTTCAAATTTTAAGGAGAGAAAAATTCAGCGTGACGTCTCTTTCATTGCCTCAAGAAGAATCTCTATTGTTGATAGAAAAATTGGAAATCTATTTCGTTCCCCTTGTTACCATCTATCAGTTTTCACGTATACAAATTTTCAACTTCTTCATCAGGAAAATTATCTATTCTACTAATATAACATTGGCTTTTAAATTTAGATACATTTTCATTTTATAGTTTAGTACAAAAATCGTTAACCTCACTTTTATGTATATATAAATATTTTCCAAAAGCATCACTTGATGTCATTTTCTAAGGAAGTGATTCATAACAAAACATTTTGAATTTTACATCATTCCTAAATAATAACAATCAGTTTATTATGACTTTTTCGTTTTTTCATGTAAATTTAAGTTTATCTGACACTTCTTTGTAACCTATATCGGTTATCAGTTTTTCGTATTTCGATGCGTTTTGATGTAAGAATTTCAATATTTGAATTTTTTATTTGCTTGTTTCCGCTTGTTTGCTTGTATATATATATATATTTATATATATATATATATATATATATATATATATATATATATATATATATATATATAGCGAGCGCTTTCGACAGCTGGTCGAACATCTTCTAGGCATTCGACTGTGGAGCGGGACACAAATTGTTCAGCTAGTAGATTTGCTTCCTCTATTGCTGTTGTTGCAATTGAACCAATAGCTTCAGTTCTTGATCAGAAACATCTAGACCCTTTGGGATTGGCAAGCAGTTTATCCCTAATTCTTTGACCGCGGAGTTCTTTCTTTTCATTCTTTTTAAGTTTGCAGCTGTTGCGAGCATTAACAAACCTTGTGTTGGTATAATTTTTTCCAGATTTCATAGTTTTTTTATCTTCCCCTATGTCATGATACACGTAGAATTACATTTGTCAGGAGTATTATATTTGTGTGTTCGTATAAGTGTTTCAGATATCTAACGAAGTATCATCACAAAAGTGAATTCATCAGAAATCAAAAGATATCGATTCACCAAGTGTTTCGGATCAGATATTATTCAACATCGTCGAAGCAAATAATTCTTCTTTTGGTGACAAATCGTTTTGGAGCGGAACCAATCGAGGTCACGGTCGGATCGTTGTCGTAAAGACTCAGGCCATCATGAAAATATGAGCATCGTGCGTTTCATTAGCAAAATCGTTTTCCCATTTATCTATTATGTCTTTACAAGTGACACGATATAGTTCATAGACTCCCCAGAGGGGTTTTTCTCTGACATTTTTGATATATTGGCCTGAAGGGATATTGGTTTGATAAATAGTTCTGTTGTCGTAAGCATGGAAGCTTTTCCAATGGCTGGGCCCATATGTCACAATTTAGTACTTTTATGGGGTGCTTTTTATGTTGTCTGAATCAGCTTTTTCAATGTTTTTTTCGATAATGAGCGTGACTGGCGTTATGAGGATCATTATTGCTATCCTCTTCTGTTGGAGAAAAATATGTTATTTTGTTTCAATATTAATGAGTAAAATATTTTTTTATGTCATTTTTCGGTTTCTCCAATTAGAAGTGCAATTTCTGAAATGACAAATTAACACCATGTATGTAAGTTGTTGACACAACAGAGAATCCATATATATTTTTGGAAAAGACCGATTTAGATACAAAAAAAATGTGGAATCTTCCAAAGACTTTCCAGGAAGCAATCAATTAAAAAAAATTAACTCCTTTCAGACAAACACTGGAAGAAAGAGACCTGTCGAAACAGCTATTTTCATAAAAACATCGATTTATATGAAATAAAAATACTTCTATACGAACGCTGAATTATAAAAAAAAAACACTTTTCTCAAATCCGTTTGTATTCCTAACATCCGTAATGGAATCGAGTCAGATATCATTCACAGGATTCCTACACAATATAACAAATGAAAAAAGTAGAGTTATACTGGAACACTGTCGTCCTCACTGGTAGACATTCGTCTTATTGATTCTTCAGTACAAAATACGGATAACATAATGAAAAAAACACTTTGGAAGATTCCCACATTTATTTGTATCAAGATGGAGAAGTAGAAACCCAAAACTTTTTTTTTTCGGAAAATCTATTCATTCCTGAAAGTAAACTTTTTTAATTTAAACAATAATAATTATATTGTTCATTTACTTTTTTCTCATTTTCATTTCAAAAAATCGAAAACATGTTTCTTCCATTCAAACATTCATAAAAGTAGTTTATGTTGTATTGAGAACACATGAACATTATTATTATTATTATTATTATTTTTTTCCCCGTAGTGTGCGCTGGTCAGGCCCTATCCCCCGAAGCCCCGATACATTCGGGAGGGCGCGCCAGCATAATCAACCAATGACCACTCCCCACACCGTGGGGTAAGTGATCATTGGGTCCGAGAATCATGTGCCCTGAGCAAACGCAGTGAGCCAAGAATGACAGCCTTCTGCATCTGTGCGGCTAAGATTTCTGCCGTAGTGCGGCAAGCCGGTATGATTTTGAGATTCGAGAGTAGAGAAGACATCATTCCACCAAGGACTCCAATAATCAGAACGACCATCTTGACAGAGTGATCTGGATAGAGTCTGCGGAGTTCGAAGAGAAAATCTCGATATTTTATCTGTTTTTCCTCCTCTTTTCTGACGATATTCGTCTCGCCAGGAGCTGAAAACTCCACGACAAATATCGTTTTGGTCTGGTGGTCGAGAAGGACTACATCAGGCTTATTAGCTTGTATGAGCCTGAGGGTGGGGAACGAATAGTTCCAATAAATTCGGCACTTCTCGTTCCCCACAACGGATTCAATATCCCCCGGAGCGTAGGGCAACACCGGTGTCTCGTCAATACCGTAAGAGTGCCGTAGATGGTAATATAGCACTCTCAGGGCCGCGTTATGTCGATGGATATAGGCCGAGACCGCATATGCTGGACATGCTGATAGCAAGTGCATTAGGGTCTCGGGCGCCTCGCGGCAGGCCCTGCACCTTGTGTCAGGAACCTCTATACCCATCACGCGACTGCGGTAGACTAAGGTGTTGAAGACACCATCCTGGCAAGCCATGATGAACCCCTCAGTTTCCGACTTCAGCCCACTCGACCTGAGAAAAGCGAACGTCAGGCGCTTTGATAAGCCAAGGTCTTCAATGTTATTGAAGAAGACCCCATGCATCGGCTTATCCCTGTGTCTCCGCAGAAGTAAGGTGATCTCTGCGGCTTTTATCTGAGCTTTTTGCTGAACGGGTTCCAACTCGGTGACAGAGTTGTAGTCACCTCGTTCAGAGTCGAAAACTATACCGAGTTCATCAGCTGCTCGAGCAGCTGCCCTAAGGAGAAATGCTCCAATTCCTGCTCTCTCATGGTCACGGACCATGCAGAGAAGGGGATCCGAACTCCTGACGACTTTACAGGCTGTATCCAGTACCATTCTGTCATGTAGACACTCCAAACTCAAAAGTCCACGACCTCCCTGTTGTCGGGGGAAGTACAACCGTGGAACGGACGATTTGGGATGCAAACTCCTATAGAGATGCATCATTTTTCGGGTCCTTACGTCGAGTTGATACAGCTCCTCCCGAGTCCACTTCACTACTCCAAACGAGTAGAGTAAGATTGGAACGGCAAGCATATTTGTTGCAGCAACTTTGTTCTTCCCCGACAGCTCCGATGACCAGATCTGTCGAAGTTTGTGCTGATACTTGCCGCGGAGAGAGTTTTTCACTGCAGTTACCTCTTGTGAGTGGCGTTGTTCCACCCCGAGGTAAGTATACGTCTCTCCGGCATCCAGATGGTGTAGGATGCTTCCATCTACGAGCTGCACATCCTCTGCGTAGTCCCCGCATCGTCCTCTTTTGAGATGAACCATTGCACATTTGTCTATCCCGAATTTCATACCGATAGCATGCGTGTACTCTTCCACCACCCTCAAGGTGGACAAGGACTATTATTATTATTATTATTATTATTATTATTATTATTATTATTTTCACCGTAGTGTGCTCTGGTCAGGCCCTATCCCCCAAAGCCCGATATTCGGTATTTTCGTATCGTAAGCTGTCGTCCAATCGTTCATGCACTTTAGTTGATTGCTAGTGGTTGATCTACCTTTGACTGGTGGTATGATTGCGTTTTTTGTTAAAAATTCCGACATATCTTCTACGATGATGGATTCCATTACTTTGGAAGGTACGGATAAAATACTAATGGGCCTGTAGTTAATTGTATTGAGTTTATCGCCTTTTTTGAAAATAACGGTGATAGATGACTTCTTCCAAGACCGTGGAATGCGAGATTTTGCGAAAGAGACTGACATGATTGTTGACGACAGAGAGCAGAGAGTTTCGGCAAACTTTTTTAGAGAAAAGGGGCTTATTCCATCCAAACCAGGTCGTTCTGCTATAATTTTTGGTAATTGATCATCTCGTCATAGCAACGAACTGAGAAATTTGTTTGTTCCCGTTACAGTTGAATCTGGTGATGTAGTTATTTTATTCGATCATCAATAGCTGAATATCTCCAATTCAATATTTTACATCGTCTTCTACCAAATACTTTGTATAAGTGGTAATATCTAGCCATTTGGGATATCTACCTGAATTTCTCAGAAAAATCATTGTTGAATTTGCACAACACCTTGTCGTAGAAACTCTTGAATGACACATTCTTCAGTTTTATATATATTTTTTCATATTAAAACAAATGGAACTTTTTATGCAATGATTTTTTTACGATTTTTCTGGATGAGAGAACGATCAATGTGAAAACAATTGTTTGTGTTTGTCGGCCGTGGTCTACAGGTTTTTATGTCTGATGTTTCGTCTTTAGCTGGGGTCTTCAGGTGATAGAGTTCCTCAGGAAGACTCCCAACGAGTTGAATATGCGACAATGATTTGGTGAGTTATAGGCCAGTTATTCATCCATTGATATAACTAGTACTTGAATTGTCGTTATTTTTAATCATGAATAAATGATATTATTATCATTACTATTTTTATTATCTGGCAGTAACTTGTTCTTGAAGTGAATTCATGAGTTGAGAACATTTCATCTGAATTTATTGTTCTTCCAGATTGTAGTATGTAAGAAATCGAATAACACCAAGAAACGTAGACTTCTCCACGAAAAATACCTCTCAAAGAATTCATAGATATCAAATTGAGTGTCTACTTATTCATTGCACTAATTGAACACAGACAATAAGAAAATGAACTCCATCAACTGAAAAAGAAGTTAAAATGCCAGACCACGATCCAACACCGAGACGTAGATGATGTAGATGGATTGAGCCAGAAAAAACAGTCTGGGAAACCGATTCTCATGGCCAGTGTACGGTAATCGATCCATTGGCTGAATGGTGCCTACGATAAAGAATTTAGGAAAAACAAAACCAAGAATAATGACTCCGTGGTCGAATTTGTCGGGGGGGCGAAGTCAAGTAGAAGCCGGATAATCATTGACGAGCGAAATAAGTCTGGAATACGGTTAGAGGTTGACAGACACGGGGGATTTGGAGGGTGAGCTGATTTCTTCAATTGGACTAGAGTGGACTGCGATTGCTTTGAATTTGGAATGCGATTCGATGAAATACAAAGAAATTGAATAGGGTCTGGCTTCAATAATTGCAGTGTACCTACGTAGTCGAAGTTGAAGAAAACTGACTGATGGAAATGCTCTTCATGATGATGATAAAAATATTAATGATGATAATAATGATGATGATGATATTTTTTCGCCACTCACAAGAGGCAACAGCAGTGAAGAACTCTCTCCGCGCAAGTATAAGCACAAACTTCGACAGATCTGGTCATCGGAACTGTCGGGGAAGAGCGAAGTTGCTGCAGCAAATATGCTTTCCGTTCCAATATTACTCCACTCGTTTGGAGTGGTGGAGAGGTCTCGTGGGGATCTGTATCAACTCGACTTAAGGAATCGGAAAATGATGCACCTATATGGGTGTTTGCATCCCAAATCGTCCGATCCAAGGTTGTTCTTCCTCCGACAACAGGGAGGCCGTGAACTTTCGATTTTGGAATATCTACATGATACTGGATATAGCCTGTAAAATCGTCAGGAGTTCAGATCCTCTTCTCTGCATGGTCTATGACGATGAGAGAGAAGGAATTGGAGCATTTCTCTTTAGGGCAGATGCCCGAGCAGCTGATGAACTCGGTTTAGTTTTCGACACTGAACGAGGTGAACACAACTCTGTCACCGAGTTGGAATTTGTTTAGCAAACAGCTCATATGAAAGCTACAGAGATCACTTCACTTCTGCGGAAACACAATGATGAATCAATGCATGGGGTCTTCTTCAATACCATTGGAGACCTTGGCTTATCAAAGCGCCTGACGTTCGCTTTCCTCACGTCGAGTGGGCTGAAGTCGGAAACTGAGGGGTTCATCATGGCTTGCCAGGTCTTCCACACCTCAGCCTACCACAGTCGCGTGATGGGTATAGAGATTCCTGGTAGAAGGTGTAGGACCTGCCGCGGGGCTCATAAGACCCTAATGCACTTGCTATCAGCATATCCAGCATATGCGGTCTCGGCCTATATCTATCGACATAACGCGGCCCTAAGAGTGCTATATTACCATCTACAGCACTCTTACGGTATTAACGAGACAACGGTGTTATGGGGAACGGGAAGTGCCGAATTTATTGGAACTATTCGTTCCCCACCCTCAGGCTCATACAAGCTAATAAGCCTGATGTAGTCCTTCTCGACCACCAGACCAAAACGATATTTGTCGTGGAGTTTTCAGCTCCTGTCGAGACGAATATCGTCCGAAAACTGGTGGAAAAACGGATAAAATATCGAGATTAGGATAGTGAATTATATAGTTCAGGGTCACTGTAGAAAACAAACAAGTCAATAGGTTTGTTTTCTATGAATCGAGTAACACAATGTTAAAGCAACTAAAAAATGTCTTGTATCTTTATCAGGTCGTAAACTTTTCAGACCACCCTCATAAAATCCAAACTATTAATCGCTCTAAAATTCTGTTAAAGCTCCCTAAACCTTATCTATTTTTTCATGGCTTTCATGCCATGGGGAGAATATTTCTAAATAAACACACAATGGTGGAGTGTTCTTTAACACCGTTTTTATGTGATTTGAAACTTCGCTCGTTATGTTTCCGCTACCGATTCTGTCATATCACCCTTTTCATTTTCACCCCCTACCTCGCTAAATCCTGCGCCACAGTGTCGCTTTCATTCAAGAAAATAAGACATCGCAGCAGCTCAGAATCGTTTCTATTATAAGTTATAAATATCTCTCTGGAAATAATAAAAGTATAAAGCAGAAAGCATCCCTTGTCAAATCTCGAGTTTTGCCGTATATATCAAAATAAATCAATTTAGGGGAGGATTTGCGGCGTCCGGGTAGACAATTTGCAGAATAGTAGTACAATTTAATGTCTGAAAGTATAAATCGTCTCGGAGGTAAGTGTTTGGAGAGGCAATTCGATGTGATTGCTCTCGAATGCCTCGCAAGGATGTTATCAACAGTTGAACGCGTTAGTGAGTTGAACGGTTTTTTCAAAAAACTATATTGGAAAACTTCTCAATCATTTTCAATTCACGGTTCGAAATATAAATACATGTTGAATCAGTATAAAGGGACTTCCAACAGGAACTGTCAAACTTTGACAAATTATATAAAAAATGTTCCGATTCTGGGGGCTTTCCAGAGGTTTTAAAATATGGATTGATGAAACCTTTTAATAAAAATGGAGATAAATTGAAAATCAGTAGCTATAGATCAATTTATTTACTGTCCAATATTTCTAAAATGAAAATTAGACTGACCAAGTTTTTGAAGAAATTCAACATATTATCGGAATTTCTGTACGGTTTTAGAAAAGGCAGATTAACAGAGGATGTCATTTATTAACATACTACAATTGTTTATGACGCTCTAGATAAAAAATACCCATACTTGGAATATTTATAGACCTCTCCAGGGCTTTTGACACTGTATGTCACAAAACCCTTTTACGCAAGCTGAATGATTATGGCATCTGTGGGAATACATACAACTTCTGTCCAGTTATTCATCAGATCGTGAACAGAGTAGGTGTCCTAAGTGTTCCCAGAACTGTGACCTATGGTGCTATGATGGCGCCACTTCTTATCACTATCTAAATGAATAGTCTGTTTTCTTTAAATACCACTGGTCAAACTAACAGTTTCGCCGATGATACTGCCATTTTGTACACTTCTCCAACTTGGCAAAATATGAAACAAACCTTTGGAGATGATTTTCCTAAAATTTCGGAATGGTTCTAATTCAATTAATTAACTGTCAATCACCAAAAAACTTTGTACTTAGTACATTTACATCTTATATCAGCGGATTACCGAAGTTAGGTCCCCTTAAAGTAGGCTTCAACAAACAAATTCCTTCAGCAACATCTGTGAAATACCTTGGTGTCACGATAGATCGGCATATGAAGTGTGATTTACATATGCAACTGTCACCTCACAAACCACAAGAGGAGACTGAATCATCTGTCGGTAATAAATAAGACAGATAGATATCCGCGACTAAGCTGAACAGTGGAGACGGGAGTGGGTTAACCAACTTAGCAAATTTCAAATAGATCTTAATGGGCGCCAGGTAAATTTAATCCTTCAGATACCTTATGTAACTTACAATATCAATAACTTACCAATTAATATTGGAAATGAAAGATAAAGATCCCCAATATGATTTATTCAGTAATCCTAACTTACATGGAATAACCGCCAACGCTTCTAAGACAACAATGCCATATTCACACTACTACGCGATGTTCGAATGTCAATACAAGAGCGCGGTATATGTAACCACAAATTCAATCGGCCATAAATTAAGGTAGTAACGACGCTTAAAAGAAACTACAATACGTCAAGTAAAACTACCACAAAAATTGAGTAGGTGAAATCGTAAATACTAGTATTGGACAATCTCGTTTGCATCGCGTGAGCTCAGGCGTAGGCGCATCGGTGTCAACAAGAAATTGTAAAAGGAAGAAAACACCTCAATTTGCGTTTTACAAATGAAACCAAACACGTTGTCAACTAGCGGTGAATTCAGTCAGAAAGGCAATCACTATATCAAACAGGTAACAAGAAACAAAAGGCAAACAATTATTTAAACAGGTAACAATAAACAAGAGGCAAACAATTATTTGAATAACTCAATGTCACACAAATATTCAAATAAATCAATTATAACTTGCGTGCTGCTTTTGGGCCACCCGGTAAATGGTGTTAGGCTACCCCGTAGTTCGGCGGAGGTGGATCACCCTGTAGTTCGACGGAGATGGATCACCCTGTAGCACCACCAACATAGATCACCCAGTAGGGCACAACAAGATGGACCAGTGATGCATCACCAAATAGGACACCAGAAGAAAAACCCCTGGCCTAAGGATTTTCTTTACGTTTCTTCGTGTGCGGTGCTCTGCACGGAAGTCCTACTGGGACTTGATGAGTGACAAAGGGCCTTCTGTTTCTTATGAATCTGATTTCGGAAATCCTTCCACCTGACACAATGAGTTCGGTAACAAATCCTCAGAAGGGTATCAGTTTCAGACTGCAAATATCCACACCAAAATGACCAATCAGTCTTCCACTATACAATCGTGACTTGTAGAAATAATCCCTGTGAAGGATGGCACAAATACAACCATATATATCCTACAAATCAGTCTGATGGTACACTTGAACTCTCAACCAAGCTCAACGAAGGTCAACACCGAAATCCGGGAGACTGCCACATCTGACAGCTACCCAATTGTTGCCACAGTGTGTCAAATCTACGCTACAAGCACCAAGGGGGCGCTGTGCACCACATCATAGTCTATCAATTCCTCCACAGCCACTCGAGACACCATCAACAAGTCTAGCAGGTGCACATGTATATACATTTTGGAAAGACACAACTGACGATAAAAAAATGTGGAACAGTTTGATAAAATGTAAATCTAAATTATAAATATGAATTAAGCAATGAGAACAGCAAATCACTCTAAAAATTGTTCTATGCTACACCGAACTAAGTAATGTGAATTTCGGAACGCACTATCAGTTTGTGAAATGTCAGTTGATCTATCACTTTGTAGTTTTCAAAGGAAATTCATGATATATGATGGAATCGGCCGATACTTGATGAAAATCCATAACTAACGTATTCCAAAAACACTTTATTGTGAGATTTTCACTAAATTGTTTTACAAAAACGCAACACGTGTTTCGCCATACAATGGCTTCATCTGGGCTAGGAAAGACACGCCAGATGAAGCCATTGTATGGCGAAACACGTGTTGCGTTTTTGTAAAACAATTTAGTGAAAATCTCACAATAAAGTGTTTTTGGAATACGTTGGAAATTCATGAATTTTGATTACTATTCAATTGTCCCGTGTTTCCTTTTTGAACAATTCATTTGTTACTACATATATATATTTTTTTATATTCAACATGAAAAGATGTAAAAACCTGGTTTTCCTTCTGTGGATTTTGTGAATGATTGAAACTTTCTCTTGAAGATGATCACTTGTTTATCGAAACGCATGTCAAACTGTTAAAGTGACGGTTTTGTTTTGGGAAAAATATCAGTAATATCCAATAAACTGTAAATTCACTGAGATTATAAAAGCAGTTCAATAGTTTAAAGTGACGTGTTTTAGAATTCTTTATATTGGCATCAATTTGGCTTTCCAACACTTTCCATTCCAGCATGATTTTCAAGAAATGTCAAGCCAAGTTGGAGATGAAGTTTTCAGCTATCACATGAATTTTTGACCCTTTCAACGGAAATACAGTCCTCGAATGTGGAATTCAATTACTCGTATAAGAGCCCTAAAATCCCCGCGTTCTTGCTGACATCTTTACGAGATCATCTCCAAAGCTAGCGTCTCCTGCGAAAATAGTTTGTTCCCGATTTTCCATTTGCGAAGCATTATTTTCCGCAGTCTGTATAGGTCCCTCATGAAATGCAATATTTTATTCACGAGCAGCCGTTTTCAATTTCGGCGACGCACCATCATCATTTCGAGATCTCTCAACCAACGAGCCCCGAGACAAAAACATTTCATCCCCTGTGCGAAATTGCTTAGGAGAAAATATATTTGGCAAATTAATTACGTCGTTTTATATCGACTTACATAAAACTCGGTGACGTTAATTTCTCTTGTGTTTGTTTCGTGAATATTCATGATCGTGGAAATATTTCGGGCAGGGGTGAGACGCCGAAAATAATTACTTTATTATTCTCTGTAACAGGCCATTGCTATTCATGAACAATGACACCCTGTGCGCGATGAAATACGGACTTCCAAAAGCTTTCTGGATATTGAAAATGAAGACGCGAATTGTGTTGCAAGAATTATACCTTCGGAAAATTAGGTTGCGATGATTTAATGTTTCAGACCCACCCTGGGGATTTCTTTTGGTTCATTTGTCTTTCCCCTGTTTTTCTTGTCTTCACCACCCAATTCATTATCGAATTCTTCACCTCCATGTACCAATTGTTGATTCGATGATATTGTCAAACCGATATTGTCAAATACACAGAGAAAATAATTCATTAGCATTTAAAAAATCGTTACTGTATTCAACAGATATTTAATTTGAAAATATGTTCTCTTATTGGAAAAGGGAGGATTTGGCTTCCTACTCCTCCATTTTCATACAGAAGAACGTAATGAAATGTAGAATACGATAAAGAACATCGAAATAGATGTTCAAAATGTTCACCGCGAACGTCTTGGCAATATCCTAATCCCAAAAAAACCTGTCTTCTAACATTATTCAACATATCAGGCGTGACCAACCTAATCGAAAGCGTTTTTCTTTCTTTTGAGTCATTCATATCTGAAGGTTCAGTTTTGAACACATTACTCTTTTCAATGATGAAAGATCAGGTGATCTCGCTGGCCTTTCCATCGATCCTCGCCTTCTTATCCACCGATTGGAAAATGTTGTATCAAGGTATTACCGAATATCAACTTGGTAATGTGATGGTGCTTCATCCTGCTGGAACCATATCGTATTCACTAAAACTTGAAGGTATCCTGGATCAGGATATGAATTTGCTAAACTTGGAATGACTTCATTTTGAAGTATGGTAAAATAATTATTGCCTTAGTGGAAAAGGGGCCAATGATATGGTTTCTACAATCCCTGCCCAAACATTAATCTTTTGAGGGGATTGCGTGTGATCTTGCAGTAGCGGAAATTTTACCGATTAGCATGATCGTTAAGAGACAAAGTACAATCATCAGAAAACATAACGTCTTCTAATTGGATGATATTGTTATCCACCATGTACATCATTTGCTCACAAAAATAAGTTCCTCCATTAAAATCATTCTCCATGAGCTCCTGAGTAGGTTTTCTTTCATAGGGATGCATTTTATTTTTTTTAATGTGTTTACTATCGATGTATGGCTAACATTGAATGTAGTGTGTGCCTGTCTACTCGATGTATGTGGGTTTTCCTCAAACTCAAGCATTACATCTAATTTGAGTTCATCACTCATTGCATTGGCAGCTGCTTTTTTCATCTGCCTCACATGACCAAGCTCGCAAAACTGCTTCTCTGTTTTTCTTATTATTGCTTGAGATATGGGCGGTGAATTGAAAAATTTCTCATGAAATAGGCGAGCTACTTCCTATTGTGTTCGGATTTTATCTCCGTAACCGATCATTTGGGAAACTGTCATTTTATGCATTACCGTTAATCTAACCAATTGTCAGACTTGAAGATAACAAACTTCAAACTCAAATTGAAATACTGACAACTAATGTTGTAACATATGAAACAAGTTGACAAGCCGTTTTACAATAAGGTTGCCAAGGAAATTATTCACAGTTTTTTGAAAGGATACTCTCTGTTTGAAAATATTTATACATACTCTACTCAAACGAGTTCGAGTAGAGCCTAGATGATGATAGCCCGACCAGCTGTCGAAAGCACTCGCAGATAATTAAATAGAAGTTATAAAGCTTCAAATCCTTTTTGTGACTCCCATTAATATTAAAATACTGAAAATAAAGAAAAATTAGTTGCATCATTAAAAAAATATATATACAGGGCTATTCGAATTCTTTTCTGTACATGGGGATCTCGTAAACGATAAGAGATAGAGTGTCGGTTGAATGGTGGCAAAGTTGCGTATTCTAGAGACCTATTCAATGATGTTAAATGATCGAATATAGCTCTTTTGGTTCTGGAGATATACAGGAAAAACCAAAAAATTGCAAATTATATTTTTTTCTATATCTTCTTTATTCGCAGACATTGAAAATCTGTCCACATTTTGCTATTGACATTTGATATGGGCTATCAGTATATGTCCATTAATTTTTTATATAGGGTGTTATCTGACTTGGGCCACCCCCATATTTGAATTTTTAAATACGGACCTGTATTTTTTGTTGTAGTTTTTGGATCGTAGACGTTCACTTCATACTGAGAAATTAAATCTTATTTTATAATTCGGGATGTTTCGGTAATATTTGATTATAACTGGGTGAATTATTCCCTTTTAAATAACAGCCCTGGAAATTAGTTGACTGAGTTGAATAAAAACCCAATAGCAACTTTCACAGAAACGAATTTGAATAGCCCTGTATATATCCGTGAAAAAAGTATTCATTTTTTTCCCGGAGAGAAAAGTAATTTCATACAAAGTGACATTTTGTTACCTGTCATCGGAGATAAAATGTCAAACTTTTTTTTCGTCACAGAAAAAAAAATCTGTTTTGAAATCTGTTTTTCCGTTAAACAGCTGTTGCCCCAATACGAACGGCAACTCTCAGAAATTGAGAAACTTGTGCGAGCTAAGGACTGACGAGGTCTTACCTTTCAACGTGTGATTCCTAGCACGATCTAAAAAGAACAATGCTATGGTTTTTGCTTACTTTCTCATTATCAATACCTCAACATGAGTATATTCCAATAATTATATGATTTTGATTTATTTTATCTTAATTGTTGCACTAAACTTGAAAGCGATAACATTTTTGAATAGAGAATGAAGAGATCTTTAAAAAAATATACCACAAGTCTATAATTCCCATTAAAAAAATTGGGGGTTGTACCTGTCATTTGACTGGGGTTGAAGGTAGGGGTAGCATTTTTCCGTTGAGGTATGTCGAATTATGATTTGAATTTGACGTCTTTCGGGATTTTGTTAAAAATTGTACCGTAACCGAAATAATGAATTTATTCCATTTGGCTTCTACACACTGTATGTAAAGTTTCATCTGAATCCGTTCAGTAGTCTAAGTGTGATACATACAGTTATCCACCCTGACAAACTTCAACATTCATATTATCAGTAAATAAAATGAAAGTCTGAACTAGTTAAATCACCATGAGACATCGTCAAAACAAATATTTAGGTACTATTATTTTGACGGTCCACCCTGTATGTAACAAGAGATTTCAAAAATTTTGAATACCTGTATAATAATCACTGAACTTATGTTCTGTGTATTGCTAAATTCGTTGAAGCCGGCACTTTCAAACAATCCGTTTCATTTTCATAATTCTCCATCACGATACATTTATTTTCCATTATAGCGGGAACATTGTTTGCCCGATTTTTCCATACTTCACTGTCAGTTCGCCTACCAACATTTACGCTTCTATCAATTTTTTCGTCAATATCATTTCCATAAGCAAACTTTCTCCCAAGATATACAAACAAACAAACAAATTCGTTCTCTCTCTCTCTCTCTCTTGATTGATATTCACAACGCAATTTCTATTCTGATATTTTCCATACCAACGGTTTTTCTCTTTTCCTTATTAGTTCTTCAATCGTTGGAAATGTTCTTATCAAATTCGGCATGGAGTGGAGAATGGTGCCTCAGTTCTTTGGATGTAATGTTGATATATTATTAGAGGTTGGGATTTTTGTCATCTGTGAAAGGTGTTGATGAAAGATGGAAGAAAAATTGAGAATATTAAAATTATCTTGAAAAAAAAATGATAAATGAACAGTAAATATAAGTGAAAATATAGGATAATCAATTTATGAAAACCGCATATTAAAGTGAGATGAAATGAAAATTATTTCCTAAAATGATAACTACAGTCTAATTCCTAATTTCTTGAACAGTAGGTATGTTAAAAAAATGAATATAGTTTAAAAAACTGAAAAACACGCTTTCAAAGAACATCGAACTGAAAAGTTGAAAATATTTTTTTAAATAAGCTTGAAACAATAACGAACGAAAAATACTATTATTATCACTATTATTGTGAAGAAAGCGACAGGCGCTTGATATACAAAAAATATGGCACAAAGATCCTACACTTTTTTTACAATAATAATAGTATTTTTCGTTCGTTATTGTTTCAAGCTTATTCAAAAGAATATTTTCAACTTTTTAGTTCAATGTGTTTTTTAGTTTTTCAACTATATTTATTTTTCAGTTCTGTATGCTATAAAAGCGTGTTTTTCAGTGTTTTTAAACTATATTTTTTTATGTAAACTTTGGGATCAATCAGCCATATGTTGTTCAAAAAATGACCATTGAAATTTTTCGATCCTGGAGAGGGAGCCTGAAAATAAGTTATCAAACCCAAGTGAGTTCGAATTATAACGAGGAGTAACGTACAGCGCCATCTGCCCGCAAATAGATCAAGCAATAATGTCGATATATCAAGGAGGTTACGTATTTCATCAGTTCGGACTTCCATTGTCTACTATAATATGAATTGATTTGAAATCCCTGAAAATGATTACTCCAGAGTAATGGTAGAACAGGCTTAAGCTAGAAGATAGCAAGAGCTCCACAAGGAAGAGAAGCCGCCACAACCAGTACTTGTACTTTCCTACATCAGAGGATTATCGGAAAGGATAAGAAGAATTTGGACCAAGTATAACATCAGAACCTGCTTCAAATCTGAGAACATTATCCGTGGCAGCGTCACGAAAACCAGGCCACCAAACGCCGACTGCGATTCCAAGAATTGCATTTACTGAATACCCTGCGAGTGCGGAGAATCACACATCGGTGAAATTAAGAGGCCATTGGAAGTTCGCATTGCTGAGCACAAGAAACACACACAGCGTGTAGAAACCAGCAAATCCGGAATAGCAGAGTATGTTTGGATTTATCCACATAACGTCAAGTGGACTCAAGCTGAAATCGTCCACAAAGAGGAACACTGATTTAAGAGAAAATTCAAAGAAGACGCGTATATGTTGTCCAACAACGCATTAAGCCAAGCTAACGTAGTGATACGCAACATATGGAAACCCATAATCAAGCGGAAAACGGTCAACTCCTGCCAAACGATCAGCTCCCTCTAAAATCGATGAAGCGGAGAAAGGGAAGATGTGGTAGGAGAAAGCATTCGAATGACCTTTAAATAAGTTCAGTCATCACCCGAAGATGATTGTGGATACTAACAATCGAAACGTCGTGGAGTAACTTGGCTTGGAATCTTTCATTTTATAATTTTTATTTTTTGTTAGTTGTTTAAATTTCAATTGTTGCTTGTACTTTATTTCATTGTGATTTCAGGTTTTTTTTGCTTGATATAATTGTTATTTTCAGCTAATCTTTTTTAAATTTCATCGATTCTTTCAGGCCTTTGATATTATTGAATGGTTGTACTGGCACAGTTCAACCCTGGAGAACACCGAATTGTTGTCGGTCGTCTCAAAGTTACGTTCATTTAAATTCCCACCTTACTTCCGTCCAATTTTGTAATATATGTTTTCGTTGTATATCTTCGTCACCATCCTATGGCACACGTACACTGCATAAATCATGGATTACTTGGAAGAGTTCAATATTGCATGTAGCGTCGGCATAGACTACGACAACTGCACCATCTTTCATAAAATTGTTTTATTCACCCTAATGTCGAATGCGCATTGAAACACGATATTATTTTTCACGTTGACGTTGGGTTTTCTGAATATTTCCTTGACTTTTTCAGGTTATATACCGGAAAATTCACGTTAAGTTATACCCGTCGTCATGCAAAAGCTTTGTAGCTGGAAGTTCTGAACATTAACATATCTCTCTTTCAGTCCTATCTACGGGATCGAAAACAATATGTTCAGCTCAATGGTTTCAAATCTACCGAATATAGTGCTTCTACCGGTGTTCCACAAGGTTAAAATCTGGGACCGTTGCTCTTCGAAATATTCATTAGTGATATTGCAGATGTTATAGATGTGTATTTCCTTTTACATGCCGATAATCTGAAACTATACTGTCTCGTTGTGAACATAGAAGATTGTGTGAACCTCTCAGCAAACGTAGGATGGGTTGTATCGTGTTATCGAAATAACTTGTCACTAAACCCGGATAAATGTGAGGTCATGTCCTACAGTTTGAAAACAAATATCTTGATCTTTGAAAATTCAATAGAAAACGTTTCCCTGGTGAGACTAGAAACATTTACTGATCTTGGCGTCACATTTGACACTGCACTATCATTTAATAAGCATATCGATAATGTTGTAACCTCCTCCTGTAGTTTGTACGGATTAATTGCACGTAACAGTAGTGATTTCAAAGAAACTTCGACCTTACAAACTTTATTCTATGCTTTCATAAGATCAAAGTTAGAATACGCGTCAGTTGTATTGTATTGTATTTAATATTTGCATTCCTAGAATCTGTTACAGACACCCGAGTACTCTCTATATAAAAATATCTCTATGGGCGTTCCCCAAGGCTCTGTTTTGGGGCCAATTTTATTTTTATTCCACACGAATGACATGGATAATATCGAATCTTCTGCCAACTTATTAGATATGCAGATAACACCAATATATTTGTCTCTGACAAATGTGAGAATACCTTGAAACGAAAGTGTACAACTGCGGTTGGTAACCTCATTTCATGGTGTGGTCAAAAGTGTCTCCATTTCAATAGTAATGAGACAAATAAAATACGATTCCACAACTACCAAAAACAATGTGAAACTTTAACAATAAAAACTGATGAAATCTTGATTGAGCCTACTTTATCAGTTAAATTTCTTGGAATTACTATAGACTCTGGTTTAAACTGGAAAGAACATTGTACCAACTTGAACATTGATTTGAGATACCTCAAGCAAAGCATCCTGTAGACCGATTTTTAAAAGCATCAAAAATTTTAACAATGACAAGTATTTTAATTTCACAAATGTGTGTATACGTATACACAAATAAAAATAAGTTCACTAGAATCCATAGAATCACAAGTCCATAGTTATAATATGAGGAATTGCGCTTGAGTTCCACATTCCCCACTGTAAATATGTTGTATCTTCGAAATCTTCTGAATATTTGAGTCTGAGGATTTTTGATAAACTGCCTAAAGAAATAATTAGTAGCGCCAATATTTCTATTTTCAAAACTCGCTTGAGTAAATATTTACTCGACAATGCTTTTTATACATTAGAGGATTTTTTTATTTTTCAGATCTTTAGATTATAAGTGACTATTCCTATATGTTTTATCATCTTTGGGAAAATAAATGTATTATAATTATTAAAGAATCAGTAATAGCTTTTAATCAGGCCTGTGTTGAACTTACTCACACCCTCCCGTATCAAACTGAGCAGCCTATCAGCAAAAGGTGTCGGCATCCCAAATTTTGAAATATTCAATTTGCCTTTCCAAAATTTAGGGAGTTACACGCTGTCTGGTATTATATGAATGTTTTGATGTGTTATTTCTGTCAACACATCAAATATATTTCTATCTATATCGGAACTAATAGATTTCCCACAAACATTGTTTCCACTCCGTTTTTTGGAGAAAACTTCTCTACATCTGCAAGTTGGTTCGACATAAACTGAACCGTTAAACGACCAAACAGTAATCAACAAAAACTACAACTGGACCGAAACTCCTAAAGTTACGACTCTGTAATCAGAGTTTCGTGTTGAACATATAGCAAGACCTCTATTCCGATTCATCTCGAATAATTTCAAGTCTTATATATGATTATGAGCTAATTTGATTTCATTAGCAAAAGGTTTAATCCGTGCAGGACGTTAGAGATAAAATGAATGTATGGATCCCAAGAATCTGACCTAATTTCGCAACAGGGATGGAGTTTGGATTCTGGATAATATATATTATAATTATTTTTGATTGTCATATTTATTGAGCCAAGTCTTGGCTTCAAACATTCTTTTTCGCCAAAAGGCAATGCTTTATCAACACAAGAAATTTTTTTACATTTATTACTTTAGCTGGTGAAATTTGTTGACTAAAAATCATATGAATTTAATATTAGTAGCGCCATAAGTGTGTTAGCCTACGAAGTTTTCAGCCCACATGATACTTGTGACAATCAGCATATTGGTAGAAATATCTTAACAGTTAGCTAACCAAGTAAAGTAGCTAGACGTTTCTCTACAAGAAATAATATCACAATAGACTTTTCCAAACACTCCAAGCACTTATGAATTTGTTTTCTGGAATATAATCCTGATTTCTGTTCAGTCGGGACCGATTACTGTTGCAAATAATATAATATCAGATTCAGCAATATATTTCTCATATCCGTTTTATTACGTATTGGACATGAAATTTTATATAAATATGGATCTTATGATGAAACCATATCAATACAAACAATAATATACTTTTCAATCTTCAAGAATAGTTGAAATTTTGAGCTGGACCTTAATTTTCATCAAACGGTACTTATATTCCTCTTCGGAGTACATTTCTAGCAAGAAACTACACGTCGCCAAATGAAAATTAATTACTTCTCAGAGTGAAATAACATCTTACCAATTTTCTTCTACATTGTTTTTTGTTTCTAGTCTCCCGAGAAACACGATATTTTCATCACTTCGGGAGTTGTAGCTGTTTTAATCATATCTTGTGTAACGTTACCTGATTGAAAGTTTTCAATTGCTTGAGGATGACGCAAAAAAATTACATTCTTCCAGTATCTCTCTGGGCGTGAGAACTCACCCTCGGTTCATACAGGATGTAAAAGCCAAATGGAATACATTCATTATTTCGGTTAGGGTACATATTTTAACAAAATCCCGAAACAGGTCAGATTTAAGATATAATTTGACGTACTACAACGGAAAAATTCTACACCTACTTTCAACACCCGTAAATGACAGGTACAACCACTAATTCTCCAAAAGAGAGGTATAGATTTTCAATATATTGTTTTAGAGGTCTCTTCATTCTCTATTCAAAATGTCATCGCTTTCAAGTTTATTGCAACAACAAGATACAATTAATTGAAATCATGTTGTTACCGAAATTCGATAAAATACACTCAAAACTTATTGCAATATACTCAAAACTTATTTCACATTGAGGTATCAATGATAAGAAAGTAAGCAAAAACCATAGCAATGTTCTAGATGGTATCCTTCAAAAAACTGTAAATAATTTCCGTGGAAACGTCAGTTTGGAACGTCTTGTCAACTTGTTTTTATGTTACAACATCAGTTGTCAGTATTTTAATTTAAGTTTAAAGTTCGTTAACTTCAAGTCTGACAAATGGTTAGATTAACAGAAATGCATGAAGTAACAGTTTTACAAATGATTGGTTACGGAGATAAAACCCGAACGGAACAGAAAGTATCTCGCTAATTTCATGAGAAATTTACTAATTCACCGCCATATCTCAAGGAATAATAAGCAAAATAGAGAAGCAGTTTCGCGAGCTTGGTCATGTGGGGCGGATAAAAAAGAAGCTGTCAATGCAATGAGTGATGAACTGAAATCAGATGTGATGTTTGAGTTTGAGGAAAACCCACATATATCGAGTAGACAGGCATCCAGTACATTCATCGATATTAAACATATTGAAAGAAAATAAAATGCATACCTATAAAATGATACCTACTCAGGAACTTAGGAAGACGAATTTGATGGAAGAACTTATTTTTGTGAGCAAATGAAGGTCATGTTACATAACAATATCATCCAATTAGAAGACGTTATGTTTTCTGATTACTTTACTTTGTCTCTTAACGGTCATGCTAATCGGTGAATGTCCGGCAATACCTCGATGCAGCATTTCACAATTGGTGGATAGGGGGAGGCGTGGACCGATTTGCCAGCGCAATCACCTGATCTTGCATCATTAGATTTGTTTTTATAGGGATATGTATAGGGAGCAATGTATACAAAACTAAAACTTCAGATTTGAATCACTTGAAAGAAAGAATAACGTTTGGAATAAGGTCGGTCACGCCTGATATGTTGAATAATGTTAGAAGACAGTTTTGTTCGTGATTAGGCTGTTGCCAAGACGTTCGCGATGAACATATCAAACATCTACTTCGTTAACATCCATAGTTCTTTTTCGTATTCTACATTCCATTATATTTTGCATTACATTTTAGTTTTTGAGTGTATTTTATTGAATTTCGGTAAACACATAACTGATAAAATATAACAACTTCAATTCAAGTAAGATTCCTCTTGGCTGGGATTGAATCAAATAGGTGAATGAATGTCATTACGATGTCATCGATGACATAAGCAGATCAAGCTTATTCCGTGACATTCAAAATCGTAATTCATGAATGAAGTGTGTGAATTTTCTATAATGTTTATCCAATTTGGTACTGAAGAGCCTTGGGGCAAGTGTCTTAAAGCGAAACATCGATGTTTACCAGTGAGGTAGAACTCATGTGAATGATATCTGATTTTTATTCCACAACGAATGTTTGAAATACAAACTGAGAAGAGAAAAGTATCTTCTGTATAATTCAGTGTTCATATAGAAGTATTTGTTTCGAAAGAATTTTTTTCTTTCGTGTAATTCAATGTTTATATGAAAGTAGCTGTTTCAGGAGGACTTTCTTTCAGTTTGTGTCTGAAAGTTACTTCTTTGTATGATCTACAACTCCATGTATAGAGTTACTTCCTTCCTTCCTTTGGAAGACTTCCTCATTCTTCTTTTTTTTGTATCAAGATGGAGTAGTAGAAAGCCAAAAACTTTCTTTCCCAAAACTTATATATCTTCATAACACCTTCAAATTAAAATGAATTAGAGAGGAAAAAACGCTTTCAATATATTCAGATTTGCAATTCAAAAATGTTTTTCGCCGTTTCCACCCTAAGACATCTACGTTATTATTTTCGTCATTCCTCTTCAATTTGAGCTTCACCTCTTAATTGCGTAGGGGGTGTAGCTCCAGAATTCCAATTCAATCGATGTTGATTTCAGTAAAGTTATTCATTCTATAGAGTGATTGTGATATTCCACTGAAACTGCAACTAGAGATTTGATTCACCTGATACAGGATGAGATGAAGGCAAACGAGTTGGTCATTGGATTGTTTTTCGACTTATCCCGTGCCTTCGTTTATCCCGTGCCTTGGTTTATATTATAGTTCTTTCGAAAGAAATTTCAAATTGAAAAACAGTGCACTTTGTTTCAGTTCTCTGAGTACCGTAGTTTTCCCGTAATTAATTATGAAAAATCCACGATGACGTCACGGGCCTATTCTCGCTTCTTGTTCGATTGACCAATAGGAACAATAGAAATAATCAACATTAACAAATTTTAAAATTTACGGAGCCTATAATTATCAATTCATTTATGGAAGTGTATATGAACCCTTTAACGTTTCAATAAATGAAAAATTCCACACATGAAATGAAATGTGTACGAAAAACCACGTTTGCAACTATGTTCAACATATGAAATTAGTACACAAATTCGAAAGATCACAAAGTATTCACCTAAACTATGATTTTATGGATTATTTAATAATACAGCTGGACGAATTATTTTTATTGTGTAGAAAATAAAATAAATACAACAATAAAAATTAATTGGCGCTCCGGGGCGACTTCATTGATTCCAGTGGCGCATTTGCTTTTTCAGCTGCAGGAAAACCCGGAAAAACCTGCAGCACTACATCATCTGAAGATCTTGATCCAACAATGTCCTCTCTCTCATAAAAGAAAATGTAGGGTGTCTCCAGAGGCTCCAATAAATTCAATGCATCGCCAGAACACTTCGTGACAGTTATGAAAATCAAAAAATATAGCACTGGATTAAATAATCATTTCAGATATTCAATTCATTCTGCAATCCTCAATATGTAATTTATTATAAAAAAATCGATTCCTACATACATACCTCTCTCTAATATTGCTACTATATTCAAGCGTTATAGGCTCGCTTGGGTAATCTGTTGAATCTTCCAAAACCTGAGAGGAAGGTTGAATGAGAGGTCAAGTATAGACAGTACCTATATACTCGAACTGATGCAATAAAAGCTTCTGAGGTAATACCGTTGATCTTATGATAAAATTTAATGACGTAAAATGAAAAGCATTCAATTTTTCTGCAAAAATATAAATTAATTTCGTTCCATACTTTCAGCAACAGTATCAACTCCGGATGATACTTTCTGTGGAGAATACTTGAAGTTGAAATAAAAAACTGTGTCAGCAAATTCAATATTTTCGTTTCCCTTTCATTTATAGTCACTTTTTAAATAATATTTATAAAGTCTTGGAAGAGTAGAAAAATTGTAGTTCTTTGTTTTCAACACTTTCACCCATTTTTTTTCTCATCATTTTATTTTTTGGGAACATAAACTCATTATATGAAATAACTCACCTATAAACCAATGCGCTTCCTGTTTGCTTGTGCCTTCCCGCACAATTAAAATCAACATGTTGGTCAAAGGAATTCGTCTTTGAATCATTTCAGTCGAGTATAAAAATTCGTGGGAATATTTCACTATAGATAGATAGATAGATAGATAAATATACTTTATTGTCCAAGAATGAATTCTCATTGACAAAGTGTGATGAAAAATGTAAATATATATATATATATATATATATATATATATATATATATATATATATATATATATATATATATATATATATATATATATATATATATATATATATATATATATATATTGTTATGATAAGTTTTTTTATAAGATTATTGCATAGTTAAAGATTTTCAAATTTTAATTAGTTAAAAGTTTACATTTATTTTAGTAGTTAAAAGTTAAAAGTTTGTATTTATTTTGATAGTTCGATGTTGAAAGTTTTTCATATTATTATTAATTTGATGTTGAAAGTTCACATATTTTGTTAGTTCAGTGTTGAAAGTTTGTGAAAATCAAAGTTATTCTTAGATGTTTAATTTTATTAGAAAGCCAGATACTTTACCTTTATTCAAATTCTTATCTGTATAATTTTGAGTAATGTTCATGCCCAGATCAGGCAAAGTTGTGACTTATCAGTATTAGAGTATTTCAGATCATTTCCAAACAGCACAACTAACCAGAAACCATCAATCATCGGGATAAATACACTGCAAACAGTAAAGACATTAATACAACATAATAACATACAATAAAACAGATTTACACTACAAATTAATAACAAAAATTCAAATAACACTGACATTAGGAATTTATCTGAAAAATGATAAGAACACTCAGTACATGATTTGGATGCAACTAAAGAGTAGCCAATCAGATTGATAAATTGAAAAGGAGGTGTTAACTTCTGAAAAATGATGAATTTTGGATTCAAAATTAGAAAAATTGAAAACAAAATGTGATGAAATGTAATCAAAATTAATCATTATTAGTATTAGTGAAAATTGGGAAACAGAAATCGTAAATATAATATGTGTGAACAGTGAAAAGTGTCAAAATTGAAGAAATTTCAAAATTATTGTTATGAAAAGCAGTAGGCAGGAAAATTTTGTCTGGTTGCCAGGGGTGAATCAATAAGGGGAGTGGAGGGGAAGCTTTTGAACTGTCCAGACGCGAATTTTTTTGAAGAGCTGTTAGAAATTAAAAAAGGGAAAAGAAAGAGAAAAGGCCGTTTTGCATGTTCTTATCAATATAAATCCATCAATAGGAGCCAGAGTATAAATAATAATAACAAGAAAGGATACTTACTGGAGATTTTAGAGTGTCCGGAAGAATTCAAAATTCCAATCAAGGGAAAACCAATCCAGGGAAGCTGTACCAGTTTTGAGGTATTACAATATTATTTATAATTCCCAATCCATAAGAAGAATACATTTTTTTGAAAATCTTGAACAATTCATAACCTCCAAATCGAATCAAAAGTTTTCCAATCACAAGGAACTTCCAGTGTGAAAATCACAACTTCTGAACTTTTATTTATCAACGAACTTCATCATTTTATTTACATGAACTATTATTGGATTTAATATTAGGAAAATTTGAAAAATTCACTGACATTTAGTACAGATATTTTTAGAATCGTTTCCCACGCACGAACCACAGACAGCTTAAGTTTTCAAGTAACTAATTTGCCGTTACACGTGAATTTAACTGTACGGAACACAATTCTAAGAATATTTTTGTTTCAAATTTAACATTTACTGTAACAATTCTTAGCATAAGGTATTTTGGCGCAGTTTTAGGGTAATTTAAGTTTGGTTTGACAAAACATTTACAAAAATTTCACATTCATTATATTTTTTTTTAACTTTGAGACAAAATTTTATTTTCAAAAACACAGACTTACAAAATTTTATTTATAACACCTTTCCAAGAACTCTACTCTGAGAAAGAGAGCTGCATGAGCTTCGATTGAGCTGAGCAACCTTGAAGAATAGAGGTAAGATTTAGAGGTAAGGACAGGTATCTGCCGGAGCACTAAGAATTTTGAAATCACAGAAAATTTTCAAATTATTTGAACTAACAGAATAATAATCAAGAATCAAATTAATTAAATTAAATTATACTCTTCTAATTTTATATATTTATAACAATATATATATATATATATATATATATATATATATATATATATATATATATATATATATATATATATATATATATATATATATATATATATATATACCTGTGGTAAATGGTTGAACATTTTTTCCCTTCGTACATGTTAGAGTGTTATGTTAGAGTCAATCTGGGTATTGGCAGATGGATATTATTACTACTGTTCTGTCTTATGTTGTGGATTCTATGTGTATCTGGAGAATCAATGTTATATCTTTTATGAATCAGGCACACAATTTCGAGAATGAAGATGCTGAATAGAGTGAGGATTCGGTATTTAACGAAAAGTTGTCAACTATCCCTATGGTTTGCCCCACATAAAAACCGCGAAGATCTCATTTGCAACACAAATACCTGATTCAATAGTTGTTTACTACCTAATCCCCAAAATGCAATGCCATACCTTAGATGAGACTCTACTAGGGCAAAGTAAGTTGATCTAGCAGTGAATATATCAAGTTCATTGGAGACAATTCTGACAGCAAATGATCCTGAAGTAAATTTTGTGCAAAAAGATGTGATATTTTCTCTAAATTATAACTTATTGTCAATATGCAGACCAAGAAATTTAGTGCAAGTTGATTCTTTTACCTTCCTACCATCTAATAGCAAGTTGTCATTGCTAAATTTGAAGTTTACAATCTTGGTCTTGTCTACGTTGAAGAAGAGTAAAGTAGAATTACACCATTGTTTGACTTTTTCTGAATCTAATAATATCATTTTTTTCAAATGCACTTATGCGAATCCAGGCGTCTCGCTAGTATTATCTTCTCATTATCTTCGCTCAGAATGTGCGAATAATTATTTTAATATTCAAAATTGAACACTAAATTCCTGTTCATAGTTTAAATGATACTCCAGTTCCTATATATCTATTTCTGTTACTTTCTGCGTTCCGTATATGGGACCAGGAAATGTTAATAAACGTACATCATATACGTCCGAAACATGTTTATGACGGTTAGTTTACTGTACAAATTGGATGTTCGTACATAATAGAGGCTTGCTCCTCCATTTGGAATGACTACTTCCATTTATTATTCGTACAAATAACAGCCATTGTTTCACAATAACGCTTGCCTTCATTCACTCAGTTTTCTATAGGTGATAAAGTGAAGTGATGTATTTGTTGCTAGATGGATGGATCTAATAAAAATACTTTTCCCATAGTGAAGTTAAATCTTACACCTGATGATTTACGTATTCAAAAAACGCTTTAATGTGAGATTTTCACTAAACGGTTTTACAAAACCGCAACACGCACTATCTTTACTAACGATTCAAAAAATCGGAATATCATGAGTTCAAACCTCAAGCAGTCAACAGGAAATATTGTCACTGCTTTGAAATACTGAAACTTTGCATGGCTATGCATCCGATTTACGAATTTTGATGAAGCCTGTAAAACAGACCAAGAATTTTCAGCAAGTTAATTAAACAACGGATGAGTAATTTCGCCAAAAAAATATTTATACTCCTGAGGGCCTTCATTCAAAATGATTTGAATTTCTGAAGGTAAATATTAACCGAATATTTTCATCTACCAACGTAACGAGCTACGAATTTTTCTTCAGTTTACACATGCTAAAATTCCACGGGTAAATTGTTAGTCTGTGTTGATTCTCATATTCCACACAAATAACCCAGAAATAACGAAATTTTTTCCACTTTTGTGATATTCATCTCGAATTCGTTGCAGGTATATGGAGAATTTCCCACACAATCCACAAGAATACCCCAAAAATCAACAATTTTTGAATGTTTTTTTTTTTCAGCCACGTGATTTTTATCTCAAATAACTCCCAAATACATGAAGGCTCTACTCAGCTGAGTAGAGTCTTGATGACAGCACGACCAGCTGTCGAAAGCGCTCGCATATAATTGAATAGGGGTTATAAAGCTTCAAATCCTTTGCATCACAAATATATATATATATATATATATATATATATATATATATATATATATATATATATATATATATGTATATGAAATCTAGAAAGGTTAATGCAGTGAAGCTGCTGGAGAATAATTCCATGAAAATCAAAAAATAAATAGATAAGTACTCTTTGATCATTCCCATATTGATTTCAATTTAAGAGCCACCGGTATACAGCTGTTTCAGCCTATTGGGCATCGTCAGTACCGGGCAGGCGGTCCTCGATAGAAGACAAAATGAGAAAAAACCAAGAAAGTACTAGATAAAAATAGCTGCGTAAACGCAAGCGAAACAAAGTGGAACCAACTATTGGTGTGACACCCAAGTCAACCCAGTCAACCATCAACTTGGAGATCCGTTTTATCGCTTCGCACAAGCAATCAGACCGCTCAACCCCAGAAGCAAAACTCGGCACATGGCAATACAGGTACAATAAAAGAGGCAGGAGAGGCAGCTCAGGTAATAAGACCAAAACAGGTAGTCGAGCAAACACAGGTAGTGGCAGCAACCCAAGTAAAGGGAAACATCCATCCCTATAAATTGAGACACAGAGTTCGAACTAATCAGTCTAGTTGAAAAAACCAGACATCACCAGAAGATGGCAAATGAGACTTTGCCGAAACGTTGTGAAAATAATCCTTATGGGGATAAAATACACAGAACACAGAGCGAAACCCGAAAAAACAGCTCATCATACTTTTATCCTAAACTTTATACTATTTTTTCTGTTCAAGCTTTCGAGGAGGTTATTGTCTCTTTTTCAGGAACTCAACAATAATTATTGAATGAACAAAGGTATGAACAACATGTTCATACTTACGAAAGTGAGGTTAAAATGAAGTTTGCAAAGAAAAAAAGGATCCTCATATTTGTATGTCAAGATTAAAATTGGTTGAAAACCTAATTTACGTATTTTTTCATGATAACATGAGATGATTGCACAGATCATAGTACTCATCTATTTATCTAACATAAACATTTGTCAAGTTGACTTGGGTGTCACACCAATAGGTAGTTCCACTTATGTTTCGCTTGCGTATACGCAGTTATTTTTAGTAAGTACTTTTCTTGGTTGTTCAATCGAGGACTGCCTGCTCGGTACTGACGATCCCAATAGGCTGAAACAGCTGTCTACTGGTGGCTCTTAAATTAAAATCAATTTAATGATCAGAATAGTACTTATCTATTTATCTTTTGATTTTCATGGAATTATTTTACAGCAGCTTGACTGCATTAACCTTTCCCAATTTTGTATATATATATATATATATATATATATATATATATATATATATATATATATATATATATATATATATATATATATATATATATATATATCGCAGTTCTCCTACCTGCGATGGTTCATTATCGGTTTGTGGTTGTCTTTGTGCGTTGTTTTTAATTATTGTTTTCCAAATCCTTGGGATGTTTAGTGAGTCATCCCTTTTGTTGATGAGACCTTGCTTTTCGATTTCGATAGCTTCCCTGATTTGTCGAATTCTTGGGTTTTGCACCTGTGCTATATGTTTTGTGGACTCAAAATCAATCTTGTGACCTGTTTGTAGATGGTGAGAGGGCAGAGGAGGTTTGTTTTGTTCTTATCGAGTTTTTGTGCTCCTGGATTCTGGCAGATATACGTCTGTTGGTCTGATCGATATATTGTTGACCACAGTCCTCGCATGTGATGCTATATACTCCTTGGTTTTCTAGGGAAATTCTCTCTTTCGGTCTGGACAGTCAACTGGATATCGTTTTGTGCGGTTTGTAAGTTGTCCGGATGTTTTTACGTCTTAGTATTCTCCCGATTTTGTCGGTCACACCTTTGACATAAGGTAGTGTCACACACGACAGACAATCTGTGAAGATGATAGTCTATCGGACGAAATAGGTTCATTATTTACATTTTGAGTTAGGTTTCTAAAAAAACATCGATTCCTCGAAATTTCTCCTGCCAGATTTGCCGAGTCCTAAATAGATTAAGAGGTCGCACGTATCCTTGAAACATCCGACGTCGACCCCTAAATGGGCCACTTGATATTTCGATAGCCCACTCCTCTTCGAGGACAAAATGATGTTCTTCTCAGATTACTCGTTTAATGGAAATCGATTCCCATTCAGACTCATGTGGAGGGGTTATAATGACCCTACGAAAAATACTATGTAGAACGTTTCGATATGCCAGCTTTACGATTCTTTTATAGGGGGTTTCATCGCATCGAAAAGTGTCTGAAACAAACATGTTTCAGCATTTATTGGCTATCAAGTTCCCTTCCGTCAACAGTAATTATCGCATGCCTTTCACGATTGTTCTCACAACAGAAAAATGGTTTTAGAAATTCACAAATGAAGCATGTTTTATATTTGAAAGCATTCCGAAGATTTTTTAGATGGAATTTAATGAATACAGATTTTATCTTCAATCATTGCAAGGAAGGCGAAAGGTTCAAAATTGAGGAAACGATAATATAAACACAGTAAACTTTCAAATATGTATTTTAGAATTCATGTTTCGCCTTAAGACACTTGCCCAAAAAACTTTCTTTCCCAAAAATTAATCACTCCTAAAAATATAACCCCATCAATTCAAATAAGATTCATCTTGGCTGGGATTGAATCAAATAGGTGAATGAATGTCATTACGATGTCATCGATGACATAAGCAGATCAAGCTTATTCCGTGACATTAAAAATCGTAATTCATGAATGAATTGTGTGTATTTTCTATAATGTCATCTAATTTGGTACTGAAGAGCCTTGGGGCTAGTGTCTTAAGGCGAAACATCGGTGTATAGCAGTGAGGGTGACAGTGTTCCATGTAAGTGCAATTTATTACCATTCATTCAAAGTAGAACTCATGTGAATGATATCTGATTTTCATTCCACAACGAATGTTTGAAATACAAACTGAGTAGAGAAAAGTATATTCTGTATAATTCAGTGGTTATATAGAAGTATTTGTTTCTAAAGATTTTTTTCTTTCGTGTAATTCCATGTTTATATGAAAGTAGCTATTTCAGGAGCACTTTCTTTCAGTTTGTGTCTGAAAGTTACTTCTTTGCTTGATCTACACATGAATGTATAGAGTTACTTATTTTCAAATTGATTACTTCTTTTCTTTCTTTGGAAGATTCCCTCATCCCTTTTTTGTATCAAGATGGAATAGTAGAAAGCCTAAAACTTTCTTTTCCAATAATCAGATATTTTGAAGAAGATAGAAGGTATCGTTATTGGTCGATGATGATTGGAAAAAAATCTTTCTATATACAGTTGTATTTTTTCTCACTTTCCAGAGCTTGAGGAAATATTCCATTTTCTAATGGCAGATTTATGAGTGGAACAAGTAGTTTGCAAAAAGTTTTTAATTTGTTCTATTGTCTGCTACGGTTCCATGAATGGTTGATTTCAGAAAAGTGTTTTGGGATTCATCGTTCAATGATAGCTCTCACGTATTAAACCTGCAAGGCATCTATTCCAGATAATCGTCATCCTCTTCAAAGCCAATAAACTAAACATTTCGGCAGCAAATATGTTCGTCAATCCTCATAACACATGATTATTTATGACCCCAATAGAGGTATACCCCCGGGAAGCAGTATGTCACATCCAAGTAGTTAGAGATTCATCCAAGGACCCGACTCAAGGGACGTTATCACTAATGCAACGGCATGGGTCAGCGGGGGCCATAACTTCGAATTAATTCCATATCCACGACACTCAGTTGTCACGAAAGCAAGTGACAAATGCCTCTAAACCGGAAAGACTAGCCAGAGTTTGTGCGCCTCGCTGACAGGCAGGATATTACGTTACAATGATAATGATGCGTATATACCTAGGTTACACGGTCGTGATTGGGAAAATCGTTATCCTGAATAGCGGGAGCTGTAGTCCAGTCATCCGAGACTGCAAAACTGCGGTCCGTAAAAAAAAATTCGGGGAGTAGGTTCATTGTCGAATCTGTATATTTTTCGAGTTTCGAATCCGAATTTAAACTGCATTTCCTCGCCTGATGCCAAATTCACATCAATTATCCAAATAATACATACAAGTAGTAGAAAAAATAAAGTTTTTCAACGAGGACTTCCGAACTTTAAGAATTGTAAATTTTGTCAACTCATCATGGACGGATATAGCACCTAACAACATATGCAAATGATGATATTGTTTAGTAAAAATGGGTGTTCTGTTTGGGCAACGTACCGCACGCTTCGCCCATTCGTCGTATCGAGAGAACAATTCGCAATGTGGTGGATAAATTTCAGTCCACCGGTTCCGTTAATTACTACCAACACCCGTTCGTCGACAAATCGCAAGATCTGCCGAAAACATCGCCGCTGTCTGTGAGAGTGTGCAGGAGAATCCGAGGGAGTCGGTTTTGCGTCGCTTACAAGAACTTGGCCTTCCACAGACCACAACTTGGTGAATTTTGCGTCGCGACTTAGGCCTGTACACGTACAAAATTCAACTGTCCCAGAAACCTAGACAGGGTGCATGATAGTAAAGTGAAAAGACAGCTGAGTGCAGCACAGATGCAGTTTCTGTTCAACGATTATGGACATACAGGATTGCTTAGATTAGATTAGATTAATATGGGGCTTCTGTGTTGAACAGCCACTACACTGCGACCTTTGCAGATCTATTGTGTGTGCCCTCATATATGCTGGAGTTCTTCGTCTAGGCCCGTCCTTGTAACTAGTCTCCATAGGCAAGACCTCAACTTCCCCATTTGTGGTTTTTCCTCCCCCAATGTTGCAAACCTTATCCTTGACAGACCTTCGCAATAGCATAGTATGTGTACGGAGGTTTCCTCATCCTCTTGGCAAAGCCTGCATAGGGCTGTGTCTGCCAGTTCGATGTTGTTCATGTGTTTGTTGAGTCTACAGTGTCCCGTCAATAGCCCGACCAGAACTCTAGTTAATCGCCTATTCAGACTTAGTAGGTACTCCGTGAATTTTGGCGATGGCTCTTTAATGAACTCTTTGGTCTGTCTCATACCCGGCCCTTTATTCCATCATTTTTGAGATTATTTTTCCTTCCATTTGCTGTTACAAATTTTTCGCAGCGCTTTTGCTGTACCACAAAAGGGTTCTGAGTCAATGGGGGAGCGTCGTGCTCCTTTTCGTGCTAATGAATTAGCCTCTTCGTTGCCCTTGTATCCTGTGTGGTCTGGTACCCAGGCTTAGGACAATCTGTTTTGACTACCTAGTTCTTGTAGCTTTTCTAGGCAGTTCCAGACCAGTTTGGAATTGACCTGCATGTAGCTAATTGCTTTTATAGCTGCCTGTCTGTCAGCGTCACTTTTTTACCTAAGCTTATTGAGACTTTTGTCTTTGGCTTAGTTATATAGATTCCTGCTCCTACACCTTCTTCAGTTTTTGAGCCATCTGTGTAACAGGCAATCCCTGCATTTATTGGAGGTCCTCCCTTCCATGCCTCTACGCTTGTTATAATTGTTTTGAAGTTTTTTCCAAAGCTATACTGGGGAAGCATCTCATTCGATGACATTCCCATTATAGGGTCGTTTTCCAACTCTTTGTTTAGCTCGTTGTACCTCTTACCATGCAGCATGCTTATAGGCATTTGCCCTCTGGTCAGTCTACTGATGACTGACCTGGCTTCCCCTTGAATATATAGATGTAGTGGCGTTA
Organism: Leptinotarsa decemlineata; assembly: GCF_025532065.1. NCBI lineage: Eukaryota > Metazoa > Arthropoda > Insecta > Coleoptera > Chrysomelidae > Leptinotarsa > Leptinotarsa decemlineata. Next base: position 22,181,840 of record NW_027412747.1, read on the forward strand.
GGTTCAGCAAGACTTCTAATGCGTCTGTTTTTGTTCATTTTGATTAAATTTTAATTTAACTATACCAATTAGGTTTCTGAAACATTGAGTTTGTTATTGTGAAAGTCGTATTTTTATGTGCTTTTGGACATTTTTTAAACTAGTGTAACGAGTAGACGCCATATAAGACTCTGTTATTTTCTTCCGTTTCAAGGTTTGTTTTTGCCATTGTGAAACTTTTTTCTGTTTTTTAAACATTTTTGAGTTAAATTAAGGTAAAATTTGGAAATATACACATTTTTGTGAGTAATAGCAATAATTTTCTAACCATTATATAACCTTGTAATTTTAAGTTAAAATGCCTGGTCGTATTTGTGCCGTGTCAACTTGCAAAAGCAATCAGTTGAATTTAAAAGAAAAGTGGTGTTACTGATGTGATATTTCAACTCTCTTCCTATTGCTAAGGATATGGTTTCCACAACTTTCGCAAAAAGAATGGATTCGTCGCTGCAAAAGAGGGGATAAATTCACTCTCAAAAATTGATTTGTTTGTTCCAAACATTTTACAGAAAATGAATATGAACGAAATCTTGAAAATGAATTGTTAGGTAAAAACTTATTCTATTAATTTACTGCTTCAAATAAATATGGTTTTTTCATAGGCAAGTAGATAAAGTAGTTTCTTTTTTCTCTGATGTATATAATATATTAAATTGTAGATTTATCAATTTCATCATTTATGGAACGAAGTTTAAATTAAATTATTCTATCTAAATTTCTCATTTTCTTAATGAAAAATAAAAACCGTATCATGTAACTTCTGTCAGATAAATTAAAAAATGTATAACAGCTATAAACAATTTATCATTCATATATATTTTTGATTATTGAGCGTTCATTTTGAAAGATGGCACAAAAAGTTAGGGAAATTTTTTTTATTAGATAATATTATTATCTAAATCAAAGTTCATTACAAAATTTTTGTGGGATCCACAGTTTTCACGAAAATAATAAAAAACTGATGAAACCTCTTACTTTTGAAAAGGGCAAAATAGCTCGCCCTATCATCCACAAAAGGAAAATTTCTAATTAGTATCAATCCATTTATATTAAGAATTTAATCCTATATAAAAATAAAATTTTAATAAGGGATTTACAAGAAATTTATTTATTTTAATTCAAAAGTGCAGTACCGAATCAATCCATAGTCACCACTATTAAGTCACGAGATCACTTGACGTGTCTATCAAAATTGCGAAAGTAAGTAAACCTGTATGGCCGTAGTCGTTGGTTTCTGTTAGGGTGGGGTATACAGAACGACGCTAACGGCTGCGCTCAGCGTCATCACCGGAATGTCGTCACTGGAAGTGGAAGGAGAAGATAGAATATTCCCCTGGCTGCAAGGGGAGTTGCTGGAGAAGATGGAGGGCGAAGAAGTGAGTGGAGTGTACGTGGATGCCGGAGCGAGGATGGATGATGGAAAAATTAGAATAGGCTGGGCGTCAAAAGGAGAGAGGAAGAATGGACCACAGAGAATGAAAGGATCACCGAGCAAAGCAGCGTGAACGAAGCAGAGTTAATAGCGATAGAGCGAGTGATTAGCATGTGGAGCATGGATAAGTATCTGAAAGTAGTTAGTGACTCTGCTATGGTTGTAGAACGAGTGAAAGCAGGAAGAGTGGTGAATAAAAAGGTTGCAATGATTCAGAGGATGATTGGGGAAAGGAGTGTGAGGGGAGTACGTATCCGACTCACATGGAGGAGGGGACACGATGGCAATAATATTGGAAATATGAAGGCCCATGAAGAGGCCAATATGGGCGGGTCTCGTGGAATGTGAGAAAGCTACATAACAAAATGTATGAGAGGAAACGAATAAAAGAGAGTATCAAGAGGAAATGGCAGAGGGAATGGGAGAGAGGCACGACTGGGCGGCTGTTCTACAGATATTGTAGAACAGTCGGGCTTGAATCATTGGATCTGTCGCGAAAGGCAGTCCAGCTGCTCACTGGGCATGGAAACTCCCCGGGATACTCCACCAGAAACCATTGCGGATATTTGAACTATGGTGTACATCACACATAATGGACGTATCTACTGATATATCAAGAAGAGTACTTCAACCACGCCACTGAAGATGACTGCCGCAGCTGCAGTTGAAACGTTTGAAGATTATAACCGAAGGCTACCATGGCAAAATCCGGAAACCAACCAAAACATTGACGCCTGCCATAATAGCCCACATTCCGATGAAAATGTCTTCATTTCCACTTGTGAAGGGTGTAATTTCGAAGATGTAAGGGCTGAGAGTCTCAACAATTCAAACCATTCAAGAGTATATGAAAGTACTCCACAATAATCCCAAATATTGTCGAACATTGTGGAATATTCAGGGATAGCATATAACGTGTGGAAAAATCCCGCAACAATCAATATTATTGTCAAACCATCAAATAAGTTACATGCTGTCTCAGTGCTGTAGTGCTTGGGATTTAGGAAAAATAAAAAAAGGTATGAATCGAATATGCTATCGCTAAATGTTTCTATAACAAATCTGATAACATTCAAGTGGGACTCAGAACAAGTAATTCTAGGTGAACACATGATTGAAAGTAAGCCTGTAACAAAATTTCTTGGTATATTCGTTTACAGTCATTTAAAATTTGATACGTAAATTACTGCTTTAAAAAAGAAATTATCTTGTGATTGCTTTGCCATAAATGTCATATCTTGTGAACTAAGATTTTCAGCAGCAATAAATGCATACTATTCACTTATGGAGAGTCATCTCCGGTATGGAATTTCTTTCTGAGGCTCAGGCAGCCAGATTTTGATACAGAGTATATTCGTTATCCAGGAAAGAGCTTTGAGAATAATATTCAAATTGAAGATGCATGACTCGTGAATGCCACTTTTCTGCAGAAATTATATACTGACAGTATTTGAAATAGTCATTCTAGAGAATGTCTGCTCACTTCACAGGCATAAAGAAAAGTTTGAAAGTCATACAGAAAGGTCTACGCGTAGCGACATAAAACTTGTCCTTCCACTGCTCACATCATCTTTGACCAGGTAGTCTCAAATCTATAGAAGTAGACAAATATATAATTATCTACCAAAACATATTACATTGATTAATGAACTTAAAAAATTTCGAAAATCAGTAAAGAACCTTGTTTTGGGACAGTGCTTCTACAGTTTGGGAGAGTATTTTGCATACAAATTCTAGTCTTTCGGCATACCACGATTTATGTCAAGTAATTTTAAAATTATGTTGTTTCATTGATAACAAATCCGTACAAAGTAATTTTAAAATTATGTTGTTTTATTGTTAACAAATCCGTACATTTTTTCTCATCTTTGATATTTTTTGATTGCTTTTGTCTGTTATTTTTAATCCTCACTGTATTTTTGTGAATACTATATAGTCTTGAAGAAACAACATTTTATATATTTTGAATATTTCATGTATTAATAAACATGACACCCTTTGTCGACAAATTGTATTATATTTTAGACAATGAAGATCTATCTTTCTATCTAGAATGAAATTTTGAAATTGAGATGGAGTTACAAAAATGTTTCCTCATTTTTCGAGTGTGTTAATTGAAAAAATACAACATTTTTGAGAAATGACTATAAAACTGAAAAATGTGCCAGAATTTTCAAGGTTTTTAGCGATTTGAGATGTGCACCCCAAAAAACATTTCGACAGGATCAGATACATACTTCTTCAATTCCATTTTGGCAGCAACCTATGGATAACTGGACTACAGAGGCATATCATGAAAACACATTCTACAGACCTGAGTTGTTCATTAGTGTGCCTAAATGAACGGGGCCCTAATGTTGGCTGACGAGCATTCGGGTAATTGCTTAATTTAATAGGTCTGAAATATCCGTGAAATATCAGGTGGATGTATAATTTCGAATTGTTCATTTCGGTTTTGATGGCCTCACGAGTAGAGTACTGGTTTATTGTGAACTAATAAGCTCTGAAAACGACTTGATCGTAACATCTCTCTGGAAAGTTTCATACTGGGTACAACTTGGAAGAATATTTTATTACTTTTTGCAGTTTGAGAAATATCGAACAAAAGAGAATTTGCTGATGTGCAATGGAGGGCAAAGTGAAAAGATGCTACGAAATGTAAATCACTGAAGAGTCCAACTAGACAGTAATGGTTTGCCTCATTCACAAAAATATGTCCCTATTTGAGGCTTCATGCTATTCTTATAGTACCTGTTCCACCGCGTTGAAATTGCCAAGTCCTGTAACAAATTTGGTCAAGAGTTCTATTCATTACAATTGGATCAAGATATTTATTCACTTGCCCTCATATATAAGACAGGCAAATTTGACCAACAAAATGTTTGGAATAAGTGTAAAAACATTTTCGGCTGATAGACCCTATTATGATGTGTAAGAGTTCTAGATAGGATCTTTCTTATAATGAAATTTCATTGAAGCATCCTTTGTTAAGATACAACCCCTTAAAGGGGGTAGGTAAAATTTGTATGATAATTTTTTTCACAAGCACTAAAGAAGTTACAATATTGAAATCAACCTGACGTTGGTCGTAAGGGGTGGAAAACGCAACCCCTAAAATTTATTTCCAATGTAACTTTTTGTCTTATCATTTGTTCACCATTAAAAAATGTATTTCCGATAGACTGTTTCATTTTCAACGAAAAATGTCTCTTGGGTGTTTTGCCCAAAATCAACCAGTTCGCAGTAAAAAATTATTTTAGGAACAACTACAGAGATACATCGTCATGAATGCGAAAATACGAAACTAATCAATCTAGTAGGTCGCTATTAGCGATAGTGACAATTAAATTGGTATGACGCTGTCAGTTTGTGAATTTTCGAAATTGAATTAATACTAATTGTGTGTTGTTGTTCTGATCTCAATTTGTTACTTTGATAATTCACTTGTTATTAAAATGGCATACACAAATGAGGAAATGGCTGATATGCATTACGTTCATGGTCTGTCGCAGGGGAATGGAAACCCTCACGCTATTGTCGAAACTAACCATCAATAACAGTTTTCTCTTAACGTGTGGCTCGGAGTTATTGGGGATGATTTAATTGGGCCTCATTTTCTACCTCTTCGATTAAATGGTGAGGCATACGTTCAATTTTTAAGAGAAGTGCATCCAGACTGCTGAAGGAAGTTCCTTTGGGCGTCAGAAGGGATATGTTTTTTATGCATGATGGAGCTCCCGCTCATTTTATTCAAGTAGCACGTCAGCATTTAACTGAAACATATGCAAATCAGTCAATAGGTCGAGGAGGACCACAGAACTGGCCCGCTCGATACCCAGATCTCAATTCTCTCGATTTCTCTATTTGGGGCCATTTACAGCATCTGGGTTATCGTACTCCAGTTCGCGATGTAGAGGACTTATCAAACCGCATCATCGATGCGTGCAGGGTAATCAGAGAGACTCCAGGAATATTTGAGCAAATACGTGGCTCAATCCGCCGACGTCTAGATGCATGCGTAATGTCTGAAGGTGGACATATTGAACATTTACTATGATTTCTACATGTTGTGTATTTTATTATTAATAAATTAGTTTTGTTCATTACCCTTCAATCATTAAATGCAGGTACTAACTACAAAATAACAATGAATCCAGTTCGCATTTATGACGATGTACCTCTGTAGTTGTTCGTAAAATAATTTTTGCTGCGAACTGGTTTATTTTGGGCAAAAAACCCAAGAGACATTTTTTGTTTAGAATGAAACAGGCTATCGGAAATACATCTTTAAATGGTAAACAAATAATAAGACAAAAAGTTACATTGGAAATAAATTTTAGGGGTTGCGTTTTCCACCCCTTACAACTATGAGTTAAACCAAATAAATCACTGGCTAAGTGTCTTTTTGGTAGTACAAAACGTCAGGGTAATTTCAATATTGTAACTTTTTCAGTGCTTGTGAAAATAATTGTTATACAAATTTAATGCACCCCCTTCAAGGAGCTGTATCTTAACAAGGGATGCTCCAATGAAGTGTCTTTATATGAAAGATCCTATCTTTTTTTTATGAGGAATCACTTCCTTAAATGTTTTACACTTGTGCAGTTACACCCTGTATAATGATGAATTTATGTGACAAAATGTGCGTATTTGAATTTAGGTTATATAAGATTTTTGTTTATATTCTTGTTTGTTTGTCTGGTGCAATGGATGTGTTTATATATGTTTATTAGTATGTTATATAAGTGTTGATAATATTTTTAAACAAGTCTGTTCACAACCATGTTGATACAAAATTTCGGCGTTGAACTATAGTGTATCTTCTAACTTTACTTTTCTGTAGGTGTTTTTATATTCACATTTTATATTTCTATACTCACATTCGTATGTATTTTCCACAAGCTTTGTCCACAAGATTTATTCTTGATGACAATAAAGTATATTATTAAAAAAAAAGATCAATCCTCAAAGTTCGGCAGTCCCTGTTGGATGTCATAAACATATTTAATATATACAGCCCACAGTCTCATCAGGTAAAAACGCGGAGCTAATCAATATTGCTCGCTGCAATTTTTTACACTTTGATCAACGCGTACAAAAATGTTTTGAGAGGTATTTCTGAAGCCATTCAATCATGGAAATCAATAACAGGAATTCAACATGGAGGATAAATATCGCCCTTGCCTGAAATGTAAAATTTCCACATTGAGAGAATATACTTTATTTCTTCACAATGAATTCCGGACAAACTTCCAAAGGAATTCCCGGGAAAAAAGAGTTTTTTAATGATGTTTCCACAAAAACTCCATATATTTTCTAAATAATTCTCAGATGGAGAATTAGATGCTTCTTCTTTCAGGAAAAAATGTATTAGCACTTCTTTTTATGAATGTTCCTCTGGATCTTTGAAGCTGGTATTCATTCAGTTGAATGATCCGAAGGGATTAATTAAATGAACTCTAAAGTGAGCGACTTCCTATATTTGAAGGAAAACATTTGAATATTTGAAGTAAAACTATGCAATATTTCCAAGTATTTCATATTGTGAAATTCATAAATTTGAATTCTCATATATCTTCAATTTTAATCTAATAAAAGTTAGGTAATTTGAAAATTTGTTCTCCGATGGATGTTTTATGATACATCTCAACTCAGTGTTCTATTAAATTGGTTTTTGAGTTGCCTCAACTGCTTAGATTGGCACCAATGTTGAATTTTGACCTTGATGTAAAAAGTAAGCGTCTATCAACTTCAATATTTGAATATTCTCGTTATTCTGTTACTGGGTCCTGATACACAGGCAATTATACATGCGAGACAAGTAAATGAAAACTCTGTAATTGAGTGCAATAGAGAGAATCCGCCAATTATATCCTAAACATCCTCTTCTACAACAAATCAAGATTGAGCTTTCCAAACTTCACCAAGAAGGAAAAAGAGTCGAGATAATCTGGATACCTTCACACATTCGCCGGATCCGTTTCCTCCAAGCCTTGCACACCCGTGCCGTGAAACGGATATTTCTTTTCGTTGTGCATCGTACTCCACACTTTTCATATCGGAAGGTTTAAATCTCTCGCTACAACTCTGATGCTGGTGGTAGGATCCGCTTCGAAGGCTGCGAGAATTTGCTCCTCAACATTGACATTATGTCTTCCTGGATTTACTGCAGGTTCAGCATGATGAATACCAGATTCAGACAGCCTACGATATGTGTTGAAAAACACACGGACGTTAGGCACCCTGCAATAAAGTAACTCATTTTTAACGTCTTTTGAAGGTGAAAATGGTAAAATTTAACTACCGCTACAATTAGAAATCAATTTACCTGCGGTTCGGGTAACGTTCTTGGTACAAACGTCGTGCCAGAGATGCGTTACCATCAGCTCTGCCATACATAAAAATGATATCGGCTTGATCATGACTCGTAAACTCAGCCATGGCAGCACACACAACAAAAAGTTCGATAGTCCAAAATAAACAACACCTGCAGGAGCGAAAGGCTACAACTGAACACGGTGAATTACAAAAATGGGGAACACAAAACCAATGTCTACTCGCAACTCGGAAGGGCAAAGCAGTGACTAGAGAACTTGTTTGGCCAACCAAACCGACCCGGCTAGGGGTCCAAGATGATTACTCAATTCAGGTACCTGAAAATTGATAAACTTAAAAGCGAGTTTATGGCCCTAGCATAAGGTCTAAATCATAACAACAGAATGCATTCCAATTAATGACTAGCTTCAGGTCAAATTCTTTGTTGTAAAATGCCACCGGCACCGGCCTTTGTTCAGTTTTCTCTTCTTTCAAGTTGGGCTAAGTTTCTTATTATTCCATGTGGGTCTAAAAATAATATCGCATATTGCTTTAAGATTTTCGTTTAAAGGTTTTTGAGCTGGATTTCATTTAAATTACTTTTTTTTAAATTTTTCAAATATCCATATTTACGACCCTTAACTGATTCAGGTACCCTAATTAAAAAAGTTTAAGACTGAGCTAGGTAAATGATACCTCAAACGGAAGAACAATAACCAAGCACGTTTTCAAAGGTGTCTGAACACCTGTATGTATTTTATTTATTTTTTTAATTGGCATCAAAGGTCAGATTTTTTATTTTCTTTCTTTTTTTGTAAAGTTTAAATGCTCTATACCTACATAACTTTTTTGGACACAATGGTGCTTCAAACTACTTTAGTACGATTGGGGACACATAAGACTATTGTAATAAATTAAAAAAACCGGACATTTCTGTTAAGATTCGAAGTTATTAGCATTTAATTGACCAATTTTGGGTTTTTGTACTGAAAATCATAAAAGTTCCCTTAAAAATAAAAAACGCGCTAGAAAATAAGAATGTTCGTATGAATATGTTCTAAATGGGCTAGTGTATCACCCCCTTAAAGGTTTGCACCCACTGACGTTTCGACAAAATCTCATTCGTCATTATCTAGGTGTGCTGTTACGTGTTCAGAAATTTGTTGACCCTGCTCAACTCACTTCTTACTATACTGGTAAAATGGTATTCGTTACGTGTTCAGAGCTAGAGTGTCCATAAACTCTCTACTACCTAATACTTAAATGTTGTTGAGTTTTACCTGAGTTCTTCTTCTTCTTAGTTGACCTCATCTCCCCGTTAAGGTATCAAATATGAAATATGAAGTTTTCACGGATAGGAATATGATGAACTGGTTTTTCCGATTCCGAACTTTCCGATTCATTGAACATCTAGGGTATCAACAGAATATTCGAGATATCGCTTTCTGTCGTCATCTGCAGCATCTACATCTACTGCCAAACGGTTAGATGAAGCCAGAGTCAGGATGTTGCATTGCAATTTTATACCTCAATTGAATCTGATGAAATATTATTTGTGCTAAAGAAGATTTTGGTTAGTGAACAGAAAACTTTGAAAGCCTGATTAAAACGATTATAAGTTAATTGAATTGATTAGTGAAAGTATCAATGTCACAAAAAATTCTACAGGATTGCATTATAAACTACTCCTCTGCTATTCTAGGATACTATATATTTGATTTCTCTTTAGGAAAAGGTTTTTTTTCCAACATAACTCGATTTTTTTTCCAGGACATGAATCAATTTGAATGTATTTATCTTCGTGTAACGGTAACTTTTTTGAAATAACCTTCTCAGAAATCATTTTTCCTTCTATTTTCATTTTCAACCAAAATACGTGAGAATTATAATCATTCTCAGTTCAGAATAACACACATTTCAATTTTATTTATAGTATTCCACGAAATGAATCGTGATTCTATGAATATGCTGACGGATTCCATAATTGGATTAAACTTTATTTCTGCCGATGTGAAACTGTATTTAACTTTGTTCGGGAAAGTTCACCTTTCAGTTTTATCGCATGGAGTTTCAAACATAGGTTCAGGTTGAACGAGTTACAAGCGAAAGGAATAATCGGCTTTCACGTCATTGAAATCACTCAATTATTCCAAGTTTCGTTAGGTAAAAGACTGACACAATGGAAACAATCAGGATGAAAAGTTGCCTCTAGTGTCGTAATGAGCCACTCTGAACTGAAATCGATGTAACCACTTCTCCATCTACTCCATGACGGTTGAATTGATATTTCGAAATTTGGTATCGTACGATTAGACCAGGGTCGATATTTTTTATAACCAAAAAAATAACAAACGTATTCTAAAAACACTTTATTGTGTGATTTGCACTAGATAGTTTTACAATAACGCAACACGTGTTTCGCCATACAATGGCTTCCTCAGGTATATATAGGTATATATGTATAGCATTGAATGCTATATATACCTTATTCTACAATTTCAAGTACCTGAATTTCAAGCACCTGAATTTCAAGTACCTGGTTTTCAAGTACCTGTTTTTTCACCTAAGTTTGTAAATTCAATTACCTGAGCTCATGTTCCATTTTCCACATTTACTTTAACCAGTGTACATTGCTCTATGACATTGGTAATGATATTCAGGAAAGTGTTCAGCATTGTCTAGTGGATTCATAAAATACGAAAGTCGTGTATCTGCGTGAATTCAACTCAACAATGTAGTTCGAAACAGCCAGCCACCAATCAATTATCCAGTATGCAAAACTGGGGACTCGACATGAATTCAATTAAATTCGATATCAGATTCGTGGACTAATGGGTGATAGCGGGAGTCAGAAACAGTCTATGCATATGCAATACTGGTTCCTCTTGATGTGTAGGGGGTTACTATTACAAACGAAACACCATAGAACTGCAGGAATTACAGCAATGGAGGATATTACTCAATGTGGTTCAGTTGGACTTTTTTCTACTGAAGCAGATGTATGAAAGAACTTATAGTTTGGGGCATTTTCTGCTTGTTACTTAAACTGCTCAGAATAAAAAAACAGGGGCTTTTGCAGTGAACGAGAACCTCGCTCAGGAGTAACACTGATTTCTATCCAACATGGAAAGCTCACCAGTTATCTATAACTATACTCAACTACAGTCTTTGCACTTCGAACTTCAACTTTTTCAATATCAGAAATACCATCTCAAGTGATCACTATTCTACATATTCTGCGAATTCAAATGAAAAAATTTATTTATGTTTTGACAAAATACAATAGATACAGGAAACTCCTTAAGGCACTCTCAGAGCGGTGCCTGTGCGAAAGTGCGAAAGTAGTGAATGATACACGCTGGATTTGATTCGCTAGAGATTAAATCCATTTGGAAAAACGTTCGCAGGAAGTTCATTCCACATAAACGCAATTCTCCAGATGAAAGAGTTCTTAAAGAGTGGAGTTGAGGTATACTGAGTTGAACTTCAAAACGATGAGTAGCCACAGTCTATCGCGTATTTCTGATATGTACCGCTCTTGGTGGAATCAAATGTGCCAAATCACTTGAACACCTCCCGTGAAAGTATCTATAGAAGAGAGACAAATCTTCAACCTTCTTCGATGTTCCAGACTATCAAGGTTGCACGTGATGTTCGTGTCTTCAATCGGGCGGATGACTCTTTTCTGGATGGAATCCTGCAAGTTGAAGGTATGTTTGGTGGCAGAGCTCCATACATGAGAACAATGCTACAAAGGTCTGATCTGAGCTTTATAAAGCATCAAAAACTGCTGAGCTGTGTACAGTTCCTGGTTCGGAACAGTGTTCCAAGCTTTTGTAAAGCAGCATTTGTAATCCCAGCCAAGCAATATAGTTGTCCATTTCAACCCCCAACAATCTTGCCGAAGCAGAAAGCAGAATTGTGTGACCTGACATTGAGCTTCTTGGAGGTCTCCTGTTGATACTTGTTTTCGAAAGCCATATTGATGATCGCTCAAGACGTTGAAGCCTTACAAATATTTGAGGATGTGGCAGTTTACGACTTTCTCCATGATTTTTGATATCACTGCTAGCAAAGCAACTGGTCTAAGTTATTTTGAAGATTTTCTATGGTGGGCAAATGTTAATAGAAAGGGAAGCCACATGGCTTCATATCTGAGAGATCAGCCATCACCAATCTGCTTCACACAAACTATCAGCAATGCTATTGATTTGGAGGTGATTGACAATATTCCATTAGTTCATACTTAAATTGTCTGATATTATATAAAATGATTTGGAATCCCTAATAGAACCAATACAAATCAAAAATTGAAAAGAGTAGCTGAAAATTACAATTATATTAAGCAAAAAAAAATTATAATGGAAAAAAATACAAGTAAAAAATAGAACAATCAATCAAAGACAGTGAATCATTACTGTATACTCCTTGTTCAATGGTATTCTGAATGATTAATGACATGTTTCTTTCATCTATTGATTATCAGATTCCATATATCAATAGTATGGTAGTTGACAGTCAGAACCTTTTTTTTCCAAAAATAATTGTAACTGTTTCACAAATGTCGAAATGTTTAAATAATGCTTTAGTGTTGGGCAAAAACCTCCAGTAGTATTCATCACTACACCAAAGTTTTGCGAGGAATAAAACTCAAAGTCGTCTCCACAGAGGTAAACTCATTAATTAAAACATGTTTCGAACCTATATAGGTTCATCATCAGCTAATATTTGAACTTCTACAATAAAAGGAAGAACAATGTAACAATAGTTGATATAATGCAGTGTACCAAACTCACCTGGAGACGAAAATATTTTTTATTTCATAATGGAAAAGAAAAGAAATTATCACTTGTTGTTAATGAATGGAATAGTCACAATGACATATTATCAATAATGAAAAATTTTTTCATGGTAGAGAATGGAGAAATTTATCACATCACATTTCTCAAGATCCACAGACACGGAACACAACAAGAGGAGAGACAACACATACAAATCGACTCGTGTTCTGAGAAAACAGATCATATACCATCTACACGTGCCATCTTGTTACAGAAATGAGGATTTATAGAAGATTAAGGAAGGAAAAATTCAGTTAAAATTGAGAGAATTGAAAAACTTTTGGCGGTCAAAGTGGCTTCTAAAATTGTCAATTAATTTTACATGTTCCAGAACTCTTGTTTTGATTTTTTTACCACTTTGTCCGACATACTGAGCAGAACAATTTGGCTGTGAACAGGAAATTCTATAAACGCCTGATTTGTGAGAGATTGGTACTTCATCTTCAGTATTGACTAACAATTTGGATATAGGATTCATAGTATAAATAAAACATTAATGTCATTTCAATAACGTCTGAGAAAATTTGAAATATCATGTGAAACTTTAGCTGAAAAGAAAATGGAACAATATTTATTGGAGGTATTGGTTGAGATTAAACTACGATCAAGAAATTTAGTTCTGTGTTTGTTACAGATTCTATCAACTAGATGAGCAGGGAAACCATTATTATGACCCACCAAAGGTTCGAAATAGGGCATCACAAGTACATGTTTTCATGATTGAATATTGTTGACCTATTCCTATTTACGTGTGTATATCTGAAAGTTCCAAAACGATGAGAACCTTTACACAAAGACTATTTTGAAATAGGTTCATGAGAACTTGCTTTCTGTAGATGGCGACCAAAATGACAAAATTCCTGAATCAAACCCCAAACGCCATTGGTCAGACTACTGAAACTTTTCCTTTTGCCTTCTCTAAAAAAGCTACACTATTGTAACTTGTAATACGTTAGGATCCACCAAGTTCTTCTTGTGAGTTCATAGGAGGTTACAAATATCACGAGCGAGGGGGGAGGTTTGAGAATTTCAAATATGGAGTACATAACAAAGAGAAAATTAAATTATCTCATTTGATATAGTAGGCGGCTAATCTCTCGAATTCCCTCGACCCTGTTGAAGCATGGAAAAATTGAATAAGGAACATACTAATAACCGTTTCGTATCTGTAGTTGACATTCGTCCGATTATGTTGAACAAAGGAAAATGGTTTCCTCGTATTCGAGATGGAAAGAAAAATGAATTACAAAGCCCTTTCTGAATATAAATAATTATGATAACCTCTAGTTCGCTTCCCATTAAAACTCGTTATGAAGAGCAGAAAAAGCATTAAGGTCTCTTATTGAATATTAGTTTGCGGTGTAAAGGCGATCAAGAGTGAAAAAACTCATTAATAATTCACGTGAAATGATCTATTTGTGAAATCTTTGAGTGATAGAAGAGATCGATAGAACAGAGATGATAGAACAACTGAGACAGTTAGTATCGAAAGTAAATGAAAAAGGACGAAACACAAGCACTACAGAAAAATCCTTGAGGCGTTTTAGGAGCAGTGTCTGTGTGAGAGTAGGAAGTTTATTCCACACAAACGCAGGGTTCCCAACAGGAAAGTTCGAGGTCTCTTGAGTTGAACCTCAAAACTATGAGCAGCCACAGTCCGTCGCGTATTTCTGATATGCACCGCTCTTGGTGGAATCAAATGTGCCATGTCACTTGAACACTTTTCATGAAAGTATTTATAGAAGAGAGACAAATCTCCAACCTTTCATCGATGTTCCAGACTATCAAGGTTGCAAGTGATGTCTGCGTCTCCAATCAGGCGAATGGTTCTTTTTTGGATGGAATCCAGCAACTTCAAGGTACGGTCAGGGACAGAGCTCCAAACATAAGAACAATATTGCAAAGAATATCTGATCAGAGCTTTACAAAGCATCTAAAGTTGCTGAGGTGTGTGTTATGGAGTAATTTCAAGAAATAATGAGTATTTCCTTTTGTGACTTTTTTGAAAAACGTGTTTTGACAATTCTATAACATTTTAGTCTGACAGTAGTCATCAACATGAAAACAAACTATATCTAGATCTACAACGTATCTTAGAACAAATAAATCAAAACTTCTTTCTTCTCTATCCACAACATACTCCCACCTTTTGCGACAGCAAAACAAAATCAAAATTCATAACGCTTGGAAGCGTTAACTTCACGTCCATAACTCGTGACAATTTCTTTTTCTCCTCTTCAAAAATTGGTTGAGATGTCGATGGATGGAGGATTAATTGAAGAATCTCCTTCTTCAATTTTCTCTTCAGCCGTTTTGTCTTGGAATTCAGAAGATACAAGTTTTTTAGAGAATGTATTCATTGGAAAGAACGAACTATTTTTCCTCCTGTGGCTAGTTTGGTTTCCGCCACTCTGGCAATATTATCTATTCCTGGATATACTTCTAGTATTCGGCCCATCGGCCAACTTATGCGTTTCGTATTATCTAAACCAACCAATACTTCATCACCAACTTCCAATTTATCATGCCTTAGTTGACCTACATGAACTAGATCCGCCAAATATTCATCTTTGAAGCAATGCCTGAGAAAATCTCTCAATTTCTGAAGAAATATGTATCGTTTCTCAATACCAATCCTATCAAAAGTATCCAAATCATGAGTTTCACTAGATGGAATGTCTTGGATGAATATTGAAGGTGTGATAGGAATTAAATCTTCTGGAGAATCATAAACATAGGTGAGAGTTCGTGAATTTATGATAGCTTCACAATCACATATGATAGTCACCAATTCATCATAAGTAACACATGATTTTCCCAAATTTCGTCTTCATAATTCCTTTATAATACGTACAACCCTCTTCCACCATCCTCTCCTCCACGCAGCAATGGGAGGATTGAAACGCCAAGTTATTTTACTGATAGTGGAAAATTTTAATATTTCGTTCCAATCTAAACTCATCAACATATTATTCGCGCCTACGAAATTACTTCCGTTATCGGAATAAATGAGTGAAATTCTTTCCCTCCTAGCAATAAATCTCCTTAAAGCAAATAAATTGTCTTTTGTGGAAAGTGATTTTACTTCTTCAAAATGACACGCCCTGTACAATGCGCATGTAAAAACAATAATCCACGCTTTCTTTCTACTTCTTAAAAAAGGAGGACCTGCTAACCCAACTAGCAATTTCGTATTTTATAATAGCAGCGGAAATGTTTCGGAGATACAAATTATAAAACTACATTTCTCCCAGAAATGTTTTCAATGTGTTTATAAAACTGCTATAAATAGGAAATTGGCACCGTTTTATAAAACATTATAGTCATTATCAATATTCTGTAAGGCCTTTTACAAGCACTACAAACAAAACAGTTTTATAAACATTTTGGCAGTTACTATAAAATTTGTCTAACACTCCCAAGAAGTACTTTTGTGAAGATTTTCCTAACTGCACTTTTGCAACATATTTAAGCGATACCTATAAAATAATCAGAAGACAGTTTCATAAGTTTTTTAGTAGTTCCAAGTAGGCGTTATAAAATATAATACAGTCGAAAACGTTAACAATAAAATAAAAAAAGTGTTAAAAATGTTTTCTTGAAGACTGAAAACTAAGAAATAGAAAGGTTGAAGCCATTTTAAAATTTCACTTTTGCACTCATAAAACTGTTGAAGACATTGTTTGTGTTTCGAAGATTGATATTTTTATTGAAAATGAAATTTTATTGACAAATATATAGTCTATTATTAGCAAAATTTAAGCGCGCCACTCATTCATAAATGTTTTAGGTAAAATTATTAATTATACAAAAATTCACTCTGTCGACGTATTAATTTTCTAGTCACAAACTTAACTCACTTTATTCTAAATAATATGATGTTATAATATTTATGTACTTTTCAGCTGTAAATATCACTATATGTGCGGTATTTCATATTTTCAACTCATCTAATTTCAGTATCCCGGATCACTATAATTTAAAATGGCGTCGTTCTATAAAATAAATTGGTATCAGAAGCAAGCATTTCAACGTATTTTAGCTACTATGTTACCCTTATAAAGTTAAGAAACACTTAGTTCTGGGAGTGATGGTATTGCGGCAGAGTCGGACTACTTTTAAAGCTGTAGGTTTCTACAAAAGTGCTGGTATGAATAAAGGATTTCTCACATACAGTTTGGATAAATATTATCTGTCGGGATGTTTTGGCTAAAAAGTTTCTTTCCATAGATTATACAGGCTAAACGACGGGTTTTAACCATTATAATAATCTTTTCCTGTTTTTCGTAAAAAAATTGAAGCACTAGGTTAGAATGAGTATTTTCTAAATCCTTCCTTAGCCGAGAAAAAACGAGAGTTGTTAAGAAGTTAAGCAGTACGGCATTTCAATTTTGCTGGGACAGTTAGAGGAAAAAGCTGAACGAATATTTGAACTTGATTCAGTGATTGAAATTTCATTGGTTTCTGAAGAAGATGCCATATTCAATGAAGAATTATGGATCCAAATGTGATAACACGTTTTTCAAAAAAGTCACAAATGGAAATACTCATTCTTTCTTGAGATTACTCCATAACAATAATTGTGAGAAGCAGCCTCTGCAATTCCAGCGACATTATTGTGCCAAGGCAAAATGGTGTCCATTTCAACCCACAACAAACTTATTGAAGCAGAAGTCGGAAATTTCCGGCCTAACTTCATTATGTCTGGTACGGAGACATTTATCTGTTTAAGGAAAAGCGATGCATGGACCTGGTTACTTCCACTACAATTCGAAATCACTTCTAGATCCTCATTAAGATATGCAATCTCCTGCTGCTGGTGAAGATTTGCCTCCGTAGCCGATGTCCTGGAATCCAAAGGAAATGACGAGACAAGCGTACTGTGGTTGGCAAAGCAATATATTATTTTCTTGTTTTTTTTTCAATAAGTCGTTAATATATAGGCGATTCGATTGGAATTCGTTGACACATGACTTGAAAATGACCCAATGAGGTCCTGATTATCAATTGAAATTGAAAATGTAGTAGAATAGTGTGTTTTTTTTTTGAACTGTTATCGTGAAAATATCTCACAATGGAACAAAATTTGCACTGTACACTGCACTGTACGTTTGATACCAACTGACTAACTTTCCGATTGTGACAACTCATCGAAGCCTTCGGAAAGCCGCAAACGATTATGATGAGGTAGTTAGACAAGCCGAAACTTTTATCAAAAAACATCCAGAGAGCATGTATCCTGCAGTCAAATGGAGAAGATTCATTCAATTTTGACGAGTAGAAATGACTGCCGACTCAATTCAGAAAATTTGCATATCATCAGTCAAGCGTGACATGAGTTATGGGAACAAAGCGGTTTATTTCCACTTTGATGAAACCACAGGTGCTAAGTCACCCCAACCTGAGGCAAAGCAACCCCATTAAATTAAAGCTACTTCATCTTGGCGTGCTCCTCTGTAGATAGTAACCCAGAGTTCTTAAGCTCGAAGGGTTTTCAATTCATATTCGGAAAAGTTTCAGTTTGTATTCAAATGAAAGAGGAATCCTGAATATGGATTTTTTTGTTTTCAATTCGACTTTCCATATGGAAACAAAATCTGGGGAATCGATAGTAAGTCCAAGAAAAATTCTCCACTCTCCAAAAATTTAATATCACCAACGATTGAAAAATGTTTAACTTTAACGACTGACTTACAAACAAAGTTTGTTGTTTTGTTGCTTGAAACCGATGTAACTTTCCAATTTTTTTGAAAACTCTAGAATATATTGTAGAGTAATGTTTTCATTGATTTCCAGAAATGATTAAATCGACTACTGTAACAAATACCATCCTTTCTGTTTCACTTCACGTGAAATACTACAGATGGGTTTATATCAAATTTCATGACAAAATTTAATGAACACGTAAATTGAATATATCGCAGATTCAAACACAGGATAATCTTGCTCCCAGCAAATTTCCTCATATTATCCTTTTCAGTTTGTATCTGATTTTGTCCATAGAAATGTTATACCTTGAGAAATTTAATGAACTTTGGGAATAATTTCACATTCCGTTTTACACATGCCAAAGTACACAAATAATATTTCACTTTGAATATTTCACTTTGAAAGACATTGAATTTATAATTTTTTCCCTGAAATGGAACCATTGTCGTAACGATTAAATCACAAATGAATTCAACGTAAATAAATGAATGCCCTTATTGTATCAAAATGATGTTCTTTACAAGAAAATGATTACAATTCAAGCACTTTTTCTAAGGTGAGTTGGGCGACATTAGATTTCATTGATGTTCGAAATTAGATAGGCGATTCGTGTTCTCTAAAACGAATTTCAATAGCTCGTTTGATTTGATCGATGTATTTTTTATCATAGTTCTCACATCACATGTGACAGGACTGTGAAAGACATTTATGAAGGAGGAAAAGTGGAAGACATTCATGAATATGTAGATGAGGAGGTGGAAACCAGTGTTTTCGACTGAAACTTCTAGAAGAACACCTAGAAATTGAAACTTCTCTTGAATGTGAATTTCATATCAACACCCATTCATAAATAACCTTGTGTATTCATTCGGAAACTCAGGAAAATTATTCCACATGAAAGCAGTTATCCAAATGGAAGAGTTCTTGAACAGTGAAGTTGGAGGTGTACTGTGTTGAACCTTAAAACGATGAGCAGCCACAATTCGTAGAGTAATACTGATATGTACCGCTCTTGGTGGAATCAAATGTTTCAAGTCACTTTAACGCTTTCCATGAAAGTATCTAGAGAAGAGAGACAAATCTCCAACATTTCTTCGGTATTTCAGACTTGGTTACAGTCTCAGTTTATGCTCAGAAGCGGAGCTCCATAGATGAGAACAATATTCCAGAGTAGTCCTAAACTTACAGTGTGTACAGTTTTTCGGTTCAGAACAGTTTTCCAAGCTTTTGAGAAGCAGCATTTGCAATGCCAGCGATATGATTGTGCCAAGACATATTGGTGTCCGTTTCAACCCCCAACAAACTTATCGAAGCAAAAAGCGGAGTTGTCTGTCCTGACATTACCATATCCGGTTTGGAGACATTGAGCTTTTTGGAGAAAACCGTTGCCTAGGTTTTTTGTGGCATTGACTTGCATCTGGTTTCTTCCACCCTAATTCTAAATCACTTCTAGGTCCTCATTATGATATGCATCTCTCCGATGCCTGAAATGCTGGAATCTGAATGGAATGACGCGACAAGTGTTCTGTTTCATCAGCAAAGCACAGTTTTATTCCCAGTTTGCCACATTTTATATAAATTCTCTGTCAGCATGGCCCCCCACAAATTTCCATCTTCATTGTTATGAATTTCATCCGTTTTTTATCAGTATTTCTCATTTTAAACTAGGTCATCCAGTAAACAAACACATAACTGAATAAAAAGTTCATTAACGTGCTATTTCAAAGAGAAAACAATATTGTTTTCCGATATCGAATTCAGTTCGTCGAAAACAATTTCGTAAAATAAATAATCCATGCATTTTTCATTTCGCACCATGAAGCTGTTTAGATTCCATCCACTTCGCTTGATTTAATTCCAATGTAATTCCCGCCACCCTCAACTGGAGCCTGCTCTTTTTGACAAATCTTGTTGAAACATCAATGCGGAAAATTGAGTCGATGTGCTCGCTGAAAATCATTATCATAGTTGATTGACAACACACTTTGGGAGTTCTGATTTATTGTAGTTGGAAATGAAAGTTTTTTTTGGTAAGTTATTCTACCTTTCCAAAGTGTACCTGAGCGTGTTCAAATATCAACTTTTTGATCAACAATCTGACAGATATGACTTTGGTAATATCGAATAAAATATCACTAAGAAGGGTTTCAAAACATTCATTCATTAACTCATACTTTGGTTTTTATATCATAGGAAATACTGAAATGCACTGTTTGAAAATTTTGGTGTAGTAATGAATATAACTCGATTCCTTCCCCAATTCATTATTTTCAACACCAAGACACCTGCTCCGAACACCAAGTGATCATTTTCAGGAGGAAGACTACACTATTTGATCTTCCTCTTGAGGATGATCACTTGGTGATTGGAACACGTGTCGAGATGTTAAAATAACCGTCTGGTGTTGATTGTAAACTCCAGTAATATCTTGTCCATTAATATATTATCCAAATTGATACGACTTTCTCGGAAGGCAGTGAGGATAGATGCACTTTCGTTAAAAGTCACCATTCCAAAAAGTTTACATATCGTTCGTAATCCCCTTCATAACAATCCATGATTACTCTCATTACATTCTTGGAACACTGTTACGTTTTTTGAGAAGCATTACATTGAATATATAAATCAGGTAAGCGTGATGACATTGGAAACTATAGACCAATATCGGTTATCAATAATTTTGCTAAAATATTTGAACAATCCTTGAAAAGTAGACTTATAAATTACCTCAATGCAAAAAAAATACTAACAGACAGACAGTTCGGTTTCATTAGCAACTCCAATACCAAAAAAGCAGTACTAGATTTCGTACAAAAAATAATTGGAGCATTGGATAGATCAGAAAAATGTTCAGCTATATTTCTAGACCTAGCTAAGGCATTTGACACTGTTGATCACGACATGTTATTAAAAAAATTACATGGGTATGGTATACGTGGCCCAACATATAATATTTTGGAAGACTATCTATCACATAGGACACAAAAGGTCAAAGTTGATAATAGTCTGAGTGAAGCAATGAAAGTGAAAACAGGAGTACCACAGGGAACAGTTCTAGGTCCCATACTCTTTCTTGTTTACATTATTAGTATCTGTTTCATCAACAATTTTGGGGGTCATCTCATATCATATGCGGACGATACAGCACTCATATTCACAGGTAGTAATTGGAAGGAGGCATTTGAAAAATCAGAAAAAGGACTGAAAGATATTCAGATATGGCTTAATCACAACCTTCTGAGTCTGAATGTGAAAAAAAACTAAATTTATTACATTCACCCTATTACAGAATGATCAACCTGGAAATAACATAATCCATATACATGACAGAGAGTGTACTAATACAACAAATTGCAATTGTGCTGTTATAGAAAGAACGAAAATGATTAAGTATCTGGGAGTTATAGTGGATCGGCATATGAGGTGGGATGACCACATAAACTATGTTGTTAAACGGCTCAGACTTTTAACAAAAAATTTCTATGAATTGAGAAATATTCTGGAATACAAAAATTTGATCACCATATACCAGTCTTTAGCAGAATCTGTAATAAGATACTGTATTGCTGCCTGGGGTGGTACATTTAAGAATTCCATCAATACCCTCCAAATATCTCAAAATACAAACTTGAAAATACTATTCAAGAAACCTAAAATATACTCTTCTACCAAATGTTTATATAAGGAAACGCAGTTACTGAAAACAAGAGAACTTTATATCCACCAATGTTTAGTTTGGGTGTACACAAACAAACTCACACTTCAATCAACAAACAAAGAAAAACAAACAAGATTCGTTACTAGCTCTTCCATAAACATACCAACATTTAATAAAAGTCACACACAGAGATGTATTTTCTATCACGGCCCAAAATTATTCAATCTTCTGCCAGCTAACATAAGAAATAATTCCAATCTCAATACATTCAAAAAATCCATCAAAACGTTCATTATGTCCAATACCGAACTTCTCGATTTATTCGGCTAAATATAAACAATGTTCAGCAAGCTCTTCATCATTCCTAATGTTCATCAATTCTGTAAATCAATTAACTATATTGAAGCGTGTGTATATAGATACAGGTATAAGACAGTCAATTGTATATAATTGAATACCCTGAGTGGTAGGTGCATCCATCCTCACACTGAGGGAAATATTAACTGTAAATATAACTGCAAAAACTGTAAAAATGATGACCTACAAATAAATCTTGAATCTTGAAAAAAAAAAAATGTATGGCCATACATACCTTCAAGCCGAGTTCCTGATGGAACTAACAGCTATGGTATGGAACATTCACATTCAGATTATTTTCCAAACAAAACTGAGTGTAACTATTCAATTTTTTCAATTGATTTTCTCCATTTGTATGCAAAATTCATGAATACGATAAGTTACTGACTAATGAAAGTTTTCAGTAGTTTATATTAAGCAGTTGAATTTTCAGGGATGGACTTTCAGTTTGCGCTTTTTCATACTTCAGCGGTTTTTTTTAAGAAAAAACACAAGCACAAAGAGTTTTCAAACAGTGAAATTTGCGGTGTAATGAGTTGAACCTCAAAACAATGAGTCGCAACACTCTTAGTGGTATCAAATGTGTCAAGCTATTTCAGCACCTCCCGTGAAAGTTTCTATAGAAGAAAGACAAATGTTCAACCTTCATTCGATGTTCCTGACTATCAAGGTTGCAACTGATGTTCGTCTCCAATCAGACGGATGGATGGAATCCGGCAACTTCAGGGTATGTTTGGGGGCAGATACATGATTGTCCTAAGACATATTGGTGTCCATTTTAAAATCCAACAAAAATATCGAAGTAGAAAGAGGAATTGTCTGTCCTGACATTATTTCAGCCGATTCGGAGAAATTCATCTTTTTGAAAAAAATGATGCCTGGGTTTTTGTGGCATTGAATTGAAAATGATTACTTTCACCCCAACTCGATATCACTTCTGAATTCTCATTAATATATGCAACCTCCTGCTGCCGGTGAAAATGAGCATCCACATCCACATGTCCTTGAATCTGAATGGAATAACGAGGAAAATGTGCTGCCGTCAGCAAAGCGATATATAGGATTCTTGGTTCCTTCCAATAGGTCTTTGATATACAATTAAAAAAGGATTGGGAGATCCCTATCAAAAAATCAGTGGAATGTAGATTCTTATTTTTGATATATTTTCAACTAGCTGAATCAAACATATTTTGGCCTTATGATTTTGAATATTTATTTTTTTCATACGTTTTCATTTCATTTATCTTTCACATATTTCAAATCTGTTGGCAATTTTCCAGCCGGGGGACGTTCGAAACTGTAACATTCAATATCTGGAATATTACTGGAGTTTTTTCCCAACACCAAATCATTATTTTCAACACCTAGACACGTGTTTCGATCACCAAGAGATCATCTTCAAGAGGACGATCAAACTGGAAACTTCCCTAAGCTAACGCTATCTATGCTATACAGGTAAACCTTACAGGTATACCACACATACAGGTATACTACACCTAAATTAATTTTACAATTTGCCCCATCTATTATTTTACAATATGTCCTTATGTAATGTTTACATGTTATAGCTATATATAAAACAATTTTCAGCTATATAAAAAATCAATTTCACAATATTGCCTATCTAAATGTATTTTTACAATGTGTCCTTATGTAGTAATCAGTGAATCCAATATTATTTTAAGAAGCTATATAGTATGCTATTTGGTATTGGTCCATCATCGTTATACATAATATTATTATGTTTACTTATTTCTACACTCTTATAGGCATCTAGTTGCCTGTTGTTGTTAACTTGTCTAACTAATCTTAATAAACTGAAGTCTATGGAATGGTTTTGTTGCAAAATATGATGGGCGACTGCTGCTTTTTCAGGTCTTCCATATTTTAAGTGTGCTATGTGTTCCTTGTATCTTACTTTGAAAGATCTTTTTGTCTGTCTATTATATCCTTACATTCAATTTCGTAAATTCCAGACTTTTCCGAATTCTCGACTTTCCCTTTTGGACTTTCCAAAAGGCTCTGTAGTGTATGATTTGTTTCAACAACCACCTTCATACCTAGTTCCTTTAAAATCTTTTCAAAGTTCTTCGTATATTAGTGGTATGGAAATGAGATGTCTTATCTTGGTTTTATCCTTTCTGAAAGTCGAGATTTCGTTCATTCTCAACCTAAACTTCTTCTTCTTTATTATGTCATCTACAATACCTCTCGAGAAACCGTTAGTGGCTGCTATTTCCTGAATTGTACGTTTTTTTTTGTGAATCTATTATGTGTTACAGGAAAAGTCAAAAGACGATGCACTGAAAAATTCAACTCAGCACGTTTGTGCTGTCCACAGTGATGCGAACTATCAGGAATATACATGTACGTGCTTGTTTCTTTTCTAAATATATCGTTTTCTAATCCCCCATATTGACTCCTCATTACCAAAACGTCAAGAAATGGTAGTTGTCCCTTATTTAATAACTCATACGTGAATTTAATTGATGGACATCTATTATTTGAAAAGGAAACAAAGTCCTCAATATTCGATTTTTTGGTATCGAATATCGCGGAAATATCATACACATACCTTAACCAAATCCTAGGAAAATACTTCAGACACGTGTTTCGATCACCAAGTGATCTGCTTTGTTGAAAAATTGATGAATACCAAAACTTGTTGAATCCAAGATGAAAAAAATCGAACGAATTCCCAGATCAACAGACTTTCTTTGAACACAAATCTGACCCGAGTTACAGTCGATGATATAATTGATGTTCCCTAAGTTATTCTCTTCGCTTTATGGAAATTCCCAAATGGAAGTTCTCGGTTAACTTACAATTCCTGACTCCGCACCACAGAAATGCCAGAGAGACTAACACATTCATTCTGCCTTATCTATTTATCTTCACCTCCAATAATTGATCTTGCAACTCTCATAACTTTCGACTATAATGGGAAGGAGTTGAATAACAGTCTGCGGAAATTACTATACGTCGGTGTTAGATTACGGAGTTGGGCTCTTTGGCGTTATCGATGCAAATTCGATCGAAGCTCAACTGAAACTGACGTTAACCACGCTGGAAGATGATTCATCCTTCGTGACGTGGAGTTACTATTAGTTTTCTGATTTATTCGGCCGTTACTTGATGAAGATCTACAGGCTGATTCACGGTGGATGGCACATTAGACGTTTCTGGTGAACCAGACAACGGATCACTTTGAAAATTTAATGGGGGGCATATTCGGACATTCTCTAGCCAACTAAATGATTTTCGACAATGCGGTGTTGCCGCTTCTATTATAAAGCAGTAGCAACTTTGATTTTTCAAATAGAACACTCTGTATATAATATTATTTTTGGAATCTCCAATAATTGCCCGACAACTTTTCTTGATATTTCTCTATACCTATCTGTTACCGTTTTCGAAATAAAAATTAATTTCAATTTTTTTCTTCGAAAATCATGACT
This sequence comes from Leptinotarsa decemlineata, assembly GCF_025532065.1. Classification (NCBI taxonomy): domain Eukaryota; kingdom Metazoa; phylum Arthropoda; class Insecta; order Coleoptera; family Chrysomelidae; genus Leptinotarsa; species Leptinotarsa decemlineata. The sequence continues at coordinate 22,207,649 of NW_027412747.1, forward strand.
TCTAAAAATGCCGATATCTTTTAGTTAAGAAGTACTATGATATCGAAATTTGGTTTAGAGTTAGGTGATACTTGGACACTTCCCACACGTCAGCCTAATCTCCGTTACTTCAATACAGGGTGGTGAAAAAATACAGTTTTTTCGTTTGCTTGAAAAAGTTGCTGAAATTTGATTATTTTGAATGGAACACCCTGTATATTATTGAAAATTCGGAAAGCTGCTGAAATTTGCTTTCTTTCTATGTATATCATACCTATACCTAACTAGTCAAGTTTCGGACTTATGAACATTTATTTGTGAAAATGTCCCTTCAGAATGGTATTTCCATTCGGTATTTGGTAAGCAGGACATGATTACTATTTGACAGTAGCGTTGTGACATTCTCCTAATAATATCGACATTTTCGTCACTTCAGAAGTTGCGAATACCTTCAAAACGATGGAACAAAACTATTCAAACGGAGTTCTTATGAATTTGTTTATTATTTTTGGACAGTGTGACAAAATTATCAGCAGAACATGTAGAAAGTTCAATGAAATGTATCCGAATCTACCGCCAATGAACCTCAAGAGATTTATAAGAATTCAGAACAATTTCAATGCATTTGGATCAACTTTAAAAGTACCAAGAAACTTGCCTCGACCCGTAACTTTCGAAGACAACCAGATTAATGTCTTAGCATATTTTCACGCATTTCCCGAGTCATCGATAAGAAGTGCTGAAGAAGATTTGGGTATAAAATATTCATCGGTTCAAAGAATCTTGCGAAGGCATGAAATGCATGATTATAAATTCACCAAAATTCAAGCAATGAAGCCTCAAGATCCTCAACAGAGAGTAGAATTTTGTGAAATGTTGTTGACACGCAATATTTGTGGGGAATGTTTGAAGAAAAAGTTTACAAAATACCCGTGTTTTCGAGAGATGAATTGTTAGAAAGGATTGCCCAAACATTTGAAGATTTGGATCCCAATGAAATCAGATCTGCCACCACGAAAGCAGTCAACACCCGCATTTTAAAGTGCTTGGAAGTGAACGGCCAGCGATTCGAACATATTTTGAAATATTCCACATGATTGTTTTACTTTTTTATAATTATTCATATCAATATTTCCAATTTCAAGTTTCTTGGTGCTTTTTTGAAGTTTATCCAAACATATTGAAATTGTTCTGAATTCGTATAAATTTCTTGAGGTTCATTGGCGGTAGATTCGGATACATTTCATTGAACTTTCTACATGTTCTGCTGATAATTTTGTCACACTGTCCAAAAATAATAAACAAATTCATAAGAACTTCGTATGAATAGTTTTGTTCCATCGTTTTGAAGGTATTTGCAACTCCTGAAGTGACGAAAATGTCGATATTATTAGGAGAATGTCACAACGCTACTGTCAAATAGTAATCATGGCCTGCTTACCAAATACCGAATGGAAATACCATTCTGAAGGGACATTTTCACAAATAAATGTTCATAAGTCCGAAACTTGACTAGTTAGGTATATGTATGATATACATAGAAAGAAAGCAAATTTCAACAGCTTTCCGAATTTTCAATAATATACAGGGTGTTCCATTCAAAATAATCAAATTTCAGCAACTTTTTCAAGCAAACGAAAAAACTGTATTTTTTTACCACCCTGTATTGAAGTAACGGAGATTAGGCTGACGTGTAGGAAGTGTCCATGTATCACCTAACTCCAAACCAAATTTCGATATCATAGTACTTCTTAACTAAAAGATATCGGCATTTTTAGAAGTCATGATTTTCGAAAAAAAAAATTGAAATTAATTTTTATTTCGAAAACGGTAACAGATAGGTATAGGGAAATATCAAGAAAAGTTGTCGGGTAATTGTTGGAGATTCCAAAAATAATATTATATACAGAGTGTTCCATTTGAAAAATCAAAGTTGCTACTGCTTTCTAATAGAAGCGGCAACACCGCATTGTCGAAAATATTTTATTTGGCTAGAGAATGTCCGAATATGCCCTCCATCAAATTTTCAAAGTGATCCGTTGTCTGGTTCACCAGAAACGTCTAATGTGCCATCCACCGTGAATCAGCCTGTATAGTAATTTCACCTGAACGATTTGATCTCCACAAGAAGTTTGTGGACATAAGTTCCAAAAAAAGGATTTTGTGACCCAGACTATTGGGTATATGAAAATTATTATTCAATAGATAGAGGTCTAGCGATTAAAGATTTCAAACTCAATTTCATATTTCTCCAAGGATTTTAATTTCTAGAAAGAAAGTAAACTTTGTCAAGTACTTTATGAAATAATACTACGAGCTCTAACTCCAAACTTTCCTGGTCGATGCCGCTCCTTATTCAGTAAGAAAATATGCCTGAAGGCAAATAAATGTTTTAACTACTTTTCTTCAGATTATTCGCAGAGTTCAATGAAAGTTTGCAAATGATAATCTCCTATCAAATTAAAATATTCTCTGAAGTAGTTTAGTGAACCTGCATTGTTTGCATTGTGATTTTTCAGTTCGCCTTGAGTTCAGCGATTTATAAAACCCATTATAAAACCCATACAGGGCGAACGGGAAAGTGGTATTGCAAAAAATACTTCAGATGTCATGTATCACAAAAATCCAAAGCGTCATATCAGGTGATCCAGCAGGTCATTATCTATCCTCCGGTGTTGACACTTGTCTTCTAGCAAGAGATTAGCATCACACCAGTCTTTCATTTTTATAACATCTATGCTGATCAAATCATACAGTTTTCTTTCATTCTTGCAATGCCAAAATAATGTAGTGTCATTAGAGAATTGGGTTATTTCTGCGGTTATGCGGTTATATTAATGCGCGCTAAGTCGTTAATATATAACAAGAAGAGAATTGGGCCTATAACTGATCCTTGTGGAACACCACAAGTAACTGACTGGAGATGGAATATGCTGTCCGGGAGTTTGACTTTCTGAGTACGTTCTGACAGGTATGACCTGAATCATTTCAAAGATATATCTCTAAAGCCATACACTTCTAGTTTTTGCAGCAGAATTTCATGATCCACGCAATCGAAAGCTTTTGAAAGATCGTAAAAAACTGCCGCTGCTATTTCACGATTATTTAAATTGAGATAAACGTTTTCCAGTAGAAGAAACACATCATCTTCCGTGTTTTTCAAACTCTGAAACCCAAACTGAATGCTACTAATAATATTATGCTTACTCAAAAACATCATAAATCTTTGTTTAACAAGTTTTTCTATGAATTGAGCAAGGGTAGGTAGCATAGAAATAGGCCTAATGTTGTCAGGATTGCTAGTGTCGCGTCCTTTGTGCAAAGGAATAACAATTGCTGTTTTCAAACATGCCGGAAGTACACCGGTTATGAAGCTTTTGTTTATAGCTTCCACCAAAGCGGTGATAGCTGAGTTGTGCAATATATCCATATTCTCACAAACTTCCACATTAATATTAGTATGGATAGTTTTCTAATAAACCAATCTTCAACTCGGCCACTGTCTGGACTATTGCAGTTCTACCAAAAGGATAGTTGCGTCAATGTTTCCATTTCACTCGAATAATTTTGTGTTTCTTACCGTAAAAGCGACGCACAGATATTTTCAAACTCATAGACGGTAAGAAAATCAAATACTTTTACTGTGATGTTTTGTGAATACCAAATGTATCGTATGATAAATATTGAAAACAACAAATCACTCATGCATCTCCATTTGAATAGTTTTGGTTCTGATAAGTTTATACTGACAAAACTCATGGACATGGCGGAATCAGATTATTATCAATGAGTTAAAAACTTCAGCACACTCATATTTGTTAACACGCATAGGCAAATATCTGTGATTCCAGTTTATCGTTCATTATAATTCATCACAATAAACAAAATTGAAAACTGCTAGGACGCTGTATTACATGTGTGATAACTGTTAACTTTTTGAGCATATCTGATAGCTATTATATGGAATTCAGTATCTCCTGTAACAAATATCGATATTAATCATTAATCAGAAAAACTGAACTATATCATCTAACAATCAAAGTATCCCGAAGTGATCAATAAAAAACTACTGATTATTTGGGAACAGCTTACCCGATTTTTGAATATGAACAATAAACAAAAACGAGTGGACCCACATTTTTTTCTCATCGAAATATACCAGAAGTGATTAATTTTTTCGACAACTTCGTCCGATCTTTTACTATTGTCGTATGTACCAATACCATAGAAGTAAAATTGCAGTATGTGCAACTTTTCAATTATTTTTCATTATAAATACAACTTCATACCTTTCACTGAACGTTATCGATATGTGAATCAACTGAAATTCTTCAAATTTAGATGATGGTGAGTGATGCCGTTATTTTTTAAGAGTGTTTCTGAAAAACCATTGTCAGTATGTTAAAATATGTGTAATATTTCACACCATAAGAAGTTGAATTTTTCAATTCATGAATATTTTGACAAGGATTATAATTTCTAGAAAGAAAGTAAACTTTGTCAAGTACTTTATGAAATAATACTACGAGCTCTAACTCCAAACTTTCCTGGTCGATGCCGCTCCTTATTCAGTAAGAAAATATGCCTGAAGGCAAATAAATGTTTTAACTACTTTTCTTCAGATTATTCGCAGAGTTCAATGAAAGTTTGCAAATGATAATCTCCTATCAAATTAAAATATTCTCTGAAGTAGTTTAGTGAACCTGCATTGTTTGCATTGTGATTTTTCAGTTCGCCTTGAGTTCAGCGATTTATAAAACCCATTATAAAACCCATACAGGGCGAACGGGAAAGTGGTATTGCAAAAAATACTTCAGATGTCATGTATCACAAAAATCCAAAGCGTCATATCAGGTGATCCAGCAGGTCATTATCTATCCTCCGGTGTTGACTCTTGTCTTCTAGCAAGAGATTAGCATCACACCAGTCTTTCATTTTTATAACATCTATGCTGATCAAATCATACAGTTTTCTTTCATTCTTGCAATGCCAAAATAATGTAGTGTCATTAGCGAATTGGGTTATTTCTGCGGTTATGCGGTTATATTAATGCGCGCTAAGTCGTTAATATATAACAAGAAGAGAATTGGGCCTATAACTGATCCTTGTGGAACACCACAAGTAACTGACTGGAGATGGAATATGCTGTCCGGGAGTTTGACTTTCTGAGTACGTTCTGACAGGTATGACCTGAATCATTTCAAAGATATATCTCTAAAGCCATACACTTCTAGTTTTTGCAGCAGAATTTCATGATCCACGCAATCGAAAGCTTTTGAAAGATCGTAAAAAACTGCCGCTGCTATTTCACGATTATTTAAATTGAGATAAACGTTTTCCAGTAGATGAAACACATCATCTTCCGTGTTTTTCAAACTCTGAAACCCAAACTGAATGCTACTAATAATATTATGCTTACTCAAAAACATCATAAATCTTTGTTTAACAAGTTTTTCTATGAATTGAGCAAGGGTAGGTAGCATAGAAATAGGCCTAATGTTGTCAGGATTGCTAGTGTCGCGTCCTTTGTGCAAAGGAATAACAATTGCTGTTTTCAAACATGCCGGAAGTACACCGGTTATGAAGCTTTTGTTTATAGCTTCCACCAAAGCGGTGATAGCTGAGTTGTGCAATATATCCATATTCTCACAAACTTCCACATTAATATTAGTATGGATAGTTTTCTAATAAACCAATCTTCAACTCGGCCACTGTCTGGACTATTGCAGTTCTACCAAAAGGATAGTTGCGTCAATGTTTCCATTTCACTCGAATAATTTTGTGTTTCTTACCGTAAAAGCGACGCACAGATATTTTCAAACTCATAGACGGTAAGAAAATCAAATACTTTTACTGTGATGTTTTGTGAATACCAAATGTATCGTATGATAAATATTGAAAACAACAAATCACTCATGCATCTCCATTTGAATAGTTTTGGTTCTGATAAGTTTATACTGACAAAACTCATGGACATGGCGGAATCAGATTATTATCAATGAGTTAAAAACTTCAGCACACTCATATTTGTTAACACGCATAGGCAAATATCTGTGATTCCAGTTTATCGTTCATTATAATTCATCACAATAAACAAAATTGAAAACTGCTAGGACGCTGTATTACATGTGTGATAACTGTTAACTTTTTGAGCATATCTGATAGCTATTATATGAAATTCAGTATCTCCTGTAACAAATATCGATATTAATCATTAATCAGAAAAACTGAACTATATCATCTAACAATCAAAGTATCCCGAAGTGATCAATAAAAAACTACTGATTATTTGGGAACAGCTTACCCGATTTTTGAATATGAACAATAAACAAAAACGAGTGGACCCACATTTTTTTCTCATCGAAATATACCAGAAGTGATTAATTTTTTCGACAACTTCGTCCGATCTTTTACTATTGTCGTATGTACCAATACCATAGAAGTAAAATTGCAGTATGTGCAACTTTTCAATTATTTTTCATTATAAATACAACTTCATACCTTTCACTGAACGTTATCGATATGTGAATCAACTGAAATTCTTCAAATTTAGATGATGGTGAGTGATGCCGTTATTTTTTAAGAGTGTTTCTGAAAAACCATTGTCAGTATGTTAAAATATGTGTAATATTTCACACCATAAGAAGTTGAATTTTTCAATTCATGAATATTTTGACAAGGTAACGCATGATTTTATTTTTCTCCCTTCTTTTTCTGTTCATCATAGAAAAATGAATCGTGTATTTACCCATAATGATGAAACTTACTGATGCTGGAGTTGCAATTTGTTTTGGGTTTACATCGTTGAAGAACTCGTTTATTTTGACAAATAGAAAAAATCATTTACAACATTCCAGCATTTTTTCCAGTTTTGTTCATATTAATGAACTATATATAATGAGCGATAACCTAGAATCATAGATGAAGTCACAAGCGTATTAACAAAAATGTGTGTCATTATAGCAATTCATTACTCATTGAATGGAAATAAAATTTGTCAGTGATTACTAATTTGTCGATAATGGCCCATTTGAAATCTGATTCGGTCACATTCATTAGTTTTATCAATATAAATTCATCAACCAAAATAAATTAATCGGGTAGAAATGATTGATTTGAAATTTTCACTCTTTGTCATATTTATTTGAAGTGATCACAGATTGAGGGTATTATGAATTGAATTCGAATTGTTTAAAAACTGCACAAGTCTTGCGAAGGAAGTTATTTTTCAGAATTTTCATTTCGATTTGTTAGATAGATAGATCTTTATTGTCTGAAATGCAATTCATTTGTCTTTGGAGAGTGTCATGTTTATAAATACATAAAATGTTATCAATATATAAAATATTGGTTTTTTAAAGACTATATAGTATTCACAAAAATACAGTGAAGATTAAAAATAACAGATAAACAAAAACAAGATAAGAAGAAATGTATAATCATCTTATCAATAAAACAACACAATTTCAAAATTACTCGACATGAATCGTAATATACATCGTGATATACCGAAAGACTAGAATTTGTATGCAAAATACTCTTCCAAACTGTAGAAGTACTTTTCCAAAACAAGTTTCTATACCGATTTTCTAAATTCTTCAAGTTTAATTGATGTTATATGTTTTGGTAGATGATTATAACTTTGTCTACTTCTATAGCTTCAAGACTGCCTGGTCAAAGATGATGTGGGCAGTGAAATGTCAAGTTTTTATCGCTACGCGTAGACTTTTCTATTATGGCTTTCAAACTTTTCTTTATATTTGTGAAGTAAGCATACAGTCTCTAAAATGAATATTTCAGTTATTGTTAAAATTCTATTTCTGCAGAAAAGTGGCCTACACGAGTCACCCATCTCCAATTTGAATATTATTCTCAAAGTTATTTTCTTGATAACGAATATTCGCTGCATCAAATTCCGGCTGCCTGAGCCATGTCAATAGAAGTGAATATTTTACACTAAATTTACTGGAGTCATCTCATGAAAGTCAGAACAATTTGAGCTTATTTAAGAACATTCATCATCAATATAAGAGTGTGAAAGCTATTTTCTGATAATATAAAACATGAGTTAAATACCAACACTGTAGTTTCTGCGTTGGGAACAATAAGAACAATAACTGCGAGCTCTGCGACAGTTACCTCATTGCCTTTCATAATGTCTACCGCAGTAGTAGACAAAACGTCAGGCATAAAAACCTGCAGAACGCTGACAAAAAAAACCGGAAAATAGCTTTCACAAAGTTTCATCCGGCCGTGAAAGTTTACATTTTTCAAAAAACACAATAGTAGATATACTATCCATCTATGTGTGAAGGAACGCATTATATCATTGATACCTAATTAACCTGTTTCTTCGCAAGATATATGCTTCAAACGAAGAAATAATCAATGAAACAGTACAAAACAAAAGAGAAAGAGATATGGCCAACGTCCTCCGGGTACCTGCAATAGATACCTGAAATAACAAAAATATTACCTGAATTATGAATGAAAATGAATCCCATTTTTACATGGGAGTAGGTTAATCACCATGACTTTACTATCGATACTATTGCATTTTACTTACTTTCCTTGAAGACTGAATATATGCAACTCTCCTGTTTGAAGATCCTAAATCAAACTATTCGCTGTACTGCAAATTGGACAACCCCAAATTATAAATGGTACACTGAACGTGTCAGAATTATACTTTGATAATAACACCAACACACCAGGCATTACACACGCGAACCTGCCACGTCAACCGCCATGTTGAATCAAATGTCGGATTTAACGCAAATGTACCATGCATTAAGGGACAGCCGCTTTCACAGAGCTTATTCGACTGTCGCGCGCTACACTTCAATTGACCAATGAGAAACGTTTACTCCAATTCTTCACTTACCCATTTCTCTTTTTCCAGGATTTTTCCCTTTGTAATTAAATAATTTCGAGTACAAAAAGACAAATAGGATGAGAATTAACCAATTTATTGATGCAATTGGTTCATTTATTGGCCCATTCAAATTTTTTTGTCGTTTCCAACAGTTGCTGTTGGAGCAATTCATCCAGAATCTTCGCGTTGAGTTCAAAAACTGGTTAACACTATCAGGGTTATATACATTAGGTTATGCGTTCGATTAAGATCTTCAAATATTTTTGTTTTTAATAATATTGAATTATTTGAATACGTTATTATAAGATAATTCAAAATTCCATTGTATAGAATGTTCCAAAATATACCGTGGGGATATATTCTAAGAATATACCATATGGTATATTCGATCGACAATATTCTTAGAATATTCAAGGGAGAATAATCCATTTATAGACATTCTATGCACATTCTTTCGGGAATAATCCTGCCATATTCATTCAAGCATATTCTATGAATATTCTAAAGGCATGTATATATTCCAAGAATATTCTATGAATATTTGGAATATATACGTTCGTTTCATGATATACAGGAAATATTCCATGAATATCTAGTGCTGTGTGGGTGTTGCCCTAATTCGATCAGGTATTAATCAGCTTTATGTTTCAGCAAACACATCGCAACCATAAACGTACATACCTTTTCGCATTACTTTTAAATCCCACGATATGTCCCCTAATAATAAATGCTCCAATTTTAATCCCTTTCCAGCAGAAAGTTCGTTCATCTGTTTGCTGTTCATTCTCTACCTTCATCATGAAATATGCATAGAAGGTATTATGCTTCATTTATGGGCGTGAAACTTGGCAGTAGTTCACAAACGAAATTGTAAATTACCTTGATCTATCATTCATACAAAAAGTGAGAGAAATTTTCTAAGTAGGGAAAAAGCAATTCATTTCGAAATAAACTCTACACAAAGATGTGTAGATCATACAGAGAAATACGAATAGCAACTGCCTCAAAATTGTTGGGGAAGCAATTAGTTTGGTAAATTTTCAAGATATCAATCAGAGATTCCGAAACTACCTTCAGAAGTTGCAAGCTCAGAATTCCTGCTTGCGAATCTCCCACAAAAAGATTCGCCTGATTGGATATGAATGATAGAATAGTTCTCCATCATGTAGTCCTGTTTCATGAAATCATATTGAGCGAAACCCCGCCATAACTGATTAGAAAACTTACTCATCCATGAGTAATGTCCACGACCTCATCTGGCGTGAAAGACACGCCAGATGAAGCCATTGTATGGCGAAACACGTGTTGCGTTTTTGTTAAACAATTTAGTGAAAATCTCACAATAAAGTGTTTTTGGAATACGTTAGTTATGGATTTTCATCAAGTATCGGCCGATTCCATAATATATCACAATCATTTAATTTCTCAACTAAGCTATTCAAACATTTTGATTGCAGTATCTCAATCATTTTTCTCATAGATTTCGAATTGCAGAAAGGGGAAATCCAAAGCTAACAATTGTCGAAAGCTGTACCTTGAAGTTGTACATCCTCTAGGGGCGAGCTCATTGGTTTCGTTGGAATGTTTACGTAGTTTATAGAGATCGCCGATATCGAATAAATGAAAATAAAAGCAACAATACTCAAACGCCTCACAGGATTCAAGTTAACTCAATAACAAGCGCGGTAATTGATGTTAAAATAGCCCTGCGAAACGGAAATGTAAATACAGTTAATTTACTACTTCCGTTACATCATAATCTGCAGGTGAATAATAGCCTCATCTTCAAATTCAGCAAATAATAACACTGATTTCAGTTAATATAATAGACAGGGATTTTGTGAGAAAACATTCAACAGTATTCAAAATTTCAGTAATTTATTATGAGGTTAGTTTTCTAACAAATATTGTTTTGAATGTTCAAGAAAATAGGAAACTGCATTGAAAAACAGCTTGCTTCAGTCAAGTCTCAGAAATAACAACAGTTCCTTTTCAGTGAACCTAAATATCGTGTAATCCACATTTGGATTACATAACATTTCAGGCACTACAAATTACGAGATTTGTGATGAGACAAAGTGCAAGTTTGAATGGCAATAAAGCCATTACTAACACTATACAATAATTTGGTCAGACCTTAACTTGAATAAGAGGCTATAGTTTGGTCTGGCATCTTTCTTGTGATATATTTTAGATTTCTCCCTTAATACTCCGGACTCTGATCGAAAAGGGATTTTAAGTAAAACTCACTTTTACTGCCCTATATCACATATATTCTGCGCTTTTTACCCGTGCGTTTTCCAAACTCCCCGTTTTACCATGGCCCCTTCTCTTGGCTTGACACCCACCGTGATATACGAGGGGCAGAAAACTAACTGTATTACACTTCTCATATTGTTCACGAGAATAGATTAAAAAAATGCTGTGATTTTTATATTACATAAAATATAAAGTATACCCGGACTATGATACAGTTAGATCAGTAGCACTACGAAATGCTTTCAAAACACCCAGTTCAGAAAATAGCAGACAGCCAAGTATAGTGTTTTCATAAACTACCTGATTTGCTGAAACAATTTATATGCACTTTTTCACCAGAAATGAAATATCTGAGAATAGTAGAATCTCAGTAAATGATAGTGAAGTCTTTGTCACGAAATTCATCAAATTCATAGGAGTATTTGTGGACAATAATATGGGATGGAATAGCAATGTCAATCACATTTGTAAGAAATTGAATAGTAGTTACTTTGCTATATTGCAACTGAAAAATATTTTTGTGACGAGTTAGTTGATCAGCATTCACTATGCTATCGTTCTTTCCCACATTTCTTATAATATCATTATATAGGGTGGTGCCGGGCTTTTCCCCCTTCAAGTCACCAGGGCCTGACGGTATAAGACCAGCCCGACTTCAGTGGGGACTGGACACTCTTATGCCACAACTGGTTGGAATATTCAGAGCCTCTCTAGCTCTGAGGTATATTCCCAGTAAGTGGAGAGAATTAAGAGTAGTATTTGTACCCAAACCAGGTAGGATGGACTACACCATACCAAAAGCATTCCGACCAATTAGTCTCACATCGTTTTTCTTAAAAACCATGGAGAGGCTATGTGAGCGGTATATAAGAGATGAAGTACTTGTTAACAACCCACTTCATCCAAATCAGCATGCATATACCCCGGGAAGGTCTACTGATTCGGCCCTTCACCATGTGGTTGGCAGAATCGAGAGATCATTGGATAACAAAGAATCCACCCTAGGTATATTCATAGATATTGAGAGAGCGTTTGATAAAACAACCTTTCCAACAATTACCCAGCAACTACACTCCAGGAATGTACCCCTGGTAGTAGGAGAATGGATACTCCAGATGCTCTCTAGCAGAGCACTAAGTATTAATGTAGAAGACATCACAGTAAAAGGACTGGTCATGAGGGGATGTCCACAGGGAGGGGTCTTATCACCCCTTCTCTGGAACATAGTTCTGAATACCTTAATTAATCACCTTAACAAAAAAGGATTCTACACAATTGCATACGCAGATGACATAGTTATCTTGCAGACCGGCAAATTTGTAAACACATTGTGCGATAGAGCGCAGGATGGGCTCAAATTGATAGAAACATGGTGTAAGGAACACTCACTGTCGATCAATCCCAAGAAGACTGAGATGGTCCTTTTCACCAGGAAAAGAAGTTTAACGGGCTTAAAACCTCCCGAAATCTTCAAAAGCCAACTAAACTTCTCTGAAGAGGTGAAATACCTTGGTATTATCCTCGACAAGAAGCTAACATGGAATTCTCATCTACAGAGTAGAGCAAAAAGAGCATACGTGGCTTATGAGCAATGTCGGAGGACAGTGGGACGCGCATGGGGTCTTTCACCCCGTGTAGTCGCCTGGATCTACACTGCAATAACAAGACCTATGTTAACGTATGGAGCCATTGCATGGGGACCGAAAGTTCTACAAGCAACGGCCATCCAAAAATTATATCAAATACAGCGACTGGCTTGTTCAAACATCACAGGAGCCATGAGAACAACACCAACCGCGGCAATGGAATTAATCACGGGTATGACCCCTCTGGACCTGTACGTTAAGGAGGTTGCGTTAATGGCCATGGTACGATTGCACACGGCTGATGTAAACCTAGAAGTAGGAATGGGTCGATTGAGGTTGGGCCTATGGCGGGAAGCGCTTACTGCGCAACCTCTGCTGCAGGCAACAAGTGATGCAATTGAACCCAGGTTTGTGTTTAATAAACCCTACAGAATACAAATCAAGCAGAACACAGAGTCAGATGTTACAAATGCAATACGGATTTATACAGATGGCTCAAAAACCAAAGAAGGCTCAGGATGTGGAGTGTACTCCAGATCACTAAGCCTAAGGATTAAGTGGGGAATGGGAAGAAATACCAGCGTGGTCCAAACAGAACTGGCTGGAATCTCAATCGCCACAAAAGAAATAACCATGAAAAGAATTCCTGACAAAAACATAACAATCTGCACTGATAGCAGACAAGCACTATTAGCCTTGAACAGACACCGTGTTACTTCAGGGCTAGCACTAGAGTGCCACCAAGATTTAGCTAAAGCCTCGGTAGATAATAACATTATCCTGAGGTGGACAGGAGTGGACAGGTGGACAGGAGTAAAGGTAATCGCACTGCCGACTATTTAGCCAAGGAAGCGGCTGGACTAAGAATTTTAGAACCAAGTGGCAACCACGGCCTGATGACTTCGACAATCGCGGAACTAGTCAAAAGTTACACCCATGCTCAATCTCTAAAGAGATGGGATGAAATCAAAGGATGTAATCTTGCCAGGATCACCTTGGGCGACCCTGGGAAGCTGGCGCCGAAGAAATATCTGGCGATGACCTGGAAAAATCCACGCCTTACAGTAGGATTTCTGACTGGCCACTGTCAGCTAAGGAAACACCTACATAATATGGGGCTAGTGGACACACCTCTATGCAGGATGTGTGAACAGGAAGATGAGACTGTCAGGCATGTCCTGTGCGAGTGCCCGGAGTTATCGTCAATAAGAGAGTGTGTGTTCAGCGAGTCTTGGCTTACACCTGCCGATATGAAGGAGATGTCTCCCAGCGACCTGTCCACCTTCCTGGAAAGGACAGGATGGAACAATTCCTCGGAAGGATGTACAATGGGTCACATGTGGCCTAAGTGCGTGGGCTTACACTCACCCTCCCTACTCTACAGATACAGAGATATAGGGTGGTGCATCCAGGATCTTCGTCTCTCGAAAGGGGATTATATCTACGATTAATTTTTGGCCTAGACTGTAGAGAAACATGTCGTAATCATTTCAAAGAACATGGAATTCTTACATTTTACTCTATTTACATCTACAAATGCATTTGTTTCTGACTCCGATTAGTTTTGGTTCTGAAATTGTCTCTGGTTTTAATAGTTTTTTGAATAAAAATACTTTGAATGACAAGATGTGGTTTTCATGTTCGACAATTATTCAAATTCTGTTTAATTTTGCCAACTATTCAAAAAATCTCTGATAAATAATGAGCACATGAGCAAAATGAATGAAACAAACATTTCGGAAAAATAATCCGTAGGAACAGCATTCTACATGCAGAAAGTAATTATCACAACTTTTCCCTCAACTCTGATTATACGACTACCCAACTCGATCTTCGAAACTTATTAGGCCTCCTAATAGAGAAGCCAAATACACAGAGGAATTCAACTTCTCAATCATCTGCCTGCCTGTATAAGATTGGAAGTCAACGTCAATGTTTTCAAAGGAGAACTTGAAAACTTTCCATGTAATGAATGTTACTATGACATATCCGAATGCATGAGCAAAAAGATAACGTGAGTTATGACATTCGATTGCCCTGGTTATTATTATAACCTTCCATATTTCCAATATTGTCATTTCATCTGATCTGATTTAGGGGAGCCCAAGCGGGGATTTCGGGATTCACTAAAGCGCGGCAGATTAATATACAGGGGGATACCTTGTACCCGGTTAAGTACCTTCACCGAATATGAGCCCCATACATAATGCCGCCTGTGAGGGATAAAGAATCAGATCAGTAAAAAAAAATTGATCATCAGAAATTCTCGAGCGCGTCAGATTAAGATAGGGTGAGTTAATTACCTGCTAGAAAGTGTATATTCCGGTAATCTGACAATTTGAGAGTGACGTAAAGAAAGGGGAGGTCAGCAAAGTTGTAAAAAAATTACGTCGTTTCGACATTCTCGAGCGAAGCTTATTTTTTTTTTCATTTTGAAAGAAATAATTCAAGGATATCGAAAAATATATAATCTGACGATTTCCGCAAGCCGAAATAACAAAAATTCGTCGATAAATTTTAATGCGTGCAGCTGTGTGATACCTATATTTCCCTCTCCGAGTTTCTGTACCTCTATTCTCTATTCACTTTTTCTCTATCTATTACTCTCTTACTCCGTCCCCACTCTGAATTCTGTTGTCATGACGCCATCACAGCTGATCACAGAGACTCGTTCGTGATGAAGATGATGATTAATTAATCAATTAATTGATGGATGTAGCCGTTACTACGTGGTAGGAAATCATAATGAAGAAAAGAGAAATTGAACTTTCTATGTTTTTTACCACTTTTATTTGTAACTAACGTTACTGCAGTTTCGTCCATTTTCAAAATTATACAGTATATAAGGACATTTTCTAAATTATACAATATATACGTTTGAAAATGTCCTCATAGGACGAAACTGCAGTAACGTTAGTATCAAATAAAAGTGGTAAGAAACATAGAAAGTTTTATTTTTCTCTTCTTCATTAATTAATCAATTGATTACAAAAAATTAAATTTTTTTAGCATTTTTTTCAAATTATTTTCTTATAAATACAAGTATTCTACTTAAAAAACATACACTCATTTATTTGCATGCCATTTCCTGAGCTTCTCAATTATTTAAGTTCAATGAATTTTTAAAAAAATGAAAAAATATTGTTTTTGTCAGATTAAGCAAATCCCTCTAGATAATCGTCAGATTATGAGACAACACGTCTAAAACATAAAGATGAATCGTATATATCTTAATCTGACGCGCTTGAGTATTTCAAAATGGGGAATTTTTGGCAGTGAGTTTGCGTCAGATCGAAATCGTTAGATTATTGAATGAGAGCTTTTTTGTTGCACTCAACACCTCCTTAGAAAATCTGACGCGTTCGATTAAATTTTTTTCGTTTTCACTTTCAACCGTTACGTACAACCACATCAGTCAAACGATCAGATTAACATACCAACATTATTAAAAATACGTAGGACATTGATGCTATCAATATCTGACGCGCTCGAGTATGTCCATGCAACAGTATTTTTTTACGTATTCAAAAATTTATAGCCGCTTCCCCCACCGATGGAAAGGTATATATTATATAACATTTTTTTCTTCTTATCATGTAAGCTTTGCAACCTAATATGTCTCAATAACGTTCAAGTAAATCCCCATTTTGCATCGTGGGATCCCCTGCTATTATGTCTGTGACTGTTCCAATATCATGTTGATATGATCTGACTGAAATAAAAATTATTATTATTATAAAGCTCATATCAGACCTTCTTTGGAGTATTCTTCCCAGTACTGTTTGATAACTCTTTCAATTGAGGAAGCGTTTATGTGTACTAAACTTTTCGAGAACGTTTTTCCAATCGAATTTGATCTCCAGCGATTCAATCCAATGAGAATCGCTACTTTCGCACAGGCACCGCTCTTAGATCGCCTTCAGAACTCGTGTTCTGTCTTTTTAAAAATAGTGACCACAACAATATGTAAGATGTTAACTCATATCTCAATAACTTTTGTTTACTTTTTATTTTATAGCCATATACCAATTTGTAAAATGTACATAATACTGGTTGAGTGGAAGAGTAGCGTAAGCTAAACTCCGCCAGTATGAAAGTATAAATAAAGACAATAATAATAATGATCTTTATTCAATCCTTACAAATCACATACAGCATGATATTGGATACGTCACAAATAAAAAAACCGTGTGATGATAGACAAATTTACAATCAACAATATTAAAATATCACAATTCAATAGATTTGTTCATATATATAAGAAAACATGTATAATATTTATATTCACACATATGAGCAAACACATTTTCATTCTGCATCAAGAAATTCTTTGATACTATAATAACATTCGTCTTGCAAATATACTTTCAATTTTGATTTGGAGAAATTTTTATTCCGTTGCTCTCTCAGGTTTGTGGGAAGATGATTGAAAAAGTCTACACCTCTATATGAGGGTTTTTTTTCATAGAATGATGAGCTGTGTGCAGGAATTCTGATGAGGTCTCCGTTTCTAGTTGGGTATCCATGGCAATGGGAAACCGTTTGATACATCTCCACATGTTGCATAATCATAATCATAATCATAATTTATTAGCCCAAGTATGTATAAAGTACATTTAAGGTTGTCATAACAGAGGTATAAGTATATGTATAGAACGTAGATTCAGTGTAAAACATAGAAAAAGTAAACGACATATAGTTCAGTGACAAACAGTACATGACATTTGCAGTATCTGAAAAACTTTCAACAAAATTATTAACAATTTCAGTGGATTATGGTTGTATTTCATCAAAACAGAAGTCAAAAAATTCGTCGAGATTGTAGAAGGCATTATACAGTAAAATTTCCATAACTGCAGCTTTAAATCTTTTTATCGGGGCATTTTTTAGTCCATTTGGTAATTTATTAAAAAGTTTCAGAGCAGTATAATTTGTTGGCTGCTGAGTTCTTTCCATTCTATGGTAGGGAATACTCAATAAATTTTTATTTCTGGTGTTGTAGTAGTGATATGATGAATCACATCACGCATTGTAATATAAAAACTGATGGTAGAGTTAATATATTTAATTTTTCAAATAATGGTCTGCAGTGGTCCTTGAAACCAGCTTGAGCTATTATTCGTATGACTTTTTTCTGCAATTTGAATATTCTCTCACTATCTGAAGAGTTACCCCAAATTAAAAGGCCGTTAGAAAAGACCGAATAGAAGTTACTGTAGTAGTATGTTAGTGTCTGTCGTGTCACAAGTGGTGAATTCTGTAAGTTTTCTGATTTGATAAACTGCTTTATTCAATTTTGCTGCTAATTGCTTAATATGTTTTTTCCAACTCAAGTTAGTGTCAATATGGATGCCTAATAATTTCACGCTATTTTGTTGATCAGATTTTTCGAATAGTAACTCGTTTGTTTTTTCAGTATTTAGTTTAAAATTGTTTGCTGTAAACCAATTGGTGGCTCTCGCTACTGTAAATAACATTACTGTAAATAACATTATACATTTGAAAACATAAATACTTGGAACTGTTGAAATTTTATATTTTTGAAAATATGGTTGCCACGATTCATCTGATTTTAGATTGAAAATGAGTCGAATAATTCTTTTTTGGGAAACAAATATTCTGTTTGAGTTACTGGAGCAGCCACAGATATTGATGTTATAGGATATGTTGCAGTAGATTAGAGCATAATATACATTGATGAGTTGATTGGTATCTAACATATTTTTTAATTGCAATATAGCATAGTAACCTGTATTCACTGTTTTGCTCATGGCATCAATATTATTTTCCCAACTCATTCCACTATTTATATAAGTTCCAAGGAATTTCGTAACTTCAGAAAGATGAATAGTGCTAAATTTGACAACCACTTGAATATCAGTCACAGATCTCCACCTAGAATGAAAATGCATACAGACTGTTTTCTCTGCATCCACTATCAAAAAATTTCTTCCACCCCAATTCACGAATTCTTCTGCTGAATCATTTAGTTTTTTTTTGTAAGTCTTCAGGACTATCTGCATCAATGGCCGATGTAGTATCATCTGCATAGAGAACTACTGAATTTGAACTGATATAGTCAGGTAGATCGTTTGTGAATAACAAAAAAATAAGCGGCCCCAAGATTGAGCCCTGAGGAACTCCCCGGTCCATCTCATAATATTCAGATGTATGCTCTCCGATTTTAACTGATATTTTCCTGAAGCGCATGTATGACATCAACCATGACAAGAAATTTCCACGAAAGCCCAGGAAATATAAGTAATTTACTTTCGATTATCTCCAGGTTAATAATGTCGAATGCTATCAATATTCATTATTATTATTTTTTCAATTTAGTAGAGTGCAGAACGAGAATAACTCCAGCGATCTTTTCCAGGTGCAGTCGAGTCAGACAACGAGAATGCTATGCAGTTCCACTCGAACGGCAGCGCCCATCCCAATTTCGAATTCAACGTACCTCGAAATGTAACCACTGCGGTGGGCCATACGGCTTTCCTGCATTGCAGGGTGGAACAACTGGGAGACAAGGCGGTAAGTCGGTCGAGTCAAAAAGAAAACTTTCCTTCGTAATTTCCTCCATCTCAGGTGCAATTAAACTCGAGTTTAGCACGTCAGCAACATCCCGAGACGACGTTTTCAAAAGTGAAAGAAACTTTATCAAGGGGAAAAACCGGGAATCTGAATAATTACCGTGCTCGTTCCTATAAAAAGTTGAAAGTTGTGTCCATAATCCCCGCGTTTCTACTTCCACAAATTTTGATATCGTACCGTAACGAATTGTAGCGCTAATGAACTTGGAACTGAGAATTCGTTTAACGATAAAATAATTAGCAACCACTCAATGCACAGATATTAGATTAAACTCTGAGATTGGAAAATGGGAGAATGGTTTTTTCACTGATCAACTACAAAAGGTTACAGTATTGACTGAACACTGCCAAAGCCGGTCTTCTGAATCTCTAATTACCAAAAACTCTTTTTGAAAAAGAAAGGTTTTGACTTTCTACCCCTCCATCTTCATACAAAATGAATGTGGGAATTTTCAGAAGGAAGAAAGAAAGCAATCAATTCCAAAACTCTATACAAATATGTGTAATTCATGCAAATGAGTAACTTTCAGACACAAACTGGAGAAAAAGCCCTCTCAAAACACGTACCTTCATATAAACATTGAACTACACGAAAGAAAAAGTGTTTCCTAACCAAATAATTTTATATGAACATTGAGTTTTACAGAAATCACTATTTCCTATTCAGTTTGTACTCCAAACATCCGTTATGGAGTTGAATCAGACATCATTGATAGGATTTCTACACAATATGAAAAAGGTGAAGTTTAGAACTCCGTCATCCTCAATGGCGGATATCCAGTGTTTCGGAATGAGACGCTTCAGCACCAATGTGGATTAAATCACAAGAGAAAGAGCTCAAATGATTCATGGAACAACGACTTCATGTCACTAATGGAGTGAATCTACTCATCCCATCGACGATATGAGTAGATTCGAATTCAGTTCTTCATCTTATAATGTTACCCATATTGGTACTGAAGAAGCAATAGAGCAAATGTATCATTTCGAAACATCGGATATCCACCATTGAGGATGACAGAGTTCCATGTTACAAAAATTACACTTCTTTCATATACTGTATTGTGTAGCAATCCTGTTAATGATATCTGATCCATTTCCACAACGAAAGTTTGGAGTGAGAATTAATAGAGCTACATATTTTTGATGAGAGTTCATTTTGAAATTATTCACGTTTTCCTATCTCTGTAATATTTCCACATTCCTTTTGTATATAAAGATGGAGAAGTAGAAATACAAAATCTTCTTTTTCTCGAAACTATTCCGTGCTGAAAATATACCGCTTCCTATTCCACCAAAAACTCATTTCGGTTTTTCGTTTATTTCATTCTCGTGCTTGGAATCGCACGTTGAAAGGTAATACCTTGTTAGGGTTATCGTTCACAGGGGACGACAACTGGTTAACGAAAAAACAAATTTTGAACAGATTTTCAACATATTCCAAAAGAAAAAGTTGCATGGACCACTAAGGCTAATTAAAACAAACTTAATAAATTAGGAGTATCAGTGAGAGGAGAAATGTACACTTTTCTCTACTTAGTTCGTATTCCAAACATTCGTAATGGAATCGAATCAGATATCATGCACAAGATTTCTATACAGTATACTAAATGAAAGGTACAAATCTCACTTACATGGAGTACTGTCATCCTCACTGGTAGACATCCAGTTTGGTACTGAAGAGCCCTAAGACAAGTGTCTCACAGCGAAACATCGATGTCTACCAGTGAGAATGACTGCTCCATGTAATTGAAATTTTCACCTTTCATTTAGTATATTGTGTATAAATCCTATGAATGATATCTGATTTAATTTCATAACGAATGTTTGGAATACTAACTGAGTAGAGAAAAGTGTTTTAATGTAATTTAATGTTCATATAGAAGTATTTTTCTTTCGTGTTTCAATATTTATATGGAAGTAAGTGTTTCAGTAGTGCTCTTTCTTCCAGTTTGTGTGAAAGTTATTACTTTGCATGATCTATATATCTACGAATATAGTTACTTCTTCTGAAATTGATTGTTTCCTTCCTTTCTTCAGAAAATTCCCACATTTTTCTGTATCAAGAGTTGTAATAGTGGGACGCCAAAAACTTTTTCACTAATAAATTGATATCGTTGGCTATAACAATAGTTTTTTGTATTCCGGAATGAAAGATTACGTAACTGGTATTGGTGATGGTACTACTATATTGTATGAATCCAAAAATTGGGTACAACTGAAAATAGAAGCACAAAATGACTTCCAACTGCTACGAAAATGGTTAGTTAGATAAATTGACACGGAATATTGATGCCACACAACTGGAATCTTCTGTTTCCTACATAAATCATTTACCAAAACTTGAAAACTTACCATTGATCCCACATTCACATTTCCATTTGTAATATCTGTTGAATGTTCGAGAGTTCATAGACCAATATTTTTTGAGGGAATCTACAAATATATAATCGTGTCAAGAAATCAGGTGGGTTTTTCAGGAACTATAGATTCCTTAATGAATTTTTGGATATAGAAAATCAAAAATTATCCATTCACGTTTGAACCACTCAATGTTGAACAAGTCCAAACATGTATTGTATATCTCTTCTTTTCTGGGCTATGAATCATTCAATTTCCAGCAGAGAAAGTCTTTTGTATCCTTCCATTCCATGACTCTAATCAATTGTTAGTTTATATATCATTTATTCGCAGGTTTTTGTGCAAATCATACTGTGTGTGAATGTTTTTATTTCGAACACAAACTCCACTAAAATTCTTGGTAGGTATTTAGCGTTTGTTTCACAAATCTTTGAGTTAGAACTAGTTACAGCACCCTTACTAGCAATGCAGTCAGCAGATTCGCAATCATTCAGATCAGTTTGACCAGAAATCTATACCAAATACAATCTGATGAGTCTACCTGTTGACAAGACTTTTTTTCATGGTTATTCACTACCAACCTGGACGTTGCTCAATGAGAGCCAATTGCAACAACATAAATCAGTTGCTATTCCAACTGATTTATGTGTGAGAATGTTTTTTGACAATCTCTCCATATGGAAATTGATGGCGTAGATTTTTACCCCAGACAAGTTTATATTTCTTTTCTGTGCCAGCACTGTGCCAAGAGTACTGTCAATAAAGTGAATACCTCTTCTCAAATATATCCCCACGTGAAGTATTGAAAATAATTATGTTAGTATCATTTTTTCCCTGTCCCTGCATTGCAGAATCAATTCGGGAGTGCGTAAGTTTCAGATTCCCATGTAGAGGATGCTAATAAATACGGCACCACCCGAAGAGTAGGCAGATCGATAATTCAGAATGTTATCACATTTCATAACTCTGTTTCTTCTGAAAATGTCTTCGAAACAACAATATACCTAGTTGTTGTCCAAACTGAATTTATTATAATCGCATTAGTTGATGAACTATCAAGAATAATCCTTTATGTTCATGCTATTCGAGAGATCTGACCTAACATACCACCCTTGTTCCATTCATCGATATTGTCTTCTCTGACAAAGAGGGTTTCCAGAAAATCCTACGATACTTTGCCTAAAACGCTCATGCATAAACCATTTGGATTACATATCACCAATGCTCATCGGTGTTTTCAGACAGATGCTTGAATAATATATCAGTTAGATTCGACCTTTCGTATTTTTGAGACTTTCAAATAATACCCAAACTCCTACTAGGTTTCGGATGATGATAATATGACGGGTGATTTCCTTATTGTAGTTCGGAAAAGATCAGAATATTCCAGTTTTTTCGGAAGTAATGTGTGGTATTCTACATCAGTGATGAAAGTTCCAGTTTCCACCTGCAGGATAACGTCCTAGGACTCATTCTCTTTGTTTGATTCGTACATGACCTCAACAACAGTGATCGTCAACATTGTACAGTGCAATTTGCCGACGATTCTTCGTTCACTCTAAAATCTTCAGATTATGAGGGATTGTCGAGTCAGGCCAATCAAGCAGTTGATATTATGCAAAAATATTGTTCTCAAAATGGTCTCATTCTGAACAGCTCAAAACTAATACAATCGTCTTTTCGCTACATGAGGATGATCGCAGTGTTCTGGTCGAAATAAATGGCAAGTCAGTACAACAAACCTCATCTGTAAAATTTTTAGGTTTGAACATTCATGCTCAATTCTCCTGGAACAAGCACATTGATTATATTTTGAGTAAAATGTCGAAGCATTGTTTTGTAATTCGTAATCTCTGAAATTTTGTTCCATTGATTATATTGAAGAGCTATTAGTATGCTCATATTCAATCTTTATTCAGTTATTGTCTGATCAATTTTGGTAACTGTACAAGAATAAACGAATTACTAATATCTCAAAAAAAGATAGTGAGAACAATGTGTTTCAAAAAATGTAGACTAATGATGACTAATGTAGGGAGCTGTTTACCGATTTGGATATTCTAACTATTATTTCACTATATATATATATATATATTCAACTGTTTTGTTTATGTCAAAACTCGTCTCGACAAATTTGAATCTAGAGATAATCTTCGGCTCGCCACAGGATATATGTTAAGATCTAACTATAATTTCATTGTTCCCCACCATAAATTAACGAAAGCATCAAACAGCCCTCTAATTATGCTCATCAAGTTATACAAAAAACTACCCATCTCTCTTGAACAGCTATCAAACCTGCATTCCTTAAGAAAAATATTAAAAAACTGTTACATAACAAAACATTTAATTCCACCAATGAATACTTCCTGGTTGATTTGGAAATATTGATAACTTGATTGCAACAGTTTAGACTGTACTATTTTCAATTGTGATATTTTTCAGTTTCATGTTTTTTCATACTTCTGTTTAATTTTTCCATGCTGTAGAGTCTCTGGAAATAAACTGATTTGATTTGATATACTTTTGAAATCATAGGGGCTATAAGTTTTTTGCTCATAAAAACAGTACAGAACTTTAGAGAGTGCTCCAGACCATTCCACAACATTCCAAAGCACTCTGGAATATAGAAGAGTATCCGAGAATATTCTGGAACATTTGGAAACATTCCATGTCATTGTGATGTGAAACATTCCAGAACAGTGTGGAAAGTTTTGGAGATGTCCATTGGCGAAGGTTACCCCCTATTGGGATCTGCTTTCCTCCATGGATTAGTTTGTTAGGTTAGGTCCAAAGTAAGTGGGTCTATTCGACCCTCCATCGCAACCCGCAAGGGTTTATTGTGGCCCACACCTATTCACACTGGATCAAATAAACCCAACTTATTTACGAAGCCGATTAGTTTGTATGGTGAGTGATCTTTCAAGTCAGATGATAAGAGTACGGCTCTGCCGAACTCTAAAAACCTGATTCGGTCCCCAGCGGGACAGGTACAAAGTATGTGCACTGCTGTTTCATTATTTCCTACACAGAGGCGACACACACTAACTTCCGACAGTCCAAGTCTCTGCATATGATGATTCAAATGTTAGTGACCTGTAAGAAGGCATGATAGACATCGTAGTTCATCCCTACTGTGGTCCAACAACTGTTTGGTATCAAGCTTCGAAGGGTTGATAAACACCTTGGAGTGTGCCAATCCTGGAAGATTCTGCCAGAAGTCCATAAATCTACTTGCCATTCAGGTGTTCAATCGTTGTTTGGCAAAGCCTAAAGCGATATCAATGATATGTTCTGATCCAGTGAAGCTGCTCGCAGCACGGTGCTTTGCAAGGGTTTGCATCAAGACCAAAATGGCCAGGAATCCAGACCAGAGACAATCTGTTAAGTCTTCCTATCGAGGAGAGTCGTTTTTGGCAATTTGCTACCAATTTAGACGTTGCTCGGTAGGAGCCAAGAGCTTTCAACTTCGCTTGACTATCCAAGAATATTTTCATTGACTTTTGTATGAGGTTGGAATCTGAAGGAAATATTTCCTTCAAGTGTTTCACAATTCCTTTCTGTTAATCTTCGGACACTTACTTTGGTCTTCTTTCAAGGCCACTTATGTTGTGGAGGGTCGGTATTCCTTTCTTGAATAGAATCAATGTACTGATTGTAACTTCGTAGTTTTCATCAACAGGCACAGTCGCTCTTATAAAGCATCGAAAGTTGCTGAGGTGTGTACAGTTTTCTGGTTCGTAACGGCGTTTCAAGCTTTTGAGAAGTAGCCTTTTCAATTCCAGCGACATGATTGTGCCGAGACATATTGGTGTCCACTTCAACTCCCAACAAACTTATCGAAGCAGAAAGCGGAATCGTCTGTCCTGACATTATGAATACGGTTCGGGGAAATTTTTGAAGAAAACCGATTCCTGGGTTTTTGTGGCATTGAATTAAGCCTGGTTACTTTCACCCAAATCACTTCTAGATCCTCATTAAGATATGCAACCTCCTGCTGCCGGTGAAGACGTTTCTACGTAGCCGATGTCCTTGATTTGTATAGTAATGCATCAATGTGATACACAAAATCTCTCATACCTCAAAAGTCAAATACTTGATTTCCTTTCGTGAAGTCGTGAATTCTGAGTAATATCTCAGTCACCTGATTTGAAACGTCTTTACAATTACGTCGTCGCCAATAACGTATTTCATTTTAAAAACTCTACTGAAGAAGCGAGGCGCATCAGAAAGACTCCCTCCCTACCCGTTGTTGATTCAACGGTTATTTCAGAGCAAAAACGTTTTCCTCCCAGTTTCCACCCAACAAACGGAGAGGTTCTGAATTTAAATCAAGATCAGCGGTCGGTCCCGAGCCTTAGCACTCTGCCAGAGTAAATTCAAATAAATCTGAGAGCTTCAATTAGACAGATTGCCCCGGACTGCTATATTTTCAGGTCTTCTGTTAGCAGATATTTCAAAACTAGCAGATACCGTTCTTGGAAATGTAAAAGGGTGGATCATTAACTCTCGTGAGATTCTGATAGTGGCAGAGGATTTATCGTCTGGATTATGTAGCTTTCAGACGATGAACTTGATGTACCTGGGAGGATTTTATGCCCATTTCTGAAGTTATTCGCCCTAATATTTCAGGAATTGTAATGGAGAATCACTGAAGTGGAAACATTATCAAAGAAAATTACTTTTACGAGCGCTTATGATTTCGGATCCTCTCCTCTTAATTTCTGCCTCCTTTTTGGTACGTTTTGATATACGTGGACTGTTTAAAAAATGAGGTGGGTGTTCCAATTTCGCGGGCTACGAATTCTGCCCCAAACATTCAGTGGCCAACGCTGTTGATGGTTCAGGCAACGAAAAAAATTGGGGTTGTTCGTTTCATGGGTTTCAACCCAACGGACGGAAAAAAAAGCCAACCTAAGAAGGCCAACCTAAGAAGGTCAACCCAAGTGGTCCAACCCAAGGCCAACCCAACGAACGAAAAAAAAGCCAACCTATGAAGGCCAACCTAAGAAGGTCAGCCCAAGTGGTCCAACCCAAGGCCAACCCAACGGACGAAAAAAAAGCCAACCTAAGGAGGTAAACCCAAGGAGGACAACCCAACCCAACCCAAAATCGGGAAAATTTTGGAAAACGGATTTTCCGGAAAAGCACTTTTTTCGACTAATTCAGCCACCAGGAATCCGTTGCGACTACTCTTATACTACTATACTACTTATATAATCATTACCAACACGCTTTTATCAGCTTTACCAGTATGTATGTATGTTTATTTGTTTGTTTGTTTGTTCGGTTGTAACTCTACTTTTCATTCCATATTTATTTCCGTTTAAATGCCCGGGATGTATAACTGACAGAATTATCGAACGTTATCGCTTGATCTATTCGCGGGCAGATGGCGCTGTTCGTAACCTTATTGATTCAATTCGAACTCACTTTACATGTTTCCTTCATTTGAAAATGAGGTGCGCCTGCTGCCTGGTAGCTGATTTTCAGGTTCCCACTCCAGAATCGGAAAATATCAATGGTCATTTTTCTGAAAAATATGCAGCTGATTGATCCCAAAGTTTAGATAAAATGAATATAGTTTGAAAAGAATAAAAAACACGATTTTATAGCATACGAAACTGAAAAATGAAAAATAAATATATTTTAAAACAAAAAACACGCTTCAAAAGAACATCGAACTGAAAACTTGAAAATATTTTTTCAAATAAGCTCAAAACAATAACGATCGGAAAATACCAGTTTTATCGTGAAAAAAGCGTGTGTAATTTGTTCCATATTTTTTGTATATCAAGCGAACACCGTAGATACTAATATCTACTAATATTTTTCGTTCGTTATTGTTTCAAGCTTGATTAAAAAAAAATAACTTTTCAGTTCGATGTTCTATAAAAGCGTGTTTTTGGGTTTTTTTTCAACTATATACATGTCGATTCACAGTTCCATTTTTATGAAAAGTCGCTTCACCAGAAAATAACACGAATTCGAAAAACTCATTTTCCTGATTGATCATTTCTAAGCCCCATCGGCAAAGTTGAACCCGTTTTTCAAAATCTCTTCGTCTGTTGTTTCAATTGCAAGTGGTAAGAATGAAATTTTCTTGCTCGTATCATTCGAGACACGCTGGGCTAAAAAAATATGAAATGGAATGACTTATTCATATACTGGGTGTTCCATTTGAAAAAATGTAACTTTGTTTGGCCACTGTCAGCTGAATCACCCAGTATGTGAGAAAATAATTTTGAAAGATAGCATTTATCGATATGACTGCGACAAAAAAATTGAGCACGTCGAAAAATTATTTTTCCTGATAGCAATGGACCGAGGGAATCTTGTTGACCGACCCTGAACATACAGAAATGTTCCGAATCATAGATTGATTAGTTTGGTAAGGTGCTCTGATAATAAATTCGATATCTCATTTAGAATTTTGCTGTTTAGTCCGTATATATCGGAACAGATGAGTTTTTTCAAGTTTCAGACTTTGTTCACGTCCCAATTAGGGCTTTCCATCAGGAACTCGTAAACCAAAACTGAATTTCAGACACATTCATTTTCCGTTTATTGTGAGGTGTCTTTTAGACAATATTCTGAATCAAACATTTATATTGGTAACTGAATCACATCTCATTAAATTTGCGTACTGTCGTTTCTCATGAATAATTTACAACTAACTCTCTGAGGCAATATCAATCGTATATTCACTGTGTTTTTCCACCACCTGTACCACGGCAAGAAATGGTCCTTCCCGATGAGATAAAGAGTCACCATATAACCCACGACTACAGCCACAAGAAACAAGCACACTCCAGTCTTAATCCACTTCTTCTGCACACCCAGTTTGTTCCCTTCCGAAACGAAGTGCTCCATCCCCACCACACTCGAAGCTATCAATCCAGACGTTACCAGAGTCAATAAAACGCCGATGAGCAAATCGGATCGAACGTGGCCCCGATTCCTCGGATGGCTTATCCAAAGCCTCAGACCTTCACACAGCTTGTATCTCTTGGTTTCTATCGAGCTGTAGCGGTACATGCACAATTCACAATAACTTCTGCTGGATTGATTTAGCCATCTCTCTAAGCAGGATAAATGGACGTATGCCAATGTTCCCTTGCAGTTGCACGGTGATATAAGGCCTTCGTTAACGGTGTTCGTGTGGCATATTCTGCATGCGATCGATGGAATGGACTGGACATTTCTCTGTTGTTTGAATAAGGATGCTTTCGAAACATAACTTTGGATGTCCCGTGTGCTTTCAACGGTTAATTTGTCGGGGCTCTGATCGGTTGTGATTTCATTTGACATTTTATACCTTCGGTCATTTTGACATTGACGACTTCGGAGGTTGTGGGAGGTTATAAAAACTGCTATACAGGGTTGGTGAGAAACACAGAGTTTGTTATCGGAAACGAACTGTAGAGCAGAACAACCGGGGAAAATGTTTTCGCAGAAGTCCAAAGGCACGTGGAGGCTGGATAAAAAAATCACTTCAGTTTTCATGACCAATTTCAAAGTTGTTTCTTGTATTTCTCAACGAAAGAGGCGTTGGAAAGTATACGGCTACAACCAAAGATAACAATCAATGAATAAATTACACATAAAATTGTTTCAATGAGTAGTATAGGGACTTTTTAGTCAGAATGTGGAGAAAAAACGTTCAGAGACGATTACCCTACCTAACCTGAGCTGAATTCCATTTAAACCTTATCTAAACCCTAATCATTGTTCTGAATTTAACCTTAATTCAACCTAACCTTATAACTTATCCATACTCGTTTCTTGATTCAGAGCAGGAAAACATTACCTGTGTCCAGTTGGAATGACCAGCTCTCCATTTGCAGAGGAAACCTATACGGTTTCCTTATTCTTTTCTTGATTTAGAGCAAGAAAGCAGTGGTAGTAGAGAAGTAGCTCTTGATTTGCAGAGACAGGGGGCAAGATAACAAACAATGAATACATTACACAAAACATTGTTTCTATGAGTAGTATAGGGTTTTTTTGTCAGAATGTGGAAACGAAAAACGTTGAGAGAAGATGACCTAACCTAACCTGAGCTGAATTTCATTTTAAACCTGATCTAAATCCTAATCATCCGTACAAACATTGTTCAGGATCGGTCACTGACTTAAATGCAACCTAAATTTAAAATAACATTATACCTAATCCGTACTCGTTTCTTGATTTAGAGCAGAAAAGAATCACCTAAGCCCAATTGGAATTACTAGCTCTTCATTCACAGAGGAAACCTATACGGTTTCCTTACTCTTTTCTTGATTTAGAGCAAAAAAGAATAAGTAGTAGAGTAGTAGCTCTTGATTTGCGGAGGTAAAGGGCAAGATAACAAACAATGAATAAAATACACAAAAAATTGTTTCAATGAGTAGTATAGGGTTTTTTGTCAGAATGTGGAAACGCAAAACGTTGAGAGAAGATAACCTTACCTAACCTGAGCTGAATTTCATTTTAAACCTGATCTAAACCCTAATCATCCCTACAAACATTGTTCAGAATCGGTCACTGACCTAAATGCAACCTGAACTAAACCTAACCTTATACCTAATCCGTACTCGTTTCTTGATTTAGAGCAGAAAAGAATCACCTAAGCCCACTTGGAATTACTGGCTCTTCATTCACAGAGGAAACCTATACGGTTTACTATTTTCTTGATCTAGAGCAAAAATACTATTTGTGTCCATTTGGAATGACTAGCTCTTGATTTGTAGAGGCAAGGGGCAAGTCGGTTGGGGATCTTTCATGAAAATTCAATTGAAACCTCTCATTCAAAATTCATTCACAGAAATTTCCAATTTTCAACACTGTCATTGTAGACCAACTCAGTAACACCAGAATAGAATACACCCCAAGCATACTAATACAACAAGGAATACAGTTTACTTGGGAGTATTACATCTCTAATGTATACAAAAGAATAAAGACAATACTCAATATTGAATTTCAATTATCAATGTTTCTAGAAATCTAAGTGTCCACGTTCTAAAATATTCTACATTTTTGAATGATTACTTCAATAGGGAAAGTAATAAAATACGGGGTGTCACCGTAGAGTTCAATTTATTCCTTTTGTTATGCATTTACTTGTTTCTATGCTTTTGATGGTTCTTGAACTTTCATTGTTTCTGGCGCTCATACTGTTGTATTATGCTATTTCCTGGCAGAACTATGATACAAAAAAATTGTTGTGAAAAGAACCTGTCGACTCTACGATTAGTTGAAATTTGGAATACGATTCTATACAACCCACTTTCAATTACTATCTATATTTACCTTGAACGTTGGAATTTATTTTATGATTGATTCTTGAAATTCCTCAACAAATCACCACTACGACCTCTTCCTATGGAGTCAAGCACAAAAAGACCCTTTCAAAATCTCGTCATCCACATATAGAATCGATTTCAGTTCAGGACCCAGACAATGTTACCAACTGTTTAATCCATCCATCGCGACTGCGACTGAAAACACTTGCCATCGATACTAAGTAGATACTGGAAGTAGATATCTCTGCCTGTACCTCATTGCTCATTCTACGTCGATCACTACGAAAAACAACTTCTTTATAGTATTTCCAATACCAATTGGAACAGCACAGAGAAGGAATTCCCGCCTCGACATAGGCGTCGGCATATTATTTTTCAATGGTAGTTTTTCAGTTACTTATTCTTACAATCATAGCGATTGATCACCTCATGAAAAAGTTATCTCAACTGAATTTTTCCACCATGGGTAATTTCCGAGTCGAAAACTCTAAAATACAATGAAAACACAAATAATCACACTGAATTCTCGTCAAACATATTTTTACAAAATAATAGAGGCCAACAAAGTTGCGAGAAAATAAAAATTCTTCTTCGCTATATTCGGATGAGGTGGAATCCTCATCGAGTTGAATAACGATCGTATTTATGGAACTTTCTACATAATATTCATTCTCTTCTTTCATAACGTGGGCCACACAGTTCTTCCACACATCACTATTACCAACTTCATTCACCACTCGCCTTATATTGTCAAGCACTACAGCATTCAAAGTCGGTGACTGATTACATTTCCGCAAGCTTTCATTCAATGTGGCCGAAACCATTTCAAATGGATTGAACACACAATAGTATGGAGGCAAACGAAGAGAATATGACCACGTGTTCCACACATCGAATCAATGATATACTTTTTTTTTAAATTACGTTGTTTTATGGCCGCCAGTAATACCTTATTCGTTGAAATCTTTTCGGGTATTTTCATGTCATGATTTCGCATGAAATCAACAATATCTGCTTTTTTGTGTTATTGTTTGGTACTGTAGTCAATAACCGAGAATAATACGGAGCGTTATCCATAACAATAACCGAGTTCAGAAGAATATTTGTGAAAAGCTGAACCAGGTTTCGAATAAAGCCGCAGTCATATCTTCGTGGTGATCAGCAGACGAATCTTTTATATTTTTGGCCGACAGAAGCAAAGCGTTAGGTACGAAACCACTTTCATTTCCGGCATGCAAAATTATAACACGTTTTCCCCTCGAAGAAGGTGTGTTCAAAGCTCAATACTTGGGTTCGTCCACCCAGCCATATTTGACAACATCATGGGTGTCAAATCAAGTTTCATCGAGGTATATTATATGTCTGCTGGATTCTCGGTAGCTTTTAATTCGCCTCAAATATTCTTGTCGAAGTTGAACAATACGTATCGATTCCATTTTGACCATCCGATTGTTCAATTTTTTATATTTTAAACTACAAGACAATAAGACACCTCGTAGAGTTTCTAAAGATTTGGAATTGTAATCGGAATAGTCGAGTAATTTATGCCAAAACATTTCCAAGGTTGGTACTTCATTTTTTTTGTATATACCATAAATTGTTCGCCGAATCACATCTTTCGTAGCACCATCAACGTTTGCGAATTTTTTATTCCTATGTTTTCGTTTCATTGCATGGTTAATGACATCCCCTATTTTAATGACTCGAAGAACTGTCGAACGAGATAGTTTCGTTAACTCGCATATTCTATTCAAGATATCATTCTGTGAAGTGTGACAGTTTTTCTTCTTCAAGCATTCATGAATATTTAAAATTACTCGCTAAACTTGAACATGTAAGTCCTTATTTTCACATTCCATACTTGTTCCATACTTGTTCCAAAAGGTCTCCAGAAAGCCATATTGATGAAAGTACCCAACACCACCCTACACCAAACTGATATTTTTGCACTCGACGCGCGTTTCGCTAACAAGGTTAGCATCTTCAGGAGAAGCAAATTGATACGGAATATAAAAATAAGGGTTAGCTGTTTATATACGTACAATTTTTTGATCCGATGTGGACTTTGTTTGTTGAATGATGATTATCTCAATTGATTTTTCGGTAATTAACTAGTGGAATTACTACCTACAGATTGATTTATCCGCTTTTTGATCTATTGTTGACAAATCAATTTGCAGGTAGTGGTTCCACTAGTTGATTACCGAAAAATCAATTAGAATAATCATCATTTAACGAACAAAGTTCACATCGGACCAAAATACTGTAGGTATATAAACAGCTAACCCTTGTCTTCAGATTCAGTATCAATTTGCTTCTCCTGAAGATGCTAACCTTGTTAGCGAAACGCGCGTCGAGTGCAAAAATATCAGTTTGGTATTAGTGTAATTGATCTCCAGAAAAAGTTTTCAAAAATCGGTTTGCAAAACCACTCACTACCTCACCTAACCCCACAAACACACGGCACTTATAAAGAAATATTGTGAAACGGGCAAAAAATTAGTATTCAGCCAGTCCAGCTAGCCGAGCCTCTATTCCTCAATTACATTTGATAGTACGTTTACTATCTGTTTGGGCGACTAGGGGCCACAAGCAAGAAATGTTTATGACTGTACTCTTATTTTTATTGCCGTTCCAATTGGGAATGGATAGACTATACTGAACACTATTTGTTGACATCTATTTTCACACCCAACTGTAAAATGAACAAAAATAATGGGAATGAACACTTTGAATAAGTGTAAGGTTACAATCTACAAGATAAAATTGACAAAATGGTTTGTTTGTGTTCAGATTGTCTCACAGTATAAAATGAAAAGTGTGAAAATGAAATATCACAGCCTAACCTCTCCCAAGCCACAATCCTCATCCTATTTTCACATTTGAAATATTCTCCTAGCAACCTAAATTGTGATTCAAAAACTCTCATGACTTTTTTAATTATTGTTTACATTTTTGAAAATCGGTCGTGAGCAAATTTTTTTCATTCGAATTAAGTTGTGAGGACAAAAAATGATCTGAAATGAACACCTAACCTAACATAAGCTGAATTTTAGTCGAACCGAACCCAACCTCCTAACCTAAACCCTATTCATCCCCAAAATTGCTCCAATTTGCTCCAAATTGAACACTGAGCTGAATTTAACTCATATCTAAGCTAACCCAAACCTCAATCCATCCAATTTTCATACTAAAATTTTTTCCTAGACTCAACATTTCACTTCGAAACTCGTTTGATTTTCTTCAATATAAGAACATAGGCTTTAACGGTCGAAGTCATAATTGAAGAAAACAGGATCCAAGCTGATAGGCTGTGAAAGAATTGAGCTTCTAACGTTTCGTCTACTACTGCGGCAGACTTATCAATGGTATGTGTGTTGACTTCAAAATATTCTTGTTCTTGTTCGTTCAATCACATGACTGGAGTAGAAATTTTTTTTCAAATGTGATGACGCTGAATCAATAGATATTCTTGTATGTTCAATTTTTTCAGTGAGAGATATCCTATACTTGTTGGGATGGTAATAAATATATGGAATACAATGCAGTTCATTTCTCAGTATTTTTGTTGGCAATTTCATGGCATTATTCACCCATTGTTTAGAATATATATGAACTCACAATGGGTAAATTTCAAATCCCGAGGATATTGTCCTTATTTTCCAACAAACAATTCAGAATTGTGTACCGAACAAACCCGAGAAACGAGTGGAAAGCTTTCCGTGAATGACAGCGGTCTAACAATTAATTCTACTTCAAATGACAAGTTCTCTTCGGTAATGTGTTCCGGAGCTTTTAGTCCCCTGCAATTCAAATAATATATAGTTACATATGAATCAGACGAGTGTCAGTTTGAAATATCTGTAATAATATTCATAGACTACTACACCAAAATTTATTCGAATATTCCCTCATTTGAAAACTTTTCGAGAAGTTGAAATTGCAGCATTTGTCTCAGGGGAAGCGTGTTTTGTGATACCTCGTTTGAGGCACCTCAATTATCTTTCCAACATCGTTTTATTTTTGGAAATCGGTTCAGCCTTTCCTGATTAGTAGATTTCCATTCTAGGTGTGCTGTTACGAACACGTAACAGCACACCTAGATATTGACAAAAGAGATTTTGTCGAAACGTTGGTGAAATTGAAGATAATATCACATACACATATCAAATACCCGAAAAACCAGTTCAGCATAGTCCTATCCGTGAGAACTTCAGATTTAACATATAAACAGTGTGACCCATTTTTAATGGAAACACCCCCCTGAAATTTGAAGTTGTAAATCGATTTTAATAATTTTTGTTTCAAATGTCAAATACTAAAAGGTCTACCTTGGGACAAAATTTGAAATGTTTATTAAAGTTTCAGGGCATACTACGATATTTTTTCTTAGTCGAAAATTGGGATTTTTTATTAGCGATTTTTTTATTGTAAAAATCACTACGCTACTGGATTCAGAGTGCCTCTGAATAGATGTGACAAAAATTTCATGAAAAAATATTCATCATTAACTAAGTTATGACAACTCAAAAATTCGAAAACTCACACAGCTAACAGTCACAATATATCATTTTTTTATGATTTCAACAATAAAGTGCCGCCAGATGGAAAAAAACAAATAGCGTAAATATTTTTAATGAAAATAACGGAATTACATTCAAACAATTCAAATAACAATGAAACAAAACATTTTAATGAACGTAACTAATAACTACATATTGAAATGTTTCGATTCAGTGCAACAATTAATTATAACTCATATTCTAGTAGCCTCTACTAATCCACCACGTATTTCGATACTTGTGTCGTAGCGCTTACGAATGTTTCTGATTAGGGTCCTTAGTTCTTGAGGGCTAATATCTGCACATAACTGTCGAATTCTTGCACAAAGTTCATGTCTATCTCTTGAGCGGTTTTTGTAAACCTTTTGTGTGAGAAGTCCCCAGAGAAAAAAGTCCAAAACTGTGAGGTCTGGAGATCTGGGTGGCCACTCTATAAACGGACTACCACGGCCTATCCATCGGTTTAGAAAATGTTCGTTAAGCCATTGCCTCACAGCTCTGGCATAATGAACTGAACACCCATCTAACTGGACAATTAAATTTGATCGTTCATTGATTGGCAGCTCGTGAATAGCATCCCAAAACTCTGTGTTTAAAAATTCTAGAAACCTTTGTGCATTAATGTTTTCCTCAAAAAAGAAAGGACCAATAATTCGTTCGTTCAATATCCCACACCAAACGTTAATTTTTTGGAAATACTGGCTTTCACAGTTTATTACCCAGTTAGGATTATCCGCTGCCCAATAGCGACAATTCTGTGATGACACTACTCCATTTGTAGTGAAAGTGGCTTCGTCGGTATATAAAATATTTTTTAGGAAATTTCTATTGTTTAAATATTTCCCTTGGGCCCATAAACAATATTCCAGGCGTCTTGCTTCGTCGCCTTCTTGAAGTGTGTGTAAAAATTTTGGCTTGAAAGGTATGATATTCTTCGTCTTGAGGCATCTCCGAATAGTTTCTTGTGGAATATTCAAATCTAAAGTGGCATTCCTTATAATGGCATTGGGATTATTTCCGAAATAATCTAAAATGATTTGATCATTCCTGTCATTCCTGTTTCGTCTTTGTACAGGATTACTTTTTAACATCATTTTTGATACTGCACCAGTTTCATTGAATATTTTATTTATTTTATTTACCGTACCGCAGCTAATACGAGGATGATCTGGATGTCTCTCATTAAATACTCTACAAACCTCTCTAGCACTTCTAACGTCATCTCCCGAACGGCGTACAATTTCAATTTTCTCTCTTTCGTTCAATCTTGCAGCCATGACACAAAATAATTCGAAGAACTGTAAGGTGAATATTGTTGACAATAGTACACTTAAATCTTTCACAAGGTCAAACTGTAATATTATTTCCATGGCAACTAAGATTCAAATTGAAATATCAGGTCTTAGTTTTAGTTAATTTACAACGGAATGTAATTCCGTTATTTTCATTAAAAATATTCACGCTATATTTTTTTTTTCATCTGGCGGCACTTTATTGTTGAAATCATAAAAAATATTCTCATGGCTATATCTGTTGCTATAGGGTGTTTTTTGTAACTGTTAGCTGTGTGGGTTTTCGAATTTTTGAGTTGTCATAACTTTGTAAATAATGAATATTTTTCCATGAAATTTTGGTCACACCTGTTTAGAGGCACTCTGAATCCAGTTGCGTAGTGATTTTTCCAATAAAAAAATCGCCAATAAAAAATCCCGATTTTCGACTAAGAAAAAATATCGTAGTATGCCCTGAAACTTTAATAAACATTCCAAATTTTCTCCAAGGATAGACATTTTAGTACTTGACATTTCAAAAAAAAATTATCAAAATCGGTTTACAACTTCAAATTTTAGGGCGGTGTTTCCATTAAAAATGGGTCACACTGTATATATATATATATATATATATATATATATATATATATATATATATATATATATATATATATATATATATATATATATATATATATATATATAGGAATAATACAATTGCATGGAGTGAACAAGTGATTGAGGATAAGTGCAAAGTATTCATTTCCTTGAAATCAAGAGATGAATAGGCAATAGAAAAGGAAAAATATATTCTATATATTCTAAAATTCTATAAAGAATACACAATTCAAATAATACAAAAAAGTTCAATGACACACATTGATTGTATTCCATTAGGGTTACTACAGTGGGTGGGAAAACATTTTCCTTTCATTTTCATTTATATATACCTTTAACTTTTTTTTGAAGTTCTGTTTACTTCTACATTTTTTATTTCTTCTGGTAGGGTATTATGCATTTTTATTGAAATATAAGAGTATGCTCTTTGAGTTTTGGATTTTGTAGCATGCGGTAGGATGTGTTTGTTACGGTTTCGAGTATTGTATTCATGGTTAGGATATCAGCTTTATGTTTTTGAAAGTGGTATTTCATATTCACACAAAGGTAAAATCATTGCCTGATATCCATGATTTTCATTTCGTTGTAGAAACTATCAGAGTTGCATCTACAGCTTTTCTGTAGCATTAATTTCAAGAACCGTCTCTGTATCACTTCTAATCGATTGGATTGGTTTTGAGCGCACCACCCCAGGCTTCAATACCAGACCGAATATGATTTTCTACGAGAGAGGAGTATATTATTTCATTTCTTCTAAGGGTAAGTAAGTGTTCAAATATATGAATTTATATAAAATGGTTTGGAGTTTGTTGGTCACATATTTTATATGATAAACACATTTAAGATGTGTGTCCAGATATATTACTGAGTATTTGGTTACAGTTGTAGTATTCAATTTCAATATTTTTCCATCTATATTCATTTCTAGGTGGGGAAAAGGAGGGATGCCAGATTTGTTGCAACTGAAAGGAAGAACTTGGGTTTATTCGAAGTTGACTGTCAACAGTTTGTTATCGAAGCATTCTTTAATAAATTTGAAATCTATTTCTGTAGTATTTTTCAATTTCTACCATGTTGGAGCTTGATAAAATACACCGGTATCATCAGCATATCCTACGATGTCCCCTTTACTAGCAACTGAGAACAGTTCATTCACATATAGGTTGAATAACAATGGACCCAGAACTGTTCCTTGCGGTATTCCATACTCAATGATTTTTGAGTTACTTGTTTTTAAATCAATGAATAAGCATAGACATGGAGTTCCTATTTCCAGAGCTTGGTGTATTTTTTCTGTGATGTATAGGTTAGCATCTACCATGGAGATTTGTTCTCTAAAGTCAAATTGTCTACAAGAAATGAGTTTAAATTCATTTGTGAAAGATAAGAGTCTGCTTTTCAATAATTTCTCGAATGTTTGATAGATTCGTTATCAGTGAAATGGGTCTATAATTGGTAACGAGGTTTCTGTCCCCACTTTTATGTATCGGGATGACGACTGATTTTTTGAGATAAGTTGGCCATATTTCCTCATCTAGACATCGATTCAAGTTCAGTTCAGGCTATAGCCAGAAAAACACGAAAAATAACTTCCACACATTATCATTATTCCTTCACATTTTGCGTTCGAATCCATTTGATCGCAAATTGTGAAAATTGAGGAACCTTTGGATTAAATGAGAAAAATTTCATCAATTTCGTTTCTATGACGAAACTTCTCAGTTCAACTCGATCAGTCAAGCCAAATTCCACCGCATACTGTTCATTTCCCTCTCAAGATTTATGGCCCGAGGTTTATCTGAATGGCACTTTCGTCCGTCCTTTCCAACAGCATCTGTCACTGAGCTTTGAAAGTATCCGTTTTCTGACAACGAAAAACACTTATCTCTCATGATGAATATTTAAAACGAATTTTTTAATTAAATATGAAGGGGTTCAAACGGGTCTTGCGAATTATCCGAGTTATCTTTCGCTAATTCACTCTACATTGCGTGTCAGTTGTCGCCCATTCATTTCGCCTACAAAGTGTTATCAGATATTACGTGTTCGGAGAGAGTTCCGCATCGAATATTATCATGAAATATTCATTATCTCCTGAGAAATTCTGCATGCTGGAACGTGTATCCAGACCGGAAATATCAGGCTCATTTTCAAGGTCACACAAGAACACTGACAAAGAAAATGGCATAAAACTTATCTGGC